>NC_069661.1:165650000-168087500 GCF_027244095.1 Hemicordylus capensis
CCATGCCCCCCGTGTGATATATAGGCATTTGGACAAACCAGAGTTAAGGCCATTGCTCTGCCTCAATTAATTGCTATAGAAGTGGGAAGATATTTATGACTTCTGAAATTGAATCCTGAGCAGACAAAAGCAGACATGCCGCTCTAACCCATGGTTTTCCTGTTGCACATCTGAAAGCTCAAACCATTGAAGCTCTTCTCACGATCGGTAAGAGGAGCTTCCGACAGGTCTGCGGGGAGAGCAGGCTTAGCCGCTCTTAGAGCAAGCAGCTGGCTTCTAGCATTGGCGGTTTCTTACCACCTCAGTTGACTGGCAGGCTCTCTCACACATGTGAGAGAGAGCCCCACAGGCAGCCAGCATGGCAAGAGAATGCTGCCAATGCTGCATTCAGTGCTGAGAGGGCTGAACATGAACATGAACTGCCAATGCTGAATGCCTGCTGCCTGCTACAGCAAGGATGTTGCCACACTTCATCCAGTTATAGAGCTGCCTCTAGGAGCGTGCACTCCTCGGGTACCAGACCTGTGGTTATGTGAAGCCACCCATTATTTCTGTATACAGTCTTTCTGTTCATTTTGTTGCAGCAGACTAATATCCACTTTCCCTCTATGCATTTCAGGAAGGACATTCATTACCTACAATTTTGAACTCCCCAGCTTTGATTCAAAAAAGTTTCTTCCATTAAGAAGTCTAATATGTAGCGCTGCTTCATTTCACCTTCAGTGCCTTCAGTATTCCCCTAACAACTGATGTACACCTCTTAAAACTAAATTCTTGCTTCTTCGCAGGTCTGTGATTAGATGCCAATGGAGCCAATGGCACAGGGGCTTGAATTAAAAGCCACTGGACTCTCATGGCCCACAGACCAGTCACGAAGTCAATATCCCTGGTTATGCTTCATTCATTTTACTCCTTTTTCCTGAAATAGGAAAGAGGCCTCTGGCTTTCAGGTTTCTAGTTTGAAATCAATAGTTGGTGTTTTTTGTTTTTTGTTTTATTCTTCAGGCTTCAGAACATTTAAGTGCTGCTTTTCAAGTGCCAACAGATTATGCGGTTGATGTAAAAGGTGTGGGGGGGCGGGGAGAAGCACCCTACATATAAAAATAAAAATTATAGTGAAAAATCACAGGTACCCAGTCAATAACTTTATTCATTCCAAAGCTAATAGCAGTTTGATTAATTATACTATCATATGATTCAGTTTTGTTCCTTGGAATATAAGTGGCAAATCCAAAAGATATTTATTTATACAGGTTATGTCGAAAAAACATCTTCTGGAGGAGAAAATGTAAAATGGGTATTGTTAATTGTCTATAAAAATGGCATCAAAACATCTTAATCATGGCTCTGTCTTCAAAGACCCATATTTCTTATTGCTGTTAATGTTAAAGCAAAATTACTTTCTATAGCAAAATCTGGTTTGTCTGAAAACCAATTGCAGTTGAAATGCATAGAGCTCCTAACCAAAAAATAAAACGAGAGACCCCATGCTCAGACACCTCATTATATCTGTGATAGCTGATGAATGTAAAAGGAAGTAACAGCCTCTCTGAATGTCACTGCAGTGCCTAAGTTTACATCCAGTACAAACTTAGAAACATGCCGCCTCATCAAATCCCTTCTCTGTTTTGGAAGAGAGAGAAAGGGGACCCCAAAGCCCTTGTTGGTTTTGAAAAATGGGAGGACTGATTGGTTTGCTTTAGTGTCAGGACCTTTCTGGATTCTGATGTGGAGGAAATCCTCTCAGGGTAGGAATATCACAGTCCATCTGAGACCCTCCAGCCCCCACAAAAGCCCTAGATCTATCAGACCCTGAGCAGCTAGGGCTTGCCATGTCCTCTTTATTCAGTCCCTCAGAGGAGTGCTGGAGCCTTGGGGACCCCAGTTTGCTCCAAAAGATGAGGAGGCCAGTTCAGGCACCTTCTTTGGAATGGAACCAGCCTGAAATGTGGGAAGGACTACTATACAACCCCCTCATCTGGAGCTAGCCCTTGTGGGGTCCACAGCTTCTCCTTGACTGTTTTGCTTGATCCAGGCATGAACAGCTAGCTTCTTTGAGTTTTGCTACCATGCTTGCTCAGGATCTTTCTGTTACCAGGGTCTGACAGTATGCTTTTTGCTTAAGCTTGGGGAATTAGCTCTGATCAGTTGGAAGCATGAAATAACAGCAATAATATTGGACCATTGATCATGGCAAAGGGAGAGCAACATTCGGATACTCCTACTATTATTTCTATTACTACTATTATTTGTGAGATAGTGTTGTGGTGAGAATTTGACAGCCCCAGCTCGCTTTCTCTCTCTCTCTCTCTCTCTCTCTCTCTCTCTCTCTCTCTCTCTCTCTCTCTGATATTTCTTGATGATTGCTGTGATGAACTCCATGTCTGGCCTTGAGTCTAACTTGTGCTTCACTCACTGCTCTTGACTTCTCTGCAATCTGCATTGCAAGGTGTACTCTGCTCAGTCAAAATATAGCTGAAGTTGGCTGTGCTTTCTGAGAAGGGTGCTGCTGTGGCAACTGTTGCAATGAAGGAATGTAAGGAGTCATAGCAGTGTGGGAGAGAGCAACCAGTGCCAATGATGTAACTGCAGTGCAGGCACTGTGGCTGGCAGTGGATTCTGGGTCAGTGATTCTTTTTTTAGCCATCTGGAGTGTGTTTGAAATATGTCTTCTGTTTTGGGAGGGACCAATTCACTTTTACTGTGTGCTTCTGCAGTGTTTTTCAATGCAGGTTTGCAAAATGCATTGTACCTTGTGAGTGCCGCTTGTTCCGGCCTCATGGAACAATGGCTTGGGTCCAGGCTACCTTAGAGAGCACATTCTTCTGTATGATCCCCATCACACGTTGAGGTCATCTGGAGAGGTCTGTCTCCAGTTATGTCTGGTGGTGACTTGGAACCAGGCGTTCTCTGTAGCTGCTCCTAGCCTATGGAATGAACTCCCAGCAGATATGCGCAGTTTAGGCTTGCTGTTGGCCTTTAAGAGAGCCCTAAAAACGTACTTGTTTGGCCTGGCCTTCCAAGATTTTAAAATTGTTTTTAAGTATTGGTTAAATGGTTTTAATTGGTTTAAATAGTTTTCTTTTGAATTGTTTTCAAATTGTTTTTATATTGTTTTAAGCAGTGTATTTTAAATTGTGTTTGTTTTTATGTCTTTTTAAATTTCTTGTACACTGCCCAGAGCCTTTGAATGGGGCAGTCTATAAATATAATAAATAAATAAATAAATAAATAAATAAATAAATGGGAAACTCAAAACACCCCATTGTTCCCCATGGGTATCTCCTATGGGGACACCAAAGAAGAAATTGCCAAAAATCCTATGGGGGTTTGGGGGAAAGATTACAAACTTTCTAAAAATCACCCACTTGTAAAAATTACAGACAACTACTGACACTCAAGAAGAGAGAGGCCATGAGGACCACTTGGTCATGTCTCATCCAGGCAGCCAAAGCAAACAACTTGTCTACCTTCTGGCGCATCATGGCCAACTCTTCTTACAGTGGCTTGGCCCAGATAGACTCTCACATCCCTCCAATAGAATTGCACTTTCAGAACCTATATGAAAACACTACTGCGGATCTGGGGGCCCCACTACCAGATATAAAAGACCTGCCTAGCTGGCTGCCAGTTGCTGCAGCGGAGATTGAGTCTCTTGTCTCTTGATCTAAAGTGGTGAAGGCCCCTGGGGAAGACCTCATCTCTATGGATCTTATAAAAAGTAATCTGAAGTGGTAGGCCCCAATTCTGGCTTCAATATTTACCTGCATTGACTCTCATAGCCACATTCCCAAGAACTGGGAGTTGGTGACCATTATCCCCATATTTTAAAAGGGAAGAAGGGATCACCCTGCCAACTATAGGCTCATCAGCTTGCTCAACACCATTAGCAAGATATATGCCAGACACCTACATTGGAAACTCAAGGACTGGTTAGAACAAGAAAATCTGCTGGCAGATGAGCAAGCAGGTTTTAGGCAAGGCAGATCTACAATTGATCAATACCTGGTGCTCCAACATCTCATTGAAAAGTTTTCCTCCAACAATTCTGCCTCCCTTTAAACTGCCTTCATAGATCTCAAAGCCGTTTTTGACTCTATATCCTGAGTTAAGCTATGGAAGGAGCTGCAATCTTCTAGGGATGTGCACAGACCGCGGAGGCATGGTCCAACATGGGGAGGTGTTGCTTTAAGAGCAGGGGGGCTGTACTTACCCCTTCTGCCGCTTTCCCCCCTCCGGTGCTCCAGTTTTAAGCAAAATCTTCGGTGCGACAGCATTCCTCCCTGCCGCCCCTGTCCCCTTGTTGCTTGCTAAAAACGGAAGTAACTTCCCCGCATGCACCCGCCACCGCGTGCACTCCGCCGACGTGCGTGCACGCCACACATGACACAGTGACCTGCATGACGTGCGTAACGTACGTGCACATGGCGGCAGGCGCATGCGCGGAAGTTACTTCTGCTTTTAGCAGGCAACAAGGGGGCAGGGGCAGCAGGGAGGAACACTGCCACCCCAAAGATTTTGCTTAAACTGGAGCACCAGAGGGGGGAAAGCGGCGGGAGAGGTAAGTACAACCCCCCCTTGAAGCAAAATCTCCCTGGCATCAGACTGTCAGACCGCCGGACCAGCGAACCGGTTCGCAGACCTCTAACATGGCCTGCAAACCGGTATGTGCACATCACTAGAATCTTCCTCAATTGATCGACATCTGCTCGATCAATTTGCACCCTTCACACAGACACGCCACTCAGGGTGAGGTATAGCCCCCAAGGACACCCTATGAACTGTATTCCAACCCCAAAGGGAGTCAAACAGGGATGTATGCTGGCCCCACTTCTTTTCAACCTTTATATCAATGCCATGGTGAGCCATCTTAGCAACCCAAACTTCTATCCCCCCAAGCTAGCCAAAAGAAGCACTTCCACCTTACTATACACCGACAATGCGGCAATCTTCTCTAGGACCCCTATAAGCCTCAGAAAGGCATTGGCGACACTAGCGTAGTTCTGCAAGAGTGAACAACTTGTAATTAATTACAAAAAACCTACGGTCATGTCCTTCATCAGAAAAGCCAAGATCCACCACTGGAATGTTGATGGCCACAGAATTGAGTAGGTCCCTTCCTTCACATATCTGGGAGTGGTTCTTCATGCCCCTGGTACAAGAAAGGCCCATTGTGATCATTTCATCCTCACTAGACAGAAAAGCTCCACTGCCATTCTGAAGTTCTTACAGACTGGAGGTGACCACTACATACCAGCAGAGCTTAAACTATATGAGTCGCTGGCTCAACTACTCTATGGTGCCCACCTAGGACCCGCTTCCAATCTTGCCTCACTAGAACGTGTCTAATCTAACTTCCCAAGAGTGGCCCTACAAGTGCCTTGCTGTGTCTCCAGTGCTACTCTATGCCTGGAATCTGGTATGATAAAAGTTGAGGCCAGAGTGTGGATGACCGTTCTCAACCACTGGCTCAAACTACTCTCAGCCCTCAGGGCCTGGCCCCTCTGACCCTACAGGACAATTTCCAATCCTCCTGGAAACAGGCAGTCTAGAATAAAGTGGCACTACTGGGCATCTCCCTGCCTCTCCTACTTGCTATGGGCTGTGACAAGGCAAAAACAGCCATCAGAGGATTTTGGACACTGAGCACCAGGCTGACCTCAGTGGGGCACCAGGCTTCCTGTCCTCAGAAAGCTTTAGATTCACCATCTTCCCTGCTGCCTACTCGACACAGCTGGAAATCCCAAGCCACCAAAGGGCTTTCTCTCTTGCCCGTTGTCATGCCCTGCCCTCTGCAGTACTGGAAGGCAAATACAGAAAGCTACCAATCATGGAAAGACTTTGCCCCTGTGACCCTGTGGAGGTAGAAACCACAGAGCATGTACTCCTCTCTTGCCCCTTTTATATGGACAATCATGACAAGCTTATACTTCCACTGCTTCTCAAGTACCCTGGCCACCCTAGTCAACTTTACACCAGGATGCTGTTTTTGGATGAAGATCGGGTCTTCATGTATAACACTGCCAAGTTCTGTGCCCACCGGGCCCTGACTGCCAGTCCATAACCATGTATTAGTCTCTTACTGATTTTAGCCACTGTCTATTTTACTTGCCTGCTTCACTCTTAGCTAGTCATCCTGTCCTACATATTATAGTCACCCCTTCCTATAGTTTAAATATTTTACATTTTATCCTCTCATAGACAGATTCATACAACTTTGAATATAACGGTCGTGATCTTGTACTCATAATTTTGCCTCTGTTCTCTCCCTATTTTAATATATCTTATTGTATTTAAGCTGAGATGTGGTAGTAACTTTACAGTCCTTCTCACAACAGAGTAGTAACTATAATAGTAACTATAATTACTATATGAAGTAATTATAAAGTAACTATAATTCCCCTACACATACACTAGCACTGGTACAGCATTGGTCTGAAACTGTTCAGAAGCACTGGTGATACACCATTGCTTCTCCTGTTGTGCTGGTAATCAGGAGATAGGCCACTGAAATCTGCTGCCAAGTATGCTTATCTTCGCACCATAAAATAATTGTCAATTAATTATGTTGACATAGCTGCAGAATAGAGGCTTTGCTCATCTTTATTCTCTGCTCCCCACTGAGCCTGATGTCACTGCACCTGACTTGGCAACTTAGAAGACTTGTTTATAAAGAGAACCCGTGCTTCAAACATACATTCCAGCAGACCTTTTTAATAATGCTTTCTTGAAGTCAACCTAGCTTAACATTAGTTAAAAGGGTAATTATTCTGTGTGTGTGTGTGTGTGTGTGTGTGTGTGTGTGTGTTTTTGTGAAGTAAATATAAATAAAATAGGCTTTCCAAAGGAATCTTCAAGCACTCATTTGCATTGGCACCGCACAGAGACATCCCATTGTACTTATCTATTGCCGTGTAGAGCACACTAACACAGATAACTTTTTTTCATAGAGTGATGATTCACCCAGCTCTAATGATTAATCCATTATGCTGTCTATGCATGATTTCCTTTTATATTCCAGTTAGCCCTACAATGCAAGAACTTTAGAAGAAGTCATTAAAGGGTCGTTTGTATGCATTACAATATATATGGGGAATGACACTGTTTGTTGCACAATGTTGTTAATGCCAGAGAAAATGAATTGGTATAAACCATGATGTTTTATTTCCTGAGTCTGCAAATCTGTCTGGAAAAGTTCTTCTACTCCCCCCCCCCCCAAACCCTTTCAGAAGAAAACTAATAATGAGCTTCATGTAATTCTGCTCTCTTTTTCTTTGGTAACAAATGCTACCATCAGATACCTGATCATCTACAAGCACTAACCTGCCACTGAGGCTGAACATGATACATTCAGTGGCCCCACATGGGACATGGGGCTGTTAATTCCCAATGCTATTCCTCTACCTTTGCCATTCCTTCCCCTGTTGTTGTTTCAGACTCAAATAGCTCCATATACTCAATGATACACTATGTCCTGAAAAGCATAACTAGATCCAAACTTTCCATTGCCTTCCATCATGTGTTGTTACTCCCATCAAAAAGAACCAAGAGTGAAATCAATCTTTGCTGTAAATAAACAACCAATTGCACCAGTCTCTACTATAAATATATATGGCCAACTGAACTGTGGGAACTCTGGCTGTAAAAGAGCAGGAGAACTGAACTGTAAATCATCGGAAATGGTTATACAATATATGCAACAGGAAAGATACTACTTAACAAAAAGTATATATGTAGTATTTTTCATCCTAAAATAATCCAGAAGAGCTTTAATACTTGGAAAAGAGCAGCAGTTTGAAGGATGAGACCAAAATAAATAATTTCAAGTCTGTAGATGGTCCAGTATAAGGAATGCATTAGGAACCCATGATTTTCCAAAAGTTATGTAGAGGATAATAGATAATCTTATGACACAACACGGCTGTATGAGTGATTATACTTTGAATGGTACATTCACAACCAACTAATAAATACGTAATTTTCTGTTTAGTAGAAAAGCATTCTAGAAAGTCCAAGGTGAGGTGGTCAAAGAATATGAACCCAAAAAATGGCTTTTTAATAGCTTCATAATGAGTGCTGTGATTCCCTCCCCCCATAATATCAAGACAAACCCGTTCTTTTTTATTTAATACTCTTTTAATCAGTAGGGCAAGGTCTGCACACTTCTCTTTCTTGGTGTTAAACTGCAAACATGAGTCTGTTGATGAACAAATGGTTCTGCCTCATACAGCGTTAGCCCACTGATTTATTTAGCACCACCACAACCCACCCCCCATATTTTCTGCTCTGAATGTCAATGGCTCTTTAAGGTCTCAGACAGGTCTTTCACAGCCTACCTGAGATTTAGCTGGGGATTCTGGGGACTGAACCTGAGACCCCTGTTGCCAAAGCATTTCCCCACCTTGGAATTAAGTGTTCATCTTAGCCCAGCAAACTGCCACATGTACACAGCTTTTGCTTTGAGGGTTGGCCTCTACTTTAGGCAAGCCAGACAGTCATGTAGACAGGGGTATAATGCTTTGAACCTGGGGAGACATAGACCCACACCCAGTGCTTTTGCTTAAAAAAAAAATAAAAAAAATCAAGGTCAGTTGCCAGCCCAGCAAGTTAGGGTCCTGGGAGAATGGAGAGGTCCCAAAAGACCAACTGGCCATGCCCTAATGCAGTAAAAACAACTCCTAGCTTCTGATTGATCCTAGAGTCCTGCTGCCTTTGCACTCCTACTGGATAATAGTTATTCAATTACCCTGACTCTCACTAACAAGTTATTAGCATACCTACTCCCCATCTTTTGAGTCCCTTGAATTTCCCCACTCAGGAGATGCCTTGCCTTTTGTTTTCTTTTGTCCCCAAAATCCTATTTGGCCCACACACCTGGAATGTAGGGTAATTCTGGATATTGGGCTGGTGGTGGACACTCTGCACTGTTCTGGAAACTCCCAACTGAGCACCTGCCCTTGTGTTCACCCTTGCTCCTTGAAACTAGCTCTGGTACATGTGATGTACAACCCTCTCTTGGACCCTGCCAATCCAGTACCCAGATGCTTTGGACCCTTGGATTAAGGTGTCTGTCTAGTAGTCTTGGACCCATCAGTGTTGGTCAGAACTCCAGATCTCAACCTCTTTTCCTCATTGTGATTGCAGTAGACTCAGAGAAGTATATAATCCCTTTCCCACTTCTTTTCCCCTTCCCTGCTGCTGCTTCTCCTCCTCCTTCTCCATGCTACCTTCTTACTCTTATTTTTCTATAAGCATATTGACGATGACACCCCCACTTCCCCTTCCTTTATCTCCCAACAGTCTTCTATCTCATAATATTCACAAATACTCAATACTCAGTTATTGTATTGTGCAAATTTATTTCTCTTGAAAAGTTATTGCCTCTCGGTTCTGTTGGGGCCTCTTGGGTACTCTAAGGTGATACTTCACTGTCCAGTTCTGTAGTTATTCATGTTTGTTGATGCTATTCTAGGCCCACTCAACAGTCAGACACCTGATTGCTTCTTCTGATCAAAGCTGGCTGTTGTAGGGACAAACCCTTTCCCTAGAACTCAAGTAATTCCCTCACCTTCAAATTATAAGTTCCACAGGACTGAGTTGGTGTTCCAGCCAAAATGTGCACATGTAGTGTATTCAGACAAAGATCCGAGCAAATGTGCGTGCTAACATCTCATGCATGGAAAAAATTGCTCTGCTGTTAAGCTATGGGCCTTCAACTCAAAGAAGTACAGTGCTCTTTTGGTTACCTGCATGGGCTTATCCAAGATTGTAACACAGAACATTCAGCACTCAAAGCAGGAATCATACCATAGGGTAACAAGTTGGTGGCAACTCACCACTGTACTCCATTATGAATTGGTATATTGAAATAAATGGGGGGAGGGGGCCATTGGAATTACGTTGCCACTGAAAATAATAGTTTTCCACAAGACTGAAGTCATATGCGGGGTTATTTAGGAAATCAAAGTCCTATTCAATCCCATACATACATTTCAGGCAGACTGTGTTGATTCATTTTTAATTAGGATTCATAGGTAATACAGTAAATTGTACCTAAACTTGCAGGTAAATTTTACTAAATTAGGGACTCATTAACATTTTCATCAAGTAAGGTCATTTGTTGCTAAATTAATGCTTTCCTCCTTTAATCATCCTCTCTCTTCTCCCAAACTTCTTTTTAATTACTGCATATGCACTAAATATATAAACTTTATAAACACTGGAGTCAATTTCAAAAGCAGTTGTCTTATACACTGCCAAAGCCAGTGGCTTTACTGGCCATTTCTGCATTTTTTACACTGATAAACCAAATGTAAAACCTACTGCAGCTTGGATGAAAATTCCATGGAAAACATTGCTTTTGACTAAATGCAGTGAAGAGAACGATCTCAAAACAGTGCTGCAGCAGTTGGTTACCTCCAGGCTTGACTATTGCAATGTGCTCTACATCGGGTTGCCTTTGCATGTAGTTTGGAAACTTCAGTAAGTTCAAAATGCGGCAGCCAGATTGGTCTCTCCGGTAACTTGGAGAGACCATATTATTCCTGTACCAGTAGTAGCCAGTGCAGGAACTACCAGTGGTGGTGGGGAGCAGCGGTGGTGAGAAGCACCTTTACGCATAAATTAGTAGGTGCTTACGTCTGCTCTGGCAGAAGCTGCAAGCTACCCAGAGCAGCACTGTGCTGCCCATAACTCCCTGCAGTGGGGAATCGGCTCCACCACTCAACGGACTTCCATGGAGCTGATCCCCTGCTGGCAGCCAGGTGGGTGGTGGAACCAATCCCCCACCTCTGGGAGTGCTGGGTGGTGTGCTGCTGCTCTGGGAAGCTTGTAGCTGTGTCCAGAGTGGAGGTAAGCACTTACTTGATTGATTGAGTGAGTGAGTGAGTGCCATCAAGTCGGTGTCGACTCTTAACGACCACATACAGGTGAAACGCGGAAAGTTAGAATATCGTGCAAAAGTCCATTAATTTCAGTAATGCAAATTAAAAGGTGAAACTGATATATGAGACAGACGCATTACATGCAAAGCGAGATAAGTCAAGCCTTAATTTGTTAGAATTGTGATGATCATGGTGTACAGCTCATGAAAACCCCAAATCCACAATCTCAGAAAATTAGAATATTACATGGAACCAAGAAGACAAGGATTGTAGAACAGAACAATATCGGACCTCCGAAAAGTATACAGTGTACTGTGCTTGAATGGCCAGCAAACTCGCCTGACCTGACCCCATAGAGAATCTATGGGGCATTGCCAAGAGAAGGATGAGAGACATGAGACCAAACAATGCAGAAGAGCTGAAGGCCGCTAATGAAGCATCCTGGTCTTCCATAACACCTCATCAGTGCCACAGGCTGATAGCATCCATGCCACGCCGCATTGAGGCAGTAATTGCTGCAAAAGGGGCCCAAACCAAGTACTGAATACATATGCATGCTTATACTTTTCAGAGGTCCGATATTGTTCTATTCTACAATCCTTGTCTTCTTGGTTCCATGTAATATTCTAATTTTCTGGGATTGTGGATTTGGGGTTTTCATGAGCTGTACGCCATGATCATCACAATTATAACAAATTAAGGCTTGACTTATCTCGCTTTGCATGTAATGCTTCTGTCTCATATATCAGTTTCACCTTTTAATTTGCATTACTGAAATTAATGGGCTTTTGCACGATATTCTAATTTTCCGAGTTTCACCTGTAGATAGATTCTCTCCAGGATGATCAGTTGAAGAACTTGACCATTAAAGTCTCTCAGTGGTGCATTCATTGCTGTTGTAATTGAGTCCATCCCCCTTGCTGCAGATCATCCTCTTCTCTTTCCTTCCACTTTTCCCAGCATTATGGCTTTCTCAAGGGAGCTGGATCTTCACATAATGCCCGAAGTATGATAGGCCAAAGGTGTGTCCGTAGTATGATAGCACCTACTAATTTATGCTTAAAGGTGTCTCTTTCTACCTCCCCCTGCCCCAGTGCTTGCGGCACCCACACTGGCCGCCACTGGCTTGTACTTAAACAGCTGCACTGGCTGCCGATACATTTCTGGGCAAAATGCAAATAATGTTGATTAAATAAATTTGCATTTTGCAAATAACCCTGAATGGCTTAGATCTGGGTTAACTTAGAGAATGCCTTTTTCTGCATGATCCGCACCACATGTTGAGGTCATCGGGAGAGGTCCATCTCCAGCTGCCACCGGTATGTCTGGTGGCGACTCTGGACCAGGCTTTCTCTGTGGCTGCTCCTGGGTTGTGGAATATCCTCCTCACAGAAATTCATGGTTTAGAAACATTGCTGGCCTTTAAGACAGCCCTTAAAACCTATTTCTTAGTCTGGCCTTCCAAGGTTTTTAAAATTGTTTGAATTGTTTTGATTTTATGGTTTTAAGTTTGATTTTTCAATGATTATGTTTTGTTTTTGCAAACCGCCCAGAGCTGTTGGATGGGGCGGTATAGAAGGTAAGCACCACCACCGTAGTCTTCCCATCCATGCACTGTCTTGATATATACTTGCTGCTGCCCAAAAAACATACAGAGAAGAAAAGGAGAGGGAGCTCATAATGACCCAGGCACATCTAATTCTAATGGTGCAAAAGCATAAGTGCCCAGGCCAGTCAGTCATTACTTTATTGTTAAAACAACGAATCATAACAAAGAAGATAAAAAACAAATAATAATATTTTTTTTAATGGAAAAGATACATAGCCCAGTAGTCATATTTACTTACTTACATTTTTATACTGCCTATCTGCCTTGACAAAGGTACCCAAAGCAGTTTACAACATTAAAAGAAGCAAATAACAGATTAATAAAACATTGTCTCAGGCTGTTGGTCTTTTTGGGAGCTGAGGACAAGAACTCCCTGGCCTGGGTGCATCCTTTCATGCCTTCCTCAGATATATGGCAGATATATCATATATCAGTTATCATATATCACAGGAGGATTATCCCAATAAACCACAGTTATAATTTAGAACAATGCCCCCAACTAGTACGTTTTTTCCTCAGTTTCACAGATAAAAAGGCAAAGATGGCAACCTGGTGGGTAACATATGGGAATACATCAGCCAAGGGAAATGTCAGGCATTCCCTAATGGAACCCCGAAAGTTATTGATAATGTGTCTTAGATGCGTTTCTCTAATTGACTCATATCAGGGACAGTGAAATACATAGTGAATAATGTGTTCCACCTGTCCAGGCCCACAAAGGCAGAGTTCTTACTCCACAGGGATTTATGGAAATCTTCCGTGAAGATAGACTAATGGCATAAGTTATAGGAACATAGGAAGCTGCCATATAATGAGTCAGACCATTGGTCTATCTAGCTCAGTATTGTCTTCACAGACTGGCAGCGGCTTCGCCAAGGTTGCAGGCAGGAAACTCCCTCAGCCCTATCTTGGAGAAGCCAGGGAAGGAACTTGAAACCTTCTGCTCTTCCCAGAGCGGCTCCATCCCCTGAGGGGAATATCTTGCAGTGCTCACATGTGGTCTCCCATCCAAATGCAACCAGGGCAGACCCTGCTTAGCTAATGCTCTCCTCTCCCACAGAGTTTAGAAATGCAGGGCAGTAAAAGCCTTCCTCAGCGAAGGAGAATGGCAGTTGATGAGTCTCGACACACAATCCATGAGTAGAGCCTTACTGGGTTCTGCGGGGAGAGTGGGCTTATCCCCAAACTAGCCCTGTGTGGGCAGATCGGCTGACCACACGGCTACCGGCTCCATCACGGAGCTGGTAGGGAAGTCCCAACATGCCCCGCACGAGTGCATGGGGCATGCTGGGGAGACCCCCATGCTGGGAAGCTTGTTGTAGCCTCCCAGTCAGGGTTCTTCTTGTGAGTTGCTGTGGCACGGAGCTGCACTGTGGCGACTCACAATCAGACTATTTATTTAATACATTTATATACCGCCCCAAACCATAGTCTTGGAGTTAAATAGAGTTAGCGGAGTGCTCGCTCTACTAACCTCATTTAAAGGAGGGGGTACTTTGTGCAGTTTGCTGCCAGGACCCGCGCTGCTCCTGTTGCAGCATACGAACACAGGCAAGCAGGCTAGGCTCCCTTAGCCCACTTTCCTTCAGTCATGAGAAAAGCCCCAATTAGATAATGTGATGAAATTTTGTGTTTTTTGTAATGTTGTAACCAGGAAGAGAAGACAGAAAGTTGTGTCATGGCGACATCCCTGTTGGCATCTCATGCAAACATCCAATCTCTAATCTCATCTCTACTCTAAAGCCATAACTCTGCAGATGGAGGCAAGTGAAACAACAATGCAGAGTGCAGACCATAGGTTCTTTTCCAACCAGTAATTATGGCCATGTTTAACTAAAGGCTGATCCAAAACGCTGTCTAATTTCTTGAAGTAACTGATCCAGGCAAGGTGTATGCTAACCAATAAAGAGGGGGAGTCATACCTCCATTCTTAGGTAGGCTGCAGGGGTACCCCAGGGGAGGCACAATATTTTCCTTAGAAAGGAATTTTGAATTGTTTCCAGCTGGGAGATGATTTGTGCTTCCTACCCCCAAACCTCAACCCCATAAAGCATCTGGGGAATTACCTTTCCCAGAAAAATCTTTAGAGCTGGGGCAATAAGCTGGCCACCTTTTGAAAAGAAAAATTTCAAAATAGCCCCAATGGAATGACATGCTGCTATCAAGATGGCTTCTAAATGGCTCTTCCAAGTGAGTGTTTTATTAAAATGAATACCCAAATATTTTAAGGAAGAACTTTGCTCAATTTGATGTGAATTGATTGACCATCTTTGCCTGGTTTTACTGTTACCGAAAGCTACCACCTTAGTTTTATCATAATTAATTTTGAACTTTTCGATCTCACAGTAAGTAGCTAAACTAGAGAGCATCCTACAAAGCCCCACTTGGGCATAGGAAATAAGGGCCATATTGTCCACAAACATCAAAATTGAGATTTTACGTCTGCCAGGCGATGGAGAAAAAAATTCTTGACGATTCCATAGCTGGTACAATGTAGTTAACATAAAAATTAATTAGAAAAGGGGCTAAAAGATAACCTTGTTTGACCCCAAGCTCTAATGTTATTTGTTCAGACAAACACCCCTGATTGCCCATCTGACTCCTAGCTTTAGTTTCTGTATGCAGCTCAATCAACAATCTAAGGAGGCGCTTATCAATATCTGACCACTGAAGTTTATCCCACAGCCTGAATCTATTGATTGAGTCAAAGGCTGAAGAGGTCAATTAAAGCAACATACACATGTCTACTGTGCCTGGTTGTATATTTATGTATTAATGTTTTAAAAATGGCACAATGGTTGATGGTGTTAGGACCCCTTCTAAATCAAGCCTACTCTGGGTGGAATAATTCAATCAAAGCTGCCCAATCCTCCCATTTGTTCAAAAGTTGTTGTCTGTACAATTTAGAGGAACTATCTAGCAGGCTAATAGGGTGGTAGTTCTGAGGTTCCTGTCTATTTCCCTTCTTGTAAATTTGAAAGATAATACTTTGTTTCCAATTTTGTGGGATGATAAAAGTCCTATCAATTTCTGTGAAAAGGTGAGCCAAAATGCGGGAATAAGTGCCCAGGCGGGCAAGGAGGCAAATGAAGAGTTTTATGGATGTGAGCTGGATGTCAGATCCATTGGGCCAAATTGTGGGGGGCAAGTGGCCATCAAACTCTTCATTCGCCTCTTCAAAACTGAATTGAATGAATTGTATTTATGAATAATAAGCATCCCAACAAGCTTCAGTTCTACTTTGAAAATCAGGTTTTTTATAATCAACCATTTCCCACCTGGAGTGTTTCCCATTATGAAACGGAAACAGCACCAAAACACTGTTAATTTCCAGAAATCACTGACTTGGTTTTGTAGTTCCAATGAGTGATTCTGTGACAGACAGAGTTAGCATTTCATTTCTACAGGGACTTTCAAAGCAATTTAATACAAAAACAAACTTTGCTGAAGACACTGATGTCTCTTTAAACGAGATCCATTTCAAGGGTACCTCAAAATGACCATGCCTTGATAAGCAAGCCTCAAGTTTCTAGAGACCTAGGCTTCAGGCCCTGAAGTTTATAAAGATCCTACTCATGAAACCTTTTCCTGCAAAACTGAAACTACTTCCCAAGTTCCTTCACATGGCCTTCTTATTCTAGGGCCTCTGGGCTTGTTTCATAAGAAGGCAGTACACAGTGTTTGTGAGTTGTATATGTAAGGAACATGCCAACAACAAGAGAGAGTCAACACTGCCACAGACTGAAAAGGAGCATTAAGATTATTGAAGAGAGGGACAAGATCCTTTCAATGACTCACAATTTAATAATTTCCCCAAATATTCTTTACCAAACTATAATTTCACCAAAAATGAAGAAAAATAAATCAAGGACATTTGCTTCATTTTCACACTATCAAACCAATGAGCCAGTTGGGTCCATAAACCAAGATAATCCCTAGACTAAGACTAAATGTCTCAGATCAATCTTTACAGGTGAGTGTCAGTATGAGGTGACTGCTGGCTCTTTTAAATTTGCACACTACACATGTTATAAAATTAAAATACAAACATGAAAAATTTAATAATTAAAAATTAGCATTGTATTTTCCATCATTATCTCTCAATTTTTCAGCATGGGACAAATTTGCAAGAACATGCAATGACAGAATACTTACAAATATTATCCTATCATGACATTTTCCTGTTAAAATGTTATAAACCTGCCCTCCGCAAATACTAAAACCTGAGCATTGGTATCAGGTTGCCATTTAAAGTAATGACATATTACAAGCTATCAGTGTTGCTGCAAAATTATTCAGAAACTCAATAACCTCCTTGCATCTCATTTACCTGGTAAGCTATTAATCAGCTTAGTGCTGGACACACAGTCTTAAAGGGGAAAGAGCCACACACACACACACACACACACACACCTTTAAAGGAAAATAATAATAATTAGCAATTGAATTGGACATTTTCCTGTTACAGACCCCCTGTTGTTCAGTAAGTTAGCAATTCTATTTTCCTGAAGAGTGAGAGAAAAATTACAACCAGAAATATATCATAAGTTCTGGTCCTGATTGCCTTGTAATGGATTTCCATTATAATGTTTTGTGAGAAAATTACAGCAGATAGTCTGGAAATGGTTGTGAAGATTAACAAACTGTGAGGCTATTCACACAATGGGAGGAAATTGGGCTAGTGGAGGCTAGCCCGATTTCCTCCCATCATGTGAATCACCGGGCTCGGCTGCAAGCCCGGTGGTTCCTAAGCAGGTAACCCACCAAAGAACCCCTGCCCTTAAACCAGGTTTGCGGAGTGAGCGCTTCGAAAACCCATGGCATGGCTCCACAGCGCAGCAACTCACGAGTAGACCCCCGATCTGGAGGCTCAAAAACAGCCTCCCGGCTCGAGGGTCTCTCCAGCATGCCCTGTGTGCTCGCACAGGGCATGCTGGAGCTTCTGGAGGCTGCACAGCTCTGGCCGACTCTGTGACAGAACTGGCAGTCGTGTGGGCAGCCACTGCAGCTGCCCAGAGAAGATTGCTGCTCGTCCTCAGGGACAGCGGGCTAAGCCCGCTCTCCCTGCAAACCCCCTAGAGGCTCTTCTCACTAATCGTGAGAGGAGCCTCTGTATGAATTTGTTAGCTTTGGTTTGGGAACTGGGTTACCGTCTATTTATAAATAATGAGGCTATTCACGCATGCGTGCAAAACTGGGCTAAGGGAGCTAAGCCTGGTTTTGTACGCATGTGTGAACTGCTGGAATCAGGCCCAATCCTTTCTTGCTATACAGCAGCAAACCCGCCAAATTAGCCTCTCTCTAAAATTTGGTTAAGGGAGCGAGCACTTCTTCAACCTCCTTTTTTTGATCATGTGCCAGCCAAAGCTGCTTGCAGCCATGGCTGGCTCAGTCGGGGGGGGGGGTCGTCCCAATAATGCACCAGGCACTCGTGGGGGGAGCTCCGGGGGCAAGGTGATGTGCAGTGGCACGTCCAGGCACCCTGAACCCCAGGGCTGCTAGGAGCGCAGCCGGTCATGTAAGTGGGCGATTTGCCTGCCCAGGGAAAGGAGGCCAATTGTCTGCGGAGAGGGTAAGTGAAACCTTCTCTCCCCACAGACCACCCTGTAACTCTTCTCAGTGATCATGAGAAGAGCTCCAAAATGTCTTGTTTGATGATTTATGGTGGCTTCACACAAAATCATAACAAATAAGTTGCCACAACATGCTGGTTCCCAGGGAGCATGCTCTCCCAGAATGAGCCACACGTTGCAGCCATTTTGTGACATCTGACCCCACCAATGTTAGGTTCCCCAGCCAGACTTCACTCCAGGAAACTGACATCAGTAACCAATCTATGTTACTGATGTCAGGTTCCCAGAGGAAAATCCAGCTGGAGAACTCAACACTGACAGGTTCAGATGTCATGAAATAGCTACAACTTGCAGCTTATTTTGGGAGTTTGCTCTTGGGAACCAGCAACTGACAGCAACTTACTTGCTGCTGTTACAAGTGAAGCAACTCTTAGTGTACATGTTGTGTTGCCTCATGGGAGACCTCTAGCAAAAGGGCTTAGAGAGCCTGGGTAGTCATTCATTCATTCATACATTCATCACATTTATATACCGCCCAAACTTTCATCTCTGGGCGGATAACATAAAACAATTAAAACACATATAAAAAGTTTAACCAATTCAACAATTTAAAATCAATCACAAAATTAAAACCAACAAATTTAAAAAGGCTGAAATAGCTTGGTTAAAAAGATGGATTTTGGGATGTTTTTTTAAAAATTTCCAGAGATGGGGAGGATCGTATCTTAGTGGGGACTGTATTCCACAATCTTGGGGCAGCAACCGAGAAGGCCCGTCTCTGTGTAGTCATCAGATGAGTTGGCGGTAACTGGAGACGGACCTCCTCAGATGACCTCGATGGGTGGTGGGGCTCATAGTGAAGAAGACGCTCTCTTAAATATCCAGGGCCTCAGTCATTTAGGGCTCTATAAGTTATAACTAGCACTTTGTATTTTGCCCAGAAACCTATTGGCAGCCAGTGTAACTGCATCAGCAAAGGAGTAATATGGTCTCTCCGAGATGACCCAGAGACCAGCCTGGCTGTCGCATTCTGAACCAACTGAAGTTTCCGGACTATGTACAAAGGCAGCCCCACGTAGAGCGCATTACAAAAGTCAAGTCTGGAGGTCACCTGCTAACTGGGCAAAGAGGCACCTTTTACCATGGTGATTCTCTTTATTTAGCAGGGGGAGAGTAACTGGCCCTATCCACCCCCAGCATAGTACTTCCAGTGACTGTTGCTGGTGTGTGTCTTATGTTTCTTTTTAGAATGTGAGCCCTTTGGGGACAGGGCGCCATCTTATTTGTTTGTTATCTCTCTTGTAAACTGCCCTGAGCCATTTTTGGAAGGGCGGTATAGAAATCTAATTAATAATAATAATAATAATAATAATAATAATGTAGCACTGTTTTGAGGTCATTGATCTCAAGATATGGACACAGCTGGCATATCAGCCGAAGCTGATAGAAAGCATCCCTGGCCACCACCTCAACCTGAGAAACCAGGGAGAGGTGTGGATCCAGAAGTACTCCCAGACTGCGTACCTGTTCCTTTTGGGGAAGTGTGACCCCATCTAGAACAGGTAGATCAAAATAGTCTCTGGAGTTCTGACCCTGCACAATAAGTACCTCCGTCTTATCTGGATTCAGCTTCAGTTTATTCTCCCTCATCCAACCCATTACCACTTCCAGGCAGGCATTTAGGGAGGATATGCCAGCTCCTGAAGAAGTTGACATGGAGAAGTAGATCTGGGAGTCATCAGAGTACTGGTAACACCCAGCTCCAAATCCCCTGATGATCTCTCCCAGTGGTTTCATGTAGATGTTAAAGAGCATTGGAGAGAGTATGGAGCCTTGAGGAACACCATACTTAAGCTCAGATTTCAAAGAGCAACAATCTCCAATCAACACCATCTGAAATCTGTCCGAGAGGTAGGAGTGGAACCACTATAAAACAGTGCCTCCCACTCCCAACACCCTCAGACGTTCCAGAAGGATACTATGGCCAATAGTATTGAAAGCCGCCGAGAGATCCAAAAGGACCAACAGAGTCACACTTCCTCTGACAATTCCCAATTGACAGAGAATAGAGAACCAAAAGCTGTCAGATGGGGAAAATACACACTTAGGCTTCCTTCCACATTGTGAGAGAGAAAGGGGTACCCATTTCAGGCATTCAGTATCTGTGGATACTGAACGTACATAGAGAGAAGGCAAGGTCCATCTCCCCAGCCTATGCACAATCGTTTGAACAATTTGAATAAACACACATAGAAAGGCAGAGTTTCTTATCCATCTCCTATGCACTGATAATGAACACCTGAAAAAGACTTGAGTGGAGAACCCTGGCTAATCAAAGCTCACATTAGAGAGCATACATACAGACAAGAACCACCCTGCCAGATGACAATGTTATCTCCCTCATACCTTAGCCATCACTGGAGAATGAACTACGGTTCCTGGCAATATTTAGAATGTCGTCCCGGACCATTAAAGAACAATCTACCTCTGTGTCCAAGAGTAAATTATGAGGCAGGACACTTGTAGGCTTCTGGAACTCATTACCTTGATTTGCAAAGAAGTGAAAGGACTTATCTGATCCACTGTAGACAGCAGTTCCTTGTGGTCATTTAGCAGAGTGACTGGAAATATTTCATTTGTACAAAAGCATGAATATGAATATGATCTACTCTCTCAGCACTCTGTTGCCAAGACATTCCTACTGTCAGGTAATCTATGTGCAGATGTTTTATAAAATTTGGATATCAAGTATTTATAGTTAATTTGTTCAAGAATGTAAAAGAGCCAAAGCATTTTTAAAATCAGTGATATGCCAAATTATTCAAATACCAAGTCAAAATCCACTCTCTGTTGCACTCCAACAGGAAGAAAAATGATTTTTAGAAGACTGCATTATGGGACATTTGATACATTAAAACCACAATTTAATATCAGGTCACGGTGTGCATATGGCACACATTTTTCTTTTAAAAAAATAAGGTGATGTTGTCCTAAGGGGTTGAAATGAATTCTGTATTTAGAAGAGTTGGGGTGAGTGCACATGCTCATGTGCAATGCACGTGCACGTGAGTGAGTGCATATGCATGTGCAGTTTGAGATGAGCATAGATGGACCCACATCGCATGTGCCTCCAAGGAATTCTTACATTATTTTTAAACATTTTAAGTGTTTTCTTCTTTCCATCACGTTCCATACCCTTCTGTTTTTACACAGATAGATTTAACACTACTGCAACTGTTTTGGACTATAAGAACAGCATGGTAAGTCTACCAGTTGTCATTTGACGACTGCCACATTCCTGGAAATGATATGGCAGAGAGATATATTCATTTAAATGCCTAATTACATGCAAATTAATTGCCGCACTCCAGCTCATGCTATATTTCTGCGACAGACTTTGGTACTGAACAAGATGAGAACATTTCAATGCCAAGCTTCCAAGGTGTCTCTCCTCCCCTCTATACTTGATGGATGGCCCTGTGCAAAAAACATAAGAATAAAAATGGAGGGGGGAAGTCTTATCCATGACTCACAATATCCTCATTAGGATGACAGGCTATTTTTCTTTTATCCTTTCCATTGGGCCCCTGCATTGAAAGCAGGCTGGATTTGTGAAAAACTAAGCAGACACCAATGGATTCGTCTGACAGGCTCACCAGGCTTTTCTAATATTTTATAATGATTGCTCCTAGTATCCATAGAAATCTTTGAGGTACAGAGACCATCTCATTTATTGAAGACCACTCTATCTTTCTCTTCATTTCACATATGCTTAAATGGAGATCACATCCTCAACAAAATAAATAAGAGGCCACCTGGACTCTTGAGGGACTGTACCATACATTTGTCCATAGACCCCAATGAAGACAGGATGCCCGTGATAGGTTGAACTAGGCCCACACTAGTTCATATCTCATGCCCCATGAGCCCAACAGCAACTGGTCCATATCTGCTCCCCTCCCGAATCACTGCTCTTCCTCTTTACAGAAAGGAGAGGAGAGCTGGTCTTGTGGTAGCAAGCATGACTTGTCCCTGTATCTAAGCAGGGTTTGCCCTGGTTGCATCTGAATTGGAGACATGATGTGTGAGCACTGCAAGATATTCCCCTCAGGGGATGAAGCCGCTCTGGGAAGAGCAGAAGGTTTCAAGTTCCCTCCCTGGCTTCTCCAAGATAGGGCTGAGAGAGATTCCTGCCTGCAACCTTGGAGAAGCCGCTGCCAGTCTGTGAAGACAATACTGAGCTAGATAGACCAGTGGTCTGACTCAGTACAGTATATGGCGGTTTCCTATGTTCCTATGTTCCTATCACCCCAGATTCTATTTGTACCTGAATTTTCAGAATCTATTTGAGGCAAAAAGGGAGTTCTGGGGGCAAAAGAGTGGGCTGGCTGGTAGTGTCCAATGAGTGGAAGCTACCACCCAAATTTCAAAGAAATTGGGCAAAGAGGTGATTTTTAAAGAACTTTTGAAGTTGGCATGTCTTAAGCTTAATAATAGTGATTTCAGCAGCCTTGTAGCTCCACGTAGGGGGCACCAGGGTGTCCCAGAGTGGGTTGTGGTGGGTGGTAGTGCCCAATGGGTGCAGGGAAGCTTTTCATAGAAATTTGGCAAAGGGGTGATTTTTAAAAGGTTTTTAAAATCTGTTTTTTTAAGGGGTGATTTTTAAACAATTGGCCGCCCACACAATTACTGGCTCCAGCATGGAGCCAGTAGGCCCTGTGGGTATTGGGGGCCACCTGGCCCCTGGAAGTCACAGGATGCCCCGTGCAAGTGTGCAGGGCATCCTGGGGAGACCCCCAAGACGGGGAGGCTTGTTTTAGCCTCCCAGCGGGGGTCGCCTCATGAGTTGCTGCAGTGCAGAGCCGTGCCGTGGTGACTCATAATCTCCAAAATGGGGTTAGCAAAGCACTCATTTGAGGAGGGGAACCCCATTTAAGGGGGGAAACTTAAGCGGACTAACCGCTGGGAGCCGTGTGGCTCCCGGCGGTCCCCACAACCACAGGAAAGTGGTTTGGGCTCCCTTAGCCTGCTTTCCTGCAGTCGTGAGAATCGCCTCATTATGAGCATACCAAATTGTCATTCTAATGACATGAAAACAATGACAGTCTTTTGGATGGATATGCAGTAGACGTAAAGCAAACACTGTGGATTGCGGACTTGATCCTCATTGATGTAGCAAGAACCTAGTGAAATATGGATTGAAATCCTGTGTCAGGGCTCTGGATGGACTTGGTGAGGAACCTATCTAGGCCTCTGAAAGGTAGTCCTGGAGTGACAGTGGCAGTGCAGAAGGGGAAGTGGCCCATTGGACACAAAAGGCAATGCTACTCTCGGAATGTCTGACTGGTGGCAGCAAGACATTTAGCTGGCCATTTGGGAGTCCAGCTGCATGAATATGGCCTGGCCATATTCAGTACATCATTCTGCATTCAGTACATCATTCACTACATATCAGTATATCATTCTGCAAGTCATTTCATCAGAATGTCATTCTGCAAGTCTGGGCAGCCTCATGAGAGGCCCAGGATTTCTCGTGACACTGCGAGGGGGATGAAGAAGGTTATTTCAGGCAAAGCAGGTTAGAACTGAGGAAGAGAAAGGTGCAAACAGAGGGACAGCCTGGCCTCCTAACAAAGAGTGAGGCTGAAGGACCATGTCCTGAGGAGAAGAATGTGTGTGGCTGTAAACTACATCCTCTCACCTATGAAGCACTCTGTGTGGTCCTGAAGGCAGACAACTAGTGGAGTGGCACAGCAGAAGGTCTGGGCCTAGTCACTCCAGTCTCACACACTGTTTTCAAACCTTGGTATCAACTGTACTGTAAGCCAGTTTGACAGTAAATCATTTATAATTAACCTGTGCCTTTCTCTTCTGCTTCCCCCTTTAACTCATCTGCACTCCACATGAATTCTGAGCTAGCAAAACAAAAAACATTGGTGCTATGAGTGTAAACAGGGACACCAACATAGATGGTCATGCAACATCTATATTGGTTAAGAGATTTCCATAAAACAGGAATGCAGGGAGATTTTGTGGCAATGGCATCATTTTCTCCAAATCATTGCTAAGGCAAAAGCAGATTGGGCTGAGCTTCTGTAAAACTTGCTTGTTAGAAAATATTGGCTTAAAACAAGACTGCATTATTTGACTCACAGAGCCAAACATAGCCCAGTAGCCATGTATCATAGCATGCTATGATGCTTGGCAGCTTTTCTGTTTTTGCCCTCCCAGGCAGGCAGCAAAAACAGGAGGTTTATTGAGCTTCTGGTGGGCATGAACAATAATTACTGAGAATCAAAGACAACGAAATGACTATACTTAAGTGCATTGATCCAGCAGGGCAATATGAGAGCTGAAAGAGACTGCTGTGCTTGGATCTTTTCCTGAATCGGATTTTTTAAAAACAGGACAGGGCACAGGGGGCTGTGAATACAGTTCCTCTTGCTGAATTAGGACATGTGCACCTGCCAAATATGTTGAGAGAGGATGTTGACCATGCTGATCACCTTTTTGGAAGGACTGCTCACAACCAGGTGACCATCACTGACAGAACTGGCAGCAACAGATGTCTGCCACTGGGAAGATCTTCATATGCAACAGTGTATGCACTATCTACTGTGTTTAAGTACTGTATGTCTGGATCATGCTGGATAGGTGCACAAGAGAACATAACATGTTGTTTCTAGAAAATGTGAAGTCTCAAGTAACTTGTTTCTAAATTATCCCACTATATTGATCATAGAGCATTTGCCAAAAGAAGGGGGAATGGGTCTGCAAAATAATGTAAGGAAAATAGGAAGAAGAAAATATACGGGCTTCTGCACACATAGTGTAAAACGAATTTGATCTCACCATCTGTAGAGCCTGAAAACTAGCTGATAGGATCACCAGACCTGTAGAGTGAGAATATAACTGATTCTGCAGGCTTAAGTTGTCTGTACTGCATACAATGTATTAGATGTTGAACCTAAAAAGCCATGACAAAGAGAGCACAAAGCAGGGTATGTCACAATGAAATTGTGATAATGTAGCATTAAGGATCTGACATAAATCCAGCTAAATGAGGCAATTCAGAAGCAAGCACTAGACATTAGGTATGACATTGTGTCATTATCTCAATTTTCCTTGTGTGTAGAAGCAGGTATTCAGAGATATCCAAACAGTCAAATAGTGACTTGAATATATGATAATTTATTATAAGTACAGATTTTCTTTGTCATCACATGCAAGTGTTCAAAATGAGCTCTGGTTATATTTTCAGCCCTGAACTGTTTATTTCACTGATACAAAAAAAAAAAAAAAAAAAAAGGAAAGGAAAAAAGAACACACAATGAGGAGATCTAGAGCTATCCTTTGACACTTGTAAAGCATATTCAGTGCAGAATCTGAAGTCGGGGGAAACATAGGTCTTCATTAACTGAGGAAAGGAAGAATGGGCAAGTCATGGGTCTTTGGCCTACCGTCTTGGACATAGTCATGGAGACATGAACTAGACATGAAATTAAACATGTCATTGTATTACCATATTTAAAAAGCAGTTGCAGGATCCTCCAATATGCATCAGGACCAAAGTATATGTGGAGCGGGGTGGTGGTTTAATTCTTCCCTGTGTGGCTGTCATGACAAAAATGGTCCCCCAATGCTTCTATTTGACCCCACAGAAGCTTCCTGGGGTAAAAAGCAGCTTCAGAGGGGGCATTGGTGGTTGTTTTGTTGCCATTGTTGTGATACTGTTTTTCAACAGAAAAGTTCTCAAACAGGTTTACAATGAAAAAAGAATAATAGGAAGAGGTTAGTTCCCTGTCCCCAAAGGGCTCACAATCTAAAGAGAAATACAAGGTAGACAGCAGCAACAGCCACTGGGATGTTGTGCTGTGTCTGTCTGAAGAAGGACAGTTCCCCCACCTCCACTAAATCTAAGAGAATCACCACCTTAAAATATGCCTCTTTGCTAGCAGAGGTCATTTTTCATTGGGACTGGAGTGTGGGGTGAAGGGTTACCCCCCCTTTCAATCATGCAGTGGTTCCAATCTGGATTGGGGGCTCCCCACTACTGCCATTAAAAATGATGGCATGTTTAATATCACATTTAGTTTCACCCTGACTTTTAGGATAATCAATTTCGGATCTGTATTTCATATCTGAAATGAAAAATCTCCTATATTAATTACTACTACTACTACTACTACTACTACTACTACTACTTATTATTATTATTATTATTATTATTATTAAATAAATAATTTGATTCATATACCACCCTTCCAAAGGTGGCTCAAATGGTTTACATAAATTTAAAAAAACCCAATTAAAATAAAAAACCAATTAAAAGCAGATTAAAATTACAATTAAAACTAGATAACATTAAAACTAAATATCATTAAAAACCAGGCTAAAAAGATGAGTCTTTACAGTTCTCCTGAACAACAACAACAACAAATATTATTGGCCTACAACAAAGACAATCCTCTTATATCCATGGGGAGTGCATTCTACAATCAGGCAGATAAATCAATGAGAACTTGGTGGCAGAATCCCAGAGCTGGGAGGAGCAGCCTGTGGTCAAGTCCACAACAGAGAAACACTGACATGAACATCTGCTAAATAAAGAGCACTTGATTCCTATAGGACCCGTTCAAATGACATACGGAACCATGGGTCCAATGAATCACAGTTACACACACACACAGCACACACCACTCTCCAATCTGAGTTCAGACCGACTGCAGTCTCAGCAAGACTGTAGAGAGGCGGGGGAGCTGGCTATGAGGGCTTCCTTCTGTCTTGAAGGACAGCCCACACAGCCAATAGGAGCTGGGTGAGGGAGAAGCTTCCTCCCTCAACTCCAGTTTGAGGAAAGCCTAACTTCAGTCCCTGGATTGGACGTACTGGAGGTGCCGCCGAAATGCAGTTACCGGCGGCATAAGTCACTACAAACTGAATGTAATAATTGCAGTTAGGAAGCTTGGAAGAGGATAGAACGATAATTGAACCATTATGCTGGCAGAAAACACGGGCCCATTTTCCCTCTTAACTGCAGTTCCGTGGGTTCAGACATTTGGGTAGCAAAACTGTAGGTGGATGGACCTCTGGTTTCCTATGTTGTCTGAACTGGCCCATATTTTGACAATACAGGAACTGTATAGACAACACTGAGGCGACAGGACAAATATGCCAATGTATGGACTCAATGCACCATGTAAAGGATAAAGGTGTAACTAGGAAGCTTGGAAAAGGATAAAAACATAACTGAACCATTGTGCCTGCAGAAAACCACACTCATCCAGTTACCAATAATGGGAGAGTTCCAGGGACATATAGATTGGATGGATTATGGCTTGAAATCTTGACCAATGAGAAATAAAAACCTTGCTTTCTGGACAATATGCCAATAACATTTCTGGTTTTGGGGGGGTACAAAATTGATGATGATGATGATGATGATGATGATGATGATGATGATGATCGGATTCGTGACAAATCCGACTGAACACGGGCTAGAGCCCAATTTAGGGACTACTCTGCGGCGGAGGGGGGAAGTGAAGAAATGCTTTTTCTCCAACTCCATTGCATCTGCTCAGTACAGATGAGTGGAACTGATTCGTGTAGCAAAGATATTGCTGCACATATCCCCCCAGGTAATGGGGGAGGAATCATCTGCAGCCTGCTGTGATCAGCTTGCATGCCAGTTTGCAGATAAAGTCGCTCGCATCCGTGCTGATTTGGACTCCAGAGCTTTGGCAGTTCCGGTAGACATGCCTCTGGTACCATCTGGTCCTATTGTGTTGGATTCCTTTGAGTTTGAGGGTAAAGGTACTGTAGATGGTTGGAGGTAATTATCAATGCCTCATTAAGGGAGGGCACAATGCCATTGTGCCTCAAGGAGGCAATGGTAAGACCATTATTTTAAAAGCCCTCCCTTGATCCCTCCTACCCAGACATCTATAGACCGGTTTCTAACCTGCCCTTCTTGGGCAAGGTGATAGAGCGTGTGGTGGTATCCCAGCTGCAGAGGGTCTTGGATGATACGGATTATCTGGACCCTTTTCAATCTGGCTTCCACCCCGGATATGGGACTGAGACTGCCTTGGTTGCGCTAGTGGATGACCTACGCCGGGAACTAGATGGGGGGAGTGCATCCTTGTTGGTTCTGCTGGACCTCTTGGCGGTGTTCGATACCATCGATACTGGGCCGCCTCTTGAGTATGGGAATCGAAAGTACTGCATTGCAGTGGCTCCATTCCTTTCTTGGGGAGAGGGTCCAGAATGTGGTGCTGGGGGACTACTTCTCGGCTCCATGGCCATTGGCCTGTGGGCTCCCTGAGGATTCAGTCTTATCCCCCATGCTGTTTAACATCTACATGAAACCACTGAGAGAGGTCATCTGGGGTCTTGGACTGTGTTTGTCAGCAATATTATGTATGTATGTATGTATGTATTTATTTATTTATTTATTCGATTTCTATACCGCCCTTCCAAAAATGGCTCAAGGCTAATTACACAGAGAAATAACAAATAAATAAGATGGATCCTTGTCCCCAAAGGGCTCACAATATAAAAAGAAAAGTAAGATAGACACCAGCAACAGTCACTGGAGGTACTGTGCTGGCGGTGGGTAGGGGCAGTTACTCTCCCCCTGCTACATAAAGAGAATCACCATGTTAAAAGGTGCCTCTTCGCCAAGTTAGCAGGGGTTGATATATGTAATATGTCATCTGCAATATGCAGATGACACTCAGCTCTATCTCTCCTTGTCACCTGATCCTAGGGAGGCAGTGGATGTCCTGAATCAGGGGCTGGAGGCCGTGATGAGTTGTATGTGGCCTAAGAAATTGAAATTGAATCCGGACAAGACAGAGCTAATGTTGGTTAGTAGGAGAGCCAATTGGGATAAGGAGATTTTATCGGTTCTGGATGGGGTTGCACTCCCCTTGAAGGAGCAAGTGCACAGCTTGGGGTATTACTGGACTCAACTCTGCTTTTGGAAGCTCAGGTGGAGGTGGTGGCCAGGGGTGCTTTTGCACAGCTTCGGCTAGTGCGCCAGCTGCGTCCCTTTCTCAAGAAGGCACATCTGGCCACAGTTACCCATGCCTTAGTCACGTCATGGCTGGATTACTGGAACGCGCTCTACGTGGGTCTGCCCTTGAAGAATATCCGGAAACTGCAGCTAGTGCAAAATGCAGCAGCTAGGGTTTTATCTGAAGCTGCCCGGTGGGAGCACATCACTCTCATTTTGAAAGAGCTGCACTGGCTACCAGTTTGTTTCTGGGTCCAATTCAAGGAGCTGGTTTTGACCTTTAAAGCCCTTCATGGTTTGGGCCCAGGATACCTGAGGTACTGCCTGCTCCCAAGGATTGCTGCCCACTTGACGAGGTCATCTGAGGGGGCTCTGCTCCTGATGCCGACCATGACGGAGACTCTGTTGTCACGCACACAGGACAGGGCCTTCTCTGTTGCTGCCCCCAGACTCTGGAATGCTCTTCTGGTGGCTATTCAGTCTCCATCACAGCTTTTAGAAAGCATGTCAAATCCTGGATCTTTACCCAGGCTTTTATATGATTGTCTCTGCTGCTGATCTTTGTATTCTGTACTGTTTTTATGCTTGTGTTTTAAATTTTTAATCAGATTTGTTTTTATATTTTTAGCTTATATTTTAATTGTTCTTCCCCCATGCCATAACTCGAATCCAAACCTACCCTGACTGTTCCCAGAGGGTTGCAACAATATGTAACATAAGCCTGGGAAATGCAACAATAAATAAATTGTGTCAGTTTTTATAATCTTGTAAACCGCCTTGGGATTGTTTTCATGAAAGGCGGTATATAAATTAATTATATTAATTAACAATAAAATAAATAAAAATAGATGATGATGAAACATTTTATTTATATAGTAGACAGATTCATCTGTTGTTTCTTAGGATGCACGGCATCTGTATACTTATTTCTCTTAGCGATCCATGTTTGGTTAGGATTTGGCGGCGGAACTCTCATGACACGCTGCAAGAGTTCCCGGCATTGGAGAGAGTTCCCAGCAAAGAAAATGGCGGTGGGCGGTGGCACAAAACAGCCTGAGGAAGCGGCCTGGGCTGGGAAGAGGAGGTGGGAGGTGGTGGCGGCGGCAACAGGTCGGACTGGTCCAGGCCCAGCCCCGCCCGGGGAAGGAGTAGGTGGCGGTGACCCAGCCTGGCCTGGCCTCCTGGAGCAGGAGGCAGGAGGAGGAGGCAGCAGTGGAACAGACTGGCCCTGGCAACAGGAGAGTAGAGGTGGCACTGGCAAGAGGAAAAGGAACAGGGAACGGACTGGGGCAGAAGGGGGGGAACAGCAGAGAGACTGGATAACTGGCCATAAACAGCAGCTGGGGAGTGGTGAGGGAGAAGCGGCCTAATGGGGGGGGGGTGGAAGTGGACAGGCGTCCGGGATCGGACACTGGGGCAGAAGGAACATAGGAAACATAGGAAACTGCCATATACTGAGACAGACCATTGGTCTATCTAGCTCAGTATTGTCTTCACAGACAGGCAGCAGCTTCTCCAAGGTTGCAGGCAGGAATCTCTCTCAAGCCTATCCTGGAGAAGCCAGGGAGGGAACTTGAAATCTTCTGCTCTTCCCAGAGTGGCTTCATCCCCTGAGGGGAATATCTTGCAGTGCTCACACATCAAGTCTCCCATTCACATGCAACCAGGGCAGACCCTGCTTAGCTATGGGGACAAGTCGTGCTTGCTACCACAAGACCAGCTCTCCTCTCCCCTAAGGCTTGGGGGGGAGCAGAGTGGGGCAGAAGGCTTGGGGGGAGTGTACTACTGCACAGATGCTCTGTGCGGGATCTGCTAGTAATTACATAAAATCCAATTAATACAACTTTTACATAATGCAGTGAGTTCATACACAACTGGATAATTCTTCGGTTTCACTTTTTTTTAGAAGTCATTGTTTTTGATGAAGTGATAGCAGAGCTAAAAATCAGGAATACAAAAATGAGACAGACACGGTGGATTCCTTGCTATATCGTTCTGCAAGTTCCTCCAGCCTGACCTACTTGCCATTTAAAAGATTAAGTTCCACAGAAATAAATATTTACTGTAATGATCAGAAAGTTTGGGATTGACCTCATGCAGGTTAATTTTCTTATTTTTATGCAGGCTGAATCAATTCATATGCTTAGAAGTATACATGCCTAACCCTGTCAAAGACTTTTGCTTATAAACATATTCTTTCTGAATGAATGGCAATGAAGGGTTCATATGAAAAGAACTTCTTAATCATGTAATATATAATATGCAGATAGAATGGGAACGCTGCATTTACAAATATGACTATGGAAATACTTCCACCATTGGTGGGGGGGGGGGACTGCAGCATTTCTCAATTGCTTCTTATAATATGGTTGCCATCTGGTGGCAATTTCAAATTGACTCCACATGGCAGCTCCTCGTGTGCTAAGCCATTCGGTACATACCTGCTCACCGCACATCTTGGCCCAAATAGTATGATATGTCTGTACACTGCCACTTATAATTTCTGGAGCCATTTTGTAGTGGCATAGAGGGAGGCAATCATATAGCGGAAGCCAATCTGTAGTGAGTATTCTACCTTGCTTGTTACAAAGTGGAGTAGGGATATGCACAAAACTGGTTTGCACAGTTTGGTTCGAATTTGAACTGGGTTTGAACCCAGGGGGGAGGTTCGGTTTTGGTTTTGCTCAAAACACCCTTTGGTTCGGTTCGGATTTGTACCAAACTCGAACTGGTTCGAAAAGGTTCTACATAGGGTATAATGGGGATTCGAACTGGCCCATTATAACCTATGTAGAGCACCTAGGGGCACAAAGGTGGGGTGGGTGGTAGACCACCCACCAAACCCCAAGGCAATCAGAGATTTCTCTTATTGTTGGTGAATTTTTGAAATATTTTTCATTTTTTTTTATTCCTCCCATAGGGAATAATGGGAATTTGAGGCATCTCAAACCCCCCCATTGGGGGGCACCAGGGCACCCCAAAGTGGGTCTGTGGGCATGGCAGGGCTGTCCTCAACTCCCTCCAGGCACCCCCAATTTTATAGCAATTATTGTTATTTATTTATGACTTTTAAAAGAATTAATTTTGGGCTCCATAGGAAAGCATTGGTGACTGAGCATTCAGCCTTTCATTCAGAAGAACACACTGTACTATGACCACCTTATTTAACTAGGTCAGTAGGTGAAAGGTCTATCAATTAATTATTTAAATTAATTCCAATTAAAAGCCTGAGAAACAGGAGGATCTTGAGGTTCTTCCTGAAAACAGAGAAGGAAATGCTCATATTTCAGCAGGAAGCTTATTCCAATGCCCTGGGGCAGCAACAGAAAAAGCCCAGTCCGGGGTTACCACCAAATGAAACCATAAGGCAACCATAACTGGACCTCTGATTGTCCCAACCCTCTGTGACATTAGGGAAGTTCAGCCAATCAGTTCTGGACATTTCATCACCAGAAACACAACAAATTCCTAGAGCACATTTCAGTACTAGTTGCAGTCACTCTACAGATACAACTGATTACAATGGAATGGAAAAAACACCACAGATACAACTAGTCACCACATCCCAATTTGATTTCCATTTTCTGAGCTTTCTTATTTCTTGCATCATAAGCCAAATTCATTCCTGAATTCTGTTTTCCCATAAGCAGTCACATCTTACTACTATCAAGTCTGCTTGGACTTTTCTTTTAGAGAGCCATTAGTTAGGCCTTTTTATATCTAGTCCTATAAACCAAGCTCAGAGTAATTGCTTTAATCTTTCATGTTGGGCTCAGAAACAAGTGATTGGGAAAAAGGGTTCGGTTTCAAACTACATCTGTGCACTCAATATTTCACCTTGCCAGTTTCAAGGTATTGATGTAGCTTATCACAGCAGAGACTATCAGAATATGCTGCTATGAAATCCTTGGGGTAATTTAAATGGAGAAAGAAGCATATCTTGCTATGATACATACTATCCTGGAGTCTTATGATAGGAGAGGAGGGTGAGGAGAGTGGAAGAAAGGAGGAACTTCAAAATAGTTGGTTTTTGTAAACTATAACAGAAGATATTGGAATGGCTTTTTATTTTTAAAAAATCATGAGTCATCATTTGTATTTCACTCAGTGGGGATTTTTACCCTGTTCAACTGATATGGGAAAGAATTACATAGATAAGTGATTCCTATATTTTAATTAATCACATTATACTGTACAGAATGTATATGTATAGCCTATCTTTTAATGTTTTATTTTTGTGTGACTTTGGTACAGCAAAAAGTGATAATTCAGGGAAATAAAGCAAACCTTAAGAGATGCATTTAAAACTTCTAGTCCACTGACATAGGCCCCACTCACATGTAATGCCACACTGGCATTGAATTGGGCAGACTTTGGAATTTGTGTACATCCGAAAGCATGAAACCGTGGTTTCGTGACAAAAGCAACATGCAATTTCCCTTGCTAAACTCTGAGTCACTTCACACAATTAGTGTGAAGAGCCAAAAGGGTTTGTGCGGGGAGAGCAGGATTAGAGTGCTCTCCCTGGACACAGGCAGGAACCTGGATTGGCTGCCCACATGATTGCGAGCTCCGCCATGGAACAGGCAGGGATCAGGGGCCACGTGGCCCCTGGAGGTCCCAGGATGCCCCACACGGGTGCACAGGGCATCATGCAGAGACCTCGAAGGCCAGGAGGCTTAAGAGCTGTCACGGCGTGAAATCAACCTTTGGTATTATAATGCAGCTGCTTACATGTGTCTCATCCTGCATTTGGTAGCAAAAATATACCCATCAGGCAGAAGAAAAGTGGCTGTGTGGCAGGATCCCCGCCCCACAATTTTTTGGGAGATCCATTTGGGTCCAGAGGAACCACAAAGAGCAGAAGTATGCACAACTAGATATCTATTTCAAGAAAAGAGATTATGATGAGATAGGAAGCGAATTTCAGTTTCTCCTTCTGATAGCCCCCAAACCCTGAAACTCAGAGAGAATTATCCTTTTAGAGATCTTTCACCACCCCTGTGCAGTATGGCAGTGCCAGTCACGTCTGCCCCAGTGCTCAGACATACAAACATTCTTCCTCACTCACTCACTGAGGCAAGTCTCACAATCAGTGAGACTCGCCGAGAGCAGGTTTGTGGGGACTGCGGGATTAGCCCGCTCTCCCTGCAGACGATCATTCAGGCGGCCCTGGGCAGCTGGATTGGCTGCCTACATGACTGCCAGATTCATCACAGAGCCGGCAGGGGCTGTAGGGATTGCGGGTGCGCGGCCCCCAGAAGTTCCAGGATGCCCCATGTAAGCACTCAGGGCATCCTGGAGAGACTCCCCAAGACTGGGAGGCTTGTTTCAGCCTCCCGGCAGGGGTCTCCTCATGTGTTGCCGTGGCATGGAACCGTGCCGCAGCAACACACGATCAAAAAGACGAGGTTAATGGAGCGCTCACTCCGTTAACCTCGGCAAAGGGGAGGGGTATTTTAGGAGGTTTGCTACTGGGAGCTGCGCGGCTCCCGTATATCTTATTGGCAAAAAGCAGGCTAGGCTCCCTTAGTCCGCTTTTTGCTGATCATGAGAATCTCTTCACTATCTCCTGGCATGGGAAACATTCCCAAGAATGGATTGGCAAAATAGTAGTCAAGTCTCTTCTTGCTGTGCTACACCACCCCAATCCTAATGAGTCCAAAGGACAACTAGGCATTCAGCAGCCTCACTGAAGAAGTCAATACTGCAAGACAAGGTGTAACGAATGGGGACTGGCGCATGGTGGATTTAAGCCTAGCCTTTGTCTCAGAACAAGTCCATGTCAGGGAGAGAAAAATGCTGATTCATTTCTGCCATGTTTGCTCAACAAGGCTGTCCTTCTGGTAATTGCTGCCACCACACCCAAATTATTACATACTTTGCCCCCCCTGGATTTGGGTGAATGTCCAGGGGACTCTCCTCCTCATTTACCTAAATGGAAAAATACAAAACCTCCCACATGCAGCCTACATGTGGTGAGAAAACTTGGTAGATTGCTGAACAATTAACCTTGAGGCGTATCTGCACCAGAGTAAAACCCCTTTTTCCTGAGTAAAAAAATCCACTCAGAGACAGGTGAAATTACAAAGAATCACCAGAGAAAACTTTATTCAAAAGACTACAGACTGCTTTGGTCTGAGGCTCTAGCAGCTTCCATTACAGGAAAAAGAAACACTCAGTACTTGCAAGAATACTTCCAAAAAGCACTCCAGTTGATAGTTAGAGAGGTACACTTTAAAATCTTGGTTACACAGTTGCAAAGATAATTCAAAAAGCACCCCCAGTTGTAAGGAACCTTTAGAAGTACCTTTAAAGGTTACAGAGACTTGTACAGTGTCCTGGATGGATAAAAAGGGCACAGGTACAACATTCTTACGTTACAAAATAAAACACAATAGGCCAGTTGTAAGAATTTGCAAAGCACTAAAATAAAGAAATCTGACGCCAGCTACCTAACACACGGTTCCCTGGCTAAACCCTTCTCCAAAGCCAGTGCTGGAGCGGGGGCGGCAATATCACAGGTAGCGGGCAGAGGGAGGTATGGCGGTGGGAGTTGGGCAGGCCGTTACAGGGGAAAACGGTCCAGGCAATTGAGGCCTGTTCCTTTTTCCGGCCCTTCTCCCAATCCTCTGACCCTAGGGAGCTCTGGGAACACTCCTTCGAGGATTAGGGTGCTGCTGCTGAATGCCAGGTCAGTTAACACAAAAACATCTCTCATCCACGATCTGATTGTGGATGAGCGTGCTGACCTGGTATGCGTGACGGAGACCTGGTTGGATCCGCTGGGCGGGGTCGGTCTCTCTCAGCTTTGTCCTCCAGGTTTCCAGATCGTGCGGCAGCCCCGCCTCGAGGGTCGGGGAGGAGGCGTTGCAGTCATCTTTCGAGAGACCCTCCCCGTTTCCAGGTGCCCGGTCAGGCAATCTCAGAATTTCGAGTGTTTGTCCTTGAGGGTGGGCCTCCGAGATAGGCTGGGGATTCTGTTGGTGTACCGACCACCCCGCTGCACTTCAGTCTCCCTACCTGAGCTGGCGGGGGTGGTCTCGGAGGTGGCCTTGGGTTCCTCCAGGCTTATTGTTTTGGGGGATTTCAATGTCCACGCTGAGGCCCCCCTAGTGGGTGCGGCTCAGGATTTCATGGCCTCCATGGCAACCATGGGCCTGTCTCAATTGGTATCGGGCCCTACCCACGTGGCGGGACACACTCTGGATCTGGTTTTTGCCGACCGGGAAATAAATGATCTGGAGGTGGGGGAATTTGAGACCACTCCCTTGTCATGGACAGATCATCACCTGGTGGGGTTTAGTTTGACTGCTCCGTCTGCCCTCTGCAGGGGTGGTGGGCCGATTAAGATGGTCCGCCCCCGGAGGCTTATGGATCCGCTTGGATTCCAGACGGCCCTCGGGGAGTTTCCAGTGTCCAGAGCTGGTGACCCTGTCGACGCCTTGGTTGATCTCTGGAATGGAGAAATGGCCCGGGCTGTTGACACGGTTGCCCCCAAGCGCCCTCTCCGGCTTAGTGGAGCCCGTTCCGCTCCTTGGTTTTCCTCGGAGCTTAGGGCGATGAAGCAACTCGGACGACGGCTGGAGCGACGCTGGAGGAAGAGTCATCACGAATCCGATCGAACACGGGCTAGAACCCATTTTAGGGACTACGCCGTGGCGGTGGGGGCGGCGAAGAAACGTTTTTTCTCCGCCTCCATTGCGTCTGCTCAGTGCAGGCAAACAGAGCTGTTTCGTGTGGTGAAAACATTGCTCCACACATCCCCCCGGACAATGGGGGAGGAGCCATCTACAGCTCTTTGTGATCGGTTTGCCTGTCACTTTGCAGATAAAGTCGCTTGCATCCGTGCTGACCTGGACTCCAGAGTTTTGGCAGTTCCGGCAGACGTGCCTCTGGCACCATCTGGTCCCGTTGTGTTGGATTCTTTTCGGTTGGTGCGGCCTGAGGATGTGGACAAGATCCTGGGCAGTGTGCGGGCGACTTCGTGCGCTCTTGACCCTTGCCCTTCATGGCTAATAAAAGCTGCCAGGGAGGGGACAGGCAGATGGCTGGAGGTGATGGTTAATGCTTCATTAAGGGAGGGCAGGATGCCATCGTGCCTTAAGGAGGCGGTGGTAAGACCTCTATTTAAAAAGCCCTACCTTGATCCCTCCAGCCTGGACAACTATAGACCTGTGTCTAACCTGCCCTTTTTGGGCAAGGTGATGGAGCGTGTGGTGGCGTCCCAGCTGCAGAGGGTCTTGGATGATACGGATTATCTGGACCCTTTTCAATCTGGCTTCCGCCCCGGGTATGGGACTGAGACTGCCTTGGTCGCTCTAGTGGATGACCTACGCCGGGAACTAGACAGGGGGAGTGCGTCCCTGTTGGTTCTGCTGGACCTCTCGGCGGCGTTCGATACCATCGACCATGGTATCCTTCTGGGCTGCCTCTCGAGTATGGGAATCGGAGGCACTGCGTTGCAGTGGTTCCGGTCCTTTCTTGAGGGGAGGGTCCAGAAGGTGGTGCTGGGGGACTACTGCTCGGCCCCGTGGCCGTTGGCCTGTGGGGTCCCGCAGGGTTCGGTCTTGTCCCCCATGCTGTTTAACATCTACATGAAGCCGCTGGGAGAGGTCATCCGGGGATTTGGACTGAGTTGTCAGCAATATGCGGATGACACTCAGCTCTATCTCTCCTTGTCATCTGATCCTAGGGAGGCGGTGGATGTCCTGAACCGGGGACTGGAGGCCGTGATGGGTTGGATGTGGGCTAACAAACTGAAATTGAATCCGGATAAGACGGAGGTGCTGTTGGTCAGTAGGAGAGCCAATCGGGATGTGGAGATTTTACCAGTTCTGGATGGGGTTGCACTCCCCTTGAAGGAACAAGTACGCAGCTTGGGGGTACTACTGGACCCGGCTCTGCTCTTGGAAGCTCAGGTTGAGGCGGTGGCCAGGGGTGCCTTTGCACGGCTTCGGCTGGTGCGCCAGCTGCGTCCCTTTCTTGAGAAGGCAGATCTGGCCACAGTTACCCACGCCTTAGTCACGTCGCGGCTGGATTACTGTAACGCGCTCTACGTGGGGCTGCCCTTGAAGAATATCCGGAAACTGCAGCTAGTGCAAAACGCGGCAGCGAGGGTGTTATCCAGAGCTGCCCGTTGGGAACATATCACCCCCTTTTTGAAAGAGCTGCACTGGCTGCCGGTTCGTTTCCGGGTCCAATTCAAGGTGCTGGTTTTGACCTTTAAAGCCCTAAACGGTTTGGGCCCAGGGTATTTGAGGGACCGCCTGCTCCCAAGGGTTGCTGCCCGCTTGACGAGGACATCTGAGGGGGCCCTGCTCCGGGTGCCGACAATGAGAGAGGCCCGGCTGTCGTGCACTCGGGACAGGGCCTTCTCTGTTGCTGCCCCCAGACTCTGGAATGCTCTCCCAGTGGTCATTCACTCCTCGGACTCCATCATGGCTTTTAGAAAGCTTGTAAAGACTTGGCTTTTTACCCAGGCTTTTACATAATCGTTTTTACTGCTGCTTCTGGGTGTTTTTATTTCTTGTATTGTTTTATGCCTGTTTTTATATGTTTTTATACTCTTAGCATGTTGTTTTTATTGTGTTTTTATTGTATGTTTTTAACTTTTGTAAACCGCCTTGGGGCTATATTTTAACGAAAGGCGGTATAAAAATGCAAAAATAAATAAATAAAAATAAATAAAATAAGCCCTGGCTTCTTCACCAGAACTCACCAAAACCACGGTAGAGACTTCAGATCCCTGAAGATTTCCTGGTTGCTGCTATACCTTGGCCAGCCAACCTGTTGCTTCCCCTGCCTGGCTCCAACTGCAGACAAAGAACCCCTTCCCTTCCTGCCGCCAGGCCCTGGTCACCGTGTGCTGAATGGCTGATCCCGAGAGGTCACTGCCTGACAGACAGGACAGGATTCTCTTCCGGTTCACTCTTTAGGGTAAGGGGGGGGCCGACTGCTACACAAGGGTACTTGTGAATGCTGTGCCATTGTAGCTTTAGGAACCTTTCAGCCCCAAAAGGCAGGTGAATGATGTCACCAACCATGAGTCATTGCAGAAATGGCTGGATAGAGGTGTTACTGTTCTAGCTAATGCAAACTTCAAGAAAACATGTTAAAGCTCTATGCAATCATTGAGGCTCTTCTCAGGATTAGTGAGAAGAGCCTGGGGAGGGTTAGTGGGGAGAACGGGCTTAGCCCACTCTCCTCGCAGATGACTGAGCAGTCTGCTCTGGGCGGCTGAACCAGCCGCTCACACAACTGCCAGCTCCGTTACAGAACCGGTGGAGGCTGGGACGATCCCCCGAGCCACGTGGCCCCAAGAGGCTCCAGCATGCCCTGCGCGAGCGTGCAGGGCCTACTGGAGAGACCCCTGAGCCAGGAGGCTGCTTTTCAGCCTTCCGGTTGGGGGTCTACTCGTGAGTTGCCATGACAACTCAAGATCAGAAAGCCCGGGTTAGCGGAGCACTCGCTCCGCTAACCTGGGCTTAGGGGAGGGCTACTTAAGCGGGTGACCCACTTTGACTGAACCGGGCTTGGCTGTGAGTCCGGTGAGTCTCATGATCGGTAGGAAGCAGGCTAAGCACCCTTAGCCTGCTTTCCACTGATCGTCAGAATAGCTTCATTGTATTACTATTTGCCATCATTTCTGTACTGGTTTTGGTACAAAGTGCTTCACTTCTTAATTCATTTATCTCTGAAACAGCTCTGTCAGGTAGAGCAGGCTGAGTAATAATCACTTGCAGAAGGCCACTCACTGCATTTCAAAGCTATATAAGGATTTGAACATCAGTCTCCTGCTCAGAGATAAAACAATGTCTATTCAAAGGGCCTTATTCAAGTGCAACTTCTATTCAAAGGTTTGACTGCATGTTCACACAGTTCCCATCATAACATTACTTTGACTGTAGTCCTTTCTATATATTCCTCTTGGGACTGTCTCTTTTGAAGCAAGTATTTCAGTATTAATCCCCTGTCAATTTTGTTCTCATGCAGAAGTTTGCATTTCAAAAAATGAGTATTTGTATTTGGGTTTTTATTCTTTTGTTGACTCCTATGAGGCTGTTCTCAAGTGCAGCCTAACCCAGGCTAGGGAAGCCCAGCTCTGCAGTTTTCCAAGGCAGGGTTGTGAAATGCATTGCAAATTTCAATGTAAAACTTTTGTGCTTGAAACCCTCTATTGTTCCCCATGGGTAAGTCCTAGGGACACTATAGTGGGTTGGGTGGTAGGGCATGATGGGTACTACCTGCCACCCAACCCACAACAGAAATGGGCAAGCGGGAGATTTTAAACACATTTTTGACCTTTCCCCCAAACCCCCATAGGATTCTATGAGGGGTTTGAGGATTAAAAGCTTGTTTAAAATCACCTGCTTGACCATTTCTTTTGTGAGTTGGGTGTTGGGTCTTTTGTTTCCTAGGAAGTATCCATGAGGAACAATGATGTGTTTCGAGTTCCTAATTGTTCCCTATGGCCAAAACATTAGAAACATTTCAAGGTTTGTTTCGAGCTTGAAATAACTGGATTAACTACTCTTTCAATGAAAGTTTCAGCCATCTGCGTTTTGTTTCGAGCTCAAAACAAAACACAAAATCTGTTGGGTTCACATCCCTGCCAAAAACAAGGAACCATGTCACTTTTCCTACTTCCTATGGAACCTTTTAGCCCCTTCAAGTATGTGGAATGTGATACTTGGCATTATAATGTATCCGTCTAGTATTTTTAGTCACAGCCTTAAAAAAACACACAAAAAACCTTCAGAGGGAGAAGAATACTGTCAATCTCTGGTTATACCACAGTGCTATGATATGTTGCTCTGAATTAGAAATGCACCCACACAGTCAGAATGCTGACACTTGTCTTTGCCTTCACTGTTCCATATAAGAAAGTATTGAATAAAATCAAGAGGGCAAAAATAGGGGAGTTAAGCTTTGCAACCTTATTCACATGAAGTTAATGGAATGAAACTGTGAGCAAGGACTGGATAAACTACTACATAAACTGAAAAATCATTATATCCCACACAAACACTTCTCCCAGCATATAAAATGAATCACAACTTTAAGAAAAAACATCAAGATTTCTGAGTGTGTGCAAATCTCTGTATAGATGACTGTGGCAAATATTACAGGTTCATAACCAGCCCTTCTAAGGAGTTCAGAGCAGTTTACATATGGTATCTTTTATTAATCCTTGCAACAGAAAGGTTAAGCTAATATACAAGGAAGGCCGACCAGAAATTAGAATCTGGTCACTCAAATCCAGAGTTATATATACCATACTACAGTGGCTCATAGGCACACATTAGCCTTAATACAATTTATTTAATCAGCCCTCTTCACACATTCCATGTTGTGCATAGCTGTCATTATTGGGACTGAACCAGTCTAAATAATGAATGAATCATGCATCAGATATCAGGGGTTACCTGGACGGCATCATACCAATACGTTGATAACAGCTCGATGCATCAGGGTAGGCATGGAGTGAGAGCTTGCCTTTAATGAAGATCCATTTGTCCCAAAAGAAATCAGCTGACCAGGAGGTAGCCACAGCTACACCAATTCTAATTGCCAACTTTGCTTACATTGGCCGCATTCACAAGTAACGCCAAACCAGAATTAAACGTGGCTGTGGTTGGAACTTCAGTATGTCCAAACACACAAAACCGCAGTTATGGGATGAAAGTGACCTCCAGTTTGTCTCGGCAAACTCCAAATTGAGCCTTCAGTTATCTCTAAGATTCTCCACTGAGACCTGAGGTTTGGCCCCTGTGGCAATACATTAGACTCCTGGTGCAGGCATAACCACGGTTCCATGCCAATTTCCAAACTGCAATCATAGAAGCAGCAGCTAAGACCCACACAAGGATGTGGCTGCTCCAAGCTTTCGGCACTTCTCGCTGGCAGCCTCTCTGAGAACCAGCTCCACCCCTCCTGTCAGCTATGCAGCTATGGTTGCCAGGCTACACGAGCACTACCACACCCCATCCAGGACGTGTTAACCTGTCAAGCTGCACAGTTGCTCAGGGGCATCCCCTCTTCCCACTCTATCCCTTGCTCCTCCCAACCTGGCAAGCAGTAGGGAAAGGGCACAGGATGACAGGATGGGCACTAAGGGCTTTGCACCCTGAGAAGGGAGCAACAGTGATGTATGTTCACAAGCACTAATACTGCAAGTGGAAAAATAACCAGGGCACCTGTTTCAGTGATGGAAGCAGAGCAAATGCTGGGAGTGGGTGGGGGAACTGGGGGTGGGTATAAATGGCAGACCCAAGCAGGGGATCTGGAGCAGCAAAGTTCTACTTTTTTCACATATAGGTTGGGAGGGGGGCAGTCCCTTCCCCTTGGGGGTTATTGGTCCCTAGGCTAACTCATAAGCCATCTGGGAGACTAACTGCAAATTCAGAAGATGATATTCTCATTGTAACAGGTGGTACTCCTGTTGCATGTTGCAAAGAGCCCATTATGCCACAGTCCATGTTTTCAAGTGGCAGCCTATGGGGCCTCAATACTGAGCCATGATACTCCATGCAGCAAAGCTGCACGGACGGGTACTTGGTACGTGCTGTTCAGGTCTCAGTTACGGCCACCAAGCTGCTGTTAAACCCTATTACGTGCCAGCCACCCCACCATGTAGAGATGTGCATTCTCCCATAGCCTGAAGGGCAAGCCCACTTTTCCAGGGCTGGGGATCTCCTCTCCCAGGAATCCCCACACCAGGAGATCTGCATACAGCACAAAGCCGGACCAAGCCCAGGAATTTGAATGAGTTTAAAGGTCCATGCCAGACCTCTGTGTCTACACCAGGGATTCTCAATATTGGGTCCCCAGATGTTATTGGACTTCAACTCCCATAATCCCCAACCCAGTGGCCTTTGGTTGGGGATTATGGGAATTGAAGTCCAATAAACACCATCCACACAAATGAGTATGCCCTTACAAATAGCCCCCTCATGGCAGGGATAGCCAGAATGAGGAGGGCATCCCCTCTCTGGATGGGGAGCAACTATTTAGGGAGAAACCCCAAATATTTAGGGAGAAACCTCCTGTCCTGGTTTAAGAGGCTGCCAACACAGGGATTCTGGAGCTGCCACTTCCTTTTCTTTTTTTTCACATAAAGGCTGGGGAAGGGGGACCCAGGGTTTGCTCCCTAAGCTTACTCATGATAAAGGCTGGTCACCACGGTCAATATAGGGTAAGCTGCAATCCTTCTTCAAAGATACAGCCACCCAGCGCAGGGTGCACTGCCCAGGCATGACAGTGCCAGGGCATGGGGACACCCCCACACAACTCATGAGAAGGATGATCAGAGGGAAGGGAGAGAATTGCTGAGTAAATTCAGACATAATGCCTGATGGCAAAATATCCCCTTCTCCAATGGACACCTCTCTTATGAGAGCGTCAGGCCATGGGGGCTCTATATCAAGCCAGGTTGCTGTGTGGAGGGAAGCTGTGGGGTGGTGTCCCGCGGAGACTGCTTTCCTCATCTTGGGGATTGCTGCCAAGTGGCTATCAGAGCATGCCCCCTGTCATCCTGTCTGTCCATATTGACATGTGCGTCCTTGCCAGTGCCACACAATAGCCACTCCACTACCCCGGAGTGGCCAGAGAAAGGGGGCTCCCCTTTCCCACAATTCCCTCTGCTGGCAGATCTGCATACAGTAGCTTGCTGGGATGGATCTGCCTTGGAGGCCAAGCAGAAGGTAAGGGTTCCCCTCTCCTGCAACTGGAGTTTGGTGAACAAACCTCAGTCCTGTTTACCTCCAGTATGGCGTTACATGAGAATGTGGCTATTTTTTCACCCAATAATGCACCAGGGCAAGAAGCAACATCATAATGTTTCATCATTTTTCTGCTGCATTACTGGGGGGAAATGACCGTGCCCTACAAGGCGGAGCCATTTTTTTTTTTTACACCAACAGATGCACTTTTTGAGAATCCGATGTCTTTACTCTGCACAAATAAAAAATTTTTTAAAAAGAAATGTAGAGGCATAATGGTGGATCACCTCTGGCCTCATAATTTGAGGAGTGAATTCTGATATTGAAATGTTTCAGATAACTGAGATTTAGCAATAGCACTAGCACTTACATTTATATACCGCTTTATAGCCGGAGCTCTCTAAGCAGTTTACAATGATTTAGCATATTGCCCCCAACGTTCTGGGTACTCATTTTACCGACCACGGAAGGATGGAAGGCTGAGTCAACCTTGAGCCCCTGGTCAGGATCGAACTTGTAACCTTCTGGTTACAGGGCGGCAGTTTTACCACTGCGCCACCAGGGGCTCATCTTAAATTAGATTTAGGTCATCATGTTGCTGAATTATAAATTAAACAAGCTGAACCTGCACAGAGCATCTGTGTGCTAGTGCACTCGGCTTTCCTACCCCCTCAGTCAGCCTTTCCCACCTCAGAGACTTGGGGGGATGCAGCAGAATGCCTCCTCACTCAGACTTTCCCCCCAGCTCAGCCTCCCTGCCAGAATTCACTTAGGCGTTCTCTTCCCACCTGCCCTTTGCTCGCTGCTTGGCAGGTATTTTCCTCTGCCTGCTCACCGCACGCTCGTTCTTCCCCTGCTTGCTGCTCACTCTTTGCTCTCTCCACGCTTGCCACTCACTCGTTGCTCTCTCCCTGCTCTCCAATCATCACTTGCTTCCCCTGCCCACTCACCACTTCCTCCCCACTGCCTGCTGCTCACCCTTTGCTCTCACCTCCCACTTGGCAGTTGCTTTCCCCCACACTCGGTATTTGCCAATGTCTCCCCTCTGCTTGCCACTCGGCCTTTTGCTCTCCTCCACTCCCCCATTTCATCCCTCTGTCCCACCTTCCCGCTGCCTTAAGCTGCCCCATGGAGGCAGAGAGGACAGGCAATGATTGGTCATGGCTGCAGTGGGGGCAGGGCATTGGTCATGGCTACAGCGGGGCGGGGCTTGCCACACACGACCTTAGTATATTAAATATATAGATATCTGGTTCAGAAACTTTTGAAGTCCTTAGGAGCTTTCAGGCTTCCTCCAGAATTACAATGGAGGACAGCAAAAGATTTAAACATTGGCATCTCCTTTTGACTGAACCTAGATAACTGTATATATTACAGGGAAAGAGATTGGGATGCCATAATATCTGATTTATACATTTTATTGGCTATTACTGATACACCTTAAATTATGAAAATAATATATATTCCAGATTTAATGCCTAATCTTGACGAATGAATGGATCTGTCAGCTAAGTGCTACAAGAAGTGGGGAAAAACATAAAACACCTGAAGAAAAAAATTAAATGTCTGTTTCGCAGATGACATATCAAGCATCGTTTGTCTTCGGCAGAAACAGCTTTAACCATGAAAAACTCTTCATAATGTGAACTGCTGTCACATGGTAAATTATAGGGAAATCTGTGAAAGAATAAGAGTTTAACAAATTTATATTTTGTTTTTATATAGCAATTTGTTACAATTTGGTGTCACTTTGAGCAATGCAGAAAAATGTACATCCAGATAATAGGAGACAAATGACCGCTTTCCCATCAATATATCTCTATTCCCAGAGAAACTGCATCAGTTAAATTTCTATCTGTCTTGAATCTATTAAGGGCACTGTGCCTCAATTACATTGGGGGGCCTGAGGAAAATATGGATAGTTATCCATCCCCCTATGCATTAGTGGTAGGTTGAAGTTATTCAGTGATAGATGTTCACACATATTTCTAAAAGATGGCTTCCAGTTACTGAATAAGAATGCTGCTGCCTAGACATGGTTAGTTTCCTCATGATGACAGCCATAAACAAATATTTACAAATGTCTGTAATTTGCTGAAATTTTTAGCATTGCCCCTAGCGATTTTTGAAGCAAAATTCACATTAATATTTTGTGCAGTCTCAAACACAACCTTTATAATTTGAATTATATGGATTTCTTGACTTGTCTTGATTGTTTGGATTTGACAGGCTTCAAATTATGAAATTGCACAAGCTTTCAATGCACTATCAATTACTAATTATTACTACATGTTGTCTATCAAATGTTGTCAGATACTAAATACCATTGCATGATAAGTATCAAGTGCTATGCAAGAAAAAAGACTGACTGCCATTTAGACTAATATTGTACAATACCAAAGTTTGCCAATCTCCCCTTCCCTGTGCAGCCCACTGTGCCTCCCAAATACATATCCCCGAGAATCTTGCAAACCTCAGAAAAATACTTTCAGGAGGCATGGTAGAAGTGACATCTGCTGCCTCTTGGGACTGGGGAAGCAGAGGGGAGGGAAAGGAGCCAAGGTAACCATGGGCAAGCTAATAGTAGGCAGGTCTAACCCTATGCTAGCGGGGTGGGGGTGGTGGAGCCCATTGTTTTCTCCTGTTAAAAAGGAGAGATGTAAAGTTTCATCTGTACAGTAAATCCTTTCACTTGTAGAGTCATTTATTTACTTGTCTCAACCAAAATCTCCATCATTCACACCAGCACTTGGCAGCTGGCTATTTAGTGATAAATTCTCCCCTTAGTTGGCTGTAAGTAAAGGAATCCTGCCCTTAGTGTGGTTAATTTAGCTGTCAGTGTGGAAAATAGCAATGTGCTCTCTCTCGCTTTCTCCCCCTCCCTCCCTCCCTCCCTCCCTCTCACTCTCACTCTCCCCCACACCGCATGTCTTTTCTTCCTCTCAGTAGCTCCATCCCTTCTTCTGTCAGCCATGCCTCCACTTCTCCCCTTCTCTTCTCCACTTCTCCTTGCAATCTAAGCCCTCTCCTCCTCTCCACACCCCAAGCAGGACTAGGCTATGGATATCAACTGATGTGGGGAGGGGTTAGAGTCTTTAGCACCTACATATACACATTTCACACTACTTGAAAATACCACAATGTATTTGGCCACACACAATGTCCACTAGTTTCCTTTCTTCTCACAAATATGCACATACAGTTCTTCCTTTTTCAAAAAGCAAACCTTATTTTATTTTATGTATTTATTGTTCAATTTTTATACCGTGTTTCATAAGGCATCCAAAGACGGATTGCTCCCTTTCTCACAATATTTCTCCCTTTAAGAACATGTCTGCTTGATCCTTGCCCAACTTAGCTTATACTATCTGGCAAGGGGGTTGTTGTGGAGAGCCTGGTGGCAATTATAAATACCTCTCTGAGGGAGGGCAGGATGCCTACTTGTTTAAAGGAGGCAATTATTAGACTTATTCTTAAGAAGCCTGCCTTGAACCCCTCAGAGTTTAATAGCTACAGGCCTGTCTCCAACCTCCTATGGTTGGGCAAGGTGATTGAGAGGGTGGTGGCCTCCCAGCTCCAGGTGGTCTTGGAGGAAACTGACTATCTAGACCCATTTCAAACTGGTTTTCAGATGGGCTATGGGGTGGAGACTGTCTTGGTCAGCTGATGGATGATCTTCAATTTGGACTAGATGGAGGAAGTGTGACTCTGTTGGTCCTTTTGGATCTCTCGGCGGCTTTCGATACTATTGACCATAGTATCCTTCTGGAACATCTGAGGGAGTTGGAGGTGGGACGCACTGCTTTGCAGTGGTTCTGCTCCTACCTTTCTGGCAGATCGCAGATGGTGTCGCTTGGAGACTGTTGCTCTTCAAAATCTGAGCTTTTATATGAGGTCCCTCAGGGCTCCATACTCTCTCCAATGCTTTTTTAATATCTACATGAAACCATTGGGAGAGATCATCCGGAGATTTGGTGCTGGGTGTTATCAGTATGCTGATGACACCCAAATCTATTTCTCCATGTCAACATCATCAGGAGAAGGCATATCCTCTGTGAATGCCTGCTTGGAAGCAGTAATGGGCTGGATGAGGGATAACAAACTGAGACTGAATCCAGAAAGACGGAGGTACTTATTGTGCGGGGTCGTCACTCGGGAAGCGATATTGCTCTACCTGTTCTAGATGGGGGTCACACTTCCTCAGAAGGAAAAGGTACGCAGTCTGGGAGTGCTTCTGGATCCACACCTTTCCCTAGTTCCCCAGGTTGAGGCAGTGGCCAGAAGCGCTTTCTATCAGCTTCGGTTGATACACCAGCTACATCCGTTTCTTGAGGTTCATGATCTCAAAAAAGTAGTACACTTGCTGGTAACCTCCAGACTTGATTAATGCAATGCGCTCTATGTGGGGCTGCCTTTGTACGTAGTCCGGAAACTGCAATTAGTACAAAATGAGGCAGCCAGGTTGGTCTCTGGGTCATCTCGAAGAGACCATATTACTCCTATATTACAGGAGTTGCACTGGCTGCCAATAAGTTTCCAGGCAAAATACCAGGTGCTGGTTATAACCTATAAAGCCCTAAACAGCTTAGGCCCACAGTACTTAAGAGAACATCTTCTTCTGTATGATCCCCATCATCCACGTACATCAGGGGAGGCTCGTCTGTGGCTACCTTCATGTCATCTGGTGGCCACCCAGGGACGAGCCTTCTCTGTTGTCACCCTGAGACTTTGGAACGCGCTTCCCGTGGGAATAAGTCTCCCCATCTCCTTTCAGAAGTGTCTGAAGACTTATCTTTTTATCCAGACCTTTTAGCTTTTTAACTTTTTAAATTTTGGATTATTTATTGATTTGTTTTAAACTGGTTTTAGTATTTAATTGAATTTAATGTTTTGTTTTTGTTTGTTGTGAACTGCCCTGAGACCTTGGGTTGGAGTGGTATAAAAATGCGCTAAATAAATAAATAAATAAGAAAAGCCCCACTGGATGAGGCCAAAGCCTATCTAGTCTAGCATCCTGTTTCACACAGTGACCCACTAGATGCCTCTGGGAAGCCCCAGGCAAGAGCTGGGGGCATGTCCTCTGTACCACTGTTACTCCTCTGCAACTGGTATTTAGAGGCATCTTGCCTTTGAGGCTGGAGGTGGCCTATAGCCACTGATAGACTTGTGCTCCATGAATTTATCTAAGCCCCTCTTAAAGCCATCCAGGCTGTTGGCTGTCACCAGAATACCCTGTAAGAAGGATTCCCAGATGTTGTTGACTACAGCTCCCAGCATCCCCAACTGCAATGGCCTTTGGCTGGGCATTAGGGGAGTTGTAGTCAACAACATCAGGGAATCTCTGTTACAAGGAACACTGGCTGTCACCACATCCTGTGGCATAAAATTCCATAGGTTGATTATGCATTGTGTGAAAAAGTATTTCCTTTGGTCTGTTCTAAATTTCTTGGCAATCAGTTTCATGGGATGACCCCTGGTTCTATTATTATGAGAGAAAGAGAAATATTTCTCTCTATCAGGGTGTGCCTTTAGAAGAATGACACTGTAGTTGTGGGTCAGGAGATACAGAAACTGTTGCACACTTTCTTCTCCATTGTAAATTCCATTCATATCCTAGGGAACGTCTTATTGCTCCTTTAATATGTAAACTGGTAGATCAATCCGATGATAATCTTGTAAAACATCTGCTTTCAGATAAAGATGCTTCAATCTCTATTTCTGTAGCTAAGTTTAGTTATATTGCTTTTAAGAGGTATAATGGGACATCATCCTAATTCTAATCTGTGTATACACACACACACACATTTTAATGTCTATTAGTTTTTACTCTCTGTTTGGTCAATGACTGTAAATAAAATTACAATTACAATTACAATTTCTCTCTATCAACTTTCTCCACAGCATGCATGATTTTATAGACCTCTATCATGTCTCACAATACAAACATTCCTGGGATATGTCTTTGGGCTGCATCCTATGCATACAGTAGTTACTTGGGAGTAAACCCCAATGAGTCCATTGAGGCTTTACTTGGAATAAACTATATAGAGTTGGCTGCAGTATGCAACATTTACTTGAGAGAATCCTTTATCAGATTTGAAAATTAAACCATATAAATCACAAATCTGTTCAAGGAACTTATATTGAAGACATCTTTCAATACTACTAACACTCTCTCACACACAAAAATAGGTATCACACAGAAGAACCAACCAACAGCAAACCAAAAATGGCATAAGAGCTACTTGACTATTTTGGACTGGCCTGGTTTCCAAGCTGTGCCTGTTACATGAAGAGAAGGCAATAATCTCAGAATCCTTAAAAAATAAAAACAAATACTTCTGCATAGAAGAGACTCACATTTCATACAAGATAGGTTGGAAGCTGTCCAGTTCGTAATTTCAGTTAAAATGCCTTGTTTTATTTGGAAGCTATAACCCCCTCCCTCTCTTTCGCTCTCAAGCAAAGTGGGAAAGTAAGAGAAAGAAAAGGGAGCGGGCAAGAGGCTTTGCTTAAAGACCCAGAAGGTGGGGAGTCAGGGGACTGCTTGCTTGTTTGCTTGTTAGTACAAGAACTTCCCAGAGGAAGTGCCAGTCCACCATGTCTCCCACTCCCCCCACTCCCCAGTCTCTAGATATCCGAATGTTGCCATGATTTCCCAGTGGCATTTTTTAAAAGAAAAGAAAAAAGGAGAACCCCCAGCAGATCCTGGAGAATCCGATGCCTCCTGAGGGCTGAGTCAGTGAGGAGGAAAGGGCTGGCTTCCTTCTGGAGAAAGGTAGCCACCAGGGCTCCTACCTGTACTGAACTCCATTTGCTGGCAGACTAGGTGCTCCTATTTTGCACAAAGGTCTCCAAAAAGTCTGTTCAGCCTGCTTAGAAGTAGGGGTGTGCACAAACCATGGTTCAAGCACTAGTGCGGCACGGGGAGAGGGAGCTTGAAGAAAGGGTAGAGCAGGTCCTTACCTGTTTTCTGCCGCCCCATGCAGCGTCCTTCTGGGGCAGCACTCAGCCCAAGTACCCATGTGCAGTGCCAGCACACAGGAGGCATCCACACATGTGTGGGCGCCATTTCTGCAATCAACATGATGTTGCTGACCAAGTAAATGGCAGCCATGCATGTGCCATGCATGTGCATGCTGGTGCTGTGTGTGTGTGGGGGGGTACTTGGGCCGAGCGCCACCACAGCAGGAAGCTGCATGGAATGGTGCAGAGCAGGCAAGGATCGTCTCTTCTTTTTCTTAAAGCTCCCACTCCCTGCTCCCCTCCCTACACTGAACTGGTGCTTGAATCGTGGTTTGTGCACACCACTACCTAGAAGGCCTTTGAGAAATCAGATCACTAGACTGGCTTTGTTTGCTGGCTATTGGTCAGAATAGGTGTCTGTAAGCCTGTAATACATTCTGATTTGTTGGGGGCAGGACTAGCCCCTGCCCACACTTAGGGAAAAGAAAGGAAAGAAAGGCAGATCCTGATTCATGCTGGGGCACTAAATACACAATTTGGGTAGTGACTAAGTATAGTAATTACTTCATATGGGGGCAACGGATCCCACTGAACACCCTAAGAGGGAAATGGCTTTACAAAGGAATTTAGAAAAAAGACCAAGAGTCAGTGCCTGCCATCTACTGGCAAGCAGCAGAAATGCAAGAGCTACATTCAAGCAAGAAAGACAAACAGAGAAAAAGACAGAGAGGGATATGTGTGTGAGAGAATGGGGGACTGGCAGGAATGGGGGGGTGGCAAGGAAAGGGGCAATGCCCCCTCTGCCCCAAATGAAAAAGCTTCTATTGCTTCTCACCGCCCTGAGCCATTTTTGGAAAGGCGGTATAGAAATCAAATTAATGATGATGATGATGGGCTGCACAGAGAAGGCTGCAAAAAAAAAAAAAAAAAACAAGCTACCTGCAGCCAAAGATTGGTGGGACCATAAAATTGAAAAAAGTTGTAGAAAATGAAGATGTAAAAATATTATGGGACTTTCAACTACAAACAGACAAACTTCTGCCACACAATACACCAGATATCACTGTAGTCGAGAAGAAAGAAAAACAAGTCAAAATAATTGACATAGCAATACCAGGAGATAGCAGAATAGAAGAAAAAGAAATAGAAAAAATCACCAAATACAAAGATCTACAAATTGAAATTAAAAGGCTGTGGCAGAAAAAGACCAAAATAATCCCAGTGGTAATTGGCGCCCTGGGTGCAGTCCCAAAAGTCCTTGAAGAGCACCTCAACACCATAGGGGTCACAGAAATCACCATCAGCCAATTACAAAAAGCAACTTTACTGGGAACAGCCTATATTCTGCAACCATATCTATAATAATAACAACAACAACATTGATAATAACATTCAGCCATCCCAGGTCCTTGGGAAGGACTCGATGTCTGGATAAAACAAACCAGTCAATAAGACCTGCCTGACTGTGTAAACAATAAATAATAAATAATAATAATGTTGGGCTGCACAGGGAAGGGTAAATCTGCAAAAATTGACACTCCTCTACTATGTACACATACCATTTTGCAGTGGGTTTGTGTTAGTCTGGATGTCAGCCACTGTCATGTGTGAGCTATCAAATGCAATCTAATATTTAATAACATTGTATGCCATCATCTAATACGGTCAAATGTAATAAATCAGTTGCTTTCAAGCAGTTTTCCTGGGAAATTTATCAGAAACTCTTCCTTGAGAAAAAAACAACGAAAAATCTGTTTGGCCACCACAATGGATCTTCCTTTGCTATGCACAGCACATTGAGGAATGTTAGGTGCAAGGCACATTCTCAGTTGTCAATGATACCCAACAGTGCCTATGTGAACTGAGTGTGCAACACAGTATTTGCCCAACGATTGTGGCGTTCTGTGTCCAGGAATTCTGTGGCAGATACTCAGTGTTTCTTTGCAGGTACCTGTATAGAAAATGTGTCCCGAAAGTCTGAAAACCACTGTGATGAACTATTGTAAATCAACTACAGATACTGTCAAGTATGAAATACAGCTGTATGTCAACTAATACTGCAACAGCTATCACGACTCAAACACTGTAAGCAAGTGTTTGGCACACTGAGTGCCAAATACAGACAACAATTATCTGGAAAATATTTGAACACTGCAAGATCACTAGAAAATATTCTCCACTGAAATCTGCAAAGGAGAATTTTGAATAACAAATTCATTTCCGCTCTCTGTACAGCAAGCAAGGATTAACCTATGATTTCTCTTATTCAGTGGCTCCAATACACACCAAAGGGAAATTATGAACAGTGGGGGATTAACAGAGAGGCAACGTAGGCATTTGCCAATGGTGGCAAAATTTGAGGAGCAGCAAATTTTGTCCCTCCTCAAATTTTGCCACCCCTCTCTGTGGGCAGCAGCAGCTGCAACAAGGGTGGAATGGGATTGGAGAAAGACCCCCCCCCTGCTTTTTACCTTATTTTTTAAAAAGACAAACCTTTTTTGTTTAAAGTAAAAGGGCAGCAAAAGCCTTTTTGCCTATGAGCAGCAAAAACCTTAATCCGCCCCTGATTATGATGATATGAAATGAAACCAAGGGTTATCTCATTCTCTTCCATGAGTCATGTGCACTGTTGCCACTGCACACATGGAATATTCCCCAGCTCATGAAAGGGAATAGGAAAGAAGTTCCCTGCTAGAAGCTCATGGAATTTGATCCCAAACTCCAGTTGTGTGACCGGATTGCTCCTTTGAGCCAATCTCAAACATCTTTTGAGCATTAGGTGTGAAACAAGTTGCCAGCACGATCACATTATTTTACACCTGCCAGTCCTGAACAGAAAGTCCATATCCCAAGCAACACACTGACAATTGCTTAGTTCTACAGGTTTTCTTAAAGAAGGCAGACATCCTAACTGACGTACAGTTTTAGAGCCGATATCTCACAGTTATGGCTGAAGCCCATTAGGAGCTCATCACAGCAGAGCATGAACTGCTGCTGCTTACACAGTGGGAAATAAATAAGAGGATTTCAGCTTCCATTGCTCTGCTTCCAATTGCACCTTTCACCAGCAATAAACTCACATTTACAATATAAAAAAATCCACATAAACTATCTCTCAAAAGGCAGCAATATAAAGAGATATGGACAAGTAGATTTAATAAGCGATTTTTATATCTCAAATGTGTTCAAGGCTTTCTGATGCGTACTGTGAATGAGATAAAAGTTCTGGATTTCAATAGCACCATAATACCATTTTCCCCCCATCCTTTGCAAGGTTGGCATATCTCGGAAATACTCCATCTGAAATGCTACATTTGAGCCTTGAAATGGGCCTAGCATTCGACACAAATGAAAATTAATCTGCAAACTTCCCTATTATTGTGCTTCCTAGCATCAGCTAAAAAGTCTATAATGCTATTTGCCACATCCATTTTCTGTGGGCAATGGAGGCACTTTAAGCAGGTGGAAAATAAATTTTACCTCACAGCAGTATTCATATCGCATGGCTCTGTCTCACTAGAGCAGTGTTTACATTTCCAGTATGCAGCAAAAGCTTCACTGTGGAACAGGCATTTCACTAACAACTCATAGTCAGCTTGAATTTTGGAAAAAATCAGCCCAGTGAGCAGAAGTGCTTTAAGTGGAACTATCACTATTTATTACTTGAGCCCAATGCTATTCCTTAGCCAAAGAAACGTATACTAAATATAGGCACTATTACCCTGCCACAAACACACATGGAGCACAACTGCTGGTGGGGGGCAGGAGAGAGCACCTCTCCCATAATCCCACCACTGAATCTCCTTGCAATGTGCTCAACACAGAATTGTCCCCCAATCAGGGCTGTGCACTAGGGCTGTGGAACCACATCAAACTGATAATCTGAAGCAATGCAAGTGCTATCTGGACATTTTTCAGCAGAAATGATTCAGATGACAAACGTATCTGATATCATTAGATGATTTGATGCGATGCTGCACCATAATGGCATTACATGGAATGTTATCAAAGGGGTACCCTTAATGAAGCCACCTTAAGGGGCACAGTGGGGAAATGCTTGACTAACAAGGAGAAGGTTGCCAGTTCGAATCCCTGCTGGTACTATATCGGGCAGCAGTGATATAGGAAGATGCTGAAAAACATCATCTCATAATGCATGGGAGGAGGCAATGGTAAACGCCTCATGTATCCTACAAAAAGAAACCACAGGGCTCTGTGGGCGCCAGGAGCTGAAATCGACTTGATGGCACACTTTACTTTACCCTTAATGAAGATCCATCTAGCCCCAAAACCCAAAGCTGCCCAGAATGCAGCGGCAGTGATTCAACCACCACCACCCCTGCCGCCAGTAATGCACCAGGAAAAGGACACATGATGTTGCTTCCTGCCATGGTATGTTCTAGGGCAAAACAATGTAAAGAAAGGTGATGATTTGACTCACAAAAGCTATGGCGGTCTCCTTGACAGCCAACTTCTTTGGGGACAGACAGATCCTCATTTCAGATGAAGCCCCACCCCAGCCCAATGTATCAATCCAATACTGATGTGTTGGGTTGGTGCAATCTAGGGCACCCACAATATCCAACACATAATTCACTCATTACTAGGTTTAGGTTGATCCTGATCCCCATCCCGATAATGATGACCATGCACAGCCCTACTGTTCAGAGGTTGTATTAGGTACGGAAAGGTACAGAATGAGGACTGATGAGACAGGCAAGGAAGCACATTATTCTAGAGAGGTTTGCACTGGCTTAATATACCCTCCAGATCACATGATTCCAAATGCAGGTTTGATCTATAAAGTCATGAACAGCTTGGATCCACTAGGGCTATGCTGAATGCTTTTTCTCTTGGATATTTTTGGTGCTTTCTGTGGATCAAAGCCCAATTTATAAAAAGCCCCTTGGGACTGCCTTTCTTCTGTTGGCAACCATCTTTCTTTCTTTCTTTCTTTCTTTCTTTCTTTCTTTCTTTCTTTCTTTCTTTCTTTCTGCTGCTTGCTTCAGCATGATTTTTCTCCACCTAATTTATGTCTGCTTTAGTAATCACAGTCACTAAGGGACCATGCAACTGATACGACGACATCATGATACCATATGGCTTTTTCAGGAGTCATTTTTCATTCACTTCCCCACCCCAATCAATGACCTGGTAACATTCAGGGCCATGTGATCTATTCCTGTGACACCTTTATTGAGACTTGATGCTTATTTTATTAGAGAATCTCAAGGGGGCCCAAGAACAGGGATGTGCATGAACCTGTTTGGAGGCCCTTTTACCGGCCTCCAAACAGGTTAGAATGACAGGCGGTTTGGCCAGTTTGAAGGCGGGGGGGTGATATGTGCATGCACGTGGGGTACTTCCAATCACTTCTGGTCGTACAAGGGTACGAGGTGGCAGGGAGGTACTCTGCCACCCCGCTGGACCCTTTTCCAGTCCAGTGCCAGTGAGGGAAATCTGGCAGGAAAGGTAAGAGCACCCTCCCCAGCCCTTAAAGGTGTCCCCTCACCTTTGAACTGAACCCCGCCGGTTCTGTGCACATCCCTACCCAAGAATATACAGAATGGTCCCCAAGAATATACAATTTAAACATCCCTGACTTATAAAACAGCCAAATTTTCTTATTGCACGAAAACCAAAATATATTTTCTTATACCAAACCACCCACTGTTACTTAACGTTCTGGCAATAACTTTTTAAAAGTATAGAATGCCTGTATGATTTTCATTTAAATGAATTTGCAGCACCTGAATAAGGCTCATTTGGGGTCCTTGAAGCCATTTTTGTCATTATTTCCTTTTGATGGTTATAAAAAATATGGGAGCTTATGTACTATTCTGATGTGTAGGACATCCTGTGGCATGTGCTTTTCATCAATAGAGGGGAAAGGCTTCAGAATGAGAGATCTCATTTAAGCTGCATTTTACATGAATTCGTCTTAATTGCCCATATCTTCTCATCACAAGCATTTCTTGTTATAAGGTGTTCAAATTTGTCTCTTTCTCCCTGTAGTAATGCTGGTATTATTCCATCTGTCTTCATTTATGCCCGATAGCATTTTTAAGCTTAGCTGAAATTTATCTACCAAAGGAGGATTGTGGTTTTTGTTTTATGAAGGCCTCGTAACTTAGATGGAGGGGGGTGCTTCAAGAATTCAAGGAATAGATAATTGTCACTGATTTTCTGGTTGCATCCAGGATGTTTTACTGTTAAATATGAAAGACTGCTGGCAAATAACAGAAAATCAATAATAAGCTGATAATACCAGAGAAAAAGGAAGGAAGGAAGGAAGGAGAGTGGAGAGGGAGGAGATGACCAAGGAGCCAATGAATATTTTAAAAGTGAATTTCAACAAGGCAATTTTACCAACATGAATTTTCCAATCCACTAAAGGCAATCTATTATCAGAATCAGAATTCCATGGAGATTCCCTTCCAGATTTACCCTAGGATGTCCCAAAGGATATGCGTACACTTTTTTTAAAAATGCAGCCAAACAATCGTTCTTGACACTGAAACACATGCTTCTCAGAAGAATGGTTCCTATTTTCAACTCTACAGGTGAAACTCGGAAAATTAGAATATTGTGCAAAAGTCCATTAATTTCAGTAATGCAAATTAAAAGGTGAAACTGATATATGAGACAGACGCATTACATGCAAAGCGAGATAAGTCAAGCCTTAATTTGTTATAATTGTGATGATCATGGCGTACAGCTCATGAAAACCCCAAATCCACAATCCCAGAAAATTAGAATATTACATGGAACCAAGAAGACAAGGATTGTAGAATAGAACAATATCGGACCTCTGAAAAGTATAAGCATGCATATGTATTCAGTACTTGGTTTGGGCCCCTTTTGCAGCAATTACTGCCTCAATGCGGCGTGGCATGGATGCTATCAGCCTGTGGCACTGCTGAGGTGTTATGGAAGACCAGGATGCTTCAATAGCAGCCTTCAGCTCTTCTGCATTGTTTGGTCTCATGTCTCTCATCCTTCTCTTGGCAATGCCCCATAGATTCTCTATGGGGTCAGGTCAGGCGAGTTTGCTGGCCAATCAAGCACAGTACACTGTATACTTTTCAGAGGTCCGATATTGTTCTATTCTACAATCCTTGTCTTCTTGGTTCCATGTAATATTCTAATTTTCTGAGATTGTGGATTTGGGGTTTTCATGAGCTGTACACCATCACAATTATAACAAATTAAGGCTTGACTTATCTCGCTTTGCATGTAATGCGTCTGTCTCATATATCAGTTTCACCTTTTAATTTGCATTACTGAAATTAATGGACTTTTGCACGATATTCTAATTTTCCGAGTTTCACCTGTAGGAGCACCAGCTCATCACTGGAAGACCAGTTACAGTCATCCTCTTTCCCCTTCCCCTTATCAGGAGATGGATGCTGTCAATGCTGACCAGTGAGCCAGCAGAAATACGCTTATGTGTATTTCACTGTCCAAGGACAGTCAAAATGAACAGAAGAAATGAAGATGTGCAATGAATCCTCAGTTGGATTCATTATGCGGAAAAGTTATTATACACCAAAGAATCCGAACACTTGAAAAATAGTGGCCACACATTTTACTCTATAACTCCACTTCTGCAAGGGCTAGAGCTTAGCTTTAAATAGATAGATAGATAGATAGATAGATAGATAGATAGATAGATAGATAGATAGATAGATAGATAGATAGATCTGGGGGTCTATGTTAGGGTTAGGAGAGGGCGACTTCAAATCCCCATTATTTCCTATGGTGGAAATATACAAAATCAGTCAAAACTTTATAAGTGGCCTGAATCCATTTGAATCCAAACAGAATTTAATCAAGTCCAAATTGAATCTGATTTTGGGGGAAAGATTCAGATATAAAACAAATCAGGGGTGATTCAATTTAGACATAAATAAAATTGAAAAAATTGATCCGTGCACATCCCTATTCCTAAGTAAGTATTAACTGGACTACTTTCAAGCTCAGAGGTCGAATGCCTCTGAATATAAGGTGCTTCCCAGAGGTATGTGGCAGGTAATTGTATGCTGAACCAAACTGACCTTTAGTCTTATCCAACAGTAGTCTTCTTAGATCCTTAGAAACACAAAATTTTTAAAAGGCATATTTGTAAGACAGACAGGAGTTGCATTGTCATGATTTGTGCATGAGATCCTGCTGAAGTTTAGCCTTCACTTTGGCTGAATCATCGCAGTCTTAAACTTCAGAATCCATTTACCAAAAAGGCCTAATGACTACTGCAGGTGTCCTTAGCTTGCCCTCAGCTTGGAAATTCTCATTTGGGATACTTTCACAAAGTTCTGCTTTATAATGACCCCTTTTTTCTCCTGGTGCTGCATTAATAATAAAAGACTATCAGAAACTAGAACTCGTTTCAAAATGGGCCATGATTTTCATGAAGGACTCATAGAATCCAAGTTTTTGAATTGTATTTGTCTCCCTGGGTTTGATTCTTATCTCAAATCTGAAGAAAATCCTTTGTTGCTCGAAATGAATTACTGATAGGATGGGTTTCCACAGCTTCCATCTCTTTCTGCATGAAACTACTCAGATCTCATTTTTAGGAAATTTCCCCTGACTCTCTGAAGTCAATTTAATGCTGTTACTCCTAGGTATCCCCTAAATCGTTGTTTGATTCTTTGCTGTTACAAAATCCACATCTTGTTTAGCTTTTAAGGGATTTTCTTATGTCAACATAGTGCAAAGTGATTTTTCCCTCTCTCTCTATCGATGGGTCAAATTAAAAAGTAGCACATAGGGATATATGCCCATGGAATATTTGTGAACAAACCAATTTCTGCTCACTTTTAGCACAAGCTTCTGGCCAGAGTAGTCAAAACGATAAATTCAAGTTTAGCTGCACTCAGCTATAGAACTGACAGCTGATATTCAATTCAAGATTTCTGTCTTTTGAAATGTAAACTTAACACAATAACTTTTGTTTCCTTTATGAACTGTCATATCTGGACACGGACATAAGAGGACCTGTATAAACCAAACATTTTTCTTTCTCCCCCCCCCCCCCAATTCAATTTTTATTGATTTTAACAATAATATTATTATCATTCATAACATTTTTCAGTGTTCATGCATAGCACATGTCAAAACAGAAAAACCGCTGAGACAAAAGGGTATTCACAGGGAATGGACAGTCTCTTTACTACTCTTTCCTTTACACAAGAGCTACACTGAACATTCTCCTCTTCCAATTTTTAAGCTGAAATAGGCATTTTACATGCAGAAATATTTACCCAAACCCTACATTGATTCTGAAAATATTCACATTTATGATTTTTTTTGAAAAAAATCCTGTTCACTATCATTGGTTCTCCTATCTGTTGCTGCTTCAATGCTTCTTTCTTTCCCTTCCTTCCTTCCTTTCCACTGCCTCTTCTTCTTGAGTTAATCACATAGGTGATCCTAGTAAAGCAGGGATCACATAGTGAATAGGGTAACATAAGAATGCTACATAGCCAATCAGATGTAGCGATTCAATAATGGTCACTGAGGACAATCCGTTTTGGATTAGTCACATGGGTGAAGCCATCCAAGCAGGAATCATAGAGTAACCAGGATGATTTTATTGCACAATATAGCCAGCCGGATAGTGTAATGACAGCAAATGAAGTCAGCTGAGAAAAGTTGAACATTCATGCAAGTACAGCCCACCCCCACCCCCCACCCACCCCCGAAAAAAACACTGAAAGGGGAGGGTATTTTTCAACACCTCCAAAAAAAACACCCCTGACATGGAGGCCATTCACACAACCTACTGGGCAGGCGGTGGGGGCGGGGGAGGTTTCCCAAACCTTTCCTTCTCCCCAGATGATCACTTTTTACCTGGTGGGAGCACAGAGCACGCTCCCACATGAGCAGCCCTGCTCCATACTGAATGATCTGAGGCTGGGACTTATCCCAGCCTCTGTAAAACCCACAATGCACCACATAACATGCATGCTTTATTGGGGGATTTTCCAAAGAGACATGTGCTCTAGGTTCCCGTCTCTGTGTGGGGCCAGGCTGGAAGCAGCCCGTGCCTGCACACAAGCAGGTAGCCAGGGGTAAGAGGGGACCCACTCCCTTAACCTCAGCTGGGCTTAAAAGCCAGGCTAGGTGGCTCTGGCCCACTGGGATCAGGCCCAATCCCAGTAGTTCTCACGTACAGCCTAACCTGGGCTGGGCATCCCTGGCCTGGAATAGTCTGCATGTGAGAACAGCCTCAATGAATAGTTTCGGCTGAGCCCTACTTAGCATCTTTAGTTCTTCATATTTGCTTTTCTGTATATTTCACATACGAAGAACTGCCTGTCAGTGGGCCTTTTTGAAATAAAGCTTTTGATTTCTATGTTTAGCTTAGTTCCTTCGGGGTATTTTATATGGGACAAGAACTGTGATGAATCACTGTTAGGAAGCACGACTTTTTTGTATCAAGCTGTGCATACAATATCACTGTCCATGTGCAAGTGAGTGAAGCATCTGATATTTATCTATTAGAATGTTGGACATTTGATCGATTTACACCCGAAAGACATCTGAGGATCACAGTACCTATAACCAGCAAGCACAGCTTAATTTCACACAGAATGCCTTTACCATAACCCTGGGACTCCAAGGGAGCCATTTTCCTACATGTGTATCTTTAACTGCATATTGAGAGAGCAAATGCACTAAAGAAAGCTAGAAAGTGTGAAAGGAAAAAACCTTTTCTCCAGGGTCCTTATGCACTGAGCTGAAAGAAAACAAGTTCACACGTCTGCCTGATCCAGAAATCTACCAGAATGGTATCAGTCATGGTTCTTTCCCCCATCCTTTCTCCAGTCAAATAAATGATCAGTGGGAGGAAAGTGGGTTCTGGATTGATTATTCTGACATTGGCAAAGGGTTTGAGAATCTACCAGTGGAAGAGCTAAAATGCAGTTTGTCATGATGGATGTGCACAGAACCAGTAGTGACCGGTTCAACAGCAGGGGGGTTATCTTTAAGAAGCAGGGAGGGTACTCTTCCCCCACCACCACACTTTCCCCGCTGGCGCTGTGTTTAAAAGCAGTCCCGTGGGGCGGCAGTGTGCCTCCTTGCCGCCCCGGTGTGTGTCGAACCAGAAGTGCCTCCGAATTGGTTCATGCACATGCCTACCTGTCATAAGCCCCTGGAGCAGAGTGCCGGAAGTGAACAATATGACATTCACATAGAGAAAATAATGTTATATGCAGTGAGGGTGATTCTTGTTCAAAAGCCTGTTTCTGCATATGGACTATCCCTCACCAGACCAGCACCTATTTCTGCCTAAATTCAAGACGGTAGCCACTCAAAGTTTTAAAAATCACCCCCTTGTAACCCATTTGCTGACAGTAGCATACAAATCAAATTCACAGCATGTGGAAGGAAGTCCTAGGTAAACGTCATCGTGTTAAAAGAAGCAGAAAGTAGGTTCCATTAGTTCCTCTGTGGGCTCCCCAGAGGCATCTGGTGGGCCGCTGTGTGAAACAGGATGCTGGACTAGATGAGCCTTGGGCCTGATCCAGCAAGGCTGTTCTTCTGTTCACTAAAAACTACTGTTTACTTTAGCAGGGTCAGAACTGCAGACCATCTGGATGGAGCTGAGGGACTATATGTGGGCACACTTTGAAAACTTCTATACTAGGAAAATAAATTGATATTTAGACTGGTACACAGGGTTGTCAACAGGAACTTCAAGGGAGAAAAGAACCTTCCATACCGGGCCCAGACACAGCAGGGGATAGGCAGGGGAGGAACATAGGTACATATAGGAAGCTGTCATATACTAAATCAGACCATTGGTCCATATAGCTCAGTATTGTCTATACCAGTCTTGCTCAATGTAGGCCCGCCCAGCTGTTTTGGACATAATGGACATCCCATAATGGACATCCCTGTTTTGGACATAATGGACTCCCATAATTCCCAGTCTCAGTGACCAATAGCCAGGGATTATGGGAGTTGTAGGCCAGCATCTGCAGGAGGACCAAAGTTGAGCAGCCCTGGTCTACACAGACTGGCAGCAGCTTTTCCAAGGTTACAGGCAGGAGTCTCTCTCAGCCCTATCTTGGAGATGCCAGGGAGGGAACTTGGAACCTTCTTCATGGAAGCATGCACATATTCTTCCCATAGTGGCCCCATCCCCTAAGGAGAATATCTTTAGGGATGTGCACAGAAATCTTCGGCGCCAGTGGGGGTAGCGCTTTAAGGGCGGGGGAGGGTGTACTCACCACTCCCGCTGCATTTCCCCCGCCGGCGCACTGGTTTTTTTAAGCCCCTCGGGGCGGCAGCGTTCCTCCCTGCCGCCCCGTTTGCCCCATCGGCCGAAAGTGGCTGGAAGTCGCGAGTGCGCGTGAGCCCGTCATGCGTGCGCGCGCACACGGCAGAAGGGCGCGCACACACGCAACAGGCGCACGTGCACTCGCCACTTCTGGCCACTTCCGGCCGATGGGGCAAACGGGGCGGCAGGGAGGAATGCTGCGACCCCGAGGGGCTTAAAAAAAACAGCGCGCCACAGCACGCCGGCAGGGGAAATGCGGCGGGAGGGGTGAGTACACCCTCCCCTGCCCTTAAAGCGCTACCCCCGCCGGTGCCGAAATCACCCCCAGTGCCAAAACGTTTCAGAGGCCTTCATAATGGCCCCCGAAACGTTTCAGGCACATGCCTAAATATCTTAGAGTGCTCACATGGAGTCTCCTATTCAGATGCAAACAGGGTGGACCCTGCTTACCCAAGGGAACAATTCATGTTTGCTACCAGATCAGCTCTCCTTCCAAAGTTGGCTCTAAAGTGCTGGCTTTGAATGTCTCCATGACTAGAACACACTTCAAATACACTTCCACAAAAATACTCCACTACTGGAGTGGAGTAAGAGTATCAATTGGATAAAGTAGGCCTCTGCCAGGAAGGAGGACAGGCAGGTAGTGATTTGGGCTGGGGGGTATGGAAAAACTTTGCATGACAAGGGGAAGCCCACTGCAGTTCCCAAAAAAACTGTGGGTGCAGGGACCCAATCCACATACATTGGACTGCACCCAGAAGATCCTGTTGGCAACCCTGCTACACAGTTGTACCATTGCTGCACCAAATAAAAACATTTAAATGTGTGTGATAAGAATGCATTTTGAAGAAAGCATATTTTAAACATGCTTAATCAAAAGCCTTAATCTGGTGAAATAATGGGCCACTCTTCCCCCCACCTGCCAATGAAATGCTTATATGTGCTGCAAAGCCAATTAGAAACAGCTTAACATTCTTTTACCTGGGCTGCTGTTGTGATGCGTCATTAATACGGCATGGAATTTCCTTATCAAAACATTATCTCATTTGCTAAAGACTTTTCACTGGATGTTGCGCTGATCTTTACATAATGTACCGCTGAAGATATTGTTCAAATTATTCCATATTACCAGTCACTCTGATTCAAATTGGCTGTTGCATTACCTTTATCAGCAGGAAGAAAAAGAATCTGGCTGGTAGATTGCTTGAAGCATTTCTTTTTATCTGCAGCAATAATGAGTGTTACAACATTATGTTTTAATATGGTTTCACATATTTTTGATAACATCTCACTGTGTTCCTTCTTTACAACTGACAACGGCTTGATGGAGGACAAGCACAGGGTAAGATATTGTACACAGCAGCTCTTATAAAATACCTCCCCACAGTTTGTTCTATCAGGATCACAGCAAGCAATATGGTAGGAGGAAGGCTTGGGATAGCATTAAAAAGCTCCATGCACCAGCTCCAAGTTCAAAAATACTCTTAGAAGCCATCCCTTTCCCCCCTTTGGTGATTAAGTATAATAGGTAAATATTTTTGCAAGGCCCAGTTTAATAGATTTAGCAAAAGTGCCATGGGACTTGCTCCTTCATGGTCTAGTGCTGTGCTGTTTTGGTTGTTGTTTTGGTTGTTGTTGTTGTTGTTTCAGTTTCTATACCGCCCTTCTAAAAATGGCTCAGGGCGGTTTACACAGAGAAATAACAAATAAATAAGATGTTTGTTGTAATGTTTGTAGAGAAAAATAATATGGGTCATCCAAAACACACACAGAGACACAAATGGTGGTGATCAGACTATTACCAGAGTAGTGGTGATCAGTCCAGAAGCAGCTCATGCACCATTCCAGCAGAAGATTAATTCAGCCTAAATTAGGGGTGGGCATTAGGGGTGAGAGGAGAGCTGGTCTTGTGGTAGCAAGCATGACTTGTCCCCTTAGCTAAGCAGGGTCCGCCCTGGTTGCATATGAAAGGGAGACTAGAAGTGTCAGTATTGTAAAATATTCCCCTCAGGGGATGGAGCTGCTCTGGGAAGAGCAGAAGGTTTCAAGTTCCCTCCCTGGCTTCTCCAAGATAGGGCTGAGAGAGATTTCTGCCTGCAACCTTGGAGAAGCCACTGTCAGTCTGTGAAGACAATACTGAGCTAGATGGACCAATGGTCTGACTCAGTATATGGCAGCTTCCTATGTTCCTGTTAAGTAGCTCAGGAGCTATTGATAGCTCCTCGGCTTAAGTGAAGTCAGGGTGCGCATGGACCATTGGGCATGGTTCAGACTGAATTTGGTTTGAATTCAGGCTGAACTACACCAAAGCAAACCGGTTTGGTTGGACCAACTGGCTGGGCCAGTTGGTTTGATGAACCAGCTCAAACCCCTTGGAAATGGTTTGCAATCGAACTGCTCAAACTGGTCCAGTTCAAACTGGCAATAGTCTGGTTCACGGGCAAACCAGTTCTGCACATCCCTAATCTGAAGTAACTCTCCAGGCATTTGGGCTTGCTTGTCCCGCCACCTTCCCTTCCAGCCAATACTGCAAATCTGATTGGCTGGCTGAGTGGAGACATGGCTGCCCCATTTTTAATCACTCTCTCTTCAAGTGACTAGGGTTGCTTTTCCTTCCTCTACCATTAATTTCTCTCTAGTTTCTTCTTTTGCTCCCCTCCTGTTCTGCAGCAAAATTCACCAAGAATTCAGCAGTCTTTATGTTAAAATTCCTATTCCCTTAATGCAGATTTTTGTACAAGCTGCCATTTTGTGTCTAGATCCACCTCCCAAAGCCACCATTTTGTGACTGATTCTGCCTCCCCAAACTGCTATGTCATACTGGAAGTTCCCAAAGGTCTGAGGGGGAAAGAGTAGCCCGGAACTCTAAAGCATGCCCACTCCTAAAACTAAAATGGCGGCTCTGACCATAAATTTAAAGAGAAACCATCCTGTACAAGGATTTCACAACATTTAACTTCTTCCAGATCTCACATACTGCTTATGGATCTAAATAAGACTATGTATGCCTCCTGAAGAGTCTTAGCTGCTGTTGCTTTACTGTGGGGTCAATTTGAATAGATTTAAGAGATCTTGCATTCGGGTTCCCAAGTCTTATATCCATATCATCTATTAATTTCTGTCATGCTAAGAAAGCATATAAAATTATTGTTTATTTGGAAATGGGGAAACCAGCACAGAAAATTATAGAGGATAGAGAGAAGAAAGAATAGCGTTTAACAGACTGATCCATTGTTTAAATCCTATTATAGCAGGTATACAAAAATGTACAGTAAAAAAAAGGCTTTACAAAATGAAATCTATTTACTTTGATTTCCTTACAAGTTAATCAATATCTTCTTTAGGTTCTATGCCAGCATCATGATGTATAGCTAAACAGACTAATCCATTCTGTCTTTCTACAATTCCTCAGATGCCTTTATAAAGATGTTAAGATTACTAAGAAATATATTGCAAGAGAAGGTTATGACAAGACAAACTGTAGAAATAGAAGAGAATAGATAATCCCTGGGGAAGGGGAGAGTATGGGATGAGAGTAAATGTTTAATGGCAAACTGACTCCAGACATTGGGACAGATTCCTTTGAAATATCTGTTGCTTTCTACAGTTGCAAATCTTGGAGCTGAGAAGTAAAACTGCTCATTTGGGAGAAATTGCTGGAACTCAAAGAAGGGGCTGCAGCTACTTTGCTGCAAAAAATGAAATCAGTGCTTGCCTAAGGGACATATGGTCATGGAGAGTAGAGATTGGGGAGCTTCCCCAGACTTCATTCAGAAGGAGGTCATCTAAAATGAGATCACTAGGGCTTACTGGGGCCTGAGTTAATTCTAAAATCAGCCCATTCTGAGCTCCAGGACTTATTGCACTCAGCTGTGGCATTCAGAACAAAACAAGGTCTAGAGCAGTGTTCCCTGTAACAAGGATTCCCAGATGTTCTTGACTACAACTCCCATAATCCCCAGTGGCAATGGCCTTTGGCTATTATGGGAGCTGTAGTCAACAACATTTAGGAATCCCTGTTACAGGGAGCACTGGTCTAGAGGCCTTTTCACTCCTCCCTCCACTGTGGAGCATGGAACCAACCGAATTCCCAGGCTCTCCTCACATCCCCCCCCCTTTCTTTTTCCTCAAACCTATCTGGAAGTGGCAACAAGAAGGGCTTCTGCTGCTGGATACTTGATGCAGCAACAGCATCTTAGGTGCCAGGATTCTTGGAAACTTTTCCCAGGGCTGTTGGATCCTTATTTGGATCTTGGTGGCCTGAGAATCTTTACTTCCCTGGACTCCTGGTGCCTGAGTCCTGCTGAGCATGTTTCAGGGTGGCAGAAGTCCTGAGAGTTTGTCAAGTTCTACATAGACTCCATATACTGCTGCCCCTTGTGGCTAGTTGCTACACTCCAGCAACCCTGGAGTTCTTGGAGCTCTAGACTGACCCCACCCAGCGAGGCAAGGCCAGTCATTGGTTCTCTTCCTTAAAAAGGAAGAATATAAGAGCTTTCTGCCTGAAATCACCAAGTCATTTGATTCTGGTGTTTGCCCCGATCACTTCTCATGTTGGACTGCATGGCTTGACCACTTGCTTGTATATGCCTCCCTCTTTGTTACTGTTCATGGCTCCTGACTGACTACAGAGCTTGACCTTTGGCTTGTCTACCCACCTCTCCTGCTCCTGGCTCCTGGGCCCTTCAGGCTAGCTGCCCATGTTGTGCCAGAACTATAGTTTCTGACCATTCTTGGATCCCTACGAAGGACCCATAAGCCTTAGGCAATGGCATTTCCCAGAGGTTTTTGTATGCTGTGGTGCTTAATGAAGGCTGCTGTAGCAACCTTTCTCATCGTAGGCCCCCTTCACACATATCTCAACAAGCTTAGTTGCCACCACATTTGTGATTGCTCCTGTGCTGGACTTGGTCTGTGTAAAGATTTGTTTGGCATCCTGTACAAATGACTCGCCTTCAAGAAGACAGCCTGGTATGATAGGGACATAGGAAGCTGTCACCAAGTCAGACCATTGGTCCATTTAGCTCAGTATTGTCTACACAGACTGGCAGCAGCTTATCCAAGGTTGCAGGCAGGAGTCTCTCTCATTCCTATTTTATAGATGCCAGGGAGGGAACTTGGAACCTTCTGCATGCAAATATGCAAATGCTCTTTCCAGAACAGCCCCATCCCCTAAGGGGAATATTTCACAGTGCTCACATGTAGTCTTCCATTCAAATGCAAACCAGAGCAGACCATGCTTAGCAAAAAGGACAACTCATGCTTGCTACCACAAGACCAGCTCTCTTACCATAAATGATGAAATTATCTTCTGAGAAACCATATGGGTAGGAGGTGTAACATGTATATGAACTGATGTGGAAGAAAGCTTGGAGAAGACCTTGCTACGTTACAATACCATGTAGTACTACACTACAATACCATGCCACTCAGGGTTTATGTAAGCAGCTGAGTGAATCTTATCATGTTGTCTAAACCACATGACTGCATATAGTATTGTTGAGAGGTGTAGCTCTAGCTATAAAGAAACATTTCTTAGCTACATTGCCAAGGATGGATGCCATGAATCTCTGAGGAAACATCTAAGACCAGGTAGCAAGTAATTTTTTTAACCTCAGCAAAAAGACCTGTGCACAAAATGGTCATTTTGACATTCCTGCACCAGCAGAAGTATCCATGTCCCTTGTTTGCTTCATGGACTTTTTCAGCAGTGCACATGCTGTACATTTTCTGCTCTTTTTATTTATCAGTAGAAAGCAAATGTTAAAATGGGAATCATTTGCATGCATTTCATCTAACAGTGAATCTGAAATATAATGAAAGTTGGGAAGTCATAGAATTCTCAGCAAGACGCACAATGAGCTCTTAAGCTTTAGTTATGAAAAGCAATTCATGTAGGACACACAAGTGCACATTTTTAACAAACAAAAAATCCAAAACAGTATTTTCAGCCTCTGTATCTCAGTGTCAGTGAAGAAGAGCTTTTATACCAAAAGCATGCAAGGTCAGTCATACTGTTCCTCTTATTATGCAAGTTATGATGGTGAAAGAAGACCTCCCACTGTCCAGCAATGTTTTGATAAATGGGCTATTCAGAAACTTGCGAGAGGAGAGACAAATCCTTTCCAAAAGTTCAGGGATAAAATTACAATGTGACACAGAGGAGAAGGGACTTGTGAATAACTGGCCTGGTCTGCACTCTTCATGGGAAGGAAGAATGGAGTGAGTGAGCAAGATTGCTCTGGTACTAAGTTATTGGCATGCAAATTACAGGCAAACCTTGGCATTTGCAGACCCAACACCCACGGTTTCATATATCCACATTCAGGTAATTGGCACCCAACCTCAGCACACACGATTAAAATGGGCAGTCAAAGGGTTAAGATCCACATATCCTTGGGTTGGCGTAAATTTATTTATTTTATTTATTTATTTTTACATTTTTATACCGCCTTTCCTTAAAAGAAAACCCCAAGGCGGTTTACAAAAATTAAAAACATACAGCAAAAAGCAGTAAAAACATCAAGCTAAAAACAAGCATAAAAACAAGACAACAGATAAAAACACACAAGAACAGCAGTAAAAGATGATTATGTAAAAGCCTGGGTAAAAAGACAAGTCTTTAAAAGCTTTCTAAAAACTGTGATGGAGTCTGAGGAATGAATGGCCACCAGGAGAGCATTCCAGAGTCTAGGGGCAGCAACAGAGAAGGCCCTGTCCCGAGTGCACGACAGCCGGGCCTCCCTCATTGTTGGCACCCGGAGCAGGGCCCCCTCAGATGTCCTCGTCAAGGAGGCAGCAACCCTTGGCAGCAGGCGGTCCCTCAAATACCCCGGGCCCAAACCGTTTAGGGCTTTAAAGGTCAAAACCAGCACCTTGAATTGGACCCGGAAACAAACTGGCAGCCAGTGCAGCTCTTTCAAAATGGGGGTGATATGTTCCCAACGGGCAGCTCCGGATAAAACCCTCGCTGCCGCATTTTGCACTAGCTGTAGTTTCTGGATATTCTTCAAGGGCAGCCCCACGTAGAGCGCATTACAGTAATCCAACCGCAATGTGACTAAGGCGTGGGTAACCGTGGCCAGATCTGCCTTCTCGAGAAAGGGACGCAACTGGCGCACCAGCCGAAGCCATGCAAAGGCACCCCTGGCCACCGCCTCCACCTGAGCCTCCAAAAGCAGAGCCGGGTCCAGTAGTACCCCCAAGCTGCGTACTTGCTCCTTCAAGGGGAGTGCAACCCCATCCAGAAGCGGTAAAATCTCCTCATCCCGATTGGCTCTCCTACTGACCAACAGTACCTCCGTCTTATCCAGATTCAATTTCAGTTTGTTAGCCCACATCCAACCCATCACGGCCTCCAGCCCCCAATTCAGGACATCCACCGCCTCCCTAGGATCAGATGACAAGGAGAGATAGAGCTGAGTGTCATCCTCATATTGCTGTCAACTCAGTCCAAAACCCCGGATGACCTCTCCCAGTGGCTTCATGTAGATGTTAAACAGCATGGGGGACAAGACCGAACCCTGTGGGACCCCACAGGCCAACGGCCACGGGGCCAAGCAGTAGTCCCCCAGCACCACCTTCTGGACCCTCCCCTCAATGTCAGGAGAAAGAATACAACTGAAGGAAGCCTGGGCGGGTGTGTGGCTGGGGGAGTCAGTCATGTGACTTGCCTCTGGGCCCCCCCAGGCAGTGGGCCCCCAGACAACTGTCTCCCCTTGCCCTATTATAGTTACGCCCCTGCCCTCCATAGCCCCCCCACACACACACACACAAACCTTCCACCAATGCTTTCTTTATTAGGGTCCCCACCACCACCTGCCAACACTGTTCTCTGAGCCCAGCCTGGAATGGATTTTCTAGGTTCACCAAACTTTTTAAATACAGCCAGAAGCAAACGTGATTTCTCCCTGCCCAAAGCCTACCCGCTAAAGTTGTGCTCCCTGCACCACAATCCTGCCTCCCCATCGCCAGTGAAAGCATGTGTGGCTGGCTCTGTTTTGCCGCGCTCCATCCTAGGTAAACACTGCCAAAGCTGCATGATTGACCACAGGTAGTTTCTCTCCCCTCCAGCCTTCAGTTTCCAGCCGGCTTGCTGGGAAAAGCCAGGCTATGGGGGAGGGGGAAGGAAGGTAGCCTTGAAGAAGTACACAGCTAGCAGTACTTCCAGCATCCAAAGCCCTTTGCTGTATTTCTCTTATTACAGATTCTGAAAGCTCTCCGTTTAGCCCATTTCAGTAACAGCATGGATTCTTCACAAGCAAAGCCAGATACAGCTGGGAAAGCAAACAATAAAGGAATACAGCTGTCAAACGCCCCTTTCTTGAGGAAGACCAGTGAAACAAATTGCCAAGCAGCCCCCTATGCTGACCCTAGGCATTCCACACATCCACCCAGCAAATATTTTTTAAAAAACAAAACACACAAGTGTGAGTTTTGAAAAAAGCCAATTTATTGGCAATGGCCCCTCCACACATCACAGAGAAGCATCAGGGCATACCAGAAACCTCAGTGTTGTTTTTTTCAGAAAAAGCTGCTGCAAATAGAGGAATTTTTTGTTGTTGCCCCAGACAGAATTTGGGCTAAGTTAGAATGTGCAGCCCTGTTTCGGGGAAAGCCAGAATAATGTGTTAACTGGTCCCTGATAGCCCACTGTGACTTAGGGGTAAATCCGGCTGATATTTGAACTCTCACCCTCCATTCCGGAGGAGATGCAAGCTAAAAGCCATGTGTGTCAAAGTCACAGGCAAGCTTTAGAGGTGCATTCTGCAGGTGGGGTCCTCTGTTACATCAGGGAAACCTCAGGTTGGGGGTGCTTCTGGCCCATAGCAGCTGCTGCTACTGAAGTGGAGGATGCTGGAGTTAATGGCAGAGGCGTATCTAGGGAAAATAGTGCCAAGGGCAAGCACTGAAACTGCGCCCCCTGTCCAAGCATCTGACACCCAGCTTTCAGATAACTACCATCATATCAGCTCAAAAATACAAGTCAAGCTCATTCATCTTTTAATCTTTCAAAAACTATTTAGCAGTGGACATAGCCAGACCAAAAAAATACTGGAAAAATACAAATTTCAGTATGCTGGGGCTCATGAAATACCCAAATACTATGTGGAGGTGTACTTGGAAAACTAAACAGAAGTGCCTGTCTAATTCTCTACTATGCATTGTAGCATCACTATTACATAAGTTTTAAAAATAAATGGAGAATTTGACTTTTCCCAGATACTCTGAAAATAATTAAAGGATATGCAGAGTAAACTGTGTCACTGCTTGGGATATATTCTAGTATTTCAGAAAGACAGCTAAAATGAGAGAAAGAGAGCAAGAAATTCCCAGTGGGCCTTAATACTAAGGATCTCACAGTGATTCAAAGACAAACTCACCGTTAATAGCCATATTATTAAGACATCACATTTAACTCACTAATCACAAGAAGCAAAGTAAGAGCAAATGAATACAATCCTAGCTCATAAGCTTCAGCTCAGTATTCACAAGCCCCGATTCTCTGTACATAGTGCCAATCTGAATATGTGTACAGTGACATATTAATTTTTAAATTTTTTTTAACCTGTAGCCCCTTCAGGGGGCTTCCTAAAGGCCATGGGGGGTCTTCAAAGGTTCCCCCTCCTCTTGCTGGCCTCTAGGGCCTCACAGGGACCATTTGAGCATGTGTGGGGGCCACAAAATGGCCACCATGCATGTTCAAATGGCCTCTGTGAGGCCTGGCATGGCATCTCAGTGGCCATTTTTTTAAAAAATTAATTTTAAAAAATGGCGCCCCCCTTCACGTGGCACCCAGGGCACGTGCCCTGCCTGCCCTACCCTAGATTCACCCCTGGTTAATGGTGGTTTTGCCTGGCCACTGAGACAGCTATTGCTGCTGCTGCTGGAGAGTACCGTTTGGGACCATTGTGGTTCTCACCTGCTTCTTCTCTCTGCAGTGTATCTGCTTTTAGTAAGACTGTCCATGCTGAGGAGCCACCAAGTGTTGTGTTTTAACCCTGCCAAGTGTTAACCTCTGCTAACTGGGCAAAGAGGCACCTTTTAAAAATGGTGATTCTCTTTATTTAGCAGGGGGAGAGTAACTGGCCCTATCCACCCCCAGCACAGTACCTCCAGTGACTGTTGCTGGTGTCTATCTTATGTTTCTTTTTAGCTTGTGAGCCCTTTGGGGACAGAGAGCCATCTTATTTATTATTTCTCTATGTAAACCTCTTTGGAAACTTTTGTTGAAACGTGGTATATAAGCAGTAGTAGTAATTGCTGTTGTGTGCCAAGAGTCACCCTGCACTCTGTGTATGCTCTGGAGCTACACTGGAGACAAGGTAATCAGGCACACTGACCTCTAGGGGCTCTCAGGTTCCTTCGTGAGATACAGCAGTTCCTGGCGGAAGGAGCAAAGAGAAACAGACACAGACAGAAGGTTAGAATGTTTACTTAGGCTAATAAATGTACAGGTGAAACACGGAAAATTAGAATACCGTGCAAAAGTCCATTAATTTCAGTAATGCAAATTAAAAGGTGAAACTGATATATGAGACAGACGCATTACATGCAAAGCGAGATAAGTCAAGCCTTAATTTGTTATAATTGTGATGATCATGGCATACAGCTCATGAAAACCCCAAATCCACAATCCCAGAAAATTAGAATATTACATGGAACCAAGAAGACAAGGATTGTAGAATAGAACAATATCGGACCTCTGAAAAGTATAAGCATGCATATGTATTTGGTTTGGGCCCCTTTTGCAGCAATTACTGCCTCAATGCAGCGTGGCATGGATGCTATCAGCCTGTGGCACTGATGAGGTGTTATGGAAGACCAGGATGCTTCATTAGCGGCCTTCAGCTCTTCTGCATTGTTTGGTCTCATGTCTCTCATCCTTCTCTTGGCAATGCCCCATAGATTCTCTATGGGGTCAGGTCAGGCGAGTTTGCTGGCCAATCAAGCACAGTACACTGTATACTTTTCGGAGGTCCGATATTGTTCTATTCTTCAATCCTTGTCTTCTTGGTTCCATGTAATATTCTAATTTTCTGGGATTGTGGATTTGGGGTTTTCATGAGCTGTACGCCATGATCATCACAATTATAACAAATTAAGGCTTGACTTATCTCGCTTTGCATGTAATGCGTCTGTCTCATATATCAGTTTCACCTTTTAATTTGCATTACTGAAATTAATGGGCTTTTGCACGATATTCTAATTTTCCAAGTTTCACCTGTATTACAAAGAGATGAGCTGGCAAGTGTGTGCTTGTGAGATGGCTCCGTAGCTAACGATATCTAACTTCTGACAACATCTAACATCGTGAGGAAGAAGAGAGGGGGAGGAAGAAGGAGAAGAGGAGGGAGGCAAGGCCAAATGAGGACAGGAGGGGAAAGAAAGGAATGGAGCTAGGAATTGTGAGGAAAGAGGCCCCCCTATTACTGAGTCTTGATGTGGCTTGGTGAAGGCAGGCAGTGGATTTCGATGGAAGCGACAGGCACAGATTCAGGTGGGTCTCAGAACACAGGTACAGAATGTGCTAGACAGATAAATGAGTCATTATTCGAAGTCCTCCCTGCTAAGGCAGTCACCAGCAAGGCCTGTGTCTGTCACTGGCTCATACCAGCAGGCTAGCAAGCAAGATTGTAAGCAAGTCCCGCTTCTCATGACAACCTTCTTATACAGTTAAAGATCTTTGATCTACAGCAGATGTCTGTCGTCAATGTCCTGAACATTGCAAAAGTGTCAATGCATCCAACCATAAAGAAATCAGTCATATAACAAATATTGCCACATTCAAGGATGGCATATCCTCAGTGTTTTGTCAGTTAGTTCTCATCAACAGGAGCATTCCCTGTCTGTTCCCACAAGTGTCTCTTTTGTTACCAGGCAAATGTCCTTCAGATGCAAAAACATGCCAGCTCAAACTGCAGTCTCTGGTCTTTTTCTATTCCAATTACCAGCACCTCAGTAATTCAATGGGTGTGTGGTGGGGAGAGGTGTGAAGACAAGAGGAAGAAGGAAGGGGGGGCTAAGTGTGATGCAATCAATCTATATATCTTACCAGCCCAAGGCACTTGTTTACAAGATAAGCATAATAAAAGGGTATACACTTCACCAAATACAAGCAATAACGCACTATCACAGCGTAACTTCAAACAAATCAAACAAATCCCTTTTAGCAGTCATTTCCCAGAGTTCAAAGAGTTCACACAGAGTTCAGAATTCCCTGGACCAAGGAATCTCTTGGTTCATGAGCAGGCATAGTAGCTATCTTAGGTTTTAGCCTGTCAGTTCCGGATACAGATTCAGATTGAGCCAGTTGGCACATAACACAAGACGCCACTACTTCTTGTTTTACTTATTTTAACAGCTTGTCTCCTGCAGCTCACAAATAAATCACTAAAAGTAAATCAAAAACAAAAAAAATTACAAGAAACATTTAGCAGCAAAAACATATTTAAGTTCTAACAAAATCCAAAATAAGCAGAAAGACTATATTGATCGCAGTCAAATAAAAAAACCTCAAAGCTTTCTTTAAAAGCCAGGGCCTTTCCTGGTGTCTGAAAACATACAATAAAGGGGCCAGAAGCAAAAGACCCTGCTCCTAGTGGGTGTCTGCTACATCTTAGACAGTACAGGCACCCGGAGTAGGGAATGGAGCATATGGGGAGGACACACATGGGAGAAAGCAATCCTTCAGGTACCCAAGTCCCAAGCCATCTAGTGACAGTTGCTGGTGTCTAGTCAGCAACTAGTGACAGTTGCTGATGTTTCTTTTTAGATTGTGAGCCCTTTGGGGACAGGGTTCCATCTTATTTGTTTGTTATTTCTCTGTGTAAACCACCCTGAACCATTTTTGGAAGGGCAGTATAGAAATTGAATTCATCATCATCATCATCATTATCATCATCATCATCATCTAGGGCTTTCAAGGCAACAACTAGCACCTTGAACTAGAAATGAACCAGTGTAGATCAAATAAAGTTGGGATAATATGCTTCAAATGAACAGTCCCAGTTCCTGACAGCAGCATCCACTAGCTTAAGTTGCTGGGCACTTTTCAAGAGCAGCACCACCACCATGTAAAGTGCCATAGTAGTGCAATCTAGAAGACCAAGGCATGGTTAACAGTGGCCATGTCAGAATTTGCCAGTAATGGCTGCAACCTGAGTACCAAATGAAACTGGTAAAATGCAGTCCTAGTCACCATTGCCAACTGGGCCTCTCAACGAAGCCCTGGATCAAGGCTGTCCTAAATACAGGGAAAACCTCATTATTTGCAGGGGTTTCATTCTCTGCTGCCACCAGAGATATGGAAACCACAAATACAGAGGCATTGGGGCAATGAGATTGTGGGGGTTAGGTTCCTGGAGGTCGGGGAAATGCCTTTTAAAAAGGAGAAATGGCCCTAAAATTGTGCGGGAAGTGGCCTACCATGATCCATGGGTCCCCAGAAGCACAGCAATGCCCCCCAATAGTAAAGAAATTGGCCAATAATAATGGATTTTTATATTATTGTTGTTGTTGTTGTTATTTTATCATATTTTATACCACCTGATGTGTTCATCTCTAGGCGGTGTACAATTTTTTAAAAGCACAGATTAAAATGCACAAGACACAATAAAAATTATAAAACAGTTATTAGATAAAATTAATAAAATTTTACGATTAAGATTTTTGCATGTTTTTTTCTTCAAAAGGAGCCATTTTGAGGCTCCTGCTCACAAAATGGCAACTGGAAATGACCTACCCTCGACTCACGACTATCCCCGACTTGCAGACTTGTGAAAATGAATCCCTTAGTTGCCTGGTTCTTTTTTGCACATACCGAGGTTGGGTGCCAATTCCCTGACTGCGGATATGAGTCTATGAATAAGAAGATTCTCCTGTATACAGCTGTAACCTCTCACAGTGTCCCTTTGGCATCACCTTGAGAATGAAGGTGGTGACTAAAGGGTTGGTTAAAAGGGGAGCATGTTGCACTTTTTAATGAAGGCAAAGCGCAGATTCCCTCACATGGGGGTGGTATAATGGTCCAGGGGGGGGGGGCTTCACCCAGAGGTTTTTGTAATTTTTCTGCCATGAAACAAGCCACTTACAGGACTTTTAATTATTTGAAGTTTATTTAAAAAATTTTTTAAAAATCAATGGGTTGACTGATCCACTTCAAAATCAATACACAGAGTTTTGCTAACCTGTCCTACATCTGAGCCCAATTTCAGAGCTCTAGGCCAAGCCACTCCATAAATATAACAGGGGTGAAAAAGGGGGTAATGTTTACCCATTTATATGAAGGCAATGGGCAGATTCTTCCATATGGTCGTGGAATAATAGTCCAAGGGGGGACTATAGTTCCAGATTTTTTGTAATTTTCTGCCATGAAACAAGCCACTCACAGGACTTTTTTTCTGAAGATTTTTAAAATCATTAAAACTCAATGGATTGGCTGATCTGCTTCAAAATCAATACACATAGTCCTGATAACCTGTCCTACACCCATGCCAAATTTCAGAACTCTAGGCCAAGCCATTCTGGAAATATGAAAGGGAACATCTTTTCCCTTGGGGGGAAATCATGGGGCCCTTTAGTAGAGTGGACACACAGACCTGGGCCCCCAGGTTTGTGTCTAACAGCACCCCTGGGTAGTTCAGCTATTAGATGCTCTTTGTTAATATGATTAGCATGAGAAAATGGTGTACAAGGAAACATCAGGGGTGAAATTGCAATTAAATTAAAATGTAAGGGTATGCTGATCATAATGGTAGGACCCAACAAATCAAATGACAGAGCAGAAGAAAATATTATTACAAGTAGCAAGGAAGTGTGAATTAAGAGTTAGTAAAGAAAAGCAAAAACATGAAGTTGTAAATCAAATTCATTCAGTGTAAATATCTTGGGTCTCTTCTAACTGAAGGTAATATAAAGAATACAGAAATAAAAGCTCATTAACAAGGCAGTAATCAATCCTGTTTTGCCCTGCAGACATTTTTGTCATTAAAATTGTTAACAAGGAGAATAAAACTGCAATCTACTCTGCTAGCATTTTGCCAGCACTGTTTCACAGCAAACGATTGGACTACGACACAGAGAGAAAAATAAGAAAAACCAAGAATTTCAGATTTGTGCTATTCACTTAGTTTGGAAGCAATCCACCCCCACCCCAAGTATAGCTATTTCCCTGCCTTATCTGGTTGTGCAATCCCCCTTCCAAATTGTATTTGGGCCAATAAGTTTTCATGGAGTTCAGGTCTATCAGTGGCTACTAGTCTGATGGCTGTGGGCAACCTCCAGCCTCACAAGCAGTTGCAGGAGAGCAACAGCAGAAGAGAGGGCATGCCCTCACCTCTTGCCTGTAGGCTTCTCAGAGGTATCTGGTGGGCCACTGTGTGAAACAGGATGCTGGACTAGATAGGTGTTGGGCTTGATCCAGCAGGGCTGTTCTTATGTTCTAGAATAATGGGCAGTGGAAAATGTGTATTGGAAGCCTATTCACTATGAACTTCGTTATCATCACTACAAGTAAATGCCGACATTTACTGGTAAATGATGAAAATGAGGATGGAACTGGGATCTTGATGGGAGGCCTTTGATGTTTCTTAGGATACATTGGTGAATGTCACGAAAGACTGTTCTCACAGGCAGGGGCATAGGGAGTTTGCTTGTGGCCGGAGGACGAAGACCTGCCAGTGGTTCCCCTGCCCCTTTGGATTTTTAATTGCGCGCGCATAGCACATGCAAGTCCTAAGCCACACACCCTGCATCGGATGCCAGATGCAGAGGGTTTGGCCAATACTGGGGATGAGGAAGTCAGCCCCTACAGAGTTCCCCCAGTCTGCACTTCATCAGCAATTCTGCTGACTGGGGAAACTCTGAAGGGGCTAAATGGACCCAACTCCAGGATTGGCCACACACCCCTGCATCTGACATCAGGTGCAGGGAGTGTGGCTACTGCCCATTCAAACCCTCCCCATCCTCCCCAGTCAGCATTTCATTATACGCTGATTCCCCCCCCCCCCTGCCCCGCATCCCACAGCCCAGCCAGCATTTCAGTGAAACACCAGCTGGGGAGGAGAGGGGCACTCCTCGTGCTCCCAGCCGGTGAGTGTGACAGGGAGCAAGGGGGCGCCCTGGCTGAGGGCAAGGGGTTATGTTGATGCCCCCCTCCCCCAGATACTGGCAGTCGAGGCCAGTCATCCCCTCTTGCTCCATTGTCCCCACACCCCTGATTACAAGGACTGTTTGGGACAATTACAATAAATGTCATCCTAGCAGTAAAGTTTCTGCTTTTGGGAATGAGCATGAACTTTGTTCATTTATCAAATCTTATTATCTTTTGGATTTACTGGTAAATGTCAGAAATGTTTGTGTCATGAAGCTTTTTTGGAGTGAACCATAGTACATCTGGACCACAGTAAATGTTACCCTTAATCTTATTTTGGAGCTATTGGCTGCTCAGAATAGCCACACCAAGCGTAGCATTCTGGTCTGCTGCTGCCATTACTGTTGCTTTCTCCTCCTCCTCGGTTCCAATGTACGGCTGTAAGAGAGGAAGAGAACAGGGCAGGCCATGTCCCTATTGCCTAGGCAACGGTGTGACATTCCTGTTCATTCTACATGTACATCATGCATCATGAGTCCTAGTGTCTCTGATTAGCTCGAGGAAGAGAGAGGAGGACAAGAAATCAGAAAATGTCTCTTGGAATGGCATGTCCCTAATGTGTTTGTGATGCACTTTGTGTTAAGCATTTATTCATTAATGCTGATTAATTTCCTTGAACTAATGAAGAGCCACATATAGGTCCCATCTTTTACCACTCCTGATTTGTTTGTCTGAACAACTTTTTTTTTTTTTTTTAAAAAGACTAATTGTACCATTAGAAACTAGAAGCCTGCACCTGGTTAGTTCGAGGTCTTCCCACCCCTGTTTCTTGACCCTAATTCCTCCCACCTACCCTGGGTTATCACATACTGCAGTGGCAACAGAATAGGGATGTGCAGAATGTTTCCCTCATGAGCAGGGGCGTAGCAAGGTTGGAGTGGGCCCAGAGACAAGATTTTAAAATGCCCCCCCCCAAGTCCAGGGCCTCCGCACACCCCAGGCCCCCAAGGATTTAAGTCTGATATTCCAAAATAAGTATGCTGCCTGCAAATACATTTCACTGAATACACACACACACGTCACAATATATAGTGATATACATTGAGTACTATACATTTGTATTACTTTTAATGCCTAGAACACACTAGAAAGATGAATTATTAAAATGGGCCCCTCGCTGCAGATTAGCAAAGGAGACTTTCAACCATGCAGGGTGAGCCTATGTTTGTTTTCCCAGAATTCTAAACAAATTCAGTAAAGTTTGATTGCAGGAGGTTTTTCACAGGAGGCTTTTAAAGCCCTTTAAGACACATCTCCTCTGGAATGGAGGTGCTGCATTCACATGTTGGCCAGATTTACCCTGAAGTCCCTGCAAGTTATTGGGGAGCAGTTCACACACAAGAAAAATAAAATAAAAGCACCACACATGCTTCACAGTTCTCACTCAGACCTTCGGGGTTGCAAAACAACTTGAACATAAGTGCATTTATAAATGAATGAATGAATAAATAAAATTAATAAAATACTGTTCCAGAAGTTTTTGCAATTTTCTGCCATGAAACAAGCCACTTATAGGACTTTTTAGATAGTTTTTTTTAAGTCAGCAAATTTTCCAAGCTGTTTCAAAATAAATATTCAGAGACTTCTCGGTCCCTCCCCCCCCCCATACCCAAGCCCTATGGCAAGCAGATCCCTATATATGGGGGGGGGGCGGCGGGAAAGGTAACCACAAAAAGGAGTTCACACTCTACCTGGCAAATGCTGGTCTGGGTTGAGCAGGGCAGCAAGGGGTCTTCTGCTGCAGAGAACACTCTGGCTGCCTCCTCCTTCCTGGCTTGCTTGGGCCCTACTCGAGTTCAGGCTTCACTGCGGCCTACACGGAGGCCTCCGTGGAAGCCCCGCCCACCCGCCGATCAGCTGAGAGGCAGGAGAAAAGGGGCTCTTTGCAACTGGTCTGCTGCCTGGATTGCGGGCCAGCAGAACAAGCAGGAGAGATGGCGAAGAGGGCAAGTGGCTGAGAGGCTATGGGGCTGGGCAGGGGGCAATGGGGAGTCACATGAGGTGCCCCTGGGGTGCCCCTCCAGGCAGTGGGGCCCCCAGACAACTGTCTCCCCTTGCCCTATCATTGTTACGCACCTGCTCATGAGACATTTTGAGTGTTTCAAGCTCGAAACAGAATGCCCTTTTTAAAAAGGGCCTCTTTCAAGCTTGGAGCAGAACAACCTCGTTTTGACCTGCATATTTTGACACTTCAAATGCCATCTTGGAGGGCTGGTTTTTTCTTGCTGATTGGTTTTCTGGCACTGGCTTCCAACTGGTTTGCAAATTCCTTGCTTTTTGGTTGGCTTGTTATCATAGAAATCAAGTGTTGTCATGGGCAACTATGCCCCAATTGGCTGATGGGAGGGAGGGAGGGAGGGAAGGAGGGAGGAGGGAACAAGTTTGGAGGGAATTTCAAATTCAAAATATATTCAAAGGGACTGGGACGCAGAGAGAGCCTTTATACTGTGCCTCTCTCTAAGAAGAGGATACATCAGGAGAGGAGGAAGGAAGGTTTGATTCTGTGGTTTTCTTTTCTCAGCACTGAGTATAATACGTTGTGCTATTGCTGCTGTAACTAACTGGTTTTGCTCGATCTCAGATGAAAAATGCAGAACTTGGGTGCCTGCCTGCTTTGAGTTGTGGTCTGTTTTGTTTGTGAAATAGTGCGGTCATGCACACAACTGGGCATGGTGGGTGGGGGGAAGGCTGGGAAAATTCACCTCCCCCCCCAGATGAGTGAGCTTGTTTTGGGAGCATGAATCACGCTCCCAGATGAGCTGTGCTGCGTGGCGCAGTGTGCAGCTTCAGAGGCCAGGACGATGTGTCCTGGACTCCAGGAATCCCACAATGCACCATGCGACATGTGTGATGCATTGGGGGATTCCCCCAAGACACAGGCATTCTAGGCTCCTGTCTCTGTGTGTGGCCAGGCTGGAAGCAGCCTGCATGCACACATGCAGCAAGCATTGGCTCCCTTAACGTCAGCTAGCAGCAAGCCTAAAAAGCCAGGCTAGGTTGCACTTGCCCACCAGGATTGGACCCTATCTCGGTCTTCACTTATTGGTCTGGTCTGCTCCACAATCTGCATAGCAAGGTGTACTCAGTTTAAAAAAAATAGGGCTGAATTTGCTTTAGTTGAGCTTATGACTATGCTTGCTGCCAAGGGTGCTGCTGTGGTGGCTGTTGCAATGCTAGGAAGTAACAAAAGAAGTCATAATGGTGTGTGAGAGAGCAACTTGTGCTAATGATGTTACTGCAGTGCAGGCACTGTGATTCTTCTTTGACCATTTTTGTACTGTGTTGAAATTTGTGTTCTGTGTTGGGAGGAACAGATTCCCTTTTACTGTGTGCTTCTGCAGTGTTTTTTAAGGCAGGGTTGCAAAACTTGTGTGTATGTACTCTGTGAGAGCAGCTTGTTCCAGCCATATGGAACAATGGGGAAACTCAAAACACCCCATTGTTTCCCATGGATAATTCCTAGGGACACCAAAGTGGGCTGTGTGGTAGGGCATGATGGATGCTACCTAACACACAACCCAGAAAAGAAATGGACAAGTGGGTGATTCTTTAACAAAATTGCAACCTTTCTCCAAAAACCCCATATGATCCTATAAGGGTTTGGGATAAAGGTTTAAAAAAGTTTAAAATTGACCGCTTGTCCATTTCCTCTGTGGGTTGGGTGCTAGATAGCACCCATCATGCCCTACCACACAACCCACTTTTGTGTCCCTATAAGCTACTCATAGGGAACAATGGGGTGTTTTGGTTTTCCCCATTGTTCCCTATGACTGAAACATTCACACCGTTTCAAGTTGTTTTGTTGAAGCTGCTGGCTCAGCCCCTGTTTTGATGAAACATTTTGGCCATTTTGAGTTTCAAGCTCAAAACAGAATGCAAAATCCGTTTCGTGCCACCCTACCACGGAAGTCACAACGAAATTCACCTTCTGTCCAACTCTGGAAAGAGCAGCAACTTTGCCAGACTATAAACCTAGCACCTCTATGCTCCCTAACCCCTCAGTTCTCCCTTGCTTGCCCACTTCCTTCCTGCTATTTTAATGCAAGCCCCACCAATTCCTACGCCCCATGTCAGGTTTTGCCTTATACTTTCTCTTTGGCTCTCCTTTCTCATTGGCTGTCCACCATCTATGGTTTCCTTGGCTTATCTAGCATCTTTGGGCATCTGTCTGCCTGCCCACCTGATAGAGATAGAGATATAGATAGAGATATAGATATATAGTTTTAAGCCTTCTTCAACTTACAATTTAAAAAATAAAGTGACCACTGGTCAATTTCCAGGTTTCTCCTTTGATTTTCTGATGTTACATCACTTCCCCTTAGATTCCCTAATGTTACATCACTTCACCTAAGTTTCTCTGATGTTACATCACTTCCACTTAGATTCTCTGGTTACATCACTTCCCCTGTGATTCTCTGGTGTTAGGTTACTTTTCTTCTGGGCTTCACAATGAGTATCCCAGTTTCTTTTAAAAATTAATTTAAAGAATGGTCGGGAAACTACCTGACCCTGATCCAAATTTCCCAAACCCGATCCCAACATTCTGAAGGGTCCAAAGGACCCCAAACTTACATTTGTGGGAGCAGGTCAGATCTGATCCTGACGTTTAAGATCGTGCACAACCCTACTGTATATTTTTGTCCCACTTTCTTTAGTCACACTATGCCTTGTCTATTCCCTAGAATCCTGGTCTACCCCCTCTCCCTATATGGCATATTGTCCCCCTTGACCTTAAGCTCTACAAGGTTCCTTCAGTGCCACTTCATAATAAAGCAATAAAGATCTCCTTGGATGAATGTTTAGTGAACATTCTTTGAATTCTGGCCTTTGGACTTTTCATAGCTTAAAATACTTCTAAACTTTTGTACTGTATTCTCCATCTGCAAACATTCTGACAACACTGTTTCAGAGTCAGAATGTATAGATCAGCTGAAACCATTGTTGTCAGATGCTTCAGCCAATGTATGGCCCTATGCAGATTCAAGCAATATAGAACAGATGAACATCAATGTTCATGCATGCCTACATGCCTATTTTCTAAAGTAAACTGAACGTTTCACCCTATTCCTAAATATATACACTAGTATATCTTCTTCCAAGACCAGCATAACACCTTTGCAGAGCCAGAAGAACCGAACAATTTATTACCCTGTGCCAGCCCTGTACCAATATTTCCTATCCCACATTTATCTACTGATTCAGCAAGTCTCAGGACCAGTGCAGAAAAACAATTCTCCCATGCTTTCTGTTGCAATGATTAAATACTTCAAACTTCTGTCTTTCACAGTGTTAAGGCTACAGTCCTAAGGACAATTACTTGTAAGCTAATTCCTTTGGAATCCATGGGACTTAACTTGCAAAGGAGTGGCCGCAATCCAGAGAATCCACTGAGCCTTGGGAAGGAATCATTTCCCATGGTTTTCTTTAGCAACAGAAACTTGGCACTATCAAGGTATTCCACACTGTATGCCTAACTCCCTGATCCTAAACAAACTTACTTGGAAATGTTCCAAGTAAAAACCAGCTGAGTTAGCTTCCAATTGTATTTAGGATTGCAAACTAAATTGATCTTTTCAGAGGGGAAAACAAGATATTATTCTTGCAAGTGGCTTTGGCCCATATGTTTGTTAGGGGCTGGCCTCCTGAAGGTACTTTGGCAGGGATTTCTGGCAGCTCGACTTGAATGACAAGTAGCAGAGACTGAGCAGCCAGGCCGGAGACAACAATAAAGCCAGATGGGACTGTATTGGTTCCTTAGGTCACCTGATCCTCCTAGGGTAAAAAGCTGCAGTACACTCTCCAGTCATCTACATGGTAATCAGATTAGCCACAGTCTCTACTGGCAAGTTGTCCATGTTGGTGTCTGGACCTGCGGCCAGATCCCATGATGCCTTTCAGTGTTCCCATTCTAAAGTGAGTTGAGTTTAACTTTGGAATTTAAGAAGCTAAACAGAGAAATTAGCTTCCTCTGTTTCTTTAGGGTTTTTCCTTTCCCCCTTTTTCATGATAAAAAACCCCCCACAGAAATGTGAAGATTTGCTGAAGGCAATGCATTTACTAGGATATTTAAGTTCGAAAATTAAAAGAAAGCATAATTTCATTTGCATCATCCTATAAAAAGATTAACTTTCATTCTTCTGCATACTTTTTACTGTTCCATTATATCTTTTTACTAGATAGAATATAAAATGGAGCTCCAAAAATTTTGAAAGAGTCTTCTGCCCTACATTAAAACAATTCTCCAGAGTGTGAAGAACACAAATAACAAACACATCATTCCAGAACAATCTAAAATAAACTTTTTCTTGCCTCTAAAAGAAAATAAACAAAAGAACAGAGAGCAAAATAAGGGCTTCGTTATATAAAGCATTTCAATTATTTTAAGAAACATGCATTTCTGACAGAACCTGCATAAGTAAAGAGAGAAATCTTTACATAAAAAATAAAACACTGCAATGAAGTAGAGCAGGCAATGTCGATCAAATGAAATCTGTTTTAGTGGCTTTTATCATAGACTTGGGAGAAGCATGTGTGTACGTGTGTGTGTATGTGTGTGTAACTAATATTTGCATTTTTGAACCCATTGCCAAATATGTGCTCATAATTGATTCTCTGGGGTGCCTTGATCCCCTCCACCCCCCATTTTAGATTGCTTTTTATTTGCATCATGCTGCACCGACATGGTATTAAATGACTTCCTGGCCATGTGATCAACTATTTACAGTTGACTAATTGGTTTTAAAGTGCTGAAGTCCTCCCACCCAAAGCTATCTTATCAGAGAAAATGTTGATTCCATGAAGTTTTTTCAAACTTTTTCAGTCTTTATTCAGGTGATTCAGGTTGCCACTCACTGAAGTGTCAGCCATCAGTCATGATCCTTCCCCCTTCACAATCCATCCATCCATCCATCCATCCATCAATCAATCAATCAATAATCTTTGTTACAGTCCAAGACCAGCATAAGATAGAACAGTAGAACATGATTCAAAATAATAAAAAACAAATTATAGAACCATAAAACTATATTACTTTAAAATTACTACTCGGATAGTATAAAGCTATATTATATTATAATACTATAAAGCTCCTATCCTTAAAAAAGAGGGTAGCTATGACATTATTAAGCAGCTGTATTAAAAAATTATGAACACATAACATGTGAAATATATAAAATGCAAAAAGCGGTGGCTAAACCAGGGTAAATAAAATAAGGCATCTAAATAGGAACACTAAGAAATTTTAAAACGTCAGCGGTTTAAATCTATGCAGGGTTGATACAAGGGATTGGCCTGGCAGTCACCACCCAGCAGATCCTACATGCTGCCATGCAGAACTTGGCAGTGTTGTTCATGAAAGCTGGGTCTTCATCTGAAAGTAGCAACCGGGAATAGGCATGGTTTGGGCGGCCACGGTACTTGTAAAGGAGTTGAAATATAAGCTTGGCCCAAACGTCTCTGTAAAAGGGGCAAAAGAGGAGTACATGTTCTGTGGTTTCTACCTCCTCAGTGTCACAGAGACAAAAGTCTCTCTGCAATTGGGATCTTTCTGAATTTGCCTTCCAATAAAGTGGAGGGAAGACATGACAGTGGGCGAGGGTATAAGCCCTCTGTGGCTTGGGATTTCTAGCTGTGAAAGGTCCGCGACAGGGGAGGCAGAGTATCTCACCCTTTCCGAGTACAGGAAGGATGGAACTCTGCCTAGGTCAGCCTGGCGCTCATGTCTATTATCTTATCTTTGATGACTGTTCTTGCCTGGTCACGGTTCCTAGCAAGTGGGCGGGGGGGGGGGGGGTAAAGCCCAGAAGTGACAATTTAGTTCACATGGTCCTTTTCCAGGAAGATTCAAATTTGTCCTGTAGGGTCAGAGGGGCCAAGCCCCAGGGTAGAGGGATAATTTAAGCTAGAGCTTGAGAATGGACAACCACACTCTGGCTTCAAACTTTATCATGCCCATTTCCAAGCGTAGTGTGGCATTTGAGACGCAGCGAGGCACTTGGAGGGTCACTCTTAGAAATTTGGACTGCACGTGCTCTAAGCAGGAAAGATTGGAAGCGGGGGCTGATTGGGCACCATAGAAGAGTTGTGCCAGTCTTGGCCTCAAATAATTTGCACGCTGCAGGTACATAATGGCCGCCTCTAGTCCGTAGGAATTTTAGAATTGTGGTGGAGCTCCTCTGAGCGGTGAGGGCGACATGGTCACAGTGGGCCTTTCCAGAGCTAGAGGCATGTAGGGCCACACCCAGATATTCGAAACAAGCAACCTGTTTGACCTTGTGGCAATTTATAGTCCAGGGAGGGTCCTTGGATCTTCTGGCGAAAGCTATAACTTTAGATTTTCGGTAGTTAATTTCTAGTTGATCATTCTTGCAGTACTAAGCTAGAGCTGCCAGTGCTCTTCTGAGACCTATAGGGGTCCTAGAAGGGATTGCAGCATCGTCGGCTTAGAACAGGGAGGAAATGCTTCTATCCATCAGCTTGGGACCTTCCCCCTTCACACAAACAGCGCCAGGGCAACTCAGAGTACCGAGTGTCAGCACCAGAGTGGGACTTCCTCCCCACTTTCAGAGCTATAACCGTGAGTGCTGCTGCACTGAATAACATCGGAATGAAGCTAGAGTCTTCTTTATATCTGTTTTGATCATTGTTTGAATAGAAAAACTCAAAATTCAACACAATCACAGTACTTTATTTTAAAGTCTATATTCCATTATATACAGCAGCCAGAGATGTAGGGCATTTGTACCACATATCCCTCTTCCCTGTTATATAACCCCTAGCTTGGCAAAGAGACACTTTTTAATGTGGTGATTCTCTTTATATAGCAGGGGGAGAGTAACTGGCCCTGTCCACCCCCAGCACAGTATCTTCAGTGACTGTTGCTGGTCTCTATCTTATGATTCTTTTTAGATTGTGAGCCCTTTGGGGAAAGGGATCCATCTTACTTATTTGTTATTTCTCTGTGTAAACTGCCCTGAGCCATTTTTGGAAGGGCGGTATAGAGATCAAATAAATAAATAATAAGTAAATAAATAATAAGCCCTGCCCGCTCAGTCAAAAACTGAGTATGCAGTACTCAGATACAGCAGGATGTGACTGTGTTGGCTGGCTCCATCCCTTTAGCAGTAGGGATGTGCATGAACCTGTTCTGAGGCCCTTTTAAAGGCCTCCAAACAGGTTTGAGCACCAGGCGGTTCAAAGCTCAAAGGCAGGGGGGTCGCACATTAAGGGCGGGGGGCGGTGCACTTACCCCACCCTCCGCTTTCCCCCCACTGGCACCCGGTATTTCCCAAGACTTATGGAGCAGCAGCATACTTCCCTGCCACCCCATTTGTTCTTCAGCTGTGCACACATGAGCCAGTTACTTCCGGCCACTTCCGGAAGTGCGACCCCACCCACGCCATCGAGCCACCCGCGCGTGGTTCCATGCACATCCCTATTCAGCACTGATGTGCTCCTTAGTCATGCTCTAGGTGCCTGTCTCTGTGTCAGCACAAGCTGAGTGACAGACGATCCCTGGCAGCCGGGTTAAGGGCACATTTATGCCCTTCACTTGTTAAGAGCCAGGCTTCAGCACAGGGTTTGGTGCCAAGGCACTGCCGGGATCCACATGGGTCCTGGTGATTCTCATGGGCAAGCAAGCCCAGGCTTGGCAGCTTGTGGGAACTGCCTCAGTATTTGTCTGAGGAGGACAGCACTGGCCACTTCCTCCACATGATTTAGATGTTTTCATGTTCTGAAATGAATCCAGAGATGCTGGGAGGTATGGCCATGGTGCAAATTGGTGCTGGGGACTGTGGCTAGCTGGTGCACTCGTATTTCCCCTGTCCTTGAGTATAGCACACACCGTTTTTGAAGAGTGAATAGGGCCTCTCATTGCTACTGGATATATTTAAAATATATCTAGGAAGAGTTTGGGTTAAAACTCCAAGGATACAGAATACACATGTGTATGTGTCTGTTGAGCAGGAAGGTGCTCAAGTGAGTAAAATGTGAAAGATGGGACTGTAGGATCTGCTTCACAACCCATTTGTTGTGAGTAACTTTTTTTGTAGGGGAGGAAGACCACCTGCGTCATCTGCTCAGAGCTAATGGTCCATCTTGCAATTAGATTTTATTAACCAGAGAAATCAGATTGTTTGCTTCTTCATTTCTGTCAGTTTTCTTCTTGTTTATATGCAAGGCATAGCTTCCTTTTCCTCCCAGGGCTCATTAACCTCTGCCATTTCCAGAGGAATAAACAATTTCACTTAGGGCAAGTGGACATATTTCTCTTGGAGTCAATGGCAGCTGGCTCAGAGCCTTAGTACCCCACCATTAATCTTATGTTACTTTTTCCTCCGATAAACCCCTCTCTGTCTATTTATATATCATTAGCACATTTCTAACACAGATGCTTTTGGCAGAGAAGAGAGCAGATTGTGAGAGCAAGCTGAGATGCAGACAACCCCTCTACTTTTTATAATTCACATGAGTTCTAATTAAGAGGCTCTTTTGTTTGCAAAAGCAGGAAATTTCCTTTCCTCCTCCCTTCACTTCCTTTCTCCACTTGCTATCTACTGGAAGAAGACATATTGAAATCTTATTAGAAAAACCATTGAAGGCATTGACATGACATAACGAATTTGAGAACTTCTCTCCAACTGCGCCAATGAAGAATTTCCTGGTTTTGACATGTTCTGTTTGCTGAGCTTTAACAAGCCTGAAGCTACCTTTGGTCCACGTTCACAATCAAAGCATTACTCATAATCTTTCATCTCTTGTTCTTTCTGTGCTCCAGAAATCTTAATCACTTTTCTTAGTTACTTTAGTTTATAAATTCTTCTGCCTCCATACACTCTGGGTACATTTGCACAGGCCATGTGCAAAATTATTGAGGAAAATTGTGGCTTTTGTAATTCAAAACCTTCTTCTGTTCTCTCCATGCCTATTATGATGTCCATGATCTATGCAACCCTGTATGGCAACACTGAGTTTATCCATATTTATTATGAATGAACTGCAATTTATTCATGTACAATGCTCATTACAAGTGCCTAGAAACCATGGTCCAAGTCCTGAGGCATTTTCAATTTGCTTTAGACCAACCAACGCAATTTACCAATACAATCAGTGAGGGAATATCATCACCATGACAATTAATACAGGAAAGGAAATGAATTCAGCAAGATTTTAGGAAAGGGATAAAGAGACTTTCCCTGTTGTTCAAAGTTATAATCAGTGCTGTTACAGGGCTGAATAACTGTCAGGCTGACTAGGCTATAGAATCGTGTGACATAATTGCAGGAGTCCTTTTCTGTGAAAAGCTGGATGCATCCTGCAACTTGTACATTCCACACAGATTGGAGCATGTTCTGTTTCCCAATCCATTTTATAAGGAAATTTGAAATGGTGGTACTAATGGCCGGAAATTGAATAACTGTTTGAGGCTATATTGCAAGTTAAGAGTAATAGGAGGCGGGAATGGCTGCATGTATCTATATCTGTATGTGACAACCTTTGTGTGCCTGTGTTAGTGCAAATGGAGGAAGTGTGGCACATGTGTGCAGGGGTACACCTAGGTAATTTTGGAGCCTGGACCTAAAGGCCTTTGGAGGCCCACTCCATGCTGGAGCACACACACACCCACACACTGCAAATTAAGCATCATCCCCCAATTCTCATCCCACATATTTCTTTCCCCACTCCCCGCTCTCTAAAGCACCTGGAACAGGTCATAATCACATGCGGCCACTAGACTCTGTGTAGGCCAGCAGCGACCACACTATCCAGGTCAGACCAAAGAAGATTTGGAAGCCCTCAGGGAATGTGGAGGCCCTGGACTTCGGCCCTGAAGTCCAGGGGTAAGAGCACCACTGCATGTGTGCATATTAGTATAAAATCTACCTATCCTGAGCAGTAAAATCCTCACTAATTATACAGCAAAACCTTGATTATAAGGGGGAAGGCCTGTCTGTATTTGGTGGCAGTCCGTAAGATCAAAGCAAAAAGCACCACTTTTCTTTAAGGCCATTATGAACACACATTATGAAACTATTGTTATCATACAAAACACTATTGTGTGGTATGAAAAGGCTTCCCCCCAGCCCCCCGTGCAGTCACATGGTGTATATCCAGGACAGAACAGACTGCGGAAGCAGCGTGGTTTGCGCCTAACTCACATGGCGCAAAAATCTGGCTTGGTGGAAGCTGTCCATAAATCCAAAGTCTGTAAGATAGAGATCCATATAATGTTGGTTTTAATATATCAACAAAGTCAGTTCCCAACATTCCATCACACTTTGGCATGACCAAGAAATTCGAGGTGAGGCTAGACTGATAGGAACCTGCACAGGGGTTTGCATACCAAGAACCGGCAACAGGGGTGTGCATACCAAGAAGAAGGGAAAAGGGTTTCAGAGCTCTGTTCATTTTTGAGGCTCTAATTCTGATTCTTTCAGAATACATTCAGCCCTGACCTGTTTGTTTCAGGACCCATTCAGAGGGTTTGTTTTGCCCCCTTTTGTTTTTAGTTTACTTTTAATTAAAAACAACCACCTAACTTTTAAAATTTGCTTTTCACTACCATCTGTATTGGTGGCAACAGAACCTGCAAGGCCCAGCTACCTTTTGGCAGGCACCATCTTGACAACTTATAACCTTGCAGAATGCAGCATAATACTCAATAAGGTGCGTTAAAAAAAAAAGCCTACCACCAAGAAAAAATGCCCACCACTGAACTGATAGCAACCATTTCCAGTAATCTTAGCTCCTGCCACTACCACCAGAGGCATCGATGAAGAACAAGTTAAAAGTAACTTTTAATTTTTAAAAACCCTAAAAATGAATAGGATTCTGAAAATGCACCCCCATTAGTGCCCACTGAGCCCATTCATATTTTGTCATATTTGTTTAGGAATGACTAGAAGCTGGACAGAATAGGCCCCATTCAGTTTGGTTTCTCTTTGTTCCAAAACAAATGCTCACCCTTAATTCGCAATGGCTGGGATCACTAGGGCTCTCCAAAAGCAGAGAATACACTTAGTCCCTACCCCCATGATGCTCCCGATGGCATCCCATATAAATAATAGGCTCTTTCACACACCTTTTGGCAGGTTAGGAGGAGCACCCAGCCTGGGTTGAGGAGCTGGGCACACTTTCAGTCAGTGGCCATGTGTTTACAAACATCAAAGTCAGAGAGGAGGAGTGTGATCGTGTGTGAGGCCACTTAAGATGAGCGCACTCTACCCAGATTCCATCTCCAGGATTTTAATGAGAGAAAAGAAAAGATATTCTACTCAGCTGCTACCTCACACACAGTCACCCTCCCCTTTTCCTACCTTGATGTTTGCAAACACACAGCCACCAATCAGGAGAGTGTCCAGCTGGAGTGTGCCAGCACTACAAGAAGCGCAATATGTCTCTGCATACTACACGCCCCCCCCCCCAAGGATCTTTACAATGCAAAAGCCCTCCTTCCAGACACACCACCCATGACAATGACAGCATCTATCTATGTTAGAGACTAGAGGCTAGTAAAAGCTAACGAGTAAAATATTTCCAGGAAAGAGTTTTACTTAAGGTCTAAGTGGTTCACAAAAATGCTTAGCAAAAAAGTATTTCATTTCTAGCTCATCAGTTCACAGATGAGATCGCTTCTGTGGGAAAGCTTTTAACCTTTGACAGCTCTTCAGTTTCAACTAAGGCATTAAGTTCTGGAACCGAGCTCTTTTCCCACTATGGTATAAGGCTGACATCCTGTTCTTCCAGGAAGCAGTCACTCAATTCATAACTGAAGAATAAGGATGTTATTTCTGGCTGACTTTCAACTTTATAACTATTGAGAACACTGATTTTTGAGACCTTCACTTCACAGGATCCAAGTCAGTACAGCCACTGACAGAGAAGGTTACAGTGCTTTGAACTGATTTAATTGCTGGTTAGACAGTTTTAGTCATTGTTGTTGTTAACAATATTTATATACTGCTTTTCAGCACACACAAAATGCTCAAAGTGATTCACATAGCAAAAGGATTGAGAAGATGGTTCCTTGTCCCAAATGGGCTCAGAATCTAAAAAGAAATCGTCTTATTCATATAAAAAGAAATCCTAGGGAATCAGCAATAATAGTCACTGGGAAACATGCTATGTTGAGAAAATACGGACAATTGCTCTTCCCTTGTTAAATATAAGAGACCCACAGTTTGGAAAAGTGCCTTTTTGTTCAGTTAGCAGGGATTATCACTGAATGCTGAGAAAAAGATTTCTAGGAATAACATCAATCAGACTTGATAAAACTATCTATATCTATAACTATAACTATAACTATAACTATAACTATAACTATAACTATATCTATATCTATATCTATATCTATATCTATATCTATATTCTTCATTCAGTAGTTTTGTTCTCTTGTGTTGAACAGGTTTTGTTTTGACGGTGGAGAGTTGAGAAAATGAGTGAATAATCGTCTTTGTTTATTATTAGGTCTGTGCTGTCTCTGGCCTGTTCTCGTTTGCTTACTTGTCTAAATAACAAGCTCGGTTTACAGATGGTCAAAGCAAATACCATATGGCCACCAGCTTTCTTCCAGGGCTATGATCTGTAGCTTTAACTGATGTCTTTGTTTTGGAAAACACACAGGCAAACATAGATCTGAATTCTCGCTTACAGGCTGTTTTAACCATCAGACTAAGGGGCCTTTCACACGATTGCATGGGGGGCGGGCATGGGGAAGACAGGGATGATGATCCCAGACTGGCCCTATCCACACCACATTGCTGCACCCATGATTGCCACCACAGTCACCATTATTGCCACCGCATCGCTGTGCCACCACAATTGGCACGGCGCCCTGAAGGCCGGGGGAATCCCACAATACACCGCGCAATTAGCACCGTGCCGTTACTGAATGTTCTCACCATTAACCCTAGCTAAAAGCTGGGCTTGATAACTGGGTTTGGTGCCGCGGCAGCGCCAGGATCCCCGTGGATCCCCGTGGTTCTTACGGGCAGTCAAACCCAGGCTTGACTGCTCATGAAAACCGCCTCTAAGTGCGTGACAAAACAGGACTTGGCCAAATTGAGGCTTAATGAGTCAGCAGTTTCCCAGTGTGGAGAATGTGCCCATTCTGCTCTTATGTGGAGTGAATTCAAAATCGGTTTGAATTTAGAAAGCCTGTTCCTTCACTGTAAGGCAAAATCGCATTCACAGCTGTGAAAACATTGAAAATAGCAGTACCTGTCAAATGTGAGAGGCAGCAGGGAATTGCATGGTTACGTCATGAATGTGATTGTGATTACAGTATGTGCACATGCATACACGCACACATGCGCGAACATGAATACACACATACATGGGCTTACTTCTATGTATGAATGCTAGTGTAATGTTCATGAATAAACCCATCCAGTATTCAAGAGTGCCTGAATAATAACAGTTGAAGCTTATACCATCCCCAGGTATCCCATCCCCAGGTTTTAAATGGAAACCAAAGACACAGGCCATTATGTGAAGACCTAGGCATTCGTTTGACTTGTGCATTTACAATATCCAGATACTTTAAATAATCCAATCATGTTTACAGGTTTTCAGCCCAATGAGGCGATTCTCACAACCAGCCAAAACTGGGCTAAGGAAGACCAGCCCGATTTTGGCTGGTCATGTGCTGCAACGGGAGTCATGTGGCTCCAGGCGGCAAACCTGCTTAAATGCCCCCCCAATTAGGTTAGCAGGGTGCGCACTCCGCTAACACCGTTTTTCTGATTGTGTGTCTGCTGCACCTGCATGCAGCCACGACGGACACACTTGGGGAGGGGGTACCCCAGAAATGCACCGAGCACTCACGCAGTGCATTACTGGGACTCCATGGGTGTGTGTGTGTGTGTGTGTGTGTGTGTGTGTGTGTGTGTGTGTGTGTGTGAAGTGCCACATGGCAGCATTTCCCTTCATCTGACTCCCACAGCTGCTGGATGAGCCACAACCAGGCACTGGAGCACCTGAGTGAACCCGCCCAAGTAAACCACTCATCTGGATGAGTGATCCGCTCACCCAGCAACAGGCCAGTGATTGTCTGTGGGGAGAGTGGGTCAAGCCTGCTCTCCTCACAAACCCCCTTTTGGCTCTACACACTGGTCAAATGTAGAGCCTTAATGTCTGCTGTGCAAAGTGTGGGTGGGTCCTTGCATTAGCGCACAAAGGTTTAGAAATAACCTTACTGAGATATAATCTTACCTTACTATGACCTTACTGAGATACATACACAAAAATGGTCCAGTCTTGGAGTCATTTTGATGCCTATCACAAAACCATAAACACAGGACAAGGTGGAAATCAGGTGATAAATCAGAAGCAAAATTTGCTACAATTTCCAAGCTAGCTACATGTACGTTCCACCTGATCCCCATGCTGACACATATTTACTACTTTGAAACTCAATAATATCAGAACATCTTTTTATAAGGATCAGTTCCAGAGTTTGTGAAAGTACCCCTGCTCTAAATTTTCTCCCATCACCTCACTTTCTCATTTTGAATATGCATTCATTTAAAACATGTTTATACTGCTTTTTCCTCTTTTTTTGGAAAAGTAATTTATATCCCCCACAAAATAAATTTACAGAAAGCAGTTCACAGTAAAACATGAAACAAGAAATCCAGTCATGAAAGAAAGAAAATGCAACAAATAGTAAGAGAACCGGCAGCAGAATAGAAACCCATTAAAACCTGCTTTAAAAAATATTTTCTCTATTGAAATGCTCTCCATTGAAAAATCAGCCAAACAGATGGATCGTCAAGACCATTTAAAACTCATATGTGTCAGGGTCTGGAGGAAGAGTGGGATATAAATGTGAAAATCATCATCATCATCATCATCATCATCATCCCTTTGGGTAAGGAGCCCCTGGTGGCGCAGTGGTAAAACTGTTGCCCTGTAACCAGAAGGTTACAAGTTTGATCCTGACCAGGGGCTCGAGGTTGACTCAGCCTTCCATCCTTCCGAGGTCGGTAAAATGAGTACCCAGAATGTTGGGGGCAATATGCTAAATCATTGTAAACCGCTTAGAGAGCTCCGGCTATAGAGCGGTATATAAATGTAAGTGCTATTGCTATTGCTATTGCTATTGCTATTGCTAAGGAGTAGAGATATGAAGACCTGGGGGGAAACCCCATTCTTCCTCCCACTTTTTCCCTGGAAAAAAACCTGGGTTTTTTCAGGGGCAGGGCTGGGGTTTTTTTGGGGGGGGGGCCTGTATTTTGGTGGGGGGACATGGGTTTTTTCATTCCCCACCCCACCCCAGCCTTCACATTTCTAGTAAGCAGTTTGATATCTGGGCTGCCTCCCCACTGAAAATTCTCTGTTCTTAGTCTGTAAGAGGCACACGGGTATGTGTGTCTCAAACTGTCTGAGATCAGATCCAGCAAGGCAGGCTGAAGGTAAAAGGTAAAGTGTGCCATCAAGTCAATTTCGACTCCTGGCACCCACAGAGCCCTGTGGTTTTCTTTTGATAGGAGAGGTTTACCATTGCCTCCCCCTCCCCCACGCAATATGAGATGATGCCTTTCAGCAACTTCCTATATCACTTCTGCCCAATACAGTACCAGCGAGGATTTGAACTGGCAACCTTCTGCTTGTTAGTCAAGCATTTCTCTGCTGAGCCATTAGGTGGCTGAAGGTACATGCTCTAAAAGGAAGCTGTTAAACCAGCAAAAAGCAGCTCCAACTGAGAGTTTATCTAGTTGACGAGAGCCTAGCCCTTCCAGAATCCTCAGGCTAGCCCTACTCCAGAGAACGTGCCTGAACTGACAATTCCCTCCTCTCAAGTAGGCCCACTGGGAGGCTGGCCACTCCACCCTGGCATGGTGTCACCTCTGTTACTACAGACTCAGGCATAATGGAAAGGCTCTAAGGCAGGAGCGAGAACCCCACTGGCAGCACCAGATCAGCAGTGCTTCAGGGCTCTTCTGAGGTGGTGACCTGGACTGGCTCCTTCAGCTCCAAAGGATCTGGGGAGCAGACTTTAGGATCGGGGAGCTAGCCTTTTCTACCCCTCCAATTGGGTTTCCTCTGTAGTGGTGTCTGGGTGGACCCCATCACAAATCAGGCATCCAGAAGTCAGGGCCCAGAGTCTGTGTCACCAGGTAAATCCTCATTTAGGGGATTTATTGTGTTTGCTGCACTCTGCACTACCCAGATGATGGCCAGAGAAGATGCTAGGCTAGTTTCTAGCACATACTAATATCTAGTATATTCCATGTACAGGCCAGGAAACCTCTACTAAAACTGTTCAAAGAGGCACCTTTGAAAGTGGTGATTATCTTATATTTAGCAGGGGGAGAGCAACTGGCCCTATCCAACCCAGCACAGCATCTCTCCAATGGTTATTGATGGCGTGAGCCCTTTGGGACAGTGAGCCCTTTGGGACAGGGAGCCATCTTATTTATTGCTTATATATCTATGTAAACCACTTTGAGGAGTTCTGAAGAAAAGCAATATATAAATATTCAGAGGAGGAATATTTTGGTACTTAAGTTCTTTCATGTCTGCCTTCTGTGGTGGTACAGTTGCTCAAAGGAATATATGCACCTAAGTATTTGGAGTAGCTGTTTTAAAAATTTCAGGACGCCGACACCAGAGAGAGGAAACTTTAAAATACTGCAAGCTAGAGAGGCCCTTTCTTTGTAGGAGTTTTAAGGTGATGAGTGGAGTGTTAGGGAGCTAAAACTGTGGGAAGAGCAATGGCATACAGAGGCAAACGGTAAACAAGAAAGTGCAGTAGGTCTCACATAGCCTTAAGTATGCAAACATTACCCTTCTGACTGTGCATCTTAGGTCGAGAACAACCACCACTAATTGAAACGATAGTGCCACCTTTTTACCCACTCTACTTTCTGTTTTTGCTTCATCTTATCTGAAGTTACATATTTTACAGCGTATGGGCCATTTTTTTGTTCCATACAATGGAGAAGCCCTGAACTTTATACTGAAGAAGAACACAATATACTGTCACCACACAAAGGAAAATAATAACATCATGAGAGCAGCTAAAGAATTGTTACCTTTCCAAGCACCCGGCTTAGCTGACTCATTCAGTGAAGAGCTGCATTTTCTCACAACTCAGACAATGTGTCTTGATTAAAAAGGATTGTAGTGCTTAACTACATACAGCATAACGGCATAAACACCAGAAGGACCCCAGCAAATCAAAGAAGCTCCTTTTTGTCCTGTTTGTGGAAGGTTTGCCAAGTCCCTGCTATTCAGTAGTACAGTTGTGTCATCCAGCCTCACGTATCTGATATCAAAGCAGAGATCTGGTGAGCTAGGTCAGCAAGTTACCTTGCTGTTGTAAAAGACCCAGCAAACTAGTCACAATGTGATGTGATGCATTCATCTCGCTTGTCTGTCTTTCACTAAGATGAATAATACTCTCTCTGAGCATTCTGGATTGCGACACAGGCCTATTGGACCACCATTGCCCTTATTGTGCCCTTGTTGTCCTTACAGTGATATTTTCAATGAATTAATTTTTGTCAGACAGCTATCCCTCAGATGTGTCAAAACAAAACAAAACAGAATGCCGCTGTCTTGGGTCTTTTTGAGAAACATTGAGCCCTTTCTTGCAACCAGTGAGAAAGGGCTACCTGATTTGTGGGGAGGAAGCCCAAAAGCACTTCACTCCCCACAGACGAACAGGCTGCCTTCCTTGGATGGGCGGATTGCCTGCCCAGACAAGCACTGGCTCCTGCTCGTAGCTCCGAGGTTCGGGGTGCCGGGACATGCCCTCCCTCCCCTCAGAGTGCCAATAATGCACAGGGCAAGTGTGTGCTGCATAATTGGGATCCCCCCTCCCCAAGTCTGCCAGCTGCGGCTGACACATGTTCACTCAAATGGGGTTAGGAGAGCTTCATAGGTGAGAGCTTAGGAGAGCTTCGGAGAGAATTCATAGGGTTGTCACCGTGGTGCTGCTGGGATCGGGCCCAACCCCAGCAATTCACACACACGTGCAAAAATAGCCCAGTTTTGCACGTGCATGTGAATAGCCTCCATGTTTTATGGAGCAGGTCCTCATTAATGTATTGATAGGTTTAGTTCCCCAAAGAAATAATGGAACGGGTCTCATGATCAGTGAGACCCGGTTTTTACCGATGAGTGGGATGAGTGGGCTAAGCCCGTTCTCCCCGCTCACGAGCGAGCAGGGAGCCCCGGGCGGCCAGATTGGCCAGCTCTGTGACGGAACACAATGGCCAGCTCTGTGACGGAACTGGCGGCGGTGGGGGGAGCAGGGGCCGCGTGGCCCCTGAAAGCCCCAGTATGCCCTGCGCAAGTGCACATACTGAGGAGACCCCTGAGCCGGGAGGTGGCTTTTCGCCTCCCAGTCGGGGGTCTACTCATGAGTAGGCACGACACGAAGCCGTGCCGCGGCTACTCACGAGCCTAAAAAGCAGGTTTGCTGGAACGCTTGCTCCGCAAACCTGCTTTTTAGCAGGGGTTCTCGAGCGAGTTACCCGCTCAAGAACCACTGGGCTTGGCTGCAAGCCCGATGGTTCTTACGACCAACAAAAATCAGGCTAGGCTCTCCTAGCCCGATTTTTGTTGATCGTGAGAATCGCCCCAATATCATATGCTGCTGAGGACAAAAATAATATATTGGCCCAGGTGACATGGCTAAGGCAACAATTTGTCAACCCCCTACCCTATTCTGCTCTGAAGATTCATCTTTCATCTTTCTGAAGATGCACCTATTTTGTGACAAGATCCTGGGCAGTGTGGGGCAACATCATGCGCTCTTGACCCTTGCTCTTCTTGGCTAATAAAATCTGCCAGGGAGGTTACAGGAAGATGGTTGGAGGCCACCATCAATGCTTCATTAAGGGAGGGCAATATACCACCATACACCTCAAGGAGTAAGACCACTATTGCAATGGTAAGACCACTATTAAAAAGCCCTCCCTTGATCCATCCAATCTGGATAACTATAGACCTGTTTCTAACATTCCCTTTTTGGGCAAGGTGATAGAGTGTGTAGTGGTGCCCCAGCTGCAGAGGGTTTCGGATGATACAGATTATCTAGACCCCTTTCAGTCTGGCTTCCATCCTGGATATGAGACTGAAGTTGCCTTGGTTGCTCTACTGCTGGAACTCTCAGAGGTGGTTGATACCACTGACCATGGTATCCTTCTGGATCACCTCTCGAATATGGGGATTGGAGGCACTGCTTTGGAGTGGCTTCGGTCCTTCCTCAGTGGGAGGGTCCAGATGGTGGTGATTTGGGGTCTACTGCTCAGCTCCTTGGCTACTGGCCTGTGGGGTCCTGCAGGGTTCAGTTTTGTTGCCCATGCTGTTTAACATCTACATGAAACTGCTGGGAGAGGTCATCTGGGGACTTGGACTGAGTTGTCAGCAATATACATATGGCATATCTCTCCTTATCACCTGATCTCATGTAGGCAGTGGATCTCCTGAATCAAGGGCTAGAGGCAGTGATGAGTTGAATGTGGGCTAATAAACTGAGATTGGAGCCAGGCAAGATGGAGGTGCAGTTGGTCAGTAGAAGAGCCAATTGGGATGAGGAAATTCACCAGTTCTGAATGGGGTTGCACTCCCCTTGAAAGAGCAGGTGCACAGCTTGGGGTGTTGCTAGACCCAGCTCTGCTTTTGGAAGCTCAGGTGGAGGCAGGACAGGCTGCCTTTGCACAGCTTCGGCTAGTGTGCCAGCTGTGTCCCTTTCTGGAGAAGGCAGATCTGGCCACAATTACTCATGCCTTAGTCATTTCACAGCTGCATAACTGTAATGCTCTCTATATGCAGATATGTGTTTGGGCTCTCTTGAGTGGGATGGTGCTGGGTTCTGGGGCAGCTATTACTGTTGTGGTGGGGAATAGAAGAATCGGCGCTGGCAGAGCAGCTGGCCATTACAGGGGAAGGGAAATCAATAATTTAGTAACTGTTTCCACTTCCAACTGCTGTCAACTCTCAGGCCTCAGGGAGCAGCTCCAATGACCCACAGAGTCTGGCCTTGCTCTTCTGTAATGCCAGGTCAGTTCAGAATGAGACCACACATACCAGCAAAATGGTTAGCCACAGACCAGGGCCGATCTTGGACTGACCCACCTTTCCTGAAGGCCAGTCCAGTTCACAATTGAACTGGTCTGGTTCACAGCAGGCCGGTTTACTATCGAACCATTCATGCACACCCCCATTCCACATAGCTCTGCATAATCCTCTCAAAGAAAGAGACACTCGTATTGAAGTTGCTGAACAGAATTTACTCATGTTTTTAAATGGGCTAAAAATGATTACTGCATTAATTTTAGGTAGATATTATATTCAAGTCCTAAAATTTTTGTACGTTTCTCATTTTCACACAGGTCATTTTGACCGTCTTTCTTTTGCAGTTCCTTTTGCCTCTCCAAAAGCTTATCTCGATGGTACATGGACGCTGCTGGGCAAAAATTAGTGAAAATCAGTGAAAAAGTGTGTGCACAGTCACAATTATTCTTATGGACATGGCTCTTTGACTTCTGGTCTATAAGTTAAATGAAGCAATTTTACACTCCCCCGAAGGAAAATAAGTTTTACATTGACTATGAAGGATAATTAACAAGGTTTTGTTTCCCTCTGTTGCAAACATATTAGAGATATCTAGCTTCTAATTCGGGGTGATTTACGCACGAACACCTGCTATTGGTCATTTAAAGAATTAACTGTAGTTTAAAGTACTTCCTGAGTATGTTTTATGGTTTTTATTTCAAAACTAATACCTCTGTGCTTTATGATGGTGAAACTCTCTGTATACATTTTGGTCTTTATGCTCTATGTTTTATTGCACCTGGAGATTTATGATTTCTTTTATATTTTAGTTTCATGTAATTCCATTGTGGTGGTAAATGCTGTGAAATAAAGACTTATTGAACAAGCCACAGATAAGAGACTCAAGGAAGATAAGTGTTGGAAAGCATCCAGACCACATCCAGACTAGTTAGTCATGACCAAGCACCACACTGAAATCAATGAGGCCAGTTAATCATGACTATCTTTTAAGTCCCATTAATTGTAATAGACTCTAGTCATGCCTAACTTTGTCTGGATGCTGCCCAATGTCTTTAAGTAGTGGTTTGTTTTTCCTATGCGTTTAGGTGTGTGTTTTTGAAATGTGGAAAATGGGTAGCATCTACACTAAGTTAGTCATTACTAAGTTCCATAAAGAAAAAGGGGACTTAAGTGAGTCTTGGCTAACTTGATTTCAATGATGCTTAGTTATAACTGTCTTAGTATGCCCAGTATTTATACACAGAGTTCTTTTCCTTTTTGGCTTTGGAAGCCATCAGGTTTTGCTCACAGCAAAATAAAAGAAAAAAACACAAGTTCATTATGACACAGCTGTATGGGTCACTGAACCACTACATATAGAATCGAACAGCTGTGCCGAGATCTGAGGGGCAGATCTGCAAAGCAGGCAATAGATGACACTTGCCTGTGAAAGGTGAATGTTCTCCCACAGTTTTATGAGAAGTAACTGTTAGAAACTGGATTCATATAACATACAAATGTAATTCACAGCTGCTAATGTCAGTATTCTGCTTATGAAATTGTTTTTTGCAGAGAGAAAAAACCTTATGGTTTTGTTTAAAACATGTCAATATCACATAATTTGCTATAGGATCAGAATATGGCTTGATCTCAAATAAACTGGAATAAATGTATAGTTTGCATTAAAATATGTAGGGGGGGGGGGACATCCAAAAGAGTCCATCCCAAGCTGTGTGTGTGTGTGTGTGTATATATATAAAATTCTCTCTGCAAGGTCATACCTCTGTGGCAGAGCACATGCTTTGCATGCAAAAGAAGCTAGGATCAATCCCAACATCTCTAGTGAAATGCTCAGATAAGAGGTGATGGGAAAGCTCTTTGCCTGAGAGCTGGGAGAAGCTCTACCAGCCAGATGAAACATTAGTGATGGGCAGCTTCCTCTTAACTCATCAGATTGGCTCAGAAAACAGGCTAAAGGTTGTTTTTTTTATGTGGCAAGGGAGATTGCTCTCCTTATTTTCCAAGCCAATCTGACTTTGGAAGCCACCCATCCATTCTGCACCTGTCCCAATACTCCAATGCTCATATCCAGGCCCTAGCATGGTGAGCTTTGCCATAACCCCTAGTGCATAGCACCCAGCTAGATGGACCAATGCTCTGATTGACTACAAGATGGTTTCTTACATGCATAAGAGATACAATAGCCAAAATAAATTTATATGTTCTTTAAAAGTTACATAAATTAAAGTTTGATCTTAGAATATTAGTTTATACACCAATTGTCTTTTAGAAAGCATTTAATGAACATTTAAAACACAACCATAGTTGCTTCTTTTTTTCCTTTTAGGAAGATCAAGGAGACATTTGATATTGGTATACCTTTGGTCCATTCTCTCTGTAAATTGCCTTGAACAATTCTGGAGAGGTAAACAGTGCCCATTTGTTACATAAATAACACAAATTAATATTTACTCTTGTAGTTGGTGGTATATTCTTTTTATGTGGAAGAGTTTATGTTTTTTCTGTTATATTGTACTATCACTTCATTATGATAAAAACTAAGCAATTTGACATACTTTATCCAAAGATACAAATGTATGCCAATGTTTCTTATTATTTCTGTAAGTTAAACATTATTTATTATAATATTAGAAATGGCTTCAAACACATGGAAATGTCCCACTTCAGCAAAGGATAAAACTAAAATGCATTATGTTGGAAAAGACTATAATAAGTAGGGGTGTGCATGAATGGTTCGTGCCGAGCCAGCTCGCCTCTAACCAGGGCTGGTTCACTGGTTCAATCATGAACCGAAGTGAGGGTGGTTTGGTCTGTGATTGAACTGAACTAGGCCTGGTTCAGGCAAACCGGTTCAGCACGATAAAAGGGCTGGGTGAGGTCAGCAAGTGAGTATGTATGCTTAGCTGGCCAGTGCGACTGCCGGTGCTGCTGCTCACCCACCTGGTGGCTCCAGTGAGTGCCCTCCCCCATCTTATACCAAGTGCACTGCTTGGGGCTGTGCGAGGGTGAGCAGCAGCATCTGGACCAACCAGATAAGCATCTTACTTACTCACTCACTGCCCCTGCCCGGTCGGCCCTTAAGAATCCCCTGCCCCCTGTACTTGTAAAGGGGAATCCTCAGTGGATCCCCTGAACTGGTTTGGCCCGGTTCAATGATCGAACCAGACCAGACCAAGTTTGAGAGGACATGGAAGCGGACTGGGCTGGGACTGGGTCAGTTTGAATCTGGTTGTGATTCGAATGGAACCAGCCAAACTGATTCCACGCACACCCCTAGTAACAAGAAGAAACGTCACAACTACTAGAGGGAGGCAGGCTTGCAATGACTGTAATGCTCACTTACAGGCAGAGCTGTAAATTGAAGTAATACAATAAATCAAGTATCTTTGCTATCAAGTACCACTGTTAAGCTTAAACTTTGATTTGATAAAAGTGAACTTAATGGGCTTTATTGCTCATGGCTGACCTCCTGTCAGTAGCCTGCCTAGTAAGGCAGCTGCCTAAGGGACTGTGAATATATGCTGGATCTATCAAACTCTTTTTGGAGTTTAGTGGAGTCCCTAATTAATCCTCTTCACTACTCTCCTGCTCTTCAGGAGACCAATGGGGATTCAGGGCAAGCTTCATCATAATCAGGAAGTAGGCTTTTCCCAGTGGGGAAGGTACATTAAGGATCACAGAAGTGAGCAAGTGACACTTTGTTGCTCTGTGCCTTGATGGAGGAAGTGTCTTGTCCAAGATAACTTATAAACCCGGAGTCAACTCTGCTATTGCTCTTACGGAGAGAGATGAAGTGCTGTGTGATTTGCTCTCCAAAATCGTTTCTTAACTATGGACAAACTAGACCAAAATTGAAAAATGGCTCTGTGGTAGTTAAAAAGCATATATTTAGCTGAAGAAAAATGGACAAAATTCTCTGTAGCTGCTCCTGGCCTATGGAATGCACTCCAGGCAGATATCCATAATATAAGCTCATGGTTGGCCTTTAAGAGAGCCCTAAAAACATATTTGTTTAGCCTTCCAAGGTTTTTAAATTGTTTTCAAGTATTTTAGTTGGTTTTAAATGGTTCTGAATTGTTTTTAAACTGTTTTTATATTGTTTTAAGCAGTGTGTTTTTAAAAAGGTGTTTTAATGTTTTTTAAACTTGTTGTGCACCACCTAGAGCCGTTGGATGCGATGGTCTAGAAATGTAACAAACAAACAAATAATCAACCAGATAAACTATTTGCCTTGGTAGAAGTTTATTTTTAAATGATCTCTACAAGGGCAGATAATCCTTCCAACAACACACACACCATGACTCCAATTCCAAGAAAGTTAATCCTATTGAGTTCAATGGGATGTCCGCATGACCTTTTTTTTCCTGCTTGGAACCATATGCTCATTACATCTTCTGATTGTCATATTACAGAGTCACAGTATTCATTTGTGCAGAAGAAGAAGATATTCTGGATTTAATGTATTGTTCAGCAAAGTGATAGAAAAAGCCACTGGTGTGAGCTTCCACAACATAGAGTTGCATTATGCAAATGAGACAAGTCACAAAGAAGCTTATTTACTTATAAATTATCTACTTGGGTAGAAAGTCTGAATCCAGATGCTCCCAAAGCATAAAACTTGGACGTAATTATAATGAGCAAGAACCTCTCTCTGAATTTCTTTCTTACTAGATTTTTAATAATTGACATGAGCAAGTTTGCTGTTTAGAACATCAAAAAAGAAGAGGACTATTATAACATTTTATAGGCAGCCTGGAAATTCTCTTGCAGGTGAGCTGTTTGCAAAGTGCCGCACCCTCCTAGCAAGGGTAGTGAGAGTAAGGCAACAGGACACTTTGTCTCTAGCCACTTTGATTACCGAAGAATGCCTCTGAACTCTATGTTGCTAAGTTCATTCTGAGATATTGTATTTGTTCTTTTTAGAATCCAACAGAAAATCTCAAAGGTGAGTTATTTACTCAGGCTGTGAAGTTGCTTTGGAAAGCTCATAATGCAAGATGAGACAAAATGGAGGCAGTAAAACTGAACTTTTGCCGGTCATTTTCCCCTAGTACGGTGCTTTCATATTTCTAGAAATGCAAATAGAAGGTAATGTGCTCCCCTTTGTTTTTAAGTGTAGACGAATGCTCTGATGATGTATTTAGTCCTTATCAAATGAAGATCTGAATCTGCTTGAGGTTCACTGTTTGAAAAAGCATGGTTCAAAGCATGATAGTCTTTTTCATTGTAAACTGTAGAAGGTGGCATGAAGTGCAGGTGGACCTCATTATCTTAAGAGGTTCGCTTCTTGGCTAAAGCTGTGGATAGTGAAACCGTGGATAACGAGGTATTGAGGCAATGGGAATCAGGGAGTTAGGTTCCCGGAGGCTTTTAAAAATGGCTTAAAATGGTTAAAAACTGGATAAATAAGAGAAAGAATATGCCGTACCATGATCTGCAAGTCTCCAGCTGTCCAGCAATGCCCCACCGCAAAGCTGCAATTCTGAAAATTTTCCATGAAAAATCACTAGGGGTGGGGTTCAAAAAAGAGCCACAAAATGATTCTGTGCCACAAAATGGTGGCTGGAAATTACCTCAGAGGTTATTTCCAGTCATTTAGGAACTGTGGATATGTGTGTCCCCACCCCCACTTTTTACCACATATATCGAGGTTGGGTGTCAATTGCCCGACCACATATATGCAGAACCTCAGGTGGGACCACGAGTAATGAGGTCCACCTATATCTTAGCTATCTAGCACCAGATTCATTACTTTTACATATCAATGATGAGACTCTTTAATAACCAGCGTTGAACTCCATTGAGTGAACAACTCATCTTCCAGACCCTATGCCTACCAGGTCTTACTCATCTTGTTAAAATGTGGCAGTAAGAAACAAATGTGTGTGTTTTAAGACATGTGCATGTTGTGAGGAGTATTGCCCAATTATTAGGTCTTTGCATGGCCCAAAATGTTGGCTTCCAACCCAACCTGCCAGTGGCACCATTGGGAAGAACCATGTCATGTTGTCTCAAGTCAGTTCAGAAACCCGACCTGTCCATCAGATCCCCCCTGCCCTGCCCTGCCCCTCCTCCTCCTTTAATGGGACCAGGTGAAGGCAGGAGATAGGCTCTCTGAAGGGAGCAACCTGCTTGCCTTCTGCAGCTGCAATTCAAAAGGTATTTTTACCATCTAAATTTCCTTCTTAGGCCATGAGTGGTGCAGGTGGTCCTGAAATCTATAGTCATGGCTGGAGCTTCAGAAAAAACTCTGCTTCCCAGAAGCAGCCATACCACTCAATGACCCAAAGGAAAGTGGTTTTTATATTTTATTTTTTCCTTGAGTGGTGTGGGCCTTTATGGGAATGTAGAAAAACCAGTAAATTCCTTCCCTAATAATGGCTGGGAAGGATGGGAGCACAAGCCACTACCACTGCCAATGTATTTCCATTTGACCATGTTTATCCAATTGAGGCGGGGAGGGTGAGAGAGAAGGAGTTGTGCCCCCTTGCAAGGTGGCTATCCCCCCTAGGGGGCCCATGGAGCTTATGTGCCAAGGACTCCCTCAGACCTGGAGGCAGCCCAGATCCCATGTTAAAAATTCTTGGGGGGCGGGGAGGGTCTATTCATTCTGCCTTGATGTTTTGGATATCTTTTTGAGGAAAATCCATATCTGAATCTTGATAAGACTGTAACACTTGCTTACAAAGAATTAAGAAATCATCCAAAAAGGCAATTTTGGGGTAGGGGGTGGGAGTAAGCTTGTAATTTATAGATGTTAATAAAATCTTGAACAGGTTTGTGTAAAGGATTCCTTATGGGTGTGGAGTATTATGGGATGCGGCAAACTATAGGACTAAAGCATTCTCCAATGAACACCATATCGTTCTGTAGTTAGGACATAAAGAGCCATAAAATGATATAACAATAATTACTAACTGCTGCTGTTCTAAAGAAGGAGGTTGCTGTATTAGAGAGGGAAAATAAAGTCAAATGAGCATATGTGGAAAGAGAATCTCTATATACTTTCTCATTACCAGTGTAGTTTTCTAAGGATGAAACTAATGGGCCATGGAAATCATGTACAAATGAGCAGTTGAAAGAGAGACTGGCTGGAACAGAGAAGACCAGGAGTTCTAGTATTGCATCTTTCCCTACATTTTTATGCCTCTTTCTTATTCCCCCAGTCTCTTTCCATACATATGTTCTCAAAGAATTTGCATCGACCAGTAGCAGACTCAGACTTCCCTGCAACTCTGTTCCCTGAACCCCTGCAGCTCTATGGGAATCTTCCTGGGCCCAAACAGCTTTACTGGCTCTGATTTGTTCTACCCTTCCTCGGAATGGTTACTACTCTTTCTGGGCCTTAAATAAATACCCCCTTATTAGCATACTGCATGCAACAAAGGATCTACTGTGTGCAGGTCACAGATTTTGCCCTTTGCCTTGCTCATGCCTTTTCTACTTCACTCTCCACACCTGCAAGCCTTTCTCTGATTCAGTACTCTTGCCACGCTTAAAGCCTGCTTGTCTTCCTATATCTGCTTGGACTGCCTTTCTCAGCTTGACCTTAGCTTGCTTCTCTGAGCTACAATTTCATCTTTCCTCTTGTTCAAAAGCTTCGGTTACATGACCTTGCTGTGTACAGGTCCTTCTTTCATCCTGAGACTATTGAACTCCATAGAGGTATGTGTCTTTGACCTCTGAGGTATGCAGTGAATGCTGGTTGCGGAGTGGATCTTTTCTGCTGTGGAACCCTGTTTAGGAACCTCCTCCCCAGAGGGATGTGATATATTTTTCAGTCATAGACTTTTCAGGCATAGACTTATTTATTCTCTCAAGTCCTGGACAGGATTTTAGTTCTGAGCTGACAGTTCTAACTGCTGTGATTATTTTGTAATTATGATTGTTCTGTGCTTTTAAAAATTGTAACTTTGGAAAATGATTCTTTAACAGGTGGTATATAAATAGTGTCACAAAAATCCCTTGAGATCATACAAGGTCTCTAGACCTTAGCCCCATTCACATGTTATGTTCAACACATATAAAGTCTATGTACAGTATATGCACATACACAACTGTACACCCAGATGTACTATCTGAGCAACAGTATTCTTCCTATCTTTCCTCTACATTTGAAGGAGACCATACCCAGGTTATTTTCAAAACCAACACCTGTACAGTCATTAAAGCAAAAGACCTTTTCCCCACTGAACTGGCCCATGCAATTAAGAAGGGGTGTGTGCTGAGAGTGTACCCATCCTGATGCCTTCCAGTCTGTTCCTTTATCACCACCACTCAAAAATCAACCAAAATACTTAAATTAAAAAAAATAGTTTAAACTAGTTTGGGGGATGTGTCTGAAGGAGCAGTTTGGACAAGCCATCGGCCCCACCCGCTATGCAAGAAAGGAATACACTGGCACATCAAGATGTTTGGGGAAGACATCAGGAAGGGCATGCTCACAGTGCATTGTCGTTCTTAATCACACGGGCCAGTTCAGGGCAGGGGGAAGTGTCATTTGTACTGTTCTTTACATGTCTCTACACATGTAGAAAATGTTTACATGTGTACAGACATTGTTTGCACATACAATGTAATGTCTGAATTGGACTCTTGTTGGAACAAGTTGTCAACCTTAAAGTAGTCTGAGATTCTGTCACTCCAGTCCAGCCACTGGCCACCTGCTTTCTTGGCTGGCTGGCTAGCTAGCTGATGTTGGCTTGCTGGCTACTCACCTTTTGATATTCTACAGCTGAGTTTCATCTTGCATGGAGCTCTGCTTGTGATCAGAAAAGGACATCCAGAATGACGGGTCCCTGCTTACACTTCTTTTGTCCAGCAAGGCCATTTTCTCTCCTTCACCTCCTGTTTCCAGCCACTTCCTAGAAGGAACACTTAATGAGAGAGGATTTCTTAATGAAATATGCTTCAGTAAAAGCCTTCCATACATGGAGAAAAGAACTGGGGCAGAGTTAAAATGTAAGTGTGTTTTCTAAGTGTATGTGGGATACTGCTGCAAAATATTATTACCTATCTCATTTTCAGGGTGAAAAGTTATTTCCAACATGGTCTTCCCAATCATACTGTGAAGAAACTGGTCAGTATTAACCCCCTTTTAAAAGGAGAAATAAAAGTGACTTTCAAGACTCTGGGAAACAGTGATTTTGGCTGAAATCCCCTTTGTGCTGTATAGGACATATGACAAAAGATCCTCTAGGGAGGCTTCCTAACAATATTCCATGGACTTCTACCACTAATTCTCAGGTTCTGCACGTATTGAAGATGGTTTTTAGAACTCTTCAGTGGGCAGAAGATAAAGAGTTCTGGTTGACTCAAAAGCTTGTATACTAACAAAAGTTGATTCAGTAAAAGGTGTCACCTTACCAGAATTGTATCTCTTAGCTGGGGGCAAGGCAGCAACTTATTTCCAGCTTCTGCACATGAAGGCCAAACACCTCAACTTCAGAAGGCTAAATGAAGTGTTATTGTAAGCAAAGCCCATTATTGTCCTTTTTGATGTGCATGGGAGTATCTTAAAGGCAACTCCATGATAAGATGAAAACCTAAAGCAGTGGATTATTGAGAGATGAACAATTCAGAAGGAATTTCTTTGAAATGAAGAGGTCAAATGAGCGGTATCAATTGCTAACTATAGATCTGTCACTTAGAAGTAGAAAGATGCTTTGTTGCTTCAAAGGCTGGCAGGAGCAAAGTCTCTTTCACACTGCGAGACCCAAGTCTTTCTGCACTGACTTCAATAAATATTGGATCAGCTACTCAGTACAGGAAGAAATTGCAATCAAAACTGTGGCTGTCATCCTGACTGAGTTACTCGGGGGAAGTCCTATTGAAATTAAGTAGTCCTTTAGAGTAATTCCTGAGTAGTACAATTGAGTAAGTTAGTCTGGATGCCAGTCAGTGATGGAGAAGAACAGACTGAAAATTTGGGGGGAAGATATCCCCTGCAAAGAAACTGGATTGCTGGCCACTGATACTGGCACTACTGGCACCTCCTCTATTTACAGTAGATCCCCACTTTTACTGAGTCAACCTCCCTTTTATCTGTGAAACACTTCCTATAGGAAGCATTTCTCTCAACACTTAAAAAATCTGTCAGTCATGCAGCAGGGAGCATTGACCCCCTTATAGCCTTCTTTCAGTTTTAATCTTTGCTTAAAATGACAAATGAATCACAAAAATCAATCCCCTTCTTCTCCTGGTATACCACAAGATGATTTTTTGAAAAACTGGAAATGAATGCTTAAGACACACAATGAGAGGAAAGAAAATAATGAACCAGCTATATTATTTTTAAAAAATCTTTTTCTTAAGTACTCTAGCAATAGGATGGGCAAGGGGACAAACAAATTGGTTTTTAAAATACCACCCAAAGGCATGGAATGAAGAGGACATGTATAATTATGTTTCCTAATCTACAAATAGCAGTTGGGGATGTCTTTATACCCCAATCCATTAAGACCTTTACATAGGCCCCATTCGCATGTAACAGGAAATCGGAGGTTGAATTTCTTGTACTGTATGTCCAAATGCGTACAGTCACAGTTTGGACACAAAGGCGACCCAAGGTTTCCCTCCCCAAACCCCAATTTGAACCTTAGATTTGTAGTGGGTTTCACCACTCCTACCTGAGGTTTCATTCCAGGATCATTGCATCTGGATGCTGCACACTGGAATAACTGGAGTTCAGGGAGGAAGCTCCTCCCTCATTCTGGTAGTGATTGGCTGCCAGAGCTGTCCTTCATTTCAGAAGGCAGTCCACATTGCGAATTCCCCCGCACATGCTACCATTTTCCCCTTCTCTCTGCAGTTTCCCTGATTGCAGTTAGGGTCTGCCAGTTATGTCTGAATGCAGACAGGTGGTCATGTGGGTGGGTGGGGGGTGGAATTGTGAGTCCATTGGAACCACAGTTCAGTGTTATATGTGAATGCAGCAATAAGCATCTTCCCCAAAGGAGGTGTTTTCTTTGGTGAGCAGAACAACTGTTTGTTCTATTCAGGGGTGCCATTTCAGGTTTCATGGACAGCAGCAAAGACATTTGGGGGCAGGGGAAGATTCACAGTAGAATTCAAAACCTTTCTTTTTGGTATAATTAAAATTAAATTACAACAAAGCAGTGTAATTTAAGAGCATTTGTTGTGGAGGTTTTTAAAAAATAACTCATAATAACCAGGTGCTCCCAAGGTATATGTCCCCTGCTTACTGAGCAAAGAGGCACATTTTTAACATAGTGATTCTCATATCTCTCATATTAGCAGGGGGAGAGCAACTGGCCCTATCTATCCCCAGCATAGCATCCTTCCAGTGGCTGTTGCTGTGTCTATCTTATGCTTCTTTTTTTAGACTGCGAGCCCTTCAGGGAGCCAGTTTATTTATCTATCTGTCTGTCTGTCTGTCTGTCCGTCTGTCTAACTAAACCACTTTGGGAACTTTTGTTGGAAAGCGATATATAAATATTTGTCATATTCATATTCCTATATCCAATGCAGTCTGAAAACAGGGTGGGTGGTGGCCAATCACACTTTCCTTTTTAGAGGGCAGGAATAATAATAAAAAATAACATGATTGTCCTACCATTCTTGTACATGATGCACATCATTACAGCTCTGTAACACTCTGCCCTAGGGCTGCTGTGAACTCTTAAGCAGCCCCATGCTGCTCTGAATGAGCCATAGTGTAAACAGCACTAGTATGGTTTTCCTCATCTCTACAATGGGGAAAAATGTGAAAATGTTGCTTGTGCACCCACGCACTCAGAGGAGCATCAGGGTTGCTTAGAAGTCTGGGCTGCAACAGCTTCAGGGTAAGCATTATGGAGCTGTAATGCTATGCATCGTAGGAACATAGGAACATGGGATGCTGCCATATACTGAGTCAGACCATTGGTCCATCTAGCTCAGTATTGTCTTCACAGACGGGCAGCGGCTTCTCCCAGGTTGCAGGCAGGAATCTCTCTCAGCCCTATCTTGGAGAAACCAGAGAGGGAACTTGAAACCTTCTGCTCTTCCCAGAGCGGCTCCATCCCCTGAGGGGAATATCTTGCAGTGCTCACACAGCTAGTCTCCCTTTCATGTGCAACCAGAGCAGACCCTGCCTAGCTAAGGGGACAAGTCATGCTTTCTACCACAAGATCAGCTCTCCTCATGTGGGCCCTTTAAAAAGAAACTGTAGTACCTACACGTCTAGTATTAAATCAATTCATATATTTAAGTAATGACATTGGCAGTATTTGACTATTAACGTATCTCAGGGCTGCTCAACTGAAGATGATGCCGAAGTCCTGCCGATGCTGACCAACAACTCCCATAATTCCTGGATATTGGCCACTGTGGCTGAGGATTATGTGAGGTGTAGTCCAAGAACAGCTGGAGCGCCTAAGCTGAGCAGACCTGATATATCTGATCATTTCCTGGTATTGTAGGTCCTCTCTTTAAGGAACCTAAAGCCAGGCCTGTGAGCAGTAGATTCTTCAGTGAAGAAAGCAGAACTAGTGGGTATGAAGAGAAAGTACAGGCTAAATAATTTTATTCATTTAAATCTGTTCATACAACATGAGTAGGTTTCTTCCATTTTAAAATTAAAAAGTATCTATCAGTAGTATTTCTTTTCCTCAGGATATTAACATTTTCCTCATTATAGAATATTATGGTCAGTGCTGTTGGAAAATGACTTTATTTGCAGCTTTGACATGGCCATAATGGTGATGTCAATCTCTTTGATCTGCAACAATATTAATTCTCATACAGATTGGTTGCAATATATATCCCACTGAAGACCGATTGACTTTTCATAGTGCTGGGGAAAATGTTTTCACTGTTTACAGTTTCAGCTTAAGCGTTCATTTTGTCATTATTCCCACTGAGCGGCTTTCATTTTCATGGCCTAAAAAAATCGGCATGTGGCTGTAATGGTAAGAATGCTTGATAGTAATGTGTATGGAAAAAAAATGTTTCAGAGCACTGTTAATCTTGGGGAGTTCTTGCTGACATTAGTTTTGGGCCAGTTGGGACCTGCTTTATTCATTTTGAGACTCATTGGAGGATTAAGATTCATTTTGTTTCCCCATTTATTTTTGTGGGGCTTTTTTGAGTAAACAAAAACATCTTGAACTTTGTTTTTGCTGCAGCAGCAAAACAAACCAAAGGAAGAGGATAAAGAAGCTGTAATTCATTTCTGCCTCCTGGCCGGACCTATCTTGAATATCCATAGCTTCCTGGAGATGTAGCATCATCCCTGTGCCATGTGTATATGTAAAAATATAACCATTACCATGAGAAATGGTGAACATAGGAAGCTGCCATATACTGAGTCAGACCATAGGTCAATCTAGCTCAGTATTGTCTACACAGACTGGCAGCAGCTTCTCCAAGGTTTCAGGCAGGAGTCTCTCTCAGCCCTATCTTGGAGAAGCCAGGGAGGGAACTTGGAACCTTCTGTTCTTCCCAGAGCAGCTCCATCCCCTGAGGGGAATATCTTACAGTGCACACACCTCTAGTCTCCCATTCAAATGCAACCAAGGCAGCCCCTGCTTAGCTAAGGGGACAAGTCATGCTTGCTACCACAAGACCAGTTCTCCTCTCCTAAAGGTGAGGTGGCTTTAAGTGTAGCAGTCACAATTTTTTCATTAGAGCAGTCCTCTTTTCCTGCTCTGCCCAAGGACGACACTGTATCCCTAGACAGTTCTGGATGATGACACTCTCCAGGAGGAAACAGCATATTTCTGCTTCTTTCACTGATGGTACAGGTGTAGCAAATGCCAAGCTCAAGTATTACTTTTTTCTTTTACTGAAGAAAAAAAAGAAAACCGATGAGTAACAATTTAAACAAGTTCTAAAAGAGAAATCCTGTTTGCCTTTATTTGGACCCATTTATGCATCATCAAGTTAATTTTGGGACGAACAGAAACCAAAATAAATGGACCCCATTTGCTTTGGGTCCCATTCACTCTGAAAATGAATGCACAACCCTAATGCTTAGTGTTTGAACTTACTTAATCCTAATATTAGTATTAGGCTTTGAACTAACATAATATTACTTGCCAAGTTGATGGAGACTGAAATAACTTCAAAGTGCTGATTGAACTCAGTTATTTCCAAATGATGGTTTATGTTAGACCCACAAGTGGGATGCTCAAGCTTTCTGGATTGGGGCATTATACTGGAGTTGTGTTGGTAATGGAAATAATATATAACAGTGAGTGGATGGAAAGATTGTTATTGTCAATGAACACCAGTAGGTGGCTTTTCAACAAGCACAACATTCAATTTAGCCTTTATCCATTGAGCAGAAACAAATGTATGTAGAAAGGGAATGTAAATGCATTCAGCTGAATTCCTGCATGGAGTCTCTATCTTTACAAGTGTACATGCATAGGACTCTCTCCCTGCAATTGGGAGCTCTGCTTTTCCCATTCATTCAGAGAGAGCCCTGCACATGCATAGATTAGGGCCTACAGCTGTGATCTCTGGAGGCACATTCACTCACTCTGGATATATTATGGGAACTGGACTCAGTGGAACCCCTTCATAAAAAGTCTTGAGTCTGTTAGCTATGCTACAAGTTTCTATTGGTTGTTTGTCAGTTTAAGCATCTCAGGAATTGTTTGGTGAATATGCTGAGCATTCTATATAAGGGAGAATATTCCCTGAGCAACAGTGCTCAGAACGCTGAGAAGACAGGATATCTATTAAACCAGTTTAGGTCAATCATCTAAATATATCTTTGGAACTGCATATTATAACCACTCACTAAACATCTAAGTCCTTTTCAGATGATATTATAAATTTAATGAACACATGGGCTGCATTCGCACATAACACAAAACCACAGTTAAACATGGCAGAGGTTGGAACTCCGTTGTGTCTGAATGTATGCAACTGCAGTTTCATGGCAAAAGCAAACTGAGGTTTGCCTTGCCAAACTCCAATTTGAACCTTCGGTTTGTAGTAAGTTTCTCTGCCATAACCTGAGGTTTTTGGTGACAGTGTTACATCCCAAAAGGCCACAGCCATAACCGAAGTTTTGTTTACTTTCTGGAACCATTATCATAGAGACAGTGGTGGAGATCCACCTGGGATTGCACCCGCTCCATGCCTGTGCCACATCTCTGAGCACCTGCCCCTCCATCTCCAATTAAACAAAAGAATTGCCCAGCAAGAGACACCACCATGTCCCATCCCAAGCTTCAAAGCCTGTCAAATGGCAAGGTCACATAGGGGCATGTCCTCTTCCCACTCTGTCCCTTGACTCCACCTCCTCGCAATCAGGAGAGAAAGGGGACTGGATGGCAAGAAGGGCACTATGTGCTTTGCTCTCCAAAAATGAAGCAACAAATATGTATGTTCACAGCCACATGCACTAGATGTGGCAACATAAGCAGGGCAACCCCATTAGAGCACTGGGACAGCAACATGGTAGAGCACTCATACCCGGGGTCAGGTTTAAAAGGCAGCCCCAACTAAGGCTAAGGTCCCTTTTTAAGCTGTTAAAGGATGCCCTATGCCAGCCCATTCACCCGTTTGAACATGTCCATCTTTGTTTTTGCCAAGAATAGCGATCCCACTCTCCTGGGGTTGCCAGAAATCAGGGCTACTCTCTCCCACAATTCCCCACAGCAGCAGATCTGTGCATGTCACAATGCAGGTCTGTTGTGTACAACGCATGTGCACAAAACTGGTTGTCCCAGTTCGGTTTGAGTCTGGACTAGACTCAAACCACACCGGGCATGTTTGGTTTTGCACACCTTCAGACACTCCTTGGCTCAGCTCAAGTTTCAAACCCCACATTTAGAACCCCCAAACTGACCCAGGGGCTTGGCTAGCCGAACCAAAGCAGGCCCTGTTTTGACTCGAGGGTGAGCCATCGAATAGACCCAGTTCGATGGCAAAGCGGCTCAACCTTGAGTTGGTTTGCACATCCCTAAATGGTGGTCCAAACCCAGGAAATTTGAAGGAGAGTAAAGATCTGTGCCAAGTCCTGGTGTTTCGCCAGTCTATCCACACCTGGACACATAGAGCACCAAAGTCTCAGTTGGGTGCATGAAAGGCTTCCCTGGAGAGGGAGGGGGGGTCACTGTGTACAAGTTCTATAATTAATTAGAGAGAATGGGGGGGCACACATGTAGAGCCCTCTTTTTTTTTTAGCTCATTTGTGCGCAGTCGGATGGTAGACCAAACATTTTTGAGCCTAAGATCCTCCCCAGTAGACTGGCCCTCTTATGAGAGTGTTAATCCCCTGGCAGGAAGCCTGCACGGGGACAGGAGTGTGGTTTGGTCTCCATGGACTTTGCTAGGGTGAGCCATTACAAGAGCATCCTTGGTCACAGCAGGCCAGACCCCAGGATCCTTTGTCCTCCCTCATATACATATCCCCTCCAAAGAAGTCATCATGTTATTTTCCATTTCTTGAGGAACAGGCAAATAGTGCCCCCCCCAGATCCCCCCCCCCTTCGCCAGAACTTGTGTTTGTGCAAGACTATTTTGATTCAGGGCTTTTATGAGGGCAGCGGTGCAATTGCTGTCAGATGAAGGGCTTGAATGGCATGGGATTTAAAGAGATTTAAATGCCCTTTCCCTGCTGAGGCTGGAGGGACAATTCCAAAGGCGGGTAGACCATGATCTCACTCAGCACATCCCCTTAAAAGTTGTGGCCAATGGCTGCCGCCCTGCTGACACCTTGCCCACTATCTGGCAACATGAGTTCTATGGAGATCGCTTGCCTCGGTAGACCTGAAAGAGCAAGGGGCTTCTCTGGCCTGAAAATGGAGGTTGCCAGACTGTGGTTGGACGAACGTCTGTGATGCGAGTCACAGTTTGAAAAGTTAACTGCGAGTTCAGCAACCTCCAGTTTCACATTAGGTGCAAATGTGGACAATACCTGGCAGCCCCACCCCCAAAGATGGCATGCCCACTAGCCCCACTGACCTCTGCATGTCTGTCAGAGGCTCAGTCAAGAAAGCGTTCTACACATGCATGCACAGCTGTATATGCATAGCCTCTTGTGAGAGATCTCGAACCCTGCACAATTGGTTCATATGCGCTATGTACAGTATGTGTGTAGGCTATGGGTGTGCAAACAGGTTCAAATTCAAGTTGGCTTGATGTTGAACATGCCCCGTTCAAGGGTTCAGTGTTGATCCAGCCTTGAACCGAACCTGCCCCTGTTCGGCTCAATCTCGAGCCGAACACACACACACCACAGCCAGTTTAGGGGTTCTAGCTTTTGGGGTTTTTAAGCTGAAAGTTACTGCCTCTGGGGGCACTGCCGGAGGAGGAGTTGCAACTGGAGGTTTCCATTCTGTATGCGTGGTGGCCTCCAAAATGCCTGCCACAACTGCACAGAGGCTCAGAATGGGGCCAAAACCACCTGAACTGGGCTGTAATGGCACCAGGAGAGGCCGGCGGGGGGAGGAGGAACTGCTGGAGAACTCCCTGTGGACGTGGCAGTGCCCCTGGAGGTGGTAAGTTTCAGGTTTTTTTTTTAAAAGGTAGAACCTCCAAACTCGAACTGAACCGGGGGGGTGGGGGGTGTTCGGGTGTGCACGGAACCAAACATGCCCAGTCTTGTTCAAGTACAGTCCAGTTCTGACTCAAACCAAACTAGGCATACTGATTTTGTGCATACCCCTAGTGTAGGCTCCTCAAAGGCAGAAAGGTCAGCATCAGGGCCGGCTGGTGCGAATTTTTCCCTTCCACATGATCACTGTACATGGGGAGGGACATGAAAAGGACTTCCGTGCATAAGCAATGGAACGTATTGTCCTTATTCAGACAATGCGGTCATCCACACAACTGAAAACTGTTTCCAGGTAAGAGGAGGGAGAAATGATTATGTGGACTCCACCTTGATTCCACACAATCACTCCCTCCTCCTACCTAGTTGTTTCTACCCACACAACTGAAAATTGGGAGTACACACAGCTCCCAAACCTGGCTAGGACACAGTTTTTGGTTGTGTGAATGACCTAACTATGTTGTATGTGCCTAAAGGTGGGTATCTTTTTGTGTGAATGACTGTACATGTATTCATTCTGAAAGTGAACCTGGGCACAGGTCACCTCTAATGCAGGGTACAGCTATAAAGTATACTACTGTATATGCACTGAACAGAATGTGTGAATAGCTGTACAATGTGTTTGTACAAATCTGTACCAGTGTAAACAGTATGCAGATTGTACATGCATAGAATATAACGTGTGAATAGGGCTATTTTTAATGAAACAATTCTATGAAATTTTCAGAGAGTGAATGTCACATACAAGTAATCATCATTTTTGATACCAGAAGGCATTGTCAGTTAGGTAAAAGTAAAGTGTGCTGTCGAGTCGGTGTTGACTCCTGGAGACCACAGAGCCCTTTGGTAGAATACAGGAGGGGTTTACCATTGCCATTTCCCACACAGTATGAGATTATGCCTTTCAGCATCTTTCCTATATCACTGCTGTCTGATATAGGTCTTTCCCCTAGTTTGGGAAACATACCAGTGGGGATTCGAACCAGCAGCCTCAATTATCCTTCTTTTAATTAAAATCTTGAGTTTCTTTCAACCAAAGGATTGCATCTAACTCTTTGCATCAGTTTAAAAATCTTTCCCTTTATTCTAATCTTTTAATTTTTTATTTTTTAAAAAATACTGACGCTGAACTAAATACGAACTATGAGATAGAAAACAATACATTCTATTGTTTGGCAATTGTAAGAAGGTTTATGCAACAAAATTCAAGACATTAAAAGCTATGCATCAGCACAAATATGAGAATTAGAAGGCATAATGGCCTGAGGCAATAATATGCCTACTCCACTTGTCAATGTTATGTACCATCGCTTACGGAGGTAAAGTGTTTGCATTCTTGCTGAACTGCCTGGCATATGTCCATCAGACACATTTACTATTAAGTAAGTATACTCCAGAGTGGCTCCACTTCTGTTGCTTCACAGAAAAGCATGAGACCTGTAGTCAGGGGAGATACAATAAAAGGGGAAGAAATGTCTAAGCAGAAGAGTGAAGAAAACTGCAGACATAATGTACCACCATCTCTGCATTCCTCAGTAAATTAACTTCCGTTCTTAAAAGATGAGTGTGGAATTCAAATGTAGGTGATGTGCCATGTTGCTTTCACAATATGAGAGAGAGATTATATATGGGTATCATGGGCACTGCTGAAGTAGTTATAGAAACTGTAAGCATCCAAATGACATAGGCTTTAAAAAGCATCTGGCACAGCATAGGCAAATGCAGCAAAAAATAAAACTAAATATCTTATTTTGTTCTTATCTATACACACCCACATGACCAGCCTTTTGACTGCTGAACTGAGGACTCAGCATCCATGAGAGCCCCCTACTGATATTTTCCTTGCCCACCTGAGAGGCAGCAAGGTAAAGATAAAGTGTGTCGTCGAGTCGGTATCAACTCCTGGCAACCACAGAGCCCTGTGGTTGTCTTTGGTAAAATACAGAACGGGTTTACCATTGTCATCTCCTGCACAATATGAGATGATGCCTTTCAGCACCTTCCTATATTGCTGCTGCCTGATATAGGAGTTTCCAATATTCTGGGAAACACACCAGTGGGGATTTGAACGAATAGCCTTCTGCTCTCTAGGCAGGTTACTTCCCCGCTGCACCATTAGGTGGCTGGGGGGAGGCAGCACCTGGCCCTAAATAGCTGGGAGGATCCCATTTTTTATTGTGGAAGTGGACATCTATTTCTTCTATTCTCAGTTGGCTAGCAGTAGCAGCAGCAGCAGCAGCAGCAGCAGCAGCAACAACAACAACAACAACAACAACACTGTTTTGGCCAGTGGCTACTGTCCACCTCCCCCCCCCCCACACACACACATAATGTTTGATATAGCATCATGGGGCATTGTGGTCAAGGGAAAAAATCATGGCAGGTGGCAGCCACCAGCTAGGACACTGTTGCTAGAACACCAGCCTGTTGGGAATGAAAGAAACCCATGCCCACCGCCTTGATAAGAATGTTGGGATTTTGCCATAGACAATGAGGCTATTCTCATGATCATTGGAAAGCGGGCTAAGGGAGCTTAGCCCACTTTCCGGGGATCGTGGGAACCACCGGACTTGCAGGTGAGCCCAGTGCTCCCAAGGCAGCTAACCGGCCCAATTCCCCCTCCCCTTAAATGAGGTTAATGGAGCAAACACTCCGTTGACCTCATTTGCTTGCTCATGTGTTGCTGCAGCACACAGTGACACATGAGTAGACCCCCAACTGGAAGGCTGCAAGCAGCCTCCTGGGCTCAGGAGTCTCTCCAGGATGCCCCGCGTGCTCATGCAGGGCATCCTAGAACTTCCAGGGGCCATGCAGCCCCCAATCCCCGCGGCCCCCACTGGCTCCGTGACGGAACCAGCAGACGTGTGGGTGGCCGATCCGGCCACCCAGGGCTGCCTTTTAATTGTCTGAGGGGAGAGCAGGATGCTCTTAGTTCAGCAGGGAGCATATTCCAAAGCCCTGGAGCAGCCACAGAGAATGCCCAGTCCTGAGTCGCCACCAGATGAGCTGGTGGCAACTGTAACCAGACCTCTCCAGAAGATTGTAAAAGGAGGGAGGGTTCATGACATAGGAGGTGCTCTTTTAAATAGCCTGGGCCCAAGCCGTTAAGGGCTTTATAGGTAATAAGCAGCACTTTGCATTTCACCCAGAAACATATTGGCAACCAGTGCAATTCTTTCAAAACCGGTGTTATATGGTCCCTTTGTGTTGTCCCAGAGACCAATCTGGCTGCCGCATTCTGTACCAATTGTAGTTTCAGGCAGTTTCAAAGGCAGTTTGAAAGTAGTTTCAGAGGCAGCCCCACATACAGTGTATTATGGTAGTCAAGTCTGGGGTTTACCAGCATACGTACCACTGTTTTAAGGTCCAGGAGCACTCCCAAGCTACATACCTGATCCTTCAGGGGGAGTGTAACCCCATCCAGAACATGCAGATCTAAACCACCTCTCAGGTCCCAACCCCCCACAGTCAGTACTTCCATCTTATTTGGAAGTTTGTTATCCCTCATCCAGCCCATTACTGCCTCCAAACATGCATTTAGGGAAAGCTGCTTCCTGTTCAATTACTTATAGAGGATAAATAATTTCTCTGCAACAAAGACAGGATCACCTTGCCAAGGGTCCCATCGAACCTGGAAGTGGCCTTCAGCCTGAGAATTCCAAGCTGGGTAAATTTGCTGTCGTTATGATACACAAGGCTCTAGAGTAGTTTTCAGTAGTTACTTTCAGATGTTTAAGGGAAAGAGTTAGGAGAAAGAGTTGACTGAATCATGCCCTTTGCCATATTTGAAGTTGTCTTGATTAGTGATGACACAGAAGTTCATAATTCCTTGGTTGCAACTCTTAAACCTTGTGATTTGTAATGCTTATCAATAAGAGGCAAGCATTATCTGGGACACTGCCACAGTAGCATTCATTCCAAGCAGTGAGGAAGAAAGGGAGAGAGATTTCATTTCTCTCCCCATCAACATTGCATTGCCAGGTAAGACAGTTTGTTCCTGACTGTAGGGGAGGATTGAGCTCGGGGGGGGGGGGGTGTGGGGCGGTGACCATTATGAGCAAATGTAGAACTCTTATAGAGGAAAATTTGTGCTCCTGGAGTTCTTTGACATAATTTGTAATTGCTGGACCCAATTCAAATGGAACCTGAGCAACTTTAGTCCATCATTTATTCTGAGATTTAGTGGAAGCTGTAGTACTTGCTCAGTTTTAAGTTTGTGTTAATGTATCACTAGTCCTTCAAACTACAGAGAATGCAATGTAACCCCCAAGAACTATTCTATTGCAATCAAGGGCAAGTTTAGTTTTATTAATTGTGTATATTATTGTAAGATTTCTTCCTACTTCAGTGGGCTGGCTGGCTGGCCAGTTACGACACACTTCCTTGCCAGAATTATGATCTTTCAACATTTTCATTCTCCCAAGGGTTGGCCAGGCAGGTTAGTAGATACAATTTTTTGACACCACAAAAAGCCAAGTGATTTTTAGCCTATTTTCCTTGAGGAAAGTAAGCTTATGAGATCACTCATGTCCATGTGTGTGTGTCCGTGTGTGTGTGTCCCTATTAACTTTGCAGTGCCTGGACCAATATGAACCAAATTGGGTACAGATGTAGGTACACATAGGAACACCTCAATGATGTAGTTTGTAATGATGTCATCTACCCCAATTCAAGATGGCAGACATGTGAATGTTTGAGATGCAAGAGGACTAACTTGTGAACCACCTAATCTATTGAACCAAAGTTGCTACAGCTGTAGGAACACATAGGGAAGGCTCAAGGGTGTAGCTTGTGATGATGTCATCCACCCTAATTCAAGATGGTGGATGTGTGAACATTTGAAGCAGAAGCAGGCTAACTTATGAACTGCCTGACCAATTTGAACCAAATGTGCTACAGCTGTAAGGATACATAAGGACGCCTCAATGACAGAGTTCGAAATGATGTCATTGTTGGAGCTAGGACCCTGGCAGCATCAGCTCTCAGCTGCAATGTCTCATAGTGACCACTGGAGGGTATTAGGGTCATGGATAAAAGTTCTGGACTCCTCCCCTCTTTGTTCTTCCAGTGTGAGTCTCCATTTTGTCTCTCCTCAAATAGCAGAGCAAAGTAAGTTTGGGGAGGATTCAGCCAAGCAAGAGGTCTGGAGACAGTTCTTTAAGTGTGAAGAACAACAAGGAATTAGAAGTTACAACAGGATAGGAAAGCTGAGCTTAAGCCTGAAAGTGGGGAGAGACTAAACAAACAGCCATTTCTGGAGAGACAAAATGGAGACTAACACTGGAAAAACAAAGAGGGGAGGAGTCCAGCACTTTTATCCATGACCCTAACCCAGCCCCCACACCACCCCCCACACACCGTGGTCACTATGAGACATTGCACCTGAGAGCTGATGCTGCCGGGGTCCTAGCTCCAACAGTCATTCACCCCAGTTCAAGATGGTGGACACATGAACACTTGAGGCTAACTTGTGAACCACCTTTCTGCTTTGAACCGCCACAGGTGTAGGAACACACATGGCTCAAGGGCATAGTTTGTGATGTTGTCATCCACCCCAATTCAAGATGGCGGACATGTGGACGTTTAAGGCTGAAGTGGGCTAACTGGTGAGGATGGTAATTATGAATTAAGATTATAGTGAAAAGAAAGTAGGCAGATTAGTTATTTTCATTATTAGAAATGTGTTTTAACAGCAAAACAAGAATAATAATTCTATTTGGAGAACAATATTCAGTTTCTTCCAATTTGCTTAATAAATAAGCAATAATAAATGACCCACAGGAATGAATATATGTAAAGTTAATCAATTTGTGGAATAAAGGGGAATGAAGTTTAAAATGTATGCTATCTACATAGTCAAAGTCTATTTAACTGAAGCATCAGCTTAACAATTCTGTTGTTTATTATTTATTCATTCCAAATATCATCAATATGAATGATACACACTACTATATCAGAGTTTAATCATTCAACACGTCAATTTTTGAGAATGATAGATTGATAAAAAGTCTGGCATTGGGACACTAGAAAGGTCATATAATGGTTCAAGCACAAAATGAAATCTCACACTTAAAGTTTAACAGTACAGTGATTTCTTGACAATACCTCCAAGCTACATATTTGAGTGACAATTCAAATTCCCACTATGATACAGTGGCACCTTTATGCAACTATGATGTTGAAGGCAAGGACTTGGGCTGGATTTGGAAGAGAACATCAGTGAGGGAATTAAGGAGTGTGGAGGGAGTGATCAGTGTTACGAGAGATGAATGATTTTGGCAACAGAATGGTACACGAAGGTGTAGGGACCAAGATGGGCTAATCAATATCCCAAGAAGAGTAGGTTGTAGTAGCAGGCCCGTGGCCACTATAAAAGTTCACATTGGGTCCCCACAAACTGGAAACGGGTGGGCCGAGGCCACTGGTCTGGGCATGGGGGAGAGAACAGCATCAAGCTTGAGCTTAGCTAGCCCTTAAGCCTGGGGCAAAAGGAGGCTTCTCTGCACTCTGTATGTCCTCAGGAAGCTGAAATGTAACACAGAGGCACCCCTCCCACAAAAGTTTTCTGGAATACCCTTTCTTTTCATTTTCTGTCTCTCACTCTCTCACCACAGTTGCTCCACAATAAAAATGGAGATCAGTCACCTCCAATGAAAGGAAAGACAAACATTAACACCATCCTGCCGTAGGCAATAGATTGGAGGAGGAATGCAAGTTGCAGTCTGCTGTAGCAGGTCACATCTTCCATCAGCTAACTAGAGTGCAAGAGAGAAGTATATTTTTGGGCCCTGGAACAAATTGTGGTGGTAAAGGGGTCCAGAAAACCCTTTGGGAGGGCTGGGGCCAGATGGAAATTTAGAGAGGTCCGTGTCCACCCTGGCTCATGCCTGGCTACAAGGCTCTTTAGTAGTCAAGGCTTGAATACTAGACCAGAGCTTGAATTAGCTTGTTGTTGTTGTTGTTGTTGTTGTTGTTGTTGTTGTTGTTGCCATGGGGGAAGGGCCATATTCTTGCAATCTTGTAAAGGCAGAAACAATGTGATTTGGTTTGTGGCTGGATATGGAGAATTAAGAAAAGGGAGGAATCCAAAATAAAACCAAGGCTTTCCACTTTCTCAAGAGGTAGATGGTGACATTGCCAATAGATAATGAGTTTGAGGAAAGGAGGATTTGGAAAGAAAAATATCAGTCTTGGACATAATGAGCTTGAAATGAAAATATCCAAGCTGAAATTTCAGACAGGCAGTTGGAGATGAAATATTGGATGAAGGGAGAAAGTGTGGGTAGAGGTAAAACTGGGTATCAGGTGGTAGAACTCAGTATTCTCAGTGTTGGCTATTCTCCTGGACCCCTCAGTGGCCTTGAAACTATTGACTATGATATCATTCAGAATAGGCTCTATTGTCTGGGCCTTACAGGCAGTGCATTGGAGTAGTTCTGTTTCCTATCTGGAGGGCTAATCTGTTTTATTTGCTCTGTCTGGATGGTTCCATTCCATTTTACTTGCCAATTTACCTTGGTTGTAGAGTGCTGAGAGTGAGTGTGTGTGTCTTCATGTGCAGAAGCGCTCCTACCCCTGGACTTCTGGGCTGAAGTCCAGGGCCTCCACACCCCCTAGGGGTCCCCAAATCCTTTTTAGTCTGTCCCAGGTGGTGTGATTATATTAAAAATGTGTTTAAAATACTGGGGGGGGGGGTCAGGTCACCTTCAAAGGCCTTTAGGCCCAGGCTTCAAAATTACCTAGGGGTGTGTGTGTGTGTGTGTGTGTGTGTGTGTGTGAGAGAGAGAGAGAGAGAGAGAGAGAGAGAGAGAGAGAGAGAGAGAATTAATATAATAGTTCCAAGCCAAGACAGCCTGCAAGTAATGTCCTTAGACTGCCAACTCTTTTTCATAATCCTAGATGTGTGTCAGATGTTTGCAGTTACTCTGTGATGATCAAAAGATTCTAAATACGGTCAAACTGAGGTGGCTCAAATTAAGCGTAGACTCAGAGTTCTAAAATTCCTCATCACGGCTTTAGTACAAAATGATTTTCTTAAATGAGATTGGCCAGCATCCTAACTAACTCTGCAGACATGCCACTAGACTAGAGGAAGCATCCCTGCAGTAGCTCTGCCCCCACTTCTGAAGTGCAAGTGCTTGTGCATGGGGGGGGGGATTTCAATCTGTCTCTTTCACCCAGAAACACTCTGTGCAATGTGTGATTCTGTCCCTGAGGGTCCCACAGGACCTAACTTTATGTTGCAAAGAACAGTTCTGAGCAAAGGAGAGATCTCTTCATGCATGAGCATCCATGCTTCAGAAGTGGGGCTGCTGTGGGCCTGAATTCTTTGTCTGCATGCACTGTTAGTTAGGATGTAGGTTGTTGTGTCTTTATATCTAGCTGCAATGTAGGCAGAATTTGAGCAAAACCTTGGAAATCCATAATAGGGAAGGAAAGAATCAGTAAAAGAACACTAAAAGTGATATATAGCCTCTTACACTGAGCATGTTAAAACTGTTTTCTCGAATTTAGTATAAGCCTAAGTAACTGTGACCTGTTTTCAATATTTTCAGCTCCAGGGGGAAACAAAGCAATTCTTTAGCATTTTGAAGTCTTTGGCTGTAATTTATCTGAATTTTTCTGAATGCCATTCAGCAAAAGAGTCTTATTAACAGAGCTCCATCTTCTGGTACCTAATGATTGGTTCACAGACTAGAAAAAGAAGTCCTAAAATCATTTGGGAACATAATGAAAAATTGATCGTTGCCTGACAAGCGTTTTAGAGCTGACCTTTGCACAGACCAGCTGGCATACTCACAATTCTCATAATTTTGCTGCTGTAACTTGCTCTTAAACCTATTAGATATGAATTAAAATAAATAGGCAATACGTTTTAGTGAAAACAACCATCTTATGGCACCCAAGATCAACAGGTTTATAAGCTTATGTTACTTATAAGCTTATGTGGGCAGCTGCTGAGTACTGAGAAGGGAAAAGCATGAATTGTAGTATATTCAAGTGCAAATAACATGGGAAATTAGCCAGTGCAGTCATAGCCTTGTATCCCCATGGAATGCACTTTGGCCTGGAATTGCCAAAATATCTGAGCAATTTAGAGGGAATCTTTTTGATAAGACTTGTGAAATTTCTCAGGGGGCAGAAGGTTTGCATATCTCTTCTCTTCACTTTTTGTTTCACTAGTATAGCACTTTTAAAGAGGTTGTCTTCTCTGGCTTCATCAACTCCTTCCAGCATTGGTCCTCTTTTTCCTCTCCCTGCTACAGGGCTTATAATCTTGTTTCAGATCTAGCAATGCTGGACGGACCATTGGACTACATGGTCAAAACAGCTGGAATCCTGTGTGAAGAATTACTTATTTGGGATTCTGGCATATAAATGGGCTAGAAATCCAACCAATTAAAAAAAATTACATGTTCCTTTACATTCAAAGGGAAAATCTCAGTAGTCTACCAAAAATAAGAAACAGATGGCTAAGGACATCTTCACACATGAGGGCTAAAGGGGTTTCCCTCTAAGTAGGTTTGTAATGCAAATATAAAAGCTATATTGGCCAGAATACCCCTTCACATTACAGATTTCTCTTTTTACTTTTGGATCTCATATTAACAATGAATTTGAATGAAATCCAAAGGTAAAGAATCAACAATGCTAATTCAACATTGTTGAAATAAATAGCATGCATGAGAGGCTCATAGATCATTTCAACCTCATATGAGAAATGCCGTAAGTTTGAAAATTATGAAAGGGCAGCCAGAGCAGGTGTTGTGGATTTTAGCTGTGACCTCACTGCCATTGCTACCGGACAGATAAGTAGGAAGATGGAAGGAATGGAAGTAGTCGGGAACGTTGGAGTTCTTCCTTTACTCATATTACAATCCAGGCTGGAAAATAACTCATGAGGCCATAATGTTCACCTCGAACTGAATATATCAACTCAGTAGTTCAATACCTTGATAAAAAAAATAGTTCCACCCGCCTAAACTAGCACATAGGCATGTCTCACTTCTTCTATATGCCAACAACATGGTTATTCTTTCATGGTCTGCGATTGGGCTAAAAAGAGCCCTAAAATCTTTTGCACGATTTTCTGAGGAGGAAAAGTTGTTGAACTGAACTCATTTATTTACGGTCAATGACCAAATAAATTGATAAACTACCAAAAGACAAAAATAATGACCTTTGCCAGGAGAGTTAGAGATAATGGCTGGTACATTAATGGTAATAAAATAGCCCAGGTCCACTGTTTTAATTATTTAGGAATAGCTTTTCACTCTTCAGGCTGAAGAGATGCTTAACTGTTATGTTTCACAAGTAGCACAGAGGAGTGTCTCAGCCATCATGTCTTACTATTATACCAAGGGAGGGTGATATGTCCAAGCGGCTTTGAAATTATTTGAGGCAAAAGTAGTGGCGCAGCTGCTATATGGTGTGCACTTGGGCCCTTATTCCAACCTTACCTGGATAGAGATGATACAATCTAAGTTTCTAGGATCAATTACTGTATGCAAGTCCCAAAATGCATCTCCAATATAGCATTAAGATTGGAATTGGGAGTCACGCAAGTCAAAACCCAAGTGTGGATTACCACCCTTAACTATTGGCTGAAGGTGGTATTCTCACGAATGGGTCTGGCTCCACTGATGCTTGAAGACAGTTTTCAGATGCAGTGGAAGTCAGCTGTTAAAGAAAAGCTCGCTGCTTGTGGCTTTTCTCCTCAAGTGCTGCAATTCATGGGCCATGAGCAAGCGGAAAAGGCTGCTAAACAAAGACTATTGGACATGGAATGGTAACAGGAGCTAAGCAAGGCCCCCAAATGACTTAAATTATGGCGACATGCCTTTAGCACTAAGCCAGCTGATTACTGTCAAGCCCTAATAGTCTCTAAATATCACAGAGCATTAGTGTTGGCCCGCTTTGATGTGTTGCCCTTAGCAGTGTTATATGGCAGATATGGTGGGACTCCTTACTCTGAATGCTACTGCCCCTGTAGTACAGAGGCCATAGAGGATGTGGGTCATGTTTTATTATATTGTAATTTTTACAGGGATTCGCGTGAATCATTAATTTTACCTTTGATTAAGGATTTACCAGGCAGAGGAGATGAAGCATACGTCTTATTTCTTTTATCAGATCACCAAACCCACGTTACTCACAACATTGCTAAATTTTGTTTAATAGCAATGAATATACGTCAACAACTAATGACCACTATAGTGGAATAATTTATCATGCCACTGTATATTCGTAAAGCTATATTGTTGCGATGCTGTATGTGTATGATATTATGTTTTTCTGCTTGCTTCTTTACTCATCAAAGACCGCAATAAAGTTTATCTAACCTCAAACTGAAGGCAAGCATTAGGAACCATCAAGGTTCATATTCCAAACCAGGAATTAATACTTTGGTTGCATCACTAGAGTAGATGAGGAGTTTAAAAAAAAGTTTTGATAAAGACTAATCTGCCTACTTTGCTTTCACTATAATCTTAATTGAAAATAACCATCCGCACAAGTTAGCCCACTTCATCCTTAAATGTTCACACACTCACCATCTTGAATTGGGGTGGATGACATTCATCACAAACCATGACTTTGAGGTGTTCCTCCATGTTCCTACAGCTGTAGCAAGTTTGGTTCAAATCAGTGAGGCGGTTCACAAGTTAGCCCTCTTGTGCCTCAAACATTTACATGTTCGCCATCTTGAACTTCTGATGACATCATCATAAACTACACTGTGTGTCTATGTGTTACTCACTACAACTGTACCAAATTTGGTTCAAATCGGTTAGACTGTCCACAAGTCAGGCCACTTGCGCTTCAAATATTCATACATCCTCCATCTTGAATCAGGATGGATGACATCATCACAAACTATGTCATTGAAGTGTCCCTATGCGTTCCTATAACTGTGCCCAGTTTGGTTCATATTGATCCAGGCATTGCAAAGTTGATAGCAGGGGGGACACACATGGAGAATGCTGGGTGATCTCATAAGCTTAGGCTAAAAACTGTAAGTGGTCCCTCTATGGCCTTTAATCTATCGCTGAGAAACATAGGTGAATAGATATGGTCCACCAGAGTAAAAAAATGTATATGTCAGATGGAGACTAGCTGAAGCTGTCAATGAAATGTCAGTACCTCTCCCCAAAATTGTGTAGAAGAATAGTTGCCAGAAAACTCTCACAGCTCCCACAGAAGGAAAGGCTGAAATGAACTGATGCAGATACAGCTGCCCTCAAGCTACAGTGGTGTCTTAACGATTAATTTCAGATTACTAGTTACTATACTAGGAGTAAACATTAGCATATCCATGCCAGTAGGTTTCCAATGTGATATCATATTGAAGGAAATGTAAATTGATTCTATTGATTTTGTTAGCAATGCCCTTTTTTATTACTGGTTTTATGCCATTTCATCATTACAGACTAATTGCATCTACTGACAAATTATATAAAAAGTGTGTTTCAAAATAATTATTATTGACTATTCTGTTGATGATATTAAAAACACCTCAAGAAAAATGGTTCGTTGTTGATCTACCAGTTTCCATTGCTTAGATCCTAATAATTTTGTGTTGTCATGTTGGTAGCAGTAATTAAGCAGGGATTTTTCATTCCATAAATAAAATATTTTCACTGACATTCCTGAGATTACTATTAAACACATTGCTGTTCCTTCTTTCTCTGAAACAACTAGACATTAGAAAATTAGAGGCAGGACCGGGTCTCACGGTCAGTAAGACCCGGTTTCCTTGGGTGAGCGGGAAGAGCGGGCTAAGCCTGCTCTCCCCACTCACGAGTGGGCAGGGAGCCCTGGGTGGCCAGATCGGCTGCCCACACGATAGCCGGCTCTGTGATGGAGCCGGAGGGGGGTGGGGGGAGCGGGGGCGGCGTGGCCCCCACAAGCCCCAGTATGCCCTATGCGAGCACGCAGGGCATACTGGGGAGACCCCCATCCGGGGGTCTACTTGTGAGTAGGTGCAGCGCGAAGGCGTCCCGCGGCTACTCACAATCGTAAAAAGCAGGTTTGCTGGAGTGCTCGCTCCGCAAACCTGCTTTTTACCAGGGGTTCTTGAGCGGGTTACCCGCTCAAGAACCACCGGGCTCGGCTGCAAGCCCGGTGGTTCTTACAGTCAACAAAAATCGGGCTAGCCTCTGCTAGCCCGATTTTTGTTGATCGTGAGAATCGGCCCGCAGTTTAGGACTGAGGCTGCCTACTTCTCACTGGACTGAACCACTTGAAATTACAGGCAGAGAATCATATGACTGAATGCTCCTCCATTAAAAAATAAAAATAAAAATCCTACATATAGAAAAGTAGATGCCAGGAAGGAAGGTAGAACTTGAAATTTTTAATTAGCTGACAACTGCACCTAAGATCTAGTTTTCAAGTAAACAAGCTATACATATTCTAAATAGGTAATAAAACTAGTTATGGAGGTAAATGTGGCAGAGGAGGGGGTGCTTCCCTGTGTATTGCACTGAGTGTTCCATGCATGACTGTCTGCTTGAGGGGCAGAAGTCATGGGTATGTACTCGGTGCAAGGAACTCCTGGTTCTCAAAGAACAAGTTTATTCTCTCAAAGCCAAGGTGGCTGACCTGGAGAAGTTAAGAGAGATATGTGGATGAGACCTTCAGAGATGTGATAGAGGCATTCTACTCCCAGGCTGACAGAAACACTGCTGTCATGGAGAATGAAGGTTTCAGGAAAGGAGGACATCAGTCTGAGTAAGAGGGGAATGCTCCCTTAGAAGGGATTCATTCCTTGGGCAGTGCGCCCATATTCTCTCGCAAAGAGGTTCAAATCCCCATTTAGCCATGATAGTTGCGGGGTGACTGGGCCAGTCACTTCTCTCTCAGCCTAACCTGTCTCACAAGGTTGTTGTGAGGAGAAAATTAATTATCACCACTGCTTGGGGCTCTTTGGAGGAAGAGCAGAATATAAATGTATGTATAAATAAATAAATAAATAAAAATTAAAATTAAATTAAATTAAAATACGAGTCCTTCGGTTGGAGTCCTCCTAGTAGTGAGTGATTCAATTGTTAGGGGCATAGAGAGATAGGCTTGTGACCATGTGTAGTCCGCATGGTAACTTGTCCGCCTAGTGAGAAAGTTGCGGATCTCACACAGTATCTAGTTAGGTTGTTAGGCAGTGCTGGGGATGAGTCAGCTGTCATGGTGCATGTCTGCAACAGTGATGTTGATAAATGTAGTCGGGAGGTCCTGGAGGGAAAATGTAGGCTTTTGGGTAGCATATTGAAGTCGAGGACCCCCAGGGTAGCATTATCGGAAGTGTTACTTGTTCCATGTGCAGGGTCAGTGAGACAGGCAGAGCTGAGGAGTCCCAGTACGTAGGGATGTGAGAACAGGTTTGATGTTTGAGAAGTTCGACATCGAACCTGTTCAGTTCGAAGGTTCGAGGTCGAACCGAACCATCCCCTGTTCGGTCTGATCCCAGACCAAACACCCTCTGACTGTTGGGGGGGGGGGCTTCGCAAACATCCGTGAAGGTTTTTAAAACAAAACAAAACAATTTTTTACCTTACTCCCCCTCAGGGGACTTCCTGGAGGTGGGGGGGGTCCCGCGGAGGTTCCCCCTCCCCCCACCGGCTCATTTTATGGCCCCCTCTGGCTGATTCAGACAGCTCTTCAGCCGTTTGGCCGCTCTTCAGTTGGTTTTCAGCTTCTCCCCTCGGTGTGGTGGTCCCAAACTTCTATCTCTGGGCAGTCAGATGCCTCACATGCATCTGAGAAGCCCACATGCAAGGGGTGAGAGCATGCCCTCATTCCTGCTATTGCCTCAACCTTTTCTCAGAGTCAAGGGGACTCAGAGAGGCAGAACAGCAGCAGACAGTGGTAGGGGGGGGTGGTGGAGGGAAAGCAAGGTCTGTGCTCTCTATTCCCCAGACAAGCACCAAGAGCTGTGTGGCGGAAGCAGTGGCAGTTCCTCCATGGCAGTGGCCCATGTTCTTAGGAAACATTCACTTTATAGTGGTCCCACCCCTGAGTTGCCACCAAACATACCATAACTTCCACATGTTTGGAGCTCCATGATTTTGTGACAACGTTTGAATTGGGGCGGAGCTAAAATTGCCTTCTCAAATTTGCAGTAATCAGCATACAATACATTTTTGCCTATGCAGACTCTGGCCAAGAGGGCTGATACATTCATGGGAACTTATTTCACTTCTACAGAATGAGGGTGATTATATTTTTGTTTGTTTGTTATTAAAAGTTTCTTGTATACCACCCCCTCCAAACACTCTAGGCAGTGAACAATAACAATAATTAGAAATAAAATAAAAGGGCAAAAGCCTGGCAAAAAAGGTAGGTTTTAAGAAGGGCCTTAAAAGCCACTATGGAGGGGCTAAACAAATCTGGGGGGGGAGGGTGTTTCAAAGAAGAGGGGCGGATAGAGAGAAGGCCCTCCTATGAGCCAAGGCACCACGAACTACACCCAGGACACTAAGGAGGGCCAACTGAGAGGACCTCAAAGGACAGGATACAACCAGCCGAGAGGGGTGATCCCAGAGATATACAGGTGCTAAGCCCATAAGGATTTTGTAGGTGAGAACAAGCACTTATATTATATGCATTATTTCTATATGGTCTAGTTAGGCTATTAAATTCTAGTCCTTTCTAAATTGCACAATCAGAAGGAACCTATTGAGAGCTCCCACAGTTCTGTATTTTGTCTGTAGAAAAACCTCTGAATTACTGAAATGGCATAATAAGAGCAATGTAATCGTGATAAGCAGCTGCAGGGATCTTTATTTTCATGCTGTATCCAACAATTATCTGTTGAGGATGTAGGTGTAACAGTATCCTTTGATGTGTCTTCATGCAGAAAGAAGCTCCAAGAGAAATAGGAGATTTTCTAAAATAAGTTTATTACAGAGAAATGGCAAAAATCAAATTGCCCAAGCGTTTCATCCCGCACACACTTAAGAGAAAACTATTTGAAGAAAGCTAATAAAATATCAGCCAGGAGGCTGGAAATATTTGAGAATACAGGAAATAAAGGGGGAAACTCTGCAAGAATTTACCATTGTGCTTTCGTATTCATCCTTCCACTTTCCCTCTCTTTAATCCTGTGCAAAATTCACTCTCAATTGGAGGTCAATTGATTAGCAACACACCAACTCTTCAAATAAAAAACTGTGAGGCCAAGCAAAATAAATATAAGACTCAAGCCAAGAGAAAATATTAATTTGTCAGTAAATGTGTAAGTGGGACAACCCACACATTTGGCAAGGAGCTAGCAAACATTCGCATGCTGGAAATGCATGCCAGAAAAGAAATGACTGGCATAAATGAGACAAATTGCATGCTACCAACAGACTGGCCAGCTGCAGCCTATGACCAGTTACCGTTTATTCCATTTCCACCAACATAGCACTGATATTATTAATTAAACAAAACGGGAAAGTATAAAGCTGGGGAGAAAGTAGCCCAACAGTACATGTCCTGAATCCATCTTGTATTATACCCTGATATAAGCCAAAGTAAATGTGACAAAGGAAACATGAAGCGTCTCCTGACCGTTTGTTTTCACTGTAATGAAGACATAGGAGGCTTCAAGTTTGATCAGGGCAGTAGTGTGAGGGTGCTTAACCTTCTTTGTGTCTTTGCCCCCGTCAAAATTGTCTTCCCAAGCTGGTTTTTTGCCATACCGGGAAAATATATGTGGACCCAGAATGAGTGGGGCCAGTGTTCCCGCTAACAGGGATTCCCAGATGTTGTTGACTACAACTCCCACCATCCCCAGCCACCATGGCCTTTGGCTGGGGATTATGGGAGTTGTAGTCAACAACATCTAGAAATTCCTGTTAGGAGGAAAACTGAGTGGGACCTTAGGGGTATGTGTTTTGCTTGGGGAAACAGCCCACGGGGGAAAGGGGAAAGTAACCCCTCACCTTGTACCTCTGTTCCAATGAAATTTGGAACCCTGTGGCTTTATTTAAGTAAAAACAAAATTCATCGGGGAACATGTCATGTGTATCCCTTTTCATTTTTAGTTTGGCTCTAAGAGGTGGGTCACACTTGACACCATTGGTATGCCAGTGTTTGCTACAGTAAACATACCATGTGTAAAAGAGAAGCACATATCTCCATGAGTGTCTCAAGCAACCCCTTACCAGGGAGAGGGCCTTTTCAGTGGTTGTACCTCATTTATAGAGTAGCCTCCCCAGTGAGGTTTTCCTTGCTTCATTACTTTGTTCTTTTAGACGCCAGGCAAAGACCTTTTTGTTCACCCAGGCCTTTTACATTCTGGTTTTCACAGCTGATCTGATTTTTAACCAATTTTAAAACGAGTTTTTAATGCTGCTTTGTGTTGCATTTTGTATTTCTTTTATTCTTTTTGTCTGTTGTGATTTAATGTGTTATGTGTTTTTATTGTATGTTTTAATCCTCTGTTTTGAGTTGCCCAGAGAATAAAGTTGTTTATTAATTACTATTACCACCACCACCACCACCACCACATGCCCTTGTATTACTCCACAACCAGAAAGTAAGCAAGAACAAATGCCATCATAGATTTTGCCTTAACATATCAGAACTGTCCCATCTAAAAAGGGGCCCCCTGGACCCACCACCTGCATCTGACATCAGACGTGGGGGATGTGGTCTCCCACCCAAAGAGGGCCACGTGGCCCTGTTTGGAAGGGAGATCAGCCCGCGCTGCATTGGGCAGCGTGGGCCAGAGCGACTCTCCCTGCCTTAAAGACATGCCCCCCGCATCTGACAGCAGACACGGGGGGCAATTCCAACATCATTTCCCTAGTCAGCAGTGTAGGGAGGCTGGTGGTGGCCCATGTATGGCTGCGGCACCTTGGCCCCGCCCCCTACATCAGACCCAGGGGCCCGGCCAGCCACAGCCCCATGACTGACATCAGACATGGGGGATGTGGTCTCCCTCTCAAACGGGGCTGCGTGGCCCTGTTTGGAAGGGAGATCAGCCCGTGCTGCATTGGGCAGCGTGGGCCAGAGCAACTCTCCCTGCCTTAAAGGCAGGGAGAGCCATTCCGGCCACGCTGCCAATGGGCTGATCTCTCTCCTAAGCAGGACTGCGCCGTCCTGTTTGGAAGAGATCAATCGGCCCCGCTGCATTGGCAGCGATACCAGAGCAGCTCTCCCTGCCTTTAAGGCACTGTTACACTATATTGCTGACTAGGGGAATGATGTTGGGACCGAAATAATGCCCCCACCCACATCTTCCATCAGACGCGGGGTGTGTGTCTGGGGCCATGCTCACAGCCCCTGATTGGTGGCAGACCAGGGTTCTTTGAACCCATTTGCCCAATGGTGGCTCTGCCCCTGCCCCTAGTTCAGCATGCTTGCACTAGTGCTGTGTTAGTCGGAATATCAGCCACTATATTTTATTAGGCATAGGACTAATAAAAAGAACTGTTGCTACTGATACCCAGTTCAGGAAGAGGGGATCTAACTTTGCAATGTGTGGTGGAGGGGCGAGACGTGTTTAATAGAGTTTCAAGCATGGCATTTCTTATTTGTTAGGTCAGACCAAATGTTGATCATTGCCTCTCCCAGCCTGATGGAAAAGAGAGCAGAACTTCCAGTCTTTACTACAAATATTAGAACTCAAGAGACTTAGGCCAGCACAACAGCTCTTTGTGGATGGTGCACATTTTAATTTAAAATAAGAGAGTAGCCTGGAAAAAAAGGCTAACCTTGAACGTTTATCATTCATGTTCTTGAAAGGAAATCTCAGCTTTTTCTTCAGATGGCTGCTCCTGTTCTGAAATAAGAAGTAAATAATATGTTCCAGCATGAATAGAAATGTGTAGTACATGGAATAAGAAATAATTTATTAACAGAACATAGGCCAGTGATGAAGGTCCTCCCTGCTTTCAAATGTGTAAAACTCAAGTAGGCTGCTAATAAACTTCAACATATACTTCCTCTTTCCATCCTGTCTCATGAGGTCTGCAAGGCAAGGCAAGGCTAGTTGTGGCACCACAGACGGCTGCATGGATGGAACAAGGTGACTGAACAGCAATCAGAGGTAGACTGCACTCTCAAATTTATTTATTTATTTTATTGCAAAGCTCAGAGCTATCATCACTGCCTGGAGTTGAAGTCTTAAAGAGGCAACCTTTTGGTCCGGAGCCTGGCAGTCCTCCTCCTTACTAACTGATCCTACTTACTTAGCCTATTGCTGGTGTGGACATGCAGATACCAGGAAGGCAGGAGGGCCCAGCAGCCCAGGGGGTTGCCTTCTAAGAGTGCTGCTTCAGGAACTCAGGCTCTGGTGGTGCTGTTTGGGCAGACTCCAACTCTGGAACTTCCTCAGGCTTTGGCCTAGTGTCAGGGCCCAGACCTACATCTAGTGCTGGTTCTGGCACCTCAGGGTCAGGGTCAGAGTCACTAACCAGGGTGGGAGTCATTACACTATCCATCTTAGTTGTTTCTAGTGTGAACACATTACCAAAGTGATTTTCAGTCGCTGTGCAGCCCCTCACCCTAATCTAACTGGGGAAATCCCACATGCAGAACAGACTTTAAGTCTGTTCTGAGACTATTCATTCATTCATTCATTCAATTTCTTATGTTGTGTATGTTGGAGCTAGGACCCTGGCAGCATCAGCTCTCAGCTGCAATGTCTCATAGTGACCACTGGGGGTGGGGTGAGGTTAGGGTCATGGATAAAAGGAGGTGACAAGGAGCTGCAAGTATTCCATCTGCCTGCAGGGACAAGGAGCTGCAAGGCTATTCCATCTGCCTGCAGGGACTTACCAACTGGTCCCTTTGCCTCCTGTGGCACTTCCAGCCCAGACAGGGAGCAGCCTGCTTGTCTGCTGCCAAGTTCTAGCTGGCTGGTTGCCAGCCCCCTGACTGTTGAGGAGAACCACCTGCTGCTCATTCTGGGAGCTACACATGAGAGGTGTGGCTTTCAGGGCTTGTTGGCTTAAAAGCAGGGAGGCTCACCAAAGGCGTTGCCATCGGCATAGCCATTGGGCCCACTGTGGGCAGCTGCCGAAGCTGGCCACCAAAGGGGGCCGGCCTTTGGGGCTGGGCCTTCAAGGGCGGGACTGAGGGCTGGCGGGGCTGGGTTGGGCCAGGCCTTTTGCAGATATGTGTTTGGGCTCTCTTGAGGGGGATGGTGCTGGGAGTGTGCCCAGCATTTCTGGGGTAGCTATTACTGTTGTGGTGGGGAATAGAAGAATTGGCGCTGGCAGAGCAGCTGGCCATTACAGGGAAAGGGAAATTAGTAATCTAGTTCCACTACCAACTGCTCTGTCAACTCTCAGGCCTCGGGGAGCAGCCCCAAAAACCCACAGAGTCTGGCCTTGCTCCTCTGTAATGCCAGGTCAGTTCAGAATAAGACTGAAATTGTCCACGATTTGATTGTGGGTGAGGGAGCTGACCTGGCATGTATAACCAAGACCTGGTTGGGGAGGCGAGTGGTCCTGTGTGAGCTCAGCTTCTCCCACCAGGTTATTCTGTCGTGGAGCAGGCTAGAGGATGTGGGCGGGGGGGGTGGAGTGGCTGTGGTCCATAAGAATACCATTTCCCTTACCAGGCCCTTGTGAGACTGCTGACTTATATTGAGTGCATATTTTTGTGGCTGGGAACTAGGGATAGATTGGGGCTTCTGTTGGTGTACTGTCCACCCCGCTGCCCAACCGACTCCCTAACTGAGCTGACGGAGCTGGTCGTGGAGTTGGTGTTGGAGTCTCCTAGACATTTAGTGCTGGAGGACTTCAATATCCACTTTGGGACTGGCTTGTCTGGTGTGGCTCAGGAGTTCATAGTGGCCATGACAACTATGGGCCTATCCCAATTAGTTTATGAACCAACTCATGTTGCTGGCCACACACTTGATTTGGTCTTTTGTTTGGATCAGGAGGGTGTTCTGTGGGTGGGGGATCATGTCATTTCCCCATTGTCATGGACAGACCACTACCTGGTTAAGGTTGTTCTCACAGCCACAATCCACCCCTGCAGGGGTGGTGGACCTACTAGGATGGTCTGTCCGAAAAGGCTGCTGGACCCAGTGGGATTTTAAAAGGCCTTGGAGGATTTTGATGTTGGTGCGGCCGGTGATTCTGTTGATGCCCTGGTGGGAACCTGGAATAGGGAACTCATCAGGGCAGTAGACATGATTGCTCCTAAGCGTCCCTTCCAATCTGCTTCAAAAATGGCCCCTTGGTATATTGAGGAGTTGCGGGGGCTGAAGCAGTTGGGTAGATGACTAGAGCGCAAGTGGAGGAGAACAAGGTTCGAATCTGACAGGATACAGCATGTGACCCATTTGAAGGTTTATGTGGTCACAGTTCGTGCGGCAAAAAAGAGCTTTTGGTCTGTGCGCATTGCGGCTGCAGGTTCGCGCTCAGTGAAACTATCCCGGGTTGTGAGGAGTTTGATTTCTGCTCCTTCTACCTCAAATCAGTCCCTGGGGTCGTTCTGCTGCGATGCCTTTAATGGGTTTTTTGCAAACAAGATCTCCTGTATTCGGGCCGACTTGGACTCCACTGTTTTTGCAGGATCTATGGAGGAAGTGTCCAGCAATCCCTCTTGCAGTATTAGATTGGATCAGTTTCAATCTGTGACTCCTGAGGATGTGGACAAGCTGCTTGGGGCGGTGCAGCCTTTCACCTGCTCTCTGGATCCTTGCCCGACTTGGCTGCTTCTATCTAGCAGGGAGATTGTTGGAGATGGCCTAGTTAATATCATAAACGCATCACTGAGGGAGGGTAGGGTGCCTCCTTGTTTGAAGGAGGCATTGATGAGACCACTCCTAAAGAAGCTTTCTTTGGATCCCTTAGTGATGGACAGTTACAGGCCAAATTCCAATCTCCCTTGGTTGGGCAATGTGATTGAGAGGGTGGTGGCCGACCAGCTCCAGGCAGTCTTGGAAGAAACTGATTATCTAGATCCATTTCAAACTGGCTTTAGGGCTGGTTATGGGGTTGAGACAGCCTTGGTCGACCTGATGGATGACCTTTACCAGGGAATCGTCAGAGGGAGTGTGACTCTGCTGGTTCTTCTGGATCTCTCAGCGGTGTTCAATACCATCGACCATGGTATCCTTCTTGATCGCCTGGGGGAGTTGGGGATAGGGGGCACTGCTTTGCAGTGGTTCCACTCCTATCTCTTGGGTAGATTCCAGATGGTGGAGCTTGGTGACAGTTGCTCCTCAAAACGGGAGCTGCTATATGGAGTTCCCCAGGGCTCCATTCTGTCTATTCTGTCACCAATACTTTTTAATATCTACATGAAACCGCTGGGTGAGATCATCAGGATATTTGGTGCTGGGTTGTATCAGTATGCTGATGACACCCAAATCTACTTCACCTTTTCATTTTCAGGAAATGGCACTCATTCTCTAAATGCCTGCCTACAGGCAGTAATGGGCTGGATAAGGGAGAACAAATTGAAGCTGAATCCAAGCAAGACAGAGGTGTTCATTGTGGGTGCTCAGAATCTGAGGGGTGAGTTAGATCTCCCTGTGCTGGATGTGGTTACACTCCCCCAAAAGGAGCAGGTGCGCAGCTTGGGAGTATTCCTGGACCAGGCCTCACCCTGGTATCTCAGGTCGAGGCCATGGCCAGGAGTGCTTTCTATCAGCTTCGGCTGATTCAACAGCTGCACCCATTCCTCGGAGAGGATGACCTCAAAACAGTGGTGCATCAGCTGGTAACTACTGAAATGCGCTCTACGTGGGGCTGCCTTTGTACGTAGTCTGGAAACTTCAGTTAGTTCAGAAGGCGGCAGCCAGGTTCGTCTCTTGGGCAACCCAGAGAGAACATATTATGCCTGTTTTGAAACAGCTACACTGGCTACCAATATGTTTCGGGCAAAATACAAAGCGCTGATTACCTTTAAAGCCCTGAACGGCTTAGGTCCGAGTTATCTAAGAGAGCGCCTTCTTCTGCATGATCCCCACTGCACATTAAGGTCATCTGAGGAGGTCCGTCTCCAGTTGCCACCAGTTTGTCTGGTGGCGATGCAGAGGCGGGCCTTCTCTGTAGCTGCTCCTGGGCTGTGGAATGCACTCCCGGCAGAAATTCGTAATTTGAGAACATTGCCGTCCTTCAGGAGAGCCCTTAAAACCTACCTATTTGGCCTGTCCTTCCAGGGTTTTAAATGATTAATTGTTTTAAATTGTTGCCCTGATTTTCAGGGCTTTTAGCTGTTTTATTGGTTTTATTGTGTTTTAATAGTTAGATTTTAATTGTTAATTTGTTTTAATTGTTTTTATCATTAGCTGTGAACCACCTGAGCCATTTTGGAAGGGCAGTATATAAATCTAATAAATAAATAAATAAATAAATAAATAAATAAATAAATAAATAAAAGAAAGTACTAGACTCCTCCCCTCTTTGTTCTTCCAGTCGGGCATCCTGGAACTTCCGGGGAGCTGTGCGGCCCCCAATCCCTCAGCCCCCACCAGCTCCGTGACGCCCACTCTCCCCTCTAACCCACTTATGGCGAGTCTCACTGATCGTGAGACTTGCCTCTCTGTTTCACACAAGTAAGATACTGAAATGTGGCTTGAACACATGAGGGGGTCTCCTCATGTGTTGCCACGGCGCGGAGCCACGCCATGGCAATACACAATTAAAAAAAAGTGCTTAATGGAGTGCTCAAAAGTTAGCCCACTTTTGTCCGATCGTGAGAATAGCCTCAGAATCTTTTTTCTAGTACATATAGGATGGTTTTCTTTTCATGGCAGCTTTGCTAACCAGTGAGTGATCATATTATATAGTATGGTGCTATGTCAGATGAGCCTTGATTATCACTTCAGTGTGGTAGGTTTTCCAGTTTATTTTACAGAATAGCAAAGGAAGAGAGGTGTTCTTAGAGCATTAACATGCTTATTTTACATTTATCCTAAATTGTGAATAACCATTTACTCTACTCAACTCCCAAATCTATTTGTTCTAGGTCGCATCTAATTTTTATTTTCATAAGGGATCAAAGTACTTGATGTCAGTTTTGTTACTTATCCTAAGTTAAGAAACAGTCTGTGTTATATACAAATTTTGGTTATGTGATGTTTTTCAAATTAAAAAAAAAAAAAAGAATTATCTCAAAGGAGAGGCATATTTTCTCCCCTAATGTCAAATCCTTATTTTTCTTCTGATTTTACTCTTTAAGTTGGTTTCAAATGCTGCCACCCAGAGGATATGAAGGAGTTATTCTTTTTCCAAGCCACTGCTTGTACCTCCTTTATGACTACATCAGAACCGCAACATCAAAATCTTACAGTCATACAAGAGATTATTTGGTTCACTAGACTGACAGCCTAAATTTAGCATTACTATTCCTAAGACATTAGCCAATAGCTTCTTGAATACACCTGTCAGCGATAGTGCCTTAAATGTCTCCCTAGATAGATCCATATGGTGTCCCAATTGCTGTAACTATTAAAGACTTTTTCTTAATGTCTAGCTGAATCTTTTCCTTCCTTAGCTCCAGGCCACTGCATCTTGTCATACATCCTTCAGAGACTGAATAAATCCCATCATTCATTTTTTGCTTTTACCTTGACTATATTTATAGACTATGATTAGGTCTCTCTTGAGTTTTCTTGTTATTTGACTGTAAAGTGTGCCCCTTCCCATTCAGATCAGGGTAGGGAAATATGATTGTTGATTTTCCTTTTAGTTGTTTCCCCCCCGCCCTGTCTTTCCAAGCTGTGGGACTAGAGATGAATGCCATTCAGCCAAAGTTCTGCAAAGTGACACCATGAAAGGATCCTTTGCTCTTTATGTAATGCTATTTCATGCTATAAATGATCATTCATATTCTATTTTCTCTGCAAAAAAATGTATCATGCTGTGATCACTGGTGGCGGTGGCGGCAATGGCAGCAGATAGGGACTATTTTACAAACATTGGTTATGTTTCCAGCCCACCACAGTATTATACCGGAGTGAGAAGATGCACCTAAGCAAACCTGACTATTCAGTGAATCGTTTAGTCAAACCATCAAAGATGATGTTCTGCCCCACCACCCCACAAACAATTCTGAAAGATCTGGTATGATTTACTTGAGCTGTATAGTGACAAAGTGTTCAGTGATTGGCTGTGGGGGTGGTGGGTGGGGAGGGGGTTGCTCTGCCATGGAAGATGAGGTTTATACTTTTATAAGTCAGCACACAGACACCAGGGATACCAGCCTGAAGGATGGGAGCAGAGACGAGTTGTACATTCTAGACATTTGGAGACAGAAGCAGGGTTGAGGCCAAGCTAGTTAGGATGTTGATGAGATGTAACATCATTGCTTCTCTTGGCTGGCAATACATCTTGACTCTGTAGGGGAATGATAGGTGAAATATATGAAAGGTGAAGGTGAGCGCTTATCTATACAAGAATAACTGCAAACAATTCAATACAATGTGAATTATCTGTCACATTAGATGGAGGGAGGGGAGAGGAGGAAAAGAACATGCATTTCCAGTCTCCTGCTTACCTAGTAGTCTTATCTTCTGATATGGAAGTCTTAGATATGTGTGGGAGTTGTCTATGACTATTTCTCTCATCCACTAAGTATACTCTTAACACACTCAGAGGTGCCCTCTTGATTATGAGTACTTCATATGTCCTAAGGCACCACCTAAACACAGAGAACAGCGAGATTCCGCTAATATTAAGCTAGGTCTATTCCTAAAAAGGGAGCTGCTTCCGACGATTGCATGTCTTCAATATATTTTATTTATTTATTTATTTGTTAAATTTATATACTGCCTTTCATTAAAGCAATCCCAAGGCGGTTTACAGCAAAAAATTTAAACACAAGATGGTAAAAGAGACACAATTAAAATATTAAGTGCGGGGGGGGGGGAATTAAACAAATCTGATTTAAAATTTAAAACAAAAGCATAAAAGCAATACAGACTATAAAGAGCAGCAGCAGAGAATCAAATAAATGCCTGGACAAAAAGCCAAGATTTTACACTTTTTCTAAAAGCTGTGATGGAGACCGAGTAGCGAATAGCCACCGGGAGAGCATTCCAGAGTCTGGGGGCAGCAACAGAGAAGGCCCTGTCCTGCGTGCACAACCGAGCTTCCCTCATTGTCGGCACCCGGAGCAGAGCCCCTCAGATGTCCTCGTCAAGCAGGCAGCAACACTTGGGAGCAGGTGGTCCCTCAGGTACCCCGGGCCCAAACAGTTAAGGGGTTTAAAGGTCAAAACCAGCACCTTGAATTGGACCCGGAAACAAACTGGTAGCCAGTGCAGCTCTTTCAAAATGGGGGTGATGTGCTCCCACCGGGCAGCTCCAGATAAAACCCTAGCTGCCATATTTTGCACTAGCTGCAGTTTCCAGATATTCTTCAAGGGCAGACCCACGTAGAGCGTGTTACAGTAATCCAGCCTTGATGTGACTAAGGCATGGGTAACTGTGGCCAGATCTGCCTTCTCGAGAAAGGGACGCAGCTGGAGCCCTAGCCAAAGCTGTGCAAAGGTACCTCTGGCCACCACCTCAACCTGAGGTTCCAAAAGCAGAGCTGGGTCCAGTAATACCCCCAAGCTGCGTACTTGCTCCTTCAAGGGAAGTGCAACCTCATCCAGAACTGGTAAAATCACCTCATCCCGATTGGCTCTCCTACTGACCAAACATTACCTCCATCTTGTCCAGATTCAATTTCAGTTTATTAGCCCACATCCAACCAATCACGGCCTCCAGCCCCCGATTCAGGACATCCACCGCCTCCCTAGGATCAGATGACAAGGAGAGATAGAGCTGAGTGTCATACGCGTATTGCTGACATATGAGCCATATGACTCATATCATATGAGTCACTCACTTGCAAAGAACATTGTGTTTTAATGCCTCTTTCGCTCCAAAAAAACTGAGTCTGTAATTTCTTCTCCCTTTTATTAGAGAAAACACAATTCCCGGGATTGATCCCTGGGTAGGTTTCGAGTTCCTTTCCCATTAGCAATTTATCTCCATACCACATGCGATCAATTTCTAATCTATGCTAAAGTATTTTTACCTAGATGGTATTTATAAATTTACTATAAGGCACACTATCAAATATTGTGCTAGAAGGTCATTATTGAACCACTGGGCTCCCTTTATCAAATAAATCAGTAATTTGCTGAAGATATTACTAGACAATAGATTTGTTTGCCATGACTTGTTTTTAATAAACTTATGTTGTTTGTTAGCTATTCGTATTTTAGTTTTCAAATGTGCATGTAGCTGAATCGCTTTACATCAAATTCCCTGTCCTGTTCATAAATGGAGACTTAATTTTATCTTTACATTCCAATTGCTAACAAATATTTCCATGGTATAACTGCTCAAGACCTAGGGTAGGCTGAAGGAACAAGTCTACGAGCTCAGCGGTGGCCCCAAACATCTATGTACCTGAGGCAGGACACCAATGCCATTCCTCCTTGTTCATGCACCTTTCCCCCCTCCCTCAAATGCTGCTCCCCCAGCATGCCTGCACACATATTCACCTGCACTTCCCACTGCTGCTGTGCAGTGTGCACACCGTCCTCCACTCGCTCTGGTCCCTCCCTTTCACATTGCTAGACTCATTATGAAAATGAGATAGCAAAAGGGAAAATGAGAAAGGGGCAGTGCAGTACTAGAGAGCGTCTCTGGTACTTTATTGACATTCCTCTTCCACATCCTCCCCCTTTTCATAACCTGCCTAGCAGCACACAAGGGAGCAGGCAGAAATGGTCGATTGGGGCATGTTGCATCAAGGCAGGCAGGGGCAGCAGTAAGTGCTTCTGCCATGAAGAAGTTTAAGGAGGAGGAGAGGATCATATCAGAAAGGTAAGTCACTTAAGCATAGTCCTAGATATATATATCTCACTGGAAGTACATTCCAGTGATAGCAATGGTGATCTAATCCCAACAAATGTTTCGGTTTGTTATTTCCCAACAAATTTAGAACTGTGGTACTGTTGACAATGAATAGCAGCAAGCTTTGGGTTTAAAAGTTACATATTCACTGCTCAGCAAAAAGCTGCTCCAATGGTGGTGGAAGGCAGGCGAGATAGAAGGGGGTACCTTGCCACCCCACAAGCACTCCAATAAACTGTTGCTTGAGGCGACCACCTCACCTTGCCTCATGCAAGAACTACCCTTGTATGAGCCACTAGGCCAAGGCTGTGGCTCCAAATATTTAGTGGCGGGGGCCCATAGGAACTATGAAGGCATGCTCAGATAGGTAAAAGATGAATATAAGGTTCCTGAGAAGCAGGTTATAACTAACCAGATTGATTAATAATTTTGTAAATCCAGGATAATGTACTAATAAAAAGTGAATCACAGCCTTCATCTGATCCAACATGTTTGCCTAACTTGGCAAAGAGGCACCTTTTAATGTTGTGATTCTCTTTTTTTAGCGGGGGAGAGTAACTGGCCCTATTCACCCCCAGCACAGTACCTCCAGTGTCTGCTGCTGGTGTTTGTCTTATGTTTCTTTTTAGATTGTGAGCCCTTTGGGGACAGGGATCCATTTTATGAGGGCAAGCCAAGCCACCACATCCCACAGGGGAACGGCTCGCCCTCCTAAAACCCAGAGGAGGGGAGCCACCCACACGGCTTGCCCTGCTACGCCAACAGGGGGCAAGCCAAGCCACCACATCCCATGGGGAAACAACTTGCCCTTCTAAACCCAGAGGAGGGGAGCCACCTATGGCTTGCCCTGCTACGCCCACGGGGAGCAAGCCAAGCCACCACATCCCACGGGGGAACGGCTCGCCCTCCTAAAACCCAGAGGAGGGGAGCCATCCACGGCTTGCCCCACTACACCTACAGGGGGCAAGCCAAGCCACCACATCCCATGGGGAAACAGCTCGCCCTCCTAAAAACCCAGAGGAGGGGAGCCACCTATGGCTTGCCCTGCTACGCCCACGGGGAGCAAGCCATCACACACTCCACCCTACCTTGGTAGAGAGGAGCTCCACCAGAGCTGTGGATAAGCCCAGTGAGGTTTCTTTTTTCCCTGCAGGAGGATGCCAGACCACCTGGAAACCCCCAGTGGACACCCCGGACGATGTGCCACCTCCCACCCACAAGTTGAGACCGGGTTCCCCCGCTCTCCTGGCTTGGACTCTGTCCTGGACTCTGTCTAGATTCACATACGCGTGGAACCGAAGGAGGACTTGCATACATTGGTGATACCTTGCAGCTCGCGATTAACTCAGATGGACACTTATTTTCTTATGGTTGTCTTGACCTGCATGTATGTATGTACGTATGTATGTAACCTCCCGCCTCGGGAACGTGATCTATAACATATCTGCATGCTAAACGAACCATGCCAGCACAGTGGCTGACCACGCCAGGAACTCCTGCTGACAACACCCCTGGAGGACCCTCTGGACCTGGAGAAGACCCTCTGCCGTCAAGGACCCACGCCCAGAGGCTGCAATTGGCAGAAAAAGACTGGCACAGCCCTGCCGGCCACACGCAAGGTGAGGCTGGGATCTGTCCCTCCCTTGGACCTTTTGGACTTTCCTCTCACTGAACCCTTTTAACCGGACTCTACCCAAACCCGAAGGAACTTGCGTACAGTGCTATATTGTTCCCAGACCCTAGCCCAAGAAGACACGGAGACATGTATATGGTGAAAAGGGCCACAACTTTATTAAAATTACAACATGGCGAACTGGAACTTTAGGTGATTAATCACCGCTAAACCACAATGTGGGCTCCTAGGCATGAGCAAGGACCCAAAGCCCTGCACATAGCCTGCATGGGCAACACACCCTGGCTCACGAAATAGGGCAGGAATGACCCACCCAATCCCTTCACAGCCAACCACCCCCTTTTCAGGAAGTGATCTGGATACTTCAAGGACTTCAACCACCCTGGACCGCAGAGCCCAAAGGTTGGTGAAGTCCTGAAGTTGGTTTCTTGGCAATCGTTCTCCCCATGCCGCACAGGCAACAAAGGAGCGATTAACCAATCAACCTTAGAATACCAAGGGTGCTCACCGAGATCTAACCTCAATTTCCCGTAGCCCGCACTGCTACTGCCACACAGGGAGGTTAGCCCACGCTTGACCTCCCTGCCCCATAAACCTCCAAGAACTCAGCAAGCCCCCTCCGAATATTGCTCAGGTACAAATTGCACCCAGCCTCGGACAAATGAACCCCGTTGGGTCGGTACAACTGAGGTAGGCGTGCAGCTATCCCTGGTTGGAGTACAACTTTACCTCCAGCAGCCCTAACCATATGGCCTATGGCCGCTGAAGCCTTGCGACGGGCTTTCTCCACCCCAAGACCCAAAGACACCCCCCTCCAGACTCTACGCTGGAGCCAGTTAACCCAAAGGATGTATACCCCCGGGATCCAGCTCCAAAGAACCTTGAAATCGGATGCGGCTTGCCGAATAATTGAGAGGCCAGTTCGCCAGCCCAAGTCATTCTCACCTAAATGTAAAATTACCACTTGAGGGGCAGGAAAACTATCTAAATGGTTCCCAACCGCGGGGAGCAGCTGGCCCCATAGCATGCCACGCATGCCCAACCAATATATAGAGGCCCTCTGGCTGAAACCCAACTGCGTGCCCCACTGCGAGGTGCTGGCCCACCTGAAGGCCCAGAAGACCAGCGAATGGCCACACACCAGGACCCGGACCGGAGCTGCCGCTCCACCAGCACCTGCAGGGAGAAACACATAAGATAAACCATGAGACGTTGGCCGCTGTCAGCGCACATACCGCCTGACCACCATGGACCTCCAACGCCCAATCCGCTGCACGGCATCCTCAGTCATGCCCAATCCGGAAGCAGTAGAGGCAGCCCCTATTCGGAAGGAATGAAGGGTGAGCCCAGCTGTGGGGATCCTGGCTTCCTTAAGGATCTTCCTGATCACTGTCAGAAACTGATATTGCGTCAATGGGCAGCCACTCTCATGAAGAAACAAACATCCCCCAGGCCGGGGACACAGTCCAATGTAATGCCTAAGGGCTGCCACCGGGCAGAGCGCAGAACCAGTAGCTTCTGCTAACTTGACCAAGTGACCCTTGCCCCTCTGATCCGTCTTAGATCGACGGAGGCACAGGTTAGCCGTACCGGCCTCAAATGTTAAGTCGGAAAGTTGGAGACAACAATCCCGTGGTGAACAGCTGCTACGTGGCAGCAACTCAAAGGGGCGAAATGCACCAAAAAAGGCAACCAGAAGCGCTGCCCTAAAGAGGGAAACTTCCCAAGGGCTAGAGCAACAGCCGTCCAGGTGACCCAAAATGGAAGCCAACATGTCCAGCGTAATCGGGCGCCTGCTGTCACTCAGGGCCAGAGACATCCTGGCCCATCCCTCCAACATACGCCTGATTCGTGGATCGGAGGAGGAATCCCCGACCCCCCTAACCTGAGCCTCGAAAGACAAGGCCGACAAGTAACCGCCCAAAGTAGACCCTGATCGCCCAGCCTTGTGTAGTGAGACTAAAAACTGCTGCAGGTGACCAACCGGGGCAGGCCAAGACTCTGCCAAACCTTCAGCCTTCCGGAATTGGGCAAAAGCCTCTATTTTGGCCGCGTAACTTGCCCTGGTACTAGGTGCCAGTGACGCTGCTATGGCCCGCTGGGCTTCCAATTGCCAAGCTGCCACAGGACTGCTGGCATGGGGTCCGGGAGCCGCGCTGCCTCGGGAGCTAATGCCCTGAATCTGTCTACCTGAAAACGAGACAAGGCGTCAGCGATCTCATTTTTTATCCCCGGAACATGGTGGGCCTGAAAGACTATATTCGCCCACAGGCATTGGAGCACCAGTGCTCTGACCAAGCCCATGACCCTCCGTGAGTGTGAGGTTTGGGTATTGACAATGCGCACCATGGCCTGGTTATCACACCAGAACCTCACAGAAGAGTTGGCAAACTCCCCCTCCCAGATGTGGACTGCAACCACAATGGGGAACAACTCGAGAAAAGTCATGTCCCTAACTAACCCTTGTTCAACCCACAATGCAGGCCAGGGGGCAGCACACCACTGGCCCCTAAAATAGATCCCAAACCCGGCCCCTCCGGCCGCATCCGAATGGACCTGCAAGTCGGCTTCTAAAAGCTGTTCAGACTGCCAGAGCGAGGTACCATTAAATGTGAGAAGAAAGGTTTCCCACAGGGCCAGATCGGCCCTGACTCCTTCGGAGATCCGCACCCTGTGGTGCGGGGCCCGAAGGCCTACCATGAGATCGCAGAGTCTTCTCAGAAAAGCCTTACCAGGGGCAACTACCCTGCAGGCAAAATTCAGGTGACCGGCTACCACCTGCAGTTCCCTCAGGGAAGCCTTGCAGGCCCATCCTAGGGTCCTAACCAAAGCTAGCAAGGCTTGCAACTTGTCAGGGGGCAACCTGGAGCACCCTGCTACTGAGTCAAGCTCAATGCCTAGGAAAGACAACCGGGTAGCCGGGCCTTCCGTCTTATCTTGCGCTAGAGGGACACCAAGTTCCGCTGCTAACTCCATGAAGGAGCGCAGCAGGTGACAACATTCCCCAGAATTGCCCCTCCCTACAAAGAGAAAGTCATCGATGAGATGTTGACACAAGCCCCGCCCTCAGCCGCACTGCCCATTCTAAAAAAGTGCTAAAAGCCTCAAAGGCCGCACATGAAATCGAGCAGCCCATGGGTAACGCTCGGTCAAAATAGAACTGACCAGCGAAGGCAAATCCCAAGAGCTCGAAATCAGCTGGATGGACAGGCAGCAGGCGGAAGGCGGACTCGATATCACACTTGGCTAAGAGAGCTCCCACCCCTTTACTGCGAACAACCTGGACCGCTTCATCAAAGGATGTGTAGCGGACGGAACACAAAGTGTAGGGGATGCCGTCATTGACTGACGACCCTTTGGGGTAAGAGAGGTGGTGAATTAGCCGGAATTCACCTGGCACCTTCTTGGGTACCACCCCAAGCGGTGAAACGCGCAGCCCTGGGAAGGGAGGGGTCTGAAAAGGCCCTGCAACCCTACCGGCCGCGACTTCCTTTGCAATTTTCCTTAAGACAACCTGCTCCTGACCTATAACGGACTTGAGGTTACGTGTTGTGATGGACCCCTGCCTAGCACTTAGCAATAGCAATAGCACTTACATTTATATACCGCTTTATAGCCGGAGCTCTCTAAGTGGTTAACAGTGATTTAGCATATTGCCCCCAACATTCTGGGTACTCATTTTACCGACCTCAGAAGGATGGAAGGCTGAGTCAACCTTGAGCCCCTGGTCAGGATCGAACTTGTAACCTTCTGGTTACAGGGCAGCAGTTTTACCACTGCGCCACCAGGGGCTCACCAGGGGCCTAGAAGATGAAGGGATGAGAAACCCATCCCGGAAACCAAAAAACAAGTAGGAAGCCACCGATCCATCGGGATAATCCTGCAACAGGTGGCCCAACACCTCAAGCTTGATGGGGCTGGGCCCCTTTACCCGCAGCGGGTGGAAGGGGGCCACCCTTCCTACCACCTCCCGACCGAAACTTGCCTCCCAAACCAGAGGAACGGGCCCGAGGGCAGCCTGAACTGGGGTGTTTGGCCCCACAGAGGCCACACGCGTGCCTGTAACGGCAGGGCGACCGGGAGCACCTACCATTTGAGTTGTACTCCCAGCAGACCAAGTGGGGTTGAACCCACTGATGGCCTGACCCAGTAGTAGACACGGAGCCAAGCGGCTTAGACAACAAGTGTCCGCTATCAGATCTGTCCCCTTCAACCAGGCGGGCCGGGGACATTATCACAAGCCACAATTCCTGTAGCGGGGCATCCCAGGGCAAAGATGGATCAAGGGCAGCTCTCATCCTAAAACTTTCGTCATAGCAGATCCAAGTGGATCCTGCAAAATCAGAGACGGCCCTGTGGATAATATACATGTATTTCAGCAAGGAGGGGCCCCTAGCCGGCTGCGCCTGCACAATTACCCCCATGTATATGGTAAAGCCGGAGAGCCAGTTGCTCCATGTCTTTTCAACCGGTTTACGCTTCATAGCCTCATGTTCCTTGCAGGACTCCCCGTCTTTATGTTTAACTTCGGGTTCCCTGAACAGCAGGCTAAAGATGTCTATGTACTCTCCCTTTAAGATCTTTTCCTTTGTGGCAGGGAGCAAGTGGTCTCCTAAAGGAAGCCCCATCCCCCCATACGGGGCGTGTTGGGGTGTGGAGGTAATGCCCATAGGATAGAATCCCGTGCTGCTAGGTGCGGGGACCGGGGCATTAGTGTTGTTCGCAGACAAGATGATGGGCGCGCCGGGGGGCCTATTGACACCCCAAATCTGTTCGGCCAAGCCCTGGAGGCCCAACACGTTACCTATCATGGGTGGAGTGAACCCTGAACCCCAAGTGTGCGCATAGGGGGACCAGTATGTGGCTGGTCCCCATCCCCCCATGGCAGGCACAGGCCAGGGTATAGAAGGCCACTGGCCGGTGCCGCCAGGGGGTGTAGGTGCTGCTGGCTCACCCGGGGCCAAAGGGAGAGACGGATCCCGAAGAGGCTGCTTCGCCGGCGCCACAGGCTGAGGTAAAACAGGTCCAGGCAGTGCAGGAACCGGGTCCGGAGGTCGCGCAGGAGCCGGCTGCCCCAGCGGATCTGGCGAAGGCATCAATGGACCAGAAGGTTCAGATGGAGCGTCGGGTCCAGCAGGGGCCCCAGCCTTCTCAAGGGCCTCCAACCTGCTGGAAAGAGACTTCAATAACTGGCTCCTAGCAGCCCCACGAGTCCTGCGAGGGACCTTGGGGGGCGGAATGCCCCCGCCGCCAGATGGGCCAGCCCCTGGATCCGATGGAACATTCCTGGCCCTTTCCAACGCCTCCATCCTCCCTATTAGGGCCCTAATAACACCCATTTCCTCGTCCTCAACCTCGGAGGAAGATGGAGGAGGAGCAGCGGGTCTCTTGGGCGGTCTGATGGGTCTCCCACCCTTCTTTTCTTTAGCCTTCCTGGGCATGACTCGCACTGCAATCAAACCGACTGCAAACCAATTCGCCAACAACCAGTGCACTCACACACTTGGCAGCAGGCAGGAACACCTCAATCCACCCAAACTCAAGAAACGCTATGTTAAACAGCCAGGAAGATAGAACCCTGTGTCAGCATGAAAAAAACACCCCCCAAGGCCAAGTCCCGATCCCCCACCCGGCTGGGCAGACCACCCACAGCCCCAATCTGTCACCAGGGGACCAGGAAGAAGCCAGGAGAAGAAGAAGATAATGCACGAAAGAAACAACAACAAACAAAAACGGGACTTCAACCACCCAGGAGAGTGAAAGGGGTTATCCCCCACGAGCGCTACTGCCTTAAAAGGCAGGGCCTAATCTGGGAGCCAGAGGGGAGAGGGACCAAACCGTGCGGGCCGAAGGCCCAGAGACGCTGAAAATGCAGCGCGCCGAGCCGGGCGAAGAACGTCGCCACCGCGACGCCGAATGCTGCCGAGAGGACTCCCCTGCGCCGCACGCCCCTTCCTGGGCGAAACCAACCACCCTCCCTTGATCTGAAGGAGCTCGCAAACGGAGCTCCTTCCTGCAGAAGAGCTGAAGGCAAACTGCTAGCTTGGGGTGTGGATCGGCCGATTTCGGCCGAAACCACACCCCCTCTCGTGCTAAGCGGCCAATCGGGCTGCTTCTTGGGCCCGTGAAGGGCTGGAACAAACTCCCTCCCCCAGCACGAGGCAGAGGGGAGGGGGATTCTCTCTACCATTGCAGCCACACATTCGTTAGTACGCGGCCGTGCTTTATCGGAAAATTCTATTCACTGTTGCTTTTGTAAACCATATGTTAAACATTCTCTAATAAAAGTCAATTTGTTTGTTTGTTTGTTTATTACACTTTATGGACCTAGATCTGGCCATGCTTCCCCGCCATGTGTACAAGGAGCAGCAGGTATACTGCTAACTTGGCAAAGAGGCACCTTTTAACGTGGTGATTCTCTTTAGCGGGGGGGGGGGAGTAGCTGGCCCTATCCAGCCCCGGCACAGTACCTCCAGTGACTGTTGCTGGTGTCTATTTTGTGTTTCTTTTTAGATTGTGAGCCCTTTGGGGACAGGGATCCATCTTATCTATTTATTATTTCTCTGTGTAAACTGCCCTGAGCCATTTTTGGAAGGACAGGGTATAAGAATGGAAACAAACAAACAAACAAACATTTGCTAGTGTTGAATGTGTGAAGTGGCCATAGTCTTCTGTCCAAATAAGCATGGAGAACTGCTCCATTAAAGTGAGATTATTTATACATAAACACAGGGGCACAGTACAGTTGAAGTGGGCCCCAGGACAAGAAATGCAGATGGCCCCCTGACCCCCTGCCTTTGCCTTCTCCACACCCTCATATCTTAGCTGGAGAAAAATGATATGGACTTTATGGGAAACAAAACATTCTCAGTATGCCCCTTCTCTCACTTCTATGCAAATAATATCGCACACTCCCCAGACTCAAATCAGGATCCAGCAGTTTGCCAATGGGTCAGGGAAGCACGAAAGGAGTGGACTGTTTTCCAGCCAGTGGGGGCCTGTTCATCATTGGCCCAGGGACATCTGTCCAATTATATCCAAGCCCCTGCATAAACAGCAAGAACAACCTACTCATATAGAAAATGATGCTGTTGTGCTGGGTATCAGTAATTTGACTACCACTCAAAAATCAGGTGCAAACCATGCAGTGCTGTTTCTGGGCACCTCTGGTAACAGCAAAGGTCACACAGGGCATTTCTTTAAGCATATTAACTCACCCCACACTCTTTCCCAGACCTAGCTGGATTAAGACTCAGCATTCATAGCCACAGCAAGTGCAGAGAGTCGTGAGTTGGTTGGGATGCAGTAGTGGCAGAGGCTGTATGTTGTGCAGGTTTGTAGCTATACAGTAGCTCAAATAAGCAGTTTACAGTAACATCAGTAAGCCCTGACACCATGTGGATTTGTTTGGGTCAGTAAACATTGGCTCCATTAAACCACAAAAACTGATCCAAAGGGAAAGTTTTCCATAATGCCCAAGTTATTTAGGAGCACAAATATTATGATACAATCGAGTACCTATCTGAACACCAGCCATCCCACAGAGGATACTGTAATAGGCTGCCCAGCTTCATGTCACAGCAGTGATAGCCATGTTACACTGCCACTAAATGTTACACTGGAATATGAATAAAGACAGAGGAAAGAGTCTTGCAAACTGCCATCGACTAATTAACTCACTGGGGAAATTCCTAGCTAGATTCCATTTCCACCGGTTGCTCTGGGAACTCTGACAACCAGCTGAAGAAGCAAGGTTGATGACTGATTTCCACTTTCCCCAGACATTGAAAGGGCAGAACCAGTTCAGAGCTGCTGTACGCTGAATGTTTCACACTATAAATTCTTACTCCATAGCATATTTTATTCCTCCTCGTGGACTAGAACGTTAGCTTAGATATGGGAAATCCAGAGTCAGAGTCTCTGCTCCATCATGATGCTGTTGACTAGCCATCACTAAGCCACCGTGTTTCAGTCTAACCTGCCTCATAGGGTCGTTGTAATGCAAAAACACCATTCTGAGCAAGTTACAAGTATCACTTATTTAACTTCAACAACAAATGCTACAGCGAACTCAGGACTGACACCTTTCTTTTCTACAAGGCTTACAACCTACTGGAGGAACAAGACAAGGATGACAGGAGAAGTAATGCATTAAAGATGTATATATGAGACTTAGGTGGTTCAGGAAAGGTTCTGCATTGAAGAGAGAGGTGAAGAAGGAGAAAGAAGAAGTCACTTGGTAGGAAGATGGCATAGGGAAAAGCTATTCTAGGCAGCATGGCTGGAGAATTGAATGAGCGAAGTTGTGATAGGTAAACTCCCTAGTCTCAATTCAGAATGGTGCTCTGCACATTGAGGTATTTTCTTCAAAAGTTATAAAATGGCTGTTCTTTCCAAATCCAGTTCAGAATTAGAAAAAAAATCTGTCATGATGCCAGTCATGTAAATAAGAACACAAAATTTCTAGTCACCTCCCACAACCAGGCTGCAACCTCCAACACCTATGAAATCCTAGACTCTTCCCCATCACTACCTTCCCATTCTCTCACTGAGGGGGTCAAATCCTGGTAGTTTAACTGCTGGGCTACAAAATTCAGCAGCATGTTTTAGGTGGAGGGAAGCAGTTTACTGTTAGAGGTTGTTGATTTTTACCCACAAGAGGTAAAACAGCAGAGCACTAAGGAATGAGCAAACACTCCAGTTACAGAGTAGGTAGCAGAGGATGGTTTGGATATTGCAGCTGTTTAGAGAAAAAACATGGAGATCCTTGAATGACTAAACACTAAACATTTATTGGTTAAATACACTTAGATAGGAAAGACCTATCTCTAATCTAAAGGACTACATAGTGGATAGGTAAGGAGAGAGAGAGAGAGAGTTGTTTCCATCTGCTCTCTAGGAGGAAAGGAAGGATTGTGACTCAGCACAGGAAGTGCTGCAGAGTTAGTTCAGGGGTCATAGAGTAGGGACAGATAGGGAGACCCTGACTCACTGTCTCTACTCCCAATGCCCCTAGTGGTCATTAGGACAGCTGGTGCAAAAGGTCGATGCACTGGAAGTTCATCTCCAACACTTATCATCCTCCCTTTACAATTTTTTGACCTAGAATGTACCGCAGCTTAAAATGGTGATGTCACTGGCACCACTCATAGGTTCAGCATTTCCTTGGGGGACAAACTAATTAAGGTAAGCCACCCTCTAACCTCAAATTGGTGTTTCATGGGGCTCCCACTATTTTCATACCCAGAGAAAAGGGTCAGCAATGAGGGGTTGCAATTCAAGTGAGCAGTTTTAGGAATGCCAGAGAATATTTGGATAGAACATAAATTGCCAAACTACTTTGTTCCAGTCCAATGATAATAATGTCAACTTCGGAGTGTAGCTCAGAAACTTGAGTGATTTCTGAAAGGAAAGAAATCCTAGATAGTTTGTTTTGTAAACAACTAAAACACAACCAAAGAAGCCAAGAACCACAACATAATGGACCCAAACCACTAACATAATGGGTCCAATCCACATATTTAATTTTCCTGTTAACTCCAAGAGAAGTTGAAAGTGCTTAACTTTGGTTGTATTTGTCCCATATGAGTGCACTGTATTATTTGTATATATGAAATGTCCCTGTAAATATTGACGGGCTTTATAGTTGGACCCCATGCCTAAGTTAACTGATGTTAAACTCTGCTCCTATGAGAGTACTGGCTCTGGTTCTCTATGTTTCATTATCAGTTTAGCAATGAGTCTTCTTGATCCTTTTCAGATATAGCATATTTTTCATTTTGTTGTTATCTGTTCATGTAAATTGTATTTCTGCAATTATTCTTACAAGGTGAGCAGTATAAGTTTATTTTAGAGGAAAAAATGGCACACAGAGAGAAAACTGCCTATCAGACACCAGATCAATTCCAGCAATCCTGGGGTTAGCTTTGCTTTTACTTCTAGCTCCTTGGTATATTTCATTAACTTTTGGCTTTGCTTCAAATGCAAGAAAATTGATTTGAGACCTATCCCAATAAGTCCTATAGATACAGATAGAGAGAGAGAGAAAGAGAGAGAACTCTTTTTCCTAATATTGCTATCCCACCACCACCACTCTTCTTGCTGAAGACTATCTTTCTAAGCAAACTGATTGAAAATAAACACACAAGCTTGGGGCATATTTTTATTAGCCTTTCTTTCTTCACTTCCTCACTGACTGTCTTCTCTCTTTTTAGGCTGAAGGTGATTGACTTTGCCACTTGCAAGTCATTACAATGTGCAAATGCGGCTGTCTCCAAGGAAGTCTGTTGTTAGCTATAACAAGGATCAAATGTTTGTATTGGAAACACAGGATATCAAGAAAAGGAGTATGGGGATTAGTGATTCCCTTTTCCCTTTTAAAGTTGTCAGCTGAGAGAAATCAAACAGCACTCCCTTCTGTTCCAAAAATGAATAATAAATATTAACTCTAACCCAAACATATTTGTGTGTAAAGGTAGGCTCAGTGGGCACCCATTGGGCTTAATTATAAGGAAAAGCTTTGACACTTGTGAGGTAGTGTAGGACATTTCACTCAAATCTCCCACTCTGCATGAAGGCACACAGGAGACTCAGCTATGCTGACCCCCAGACCTTACAGCTGTTGAAGAGTCAGCAGTTTGGTTGCTAATGCTGGAATGATAGCAATTAGTCAGCAGTCTCTGGCTCTCGAAGCATCAGGTGAGGGTGTTAAACATTGCAGTATTTGGCTGGATGAGAGGGAGAAAGGAAACAAAAGTAATCCCATAGTATAAGCCCTGCTGTGGCTGCAAATACAAGAATGCATCAACGTCTGTGGAAAGATCAGCACCGCCACTAGCAGAACAATGGTAACAGCAGAGTGGGCATGTTTAACACCTGAAGGATATGTGCCAAGATGCTGCACAACAAAATGAGGCTATGAAAGGATAAAGCTGGCTCAAATGACATGCAATTAACACTTATTAAATATTTCTCAGGGATGCACATGGGATCTAATATTCAGGATGGCCCATGCTCAGGAATGTGCTTTACTTACGTAAGGTCTGGAATTAATCCCCAGTTAAAGGTAGCAAACATACATTGATGCATTTTGCCTGAGACTCTGGAGAGCTGTTGCTAGTTGAAGCAAAAAATGCAGAGCTAGACTAATGGCAGTTAACACTCTTGTTTGATTATGCATAATTATTTTTATTTTTACTGTTTCCCCAGAGGAGATAGATGTTCCTGTTTTCTTGTGAGACACCTTCTGTTCAGCCTCTGTGTACATATATGGAAAGTTTTCTTCATGGCTACAACCTAGTTTCCACACACAGTCCCCCCCTTGATGGACCAGGGTGCTCATGTTTAGACAAAGATTCAAGTCCCAATCAGGCATTAGTCTTCCATGAAGTATCAATGGGTGGGGGAGGACAGAGAAGTGTGCCAGCAGATGTGCTTGCTGACCACATACCCGGATATCTCTGCATTCAGAGATGGTCTGCAGAGAGCTGGCACTAAGTGTGGGAAGGGCTCTCCGTGTGATTAAGAACTGTAGACCTCCAGGGTTCATAATCATGAGAACTTCCCTGGCAATCAGCACCATCTCTGTGTAGACAAGTGCTGAATGCAGGAACAAATGTGGGATCCACATGGTCAGGGTGTGCATCAATGCAGGGGTGTGGCTAATGGCGTACTCCAATCTGCCCTCTCCATGCATTAGTCCTCCACAGTCCAACATAAATCAATCCAACATTAGTCCTTCACAGTCCAAGTATCAGAGCTTGGCAAAAGAGGAGTGAGGGTTGGCATTGTTTTAGTTTATGCAAGCTTTTGGAGCATGTATAAAGGAGTGATTCAGAGGAATGTTACTTCACACAATTAAGGGACACCCTGACAGCAAAGTGGGATGACCTTCTGTGACATCAGGGCAGGAATGTTCTTAGGGTGTCCCTGGCCTGATTGTGTGTGCCAAGTGGTGCTCATCTGAACAGGTCCACAGAAGTGTTGTTTCAGGTGGCAATCTTGTGCCTCACATAATGTAGTTCTAGCCACAGAGTTATGGAAAAGGTATCTTCTGGTTTTTGTCACCTATTCATCAGGTTGCCAGCTGCTCTGCTTAGCTGATGAAAGTGGGGTGGGTGATGGGAGGCAAATTGGTAATTTGGCATGCCCACTTACCTGATCAGCTCTTTCTCCCCACTCTGAAATCAAAGCCTACCATGTCCACCAATACCAAGCAAAGAAACATACTCATTTGTTTTGCCCTCCCCTATATAAGGGGAGGCCTCACGGATGAAGGGGCCCATCTTAACTGTAATATGTTTCAGTATTTGAAAACACTGGCAATTGAAAACCTAATCCAGGACTACAAGTAATTTCAATACTTTGGATTTACACAACGTTCTGTTTCCTGGACCTTTGATTTCATTGGACATATCTGCTTTTGTTGTTTGACCTGAAATTCAATTAACGCATAATCCTTTAATTCCTTTCATCATTCTTTTCCCTCCCAAGCAGACCAACTGCTTGGCTGATAGCCTGGCTGGAAGTGATGGGGCAGCTAGTAACAAGAAATACTTTTTGGCTCATCAAGAAACATTTACTTTGCATTTGATGTTGCTATCAGCTGATGAAATATAAAATGATGAGTCCATATGCATTAGGGGTGTGCACAGAACTGTTTTTGGTGGTTCGGTTTGTGTTCAAACTGAACCACCAGTCTACGAACTAGTTCAGTCGAACCATCCGGCGGTCCAGTCCATTCAATCGAGCTGGGTCAAACTGGTTTGAAGGGCTATGCAAGCAGTGGTACCTCTAAGGCATGAGCACATGCGTGTACTCACAGGTTTGTTTGTGTCTGCTCTCAGTTAATTTTAGATCCCACTAAGCATGAATGGGGAAGGCCCCACTCTGAATGCATCTGTGCACACACTGCCTTGATCAGGGGCGTAGCAAGGTTGGAGTGGGCCCAGAGATGAGATTTTAAAATGCCCCCCCCCCACTCAAGGTCCAGGGCCTCCGCACACCCCAGGCCCCCAAGGATTTAAGTCTGATATTCCTAAATAAGTATGCTGCCTGGAAATACATTTCACTGAATACACACACGCACACGTCACAATATATAGTGATATACATTGAGTACTATACGTTTGTTTTACTTTTAATGCCTAGAACACACTAGAAAGATGAATGATTAAAATGGCCCCCTCGCTGCAGATTAGCAAAGGAGACTTTCAACCATGCAGGGTGAGCCTATGTTTGTTTTCCCAGAATTCTGAACAAATTCAGTCAAGTTCGATTCCAGGAGGTTTTTCACAGGAGGCTTTTAAAGCCCTTTAAGACACATCTCCTCTGGAATAGAGGTGCTGCATTCACATGTTGGCCAGATTTACCCTGAAGTCCCTGCAAGTTATTGGGGAGCAGTTCACACACAAGAAAAATAAAATAAAATAAAAGCACAAGACATACTTCACAGTTCTCACTCAGACCTTCTGGGTTGCAAAACAACTTGAACATAAGTGCATTTATAAATGAATGAATGAATGAATAAATAAATAAAATAAATATAATACTGTTTCTTCCAGAAGTTTTTGTAATTTTCTGCCATGAAACAAGCCACTTATAGGACTTTTTAGATAGTTTTTTTTAAGCCAGCAAATTTTCCAAGCTGTTTAAAAATAAATATTCAGAGACTTCTCAGTCCCTCCCCCCCATATCAAAGCCCTATGGCAAGCAGATCCCTATATATCTGGGGGCGGGGGGGGGCGGGGAAGGTAACCACAAAAAGGAGTTCACACTCTACCTGGCAAATGCTGGGTTGGGCAGGGCAGCAAGGGGTCTGCTGTAGAGAACAGTGGTGGCCACTCTGGCTGCCTCCTCCTTCCTGGCTGGCTTGGGCCCTACTCGAGTTCAGGCTTCACTGCGGCCTACACGGAGGCCTCCATGGAAGCCCCGCCCACCCGCCGATCAGCTGAGAGGCGGTAGAAAAGGAGCTCTTTGCAGCTTGCCTGCTGCTTCCATTGCGGGCCAGGAGAACAAGCTGGAGAGAGGGCGAACGGGGCAAGTGGCTGAGGGGCCCTGAGGCTGGGCAGGGGGCAATGGGGAGTCACGTGAGGTGCCTCTGGGGGGCCCCTCCAAGCAGTGGGGCCCCCAGACAACTGTCTCCCCTTGCCCGATCGTTGTTACGCACCTGGCCTTGATTCTTTCTGCACAGAGATGGGAAAAAATGGGAGAGAACACTGTATGCGAGTAAAGAGGAATCCAGTGAGGATTCCCTTTTGCAAGCAAAGGGGAATCATGCCTTTAAAAGGTTTCTTGGGGTGGCTGCAGAGGTGCTCTTACCCCTGAGCCAAAGGCCAGGGCCTCCAGGGCCCCTTTGGGTCCTCCGAATCCTCTTTAGTCCGTCCTGGGTGGTGTGATTGCCAGGCTGAGCATGATGATGCTTAATTTGCAGAGGAGGGAGGCCTCCAAAGGCCTTTAGGTCCAGACTCCAAAATTACCTGGGTGTACCTCTGGGCAACTGGTGGGGGAGGTGAGAGGGCACCCTACTGGTGGCACCAGTGGTGGCTCCTCTAAACCCCGGTGCTGTGTGGCCCATGTGGCAGTGGCGTGGTTCTGGCTTCCGCAGAGGCCATTTGTGTGGCCTCCATGCATGAAAATGGCTATACAAATGGCCATTTGGTCAAGGCAAAAAATGTTAATGCTGTATTTAATTCTTATATCAAATACAGATAATTTTTTATATGCATAACAAGTGCATTTCCCCAACTAAGAAAAAATTGTATTAAATAGAAGTTGAACTGAGAAGGATGAGCTCAAATCAACACTCAGTCCCAGAGTCATTGTCTGGCTGATATCCAAACTGTCACTTCACTGGCACTATATAGGAGGGGAAATTTTATTCAAATCACTCCTTCCCTCTGGAGCCACTGTGTGACCCTCAGGGTCATATTTTCCCTGAGGCATTGTGGGCTTCAGAGGGAAGAAAAACTGGGAAAATTGCCCCTCCCCATAGCATCAGGACAGCATTTGTCTGGATGCCAACCTCTATATTTGTTTAACTGGGGCAGGCAGTGGGTGGGGGGATACTATACCAAAAATTGAAATGTTCAATAAATAACATTCAATGAACATACCACATCTTATAATTCATACTTACTCAGGTTTACCATATCATTTAATAGAAAATACTTTTGTTATGAAAACACCTGCATTTGTAAGCATTCCTGTGCTTATACTCTGTTCCAGTTTGTCAAAGATTTGCTTCAATTATTCTCAACATTTTGCATAGCCTTTATACTGCTATTCCTTGGTGTAATTAGTGCAGTTAATTTACACATCATCACGACCCACCAGGTTTTCCTACGCTATATTTCAGTGGTGGGAATTTCATTAGATTTCCAACACTTCGCTAACGTCTTAACTGCAGCTAATAAGTTACTCACTAAATATCTGCTTTCTTTACAAACAGATGCTGTCAAATTAAGCACCGGAATCTTAACAAGTACCTAATCATGCCATTCACAATGAGGCAGTTGGAAAACAGAATCGCTACTGCCATTGGACTTTGCAGCAGTGGGTTCCTTGTCATCACTGAATGGGAACCAGCGACAGCTCCTCTTCCTTCTATTCTGTGGGGGTGGGAGGGGATAAGCTCCTACCACTGCCACTAAGGATTTTCCCCAATTCACCAATAGGGCAAGTGGCTGCTGCCACTACTGAAAACTCCCCCATTCACCTACTCCCCACTAGTATGTGGGGATCTGCAGTGGCATCTCCTCCCACTGTAGGGGAAAGGAGAAGGTGCTACTTCCACCATATGCATCTCCTTATTCACTGATACAACATCAGCAAATGAGAGGGGGATGCTGATTTGACAATGGTGACAGCAGCTGCAGTGGTGGCAGCAGCTGTAGTTTCTTCCTCCCACCCTCTACATTTACTGATGGAGATGGTGGCAGGAGGAACCACCTGCACATCACTGTCTAGTCCCCCACCTGAGTCCCCTGCACAAGGGCCCCCACAGACCTGGAGCCACTCCTACACAGATGCTATTACATTTTACATTGTTTTTTTCAACCTAAATATTAATATCCAGCTTGGTAAAAAACAACATAAGAGGGAGTCTTGTGTTTAAATAACTTGTAATGAACCATGTTGACATTTGTGATGCAACATTAAAGGTACATCTGCCTGGAGATGTAGATAATTAACACAAACTGGTCTGAACCATGTTCTGGATATTTTTCAGAACATTTTAACTCATGATCCAACTATTTTTTAAACTATCCAAAAGACCAATTCAACATTTGTAAATCAACTACAATTAATTTTGATTCCAATTTTCTAACCAAAGTCGGGAGAATCTGCCCTCCATTATTTGGCAACTTATGAGGCTGGTCACCTCAAATCTGGCCCCCGAAACAAGTTTTGCCTCTTTCTGCTTCCTTTTCTTGCAGTTTTCATTTAGTTCTGCTGAAAGGCAATTCTTTTGAAATAACATCTGCTCAGAACTGTACAATTTTCTTTTTCCTTCCATTTTGTTTAAAGTTACTACAATAAATGTAGAGCAATTCTGAGATTGCAAGTATGTTTTTTTAGAATGTGCTCTTCATAATACTCACAGATGCTACCATGAGTGCAAAGTAACACACTCCTTGAAATGCACTAAAATGTCAGCTGTATGTGCAGTACATTTGAATGCATGATGTGTACTGAAATATTTGTTTGAGTGTTGTTGTTTTCAGTTTTTCAACCCAGAGATATTTTACTACACCATCAATTATCAGGGTACAGTCACACTATAGACTTGAACGGTTAAATACTCATTTCCGATCTCCAGAGAACCCTGTAACAGAAAATTCTCAGCACTTTCCCCTGACTATCATTCCCAGCATTCATTGGGGAAAGATATAGAAATCAGAGTACTATAAAACAGATATAGAGGCACTTCAGACAACCCATATGAAGCATCAGGAGGGTTTGTGTGGGAAGAGCAGGCTTAGCCCGCTCTCCACACACACAAGCAGCCTCCAAGCCCAACCTCTCCTGCATGACACAGGCACAATCTCTGGAGATAAGGGATTTTCAGAAATCGCCCTTCCAGGACGGCTGAAGGAAGGGCATTGAACCTGGCTGCAGTCATTGCTCTACGGTGTTCGACGAAGGATAGCCTTGTCAAGTATCGAGCCGGGAGCCGACTATCAATTTGGGCCCCCATAAAAACCCAGATCTTATTTTACTAACATCCTCCTGCCTGGCAATGGCAATGTCCATTATGCATTGGTGTATGGCGTCTGAGGCCTTCTCGAGGCCCATCTGTCTTATCACTGAAGATGAAAAACCCAACCTACTTAATCTGTTGTCAATGGCCCGTTTCCATCGGGTCTTAAAAGAATCTTCTAGGACTAACAGGGCAAGCCCATCGGGACAGAAAAACAACTTGAGCCAAAAACTGAACATGGCCTTCCAGATTCTAGCCTCAACAGTAGGCCAGCCCACTTCTAGTCTAAGGCATGCGTTGGGGACAGACCGAACAACCCTCAGTATACCCCTGAGAAATTTGGTTTGAACAATTTCTATCCTCTGGAAGTTAGTGTAAGCGCCCATCTGCGCACTCACCATGAGTAGAGCCAAAACTTTGGCTTTGAAAAGATCAAGGACCACCTATACTGATTGGGCACATTTTCTGATATGTAAAGATTGAATTGCCGAGGTGACTCTTTGGGTGTTGAGACTTACATATTCCCTGTGGGCAGCAAAGCTCTTATTTGCCTGCAGAACCCATCCTAAGTATTTAAATTGCCTCACTTGATCCAATTTATGGCCATTTAAGGACCGGGCACAGTTTCTAGGTCTACAGGTGAAACTCGGAAAATTAGAATATCGTGCAAAAGTCCATTAATTTCAGTAATGCAAATTAAAAGGTGAAACTGATATATGAGACAGACGCATTACATGCAAAGCGAGAGAAGTCAAGCCTTAATTTGTTATAATTGTGATGATCATGGCGTACAGCTCATGAAAACCCCAAATCCACAATCTCAGAAAATTAGAATATTACATGGAACCAAGAAGACAAGGATTGTAGAATAGAACAATATCAGACCTCTGAAAAGTATAAGCATGCATATGTATTCAGTACTTGGTTTGGGCCCCTTTTGCAGCAATTACTGCCTCAATGCGGCGTGGCATGGATGCTATCAGCCTGTGGCACTGATGAGGTATTATGGAAGACCAGGATGCTTCATTAGCGGCCTTCAGCAATTCTGCATTGTTTGGTCTCATGTCTCTCATCCTTCTCTTGGCAATGCCCCATAGATTCTCTATGGGGTCAGGTCAGGCGAGTTTGCTGGCCAATCAAGCACAGTACACTGTATACTTTTCAGAGGTCCGATATTGTTCTATTCTTCAATCCTTGTCTTCTTGGTTCCATGTAATATTCTAATTTTCTGAGATTGTGGATTTGGGGTTTTCATGAGCTGTACGCCATGATCATCACAATTATAACAAATTAAGGCTTGACTTATCTCGCTTTGCATGTAATGCGTCTGTCTCATATATCAGTTTCACCTTTTAATTTGCATTACTGAAATTAATGGACTTTTGCACGATATTCTAATTTTCCGAGTTTCACCTGTATTTGAGAAAACCATAATTTTGGTTTTGTCATAATTTATGGCTAGCTCCTGGGTGGTGCAAAAATCTGCCAGTGCCTGTAACACTCTTTTAAGACCAATTTGAGTTCTTGAAACTAATGCGGCATCATCTGCATAAAGTAAAACATTGACATGTCTGCCAACTAATTTAGGCGGATGGAACTGTAGTTTCTTCATGTGAGTGACTAAGGAGTTAATATAAAAATTAAAAAGCATAGCGGCCAAAATGCACCCTTGCCAAACCCCCCGTCTCATGCTGATCGGCCTAGTCACCTGTCCTCTGTTGTTAAGCCGGACCCTTAGTGAGGTATCATCATGGAGTTTAAGTATCAGGTAAAGCAGTCTCCTGTCTATGGATGTTGCAGCAAGTTTCTCCCATAACCTACCTCTTGGGACCAAATCAAATGCGAACTTTACGTCCACAAATGCTGTATATAATGCATCTGGGGCCTTCCCTGAATATTTTTCTGCCAGATGTTGTAACACAACTATCGAGTCCATAATCGACCTTCCCGCCCTAAAGCCATTTTGTTCCTCAGCAAGGATCTGGTTGTAGTCAAGCCACTCCATGAAGCGAACAAGAAGATGTCTGGCATCTAATTTGCCTATAAAACTTAAAAGGCTGATGGGGCGGAAGTTCCCTGGTTGGTCCCTTTGACCATTCTTATATATTGGAACAATAATTGCTGACCCCCAATCTTTGGGGATCTGGGCTGTCCGATCGATGTGTGAAAAGAGGGCTGCCAATATCGGGGCCCACCACTCCAAGTTGTCCCTAATACACTCCACCGAAATATAATCTGGCCCAGGGGCCTTACCCACTTTAAATTGATTTACCAGAGATACTACTATATCAGAGCATGAAACCAGCAGCCAGACTGGACAGTCCTCCAGATTTAACAGCACTGCGGAGGAAGGCCTTTCATCCGAGCCATACAGTCTGGGAAAATGGTCTTCCCATATAGCTGCTGGAATTTGAGGTTCCCCTTCCCAAAAATTTGGAAATCAAACACCAAAAATAAGAGTGGTTTTTTTGTTGGGCGGCAAAGATCAACTGCTGCCAGTCCGCTCTGTCTGCCTCAAGTTTTTTAGCTCTGATAAGTTTTTTATATGCCCTCTTCAGAAGTAATAAATTGGTAGCACGAGTTGGATCAGATGACTCACAGTATCTATTGTATTCAGTAGCCAAGACCCTTTTCAGCTTCCTACACTCGTCATCAAACCAGGCTCTTGAAGAGGGAGGGCCCATCCTCTTGTGGGCTCCCTGCTGGACACACAAGGTAGGGCGGAGTAACTCGATTAGCCCTTGGTAGGCATCTATACATTCCCTAGGTTCCTCGCCCATCAATATTAGGTTCCTTAAGGTAATAGCAGACTCAGAATTTAAGAGGAGCGACAATCTCTCTTGTTGGATTAAAGACCATCTTAATCTGGTGGGCATAATTTCTAGAGACTCAGCATCAAAGGCTGTGTATTCATGTCTCTGAATATTAACTGGGAATGACAAGCATAACTCCAGTGGAAGGTGGTCACTATCAAATCTAGGGACAACACTAAATCTCACAACCAGATCTAGCAGATCTTGGGAGCATATCATATATTCGATTGTCGAAGTTCTAGAACCTGACCAAAAGGTAAATTCTGCTGGGTAGTCATGGGGACAGGCTACCATATATAATAAATAATGCAAATAATAATAATAATAATATACACATACATATTTTACAATGAAATCCTATCACAAAAAACCCACTTCTTCAAAAACAGGTAAAAACCTGGGGAATAATTTAAAACAGAAAATTGGTTTTACAAAAACAATATTTCCATAAATAACAATTCTGAATAACAGCATATAGATATTTACATCCTTAAAGGTAAAGTGTGCCACATTGTGACAGTGGCTTCTCCAAGGCTGCAGGCAGGAGTCTCTCTCAGCCCTATCAATCTTGTCCTATAAAAATCTTGTCCTCTCTTGGAGATGCCAGGGAGGGAACTTGGAACCTAGATGCTCTTCCCAGAGTGACTCCATCCCCTAAATGGAATATCTTACAGTGCTCACACATCGTCTCCCTTTCATATACAACTAGGGCAGACCCTGCTTAGTTAAGGGGACAGGTCATGCTTGCTACCACAAGACCAGCTCTCCTCTCCAGGCATCCTTCCAATTTGGTCTGACCTGCTGGAATGCAGGGTTCAGAGGGGCACATGGCTCCTGGTAGAATTGATAAGACATGGAGAAAGATCAATAGGGACGTGGGAGGAGGGAGGTTTGTTTATTTTCATGGTAGGGGATCTATTTCCTATCTCAAGGTGGTATTCTCCGTGCCTGAGCTTTATCGGGGTGATGGGGTTCACCCTTTTCATTTTTTCTCCCGCCCAGAGCTGTTTCGGTACAATGGAGTACTTTTATCCCCATTGTTCTGATCTATTTTTAGATGACTTAAGAAGGGGATTAGCTGCTTTTCTGGATGGTTAGTGGGAGGGGAAGGGGCCAAGCTAGGCTAGCTCCTCACTTTGGTAGTCACATTGTGGCATACATGGGCAGTGTAGAGTGGTGAGCACCTTAAAGCACGCATTTGGCCTCAGGAGGAGTTTTTGGAAGTCCTTAGAGGCTTTACGGCTCAAGGAACACTGGCTTTGCACTTACTTCAAAGTGCAGTAAGTGGATCACCCACCTTAAAAAACTTTATGGCTTGAGGGCAGTGATCTCAAGGCAGGTAGCTTTAACAATAGGTTGACTAAGTTGGTGGCATTAACCACAGGGCTGATGTTGGCTGGAGCCAAGTTGTATCATGCATTCACACTTAGGTGGATTCACTGTGGTCAGCAAATCTTTAGTTTCTGTAGTGTGGGGGGTGGAGTGTGGAGATGCAAAAGAAGAGACCCAAGTCCCACGGTGCTGTAAAATTTGTTGACTGAAGCCCAATGCATATTGGCCAAAGCCTTCTTCAGGGGCAAACTAGGACACATAATAAAATCTTATGAATATTTAAAATATGCAGACACTGAATTCTTGAAAAACAACAATGGGACAACCTAGTATAAAAACTGTAATCATTATACACTAACTTATTTTCTAATGAGATCCTGTCATAAAAACCCCTCTTCTTCAAAAACAGGTAAAAACCTGACAACCTATTTGGGCCTATTTTGACAACCAGGGATGACCCTTAAAATGTCTTCAGTATTAAACAGCAGTTTCTGGATAGGGGTTATCCAGAGACAGTCATTGAACAAAATTTTTTAAAAGCAATAGTGATTTCTATGGAGGAACTTTTGTGCGTACTTAAGAAGGATTCCTCTGTTGCTATTCATTGAAGTTTAACATTTAATTATATCACCAACGATTTAAAAAGAAAATTAACCAATACTGGCACATTTTACAGGACATCCCTTATTGTCAAAATAGGACCATCATCTCTTTTAAGAGGACAAAAAAAATCTGTAGGACATACTGGTTAGAAGTGAAAATAAGGAAAAAGGGAGAGAAACATTACAGAGTTTGCCAGGTTCCTCAAAACCTCGGGGACATTATCCTTGTGGCCACTGTGTGTATTATCAGCATGCAGATTTGATTAAAAGTTTTGTAAACCATTTTAATCAAAAATGTTATATACTGCATTCTTTTACCACTTGTAATACAACTGGTGTGGTATATGTTATTCAGTGCCCATGTAAGAGATTGTATGTTGGTAAAACTTTGAGACCTTTAAAGAACATCTGAGTAATGTTAAATGTGCTAAGGTGGGTGCCCATTTGGTGGCTCACTTTTTGGAACAAAAGCACTCTTATAAAGACCTACATTTTATTTGTTTGTTTGTTTGTTTGTTTGTTCGATATTTATACCGCCCTTCCGAAATGGCTCAGGGCAGTTTTACAATTAAAAACAGAAACCATTAAAACCAATAACAATTAAAACAGTGATATAAATATTAACACCAATTAAAAAAATCTTAAAAACAATTAAACTATCATAACAATTAAAACCCTGAAAACCAGGTTAGCATTAAAACAATTAAAACTAATTAAAAACCCTGAAAGGCCAGGCCAAACAGATGGGTTTTAAGGGCTCTCTTGAAGGTCAGTAAAGAATTGAGATTATGAATTTCTGCTGGGAGGGCATTCCACAGCCCGGGAGCAGCCACAGAAAAGGCCCGCCTATGAGTCGCCACCAAACAAACCGGTAGTAACTGGAGATGGACCTCCTCAGTTGACCTTAATGTGCGGTGGGGATCCTGTAAAAGAAGGCACTCTCTAAGGTAACTCGGACCCAAGCCGTTCAGGGCTTTAAAGGTAATAACCAGCACTTTGTATTTTGCCCGGAAACATATCGGCAGCCAGTGTAATTGTTTCAAGACAGGCATAATATGGTCTCTCCGGGTTGCCCCAGAGACCAATCTGGCTGCCGCATTCTGAACTAACTGAAGTTTCCGGACTACGTACAAAGGCAGCCCCACATAGAGTGCATTGCAATAGTCAAGCCGGGAGGTTACCAGCTGATGCACCACTGTTTTGAGGTCATCCTCTCCAAGGAATGGGCGCAGCTGTCAAATCAGCTGAAGCTGATAGAAAGCACTCCTGGCCATGGCCTCCACCTGAGATACCCCTGGTTTGGGGGCGATTGGAAAGATTAATTATGGCCAGGATAGACTCTTACTCAGGAGGGAGGCATGGTGGATTCTTGAATTAAATACCTTGATTCCTGGTGGTTAAATGAGGAGTTAAACTTTGGAGTGATGCTTAAATGAGGATTTTTCTCCTTTATGTAGTACGATTTCTGGAGTTGGTCAGATAATGAAGCACAGCTGGATCGTTATCTAAGGATATAAATGTTTTGTTGAAATGGAAAATGGGATAAGCTCATGGGAGGAAGATAGCAGTATGTCTGCTCTATGTCACGCCCTCGATCTCAGATAGCGAGGAGGAAGGGGAAGCTGACAGCCTTTCAGCCGATGCAGGGGTGCCTAAGGGGCAGAGCCCAGCTGTCAGTTCCCAAGAGACGGCTGAGGAAGGTCCCGCTGATGTTTCAGAGCAGGCACAGCAGTCAGAGCAGGCACAGCAGTCTGAGGCAGCAGAGACAGCGATGGACAGACTAGAAGATGAGCTGTGCAGGCAACCCCCACTGACTCCACAGCAACGGTGTGTCACAAGGTGGAGAGCACAGCTGGAAACTATCAGGAGGAGTAAACGCCTCTTGCAGAGGGCTGATAAGCCTTGAATTCCTGCCAGCTGAGAGTTATCAGCTTGGACTATAAAGCACATCAGCAGCTTTCTGTCAGCTGCTGGAAGACAACATTTGTCAACCCTTGTGTCGACAGCTTTCAGCCCAAGCTTGATATAAAGAACTATTCTGAGCCGTGTTTCGTTTCTGCAGCCCAATTTGTATTGTGGACTAACTTCCTGGACTTCCCTTCTGGGTGGCCAGATTGCTGACACTCTAGGAATTTTGGCTAGTCTAATGGTATGTTCTACCAAAGAAAACCACAGGGCTCTGTGGGCACCAGGAGTCAAAATCGACTTGACGGCACACTTTAACTTTACCTTTAGTGTCACAAACCTTCATTAAATTATATCACTTATATGCAATGTGCACCCAGCCGTGCTCATTTGCAACCTCTGGAGAGTCACCCAGCCAAAAGAGTCCTCCATGCACAAAGGCCCTGCTAATCTTCTCCGTATCATTCCAATTCTAATAAATGCTGAAATGCACCTATGAAAGTGGCATGAATGTTGAAAAGAGGACTTTCCTTGTGGAATATCAGACAGGTTTTGCCACCTTTTAAGCAGCCTGGAATTAGTGCATGGGTGCCTGCTGCCAGGCCCAGAGGCTCTTTTTCCACCTGGCATATGCTGCATCAGAAATCCCTTCTTGTGTCCAGCCATATAAGTTTTGGGATAACCATTTACTTCCAGCCAGTTATACTAAATCCAACAGGACACCTAAAAGGCAAACCTCAATGAATGATACTTAGCTGGCTTACTGCTAAGTGCTCAAGATACATAGATTGCCCCAAATACATAGATTGCCCCACCGCCACTGCAGCTCCTGTATAGATCTAGATTTGCCCCCAAGAGTGTTACCCCCAATGCCTATATCTGAATGAGGCAGGGGTTCTGCAATGGACAGCAGGATGTTGCACTAGCGACTGTGAAGGACTATGCCTAATGAAAACACCAAGTGACTTAGAGGTTTGCGAAATAATTGCATGGACCACTGTTGGTGGGCAGACTAAAGCTATATGGCAGCCAAAATAGAGTGTTCCATGCTATGGAGAGCTGCTTCTCTTGTATAATCATAACAGTTCTAACAATCTATTCTCCAGTTCACTTTTTAGTTATGTATAAGTTTATACCTTAAATTCAAAGGCTATTCACCTATAACATTTTTATTAAAAAATAATTAAAGCATGTGTGCCCAAAGGTAAACAGGGAACTTTACCTGGATGAAGCGAGTGAATGCTTAATGTATTCTAATGCAACATAACCTTTTTGAGCTGATGCCAAATCTGAGTCTAATGCTTACTGACAGGCTCTATTTGGGCGATTATTTTTTAAAGGTCTGTTTGTCTTCATTTTATTAGTGCATGATAAAAGCCAAGCCCCAAGGCATCCAATTTCTCAGCTAAATGATGAAATGCAGTAGTTACTGAAGAGGACTAAATGAAAAAGATACGAAAAAAATGATGTGTTGCTACATTCATGGTAAGGTTTTTGGTTTTTTTCTTCTTCTTCTTCTAAAGCTGGAAAGGGGCTTCTGCATCCCAATCCGTGTAATGGTGATGGTGTTTTTATTGACAGCTCATTCTCTTTAGTGCATTGGGTGCCTCTTGTGTTGCTGAACATTAGGGGTATGTGCTATTTGTGTTGATTTAAAGTACAATGAATTAAGCCTGCAGTGTTCCTCTACGTACAACCCATTCCTGACTACACCTCAGTTTCCTTCCATGGGGTAGGAGAAATGCTGGCTCAGGCTTACATTAGGAGCCTTGCTCCAGCCTTGCACACCTTCTAATAAACCTGATGAGCTACCAGCACCTGAAGTGTGGAGCCTGAATTCAATAGTCAATGTTCAACAAACTATTAGTGAATATGAAGCGGTGGGGGGAGCTTATTTGTCTAGTTTAGAATCTGTTGGTTGCCAATTGGCTTGACAAGTTTCAGTCAGGTCAAAGGTATAAGGCAAAGTTCTCTCAGAAGACTGGGTATCACCTCAGAAAGCTCTTCTGTTTTGACTGAAAATTATAGAAAAACTTTTAAAGGAATCCCTCAAAGCCAGCTCAGCTTTGAGATATAAAAACTCATTTTAGTCTCTTTTTTCCCACCACCATAATCTGATGCTCAAAAACCACTGTGCTCCTCTCAATTTGTATTCCAAACCAATTATTCCTCAGAAGCAGCTATATTTCTGGACAACCTATTAGTCCTGCACACTGTAAATTCTTAAGAACAATGAAATAAGTTCATTATTAGGCATGCATTCTAAAAACCTTTGCAAAAATGGAGGGAAGTATATCTGCCGTAATGGCACCAGAAAAAATTGAAGGGCACACACACAAGGGGAAAAATGGTGGGTGAGCTATGGAACAGAAATGAGGGGCAAGTGGGGGCAAACTACTTGTCCAAGAGAACATTTGCCCCCCCCGCCCCAATCCACCCTTGTGTAACTGCGTGACTGCTGATAGACATACAAGTCACTATGACAAATGCTCTTTTTGCTATTGTAATAAATATATAATTGAATATTGAATATAAGCAAGGGCAAGTCATTTAATGTAGTTGAGAATCTTGCCCAACTATCAATGAAGTCAGAAATGGCAATGCTGTATGTTCCTTTAATCTGAAACAGTGCAATTGCTTTTATAAAGTCATGTGGTTTATTATTCTGAAGAGTAGATTTTACTAATAGGGTGACTCTGGGCCAGTCACTTCTCTCTCAGCCTAACCTACTTCACAGGGTTGTTGTGAGGAGAAATATAAGTATGTAGTACACCGCTCTGGGCTACTTGAAGGAAGAGCGGGATATAAAATGTAAAAATTAATAATAATAATAATAATTTTAAAAAGCACCCCCAGTGAAGCACTACCTTGGTGTGGATGTGGGGCTTGCATGCTCTGAGGAAGGTGAGAGCTATGCCAGAGGTCCAACCATACTGGACAGGTCTCACCAGAGGAGCCAGACAAAGAGTGCCTCTCCCATCAACAATATGGTGAGACGTAACTTTAATAAATCTATACCGGATCGGTCGTCACCCGGGTCAACAAGGACCGCACCAGGTGCTGGAGTCCCTGGACATCTGGTGGCAAGTGGGCTACAGGACTCAGGATCTTCAGTTGAGGAACCAGGGCTGGAGACTGCAGGGTTACTGGAAGAAACATCACTTAACCGGAAAAAATATATGAAAAATGTCAACAAGGAAATAATGATCTGCTATTACAAGTCTAGTCCAACTAGAAGAGGTTATTTAAAAAGAATGTACCAAATTTGGAAAGAGAAGCATCCAGATACAGAAATAACAGAACAAAGGCTAGCAGACCAGAAAAGATTCATATTAAGAAATAAAGTATTCACAGAAGTTGAGCTGGAAGAACTGCAAAGAAATAACACAGGCTCAAGATATGGAAGAAGAATTACCACCAACTGAAGAAGTTTCTCAGGAGCAGGTGAAAGAGGTGTTGGAAATTGTGGATGCCACTGTTGCTGAACTGTTTCAAAATCAAAACCAGGCAACCTCCCCTTTGCCTTCACCTCAAAAACCCAAATGCCGTTTAACAGAAAAGCAACAAGAACTAAAGCAAAAAATAACTGAGCACATGAACCAAACAACCACCAGGGTTTGACTTCCAGCGCTAAAAACAGTTGCCAAAAAACAACTTACTCAGGCATTAAAAGATGTCAATGCTGCACTTGCAGAAATAACAACCAGTAATTTGCAAGAAACAAACCATCTAATGTACAGTGCAGCAACAATAACAACACAAGCGCTTGGTTATAAGATCAGTAGACCTGTAAAAGGAAGTAGTACATCACCTAAATGGAAGATTAGATTAGAAAATAAAATCGCCAGGGTTAGATCAGATGCTAGTAAATTGAAAGATATGAAAGACAAGAAGCTGGAGAATGAAAACACCAAACAGTATCTGATCCAAAAATACCACCTAGTTGCAAGGAAAATTAGAGAAGTCCTGAGAAATTAGAGAAATTAGAGAAATTTTGCTGCTTTCTAATTAGAGAAATTAGAAAGCAGCAAAAAACAGCAGTGTCAAAAAGATTAGCAGATATGAAGCCAGAACTACACAACACAGGCAGAATCTCCAATTCCAGTCCAATCAGAGACGTTTCTACCAAAGCATAGAAGGAAAAACTCCAGGTTTCTTGCAGTAACACCAAATAAAGAAGAAACAGAGCAATTCTGGGGGAAACTATGGGACAATCCAATAGATTATAATAAAAAAGCAGGCTGGGTGAAAGAGGTCAAACATGTAACCAACAAATGCAAGATCTAATAATAACACCAGAATTAATAAGTGAAAGAGCAAAGAAAATTAAAAATTGGACTGCACCAAGCAACAATGAACTGCATGGCTTTTGGCTTAAACAACTAACAAGCCTCCATAAACAACTATCAAAACAGTTCAATCACATGTTGCAAGGAGGTGATATTGAACAATGGCTAACAACTGGGAAAACTCATCTCATCATGAAAGACCTAGCAAAAGGTGCAGTTCCAAGTAATTATAGACCGATAACCTGCCTGCCAACCATGTTCAAATTACTAACTGGAATAATAGCAGATGAAGTGATGCAACATTTATTAACTAACAAACAGCTTCCAGTTGAACAGAAAGGAAATTGCCCGAACACCAGAGGCACAAAAGACCAGCTGCTGACTGACAAAATGATTTTAGAAAATTGCAAGAGAAGAAAAACCAATCTAAGTGTTGCATGGATTGACTACAAGAAGGCCTTCGACTCATTGCCTCACACATGGATACTAAAATGTTTAGAAACAACTGGTGTCAGCAAAAACATTCAGATATTTATTTAAAAAGCAATGAGCATGTGGAGAACACAGTTAACAATCAATGGCGAGACACTTGGACAGGTTAGCATTAGAAGAGGCATTTTCGAAGGGGACTCACTATCCCCTCTGTTTTTTGTAATCGCCATGACCCCACTTTCACAAATGCGAAACAGAACAGGCCTCGGATACCAAACATCTAAAACATCCAGTAAAATCAACCATCTGCTGTACATGGACGATCTGAAGTTGTATGGAAAGTCCCAGTCAGAAATCGAATCATTGATAAACATTGTCCATATATTCAGTAGTGATATAGCAATGGAGTTTGGACTAGACAAGTGTGCTGCATTAATAATGAACAGAGGGAAAATAAGAAAAACAGAAGGAATAGAACTGCCCAATGGAAGCAAGATCAAGAACCTGGAAGAGAAAGAACCTTACAAATACTTGGGGATTCTCCAGGCTGATAACATGGCACACACTGAAGTTAAAAGAAAAATGGGAAGTGAATACATCAGGAGAGTTAGAAAAATCCTCAAGTCCAAACTCAATGGCGGGAACACCATACAAGCCATAAACACCTGGGCTATACCTGTTATCAGATACACTGCAGGAATAATAGATTGGACCCAAGCAGACTAGAGACACTAGATTGTAAGACCAGGAAAATCATGACTATCAATCATGCTCTGCACCCCCACAGTGATGTAGATAGGCTATACCTCCCTTGCAGCTCAGGTGGAAGAGGAATGCTGCAAGTCCATCAAACAGTAGAGGAGAAGAAAAGAGGCCTTGAAGAATATATCCAGGACAGTGAAGAAGATGCACTTCAAATGGTCAAGAACGTGAAACTATTCAACACCAATGAAACAAAACAGGCCTACAAGAAAGAACAAGTCAAGAACCGAGCAGAAAAATGGAGAAATAAGTAGGGATGTGCAAAAAACTTCTGAGGTGTGAATTCTCATTCTATCATAGCAAATGAGATTTTTTTCAATTAGACAACTCTCATGACCCCACTTTCACTTTTTCACACTCTCAATTACTAAGAATATGAGGAAGTAATCAATTTAGCACACTTCACCTTATGAAGACAAACCTCAGAATTCACCAAAATTCACCCCTCTGCCCAATCACTCTGAAATTGGGGACGGGTGGTAGCCTCCACCCATTAGGCACTATCTACCAGCCCACCCCACTCCTTTGGGGCAGATCCACTTTCTGCCCCCAATCTGCCCCAAAGACACCAAATATTCCCCAAAAATCAGCCCTCTGCCCAATCCCCCTGAAATTGGGGTGGTAGCCTCCACCCATTAGGCACTACCACCCCACCACATTCTTTTGGGGCAGATCCACTTTCTGCCCCCAAACTGCCCCAAAGTCACTAAAACTTCAAAAATTCTCAAAAAATCAGCCCTTTGCCCAATCCCCCTGAAATTGGGGTGGTAGCCTGCACCCATTAGGCACTACCACCCCACCCCACTCCTTTTGCCCAGATCCCATGCTATGCCCCTGAACTGCCCCAAAGTCATTAAAATTTCAAAAATTCCCCAAAATCAGCCCTTTGCCCAATTCCCCTGAAATTGGGGTGGTAGACTCCACCCATTGGGCACTACCACACCACCCCCAAATTTTGCCCCTGGGCCCCTTTTTTACCCCCGAATTGATTCAGATTCTGATTAAATCCAAATCCGAACCGAATCAAGGGTCATTCGGGTGGCCCATATTCGGGCACAAAACAGAACAGGGGTGATTCGGTTCGGGTCCCGAACCGAATCACAGAATTCCTGAATTGCACACCCCTAGAAATAAGCCACTGCATGGTCAATATTTGCACAATATAAGTGGAAAATCAGACATCACCAAGACCTGGCAATGGCTTAAGAATGGCAACTTGAAGAAAGAAACAGAGGGTTTAATACTGGCTGCACAAGAACAAATGCAATAAGAGCAAAAGTCCAAAAATCAACAACAAACAGCAAGTGCCGCCTTTGTAAAGAAGCAGATGAAACAGTGGACCACCTAATCAGCTGTTGTATAAAGATCGCACAGACTGACTACAAACAAAGGCATGACAAGGTAGCAGGGATGATACACTGGAACATCTGCAAAAAATACAAGCTACCTGTAGCCAAGAATTGGTGGGACCATAAAATTGAAAAAGTTGTCGAAAATGATGATGTAAAAATATTATGGGACTTCCGACTACAAACAGACAAATATCTGTCACACAATACACCAGATATAATTGTAGTCGAGAAGAAAGAAAAACAAGTGAAAATAATCGACATAGCAATACCAGGGGATAGCAGAATAGAAGAAAAAGAAATAGAAAAAAAATCACCAAATACAAAGATCTACAAATTGAAATTGAAAGGCTGTGGCAGAAAAAGACCAAAATAATCCCAGTGGTAATTGGCGCCCTGGGTGCAGTTCCAAAAGACCTTGAAGAGCACCTCAACACCATAGGGGCCACAGAAATCACCATCAGCCAATGACAAAAAGCAACTTTACCGGGAACTGCCTATATTCTGCGACGATATCTATAATAACAGCAACAACATTGATGATAAAATTCATCCATCCCAGGTCCTTGGGAAGGACCCGATGTCTGTATAAAACAAACCAGTCAATAACACCTGTCTGACTGTGTAAACAACAACAACAATAATAATAAAGCACATTTGAACTTCCTGCTTGAAACTCCAGCTGCATCTAATGCTTCAATCCTGTGCTCAAAGACACTGACTAAGGCAGAAAAAGACTCCAAGAGCTGTGACAATTATCCAGTCATGGTCATCTAGATTAAAATTAAATCGATCTGTACAATTTAGACTGACATTTGTCAGTCATGATCCCATTCTCCTCTTCTTTTTGTTTGAAAATTACTCTCCTCACTTTTAAGTGTTGACTAAATTCACAATGCAATATAGAGGCATTTGGGTGGGGAGGCAGGGTTGGCAATGGAGTTCCTTAACTATAATGTATATGGCTTTGCATATCTGAGTTTCAATCTTTGCTTTTATGTTATTTGCAGTAATAAAAATATTTTTGCTAAAGGTTTCCTAGCTCCCTTATTTCTTAAGAAAGTAATTTTAAAAAGCAATTTTAATATTATCCAATGACCTGTTCTCAAGTGCCCGTAAAAATGGAGTTTGTATTGAGAATCAACCCCTGCCTCCTGCTTCATCTGAGAACAATGCATGCTTCACATTAGCCCTTCTGACTGTATGGGTTCAAAGGGAATATTTAAACCAATAAGCAATGGAAATGAAGCATCGATGGAAGTGTTGCCAGCCACGTAAACATTAAGAAGTATATGAAGGAGAGTATTATCCATAAAAGCACACTGTGTGAAATGTGTGTATTTGCTATTTGCCTGCAAATAAATAAAGACAATCAAACAAACTCGCCCTAAAGCCTGTTTGTTCTTTCTATTAACTTTGCACTGCATTTGATTTTTATCTGTAAACAATATTCTTCTCGGGGGTTATGCGCATGCTGTCGGCTTGCTGCATTTCTTGACATTTCACCATCATTATTATAGTCTCTTTTGTTGTTCTCAGTTTTCTTATTTTCTTTCTAGAGGTTGTATTTTATGACTTGTGCCTAGTGATCTGAAATAGTATACACTGATGGGTTTGTCTTTTCCCCAAACCAAACAAAAGCCCCAAGTTCCCAGGCAAATGTAATTCTTCTGCTAAAACAAGAGCTGCTGCTTCTTGAAATGGTCCCCTGCTTCCCTCCTCAGTTCAGCCAACAGCAATAGGCTGCTGTTTTTTCAGTGTGATATATCATTCTCTGCCCATATTTGTTGTAAATGCCCAGAAACATGGGTTTGAGGTGGTAAACAAAATAAATAAATAAGCATGTGATATTCTCCCAAACCATGTTGCATCAGCTCTTAACACCACTATTGGAGTCAAGGAATATTTGTCTTTCCTTATTTAAGACCAAAGTGTGTTCTGAGGCACGTGGACCATGGGTTTCCTCAGAAACCTATTAGGGTTGGTTAGTTTCATGTCCCTGTCCGCCACGATCCTTGCCTACTCTAAAACAGGGGTGGGCAAACTTGACTCTCCAGCTGTTGTTGAACGACAACTCCCATCATCCCCAGCAACAATTTAACATGGCCGGGGAAGATGGGAGTAGTAGTTCAACAACAGCTGGAGGGCCAGATTTGCCTAGCCTTGTTCTAACTGTTTGGGCTTCACAAGTATTCCCATTAAATGCCTGAAAAGGTGTTCTTGGTGAATATTCTAGGGTGTTGTTTTTTACAGTGGCCGAATTTGGGAATGGAATTTGCAAGTCCTGGGAAATTCCCTACACTAAATATGGCGGGGGGTGCATTAGTTACCTTTAAAATTAAGGTAGTTGCGGCTGCAGTGGAGACAGCTGTGGCAGAGACATCAGAGGCGACACCAGGGGCTTCTCCAACCCGCCCCCACAGCCTTCCAAACAACAGCCTTGGCCAGCTGCAGCCAGGTTCAGGCCTCTGTGCACGTGCAGAAGCCATTAGAGTGACCTCCAAGCATGCACAGAGACAACACACACCCCGCCCCCGTCATCATTTACTGTAGGGGATCCCCCTCTATTTGTAAAGGGGATTGAAAACCAGTTAGGCTGGCTCACACATCCCTAGTTCTCAAGGCCCCTGCTTCTTAACTGTACATTCATCTACTGGTTAGGTTTACCCCACGCACAGTCCTCTGTCCTCCTCCCCAATAGGTGAGCCAGGCCAGCAACTTCACCACTTGGCTCGAGGCAGGGCAGCCAGCTAGCTACTGGACTAGCCTCTTTGCATGCTGGCGCAGTCATGCATGCAAGGCCTCCCACTCACTTGCTCTTCTTGACGACTACAAACATTTATACACAGCTTTTCAACAACAAGTTTCACAGTGGGTTTCAAATATAAATAAATAATAAGATGCTCCTCTATCCCCAAAGGGCTCACAATCTATAAAGAAATGCTAGGTAACACCAACTTCAGCAATTGAAGGAATGCAATGCTGCGAGTGGATAGGGCCAGTTTCTCTCCCCATGTTACTCCCCAGTTTATCTCCTGCCCGCCTGCCCTTCACATTCAGCCCCAGTGCAGGCCATGCTTCCTTTGAGCTGGCAGGCGGGCCTCTCATTTGCCATTGCTGCTTCCCCGTCGCCCACCCGCCCGCCTGCTTCCTGGCCGCTTTCCTACTGCCCTCCCAGCTGTTTCCCCACTGGCTGGCCATTGGCCAGCCGGCATCCTACCAGTTAGCCCCCCCCCCCATCTGCCAGCCACTGTTTTCTTCTCTGCCCACCCACTGCCGTCTTTCCCCCCACTGGCCTGGCTGCCGCTGCCATTTTCTTCCCTCCCGCCTATGCCCATCGCTATCCAGGCAGCTGCTTGAGAACTCTCACGAGAGCTGTCATGCATGGGACTGGCAACAGGTACGTTTAAGAGAATTCTGTTTATAGATGATCCATCCACATGGCCTCGGATGCTATCCTGGCAACCACATTTTGCAATAGCTGCAGTTTATAAATCCTTGCTGTATGGGGCAACCCCATACAGAGTGAATTGCAGTAATCCAAACACAACATGATTAAGACATTGCTCTATATATTGGAATATATCAGATTTTATCTGATCTCCAAGCACTGCCTTCTGGAATCTACCCAGTATAATAATGAAAGCTGCTGAAATGTCTAAAAGAATCAACACAATCATATTCATGACCATCTCTCAATGCAGGTTATCCACCAAGGCAACCAAGGCATTTTCAGTTCCAAAACAGGTAAACAGTTACAATGGACAGGATTTAAATAGTTTTATCTAAGAAAATATAGAGTTAAGTTACCATTCAGCAGATGTGGCATTCTGCACATATATTTTGTACTAATTCCATATGTTTTCCATGTAGGAATAATGTTATTTAGAGACCGCTCTCAAGATACATAGTTCATCTTTTAGGTTACAAAACAGGGATTTTTTTAAATTAAGGAACAACTAGAGATGCATGGATATTGTCCTGGTACCCCAGCAATGTTCTAGTCATATCAAAATCTAAGGTCCTTAGATGTTTTGTCTGGGAAGGAACCTCCGCATAATTTTCATAATTATGCTTTAGGCAAACTTCATAATTTTGCTATGGGCAAAATCTGGTGACAATCTAGAATTGTGCAGAATCTAGGGATGTGCTCAAAGCATGTCAGCACCTCTATCTGAGGTGCCGAGATGCTTCAAGCTGCCCCAGCTGAATCAGTCAGTCAGTCAGTCAGTCCAGCTGAATCGTTTCAGTGGGAGGGGGGAACAGGAACTTTAAAAGGAGGAAGGCAGGTCTTTGCAGCTCCTCTGTTGCCCCCACCACCACACCACAGCTGCGCTGTCAGTATTAAATGCTGTGCTGTGCAGCTGCTGGGAGCAGCTATGCAGCCACATGGCATGGTGTTTAATACCAACAGTGCCACGGTGGATGGCAGGGGGCAGTGGAGGAGCAATGGAGGGGCAGGTAAGACCTGCCTGCCTTCTTTTACAGCACCTGCTCTCCACCTGCCCAGATGTGTGCGAAACAGTTCATGCACATCCATAGCAGAATCTTCCATGCAAATAGTACTGGCCTTGTTGAAACTCTTTTTGCTTCCCTTGAAATTCCTCCCAATTTTCACCTAAGGAAAGATCCCTAAATTTGCTTGGATTTTGCTTCAGGGAAAATTCAGTGACAACCCTAATATTCCTGCTGGAGGACAAATCATGGGTGACAACCTGCCTTCATGTCTTGCTTGGGAACTTCCTGAAAGCATCTGGCTGGCCACTTTTGAAAACAGGAAGCAGAATTAGATAGATGCTTTGCTTCATCCTCTTCCTACAACTGCTTCTCACACACAACCATGCATGGCAGAGCGACTGGAATCCAGAATTCTGGAGTCCCTTCATTCATACACCTCCATTGTGTGCATTATTAATTCAGGTAAGATATGTGACCTACAAAAAATAATATGAAAAGCAGTCTACAGAGTGCTTGAATTCTGGTCTCAGTGGAAATGCTTGTGATTGAGTCATTTCCTATTGCAGTGGATGCCATGAACTAAGAAGAATTCTGTCATTTTGTTCTGCTTTTCATTACAAGGACAGAATGTCAAGGTTTTGGTATTTACAGAACTGCTGGGCAAAACAGCAGAATTGATTTTCAACTTCTTGAAAATATTTTGAGGAAGAATGGGTTGGATTTGTTAAAGTGAGTAGCTTTGCCGTGCTGCAAAGGAAAATGTCAGTGATGGTGGCACAAGTCAAAATGGCTCAAATAACATTTGCACAGCAGTAACAAGAGAAAAGGGATTTCATGTGACATTTGGGCTTCTTGACACATAATTGACACAGTAATGCCAAGCATGCTGGTTAATGCTCTGGCACTTGGGCAGAAGCAATTGTGTCCAAAATTGCAAGTCACATTTCCAGCCCTTGCAGCACTACAAAGCCTTGAAGGACTTTGTTGATTTTATGGCTATCAAATGACACTTCTGTGCAGGCCTATTCAAGAGCTAGCTAGCTTGCATTGCTGCTAATAACAGAATGAAGACAACTCCATTTGAAAAGACATTTCTGCTTCTAGAGAAATGATTTGACTTGTGACATCCGAAAGCACTCACAGATGCCAGTCAAGCTGAATTACCTTCCTTTGCACCAAAATGGAAGCCCTTTTCAGTTCGCCATGTATTAATGACATGCTGTTCTAGTCCCTTTCTTTTAGAGAAAGGAGCATTGCATGAAGGGTTCTTTTTCTCTATGACTGGAGCTCATCCGGGGCAGAGCAACCATTGGGTGAAAGGCTTCAAAGAACTCAGGCCGCCAATGGTGAAAAGCCGCTGAGAGAACCCCGCCCTGTGTGGCTCAGGCTCCATAGGAGCCCAGAGTGAACTCCCCCCTCCCATGCTGGGGCCGCTGAGAGCCCTGGCGAACACTTCACCAATTACTTCAAGCAGCTCCGACTGCCCAATAGAACGTTTTCCCCTTCCTCTCCCTCTCTGGAGGGAGAGAAAGGGGGGAAAGTCCTATTAGGCAGCCGACCGTGCCTGAAATGATGCGCCAAGAGCTCGTTCAGGCTCTCAGCAGCCCAGGCCATGCCCCCTTTACATGACAAAGTCACATGACAAGAGGGTGTGGCCTGGGCTGCCGAGAGCCCGAACGAGCTCTCAGCGCATCATTTTAGGCATGGTCGGCTGCCTAATAGGACGTTTTTCCCTTTCTCTCCCTCCAGAGAGGGAGAAGAAGGGAAAAACGTTCTATAGGGCAGTCAGAGCTGCCTGAAATACTTGGCAGAGAGTTTGCCCGGGCTCTCAGCGACCCGGGCATGGGAGGAGGGGGTTAGCTCTGGGCTCCTATGGAGCCCAAGCCACACCCTGTGCGCATGACATCACGCACACGGGCATATTGGAAGGGGCCGCTGAGCAGGGCTGGACACAGGCTGCCACTCGGCTGGCTCCGCACCTGAGCTCATCAGAATGGGTTGCGGACTGAGCATGCTCGAGACAGCGCCAGATCATGTGATACTAGTTTCCTGTTGCCAGGAGGCACCAGAGCCCCTGTTCCGGGGCTGAAGCGTAGAGTATGGCATATGTAGAAAGAGAGAGAAAGCCTAAGAAGGCAATAAGTTAACAACCAGAACAATGCGAACAAGAGAACATAGAGATATTTACTAACACTGTAGTATCCTGAGGCCTGTTTCCACCCAAAAACTGGTAGTCTTCCCAAACCAGAGAAACCATATATACATCCATGGGTGGGCTTGATGAGCTCCAGTCACTGGGGAAAAGAACTCTTCATGGTAAGTCCAATGTTCCCTTCCCCCCAGTGCTGGAGCTCATCAGAATGGGACATGCCCAAGTGATCTGAGAAAGCGGGTGGGGAGATGTATACTCTAGACTACCTGTTGTAAGACCGAACAACCAAAGGCCACTTGGGGTGAAAGAAGGAGGCTATTTTGTAATGCCATATGAAGGGAGTTACAGGAGACCATGTAGCTGCTCTACAGATATCTATCAGAGGGATGTGTGCCAAAAAGGCCACTGAGGTAGCTGCTCTGTGAGTGGAATGTGCGATAATTCTGGTAGGGACTGGTAAATTAAAGGTTTCATAAATCAGGAGGATGCAAGGCCTGATCCATCTAGAGTACCCTTGGAGACCCTGGAGCCTAGTGAAGATAATTGGAATGAAACGAAGAGAGAGTCAGATTTGCAGAATTCTCTGGTGTAACAGATAGAGACGCGCAGAGCCCTGTGGACATCAAGGGTGTGCCATGCAATTTTCCTAGAATGGGATGGTGACAGACAGAAGGAGGGTAGTACTATGTCCTGAGAGCGGTGAAAGGAAGAACTAACCTTAGGAATGAAGGTGGGGTCAAGCTTCAGGACTACAGAGTCTGATTGGAAGATTCAGAACTCTTTCCTAACTGATTGAGAGGGCACCCCAGTTTGGATACTCTGTGAGCTGATGTGACAGCTACCAGGAACAGGACCTTGTAGGATAGGTCCTGGAGGGAGGCAGAGGACAAGGGTTCAAAGGGCGGTTGGGTGAGTGTATTCAGGACCTTGTTCAGGTTCCATGATGGGAACCTGTGAACAGCAGGGGGACAGATTGGATGTCCCCTTGAGGATTCTTGTAATGTGTGGGTGAAGTGTGGACAACCCAGGAGAGGACAGGTCCAGAACTGATGCTAGGGTGGAGGTCTGGTGTTTCAGAGTGCTAGGGCAGAACTTCAACTCAAGCCCAGACTGGAGGAAAGCCAGAACCTTGGGAACTCCCACCAAGATAGGGTCACTATGTTTTCTACACGCCCATTGAGAGAAGGCTGCCCATATGGCCTGGTAAATGCATTTGGTGGCCAGGCGCCTGGAGGCCAGAATAATATCTTGGACTGGGGGGGGGGTGCATAGCCCTGATGGCATCACCAGTTCTTTTGCCCAAAGGATTGATGCTCTGTTGATGCTCTGGCAAAGATCAATTTCATGGTTGCCGCCTTGATGACCATGGCAGATGCCTCATGAGCATTTCTGAGGAGTAGACTGCACTCTTTATACTCAGATATTTTGAGTTGTTCTTGCCCCTCAGGAACAAGAGGGGCAGGAACAGATATGAGTTGCACCACAAGGGCATCAATGTAAGGGATTGCCAGAAGTGAACTAATGTCTTATGGAAGAGAGTAATGTTCCTTGGGGCAGACTCCCACTGGCTTAGAGGAGATGTGTCTTTCCCACTCTGCTAGCATGACCTTACGAAACATGGGGAGTGGGGACCATGGCAGAAGGGGTGGAGGAGGAAGGGAAGACACTTTGGTCCAATTCTGTCGAGATTCCTCAATAGGTGTAACATCATTAATAGTCCTAGCCTTAGCAAGGACTTCAAAAACTATGGATGAGAATAGACATGAGGAGAGGGGTACTTGTTGTGTGACTTCTTCCTCAGATAACTCTCCTTTCTCCCTATCAGACACCCACGGGTTAAGAGGGTGAGAGTGAGAGTATTCAGAATCTGACCTTGGCAAGATCGGGTTCCCAGATGGATGTGGTAGCAGCAGTGGTGGAGGCAATACAGGTACAGGCAGAGACAACACCAGGGGTATCGCAGGAGGGATAGGGACTGTTGGTTGCATATGCAGACACTTAGGTGGAGGTGGTTGGTCCTCAGAGGAGGATGCATGGTGCACCCTCATTTTATGTCTAGCGTCCTGAATGGGACAAAAAGGCCCCATTCTGAACATGGAATGGCCTCCTTCCTGGAGCTGAAGCCATGAGAGGAGGAAGACATTCGCCCAGCAGTATGTCTGGGTCTGATAGGAGGCCCTGTCGGGAGAGCAGAGGCAATTGGCCATGGTACCACAGAGGCAGGGAGGGAGGGGTTGCATAACACCTTGCATTCTCTCACAGTGAAATCCCTCAACCAGTCAGCAACGTGTGGGGTAAAGGAAATTGTTGGACCCTGAGGAGAGACATTGGTACCTACACCAGCAGCCACTGTGGAGACTGTTCTGAGGCACTGGAAGGGTGCCCTCTTGTTTCTCCACTGCTTCCTCATGAGATGGGGCCAGGTCAGCAGAATCCACAGGAAGCGTGGCACAAATTGTCCCAGTTGGGATAGGGAACCATTGGCACAGGGGGAATGTGCGGACCAGCCAGTTCCCCCTCCACCACAATAATCACGGGGTTAGCCATTGGCACGGGGAGAATACACGGGTGTATGTCTATCTGTATGTATCTATGTACTTGTAGATTTGAAGGACAGCCTTCTTTTCTCTTGTGGGTCAAAATGCAACTAGGGGCAGTTATTCACATAGCCTAAAGGCAACGGGATATCTTCTTCCTGTGCTGATCTTCCACCTTAGTTTGCAACCTCTATAACTACATTCTTTCAAACAAACAAAAAATGTTGGTGAAAAACTACATGCAACTAACCAGTTGTATCATTTGGACGTCAGGCAGTGAAGCACAGTTTACTACAAGCAGTATACCACACATAGTTTGAGCTGCCCATGGTGTTATTGTAGTGCTCTCACAAGCTTTTTTTATCTGAAAACATCACATAGGAACGTTAATGCATGCTACCACCTCCCAGAAAGACCTCACTAGGCTAAAGGGAAGGTCTACCTTTTAGGTTCATGTTTGCTTCTATGGTTTCCACAAGTATCGGAACACATGGGAGAATGTTAACTAGCACCGAAATTAATTAGGAGCCCCTGGTGGTGCAGTGGTAAAACTGCCGCCCTGTAACCAGAAGGTTACAAGTTCGATCCTGACCAAGGGGCTCAAGGTTGACTCAGCCTTCCATCCTTCCAAGGTCGGTAAAATGAGTACCCAGAATGTTGGGGGGCAATATGCTAAAATCATTGTAAACCGCTTAGAGAGAGAGTGGTATATAAATGTAAGTGCTATTGCTATTTAGAAAAAGAAATTTGAATTTCATAATACTACATTTCCCAATGATGTAAATAAAGCACTTTTTGAATTTAGCACCAAACACCCATATTCAGACTGCAGTTTTATGAACACTTATACCTGGGAGTAAGTCCCATTGACCTGATGGGGTTTATTTCCAAATAAGCATGCGTAAGACTGCACTGTCAGTTCCTAAAGACTAATTTAAAATTAAAACGTTGGCACGCGTCATGGAATCTCTAGAAAGCTTTCATGAGAAGATATCAATTTGCTGAAACCCTATTTTCCCACACATTACGTTTCATGAAATCTGAAGGCATTCACATACTTTCACTTAAGAGAGGAAATCACTGGATTTTCAACCTGTGGATATTTCGTTTCAGCAGTATTGTCAAATCTTCCCATATGACATTTTTAAACATAGGAATGATTAGCAGAAGCCCTCCTGTGTCATACACTTGCAATGTGATACTGTAAGTGACCCTTTGTTCTTTCAGCTGTGGTATCACCTCAGACTGGCAATTTGGATTCCTTTCTTAGCAAGAGGTTTGCTACCTTGGCCCCATATCGCGACACAAGAAATAATCTTTTGAAATACCAGGGTTTTTAACTTGTCAGAGAATGCCATCTCTGTCCCAATAGCTCCTTAAAGAGAAGACTGTGAAATCTATCTTCCTCCATAGCTCATTCTCTTTTTCAGAAAAAGGCACTGAGCATTCTTTGAAATAAGCTGAACGAATCTTCTCAGAATCTCCTGCAAGAGATTAATGAGGCAGTCTTCAAAGCACAAAGTCATGGGAGAACCATTAATAAAGCTAATAATGGCTACAGTGAGTTGTGTCCTCCTCCTGTTGAATTTTCTGCACAGAAGAATGGAAATGCCCAGAATTTCATCATTGATGCCACTACATATTATATTTTGAAGACTTGATGAAGTCACAGAATCCTGCAACAAAAGATGTTACAGGTGGACCTAATTAACTGTGGGGTTTCTGTTCCCACCAATTTCCATGGATAATGAAACCGGAAATAATGAGGCATTGAGTCTATGGCAATTGGGGTTCCTGGAGGAAAAAAAGGGCCCCCTAAAAAGCAGTAAAAGGTGGAAATAAGTGAAATAAAGTACCATGTTATGTTCTTCAGGTGTCCAGCCATCCAGCAATGCCCTCAAAACTCTGTATTCTGCCATTCTACTGCGAAAAATCGTGGGGAATTTTGTTTTTACAAAAAAGCAACAAAATGGCTGATTAGCTAAATGGTGGCCGGAAATGACCTTGGAACCACGGACACATGGATTTTAACCCTTTTTCCACCCATGTAGGTATGCAGAGGTCGGGTCTCCTTTGCCTGTCCACGGATATGTAAAATTGTGGGTGTTGGACTATGTGTGATGTGGTCCACTCGTATATTCCACTTGTACAAACAAACAAATGACACTTTGATAACAGATAATCTAAACAGCAAATTTTTAAAAAACCCCAACATATTTAGGATAAGAGTTATAAAAGTCATGAAAAACAGACCATAACAAAAACAGACTGTGAGCATAGCATTATGGCCTTATTAAAATAATTAGTGGGCAGATGGAAAGTTTTCATAAATACAACACCAGTTGTTACTACAAAGAATGTAGCTCAGTCTATCTAAAGAGAGTCAGTCAAATCTTCCAAGCACTGGTCCTAATGTTTTTTTCTTATTTATGTGGTTAAGTATTGCAATTTGAACCAAGAGTTGTATCCAAAGACAATTAATGACTAAAGCCCTATTCACACTATGTTCAACACTTATACAATGAGTGTACATTGTACTCAGGTACAGATCTGTACACAGGTACAGCATTTTACATTGAACACAGGTGCAGAAGTACACTTCCTATCTGTACCATATGTTTGAGGGACATGTACCCATGTTTCACTTTTAAAATGAATGCAGGTACAGTCATTCACACATAAACATATACTGTACAAGACTACAGACATCTGTCTATTTTTTTAAACACTACACATTCATACATCCTATATTCCCGCCATGTTCTCAGAAGCAAGTTCCAATCAATCAAGGGTAAAATACCACCCTTAAATGAAACTTCCCCTTTCTTTCAGGATCTTCAAAATGGCATTTTATTGTGTTCTTCCAATAGGTAATTTCATTTGCAAGTTATCCATCCATTAAACAATTGCTTCAATTGATCATTTAACAGCCCTATTTAATCATCAGTCCTATTTATTAGAATCTTGCAACATTATAAACATCAAGCATATGAATTTGGCCACTGCCTGGCTATATGGGCCATTGGTCTGACAGCTGTAGCGACTTTTGGAAATCCAGCTTTGCCATCAGAACCTAAATAGCATAGCAGAAGATTATTCACAAGTGCCATCTACTGATTTCGCCAATGTTTATTCTCGGAAGCTCTGATCTTTCCTTTAGAAGAAATAAAAATCTTTTATTGAGTTTAAATGACATTTCACATAGAGTTCTCAGGCCTTCTATTTTTTTTCCCCATATCAAGGCCAGGAATTGGCTTCTGACCTATTTGCATCTGAAGGCTGGAGACAAACGCTGTATATTTCTAAACAAGCTATAAATGCTACCACGATCCTTTTCGTTAAGAGATTCCTAAGAATGGCTACTGTTGCAGAATGCCATTGATTTGATAGACTATGAAAACACTGGAGAAACTGCTAAATTTATCAAGCCTGAACTGGCACATAAAGACAGCTTTTTGACAAAAGAAGTCATGTGAAAGCTATTTTCAGGGAAACATTTCACATGCTGACAGAGCTTTTCTTTTTTTCTTTTTTCTGGCGGTACTGGACAACGTTATTCAAAGATAAAATGGTGGCTGTGCTATAAGAACTCACATTGGCTCTGCTCTCTAAATTTTGCTTCAACAGTTGCTGCTGGATGCAATTTTCCTTCTTTGATAATCCAGCAGATCCAAGATAAAAATAATCCTTGTGGTTATGTTGGCTTTACACTGCACACTGGGTTGACCTATTTCATAGTACCCCTTAAGGCTGGGCTATCCCATGCTGTGCCCACTGGTGACAGGGCATCCACAAAATTGTTTACTGTTGCCTGAACTTCAACTGGGCAAAATTCTGGCAAACCTGCCCATTTGCCCCTCCTCTCTCATTTGCTCTCGCTCTCCATTTATCTTGCTTCTCCTGCTTTCCAAGGTGCAGGCAGCAGAATAGGGCTCCAGAGCACGCACTGAATTTTAAGTGAAAGAGGAGGAAGTAGAGAAAGAGGTCAGCTGTGGAAAGTGGCAATGGCCCTCTGCTCTGCCCCATTCACCTCTCCTGTCCTCTCTCCTTTCTCTTTTTATCTCCTCCCCACTTTTCCTGTTCTGCCTCTTCCAGAGGACCTGGAAGGAGACGGAGTGGGCAGCAAGATGGAGCTCCAGAGCTTCTATTCAACTGCACAACCCTTGGTAATGTCAACTATTACCCATTGCCTGGACTTCCCTTCTGACATCAGCCACATCTGCACTGTAAAAAGGCCTTCTGAAGTTTGCATCTCCCAAATAAAACCCAGCCCCTGCTCCTCTGCTTTGCCTGGAATTTTATTTCAGTTCTCGTTTCCCACCACCACCTGCCCCCGTCCCTCTCTCTCTTGGCCTCACTAGGCTGCTTAGCTCATTAATTCATCATTATGTAAATAGGGGTGAAATTTACAGTCTACCACTTTGATTCCTATAAATGAGGAGATGCACACTTAATTAAGTATGTCCTTTGGTAAATGAATGGGATGGAGGGAAGGACAAAAGAGTTGAGGCCTATTCATGTTATGTTCAGAGCACATACAATCTGAATTGGAGACCAAGCTACAGTGTACGCCATACAGATCTGTACACACACATAGTTACTCAAATGTTATGTTCAGTACTTCTTTATACTTCCTATCTGTACCTTGCAAGGGGACCTGTAGCTGGATTAACTTTTAAAATGAGTGCATGTACAGTCATTCACATAAACACATGTACATGTGTAAAAGACATTTGTATACATGTACAATGTGATGTCTGAATAGGGCTTTTCTGTTTCAACAAAGCTTAGGAAGAGAAGCACTGCTTCATGCATTTGAGACAGGACCTGCCTCCATTTTGTGACTAGTTATGCTGCATTGGCAGCCATTTTGCATGACTGCTTTTCAGAACTCAAAAGGTTCTCACAGGTGCCTCAACACTGGGAAAACCTGCTTAAGGTGTACCATGTAATCAAACAACTCAATTAAACTTAAAGACAACACTTGAGTGATGTCACCAGTGTCACTGGTATGGTCAGAATTGTGCAAACAAACAAAAAAAATCAACAAATACCATCAACAACAACTGATGGAAGACTCTTGTGGTAAGTAACCAGATTTCTGGCAGTAAGATAAGTTACGCTGGACCAAGTGGCAGTTGGTGGATGCTGTGACAGGGGGATGAAGGCAGAATATACCTTTAACAATCGATAAAAGCTCCCACCACCACCTCCTGACATCCCACCCAGCCAGCCCCTCTCATACTCTACCCTCACTGCTCAGCTGAAACATATAACCAAAGGGCCACACGTGTAAGGAACAAACCAAAGCCAGCAACAAACCGTGTGCAAACAGCAAATATATATATAAACATGCAAATTCAAAGATTAAATAATTATACTTATATATGTGTGTGTGTGTGTCTTAAATTCTTTAAATAAACATACATATTTCAAAGGAACACTAGAAAATGTCCAAAGTTGCCCAGAGCACAGAATAATGAAGATGGTAAAAATATACCAATCTTGCTAAATCAGTATGAAGGACTGTGATGTTACAACAGAACACCAAAACAAGTTCACTATTTCCCAAAGTATAAGAGCTTAAGTATTTAAAGAATTTAAGACACACATATATATAAAAGTATAATTATTTAATCTTTGAATTTGCATGTTCATATATATATTTGCTGTTTGCCCACTGCTCAGCTGGCCAATGTGCATGTTGTGCTGACCGGCCACCACATACATGCATCAATCAGCTGAGCAGTGGGGACAGGGTGCACAGTGGAGGATGTGCAGGAATGTGCAATGAGTTGGCCATGTGGGGTGCCAGGCAGTGATGGTACAGCTTTTACTAAACATTAATGGTATACTCCACCCTCCGCTCCCCGCCCCATCCCAGCATCCATCAGCTGTCACTGATATTACCAATAAACACCAAACCCCTGATTGCTCCCTTTGAGAGCAGTGAGGACTGGAAGAAAACTGTGGCTTAGGATACCACACATCTGAGAGCACTAGAAGAAACCTTACACAGCATCATCCAAGCACATTCTACTCTTCCAGGAGACTGTGAGTTGTAATTCTTTCTGCCTGATCTTATATAGGTCAGCTATATCCATAGGAAATAACAGATATCTTTGAGAAGTGCTGTAGGAAATGGGACAGATTTTCAGTCACAGGCTTGTGTATCTGCAGATAAGGATAAGCGGTAATGGTAAACAGAAAAATCTCACACACTGGAGCAAGCAAGATCTGCCAGGGAAACAGAAGTAGGCTGCACACACTAGCCAAGAAGCCAGTCTAAAATAACCCTGTGATAACAAAGCTCTTTCCTGTAGTCTGTTTCATAGCAAATTCAACAGGAAAGCCAAAGCTGAAACTAAACTTATTAAAAGCTATGGATGAAACCATGGCTGCATTGAAGCCCACAGCAATTCTTCCATCGACTAAATGGCATCAGCATCCCACACACAAACCTTTTATTTTATTCATATTACAAAATATGCAGCACTTTATATACTTCACAAGCTATGACCAATATCCACAGTTGTCCTTAGTCTGGAACAGGAGTCCTTCTTCCGGAACAATGGGTCCGGGCCGTTGAATCCAGTCTGGATACAAACCGAACCAGCAAAACTGGTTTTGTGCACAACCCTAATCGAATGTGGCGGCCATGGGGTGCCAATGCACCCACACCAAGGACACTCTTCTTTGTATGCTACATGGAAGATTTTGTTGGTATTAGAAACGGGGGACACTTGGCACGCTGTGCTCTTTCTGCAGCATATTAAAATTTGTTTTGTGCTGGTCTATTTGGTTGCTGATCCATTCTGCATTTGAGAGTAACTGGGCAAAAGCGGTAAGATCGTGATGAGGGAGGAGGCCCCCGTTTGCCTGCTGCCGCACCTCCCATTGTCTTCACTCTGCAACTGCCTCACAGTGTCGGGAACATTACTTATTAACTTCAGCACAAGAAAATATGGTGGGATAAGGGGCTTAGTATGTGAAAGGAACCTTGTGCTCATTCACGAAGGGAGTATATGTTGAGCCATGGGGCCTCCAAGGCTGCCCATTGGCATGGTCCAATGTCCACTCTAGTTGTCCTTGGCAGTATCTGTTGCCCTGCAGCTGCCCCTTGGTTTGAAGAGCTCTGCTACATGCACTATCAGGCCCTGTCCTCAGTAGATACTTTTGATGAGGCTTTGAGGGCATGTCTCTGCAACTGGCCCACAGTGCATGGAGTAGTTGCCTGGCCACACACCCATGCATCCAGTGCTGCAATTCACAGTTTGAAAAATTAACTATGGGTTCGTCAACCTCCAGTTTTGTGTTACAAGCGAATGCAGCCTGGGTCTTGGAGATCCAAGTCAACAACTCACTATGCAAGTTTGGGACATAGGAAAATAAGAACATAGGAAGCTGCCATATACTGAGTCAGACTATAGGTCCATCTAGCTCAGTATTGTCTTCACAGACTGGCAGCGGCTTCTCCAAGGTTGCAGGCAGGAATCTCTCCCAGCCCTATCTTGGAGATGCCAGGGAGGGAACTTGGAACCTTCTGCTCTTCCCAGAGCGGTTCCATTCCCTGAGGGGAATATCTTACAGTGCTCACACTCCTAGTCTCCTTTTCATATGCAACCAGGGCAGGGACCAGCTCTCCTCTTTGTACCTTTGTATCTTTGTCCCTTTTCTGGGAAGGAACTTGCAGTTCTAAGGCATAGTAATAATCCAAAGAAAGATTAACTAATAGTTATGCCACAATAAGCTCCTCATTCAACCCCAGCACCTTGCTCAGCTTTGCAGCAGAGGCAGATGAGATCTTCCTTCTCTAAATCTTGGTGGAGGTTTCTCAAATGTAGTTAAGGAGAATATAATTACTTTTACATTGATTTAAAGGAAATGTATTATCTCAGTCTGACTTTTAGTCCAGCTCTGATGCCTCGCAAGACCCACCAGCTGTTAACGTCTTTTAGCATCTATGCCAGCCTTATACAATATTAAAGCCTACTATGGGGATTCTGCTTCTTAAATGATCAATACCCCTGCCTCCTTATTGTTAATCTCTCTTTCCTTGAAGAATTTAATCACCCTAATTTATGTCTGTGTACAGGTGGGGTACATTTCCCCCCTCTGTTTTCAAGAATGCATTTTTCTTCTATTTATATACATCTATATGTGTATATTATTCTTTCTCCGTCGTCCAGTAAGAAAAAATAAATCATAGAACTCCAGTCTCAATCCACTCAATCCATGTCTACCAACACTTCTTCCAGAAGATGCTTAGGCTTTCATAAACCTCCAACACATATACACAAGCCACCTAATGGCGCAGTGGGGAAATGACTTGACTAGCAAGCCAGAGGTTGCCGGTTTGAATCCCCACTGGTATGTTTCCCAGACTAAAGGAAAAACCTATATCCAGCAGCAGTGATATAGGAAGATGCTGCAAGGCATCATCTCATACTGCGCAGGAGATGGCAATGGCAAACAATGGTCGACATCGACTCAACGGCACACTTTACCTTCATATACACAACATATGCAGTACCTATGCACTGCATACATAGGTAGTCAATATATACTCTAGGCTGTTTCACATGATGAAAAATAGGGTAGGAGGAGCTTTCTGCCCAGCAGCTGTATCCAGCTCATTAATGGAGTAAGAGGAAAAGCCCTCCTACCCAGCTGCCACGTAACAAGCTATCACTGTTAGTGCATCCGGGGGGGGGGGGAGCTGGTCTTGTGGTAGCAAGCCTGAATTGTCCCCTTTGCTAAGCAGGGTCCACCCTGGTTTACATTTGAATGGGAGACTACATGTATGAGCACAGTAAGATATTCCCCTTAGGAGATGGGGCTGCATCTGCGTGCTTACATGAAGAAGGTTCCAAGTCCCCTCCCTGGCATCTCCAAGATAGGGCTGAGAGAGGCTCCTGCCTGCAACCTTGGAGAAGCTACGGCCTGTGTAGTCAATACTGAGCTCTGGGGTGTAACTATAATAGGGCAAGGGGAGACAGTTGTCTGGGGGCCCACTGCCTTGAGCCCCCCCCCGAGGCAAGTCACATGACTGACTCCCCCAGACGTGCACCCGCCAGGGCTTCCTTTAGTTGTATTCATCCTCTAGAATTGATGTGAGTGTTAAGACCAGGAGCTACCACAACAGCATGTCTTTCTCTAGTACCATTAAATGACTTGCATCGTCCACAATTTACAAAACCTTTTAAAAATAATTTAGGATGATGTTCTGTTGTGACACATAGGTATGTGTGTATATACACACACACACACATTTTACTATGCTTTTTGTTACCACTATTCAGCCTCATTTAAGATTTCTTTACTTCATGAGCTGAGCTTGAGTGAGGGGAGGGCATTTTAAAATCTTGTCTCTGGGCCCACTCCAACCTTGCTATGCCCCTGACTGAGCTTGATGGACCAATGGTCTGACTCAGCATAAGGCAGCTTCCTATGTTTCCTATCACCTTGTTTTAATTTGTCCTTTTTAACTGGAGCACACACAGTTCCCAAACTTGGGAAGGACACTTCTCCTATCATCATGTGAACTGCCTTATTGTGTAGAAAGTATTACTCATGGCCACTAAAAATAGGAGCTCCATTATGAGTTCCCCTCTCCTACTCTATAATACCTAGTGAACCACATCCTGTGTCTTGCTGTCATTATACCATCTGTTTTCCTCATTCCACCAATGGCAGCCACTGTTCAGTGGAAGTGGGAAACTACAGAGTATAATGGCATTATGACATCGGATCTGTTGTTGTGGAATGGAGAGGGGTCAATAATATGACATGGGGTTGTTCCATCTTTCTTGTAACTTTTAGATCTGCCCCTTATATTATCTGCAGTATGAAAAATGATAATTATATATTACATAGTTTAATCCTGGAAAGAGGAACTCATACAGTATAAAGCTTATGATGTCAGTTGGCACAGTTTTTAGACAGCCAGAAATCCTGTGATTTTGTAGCAGACTTTTCCCATTGTAGAGATGTAGTTATAGGAAGGGCATCATCAGTTGATTCCTGCTGTTAAATTGCTTATAAAGGCACAACAGATCCGCTATCCATAAAACAGGTAATAATCCTAACCACATCTAATCAAACCTAAACCACATACAGAAGCATACAAAGCTCCCAGAGATGAGGCTGTCAAGACACCAGGAATGACTCCTTGTCTGCCACCCACCCTTCCAACAGATCTTTCAAAGGAATTCTGATTTGAAGAAATCTGCAACCTTGCAGTTCCATCAGATTCCCAGCTGGCTGTCTTCAAGGACAGTACTAAAGACAGAATATTAAGAAAGCTGGCTGAAATGCCTCTTGGTCTGAGCCAGCATAGCTATTCTGTTTGCTGAGATAAACCTCACACTAGTGAACACTTTCTGAGTAGCAAAATGGCGTATGTTTGACGCTTTGGGGAGAAAAATTTCATAGAGGAAGAGACAACATATCATCCACCCAGTGAATTTCTTGGTTGATAATCCCTACTTAAATAGACTGTAAATGCCTCCGATCCCCTCAGTTTCTTGGATCTCCTTGAACAGTCAGAGACTACTTGAAAACATTACCAAAACTGAGATAAATTGCAACATATAATCATCCTTCCAATGCCGATTCTTTTGGAGTATGCATAAATGTTATGACCTCCATAAGGAGGCTGCTTATGTGTTTACGCATGTTGGCACCATTCAAAGGGTGTTAATTTGCACATATGAGTCAGTCTTACACTGAATCAGGACATCACTCCATCTTGCTGAATACATCCATACTTACGGGAGCCATTCCTCAGGGTTTCCCAAATGAACCTGAAGAAGCCAGGGATTGAAACTGGGACCATCTACATTTAAAGCATGTTCCCTACTGCCCCACCCAAAATGGCATTGACCCATAGTGCCACTGTGCCAACATGGAAAGCATGTTTTTGGAGGCCTCCAGGGGGGATTGTTAGCATTTAACTTGAATTGACAATAAAAATAAATCAAATCACAGTGTGGGCTACATAGAGGGCAATAGTTAGCTGCAAAACCCAGAGCACCCTATCATGGCTACACTGCACAAATGCTTCACCACTAGATCATGCTGAATGTACGGTTATAATTAATTAACTTACTGCTGAACTTATAGCCATAATTAATTAATTAATTAATTAACACCCATAACTCTTGTAGGTTTAATTATAGTCTAGGACAGGGATTCTCAGCGTTGGGTCCTCAGATGTTATTGGACTTCAACTCCCATAATTCCCAACCAAAGTTCACTGGGTCTGGGGATTATGGGAGTTGAAGTTCAATAACATCTGGGGACGCAACGTTGAGAATTCCTGGTCTAGAACATGTTGGATAAGAACAGCCCTGCTTAAGGATGTGCATGAAATGGATTTTGTGTTCTGTTTTGAACTCGAAATGAAACACAAAACAAGACAATTCTGATGATGAACAAAGCGTGCAGAGTTCAACATGACAAAATAAAGGAGTTCGGCCTAGGAAACCTTCCTACACTGCAAAGGCAGAAAGGTTTCAAGAACCAAGCATGTCGAAATAAACTGATGCAACTGAAGCACCTGCAACCTGCAACTTAAGCACAAAACTGGAAAGAAGCTGCAAAAGAAGAAATGGAATCATTGCACAAAAATAACACATGGACACACACAGAGCTGCCTGATGGAAGAAAGACTGTGGGGTGCAAGTGGATTTTTAAAATTAAGCAGAAGGAGATGTCCAGTGTTACAAAGCGAGACTGGTGGCAAAGGGATTCTTGCAAATATATGGGGAAGATTATGATGAGACATTTGCTCCCATTGTAAAACACACCTCAGTAAGGACATTCCCAAGCATTGCAGCAGCAAAGAAAATGCAAGTGGATCACATAGATGTGAAAACTGCATTTCTTCATGGAGACGTCAAAGAAGAGATTTATATGGAGCAGCCTCCAGGATTTGTGGAACTTGGTAAAGAAAAAAACGTGTGTGTAAGCTGCAGGAAAGTATTTATGGACTAAAGCAAGCTGCAAGAGCCTGGAATGTCAAATTAAACCAGTTGCTAGTCAATGAGGGATTTACCCAAGGAAAGGCTGATCCTTGCCTGTACTCGAGGCTCAAAGACAACAGATGGACTTATATACTTAAGCTGATGATTTGATAGTTTGTTATGAAAATAGAGAGGACAGCCTTGAAATAATAAAGCACCTAATTAGTGAGATAGAAGTAAAATAACTTGGGCCTGTTTCTAGGAGTGTGCACGGAACTGCCACACTGCGGTTCGGCACTGGGGTGGGGGGTCGCTTTAAGAGCGGCGGGAGGGTTTACTTACCCCTCCTGCCGCTTTCCCGCTTGGCGCCGTAAGTAGTAGAGTAATTGGGGCACGCGCAAAGCATTACTGGGAGCTTTGCAGAGCTTTGCAGAGCCGCAACGGGGAAGGGGCAGCAGGGAGTGATCCTGCCGCCCCAATTACTCTACTACTTACAGCGCCAAGCGGGAAAGCGGCGGGAGGGGTAAGTAAACCCTCCTGCCGCTCTTAAAGCAACCCCCCACCCCCAATCCGAACCACCCAGGTCTGGACCGGTCCGGGCCCACCCCTACCTGTTTCACACTATCTTGGGTTACACATAGAGAGAGAAGAGGATGGAAACTATTTGCTTAACCAAAAACAGAAAACAAATGATTTGCTAGAGTATTTGGGACTTACGGAGGCCAAAGAAATGAGTACACTTATGGAAAGAGGTTACCTAAAACAGTAGGAGGAGAGTGAACTTCTGCCAGACAACAGTGAATACAGGCCAGTGATTGGAAAACTTTTATATGTAGCTATGATACAAGACCGAATATAGCTGCATCTGTAGGGCTCTTGAGTAGGAAAGTAAGCACACCCTGTAAAGATTATTGGACTGCAGTAAAGAGACTAGGCAGGTACCTAAAAGTGACAATCTATCTAAAATTAAAGTTGCTTGCTAGTAGTGGATCCAAATTAGTAGATTATATGGATGCAGATTGGGCTGAGGATCAAACAGACCAGAAGTCAACCAGTGGTTATATATTATTTTATGGTGGTGGAGCAGTCAGTTGGCGTAGCTGCAAGCAATCAATAGTTGCTCTCTCATCTACTGAGGCAGAATATATATCTGCCACTCAAGCATGTCAAGAGGTGGCATGGCTGCACAAGCTAATGTCGGATTTCAACACAGTAGAACCAAAACCCACTGAGATGTTTGAGGATAATCAAAGCTGCATCCAGATCTCACAAATGGAGAAAATTAAATTTAGAACAAAACACATTGAAACAAAATATCATTATGCACATAGGGACTTGTAAAGTGGACGCATTGTCCAGGTGAACAAATGGTAGCAGTTGTGCTAACTAAGCCATTACCCAGGGATTGTTTCAAAACCTTGAGAGAGAAGTTGGGACTTATAGATAGCAGTATGAGCTGATGAGGAGAAGTGTTGGAGCTAGAACCCTGGCAGCATCAGCTCTCAGCTGCAATGTCTCATAGTGACCACGGCGGGGGTTAGGGTCATGGATAAAAGTGCCGCTCTCCTCTTTGTTCTTCCAGTGTTAGTCTCCATTTTGTATCTCCAGAGATGGCTGTTTGCTTAGTCTTTCTCCCCTTCAACCTGCTTGGCTGCTTTCTCACCAAACTGGTTTTGCTCTGCTAATGGGAGTTGAACTGCCATTCATCCCCTACAGGTATATGGTCAGTATCCTCACCATGAAGACAGATGTAAATAACTCATTCAGCTTCTCTGCATTCTCCTTATCCTCTTTCAAAGACTGAAAAAACAAAGGTTTGAAACTGATATTCTAATGTATGGCTAAATATGAAGCAGTAAGGTTTAATTTAGGGTTAAAGATTTAGGGTTTAATTTAGGGTTAAAGACTTTTAGAGTTAAATGGGAAATGTTTAATCTTTAAAATCCCCCTTCTTAATCATGTGAAGCAGTTTGGGTGGGGAAGTATCATCCAAACCAGCCCTTCACCATCTAGTGATAAATAGAGAACAAAATGAGAAAACCAACAGCCAGGATTTCTTTTTTTAAAATGTAACCTTTAAATAATCCTTGCTGAAAAAAGCTCTTTATGGGTATATACAGTAACTATTCAGTAAATTTACTCATTGTATTCTGGGGATTTAATTTGCTGCACTTTGCTACCTGAATGTACTTGCTACGTATCTCATGCCATTAAGTATGTCATAATAATGAATGTGCCACTGCTCTCTTCAGGCATTTTAAAGATTAAACGTTTTCCATGATACTGTTTTGATTTTAATTAGCTTTTAGATACTAGTGCTACATTTGTTTTGAGTTTGCAAGGAAATAAAGAATTCATTCCTTCTAAACTGTTTTCTTTCATTATTGTAATCCCAAGATATGCGTCATACTGGGACATTTGCTCAATGAGAAATGATTCTGTGTGTGTTGTGTGTGTACACACTATAAAGGTAAAGTGTGCTGTCAAGTTGGTGTCAACTCCTGGTGGCCATAGAGCCCTGTGGTTGTCTTTGGTAGACTACAGTAGGGATTTATCATTGCCTCCTCCCGCACAATATGAGATGGTGCCTTTCAGCATCTTCCTATATCACTGCTTCCCGATATAGGTGTTTCCCATAGTCTGGGAAACATACCAGCAGGGATTCGAACCGGCAACCTCTGGCTTACTAGTCAAGTCATTTCCCTGCTGCACCATTAGGTGGCTTCACTATAGACTACAGTTTATAGACTACAGTAACCCATTTCAGGACACAGGCTGCTTCACCATAAGTGAAGAAAGCAAAAATGACTCTCACTGTTAAGACAGCTGAAGTTTTAATATAAAGACTTATGCAGAAATATCATCACAGCAAGAGAATATTACAACAGAGTGCAGAGCAGTTATTATACCCAAAGATAGATGCAAACAAATACTGGGCCATTGTTCATTTTAGCAGAGGGCTATTGGGAGGACAAGATAAGATTAATTGAATCATTTGCAAGTTTGACAATAGGATGACACAGCTAAACTAATTAGCCAAGTACAGAACAGCAACTAGAGGATAATTAGCAAGTGTATTAATTTAGCACAGTAGATATCTCATTTTAAACAAAGACATTGATACTGCCTTTGTGTACAACAGGCAAACATTTTTCAGATTTTTAATTAATGTTTCCAAACCCTCCTGAAGAACTTGATGCTCAACCCAATAAATTCAGTGGAAAGAATTACCACTTTTTTCAATCCAAAACGTATTTGGCATGATCCAGGAAAAAGAAAGCATTTTCAATTCCCATTTATTTTAATGGGGCAGCTTTAAGCGCATACTTAACTCTCCCCCTGAATTAAATAAGAATCGAAAGTACTTGACTGTGGGTGGATGGTGCCCACCATAAGCTAGTTGGCTGAAGCTGTATTATAGGTACATGTAAACCCTATTCATACATTGCATTGTATGCAGGGTACAGATATTTTGAACATAATGTGTGAATAGGGTTGTAGTTTGTTAACATGATTTGAAATCTGATTTCATGATCAGGAGGGTGTCAAACTTCATTAAATGGATTTGGTGTACTCATCATATCAAAAAAAGGTTTGTTGGATGACTGAAATACTCCAGGGAGATATGTTATCTCAAACTCTCACAGACTGATAATTGTTTTGACTCCTCATTATTCATACTCAACATTAAATTTAGCAATTCAGTTTGTGTTTGTCAAGCAAGAGCTGAAGTGGGTTTGGATGAAGCAAATGCACCTTCAGATTCAGCTATAATGTTGACTGGGTAGTACCCTTGGGCAAATCACTGTCTTTCAGTTTAACCGGCAATAGAGTCTTGTGATCCTGAATATACCTCCCCAAGTCCCTTGGAGGAAGGGAAAGTGACAAATATAATGAATGTTCAGTGGAGCCCCTCCCCCCCCCCACCATGTAGGTGGATTATGGTGGGCTTACCAGAGCCCACAGAAGTGGCTTCTAGGATTTGCTGTTCAAGGAGAAGCTTCACCAGCCTTAAAAGCTGTCCAGCTTGGGGTGGGACAAGGTTTCCCACTAATACCTTGACTTTGGAGTCAGCTGCGAAGAGCAATTGGTCTCTCGGCCATATCAATGCTCAGAGCTGGAGCGTAATCACCCATACAAAATGTAGGTGACACAGTGGGGCCAGGCCAGTAATGTAGTTGAGATTTTGCACTGTAAGGACATGAGCAATGATTCCCTTCTTTGATAATTGATAGTTTGATAGGAGCCAGCGTGGTGTAGTGCTTAGAGTGCTGGACGAGGACCGGGGTGACCCCAGTTCATATCCCCATTCAGCCATGATACTAGCTGGGTGACTCTGGGCCAGTTACTTCTCTCTCAGCCTAGCCTACTTCACAGGGTTGTTGTGAAAGAGAAACTCAAGTATGTAGTACACCACTCTGGGTTCCTTGGCAGAAGAGCAGGATACAAATGTGATGATGATGATGATGATGATGATGATGATGATAATAATAATAATAATAATAATAATAATTATTATTATTATTATTATTATTATTATGTTAATGAAACTGTGGCCCATTTCTTCAAATGACTGGTTCATGTCTTCATTGGTTTAGGGGCAATATTGTGTGCTTTAAGATTTTGTTAGGCATTTTTAATCTAGTAACATTATAACTAACGTTTAAAGAATGACTCACCCTGCTTGGAAAAGAATTATACCAGGTAGAATCAATTGAATTCATGAAATCTGTATTTTAAAATGAAGTGCGTATTTGTGTTACTTCTTAGAATGATACTTTGTTCTAAACTAGGACTTTTAAAAATAAAAAATAGGTATTTCAAAACTTATATTCCCTAGGTTCTCTTCCCCCCACCCTGCCACGTCTAGATCCTGGTTACACAAGTATCTAATATTATTCAAAAACTGTTGATTCAGGATAACAAACTTCAACCTCCAGTGACTGTTGCTGGTGTCTATCTTATGTTTCTTTTTAGACTGTGAGCCCTTTAGGGACAGGAATCCATCTTATTTGCTTGTTATTTCTCTGTGTAAACTGCCCTGAGCCACTTTTGGAAGTGCAGTATAGAAATTGAAAGAAGAAGAAGAAGAAGAAGAAGAAGAAGAAGAAGAAGAAGAAGAAGAAGAAGAAGAAGAAGAAGAAGAAGAAGAAGAAGAAGAAGTCAAAATAATTGACATAGCAATACCAGGGGATAGCAGAATAGAAGAAAAAGAAATAGAAAAAAATCACCAAATACAAAGATCTACAAATAGAAATTGAAAGTCTGTGGCAGAAAAAGACCAAAATAATCCCAGTGGTAATTGGCACCCTGGGTGCAGTTCCAAAAGACCTTGAAGAGCACCTCAACACCATAGGGGCCACAGAAATCACCATCTGCCAATTACAAAAAGCAGCTTTACTGGGAACAGCCTATATTTTGCGACGATATCTATAATAACCAACAGTATTGATGATAAAATTCAGCCATCCCAGGTCCTTGGGAAGGACTCGATGTCTGGATAAAACAAACCAGTCAATAACACCTGTCTGACTGTGTAAACAAGAAATAATATAATCATTTATTAAATAATAATAATTATTATTGGTTGTTATTATTATTACTTCTTGTCTGCATAGTCAATCAGGTGTTATTGACTGGTTTGTTTTATCCAGACATTGAGTCCATCTCAGGTCCTTGGGAAGGACTCGATGTCTGGATAAAACAAACCAATCAATAACACCTGTTTGTGCAAATAAGAAATAATATTAATAATAATAACAACCAATAACTTCTCCTGAATAGTATTGGATATTTAATATATTCATTAAACTGCAATTGTTGGGTTTCTTGAATGAGTTTAAAAAAATCACGATTCTACTCTCTTGTAAGCAAATGTTGATTTGGGATAATAACCCTGAATAAACCTTTGCCTGTGGGGGGAATGGAATCACATGGAGCCAGTTCCAACAATATGGCTGACCAGAGCACTTGGAGAAAAGAACTGGTGTGCAACTGTATGTTGAAACGACATCTTTAAAATCAATAGATATCTTTTTACATGGTAAAAGCAAAATCAGCTACTCCAATTGTTAATCATGAGACTGCATACATATGCAGACATAACATGCAGATGCGTTCAGACATAACAGGAAATCAGAGGTACCTTCACATCTGGCTTCCTAATCTGAATGTCCGAATTCAAGAAAATTGAGCTTGTGGGGAAAAGTGACCTGCGGTTTATCTCCCCGAACGCTTTAGGCGCCACAGACTCCATTTCTGCAATGCCACTGTTATATACAGGGGAAATTGCTGAAAACCACACCTCGCCCTTGCAAATAAAAATCCTGGTACATCAACACAGGGTTAGTCAGGATCAAGATCTAGGCTAGCATGCAATAATTTCATAGCCATTTCATTGTCTCCATGCAATAATTTTATAGCTATTGTTTTGTTACAGAGAAGCCAAGTGATTCACCTCTATAGAGTTTTTGTCAAAAGCCCTATTTTTCAAAATCTAATCCAGAATTAAACTCCATAATACATCCATACTGTATTATGTATGATATGCCACTAAAAAACCTGACATTGAGTGATGCTGATGTGTGAATAATGCATATTCATCTCAGAAAAGGAGTTTTTATTGTCCAGGTGTCTGCATATGAATTTATGCATCTGTCTTTCTGATGTGTGTCACTCAAGTTCATAGAGAAAATCAACATCAAAATCAAAGCATAGCTGTAGTTTTAACCCCTTTGTAAGAAAAACTACAAAACCTTCTGCACCTTTTGCTCACCTCCTTGTCAAATATATTGAAAATAGAATGACAAAAATATATTTATACCCCAAAAAAGCTTGAATGAATGAACCCAGGCAAACAGATTTGCACCCACAGTTTGCTAGGGTAGAACGAAGACACAACTTTATATCTGCAAACAAAAATGGATTTGGCAACACGAAGGCAGAGATTGAAGTGATGATAGTGTTCGGGCCATCTGCTGGATAGTTAAAGGGAGGATGGCTCAGGGAGGAAATGACTTGCCTCACGAGCAAGAGGTTGCTGGTTTGAATCCCTGCTGGCATGGTTCCTGTATCGAGCAGCAGCGATATAGGAAGGTGCTGAAAGGCATCATCTCACACTGCACTGGAGATGGCAATGGTAAACCCCTCCTGTATTCTAACAAAGACAACCATAGGGCTCTGTGGTCACCAGGAGTCAACTCTGACTTGGCACAACTTTACCTTTTTACCCTGCTTGGTGTTAAAATAAAAAAGCCAGTTGTGTCAGCAGTAATAGCATCTGAACATCATACCAAATCCCCAGGATCACTATGAGGAATGGGAAGAATCTGGACCCTCAAGGCCAATCAGGGATACCACCAAATATTTCCTTCCTAATATTGTCAACAGGCAGCCAGCTTCAATCTATGTTGATTCCTGTGTAGTATAGCCCATCATTCCTTGTGGTTGATGAGGAGAAAGATATTGTCCTATTAACTCTTTTCCTTTTATAGTCAGGAAGCAGAACACAGAAATGTAATTCTTACTCAGATCTTCTTGTTCTGTGCCCCACTCCTGGCAGACAATACAGAAGGCTGTTTGACCAAGCTTTGAGTGGAACAACATGCTGGCTGTTAAGTTTTTTTTTAAGTCTAATGGAGGTTTAAGGATATGGAGGTTGCAGAGAAGTTAAATGAGTTCTTTGCGTCCGTCTTCATGGCAGAGGATCCTGAGCATATACCTGTTCCTGAAACAGGCTTTTCAGAGATGGAGGCTAAAGAATTGAGTCAGATAGAAGTGACAAGAGATGATCTTCTAAACTGTCTGGAAAAACTGAAAACTAGCAAATCACAGGGCCAGATGGCATCCATCCAAGAGTACTCAAAGAAGCTATTCTCACGACCAGCAAAAACAGGGCTTGAGGTCTGAAGGCGGGGTTAGCACTACCGTGTGGAACCTCAGCAAACTCCCAAACAGGGCTCTGTAAAAAGAGGGTCACCCAGTTCCCAGCCCCTCCTCTAAAACCAGGTTCAGCAAGCAGGGGAGGTTGCCTACCCCCTCCCAGTGCCCGTGTGGAGCCACGGAACGCTGTGGAACGCTGCTTGAGGCTCCCTCCCATACCATAGAGACTGGATAACAGAGTGGGCTGCAAAGCACAGCAGAAGTTTGTTTGGGGAAAGCCTGTCCGGCAAAGAGCACTGAGCGTCCTTAAAGTGGCAGGCACCTTGCAAATGAGCCCAAGGGAAAATATGAACATAGGAAGCTGCTTTCCACTGAGACAGACCATTAGTCCATCCAGCTTAGTACTGTCTTAGTCCTGTCGACACAGACTGGCAGTGGCTTCCCGAGGCTCTCAGGCGGGATTCCCACTCAGCTCAACCTGGAGATGCCAGGCAGGGAGCTCAAATCCTTCTTCCTATAGCAGCCCTATCCCCTATGGGGAATAGTTGCACAGACACATGTCATACTATTCATTCATTTTACATTTTACTAGCTGACCCTGCACAGAGCATCTGTGAGGACTTGCACTGAGCATGTGGCATTGCACCCCCACAACACTCTCGCTCGTTCTCGCCACCCCCGCTTGCTCTCGCCACCCCCGCTCACCTCTCGCAAGTCTCTTGCCACTCCCGCAACGCTCTCATTCGCTCTCGCAACCCCGGTTGGCCCCTGCAAGTCTCTCGCCACTCCAGCAACGCTCTCGCTCGCTCTCGCCACCTGCAAGTCTCGTGCTCGTGCTCTCTCTCCTCCGTCTTTCTATCTCTGTCTCGCAGTCCTTGCTTCCCCCTGCCACTGCCAGGGACTGTCGCCTGCTCGCCTGACAGCCTCTGAGCTCCCTGCCACTTCACAGCGCCCCCCCCCCCATGCAACTGTCAAACTGCTTTCCAGCCGCCCCACAGGGCGCATGGCCCGTCTAGAAGAATTAATAATATAGAATATCCCACTCTTCCTCCAAGGAGCCCAGAGCAGTGTACTACATACTCAAGTTCCTCCTCACAACAACCCTGTGGATTAGGTCAGGCTGAGAGTGAAGTGACTGGCCCAGAGTCACCCAGCTAGTTTTTATGGCTGAATGGGGATTTTTGTGCTCCTTCCTGTCCCCTGCAAGTCACTGGACAAGAGCAGGAGTGTCGCTGCCCGTGCCTGCAGCGTGGTGTAGTGGTTAGAGTGCTGGACTAGGACTGGGGAGACCCGAGTTCAGATACCCAGCAACCTTGCTCTATCCAGGCGGAAACTGCACAGGTGATGGGGCTGTTGCTCTCCCCTTCCTGGTGCCTGGGGGGCGGGGAGTGTTGCTGCTGTAGCTGCTGCTGCTGGGAGCCAGTTCAAAGAGAATCGGGCTAGAGATGCGCTCAGCAGAGATGCTGAGGGAGCAGCCCAAGAATCAAGTCCCTGCCCCACTCAGAATCCAGGGAAAGGCAGGGTAGGGAGCAGCAGCAGTCTTGCCAATGCTCTCCTCCTTCCCAAGCAGACGGCAGCTGCTCTGGGTGGGTCCAACAACGTCTCCAACAGGCAGGGAGCGGGTGGGATGGCCGGCTGACCTTCCTGCAGGCAGGGAAGCCCCTTCTCGAAGCACAACAGGCCCGCCGCACATCTCACCTCCAGAGACTCCCAGAGGTTCAGCCCGCTGTCGCACTCGCTTCCAGGCTGGGCCATGGCAGTGGCAGCAGAACTGGCCACTGCTAACCGGCCCTGGTTAGCAGTGGCCAGGAAGGAGAGCCCCACCCTCCAGCGGGGTGCTGCAAAATGGCCCTGTTTTGCAGCACCCCGCTGGAGGATGGGGCTCTCCTTCCTGGGCGTGCTCCTGCCCTCACACCTCACAGCTGTGTGAGAGGGAGCCCTTCGCACCCTGCGAGGGGATGTTGAAATGTGCTCCATGAGGGGAGTGTGTGGGGCCCTCGAACATGCGAGGCCGTCGCATATGGCCAGTGGATGGGGTGGGTGGACGGATGTTCAACATCAGCATCACCCATCCGCCGCTGAGCCAAACTGCTGATCTTTGCAAGTATTCTAGCCACCATGTGTGCGGGGGGGGGCGGTGCGGCTGGAGCCAGCTCCCGTGGTGGCGGGGGGTGGTGGAACAGGAGTGACCGCTAGACTGACAGACTGTCCACGCAAGGGTCATGGAGGCAGATGGTCAGCCCAGCAGCCGCTCCCGCTCTGCCCGCCACTGCCCCGGCGGCGGTGGGGGGGGGGGACTGTGCTCACATGGTGACTGGGATACTTGCAAAGTGTTTCGGCCTCATGGTGGCAATGGCAGCAGCGGCGGGGGGCTTGCGGTGGCCGCAGGGGGCTCAGCGGTGGGCAGAGCAGCTCCTACACCCACTCGCCTGGTAACGTGAGTGGCCTCTGTGCATGTGCAGAGGACCAAAATGGGTTGCAGATTGACTTCTCTGTTATTTGGGAGGCTGCCAGGGAGTGGCAGTGGCCAATTGATGGGGAGGCAGAGTTGCCACTTGGCTACGGTGGCCGTGGGGGAGCAAGGAGGGTTCTTACCATCTACAGACACTATACAGTGGGATGGGTGGTGGCATGGAGGCCACAGCTGCGGGGAGGGTGAGGGGGCAGAGCAGGTTCCCCTTCTCAAACCATGCTGTTGTACAGTGGGATGGGGTGATGGGGGCTGCCACAGCAAGAGTGAAGGGGGTGGTGGCACATGTGGCAAGGAGGGCAGGTGCACACTCCCCATTGCCTGTCTACCCATCCACTGTGATCAGGGGGGCAACTGGACAAGGGTGGTAGGAGACACATCTCATCGCCCTTGCCACCAACTTAGTGCCTGGGCTAGTTGTGGGGCATCTGGCAGCTGCTCTCACCGGCATCTGGCAACTGCTCCGGGGGGCATCTGCTGTGTCCCTCCTGGATCTGGGGTGTGTGTTGGGGTTTGTGTGTGTTCAAGTTGGCTATTCCTTTGCTGGCAGCTGCAGCTGCTCTCTTCTCTCTCCTGCCTTGTTGTGAGCAGGGAGTTTTTGGCATGGGGACCGAGTTCAGTGCCTTAGACAGTGCTGCAGTTGCCAGGAAAGGGTTAACTGAGGCTACCAATCAGGGGGCAGCAGAGCGGGACTGCAGCTTGGAGCCCTCTGAGTGGTCTCCTTGGGTCACATGCTTGCCCCATCCACTCAGGGAACTGCTCATCATGGGCGTGGCTGGAGGACCAACAATGCTACCTGGGGCTAGAGGGAACCTCAAAATGTTAACCGTGTGTCGCTCACACTCCCTGCCGGGTTTGCAGCATGTGCCCGTCTGTTTGCTATGAGGTAAAAATAGAGTTCTATCTGCTTTCAGGAGGTAACCTTGTTTTCTGCTCATCTGAATAGCTTCAAGAAATTCAAATGTGAAATTGCCGACCTCCTTGCTAACGTATATAACTTATTCCTGCAATCAGGTGCTGTACTGGAGGACTGGAAAGTTGCAGATGTAACACCGATTTTCAAAAGGGGATCCAGGGGTGAGCCGGGAAATTACAGGCCAGTTAGCTTAACATCCATTCCAGGCAAATTGATGGAAAGCATCCTCAAGGATAAAATTGTAAAGCACATAGAACAACAGGCCCTGCTGGCAGTGAACCAGCATGGGTTCTGCAAATGTAAATATTGCCTCACAAACCTTTGGGTGTTCTTTGAGAGTGTCAACAAGTGTGTGGATCAAGGTGATCCTGCTGACATAGTATACCTGGACTTCCAAAATGCTTTTGACAAAGTTCCTCATCAAAGACTCCTGAGAAAACGTAGCAGTCATGGGATAAGCGGACAAGTACATGTGTGGATTGCTAACTGGTCCAAGGACAGGAAACAGAGGATAGGTATGAATGGAGAGTTTTCACAATGGAGGGAAGTAAAAGGTGAGGTCCCCCAGGGATCTGTACTGGAACCGGTGCTTTTTAATTTATTCATAAATAATCTAGAAGTTGGGGTAAGCAGCAAGGTGGCCAAATTTGCAGATGATACCAAACTCTTCCAGGTAGTGAAATCCAAAACACATTGTGAGGAGCTCCAAAAGGATCTTTCTAAACTGGGTGAGTGGGCAACAAAATGGCAAATGTGGTTCAGTGTTGGCAAGTGTAAAGTGATGCACATTGGGATGAAAATCAGCCCCCCCCCAACTTCAAGTATACGTTGATGGGGTCTGGGCTGTCAGTGACTGACCAGGAGAGAGATCTTGGGGTCGTGGTGGACAGCTCATTGAAAGTGTCGACCCAATGTGCAGCAGCTGTGAAAAAGGCCAATTCCATGCTAGGGATCATTAGGAACGGGTTTGAAAATAAAACTGCTAACATTATAATGCCTTTATACAAAGTGATGTTGTGGCCACACCTGGAGTACTGCATACAATTCTGGTCACCATATCTAAAAAAGGACATTGTAGAACTGGAAAAGGTGCAGAAGAGGGCAACCAAGATGATCAGGGGCCTAGAGTTGGGGTACCGTGTGAATGAGGCAAGACTACAACACCGAGGGCTATTTAGTTTAGGGGGAAAAGACTGGGGGGAGACATGATAGAGGTCTGTAAAATCATGCATCATGTGGAGAAAGTGGATAGAGAGAAATTCTTCTCTCACACACAGAACACTAGAACCAGGGGTCATCCCATGAAACTGATTGCCAGGAAATTTAGGACCAACAAACGGAGGTACTTTTTCACACAATGCATAATCAACTTGTGGAATTCTCTGCCACAAGATGTGGTGACAGCCAACAATCTGGATGGCTTTAAGAAGGGTTTGGATAACTTCTTGGAGGAGAGGTCTATCAACGGCTACTAGTCAGAGGGCTATAGGCCACCACCAGCCTCAAAGGCAGGATGCCTCTGGGTACCAGTTGCAGGGAAGTAACAGCAGGAGAGAGGGCATGCCCTCAACTCATGCCTGTAGGCTTCCAGTGGCATCTGGTTGGCCACTGTGTGAAACAGGATGCTGAACTAGATGGGCCTTGGGCCTAATCCAGCAGGGCTATTCTTATGTTCTTACAGACCCAGCCTTTCTAACTCTCAACTCTTCTTTCTCTTTTCACTCTCCATGCTGACCACAACTGAGGCACTGCCTAATTGCAGAAACTGTACAGTTACCTGCCAAGCTCCCCTAAAATAGCAAGGGTAAGTAGATAAGAAAGAGAAACATCAAGAGCATCATTCAATAGCTACTCATGACCAGGGCCAGCCTTAGGAGCTGGTGAGCCAAAAAAGGGAAGAAGACTTCCTTCGAAATTGGAAGGCCTGTCCAAATGAAGAGAACAGAAAGGAACACAAGCTCTGGCAAAAGAAATGCAAGGCAACAATAAGGGAGGCGAAAAGAGAGTTTGAGGAACATTTAGCTAAAAGCATCAAGGGGAATAACAAAAACTCAGAAGCAGGAAACTTGCCAGGGAGGCGGTTGGACCATTAGACAATGAGGGAGTCAAAGGGATTATTAAGGAGGATATGGAGGTTGCAGAAAAGTTAAATGAGTTCTTTGCGTCCGTCTTCACGGCAGAGGATACTGAGCATATACCTGTTCCTGAAACAGGCTTTTCGGGGATGGCGGCTAAAGAACTGAGTCAGATAGAAGTGACAAGAGATGATCTTCTAAACTGTCTGGAAAAACTGAAAACTAACAAATCACCAGGGCTGGATGGCATCCATCCAAGAGTCCTCAAAGAACTCAGATGTGAAATTGTTGACCTCCTTGCTAAAATATATAACTTATCCCTGCAATCAGGTTCTGTACCAGAGGACTGGAGAGTAGCAAATGTAACACCAATTTTCAAGAAGGGATCCAGGGGTGAGCCGGGAAATTACAGGCCAGTTAGCTTAACATCCATTCCAGGCAAATTGATGGAAAGCATCCTCAAGGATAAAATTGTAAAGCACATAGAACAACAGGCCCTGCTGGCAGTGAACCAGCATGGGTTCTGCAAATGTAAATATTGCCTGACCAACCTTTTGGAGTTCTTTGAGAGTGTAAACAAGTGTGTGGATCAAGGTGATCCAGTTGACATAGTATACCTGGACTTCCAAAAAGCTTTTGGCAAAGTTCCTCATCAACGACTCCTGAGGAAAATTAGCGGTCATGGGATAAAGGGACAAGTACATGTGTGGATTGCTAACTGGTTGAAAGACAGGAAACAGAGGGTAGGTATAAATGGAGAGTTTTCGCAATGGAAGGAAGTAAGAAGTGGGGTCCCACAGGGATCTGTACTGGGGCCGGTGCTTTTTAATTTATTCATAAATGATCTAGAAGCAGGGGTAAGCAGCATGAGATGGCCAAATTTGCAGATGATACCAAACTCTTTCAGGTAGTGAAATCCATAACTGATTGTGAAGAGCTCCAAAAGGATCTCTCCAAACTGGGTGAGTGGGCGACAAAGTGGCAAATGCGGTTCAATGTTGGCAAGTGTGTAAAGTGATGCACATTGGAATGAAGAATCCCAACTTCAAGTATATGCTGATGGGATCTGAGCTGTCGGTGACTGACCAGGAGAGAGATCTTGGGATCGTGGTGGACACCTCGTTGAAAGTGTCGACTCAATATGCGGCTGCAGCAGCTGTGAAAAAGGCCAATTCCATGCTAGGGATCATTAGGAAGGGGATTGAAAATAAAATGGCTAACATTATAATGCCCTTATACAAAACTATGGTGTGGCCACTCCTGGAGTACTGCGTACATTTCTGGTCACCACATCTAAAAACGGACATTGTAGAACTGGAAAAGGTGCAGAAGAGGGCAACCAAAATGATTAAGGGCCTAGAGCACCTTTCTTATGAGGCTAGGCTACAACACCTGGGGCTATTTAGTTTAGAAAAAAGACAACGGCGGGTAGACATGATAGAGGTCTATAAAATCATGCATGGAGTGGAGAAAATGGATAGAAAGAAATTCTTCTCCCTCTCACATAACACTAGAACTAGGGGTCATCCCATGAAATTGATTGCCAGGAAATCTAGGACCAACAAACGGAAGTACTTTTTCACACAATGCATAATCAACTTGTGGAATTCTCTGCCACGACATGTGGTGACAGCCAACAACCTGGATTAAGAGGGGTTTGGATAACTTCATCAAGGAGAGGTCTATTGACAGCTACTAGTCAGAGGGCTGTAGGCCACCTCTAGCCTCGGGGGCGGGGTGCCTCTAGGTACCAGTTGCGGGGGGAGTAACAGCAGGAGAAAGCGCATGCCCTCAACTCCTGCCTGTGGCTTCCAGCAGCATCTGGGAGGCCACTGGGCGAAACGGGATGCTGGACTAGATGGGCCTTGGGCCTGATCCAGCAGGGCTGTTCTTATGTTCTTATGTTATGAGCCACATGGTCACCCAGGGTATCTACCTGAAGGGGGCACCATGCTGAGCTTGGTGGGTTGCTGTTTGATGACTGTATAATGAGCCAGAGAGAAAGAGGGAAGAAGGAGGAGGGAGAATCTGGAGAAGGTTGGTGGGACTTCAGTAGCATCTCAAAACTGGAAAAGGGGAGCAGTGTCAGCAAAGCAGTATATTACTGAGAGGTAACTCTGGGGCCTTTTCATGGGCATTTCTGAAAAGCCTGGAAACAATAGCGGGACCTATTATACTACTAGGTTTTGCAATGCTGTACAAGACACACCACTTGGCAAAACTGATAAATTGATTGGGGCGGGGGGGTGCACCAAGAGAGCATCTTTGCCTAAGCCACTATCTGTCCTATGATTAGCCCTGCTCATGCCATTAGGAAAACTACCTTTTCTCCAAAAAGATCTACAAAAGTAAATCTAATTGGGGTCAGGAGTTGATGCAAGTATGGATAGAGGAATTATTGCTGTTAGTTATTTCCTTACAATAGGAGTGGTTGCTGAAGCTACATTGTTGGGTTACCTAAAGTCACTACTCTGTGGGCCTCCTGGGAGAACAACATCTGGAAAGACCTTTGGCAACAAATTAAGGTGCTTTTCTTTCATACCCTCCTCCATCATTCATGCTACCTTCTTACTTTGGTTCCTCAGAATAAACTCAGCTGGGTGCATAGTGAATATGTTGTGAGTGCCCTTAGAACATCATTTGATTACATTGTTTAGTCTTCAGTTCGTCACATTTGACTTTTATCAGGCTATTTAGTTAAACCATTTTTATATTTAATGTAGTTTCTGGACTATTAGCTGCCCTGATTTCCAGGGCTTTTAGCTGTTTTATTGGTTTTATTGTGTTTTAATAGTTTGATTTTAATTTTTAATTTGTTTTTAATTGTTTTTATTATGCTGTGAACCGCCCTGAGCCGTATCAGAAGGGCAGTATAAAAATCTAATAAATAAATAAATAAATAAATAAATAAATATTAGGGCAGCACAGGCTTTGAAACTTCCCAGAGCAAATAACTCACATGATCACACAGAAACTGGCTTGATTTATTTCAATTAATTTCAACAGAATCAAATAATGCATTGGTGATATTTTTAATGATTCCTGAATGGTCTTTGTTTACAGGCATGAGTGACTGAGATTGCTTTTAATAAAATAGAAGCCAAAAATATCTCTTTTGTGGCAGCGTTTCTGATGGTTGGCTTTAAGGAACCCTTTTCAACAAGATTTCTAATGAGCTCATCATAGCTAGCTACTCATGCTACAAGCCCTGTGTTTCAGCATGATCCTTAAAAGGACATTTCCTCCACTAATATTCCTTAGCAAGCACTGTGTTTTGCAGTAGCTGTGAATGGAATAATGGGTAAGAAAGAACATTGACAATTTGCCCCTATGCCCTCTGCCTTCAGCCCTTCTAGTCACAGATCATGAAACTAAGCTTCTGTGTTGAGTAAAAATGAGCTGATTTTACTGGTACAGTCAGTACATGGAGAGTTGATTCCACATTCCACCATTATAAGCCCTGAACATTCTATTGCTTATAAAAGCAAAACCATTTGTCTGATCTGCCTGGCCATCAGCACACATTCACTAGGTGACAAGAGACACATCCCCTGCAACTCTGGTGAAGATCTAGTAAAATATGGCTTAGATAGAGCAGTTTTTATCTTTGGAACAGGGGTTTAAAGGGTAGGCGACATTCTTTTGGACTGAGGAAATGGTATTTAAATGATTTTGTAGCCCATTTGCATAGTTCCAGCCTTTCAACTGCATGCCAGAAAAATGACTTTCGTATATCCCTCTGGGACCCAATCGATGGTTATTTCACAATTGATCCTCAATGTCGCATTTTAAGAGGCTAAAAAATGCATCTTTAATGCTAAAATAATCTGTGCAGTAGGACTCTTGAAGCTATGGTGCCCACAGCATTGCCCATAACCAGCTCTTTCCCAGTCAGAGTCCTTCAGTTTCCTTCCCTGACCTCTTCTTTCCTTTCCCCACTGCAGCTATACCTTTTAGAACTGTTCCTTTGCCTTAGAAAAAGCACTGTTCAACTCCAGTCATTGGTTACATCATTTACTCCACTGTCACTGGTTCTTCAAAACCACAGCCCAAACCGGTGCACCACTCTGTGCAGCCGGATGTAAGTGGGATTTGGGGCGGGGGGAGGAGACATGCTCCATTTAGCTAGTCTGTGAAGGGTTTCTCTGGGCTCCTCTAGGCTGTTGTGTGTGTGTGTGCGTGTGCGCATGTGCGCACACACGTGCACATGCGCACGCATGTCTCCAGTGTGTGTTTGTGGAGGGGGTGGCAGCAGGGTGTGTGTGTGTGTGTGTGTGTGTGTGAGAGAGAGAGAGAGAGAGAGAGAGAATGCCTGCAAAGTAAGTAAGTGAGTGAGTGTGTGTGTGTGTGTGTGTGTGTGTGTGTGTGTGTGTGGCTGCTGTGTGTCTTTGTCACTTATGTACAACCTTTACACTGTTTTGCTAATAACACCATCCTGAAGGGAATTAAATGAAGCAGGAGAACTGTGAGATTTATGGGAAATTTCTGGGAAGATAATCTGTAGTTTTGGACATGGTTGTTAAAGTATTTGTTTTTAAAAAAATTATCATTGTTGTTTGTGTTTATGTTTTCAAGAAAAAGGGGAAAAAATGAAGTGCAGATTTAAAGTGAACACAAAATAAGTGCTCCTTTTTGTGTCCTTATACACTGCTGAATAATCATGAGGTGGGGTCACACTGTCACTATTGCTGAATCCACTAATTTCATTTATTGTGTTTTTTTCAGGTGGGTGGGGAGGGGAGTGTGACTTTATCTTAGCTGAATGTTTTACAAAGTTTTTGATGTTTAACATCAGGAAGTTCTACCTTGTGGTTTGGGTAAGCTCTTCCCCATAGTGTCTAATCAGATTTCCCTTTTTAAAATGTCTGGAAAATCAGTAATCAAAAAGTTGGTCTTGGTCTTTCAGTTGACATTGGGCTGGGGCAGGATGCAGCCAGGCAGACGTTAACAGGTGCATTTTTAATCACTTCCTAGAAATGCCCCTGATGAATTTCTGCTTGATACAGCTCTGATCAATGCAAAGTGTGGGTGCACGAAGCCTCATTTCTAAAGCCATCATCATATACCTGACTGTACAGAGTCTTTACAGCTTTTATGGCACAGAAGTTAAGATGGGCACCTTAACTTGTAATTTCTATTCCTTTTAGAGCACGAGTGAAAATATAAAGCATCTTAACTCTCATCTTAAACCAAAGGTTTTTGGATTACTGAATTTAATTCCTAACTGGTATAAAAGGAGGACTAGTTAGGTTAAATATTTATGTTCTTTGGAACCACATATTGTGAGTAAAAGATAGAGTTCAGCTCCCAAAAAGTTCCATACCATATATTCCCTACACGTATTATATATTATATGGACACTAACTATTTTTTAACAAGTTGTTCTAGTAATCTGTCTACTTTCTTTTCTCTACAAGTTGTTCTAGTAATCTGTCTATTTTCTTTTCACTATCCCTGCAATTGGACTAAATTTCGTCCAAACTGGATAGGCAGTTCACTTGCACTTCAAATGGTCATGCATCCACCATCTTAAATTGGGGTGGATGACATCATTTATTTTTATTTATTTATTTATCAAATTTGTACACCGCCCCAAACTATGAATTTGAGGTATTTGTTATGTGTCCCTACAACTGTACCAAATCAGTTCCCAATTGTACCTCAAACGTTCACGTATCTATCATCTTTAATTGGGATGGATGACATCATCACAAACCATGCCACTGAGGTGCCCCTGTGTGTCACTCACTACAACAGTACCCAATTTGGTTCAAATCAGTTAGGCAGTCCAACAAGTTAGCCCACTCACACCTCAAATACTCATGTGTCCACCATCTTGAATTGGGGTGGATGACATCATCACAAACCATGCCACTGAGGTGTCCCTGTGTGTCACTCACTACAACAGTACCCAATTTGGTTCAGATCAGTTAGGCAGTCCAACAAGTTAGCCCACTCACACCTCAAATACTCATGTGTCCACCATCTTGAACTGGGGTGGATGACATCATCACAAAATACACCATTGAGGTGTCTGTTGCCTGAATATGGGACACAAGTGTCTGTAGGGGGGGTGTCTTAGGGTTGGGCTCTCTCAGGGGTGGGGCCATCTCATGGGTGTGGCCATAATTTCTGCATGCACTGGCTTCCAGTTACATGTGGGAGCTCTCTGTGGCCCACCCAAAGCACTCCCCACCACAACCCCACCACCCAGCCCTGCCACCTCTTGGCCCCATGCTTATCAAACTCCAATGGAATGCATCTGAAGCAATACTTTATTGTTGGAGGCACTCTTTTAACTGCCTCTCTTGTGAGTTATTCAATGTGGGGCAACAAGGGGCTCCCTGATTCCAGGCTGGGCCCAGAAATAAGCTGGCCATCAGTCAGCTATGGGTGTGTTGAAAAAGAGTGGCTGCTTTTGTCTGGGTCACAAGTGGTGGGTGGAGGGAAGTGAGAGTGTGTCACAAAGCAGATTTTCCGTTTCCATGGCAATGCCTCCTCCTACAGCTACTTTTAACCCCTGCACTAAAGAAAGTGAATGGCAGTGATATCTGCCTGGCACACACATTGAGTGGGGTGGTGGGATGTGACGAAGGCTGGGTACCCACCCAGGGGATCGCTACAGGTAAGGCTTGCCTCAAGCAAGGAGCGGCATTTCTGTAATAAGCATCGTGGCTCCTCCGTCGCCCAGGAAATGGTCTGAAAGACTCCTCCTTGGCACATTTTCTCTTTTGTCTCTGCCCCGCCCACTGCCAGGCATTGTTCTGGAGCCCATTGTGGGCACAGAATGAAATCCCTCTGTCCTTTGAGCATGCTGATGGTGATGGAGCATGCTGCCCCATCAGGCGTTGCGTGCGTGGCGGAGCCAAACTATGGGGGAAATGGCGTCCCGGATGGGATGACCACTTTCCCCCGGAAATACAGGACATCCCAACTAATCTGGGACTGTTGGCAACCCTATAGTAGATACCACCAGTTGGGAACCCCTGTACTAGCTTAATGCACTATGCACTAAATGACATTATAAAATCTTAAATATATGCAATCACACCTAATGTTATGTTCTTGGACTTTGGTGTCTTCAGTGTTCCATCTACTTGTAACTTGGTTAGATATGTTATACGTACAGTAGGTTTACTTGCCATTTTTGTGAGTCATACAAGATTCAAAATTTGGAAATATGTGCTGCATTTATAAAAAATAATTGTTGCTGTTGCTGCTGTTGTTGTTGTTGTTGTTATAGAACTTCAAGCTCTGCAAAACGTCCTTGAACAAAGACCAAAATTCTGTATGAGAACTATGCATGTTTACATAAACAGCATACATTATCTAAATGACACAGTGTAGGCAAACAGTTTTATTGGCTTTTTAATGGTCCAGCCATAAGCATGCTTATGAAGAAGACAATCCTATTGAGTTCAGTATCTCTGTAAACATAGTTAGGATTTTGCTACAATCTAATCAAATTTTTGCATTAGCTTCTATGGTAGTTGCAACAGTTTAGTACTCTTCTTAATAACAACCCCTAAACTAGATTAGGTATTCCAGACTAATTGCCAATTAATGGAGAAGGAGCTATATAACAGATGAGATTCAGTGTAAGTATGAAGTGATGCATCCTGGGACCAAAAGGGGGGGAAAAACTTCATTTCACATATACATACTCATGGGATCTGAACTATCCAGGAAGGAAACCTTGGGGTTGTTGTGTATAGCTCATGAAAATGTCAAATCAGTGCGTGGCAGCAATGAAAAATGCAGAGACCATGCTAGGCATTGTTAGAAACCAGTTAACAATGAAACAGCCAGCATTGTAATACCATTTATATAAATCTATGTTACAGCTGCATTTAAAATACTATAAGGCTGTTCTCGCACACAGCCTAACCTAGACTGGGCAGACAGCCTGCAGAGACACAGAGATAGGTGCCTAGAGCACCCATCCCCTATGAGAATCTTCCAATGCACTGTGCATGGTGCATTATGGAATGCCCAGAGGCCGGGACATGTCATCCCATCCTCCAGAGCTCTGTGCTGCCAGGTGCAGCGCTGGTCATATGGGAGTCCACCCCCACCCACCCCCATTCTCCTATCTGTCATAACTAACTTCTCCTATTCATTTCAGTAGGATTTCTTGAGCAATTTACTCAGGATCTCAGCCACTGTAAATACAAGTCCAGACTGCTTGTCTGCATTCATCCTTGCTTAACTGTCCTTCCTTCCATTTCTTATAATGCCCTTTTTTTATTTCCAGCTGATCTCTAAGCTTTTTGTCTTAGAGTTGGGTTTTTTAGATGTCTCCTCCCCCCCCCCATTGAGTTGTTTGTGATATAGTATAACACCTTCTTCAGGAACTCCAACCTATCCTAAGCTTCTTTCCACACTAGTTTATCAAGCCATGGAAACCCATCTAGCTCTTATTAAAATTGGCTTTCCTGACAACTTTTGTCATACTTGTATTTGAAACAGTTCCACTGAAACAGTAAGACTGCCTCCATGTTTTAAGGATAACGGTGAAATTCTATTGTATTCCAGGACTGGACCTATTTTGCTAAAAGGGTAATACTACATTAAAATGTACCTCTGCATCTAAATTGCAAATTCACCTAAATTATTTTTGCTACAGAATGAAACGGGGGGGGGGTGGAATAGGGTGATAAAACAGATCTGTTATTCAAAATACTGAAGATTTCACTAAGGTTTAGTAGGAATGTTTCTCTGAGTCTCCATCTGCCCTTCTCCTAATCATTTCTAACTGATCTCTTTCTTTATGAACAGCACCATCTACTGTTTATTTCAGAGCTGTGCAAGGAACAAAATAAAGTGGGTAGGATCTTTGCCCAGCTTTGTTGCTTGCTGACCCTCACTTCTGAACAGCAAAAGTGAAATCTGGCAGATTGTCCATTTTTTCATCAGTGCTGTTTGGCAGGGAATGAAATGAGCAGAGCTTCCTGTTTGCAGTATAGTTGTGAAAATGGGTAGCTTTTCATTTGGAAAGAAAACTCTTATGAATGATACAATGGACAGGCAGACTAGAGGATATGCAGTCAGATCCTCTGCATGTTTACTTAGAACCAAGTTGCTCTGATTTCAGTTTCACTGGCTGCATTCACACTGAACACGGAACTGTTGCATGGGCCCAATGGACCTGTGAGTCCACTCCCCCTCCCCCCTTTCTCCCATCTGCATTCAGACGGAATGGATAGGAGGCTCTCTGCAATCAGGGAGACTGGATAGTTCAGGGGGTACTGGCTGCATGGGCTTCCTTTTGGAATAAAGGACAGCACTGGCAGCCAATTGCAGCCGGAGCAAGGGAGGACCTCCTCCTTCAACTCCAGTTACAGCACCGTGGGACAGTGGTGCAGCGTTTGGACATAATGCTGACACCATCGAACTGCAGGTAAGAATGGCAAAACCCACTACAAACCGAAGGTTCAAAATGGAGTCTCAGAAGGGAAACCTTGCATCGCATTTGAGTCCAAACCACAGTTGCACGCATTCAGATATACAAAAAATTTCAACCTCGGGCCCCTTCAACTCCGGTTTCGCATTATGTGCAAATGCGGTGACTGTGTCCCAGGTAAATATGCACAAATGCAGCTTTAAACATGCAAAGTGGGAGGAGGCAATAGTAAACCCCTCCTGTATTCTACCAAAGAAAACCACAGGGCTCTGTGGGCTCTAAGAGTTGAAAGTGTGACGGCACACTTTACCTTTAGACTAAATTGTCTTTATAAAATATTGCCATTCTGCTTTCCAGCCCACTCCCCCCTACTAACTGGCTGATGCTCAACACTGGCTCAGATCCTTCAGCCAGTCAGGGATTTGTACACAAACAAGGCCAGCAACCTCATCCAAATATGAACTGGTAATAGCAATTTTTAATTCAGTCAATATAATAAAATGCATTTAGCGTACATATTCCCTGCTGCCTTAACTGGGGAAAAAAATTCTGATCAATCAGCACCTTTCTTCCAGGATGTTTAAAATAATTTTCTTCTTTCTCTCTTTGCAAATTCTTTGCAAACCTTTCAAAAACTAGTTCAATACATCTGGCTAGAAATTACTTTGACTAAGATGTGCAGAGCTAAGCATTTCAAGGAGGGCCAAAGGTCAAATATTTCCAACACAATTTTGATCTATGAATTTCTGCTATACTTGTAGGACTATTAAGCTTTGCATTTGAAGAGTAAGCTCTATCTACTTGAATATATTTCCCTTTGTCAAAACCTTCAGTTGATCAAACTATTTACCTTTTGTGATTTCAGAAAATAAATATCAAGATCAAATTCTTGGAAAGAAAATGCAAATATAGATGCAAACCAATTAAATTAGTACAGAGTTGTTTAGATATATTCATTTATGCTCAAATGTGTTCTTGATAAGTATTGATTGATTGATTGATAGTTAAATTTTTATACCGCTTTTCATTAAAATAATCTCAAGGCAGTTTACAAGACATTTAAAACAATATAAAACTATAAAACATGCACAGTAAAAATTAAATTGGAATATAAAAATATAAATCTAATTAAAACATTTTTTAAACACATGTACAATGTAACCATAAGATACAAAGCAGCAGCAACAAAACACACATATAAAAGCCCGGGTAAAAAGCCAAGATTTTACTTGTTTTCTAAAAACTGTGATGGAGACTGGGGAGTGGATGCTCCCAGTCATAAAAAACTTGTCCTGAAAAACTTGTCCTTTTTCAGGAAAAACTTGTCCTGAGAAGCTTAGTCTGACTTGTACTGCTGTATTCACAGTATCTACTGAGTCATTACTGAACAGTTTATACATACGTGTGTGTGTGTGTGTGTACTTTTTGTATTTTAATTGTGCATTGTTTTAATTTAGCTTGTAAACCAATTTTGGATTATTTCAATGAAAAGCAATATGGAAATTACACCTAAGCATACTCAGTGGCTATCTTCTGATGCCCTGTTCCAACTTCAGTTTGATGGAGCTCCATAGCTTGGTGTTCTTGGACTGACTAACATACGAGAAAGTGATGGCATAAACATGATGTCTTGGATTATGTTCATTGTGGTGGATTGACTATTAAACCAAACAAAAGCATCCAATCATACCTACTTGGAAGAAAGCCCATTGAAATTAATGAGATTTCTTTACTCCCCAAAAAAACCAAAGTAGGCAAAAATTGAAACTACTACTCTTTTCAGTAGCCACAGAGAGAAAAGAATGACAAATAGCTTCTGGATATGTGCCTAAATCTTGCCCCTTCTCCAAAGCTCCTGTAAAATGCAGAGCTTATTTTCTCTTGGGGGAAAGAATGAAGAGGGATAAATAGTTCCTTCTGGGCACAAGGGAGATCTCTTTATTTCTCCTGAAGTTCTTCTACCACCATTAGTTAATAGATATAGAGTGCAATGCAATTAAGAATCAGATGTTTATACATTAGACATTAAAAGACACAAAAGTCGTTCACACAACCCAGTATGGCTGGGTTCAGAGGGCTGATGAGGGAAGACAGGATCGCTCTTACCTTCCTCTCAGATGATTGCTTCACTTTCTTGGGCCACGCGGCTTCTGCGCCCACACAAGCGTCACTGTTGGGAGCTGCACAGCCATCTGGAAGCTGGGGAAATGAAGCCAAGCCTTCAGAAATCCCTCAATGTGCCGCGCAAGGAGTGTGGTGCACTATGTTATTATTTATAAATTCTCCTCATAAAAAGGAGAATGCTTACTATAGCTGTGAACTGACATAACATGTATTTTACCCAGTGTAGCTTTCATTCTTTGTAACCGTTATGCTTACATATTGTGTCACCAAAAGATATGGGACCCAGTAAACAATTTTGAATTGTCCAGGGATGAGAAGATTTCCTTGTCAGTCTTCCAAGTTGCCAGAAGAAGTTCTGCTTTTATTTATTTGTTTGTTTATCATATTTATATCCCGCTCTTCCTCCAAGGAGCCCAGAGCCCAAGGAGCCCATACATGGTTATGTTTGTCTTCATAACAATCCTGTGAGGTAGGTTAGGCCAGGGGCATAGCTAGGGGAGAGGGGGCTGTGTTCGCCCCTTTCTCCAGCAGTCCCTCAGAGTGAGGGAGATAATGAAGAAAATAGGGAGGGGTAGATCTGAGGGTCCCTCAGGAGCTTGGGGGCCTAGGTTCTTTGAACCCATCCGCTCAATTATAGCTACACCCCTGGGTTAGGCTGAGAAATTTGCGACTGGTCCATAGTCACCCAGTGAATTTCATGGTAGAATGGGGATTTGAATTTAGGCCTCCCCAGTCGTAGCCCAGCACTCTAACAAATACACCACACTGGCTCTCACAGCCAGCATGGTGTAGTGGTTAGAGTGCTGGACTAGGACCAGGGAGATCCGAGTTCAAATCCCTATTTATCCATGATACTTGCTGGGAGACTCTGAGCCAATCACTTCTCTCTCAGCCTAACCGACTACAGAGGGTTGCTGTGAGGAGAAACTCAAGTATGTAGGACACTGCTCTGGGCTCCTTGGTGCCCAGAGCAGGATATAAAATGTAATAAATAAATAATAAATAATAAATAAATAATATAAGCATAATATATAATATAATAATATATAATAATATAAGCATACTTTGGGTGCTCTCTCTGCAGTCAAAAGACTATTGAGATTAGTTAAAATTATTTGTGAAACTGCAGTTTTTGGTTTTTGGTTTCATTTCCCTTTTGGAGAGATGGCAGTCCTATTATTACAGTGTGTTCCTAAACATATTATACGAAAAGCCCTGTTCAGACATTTAAAAGGTGTGTGTGTGTGTGTGTGTGTGTGTGTGTGTGTGCTGTACACATATGCAGCATCACGAGAGTATGCCCAGAAGTCGTGCCACAGGATAAATGCAACGAGAAGCATTATCCTCCCCACACCCTCCATACTTATAGCATTTGTCTAAAGAGGCCAATGTGGTCAGCATGATGGTGGTTGCTTCTATGACTGGAAGGCTGGGGAAGCATGTAGAGCGTGGAAGTGTGAGGTGTGAGGCTTTTTGCCGCATGAGTGCCAGGTGCGGGGCTTGCTGGCATGCGCTTGGGACATGTCAGTACAGCGTCCTCTTTTTTTTAAACTGCTGAACAGGGCTTAAGTTTCAGTGATATCAGCACTAATCGCTTGGTTAACTGGTTGTATCTGTCTTGTTTTACCTATATAAGATACTGAAAGATTTTTGAACATGGTCTTTTTGTTTTGTTTTAACTGCATCATTAGAATTGTGATTCTAATTGGAATTGCAGACTAGAAAAATTCTTGACTGTTGGAGAGTTTTTTATTTAAGACATAAACCTATACAGCATTGTGATTTTTTTTTTTTAAAAAAAAATCCAGTCTGGTGATTTAATAGATTTTTCTCTCTCCCCCTTTTAAAAGAATCAATAAGAGTCTCCCAGATTTATGGACAAATGATTTTTTGTTAACAGGAGGTACACATCACAGTCTAGTTTCCCATTTTATTTTCTCAACATCAAATTTTGCTCTGTTTCCAAGAGTAATTCTCTCTTGTCTAGGAGTTATTCTGTCACAAGGATGTGTGTTGCATTCTACCATCTGATCAAGAGCATGCTCTCAGTTTGTGGTATGAGTACTTACTGCTAGTAGCTACAGTATATAAGGCCATGTAGGTACATTTTTTAATATGTAGAATGGTCTCATGTGTTCTAAGCTGAGAAATGAACTTTAATTTTGCTTGCTATGAAAACAGGTTTTGCAGGACGAAGTATGCAATTCAGAATTAATTCATTTTTCTCTTTTGTATATGTCTGCTTGCACACACAGTGTAAAATCAGAAATGATGTGGATATTAATTCCATAAGTTTCCCTTATAGTTTCCATGATATCCCAGTGCAGTGAGGATAATAAAAGGGAAATGTAGGTCAGGAACCCCTGAAAGTTTATAGGGAAAAATAATTTCTACTCCTGGACACTTGCAAATGTAGAAAAATGATTTATTGGCCCATGTTTCAGTTAGATTTGGAGATTCCCTCGATTCCTTTTTCTCCCAAGATGTCTTGCACATGAAGTCTGCAGTACTGACCTATGAATGGGTGAGGGTGTTAATGAGTTGCTGTAGCTTGCTACTTGATAACAGCTGTCCAAGAGTATAGTATAGTTTATATTTGATTTCACTTGTGTATGCACCAGAAACATCGCCCCTGCTGCCTCTTTTTCATAATATGTATATTTTCTTCTCTCCTGCTTACTGCATCCCAGATTCCCCATTAAAGGTCCTAAGGTGGACAAAATATCTATATAGAGTGAGAGGAAATCTTTCAATATTTTAATTAGCAGAAACAGAACTATGTCCCATTACATTTCCTTTCAGGGCTTGCATTGTTACTGAAGCCATTTGGAGGTGGATGGATTCTGATCTGTCACACATTCTCACTCCTGAAATAAATATGGATGGATGCAGAAAGGGGAAAATGTGGTTTAAGCTGGTAAAGATCGCTGCCATATTCTATTCATACGGAAAAAGAAAACTCCATGTGTTGTGGTGTCAGTGTAAAATATATGTTTAATATTCTGTTTTCATGTAATGGGATCATTTCCTCAGAGGAAACTTGCCTCGTGGTGAGGAGAGAATTTAATGCAGCTGAAACATGCTGCTGAGGCGGCCGGGGGCGGGGGGGAATCCCACACAGGTGACTGTGAGAAACTAGCACAAAAATGATGTTAACAAGGAAGCTTACTCTTGTTAATTTGACAGAAGCATTTACTAGGGCATCTGCTAATGTGCCTGGCATTGCTCTGGAGGATCCACATCTGCCTTCCACCAAAGAAATATGATGATGATGATGATGATGATGATGATGATGATGATGATCACAGACCTTGCAGTGCATATTTACTATTGTTCACATATGACTGCTGTGATGCTGCATAGAAACAAAACAGGCAAATATAGCTTTGGTGTACAAGCAGAGATGCCAGAGGAAAACAGTAAAGTCGTAACTGAGGTGGTTTAACACACAAGGCTGTTACAATACCTGACTTGTGCTATCAGAGATGCACCTAGGTAATTTTGGAGCCTGGACCTAATGGCCTTTGGAGTCGTCGTTGTTCCCCCCCCCCCGTCCCCCCCGCCGCCCCACAAGTTAAGCATCTTCCCTCTAAACACACACCGTCACCGTGTCACATGCAATATTTTTTGACATGTGCATTTTTGAGGGCACAAACAGCAGCAGAACTCCCAAGAATGTAAGGATATGCAACAAGTGTATTTATGCAAATCTGCATTAGCAGAAACATTCCAACACGCAACTTAACATATTCCCATCCCACATATTTCTTTCCCCACTCCCTCCTTTGTCTCTAAAGCACCTGGCACACATTACAATCACACTCAGCTGCCCAGCACAGCATGGGCCAGTGGCAGGGTGACCACACCACCCAGGATAGACTAAATAGGATTTGGGGGGCCCCAGGGGGTGTGGTGGCTGTGGACTTTGGCCCCAAAGTCCAAGGGGAAGAGTGTCTCTACTGCTGTGCATAACATTTACATTGTGCCCAGACCCCCCAAGGAGACACGGAGACATTGCTATGGAAGGAACAGTCGATTTATTGAAGTTTATAGTACAGGCTCAATTGGCTGGGATTGCATGGACATTCCCCACAACAGTGCGGAGTCTAGCAGGCCAGCCACACCATGGCCGCCCCCACCTAACCGACCATGGCGATAGCACCTTGGCTCCAGGCAGCTCACCTGCTCTCCAGCAGAGGCGCCCTTCTCCGCCAACCTAAGGTCAGGTTTCTGACCTCCCAGCGACAACTCCACCGATGCTGCACAGCCATATGGATGGGGTGTTGCCTGAGGAGAGGCAGGAGTCAAGCGTCATCCCTGATCTGTCAAGCCTCAAGGGATCAGTTCCTCCTCCTCGATTTACATCTTACCTAAGGTGCCACACCTCCTTAATTAGCATTTCCTCACTGCACTGTACCTTGCACAGCGGGCGTTAGCCCAGCTTAACGACCCACACCCCACAAACCCAAGATAGCTGTTGCCAATCCCAGCCTGAGGTCATCTAAAAAGAACCTCATGCCCATGGCGGACAAGTGGACCCCGTCGCCCCGGTAGAGGGCGGGCTGCGAGTAGACAATGTCGTCGTGTGGTATACATCCGCCGCCATTGGCCGCCAGGAAGCGTGCTATAGCCGCATTGACCCCCCTTCTCGCCCTGTCCACCTTGTTCTGTTTGAGCACCCCCTGCCAGATCCTGCGCTGTGTGATGTCAGACCAGAGGACAACCGCCCCAGGGCACCAGGACAAAACCACCTCCAGGTCCTGTTCGGTCTGCCGGGCCAGGGAAATACCTGACTGACTAACTAGGTCGTTCCCGCCAAAATGGAAGAGCAGGATGTCCGGTGCAGGGTTCTGCTCCAGGTACTCCCGCAGCATCGGCAGCAGCTGTGCTCTCCGCATTCCCCTTTGCCCACGCCACTCGATGGCGGCCCAGCACCCCAGGCCCAGCTGCATTCCCGGATCCGTGCCTTGTACCCACTTGAGAGCCCAGAATATAAAAGAGTGGCCCAGGACAAGGACTCTGGCCCTCCTGCCGGGAGGCTTCACTCCTGTGTGGAAGAGAGAACACTCATCAGGTGGGAACAAGAGGGGGAGGGGTGTGGAGGGGGCACCTGCTGCCCTATCGTACGTATCTGCGGTAGGCCGCAGACTGCCAGCGGCCTAGGCGCTGGATTGCGGCTCCCGTGTAGCTGAGCCTTGCAGCCGCTGAGGCCGCTCCAATCCTAAACGAGTGTGAGGACAGGTGGCCTGTGGACACCCCAGACACCTGAAAGGCCTTCCTCATCACAGCCCAAAATTGGTACTGGGATAGGGGGTTGCCATCAGCGTGCACAAACAGGCACCTCTCGGCCTCGCCCCTGGCCGCCATGTAGGCTCCCAGAGCCTGCACCGGGCACATGAGGTGATTGTTCGCCCTGTGCAGGGTGACCAGCTGACCCCTGCCCCGCTGGTCGGTTTTAGAGAAGCGAAGCCTCAGCGATACCGCGGCTGGGCCCATGGACAGGTCGCTCCTCTGCATGACCCTCACAGCTGTCCCTCGCGCTCCTTTGGGAAAAAGCTCTCCCACCCTGAAGGCCCCATAGAAAGCCACCAGCGCCGCCGCTCTGAACAAGGCTTCCTCATAGGGGGAAGAGCATACGGCCTCCAAGCTCCGCACAGCCCGTTCCAGGGCGTCGGGTATAATGAGCAGGCGGTGGTCGGGCTGGGCCGGGGTCTCCCTGGCCCATCCCTCCAGCATGTGCCGGACTCGGAAATCGCCCGAGTGATCAGGCAGCCCCCGGGACTTCGCACAGAAGGCCAGGGCTGCCATGTGCCCAGCCATTGTGCTGACAGCGAGCCCTTCTCCCCACAGGTGCACCAAGTACTGCATCAAATGTTCAGGTGGGGCCGGCCAGTCCTGGCCGACTCCTGCCCGCCGCCTGAAGTGCTGGAAGGCCTCAGCCCTCCTGCCATAGGTAGCCCGCATCCTAGGCGCTAAGGAAGCCTCGATTGCTCTGAGCGCCTCTACACTCCAAGGCTCCAGAGGCTAAGTGGCATCTTCTCAGGCCTTGGGAAAGCGTCGGGAGCCAGCTGCCGGAAGTGCCGCATCTGAAAACGAGACAGAGCATCTGCAATGTTGTTCTGCGCTCCTGGCACATGCTGCGCCACGAACACTATGTTGTTGTGCAGGCATGCCAGCACTAAGGCCCTCACCAGGCTCATGACCTGGTGAGGGACCTGGAGGTCTGACGGTTGACAACCTGCACTGTCGCCAGGTTATCGCACCAGAAGCGCACGGCTGAGTTGCAAAACTGGTCCGCCCAGATGTGCACCGCGACCACTATGGGGAATAGCTCAAGGAAAGTGAGATCCCTCGTGATCCCCCATACAGCCCATTCACATGGCCACTGCTCTGCACACCACCTGCCCCAAGGCCACCCGCTGTGTCCCACTGCACCTGGAAATCCACTTCCAGGAGCTGTGACGCCCACCAAAAGGAAACCCCGTTGAAGGAGTCCAAGAAGCACAAACATAGCCTCATGTCCTCCCTCATGGCTGCGGTCTCCCTGATCTGAAAATGCGGCAGCCTGCACCCCACCGTGGCATCACAGAGACGCCGCAAGAACGGGCAGCCTGGGGCCACCACGCGACAGGCAAAGTTGAGATGCCCAACCAGGGATTGCAGTTGCCGCAGCATGACCTTCTTGGCTTGCTCGCAGGCCCTCAAAAGCGCCCTCAGAGCCTCCAGCTTGTCCTTGGGCAGCCGTGACAGCTGCCCTTGGGTGTCCAACTCGATGCCCAAGAACGTAAGGCTGGTGGACGGACCCTCGGTCTTGGGCACCCCCAACTCGTCACATAGGGCCGCGAATGAGCTTAAAAGTGTGGAGCAGTGGGTGGAGCCAGCTCGGCCTCCGAAAAGATAATTGTCAAGGTAATGAGCCGTGGAGTCAAGCCCCACCCTCCGCCGCAGCGCCCATTCCAGCATCGTGCTGAAGGCCTCAAAGGCTGCGCAGGACACCGAGCAGCCCATAGGGAGAGCCCTGTCAATGTAATATTTCCCCTCAAACACAAAACCCAACAGGTCAAAGTCGTCGGGGTGGACTGGCAGCAGCCGGAAGGCTGACTCTGTGTCACACTTGGCTAGCAGTGCCCCAGGCCCGCAGGCCTGAACCATTGCCGTTGCCTCATTGAATGAAGTGTAGCGTACCGAGCACAGCTCAGCGGGTATCCCATCGTTGAGTGAGCTACCCTTGGGGTATGAGAGGTGGTGGATTAGCCGGAACTCGCCGGGAGTCTTTTTAGGTACCAGCCCCAGGGGTGATAGCCTCAGTGTCCGCAGTGGGGGTTCACTAAAGGGGCCCAGGACGTGGCCCAAGGCCACCTCCTTGTTGATCTTCCTAAGCACTATGTGCTCCATCCCTCTGATCGATTTCAAATTTCTGGCCAGGGTAAACTTGTGTGGAAGCTGGCATGGTATCCTAAAGCCTTCTGAGAAGCCAGCCTCCAGAAAGCGTGCGCGCTCCCTGTCCGGGTAGTTGCGCAATCGCCGCCTAAGTACAGTAAGCCTAATTGGGGTTGGGCCCCTTTGCAGGGCCACCCCCATGGGCGGCGGAGGGGCCCTTGCCTCCACCGGCACAGGGGCCCCAGCTGCCCGTTCGCAAGCTCTTTGTTCGTGGGCAGCTGATCCCCGCGTGCCGCCCCCTGCAAAACCCGCACTTGTGTCTAGATTTGCAGGGGGACCGCGCGCACTTCCCGCTCCTGTTGAACTCCCAGCACACCAGGGGACTTTGAACCCCCTGGGTGCCGGCGGAAGAAGCCGCTGACGCCTCTGGGGTCCTGGAAATCAAGTGCCCGCTCTCCGCGTGCTCCCCGGTGAGAGGCCTGGAGGGTGCCATGATCCTGAGCCACAGTTCAGAATGCTGCTTTTCCCAGGAGATCCCCGGGTGGTTAGATGCACGCTCCCTAAACGCCTGGTCGTAGGCCTCCCACGAGTTGCCGGTAAAGTCCATAAAAGCCCTGTGAATGGTGTCGAAGTACTTGATTAGGGCGGGGCCCTTCTCCGGGTACTTCTCAGTCACCACCCCCATGTATATAGTGAAACCGGAAACCCAGTTGTTCCAGTTATGCTCAATGGGCTTCCTTTTGGTCCTCTTCTTGTCCCTTTCCTGTTCCCCTTCCTTGCCCACAGGCTCAGGTTCTTTAAATAGCAGTTGGAAGACGTCTATATACTCGCCCTTCCAAATGCGTTCCTTTACATGCGGGAGGACGTGGTCACCCAGAGGGACTGCCCCCCCATTGAGGCCCCCGCTACCGCCGGCGGTGGGTGCCCCAGCTGGGGCGGTACGCATCCCAGGCTGCCCCGCTCCTCCTTGCCACACCTGATTACATGTTGCGTGTGGGGAGGCCCAGTTCATCGGCCCGGGGAACCACCCGAAGGGCCCACCCAGGGGGCTCCATGGTGGGCCCCAAGGCCAGACCCCCAATGAGGACTCACCACCTTGTCCCGCCTGCTCCCCGGAGGCGTCAACCGCTGTGGATCCGGCAGCTGCTGCACTGCTCCCGCTGGAACCCTCTGGTGTCTCGCTGCTAGCCGCGCTCGGTCCCTCTGGTGTCTTGCTGCTAGCCGGAGCCACCATGGCTGCCTCAAGCACCTCTAAACGGTCAGTAAAACCCTGCATGAGTTTAGTCCGCTTTGCGGCCCTCGTCATTTTGCGCAGGTATGGAGGTGGGGAGGGGCCGTGCTCCCTGTGGGCCCCAACCCCAGATGGACCCCCGCCATCCCTCCGCAAGGCTTCCCGCTCGCCAGCTATGGCTTCCAGGTGGGCAATCAGGGCCTTGATAGCCCCCAGCTCCATGTCCCGCTCGTCTTCTTTTGTTTACAAACATTTGGATCTGGAAAATGGGTGTTTTGTTTTGTCTACAAAACACCTGAAATGGGCTGTTTTGGGTACAAAACGTTTTGTATCCGAAACATTTCACACATCCCTAGTTGTGAGGATAAACACAACCATGTATGAAGCTCTGGACTCCTTGGAGGAGAAGCAGGATGAATGGATGGAGGGATGGATGGAGGGATGTATTAACAAACCTCAAGTACATGCTTTGTTTGTTTGAGGTGCCACTGGATTCTTGGTTTTACTACAGCATACTAAAAGATTCACTGGAATGTACTACCTATAAAATGTAATGTAATGCAACGTAATGTAATGCAAAGTTTGGGGGGGCGGGGGGGATATGAAACTGTGCTTGAAGAACTCAGTCTCACCTTTGGTTTCCCCGTCTGTAAAATTCACTGACCACCCCTCAAAGTTGTTGATCGGTCATCAGATACAGAGTACCATTTTAGGCTTTCAATGCCCACTAGTATGGTTAAGAAAGGCCTTTCACAATGGTTTTGCCATCACAAAAACTTACCTCTGCCGCTGTTGAAGAGATATTGCAAGGCAACACAAGCAGATAATGCTGGTACATATATGAAAAGGCTGGCTTTAAATACTTTGTATGATTGATAATTTCTATTGTTGAAGTTTCTGACTCATTAATTAGATTTATTTTCCTTCATTTCAGGGAACAGTTGTTATTTCCCACCCATTAACTAGATTTGGAAATGGAACAGCATTCTTCAAGATTGTCCTTCAAGGTATTTAAGCATATAGTTTTCTTTTCTTTTCTTGTTCTCCATACTAGACACACACTGAAGGCCTAAAGATAGTGAGGAGCAAACTCCACTTCTACAAGGCCTAGAGCTTAGCTTTAAAAAAATAATAATAAAGCTGGGGAGCTTAATAAAAAACAACACCTAAATAATGTTAGGATTAGGATACATAACAAACACAAAGAAACATTTTTAAAAGAACATAAAGAAAGCCTTGGGCAGGGAGGGAAATTGCACTTCTCTCTTGCATTCTCCGTATTAAAAAAGTACACTACACAGCTCTGCCACTCGATGATACTAAATTGCACACAAGCAACCAGAGGAAGGAGTGGAAGCAGCAATGGACTGGACAAATGAGATGACAACAACAACAACCTACTTCAGTATGTGACAGGAGCAGGATTCAAAGAGATGGTTGTCAATGGGGACCATCAATTGAAACCTAGAGGAAATTTGATGGTTGTGAGGTGATTGTTGCCAGTCCCTTGACATGAGAGACAACCTCACCAGCGTTGTCTGAACATCACAGAAACCCAAGAAGAGGAGGGACTTCCTATTGTCTGTCAGGCATGAATTGATGACCCACCTTCCCCACCACCTCATGCACAGAACATTCAGGGGGAGCGTAATCTTACCTCTTATTTCAGATGAGACACATAGCTATTATAAGGGCAGTTGGTGAGGCTGCATACAGGCCACTGATGCCTGGGGGCTGCCTGCTGCTCCCTCCCACCCCCACCCATCCTGATGGGCATGGGGCCTTCCCCTGCTGCCTGCCTTCACAGCGTCCACTGGCCACCCACCCCTCACCACCATTGACCTGCTTCCCTTTGCCAGGTTGCAACATGGCGCAATGATGTCATTGCACCAGCACCTTGCTGGGATGTGGTAATGTGCCCACACTAGTATGGTGACATCATTAGACCACAGGTTGGTGACCAGGTAGAGGGGGCTGCAAAGGCGGGGGCCGCATCAAATCTCAACGTTGCTATGCCACTGTTTAACATACTCTTTCCCCCCCCTGAGTTTGTTTTAGAAAAAAGTATGCATTCATAGATTATGCTGGCCTGATGTTGCTATTGCTGAGAATAAATATCGGTTACATGTTGATGTGACACATACACCAGATTCCTTGTTAGATTGATGTGAACTGCTACCAAGCTTTTGAAAATGTCAATGATTATTTTGCTTATATAGATTTTTAAAAAGACTTCTAATAAGTAGAGATTCAGAATACTCAAATGAAAATTCAATATATTCATCTCACGTCCTCTGCTGACTTCATGGTCCAATGAATATTTATGCTTGATTTACCATCACAAATGTGATATGTGTTGTCAAGTCAAATCAGTATAGAACTAGTAAGCAAGGCTAGAAGGGGCTACATGTTTGTTAAGTAGTTAGTACTTAATGTACTAACTAAATGCCCCATTTAGCCGGGCCCCTTTTTTCACATCTTAAAATGCATTTTCTATTTTACAGCTTTTATAAGCTTTTGCTAATGATTCAGTGTCTTTTGTTAGTTTCCAGAGTATGTTTGTGTGAGTTTATTTTCATATATGATGACAATTCAAGACCTGCCTCTAGTTGGAGCTGACAATTCTGGGCTGGAACTTGAGGCCAGTAACTTGAGGCCAGTTCACATTACTTAAGGCCAGTTCACATTACAGAATTAGCAGAACCACAGGCTATCCCCAAGGTTTATATTAGAAATAACAAAAGGTGTTGCTCTTGGGCTTACAACATAAACATATAAGAACTAGGGTTGTGGGTTTTGTATTTTTTCTGTTTCGATTTGTACCAAATCTGAATCAACCCCATTTTGTATTTTGTCCAAAATTAAGCCTTCCGAATCACCCGTTTTGTTTTGTATCCTAATTAATCCGAATCTGAATCTGAATCTGAATTAATTCATATTAAAAAAAATGGGTCACATGGTCAAAAGAGTGGGTGGGGGTTATAGTGCCCAATGAGTGGAAGCTACCACAAAAATTTCAAAGGAATTGGGCAAACTGTTGATTTTTGGTTAATTTTTGAAGTTTGTGCATCTTTCAGATTTTCCCCATAGGGTATGATGTAGGTTTCAGGAAAAAGTATAGCTTCATGCGGGGTGGGGGGAGAGAGTGGGGGGAGAGCGTGGCCCAGAGTGGAGTGTGGTTGGTGGTAGTGCCAAGTTGGCACAAGGAAGCTACCACAATTTTTTCAGAGGAATTTGGCAAAGGACTGATTTTTAAAGAATTAATGAAGTTACGTGTCTTTCAGATTTTCCTCGTAGGGTATAATGGAGGTTTCTGCAGTCCCATAACTCCACTTGAGGGGCACTGGGGTGGCCCAGAGCAAATGGTAGTGTAGTGCACATAGGGTGCCACCCACCCACATGGGTTGCCAACCCATGAAGTACAGGGTTTTGTTGTTCCAGAGGTGTTCTAAGAGTAGATTCTCTAGTAGCATATGAGAGTGGATTCATGGTTTTTCATTAAAAATCTCATTTGCTACCAGAGAATCTAAACTCAACACCTCAGAAACAACAAAGCCCAGTACACCAATGGGTTAGCAATCCAGGGGGGTGGTTGGCACCCTCTGTGCACTACACTACCACTCACTTTGGGCCATCCCAGTGCCCCCCAGTTGGAGTTATGGGGCTGCTGAAACCTCCATTATTCCTTATGGGGGGAAATCTTAAAGATGTGTAAACCTCAAGAAATCCTAAGAAACCAGCTCTTTGCCCTATTTGGAATCTGGGTGCACCACCCTTGGGGCACTGCCACACAACCCACTGTTTTGCCCCTGAAGCCCCACATAAACAAGTTGAAAGAGTAAAGAGAATGATGAACAACAACGACACTTAATTTTTTGGCACAGTTATTTGAGAATTTTGCAGCGTGTGGGAGCCTGTCCCTGTAGCACTAGCACAGCAGCACAACCCATTTGTGGATTCAGGCAATCTTTCAATAAAAACACTCCCTCCCCATGGAACAGTGACCACAGGTCATTTGAGATAGCAAGATAGACCAATGAGCCAGCATGGTTTAGTGATTAGAGTGCTGGACTATGACCGGGGAGACCCGAGTTCAAATACCCATTCAGCCATGAGACTAGCTGGGTGACTCTGGGCCATTCACTTCTCTCAGCCTAACCTACTTCAGAGGGTTGTTGTGAAGAGAAACGTAAGTATGTAGTACATCGCTCTGGGCTCCTTGGAGGAAGAGTGGGATATAAATGTAATAATAATAATAATAATAATAATAATAATAATAATTTTGTCTCCTGTAGTCCCATGTGGATGACCTATCCCTGCAATGGCAAAAGTTGTGAACCCCTGGCTTAGACATCATGTCCCACCAAATTACATTGTGGCCTAAATTACATTAGACTGCTCAACTTGGGCAACAAAACTTAGACACCACTATAACTCATAAAAATCAGAAGAAAAACAAAATAGCTCTTCAAAAGACCCCTGAACAAGTCAAGAGATTCTTTCTAAACCTTTGGAAAGAAACACCTGGGTAATTTCAGAACTTTCCTAACCAGCTTCTCGAAAAGCTTCTCCACACAATTTATACCATGGCTTTTAGCAAGAGCTTTGGAATTGCATTGAGCTCCCAAAGATATTTGGGTATTTCTGTCTCAAAATGCTATCTTCCAAATCCCTTTGAAAGGTCAGTTTGCATTTCAATCACACTGAATGCAACACTTAACTAAACCATTCAAGCTCAAAAGCTTTTTGCATATCTTAGCTTCTGCTAATCACTCAGTGCCTCAGCTGGAGTGGAGAGAGTCAGAGAAGTCAATTTCAATTGCAATGCTTTTCCGAAGCATTCTGTCCGAAACACAGTCATTTCGATTTGGAAACAAAAATCTCTGTTTTTTAATTCTTGATTTTGTTTTGGTTACAAAACCTCCGGAATTGCCATTTTTGGGCACAAAACGTTTTGTACCCGAATCAAAATGCACAAGCCTAATAAGAACAGCCCTGCTGGATCAGGCCCAAGGCTTATCTAGTCCAGCATTTTGTTTCACATAGGGGCCACCAGATACCTCAGAGAAACCTGCAAGCAAGAGGTGCGGGTATACCCTCTCTCCTCATGTTGCTCCCTTGATAAGTTAGGCAGAAGAAAGAAAGAGATAAAGGGGAAGGAACATCAGTTAGAGAAACTCAGGGTGAGTAGCTTCAAAAGCAGACCAATGAGATAGGAATGTGTGAACTGGCTCAACCTTGAGCAGGTTTTATATCGAACTGGCCCAGCTCGACAGCTCAACATTGAACTAGCCTTGAGCTGGATCGGCCCTGGTTTGACTTGAGGTCAAGCTGAACTCTCCCCACCCCCCACTCGGGGGTTAAAACTTTTTTAAAAGGACTCACTGCCTCTGGCAGGAGCTGCCATGACCACAGGGGGAGGTTTCCAGCAGTTCCCACTCCCCTTGCCAGCATCCCCCTGGTCTTGAAATGTTTGAACCCCTCACCAGCTGGAATTTGAGCTGAGCTGGGAGAGTGATCAGGGGGTGCAAAACTGAACAAGCCCATTTCTGTTCGAGTCTGATTCAGACTCACACCGAACCAGGCAAACCGATTTTGTACATACCCCTACAATGAGAAGACCCTTTCCCCTCTGGTCCATACAGAGTGACTGGCCTGTGATCCTCAGGGGCCAGGTGGCAGTTGGGTCAGGAAGGCTAATGGAAAGGATCTTGCCTTTTCTCCTGCTCCCTCTGTTAAACTGCAGACAAGGAGGAATCCTAACTTTTTTGACTGGTGTAATGCAGTTGTGTTAGTGTAAGGACATAACAAAGTGACAGGTCTGCTCCACACTAGTTATTGTGCTAGTGGGAGATGTTGACATGTTGCACAAGATCTTGCACAACATCTTTCACAACCCATTACAAAATCTTGTATGTGTCCCAGAGAAGGTCTTCTACTATTATGCAGCATTGCAGAGCGCTGCAACTTCACACAGCTCTGCAGAGCACTTAAATGCTCTGGTCTTGTGGTAGCAAGCATGACTTGTCCCCTTAGCTAAGCAGGATCCAATTTTTGTCACTTTCATCTTCCCTCTGAAGCCCCCTCTCCCATAAAAAAAGATGTCCCCGAGGGCTGTGCGATCCTCAGGGACATATTGTAGGAGGGACAATGGGATTCAGAGGGAAGGAGAGAGACTAAAATCACCTCTTTCCCTGAAGCGCGTGCTGCTCATTTGCTGCATTGGCACTTCCTTGGAATGGATGTCAGTTAGTACTAGTGCATGTCAGTTAGTACTAGTGCAATTGCTCAGGAGTGCTAATATTTTGGAGCTTACTTAAGGGATTTGTTTCAGCTTCTATAGAACATTTCTGAACTGTAGGAGGGCTCTCTGAAATATTAGTGCTCTAGTGTTCTTGCATCACCTTAAGTCGCGCAGCGGGGAAATGCTTGACTAACAAGCAGAAGGTTTCTGGTTCGAATCCCCACTGGTACTATATTAGGCAACAGCGATATAGGAAGATGCTGAAAGGCATCATCTCATACTGTGCAGGAGGAGGCAATGGTAAATCCCTCCTGTATTCTACCAGATAAAACCACAGGGCTCTGTGGGTGCCAGGAGTTGAAATTGGCTTGACGGTACACTTTATCTTAGTGCTCTTGCACAATAGCACTCATAATTCAGATTGCAACAGAGAAGTGTGAGGGCTCTCACTGTATCCCTGCAGCTGTGTGGACACTTCATTAGGATTTCAGCCAATGCCTCCTATAAATGCTTGCCCAGTTATCTCTTATCGTAATAGCTGACCTGCTCTTTCACTCAACAAGCCTATATCAAGGATCATTCTGTTTGAGGGCAGATCTCCTTTTGAGATCTGACCTTCCCACCCACCCCAGCGTAGCAGGGGTTGTGCAGAAAGCCACATGGTGGTCTGTATGCCAGTATTATAGTTTAGACTGAGCACTGAGAAATAATTCAAGTTATTAAATCAGCTTTTCTAGCACATCAGTTAAAGTATCTGAAACTTAATTAGCAGCCTGTGCCCTTCTTGGTATAAAGAAAAGTGGTAAAACAAGGCCCAAAGCATCAATTAGGAGATCACAGAGATCAGTTCTAAGGAGCTTGAGCTGCAGACCACAGCCCTTGAGCTGTAAACTTCAAAAAGCCAGAATGAGCCAGCATCACAATGTTCAGCCCTCCCTTGCGACCTGGGCCTTGAATATTCTTGTTCTGCTTCTAAAATGTGTATATGTGGTTTTCAAAAAGTTCACTATGAATATAAGAAAGAGGGGTCAATTTGCTGTGTTGAGTGCAATTTATCATAGAAAAATGAGATATGAATTTGTTACACGCGCCCCAATCCTCGTGATTATTATTATTGTACTATATTGAACCCTAGTCCACACGGCTTTTCTTTTCTGTATTGCCATAAACTTTCATTATATGTCATTATTGTAGGGGAAGAATGGCAGTTCAGTCCCCAAATAGCAAAGAAAAACCAGTTTGGTGAGAAAGCAGCAAAGCAAGAAAGAGAGAGACCAAAACAAACAGTCATCTCTGGAGAGACAAAATGGAGACTAGCACTGGAAGAACCCAGAGGGGAGGAGTCCAGCACTTCTATCCATGACCCTAACCACCACCACCCCAGTGGTCACTATGAGACATTGCAGCTGAGAGCTGATGCTGCCAGGGTCCTAGCTCCAACAATTTTTTCATCATATTCCATTATATGTCATTAATTGAGAGAGCCAGCATGGTGTAGTGGACTAGGACTGAGGAGACTAGGACTGGACTAGGACTGGACTAGGACTGAGGAGACCCAAGTTCAGATCTCCATTCAGCCATGATACTTGCTGGGTGACTCTGGGCCAGTCACTTCTCTCTCAGCCTACCCTACTTCACAGGGTTGTTGTGAAGAGAAACCTAAGTATGTAGTACACCACTCTGGGCTCCTTGGAAGAAGAGCAGGATATAAAATGTAATAATAATGATAATAATAATAATAATAATAATTATTATTATTATTATCCCCCAGTGAGGCACTACCTTGGCGTTGTTGTGGGGCTTGTGTGCTCTGATGAAGGTGAGAGCTATGCCAGAGGTCCAACCATACTGGACAGGTCTCACCAGAGGAGCCAGACAAAGAGTGCCTCTCCCATCAACAATATGGTGAGACGTAACTTTAATAAATCTATACCGGATCGGTCGTCGCCTGGGTCAACAAGGACCGCGCCAGGTGCTATAGTCACTGGACATCTGGTGGCAAGTGGGCAACAGGACTCAGGATCTTCAGTTGAGCAACCAGGGCTGGAGACAGCAAAGTTACTGGAAGAAACGTCGCTTAACCGAAAAAAATATACAGAATATGCCAACAAGGAAATAATGATCTGCTATTACAAGTCTAGTCCAACTAGAAGAGGTTATTTAAAAAGAATGTACCAAATTTGGAAAGAGAAGCATCCAGACACAGAAATAACAGAACAAAGGCTAGCAGACCAGAGAAGATATATAATAAGAAATAAAGTATTCACAGGAGTTGAGCTGGAAGAACTGCAAGGAGCAATAGAGGATCAAGATATGGAAGAAGAATTACCACCAACTGAAGAAGTTGCTCAGGCGCAGGTGGAGGAGGTGTTGGAAATCGAGGATGCCACTGTTGCTGAACTGTTTCACAATCAAAACCAGGCAACCTCCCCTTTGCCTTCATCTCAAAAACCGAAATGCCATCTAACAGAAAAGCAACAAGAACTAAAGCAAAAAATAACTGAGCACATGAACCAAACAACCACCAGGGTTCGATTTCCAGCTCTAAAAACAGTTGCCAAAAGACAACTTGCTCAGGCATTAAAAGATGTCAATGCTGCACTTGCAGAAATAACAACCAATAATTTGCAAGAAACAAACCAACTAATGTACAGTGCAGCAACAATAACAACACAAGAGCTCGGATATAAGATCAGTGGACCTGTCAAAAAAGAAAGCAGTACATCACCTAAATGGAAGATTAGATTAGAAAATAAAATCTCCAGGCTTAGATCAGATGCTAGTAAATTGAAAGATATGAAAGACAAAAAGCTGAAGAATGAAAACACCAAACAGTATCTGATCCAAAAATACCACCTCGATTCAAGGAAAATTAGAGAAGTCCTGGAAATAATCAAGCAGCAAATAACAGCAGTGTCAAAGAAGATTAGCAGATATGAAGCCAGAATTACACAACACAGGCAGAATCTCCAATTCCAGTTGAATCAGAGACGTTTCTACCAAAGCATAGAAGGAGAAACTGAAAGAAACCTAGAAACACCAAATAAAGAAGAAACAGTGCAATTCTGGGGGAAATTATGGGACAATCCAATAGATTATAATAAAAAAGCAGGCTGGATGAAAGAGGTCAAAAAATGTAACCAACAAATGCAAGATCTAATAAGAACACCAGAATTAATATGTGAAAGAGCAAAGAAAATTAAAAATTGGACTGCGCCAGGCGACGATGAACTGCATGGCTTTTGGCTTAAATACCTAACAAGCCTTCATAAACAACTATCAAAACAGTTCAATCACATTATGAAAGGCGGTGATATTGAACAATGGCTAACAACTAGGAAAACTCATCTCATCATGAAAGACCTAGCAAAAGGTGCAGTTCCAAGTAATTATAGACCGATAACCTGCCTGCCAACCATGTTCAAATTATTAACTGGAATAATAGCAGATGAAGTCATGCAACACTTATTAACTAACAAACAGCTTCCAGTTGAACAGAAAGGAAATTGCCCGAACACCAGAGGCACAAAAGACCAGCTGCTGATTGACAAAATGATTTTAGAAAACTGCAAGAGAAGAAAAACCAATATAAGTGTTGCATGGGTTGACTACAAGAAAGCCTTCGACTCATTGCCTCACACATGGATACTAAAATGTTTAGAAACAACTGGTGTCAGCAAAAACATTGAGATATTTATTAAAAAAGCAATGAGCATGTGGAGTACACAGTTAACAATCAATGGCGAGGCACTTGGACAGGTTAGCATTAGAAGAGGCATTTTCCAAGGGGTCTCACTATCCCCTCTACTGTTTGTAATCGCCATGACCCCACTTTCACAAATACTAAACAAAACAGGCCTCAGATACCAAACATCTAAAACATCAAGTCAAATCAACCATCTGCTGTACATGGACGATCTGAAATTGTATGGAAAATCCCAGTCAGAAATCGAATCACTGCTAAACACTGTCCGTATATTCAGTAGCGATATAGCAATGGAGTTTGGACTAGACAAGTGTGCTGCATTAATAAGGAACAGAGGAAAAATAACAAAAACAGAAGGAATAGAACTGCCCAGTGGAAGTAAGATCAAGAACCTGGAAGAGAAAGAACATTACAAATACTTGGGCATTCTCCAGGCTGATAACATCGCACACACTGAAGTTAAAAGAAAAATTGGAAGTGAATACATCAGGAGAGTTAGAAAAATCCTCAAGTCCAAACTCAATGGCGGGAACACCATACAAGCCATAAACACCTGGGCTATACCTGTTATCAGATACACTGCAGGAATAATAGACTGGACCCAGGCAGAGCTAGAGACGCTAGATCGTAAGACCAGGAAAATCATGACCATCAATCATGCTCTGGACCCCCGCAGTGATGTAAATAGGCTATACCTCCCTCGCAGCTCAGGTGGAAGAGGAATGCTGCAAGTCCATCAAATAGTAGAGGAGGAGAAAAGAGGCCTTGAAGAATATATCAAGGACAGTGAAGAAGATGCACTTCAAATGGTCAAGAACGAGAAACTATTCAACACCAATGAAACAAAGCAGGCCTATAAGAAAGAACAAGTCAAGAACCGAGCAGACAAATGGAAAAAGAAGCCCCTGCATGGTCAATATTTGCACAATATAAGTGGAAAATCAGACATCACCAAGACCTGGCAATGGCTTAAGAATGGCAACTTGAAGAAAGAAACAGAGGGTTTAATACTGGCTGCACAAGAACAGGCACTAAGAACAAATGCAATAAGAGCAAAAGTAGAAAAATCCACAACAAACAGCAAGTGTCGCCTTTGTAAAGAAGCAGATGAAACAGTGGACCACCTAATCAGCTGTTGTAAGAAGATCGTACAGACTGACTACAAACAAAGGCATGACAAGGTAGCAGGGATGATCCACTGGAACATCTGCAAAAAATACAAGCTACCTGTAGCCAAAAATTGGTGGGACCATAAAATTGAAAAAGTTAAAGAAAATGAAGATGTAAAAATATTATGGGACTTCCGACTACAAACAGACAAACATCTGTCACACAATACACCAGATATAACTGTAGTCGAGAAGAAAGAAAAACAAGTCAAAATAATCGACATAGCAATACCAGGGGATAGTAGAATAGAAGAAAAAGAAATAGAAAAAATCACCAAATACAAAGATCTACAAATTGAAATTGAAAGGCTGTGGCAGAAAAAGACCCAAATAATCCCAGTTGTAATTGGCGCCCTGGGTGCAGTCCCAAAAGACCTTGAAGAGTACCTCAACACCATAGGGGTCACAGAAATCACCATCAGCCAATTACAAAAAGCAGCTTTACTGGGAACAGCCTATATTTTGCGACGATATCTATAAATAACCAACAGTATTGATGATAAAATTCAGCCATCCCAGGTCCTTGGGAAGGACCCGATTTCTGGATAAAACAAACCAGTCAATAACACCTGTCTGACTGTGTAAACAAGAAATAATAATAATTATTATTATTATTATAATTATTGTTGTTATTTACACCATTATTTACATAACACCCATGGCATTATTTACATCAGCAGCTGTGAAACAAGAAATTACACCAAGGATACTGAGCACTAAGCTTATTGAACGATTCATGATTGGCCTTCCTGATTGTGGCCACAGCTTTGAAAATTAGATTAAGCCAGATTCAGAATCCCATGTTAGCTACATTTATGTACTAGAACCATAGCTTAGAAAGGAATTCAGTTATCATTTTATGTGTGCCACTATTATTTTCTTATGAAACCTGGCAGTCTCATTTTGTATAAGAAAACAATCCCATTGTAACCCTACCTCCTCTTTCCCTCTTCCTCCCAAGCCCACCTGCCCACCTCCTTTTAATGTGTTAAGAAAGGACAATGACAAGGGACCAGGAAGAAAGGCAATAATTGTTTGACAACTGGTGCCTATCAATCAAGACCAGAGTTGGAGGAGGAATGACAAAAACATATTGGGAGCTTCCTGTGCCAAGCTTTGGGGTGCAGAATATAATATAGAGAGATAATATGGAGCTATAATAGAGATAATATGGAGCCAGTGATGATAACAAGAATGGAGGAAGGAAAAGGATGATATATTCTGAAACCAGAGCCCTGAGGGTGGGCATTTGAGAGGGCATCAACACATCTCAACGAATGTGAGGTCTGACCACTCCTCAGGATCCACAGAGGACACAAGGGATATAAGACCCTGGGATCTGGCCCAGATCACCAAAGGATAGTGGTCCAGGAGATGTGTCTTCACCCTCTTCAATGCTGCAGCATTTCTCGCACCCCAGCTCCATGCACCCCATCTTCTCTTCAAACCCCAGCATCTTTAATCCCAGGAGAAACTGCAAACTTGTCATTCATTGGTTTCCTTGCATCTTCCAGTAACAAATTCTTCCCCTTATCCCTTTCCCCTTTTGTCCCCCTCTCCCCTTCCCTTGCTAGATAGAATTGCTTATATTTAGAATAGGATGTATGTATGTATGTATGTATGTATGTATGTATGTATGTATGTATTTAATTTATATACCGCTTGATTCCAAAGGTCTTTGCTTGCCATGACCTCACCTATTGTAGTTCTTTTAATCTATCTCCTTAGTAAAATCATATAAATACATCCTTCACACACTGTCACACCCTGGATCTCAGACAGCGAGGAGGAAGGGGAAGCTGTCAACATTCCAGCCGATGCCGGGGTGCCTGAGGGGCAGAGCCCGGCTGTCAGTTTTCAAGAAACAGTTGAGGCAGATGATTCAGAGCAGGCACAACAACCTGAGACAGCAGAAACCCTGACGGACCAATCAGAAGAGGAGTTATGCAAGCAACCTCCACTGACTCCACAACAGAGGCATATTACAAGGCGAAGAACTCAGCTTGAAACTATCAGGAGGAGTAAACGCCTCTTGCATTGGGCTGATAAGCCTTGAATTCCTGCCAGCTGGGAGCTCTTGGCTTGTACTATAAATTACGTCACCAGCTTTCTATTCACTGCTGGAAAGCAACGTTTGTCAACTTTCGTGTCGACAGCTTGCAGCCAAGCCCGATAAAGGCTCGTGTCCAAGCCCTATCTTGTTTCTGCAGCTCCGTTTGATACTTTGAACTTCCCTGCCAGGTGGCCAGATACTGACACCCACCCACTGGGAATTGATGGCTGGTGGTGAATATAGGTCAAAATAAGCCAGCAGATCTGATAATACAACAAAAAACAGAAAATACAACTAAATATATAAATACAAATTATATTTAATAATCATATTTAATAATAAAATATTAAAGCAGGCACAGGCAGTGATTCTCTCAGCAGCAGGAAGGGAGTGAATAAAACTTATCTTCTCTTTTCCTCAGTCAGGAAAGCAGGAACAAAAAGCAGAGAATCCACTCCAGGCGGCAGACAAGGCAAGGCAAAGAAAAGCTTCTCTCTCTCTCTCTCTCCTTCCTTCCATGAGGCAGGAAGGCAGAATGGTGGCTGACTGTCTCCTTAAGTACATTTGAAAATCCCCTCCTTCAAACTCCCCCCACCCTTGTCCCCTCTTTGACCTTTCCCCTAGCCAATGCGGGGTCAGTCAACCCTGGCAACACAAGATTTGAATGGAAAGGAGCCAATCTGGAGCCGGGGGGGGGGGGGGGGAGAGATCGCCAGCCAATCATTGCACACTGTAAGTTACCAATCTGAAGCTTGGGAGTGCGGGACTTTCAAAAAGATTTCCTGAGACAAAATGGAGACAGCAAGAGAGATTGCCACAAAATTGAGGTCTGAATCTACAAATCTTTCCGGTCCAAAATCTGGGCCATTTGTTTTGTACGCAAATCTGGCCAGCTAGCACAGGTGATTTGTTTTGTACCCGAAATGATTCTCACATCCCTACTATTAAGTACTATTCCTCTCTGTGAAATTGCATAGCACCAGAAGGGACTTGATACTTCATTGTCAGACATATATCCTGTGTTGTTTTCTGTTATAGCAATTGGTGCCATTCATAGTGTAGTGCTAAATATATCCCCCTTTCTTCTTAACTTACAAGGAAATGTTAGCTCCAGTTGTGATAGTGATATTGGGATGTTGAAAGGAGAGGCTTCGTGTGGAAATTAAAAGCAAAAACCTCACAAGCGAATATAACTTGTGGTGTTATAGTGTTGTGGTAGTACAGTGTTGTCAGCAGTAGGGATGTGCACGGAACCGCGGCTGGGTGGTTTGAAGGCGGGGGGGGTGCCGCTTTAAGAGTGAGGGAGGGTACACGTACCCCTCCCACCATTTCTTCCCCACTAGCGTCCTTTGTTAAGAAACCTGATCATTGCGGCAATGTACCTCCCTGCTGCCCCGATCAGCTTTCTTGACAAAGGGGGGAAAGAGGCAGGGGGAAAGCGGCAGGAGGGGTAAGTGCACCCTCCCCTGCTCTTAAAGCAGTACCCCCACCACTTTCGAACTGGCGGAACCGTTTGGAGGCCCATAAAGGGCCTCCGAACCAGTTCCATGCACATCCCTAGTCAACAGCAAATCTAAAATATATATCAGTCTTAACTTGAGTTTGCACAAGGCTAGGATTTCCCAGTAAATTGGGAGAATAAGATAGTCCAGTCAGCTGTATGAAAGTCTAACTCTTGAGTCAGCAGCCAAGCTCCAGAATCACTTGTGCATCCAGTAATCTCATAAAATGCTGAAGTAGGAATAAAATATCCCAAAGGCTAGCTCTTTGGTTCATGGCTTCTTTCACTATTTTTAGAAACAACATGAACTTAATCTGCAGTGGTAGGAACAATTTTATACAAAGACAATTGATAGTAGTCTTGGCAAAATATCTCAATCTGGAAGACTGTGGCCGACTTAGGTGCCATTTTAGAAACCTAATGGAAAACTCTTGGCAGGTTCCTGAAGTTTTTCACCCCTTGCCACCCCACAGGAATTTTGTGTTTCCTGTATAGGGAATCTTATTTATATGGGTGTTTTTGTTGTTGTTGTTGTTATTTCAGGACATTTTATATTGAGTAAAATGTATGATAGAACAGTGGCATGAGTAACAAAAACATACATTTCCTCACTTATGGTACAGAGCATAATTAATTACATTCTGATAATACCTTTGCACATGAAGCTTTGTTCTCATGTTTTTTGGTAATAATTGCATCTGTATGTTTCACTTAACTTAGCTGTCTCTTTTTCAGAAAAGCATTTGGGATTTTAAATCATTTAGAGGAGTATTGTCAGAGACTGCTGAAGTAGCAAAAAGAGCAATCGTAGTGCAGTATTTTACTAAAAACTGTCAGGTTTAATCAGAAAGCTCCTTTATTTGTGGTAATCAAATAAACACATGAACAAAAGCCATGCTGTAAAAGCTAATGGGAGTACAGTTGGTACAAGATTAAATGCAAGGAAAGAGGTTCTGCGGCCAAAATACTTCTCAGTAAGAGCACATCCATCTGAAGGTACTTAGAGGGCACAACCAAAATTGAGACAGCGCTTTAAAACTCAGGCAATGCCAGAATTAACTAAAGCAAAGGAGCCTTTAACATACTGTAATTCCCTGCGCGCAGTTTCATTTTCTCAGAGATCTTGCTTCATTTCCCTGACTGTCAGTTATCTAGTCTATCAACGCGCCACCCACCACCCACCCCACCCCCACCATCTTCCCCACTTGTTTCCAGTCTGCAAGGTGAGGGATGAAAGGGAACATGGGCAGTTATCTTTTTATTATTATTTGTTTCTTTGACCTGACTTCTTGTGGTCCAGTAGCTGCTGACATGTGATCTTGGTTGGCTGTGCTAGGCATTCCAGTGGCTTCATTTCAGCTGTCTGGGAACTAGCTGCTTGCTCTGATTGAACAGCTGGATATTTCATGGCACTAAAGATGTTAAGACACTGGGGTGTCCAGTGCTCAGCATTCAACTCGGTTTGTAAGAGACAGGTATGCGTAAAGTGTGCCGTCAAATCGATTTCAACTCCTGGCACCCACAGAGCCCTGTGGTTTTCTTTAGTAGAATACAAGGAGGGGTTTACCATTGCCTCCTCACGCTCAATATGAGATGATGCCTTGCAGCATCTTCCATCCATCCAACCACTGACTGTAGAGGCTCTTCATGTAGCTGCTTCCTTTCCAGCTACAAACAGCAGTACTTCTGGATCTCTTTGAGACCCATAAGGATGAGTAAAGCAGTATGCTCTTTAGAGAAAGCTACTGTATCAAGCCATGTTTGAACTCTTCTCTGTGTAACTTTCCTGCTAACTTGGCAAAGAGGCACCTTTTAACGTGGTGATTCTTTTTATTTAACAGAGGGAGAGCAAATGGCCCTGTACACCCCCAGCACAGTACACCTCCAGTGACTGTTGCTGGTGTCTGTCTTATGTTTCTTTTTAGACTGTGAGCCCTTTGGGGACAGGGATCCATCTTATTTATTTATTTATTTCTCTGTGTGAACCGCCCTGAGCCATTTTTGGAAGGGTGGTATAGAAATCAAATAAATAAATAAATAAATAAATAAATAAATAAATAAATAAACGACTTTTCTAGTGAGGGGAAAGCTGTGGTGATAGGGTGCAGTTAATATCAGTAGCGGCCAGGCACCACTGGGGAGGGGCCAGCAAGAGGCACCTTAAGCATAAATTAGCAGGTGCTTACCTCCCCTCTGGCCTCACTTGCAAGCTGCTCCAAGCAGCAGACACCATCCAGCACTTCTTGCAGTGGGGAATCGGCTCTGCCACTAACTTGGCTGTCGGCAGGGGATCGGCTCCGCAGAAGCCAGCTGTGTGGCAGAGCCAATCCCCTGCTACAGGTGGTGCTGGGCAGTGCGCTGCTGCTCAGATCAGCTTCTGTGTGCCGCTGGAGCGGAGGTAAGCGCCTACTAATTTATGCTTAAAGGTGTCTCTTGCCGCCGCCTTCCCGGCGGTGCCCGCACCAGCTACTGCTGGTTAATACACAGGTATAGATGGTAGGCAGCAGCTCTTGCCCTTACAATCAGGAGCATTCCTATACAAGCTGTGCTGAAATTAATGGACTTGTGCAAGATCATAGGTGTGTGACTGCAAAGCCTACTCATTTCATTGGGACTTGTGCAGGAGAAAAATCCTGGTGGATTTTGCCCTAAGATCTTTATGCAATCATAAATGGCTGGTTCTCATAAGAGTCGATCTAATGTTAGATGGGAATTGGAAATCCGTGTGTGCTTCTCCAGAGTGTGCCATGAGAACTCAGATTTTTTTTTTGTGGGGGTGGAATTTCAGGTTGGCATTGCACCAGGCTGATATGAACTGACATGGTCAAGCTAACTTCCGATCCTGATTACAGATCTTGGCTTCATGTCAGTTCCATGTCATTCCCCAAAAACTCTTTTGAGATTCCCGAAAATGTCGGAGTTCTCAATACATGCTCTGTGGGAGCAGACATGTGGCGGGAATATCTGATTCCCATCTAACTAAAATTAAATTGATCATGAGAATCAGCCCATCATGTTTAGACATGTCTCTTGCTTTTGAAAGTATATGTATATTTTGAAAGTTATGTATTTGAAAGTTATGTACAGTATATGCCAAGGGCCAGTAGTAAGGATGGACAGTTTGGGAGAGTCATTATAGGATGAAAATTCGTTATTCTGTATTGTAAATATTTTTGACACATTTGGTTTCTTTAGATAATGTTTAGCATTCCCCCTCATCAACTCTCTTTAATTGTAAGTGCAGGGAAAATTCATATGTAATTTGTGCTGTAGAATTTCTGTTTTTAAGCTGAGAAGAAATCCAGCAGCAGAAAGCACTACTGAGATTATTCCTGTTTCTTTGAATTTCTACTTTTTCTTATAACTTCACTTGGTATTCTGAAATACTGACTTGTCTCAGTAAAACAGAGATACTTTTTTTTAAAAAAAAAAAATAAAGCTTTTGGAACATGGTTTATAGAGAAAACCAAAGTCCTAAATACAAATTCATGGCAAAATAGTAATTCGGTCCCCATGGAAGTATTATGATTTGAATATTTTCCTTTTCAAGTAGAAAAACCAATGTAAAGTTAGAAAAATAGATAGTTGCAGGGGAAATATTTCATTATATGTATTTAGTATAAAAACAACACAGCACATTAAGATGAAAAAAAGATACCACATTTCTTGTGATTTCTTGCAGTTATTGACAGAAAGAAGCCATTGCAGAGTTCATCTTTTTAAGCTTGAGTTTTAAAAAGGGCATCATGGGCATAGCTAGGGGAGAGGGGGCCCGTGTTTGCCCCTTTCTCTGGCGGCCCCTTGGAGCGATGGAGACAATGAAGAAAATATAAAGGGGTGGAGCTGTGGGGCCCCTCAGGAGCTGGGGGCCCAGGTTCTTTGAACCCATCCGCTCAATTATAGCTACACCCCTGAAGGGCATGGTCCAAGTTTCTCCCTCCCTCCCCCTTTCCCTTTTGCAGGGGGCCAGGCAGAATAATTGAGGTTTAGCTTTGGCATCTTTTGGTTATCTACATACTCACCAAAAGCTCCCTTATGCACAGCACTGTATGTGCTTAGGATAGTGCTTGTGTACTTATGTGTCCTGGAATTGCACCAGTGTAACACAAATGCGTAGGTCAGGGTACAGTTATGGATTTTAACTACAAAGTGGCTGAACCCCACCCTGCCACCCCCCAACAAAATCCAGTAACTTAATGGGAATAATTGCTTTAAAGTTCTTGGACACATATACATTTTATTTTGATTTATTAATTAAAATATCTATCTAATAATAAACCCTTTTTGGTAAAGTGTGCTACTCTTCATTTGGGGTCTGCCTTATTTGAAGGCCTAGGACTGCTCAGCCCTTCTAGGGAGGGTTTTGCCACTTTAACCTCCCACAGGAATCTTATATGGAGACAGTGGTTTGTCCCACATTAAAATAAAGTGGATGATGGCAGCCTACTACAAATCCCTTAAAGTCAAGGATTCAACCCAGTGAACCCAGTAAAATAAAAATAAACTAGCGGACCCGCATAGAGCATCTGTGCGCTTTCGGTCCGGCTGTTTTCCCCTCCTGCCCAGGTCTCTCCTCTCACCTCCTCCCTCCAGCCCCACACTCTCTTGTGCTCCCCACTTCCATTCCTCCCCCCCGCACAGAGCCGCACCAGGCGGCGGGCAGCCAAAAAGAGTCCCGCCACTGCCGTCACCGCATGTTGCCCACTCACCCCTGCCAGCAGCGCTTCCTGCCTTCTCCCAGCCCGGGCTGCGGCGGTCACAACTGCAGCCGGCCACTGCCGCCTCCTCACAGCGGCTGGGCTGCCCCCGGCCACTCCAACCAGCGGGTGGCCAAAAAAGGCTGCGCTACCACAGTTACTGTCTGTTCCCCTCACCCCTGGCAAGCCCGCCAGGGCCAGTCTGTTCTGCTGCCTCCCGCCTACTCCTAGCCCAGGCCGCGGACGCAATGGTTGCAACCGCGGCTGGGCTAGGCTGGCAGCAGCTGCTGCTGCAGCCTCCTCACAGCAACTGAGCGCGGCGGGATCTAATGTGCGGCTGGAGCCGCCGCCTCCTCCTCCTCGCCGCAGCTGCTGCCATTTCCCCCCCACGGCTGCATCTCAGCTCGCGTTGCGAGCCGCCTCCGCCCAGCCAATCAAAACGGCTCCCGCCTCCCAGCCAATCTGGCGCTTCATCTGAGTTGCTGCCAGGATGCATCCCCACAGGCATGTCTATGAGAATTAAATATATGCGTGTATATATATATATATATACCAGCGTGGTGTAGTGGTTAGAGTGCTGGACTAGGACCGGGGAGACCCGAGTTCAAACCCCCATTCAGCCATGAAACTAGCAGGGTGACTCTGGGCCAGTCACTTCTCTCACAGCCTTACCTACTTCACAGGGTTGTTGTGAAAGAGAAACTCAAGTATGTAGTACACTGCTCTGGGTTCCTTGGAGGAAGAGCGGGATAGAAATGTAAAAATAATAATAATAATAATATGGATAAACTCACTCACTCCTCCTCTGACTCTGGAGCTATTGCACGTGGTGTTTTTGTTTTGTTTTGTTGTTTTACTACAGTAGTTGAAAAGGGTATTCACATGACCGATGTGGCAGGCGGAAAGGGGGAAGGCTGCGCAAAACTTACCTTTCCCTCAGCTGAGCACCCCACATTGGTGAGAAGTGTGGACCACACTGCACATGATCCATACTGCTGCATGCAGCATGGCTCTCCAGGGCATCCCACAATGCATGTATTGCAAAATGCATGCATCTCCACATATCCCACAATGCACTGCATGCCAAGCATAATGCATAGGGGGATTCCACCATCAGTCAGGTGCTCTAGGAGCCTTTCTCTGAGTTTCCCCAGGCTGTGTACAGCCCAAGGAGGCACATGATCTTGGCAGCCAGGTTAAGGGTGCACTCGTGCCCTTAGTCCTGGCTAAAAGCTGGACCTAAAAGTAAGATTAGGCTGGGTGGGAACACCAGGATCTGCATGGATCGCAGTGTTCCACACAAGCTGCCTAACCCAGTCTGGGCTGCTCTAGCCTGGGTTAGGCTGCTTGTGAGAACAGCCTCAAAGAATTATATATATGCACTAATGGAAAAGTACGAGGGGCACTTTAGTCCGCCATGTATTTAATCTACATCGTATTGTAGTTACTTTGATTGTATTTTAGAGAGCTCCATTTGCATGTATCTGTTTGCTTTTATAAAAGCAATCTAAATTCCTCCACTGCACAGAATGAATCTTTGAATTTTGATTACTTAGGAAATGTTGATTACTTAGGTATTATTTTGTGCTAGTTAAATATTGCTATAAATATCTAGTAAGGTGACTGTCTGGAATATAGAATGACTTGGTTTTGCAGGTGTGAAGCAGGTTTGCTTGAGAACAAACAGGCAGTGACTAGGGAGGTAGAGCTTCTCCCCTTTCTTTTTTTGCAAGACACTGAGGCACTTCACACAAACAGTGTGAAGCGCCAAAAGGAGGTGTGTGGGGAGAGCAGTTTTGCCCAACCCTCCCTGCAGACGAGCACTCATCACCATTCCCTGAGTGGGTGGATTCAGAGGCGTATCTAGGGAAAATAGCACCTAGGGCAAGCACTGAAATTGTGCCCCCTGTCCAAACATATGACACCCATCTGTCAGATAACTTTACCATAATATCAGCTCAAAAATACAGGTCAAGCTCATTAAACTTTTAATATTTCAAAAACTATTTAGCAGTGGATATAGCCAGACCAAAAAATGCTGCAAAACTACAAATTTCAGTAAGCTGGGGCTCATGTAATACCCAAATACTATGTGGAGGTGTACCTGGAAAACTAAAAAGAAGTGCCTGTCTAATTCCCTACTATGCACTGTAGCATCACTATTACATACGTTTTAAAAATAAATGGAGAATTTGACTTTTCCCAGATAATCTGAAAATAATTAAAGAATATGCAGAATAAACTATATCACTGATTGGAATATATTCTAGTATTTCAGAAAGACCGTTAAAATGAGAGAAAGAGAGCAATAAACTCCCAGTGGGCCTTAATACTAAGGATTTCACACTGATTCAAAGACAAACTCACCATTAATAGCCATATTATTAAGACATCACATTTAATTCCCTTATCACAAGAAGCAAAGTTAGAGCAAATGAATACAATCCTAGCTCATAAGCTTCAGCTCAGTATTCACAAGCCCTGATTCTCTGTACATAGTGCCAAACTGAATATGTGTACAGTGACTTATATTAAATTTAATGTGGGATTTTTTGCCTGTAGCCCCTTCGGGGGGGTTTCCTAAAGACCATGGGGTGTCTGCAAAGGATCTCTCTCCCCCCGCCAGCCTCTTAATTCACCGCCGCAGCCCATCCGGAACTGAGGGCCTCGCAGGCACCATTTGAGTATGTGTGGTGGCCATTTTTTATTTTTATTTTTTTAAAGGCCACCGAAAACAAAATGGCCACCGCTCATGCTCAACTGGCCTCTGCAAGGCCTGGCATGACCTAGGGCCTCACAGAGGCCATTTGAACATGCACAGTGGCCATGTTGTTTTTGGTGGCCATTTTTTTCATTTTAAAGAATGGCGCACCCCTTCAAGTGGCGCCCGGGGAACGTGCCCTGCCTGCCCTACCCTAGATACGCCCCTGGGTGGATCGCCTGCCCAGATGAGTGGCAGCTTGGCTCCAGTTCTCCCACAGCTCACCTGGCAGCTCCGGGGATCGGGTACAGGGAAATGCCGCCACATGGCACCCCACCCCCTGGAGCCCCAATAATGCACCATGTGAGTGTGCAGTACATTACTGGGGACCCCCACCCCGAGTGTTCCTGCCACAGCTGCAAGCAGCCACGACAGACACACAATAACTTAGTCCGGTTTGGGGGCATGCTTGCACCCAAAACCCTGACTAAACAGCGGGCTATGTTAGAGGGCTTGCTGCCACGCCACCACTGAGAGTCACATGGTGCCCAGTGATTCTCAAATGCAGCGAAAACCAGGCTGGGCTTTTTGCTGTGCATGAGAATAGCTTCACTGATTAACCCATTTTAGCCTACTTTCCTTAAGGAAAGAAAGCTTATGAGATCACCCAGCTCTTTGTGTGCATGTGTGCCTCTATCAACTTCACAAAGCCTGGACTGATTTGAACCAAATTTGGTACAGTTACAAGTCCATATGTACACCTCATCAGCATTGTTTGTGATGATATCATCCACCCCAACTCAAGATTGGGATGTGCGAACATTTGAGGCACAAGTGGGCTAACTTGTAAACCGCCTAGCTGATTTGAACCAAATTGGGTACAGTTGTAGGGACACATAGGGTCACCTCAAACACTTATTTTGTGATGGTGTCATCCACCCCAATTCAAGATGGTGGATGCCTGAATGTTTCAGGCACAAGAGGGCTGACTTGTGAAGATGGTTAATATCAACTAAGATTAGAGTGAAAGGAAAGTAGGCAGATTAGTTCTCACTAGAACCTCTTGTTTATACCTGTGTTAAGGTTGGAATTTGGGGGTAGGGGTGAAGGCCTCTGTCCATGTGCCCTCTCTCCTAGAAGACCCCATGATTTTCCCCGAGGGAAAAGAGGGTCCCTTTTATATTTCTGGAATGACTTGGCCTAAAGTTCTGAAACAAAGCACAGATGTAGGACAGGTTATCTGGATGTGTATTAAGTTTGAAGTAGATCAGTCAATCCATGGTTTTTAATGATTTTTTTGAATATTTTTAAAATCTTCAAAAAAAGTCTGTAAGTAACTTGTTTGATGACAGAAAATTACCAAAAAAAAACCCCCAACCCCAAACATCTGGAACCAGACCCTGCCACCCCCGACCATCATTCCACCCCCATGTGGAGGAATCTGCCCACTTCCTTCATAAAAAAGGGTAAACATCACCCCTTTTCACCCCCCTTTATATTTCGGGAATGGTGTGGCCTAGGGTTCTGAAATTGGGCTTAGATGTAGGACAGGTTAGCAGGACTCTGTGCATTGATGTTGAAGTGGATAATTCAATCTATTGATTTTTAATGATTTTTTTGAATTAAAAAAAAACTTTGAAGAAGTGTTGTGAACTGCTAGCCCGGCTATACCTACAGGATTTACAACCCCCAGAGAGAGAGAGTAAACAGGAAGCAGCAACGAAACTGGATGAAGGAAAATAAAAGGCTCGCAAAGAAAACAGTAAATGAATTAAGTCCCCCTGAACTAAAACTAGGTACCCCCCCTCTAACAATAACTGAGTAATAAGTGGAAGAAAAGACAAAACAAGGAATGAAACAAGCGAAGGACACAGAACAAGGAATTAAGGGAACAATACAGGGAAGTACAGACAAGACAAATTGGAACACGGAAAAGATATAATTCCAAGAGCACAGTATCTGCTGCCAGCGAAGTTGCAAACAGCAACTCAGCCATGAGAGACTGTTGAATATATAAGGCTCAACAGATCCAGGAACCAATCAGGCTTCCCTGAGTCAGCAGTTTGGCTTTGTTATCTCCTGCACCTGCGTGGGTCCCTCTGAATCTGCCTCTTGATACTTTGTCTCACTATAGGTGGAATCCCAGGCTCTTCCACATCAGAATTCAAGTCTGGCAGCTGTTGAGAATCCTCAGGTCCCAAGTCTGGTTTCTCTGCCAAATCTTGCTGCTGTGGCTCACTAGCAGGCGAGTCTTCCTGCTCTGAGTCTTCTGATTCTGAAGTCTGAGCCATGACAAGAAGTCAAAGAAGTCAGTCCTATAAGTGGCTTGTTTAATGGCAGAATATTACACAAACTTCTGGAACTGAAGGCCCTTGGACCATCATTCCACCCCCATGTGATGGGATCTACCCATTGCCTTCATAAAAAAGAACAACATGCCCCCCCTTTGCCCAACCCTTTATACTCCCAGACTGTCTGGGCTTAGAGTTCTGAAATTGGGCACACACGTAGTCCAAAATTGCAGGACTTTTTGTATTTTTATTTTAAGGAAATTGGTCAATCCTGTGATTTCTAATGACCCCCTCCCCCGGCGGTAGTAAAGCTGCCAGAAAGAGATTTTATTTTATTTATTTATTTATTTATTTATTTATTTATTTATTTTTATTGTTCCATTTCTACACCACTTTGCATTAAAATAATCCCAAAGTAGTTTACAATATAATTTTAAAAATGCACAATTAGAATACAAATAAGAAGTACAAATACACACTTGCAGTTCTTAAATCTATATTAAATAGTAACACAAAAAATGCAAAGCAGCAGCAGTAAAAACTGTACTCTCACATAAATGCCTGGGTGAATAGCCATGTTTTAACTTGTTTTCTAAAAACTGTGATGGAGGCTAAGGAGTGGATACCAGCATTCCAAAACCTGCGGGCAATGACTGAGAAGGCCTTGTCCTCCCATGTGCTTGACAGCCAAGCCTCTCTCACCGTCAGCATGCGGAGCACAGTAGCTTCTGACGACCTTGTCAAGCAGACAGAAACCCTTGGGAGCAGGCGGTCCTTCAGATATCCAGGCCCCAAACCATTAAGGGCTTTAAATATCAAAATCAGCATTTTGAATTGGACCCGGAAAGAGGGAGGTTAGAAACAGGTGTGTAATTATTTAGATTGGAGGGGTCAAGGGAGGGCTTTTTAAATAGTGGTCTCACCGCCACCTCCTTGAGGCTCCTGCCCTCCCTTAATGAAGCATTGATTATAGCCTCCAACCACCTGCCTGTATCCTGCCTGGCCGATTTTATGAGCCATGAAGGGCAAGGGTCTAGGGCGCATGACATCACCTGCACACTGCCCAGGATCTTGTCCACATCCTGAGGCTGCACCAATGAAAAATAATTCAACACAGTAGGACCAGATGGTATCCAAGGCACATCTGTCAGAACTGTCAAAATCTTGGAGTCCAAATTATCTGCAGAGTGAAATGCAAACTGATCACAGTGGGCTGCAGATGGTTCCTCCCCCATTACATAGCGGGATGTATGAAGCAATAACTTTGCTACATGAAAAAGCTCAGCTGGCCTACATGGATCAGTTGCAATGGAAGTGGAGAAGAAACATTTATTTGCTGCCCCTACCACCAGCAAGCAGACTCCATTTCAAAAGGCGAATCAATCAGGGACGGAATCCTCCCTTCCACAAGAGATCATGGTGAAGCACTCCTCAGAAGTAAGAACTTAGCTGGCAAGGACTTAGGGAAATTAGCACATCAAATTGGAGATGTGTAACCATGTACACCCAAGACGCACCCTGTTTTTGAGATAGTCAGTCCAGCAGTTCTATTCAACACATGCAACACATCTACATAATTTACCTTTGCCTTTGTTGGGCAAATTTACACTCAAAATGACTAATGCCATGCAGCAAAGAACTACTTTGTTGTGCGTGGCATCTACCACCTTCAGGATGGGTTAAATGGCTTGGAAACCACCTCAGACCACATTTCAAGATATATCTACATCAAGCCAAAGCACATGGTCTCAGAATCTGCTTGAATCACTATCCTACAGAATCTCATATTGGCGAGTGGTAGCCCTTTGCTCCTCGTTTCTCTTCCCTGCTTTTTTGCCTGTTCCCCATGAGAAGAGGCCAATCAACGTGCAACCAACGGACCAATGAACCAGGGAAGCTAACCTCTCACCCTTCTAAGCTTCCTCACAACCTCCATGCTTTCTCTGTCTCCCCACTTTCAAGCACTTTCCATGGCATGCCTTCAGCCGGACTCTGGTCATGTACCTTAGCCAAGTCGATCAATCCATAATTAGGACTTCAAGCTAAATTGCAGCTAGCCTTACTCTTGCAGAGAATATCAGCTAAGATTTATTGCCTTTCCTAACTGAACTTTTTGCATTCTTTCTCCCCATATACCTTAATAAACTTTTGAACTGCATCTACGTCTCCTCATCTTTCCAAGACATCAGACTGCTTAAATTTGATACTGGAACCAAACTCTTCCCTTCAGCCAAGCTAATTTCCCACTCTAAGTCAAAAGCACTGTCAGAGCATCTAGCCAGCATTCTGGGGCAATTCTGGTAACATGGCTCAGGTTGTTGTTGGTGGGAGACATAAATGTTCATTTTGGGACCAGGTTGTAATGAGCGGCTCAGGAGTTCACAGCGGCCATGATGACTTTGGGCCTATCCCAATTAGTTTCTGGACTGAAACATGATACTGGTCACACACTTGATTTGGTCTTTTGCTCTGATCACGATGGTGTTCCCTGGGTGGGGATTCCTGTCATCTCCTTATTGTCATGGATGGATCACCATCTGGTTAAGGTAGGACTTGCAACCACAACCCATTTTTGCAGGGTGAAGGACCTATTAGTTGGTTTGCCCAAGAAGGTTATTGGATACAATAAGATTTCACGAAGTCTTGGAAGGGTTTAGACTTGACTCTGCTAGTGCTCTGGTACAAACATGGAATAATGAAAACACTAGAACAGTAGAAACAATCGCTCCTAAGCGTCCTCTGTGGCCTGCTTTAAAGTCAGCCCTGTGGTATTTGGAAGAACTAAGAGAGCTGAAGTGGTGAGGTAGACGACTAGAGCATAAGTGGAGGAAGACTCTATGTGAATCCAATAGATTACATGTCAGGCTCTCAGTTTAGCCATCTGCCTTCCACTGCCAAAGGAGGCTGAGGTGGCCTCAGAGTTCTCACCTGGGGGAGATTTAAGGATTACAGGCAGGGTTTGTTCCATTCACTCAGCCCCGTCCTAGTACTGTTACCCACAAGGCTCAATCAGAGTCCCAGGGCTCCTGCCACATGTGAAGCTACGCCATCTGTTGATGGTGAGGCAACATCTTCCTGCCGGGTCCAGTGTAAACACCTCCAGGCAGGTGTATTGATGTCTACTTCTTCCCTTGCCTGATAGGATCCTCCCTACATGAAGCCGACATGAAGCTCACCGCATTAACCCGTGGTGATCAGCTCCACTGCGGGGATTCCCCAAAACTAAAACACAGAACACATTTGAAGATCTATGCTCTGGCAATGTAGGCAGCAAAGAAGCATGTTTCCCCCCTCTGTCCACACTGCTTCGACAAATTCATATCCATTGGAGTTGTCTAGGGTCATGAGGGGCTTAGTAGGGATGTGCATGGAACTGTGGCGGGGCAGTTCGAAGGTGGTGAGGGTCTCCCTTTAAGAGTGGGGGGAGGGTGCACTTACCCCCCCCCCCCGCTGCTTTTCCTCCGCTGGTGTCGGTTTTTTAACAGCCCAATGGGGCGGCAGCGTATCTCCCTGCTGGCCGTTGCCCTTGTCTCCTTGATATGACTGGAAGTTGCTGACGTGCCTGTCCGTGCTGGTGCACGCAGGCACGTCAGCAGCTTCCAGTCATATCCAGAAGACGAGGGCAATGGGGCAGCAGGGAGGTATGCTGTCGCCCCGATGGACTGTTAAAAAACCTGACGCTGGTGGGGGGAAAGCGGTGGTAGGGGTAAGTGCACCCTCCCCCCACTCTTAAAGGGAGTCCCCTGCTGCCTTCGAACCGGCGGAACTGCCGGTTCTTCAAACCGGTTCCGAGCACATCCCTAGGGGCTAGTGTATGCCCCCTCCCCCTTGAAGTTGAACTTGAAACCATCAGTCACTCGCTGAGACTGGGCACCATACAATCTGTTCTCTACAGGCCTTGCCCAACTTGGCTAATCCTATTATCAGAGAGGGTCTGGTAAATATTATAAATGTTTCTCTGAGGGAGGGCAGGATGCCTCCTTGTCTTAAGAAGTCTATTATTCTAGCTTATTTGAAGAAACCTGCATTGGATCCCTCGAGTTAGCTAATTACAGACCCATTTCTAATCTTCCATGGATGGACAAGGTGATTGAGTGGGTGGTGGCCTCTCAGCTCCAGGAAGTTTTGGATGAAACAGATTATTTCAACCCATTTCAAATGGGCTTTCGAGTAGGCTATGGGGTTGAGACTGCCTTGATCAGCCTGATGGATGATCTCCAATTGGCTATTGACAGAGGGAGTGTGACTCTGCTGATCCTTTTGGCTCTCTGGGCGGCTTTCGATACCATTGACCATGGTATCCTTCTGGATCACCTGAGGAGGGTGGGATTACAGAGCTTCTGTTCCCACCTCTCTGGTTCCCACGCTCTCCTGATCATTTTGCTTGGAGACTGCTTCTCTGCAAAGCGAGAGTTACTGTAAGGATTTCCAGAAGGCTCCATGCTGTCTCCAATGCTCTTTTTAACATCTACATGAAACCACTTGAAGAGGTCATCAGGAGGTTTGGTGCAGGGTGTTATCAATATGCTGATGACACCCAGATCTACTTCTCCATGTTGACCTCATCAGGAAATTGCATAACTTCCCAAAATGCCTTTCTGGAAGTGGTAATGGGTTGGATGAGGGATAACAAACTGAAGTTGAGTCCAAGTAAAATGTAGGTACTGACTGTGTGGGGTTGGGTGTCTAGAGATGGTTTACATCTGCCTGTTCTTGATGGGGTTACACTCCCCCTGAAAGATCAGGTGTGTAGCTTGGGATTGCCCCGGATCCAAAACTCTCTCTGGTTTCAGAGGTTGAGGCAGTGACCAGGAATGCTTTTTATCAGCTTTGGCTGATATGTCCACTTATGGAGGTGGGGTCCAGGGTATTTAAGAGGGTGCCTTCTTTGTCATGAACCCTGTCGCCTATTAAGATCTTCTACAGAAGTCCGGTTATGGTTTCCGCTGGTGAGTTTAGTGGCGACACAGGACTGGCCTTTTCTGTGGCTGCCCCAGGACTTTCGAATATGCTCCTGGCTGAAATAAGAACATCTCCTTCTCTGTTTGCTTTTAGGAAGACTGTCAAGCTGCACCTGTTTTATCAGGCTTTTAACTGAAATTAATTTCAAACTGTTTAAATTCTGTTTATTTTATGAGATTTTTTTTACTTTACTTTGTGAAATTTTAACTGTTTTTACTCTGTTTTATATTATGTTTTAAATTTTGTACACCACCTAGAGATATACATATCAGGCAGTATAAAATTAGATGACAGACAGACAGATTAGCAAGTTTCTTCATGTAGCTGGAAAATAATCAGACACATCCAAAATAATCTGCAAATTTTCTTACATTTCTGTAGTTTTTTAAAAAGTAAATCAGAAGTCTTTTCCACCATTGTTCTTGACTCAAGTGGGATTGCCAGCCCTTCAGGATTGATCTGGAATTTCTGGGAGATTACTGTAAGCAATCCTGCAGATGTCCGTGGCTCCATATAGTGAAAAATATTGGAAAAAATACTGGGGGGCAAAGTGGGGAACATAAATGGTTCCAATCAGAGCTGGCAATCCTTGAGTCACATTATTTTATCTGTGTTACATCCCTTATTGACATCAAACTCAAAAAATTGAGTGTAAGTGTGAGCTCAGCTTTGTGAATGTAACTGACAGAGGAACCAGACAGAGAGGGGTCTACTGCTGACCAAGTGACCCAGAAGATCCTTTGAAGCACAGAGAAGGTCCTACATGTCCTCATAACACAATGGTACACCTGTCCCAGGTTGAAGCAGGGAGAAGAATTAAGAGGCAGGGATGGCCAGCATACCTATTTAAGACCTTGGCAGGTGACTTTGTGTTGCCATCTATTCCCTGGGAGTGCATCCAATGGAAGTTAGGGAGGTGGATGAAAGCCACGGCCAAAAAGGGATTGTTGTATTCTATCTAGTAATCTTTTCTGTTTTGTCTTTTAGAAGTTTGTCCCAGTGGGGATCCTGTAGAGAGAGTGTGGTGGGTGGAGTCAGAAACAGGAGAAAAAAGAGGGAAAGGAGAAGAAGAAAAGGCCGTTGTTTCTGCATAAAGTCTTATTTAAACCAATATAAGTTGTTTTTTAAAAAATATTTGTCGGGAAGCAGTTTTGAAACATGGATGTCCACCAAGAAACAACTGGATTGTTTCCATCTAGGAAACGACCCCAACTAGGGCTGGGATGAAGGGAGAATATCAGGAGCAAACTGCCCTTATAAATATTCTTAGATGTAGTAGCAGCAGTGGGTTAATGAGCCTACTCAGAACCCTGAGTCCAGAGTTACTGAAGGACTTAGACACTGTTGCAACATTTCTTCAGTTCTTGCCTATTTTGCCCATAACTATGTCCAGCCCCAATTCCTCTGATGTGGAGATCCCCAGCAAGAAAGGTAGAAATCCCCAACAGTATGAGTTTGGGGTTTTGGGGGGGGGGTGTTTGAGTAATAACTTTCTTTATTTCAAATTCTGACAAGGCACTAGGAAGTAAAGCAGAATTTATCAAATGGGACTATTTCATGCAAGAATTATTCTATTATTGCTTAAGTTTTCAAATCACTGACATTTAAAAAACTATTTAGAAATCTTATAATGGAAAGTACCATTACAAAAGTCAGTCTTTATAAAATGACATTCCTTAGCTTAATGCCAGAGTGGCTGTTGAGCAAAGACACTATTTGTATAGGAGAATGTAGAAAGATTGTAGTATCTTATCTTTCTTCCTGATTTATAAACATACTAGCTGGGCCAGGAGCAGAGCATCTGTGCCTCTAGTTCCGCCCCCCCCACCTGCCGCCATTTTCTCTCCCCCCCACCTGCCTGCTGCCGTTTTCTCCACCCCGCCTGCCTGCTGCAGTTTTCTCCCCCCGCCTGCCCACTGCTGTTTTCACCCCCCCACCTGCCCGCTGCCTTCTCCCCCGCCTGCCCACCACCGTTTTCTCCCCCCGCCTGCCTGATGCCATTTCCCCCAACTCAACCACCACCTTCTCCCCCCTGCCCGCCCACTGCCGTTTTCTCCCCTCACACACCTCCAATTTCTTTGCCTGCCTGCTGCCGCCATTTTTGCCTGCCCACCGCCGTTTTCTCCCTGCCTGCCCGGCACTGCCACTTTCCTCTTCCCCTGCCGAAAGCTCATGAGAGCTGCCATGCATGGGCTTGGAAATATTTATATACCAGCCTACCCACACAGAGCATCTGTGTGCTATTTGGGGCTGGCTGTTCCCCCCTCCCTCCTGCCCCACTCTGCACTCTCTCTTTCCCACTCACCCCCTTTGCAGTCTCTCCGCTGCTTCCCCGCCACTTTCTTGTCTCACTGGCCTGGCACGCCAACTCCTGCCCCTGGTGGACAGGCCGGGCTCCGCCGCCACTGCTGCCGCCTCCCCTTAACATGGGATTGCGGGGACGGCTCTCCTGCCACCGCCTCCCATGCGCAGGCCCAGCTTGCCACTGCTGTCGTCTTCCCCTTACCTGGGATGGCCGGGACAGCCGTCCCACCGCTGCCTCCCGTGGGCAGGCCGGGCTTTGCCATCGCCGCTATCGCCTCCCCCACCCTTACCCGGGATGGCCTGGCCTGGCCATCTCACTGACTCCTGGTGGCTGCCAGGAACTCTCGCCCAATGCTAGGAACTCTTGCAAGAGTTCCGCCACCAAATCCAGGAGGACATGCATGATGGGTAAGAGAATTAAATATATAGATATAGCTGGGCTTAGAGCATCTGTACCTCCAGCCAGCCCACCCACCACCACTGTTCACCGCCACTGTTTCCCCCCCCCCCCGACCACCACACCGGCATGCCCGGCTTTCTGGCTGGCCGGTCCCTCCCCACCAACCGTCCAACGCCCCACCCTTCCTCTGCCCCACACTCCACGCTTTCTGGCTCGTGGGCTAGCCGGAAAGCCGACCCCGCCTCCTCATCCCAGCAGGCGGCCGGGCCAAGCTGGCCCACCCTTCCTCCAGCCAACTGGTGGCTGGGCCAGGCCAGCTCGCCGCTTCATCCTCCCGCTTCTTTCTCAAGGCAGGCAGTTGGGCCAGGCTGGCCCACCGCCACCGCCGGACCGGCGACATTGACATTAGGAACATAGGAAACTGCCATATACTGAGTCAGACCATTGGTCTATCTAGCTCAGTATTGTCTTCACAGACTGGCAGCGGCTTCTCAAAGGTTGCAGGCAGGAATCTCTCTCAGCCCTATCTCAGCCCAGCCAAAAGAGTGTGGCAGGGAGTAAGCAAGTTGTTAGAGTGGCCTGATCTGGAAAAACAGACTTGGGAAGAACTAAACTCGGGTTTGAGTGATAGAACCTCTTATCGAGGTCCCAGAAAGAAACCTTCAAGGAAATGGGACGGAACAGGTGCCCTCATACTAGGGAACTGGAACGTCCCCCTTCTTGTAATCAAGTTAGTAAACCTAAATTTATTTATTTATTTATTTTTATTGTTGCATTTATATACCGCCTTTCGTTAAAAGACAACCCCAAGGCAGTTTACAAAAGTTAAAACATACAATAAAAAGACAATAAAAATATTAAGCTAAAAAATATAAAAACCAACCAAATTTAAAATCTATAAAATACAAACATAAAAACAATACAACAGGTAAAAACGCACAGAAGCAGCAGTAAAAACAATTATGTAAAAGCCTGGATAAAAAGCCAAGTTTTAACAAGCTTTCTAAAAGCCGTGAAGGAGTCCGAGGAGCGAATGGCCACTGGGAGAGCATTCCAAAGTCTGGGGGCAGCAACAGAGAAGGCCCTGTCCTGAGTGCACGACAGCCGGGACTCTCTCATTGTCGGCACCCGGAGCAGGGCCCCCTCAGATGTCCTCGTCAAGCGGGCAGCAACCCTTGGGAGCAGGAGGTCCCTCAAATACCCTTGAATTGGACCCAGAAACGAACCGGCAGCCAGTGCAACTCTTTCAGAATGGGGGTGATGTGCTCCCAACAGGCAGCTCCAGATAAAACCCTAGCTGCCATGTTTTGCACTAGCTGCAGTTTCCGGATATTCTTCAAGGGCAGCCCCACATAGAGTGTGTTACAGTAATCCAGCCGCAACGTGACTAAGGCATGGGTAACCGTGGCCAGATCTGCCTTCTTGAGAAAGGGACACAACTGGCGCACTAGCCGAAGCTGTGCAAAGGCACCCCTGGCCACCGCCTCCGCCTGATCTTCCAAAAGCAGAGCCGGGTCCAGTAGCACCCCCAAGCTGCGTACTTGCTCCTTCAAGGGGAGTGCAACCCCATCCAGAACCGGTAAAATCTCCTCATCCCAATTGGCTCGCCTACTGACCAACAGTACCTCCGTCTTATCCGGATTCAATTTCAGTTTATTAGCCCACATCCAACCCATCACGGCCTCCAGCCCCCGATTCAGGACATCCACCGCCTCCCTAGGATCAGATGACAAGGAGAGATGGAACTGAGTGTCATCCACATATTGCTGACAACTCAGTCCAAGTCCCCAGATGACCTCTCCCAGCGGCTTCATGTAGATGTTAAACAGCATGGGGAACAAGACCGATCCCTGCTGGACCCCACAGGCCAATGGCCATGGGGCCAAGCAATAGTCTCCCAGCACCACCTTCTGGACCCTCCCCTCAAGAAAGGACCGGAACCACTGCAACACAGTGTCTCCGATTCCCATACTCGAGAGGCGGCCCAGAAGGATACCATGGTCGATGGTATCGAACGCCGCCGAGAGGTCCAGCAGAACCAACAGGGACGCACTCCCCCGTCTAGTTCCCGGCGTAGGTCATCCACTAGAGCCTTCAAGTCCACCAGGGACTTGAAGATTGAATATACCCGGGGCGGAAGATTGAATATACCCGGGGCAGAAGATTGAATATACCCGGGGCAGAAGATTTCAACCCAGATTGAAAAGGGTCCAGATAATCCGTATCATCCAAGACCCTCTGCAGCTGGGACGCCACCACACGCTCCATCACCTTGCCCAAAAAGGTTAGACACAGGTCTATAGTTATCCAGGTTGGAGGGATCAAGGGAGGGCTTTTTAAATAGTGGTCTTACCACCGCCTCGAGGCATGATGGCATCGTGCCCTCCCTTAATGAAGCATTAATGATCACCTCCAGCCATCTGCCTGTCCCCTCCCTGGCAGCTTTTATTAGCCATGAAGGGCAAGGTTCAAGAGCACACGAAGTCGCCTGCACACTGCCCAGGATCTTGTCCACATCCTCAGGCCGCACCAACCAAAAAGAATCCAACACGACGGGACCAGATGGTACCAGAGACACATCTGCCAGAACTGCCAAAACTCTGGAGTCCAGGTCATCATGGATGCGAACGACTTTATCTGCAAAGTGACAGGCAAACTGATCACAAAGAGCTGTAGATGACTCCTCCTCCATTGTCTGAGGGGATGTATGGAGCAAGGTTTTTACCATACGAAACAGCTCTGTTTGTCTGCACTGAGCAGACGCAATGGAGGTGGAGAAAAAGCATTTCTTTGCCACCCCCACCGCCACGGAGTAGTCTCTAAAATGGGCTCTAGCCCGTGTTTGGTCGGATTCATCACGACTCTTCCTCCAGCGTCGTTCCAGCCATCGTCCGAGTTGCTTCATCGCCCTAAGTTCTGAGGAAAACCAAGGAGCAGATCAGGCTCCACCAAGCCGGAGAGAGCGTTTAGGAGCAACCGTGTGAACAGCCCGGGCTGTCTCTCCATTCCAGAGATCAACCAGGGCCTCGACAGGGTCACCAGCTCTGGACACTGGAAACTCCCCGAGGTCCGTCTGGAATCCAAGCGGACCCATAAGCCTCCAGGAGTTGACCATCCTAATCGGCCCACCACCCCTGCAGAGGGCAGACGGAGCAGTCAAACTAAAACCCACCAGATGATGATTTGTCCATGACAAGGGAGTTATCTCAAATTCCCCCACCTCCAGATCATTTATTTCCTGGTCGGCAAAAACCAGATCCAGAGTGTGTCCCGCCACGTGGGTAGGGCCCGATACCAATTGAGACAGGCCCATGGTTGCCATGGAGGCCATGAAATCCTGAGCCACACCCACTGGGGGGGCCTCAGCGTGGACATTGAAATCCCCCAAAACAATAAGCCTGGGTGAACCCAAGGCCACCTCCAAGACCAGCCCCGCCAGCTCAGATAGGGAGACTGAAGTGCAGCGGGATGGTCGGTACACCAGCAGAATCCCCAGCCTATCTCGGAGGCCCACCCTCAAGGACAAACACTCAAAATTCTGAGATTGCCTGACCGGGCACCTGGAAACGGAGAGGGTCTCTCGAAAGATGACTGCAACGCCTCCTCCCTGACCCTCGAGGCGGGGCTGCTGCACGATCTGGAAACCTGGAGGATAGAGCTGAGAGAGACCAACCCCGCCCAGCCCATCCAACCAGGTCTCCGCCACACATACCAGGTCAGCACATGCATCCACAGTCAAATCATGGATGAGAGAAGTTTTTGCATTAACTGACCTGGCATTCAGCAACAGCACCCTAATCCTCGATGGAGTGTTCTCAGAGCTCCCTGGGGTCAGAGGGTTGGGAGAAGGGCCGGAAAAAGGAACAGGTCTCAATTGCCTGGACCGTTTTCCCCTGTAACGGCCTGCCCAACTCCCACCGCCGTACCTCCCTCTGCCCGCTACCTGTGATATTGCTGCCCCCACTCCAGACCCACTTTTTCGCTCTCCCAGACACATCTCCCCAGACTAACCCACCACAGCTTCTTCTTCTATATGTCATTTATGCAATAGTCCCATACCAGCAGGGATAATCCTATTCCTGCATAGGAATAGGGAGGGAAGATGCGACCAAGAGGTTCAGGTGGATGAGACAGTAAATCTTTTTTGGAAGTTTGTATGGTTATGTGCAAAAAGATAAGTGTATCTCTTCTAAACAGCGATGGGACAAATTATGGAAATGGACGTTGGACATAAACACCCCCCCCTTTACCTGATGTGTCTTGTAATCCCCCATTCCCTAGTTACAGTACTGCCTGTATATACTTTATAACCCAGTGGGTCTCCAAATCCTTGTGTGTAAATCTTTATAGATATATGATGTACAAACAACCACTTTGTCTATAATTGTGCTTTGGCAACGTACTGTATGCTTTGGTAGTTTGTTGGTTCAATAAAAAAATCTTATCCTATTAAAAAAAAAAATCTTGTCCTATCTCAGCCCAAGTCTCACTCAACTATACATATAACTGCTGAAAAGACACTCCCACGGAAAATATAGCTAGCAAACTGAATTTAATGACACCAGTTTTTAAAGGAGCTTCAGCCCCCAACCAAGAGAAAAACCATAATTTGGACTGGCCTAAGTCCTACACGGGGACAGCCAACACCTCTTTCTCCCCTTTTCTAACGTAAAGGTAAAAGATGCCCTGTGGTTGTATTTGGTAGAATACAGGAGGAGTTTAGCATTGCCTCCTCCCACGCCAGATATTGGTGGTTCCCATACCAGCGGGGATTCGAACTAGCAACCACTGACCTGCTAATCAAGACATGTCCCCCGGGCGCCGTTAGGTTTGCCTCTGCAAATGCCTACATTCGTGCTAGCCAGGTACAGCTTAAAACTCCCCCCTTCCCGCTCCTGCTGTCGTCAGAGATTGGAGGGAGGGGACGAGGGGTTCATCAGAGCTTGTGTCTTCCTCTGGCTCCTCCTCCTTGGTTCCACTCCAAGTTGAACCGAGAAAGAAGGAGCCAATGAGGAGGGACACTCCCTGGAGTGACGCAGAGCAAGCGACGCAAGGGAGAAGGAGGGGGGCGGAAACACAAGAGATAGCGGCGCGCGACCGTGAAAACAAGCCGCGGGAACCTCGCAGAAGCCAGCGGTGAGCAAAGCAGTGGAAAGCTGGAGGAGGGCGAAGAAGCGGGAGAATGGTAAGGGGTCCCATGCTATGCTCCTGCCTCTTTGCCCATCTGCCCGTGATCGTTCGCTGCTGGCTTCTCTGAAACTCGGCTCCTTTTCTCGGCGCCGCCTCATCTAGTCGCTGTCCACCTGCAGTGTGTGCATCTAAGGCCCTGCAGAGGTCCGATAGAATAAAAAGTGCAGGGTACTTGCTACCTGCAGGGCCACGCCAGATACATTAGGCGCGCCCAGGAGGGGCCCTTGCGGCTTCCCGCGGGGCAACTTGGCGGCGTCCCCTGTGGGCACTTGGCGAAATAGGGCACTCCTACTCTTCCGGCTTCTGCTGCAGAGCGGGTCAAGCTGCCACATCACGGGCTAAACTGGACTCTCAAAATGAAATGTAGATAGGCCTGTTTTAGTAACGGTGATGGTGTGCTAGTTCTGCAGTTGTTTCAAGTCCTCTTGCTTGTCTGGGTACCCTGTATTCTTTTACGTATACAATATTATTATTTTTACACTTATATCTCGCTCTTCCTCCAGGGAGCCCAGAGCGGTGTACGACATACTTGAGTTTCTCTTTCACAACAACCCTGTGAAGTAGGTTAGCCTGAGAGAGAAGTGACTGGCCCAGAGTCACCCAGCTAGTTTTTATGGCTGAATGAGGATTTGAACTCGGGTCTCCGCGGTCCTAGTCCAGCACTCTAACCACTTCACCACTCGATGGTGCAACGTTAAAGTTGAAGTGATAAATTTCCCATCATTTCACTTCTTTGTTTACCTGTGGGGCGGGTAGACACAGACCTTGCCAGTTTTATTTAATATTAGCAATGGTTTGACTTTGATCTGGGATGTTAGAGTTCCTACTGAATTTGCAGAGTGAAGCATATCTTTTTCATGCTTGCTATGATCTCTCTAAATCAGTAGATAATAATCCTGCTTATTTTATTTTGGAGAACTAAGAGAGCTGATTTGACTATAAACAATAACAAATATTTATATACCACTTTTCAACAAAATGTTCCAAAGCAATTTACATAAAGAAATCATAATAAAGCCAAGGGGTTTCATTTTGGATCTCAAAAAGTGATGCTAGTATTAGCCTGCCTCATAGTACTTGAAGGACAGAGCTTGTAAATTTTCTATAATGTTTGCCAAAGTGTTAAGCAAACCAGTTATGACAATTTCTAGAATTTGTTTTGAGGCCTGTACATTTTGGTTACACTTCTTACCCACTCTTCCTCTGTTTACTATCCAATGATGGCTTTTATGGCAGGGCACCCTACCCTGCCTCTGTTGTGTTTAATCCTTCCGTAGAATGGATTCTGTGCTATTAGCAGGTATGTGATAACCAGAACTTCAGCCAGTGAAGCTTCCCCAGCACTATTACTTCAAGGTGGAAAATAGCTCCATCTGTTGAATATATAGGAGCTGTGCTGTTAGAGGCACAGTAACTCTGCCATATACTGTAAATAGACAGAAATCCTATTTCTTTAACCTTTGTTTTTCACTGGAACTGTTTAGGTTCTCTTTCTGAAAATTATCCAGCAATACATCAGTAAACAGCCTGCTAAAAAGTGTGTGTGCTGTTTGCTCACTTTAATTTAAAGTAAAATTTTGATAGGAATTATATTAAATCAACATGCTATGCTAAATCTAATATTAATGTTCGGCGCATGACAAACTGAGTAAATTACTTGTTGGAAATCCTATTGAAATTAAGTACTCCTTTAGAGTAACTCCTGAGTAGTACTGTTGAGTAACTTAATCTGGATGTCAGCCAGTGTATCCTTGACTTGCACCTTATTTTAAATAATTGCTGCTAACTGTCAGTACTATATGTTACATAAAACAAATAAAAAAGCATTGGCCTGGGTCCAAAGAACCATACTAGATCTGTATGGTCCATTCTAGGGAGTTTTGTATCCCTGTGAATTCCTTCCCTCTGCCATGCCCTGCCAGAAGTGCACATGACTGGTGGAGTCTTTCACTTGTGAGACATCCAAGCTCTGAATGGCTAAGCAACCGGCTATTTCTCCTTTGCCCACTTTTGGAACTATAGGATGCTGCTGGGTGGAAGGAGGGGAGGGGTGAATAAGCAGTGGCTGGCCCAGTGGTGTCTAGCAACAATGAGAAGAGTCTGGAGGAAGAGCAGGTGAGCTTCAGTGCATAGCCCTGGGCAGCCACCCCCTCATCTCCCCTTTGAGATTGACCTGAATAGCAGCATTTGGTTTCCTACTTAATACTGAATGGCAAATGACTTTTGAAACAGAGGAGAGTCTCTCAGTGAATCTTGTAATGCGGCATGGATCTTCCATTTAAAAGAAAAGAGGTTTTTTGTGTGTATGTTTTTAAGCAGCACTGTGCTTGTCCAAACCCTTGGGATTGTTTAAAGTAGTTCTTTGAATCCTCCCTTTATATCTAATTTATAATTTTTGTCTAGTATTATTAAAATATTGGCATAAGAAGTTTCTGTGTGTGTGTGTCTTAAAATGCCAATTCTCTGTTCTTCTTCTCTTCCCAGATTTGTACTAGGTCATCACGTGCAGCAGCTGCTTCAGAAACAGTAGCTTTGGTAAGTTCTTGTTTTTAGACACTGAAAATAAGCAAGAACTTGTAGTATCGAGGCTTGAACTGACGGTGCAGCATCTTTAGTATGGATAGAGGAGACAGAGGTAGATCTGTTAATGCTCCACTAGATAGTGTCTGCAAGGAGTTCCCTTACAGAATAAGGCAGAAAAGAGGCACAAACGTTATGGGTCAAGCCCAAATGCATTCTGTAGTTGCATCTTTGGACATCTCCTTTTGTCACACTGAGGCCTAGAAATTCTCTATAATATTTCCACGAGCAATTATTTTTATTTTTATTTTCCTACCTTATATAGACAATCCTTCTTCAGGCATCACCAAATAAAGTAATTTCAACTTGTGCAGGCCAGAAACACTGGCAAGTCTGCTAATTTCGTATTCAAGCTAAATTGTTCAAGGTGGTCCGGAAGTATTAAGGCTGTTATTAGGCTAGTGAGCAGAACAAGGTGATGACAGAAATAATTAGACCGCCTGTACTACCTTCTGCTCATTGCTGGAAAGAGTACAAATGTTCATGTCCCTGCAGCCTTTCCAAAACTTTATTAAAACAAATTTGCTGTATCAAAAGAGGGCAACAATGCAGATTTCCTGACATTAATTTAAGCAGTTGGAAAGATTATTTATTGCCTAGGGCCAGACTGGAATTCCATATTGTCTGAGAAGTCTAAGCACCGCCCAGAGCAGTTTGGATGGGGCAATATATAAATCAGTTGGCATAAGTTTTTTCTTTCTCATTTTATGTATTGGAGAATTTTGTTTTCTCTGCCTATGTATTAGCCTATATTATTATTTCTGCTTAGCCTATATTATTATTTCAACCACAGAATGTCCTGCTTATGGTTTTTAAATGCATCTTATGAAAATGCTGATGTTCCTAAAATAATCAAATGTGGCTGCCCATGGCAGTTGTAGTCAGAGCAAAATGGTATTGTATCTATACTTTGGGACATAATTATTTGATCTTGATAAAAAATATTGTCCAGTGGGAAAGAGAAATCATTTATTTTACATTCATAATGGATCAAATATCAAGGCCTTGTTTCTAAAGCCTGGAAAAGAGAGAGAAATTTTATAAATTTTATAAAATGTTAACTTTCTAGAGAGCTGTTTTTAATGTGATCATCTTCTGTTGTGTCTTGCTAGCCTGTTGCCCCCAAGTACACATATACTCTTCTGAATAATCTCAAAGATGGTACTGTTGTCAACCTGTATGGTGCTGTGAAATTTTTCAAGCCTCCATATATAAGCAAAGGAACTGGTATGTATTAGTGAATATTTTAAAAAAAAATCAAAATTGGTTGTTTGGTAATTACTTAGTCATTATGTCAGGGACAGGCAGAAGGTAGACTGCAGTCCACAGGTGGAACATTGATCAGTTTCTCGTGAACTGCTTTGAGCCTGCAGAATTTTTGCGATTCTTACAGAGAATACCAGGTAGACACTATTTTGATACAGCAAAGTTCTTCTAAAATTCTCAAACAAGAGTGTATACCTGGGATTACTTAACACTGATTAGTTATGTCTTAATTGTTAAGGGATCCTTAAAATGTATTCTTGCTTTTTCCCTTTTAAAATCAACCCAGCTTTCCCTTAGAGTGTGGCAAGACTACTTATGGCCTAGTAACAACTGGACTTAATCCAAAATAAATCCAGATTGTTTAAGTTTTCAGTTCTATGAAAATGTCAATGAAATTGCAGCCTTGAGTATTAGGACTCTGAAAACTGATCACATCACTGCAGAATTTTATAGCTAGCATACTGTGAGGCAGAGTGGTGTCTTGGTTAAAGTCTAGGTGACACATTGTACAGTACTGCAGATGCACTAGGAGCAAGGAAACTCATGTCCAAATCCCCATTTACCCATGAAGTTTATTGGGTGACTCTGGGCCAGTATTATCTCTCAGCCTAACCAACGTCTCATTTTTTTTGCTTTTTTGTTTTGAAGTAGGGCTTGTATACCACAAAAGTTGGGATAATTTTGGGATAAGCCACATACAGCCATAACTAATTCTAAAACATCTCACCACCAACTTTTGACCGTTCCAGCAGAAGCAGTTTGGGATATGAAGTTTGTACTAAACATTTGTGAGATTTCAGGGCCCAGTGAAGACATTCTGATGTATAATCTTCTAACTATTAGAGGATCAGAAGCGTTCTTTAGGCTGGCTCACTCCTTCCTCCCCCACTTTCTAGCACATCCATTCCATAATTCCCCCCACCCCACCGCTATTTTTTGATCTAATTCTGGTTCGGGTAACATCTGCAATGCCATTTGTCCTAACCAATGTTTGTTTTAAAACACAATGGTATTCATGATTGAAAGTGGGCTTCTAAATTGTCTTTGGAGCGGTGTTAGCAAAACCACCCCTGCAGATGTAATGCTAACTGTGGTCAGCTCTAGTAATGAAAAGAATTTATTCTGAGAAAGGATGGAATATATGTGATCACATAGGTTGCTTCCAACCTCTAGATCAGTCAGTATAACATCTGCATCTGTTGTAGGCAGAAGGATTTATACAGTTGTAGGTCTGCATCCTTGGATTATTTTATTTAAAGTTGGAAATGATTTTTATTCTAATATGAATGCTCAGCCTAAGATAAGTTATAGCAATGCCTCTTCAATGTAAAGCCATTCAATATTGAAACATTACAAGTATTAAAACATTCAAAACAAGTGTTTTGAAAAATTATGAATAAACCTCCATTAGATACAACAATTTATATATCAGGCCTTTAAAAATGGCTATGGTAGTTAAATATGGCACCAAAAGCTATTATAATAATCCATCTGCTATTATATATATTATAACATATGCTTTGTCTGTTTTTCCACAAAATGAAATTAAAATGCATTTAGTTTCATCATCTTTTCACTAATATACTAAAATTATATTGCTGGCATTAACCTAGAAAATAATATCTCTGTTTTAAAAAGTGTTTTATAATTTAAGATGAAGTGAGTTCGTTGGTTTTTCTGGTTTTGCAAAGTTAAATTTGGACTGATAGTTTATAGAAAGCTCACACTAATAGGAAGACCAGGGGCGTAGCTATAATAGGGCAAGGGGAGACAGTTGTCTGTGGGCCCACTGCCTTGGGGAGCCCCCAGAGGCAAGTCACATGACTGACTCCCCCAGCCGCACACCCGCCCAGACTTCCTTCAGTTGTACTAGGCTTTTTGTTACCATATTCAGCCTCATTTAAGATTTCTTCACTTCATGAGCTGAGCTTCAGTGCGCGGGGGGGGGGGGGGGCTTTTAAAATCTTGCCTCTGGGCCCACTCCAGCCTTGCTACGCACCTGAGGAAGACTGTTTAAAATGTTCAACTTTTTCATAGTACTATAATATAAAAATGTCACATCCTGATGGATGGACTGTAACAGTAATGGAGATGATCTTAATACACAATTCCAGGAAAGTATAAACACTATTTCACTTAGTTTGTGAACCTTTCTGGACAAAGATCCAGAAAGATGAGATGTGAGAGAGAAAAATGGTTAAAAAAAAATCCCTCTTGAGTCCTTAAAGCAAGTTATATTATCTAAAGCAAATCAATAAGTACTAACCTTTTTATTTTGGTGGTGATAACATACTTAGAAGAAGAATCTGAATTTTTAATTTTTAAAGAAGAAAGGTTTCTAGCTGATTAAAGATTGCAGAGAATATCTTGCCTCAAGAAGATACTGGGCAATTATACTTCAAGAAGTATAGGGGAAATTGATCAGAAGGCTGGAACAAATCATTGTGTGGTTGGTAGGAGTAAAGAGGTAAGTGATCATGAGAACATAGGCTGAAAAGGAATAGATTGTGAGAATGGGCAAATGCGCCACTGAATACAGGTCGATCCCATTATCCATGGGGGTTCCATTCCTGCAGATTGCAGTGGGTAACAAAACTGTGAATAATGGGGCAATGGGAATCGGGGAGTTAGCTTCCTGAGGCTGCAAAAACAGTGAGAAAGGGTGGAAATAATCAAAATAAAGTTCCCTACTGTGCTTCATGGGTCTGCAGCTTTCCCGCAATGCCCCCCACCCAAAGTAAAAAATATGCCATTTCCCAGTGATTTTTCATGGGGAAACAAGGTGGGGTTTTTTTTAATGGGCAACAAAACTTTTCCCAAAATGGCCACCCCAGCATGACAGATAAATGGAAATTACCCCTCCCCCTTTTTTAGCGTATGCCAAGATCAGGTGTCAATTACCTGACCACGGATACATGGAACTGCAGTTGTTGGATCCGTTAATAGTGAAGTTTGCCTGTATCATAGGTTAGAAAAGGACATAAAGAGAATTGAAGAACAGGAATTTGGTTGTGTTTTGAATGGTGTAGTAACCTTTACCATAATGCATGACATTGGAGAATGTTTGTTGCTGGACCGGTTCATATGTTCTTACGAATAACTTAGCAGTGATTTGGTAGGGCTGAGAATCCTTTTTTAAATCAAGAAATGATATATTACATTACTGTAATATACTCCCCTCTGCTAAAATAAGGCTGAAAACAGCTTATAAAGAAGATAATACTCTATTTCTACTCTTATTACATTTGTGTGTCATATGACATCTAAAAAGAAGTTGGTTTATCAAGCCTCTGGCAGGTTACTGTAGATACTGATATACTTTGTTTGACTTGGTAGATTAAATGTTGTGCAAGTCTGTTAATTTTCATATCAACTTCCTTGCAGTAGCCTTGGAAAAAACCATATGATTTGATACAACCTCATTTTGTTCCTCTATTGTCTTTATTTTCACTGGTCTCCTGTTTATTTCAAGTTCCTGTTTACTTGTGGCAATAAAGTCATCTTCCTTTTGTCTAGATCTTATAGACCTGAAATATTAATAAAGCAATACAGAACAGTAGAAGATCATCCAGGATTGTTAAATTTGCCAGGGTTAAAAAAAAAGTTGTATTAAAAACTGACTAGTTACTCATCCAATGCAATAGCGACCGTTGGCTTTGTTGTCCTCTAAAGTACATGCAAGGAACAGAAATAGATTGAATATCGATGGTTGAACAGTAAAAAAAAAAAAAAGCTTTGTCATCATAAGGATTCGACAGATCTTATTTCTAGATCTTTTTATTCTCTTTCTATGTGCAACAAACTCTGAGGTTTATAGAATACGTAAATGATAAAAAGTAAAATGGCACAGTGAACTGCAGCGTGTGAAATTTTGATGCATGTTATTTTAATATTGGCTAACATTTCCTAGATTTTTCTGTACAACATTCCTAATAATATACAGAATTGTCTCCCTCTTGGTAAGGTAGGACCTTCAGATTCTTACGCTTTGTGTCTTTTGATGCTAAATTATGCTGGGTCTGTCAGACCGAGAACTGCATTCACTGTTAGGTCTTAAGCTTTTAATTTTAATAGGGATAGGGATATTTCTTCTTCCGGAGAGCTGCAGAGAGCTGATTTTCTGTCTTTAAGGATATTTCAGGAGGAGTGTTGCAAAGGCTTAAAATGTTATTTTTTGAAAGACAGATAACCTCTTTATTTCTTGTAGCTTAAAAAAGATGGTCACAACCAAAAGGGCATACAGACAATGAATCACTTGGAGAAAGGGTACTTCTCACCTGAACATACAAAATAGATATTTTCAGCTGGCAGCCCCCTATTAAGATATCTGAAGACTTCACAGCTGATGATAGAAAATGTAACCCGTGAAATGGCAATTGGATCCATGCTGGGGACTCTGGCAAAGTGGTAGCTGTCAATCCAGCTGCTGCTATGAGGGTTGAGTGTTTTCCTTTTATCTTCTTTTACTGTTAAATTAAGCAGACTTGCAGTAGCTGCTCAGTCATTGAAATAATTCTTTGATGTACTACAAGCTACTGCTTCTGTGTCATGTATGTTATAAATGGTCTTTGTTGCTCTGAAATAACGGAACTGTTATTAGATTATTTCTTGGTATTGCAGATTTGCAGGCTTGCTACAAGATCAGCTAGATCACCCCAGCCTCCTGTATATCTAAGCCAACAATAGATAATGTTGAACTTTGAAAACCAAAATTGAAATTTCGGTTATCTGTTCAAATTGCACAGCTCAAAATAACAAGGTTAGTGACCCAAACAAAAAGGTAAAACATACACCAAGTTCATATATAATTCAAAAACAAGATTGAATCCTGACTTTGTGTGACACCCCCGTTTTGGTATTGTATACTCCCTCTGCCCTTCTTTCAGAGGAGAGGGAGGATTCTTCTTTCAATCCTGGCATAGAACAAGTCAGAATTTCTCATTACATTCAAACTGATAATCCTGGCTTATTCTAGCCAGCAGTTCAAAGTAAACCAGGATCTGAACCTGGGCTTGTTATCCAACTTCAGAGCCTGACTTATTTTAAAGCTCTGCCTAGAAAAAGCTAGGGTTGCCAGTTCTGACATAATGAGAGATTCTGACTTGTTTTAAGCCAGGAATCAGAAGTAGAATCTTCCCTCCCCTTATGCACAAAGAGGGGCAAGATTGCACACCCTTGATGCTAGGGGGTCTCACAAAGTTGAAAAGTGGGGTATAAATATAGTAAATAATCTGAACTGGGTATAAACGTTCAACAGAATAACCTTGCTTCTATCAAGTAGTTTAATAGAAGTTGTACACATAAAAATTGTAGCTGTTCACTACTGTGTCCTTGGGGCAGAAGTGACAGGACATAGTGAAAAAGCTTGCACTAGCTGAGAATATCATGCATATTTTGAAATTGCTGTAGTAGAACTAATGAAATTCCTCTGACTGGTTATCCACACTGTGCAGATAGAGAGATAGCAAGCAAAAACTTTAATAGAGTGATTCTAACATGAGAGGCATGCTACAGTATTAACATAGAATCTGGCTGATAACATGAAGCTTCCCTGCCAACAGGTCAAATAACAAGAGGCAGCTATAAATTCTATGCAGACAATATGATAAACATTTTTACAATTGATTTTTACAATTGAGAGCCAGTGTGGTGTAGTGGTTAGAGTGCTGGACTAGGACTGGGGAGACCCGAGTTCAAATCCCCATTCAGCCATGAAACTAGCTGGGTGACTCTGGGCCAGTCACTTCTCTCTCAGCCTAACCTACTTCACAGGGTTGTTGTGAAAGAGAAACTCAAGTATGTAGTACACCGCTCTGGGCTCCTTGGAGGAAGAGTGGGATATAAATGGAAATAAATAAATAAATAATTTTTTATATTTCTTTCTTTCATTCATTCATTCATTCATTCGATTTCTATACCGCCCTTCCAAAAATGGCTCAGGGCAGTTTACACAGAGAAATAACAAACAAACCAAGATGGAACCTTATCCCTAAAGGGCTCACAATCTAAAAAGAAACATAAGATAAACACCAGCAACAGTCACTGGAAGTACTGTACTGCGGGTGGATAGGGCCAGTTACTCTCCACCTGCTGAATAAAGAGAATTGCCACGTTAAAAGGCGCCTCTTTGTCAAGTTAGCAGGGGTTAGCAGGGCATATTTATATCCTGCTTTTTTCTGAGGAGCCTAGAGTGGTGTACATGGTTATGTTTATCCTCACAATGAGTGTATGGTGTACACAGGTACAGTTTTTTCACACCTTAAGCAGGTACAGAAGTACACTTCCTATCTGTACCATGCATTTGAGAGGCCTGTGTCCAGGTTCACTTTTAAAATGAATGCAGGTATAGTAATTCATACACAACAGACATCTGCACACATGTACAGCTGATGTCTGAATAGAACTACAGGGTAACCTCTGTATTTATGGGAGTTCTGACACGGAAACCACGAATACGGAGGCATTGGGCCAATACAAATGTGGAGGTTGGGTTCCCAGAGATCAGGAAAACAGCAAAAAGAGAGAGGTATAAATTGATAAGCTGGCGATACATTGATGAAGTTTGGCAACTCCCAAGTACTCCTTTAAGACCTTCAAATTTATTACGTAAAAGCAGATGGCAATACCTTGTAAAAACATAGTTTAAAATGTTGAAAGCCTAGTAAAAACAAATGTTTCTGTGTCAAACACTAGCCTCAGTGTTGTTCCTCCATCTTCTGTGGGTCAACTGCTTATATTATTCACATCTTTAATTACACACATTCTGGCAGTAATTTCAATCAACAAATGAGGTAAAAAGTGGGTGGGAGAGAAGACAAGAGACCAAGGGAACCGAGGTCATACAACTGTGTATCTGTGTTCCTACATTACATACTCCTTAGTAGCCAATATACTTCATGGTCTCCTTTAGCTCTTCCCTACCATTTACACTGGGTTTGAGTTTATCTGTATATATTGCCTCTCTTAAGTGGCGCAGCAGGGAAATGCTTGACTAACAAGCAGCAGGTTGCCAGTTCGAATCCCCGCTGTTACTATATCAGGCAGCAGCAATATAGGAAGATGCTGAAAGGCATTGTCTCGTACTGCGTGGGAGGAGGCAGTGGTAAACCCTTCTTGTATTCTAAAGAAAACCACAGGGCTCTGTGGGCGCCAGGAGTTGATATTGACTTGACAGCACACTTTACCTTTAATCTATCTTCATACTAAGCAACACTCTATCTCCAGTACATCCACCTTAATAATAGGCATTGTTATTCCCTCATGATATTTGGTCATATGTACTACTAACCGTGGCATCTCTCTCTTCACATACTTTGTATCTGCCAAGCATTCTTTAAATCTAGTGATTAACTCTCTTCAATTAACTTTCTCCAATATAAAACTCCCACACTCTTTACAAGTTACTCTGTACACTAGTCCTTTTAATCTACAACTCCCCTCCTCCATTTCACATACTGGGCAATCTGTCTTGTCTCATCTCCTATCGTATAACCTTCTCACCAGTTGTTTCAACATCTTAGTTGACTGAACCACCACATTGGCCTTAATGTCATACTTATGTAATGTTCTCTGACATTGTTTAACAAAATTATCAGATACAAAAGGAATTTTCAAAACAGGTAGACCAGGTACAAATTTAATTCCTGCCATTCTTCTTAAGGGAAACCTGTAGCCATTACTTTGTCCCAATGCTATATCTCTTTATTTTGATTGTTCTTTGTATTCCTCTGATGAAACTGTTGCTGCTCTTTTAACTATATTCTCCATAGTGTGAATTTTAATAATCTGGATGTGCTGATGTATTATTAATAATCAAATCTTTCTTTCTTAGTTTCCTATACCATTTAGTCTTGGGACTACTCCCCCCACCCCCCAGATGAATTTCCACTTCCAAATACTGTAACCAACCCAGTGTTGAGACGCTATAGTTAACCTTATACTTCCTTCTGCATTCATTCTCTCAAATATCTCATCAGCTTGTTTTCTAGACTTAGTTATGATGATTATGTCATGAATATAAAAAAGAGGGTAAAATGGCCCTTTAAATGTGGGGGGAAAGCGGCCTACCGTGCTTCACAGGTCCCCAGCAGTCTCACCAAATAGTGAAAAATTAGCCAAAAATCGTTGTTTTCCCCATCTTTTAAAAAAGGAGTCATTTTGAGACACCCAATCTCAAAATGGCGGTCATAAATGACCTCTAAAGTCATTTCTGACCACCCCAGTCCATGGATATGCAAGGTTAACCCTTTTTAAGCCATCCCCCCCCCGTGTATGCAAAGTTCGGGTGTCAATTCCCCGACTGCGCATCTGTGAAACCACAGATACTGAGTCCACGATTAACAAGGTTCTCCTGTATTGTGAACAGCTATTTCTAGAAGAATGTTTTGTCATTTTCTTTCTACTTTGCTGCATGAATATGCTTTTTGCTGTTTTAATGCTTGTTGCACAGGCTTACCCAGTGGTTCTCAGTCTTCTAATAGAAAAATAAAATCAGGGAGTTTAAATAAGCAAAATGAATAGTTAATATAAACAAGTCTCAGTTCTGTTGTTTTGATGTGCAATTTACAAACATTAACATTAAAGCATCTGTCTTACCAGATGCTTCTGATAATTGCTTGATGTTTCTGCTTCTTGTATAGCAGCTTTCTTGATAAAAGTAACAAACTGTGTTAAACATTCCCCATATAAATCTTAATAATCTTGCAGAATTCGTTTTCATAATGTAAACCAATCAATAAAATATTTTAGTTTTCAGCTTTTTGTGCAGCTCAACATCTTGGGGAAGGGGAAAGATATATAGCTTTAGATGGCACAGATGGACGTAGTTTTCTACAGTTAGGCTGAGATTTAGTGACTGGTCCAGTGTTGCCCAATAAGCTTCATGCTGAGTGGCAAGTGAAGTTGGACTCTGGTCAATTACGTCGCGGTCCATAATATTTCCAGTGCCTCTCCAGAAATGGATGTAATTGGGTGTCATCAACATATTGTGACACCCGTCTCAAATTCCTGGATGACTCCTTAGTAGCGTTATGTAGATGTTAGTGGGAAACCCAGTGGGGAACAGGATAGAATTCTGCAAAATTCCATAGCATAAATACCATGGGGCTGAACAGTAGTCCCCAGCACCATCAACTGGAATTGGCTGTCTAAGTAGGAATCGAACCACTATAAAATGGTTCCCCAAAATTACCCAACCTAGTATCTACCCAGAAGGATTCTAGGGTTGATGGTATCATAAATTTCTGAAGGGCAGGGGTATAAGTAGGGTTGTACTCCCCCGTGCTCATCCCAGTTTAGGTAATTTGTAATTGCAACCAAGGTAGTTTATGCCAAAACCAGGCTTTAAACCCAATAGAAATGGATCTAGATAATCGGTATCATCCAGAAGATCTTGGAGTTGCACAACAATCATCCACATGAGCACTTTCCCAGCAGCTATCCAATAGCTAGCTATTGCAGTCTTCTGTGTCTGGGGAGGGTTTTCTTCTCAGGAGTACCTTCACAACTGCCTTCTTAAAAGGCAGCTGAGGAAGAGTCTACCACCTAGACACACTCAGTCAGTTGCTCCCTGCTCACAGTTATGAACCAAGAAGGACCAGAGGGGCGCTTACAGCTGGCCCATATATGTGTGGTTATCCAAACTGTATCTTACAGGTGTTCTAGATTACTCACAGGTGTTCTGGATGATTTAGAGTACTTCTCTAGATTATATATTTATTACTCACAGGTGCTCTGGATTAAAGTAAAGTTGTGCCCTCAATTCGGTGTCAACTCCTGGCGACCACAGAGCCATGTGGTTTTCTTTGGTAGAAGGGGTTTACTACTGTCTCCTTCCACGCAGTGTGAGATGATGCCTTTCCTATGTCGCTGCTGCCCGATATAGGTTTTTCCCATATTCTGGGAAACACCCAGTGGGGATTCGAACCAGCAACCTCTTGCTCGCTGCACCTAGATTAGGATATGACAAAAAAGCTCTTGTGTACATAATGAATTTATCAAATTTGTGTTCAGACAACAAATCAGCTTTCATAGGATTTGTCCGTGCTTTATTTAACCATTTGTCCATTTCAGGAATTAATGTATGGCTCTGTTTTGGCAACCCAATTTTCTGACTGTTTTTAAAAGATTCAGTTCAATTCAGTTGATTGAATTGTTTGTCATCTCTAAACCATTAACTACTAAAAGCAGGCTGCCAATCACGGAAGTGCCTGCCATCACAGTTATGGAGTTTCCCTTGCAGAGAATCACTATCATAACCATGAGCAGCAAGATAGAGGGGGTGAGTGACACGCCAGGGCAGGATTTCCAGCCTGCTTCTGGCACTAGTAAATGTGTTCAGTGGTATTTAATGTAATGTCCAAATAGAGTTAGAGATTCCTTGTTTTCCAGTTTGTATCTTCAGTCTGTGGACTAAAACATTCAAAACAAAAGTACTCTGGAGATACATGCTGCCCAGTATGATATAAAGAATATGGCACAATAGATTTGTATAAGCTTTAACTGTAGTTTTGGAAATCCGTGTGGATATATTGACATTAGTTTTGCACTGTTGAACTGACACAATTTCTTCCCTTAAGCAATGTGAGGTCCATGTTTAGTAAAAGTATTTTTGCGCTGTTCATTCCATAGTGTTTGGACTGAAGTAACCTAGTGATGCAGAGCTGTAAATTTAAGTAGCTAACCTATTTGTCTATCTTTTGAGGAGAATACATTTCAATTTGAGTTTTCTTCGAACCTGTATATCTTGCCAATGTGCAATTCCATGACCTTATTTTCATTAAATAAAGACATGCAGTATATAAACTTAAAACTAGCTGTTGGATTTTGATGATGGTATAATTTATTTTTTCCTATCTGCTCTTTCCGCCTCTTCTCTGACACACTTTATTGTCTTTTGATGTTGTTTGCTGAAGATAATTTGAAAAGTTAAGCTATCAGCTAATTCATAATGTCATGCTTATTAGGCGATTATTATTATTATTAATTTGACTGAAACTTTACTGGAAACAAACTGAGATTGAATCCAGATAAGACGGAGGTACTCATTGTGCGGGGTTGGAACTCGGGAGATGAGCTTGATCTTCCTCTTCTGGATGGGGTCACTCTTCCCCAGAAGGAAGAGGTACATAGTCTGGGGTGCTTATGGATCCAAACCTTTCTCTGCTTTCCCAAGTTGAGGCGGTGGCCAGAGGTGCTTTCTATCAGCTTTGGCTGATACTACAGCTGCATCTGCTTCTTGAGATAAACAACCTCAGAACAGTGGTACATATGCTGGTAACCTCCAGACTGGATTACTGTAATGTGCTCTATGTGGAGCTGCCCTTGTATGTAATCTGGAAACTACAGTTGGTCCATAATGCGGCAGCCAGGTTGGTCTCTGGTTTATCTCAGAGAGACCGTGTTACTCCCGTATTGAAGGAGCCACACTGGTTGCTGATATGTTTCTTGACAAAATACAAGGTGCTGGTTATAACCTATAAAGCCCTAAACGGTTTGGGCCCTGGGTATTTAAGAGAACATCGTCTTTGTCATGAACCCCACTGCCCATTGAGATCATCAGGAGGAGTCTGTCTGCAGTTGCCACTGGCCGTCTTGTGGCTACTCGGAGACGGGCCTTTTCCATTGCTGCCCCGAAACTTTTTAACGCACTCCCTGCTAAAATAAGAGCCTCCCTATCTCTGACAACTTTTAAAAAGCCTTTAAAGACGCATCACCCAGGCTTTTAACTGAATATTGTTTTAATAGTTTTAACATTGTTTTAAAATATTATTTTAAAATTTGTTCTAAATTTTAGAACAAATAAAATATTGTCTAAAATATTGTTTTAAATTGTTCTAATGTTAAACTTTTCTGTTGTCATTTATTTTGCTTTGTTGTAAACCGCCAAGAGACGTAAGTTTTGGGCATTATAAAAATGTTAGATAAATAAATAAATACTGCCACAATTCTGCAGCAGTTTGGCCATAAAGCCATAACTAACATCCACTTTTCATTCTGCTAAGCTGACTCTCCTCTATCTTCCTTAAAGGTTAGCATGGTCTGAGTCTGAGACTCTTCTGGAAATCCCTGGTAGATATTGTGATAGATACCTGGTAGTATGCAGAAACCCATCTTTATACCTTGTTTAACGAATAATTTGTATCACAAGAAAGTTATTCAAAGCATCTTATTAGAAATATTCTTCTATTTGTTTAACATTGCTTCCTTTAACTTATCATTTGCTGTTGTTTAAAAATTAATTAATTTAAACACTAATCCAGAGAATGCATTCTGCAACATTAACAGAGTATTGTGTACAAATATTTATCATAGGTAATGTAAATTGTTATATCCATGGCTTCTTTGATTAAATACTTGGTTTGGAAGTACTAGCAGTCTTGCCTTACAATAAAACTCCAAGGCAATTTGCACTTAATCATGGTGAGGAAATTAGGTGAATTGTTCAAGATTGCTTTTAGTATCTAACAGGGAGTTTAATTTTTCATCTGCTCTATTTTTAGATTTATATAGGTTAGCATTATTTAATCTAAAAAATGTAAATGGTTTCCAAAGTGATAGCAAAGTTAGTGAATTATATTGAAACATTGTCTCATTTAAAAAACCAAAATTTATGTTATTTCTACCAGTAATGTAGAAATAAGGCTGAGCTGAAAATTAATAGAGAACTTCTGTCATGAAATTTGCTCCCCATCCTCAAAGAAATCAGTGCAAACGCTATGTTTTGTGTGGTTACCACAGCAGCAGACGTAGAAATTTCCCCCTTTTTAATTTTTTAAAAAACCTTACTATTGCTGTCATACAAAGAGAAAAGCAGACTACCTTTCAGCCCTTGCCACCCCCCCCCCGCCAACGAAGTGATGCCCCAGGATTATGTTTCGAAGGGGGGAAATGACCTACAAAAAAAAATGGGGCCACTGGTGGCCACACCTTTTCTCCATAAATGCTCCAGAATGTTGCTGAGTCCAAGGCATTCTGGGGGAAAATGGCAGCAGCCAAGAGGAGCTCGGCCACTTGCAGAAGCAAAATTAAAGAAACAAACAGACCGCTAAGGAAGACCCCTGAAACCTATGACGAATTTATTCCCCCAAGTCACCAGTATGTACCCTGAAAGCCTGCCACCTGTAAATGAAACCGAAAATGGGGAGGGGGTATCTTCACTCCGCCCTAGATAACTAACTTTTCTTTTTCTAAGCATACCTATAGAAAGATGCACCAGGATCTCACTTTTAAAACTAGTTCTGTCCTCATATAGGGGTTTTAAAAAATTAAAGTAAATTATCAAAAATGGTGATGGTATTCAACACTGGTGATATGAATGGCAAGGTAGGCTGACATTCTGCTGTGTGTTTCCTGAGGCACTCCAGCCCAATAATAATGTTTAAAATATGGTTTCACAGTAAAAAACAATTTTCACATTGGGTGGGAATGAAAGAAGATTGCATGCGTCAAAATATTATTTCATTGTATTTTTAGCCTGTTTTTCAGACAAAATGGTTTCCCAGAGCAACCTATAATGCTGCTCGCAGGGGCAATGCATAAATGAAAATGACACATGCCCTGCCCTTAAGCTTACTCATTAAAAGACAAAACACATGAGGGAAGGAGAGTGGAGAGGGAAGTTGAGAGAAGATAATGCCAGAACAAAGATCAAGGCAGGCATCTGCATGAAGCTGGAGCTGGGCTGTACTTTACATGTTGGTATGTTTGATGTTATAGAGCTGGTACAACTACCTAAACAGTTCTACTTAGTCCAGTGACCAGGTCCTACTTAGTCCAGTGTGACCTTGCTTCTGCAGTTACAGTCCAAACAGAATGCCTTTTGACAGAGAGGGGGAAAGTATTTTCTCACACTGGCCAATGCTGTGGGACCAGGCTGATCTTCCTTAAGGGCAGGGATACAGCAGTCGTCTTTGATTGTTTGAGGGTGAAGAAGCCAGCGTGTTTTCCTCCTTGTTAAACTGTGACAGGGCAACTGATAATTATTGGAAGTGAAATGTTGGTGTTACTGGGAATTGAGTCATTTTTTACTTGCTTTACACACATTTACAAATTAGTTTGTCCACCACTTCAGGTCCCAGTGTGGCCGCTGTGGCCAGTATGGAAGCACAGTTTCCTGCCTCAGGAAACACAGCCAATTTGAGGTGATGAGAGAGGAAATTGTAAACTGTCTTGAAAAACTAAAAATAATAAATCACCAGCGCCAGATGGCATCCACTCAAGAATTATGAAGGAGCTCAGAAATGAAATTGTTGATCTCCTAGCAAAAATATGAAGCTTGTCCCTACAACCAGGCTCTGTACCATAGGACTGGAAAGTAGCTAATGTAACTCCAATTTTCAAAAAGGGATCCAGGGGAGATCTGGGAAACTACAGTCTGATTATCTTAACTTGTGCTGGGTAAATTGATGGGAAACATACTTAAGGACAATATCGTTAAACATATAGAAGAACAAGCCTTGCTGAAGGAGAACCAGCATGGTTTCTGAAAGGGCAAATCTTGCCTCACTGAGCTTTTGGAGTTCTTTGAGAGTGTCAGCAGACATGTAGATAAAGGTAATCCAGTTGACCCAGTATACTTGAACTTCCAAAAAGCTTTTGACAAAGTTCCACACCAAAGGCTTTTACGTAAACTTAGCAGTCATGGGATAAAGGGACAGGTTCATGTGTGGATTGGTAACTGGTTGAAGGACAGGAAATAGGGTAGGAATAAATGGACAGTTTTCACAACGGAGGGTAGTAAGAAGTGGGGTCCCCAGGGATCTGTACTGGGACCAGTGTTGTTGTTCATAAATGATCTAGAAGTTGGGTTACGCAGCAGAGTGGCCAAATTTGCACTAAATACTAAACTATTTAGGGTAGTGAAATCCAAAACAGATTGTGAGGCTCCAGAACGATCTCTCCAAAGTGGGTGAGTGGGTGACAAAATGGCAAATGCGGTTCAAAGTAAGCAAGTGTAAAATGATGCATATTGGGGCAAAAAACAAAACAAAACCCAACTTCACATATGTACCGATGGGGTCTGAGCTGTCAGTGGAGAGATCTTGGGGGAGAGATCTTGGGATTGTGGACAGCTTGTTGAGTGTCAACTGAGTGCACTGCAGCTGTGAAAAAAGGCCAATTCCATGCTAGGGATAATTAGGAAGGGGGCTGAAAATAAAAATGCTAATATTATAATGTCATACAAATCTATGGTGTGGTCACAGTTGGAGTACTCCATACATTTTTGCTTACCATATCTTAAGAAGGACATTGTAGAACTGGAAAAGGTGCAGAAGAGGGCAACCAAGATGATCAGGGGCCCAGAGCACCTTTCTTATGAGGCAAGGCTACAGCATTTGGGGCTTTTAGTTTGGAAAAGAGGTGACATAATTGAGGTGTATAAAATTATGCATGGAGTAGAGAGAGTGGGTAGAGATAAATTTCCCCCCTCTCTCCCAACACTAGAGCCAGGGGTCATTCCATGAAACTGAAGGCCAGGACATTTAGGACCAACAAAAGGAAGTGCTTTTTCACACAGCGCATAATTAATCTGTGAATCTTCTGTCACGTGATATGCTGATTTCCACTAGCTTTATGGCTTTAGAAGGGCCTTAGACAGATTCACAGAGGACAGGTCTCATCAGCGGCTACTAGTCTGATGACATTAGGCCACCTCCAGCCTCAGAGGCAAGATGCTGCTAAATACCAGTTGCAGGAGAACAGCAGCAAGAGAGGAGGCATGCCCTCACCTCTTGCCTGTGGGCTTCTCAGGAGCATCTGGTGGGCCATTGTGTGGGGGAAAAATGCTGGACTAGATAGGCCTTGGACCTGATCCAGCAGGACTGTTTTTATGTTCTTCGTATCTTTTGTCCTGTGATCTGAGAAGGCTATCCCGCTCTCCCCTGAATCATCCAGGCTGCAGCCTCTGTAAAATTCTTTAGATCCTGTGTGTACTGAAAATGTTATAGAACATAGAATCGGCTGGGGGAAATGTAGTAAGAGTTGTGCACAATTTATCAACTGTTAGCACTGCTAATCAAGTTTGATTTTTTCAGCCCTCATTACAAGTTGTTATCCTTGCACATGGGCCATAGTTCACTGGCCTGAGCACATGGTTTGCATGCAGATGGTCCTGAGTTTATTCTCTGGGCTCTCCAGTTAAATATGTGATGGAAAAGACATTTGCCTAAGATTTTTTAGAGCTGCTGTCAGTCAGAGTAGACAGTACTGGATTAGGTGGTCTGACTGACTAAGCATAAGGTATGATGCTTAGGTTTTGCACCAACATTTTTTAGCTGATGTGCTCTTTAGAAGATGATTTTCACCTCCCTCCACCACAACCCAAACATGATTGTTTATGGCTAAGCAAAAGAAACAGATTGAGAGAACAAACACTGACAGATGTGGATTTCAGCATGTCCCACAAGCAAGCATTCTTGTCACAGAACAATGATAGGATGGGTTGGCTGACTATTGAACTTGCTGCCTTGTCTTTAATTTGAATATTTCTTTTTGCCTTTGCCCTTCAGGATTAAATTTTAATGTTCATAATTTTATATCAGTTTCAGTCCAGTTCACACATCTGCCTACATGTCACAGATGAAATAACTGAGCCGTCATGAATTTTGTAACAGAGTTTGGTGCAAAGCTGCAGAATTTCTGACTAGTAGATCTTAAGAAATAATATTCATTTGCTAAAGATATAGACTCCTGTAGGCTAGTCCCCTATGTTTAGTTTAATAAAACTCAGTTGACTTTAGGGAAGGGATGGTAAAGAATATGATCCTTGCAAATTAAAACATTCCTTGTAAAAATGCTTTGCCTTCCTCTTTTTGATACTTTACAGATTATTGTTCATTGGTAACCATTGTGGACCAATCCAATGCCAAGCTGATATGCACACTTTTTAATGCAAACAGAGATGCCCTTCCACAAATCTACAAAAATGGCGACATTGTTAGATTTCACAGAATAAAGGTAATCTTTAGTACATATTCTGTTTGTGGGGACAGTGTTTTATTGTACTGTGCTCAAAGTGAACAAAGTTTCTCCTCTCAGTGTTTTTAAAAAGGACCTGAAAACATACCTGTTCAGCCAGCCTTTTAGTTGATAGTTTAGGCTTTATCATTTTTATCTGTATTGTAAAATTGTTTTAATTGCGTCAATGTTTTAATGGTTTTTAGATTGTGAACCACCCAGGGACTTTTTTGTATGGGGCGGTACAGAAATGTAATAAATAAATAAATAAATGACGCTCTCATTGTAGGTAGCAAAAAAGAACAACTTCTATTTAGTGGTGATCCCCTACCCCCCAACTATAAGAGAATTTGCACTATAATCACCAAGCGGAAGGAAGTTAATGAAACTTAAAATCACATTTAAAATACTGGGCATCATTTCAGATTTGCAGTTTTCCATGAGTGCTTAGAAAAGAATCTGGTGATTAGAAAGAGCTGGCATTGGATTTGTCAAGGATAAATATGCCAGACTAATTTCATCTCCTTTTTGGACAGTTTCTATTTTAGTAAATCATGGCAATATGGTAGAAATAGTATGTCAAATGCTTTCCTGAAATCCAGATAAAGTCTCACACAATATCTTCATCGACAAGTTGGTAAAATGTGGGCTACATGATGCTATTGTTAAGTAGATCTGGTTCACAGCTGGTTGATCAGTGACTCCATGTCATCCTGTAAGGAGTTATCAAGTGGAGTTGCACAGCGCTCTGTCCTAGGTCCTGTGCTGTTCAACATTTTCATAATGTTTTGGAGGACGGAGTAGAGGGAATGTGTATCAAATTTGCAGATGACACAAAGCTGATGGGGATGGCTTATACCTTAAAAGATAAGAGTTGAAATTCAAACTGATTTGGACTGAGTTGAATATTGAGCCAAAACCAACGAGATGAAGTTCAGTGGAAACAAATGCAACATTCTGCATTTGCGTAAGAAAAAGAGGATGGAAGGAGGCCTATGTGACAACAGTACATGTGAAAAGGTGTCTTGGTAGTGTCTTAGTGGACAAGGTGCACAAAAACCAGCAAGGAGATGTAGCTGCTTTTTAAAAAAAATCTATTGCAATCTGAGGCTGCATTAACAGAGAAATAGTGTCCATGTTATGAGAAACAATCCACCCTTTTATGTGCTGGTCAGACCTCACTTGGAATACTGAGCCCCACATGTTTAAGGAGAACATTGATAAACTGAAATGGTTTCAGAAGAAAGCAACAAAGATGATGAGGAGCCTGGAAGCCAAGTCCTATGAGGAATGGTTGAAGGAACTGGTTATGCTTATCCTGGAGAAGAGAGGACTAAGGGTAGCAGCCTTCAAGTATCTGAAGGGCTGTCTAGTAGAAGAGGGAGTGAACTTGTTCTCTGCTTCTGTAGAGGGCAGGACTAAAACCAATGGTTTGAAATTACAAAAAACAAAAGACCAGAATCAGGCTAGATATGAGGAAGACTTGTTGGACAGTACAGCATTCTGCTTCATGCAGCTGTAGGCTGTTGTTTGCTAGAAGCTTTCAAAGAGAGGCAGGACAGCCGTCTGTCAGGAATGCTGTAGTAGTTGCTTCCACTGAGCAGGGGGTTGGTCCAGAAGACCTTCAAGTCCCTGCCAGCTCTTAACATGTTATTATTCTACTGAAGCTCAACACTCCCTCTTATATTGTAATATTTAATCTGCTTGCAACTGCTGTACCAGTTTTGTTACTCCACAAACATTTGATTTAGGTCAGGCAATGCTATTTAGTGAGTTGTTACGCTTTATTAGTCTGTCCTGTTAATGTTCACATATGTTCCGTTTAACAAATCTACTAGAAGCAAAATACGTGCTATACTAAGTGAGGTCATCACTTTACTTCAATCTTCCTCTTTGTTCCATTAAGAGCATGTAGGGAGAAGGAAAATATTTGCCAACTCCACGATGTTCCAAAACATGTGGGTTTGGTCTCTTCAGGGCACTTAAAGCTATGCAAGTAGCTCAAAGCCGTTTATCTGAGAATCCAATTTAACTGTGGTCAGGGTTCAACTAGCAGGCAAATTTAGAATAGTAAAAGTTTAATTAAGCTACTTAAACATTATAGTTTTAAGCTACCTAAGTAAACAATTTTCCTGCTTATCAGTGCCTAAAGGTTACATGCAGAATATGTATCCCATTGTTTCAGCTGATTTATATACTTCCAAGACAAAATATCTTTGTGTAATAATAGAATATCATCCTATGCTGCTATTAGAAATTCTGTTGCAAAAAATTATCATGCAGTGATGTTTAAAATTCACTCACTCCTTGAGTGAGTGAGTGAGTGAGTGAATGAATTCATTACAATCTTTGATCAGATACACTTGCACAACGACATAATATTACAATCACGTAGGAATACTGTCTCACAAACAATGTGCTTCTACTCAACAGCTGTTTGAGAAATTTATCTAGGTAGAGCAAGATATTAACAGTTGATAATTTTTACAGCTACCACACAAAATTTAGCAACATTGTAGGTTATAGGTTTCCTATCTGATAGAAGGAATATGGAATAAAATCTAACTTAGGCCCAGTAAGCATATATACAGGAGAACCTCATTACTAGTAAGTATATGTCCTGCCAAAATGAGCACATGGAGAACCTCATTCCTCATGGGGAGTTTTTGTTCCTTGCCTATTACCATGAGGAATGGAACTGCAAGTAATGAGACATTATTGCTTTGGGGAAAGGAGGTTAGGTTCTAAAGCGGAGGGAAAACACAAAAAAGGGTGCCCCCCCCAAGTGAAATAATTTATTGTGGCGTGCTCTTCAGGGTCTGTATGTGCCCCCAAATCACAAGGAAACGTCCATTTTTAAAAAGAAAGGAGCCACAAAATGGTGGGTGGAAGTGAAATCTGTGGTCACTTCTGGCCCTCTAGGAACTGCGTATATATGGGTTTTAACCCTTTCATATCCGTGGATACTGAAAATGGGTGTCAATGAGACACCCTGTGGATATGCAGAACTGCAAATAGCGAGACTCTCCTTTTATATGAAGCTCTCTCTTTTTTTTTTTGTCCCATTCTTTCCTGTTGCCTTGCTTTTTGTGCCCCTTATTTCCTGTTATTTTTTCAACACCTACTAGTTTGATTCACATTGCAAATAGCAGCAACTAATATGGCTTTAGGAGCAGACATCTGTTGGCTTCTATTTCTAAATATCTCACTTTCTCCACCATATCTTAATAGTGTCCAAATTTATGTAATGCATACATTATGTCACTGGGTGCCACTGTGGTGCTTTTGTGGTAGGTGATTCTTCCTCCCTCATCATTCATTTCCATCATTCTTTGTGTTAAAGGAGGACAAACAATTCTCATTCTTTGGAAGGAGATCAAATGTTTATTATACAAATAAGCCACAGTGGGGAAGAAGCCATGGCTTTAAGGACAGCCCTGCTGGATCAGGCCCCAGGCCTAGCTAGTCCAGCATCCTGTTTCCCACAGTGGCTCATCAGATGCTTTAATGTATATAATTCTGATCACATAATTTGTAATGTTTGGGTACAGAATTTCGACTGGAGGGAAGGAGGCACAAACAACAGCAGCTTTTCTGTGCAGAAATAGTAATATTTCATTGTGTAAGGTGCTTGAAATACTGTGGAAATGGGTGGGGTAGGGAAATGAAAAACAAAAGTATTGTGGGGTAGGTTTCAAATTCCACCTAGGGTATATGGCAGAATTTGGAATCTTATTGCAACAAATGAATACATAAAGCTGATGAAATCAGACTTTCCTTCTATTTGGATTGTATGTACTCTTGAGCGGTAATACAATATATTGCTGAAGTCAGCTGAAGGACCAAAGGACACCCATTTATCACAGCTTTAAACTATCTGTTATTGATGTTCACTTGCTGCATCAGAGATTGGGAGTAGAGGGAAGAGTTTATTTTTCCTAAAGAATATTAACTTTGAAATTGCTGCCCATTCCGGATAACATTTTTGTTTTTGTTTTTCTTTTCTTTTGAAGCCTAAGGACAGAAATTAAAATTTTCTGCTCAGATTTTTTAAATACAAGCTATCATGCCTAGTTCCTTCAATAAACCACTTATTGTACTACAGCAACTTGCCATTATACAAAATATACTACAAAATGAGCCTTTATGCATTGAAGTATTACAAGTTGTTACAAAAATCATGATGCCAGGGAAATACAAAAATGTGTTAGATCAAAATTATCCATAGTGTTTTCTTTAGCCTTAGAACACTGTCCTGAACATAGCATACTTTTCATTATCTTTTAGCAAAAGCAACTTATCCTGCAGAGAATATCCCATCTTTGAAGCCATTAACGGATGGCTATACTTCGCACAGATGTCTTTATAAAGCTATCACATTCAAATATAAAATGGATAAGATCTTCATTAGACTGGAGATCTTGTCCAGTTATGTCATTTGCTGCACATGTGAGAAATGTATGATACAGCTAATTTCTTTTGTGAAAGCAAGTCAAGTTTCCATTCTTGAAGAAACCACAACCTGGTCCACACTAAAATTCCAATAAGACAGTAGTGTTTTAATTAGGGTCACACATGTTTAGCTTAAGGTAAATATTAATGTCTGACTGTGTGGGTTTCATTCTAGCTGATGCAATTCAAGCATGTTTGATAATGGAGTACCTTGCCAATCCTTTATGTTGAAAGTCAAAAGTTGGGTTTTTCAAATTCATGAATGGTTCAAATAAATACTTGCTTTAAAAAATATATATTTTCTATTCCAGTGTGGCTAACATTTCATGTTCTCATTTCTTCTAATGTGTATGCATTTTTCTTTATATATTTGCATAGTTAATATACTGGACATCATCCAGACTTAATTGTGATTAAAAACCATTGAAAGCAGTTAGACAAGATGTTTATGACTAACTTAAGTCCTATTAATTTTAATAGGATTTAGTCATAACTAACTTAATGTGGGTACTGCCCATTATATGCTACCTTTTCTAGATAGCTACAAATAATAGTAAGCATCTTTCATATAACTATTTTGTTCTTGTTTAGATCAGAGAGTTCAGTGACCAGATGCAAGGAATTAACAGTAGTGGTTTTTCAGCACTTACATTTGATGGCACTGTAGGAGCGCCAGTGGTACCTCGATCATCTAGCAAATTATTCACATTTACAGATGAAGATAAGAAAACAGTAGAAGACCTGCGCATTTGGGTGGCAAGTAAACTTTCAAACTCTGCACCAGCAGCAAAACTCTCTGGCATCCAGCCACCAGTGTTTTTTGAACTCACTTGCCAACTAGTAGGGAAAGCAAAAGTGGATGGATCTTCCTATCTTCTCAAGGTTTGTTCATTTTTCAAACATATTTTAATTTGAAAGCTCTTGTGCTATCTTGCACTACGCAGGATATCCTGCACTGAGGCAGGATATCCTCTTTAAGCTACCATAGCTTTCCTCCCTTGGATTTCCCTGTGTTACATAATTGATACATCTGAGAACAAAAGAAATCCTTGTTAACAAAACAAATTTACTTTCTGTTACTAGAGGTTTTATAGTCTTACCATGGTCAAAATCCTATGCTGATTTGTACATCTCTGCTAATTTTGCATATTGTATTTGCGGATTCTGTCTTTCGACATTTTGGATGTTTATGGCAGTGAACAAAGGAAAGGGAAGAATATGGAAACTGAGATTTGATAGTCACCATTATTCTAATAGTTTGTTTTTATTTATTTATATCCTACCTATTTTGTCCCCATTGTCGAATCCTATAGGTGATTAGGAACAAAGTTAATAACCATGCAATAGAAAAACAGCCTAGCCACACTCAGGGACATATTTGCACAGAGCGCTTCCAGGAGAAGGAGGGATCGGCAAAAAAGGTGTCCCATCCTCCCTGTGCGCAAGCATGGGAATTAATCAGCAGCACATGTGCTTATTTTGACTGCTTGCATACAGCATTTTCATTGCATGCACACAGCATTAATCCGGATATTGTTGTAAGCTTCCTCAAGCAGTAGTGCACTGGAGGGGTGGGGCATAAATATTTTAAATAATAAATATCAGCCAGTGAACATATGTTCAAAATACATATGTGTGAAACAGTGATCATAAATTACAGAGGTTTCACAGTAACACATAACACGTGGAAGATTTTTTTTTTCATGGAGGCAATACGTAGCTGCAAGTCTGACAACTCAATTACACAGAAATATCATGTAGTACAGCATTGCTAGGATTAGATCACTTCTGATGGTAGATTTTGAATGTTTCCCATGTATAAAATGCCCTGCATATAAACAAAACCTATCACATCTGGTAGATTTTCCATATGCAGAAATGTGGGTTGTTTTTTTAAAAGTCAAACAACATTCAAACATACAGTTCATTCACGTGCACTCTGAAATATTGCTGTCAAAGATAGATTATTATGGTAAGTCATGAAACTGTGGAACATTAAGTTTCATCTAAAGAAGAATAATTCTGACTAAGCACCATGACATCAATAGAGACAAGTTAGTCATGAATCTCATTCATTTAAATGGGAATGAGTCAGAATTCACTTTATTTGTATACAGCTCATTGAATAGTACACATACTTGTGTGAATCACTTTTAAGACCGCAAGTAGAGGAAAAAGCAGCCATAACAATCATGGGCACAATCCACCTCTGTCTCACAACTTCCTTGAAATAAATGGAATTGTGTAAGAACTGACCTTGCACAACTTGTCTGTTTTCATGTGTGGCTTGCACAGGAACTGAGGTGGACTATGCCTTGTGTCCTTCTATTTTATTTAAGCAGCATTGGTGCAAGGAGTACTAATAATTAGGGAAAGTGCATGTAATGGGATTTTGATTTTATGACGGTTAAAGCACAATGTCATAGATGGGAGAATGAAAGATAAGGTTTGTATATGAACTACTTACTATAAGCACCAAATGTTTTGACAAACTAAGTAAAAAATTAATATATCACTCTGCTCTTAAAAGCTGGTGAATTGCGTAGCTTAAGTATACATATCACCTTTCTTTTCCTTTTAAACACAATATATTAAAAACTGGTTTTATCACTAGGCAGGCAAGATATAAGAACAGTTTCAATTGTTTTAAAACTTTTAAATATTCTGTATGTTCTACTTACCACTCAATTAATTCATATTTGGTGGAATCCAAAGGGCCATCTAGTTTGTTCCCATGGAGATATGTCAGGCTTCCTTCTTCTCTATTAAGAGGTGTGTCAACTACCATCCTCTGTGTCTTTAAGTTTTTGCTCAAGTGGGGGAAATCAGCATCAAATGGTGCAGACCTGTGAACAGCAATAAAAATACATTGAGAGCTGTGCAGTACAGGCAGCCACAGCATGAACGCACTGGAAAGAAAGAGGGTGGAGACGTGTCTTTGAAAACAAAAAGTTGCTTTATTGAAGGGTAAAGGAAATGAAACAAGTTGTTCTAGTAAGAACTAATCGGCCTACTTTCCTTTCACTATCTCTACAACTGGACTAAATTTGTTTCAAATCAAGGTCCACAAGCTAGATCTCTTTTGCCTCAAATGTTCATGTGTCTGCCATCTTGGATTGGGGTGGATGACATAATTACAACCATTGAGGTATCCCTGTGTGTCACTCATTACAACTGTACCAAATCTGGTTCAAATTGGTTAGACAGTCGTCAGGTTAGTGCACATGCTCCTCAAAAGTGGATGACACTTGGATTAGGGTGGATGACATCACAAACTACACCATTGGGGAATCCCTCTGTAGATTTGCTACAGCTGTAGCAAATTTGGTTCAGATTGGACAAGCGATTCACAAATTAGCCCACTTGTGCCTCAAAAGTTTACACATCCACCATCTTGATTTGAGGTGGATGACATCATCACAAACTACGCTATTGAGGTGTCCCTGAGTGGCACTCACTACAACTGTACCTAATTTGGTTCAAATTGGTTAGACAATCCACAGGTTAGCCCACTTGCACCTCAAACATTCATGTGTCCACCATCTTGGATTGGGTAGATGACATTATCACAAACCATTGAGGTTTTCCCATGTGCCCCTACAGCTGTAGCAAATTTGGTTCAAATTGGTTAGGTGGTTCACAAGTTAGCCCACTGGTCCCTCAAATGTTTACGTGTCTGCCATTTAGAATCGGGTTGCATGATATCATCACAAACTGGTGATTCTCTTTATTTAGCAGGGGGAGAGTAACTGGCCTTATCCACTCCCAGCACAGTACCTCCAGTGACTGTTGCTTGTGTCTATCCTGTGTTTCTTTTTAGATTGTGAGCCCTTTGGGGACAGGGATCCATCTTATTTATTTATTATTTCTCTGTGTAAGCCGCCCTGAGCCATTTTTTGGAAGGCCAGTATAGAAAGCAAACAAACAAACAAACGAAGTATGCTGTTGAGGTGTCCCTATGTGTCCCTGCAACTGTACTCAATTTGATTCATATTGGTCCAGGAGTTGCAAAGTTGTTAGGGGCAGGGAGGACCACACACATGGACACATGAAATGCTGGGTAATCTCATAAGCCTACTGGAAAGAAGGCCAAAAAATGGTTGGTTAGACTTCACTAGGAATGGGGATAGAAAAGGAAAGCCATGTGCCATATCTACCTAGATCTCTCTGGTGGAAATCCTTTTCTGCAGGGAGCTCAAGCACAGAGCAAGCTCATAGGCATACCTGGGCAGCGTGCGATGGCAATGTGCATGCAGGCATACGGGCAGCAAGTGTGGCAGATGCGAAAGCAGCAGCAAAAGCATGATCCCTGAAGCAAAAGCGTGATTCCAAAAGGAAAGGCGTGATCCCATGTTTGAAGGGGGTTCTTATAGGCAAAAGCATATCCTGAGACAAGGGGGAGATTGACACATGGTCCCCATCAGGAGTTTTCCTGATGACTTCAGCAATTCCTGCTCCTAATAAGTTGTGAATATTTATTTATTTTATTTATTGTTGCATTTGTATACCGCCTTTCATTAAAATAATCCCAAGGCGCTTTACACAAAAATAAAACAAGATAATAAAAATGACAATTAAAATATTAAGTTAAAATATAAAACAAATCTGACTAAAATCATTTAAGATACAAGCATAAAAAGTGTACAAAATACCAAGAAGCAACGGTAGATACAATCATATAAAGGCCTGGGTAAAAAGCCAAGATTTAACACACTTTCTAAAAACTGTGATGGAGACCAAGTAGCGAATAGCCACTGGGAGAGCATTCCAGAGTCTGGGGGCAGCAACGGAGAAGGCCCTGTCCCGCGTGTATGACAACCCAGCCTCCCTCATTGTCGGCACCCAAAGCAGAGCCCCCTCAGATGACCTCATCAAGCGGGCAGCAACCTTTGGGAGCAGGTGGTCCCTCAGTTATTCCGGGCCCACAGCATTAAGGGCTTTAAAGGTCAAAACCAGCACCTTGAATTGGACCAGGAAACAAACTGGTAGCCAGTGCAGCTCTTTCAAAATAGGTGTGATGTGCTCCCACCGGGCAACTCCAGATAAAACCCTAGCTGTCGCATTTTGAACTAGCTGAAGTTTTCAGATATTCTTCAAGGGCAGCCCCACGTAGAGCATGTTACAGTAATCCAGCCGTGACGTGACTAAGGCATGGGTAACTGGCCAGATCTGCCTTCTCGAGAAAGGGATGCAGCTGGTACACTAGCTGAAGCCATGCAAAGGCACCCCTGGCCAACTTCCTCTACCTGATCTTCCAAAAACAGAGCCGGGGCCAAGCTACATACTTGCTCCTTCATGGGGAGTGCAACCCCATCCAAATCCGGTAAAATCTCCTCATCCTGATTGGCTCTCCTACTGACCAACATTACCTCCATCTTGTCTGGATTCAGTCTCAGTTTATTAGCCCACATCCAATCCATCATGGCCTCCAGCCCCTGATTCAGGACATCCACTGCCTCCCTAGGATCAGGTGACAAGGGGAGATAGAGCTGAGTGTCATCTGCATATTGCTGACAACGTAGTCCAAGTCCCTGGATGACCTCTTCCAGCGGTTTCATGTAGATGTTAAACAGCATGGGGGACAAGACTGAACCCTGTGGGACTCCACAGGCCAATGGCCATGGAGCTGAACAATAGTCTCCCAGCACCACCTTCTGGACCCTTACCCCAAGGAAGGACCGGAGCCACTATTAGTTGTGATTAGGTTATGACTGTGTGGTATTTTCCTGTATGCTACAATCTCTCAAAGAGGGAGGTTGCTAGAGCAATCACCTATGTATACGACGAATATTTATATGTTGCTTTTCAACAAAAGTATCCAAAGCGGTTACATAGATATAATAAATAAGTAAAATGGCTCCCTGTCCCCAAAGCATTCACAGTCTAAAAAACAAACATAAGATACCCAGCAACAGCCACTGGGGGGATGCTGTGCTGGGTACGGATAGGGCCAGTTGCTCTCCCCCTGCTAAATAAAGGGAATCACCACTATTAAAAGGTGCCTCTGCTCAGTTAGCAGGTCATAGAACTTTGATAAAGATGTGGAAGAACAGTTGAATAGAGCTTGGCTCAACCTTTGGAACTCTTATCTAACCAAAGAGGGAAGAAAGCTGTCATTCCTTCCTCTTTGGTTCCTTAATGTTCAGGTGCTGTTCTGTATTTCACCTGTTTATGCCATAATGCAATCAGCGAGGGTTTGTGTCAGGTCTTTGCAAATGGACCTGAGTATTGACTTTTTAGGACAACCCTTTGTCAGAATGACCGTTACGGGTGTGCAGGACCAGTTCAAGCTCGGACAGGCCCCACTTTGGATCAAAGCAGTTCGACCAGTTCAGGATGCTTGTAAAGGGGAAGCATCGGGGGATCCTTAGCAAGTTAAATTGTGCTGAAAAGAGTGGGGAGGGTGGGGGGAGGTTGTCTTAGGCGTGGCAGCTCCACGGTGGCAGGGCTGCAGCTGCTCCTCTAGGCCCCACCAGCACTCCCTCCCATCAGCACCAAAGTGATTTATTTGATGTTTCAATGGATTATTTCTTTCATCTCTGATCTGTGGTCTAACTTATTGACTAAAGATAAAGAGCTGCCATAGATTACACATCTGGTTTTAGAATTGTGGTAATGTCAATCATATCTCTGTATGTTCAAAATACTGCATTTCCCCCTATGAGCTTGTTGTTCTGGACCTCTTAGCCAGGCATGTTAATATCTCAAAAAGTTTAAAATGTTTTAAGAAATCATGACATTTGAAAAAGTAATTCACTTGATCTTCCTTTTACTGGTAATCTTGTTTAAGATCCTTGAAGAGATAAGCAATCAAATTTCTATGTAGTTTCAGTCCAGAAAAGCCGGTTCAGTGTCTAGTTGCATTTCCTGGGCCAGTCTTAAACCAGCATTCTAGGATCACTACTAGAGTTAATCAAACACAATATGGTTTGTGTCATCACTATTTCATTTTCTAGCACAGATAGAGAGCAACTGGGGAAAAGCTAGAATCTCAAAGTTCTTTGAAGCCTTTATGTGCTCAGAAAGATGGATAAAACCTACCGCCCCTTGTATGGAACCAGCAGTTCAGAAGCTATTTGTGTTGATCCTCACCTATAAGACTTCTTGCTCCTCCAGTATTAGACTTCTTCCATTTATGGTCTTTGATCATGAGGGCTGAAAAGTAATTTCTTAAATAAACAAATGCTACCTTTTCAGAAATGTAATATGATAAATTTATTTGGAGGAAAAGCTCAGTTTCCAAATCAGATCTTTGCTTTATACTTATTCTTTTTGATATTTTAAAGCTTCTTTACAAACAGGATAGGGAAATCTCATTCAAGAATATTGGCCTTAAGAACATAAGAACCTTAAGAATCCTGCTGGATCAGGCCGAAGGCACATCCAGTCCAGCATCCTGTTTCACACAGTGGCCCACCAGATGCCTCTGAGAAGAAATAATAAGTTCACTTGGCTAAATTGAATGAAATGTACATTGGCAAGCTAAAGAGTGAGTGAGTGAGTGAGTGTGTGTGTGTGTGTGTGTGTAAAATTTTAATTGTAACTTTTCCCCTAAACACATTTACTTGGAATTAAGTGTCAGTGTTTTGAATCAAACTTAAGCAAATGTGCTTAAAATCAGTGTCTTCATCTGGAATATCAAAATGAAACTGATATTGATAGAAACCTAATACTGTTAGTTCAAAAAAGATAATGAACTTTGCTTCATGGCAGGTCTGGGATGGCACACAATGTCCCTTCCCATCTTGGAAGGTGCTTGTTAAAGAAGATGACCTTGAAGAAGATGGCAGTCTTATCCATCAACTGAAAAATCTGACAGTGGACATTGTAGTTTATGATAACCATGTGCAGTTGGCAAAATCACTGAAGGTAACTACCTCAGTAATTCTAACTTGGATTTTTGCTGGTTTTGGTTTGCTTTATAATTGTGATCTCTCAAAACCTAGCAGCTTGGGTCTGCATTTATTTACACTGTATACTTGCCCATGAAAAACAAATGAAAAAGAGTAATTGTTTTAATTTGCCTTGAGTAAGCGGCCTCCTCACTAAGCACCTTCATTCCAGATATTGTGGTGTTATGTACTTGTGAACAAAAGAGAAAATGTCTTCCATGGCCTTTAATTATTTCTTGTAAATGAGATAAATTGCAGTTTAATTTGTAGTCTCCATTATAAGCAATATTTTTATACTTAGCAAAAGGCTGTTGCCTATGAAAGCTACCATTAGTGACTGTTTCATTGTACAATCCATACGATTTCTTTGGTGGTTCTGTAATGTTGATTTCTTAGGGAAAGAGAGAGAACAAAATAAGGAAATATTTCATCCTTACCAAAGAGTGCCATCTTGCTTCCACACAAAGCATCTGTGGCCAGGAAAGGTTTTTGTGACCAGAAATGAGCAAATAGCTGTTAAATGATGATGTGTCCTGTCATGTTATATTCTAAACCTCACTTTAAAATCATGTTTTATTGATGAATGAACTGTAGATCAGAAGATGGTGGGCAGTTCGAGGTTTATAGATCTTATTAATAGGTAGTGAGATACAACTGACCACAGGAAGTGTGTCCCTACCTAATACAACAGATAACATTGTGCATCGAAAGGATTAGACTATATTTTACTGTTGTGAGATCAGCTGACTTTCTACTAAAACCTCCCACTTGATATTGTCATAAATGCATGCTATATGCAAGGAATTTTACTCATTCTTCTGAACCTTATAACAAATTGGAACATGTTAGATTGTCAACCCTGATTTTAGGGGTATTTTCACCAAAGCTAATTTACCTGTTGTTCCTAGCTTCAGCCTGTTGGTTAAAATTCCCTGCTTCTATCTAACTGCGGTACATTTATTCCATGTCAGTGCTTCCTTTGTGTGGACGTTATGTAAGATCATTGTCACTATTCAGTCTGGCTACATGTTAACTAACCCTGTGAGCGTTCTGCCTACACATTGAGAGTTCTGAAGGTTCCCATGTCAAAAGGCAGAGAAATTTGGAAGGAATAGAAATCACACATGCAGTGAAAGAGTAGCCATTGGATGTCTTTCTTCACTGGCTCTTCTATTTATTTACACACCTGCTTATTTAATTACTCAGTTTATATATCACATTTTTGCAAAAATACTTCAAGACAGCTCCCAAATACTTTGAAAACACACTATAAAAATACAATATCATACAAAATATAATACAGTATACAATACACTAAAACAAACAAAATCATAAATATAGCAGTGTTAAAATCAGAAACAAAGCTGCATTGAATGGAACCAAAACAAAATCAGCCCATTCCCAAACCTGAGAGGGAAGGATGACGATGTATGAATCTCCCAGGCAAGGAGTTTGAAAGCCTAGATGCCACAACTGAAAAGACCCTGTCCCATATTCTTACCAGTCAAACTTGAGTTGGTTAGGCATATGGAACAGAGACAGCATGTCTTAATGGATGTGCAGCATCCATTAAGAGAGCAGAGTATCCTTTAAGATACCCCAGGCCCAAACTGTTTAGGGCTTTAAAGGAAATGATGATTAGCAACTTAAGTGGCACCTGGAAGCAATCAGGAAGTAGTATGGGAATACATATGCTTCCAAAAAGCAGCCCTTGCCACAACTCTGGCTGCAGCATTCTGCACCATTTGAAGTTTCTAAGGCCTATCTAGTCCAGCATCCTGTTTCTCACAGTGGCCCACCAGATGTCTCTGAGAAGCCCACTGCCAGAGGTGAGGGTGTACCCTCTCTCTTGCTGTTGCTCCCCTGATCAATGCTGATCATTGCTGTAATAATCTGAACAAGATATGACCAAGGCATGAGTGATCATGGCCAGATCTGCTTTTCCCAGGGAGAGCTGCAGTTGTCACCTCAACCACAAAGGAAGCTTATCTTCTTTTAACTCTCTTAGCATTTAATTTCCACTAGAGAGGCAGCGTGTATGTGTATGTGTATGATTTCTGTTTCCTCTAGATTTCTCTGCCAATTGTGGGTGGTTGGGAGGAAACTTCAGAACCCTCAACAGGGAGAGCTGTCAAATAGTGATGAGGTTGCTTTGTAGCCAGGCTCTAAAAATCATGCTTTAGCATTTTAGTGCTTTATTCCAATTTGAAACCAACACATGTTGCTGTGAACTTCCAAACTAAAATAAATGCATTGAACTCCTTTTCTGGATGAAGGCCAGAGCTGTAGGGGTGATTTTTAACAATAATGGGGACAATTGAGTGCTTTCTTTCACAAAAAGCTCTTTTCTACCTTAAGTATTTCTTCAAGATGGTGTTGCCATGTAAACTGCCGATCAAATGGTAGGTTATTCTTTTCAATAGCATCATGCTCCATTTTACTGCAGCAGCTGGGGTTTGGAAATGGTGGTTTAATGTACAAATCCACTTTGCGCTCTATTTATACCAAGAAGTCAATAGCTAAGTCTGTGTAAAAACTAAATGTTTAGTTTTATTTTAAAATGATATATATTTGAAAACATGGCAGTGAGCACAAAAGCATGTGGTGAGAAAAAAATGGGAAAATTGGGTGGCAATAGTATATTATGTATGGTTTTTTTCCAAGTAAGAGCACAGTGTGAAATTATATTGCAGTACATATGCCAGCAACAATTTGTCAAATGCACTGTGTTATTTTTCCTTGAATCCTAATACAAAACTTTAATTTCACTGAATTACATTCTACTAGAATGGTAAGTTATGGCTGCATTTATTTGCTATGGGTAAAATAGATAGCCTGTGTGATGTTGATGACTGTATTTATAGTTCAGGACATATTCTAGGTTTTTTAGCCATGTGTTTGTTGCATTCTAGGTAATCCAGTCATAATAGCTCCTGCATATACTATGCACTGGAATAAAGCATCAATTTGTTTATTGTGTTTCTAGGCCACTTGGTAGCATATGCTTATTTGGTATGGGTGGATGTTCCTATTTGTTGTGTTGGTGTAGATGAAACAAAGGGTTAAAGAAAGGCATATTTTCCCCCATCCCTAACAGACTGCTTTCCCTAGTATACTAAAGTGACATGAAGTGCTTTTGCACATCCTCTCCCATCTAAACCAGGCCTGCTCAAGTTCACCCCCCCCTGCAAATGTTGGCCTACAACTCCCATAATCCCTGGTTCTTCGACGTGGTCTCTGTCTTTTACACCATTGGGGCTATGCGCCTGCGCAGAGACCTCGTCGGAACCTAACAAGCTCAATTCGGCCATTGGACATCGACAAAGAAAGGTTGGCACATCAATTACCTGGAAGTGTTGGCCATATTCCATGCCCTAAAGGGTTTCTTACCTGTAATTACCCCTGCTAACTTGGCAAAGGGGCACCTTTTAATGTGGTGATTCCCTTTATTTAGCAGAGGGAGAATAATTGGCCCTATCCACCCCCAGCACAGTACCTCCAATGACTGTTGCTGATGTCTATCTTGTGTTTCTTGTTAGATTGTGAGCCCTTTGGGGACAGGGATCCATCTTATTTATTTATTATTTCTCTGTGTAAACTGCCCTGAACCATTTTTGGAAGGGCAGTAGATAAATTAAATTATTATTATTTCTTGTTTACACAGTCAGACAGGTGTTGTTGACTGGTTCATTTTATCCAGACATCGAGTCCTTCTCAAGGACCTGGGATGGCTGAATTTTATTGTCAATTGTTATAGATATCGTTGCAGAATATAGGCTGTTCCCAGTAAAGCTACTTTTTGTAATTGGCTGATGGTGATTTCTGTGACCCCTATGGTGTTGAGGTGCTCTTCAAGGTCTTTTGGAACTGCACCCAGGGCGCCAATTACCACTGGGATTATTTTGGTCTTTTTCTGCCACAGCCTTGCAATTTCAATTTGTAGATCTTTGTATTTGGTGATTTTTTTCTATTCCTTTTTCTTCTATTCTGCTATCCCCTGGTATTGCTATGTCGATTATTTTGACTTGTTTTTCTTTCTTCTCAACTACAGTTATATCTGGTGTATTGTGTGGCAGATGTTTGTCTGTTTGTAGTCTGAAGTCCCATAATATTTTTACTTATTATTATTATTATTATTATTATTATTATTACGGGTTGTTCAGTGACAATCCAAATGGACAATACAATGGCGAAAGCCTATATCAACCAGCAGGGAGGCCAGACCTCGAGGAGCCTCCTGCTCCTTTTGCTCGTGGCATTGGTACATGGCACATGCGGTGACACCTCATGCGGTCTACATCCAGGGGACCCTGAATGTCCAGGTAGACACGCTAAACAGACTGAAAACAGTCTCCCACGAGTGGTCCTTGGATTGGGCTGTACTCTGGGACATATTCGCAATGTGGGGTGCTCTGGCTCTGGATGTCTTTCCATCTTGGGACAATGCTCAGTGTGCCCTCTATTGCTCCAGAGGAGGAGAAGGCGAGGGCTGTCGAGATGATGTTTTCATCCTGTCCTGGACAAGCCCCTTCCTTTACCTGTTTCCTCTGTTGTCCCTCATACCAACGGTTCTGCACAAACTGAGGGAGGACCGTATCAAGGCCATCCTGATAGCCCCCTGGTGGCCCTGGTTTGTGGCTCTGAGGCGGCTGTCAGTGATTGGATACACCTCCCCGCTCTACGTTGCCTGCTGTCGCAGGAGAGAGGTCAGGTGCCCCATCCAGACATCTTGTCCCTGCACCTGAAGGCTTGGAAGATCCAACCGACTTCACAGTGAGACTCAGAAACATTCTGCTTGCAATTGCAGCTAGAAAGCCATTGACAAGGAAGTCATAGGGACATAAGTGGACATGTTTCTGTTCCTTTGGTACTCAAAATCTGAGGGAAGGTAGGATGCCTCCTTGTTTTAAGGAGGCAATTACCTGACTGCTTCTGAAGAAGCCTACCTTGGATCCCTCAGAGCTGAGTAACTACAGGCCTGTCTCCAACCTTCCGTGGCTGGGCAAGGTAATTGAGAGGGTGGTGGCCTCCCAGCTCTAGAAAATCTTGAAGGAAACTAATTATCTTGACCCATCTCAAACTGGCTTTTGGGCTGGCTATGGGGTGGAGACTGCCATGGTTGGCCTGATAGATGATCTCCAATTGGGAATGGAAAGAGGAAGTGTGACTCTGTTGGTCCTTTCGGACTACTTGGTGGTTTTCGATACTATTAACCATAGTATCCTTCTGGAGCATCTGAGGGAGTTGGGAGTGGGATGGACTGCTTTGCAGTGGTTCCGCTTCTGCCTTTTGGGCAGGTTCCAGATGGTGTCTCTTTGAGGCTTCTGTTCTTCAAAATCTGAACTTTTGTATGATGTTCCTCAGGGCTCCATACTGTCTTCGATGTTTTTTAACATCTACATGAAACCTCTGGGAGAGATCATCAGGAGATTTGGTGCAGGGTGCTGTCAGTATGCTGATGACACCCAAATCTATTTCTCCATGTCAGCATCATCAGGAGAGGGCATAACCTCCCTAAATGCCTGCCTGTAGGTGGTGATAGGCTGGATGAGGGATAACAAACTGAGACTAAATCCATATAAGACGGAGGTACGCGTTGTGTGGGGTCGGAACTCGAGAGACAATTTTGATCTGCCTGTTCTGGATGGGGTCACACTTCCCCAGAAGGAACAGGTACACAGTCTAGAGGTGCTTCTGGATCCAAGCCTCTCCCTGGTCTCCCAGGTTGAGGCAATGGCCAGAAGTACCTTCTATCAGCTTCACCTGATATGCCAGCTGCGTCCATTTCTTGAGATGAACGACCTCAGAACAGTAGTACATCTGCTGGTAACCTCCAGACTGGATTACTGCAATGCTCTCTATGTGGCACTTCCCTTGTATATAGTCCGGAAACTACAGTTGGTCCAGAATGCAGCAGCCAGGCTGGTCTCTGGGTCATCTTGGAGAGACCATATTACTCCTGTATTGAAGGAGCTACACTGGCTGCCGATAAGTTTCCGGGCAAAATACAAGGTGTTGGTTATAACCTATAAAGCCCTAAATAGCTTGGGCCCTGGGTATTTAAGAGAACGTCTTCTTTGTCATGAACCCCACCGCCCACTGAAATCATCTGGAGAGGTCCATCTGCATTTGCCACCTGCTCGTCTGGTGGCCACTCAGGGACGGGCCTTCTCCGTTGCTGCCCCGAGGCTTTGGAATGCACTCCCTAATGAAATAAGAGCCTCCCCGTCTCTGACAGCTTTTAAAAAGTCTTTAAAGAAGCATCTGTTCACCCAGGCTTTTAATTAATATTGTTTTAATGGTTTTAATTATGTTTTAAAATATTCTTTAAAAAAATTTAAACTGTTGTAATGTGTTAAACTTTTTGTTTTAACTAATGTTTTACTTTCGGTTTTTATTTTGTTGTAAACTGCCCAGAGACGTAAGTTTTGGGCGGTATAAAAATGTGTTAAATAAATTTTAAAAATAGGTTAGAATCTTAACTTATCTGTTCAAAATGTTTGTACCTATCTGTTATCCCTGAAAGAGTCTGGTTTGAAGCTGCCCTCTCTCAGAGTACATTTGGCAGACATTGTTGCGCATTCACCTGCTACCCGGGTTTCCTGGTTCAAGGACCCACTGGTTAAAAGTTTCCTAATGGGTTTATCCCATGTTTTCCCAAACGACCCTGTTATTTCACCAGTTTGGAATTTGTTGGTGGTTCTAGCTGGATTGCTTCGACCTCCCTTCAAGCATTTGGCTTCAATTGACCTTCGTCTACTGACGTGGAAGGTTGCCTTCTTGGTAGCGATCACCTCCACTAGGAGGGTGAGTGAACTGCGGGCCCTGAGGGTTGATCTACCGTACCTGCAGTTTCACAAAGATAAGATTGTGCTCCAACCGGATGTCAAATTCCTTCCAAAGGTGATTTCTACATTTCATCGTTCCCTGCCACTCACCTTGCCTGTATTTTTTCAAAACCCTTCCTCTGATGCAGAACGCAGGTTGCATCTTTTAGATGTTAGGAGAGCATTGTCCTTCTGTGTCCAGAGGTTGGCAGAATGGAGGAAAACTCCTTCTCTGTTTGTTCTGTAGGATGTGCCCCGCAAGGGCTTGCAAGTTTTTGCTCAGTCCCTTTCTAGGTGGATTGTTTCTACCATTGAACTTTGCTACAAATTAGCACATAAACAGTTACTTGCGACCATTAAGGCGTATTTGGTTAGGTCCATGGTGGCCTCTGTTGCCTGTGATCATGCTGTCCCTTTGGACACTATCTGTCAGGCAGCTACTTGGGCTGCACCATATTCCTTTATTCGTCATTATGCCATTGATGCCAGGGCAGAGAGCAGTGCTGAATTTGGCAGGACTGTCCTGCAGTCTATTTTCAGTTGATGTACTTCGTTTCATGAAATAAATACTTCTGGCAGATTGCATCTTGTTTCTGTTTGTTCCCTCCACCTTGGGTGCTAGCTTGTTATGTGCCCATTGGTGTGAAAGACAGAGACCACGTTGAAAAACTACAAGTTGCTTACCTGTACCTTTTGGTTCTTCTAGTCGTTATCTGTCCTTTTACATGCCCTCCCATCTTTCCCGCTGGGTCTGCTGAAGGCGAACTCTGTGACTGAGGGGATGTGGAGTGGCGCAGCCTCATATAGCGGCTGGGGGGTGGGGGTTCCCGCCCAAAGCAGGAGAATTGAGCTTGTTAGATTCCGGCGAGGTCTCTGCACAGGTGCATAGCCCATTTGTGTAAAAGGACAGATGGCCACTAGATGAACCAAAGTTACAGGTAAGCAACCTGTAGCTATTGCCTACTGTGGCTGGGGATTATGGGAGTTGTAGTCCGAAAACAGCTGGGGGGGCCTAAATTGAGCAGGCCTGACTGAACCTTTCTTGATCTATAACATGGGGAGGGTTTAAGATAACACATCTTCTCCTGAAGGTGCCAAGGTTCTGCAAGGGGCTTAGCAGGTTCTGTGTCCTTCTCCAAGGTAAAATTAGAGAACTTTGAACAATGGAGTAAAATGGGGCGAACTCAAGTACAGGCTTCCATAGCTCAGTGAACAGGAAGTAGTAGCTGACAGTCATAAGTTCCTGCCTCCCCTAGTCATGGGTTTAAATCCTCTGGTAGCTTATACATAGCTCGAAGCAGCTAGTGACCTCATCATTAGATAAAGATTGTCGTTTGGGGGATTTCACTCAATGTGCACATACCTGCACACAATCTTATTGGTGTTTGTGTGAAAGGAGCAAGCATTTTGCAAGTGAAGAATGACCACAGAAGGAACAAGTTGGGTAGTAGCTCAGGGAAAGAGCAATGTAACTGGAAGCAGAAGATGTAAGTTTGAGAGATGGGAATGCAGTTTCTACAAGCATCATCTCCTGATGGATGTCCCATCTACAACAATAATTGAAAATGGAAATGGGAGAGGTAGCAAATCCATAATCCGGATTCTGCCAGTCCTGAGGCAGCCAAAAAGGGCAGATAGCGAAATTCATGACGAAGCCTTTGTAGTCTTCCTTGGGCTTAACCTATGGCATGTCCACTTCCCTGCCCTCACTAGGAACCACTGTTATATTAGCTATTATTGAAGGGTGCTGTATGGAAACATAACTGTTTTGTTTCATTTTTTAAAATCAGGCTTGATATACAAAAAAGCCCAAGTTTGTTTTCTAGCAGTGAGCTAGGAAAATAGGCTGCAAAGAGCCAAACACACAGACACCCGAGGTTGTGAAGTGCACTATCCAATCGGAGTGAATGAACAGTGGTCTTGTTTTTGGTAACAGCCATATCATTCAGGGGCCCCAGATTTTGTTCCTTCCTTCTCCCCCCATCCCCAACCCCTTTTTCCCATCCAGTCATGCTTACCTCATAGTCAGGGAAGAGAGCTGGTCTTGTGGTGGCAAGCATGACTTGTCCCCTTAGCTAAGCAGGGTCCATCCTGGTTGCATATGAAAGAGAAACTAGAAGTGTGAGCACTGTAAGATATTCCCCTTAGGGGATGGAGCTGCTCTGGGAAGAGCATCTAGATTCCAAGTTCCTTCCCTGGTATCTCCAAGATAGGGCTGAGAGAGAGTCCTGCCTGCAATCTTGGAGAAGCCACTGCCAGTCTGTGAAGACAATACTGAGCTAAATGGACCAGTAGTCTTACTCAGTATATGGCAGCTTCCTATGTCATTCAGCTGATTGCCAGCTGCACACTCATCCCTGTCCCAAAATGGCTTACCTAAACACACACACACACACACACACACACACACACACACACACACGACACCAACAGCAAGCACTGTGAAAGATGCTGTGTGGGTATGAATAGTTACAGTTGCTCTCCTCCTGCTATCATATAAGAGATATAAGTAATAAGAGAACTATCATTTTAAAAAGTGCTTCTCTTTCTTCCCCGTAGTCGCAATCCAATCCTTCTTTAGTTAGCACAAGTCAAGGATAGGATTGAACTATAAAGAGTTTTTTTGTGTTTCCAGTGTTCGGCTATCATCCGACACAATATTATTTTTTGATCACTGTATGCTCTTAACATTGTGAGATTCAGTCTAATGGAAATCTTGCCGTATATAGAAAACATGGACAAATATGGGCATGCTTATCACATACTCTGTAATTCCTAATTCTCCATAATGCCTCTGACATTTGTTAGAGCTCTTTTAGTGGATGTGCTGTGTTCTTACGGGTTAAGGTACCACAAAAGCATTGGGTTAGCTCCAGATGTGTTCTTCCACATGTAAAAGGTGTCTTACACTCACAGAAGCACTGTTTCCCACCTGTGCGAGTGTGTTGATGAGAAGCGAAATTAAATCCAAAGAGATTTTGGATTTAAAAGGATAAAAATACAGTTCTCACACTTACACCAGCACAAGAGCTGGTGTAAGTGTGAGAACTATGATAAAATGTTTTTTTGTGCATTGTGACTTCTGCTAGTACTTGGGAAGGGACTATAGAACACAGTGTTAGAACCTTTTGCACGCAGAAGGTTCCAGGTTCAATCCCTGATAGTTCCGAGTAGCACAGCTAGAACTATCTGAAATCCTGTAGACGGCTGCCAGCACTGTCGATAACAAATAACACTGAGTTAGGGAGACCAGTGGTCTTACTTAGTATAAGGCAGCTTCATATGTTCAAATGTAAGCAATTGTAAATCAAATTGTAAGCAGTGCTAATGGCTGTTTTCTTTCTGCTTGTTGTTCTTTCGTTCCAATACACAGTCCTGATGGATTTTTGAAACATTAATTTTAAAAAAATAATTAAAAGTATTTGTGCAAACTCATCATAAAAAACTTGGTATGCACAATTCAGCAAAATAACAGAGTATAATGCTGCCCTCCATAGGAAAATATTGATACTGCAATCTGATTACATCAACTTTTGGCTGCTTAGAGATAAACCATCACAGGGAAAATACTTCTGAAACATAGTTGGGTTAAAAAACAGTAAAATATAATTTTATTTCCATAGCAGTACTAATGATTTTCTTCTAATCTAATATCCATTAATTCTTTTATACCCTAATCCTTTATATGCCTACACAGAAGTAAGCACCACTGTGCTCAGTAGAACTTACACTCTAGGAATTGTATAGTAAATCGGGCTAGATAGATAAACTTTATTGTGGTCTTTGACCAGTACAAGTAAATCGGGCGTCATTTTCACAATGTATACTACCTTTTGGGTGTGTGGGTGTGTTTATACCTCTTTAAGACAATGTTTCTGAAACATGTTGTTTGACCTTTCTTTAAAAGCCACAATGGTGTTGGATTTATTGTTAAAAGTGTTAAAATGCTCAGGAACTAATGTTATATTTGCTCTTCCTGGCAGCACTCTAATGTTGCAGGAAGGAGAGATCAGCTCTATATCTCTTAAACTCTATACTAGAACAATATGGTATTTTGTACTTTTCAGCACCACAAATCTTTTGAAGAAAGCAATAGTGCAGTTGCACTGGCCTATTTCCTGGGTACCCCAGGTGAATTAGCGTCTTCTTCTATCACAGCTTGGCCTACAGCAAGATAGTACTCTATTCATAACTTTAGAATGAGGCCAAAGAGAGAAAACTCCCTCTTCATCATACACTACTACTTTTCAATATATTGTTGGGGGCGGGAGGAAGCAAGTCCTCTATAGCGCAAGAACACAAACATAAATAGAATCTAAGCAAACAATCCCATTTTTAATTTACAGTGCAGTCCTGTGTGACTTACTCCCTAGTGAGTGAGTTTAAGCATTCTTAATCTTCAGTGCTCTTAAATCCATTGTCTGATAGACAGACTATTGAAGTCCTGCTGCAATCTCCCCTTCCCTCTGTGACTCCTGAAAACATGTTCTGAGAGTGACACAGTCCTCAGGGACATATTTTTAGGAGCACAGAGAGCTTCGGAGGGAAGGGGAGATATAAAAAATGGTCCTCCCCATAGCACATGCATGACATTGAATAGGGATGTGCCGAAACTTTATTCAGCATCCGAAATTCAGTCACATCCCTCTAAAAACAAGGGCTTACACAGCCCCTCTAAAGCCGAGGAGAGCAGGTCCATGCCTCCTGCTTCTCCAATCACCGCCATTGCCTTAATCCTGGCGCTCCCCCCAGCTATGCCCGCGCGCTGGTGGGGCATCTCCCAGCTGCCCCTGCATGACGCTGGCATGCACATGGCCTCCATGCATGTGTTTCAAGCATATCCCTAGCTGATCTTCATTAGTCTGGATGTAGGTCACTGTCTCCAGTGGGACTTAAGCAGCCTATTCTAAACCCTGTTTGCTCCGACATAGGTCCAACAGTTCCATGGGTTCACTTTTTAGTAAGTGTGCTTAGACTTGCAGCATCCTTGATAGGAACCCATGATAAAGAACATACTGCTTACGTATAATCAATGCTGATATACAATGGCCTGGATCTAAGGAGCTGAACTCCTTTCCAAACTGCTTTTGAAACACCCTCCAGTTTCAAAAACAGTTTGCCATGTTGCAGGGGAAATGGGTATAAATACCATCGAAGTTCCAGTTGCAGTAATTGTGTGATTTATTTATTTTTAAATTTGGTGCATAGTACCTTTGTATTATGGATACAACCTTCCCTTTTTATTTCACACCCTATAAAACTGTACATGTAAAAAGTGCTTTTAAAATACTTCTGAAAATGTTTACCTTTGCAGGGCATGCCCAGTTACTTAATGATTATTCTTTAAGAATGTTTCTACTATTTGATTAAAGAGTTGTCCAAGGAATAATATTTAAAAATATTAGAAGAGTTGCTAATTTTATGTTGGTTGTATTGCATATAAGTCTGCAAGCTAGAACTAAATATTCTGACCGAAATGAAAAGTCTGTGTCACAGTAATCTCATCTAATGGATATTAAACAGTTTTGGTACAAATTGGTGATTTTTTTAAAAAAAACAACACCCCAAAATCTGATTTTTAATTTAAATCAGATTTTTAAAAATTGATTTTAAAAAACCATAACCTAGTCAAAGATATCATCATGAATATTGATAATAATTATATCCTATGAACATGTTAAAAGCAGTATAGGGGGATGAGAGATAACAGACATGATCAATCCTATTCTGAAAGAGCCAGCATAGCATAGTGGTTAGAGTGTTGGACTAGGACCAGGAAGACCCAAGTCTGAATCCCCATTCAACCATGAAACTCACTGGGTGACTCTAGGCCAGTCATGTGTCTCTCAAGCTAACATATCTCACAGGGTTGTTGTGACGATAAAAATAACTGTACACTGCTCTGTGCTCCTCAAAAGAAGAGCGGGATACAAGTGTAAAAATAAAAAATAAAATAAAAAATAAAGTGGTGTGCATGCAGTACATGCACATAGTCAAGTCCTTCCTCCCCACCACAAGTGAGGAGAAGAAAGTCAATGAATGAATAGAGGATTTAGTGGGATGCAGTAGATCTTAGCAAGGAGGAGGAGTCTGGATATAAATGCACAGGATCAGGAGGGAAGGGTAATAGAAAGTGAACAGAACATATTCGTGCAGCCCTGAGGAAACCTTTTCCGAATATATCCTCCATTGTAGAAGGGAAACTCCTATCATGGCAGCAGACCGTAAAAGAGACCCAGTTTGGGAATATTTTTTTGAAGTTCCTGTACCTGTGCGTGGGTAAGAAAGGCATGCATGCAAACAGTGTAACAACAACAACAAGGCCTGGTTGCCTGAACAAAACACCATATTAGAAGTGTGTACCTACCTTCTAAAAATAAAACCTACATCGGTCTCTAAATATGTATTAAGGTTATATTATACCACAAGAATATACTCTTATAGAAAATGATGATGATTAAATAGAATCTTTTTGATCAGTAATTTAAATTGTGATTTAAATCATTACAACTGAGTCTTCTGTGAAATGATTTAATTGATTAGATTTAAATCAAATCAACCCGGATATTAAAGGAAGCACCAAATATGTTTGAGAAGTAAATCTGACACACGTACTTGGCCCCAGGATTGATAGGAAATGGGGATATCTTAACTCAGAACATCAGGAGGATAATAAAGCTCCAGAACCTATCTGGGACAGCTCGTTCTGCTACCAAAACCAACCAGATCTCCTGAAACCGTCTTCCACTTTCTCAGGCTTTTTCAGGCTTTTTTCTGTCACTTTTTCAGGAAGAAAAGGATGAGAGAGAGGAGCTCCCCTCAAGGATAATAGCTGTCTCAGGGATAATATTAGCTTTAAAGAAGTTAAAAATAATGCACTGTCTTGACATACAGTAGAACCTCGTTAATTGCGGATTCACTATTAACAATTTTGCATGTCCATGGTTGGGTAAAATACCTGACCTTGGTATACTCTGGCGGCGGGGAGGTTTAAAAAAGGCTTAGATCTGCATATCTGTGGTTTGGGGGTGGCTGGGAATGACCATTTTGACACAGGGAACCATTTTATGGCTCATTTTTTAAAGGGGGGCAAAAATGGTGATTTTCAGCCAATTTTCAACTATTGGAGGCATTGCTTGACTACTGGGAACCCATGGAGCATGGTAGCCCCCTCCCCCCCATTTGTAGGGCTTTTTACCCTCTTTTAAAAAATTGGGCAAAAGAGCGTGAATTTGGGCTGATTGCTTTCTCCTGAGGGTGGGGCATTACTGGACTGCTGGGGGCCTGTGGAGTACATTAGGTCACCCTTTCTCCATCTTTCTAGGGCCTTTTAGCCCTGTTTTTAAAAGAAAAACATCAAAAAAATATGGTGATTTTCAGCCAGTTTTCCTTTTGTGAAACCTAACCTCCACGATCCCATTTCACCAATAATCCAGTATTCATGGTTTCCATCTCAGTGGTAGTAGTGGAGAATGGAACCCCCACAAATACTGAGGTTCTCTTGTAATTCCAGGGGACTGTTTGTGTTGGCAACTCTCTACATTCCTTATATAGAAAAATAAGCTAAATATGTCAATATAGGCACAAATTTTACTCTCTCTCTTCCCATATAAGTTTATGGGGAGCCAAACTGATGAACATGCAAATATTTTATAGTGTAATCTCAAGCATTTGTTATCTTCTATTAATATTTATCCAGTTTCCAAATATAGCTAAGCCCTATACTAAAACAAAATGGAGTGTGTATTACAGATTTTCAGATTTACTTATTTATGAAATATTAATATGGTTCATTCACGTACATTTTCCAAGCTGGGTTACAATTAAAAACATACATCTACAATACTAGCAGTTAAAATTGGCAGCTAAAAATTAAAACACCTAAAAGGCCTGGCAAAATTGAAAAGTAGTCTTCTCTTGGTGCCAGAAAGATAAGGTTTCATAAACAGGGGTGTTACACTTGAAAAGGCCCTCTCTCTGGTCACCACCTCATACACCTCCGATGGTGAGGCACTCAGAGAAGAGCTTCTGAAAACTGTCTTAGCACACGGGCAGGTTGATAAAGGAGCAAGTGTTAACTTCAGACAACTGGGTTTCAAGCCATTTAAGCATGCTAGCACTTTAAGTTGTCTTTAAAAATCTACTGGAAGCCACTGTAGTTCATTAAACACTGACTGGCAAGATGTGTTCCCAGTGTACAGTCCTAGCTAGTACTCTAGCAGCTGCATTTTGGACCAGCTCTACTTCCCAAGCAGTTTTCAAAGGCAACCTCATGTGGAGTGCATTAAGTCAGTCCTGGAAGTTACCCGTATGGGAAGTTACTAGGAAGATACTAGCTACCTTTGACTATGAGAGGCTGCAGTTAATGCACCAACAAAAGCTGGTAAAAGGCATTTACAATACTTTACTGATCTTCCAAGCATGTTTTACGTGTCTTATAATATTTGCTTTGTTGTAAAGCTGCTTTGCTGTAAAGCAGAACAAACAGACGTAGCAGCTTGGCCAAGTGAGTTATCATTAAGGCAATGGAACGATTGTGATCTGGCTTGCTGACAAAATAAAGTTGTATACATGAACTGAATTAAAACTGAGAGGGCTGTTTGAAACATAACCCAGTACAATATGCCGCAGATCTCACTATTATATCTCTAATCCTTTCTGTTTGCCTCTAGTTGTGAGATTGCCTCCAAAGTACTAGTTTGTTAGTTTTTTCCACTTGTGCGGGGCGGGGGTGGTGGCTCTAGTCTCTTTCTAATCCATCCAACAATTTCAGAAACCCCTTTATCACACTTCAAGTTATTGGACTGATGTAGCCAGTAGTGGTGATCTGGTAGCAGTTACTACCCAGGTTAGAGAGTGAAGGGAAGGAGGTTTCTCTCTTTTTTTCCTAGTGCTTGGTGTGCTGGGTATAGTTCTAAATCCCACAAGTATCCCCTGGGAAACCTTGGAAAAATATTTCCCAGAAGCTACTTCAGCCTACTCTGACACTCCATAGCAGTATGCTCCACCCCATTCTCTCACCAATGCTTTTTAACTCTACAGGAAACCACTGGATGAGGTCATCAGGGAATTTGGTGCTGGCTGTTATCACCCAAATCTATTTATCCTTCTCATCAACATCATGAAATGATGTTAGCTCCTTAAATGCCTGCCTACATGCAGTAATGGGCTGGATGAGGGAGAATAAACTGAAGCTGAATCCAAGCAAGACGAAGGTGCTCATTGTTTGGGGTCATAATCTTCAAGATGAGATAGAACTTCCTGTTGGACCACTGCAAAGTGCTCTCTGTAGGGCTGCATTTGTACGTTGTTTGGAAACTTCACTTAGTTCAAAATGCAGCAGCCAGATTGGTCTCTGGTGTATCTCGGAGATACCACATTATGCTTGTTCTTAAACAGTTGCACTGGCTGCCTCTATGTTTCCAAGCAAAGTACAAAGTGCTGGTTATTACCTTTTAAAGCTCTGAATGGTTTAGGTCTGGAGTACCTGTGAGAGTGCCTTTCTTTACAAGATCCCCATCACTTGTTGAGATCATCAGGAGGGATCCATCTTTGGGTGCCACCAGTTCATCTGGGATACGGCCTCCTCTGTTGTGCCCTAGGTTTTGGAACGCACTCCCCATCAGTATTCCCTCTAAGATGTGCACACACTCACACGGTTTTTGATGTCCGCTCAGTTAATTTTAGCTCCTGCTCAGGTTGAATCAGGAAGGCCCCACTCTGAATACACATGCACACACGCTGCCTTGTTACTGCCACTTAGAACAAAACTCATTCTGCACACAGATGAAAAACATTTGAGAGAACAGTGCTTCCCATGGATATAAGAGAATATTTGTAATTGTAATCTACTTTTAATTGGTTCCTGATTTAATTGTTATGTATTTCTGGTGTAAACCACCCTGAGTCATTTTGGGAAGGGTGGTTTATAAATCAAACAAACAAGCAAGAAGAGAAGAAGAGAGAACTTCCTCTCTCTGAAGCTTGTTGCCACCACAAAACCCAAATCACAGCAGAGCTATGAGGGGAAGGAGAAGGTGGTTGGAGGCTCAAAGGAGAACAAATTCAGGTTGGCTCAGAAATGAGTTGAACTGCCTTCCAGTTTCCAGAGAAGTAACTCAGCTTATTTCTAAGCCAAACTGATGTGACCTGCGAGAGGGTGTGCCCATCATTAATCATCTTTAATTTAGCAGAATTTTAGTCCTGTTAGTTCTGCATTTTGAGACATGATTTTGTATACTTTTAAGGTTGGAAGCTTTATCAGAATGTACAGTTTGCATGCAAAAATCCAAAGTCCTGAAGGGAAGCCTGATGTTTCATACGTACAGTTTCATCTCCATGGTGGCACAGGATATGGCCGCGGGATTTCAGTCCTGCCAGAAAACCATACAGATGTCAAGGAGCTAAAGGTGTGAGTAAATAATTATGACAACTGTTATTTGGGAAAAGTGAGGGAAAGAAATCATAGTACTAATATTCAGCCTTTCCTTCCCAAGTATTGGGGGAAAGCAGTCAGATTAAGAATATGCAGATTCTGAAATCTTGTAAATGTGATACATCCCTCAAAAACAAATGCTAAATTCTCAGATTCTGCATGGATTAGTGAAGGAGGCTGGAATTCTGGCTGGTGCAGTGTAGCAGCTAAGAGATTGAACTACAAGTCAGGGGTCCCTAGAACAAATCTCACCTCTACTGTGAACTCGTAAGATGACTTTAGGCAAGTCATGCTCTTTCAGCATTGCCCGTGCCCCAACCCCGCAGTTTAGGAATAATATTAAGGGTGATTGAAACAACAACAACAACAAGGTTTTGTATGTAAAGTGCTTTTAATACTGTATGTACCTGAATCCAAGATGAGTTTTTTTCTTCAATGTTAGGAATTGGGAGGTGGGAGGCATCTTAAATTCAGAGTTCTCTTCCTTTTGGGTAAATATACGTATAAATTGTATTTAACCTCTGTTTTTAAGGGGCTCATCTTAAATTCAGAGTCACCTTATCTTATAGTTTGGTAAATACGGTACTTTAAAACACTATATACGTCTTAATTTTTTTCATTATTCTAATAACCCAGCATACCTAAGAGCTTCCATGCTCCAAGTGGAATTGAGCTGAATTCAGGGTGTGGTTTTCCCTAGGAAGATAATGGCATTTTCATTTGTGGGTATTGTCCTCTTAGATTCTTGAAAGCATGCAGAGTTTCAGCTAGAAAAGAACACAAGATGGCACCAAAAGAACCTCCAGTGCAGTTTAGCTAGGTTAAACCAGAACATGTCCCAAAGCAGATATGTTATACAGAAGCTATTCAGTAATAATATTGAAGATTGAATATTTATTTTAGACTAAATAATATTTATTTTAGACTTTTAATAATTTAATGAAAAATTTAAGAATGCCTTAGGTTTAATTAATCTATAAGTTGCAGCTAACACTGGAACAGTACATTTCATACACCAATATGTTCAACTCAAGGCAAACATTACAGTAATCTGGGGTATATAATGTATTGCATTGCTTCATACCTCTTTTGCTTATTTCAGACTCTCGCATCGCAAAACTGAAGTTCCCTCATTTTAGAACACTCTGGCTTCTTAGTACTCTTGTATCCTAGACATGGCTATTCCAAAGAGTTTTGGATTTGTGAAACTTAGTTTGGTAGCCCTAATATGGCAGTATTTGTACGCAAATATAGGGGTGAGACTGGTACTGCAGTGTGATCAGCGTTTTCCATTAAGGAAAGTTGCCCCTTCACAGGGATACTTGAATTGCAATGAGATGTGCAACTCTTGGCTTTGATTGGGATTAGCCCACATGCCATCTGCCTTTTTCACAGCCTACCAGGATATATACCTGAGCTTCTATTTATTCACTTTAGTGTTTGTTTGCTTTTTCACTTTCAGATTCTTGGACTCTGTAGACTTGGCAGAATTTTCAGAAAACCCTTCTTCTCCAGAAGATGAAAACACTTACTTTACATGTAAGATTTTTTTTTTAAAGTTTCTGTCCTTTTCACTTGGCAGAGATATGGCTCCTCGTGTTATTTTTATAGGAATAACTTTAATTTTTTTAATCTTTAATTCAAACTAAGGTGATGGCATCCACAGTTTCCTTTTCCTTCCAGAACAAGAACAGCTCCTCCTGAATTATTCAAGAGAAAGAGTCCTTGTTTGGGAAGAAGGGAAACTGTGGATGCCACCCAATATATTCCAGAGATCCTAGAAATGTCTCCGTATAAACCATAAACTATTGGCTTATCTTTTTGGTCTCATTACACATACAACCTTGGTAAGAGCAGCCTAACTGGACAAGCAAATTTTGCTTCCTGAATTTTGTGCACAACGTTGCTCTCTATCATCTCAAATAAGAAAAATATCCTGAGGATGTATGCAGCCTGTATAAAATTCAGACTAAATAAATATTGTGTTTTAAAACTTAGTGACTGATAGCCAGCACGGTGTTAGGGTGGAGAGGACTTCCTGCTCCTTTCCAAAAGTACTTTTTGGCTTCCAGGAATATTTTCCTATGGGTCGCACAGCAGCAAAAATCTCCATTTTCTCTGCATGTCCTTTGCTGCTCATCAACACATTGGCTGAGCTCCAAAGGAACCTCTCTGCAAGAGCACAGCCTTGGCCTCACCTTCCTAGTGCTCTGCTAGATATAAGCCAGTATCAGATTATTTGAGACTGTATCAGGTTATTGAGGAAAATGTTGCATTTTTCTGTGAACTGAAATAGATAATTTACATATGAAGTATAGCTAATAAAATTAAAAAGAAGCAAGCAGAAATGGCATAGCAGAAATATGCGAAGCAGAAATACCCATACTCCTAGATGTTGTTTACTGCTCATACACTTTGCTTGGAAGTTGTTTACTGTTCAAACATTTTACTTTATATGTTCTTTACTGCTCAAACATGTCAGATTTTGTTCAACTGTTTTACATCTTGTCATCTTTTAAGGCAAAATATTTCAGTATTTAGTTGGTTATTAATTATATTTGTATACCTCCCCAAACGTCCATTTCTGGCCAGTTCACAGCAACACAAAACAAATTAAAACAGGAACTAAAACCTCAAAACAGTTTAAAACTACAGAGAAGGCCTGTCCCTGTGTAGCCACCAGACGAGTCAGTGGCAACTGCAGACAAATCTCTCTGGATGATCTAAAAGGGCAGTGGGGCTCATAGTAAAGAAGATCAGCACCATGTATTTTGCCCAGAAATGTATTGGTAGCCAGTGTAGTTCTATTGTGGAGCTCTGTCTATACCATGTAGCTCCATCTACACTTGGTAGCCAGTGTAGCTCTATTGGTAGCCAGTGTAGCTCTATCCAGTGACCAACCTGGCTGCCACAATCTGCACCAGATGACAATGTGGAAATCACAGGAGTCCCCACCCACACAACTGCCTGATCAGAGTAAAAGACCACATCAAACATGTGTTCAACAACATGTGTTGGTCTTGAGGCTGCTTTGGATAGGACCATAGTTGTCATGGCCACTATAAATTCCTGAGCCACCCCGGACAAATTGGTCTCAAAGTGAACATTGAAGTCACACACCACCATAAGCTTGAGAGACTCCAACCCCAAGACCAAGTCTGTCAGCTCAGTTAGAGACTCTGTTGGACAGTGGGGTGATGGGTATACCAACAAAACTCCCATTCTTTCCCTGGTCCCCAAACCTAAGTACACACTTCCGATATGGCCAGACACTTTGACAGAGATCTTGGTAAGGGAGATGTTATTCTTATAGACCACAGCCACTCCACCTTCCCTGCCCACTTCCTCTCACCTGTTCCTCAACAGAATACCCTGGACAAGAGTGGGCCACCAGCCTCCCCAATCATGTCTCTGTGATACATACCTCGTCAGCCCCCTCATCCATAACCAGATCATGATTTCTGATTTATTCTGGACCGACCTGGCATTACAAAAGTGTAAGGTGAGCCTCTGTGGGAGATTGACACTGCTCCCCAAGGCCAAAGGGCTGACAGGACGGTCGGAAGGGGAAACAGCCATTAAATTTCTGATTACCTTTCCTCTGTAATAGCCTGCTGACCTGCCAAAAATAATTCTATTCAAATAAGTTTTCACATTCATGATGGTATATTTGTATCTACTTCTGTTCTATGCTTTGTTTCGTATGAAAATGGTGATATGTGACGCAAAATTAATTCCCCTTTTCTGGGTTTTCCCCCTCCTAAGTAGGATCCTGTTTAGAGAGGTGCCAACAGCTGTCTGTTACAGGTAGGAATCTAATATTTAAATGTATAGACATGAATTCATAAAATACATTCATCTTTTTAACTGCTACCTGTGAAGGAAGTTATCTAAAAATCCATTTTTTGAGCTTTAATAGCATTTCATGCATGCATGTGAGAATTTACCTTTTCTTTAATTTCACTGCCTGTCAGGCCAGCAAAGACAGAGTGGAAGTACTTCTAAGTAACCCTGCCCGCTGTTACACTACCTGACTGGTAAAGAGCAAGATGCATCTGCAGATTTTTAAAATGTCTCTTCAAAAACCTTGAGAACATAAAATGTGTATTCTAGACATCACTCAACAGCCTTAGGATAAATTCAGATAGTTGGACAAATTAGCAAAGCATTTTTTAAACTCTGGTGATAAGCTTCCCATTCACTTTGGGTAGCACCCACGCAGAGGGACCTTTTTAGATTTTGGCACATCTCAAAGTTGGAGTACCAGAAGTGGTGATTCTCTTTATTTAGCAGCGAGAGAGCAACTGGCCCTGTCCAACCCCAGCACAGCATCCATCCAGTGGCTGTTGCTGGTGTCTATCTTATGTTTCTTTTTTATATTGTGAGCCCTTTGGGCACAGGAAACCATTTCCTGTCTATCTATCTATCTATCTATGTAAAACGACTTTGGGGACTTCTGTTGAAAAGTGGTATATAAATATTCGTCATGTTCATGTTGTAGATGTTCCCCATTTGCACATATACGGGCTTGTGGAAGAGGTTGTGTAACTGATTATACTAATGCAAGAACTAGAGTGGAACAGGAGAATTTCCATGTGGTCAACACTACAAGGACAGCATTTAACTAACACAAGATTAGTCTGGATGCCACCCTTAAATTTGCTCACACCTAAATATTTCTTGGTATTTTGATCCTTTACAGTGCTAACAGATCACCAGCATTTTGATGTGACAGCCCTGAGTACTATTTTGAACAGCACAATTCCTCAGCAATATCGCATCAGAGCTAAATTGAAAGCATTTGAACCTAAGAAGCTCCATCAGTCGGTTAAACTTCATTGTCCTCAGTGCAGTTCCTTGTAAGTGTCTTGATATATTTTCTTATAATCTGTTCATACTGTTTTAGAGATCTTATTGTATGTATGTATGTATGTATTTAATAAATTTGTATACTGCCCACTACCAAAGTCTCTAGGTAGTTTACAGCATAAAACAAACCAAGAATGAAACAAACCAAGCATTTAACAGTTAAAACATAAAAATCAGATTAAAATATCCATAAAAACACCAACTAACTCAAAAGCTTGGCTGAAGAGATGTGTCTTCAGTCGTTTCCTAAAAGCCAACAGAGATGGAGCAGCTCTAATCTCAGCAGAAAGTGCATTCCACGGTCCTGGGGCAACTACAGAGAAGGCATGCCTTTGAGTCACCACCAGCCGGTGGCATCCTCAGATGAACCTGCCCTGAAGATCTTAATAGGCAGCAGAATTCTCTTAAATACCATGGGCCCAAGCCATTAAGGGCTTTATAGCTAATAACCAGTACCTTGTGTTTTGCCCAGAAATCTATTGGTAGTCAGTGTAGATCTTTTAGAATCAAAGTAATATGGTCTCTTCAGGATGTCCTAGAGACCAATCTGGCAGCAGCATTCTGCACCAGTTGCCACTTCCGGGCTATGTACAAAGGGCGCTCCATGAAGAGTACATTGCAGTAGTCAAGCCTGGAGGTTACCAGCATGCAAACCACTGTTTTAAGGTCACTCAGTTCCAGGAAATGGCACAGTTAGAGAACCAGTTGAAGCTGATAAAAAGTACTCCTGGCCGCCACCTCGACCTGAGGTATCAGAGAAAGGGTTAGGTCCAGAAGTACTCCCAAACTGCGAACCTATTCTTTCTGGGGGAGTATAACTCCATCCAGAACAGGCAGATCTGTCCTCTTTCTGAACTGCGGCTTCCTGCAGTGACCACTTAGGAACATAGGAAGCTGCCATATACAGAGTCAGACCATTGGTCTGTCTAGCTCAGTATTGTCTACACAGACTGGCAGTGGTTTCTCCAAGGCTGCAGGCAGAAATTTCTCTCAGCCCTATCTTGGAGAAGCCAGGGAGGGAACTTAAAACCTTGTCTCCATCCCCTGAGGGGAATATCTTACAGCGCTCACATGTGGTCTCCCATTCAAATGCAACCAGGGCAGACTCTGCTTTGCTAATGGGACAAGTCATGCTTGTTACCACAAGTCACAAACTGAAACTGATCCAATATAACCACACAAGAGGAGTTACTGGATACCCCGCTAAAGACTCTGCACCAACAATGGAATCCAGGTTGGCTCGAATACAAGAGATTTTGTCCAAAGAATATGTATGTATGTTTAACATATTTTTATACCACCCAAAACTTTCATGTTTGGGCAGTTTGCAACAAAATAAAAACAAAAAGTAAAACATTAGTTAACAAGAACAACAAGAAATCTAAAAACAACATTTTAAAATTTTTAAACAATATTTTAAAACAACATTAAAACAATTTTCAGAACATATTTACATATCTTATTTACAGAGCATAGTTTTTTAACTTCAGCTGGATGTTTGGATCACTTGCATCTTAGGATGTACTGTAGGTCAAGTACCTATTATTTTATTATCATATGTTGTACCCTAAAAAGTGCTGAAGTGTCTTTCTAGATAAAGAACAGAGCATCAGAGCACTCCTGCAAATGCACTGCTGCTAAGTGTAAAAGATAGTGTATAGGCTTGTTCATTATTAATCGGCATTTAATTGCACCTTTGTAACTTATGTTATTGTCATCTACTCTGAGAATGTTTTGCTTCATTGTGTGCACCACACAATGTGCACCACATGTCTAAAATGTTAGGCAGGTGATGCTCACACACACTTCAAGATGCTCCATCCTTCCATAATTCTCAGAGAGATACTTCATGTACACATATACTATCTGTATCTATGGGCTTGACTTCTGAATTACCATACTTGCCAGCAAAAATGCCTGAGTGCATACATTTTAAAAAAGTTAATTTTCGCCACCTGCAGCGCTTACGCTGATGTGGCACTTACATGTGGGTTTTTTCCCTCTCCTCCGCAAAATCCATGTACCGAATTTCCGGAACATTTTGAATTTTAGGCACCATTTTCATTTAGTTCCGTTTAGTTTAGTTCCATTTTGCTGTGGCATTTAAGGAGATACGTTTCTGCTGGGTTTTTAAAAATCTGTCAACCATTTTTCTTTAGCACGGCGTTTACGGCAATGCGGCATTTCTGCCAAAAAATATGGTACTTGGTTTAGAGCAACTGCATGTATTAATAAATCAAAGAAAAGAAGATTAATAGTCTAGTTTTTCCAATATTCTTTTCTACCACTTTTACCAATGCAAATGAAATGATTATCACTTAGTTTATAAAAATGTAAGCTGTCTAGTCCAATTTCTTTATATTTAGTGTCCCTTATACTTCAGTATTATGTAGCATCAAAATGCTCAATTGCTGCAGCATGCTTTTGCCAATTATCTTGTGTCAAACATGCATGTGTGCAAATGTCTGGCTATTGTAATCAGATATTTCAACCCTGTTTTGAACAGGCTGGTGATGTTCACTGTAGGCTGTAATTGATTGCAGGCAAGAAGTTCCAGATGGGGCTGAGCTTGATTCAGTTTTACAAGAGGCTTCAGCTGTACTTCCAAATCCAGATTTACAGAGTACATCCTTCTACGAGTCTGTGGTGTGGGATACCGAAAACCAGGGACGACATATAGCTGTTCATTTTGTAAAACACAATGAATTGCTTCAAAAGCCAGAAGACAGTTTGATTCTGATAGAAGGTTGGCTAATTAAATTATATATAATATATTTGATAGTACATTGGAGTAATGGGCCATCATCCGAAGGCATCTATTTACTTACAGCTGTTACCCTGTAAATATACCTCTCATCTGATTCCACTAAGCCAGCAACACTTTTTGAATGAAAATGTTTGTGACATTTCTGCTTGGTTTTTTAAAATTCCAAATCCCTATTCACTGTGAATATCCCAGTGTAAATATGCACAGAGGGGTTGCTCCTTTTTCTTTGTGTGGAAATTCACTGTAAGCACAGTAGAATAGCAGGAAATTGAGTGACCTCAGTATATGTGAATGTATTAGAACCCACAGGACCATGCGCATGGGGTATCTATTTAAAAACAAGGGAAAATATTTGTTTTGATTTGTGTTCAAAAATATGTATAGCTATACTTACATACTTTAAAATATTCTTATTTTTACGTAGTATGCATATACCTTCATTCTATTGCAAAATGCTTAGTTCTGTTTATTTGGCAAAACATAAAAGGAAAAACTTTAGGGAGCACTCAGTCATGGGTGTCCTTGACTTGATAATCTGAATGAACTTAAATTTAAACATCAGAAGAGGAACTGGAGACAGAGAATCCTGGATAAAGAATTATTATGAAAATGTGAATGAGATTCTAAATCTTAAATCAGAAACTTTATTTTTTACAAATCTATACAATTTAGCTTTGATTGCGTCTTTATTGGAATCTCTTTAAGAAGTCCACAGTTGTCCTAGCTAAATAAAACAGTACTGAAATGTTTCTCTATTGCAAATGTACTTTTAACTTAGCCATCCTCTGGATGTCAGTGTTCTCACACAGATAAAATTGCACCAAAAAGTAGACCAACCATTCATAATGGAAAACAAGGATTATTAAGGCACTTTCTATGTAAGTTTATTTAGCTAATTGGAGGGGGCTCTGTGATTAATTGATTAATTCTTCATACATTTTTTGCCAGACAGAATCTTTTTCTTTTTCCCTTTTCCTTCTTATTGTTATAGAGCCACATATTTCATGTATGTTTGGGACATAAGCTGCACTGAAATGAATGCCAGTTTCACAGAAAGATGGGTTGATCCCATTTGTTGCATGAAACTTCTTTTTTAAATTATTTATTATTTTATATCTCGCTCTTCCTCCAAGTTGCCCAGAGCGGTGTATTATATACTTATGTTTCTGCTCACAACAACCCTGTGAAGTAGGTTAGGCTGAGAGAGAAGTGACTGGCCCAGAGTCACCTAGCAAGTCTCATGGCTGAATGGGAATTTGAATTCTGGTCTTCCCGGTCTTAGTCCAGCACTCTAACCACTACACCATGCTGGCTCGTGCTTGCCTTTGCTTGCCTTGTATTTGTTTGTTTGTTTATTAAATTTGTATACTGCCCCAAACTTTCATCTCTGGCTTTATGGTTGGTGTTGTTTTTTAAATGATTTTTTGTATGTTCATAAAGGACATTCCAGAAGCTGCAAATTTGTGGGCAATATAGACCAATGATGATTAAAACAGATCTGATTTTGATAGTCATAACGGAAATAGGTTAAATAGCCATACCTTGATGTGCAATTGATATTTTAAAGAGATTGATATTAGAAGTCCTGGAATGGTATAAGAAAGAAACCTTGCACAAAACCATCAGATTCAGTGGTTGACTATTTCTTCAGAGAAAAGGCTCCTGAAGAGGTTGAACTACTCACTAGCTTTGGGATGGGACTTTAGCTCAGTGATAGAGCATCATACAAAAGGTCTCGGGTTCAATCCCCAGTATCTCTAGAGACAGCTGAGAGAAATTTTCTTCCTGAGGACCTGGAGAGCTGCTGCCAAAACGCTGAAAAAATTGAGCTAAATGGACAAATGGTCTGACTCAGTTGACAGTATTTTCCTGAGTTTGTATCAGGTTTTTTAAAAAGTTAAATATTTTAGCTCAACAAAATTGCAAGCAAGCAACCTTGCGTTCTGCAGCGGTACAATTCTGTGATTTCTACACTAGTGTCCTTGAGGTATGGGAAATAATAGATTAAAACACTCCTTGGTTATGAAGGTTTTTGGGTAGTCTTGGACTAATCATTATGGCCACAGTCTATAAGCTGCTGTGGGTGTGCCCAGGGAGAGAAGAGATTCTTCTCTACCCCTTCCATTTTTATTTTAGTTTCATGCTTGTATCCTGCCATGTGGCCGATGGATTGATTGACTGAGTTCTGTCAAGTTGGTGTCAACTCTTAGCGACCACATAGATAGATTCTCTCATGATGATCTGTCTTCAACTTGGCCTTTAAGGTCTTTCACTGTTGCATTCATTACTGTCGTGATCAAGTCCATCCACCTTGCTGCTGGTCATCTTCTTCTTTCCTTCAACTTTTCTTCTTTCCTTCAACTTTTCCCAGCATTATGGACTTCTCAAGGGAGCTTGATCTTCACATAATGTGTCCAAAGTATGATAGTTTGAGCCTGGTCACTTTTGCCTCGAGTGAAAATTCTGGTATTATTTGTTCTATAATCCATTTGTTACTTTGTTTTCCTGGCTGTCCATGGTATCCTCAAAAGTCTTCTCCAGTTCAAAAGCATCAAGACTTTTCCTATCCTGCTTCTTCAAAGTCCAGCTTTCGCAAGACCTCTAATCAGCAGAAACAATCTTACTAAATACAAAAATGTCATCAAAACATAACAAATTCATACACATTAAATTATGAGGTACTTAAAATCAGGCTGCTTTTAAAATGTTCCCAAGTTTTAAAATCAGTTTGTCATGCAGTGTGGAGAGCTATTGATTGAGGAAATAAAAGTCCATAGTTTTGCTGGGTGCCCAGAGATAATTCTGTTGTGAAGATGAATGAGATGGAATTGATAAAGTAGTCTGTACTTTATCTAGTAGTCGGTATTTGGTCTCATCTTTCCCTATACATGCTGAGTACCTGCTACAGAAAGATCCCCCATAGGGTACCTTGTTCTCTCTCCAAAATGTACAGGCACTATGTTAGACTGTTATTGGGGATGGGAGAAGTGTGCACTTGTTCTCCATCCCATCCTGCCCTTACACCAGCTCAGACAAGGATTGAGAGCTCAGGGGCTTCTATAACAACTGAATTGAAGGGAAGAGATGGATGGAGATATGGCTCAAAGATCTCTTAGTCTGTATCTAGTGTGGTGCAGAGTCTACACACATGCTGGGGTGTTGGGGAGTAGAGCTCTGATATGCCCCATGTGGATTGCTCCTTGCACAGGTCAGGATTGATTCAGTGTGTTCTACATTGATCCATGAGTCAGAATCCTTGTTCTTTGAGGTAAATTGTGACAGGTATTAAAGCTGGGCTTTGAATCTTATATCAGCAACATACTGCCCATTGTTATCTTGCCTGGAGTATGTTTGTATGTTGATCCTTATATTCAATGTATAATGTGAAATGTGCAAGTGTGGTGAGGTCAAGACTAGATAGCCCGATGAATCAGAATTGTGATCAAAATACTAAAATAAAAGCATATTTTGTTCCTTGTTTTCAACAGGAGGGAGTCTAAAGGAGGTCTTGAGGCTTTCAAAAAACTTTAAAGCACTTATACCTGTGAGTGCAACAGAAGACAACTTTGTGTTGAACCTTTCAGCTCCTTATTTTTGGCAAGGAAATGTACAATACTATGGGTAACGTTTTCTTATAATTGTTCGTAGTTAATATATAAATATTAATCCAGCTTGTTTCAGTTTCTCAGACTTTAATCCTGAAACCTTTGATCATTCATTAGATTTTTGAAAAGTTACATTATCTGTCCCTGCAGCAAATATTAAAAAATATATTAGACAGCAAGATAACGCTATGGTCTTAATTTGAATCACAAATGCTGGCCATAGAGCTAACCTCTGTTTACTGGGTGAAGGTTGGCACCTTTTAAAATGGTAGCTTTTTAGTTAGCCAGGGGAAAGTACCCAGTCAGCCCAGCATAACATCTTTCCCTTGACTATTGCTAGTATCTTCCATGTGTTTCTTTTTGGATTGTCAGCCACTTTGGAACAGGGAACCATTGCATCATTCATTTTCTTCTCATTCCTTTTGCTATGTAAATTCCTTTTGTTGAATTCTGTTGTGAAAATAAATTAGATGGGATTGGGAGAGTAGTCGGTACTCCTTTTGTCTGATCTTTCCTTATGCAGGTTGAATACTGCTGTAGAAAGATCCCCAGAGGGTATGGGCAGGGGTGGGTGGAAGGGTGGTGGTGGTAGTAGTAGTAGTAATATAGCAGCTCAAAAAGTCATGTGCTAGAGTAAAACTAAATTTTTAAGAATTTATTTTTTGCTCTTTATTACTGCCAGTTCCACAGAGTTGTAATCTCTGTCACTGAATGAATTTTCCCCACAAAAGGGCAAAGAATATATATTATGGAAAACATACAGTAGACATTTATATAATAGAAACTGCATATAGTGCGAATAGTATTTTATATTCCAGCTTCCTCTGAGGAGCTCAGGATAGCACACATGGAAATTACCCCATTTTATCCTTACAAAAGCCCTATGAGGTAGTTGAGACACAGAGACTGCAAATGGCACAAGGAAATCTATCAAGTTCCACAGTGAAGCAGGACTCAGCCCTTGTTCTAAATCCACCACACTGGTACTCCTTCCATTTACGTATGAAAGTATAAATGGAATGTTGCACGGAAATGTTGAAACTCTCTCTCTCTCTCTCTCTCTCTCTCTCTCTCTCTCTCTCTCTCTCTCTCTCTCTCTCTCTTTCCCTTCAATGTACCCATCGCTAATCCCATGTTGGCAGCTCTTGCAAGAGTTTGTGAGCAGCTGCCAGATAGCAGCGGGGATGGGCGAACTGCAGCCAGGCCAGCCAGCGGGTAGGGAAAGGCGGCCTGGGTGGCTGGTGGGCAGTGAGGGAAAACAGCGGCTGGGCTGGCTGGCTGGACAGCAGGCGGTGAGGGAAAGCAGACTGGGAGGGGGAGAATGGACTGGGGCTGAAGACAAAATGAAGATGGTGGCGGGGGAGAGACAGGGAAGGGCTCAGCTGCTATACACTGGATCAGCTAGTAAACAGAATGTTGCACCAGTACAGAGGAGCTGTGCTTCTCTGTACACCAGAGGTCTAACTAGGGGAGAGGGGGCCCATGTTTGCCCCTCTCCCTGGTGGCCCCTCAGAGTGAGGGAGATAATGAAGAGAATAAGGAGAGGCAGAGCTGGGAGGCCCTCTGGAGCTTGGGGGCCCGGCTTCTTTGAACCCATCTGCTCAATTATAACTACGCTCCTGCTGTCCACATAATGCATGAAGCTGGAGTACTCATTTACTTCAGTCAAGAGAGTCAGTTTTGAACATACAAAGAGTAGCTCCTCAGCCCTACTTGGAAATTATGCTTTAAGTATCACCGGTGTCTGTAAACAAGTGCATTTTTGTGTGTGAATGACTACATGTGTTGGTTTTAAAAGTGAGGCTGGCTACAGCCCTCTCAAACACAGGCAACAGATGGAAAGTTCAACATGAGTTGGATTTTCTATCTGAGATTGAATTGAACATAATGTATGAATGTGTGTGCATACAAATCTATACATGTGTACACAGTGGGTATGTGCATTGAACATAATGTGTGAAAAGGTTCTTTCAGTTAATTGGGGAAACCCTTGCATGTTCTGGAGTTCTGTGTTGCATTAGCACTTACCTGTGTAAGAGACCATGGATCAGAGTATCTATCTCTAATCTACGTTCGTGTGTTAATACTACTGGTTTTTTTTCACTCTTTCAGTGTCTAATTATATATGTTGCACAGTAGACAATCAAATCTGTCTATTTTGCAGTTTGCTTATAGAGAAGCAAGTAATAGCTTCAGCTGGTCTCATAGCTTAGAATAAGATGCCTTGTTTAACTGCATATTATGGAAATCAGTGGGACAGATGAAAAGTGCTTTTGGAAGTGCAATCTTAATATTTCTCAACTTTATGGCCAATCATATTATATTAGACAATATTAATCACTTTGTATGGTATAAGAAAAGCTGGTTGACTTGTATGCAGTCACAAAAAAGTAGATGACTATTTTATGTTTTAACTATGATATACAAGTATTTATATATAAACTAGGAAAAATAGCTGTATTGCAATTCTCCTTTTAGGACATATAAATACAACCTTATGTTGACAGTTTCCCTGCCTTTACTCAATTAGAGGTGTGTTTTTTTTTTACTGGGATGTTGATTCATAAATACTAAAATAAAAAAATACACCATGAGTTATTCAAACAGTTTATTTGGACACAGAGTTATATACCTTTATTAATGACATCGTTTTATAACGTAGTGTGTAATGCCAGATTTATTGCTTCTGTTATCAAGCAATAGTTTGCATGTATTGTTAACACAAAGTGGTGTTTATGATCTAGTGTTACCAAATTGTCTGCCGTTCTTATTCAGTCAGTCATCCATAGTGACTGACTTTTGTTGACAATGATTAATAAAAGGCATTACTGTTTTGTGTGCTGTATGAAGTGTCTTCCATTAAAGCAGCAGGAAAGTACTTCCTTTCCCACTGAAGTTTCATTTGGGAAGCAACTTACTATACCTAACAGTTTATTCTGATGTTTTCTTGCAAATATTAGGTGTAAGCACTGTTCAAAACCAAAGGCACTATCGAGTCTGAGTTCCCTGGCTGCACAGGAAGATCCATTATGGGAGCCTACTACAGTAGCACAAGGTTAGCTGATGCTTTTCTTCCCTGCAGTGGTAACTGTATTTTTATTCACAAGATTTGGCTGTAAACGTACCTGCCAAATAATTTCATTCATGTGCACATATGAATTCCATTCATTGATGGCTCATGCACAAATGAATAAAGTTGCATGTAGCTGAGGAGGCTCAGAACATGGCTCTGGTGCGAAATGTAACTTTTGGAGCTTCTCTTCTCAACCTACAAGCTTTTAAGCCAGGCCCAGTAGTTGGCTCTCTTTCTGTCCTGTATGAAACATACCAGGAGCATCTGCCAGCTATAGAAACAAGTAGGTGTCACAGTCACAAAATGGACTTGTATCAACACATTGGACATTGTCTGAAGCTTCATGTGTGCAGGGACTTCCTGTTCTTCTCTCTACTGAGAAACACATCACGTACGCAATAGGCATTTTGAATTAAGACGAAGCATTCATATTAGAGAGCAAGAAGGTCTTTGTGTGGCTAAATCTAAATTAAATATGTATGGATCATATATTTGGTGCATAGGAGAATTAAGAAATATAAAAATGTTGCTTGTCGGTTCTAGGGTCATAAAAGTTCAGGATTATTCTTTTCAAAAAGACATTGCAGTACCATTTAAATGGATATGTGAAGTAGTTAGACCCTTTTGCAAGAGCCTAATAGTGCACAAGCATTAGCCATATTTATGTTCCAGGGAGAACTAAGTTCCAGTTTAAAAGAGCATTGTGTGCTATGGTTCCTCTGCACAGCACTGCCCTTGGGTTTGTGTTATGTCAGGGGTTCACAACCTTTTTAAACAAGCATACCCCTTCTGTTGCAAACCTTCAGCTCAGGTGCCCCATAAAGATTGTGTGTATCTCTCTCTCTCTCTCTCTCTCTCTCTCTCTCTCTCTCTCTCTCTCTCTCTCTCTCTCATGTTACAGTTATGGGACAGTCTGCTACAGTCACTGGCTCATGTCCACACTAAGTAATGCATAAGCAGTCTTATTGAAATTGAGACACGCTTACTTGTCCCACTAATTTAAATGGGAATACTCAGTGCTGATTTTTTGAAATCTGTCAATCAGGCTGAGGGGAGGGGTATGCTGATACAGCCAGGCAACCAGGAACAGAAGAGGGGAGGGTCTTCCCATTCCTCCATCTCCTTCTGCAGCAGACACATGGATGGATGGATGAGGATGTGTTGGTTTCAAACCAGCAGTCCTCGGATGGAGAGGAAAGAGCATGGCTGGGGAGGCAGGAAGGACTCTAGTAGACTTGCAAGTATGCCTAGGGGTACTGGTACCTCCTGTTGTTCCCCTGTGTTATGTGAACACTTTGATTTTTTAAAGTCAGATAAAGTCTAATCAGGTTTTTTGTGTGCTGAAGGATTGTTGAAGTATATACTTGGCAATTATTATGAGTTCTGTTTAGAATTATTTCAGGCTGAGATTTTTTGATGTAGATTTATACAAATGAACATAAAACAAGCAGCAAAAAATGAAAGCAAAAGTAAGGACTAATCTGGATCCAGGAAAACCCATTCAGGGCCTAAGATTAATAAGAATATCAGTCTGTCAGTCTTCATTTCTGCATGGGACTCTGCTTTAAAGGTTTATGAAATGCAAAATAAATTGTGTTCAGTTGTTTAAAAGAATGTATGCTACAGGAATTCCTCTATAGGGCAACCATTCTTTTACTAATGAACAAGTAGCATATTTCCACTGTACAATAAATAGCTAATGAGAGTATTTCTAACAGTAAATCCTATACTACACTAAAACTACTGTGCTAGAACCTGTTCTGTATCTAAGTGCTTTTGAGCATCTTTCACAGCAGTGTTGTTCTTGTTGGGCTAGAGTGTCATGAAGGAATGCAGCAGCTGCATTTCTGTGGTCAAATAGATTTTAAATTACTGCAAGGTACTTTTTAGTTACTTACACCTATGGCTCTGTCTAAAGTCCTGTGTGTATATCACAGCGCATAGTGGTCTTGTGCACATGTAGGATCCCCTTATCACTTCAGCTGAGAGCCCTATATGCACACTGGAATCTCCAAAAATGTTGTATCTTGATTGTATTTCGATTCCATTTCCAGAGATAGACTCTGGACAAAGTTAAAGGGATCATCCATAGATCCACGTTTACTTTTATTAATCTACAATCTTCATCAGAACACCCGCCTCAGAGTGCGGTGTAGTAGGAAAGGGCATCTCTCGGCTGAGATACCTGCTTATAGAGGAGTACGACAAGGTTGTTATTCTTGCCCCTGTTTTATTTAATTTTTATATAAATTCAGTAGTTTCTCATCTGAATGACCTTGCTCTTCATCCCCCTCAACTTGTGAATAGACATAGTTCGTTATTGCTTTATGCTGACGATATTATCCTATTATTTCAAACCAAGATAGGGCTAAGCCGTGCCTTAACTTCCCTGAGCATCTATACTACGAAGGAGGCCTTGGAGGTAAACTATACCAAGACTAAGGTGATGGTTTTTGCAAAAATCCATAAATGGACATAATATTGAGCAGGTCACGGTTTTTAAATATTTAGGGGTTATATTTCATTCCAGCGGATCCCGGAAAGCTCATCTTAGCTTTGTTTCTCACAGTGCCCAACAGACAGCAAATGTGATTAAATCCTTTTGCTTTTCAAGAGGCTCTCTTTTTGTCCCAGCGGCCGTCAAATTATTGAAGGCTAAAATATACCCTCAAATGCTTTATGGTGCGCAAATTGGGCTTTTTGATAATTTTACAATATTAGAAGCAGCTCAAACTAAATTCTTAAGGGCCATCCTTCAAGCCCCCAGAGGCACAGCTAATGTGGCTCTTCGTAGAGAGGTTGGGGTTACCACCTTGAAAATGAAAATCTGGTTTTGTATAATCAAATTCTGGATGCATTTGGTTTTCTTCCCAGTCAGTCTAGTGCCTTTAGTGTTAATTGACAGCTTTACATCTAAATGGGAAATAGCTCTGAAAACGAAATTGCATTATCTGGTCACGTGCCAAGAAAACCTTATAGGGAGGGGTCTAGATCAGGTGATATGTTTTGTCAGGCAACGATTATTGGATAAAGTTCTGCAGGAGGAGTGTGCACGACTACCAAGGGGAATGTATATAGGCTCCCAAAATTTCAGTCACAAACCAGCTGAATATTTAGATCATATGTTTTTACCTAAGTTTAGGAAAGCATTGACCCTTGCACGTTTGAATGTCCTTCCTTCTGCACTCTTAGACGGGAAATACAAATGAGTCCCGTATGCATTGCATCGTTGCCCTTGTGGCTCAGGGGATATAGAATCAGTTGTTCATGTTATTCTGTATTGTCAGTTTTATAGGGATGCTCCTATTAAGTTCATTGCACCTCTCTTAAAGAATCATCCTGGCCATACGGATCAATTTTACCTAGATTTTTTGCTGTCAGATTTTAAATTTGTTACCTCTATTAATGTGGCCAAGTTTTGTTTTGTTGCATCCAAACTTCGTAGAGCTTGTATTAGCAATTTGAATATTTTGTAAATTATAAATGTATTATTTTAAATGTTAAGCTGGTCTAAGGACCGTAATAAATTTACTGCTACTACTACTACTTGGTTGTATATCAAACCAAGATGTGTGGTTTGGGTTTTTATGTGTTAATTTTGGTTGCTCCCATGTTGAGTAATCACGAAATACTCTGGGAAGCAACCATGCCAGTACTTCCATGAATGAGAGAAGTTTAGCTTGCACATGGGGTCGAGGGGCGATAGTCACCAATCCACATACACACACACACTTACTTTCTTCTGCTGCCCCCTGCACCCAGAAATCTGCTCCTGAAGGTCTTCTAACCCTGTTTTGCGGGAGAGGCACAGGGAGTAGGAAAGGGAACACAGGGTCTGTGGTTATTGCCCCTTCCCCATGTGCACGCTAAACTTTTTCCATTCATGGAATTACTAGGCTGCATGTTACCCTCTGACTATTTTCTCTCTATTTAGCTTTAGGAATTGTACCCCTCCAATACGTCTTTGTGATGAAGTTTACATTGGACGATGGCACAGGAACACTGAATGCATATCTCATGGATTCTGTAAGGAAAGATTCTGTTCTACTCTAAAAACGTTTATTTTGGAGATAAATGTGTGTGTAAGTTTATGTGTGTGCTGAGGGGCCATTCACCATGGACTTCAGGGCAGTAGTCTCGCTACCACTGTCTCTGGGGGCCTCCCAAATCATGCTGCATTCTGTCCCAGGACTCACTGTTGCTGCGCCACCTCTAGGCTTGGAAGCCAAGCACGATTGCTCTCTGAAGGCAGCGCGGCCAGTCTCCAGCCTAGCCCCAGCACATGCCCAGTCACCTTCCGTGGCATGGCTAGGCAGCCAGCCAAACTGGGCTGACAGCCATGACTGTCGGCTCAGCTCCCAGGGAAGCAGTGCCACCTGCAGCACCTGCACATGCCTCAGAAACTCTTATCTTCCTCAGGACCGCCCCTTCCTGTGTGCCACTAATTCCACCTTCTGGTTGCATGCGCACACAGCCAGCATCCTTGGCAATAGCCGGTGGCAATGGTTCAGACAAGAGGCAAGCTGTGAGAGACGTGGACTGATTCCAGCCAGCGTGCACACAGCTCCCTGCTGCCCTCCCCCACCCAACCCCGTGACTCCTGAATCCTCCTTCCTGCCAGTGCTGAGGCCAACATGCCAGGTGTGAATGGAGACCAGAGAGAGGCAGCAGCAGTGGGTGGTGCCTGCAGAGCCAGCCAGTGCATGCCTCCTTGCTTGCTACACGTCTCCTCAGCCAACTAGAGAACCAGACCAACAGGTGCCAGTAACTGTTTGGGCATCCTGGATTGTTCATGCAAAAATTGGTTTCTGTAGGTGGTATGGGTTACAGTTATGTACCTTTTATGTACCTTTAGTTGGGGTCAATAGTTTTTAAAATCTACTTGGAACAGTTTGTATCTGTTTGAACTAATTCTGCTTAGTCAAGGAGAAGGTGCCCATTGCTTAGTCCATGAGAATTCTATTCCTCCTATGAGGGCTTGCTTGCGTGTCTATGTGTGTAGGGATACAAAGCTTATCTTCCAGGGCTGGGGGGCATAACACCATTATGTCCAGACTCCAAAATTACCTAGCTGCACATGTATGAGGCTATTCGCTCAAGCAGATTAGACACAGCAGTGTTGTAGAAATAGTTGGCACTGTGTACTAAGTAACAAGACACTGGATGTTCGATTGTGCCATTTTAGGTATTAGCTCAAGAACATGATTGCCCCTCACTGTGGATGTTACTTTAGATGCCCACAGCTGCACAGGTGGTCCAGAAACACCACATTGCATTACACAAAATGTCAGCCATTTACAATTAAAAGAAAATAGCCCCATCCAAACTTTGGATTATAATTAAAATTATGTCAAGGATAGAACACTAATGCACTGTGCCCATAGGAAAAAACATCATCTCTAGACTTGATGAGCTACTGATGAGGAAATTGTTCTCTCCAAAACCATTAGCTAATGAAAAGGCTGCAATGTCTTATCTCAAAGGTATACAGCTATCTCCAGTCTTTCTCTTGTTCCCAGTCTACATTTAAAACTCTCCTCATTTTCCATTTGCACTAGTTGTAAATAATTCTCCTCAAGCTTCAGTGCTTTGTTTGTGAAATAGCTGCAGACTGCATTTGCTGTTTGTGTTAAAGGCCAGGGGCAATAAACATTCTGGGGCCAAAATGGCTGGGAAATCATTGTAAGGTGCTCAAAAGAGATGAAGATCATATTTTAATTGATGTTACAGTATGATATCTTGGACATTCATAGCTCAGGCTTTGATCAACTACATCATTATTTTACACATTTAAAGCTGTGCTTTCATCCATTACAGTACAGTAGGTAGTGAGTGAGAAGGAATGGCCAGCGTATTTTCTTTTTTTAAAAAAAGTGAATTCCTATAAATATTAAATTTCATGCAAAGGGAGGGAAATTACAGGATTTAGATGTGAATTGAAATGTTTTCAAAAGAGAAGTGTTTCAAACTTGGTACAAATTTGAACTAGTTTTGTTAAATTAAAGGTTCTGCACTTCCTTCTCTTGGACTGGCTTGATATTAGTTCCTAACTGGTTCCTAACTTAAAGAAAAACAATGGACCCTGAAGCACTTGACTTTCTTCTTCTCTTTTCTGTTACCTCTCTCAGGATAAGAAAAACAACTTTGTGAATGAAAACAAAAAGGCTGGAAAGGGGCAATGTTTTTTTAAGGGAAAACTTGTTCCTTAATATAGACTAATTGTATCAACTCCTTGATTTAACAGCTGTCAGTTGCGAGGGGGAAAGGTAGATTTCTGCCACCAGGTATCCTCAGATGCTGAACTTCAAAGCCACTACTAGTGCTAGAGAAAAAAGCTGGGGTGTTTTGAAGACCAATCCAGAACCATCTATTAATAAGATTTCTAGAACAAATTACAATTCTGGGTTGCATAAAAGATGTGTTAAATGCAGAAAAGTAGTAATTATAAACTCCCTTGACTTTATCAGCAGCAGCATCTTCATAATCAACATCATCATCCTATAGAAACAAGAACCATAGACCTGGCCTTACATTAAGAAAATTCTAGTCCAGATAGACACCATGATATGGGAGGAAGGGGCTTTAACTGGTTGATCCACCATGATCCCAAAAAAGCTCAGACTTCCCTCATGGCTACTATTTGTCCTGGGGAGCCTGATCTGTATTAACCTCTCCTATCCCATGCCAAGGTCCCTATCTGGATTGCGACTCCTCAGCTGCTCTTAGGGAGGGGAAGCACTAATGGCAGGCTTCATGTAACTTGTACTTTGGCCTGCAGACAGAAGTGGGGGGAGACCACGTCCACACCCCCACAAAAGAAAACAATCATAAGTAAATCTTGATCAGTTTTACAGTCTGAGTGGGAAAGTACTCTTATTTTTAAAAAGTAGATGAACATGAACATTATAGAGGAAAGCATTTTATTTTTTCTCAACTTAAATTAGATTTTTACATACTGAAACGTTGCAAAAGACTCAATAAAACTCCAATTGCAAAAAATTGTTTAAAATCAAACATCTTCAATTGCACAGGATCTTGAGAACCCAGGGAATGATCACCTCTGCTCACTCTGAGTAGCACTAATTGGCATCAGTAAATTATTTCAATTCCATAATGATTATTTAAGGTTAGTGAACTGACTTGTGGTATGGTCATACTATACTAAAGGGTATTTTGTGAGATCTGAACATATTAGGTGGTAGACAGAAACCTGTGGTATGCATAAATATTTTATCAAGATTTTTGTCTACACAAAGATGGTGATCAATATAAGCTACTAATTTAATGTTAAACTGGGGTGCTTTTTTTGGCTTTCTGATAGGTTTAATTCAGATTCACTAATGAACTGAAGTAAAGTGAAGATGGTGTTAAGAAATGCCCCTTTTCCATATTATGCAGTTTGGAACAGTGTTTAGCTTTCTTTTAAAGCATGGAAGTTTCTTCTGCGAACAAACTATACAATTCATTGTATTTTTCTTCATTTTCATTATGTTAAAACATTAAACTTACAAAAGAGAAACCTTGATTTTATGCACTGTCTGCGAGGAAGGTCAGTCCAGATTAGACAATTGTCAGTGGTATTAAGGGGGAATGCGCATGGTCATATTCTTCTTGATTCCCCTGTACCTCCTCTAGGGACGTGAGAACCTGTTCGTCATCCAACAGCCGGTTCAATAGATTGATATCAGACCAAAACTCTCCCCCCACACCCGTTTTCGGTTTGATATCGAGCCAAAACACACACCACCACCGCCGCCTTTTCGGGGGGAAGGGTTCAAGTTAAAAATAATTTTAACTCACAAACTCCCCAAACCCCGGGGGGGTGGGGTTCAAGGTGCACAAAAACCAAACATGTCCGGTTCAAGTCCGGACTCAAACCAAACCAGGCAACCACGTTTTGTGCATACCCCTAACCACCTCTACTCTTTTTCTCCTTTCCTCTGCTCATCACAGGCAGCCTTTCCTGGTGGAAGTTGGGACTCATGTGTCCTGCACCTCAGGGTTTCACTACAGTGATAAAAGCTGAAATGAAATCTTGGTGATAAGGAAAGGGATAAAAATAGCTTTACCCCATCAGGTGTGCACTTGCCTCTGTGTGTGTATGCGCATGCATGCATACATGGACACACCCTCACTTTGCAGCTTCCTATAGGTACTTCCACAATCCTGGGGTGGTCCTGATGGCTACAACATGCCATCACTGGAACCCTGGGGAAGATTATGAGTGGGAGGAGGAGCCTGGAAGTTGAAATCAAATATTGGGGATAGGGATAAGAGCGGTGGAGTGACAGAAGCAATGAGTGAGAGGGTTCGTCTCCTAGCAAATTACCCTGGCTGCCTGAATAAATTCTGTGTTAGCTATCATCTATCTGATAGCGATGACAACATCACTTATGCTGTCGCTAAGATTTGTATTGTTGATATTAGAATTCAAAGTAAGAGTATATCTGTACAGTTAGATTTCAGAAGGTTTACGAATACCTGGATTAGTTTATTGTTACTGTTTGAGCTGTTTGCATCTGTGTTTCTGGTCAGCGACTATAAATAAACAGAACTGAACTGAGGGAAGGGAAAGGTGTCCCAGTGATTGTCAAAGAATGAAGATGGGGAAAAGAACTTGGGAGGTTGGGGGTGATAACCCTGAAATCTGGAAGATCGGGGTCTGTAAAATTGAGGTTCTCTGTAGTTGTGATTTGTTTTTGCTTATCAGGTTTGGAAAAAAACTTTAGAAAATGTCTGTTGGCAGTTTAATGATATATGCATAACTTTTTCCTATCCAGAAAAATTTCTTCCAAATTCCCGCTTCTGAAGTCCTGACCAATAATATTTTTCAAGAAAATATGGAGAGAATCATGAACAACCTTTGTCCTACAGTAAGAAATCTAGGTAAGACATTTACATGTGCAGATATTTGGATAAGGATATGTAGCTATCAGCTGTATATATACATTTCATTATTATCTTCCATTTTTTGAATACTTCTTACATCACATCCTATCCTAAGCTTTAGGACCATGGTGGGGTAAATGAATTCCCTCCCCTACTCCCATGCCATGGTCGTTATCTGGAATTAGATTACTTCAGCTGCTCTCAGGGAGGAAAAGCACTGATGACAGGCTTAATCATTAGGAAAGGAAATTAATTTACTGTACATATCTTTCAATCATACCACAAAATCCTAGTTCTAGTTTCTGGTGTTTTTTTAAAAAAAAAAAACACCATCAAATAGTCCCATTAGTGAGAGAACTTAGTACAAAGGATAACTCTTCTTTAAGCTATTCTTTTCCACTGGCTAACAGCAGCCCATAGGAGAATTTGTCACCAATAGGTATCTTTCTGGCCAACAAGAACCTTGAAAGGGTGCCATTGAGCATAATGTGTTTAGGGCAAGGCTCCAGGTGCTTACTAGGACTGCAGAAGATCTTCAAAGTGGAAGGTTGAGGGAGAAGTGAAGAGTAGGCCCCTTGATTACCCAAAAGGGAACAATCTAGGATTAAATAAAAAACTGCCACAAAGGACTGCGGCTTGTAAGTGGGATACCTGATGGCTTGGAGGAGACATGAAATGAGTAGAAGGGTATGTGTGTATTTGCTTATGTTTGAATAATGGCGCCAGGAGCCAAGAAAATGGGAAGAGAGTGTTTGGGAGGAAAGGAACTAGGAGCCAAACATGGGATCATACATTAGGGGGAATATTGCCACATATTCCTGCAAGAAAGTCAGCATACCGAAGACAGTGGCATTACATACTGTGCAATGTTTAGTGTGCCTTTTTAACAAAATGTGCATATAGTTGTGCAAAAGCACTCTTGTGCAAACAAAATTGTGCAAATTGCACAATGGACAGCCATCAGAAATAATGGCTGCCCATTGCACAATTGTGTTTGCGTGCTTTTGCACAACTACACACATTTTGTTAAAGGAAGTCAAGGGTAGTGCAGTTTCCTGTTCCTTCTAATTGCTTATGAACTCTAACTTTCCCATACTCTCATGAAAAGATCAGTGGATTCTTGTGAATTCACCATACAGAGCTGGTCCAATTTGCTGCAAAAATTAGTTAAGATGGCTTTTACCCTTATGAGAATGTGACTGCCTGTATTTTTTTCTTAATTAATGCTTGTTCCTTTGCTAGCAACAGCTAATCTCTGTGTTCTTCAAGTAAGACTGTCGAGCCAGATTAGTTATGTGAGAATAAAGAGAATAGTCAAGATTGAGTAATCAGTTGTTCTGGTATAGAGGAGAAATAGCTCGATGGTAGCGCACATAGCATGCTATGTGCCAGAAGTTCCCAGGTTCAATCCCTGGAATCTCTAGGTAGGGCTGCGAAGACCTCTGTCCGGAATCCAGAAAACAGCTGACTGTAGACACTGACCTATATGAACCAGTAGTCTGACTTACATAAGGCAGCTTCAGATGTTCATATATGAAATCATGTCTCACTAACGAAATTGTAAGTAATAGATTTCACCCTTCAGAAGTTAACTGCACATAATATAAAGATTAAAACTAACAATAAATACTAGGATGCATGGGCTGTTTGCAATATTAGGACAAAAAAGAGAATCTTCTGTTCTAGGAGGAACATCAGAACATTGACTTCTCTAGGCATCTATCACTAGTTTCTTCTATCAGTGGCATTTTTTAGGCATTTCTTACATGGGTATTGTTCAGATAAAAGCCAAGCTGAATTTTTGAAAGACGTGGAAAAATTTTCAAACAGTAGTAATAAAACAGTAGTAATATATACATGCCTAGGGATTTATTTTGATCTACGCAGGGGTCAGAAGCTTTAGAGGGTCAGGACCTGAGCAAAATCCAGACCTTTGTTGGGTTATTATTCTCTCTGCTATTTCTAACCCTGGAATGGCTGAACAGCATCTGTAGCGAAATGATTTGGCAGTAGTCATTTGAGGGGAAGGTTACATTGAGGCCTTTGCCTACATTCTCCCATTCTACATTCTCCCAGACAGTCAGGGTGACTGTCCAAGAAAACTAAGCTAGAGCACTAGTTTGTACCTTTACAGGGAACTCCACTGCATCCTAATTCTATGAATTGGTTTTAGCTCTAGTAGTACAAACAACAGCAGTAATGGATATTTATATACCGCTTTTCAACAAAAGTTCCCAAAGCAGTTTACAAAGAGAAATAAAAATAAAGAAGATGGATTCCTGTCCCCAAAGTGCTCACAATCTAAAAAAGAAAAAGGGCTTCAAGATGATGAGCTGAACTAACTTCCTAATCCTGGGAAGAGTAAGCCTTACACTACACACTTTCATGAGAGAGAGTTTCAGGATTGAGTCATCTTTCAACTCCTTAATAGCTATTTAATGCACAGGCTTTCTCAAAGATTTCCTTCAATGTGTAGAACATAAAACATGAAAACAGATGTTTGGAACCAGCAAATGCTTTGATGTAACACATCAGCTTCAGTGCTATGCACTAGTGGTTGCATAGCATGGAAGCTGATGGGTTACATCGAAACGTTTGCTGGTTCTGGACATCTGTTTTTATGTTTTACACATTGAAGGAGGTCTTTGAAAAAGCTTGTGGATTCTGGAGAATGCCTGTTTCATCGGCATTATATCGTCTTATTCAAAGCTATTTATGGTTAAGATTTTGCATTATGGGGTAGTCTGTGGCCCCCATTTTCACCAGTGTTCCATACATTTCTTTGTATACTGTAGCTATACCACTTTGTCTTCTCCATCAGACTGGATTTTTCCCCCTGCTTGGCTAAATTAATGTTTCCACTCCTATACAGTGCTTTGATCATGGTTACAACTTTTCACTATGTCATACAGAAATGCACATTAAAATTGATCATTTCCTTTTGATTTGTAGATGAATTGCCATGGTTGGAATGCTTCATCAAGTCTTATTATGTCGGGGATGGAATAGAAAAACAACTTTGCTATCAGATTTTTGACACCGTGATTGCTGAAGATGTATGATGATATATACAGCTACTTGGGCTATTCAAGGGATATAATGATGGTTTATTAAACTTTGAATGCACAGGGTTTTGTTAAATGCTTGCTTTTTTATATGTGGTAGTAGATATTTTATTCTGAGTCAAAGTATTTAAAACTAATTGGGTACATACAGTTTACCTCTGGCAAACTGTTCATTGAAAGTTATTTATGTTTCCTCAAGGTTTAGCACTGTACAGTCACAGGTTTTAATCCCAATCCATAATTCCATCATATATTGCTTGTAAATATAGTATATCCTGGTATGAATCTCTAATGAAAAGCTTTTTAAAGCTGTCATATAATCCTCTTATTAATAAAACAAGGACTTCACAACCTATTATAATATGAAAGCAATGTGAGTCTAATCCAATGTTCTGCTATACAAGGAACGTTTCTGGTGCAAGATGGAAGGACCATCAAGTGTGCCTTGTAATAAGGGTCACAGAAAACCCAAAGAAATAACTCCATTCTTGAGTCTAGAGAAGGGATTTCCAACCATGGATCCTTAGATGATGTTGGACTACTGCTCCCATCACCCCCAGCCACAGTGACCAAAGGTTGGGAATAATTATTTTCCAATTCCCCCCATCATCCCCAACCTTTGGCTAATGTGGCTAGGGATGATGGGAGCTGTAGTTGAGCAACATCTGAGTACTTGTAGTTGAGAACTCCTGCTCTAGAGCTGAAGCAGTCTTACTATGGATGAGTTGTATCACTGAGTTTCCTCCCTATAAGTGACCTTTACAGTTCTACAAAATACTGCTTCAGCTGTTGCAGCGTAATAGAAGTGAAGTGCAGATAGGCTCAGGTTGCACAAAAAGGACAACTAGCTTTTATTAGTACCTTATATTTTATATTATAAAATACATTTTAATATTATATTCTTTTACGCAGATAGGAAGAGATTCAGGCATTAAACCTGTGACCTTCTGCCCATCAGAATAATCCTGATCATGCATAAAGACACATGCACTAGAATAATGGTATTTGAATCAGATGGTTTGTCAAATCCTGAATATTCAGGCTACCTAAAATGAGGGGATGATTAAATTACAAAAGAATTAGTGCTAATACCTTCAGTGTCTGATAGCACTCTTAACTGTGCGCTTGCTTCCCAGACCATGTTGCACATGATCTGAGCAGCTAAATTTGGTATTGGATTACACTCCTGCTGATCTGTTTTTCTCTTTGGTATAATCTAATTTGGTGATCAGTTTTAGAGATGGGAACTTTCAGGCTAGTAAGACACTATACTAATTGGCTCCCAGAGTGAAACAAATTACTCAGGACTTGTTTGCTTTTTTCCCTGTAATCCAATAGTATTTTTGTTCCATACACCATTCTCATTCCAGAATGTAAAACTTCTTATTCAGTGGACAAGAACCGTATAATATTAAAAATCATATACTTGCAGCAACAGCAATGTATTCCAAGCCATGTCAAAATGTTTAATATTGTTTTCATAGCTAAATTTGTCTTGATGTTTCTAGAAGATAAGAAGAGTAAATTATTCTTATTGTAGTCTCTTGCAAATGCCAGTAGGTGTCCCCCAGTAGATTAACCTTTACTCTGAGTTACAGAAATTTCCACCTGTAAACTTACTGGTTATAAGTGCATTATTAATCAATGAGAGAGCAGAATGTCAGCAGTCTGGTAATCCAACTGAAAAGTAAAGAGAACTGCTTCCAATGGAGTAAATCTAGCTGCTTGCCAAGGAACATATATCTCTTGCAGTAATTCTGAATGCAGCTGCCTGTATGATCCCAGCCTGATGAGTTATAGTGATCAATGAAATATTAAAATTTGAACTAGGTGTGGTTGTAATTCAAGCATTTGGTCCAGTTTATTTCAATGGGATTTAAAGCTTATCCTTGACCTAGATTATTCTGGATCCACTATTCTGAGCTCTATAGAAGCACGGACCACCCTACTCTTCTAAAAGTTACTGGCTGACATCCTAACAAAGTGAAAACACACCTGGAGACTTTCCGATTACTTCAGCATGTGGGCAGGAGGAAGCAATTTTTCTGATCTTCCCAGACTTCAGAAGTACTTGGTTCCTTCTGCAAATATGTTCCTGAGGGCTGCATGACCCCCAAACATGTTTTCAGAAGGTGCAGAGCACTTTCAGAGGCAGGGCAGACCAGTGAAAACCACCCGCCCTGCCTGCATGCTGCGATAATGATGAAGGCTCTGGCTGCAAGAATGCAGCTTCTTGCTACATCCTCATTTCATTAGTCAGGATGTCAGCCACTATGTATCCTCCATGCATGGAGACTTATTGCATGCACAAGATCACTGGAGTAGGGTTATAATGCACAAGTTGTGTTGGTGGGATTCCATTGCTGAAAGACTAATTTGATTGTTTTTGGCTGCTTATGGTTTATAATTTTAAACACTACACCCAACACTTCAATAATGTACATATGATATTGTAAACAATTTATGAGCATGCAACTTTGTATCATCTTGGAAATAAAAAGAAAATATCACACAGTTTGTATTTTAAATACACTAGACAATGAGCTTAATTCAGTGTCTAGGGCATGGTTTTATATCTGACATAAATGTACACATTGTGATTGTGCAGTATATAAATTTATCTCTGATTTAATATTGTAAATATGTGTATTAAATTCTTACATTTTTGTTCTTGGATTTAATTTCCATTTCTCTTTTTAAAATGTTCTTTCTGTTTACTTCAGTTATGTAACCTTCTAGTTGTTTGTGGCAAGTAAGAATTGCCTCTTGAGGGTAGATTTTTTAAAATATTGAAGATACTGTAATTTGTTCTTTTTATTTGTGGGGGACAGCTATTGACAGTAACTTAATACTGACAAATATATGTAGCTAGGTTACTAATACTGCTGAGTTGATTTCCAAAACCCTCTTCATTTATTAATTATTATGTCACTGTGAAACTTGTGGGATAGTTGGGTTGTTGAACTCGGTGTCAGAACTGCTCTAGTTTAATAGAAATGCCTGTGGTTATTCACTCAAGTTTGTGCACAGAACTTACAGATGAAAGATATTATGTTAAACTAGCATTTGTAAGCCTGTTATAATAACGGGAGCTAGCCTTTTATTTTAGTCTTTAAGTGTTTCTTATTTATGGTTTTGTTTTGTTTTAACCTGTCTGTTTCTCTCTCTGTGTCTCTTTTGCTATTTGTCTTCCTTCTTTTTATCTCCTTCTTCCACTTTTATTTTTCCTTTTCCTATTTTTCCTGCTCCGTTGTCTCTCCGCCCTCCCAGCTGCCAAGACCTCTTCTGCCCGAGGCCACGTCGTTTAATCGATTGCATTAGCAACGTAGAGAAGGAGAGAGGAGCTCGCATACAGAGCTCCTCACTCCTTGCAGCCTCTTCCCGTACTGATGGCCGCCCGTGTCTGGGGCCAGTCTTCTCGGCCGCCGCCAGCGGGGCCAGGCTTCCCGGCCGCCGCCGCTGCCAGCGGGGCCAGGCTTCCCAGCTGCCGCCGCTGCCAGCAGGGCCAGTCCTTCCTGCCACCGCCGCCTTTCCCTGCTCAGAGCCAACATGGCCGCCCATGTCTGGGCGGCCGTATCTTTTTCGGCTGTTCTGAGCATGCGCTCTGCACATGCCCAGAACAGCCCAAAAAGACACGGGCAGCACTGCCGCACAACGAAGGGTTTTATGGTATAGGATTAATAATTCATAATACTTTTAAATAGAAGAAAATAAATAATTTTGCTTTAACAGACTATACATATTCATAGTAACTGAGTATAGGGAAGGTACTGATATTTCCACCCAAACATGTCTTAAAGCTCTATAGCCCAGGTTCAGGTGGTGATCTAGACATTTGGACGTTTCAGTGACAATGCAGTCAAAGGCAGAAATATATCAGCAAGTTTCAATATGTCCAAATAGCTAACATTTGCCAGATTATTCAAATTGCAGTACTCTGGACAATAGCAGCATGAAAACAATCATCAACATGAAGTTAGAACAATTATCTAAATTCTGAACAGTTGCTTCTAGAACAACAATTTTACAACACCAATCCCATGTTTAAGGGAGCTCATGGTAAAAGATATGTTTGGTTATAATTTCAAATATTGTGACCCAGCAGAAAATAAAAGCATTTTCACTTGGATAGCTTTCAGATATCTTAAAATGCATTCTTGAAAGCTTAAAGGGCATATTCTTCCTTTTAATACATGAACATTATTTCACCAAATGGTAGTTTGCTTTAATGGGATTTAGACATTTTCATCAGGAGGGAAATTTACCATTTAGGACTAATCCCACAAATAATCCACCTGCCTTATACCACGTAGGCACAGGAAAATAATTTTAATACTCAATCAAGCCTCTAGAAATTGGAAGAAGCTGTTGCCACTATTGCCAAGCGATGTTTGTGAGATGTAAGCAAAAGCCAAATACCCTTAGCATTGTTTCATTATGATTTGTCTTATTTTAATCTCACAGAAGTTGTAAAACATCAGGGATTTATTACAGGAGAAATATTTATTTACATGCAAGCACACTATGGAAAACAATCATACACATTTTTATTTATAATGTTTTAATGAATACAGTCATGTAATAACAAAATACTGCCTTGGGAAAATATTCTCTTTATTCTCCCACAGTAAACTGTACCCATAATTCTGACTGAAGCAGAATGGAAATGTTTTCTCAAAAGAAAAAATTTCACTTTATCTGTTTTACTAATAACTGACCATTGAGGTGCTGGCTCTTAGATTAACAGGGAGAGAGCAACTGTCCTTATTCAGCTGAGCATAGAGTCTCCAGTGGCTGATACTGTGGTCTTGTGTGTGCATTCTGCATGAAAGAGAGTTTGTGAGCCCTTTGGAGACACGAAACCATTTCTTCATATCTTTTGTTACGTAAACTGCTTTGAGAACTTTTTTTGTTGAAAAGCAGTATATAATTATTTTTTAATAAAGTGTTTATATACTTTTAAGCTTGTTCCAGATACTGTAGCCTCTCACATGCCATCTGTAAGGATAATTACATATGCACACAAGTACAAAACTCAACACATAGTGTAACACAAACTGCTACATAGGCTGGCTTGACCCCTTAAGCTGTCTAAGCTGCTGCCTGGGCAGTGCAATCCAATGTGTACATGTTATGTTCATGTGAACTGAGATTGTAAAATACGGAGTTGTAGCAATCAGCCCTCCCTTAACCCTAAAGAATGAACCCTGTCCTGACTGACAGGCAGTGACCTCTGGAGGAATCAGCCACTCAGCACACGGTGGACGGGACCTAGAGAGCCTTGTGGCAGGAAGCGTGTCGTTTTTCTCAGAAGGAGCTAGGAGGAGGATGAGAGGATGGGCAGAAGGCTTAGTGAGGAGCAGCAATGGAGCTCTTGCTGCCTCATGGTCAAAAGCTAGCCTGAAGAATTCTCTCATGGAAGGACATAATTTATTATTTTATTATTTATTATAAAAACTTTTCTACTGCCCTTCCAAAAGGCTCAGGGTGGTTTACATTAAAACACCATTAAAATCAGTTAATAATTAAAACAAAAATTATAAAAGCATAAAACAATACAGATCCTTGAGAGACATGGTTGCAGGAAGCTTGAAATCTCTCCTGGAGCTTGGGGTGAGTTCAAGGAGGAAGGAAGCCAGGGCTTTGGGGCTTCTGAAGGGTTTAGCGAGGTAACAGTTTGTTAGCTTGCATTAGATTTCTTTCCTTTTGTGCTTTGCAAATCCTTACAATTGGTTTATTGTGTTTTTATTGGTAATCTAACAAACTAAGAGAAACTGAGCCTGAGCCCTTTCTTTCCCACTAGGGCGTTGTAAAAGTCTCTGTAGACTCCCAAAGGTGCTTTTTGTTATTTTCTTACATTTATGTTCTTTGCAACTGGGTAATCACCATTTTTATAGTGTTCTGCCCCAATATCATCTGAGGGTGCTTTTTAAAAAAAGTATTCTTGCAAGTGCTGAGTGTTTCTGTTACCTGTAACTAAAAGTTGAGAGAGTCTCAGACTGAAGAAGTCTCTAGTATTTTGAAAAAAGTTTCTTTTTGTTCTTTGAATTTTACCTTCCTCTAAGTTGATTTTTAACTCAGGAAAAAGGGGTTTTGACTCTGGTGCAAACATGCCTAAGTGTTAATTGCTCAGCAACCTACCATGTTTTCTCACCATGTAGAAGCTGCACATGGAGGGGTTTTTGTATTTTTCCATGGGGAAAGAAGAGGAGAGTTTCCCTGGAACTTCGCCCACACCAAGGGGGAATAAACTCTGTTAAAGAGTGGGCGTGCTGGCAGCGATTGGACTACCAAAGGAATAGTTTGATTTTTAAAAACAGCCTTTGTTGAGCAAACATGGAGGAAATGATTCAGCGTTCCCCCCCCCATGGGCTTGCTTTGAGACAAAGGCTGGGCTTAGATTCACTACAGGAATAGTGAACGATTGCAGCAGTTCTGCAGCTGTAGATAATTAGCAGCAAATAAGCCAATGCTGGAATTGATCCGACATCTCTGGTAGCTTTCAGACATCCTCATCCTTGACCTGCACCATGGCAAGCCTACAAATCTTTTCGGCACTGATTACTTTTCAGCACTGATGTATGAAATCGCTATCATTGATGATAGAACACAGATAGGATTTGTCACACAATATCCATCACTTTTGTTGTTATTGTTTTGGTTTTTTAAAGAATTGTCATCCATATTTATGAATTCAGGTATGGGTTAACCACGAGTAATTGCATGTCTTGAAAAACATAACTGAAGTTTGAGTTTGTCTGCTCTTCCATAGCTAGCTAAATGCTGGTGTGCACGTTATTTAAGTGTTTATACTTCAGTGCATATATACTTTTATATCTTCATATAAAAGCTCTATGAAAGGATCATACCACTACTTGTGCTTGATGAAGTGAACATATATGTCCATTACAGTTAAAGGGGAAAAGGTTATGTGAAAATCATCCATGAACAGTCTGTAGATGATTTTATATTGGTCAGTTTCTTATTGACGTCAAAAGAGCCTGACTATCAAGGATATAATTCTTGGTTAACTATTTTTGGGGGGGTTTATTCGCTTGTTAAATCTGGGGTTTATTTCCTAGGTTAGAGATCTGATTAATTTGATACCTTTCTGCTAAATGAATTAAAAATTTAAAAGAATACTGAAATTTTCTTTAGGCATTTGATTATTTTGTTTTTGAAAACTGGTTGCCCTTTGGAGTTCTCATTTGTTTCCTATAAGGTTGTTTGCTGGGAGGGACATTTTGTTAAATGCTTTGTTAAATGCCAAACTGGACAGAATACATGGCTTTATGAAGAAGTATCGTAGAATATAAACAGTTTCTAGAACTAAGTGGTCATCAAAATATCAATAAAACTGTTTACTTAAGATGTAAAGACCCTTTTAATCTAGATAGTGTTTAATATAGTTAAACACTATCATAGTTCTTGAGTCAATAAACCCGTTTGTGCTCACATGTTGTGTTCAAATGATTCCAACCCCAGCACACATGAAGGAGGGTAGAGCACACATATTGGGACATCCTCCATGGACATCCCAGCTCATCCCTTGATCACGTGTGGGGACTGTTTATCCAAATGGCCCTTAAGCACATGCTCCAAATAATTGTTTAAACAACTGTTTGGGATACATGCTTAGGAGCCATTTGGATGGACAGACTCCACATGCAACCAGAGGATACACTGGGATGACATTGATGGATGTGCTCTTGGCTCACCCTCTCCTCCTTAACGTGTTCTGAGAGATATCATTTGAACCAGCCCCCAAATGAGTTGTTTTTATGGTAGTGTGTCTTTCCCCTGACCTTATGAAGCCAGGACTGTCAAAGTGTAAGCGCCTTATCTGGTTAACTGGATCTCCAGTAAGAAGTGCCCTTACTACACTTAGCAATAGCAATAGCAATAGCACTTACATTTATATACCGCTCTATAGCTGGAAGCTCTCTAAGCGGTTTACAATGATTTAGCATATTGCCCCCAACATTTCTGGGTACTCATTTTACCGACCTCGGAAGGATGGAAGGCTGAGTCAACCTTGAGCCCCTGGTCAGGATCAATCTTGCAACCTTCTGGTTACAGAGCAGCAGTTTTACCACTGCGCCACCAGGGGCTCTTGATACAAGTAAACCATTTTCAGGGCCACAAAGCTCATGCACTTCATAGGGAAAGGCTGATTTGTCAATGGCTGTTCCCATGTGTGTGATAGCATCAGTCCCACAACTTTTTTAAAAAAAAAATCATTGCTGACTGCAATGAAAGGACTGAGAGGAGCATAGCATGAACTTTGATAAGATATATGTTATATACTCTAAGGGGCTATTCCCATGTTCGGGGAAAATCAGGCTAGGAAAGCCTAGCCCGATTTTTCCTGATCATGGGAACCACCAGGCTCAGCTGCAAGCCTGGTGGTTCCTAGGTTGGTAACCTGCCTAAGTACCCCTGCCTTTAGCCCAGGTGTGCGGAGCGAGCACTCCGCAAAACCGGGCTCCCTGATTGTGAGTAGCTGTGGCACGGTTCTACGCCATGGCTACTCATGAGTAGAACCCTGGAGGGGAGGCGAAAAGCCGGCTCCAGGGGTCTCCCCATTATGCCCTGCACACTCGCGCAAGGTATACTGGGGCTTCCGGGTGCCGCGCAGCCCCCAAACTCCCCAGCTCCCCAATCGTGTGGGCAGCCGATCTGGCCGCCCAGGGCTACTGCCCCGATTGTCTGCCGGGATCATCTGCCCTGATCGTCTCCCCACAGTTTTGGCAAAAGAGGATCATTTTTTTTAAAAGACCTCCTGCCTCTCAATCAACAGCAGTAGAACTGTTCGGTGAGTTAAAGAGGTCTGCATGATCCTAGGCTGCTGCTGAGTTCCTCCTAGAGTAGTCTTTGAAGCCAATGTGGAGGTTCCTGCTTGGGCAAAATATCAGAAGAATTTGTTGGGAATCTAAAAAGGCTTTGCTAGATATTATTGTTTCTCAAAGAAAAATATACATCCTTTAATAGTTGGAGCTTATGCAAGCTTACCTCACTATCTGTGGACTCACCAGCCATGATTTCGTGTATCTGTGATCGGGTAATGGACATAGGACCTCAGCATATGTGGAGAAAAACTGACCAATTGAGCAAACTGAATCAAACCAAGGAGAGTTTGCCCATCTTGTCTCTCAGCTGAGCTTAATTGTTATGGTAGGACAAAGCAGAGAAGTTAGATTCTGAGGTATGTAAGGCCCAAATCATCAAAGACTATAGGAAGCCCTCAGATTTATGACACGATTGGTTCCTGAAAACTGTCTTAAGTTGAACCATCTTAACTCAGAACCTATTTTCCCACAGAAACCAATGTTTCTAAATGGGAGCTTGGTTCCTGAACCGAGGCCTGAAATCCTGTTCTGCTTCTTTTCAAGTTAGTGGTGTGTCCATCACAAATGTGCAGATGAGATACATTTGTGCTGGAAAATCAGAAGTTGCTCACTCTTCCCACCCATTCCCTTCTCAGTCACTTCTTTGCTCTTTCTCGCTTTTCCATGGAAGGAAGAGGCAGCTGGGTAGGTTGCTGCCTCATACTCCTGGGCAATGGTTATATAAGGAAGGTGCTATATGTACATCTCCAGAGATGGCCCTGCGACTCAAGTGGTCTCTGTTTCTCTTCGCAGCACTGGGGAATGTACAGCTCTGTGCAAAGCTTAGTGCCACAGGAAATAGCTCTCACATTGAAGGTTTTTTGCCAAAGTGGCCTCCATTTTGAAAAATAGTGAAGATCAATGTCCTAAATAGTAAAACAGGTCTGATGCATTTCCAAGTCCTGTTACTCTTATGAGAGGAAGGAAGGATGGCAGACAGGAAGCAACCTGTGGGCTGGGCTCTCTCCCTCTCCAGGTTCAGCTGCGAGGAGGAGGAGCAGTAGAAAAGGCAGCAGTGGTGACAAGGGGAGCCTCTTGGATGGTGTGAGTCATCCAATCCCTCTGCAGCCTCAAATGCAAGGGCTTACCTGTGTTTACCTGTACAATGACTGTGCTTGCAGGTGTTGTATGGCATTCAGATATTTTCCACAGGTAATTTACAACCCATTGAAGTTGTTCAGACGGGCTTTTTGCGAGCCATTTTTCAGCTGTCTAGATGTGTCCCGAATGTGACTTTACACCTGGAATCTGGAATGATTAGGTTTGTGGCCTGGGTGTGGTTGCGCACGGTCATTTTCTGGCTTAAACTTCATACTTACTCCTCGGGCCTTGTCCCACTAGTTCTGAAGGATGACTTTGTCACCCTGGATAAAGAATGTCCAAACCATCCTAGGTAAATGTGACTTCTCAGAACAATTTATTCAAACTTTAAGCTACGATGTAGCTAAAAAGATCTTCAAACAGAGAGTGATAGATATAGAGAAGCAAAGAGATCTTAGTTTGATTGCTCCTAAGAATATTTGTGGCAGTTTTTGAAATTATCCGGTGCCTGCCGCTTATTTAACCCTCTTGACTACTTTAAGGCTGAGAAGGGTTATTCCCCAGGCACGATTTAATGTTCTTCCCTCAGCTGTATTAGAGGGAAGATATAAAAGAGTCTCTTTTAAGAAATCGCCTCTGCCCTTGTGATGTAGGTGCCATTGAGTCAATAGCTCATGTTTTACTTCACTGTTCTTTTTATGAATCAATTTGGATTGAGCCTTATTTGAAAAAATGTTTGGGGCTTTTTGATTATTATTATGTTGCTTTCCTTCTAGCGGACCGTCAAGAGGCGATTACTTACAGAACTGCATGTTTTTGTGCTGAGGCGTGCAAAATAAGATGCTCGCAAAATGGGTTTTAATTTATTTTATCTGGTTTTAGTTTTGTAAATGTGTAATTATTGTTCAGGAGCTGTTTTGTTTGGTCATTGACTGTAAATAAACTAAACTAAATGACTGTGCTTACACTGGCATATTCAGTTGGCCCATAGTGCTGTGGTCATCAATGGAAATGCTGATGGTCCTGCGCAAGTGTGCAAATTGCACACCCACATAGTTCCAGTGTAAGTTGTGCTGTTGAAGTGCTACTGCACAACTTTAGGTAGGTAATCTCCATTTATGAAATGACTCTTCCATTAAAATGTATTTATTAGCAAGGCATCTATGTCCAATCATGGCAGGCATAGTGGGTTACTAGGCTTTAATTTAATTTTCAACCACCCTGAACCATTTTTGGAAGGGTGGTATATAAATCAAATAAATAAGTAACTAGAAATAGGTGATTCAAAATAATGGAATATGTTTTCAAAAAAATGTCGGAAATTGCTCACTGCTATCCGCAGTTTATAATGCCTTCATCCTTAAAAAGGAAAGGGCTACTATTGCTAAAAGAAATAAAACGTTTTCATATTTTTATTGTTTGTTTTTATTTTCTTGTAAACCACCCAGAGAACAGGACTCTTCACACAACTGATCTAATGTCAGCTCCGCAGGAATCCAGAGATCCCTGCAGTGCATGTGCTCCTACAGAGTGATCATGTAAATTAGGAGTTGAAATCACAGAGCGCATCCTTCTTCATTGCCTATTCTAAACAGACATCCACAAGACCCTTATTCTTCTGCTTCTCACTAGGTTGCTTGGCCGCACAGACCCAATTCCACGCCTCCCTGCTACTACTCTCTGACAGCAATCCTTCTACAGTACATCACACAACGTCGCCAAACTTTGTGCAGCTGCATGTAAAATTCACCAGGATTTGACTGCCAACAAGTGTTAGCCAGGCCCGACACAGCACTTAGCCTTATCTTTAAACCTTTAGACTTAATTCTGTCATTCTCCACAGCTCTATCCATATAGGTTTTAGTCCTATAGCAATTTTTACAATCCTGCAGCTTTTGCCTCTATAGCTTTTAGTAATTTTGGTAGTTTTATTCTCTTAATCATAAATCCTTTTAGTACCCCATAGCTTATTTCTATAGTTCGCAGTAACTACTATAGTTTTAATCTCCTTTAACTATAAAACCTTTTTAGTTTTACATGGATTTACACCATAATCACTTATTTATAGTGCTTCTTACGGTTTCTATGTTACTATTGCCTTTATACTGGTCAAAGCCTGAAAAAAAAAGTTTGATTTTATTTGTAAACTCAGATTTTTTCTTGATTTATGGTTGGCAGTGCATCAACCTGAAATGAAACTGAGATCCGTCATCTCAGATTTGAATTTAGCTTGACAATCTTCGCTTCATGTTGGGTTGACACATTGCCTATTTCTGAGTTTACATGGTCGCTCTACTGGAGTCAATCACTCTACCGGAGGTATGTGCACCACAGAAATCCCTAGATTCCTGCAGAGCCAGTACTGGATTGATCATGTGAAGAGTCCCAGAGTCACTGTGGTGATAAAATGGAATAACCTCACTTATTTATGCTGCTCTGAACCCTATGGAAGAATTATGCAAATATGATGAAGAGTATTTGCATTTTTATCTCCCATTTGTTTCTAAATATAGCATTTTAATAAAGCAATAAGCAGTAAATTACAAATGGGAGCTTTCTACACTAAAAATAGTTGTGGGTTACTATAATACGAACACACAGAAATTGTATGGGTATTGTTGTTTTTTAAACTATGGATTGGTGAAGTCCACATCCATACTTCTGCCTGCATCTCCTAAGGTCAATTCTACCTTATTGCTGGACATAATGTTTTGTTGTACTAGTAGTAAAAATGTGGTGCAAGCCTGGAACACAATTTGGCTTTGATCCCAAAAGTTTAAAGTTGAATTTTGGTGACAAAGCCACCAGTGAGACCTGGAAGTATTACTACGACTGTCTTCAGAGATTTGTGCAAAGCTACAAGTTAGGCAACCTTTTCTCCTTCCACCTACATTAACCATCCCTTACCAGCCGATTTCATTCATATTTATTGTATATCACTTTTCAAAATAAATCCTCAATGCAGTTTACAAAAAAGCAAACTATGCATAATAAGTAGTTCTAAGTTGGAGCCTAATTTCCACTTCTTTTACCATGGTGGCTCTTGCCTAAGACTTCTCCCCATGTGCTGTGAATTTGGTTCGTACCTGGCTGTCCGCACATGGGTTACAAAGAGGTGTTGCCTATACTTTGAGTGGCTGCCATCTTGAAACAATGTGGCAGATCAGCATAAATTACCTCCATTTTGGAACCTCTAGGAGCCTCTCCCATGTGCTATGAATTTGGTTTGTATCAGACTCAGTAACGTAGAGAGAATGCCAGCGGCCCCTCACCACCCAAGTCATGCCTCCTGCACGTCGGATGTCAGACGCATAGGGGGTGTGGTCGTGTCTGCAAGTGGGGCCTGCGTGGTCGCATCTGCAGATGTTTGCAGATGTGACCACACCCCCTGCACATCTGATGTCAGATGCAGGGATGTGACTGGGGCACCGGGCGTGGCCCCTGAATGTGGCAGCCCAGGCTCCTTTAGCCCCATTCTGCACAATGGGGGCTCCACCTCTGATCAGACTGTAAATACAGTTGAAATGCTATTAAAATGCAATAAAAAAACAGAAGCCAGCTAAAGAACAAAAACAATGACAGAGGCACAGATTTTATTTTATTTTTAAAGTAGCAAAACAATTATAAACATCAGCAGACAAATGCCTGCCTGGAAAAATTGTTTTGGTGGTGGAAGATGACCAGCGAGGAGGCCTGTTGAGCCTCCAAAGGGAGGACATTCTTACAACCTAGGGGCCACCACTGCAAAAGCCCTATTGCTAGTCATCACCAAACGTACAGGTACTAAAGCCTGTCACTTGATCCCTATAATGGGCTCCATTGAAGCCTATTTGTCACATTTTGGAATAGCTGAAGTTTCCAGACACTCTTCAGGGACAGCCCTACATAGAGTTGTTAACTGTAGTCAGACTCAGTGTAACCAAGGCATGAGTAATAGTGATCACAGCTGCTATTTCTAGCAAAGAACATAGTTGATGTAACCGCCAACAATGGGCATAGGCATTCCTGGTCATGCTTGCCACCTGGACACCCAGCAGCAAAGCCAGGATTACGTAATTACAGTTATGAATAGTCTACACATTATGCTCACCAGCCTGTGGAGACCATGGTGACTGCTCCATGATTTGGCTCTAATGTGAAAAGTAGCTTGCTACAGGGTTTATCTACATTGTCATGAGCCTTCATGATGATCCTCATGACACAGAAACTTTCAGCAATTAAGGCAGTATATGTTGGAGCCACTCTACACACAAAGCTGATTGTGCATCTCTTGAACTGTTTCAAGAACTGGGAAAAGAACCCCTGGAGAGTGTAACACTGAAATTGTTCAGAGTATTTTATGGATGGTAATCCGAAATGCCTACAAATCAATTATGATTTTGCACTGAAAACTTGACATTATGAACTGTGAACTGAAAATCAGAGTGAAACAATGCTTTTTTGAAGCGGACCAGTTTGAATGATTATACACATCAGCCACCAGCTTGATTAAATTATTTGAATGCATGATGCTTCTAAAACATTTATTTCTGCTCCAAATGTTACAAGCTGCTCTAGTTCTTGGAGAGATTATGCAGTGTGCCCAGTCCTGTGAAGAGTCAGCTAAAGTGAACTGCTTTAATAACTGCTGTCTCAGTCTCAGTGAAAAGAGACCATATACCCACCTCTGGAGAGCTAAATTTTCCAGGCCATAATCCTTAAGTCTCTCACATAAGAGTCTTGCATCAAGAAGTATGTTGTCTTCTCATGCCAGCCATCCTACATTCCCGCTGGTTCTGATATATATTGCTGAACATTACTGATGCCTTCTCAGTGAATAATATTGGCATGGAATGAAAAGTGATAATCACTTTTTTTCTGTAGGTCTGTGACACCGATCATATATGGAAAAGAAACATACTATTCTGGCCGTTATTGAAGGAATATCAGGAATCTTGGGTCACCAAAAGAAAGTGAGAGGCGTCTACCTGTCACCATGAACTATTGAATTTCCCTACTTTTGGAAGTTCAGTTAGAGCTGCCACACCTAAAACTATCCTATAAACCAAAGGAGTTTGTTTGGTTTTTTTGCTTTACTTAAATGTGCTTGCTTTTTAAAATGGAGGCTCCCATATGGGCCACCACTGAGAGACCTTAAAGGCCAAGTTGAAGACAGATCATCCTGGAGAGATTCTATCTTTGTGGTTGCTAAGGGTCAATACGGACTTGATGGCACTTAATCAATCAATCAATCAATCATATGTGCCACTCTTAATGTAAGTGTGTTTAGTACAAAAAGTGAAGGGAAAACAATGCTTTAGCATTGCCAGGGATAATAAATATGCAGGCATGAAAGGTTTAAAACAAGTCATAATATTATTTGACAAATATGGCATATATCACAAGCTTAGACCAGTGTGGAGGGGAACAAAAATCATTGATAATTATATGCCCCACGTGGGCTGGCGTGGAAGAAAAAATCACAACCTCATCCCCTCCCTCACAGAGTGCTACACTGTGAGAAAAGCCTTGGATGCCACTACCTTATTGGCTTCTTGAAAGGGTGTAGCTCTTCCTCTGCCATCCTAAGATGGCAAAACAAGTGGGTCAGTGTTTTCACACAGTGCCTTGATGTGCATGTGCATACCAAAACTTGTAAGAAATATGATACCCCTTTAGTACTTAACAGACCATATATGGTCTTATTTTAAAAACAGAACAAAACACTGTTAAAGAAATGCTTTGGTGCATTGTGGAATTCCCAAAGGGGGGACCCCTGGAATATGAAAGAAGGCTAGCATTTTTGCCACAGGAGAACAAGAGTTACAACAAGCAACATTTTTCTGCATATTTTTGTTTGGATCCAGACATTTTTCTTACTCATACACATTTATCTAATTCTAAATTTACACTAGCCACCTAATGGTGCAGAGGGAATAACTTGCCTAGGGAGCAAGAGGTTGCTGGTTCAAATCCCTGCTGGTATGTTTCCCTAACGGGCAGCAGCAATATAGGAAGATGCTGAAAGGCTTCCATTCAGCACGAAAGATGGCAATGGTAAACAGCTCCTGAATTCTACCAAGGAAAACCACAGGGCTCTGTGGTCGCCACAGGAGTCGACACCAACTTGACGGAACAACAACTTTAAATTTACATTATTTATTGATTTATTTTATTTTATTATTTTATTATATTTTATTTATATACCCCCCTCCAAAAATGGCTCAGAAATGGTATATTTATATTATACCAATATAAATAATAAATACTCAAAATATGAATTGGGATCCCTGACCTTGAAGCGTGCTCTCATTCCTGTATTAGGGAGCAAGATGCAGAAAAATGTTCAACTGGCATCTTTCTTTGTCACTGCTGCCACTCAGATGTTTAAGGCATAGAGCCCCTGTTTAGGCCACTCAATTGGCAAGCAGAAGCAAATCCAGACACTTTACCCGGTGTGAGCCAGGAGGACCTTTGACAAGTAGCATGCTACCTTTGACTTTTACAAACAATATTTTAGAGGATATCAGTCTTCCTATAATCCTATTATCATCCTATAATCATAAACATGCCTCATAGATAGATATAGAAGTAGAAAAGGTGGGTGGTTTGTTTTTTTTAAGGCTTCAGCGTCCCAGAAGAAAAACTCTTCTTTTTGTTGCAGTCAACAAACATGCTTCTTTATTGTCTGGCAGAAAACTAACCTAGAAATTGAAAAGAACAAGAAAGAAAAGTCCATGGATGAAGTTTAACATATCCACAAAAGTTCTAATATTTGAGTTTTAATAGTTCTATTACCACAATAAATAGTATAATTAATATGACCCTTTCAAAGATACGTCTGTATCTGCTGCTGAGTTAGCATTATGTTCCGTACTTCTTGTTTGTACTGGAGGAGCACCTGGCTAGCATCCTGTGATCTTATTTTGACATAATTTCAGACAGCTCTCTTATTTGCAATGCATGAAAGCAGGTGGAATCATGGGGTATTTTGCAAGATCACCTTCCAAAACAGCAGCTTTTTTGAAATGTTGTGTTGAAACTATGGAATGGTGGAGTAGTCACTCTGGTTATTCAAAACTGACCATTCAAAAAAAGTGGCTTCTTGTTTATTTCAATCACATGCTAAGATAATATGTGTCTTTGTTTTTCAAATGGTCCATTTTGTTTTCTGTTTGTGGCAAATGATCCCATTTCCAGTGGATAACAATGGCCACAGCCCAGCACACTTGTCCAACTGCTAGCAACAAACCAGTAGGAGCAACTAAAGACAGATAATTTGAATAAGGAACCAATGGTTGTATCCGGTTGTCTAGTGGTTGTTATGGGCAACAGGATTGTAGATGATGACAATTGCTTTGACAGATGACTGCTTGGTATATGTAGAAGATACTTTTCCTCTTTTGGCCCTTATACAAACTGATGTAAATAGCTATTTTATTTCAGGGCAATTTATTTTCCCTGAAATGATGTCTGAGCACCTGTCTAAATTTTCTTCAAAAACCCTCTTTAAAGCTCAATTTGCTTCTCTATTGAGCATATTGAATGTTGTAGAAAAACATCACAAATGTGTTAGCGCTAAAAGGGTTTTCAGGCTAAAAACGAGACTCTTTCTGCTTTTCCCAGGGTGCTAAATGTCACACACAAGCAAATACTATTTATTATCTACATACAAAGAACTTTGATATAGCTTTACAATTTAAAGCCTTTACTGACTGAAAGAAGTGTGTTATAGCTTTGTGGAAGAGATTCATGTTCAGTATTTCCAACTGCAAAATAATATTTACATACTGCTCCTGACATAATATTTTTTTCTGCAAGTGTTGCTGTAATTCATCGAGTTATATAAAATGTAAAGTGATTATGTTTTGATTTTTCCCCCTTTGCAGTGTAGCAGTGCCAATCACTTAAAAAAAATAATAAAGTCTTTATGCACACCAATATATTTTGTCCTATTGTGGTTGAATTATAGATTGAAAAGAAAACCATGAAATCCGTCCTGCAAATAATATTGTCTTTGCACTCTGTCAGTCTGCCGTGCTAATAAATATGTTTTTCAGGCACAGTTCTGTTGGGGAACAGGGAGGACAAAAAAACCCTTTATTTCTTAATAACATTACCACATTAAATTATTAGACAGCCCTATCATGGTAAGAGAGTATCCCATAAAGCATACAATGTGAGAGCCACTTTACAAATTGCATAGTCTAGCTTGGTACTATAATTCTGAACCTTACTGCTTCAAACTGCAGTCAGATGGGTCATCACTTTAAATCCTTCCCCACACAGAAAAACCTCTACACATCGTAAACTAGCACATCAGGGAGAAAGGTGTTGTGTATGTTGCGAATTGTAAGGAGCTTTTTATGTGAAGAAGGCTGAAGAAGGCAGGCTGAAGTGGTAAGGTCCAGAGTTAAACGACCTGAGTCTACTACCCAGAACTATCACATGATGAAAATCCTTGTATGTGGATGAGACTTGTTTCTGAATGAGATGCAAGATGTTTTGCAATCTTGTTTGCAAATGTATAACAATTGAAGGTTGTTCAGTGCAAGATGAACTTGTAGTAGTGGTTGTTACTGTGGCCAGTGAGTCTCAGGCAAGAGTTGTGTGGGAAAGGAAGCACTGGAAAGGAGACAAGTTTGCCCTGCTTTACTGCTGTTGCCCCAACCAAGGATAGTGTGCTGTGCCAAGGAGAGTTCCCTCTAGCCAGTAGTGGTGGCTCACATTAAAGGTAAAAGTAAAGTGTGCCATCGGGTCGGTGTCGACTCCTGGCGACCACAGAGCCCTGTGGTTGTCTTTGGTAGAATACAGGAGGGGTTTACCATTGCCTCCTCCCCCACAGTATGAAATGATGCCTTTCAGCATCTTCAATTCAATTTTTTCAATTGGGGATGGGCTCCGTGGAAGTCAGGTGAGTGATGGAGCTGATCTGCTATCGCAGGGAGTGCCAGGCAGCGTGCTACTGCTTGGAATACTTTGCAGCTGGAGCGGAGGTAAGCACCTATTAATTTGTGTTTAAAGGTGCTTCTCACTGCCCCCACTGGCAGTGCCCGCACCACCCACTCCTGCCCAGAATGCACTGCGCAAGTTCTGTGGGTGGTTTACAAACAATAAAAACAGCCAATAAAAGATTAAAACATTTCAACAATTAAAATTTAAAAGTTAAAACCATTAAAACACAATTGAAAGAATATATAATTAAAAGCCTGGGTGAACAAATGCATCTTGACTGCCCTTTTAAAAGTTGTAAGAGATGGGGAGGCTCTTATTTCAGCAGTGTTCCAAAGCCTCGGGGCAGCAATGAAGAAGACCCGTCCCCGAGTAGCCACCAGACGAGCCAGTGGCAACTGCAGACGAACCTCTTCAGATGATCTCAATGGGCGGTTTGGTTCATAGCGAAGAAGACGTTCTCTTAAATACCCAGGGCCCAAGCTGTTTAGGGCTTTATAGGTTATAACCAACACCTTGTACTCTGCCCGGAAACTTACTGGCAGCCAGTGTAGATGTTTTAAGATAGGAGTGATATGGTCTCTCCAAGATTACGCAGAGACCTATCTGGCTGCTGCATTCTGGACTGACTGCAGTTTCCGGACTACGTACAAAGGCAGCCCCACATAGAGCGCATTGCAGTAGTCAAGTCTGGAGGTGACCAGCAGATATACTACTGTTCTGAGGTCATTTATCTCAAGAAATGGACGCGTATCAGCCGAAGCTGATAAAAGGTCACTCTGGCCACTGCCTCAACCTGGGACACCAGGGAGAGTTTTGTGTCCAGAAGCACTCCCTGACTGCTTACCTGTTCCTTCTGGGGAAGTGTGACCCCATCCAGAACAGGCAAATCAAAATAATCTCCCAAGTTTCAACCCTGCACAATAAGTACCTCCGTATTATCTGGATTCAGTCTCAGCTTGTTACCTCTCATCCAGCCCATCACTGCTTCCAGGCAGGTATTTAGGGAGGTTATGCCTTCTCCCGATGACGTTGACATGGAGAAATAGATTTGGGTGTCATCAGCATACTGATGATGACATACTGCACCAAATCTCCTGATGATCTCTCCCAGCGGTTTCATGTAGATGTTAAACAACATCGGAGACAATATGGAGCCTTGAGGGACACCATACTGAAGTTCAGTTTTTGAAGAACAACAGTCCCCGAGAGACACCATCTGGAATCTGCCCAAGAGATAGGAGTGGAACCACCACAAAGCAGTGCCTCCCCGCCCCCCAGACGCTCCAGATGAATACTATGGTTGATAGTATTGAAAGCCGCTGAGAGGTCCAAAAGGACCAACAGAATCACACTTCCTCTGTCCATTCCCAATTGGAGATCATCAATCAGGCCGACCAAAGCAGTCTCCACCCCATAGCCAGCCCGAAAGCCAGTTTGAAATGGGTCAAGATAATCAGCTTCATCCAAGACTGCCTGGAGTTGGGAGACCACCACCCTCTCAATTACCTTGTCCAGCCACAGAAGGTTGGAGACAGGCCTATAGTTGCTCAACTTTGAGGAATCCAGGGTAGGCTTCTTCAGAAGTGGTCTAATAATTGCCTCCTTAAGACAAGGAGGCATCCTGCCCTCCCTCAGAGAAGCATTTAAGATCTCTACCAGGCCTTCTACAGTACAACAACCTCCCTGCCAGATAGTATTAGCCACATCGGGCAAGGGTCAAGAGAACAGGTGATAGGCCGCATCACTCCAACCAGCATCCTCACGAGTCACAAACTGAAACTGATCCAGCCTAACCACATAAGAGGAGTCGCTGGACACCTCCGATTCAGACACTGCAGTAATTGTGGAGTTTGAATCCAAGTCAGTCAGAATATGAGAGATTTTATCCACAAAGAAATCATTAAACACATCACAGTGGGTAATAGATGGTTCCAAATTCTGATTCAAGGGAGGAGGGGCACTCACAAGCCCTCTCACAACCCTGGACAACTCCACCGGATGTAAACTTGCAGATGCAATATGGGCCGAAAAGAATAGCTTCTTTGCCACCCGTATTGCCAGAGCATAGATCTTCAAATGTGCTCTATGTTGTAGTCTGTCAGATTAAAGTCGAGTCTTCCTCCATTTGCACTCCAGTCGTCTACCTCGCTGCTTCAGCCCCCGCAGTTCTTCTGTATACCAAGGGGCCAATTTTGAAGCAGGTCGGAGCAGACGCTTAGGTGTGATCATGTCTACTGCCCTGGTGAGCTTGCTCTTGCAGTTCTCCACCAGGGTATCAACAAGATCACTGGCACAGCCAACACTAAATCCTTCCAAGGCTTCTTGGAAACCTATTGGATCCAATAACCTTCTCGGGCAGACCATTCTAATGGACTCCTCGGCTCTGTGAAGGTGGGGTGTGACTGTGAGTCCAACCTTAACCAGATGGTGGTCTGTCCATGACAATGGGGAAATCACAGGAGTCCCCACCACAGAATACCACCCTGATCAGAGTGAAAGACCAGATCAAGCGTGTGATCTACAATGTGCTTCGGTCCTGAGACCCTTTGGGATAGGCCCATAATTGTCATGGCTACAATGAACTCCTGAGCCACCCCAGATAAATTGGTCCCATAGTGGACATTAAAGTCCCTGAACACCACAAGCCTGGGAGACTCCAATGCCAAACCCGAGACCAAGTCCGTCAGCTCAGTTAGGGACTCCATTGGGCAGTGGGGCGATCAGCACACCAAGAGAAGTCCCAGTCTATCCCTGGTCCCAAACCTAGGTACACACATTCAATATCTTCAGACACTTCCACGGGGATCCTGGTCAGGGAAAGGTTATTCTTATAGACCACAGCCACTCCACCTCCCCGCCCACGTTCCCACACCCGCTCCTCAACAGAATACCCTGGAGGGAGAAGCTGGGACCAGACTGGGCCACCAGCCTCCCCCAACCAAGTCTCTGTAATACATACCAGGTCTGCCCCTTCATCCAGAATCCAATCATGGATAGTTTCTGACTTATTCTGGACAGACCTGGCATTACAGAGGAGCAAAGTGAGAGTCTGTGGGAGGTTGGTACTGCTCCCCAAGGTCAAAGAGCTGGCAAGGCAGCCGGAAGAGGAAACAGCTAATAGATTTCTGACTTCCCTTCCCCTGTAACAACACGCTGACCTGCCAACTTTACTTCCTCTATTCCCCACCACCATCGGAATAGCCATCCCACAGTCAGTGGACACACACCCTGTCTCCCCATCCCCTGACAAACCAAGACACATCTGAAACACCCAGGATCCAAAAACAACAACAGAAGCCAAAACATTTCACCAGGGCCCCGCCCTCGTTGCCTCCTGAAGTGGCTCCCCCAAAGGGGCGACCCCCTTTGGTGTTGCTACCACCACAGTGCAGCAGTCCTTTTATAAGCCCAGAAAGATGGCTACTCTGAGCAGCTGACCCTCAGGAACTGTTGACTCACCCCCTCTGGCCCCGATCCCACACAGACTCACCTGCAGGGCAGCCACAGCCCCACAAGCTAAGGGGCACCTAGGCTGGCAAGTGTTGTAACCCCAGCAGACAGTAACCCCCCAGGCTTTCACCACTGGGCAGCCACTGTATCTGGGAAGCAGATGTTAAAGCCACCTCCTCCCTACAAGGCTTATGGCACTGAGGAGAAGAGAAGGTTAGTGAACCTTCCTGCCTGCCTGTCCACAAAGCCCTTCTTGTGGATTGTGAGAAAGGGCTCAGTGTCTATGACAGTGTGTCGTGGGAAACAGAGCATACATTTTGTTCTGTACTGGGAAAACCCTCACCATGTAACTACTACCTCACATTCTCTTGGGAGGTATTTGAATTAAATCTGCTGCCTCCCATTCCCAAATGTGAGAAATCACTATTTACCATGCATGGTCTATCAAAACTCTTGTTTTATTTGTCAGTTTTTATGTGGGATTCAAATAAATGTTCTCCTACCCACCAAAACACAAAAACAAAATGAGGTCATCCTGTGAGGACTTCATCCTGTCAGAAATGAATGTGCAAATCTTTTTTGAGGTTCCATTGTCTAAAATGTTGAGAACATAATTCTGATTTACTTTCAGATCTACCTCTCTACACTCTTCCGCTTTAGAGGTTGTATGAATGAACCTCCTGGAATTACAGTGGTATAAAGCATGTGCTATCTTTCACCTTGAGCCTTAAAAAAAACATCATTCTCCATTAAGATGCTGCACTAAACTAAGATTTATCTGACAGGCTGAGTGAATACTGATGTTTGATTTGAATCACTAAATCCAACATGCACTGGAGAGTAATTCAATCTAGCAACCTAGACAGTTGTAGTAAACTTCCCACTTTAGGTGGCAAGGACAGTTCCACCAGGCAAATCATCACCAGGGCGCTTTCCAGGTTAGCCGCTCAACAGCGGCAAAATGCTTCTGTTCAGGTGAATCTCATTCAAAATGTAAATAGCAAAACGCCCAGCAGGGGGAGCAGTCTCACGAAAACTAATCCAAAAAACCAGCAACTTTTTAATGACTGATATACAACGTTATCGCACTATATTGCAGCGATTAAATTTGAAACGACATTGGAAATATGAACAGCACCCTGCTGTCAGCATAGGGACTGCTGTGTCACAACACAGGAAGTGAGGAAGCACACTTCAGAGTTACGTCGTGACCCCGCTGCAGGGTTTAATCTGGAAAGCACCCTGGAAGCTTTTCACACGGGGCTTTTGAAGCCCTTTAACTCACATCTCCTCCAGAATGTTCACATATTGGCTAGATTTACCCCGAGGTCCCTGCGAGTTACCAACATCTTGTACTCTGGCGAGTTACCGGGGAGCAGTTCACACATAATTTGGGTTTTTCACTGCACATTAGAGTGTAGCCTGATTTATATCCGGGGTTAAAAAATCCACTATTTGCAGTGTTTTCAGGTGGGGCGGGGGGACGACTCCTAGTTCGCAGTAAAACCTCCCCATAAGCCTGCAATAAAGCCTGCTGTGTGTAAAAGTCCCTGTCATGGCTTTTCCTTTTGCTACATCTGGGTCAAGGAAGAAGTTGCACCTGGTGAAATGCAGCACCCTTCTGTGCCACTTTTAAGGTGCAGCTGAAGCAATGGAGAAGAGGACGGTGCTGCTGCTGTAGCAGCAGCAGCACATTCAAGCACTGTGTCTTAATGACAGGCAAGGTCTGTGGGTTAGAAACAGGCAATCCTACTTCTGTCCAGAATTTATTTCTGCTTCCTGCACTGCTAGGTCATTCTTTATGCCCCAGCCCCATCCCCGCGAGCTGTTCTCAAGCTGGCCACCCTGTCAGCAAGTACAGGAACTAAAAGCATGGGGAAGAGGGGGGAAATCCTATCTCTTAAATCAGAAAGCCTATGACACTTGTGGAATGGGCAGGTCTTTCTTTTGAGGCAATTACTTCCTGGGAAATCATCAAGTGGAAATATTGCAGTTGTACTGCAGCTTCTGTGCACTCCCGAGGCACTTGAATGAGGGCCACCATGTATGAACAAGCCCATAGTGATACAGACTACTCTGTTCAGTGAGGAAATTCATTGCATTACAACCACACACACACCATTCCCTCTTTTTAGCTAATGCTGTTCCATGTTGATAACCCAGCTGGCTCAGAGAGTGCAGTATGTTGTTTAGAATGTTGGTCTGAATATGGCAAACCAAATTTTCACTCAAGCTCTCCTCAGGTATCATGAGCACCAGCCATGCTCATGCTTACAACTGCAAAAGCAAGGAGGAAATTCCTCCCTGTGCTGTCACTCATCTCCTCCAGCTTGCCATTCACACTTATGATCCCATTTGCCTGAAAAGGGGGGGGGGGGTGCTGTAAGTGTGATGGCCAGCCCTTACCCTTCAGACAAACGGGGCTGTAATCATGAATGGGCCGTCAGGAGGGGGAATGACTACATGGGTAAGGACTTCCGACTTTTACTGTTGTGATCATGAGTAAGACTGACATAACGTCTGAAGAGGGCTTCTGCTATGACAGTCACTGGCCTTGGGCAAATTGGACACACACTCAGCTTAATTTACCTCACAGGGTTGTTGTGGGGATACAATGAACTAATCCCCTGGTTATAAATAAATAACTGTGGATATAATGCACAGGAAGTTGCCAATGTAATGGACATGTGGAATCATTTTTGTGGAAATCAGTTCAAATTTAAAGGAATTTAAAGCAAAAATTGATTTATCTGGGAACACAGTCCCAGGGTTGCTAGCAGTTGGGACAAGTAGTTTGTGGTTGGTCCTGAAGAGAGTAGGATTGGCAATAATGAATTTTTGAAGAGGCCTTAGAATAGGTTAACCATAAAAAGACTGGAGCAAGAAAGGTAGTTATTTCCTTTCTATCTTCAAACCCACAGAATTGTTGAAGCGTGTGTGTGTTATCAATCCATCTTTATTGATACAGTCACAGACCAGCAAACAACATATATAGGTTAAACTTTCCGGCTTTAAAACAGTTTTCTTCCAGATTTGAAATATCTCTGATATTATACTCTGGATTTTGCTAACTGCTTGAACAAGCAAGGCAACCTGTGGCTGGCACTGATCTAATTCCCATATAAAACACAGTGTGTTTTTTCTCTTCCAGCATCCTTCTCAATACAGGATTTATTTATTTTTAAGAGCAAAATGGAGGGCAAGGTGTGCAGGCAGTATAGACAAATGTGATTGTAAGTCCTATATTCACGTTCAACAGACTGAGAAGTACAGGTGAAACTCGGAAAATTAGAATATCGTGCAAAAGTCCATTAATTTTAGTAATGCAAATTAAAAGGTGAAACTGATATATGAGACAGACGCATTACATGCAAAGCGAGATAAGTCAAGCCTTAATTTGTTATAATTGTGATGATCATGGCGTACAGCTCATGAAAACCCCAAATCCACAATCTCAGAAAATTAGAATATTACATGGAACCAAGAAGACAAGGATTGAAGAAAAAAACAATATTGGACCTCTGAAAAGTATACAGTGTACTGTGCTTGACTGGCCAGCAAACTCGCCTGACCTGACCCCATAGAGAATCTATGGGGCATTGCCAAGAGAAGGATGAGAGACATGAGACCCAACAATGCAGAATTGCTGAAGGCCGCTAATGAAGCATCCTGGTCTTCCATAATACCTCATCAGTGCCACAGGCTGATAGCATCCATGCCACGCCGCATTGAGGCAGTAATTGCTGCAAAAGGGGCCCAAACCAAGTACTGAATACATATGCATGCTTATACTTTTCAGAGGTCCGATATTGTTCTATTCTTCAATCCTTGTCTTCTTGGTTCCATGTAATATTCTAATTTTCTGAGATTGTGGATTTGGGGTTTTCATGAGCTGTACGCCATGATCATCACAATTATAACAAATTAAGGCTTGACTTATCTCGCTTTGCATGTAATGCGTCTGTCTCATATATCAGTTTCACCTTTTAATTTGCATTACTGAAATTAATGGACTTTTGCACGATATTCTAATTTTCCGAGTTTCACCTGTATGTTTGTTTACACAAGTCTTCTCAGAGAAGGAAATTAAAGGGAAAAATATTGCTTCATCTTTTCTCATAATGTTCTTTCTCCTCCCTGCCCTTAAGGCTCAGTTATTATATAACCCACCTGTTGGGTCTTGTCTGAAAATACTGCACATTGACGCAGAACCATTCATTAAGCATGAAACTGTTTTCAACATAGTGAAGGCCACCAATTCTGGGATTACTGCAGTGCAGATATTAAGGAACACCTCTGAAAGGCCTCCTTTCCTCACACTCTCACTGCTGCTCCATTCCCTCCTGCCTGTTTTCCAAGCTTCTTGGTCCTTCTGATAGTTATTTCTTCATAGGCAAGCTTAGTCAAGCTTAGCAGTACTTTAAGTGGATGGGGTTATAGAGAGCATTAAATGCCAGAGTGCCCATGTTTCTGGGGTTTATAAGAAACAGCTGTTAAAGCCTGCGTCCACAGGCCACCTTGAATGTTATGGTGAGCAAGGGCTTTAGGTAGGGCAGTTCATACTTAAGACCTTGACTTTGTCCCTCAAATTTAAATTTCTGCAGAAGGAACATTAATTCTATGCACAAAATAGCATATGCAATTCAATACACTAATTCCAAACTGCTGCTTTCATGTTTTTGCAGAGGGATGAAGAATGAAAAGGAAGGGGCTAAAAAGATGAGAACTGAGACTATGGCAAAGATGAAAGTATAGGTAGCTATATAGAGAATATAAGCTTAATTAGCAGAATACAGTATTACAATATAGTGCAACTGCTGACTGCACATGTCTCTTTGCAAATAAAAGCTGAGATACTTAGGATTTCAACACCAGATACTAGGTTCCACCTAGAAATCCATGCACTTAAGAAAATCCACCCCTTTTAATGAATATATGTTAACATCTAATTTAATGTGTGATGCCTTCAATAATATATTCTTACACATCATTCACAAAGCTTAGCTGTTGCGTTTCTATGGTTGTTACCTTGCCTAAGGCCGTGGCTGAATGTTGTTTTAACATTTTAACATAGTTTTAACATTTTAAATTTTAATGTGTTAATCTTTTTATTGGTTTTTATTGTCTTGTAAACCGCCCAGAGAACTCACATTTTGGGTGGTATAAAAATGTGATAAATAAATCTCATTTTTTCCCTTTCTCTATATTTATATGTAGAAATCCCTAATATTTAACTTATTTTAAAAAGCAAATTTAAGATCCCATTGCTATAAAACCATGCTGCAGCTCACCATGTTTTTTTATGTTGCGGCATTAATTGGGCCTTATTGAAACAAAAGGTATTTCTTTAGAAAATGCCATGAGTTATGAACTATTTTGAGTTCAGAACACAGGTCATGACTATTAAAGGAAATATTAGAGCACTACAGTTCTTGTACTGCAGATATATTATCATGCATTGGGTCAGGCATCCCCAAACTGCGGCCCTCCAGATGTTGCTGAACTACAACTCCCAGCATCCCTAGACACAATTTTTTGTGGCTGGGTATGCTGGAAGTTGTAGTTCAGCAACATCTGGAGGGCCGCAGTTTGGGGATGCCTGCATTGGGTAGTAAAAAACTTAGGTGGTACATTCATTCTTATGTTACTTGCCACTGTATCTATCTTGAGCTTCCAGCTAATCATGGCTTCTGATAGTACCATCTAAATTCAGGTTAGATCAGATGGTTGGGTTGTACAAAAGAAGGATTCCACCCCACTTTGTTTGGGTCCTGTCTTTTTAAATAAACTTGATCTGGAAATCTGTGGCTCCAATTCTGCACAGTAAGCTGCCAATTCACATAAGTATTTAAGAGAATGCCTTCTTCGTTATGCAGGTACAAAGTTATTTGTACCAGAATCTAGCTGATTTGGGTGATTTGGAGACAAAACAAATCGCCCCTGTGGTCCATTGGCTGGATTCGGCTACAAATCGAATCACACCTGATTCGATCCAAATTGATTCAAGATTCAGATCCCTCCTATTAATTCCCCCAGATTCCCGGCTTTCTTTTTTTTTTTTTAAAAGGTAAGCTCTAGCCCTTGTAGAAGTGAAATTATGGAGCAAAATGTGCGACCACTATTTTTCAAGTGTTTGGATTCTTTGGTGTATTATAACTTTCCCTCAATGAATCCCTATGAGGATTCATTACACACCTTCATTTCTTCTATTCATTTTTACTGTCTTTTCAACAGTGCCAACTGTCAACTGCCATGCCCCTGCTTACTGGGCAAAGAGACACCTTTTAACATGGTGATTCTCTTTATTAAGCAGGGGGAGAGTAACTGGCCCTATCCACCCCCAGCACAGTACCTCCAGTGACTATTGCTGGTGTCTTTCTCATGTTTCCTTTTAGATTGTGAGTCATTTGGGGACAGGGATCCATCTTATTTATTTATTGTTTCTCTGTGTAAACCGCCCTGAGCCATTTTGGGAAGGGTGGTATAGAAATAAATAAATGTGCCAACTACACCCCACTCCCACCCTCAAGGCAGTGGGGCACTACTCAGTTTATGTTCTAGGATTTTTAAAAAATGTTTAGGCTCTTTGGTGTCTAATAACCTTTCCTCATAATGAATCCCTATGAGGATTCATTACACACCAAAGAGTCTAAACGCCTCAAAAATTCCTACAATTTAAACTGAGTACCCAGTACCCACTAGTAGTTGGAACATGGGATACCACAAATTCCCCACCCACACCTGCAAAGCAGTGGGGTCAAAATGAACAGAAGAAATGAAGGTTTGTAATGAAGACACACACAAAATCCAAACACTTAAAAAAAAAACACCTTAAAAATACACTGAGTACCCCAGTGTGTGTGTGTTGGGGGGGGGGGTGTAGTTGACACATGGCAGTTGACAATTGGCACTTCCAAAATGAACAGAAGAATTGAAGGCGTATAATGAATTCTTATAGGGATTCATTATGAGAACATGTTATTAGACACCAAATAATCCAAACATTTCAATATTCCTAAAAATTAAAATGAGTACCCCACTGCCTTGCAGGTGGGAGTGTGGGGTATAGTTGGCACATGGCAGCTGACAATTGGCACTGTCCAGTGACAGTCAAAATCAACAGAAGAAATGAAGGTGTGCAATGAATCCTCGTTGGGATTAATTATGAGGAAAAGTTATTATACACCAAAGAATCCAAACACTTGAAAAATAATGACTGCACATTTTGCTCCATAACTCCACTTCTAGAGCTATAAGCTTAGGGCTAGAGCTTAGCTTTAAAGAAAGATGGGGATCTGTTTTAGGGTTAGGATATGGCAACTTCAAATCCACATTGTTTCCTATGGTAGAAATGTTCAAAATCAGTAAAAACTTTTAAAAATCAACCAAGTGAACTTCTGCCTTGGAATCTGGGTGGTAGGTGGCACCCATGGGTACCTACCCACCACCCAAATATGGTGCCCCTAGGACCTTGTTATGTGGTCTGAATCAGTCCAAATCCAAAGCAAAGCAAACCAAATACAAATCGAATCTTGGGTGATTTGGAGGGGGTAGCTATGGATACAATACAAATCAGGGGTGATTTGTTTGGGGCACAAATTGAATCAAAAAAATCAATTTGTGCACATCCCTAGTTATGAACCTCACTGCCTATTAGGATCTTCGGGGGAGGTTCATCTGAGGGTGCTGCTGGCTCATCTGGTGGCGCATCAAAGGTGTGCCTGCTCTGTAGTTGCCCCAGGGCTGTGGAATGCTATTCCTGCTGAGATTAGAGCTGCTCCATCCCTGTTGGCTTTTAGGAAGCAACTTCAGCCAAGCCTTCTAAGCCACCTAATGGCACAACGGGGAAATGGCTTGACTACCAAGCCAGAGGCTGCTGGTTCAAATCCCCTCTGGTATGTTTCCAGAGACTATGTGGGACTTCCATAGTCCTCCAGACTATGTTTCCCAGATTATGGGAAACACCTATACCGGGCAGCAGCAATATAGGAAGATGCTGAAAGGCATCATCTCATACTGCACAGGAGGAGGAAATGGTAAACCCCTCCTGTATTCGACCAAAGACAACCACAGGACTCTGTGGTCAGCAGGAGTCAACACTGACTCAATGGCACACTTTACCTTTAATGCGTTTTTATGGATATTTCAATATAATTTGTATATGTTTTAACTGTTAAATTCTTGGTTTGTTTTATGCTGTAAACTACCTAAAGACTTTGGTAGTGGGCAGTATACAAATTTAATAAATAAATAAATAAATTAATTAATTAATTAATTAATTAATTAATAAGGGGTTCACTCACTGCTTCTGAGCCACTCTACACCCCACCCACGCTGATGGTGAAGGCTCCATAACTAGTGCACCATTGCATTTACAACAGTACTCCCACTGGCAATGATGGGAGTGGCAGTTCATTGTGCCCTATGTGGCCCTGTGTCTGCTTCCATCACAGCTCTCTTAGGACAATTATCCAGTTAGACTCTTTTGCTCCATTACAGTCATATCCATAATGATCCTTTTCAAAGACTCATGTGGGAGTTCTGCTCGCTCTGTTCCTTGATCAAAAAAGTGAATTACACCTGTTAGTCACTCAGAAAAGAAGGATTACCTATCTGACAAGGCATCAAAGAGTATTTCCCAATCAAGATATTTAACATCTTGATTGGGAGAAGCACCAACACTTCTTTGTCAGGATGCTGCATATCCATAACTTAATAGGGGCTTGGAAAACCCTTTCTTGAAACCCTTTCTTGAAAACCCTTTCTTTTAATTAATACCCTTGTATTAATTAGTTGCTTCAGCAAACTCTGAAGGACAAAAGGATCTTAGCTTGAACTGAAGATTATTCTGTTGACTAGAGAAAATCCCCACCCCTCCACATTTTGAAATTAATAGGCCATAAGAGGCAGGATATGGCATAACTGAATTTACATATTCTAATCTCTACACAGCAAGACTGTCTCCCCCACCCGCTGAAACTTGGTTATATCTTCATTTTGTACAGTCTAACAATTAGTTGATGCTATATAAATGTTTAAAAAATAGTCAAAAATGTGGATGTAGGAGAGCTGAGTGGCAGCAGGAGTATACAATCTAGGCTGGTATTGAAAAATTTTTTCCTGGGGAGAGTAGTGGTGTGTGTGTATTTTGCTGTTAAAATGAAATATCCAAGGTTACAAATCATTGAACTATTCAGCCATAGAGATAAAAATAGCAGGGTGTGCCTATCTCCATAGAAACAGATGTTTCCTGCCAAGTAGCTAGCCAGGAACTAAAAGAGAAAGACCTTGAGTGACCGTATTAGAAGTCCTAGAAATACAAAAAACAAGATGACCGACTTTCTCTTTAAAGTTAATGTATTCAGTTATCCAGAAACCTTTGGTTTAAGATGAGAGTTAAGGTGCTTTCAGTTTTCACACATGCTCTGAAAAGCATGGACAGTATAAGTTAAGGTGCCCATCTTAACTTCTATGCTATTAAACTATAAAGATGTTGTACAGTCTCATATATTATACTGCTTGTGTAATGGCACCATACTGCCCTATTCCTGAAGCATCTGAGCCTTTATGAAGCATCTGAGCCTTATGAAGCATCTGAACCTTACTGTGAATTCTTGAGTTGACAATCCCGACTCAACACAAAGGACATTTTAGGGAGCACATCAACAAAGGCTGTATGACAACATCATCCGGAACTTGTCTCAAGTTCAGGGTGAAAGGTTTTGTGATGCCTCCCTATCACTGGGTTTCACTTCTGTCACAGACCATAGACTTAGAAGACCCTAAAAATGGTAGTAGTTTCTATAATTAATGGTCCCATAGACTACAGAAGATGCTATAGTTATTACTGTCTTCTATAGTCCCTTCTGGTGCTATTTTAAAATTCCCATCCAGTACACAGAGCACCAGATAGAGGGAAGATGAGAGGGAGGACCCTGCACTGGCAAATGAAGAGGTCACACAGTGCCCTAGGCAGGAAAGCTTTCCCTGGCACTCCAGGGGGTTGACTACATTTCCTGGTTGTAGGAGCTCCCCTGCTGAATGATATGATAGAGTTTGGGTTACTTACTCTGGCTCTGGGACTGAAATATAATGGGAATTTCTGTAGCAAAACAGTAAGGCTCAGATAAGACATAAGGCAGTGCAGGACCAGGACAATACGGGGCATCTTTGCTGGTTCCAGATGTTCCATCCTCCTCATCTTGATTTGGACCTCAAAGACCAAGGAAAAGTGTAGCTGCATGGAGGGCAAGTTGAAAGCAAGCACAATTTGTCACATTACATAGCATCATTACTGATCATGAGGCACAAGGAACTTAAAACATTAATCTTAGATTCCAATTTCCTGGCTTGTGGAACTTGAGTCAAAATGAGAAAGACTTAATTCTCATCTTAAACTGGATGTTTTTTGACCATAAAATATGGCACTATCTTTCCAATATAATTATTTATATATCACCTGTTCCCAAAGGGCTCGCATTCTAAAAAGAAACAAAAGGTAGACGCCAGCAACAGCCACTGGAGAAATGCTGTGTTAGGGATAGATAGGGACAGTTGTTCTCCCCGTGCTAAATATAAGAGCATTAGCATGTTTAAAAGTACCTCTTAGGCTCAGTTAGAAGGGAAGGGAAAGTTATCTTACTGGAAGGCATTCAGTTCAGCAAACAAAAGATCCTCATTGCCCTTAAGACACTTGGCACACTGGACATCAGTGGCTGACATGATATGCAGCCTTACAAGAGCAGAGCAAGAGCTCCGCCCTTGCAAGTAGCCTGAAAACTAGCTGTGAGTGAGGCTTGTCTCACAAGCACAGCGCACAAGGAGGGAAGTGGGGAGAGTTCCTTTCCCCTAAAACCAGGAATATGTCTCCGAGGACTGCACGACCATTTAAAAGTTAAATGGCTAGTGAGCCACTTTTCAACTGAGAGATGGTTTGCTGACTATTTAACTTGGGACTGACAAGAATAATATTAGAACTCTAATGCATAATAATAGGGAGTACAGTTGGAGGCTCGGATTGTAAGGGCTCCATGCTGTCATGTCTGAATTAACTCCGAATATACCTGACAGAGAGCTCCAAAAAGTGGTATATAAATGGTAGGCCTGTGCCGTGGATATATCTGATATCAGAACTATATCAATGTTATAAGTATAGTATAATCAGAAATAATTCCAGTCCAATATAGGGAAGACTATATCGGATTGGAATTATCCTATAATATCAGAGATATCGGGGGAAATATTGGAGCCACTTTCGAAGTATCAGAGCACAAAATGGTGGTGAACAGCAGAAATACACAATGGAGTAAATTTGAAGATTTTTTTTCATTATCATGGCTTAGGGGGGAAGCCATCTTCAGCCATCTATTTGCCTGCCTGCCACCAACCCATGTACCTATTTATTTATTTGCTTAAAGGTAAAGCTGTGCTGTCGAGTCAGTGTCGACTCCTGGGGACCACAGAACCCTGCAGTTGTCTTTGGTAGAATACAGGAAGGGTTTACCATTGCCTCCTCCCACACAGTATGAGATGATGCAGTGTAAAAATCAAATGATAAATTACTGGATGTTACATCACTTTCCCTGTGACTCCCTGATGTGACATTACTTTTCTTCCACGATTCTCAGATGTATGTACAATTTCTTGATTACATTTTAAAATTAATTAACCAGATTAACTTGAAATTAAATACAGAGTCCTTCCATCCTTCACTTCGTGTCTGCCAAATTTCAGAGCCCTCTGCCAACTTTTTTTTGGGGGGGGGGTTAAATTCCCCCCATAGCCTTCTATTAGAGTTTTTACTAATACTGTTATCAAGTTTCCAATCAGAAATCTGATAACTGTACAATAGAAATAGTTTTAAAGGCCAAAAAACCCGATACCTACACCTATTGGGATCCAGTATGATACAGTATTTTTAGCTGTGCACCGCCCTAATAAATAGTATAGTAGTAGTCGTCGTCATCATATTACATGCTATTCACATCCATTCATCTGGCCAACTTCTTTGTGCTGTTGTGAGGGGACTGACAGATTCACACCACCACTCCCTTAACCACTGGGTACACCCAGAAACCAATGGGAGTATCCCTCAAAGAACCCCTGCATCATTATGGGGCCAGAAAAATGCTCCCATTGGCCTTTCCTGAGTGTGAGCTATGGAGGAGCTGTAGCACAAGTTGAGACTCAATCAGCACCTCCTCCTTCTTTCACTTTCTTAACCAGCCAATGGGATTGCTCCCAAAAACCCTTGGGAGGACTTGAGTGCCTTTGAGAGAAAGCCCTTTGGTTGGTGGGACAAAGTAGTTGCCACAGAAAGACTTAGCAGCTGCTTCCTCTTCTTCCCATTGGTGGCAAGTCTTCTTCCTCCTAGTCTCCAAAGGTGGGAGAATCTCCAAGAGTAGAAATTGTCTCTGAGAGTGGAAGTTGCTACCACCTAGAGGTGGAGAGAACCCCAAAGGAATGTTTTGCCCTAGAGGTGGGGAGAACCCCAAAGGAATGTTTTGCCCTAGGTTTTGCCCTAGCCTTAAGGGTGAAATTTGTGATTAAAAGACCTCTGCAGTTTTATTTATTTTTTAATCTGAATTCATTGTTTGTATTTGTTAGTGTATTTAGTATTCAGCCTATAAGCAAATATGCATTATCATCATTATCAATTATAATCATCATCATCATAAAGAAAGAATTGAGTTTTACTTAGAAATCAAATGATAATTTAATTAGAAATTTAAAAAATAAATTTTGATAAAAGTAGCAAAATTTCTGAAGGGTTTCTACATATCCCCTACTAATATAGAAATGGAATAAATAATAATAATAAATTAATAATATCCCTAATTATCTTTTATGTATTTATGTCCTGCCTTGTTCCATGACATTCAGGGCAGCTTATACAATTTCATAACAATTATCATGGTCCCCAAAGGAGTCAAAATATACATTGTTATGATCAGCCTGGACAAACAAAGGAAAGTATATGAGCACAGAATTACATGCAACATATTCTGTTTAACGATGCATCTTATTCTAATATGTAATGTGCTACATAATCTACCATGGCACAATTTATGTGGGGGTAGGGGATGGGGAATGGAATGCACTGGATGTTTGCACAGACATTTTCTGAAAGCATTTTCTATTTTACCAACATCTGATGGAGATACATTTATGTGGTGTGTGTTTTTTTTAATATCAGGTTAGAGCATATCTAGTATGCAGGGGATAATCTTGATGGAATTGCTCTGACAGATTAGGCATTGTATAAAATTTTCTATCCCCAAGAAATCATCTCCTGCAATGATGGCTCATGGGATACAGAGATCATTGCCATTAGCAACTATACAATTATAACATTTGTGAATATGCTTTTCCATTTGAAAACAATGGTTATGTTTGTTTGTTGCAATATCTATTTTAAAGATTACAGTAAGAAGATGCATGCTGAGAATATTGGTATGTATTCTTCCCAGCTACAATCCTTCTGTTCTTCAAGGAAGAAAAGTCCATTGCAACAGCCTTCCAGATAAAGAATACCTTCCCGAAGACACGGTCTGGGTACTTAGAGCATCAGTCTGTCAGAAGCCATTAATCAAAAGACCTTTTGCAAAGTCAAGGCTCTCATTCCTACCAATAATGTAAATGTACACATCAAAAGTTTTGTTTCCTTTCCTTGCTAAACCCCTCTGATGTTGCATGGGAGATAGTGGTCTTCTGCTTTATTTCAATAGCTACTGTTGTTGCCCAGGCAATGTATGCCACCCCTCTTCACAAAAAACATGATATTGGAAGACAATCAAGGGCTTTGCAGACTCACTGAACAAACTATCTTGTGGCATGTAACCACAAAAGGAGGAACTCCTTCCCTCCCTTTCCCCTTTGCCATACCAAGAATTGGAGCAGCGGGGGAGGGGGATGTGATTCTTTTCTCCTCCTTGCTTGCAGTGAAAAGAGAAGAATCGCCTTTCTTCCTTTGCTACTCATCTGCTTCACTGACACCTGTCGTGCAAGATCACTATGTATGCAAAGCTACAACCCTCACCCTTCCTTGCTTCAGCCTCTTCCTCTTCCTCCCACACCCTCAGCATCACAATTCCTTCGGTTCTTTCCCCATTTGCTACTCCAGATTCTGCCTCCCATGCACGACCACAGGGGGCTGGTTCTGTTCATACATAACAGAACCAAGGTTATCAGGGCTGTCCTCAGAGAGCCCTGGTGGGTTGTGGGGCCTGGGGCAAATCATCCAGTGCAGGTGGCCCTTCCAAATCTAATGGGGGTTAAAAGAGAGGGGCCCGGGGCGGTCGCCCTGCTTGCCATGCCCTAAGGACAGCCCTGAGGATTATATCCTGGCTTAACACAGCATCTTCAAGCTTCAGGGGCATAAGAAGCAGGGGCGTAGCAAGGTTGGAGTGGGCCCAGAGACAAGATTTTAAAATGCCCCCCCCCTGAAGCTCAGCTCATAAAGTAAAGAAATCTTAAATGAGGCTGAATAGTGAAAATAGAATATCATCCTAAATTATTTTGTAAAAGGTTTTGTAAATTGTGGACGATGCAAGTCATTTAATGGTACTAGAGAAAGACATGCTGTTCTGGTAGCTCCAGGTCTTAACACTCACATCAATTCTGGAGGATGAATACAACTGAAGGAAGCCTGGGTGGGTGTGTGGCTGGGAGAGTCAGTCATGTGACTTGCCGCTGGGGCCCCCCCCCAAGGCAGTGGGCCCCCAGACAACTGTCTCCCCTTGCCATATTATAGTTATGCCCCTGATAAGAAGAATTCTGTTTCTAATTCTAGTCAGCAACAAGCCAAAATTGTTTGTTATGTTAGCCTGAACTATTACAATACCACAGTAATACAGGATCTGAATGTTTCGAGTTCAGATTCTAGTTTATTTTGGAACTTTCGTAGAATTCTTCAGACTCTTGCATGGGCAATGGAAGGAGGTGCATGCTCCCGAGCCAAGGAAACATTGCATGACAGCAGGATATAATTCTGTATTATATACCTGTATAATCTGGTATTACTGCATCTGAAGCAACCCATTGTTTCTCTCCTGGAAGTATAGGTAGGTCTAGACCTGGAAAAGAAGATCAGGCCTGTTTTTTCATCCAATCAACAGAACATTTTAAAAACAATTTTCATCAATCTCATAACCTACATTGTCTTTATAATTCTCAAAAATAAATGTGAATCAGTTCTCTCCATGGTGTCAACAAATTAGCTCTCATGGAAACTATCTCGAGAGTCCTTGTACTGATGTAATTTGTGAGATGCTCTAATTATCACCCATTGGTAGTTGCCAGCCAAATGTGTTTTGACTTTGTAGTCTTCTTCAGTGGCTTTTCTTGGGCAGTTTTTAATACACTGGGCAAGTAGTACATCATATCCATATTTCAACCCAACTAACTTAAAACAATCTGGAGAAAAAATATTTGAAACTAGAGAAGTTAATAGGCCAAAGTACTAGCGCTGGTTCAGTGTATGAGCTGAATATATTCCTGTTGCATTCTTGCAGTGAAATAATGATATTTATGATTTATAAAGCACCTCAAAAATATAGACACTGTGCAAATGTTACAAAGAGAATGCAATGCTCAATGTACTAAGTTAAAAAGTTAGTAACATTTTTCATCTCAATTATCATCACAACAACCCCACAAGATTAGTGAGGTTTACGAGAACTGTGACTTGCCCAACTGTACACAGGCCATATCCTTCCAATTTAGCTTATTTTACTCCTGACAGTAACAGTTTGTGTGGGAGTGTCTGATAACTTCAGCTGCCATCCTCAAACTTTAGCAAAGGGAGATAAGGAAGGAGGGCAGGTTTTTTTGGGAAGATGTTCATTTATATGATTGCTTCAGTCATATCAAGATTTGAGGAGGGGTGGGCACTTATTGAGCAGTGGAAAAGTTTGCAGTCTTAAGAAAGGGTTTCTAAAGCACCAGCAATTACTACTAAGGTGAAATATGGCCAGAAACCCACCACCCCTGCTAACTGGGCAAAGAGGCACCTTTTAACATGGTGATTCTCTTTATTTAGCAGGGGGAGAATAACTGGCCCTATCCACCTCCAGCACAGTACTTCCAGTGACTGTTGCTGGTGTCTATCTTATGTTTCTTTTTAGATTGTGAGCCCTTTGGGGACAGGGATCCATCTTATTTATTTGTTATTTCTCTGTGTAAACCGTCCTGAGCCATTTTTTGGAAGGGCGGTATACAAAGCGTGGTATAGTGGTTAGAGTGCTGGACTAGGACCAGGGAGACCCGAGTTCAAAAAATCCCCATTCAGCCATGATACTAGCTGGGTGACTCTGGGCCAGTCACTTCTCTCTCAGCCTAACCTACTTCACAGGGTTGTTGTGAAAGAGAAACTCAAGTATGTAGTACACCAGTCTGGGCTCCTTGGAGGAAGAGCGGGATATACACGAATAAATAAATAAATAAATAGAAATTGAATGAAATTGAAATCGAATGAATGAATGTTATTGGCAATGTTTTGTTATTTCCCATCTAGTAAGGCTGAAAAAAGAAATCAACTGACATAATTACAGGGCAGGTAGCTGCTGAACTCTCTTTATGTTCTGAAAAGGAAGAGTTCTGACAACCTTACACACACACACCCTTGAATTAAGTCTGTAGTGAGTGGGTAAGAAAAAGTATGTGCTGAAAACCCATCTTGGTCAAGGGTCTGAAGGACAAAATACCTAGGAAGTAAGTGGTATAAAGAGTAGTTGGTGGTCCTGTTGGAAGTTAAAGGACTTTGCGCTCTCTCTTGTCTCAGACAGTGGAGGACAAACTAGTAAGTCAGAGGGCTAGAGGGTCAAGACATTGGTCATCCCTTCTCTACTGCTCTGACACTATCCCTTTGGATATGTAGATTGCTACTCTTAGGGATTAACTTCCTTCCTCTCTCTCTTCCCTACCTGTCCTTCTACCTTGCAACATGGCAAGCTCCTCTCCCTGCACCATGTATGCAGAGAAGATGCAGAATCCATCTGCATCCAGATAGATAGATAGATTAGAGATCCTAACTCCTCACTTTCCTATCTAGAATGGAGTTCCTTAATAAATGCCTTATATATTGATTTGAAACTATGAATTGACTCCAAGTTACTTTACTCTCAGCATACACACATACCTAACTAAATTCCGCTGTGTTGTGCCTCTGTGCACTCTGCTATAATGAGAAAGGGATTCTCTCACCACAGAGAATTTCCAACAGGTCCCACAAAATATTTCCTGCTCTCCTATCCACCAGACTGGAACCATACAACAAAATGTCAGACAATACAATTATAGAATATTATGGCCCTATAGCTTGAATTAGTTATTTTTAAAAGCCTTTGTTGTTTAAAGAAGCCTCATTCACTCATGGTCTACTCCAAAATAAGCAGCAAAAGCCAGTACAGCCAGGTAAGTAGAAGACTTCTCCAGCCTCCCAGGAGCCAAGCCAACCCCTTAGTTTCATTTCTGGCCAGGAACTGGACTGTGTGTGTGAAACCATATGTGCAGTGGGTTACAAGTTATCTCCCCTGCAGATTTCAGCTGGTCTGGTACTGACCTATCCCTCCCCTGCTGCCCCAGTCCCTCCTACCTCATGGTCTTAGACAGGGAGGAGAAACTAGGCTGGAAAGCAAAGTGGAAGGTTTGGCCTAAACCCAAACGACTGTATTTTCTTGGAGGAACCTGGCTCATTTTCTGAATAAGTTTGGTTAGTAAATGAACAACATTAATTACCTTACCTTTAGAAGTATTTAATAGATAGCAAAATCTTTGCTCCCCTAATAATGTATTCTTGGGGAAATGGTCATCTCAGAACATCTCATCATTGTTCTCATGAGAAACCTATACACAGGTCAGGAATCTACAGTCAAGACGGAACATGGTGAAACAGACTGGTTCCAGATCGGCAAAGGAGTAAGACAAGGCTTTATACTTTCTCCTTATTTATTCAATTTATATGCTGAACATATACTGAGAGAAGCTAGATTGGAAGAAGATGAGTGTGGTTTTAAAGTTGGAGGAAGAAACATCAATAACCCGTGCTATGCTGATGACACCGCTCAATACCTGAGAATGCGGATGATCTGCAAGCTCTAGTAATGAAAGTCAAGGAGCACAATGAAAAAATTGGACTACAGCTAAATGTAAAGAAGACTAAACTAATGGCAACAGGTAAGGCAACCAGCCCTCAGAATTGATAATGAAGACATTGAAGTGGTGGATAGCTTCTGCCTTTTAAGATTGACCATCAACAGTAAATGATCCAGCATACGCCACAGACTAGCACTTGGTAGGGTTGCAATGAAGGCTTGGAAAGGATATTTAGATGCTGTGGAGTGTCTATACCTACAACGATTAGAATTGTTTCGACAATGGTTTTTCCCGTGACATTCTATGGATGTGAAAGCTGGAATTTGAAGAAGCAAGATTAAAAAAGTATTAACGCTTTTGAACTTTGGTGCTAGAGAAGACTTTTGAGGATAACATGGACAGCCAGGAAAACAAATAAATGAATCATAGAACAAATCAATCCAGAATTTTCACTCAAGGCACAAACGACAAGGCTCAAAATATCATACTTTGGACACATTATGAGAAAACTCTGCTCCCTTGAGAAGTCCATAGTGCTGGGAAAGATTGAGGGAAAGAGAAGAAGAGGATGACCAACAGCAAGGTGGATGGACTCGATTACGATAGCAATGAATGCACCACTGAGAGACATTAAAGGCCAAGTTGAAGGCAGATCATCCTGGAGAAAATCTATCTGTGTGGTCACTAAGAGTCAACACGGACTTGACAGCACTTAATCTCTCTCTCTCTCTCTCTCTCTCTCTCTCTCTCTCTCTCTCTCTGTATACATACACAATGTAGATGGACAAGAAGATTTTAAGCAAAAGGTGTTGATATAGGAGAACACCATGTGTGCCATGTAGCCATGGTCTATAAAGAAAAAGAAATAGGAAGAAGTAGGAAAATCAGTTGATACTGAAGGCAGGGGTACCTCAACTTTTTCTTAAGAGAAATCAGATAAACCATGCTAAAACGTCGGCTAGTAACAGTTTAGTAACATAGGCAAGCAGCAACATATTCTATGTAACCTGACATAATTTATTGTTATAATTATTGTTTTATGGATTTTTATTGATGTGGTATTTTTTTGTACACCCCCTTGGGATATTTGTCTGTGCAGGCATTATATTAATCTAAGTACAATAGAAGACAGCTGACAGAGGACGTTTATGTTTTAATTAAATGAAATGAATGAATATGAAATGCCTGACTGAAATGCTTCAGAAGGCTTGCATAGAGATGCTACAAGATAGATGTGCCCTAGGGTACAACTTTTTCTACCCTAGTATTGCAAGTTACACTGCTTGCATAGCTTGGATTCTAAGCATGCACCCAGTATGCTTGTTTAGGGAATTAGGTACCCTAAAGTTTTAGGTGTTGTTGTTGTAAGTTTCTAGCCTTTGTAATTCTTGTGATATTAATGGAAATTTTCAAGCAATTCTGCCTGATGGTTCAGTAAGAAAAAAGCTTGCTCCTGCCATTCAGTATCTAAGCCAGTGAGTGAAAGCTATGGTTATGACTGACATGGTATTTGACCAATGAAGAAACTCTGCTAGCTGTCCAGAATCTGGTAAGAGAAAAGAGGAACTTGGTATATGGCATGGGATAACATTCCTGGCAAGCCCTCATAATTGCTATGTAGTTATTCTTTGAGTCATTGGAAATTAAGTTCTATGCAAGCACATTTCTCTGGTGCATTGCTATCTGTTAATGGCACAATGTGAGGTCTGGACAGGACAGTGTGCCTTTAAGCAGTTTTAAATGGACAGGACAGTGTGCCTTTGAGAGGTTTTAGATGATAAATCCACTGGCCCCTCAGACTCTTGTGGGAGAAAAGTATGTGCATGCATGTTTTGCTCCCCCTCCCCAAGTGCTCCATTGTTCTGCTGCATAATTGCATGGGGGCAACTGCCCTCACCACACAGTTTAAATGCAACTTAAAGTGTTTTAGTCATGTAGGGAAGGGGCACTTCAAATCATGTGGGGGGCCCTCGAACAATGATGCAGTGTCACTCTGATGGAGCTCTTGGGAAAACATTGCAGCCTTCAGCCAGCCTGTGGCCATTTTTCTTCACAAGTCCCTGTCAGAGCAAGCCTACATCAACACTTAATGTCATTCTTGGCATTCTGGGAAAGAATGGTGGCCACCAGGAGGAACACTACTGCTGCTTTTGCCCCCACCCATGAAAATAATCTCCCTGTGTTGCTACCTAAAAAGGGTACGGGGGTTGGCTCAATGAGCAATGCAAATAATCGTTTTACAAGCTAAAGGATACTTTGTTTTTAATATCCAACTGCTAAGGGTTAGATGTTAGAAGAATATAGATCTCAATATAGATCCAATATAGATCCAATATAGATCTCAAAATGTCTGATATAGATCTCAAACAAAGATCTCACCATCGTACTTGGAATTTCTCTTTTCATTAGGTCATATTAAAGAAACATTACTTAATTAACAGGTTGATCTATTCAATTTGCATAAACTGGAATATAAAAACAAGTCATTCTAGTAAAAACTAATCAGCCTACTTTCCTTTCACTGTCTCTACAACTGGACTAAATCTAGTTTGAATCAAGGTCCACAAATCAGATCTCTTTCACCTCAAATGTTCATGCATCCACCATCTTGGATAGGAGTGGATGACATCATTACAAACGACACCACTGAGGTGTCCCTGTGTGTCACTCACTACAACTGTATCAAATTTGGTTCAAATTGGTTAGTCAGTCCCCAAGTTAGTGCACTTGCACCTCAAAAGTTCACACATCCACCATCTTGCATTGGGGTGGATGACATCATCACAAACTATGCTGTTGAGGTGGCCCTATGTATCCCTACAACTGTACCCCATTTGGTTCATATTGGTCCAGGCATTGTAAAGTTGATAGTGGGGGACACACAAACGGATGCAGAGAGAGAGAGAGAGAGAGAGAGAGAATGAATGCTGGGTGATCTCATAAGCCTACTGGAAAGTAGACTAAAAACCAATAGTTTGAAAGAGCTTTCCCCAACTTCGCTCTGCACATGATTACAAAACACACCACAAAAATGGTGGGGAAAGGGGCACATTTGTGTCCTTGGTTTGCATAATATGCAAATAAGTATCAGGATTTGGGGGGGGGGCTGGAATATGATGCTGTTTATTTTTTATTATTATTTATTTATTCAATTTCTATACTGCCCTTCCAAAAATGGCTCAGGGTGGTTTACACTGAGAAATAATAAATAAATAAGATGGACCCCTGTCCCTAAAGGGCTCAAAATCTAAAAAGAAACATCAGATAGACACCAGCAACAGTCACTGGAGGTACTTGGATACTTGGAGGTACTTGCTGTTAATGGAACTGCTCCTGGGGAATTGGCAGAGACCCCATGCAATGTTTTTAGGCTTGTGTAGGGGAATTAGCAAGCTTAAAATGGAGCAGTCCCACCTCAGAATAAATTTGTTCAAAGCTTTGGTCACGGAAAGAACTGAATGGAGAGGTTAAAGTTCAAAAATAGAATAAGGTTTATTTGAAGGTTTTTCAGGGTACAGGAAGAGAAAATAATGGTTAATGAGCAATGTTATTTAAAACTAGGAAGACTAAGAGAATAAAGAGATTACCAAGACTATATTACAACTCAGAGGGAGGCAATTTGGCATGAATTTCCAAATTCACTTCACTCAAGCCTGGCAAGAGAAACAGGTTTTGGATTTTAGAAGGAGGGAGAGGAAAGGCAATGAGAGATTTGAGAGCAAGAGTTAAATACTACCTCAATCCTTCCTGGAGGGCTGCTCTTGTAGCTTAGTCATTACTGAGGGGCTTCTCTCCTCCGAGGTAGACAGGAAGGCGGGAGTGGGAATTTTTTCTCACACAAAAAACTCAGGTCACAAGATATGTAATTTACAATTTAAGAAGATTTTTTTTCTGTGAAGACATCTAGTGACTTGAGTTAGAACCTCAAAATATGTTCATTAATGGGTTTTTCACCAACACACTCATGTTGATATTAAACTAATATCAAGAGAAATTAGTCAAACGTTTAACAACACAAAAGTACAGTTGTCAATGCATTTACTTTGGATAATCCTGCAAGAACCACTGAAATACTATGGAATAAGTGGACTGCAGAATTTATATATCAATTCTGGAGAGACATGAGTGCAGTCCCTGAAATAAGTAGTTTTAACTTACACCGGAAAAGATGTAAAAAGGGATGCAAACAAAAAGGATCTGGTAAACAAAGTTAGTAATGTCAGCTTGTCTGAATTTGTACCGAAGAATGACAATTATGCCAGATAAAATTCACTTCTCTTCATATATCTTTCCAGCCAGTTCTTAGAAACATTGAGCAGACTGCAGTGGAAAACATAAATGGTTTCTTGCAGCTTGATACACACCTGGACTGAAGTCTATTGCTTAGCAAAAAGAAGTGTAACTGAAATGTCAAAAAGCCCCAAGTTTCAGTCTTGGAGACATCAAATTAATTTCTGTCTGTACTGCTGCAGCTGAAATTTAGTTTGATACTGCAATAAAGGGATGTTGATAGGTATCTTTTTTCTTTTTAAATGGTTGATTATTATTATTTGTCTCTGTAGGTGCTTATTTAGTAGGATTCTTAGTGCAATTGCAATCTGCAAAAGCATTTCCATGTTGCAAAGCACAGCTTAAAACAGGCAAAAATGGGGACCCAATCTTGCCTTCTCAGACTACCTCTAACTAGACAGAAGATGTGGGCAAGAGCCTGTCAGAATTAGTATAACTCCTGGAGAAGAAAGGAAGCATATTATTCCACTAAAAGCTAACTCCTATTATCAGTTATGGTGTTGTGACATTTTATTTCTTTTAGGAGAGAGAAAAACACACAGCTAGATGAACACTGCAAATAATCAGCTTTGGAGCTATAACAACAGTTTGACTGGGAATGGGAGCGGGGTACAAGTCCAATCACAACTTAGACACCCCCACCTGGCTGGAAAAAGTTCATGTCTAAAGTGTTCCCCTAAAGTGGGACTTTGTTAGCCAGCCCTTCTATGGGTAGCATAGTTCCCTTCAGTTCCAGTTTAAAATTTATGCTGATTGTCTTAACTTATGCTAATTATCTTTCCTCTCCTTAAAACAGACTGAAAATAGAAATGCTTCCAGTATTTATTAATTTATTTAAACAATAGTATATCCCATTCCTCCAGCACAATGCTACTTGGGGGGGCTTACAATCAAAGTATAAAACCAAGTATCTACAATGAAACAATAAAAGACAATAAAACACAGCACAGCATAATAAAACACATTAAGACACATTAAAGGACTGAAAAGAATAAAACACAGCAAGATAAAATAGCTAATCAGTTGGATCCAATCGGATAAAACACAATTATTCAAGGATTGGGCCAGGCAGCTGGTCTCTTTCCAGATCCAGAATTAGATTTTATAGGATACTATATGAGCCAGGAGCTAGTGTCTACTTCTTCCTTTATGGGCACAAAGAGATTGAAGTTGTCCATTTTCCTTTGGTCTGATGCTTAAGAGCAAAGAGCAATAAGACCCTGGTGGCGCAGTGGTAAAACTGCCGCCCTGTAACCAGAAGGTTACAAGTTCGATCCTGACCAGGGGCTCAAGGTTGACTCAGCCTTCCATCCTTCCGAGGTCGGTAAAATGAGTACCCAGAATGTTGGGGGCAATATGCTAAATCATTGTAAACCGCTTAGAGAGCTTTGGCTATAGAGCGGTATATAAATGTAAGTGCTATTGCTATTGCTATAAGAACAGCCCTGCTGGTTCAGGCCCAAGGCCCATCTAGTCCAGCATCCTGTTTCGCACAGTGGCCCACCAGATGCTGCTGGAAGCCACAGGCAGGAGTTGAGGGCATGCCCTCTCTCCTGCTGTTACTCCCCTGCAACTGGTACTCAGAGGCATCCTGCCTTTGAGGCTGGAGGTGGCCCACGGCCTTTCAACTAGTAGCCATTGATAGACCTATCCTCCATTAAGTTATCCAAACCCTTCTTAACGTCATCCAGGTTGTTGGCTGTCACCACATCTTGTGGCAGAGAATTCCACAAATGGATTATGCATTGTGTGAAATAGTATTTCCGTTTGTTGGTCCTAGATTTTCCGGCAATCAATTTCATGGGATGACCCCGGGTTCTAGTGTTATGGGAGAGGGAGAAGAATTTCTCTCTATCCACTTTCTCCACACCGTGCATGATTTTATAGACCTCTATCATGTCTCCCCACAGTCATATTTTTTCTAAACTAAAAAGCCCCAGGAGTTGTAGTCTTGTCTTAGTGTACATACTTTTACACTAAATTAGAAATGCAAGAGCAAGACATTACTGTGTTTCCACAGGCCCCAGGAATGTGATTCATCTCATGCCAATTGCATGGCTCCCATGCCATAGCAGGGGTTGTAAGAAAGGATGGGGGAACAGCATGGGAATCTGTGGGATGCAGCTAGTGAATGGAAATGGATGGATCCCAGTCTCTCTTCAAAACTGCTATGTGAATGGCCCCTATACTAGTAAACTGCAACTCTACTCAGAATGACCCTTGATAGTTAACTGCAACTCTGCTCTATATCAATAGCTCCAGTCCTGCTAACCACAGGCAAGAAACTACTCTCACACAAGAATGGGTGCCCTTCTGATGTACATCTTAATTTGCATCAAAAGACACAACTAGTTAGTTCACTGAGGCTCAGAGCAGCATCACAGTACAGAAAGGAATGTGCATTTGGATGCACATCCACACCAGCAATTGTGGAATGCCTATGTACACATGCAACATCTCTTTTGCTCGGTTGAACATATACATCTTGTAAGAAAGACCCACACATTTATCATATCTATTTGTAAGGCTCCTTTGGGAGCCTGGAGGAAGAGCTGCATCATAAGCATAAGCTCATTATGATCATTACCTTCTTTCATACCAGCTGAGCACAGTGAAATCAGGCAACACACACCATTCTATATACATTACCTTCTCCCTTTCCCTCTTGCTGATCTTTTTTATGCAAATAGGGGGGTTTTCTTCAAAATAAAAGTGCGGGGTACATAGCTGTGTCTAGAAGGCAAGGGTTTGGAGAATGCCCAAGCTTCAATTCCTGACATCTCCAGGCAGGAGAAGGAAGACCCACCTGAAATTCTGGAGGGCCACTGCCAGTCAGTGCAGGAGCTAGATAAAACAAGGGTCTGACTCAGTCAGCATAAGCAGCTTCCTGGGTTCACTATGTAGTGCCTACAATCTGATCAAAATGCTAATCCACATTGCCAAATCCCCTATCCTAGCTTGCATTCTGCCCTAGAACCCTGCTGAAATACAAATAAAAGAAAGCAATAGAAACATACTGTCCTTGGCACGTGTGAGAGAAATAAGTAGAACTAGCTGATCCGGTGCAGACATCTGCACCCCTAGTTCTTCCTCCCCCCCCCGCAAATGTCTTCATTTTGTCCCCATCCCTTCAGCCAGTTCGTTCTCATCCCCCATCCCTTTAGCCCGTTTTGCCACCTGTGCCACCTGCTTGGCTGTCCTCCTCGCAAGGAGATGGGCAGTTAGAGCCGACATGCGCTCTCCCACCGGCTTGCAGTAGTGGCTCCTCCTCCTCAACCTCCCTCCCTCCTCGGCAGGCTGACTCGGAGAGGGGCTCCCCCTGCTGTGCTCTGCTCTGTTCTGCCCTGCCAGGAAATCTCACGAGAGATGCCACGCACAGGATTAGCCATGAGTATGCCTTCGAGAATTATATAGATAGATAGGAAAAGATGACACAACTGCTGCCCTTGCCAGAGGTGAAAGTGGACAGGAATTGAAAGCTGCAGAGTGCCAGCAAACATAGTGCATTTAAAAATAATAATCCATATTCATCATTAAGCTTAGAATATTGCAAAAGGATAGCTGTATAATTACAAAAAAGAAAAAGTATGATGCTTGTAGACGAATGAATTTATTGCGGCATGAGCTTTCCAAGGCAAAAACCTCCTTCATAAGGTGCATTTTATAGCCCAAGTAAATCTCTTTGATTGTAATGCAGGATACTTCCAAATAAGCATACTAAAGATAGCAGCCTTAGAGTCTTGCTACAACTTCATGGGAAGTCTGGCAAAATATCATGAATTTTCATCACTTAGCCACTTCCATCCTATGGCACTCTGCCTCTGATAGAATGGTGACCAAAGGTCTCTGTTGTTATTGTAGCCTCGCCATGGGACTGCTGTACAGACAAAACATGGTTGTGACAGGAACTGGAAATGACACTTCTGGGTCATGTGGCACCAGGGGTGATGCTTTTGGTCTAGGAGTCATCCACTGCTAGTCCAGCGACTGGCATTGCATAGCTCAGGGAATTAGATTGATGGATGCAATTCTGGAGGCATTTTATGTCTGGTGTTGGGGATGCAGGGATGATATGGCCCTGACAAAAGGGGGTGGGGATAGTTAAGAAATGATTTGTAGATCAAGCCATTCTAGTTTATTTTCAGAAAGGGAAGGATAGTAATGGGAGTTTGAAATGTCCTTGAAGTAGAAATCTTGTGCATATGTCAGATCCTCTGTGTGTTTATTCTAGTGACTCAGAATCAGTTAAATGGGATTTACTTCCAAGTTGCAGCCTTTCACATTTACTTGGAAGTAAATCCCATTGAATTCATCAGAGCTTACTTCTGAGGAAACATGCAGAGAGCATCGAGCTGCATGCCTCTTAATCTCTGGTCAACTGAAGAATAGCAGACACAATACACTACCATTTGCGATGAAACTGAAAAATATGGTGGGGGGATCTGTTAGAAAATAAAAAGGACAAGAAAGAGTGAAGTAAAATGAGCGATGCTGCAGAAAGTGTAAAACGGCGATGGAAGCAGGTGAGAAAAAAGGGTCGCACTCGCAACAAAAGGAGAGGGAGGGAGTGGCAACTGGATGGAGAATGACAGCTGTGAGGTGAAAATGGGAGGAGGGAAGAGTGTTGAGTGTGCGTGAGATAGACTGGTGCTTTATTAAAATGTTATGATTTGGGTCAGTCTCTCCAGGGGGACGCGCAGGGACGCAGCGCCGGTACTTGTCGGCTTCTCCCTGGCTGTTGGGGTGGGCATGGCTGTCGTGGAGGGCGCCTACACTTCTGAATTCGCAACAACTTAATTGGTAACCGGTGAGACCCCAGGGGTGAGCGTAGACTCTTATTTGACGTTCCGAATCAGACTTTTTGGATCTTGTTGCCAACCAATGAATACACTTCCGCTTTTCACGCGCTCTCGGGCTGGCACATTGATAAGAGCAGCCAGGTTCGCCTCTGTTAGGCCTTGGCTGAAATAACCGCGCCCCGGCCGGGCTTCTTCGAGCGGCTCATGTCTGCTTTTACCCGACGCGAGGCGGAGCCGCCCTCTGGGCTAATGGCAAAACAAGTGCGCCTAGTTACATGTGGAAAAGGCATGGCGTGGCTGTGGCTCCCGAAGCTCGTCTTCTCCTCGCCGCCTCCCGGGATCTGGGGCAAGAAGAAGGGGCTGGGAACGAGCGCAGGAGAGCCGCGCCTGCGCACTACAGACCTCTGCCCCCTCCCCCTTCGAAGCCGCCACAAAGCGCGAGTGGATGTTGCATGAGGGCTTAGTGAAGCGTAAGCCGCCCAGGGAAGCCGGTTGCCAACGTCTGACTGGAGCCCGGAGGAGAGGGAGGGAAGGAGCAGCAGCAGTCGTCGACTCTTCCTTGACTTGACCCGCGCGCACGAGCATCAGAACAACAACACAGCCCCTCTAGCGCTCCTCTTTCTGCATCTCCCTCTTCACCCACCGCGCTCTTCCATGCAGTTGCTCGCTATCTGACTGCTGCTCTCCACATTGGCTGCTCCTCCGTGCCCGTCTGTTTTGCAAAGGAGGAAGAAAGGCGGGAGCAACACGTTGTTCGAAGCGCGGACTCTCGGCGCTGCTCCCACCGAACTTGCCACGGGGATTGGAAGCAACTTTGCGGCTAGTCGGGTTACTAATTGGCGCTCTCCCTGTTTCTCTCTCTTTCCGAAGAGAACCCCTTGCTACTAGCGCAGCTCCCTGAACTGCGATCCTTCCTGTCAGCCCGAGCGTTCTCTGCTGATTTTTGCAAAGCTCTTCCAGCGCTTGGGTTGCAGGCAGCAACCTGTTTACGGCGAGGTGCTTGAAGAGGAGCGCGATTCCGCCTTTCGCAATTGAGGCAAGCAAAGCGAATGGAGCGCTCTCCTAGCCTTTTCCCAGCGATCGCTCTTTGCAAGCAGGCAACCGGCTAATGGCAATCTCCAGAGGATGCAACGCAGGCAACCTCAAGGCAACCGTCGCTGGAAAAGGCGGAGCGCTGGCTGGGATAGGCGGGTGGGTGTATGTTCCAGCAGTGCCGCTTTCACTGGCTACATTCATCATCGGAGACGTGGTTGATGCAACTTTTCATAGTCTGTCCCACTCCCGAGAGGCTGAAGTGGCCGCGGGAGAAAAATCCCTCGCCTGGACAAGGAAGAGTCTTTTTTCCTTCTATTTTATTTTCTTCTCTGTGAGGTTTGGTTCCTCCTCTCTCTCGGTGATCTTGGATACATCTGGCGAGGACATGACTGGAACTTGAAGCCTGTCGAGGCGTGGGATGGGGGAAACCAGAAGCAAAACTCAGTATCATTTATTGATGACTACTCTCCGGATTACTTCTCATCTTTGTACTTGGTGTGGCTTAGCTTATTGGTGAAATGTGCCTAAGTGGCAACCTCACCAGCGTGGGCAGCTGCTGTTTCTAAAGGAGCCTTGGAGGGCACCCAGGTTTCTTCCTGACCATGCATCCTCTCAAGCCACACTTTGGCTTGGCTTGGCTTCTGGCCACTCTGTCTTCCTTTGCCCAAGTGGCTTTGCCCCAGGCACCACTGGAAGGAGATGGGCTTGAGTGGCCATTGGACGTTGGAAGAAAGAGCAAGGAGTGTGGATCGTGGTGCCGGGTGGCTTCTCTACTGCCCCAGCAAGTAGCACCCAGACAAGAAGTTGTCTGGCCTATGGGGGGAATCCCGTTAGGAATTGTTGCCCGGACTTCCTTGAAGAAAGAGCATTTAGGTAGATACAAAGCTGCAGCTAGAACCCTGCAGGACTGGGTCCCACTGGAGGATTACATTGGTGCCAGGGACTGGACTGAGGCTCAGATTACTCCCCATGGAGCTCAGGCTCTGAAACCAGGACATCAGACTGAGGGCCCTTTGGAAGAACATGTCGAAAGCAAATTGAATGAAGATCATTCCGTAGCCTTCGGGACTGGGAAATACTTGGATCTCCATAAGGTTGAAGTACAGGAGAACGGGCTCAGGAGAGGCAGAGTAGGAATTAGCCTCAGGAGGCATACAAGAAGCAAGCGGGGAGTTGGTGAACCCCAGGTCAAAGGGAGAGCAGGAAAACTAATGGCTTCCAAGAACAGCCATCTTCTCAGAAGTTTCAATAACTCAGTGAACAGTCAAACAACTCCTGCTAATGTGATAGAGAAGGATATTCCCCAGTCCCTGCCCTTGAATGGATCTGCTGTTCATGTGGGTGAAAGGGATGCTGGCACCCACAGGAATGGTACATTCCGGCCAGCCCGGGTCAAGAACCCTTTTTACCCACTGACTGAAGAGTCTTATGGTGCCTATGCGGTCATGTGCCTGTCAATAGTGATCTTTGGCATTGGGATCATGGGTAATATGGCAGTGATGTGTATAGTGTGCCACAACTACTATATGAGGAGCATCTCCAACTCCCTACTGGCCAACCTAGCCTTTTGGGATTTTCTCATCATTTTTTTCTGCTTGCCTCTGGTGATTTTCCAAGAACTCACTAAAAAGTGGCTGCTAGATGATTTCTCCTGCAAAATTGTACCATACATTGAGGTAAGCATAATTCAGTATTACAACCTGTAATTGCATAGTGGCTTTCACACACTGGGATCATAGCCTCATTGCTCTCTTAATGGTAAGTCTTGTGAGAATGCATATTTCCTGACAATTTAGTGAAGAGTCATTGTCCCTTGCCTGGTCTTCGAAAGACGTTTGGAATATTCAGCTCACATACTTTGCTTCATTTTCACTTTTAAAAACCTTTTGTTTGTTAATTTTTGATGTTTTTCACGTTCGTTTTAGGACATGAAATGGTTTAGCTTATTGATTTATTCATTTTACTCTGTTGCTTAGAGGGTGTATAATTATCTTATGCACCTGTGATTGGTTCTGCTAGAATACTTGCATTTTAAGCTGGTTTAGTCCCAAAGACTTCAGTAAGATTGGCATCCTGATCCTAAGCACATGGTGTGAGTGTAAGTCAATTGAAATAAGTGGGATTTACTTCTACAGATTGGTTCTGGTCGACAGATTCTCAGCCACAGGAACTATCTGTAATAATTCTATTCTTGTACCCATATAAGTATTCTTAGGAAGATGATCTATGCATGGAAGACTACTTTTATATGTTGATAACAATTTCTGGATTGGGGTGGCAGGATTGGTTAGAATTAGGATTAAAATTTGTATTCCTTTGCATTTTGATTTGAAGGGAGGATAGCAGTGATTTAAAGGCATACTTGGAAGTAAGTCAGTGAAAGCAGGAAAATTTATTTCTAACTTCTAAGTAAAGGTGTTTCAAATAAATGTTACATTGATTTAAATCTAAGTATCCACTTTAATTGGTGGATTAAGAGACCATAAAAAACTATTGAGTGAAAAATCCCACAAATCCTCTCTATGCAAACATACAGTCACAATGAAAAGGGACATATTTATTTAAAGATATTATTTATTTTGATTGATTGATTCCTATATCACCCTTCCAAAGATGGCTCAGGGCGGTTTACACAGAAAAATAACAAATAAATAAGATATATATCCCACATTTTCACAAAAAGTTCCAAGGAACCTATATATCATCAGAATAGAGAGCTTTTAATGTGTATATTACAAACACATAGGCTTGTGTTTTGTATGTGTACAACTGACAGAAATGCATAAAGGTACACACCCACACTCTGTAGGTATGTAATTATATTACAAATTTAAAGATACATGTAGTGTGGAAAAGGTTATGTATTGCTCTTACTACTTTAAGATTTCTCAGCTCTTGTTGCTTTTTAGTTCTGCGGAAGAAAAGAAATGGTTCCCCCACCCCCCATCTAAAGTTAGAAAATGAAGGCATGAAAAATTTGGCTTGATAGAAAACCATAAATGCGATAGATGCATTATTAACATAGCCAGTTAGTTCCAAGTCCCACGCTTAGGTGCCCCCCCCCCTAAAATGCTTTGGGTTCCATTTAAATCCCTGCTTCTTGACAAGTGCACAGATATCTTGCCAGCCAAGCTTTCAGCCAGCTGGCTCTAATCCTGCTACCATTCAGGTTGTCTGTTTTATTTATTTACTGGAAAACCTCTACAGCTGCTTGGTAGTGTGGAGTAATTCTGGCAGGCTATTACTCTGTCTGTGTGACAATATGTTTCACATCATTCATTTAAATAACAGCAGAGGTGTAAGTGAAGGGAAAAAATAGTTCTTGCCTTAAGTCTTAAGAAGGACTTTCTATTGATTATATTTACATTAAATTTATGTTAGGGATTATCCTGATGAGGAGTGGGTGTGAATTAGCACTCTCTCCTCCCAGTTGTGTTGTATGGGAGGTAGGCTGACATGAAGACATATTGCCCAAGATGTATGGTTATAAATGGTCTCCTTTATGGCCTGAACATGACCCTGGACCATAGAATTCAACATACAATGCAGCATACCTTTTTCTACCACAGAACTAGACACAAAGGCCCTGTTCACACATGCATACAGGTGTCTTACACATGCACATGTTTTTGTAGCCCGATTCAGACATTATCTTCAGTGCATGCCAGGGGCGTAACTACTATTAGGTAAGGGGAGGCAGCTGCCTGGGGCCCCCCATGCCTTGAGGCCCCCCCCCCAGAGGCAAGTCACATGACTATATATTGTGAAGTGTGTGTGTATCAGTGAGGGGTCCATTTTAACATTTTGTCTCTGGGCCCACTCAAGCCTCGTTACGCCCCTGGTGCATGCACCCTCTGTGTACAGTATACACATACAGATCTGTATGTCCATACTGTTCACACATTATGTTCAATGCACACAACAGGACACTTCTTGTCTGTATCCTGCGTTTTAAGGAGCCTGTACCCAGGCTCACTTTTTAAAAGAACAGATGCATAGTCATTTAAACAGATACATGCATATGTGTAAAAACACCTATATGCCCATACAAGGTAATGTCTGATTGTACATGCAGTCATTTTAAAAGTGCACTGTTCTATGTGTATTGAACATAATGTGTAAATAACTGTGCACAATTAGATCTGTACACTGTATACAGATTGTACACATATTGAACATAACATAAACAGGACTGAAGATACATTTACATGTCATTATAAAAAACTGCCCATTCATTCAGAGTTTGATTGGCAGTACTGGAGCCATTATCCTCAAAGTGTCAACGTGGTGAAGATTTGGGGCCTTAGAATACTCCCTAGTGGCTGACCCCAGGGAAGGGTGTAAATAGGACCCATACTTTTCAGTCTGCATTTGTGGTAGTGAGAATGTAAGAACAGCTCTATGGGCTCAGACCAAAGGCTTATTAGCCCCGCAACCTGTTTCCAGCAGGGTCCAGCCAGATGTCTCAGAGAAATGCCCATGCAGAACTTGCAGGCAACAGTTATTTGACACTAGCATTTGACATTGAGAGGCAGAGGTCGCACTGCCTCTGAACATGGAGGTTCCATTTAGCTGTCATATAGAGTAGCTGTTGATAGAGCTGTCCTCTAGGAATGTGTCTAATCTCCTTTTAAAGCCATCTAAGTTGGTGGCTGTCACCATATCTTATGACAGCAGATTCAATGCATTAACACTGGACCAGTTTGGATGATCTTGTCACCATCCAGTCACTGGTGAGAGAAGTGTGAGTGTCCACGTCTCACCTCCATCTGGCGCACTGGGATCTTATTGTGCAGGGAGAGGGTTCATTCATGGTGTGTTATTGGAGCTCGGCGGGGGAGGCGATGCATCCTGGCACCCTGACCTTCGGAGCTCCTGGTGGCAGCAGTCCTGCCCAAGGAAAGGAAACTGCTCATCTGTGGGGAGGTCAGCTCTTCAGGGCTTCATCCCTGCTAACCCTATTGCCCTTTCTCACTGTTCATTAGAAAGGGCTCACTAGGTGAATCCAATTCTAAGGTCACAAGAGAAAGCAACATATTGTCCTTTATCCACTTTCATTACACTTTTCATAATGTATACATCGGTAACATTAGCCTTTTGTTCCAAAACCAAACAAAAGTATATTTCCATTGGTTTACTGCTGGAGCAAATACTGGACGTGTTCTACCACCTCTGCCAGTTTCCCCATGGTAGTATTAAATCCGGTTTAATTACAGTGGGTTGATTTGTTCTGCACAACCAGTGTTTAAAGGGGCTGTCCAGCATTTCCAGGACTTGGTGTGAAAATTGAAATATTTCACTAAATTATCCTACACACTGCCTTTCATATTCCCTTAATCACTGTGAAAATAATACTGCCATATGTGAACATAATGCTGTCATTTCCACCACAGAGAACTGGGGGCAGGCTTTTGTGAAGGTATCATGGAAATGTTGTTTTATGTACCACTGTTGGTGCATATGGTACCTTACAGTGCAACACATGCAAAAACACAGCATTTTGTTGCCTTGAGGAGCTTACAATCTAAATTTTGGCAATTGAAGATGTGTATTACCATTAGTGACTCTCATGCAGCTAGTTTTCGCTCAGGGGTAATTTTGCTTTCTGTCCATGGCAATCCTGGCTTTTCTGGGTTCTCAACAATGTGGTGACTGGTAACCAAACATGTTCAGAGGACTATATCCCTGTGGGCTCTGTTTTGAGGCTAAATTTGAGGCTAAATTAAACAGTGAGGCTAAATTGTAAATAAAGAACCTTTCAGTGAATGACATATGGGTCCTGCATTTCTAATAATAATATTTGCAGGTGTAAGGTGGTGGCAGTTTTTTTAAAGTTATGATATACAGTAGTCCTCAGTACTGAACAAGTTGCTAACTTTCCCCTTCAGTTTACATTTATTTATTATATTTTTATACCAGCTGATATATACATCTCTAGGTGGTATACAAAATTTTAAACAATCTAAAAGTCACAGATTAAAATCCACAAAACACAATAAAAACAATATCATAAAACAGTGATTAAAACAAATTATTAAATTTAGTTCTAATTAAAAGCCTGTGAGAACAGGTGAGTCTTGAGGGTCTTCCTGAAAACAAACAGAGAAGAAGATGCTTTTATTTCAGCAGGGAGCATATTCCAAAGCATATGACACAGAGAAAGCCCGGTCCCAGGTTGCCACAATACAAGCTGGCAGCAACTGTAACTGGACTTCTCCAGAAGTTTGTAACAGGTGGCAGGGTTCATGACAAAGAAGGCACTCTCTTAAAAACCCCGGGCCTACGCTGTTAAGGGCTTTATAGGAGATGACCAACACTTTGTATTTTGCGCAGAAACATATCAGCAGGCAGTGCAGTTCTTTTAAAATTGGTGTTAAGTGGTCCCTTCATGTTGTCCAGGACAACATGAAGGGACTACATTCTGGCTGCCACATTCTGTACCAATTGTAGATTCTGGACTACGTACAAAGGCAGCCCTACATAGAGTGCATTACAGTAGTCAAGCCTGGAGGTTACCAGCATATGTACCACTGTTTTATGGTCCCATTTACTTCCAGAACAGTGTTCCTTCTAACAGGGATTACTAGATGTTGTTGACTACAACTCCCATAATTCCCAGCCAAAGGCCATTGCAGCTGGGCATGCTGGGAGTTGTAGTTAATAATATCTGTGAATCCCTGTTAGAGGGAACACTGCTCCAGAAATGGACATAGCTGACATATCAGCTGAAGCTGATAAAAAGCGCTCCTGGTCACTGCCTCAACCTGAGAAACCAGAGAGAACTTTGCGTCCAGGAGCACTCCCAAGCTATGTAACTGACCTTTCGGGGGAGTGTAACCCCATCTAGGATGGGCAAATCTAAACGATCGCTTGAATCTCGACACCCCACAGTCAGTGTCTCCGTCTTATTTGGATTCAACTTCCATTTGTTATCCCTCATCCAGCCCATTACTGCTTCTAAGCAGGCATTTAGGAAAGAGATGCCATTTCCTGATGAGGTTGACATGGAGAAATAGATCTGGGTGTCAACAGCATCTTGATAACACCCTGCACCAAACCTCCAGATGATCTCTCCCAGCGGTTTCTTGTAAATGTTAAGGAACATTGGAGACAGTTTAGAGCTATGTGGAACTCCACACTTTAGTTCTCGCTTTGCAGAACAGCAGTCTCCAAGTGACGCCATCTGGAATCTACCAAAGAGGTAGGAACGGAGCCACTGTAAAACAGTGCCATCCAATCCCACCTCTCTCAGGCGTTCCAGAAAGATACCATGGGCGATGTATTGAAAGCCACAGAGAGATCCATAAGGATCAGCAGAGTCACACTCCCTCTGTGAATAGCCAGTTGGAGATCATCCATCAGGCTGACCAAGGCAATCTTAACCCCATAGCCCACATGAAAGCCAGTTTGAAATGGGTCTAGATAATCTGTTTCATCCAAAACTGCCTAGAACTGAGAAGCCACCACCTGTTCAATTACCTTGCCTAACCATGGAAGATTAGAAACAGTCTTTAATTAGCTAACTCTGAGGGATCCAGTGCAGTTTTCTTCAAATGTGGTCTAATAATAGCCACCTTAAGACAAGAAGGCATCCTGCCCTCCCTCAGAAGGATTTATAATATTTACCAGACCCTCTCTGACAATATAATTACCAGATGAGATTAGCCAAGTTGGGCAAGGTTCAAGAGAACAGGTTGTAGGACGCATAGTCCAAAGCACTTCCTCAGGAGTCGCAAACTGAAAATGATCCAATCTAATCCCATAAAAGGAATTTCTGGACACTTCCACAGTAGACTCTGCAGTAACTGTGGAATCTAGTTCAACCCAAATATGAAAAAGTCATAAACGTCACAGCGAGTAACCAATGGTTCCAAGTTTAAATTCAAGTGGGATGGGTACATACTATCCCTCTCACAACCCTAGACAACTCAGCTGGACATGAATTTGCAGAAGCAATGTGGGCAGAAAAGAACTACTTCTTTGCTGCCTGCCCTGCCCTGCCCTGCCCTGAATACCATGGGCTGTCTTTAAAGCAGGTCAGAGGGGACACTTAGGAGCGATTGTGTTTACATTTCAGATATAGCTTCGTTTTCATTCTGTAAAGTGGGAGAGTTCATTGATGGAGCATTGCTCATTCATAGAGGAGTTTTCTGTTCTCCACAACATGCTACAATAGTGACTTAGCACACCACTGTTCAACCCACTTTTCGGGAGTTTGCTGGTGCATGCTTAGTCATGATCTGGGAGTGTGGGTGAAGCAATCTGATTATTACTATGCTGGCAATTTAGCTCATCTTGAGCCCAACAGCTTTCATCCTTCTGTTTGAAGCAGTGTCTTAGCCCCAGTTCAGACATTGAAGCTATTCACATGCCCTGCACCCAACCCCTGGAGTGCCCAAGCAAGGTGCAGGTGGCCCACAGAAGTCCCACTGCTCGTCTGGGTGGCCAATCCACCTACCCAGTGATGGGTGAGTGCACATCTGTGGGGAGGGTCGGGCAAACCCACTCTCCCCACAGACCTACGAGAAGCTATTTTCACCAATTGTGAGAAGAGCTTCATTATCTTTAGCCCTATTCACACATTAAGGATATTCACACGACTGGGAGACAATCGAGTAGGGGGAAGGCTGCACAGACTTTACCTTCCCCCCCGCCCCCAGATGGTCCAGAAAAAGCAGCAGGGAGTGCAAACCATACTCCCAGACAGTCCGCGTTGCTGCACACAGCACAGATCTCTGGAGACTGGAATGATGTGTCTTGGCCTGCATGCATTCCACAATGCACCACGCAATGAACGAAGTGTATTAGGGGATACCCCCATGAGATGGCTACTCTAGGAGCCCAGCTCTGTGCATGCTCGGGCAAGCAGCCCTAGCACCCACACTACCCTGGCACCAGGGTTAAGGGTGCACTCACACCCTTAACGTCGGTAAAAGTCTGGGGTAAAATGCTGGGTCAGGCGAGCAGGCAGTGCCAGGATCGTTGCAGATTCCGGTGCTCCATACAAGCAACCGAAGCCAGGCTGGGCTGCCCTAGCTTGGGTTAGGCCGCTTGGGAGAACAGCCTTATTATGTTCAATGCACATACAGTGTGTGCATGCATGTAGCAGTCTATACACACATACAGTTGTTCACATATTCAATGCATGTACACTTATTTATCTGTACTCTGGATTTGAGGGGGGCTGTACCCAGGTTCAGTTTCAAAATGTAGGCATATATGTTCATTCACACAAAAATGTGTACATGTATACATGTACTTGTATGCACGTACAACATAATGTCTGAACAGGGCTTTTGTCTCATGGTTGCCACCTCTCCCTTCCGTCCAGTTCCCATGCCATCAGTACTATATTGACTTTTTGATCATGTGTAGGATCAAATGGATGATTGCCTCCGACATGGCCATCATCAATGGCCCTGATTAGAGATGTGCAAATCGATCCGTGCTTGAATTGATTCAAGCTTGAAAAAGGCTGTTTCGGATATTTTAAGCTCAAAACAAATCAGCCCCATTTCAACTTGAAACATATTGAGCTTCTTCTCATGATCCATGAGAAGGGCTAGAGGGCAGTCTGTGGGGAAGGCTGGTTAAACTTAACTTCCCCACAGATTATCAAGGTGCCATTGCTGGGCCAAGGCAGCCGAGAGGGTTGGGGGCCAGGATGTCATCCTGGCCCTCAGAAATACAATGGTGCACCATGCAGGTATGCGCACCGTTTATTATGTGGTGCTGCATGGTACCAATCATGAGTGTGAGGTACATTGTGGGGATCCACCCTCCCCTTCCTGGGCTCCCCGTAGTGTGGTAGCATGCCACACAATGAAAAAAAGGGGTTGAGGGATTACTCTCTCCCTTAACTTTGTTTTCAAGGGTGGCTGTTTCGGCAAGTTTGGGCCATGTTGCTGCCAGGATAGGGCCTGATCCCGGTAGTTCACATGTGTGTGCAAAACTGGGCTGGGCTCCCTCAGCTTGGTGTGAATAGCCTTATTGACTGTTTCAAATGCCATTTTGAGGCCTATTTTTCTGGAGAGAGCTGGTCGACTGATTGGGGTCAGTGGGTGGACCCAGCCCTCTATTCTGGACTTAGCACATTGGCCTGCCTCGGAGGACTGGTCTACCAGGTAGACCAATACTCCAAGCTGGGCTGACATGCTAAGTCCAGAGCAGAGGGCTGGTCTGCCTACTAACTCCAATTGGTAGACCAGCTCTCCCTGGAAAAACAGCCCTATTAGGCATGACCAGGCAGGTAGATGGCCTCTGCCCTGGACTTAGCAAATCAGCCAGCCTCGGAGGACTGGTCTACCTGCCAACCCCAATTGGTAGACCAGTTCCTTCCCAGAAAAACAGGACTATTTTTCTGGGAAGAGTTGGTCTACTGATTGGTCTCCCCTCAAAATGGCGCTCAAAATATTTGAAGAGTTTTGAGGTTGATTCATTGAAACAGCCAGCTCTGGCTGCTGTTTTGATGAATCGATTTGAGGATTTTGCTATTTGTTTCAAGCTCAAAACTATTTGCAAAATCTGCTTTGTGCACATCCTCCCTGATTGAAAAGGAATGTTGGTATGTCAAGTACTCAGATGATTTTACATATCCATGTGACCAGAACATTCATACATTATAGGCATGGTGTGGTGCTGGCTAAGAAGGAGAAACTGTGTGGTAAGAACCACAATCAAAGGTATATATGGGCTGGCCTAAATCAGTTCTTATAAATGAGTTGACAAGTAAAAGTATCCCAAGTGTTCTTAAAACTGCATGATTTTCTAAGCATAAACAAAGATCTTGGAAGAGTTGAACCAAGCTTGGTTTGACCTTTGTGTTATTCATGAAAAAGAAAATATGGAAATGATGTTAATTACATACCATGAAGTCATGAACATTAAGGCCTTTGGGTTAATGGCATCTTGCCATGGTAATCCTCAGAGCCTTACGTGGGCTAATCTTTTAAGAATACTTGGGTGCAGTCAATTCTGTTTCATTAGTTTGGTGAGAATCTGTACCCATAAACAATACCATTTTGCTGGAAAAGAGGCTCCCAAAAGACTTTTAAAATAGTAAAATCCAATTTTATGGTAATTTGCCTGTAGCTAATAAACAAAATAAAGGAATTAAGTAACAGCTATTTAATTTCAAGTCATACTTCCTAAAAGTATTTCTAGACTTCAATTTGCTATGGAAACAATCTCATTCATATGCTGAATTTGCATTTTCCTTGGAAATCTCTTTTGCTAGCATTATATTTGTGAGTCTAGTTAAAAACAAAAATTGAAAATTGTTTATAGCTTAAATTGTGTGCATCAAGTGACCCTGTTTTTGGAAAATGTATTGTCAAATCTATTTAAAACAATTCAGATGTGTATATTGTAAATTAATAAATCCATATACTCTGGAGCAGTGCCATTAATTTAGTGGGACTACCCTTGTGGATGAGACTTGCAGCCTTAAATAGAAGAACACGAAACATACAACGTTTACATAGTGCTCCTGTTCTCATGCTGCATAGTTGGTGCTGTTATGATATTCAGTGGGTACAAAATAGAGTAAAACTGACAGAAGTCTTGCTGCTAGTAGTGAAGATATATTTTCCCAGAGTCTCAGTGGTGGTAGCTGCCATTTCTTTCTCCCCAGGATTCCTAGACTGAGGGAAAGCAGTATTGCCCTCACTTGACAATGTTTCCTGTCCTCGCTCTAGGGAATCCTGGGAAGAATTGCTAAAGTTCTGGGGAGTATCATCCCTGTTGCCATGGGGGCCCCAAAACATGCAACTGTGATAGTAGCAAAAAAAAAAAAAAGGTAAGTCCAGAAGGGGCAGAGACAGTTTCAGAAACCTTTTCACACAAAATACCTTGGGCCCAAGCTTATGTTTAAGGCTGTGAGCTTTGATCAATTTACTTGAGTGAAAGTAAAGTGTGCCATCGAGTCGGTGTTGACTTCTGGCGACCACAGAGCCCTGTGGTTGTCTTTGGTAGAATACAGGAGGGGTTTACCATTGCCATTTCCCATACAGTATGAGATGATGCCATCTTCCTATATTGCTGCTATATTGCTGCTATAGCCCGATATAGGTGTTTCCCATCGTCTGGAAAACATACCAGCAAGGATTCGAACCAGCACCAACCTAATGGCGCCGTGGGAAATGACTTGACTAGCAAGCAAGAGGTTCCTTGAGTAGTTCCACTGAAATATCCACAGAAAATGCATTGTTGATTAATAGCTTTAATCAGAAGCAGAATAACTCTGATGTGACAAGTTCTTGCTCTACAGGTGTTTTGTCTATGTCATTAGTTAGCGACAGTGTTTTCATAAAGGTAGATTTTGAATGATGAATTAGTTATTTACAGCCCAATTAAACTATGGACTTTACACCAGCATAAGTGTCCCGTAAATTATTCCCTTGGTGTGCTAGAAATGAATTGTTGCTAGATACATACATTAAAACCACTTGTTAAGAAGCATACTTCATACTACGAAGAGCAGTTATATTGCAGTGTGATATGTTGGTTAACCTACATACTCATAAATATATATGTTTGGGGTGTGTGTGTGTGTGTACACACACACACATATATCTTCACTAATCCAAATAAAACATATTGAATATTCCTAATTAGCTATTTCTGTTGTAATTATCCTTTGGTACAGTTGAATTGGTGCTAATTATGCAGAAAATTGGTAACAAGATCATACAAGAAATTATAACACTGTCCTTTGTGGTTTTTTTTTTTTTAAATACATTTTATGTTTATGCCAGATTTTTCTTGTATGAAAGTGCATAGCACAGCTTGGTTCGGCATACATATCAAATAGTAATCATAATTGTAATAGCAGCAGTAATTTTCATTTTTGTATTTATCCTTTATAATAATTCCCCGCTAATATGTCACTTAAATACCTTTTCAGAGGTTCCCAAGGAGATAGCATCATATGAATAATAGCAAACAGATTTGTTTAGAAGAGTTACTAAAGATAAAGTGCCTTACTTTTGCATTATTCATACACACTTTATGCATAGGAATACATTATTTATTTTTCTCCCCACAGAACGATCATGTTCAATGAAAGCATAGGCAGATACCACAGCCCCCCCCCCCGCTGCTTTCTAGGGGGTAGACGGAAAGATTGCACCGTCAAGTTGGTGTCGACTCCTGGTGACCACAGAGCCCCATGGTTGTCTTTGGTAGAATACAGGAGGGGTTTACCACTGCCATCTCCCGCGCAGTGTGAGATTATGCCTTTCAGCATCTTCCTATATTGCTGCTGCCCAATATATGTATTTCCCATAGTCTGGGAAACATACCAATGGGGATTTGAACTGACAGCCTCGTGCTGCCTAGGCAAGTTGCTTCCCCGCTGTGCCATTAGGTGGTAAATTCCCTCTGTGATACAGAGACACATTGGAAGAAATCCTATTCTGGTGACTCTTGATTCAGTTTCTCTGTGTTTTGGTAGCAGTTCATAAAACTACCAAAAGAAATTGACACACATATGTACATTCCTCAGCATCTTATATCTCAATTACCTTGATGACTCTTAGCTGCCTCTGTTGATAACTATCGTGTTTGTGCGATGGCATTATTTTATAAGAAAGCTCTTTTCACAGTTTTTGAACTGTGAGGACTGTGTCACATATGCAAGCCATTACATGATGTTGTAATCAAAGTTGTGAGGCAGTCTCCCCTGTATACCATGGATCCTTAATGTTTGGTATGTATATGCACATCTAGTGGGTGGAATATTTTACAGTGATGGCTTACTTCATGCTTACTAAGGAGACCTGAGGAACATAGGAAGCTGCCATATACTGAGTCAGACCATTGGTCTATCTAGCTTAGTATTGTCTACACAGACTGGCAGTGGCTTCTCCAAGGTTGCAGGCAGGAATCTCTCTCAGCCCTGTCTTGGAGAAGCCAGGGAGGGAACTTGGAACCTAGATGCTCTTTCCAAAGTGGCTGCATCCCCTGAGGGGAATATCTTACAGTGCTCACACATCAAGTCTCCCATTCAGATGCAACCAGAGCAGACCCTGCTTAGCTAAGGGGACAAGTCATGCTTGCTACCACAAGATCAGCTCTTTGTGAGGGAAGTTATCATTCTTATTCACAGCTGAGAAATTTGTAGCAAGAAACAGATTTATTTACCCAACACCACCGATTGAGCCAGCTATATTAGTAGTAACTGAGCACTAAACAAGTGGGCATGGTGTCACTAAGAAGGCATGTCAAGACAGTGGCCTTTCCCTCCAAAACACACACCAGCAGACCCTCTTGCCTGCCCCCACTCCTTGAGCCCCTTTAGAGGTAGGAATCCCCTTTGGTTGTAAGGGGGAATCCTTGCCCAATTCCCCTTTACAAGCAGAGCCCCTCAGACCAGGCTGGACTGGTTCAACCTAGTCCATCCACACGAACTGAACTTCCAGCTGATTCTAATGGACCAGTTTGCAGACCGGTGATTTGGTCCAAATTCGGCTTGAATTCTGACTGAACTGCTGAGAGAGCTTCCGTGCACACTCCTAATCTACAAACATTCATCATTAGAAGGTTCTAAGAGTTATTTGGGACATTTCTTTCTGTATTGGAAACCATTATTCCTTCACCTTCCCTATTGACTCACTGGCTAACATCCTGACTAATGGAGTGTGTATATAAGGTGGCTCTGTGGGGATGTGGTGGGAGCCCTTGTACAACTTCCCCAGTCGTCCTGTGTGTGTGCTTTTGCGACACAGGGCTAAAACTTCTAGGAGCTGATTCTGGACCATGAGCAGCTCTTAGAAGTGTTAGCCCTGTGTCCCAAAAGCATGTGTGCAGGAGTTGAGTAAAAAAGGAGACTTTTATAATGAAGTGGGTAGAAGACACGGCTGTATCATATAAGGCTGGAATACTCAAAGGTGAATCTGACACAGGAACCAGTAATCGTTTCAGTACAGGTCTGAAGGTTGGGTGGGTCTCAAATTCAATAGATGCACCACAAATATAGCTGGCTAATTCCAAACTCCATATCCACCCCCCCCCCCCCACACACAGACCACAAAAAAAGCTGTGGATTCCTTTTAAATACTTGTTTTTGGCCATTCTGACATTAGAAAAGCTTGTCACTGTTCCTTTCCTGCTTCTGTTCTCATGTCAGCATCTAGGCCACAGGATGCTGGACTAGATGGGCCTTGGGCCTGATCCAGCAGGACTGTTCTTATGTTCTTTTGTTCCTATGTCTTAAAGATGCAAGCAGGGGAGAGCAGCAATAGAACTTGTTCTAAATTCCCCACAAATATTTTGTTTCTGGCTTAAATTCTGAATGTGCTGTTTCAAAACAGAAAGGGATTTGTCTTGCAGTGAGCAGAAGGCAGAGGTAAGCAGTATCAGGGGGTAAAATGCTACATTTGTTATACCAGTGCTACAGAAGTAGTTGTGCCGCTGCTGGCCTTGACATTAAACTCCTTACTCAATTTATACTGTAGAGCAGGGGGTGGGCAACATGTGGCCCTCCAGATATTGCTGAACTCCCATCATCCCCAGCTGTGATTAATTGTGGTTGGGGGCGATGTTCAGCAACATCTAGAAAGCCACACGTTGCCTACCTCTGCTGTAGAGGATGACAGGGCTGCTGTAAAATTTTGAAAAGACAGCTGTGTATGCCAGCACTTCATAACTCTGAATGACCTCAGCACCTGAAACTAAATTGGCAGTGTTGGTCCAGATGCTTATGCAGCAAGTGCACCAGCAGAATCCTCAGTGTAAGGTGCCCTTTAGAGGTAGTTCCAGCTTGGGAGCAAGGGTGCTGATTCTGTGTGAAAGATTGGCCCCATCCACATGAATGCATCATTTGGATACAGCTGCCGGTCAGATGAGATCTGCTTAGAAAAGCAGCTCCCATATGGCTGGAGCTACGTCTAAAAGTTACCTAAGCTGGCCTCCTAACCTTAGAAATTAAGCACTGCTTGTCTTTATATGTATTTGCTCTCCCAATTTTCACCAATGCTGTTGACTACAGCACTTATAATGAGCCCCTGGTGGCGCAGTGGTAAAACTGCTGCCCTGTAACCAGAAGGTTGCAAGTTCGATCCTGACCAGGGGCTCAAGGTTGACTCAGCCTTCCATCCTTCCGAGGTCGGTAAAATGAGTACCCAGAATGTTGGGGGCAATATGCTAAATCATTGTAAACCGCTTAGAGAGCTCCGGCTATAGAGCGGTATATAAATGTAAGTGCTATTGCTATTGCTATTATAATCCCCAAGCAACAGCCATTGCAGCTGGGGATTCTGGGAGTTGTAGTCAACAACAGCTGGAAATTCCTGTTAGAGAGAACATTGCATCACGCACACGCACACACAGAGGCTTGCAGGTTGCAAGCATTACTTCAGTGCCATGAAATGACCATGCATTCTACTTTCACTCTGCTAGTTGATGATCAGAAGAGCAGCTTTGTTTTGAGAATATAATAGTGTTGCTTCTAAGAACCCCTAGAAAGACATATTCTAGGAGATTGAATGAGAGAGACAAACCAAGATATCCAGGCAAATTTTTTTGTGTTTTTCAATTTCTTAAGCGAGTTCCGTGTAAATCCAACACAGATGGAAATCCAGTGAACTGAAACAATACAGTATAACTTGTTTCTTCATCATTCTGTGAAAATCTGGACTTCCTCTCTGTAAATGTACCTGAGAAAACTGCCAAAGTTTGTTGGAAGGCACCATTTCCCATGCTTTTCCAATGGGAGAGTTTTCCATGCATTTTTCTGGTACTTTTTATTTTTCTAGTAGTCTAGGCAAAGTCTGGAACCAACCTGCCAAATGTCATGTTTCTATCTTTCATGGTTTGGCCCGAGAGTTTCATGTCAGTGAGTGAATGAACTCACCAAGGCAGCTCTCTCTCTCTCTCTCTGTGTGTGTGTGTGTGTGTGTGTGTGTGTGTGTGTGTGTGTGTGTGTGTGAGACACAGACACACCAATTGAAATGATACCTTAATGGGATGTGGTGAGAATGTGCCTATCCTGATACCATCTGTGGACATTCTGATGCCCTCCCAGTGTTTCACTTTATCTTTATTTAAACAAGTATTTGAAGCACATGTAGAGGTTCCATTTGGATAAACAAGCTCTCTCACCCCACCCCCATGCAGTAGAGGGATATAACAAAAACTTCTGCAGAAGATGTCATGACAGGTATGCTCTTTGTACATCCCCTTTTTTATAACATGGGCCAGACAGGAACTGCTGAACTAGCCCTATCTAAAATACATAGGCCCACATTCAGACTAAATGAAGCATCAGTCCTTCCACTGAAGCACTGCGTCTGTGCAGGCACAAATGTAATGCTCACAGGGGGGTTCTTTTCACCTATTTCTTCTGCCCCTAGAAGCACTCCCTGCAATCTGGAAGTTGGTCCCTGGTGTAAATTGTCCTTGAAATTACAGGGAGCACTTCTATGGGAGATTGCATAAGGGGTACTTGATTTTCACCAAACAGTGGGCACATTAAAGGATGTGAGAGTACTTGATGCTAATTGCTTGCCTTAGCCACAGCAAAATTAATATAATGGAACTACTTGTAATGATGCTGGCTACTGAAGTGGATACATAATAGATAGCTGTGTACCTTTTTGTCACCTTTCTCCACTAAAGGTGTGCCCAGTGTGCAGTGGGGGTGAATTTTGGGGTTCCTATCTTCCCTTCAAAACACACTGTAACTGGTAGAAATATGTCCCTAAGGGTTGTGCAGTAGGGGTGTGCACGGACCAGTTTTCATGGGTTGGTCCAAATTCTGACATAATTCAGACCAAACTGTGGGCCTGTGAACCAGTTTGAATTGGTTTGAGGAGGACCGTGGGATGGGGGGACACACCGAGAGGCACCTCTAGAAGTAAATGAGAAGGTGCTTACAGCTGGCTGTACCACCGCACCTGGAAGCTGTGTAAAGCAGCGGCGTATTCTGAGGCATCCTGCATCTGAATCTGGAGGCTGCCTATAGCCCTCAAAACTTGTAGCCCTTGATTGACTTGTACTCCATGAATTTGTCTGAGCCAGGCCTGCTCAGCTTTGGCCCCCAGCTGTTATTGGACTACAACTCCCATAATCCCCAGCCACAGTGGCTAATGGCCAAGGATTACAGGAGTTGTAGGCCAAAATCTTCAGGAGCAACGAAGCTGAGCAGCCCTGAAGCTCATCTTAAAGCCGTCTTAGCTGGTAGGCATCACCACATCCCATGTCGGAGAATTCCATTGATTAATTACAGTATGTGCTGTGTTGGGGGGGAAATAACTTCCTTTTGTTGCGTCTAAATTTCCTGGCAATTAGTTTCATGGGAAAACCCTGGTTCTAGTGTTGTGAGAGAAGAAGAAGAACTTCTTTCTATCTACTCTTTCCACATTATGCATAATTTTATCAACCTCAATCCTGTCTCCCCTTTGTCACCTTTTTTCTGAACAGAACAGCCACAAATGTAGCCTAATTTCTTAAGGAAGGTGCTCCAGACCCTTGATCATCTTGGTTGCACTCTTCTGTACTTTTCCCCCAGTTCCACAATATCCTTTTTGAGATATGGTGACCAAAACTGTTTACAGTATTCCAGTGTGGCTGCACACATTCCATTGTGGCCACACTGTGAGTCTATAGATTCGAAACTGAAATTAAGAGATGGTGACATTTCCTTGGCCACCCAAAGGATGTTTGGCTGATATGGAATTTGAATCCATGTTCATCCTACACTCTGGCTAGGAATTCTGTTAGGGTGAAAAACTTTTTTTAAAAAAAAGAATCAATTTTTATTTCTCTTTTTTGCAGTTTCATAACTAGCAGGAGCTTGTTTCTTGGTTTGTTGAAACCTGGGATTCATGTTTGTTGAACATGAATTATATGTTATATGTGCTGATGCAGCTTTAGGACACTACTAGAAAGAATGTAAATGTTTCAAAGTCAAGGTAATAAGACTTACATTTTCTTGTCTGACACTTTGCAGTACTGATATGTAAAAAAGTTTCCTTGTAAGCTGTTTTAACTCTGACCTCTTTCTCTGTACTAATCGTGACTTCCTCAAAATGTTTTTTCTTCTCAATTTTTCTGCACATTTTGTTTGTGTTTACTAAGCTTTTTTCTTCTACTGTCGCACTGAGAGTTTAACTCTCTAAATTAATAGGTTTGCCTGCAAAAAATATTTACAGTTCTGCTGTGACATAATTAAGTATGCCTCCTATTGCAGGTTAATAAGGAGGCTGCTTGATTCTCAAAAAGTCATTTAGAGAATTCCTTACTTTTGCCAGAGCTTACCAGATTTTATCCCAAGCGCCTAGTATTTTGCAGTGCTATTGACTTTTTAGCAATCAAATATGTCCATTAAATGCTGAAGGCCAGTGTGTATAATACATTTATATAATTGCATATAATTAGACTCTCCGTCCTTGCAAAACTTTTTATGACATGTGCATAAACAAGAATATTTCAAAATTACGACAGGGATCAGACTGTATTTTGAAAAGCGCCCATTACAGAATCTCAATTATCTCAGTGTACATGAAATAAGCAAAATTATAGTCAGCTGCCCAATATTTCAATTTTGTTTTTACTGATGTGCTATGCAGATGCCAGGCTAATTAATAATAAAGGCAAGGCTGCTGAGGGAAAATAGGAAAATCTTTAGCAGTTCCTGTTCATATCCTTTTACTGCTTCAGTGCACCATGACAAAGGTTTACTTAAACAAAGGATAGAAAAAAAGAAAACTTTGAAAGGGCCATCTTGCCCCCATTAAAACAAATGGGAATTCTGCTGTAGAAAAGAACAGGATGAGTTTTTTTACTCAGATGCACGTATTCTATAAACACAGTACTGGCTTGAAGTCTGCATGCATCCTGATTCTAAACATAAGAGCAGCACTGCAGGATAAGGCCTATCTTGTCCAGCATCCTGTTTCAGGATGTGGCCCACCAGATGCCTCTGAGAAGCCCACAGGAAAGAGGTGAGGATGTGCCCCTTCTCTAGCTGTTTCTCCCCTGCTACTGGTATTTAGAGGCATATTGCCTCTGAGGCTGGAGGTGGCCTATAGCCACCAGACTAGTAGCCATTGATTAGTGTTGGGATATGTTGTGCAGTAGTGACTGTATAAGATTCCTGCCAGACCAACATAGCATAATGATCTGAAACCCTGCAGTGATTCAGCAATGTGCAAGTTTCCTCTTGTACACTAATGGTTAAGTGGTGCAGGAGGTTTTAGGATCAAAATATAAGCTTCTCTCAAACCAATAACACTTAACTTTAAATCCAGGTAATGCAGCTTAACTCATTGATGGGTCAGGTAGCTAACTAGTCTGGGATATGTTTCTGCCTTCATATTAATCTGTATATTATAGCCTTCATTCATATTAAACTCTGTTCTATATTTTCCTTCCTTATCCAGGTAGCATCTCTTGGAGTAACTACCTTTACATTATGTGCCCTCTGTATAGACCGCTTCCGTGCTGCCACTAATGTGCAGATGTATTATGAAATGATTGAAAACTGCACATCCACTACTGCCAAACTGGCTGTTATATGGGTTGGGGCTCTCCTGTTGGCACTTCCCGAGGTGGTTCTGCGCCAGTTAACTAAAGAAGACTCTGAAATCACCGGAAGTCCTCCCGTGGAACGGTGTGTTGTAAAAATCTCTCCTCACTTACCTGACACCATCTACGTGTTGGCACTCACATACGATGGTGCAAGACTCTGGTGGTACTTTGGCTGTTACTTTTGCTTGCCGACGCTTTTTACAATTACGTGCTCATTGGTGACTGCAAGGAAAATCCGAAAGGTGGAAAAGGCTTGTACCAGAGGAAACAAGCGGCAAATTCAACTGGAAAGTCAGATGAACTGCACAGTGGTGGCTTTGACCATTTTGTATGGTTTCTGCATCATTCCTGAAAATATCTGCAATATTGTCACTGCATACATGTCCACAGGGGTGTCACGGCAGACTATGGACCTCCTGCACCTCATTAGTCAGTTCCTGTTGTTCTTTAAATCCTGTGTAACTCCAGTACTCCTTTTCTGTCTTTGCAAGCCGTTCAGTCGGGCCTTTATGGAATGCTGTTGCTGTTGCTGTGATGAATGCATTCAGAAGTCTTCAACAGTGACAAGCGATGATAATGACAATGAGTATACTACAGAGCTTGAACTTTCTCCTTTCAGTACTATACGTCGTGAAATGTCTACATTTGCTTCTGTTGGAACTCATTGTTAATTCACCCTTTGGTCGGCGTTCAGACCCAACTTACAAAATCAGTTTTTCTGTTGACTTTGGAAGGAGACTTGGGTTTTACTACTTGATCGTATTTCATTTTTAAAAATCTTGGGGTGTTTTTTTTGCGGGGGGAGGAGTAAATAAAGTCCATAAGACATACTGTAAGCTGGTTTGCATATTAACATATTTGCTTTGAAAAATAATTCTGTTAGTCATTAAAAAAAGAACTACCAACATGAAGTTTTAAATCATTGCATTTGGTATGGTGCTAGTATTTTTATGTATTAAGGGAAGGGAAAAACAATCCCCTTTGTATTATTTAATTTACTGCTAGTTTTATTTTAAATAATTATTGCAAATTGCATACATGCATAATCCAGCCTACATTAAGCACTTCTATAGTTTGTTTTGTACAGCACTTAGTTTTTTGGATGTTCAACAGATATTAATAAGTTCCATTGGTTTCAGTGGGAGAAACGAAGCACATGCTTAATTCTTCCATTAAAATCCAGAGAGTGAGGGAGGTTAAAAGTGCTTAACTTTAGCTGGATTGTGCTCCTTGTATCCCCCCCCCCCGCCCCTGGTTTTATGCAAAAGATGTGGTTTGAATATCTGACAGTAGTTTTAAGCCCATTTTATGTAAATTAATGTGAGATTATTTGCATTTTGAAAATTAACAGATTAGCATAACATAAATGTTTATCTTTGACTGAATTGTCAACCAGCATTTAAGAGTCACACCAAATTAGCTGCAATGCTATATGCACTTACCTGGGAGTAAGGCCCATTGAACTCAGCGGGACTTACTTTTGAGTAGGCATGAATAGGATTGTGCTGTATATTTATATAAAAATTCCGATTATAAGGAAAGCAATTGTTTTCTTTATATTAATTTGTATATATTACAATTATATACAGATTTACAAATGAACTAATCTTGAGTATGCCTTTCACATCATACCCTTGATTGTCTTCACAATGCCCCATTACAGGACTGGATGCAAAGGTGCCATGTATTCAGGTTCTGCAACATATGTGCTTAAAACTGTGCTGGGTCTTCTCCCCCATCCTGCCTATATGATGGACAGGAACAATTTGAGTAGTATGAATATGACGATTTATATACCGCTTTTCAACAAAAGTTTTCAAAGCGGTTTACAGAGTTATAAATAAATAAAATGGCTCCCTGTCTCCAAAGGGCTCACAATCTAAAAAAGAAACATGATAGACACCAGCAACAGCCACGGGAAGGATGTTGTGCTGGGGATGGATAGGGCCTGTTCTTATGTTGCTCTCCCCCTGCTCAGTAAGGAGAATCACCACTTTAAAAAGGTGCTTCTTTGATCAGTTAGCAAGAGAGTTAGTACAGGCTACCTAGTCATGCGGCTGGCTTCTCTTGTATCAACACTTGCCCTTTGGGGGACCTTCTAGTTGTGTGCTGTTACACTGAATGGAAAGCTGGGGCATATTTGCACAACAGCTGCCCACTCTTCAATGTCTAAAGGAAATACTTATGTGGCTAAAATGGATCCCATGATGTTTTGGTGTACAATGTACAGTCAGAAGGTTTGGTATTTCTATGATGGATACTCTTTAACATGTAGATGTATGCTGAGTTATTGTGTTCTATTTTATCCATGGGATTCAACTCACACCTGGGAGTATTACCTGTGACGCTATTTGTTTCTTTATACTATGTTTTCTACCCTAAGGGTATGCCCTTGGTCTGCGTGTGTAGCTCCTGCGTAAGTGACAGTACCACTGTGGGGGTGGGGGGGAAGGTGTGGTAAGATTTTGCCACAGAATTAGTGACAATAAAATTTGAAGGCTTAATAGGTGTGATGTGTAATTTTGTTCTGATTTTTTGTTTTTTGAATATTGGATAGGAATCCAATTCTAGAAAACTCAATAGGTTCTGTTCTATTGTTTTGTTGTCTGTCTTTTGCCCTAGTCAAGTCTGCTAGGCTGCAATAATTCATTTGCTTCTTTCTCTGCATTAAGATGTGGACAATATCATATGTAATAATACTTGGGCACAATTTGCATTCAGGCCATCTTGAAAGATATTTTATCCAACTTGACTAAACTCTTGAAAAGAATATTTGTCTTTCACCAATGTATGTTTTACTTCATACAACTTCATATTGCAAGGGATACAAACATAATTGACCTTGACATTTAAGAATGAAAATACAAGAAGTTTTCTATGTATGCTTTTCCCCCACTCCATCCTCAGATTGTCACAGATTTGTTATTCCGTGTGCTGCAAAAATATAGGATGTGGTTAAATAACATAACGGATTCAGGACTATATGAAGAGTCAAAACAGGTCTAATAGTGGACATAGGGCTAACAACTTTTTTTTTTTTTTGCATGCCATGTTCCTATGTTTTTAAGAGCACACAGATGTACAGGAATTAAGCTGGTGAGGTTGTTGCCACTTTATCTCCATGCTATGAAAAGTTTCAGAGGGCCTGGCTTCTTTATTTATGGTAAAGAAGCAGATTGGTGAAAGTTGGGAACTCTAACTGGAGACATGCTGGTGTTGGAACAAGGTAAAAATCAGTAAGGCTGCATAATCAGGATGAGTTCTTGAGAAGAGAATCAAGGCACTGTGTTTCTAGGTACACTGTATGTTCAGTAGTAGTATAATTGATCATCTCATAGCGGTAATGGTTCAGCTTGTTAGATATATACAGGCCACATACCCTTGAAGAACTGCTGTACAAATTTGGCAACCAGATTGCTTAAAAGTAAGTATGTGTGCATATGCCCTATAGTGATTTGAAATGAAACGTCACACACAACATTGTATTTCCTGTTCTTTTTAACAGTGTCTTTCTTTTTGGCTTTAATTTCTGTTTGTTCTACTTGTTTAGCTCTGCAAAAACCCCATTTTATGCCATTTTGTAAAGGATTTTCTTTAAAAGTCTGTCTCGGATCCCTTTTCTCAGTCAAATGCTGCTGTTGTCCACTGATATCATTCCGTTTTCTTTAACATGGGCAATCTGGGCGGAGTATTTTAGTTTTCAAATAACAGGAGTACCAAAATACAGTGCATAAAATGGTTAATAGGGAATCCATAATTTGCAGGCTGTAGGTCTATCAGGATTAGTTGTCATTACAGCAGTTGTGGTAACAGTTTATGACATGTGGCTCAATGAAAGCAGTGTGAGATAGGTTGATGACATGCTTGAGTAACACTTTTTGACATTTCTTTGCCAACAAAAAGTCAATCTTTTTAGGAACTGATCAATTTTATTTACCCTATGGCATCTGGAAAAGAATCAGAAAAGATGGTGTACAAGTTTTATGGCACGTGGACAAATTTTCCACGTGCCATAAAACTCCTGCCTTCCAGTGGCATCGGGTGGGCCACTGTGTGAAACAGTATGCTGGACTAGATTGGCCTTGGGTCTGATCCAGCAGGGCTGTTCTTATGTTCCTTTCCATAATAGCTGTAAGCATACAATAAACGTATATATGGCAAAAGTGCTTTTCAGTAGGATGTTTAAATCAGTAACTGATTTGAGCAAGATATTTTAAATCAATAGAGTCAAACATGCAGCTCGCAGCCTGCATACATAATTTTTGTGGCCCAAGGCATTTGCCCAATTGAAGCAAGCTGTAAAGGGCCACCCCATTTCCTGTTTGCCAGTCCCACCTCCTGGGCTAAAGCCTGCAGGCCCCATCTCTTTTCTTCCTCCCTCACCAGCCTTCCCATCTCAGAGCAGGCTCTGCCTGCCCACCCACCCACTGCAGCTACTCGTACTATCGTAATGTGCATCTGGTTGTTTCACTTGCTTGCTCCCACTCCCCACCATTGCTCACTGCCACTTGTCTCCCTTGTGGGCTGCTCAAGCGGAGGAGATTAAGTGGGGAAGTATGCTGGGGAGATATGCGTCTGCAAGCAATGGAGGGATGGAGAAGCAGCGACAACAGACTGAGCAGGTGAAACAGAAGAGTGGCGGAGAGTGAGCAGGCAGGCAGAGCACGTCCCAGGTGTGGGAGGTCAGCAAGGGAGAAGAGAAGGGTGGTAGTTCTGCACATTCTGGCCAGGGGGTAGGGAAAGAGGAGAAAACAAAACAAAGAGGGGAAAGAGCCAGGAAGAGGGGTAGCAAGGGAGAAAGGCTGGGATGAGATTCACACAATTTTTATAAAACAGTGGTTCCACACTGCGCAAGGCAACCTGGGCGGTTGGAGACTGCCCACTATGTCGAAACACTGCCGATGGTGTTGTGCAACCACGCAGTTTCGCTCTGGAAAGTTATGCAAGCAAAGATGCCATTGGAAACAACGGGTGTCCTTTCACGCAACTGTGTTTGTGCAACTTTCACATGGAGCAAAAGTGCTCGGTTGGGCAACACCTTCATTAGTGTTTACACAGATGCAACGGCATGGGCAGTGCTTCAACTGCCCACATTGCCTTGTGCAGTACGTGAGCCTACAGGTGAAACTCGAAAAATTAGAATATCGTGCAAAAGTTCATTAATTTCAGTAATGCAAATTAAAAGGTGAAACTGATATATGAGATAGACGCATTACATGCAAAGTGAGATAAGTCAAGCCTTAATTTGTTATAATTGTGATGATCATGGCGTATAGCTCATGAGAACCCCAAATCCACAATCCCAGAAAATTAGAATATTACATGAAACCAATAAAACAAGGATTGTAAATAGAACAATATCGGACCTCTGAAAAGTACAAGCATGCATATGTATTCAGTACTTGGTTTGGGGCCCCTTTTGCAGCAATTACTGCCTCAATGCATCGTGGCATGGATGCTATCAGCCTGTGGCACTGCTGAGGTGTTATGGAAGACCAGGATGCTTCAATAGCGGCCTTCAGCTCTTCTGCATTGTTGGGTCTCATGTCTCTCATCCTTCTCTTGGCAATGCCCCATAGATTCTCTATGGGGTTCAGGTCAGGTGAGTTTGCTGGCCAATCAAGCACAGTAATCCCATGGTCATTGAACCAGGTTTGGGTACTTTTGGCAGTGTGGGCAGGTGCCAAGTCCTGCTGGAAAATGAAGTCAGCATCCCCATACAGCTCGTCTGCGGAAGGAAGCATGAAGTGCTCCAAAATCTCCTGATAGATGGCTGCGTTGACCCTGGACTTAATGAAGCACAGTGGACCAACACCAGCAGATGACATGGCTCCCCAAATCAACACAGACTGTGGAAACTTCACACTGGACTTCAAGCATCTTGCATTGTGTGCCTCTCCATTCTTCCTCCAGACTCTGGGTCCTTGGTTTCCAAATGAGATGCAAAAGTTGCTCTCATCAGAAAAGAGGACTTTGGACCACTGAGCAACAGACCAGTTCTTTTTTTTCTTGAGCCCAGGTAAGACGCTTCTGACGTTGTTTGTTGTCCAGGAGCGGTTTGACAAGAGGAATACGACATTTGAAGCCCATGTCCAGGATCCGTCTGTGTGTGGTGGCTCTTGATGCACTAACTCCAGCCTCAGTCCACTCCTTGTGAAAGTCCCCAACACTTTTGAATGGCCTTTTCCTGACAATCCTCTCCAGGCTGCGGTCATCCCTGCTGCTTGTGCACCTTTTTCTTCCACACTTTTCCCTTCCACATAACTTTCTATTGATGTGCTTTGATACAGCACTTTGGGAACATCCAGCTTCTTTTGCAATTACCTTTTGAGGCTTTCCCTCCTTATGGAGGGTGTCAATGATGGTTTTCTGCACAACTGTCAAGTCAGCAGTCTTTCCCATGATTGTGATTCCTAATGAACCAGACCATTTAAAGGCTCAGGAACCCTTTGCAGGTGTTATGGATTGATTAGCTGATTGGAGTGGGACACCTGGAGCCTAGACTGTTGAACCTTTTCACAATATTCTAATTTTCTGGGATTGTGGATTTGGGGTTCTCATGAGCTGTACGCCATGATCATCACAATTATAACAAATTAAGGCTTGACTTATCTCGCTTTGCATTTAATGCGTCTATCTCATATATCCGTTTCACATTTTAATTTGCATTACTGAAATTAATGAACTTTTGCACGATATTCTAATTTTTCGAGTTTCACCTGTATGAGGCTGTTCTCATGCATAACCAGGGATGCCGGGTTAGGCTGTGCATGAGAATTTCTGGGATAGGGCCCAATCCCAGCAGGCTAGCACCACTTAGCCCGGCGTTTAAGCCTGGCTGTTAGCTGAGGTTAAGTGAGCAAGCACTTCCTTACCCCGGCTACCTGCTTGCGTGTGAGCACAGGTTGCTTCCAGCCGAGCTGCTCACAGAGATGGGTGTCTAGAGTGCCTGTCTTGGGAGAATCCCCCAATGCAATGCACGTGTCATGCACTGCATTGGATTCATGGAGGCCAGGACAATGGGTCCTGGCCTCAGATCAATCCACACTGCTCCATGCTGCATGGAGCTGATCATGTGGAAGTATGGAGAAAGCTCCCACCAGGTGTACAAGGATAGTCAGGTGGGGGTGAGGGGGAGACAAGGTTCGGGAAGCCTTCCACCCACCCACCCAATAGGTTGTGTGAATGGCCCCTGTGGGATTTGTTTTTGTTTTTGTTTTTACAGTATGGTCCACCAAGTGAACAATTTTAACTTGAATGAGCCTTGTGGCAGGTAACTTGGGCAGCCCTGCTCTAAACTGTGCTGATATAAATGGGGCAAAAAATGGTACAATGTTATTACTAATTACAGAGGCCATATGATATGGGAGTGTCAGATGACCCCAGGCCTAAATTCCAGTTGGAATTAAGGGAGCATCTGCTCCCTTAAGCATATTTTAGGAAGTCTATTTCCAGACATCAAGAGAAGTTTAATGCATTAGTTAAAAGGTATTTAATGAAGGGTTTAATGTTCAGGAATCTTCAAAAATCTACTCAAATTTAAAGAATTCTATGTTATGGCTAAAATTAAATGAGATAACTGTTGAGGCTGAACGTTTGTTTTGGCAGCCTCTCATTTAATACAGTGTTGTGAACCTGCAGGGATTTTTAAAGACAGTGCTGCCTGGTGATGCTTAGTCTCTGAAACCTTTTGGGTAATATTCCAAATGGACAGAATTTAAGCATTATTGTTCCAATCCATAAGAAGACTGGCAAAGGTCTCCCCTCAAGTTACAGACCTTTAAATCTACAGGATGTTGTGGCCAAACAATACAGCTAAGCTCAAGACCTGGGCAACAGCAAATGAGATTTTTGCAGAGGAATAGGGAGGTTGTTTTGTTTTACCATAATAAACTGTTTTGTTCTCACTCATCTCATTAATTACATGTGAAAATATAAAACCTGCCTGTATATGGCATTGGCCTCTATAAGGCCATAGAGGCCTCTATGGCATTGGCCTCCATGCAACTTTTGATGCAATTTATTTATCATATTTTTCATATTTGTATACCATATATTTTATACCATTTTTATATGTATATCTCTAGGCGGTGTACAAAATTTAAAATATTTAAAAGTCACAAATTAAAATACATGACAATAAAAACAACAGAATAAAATTATTAGAACAAGTTTTTCAAAATTATTACAATTAATTCTAATTAAAAGCCTGAGAAAACAGGAGGGTCTTGATGTTCTTCCTGAAAACAAACAGAGAAGGAGATGCTCTTATTTCGGCAGGAAGCTTATTCCAGAACCCTGGGACAGCCACAGAAAAAGCCTGGTCCTTGGTCACCACCAAACAAGCTGGTGGCAACCATAACCAGATCTCTCCAGAAGATCGTAGCAGTGGGCAGGGATTATGACAAATGAAGTGCTCTCTCAAATAGCCTGGACCCAAGCCATTAAGGAGCCAAGCCATTAATAGCCATTAATATAATAGCCTAGACCCAAGCCATCAAATAACCATTAAGGACCCAAGCCATTATTAAGGTAATTAACCAGCACTTTGTATTTCACCCAGAAACATATTGGCAGCCAGTGCAGTTCTTTTAGAGCTGGTGTTATGTGGCCCCTTTGTGTTGTCCCAGAGACCAATCTGGCTGCTGCATTCTGTACCAATTGTAGTTTCCAGACTATGTACAAAGGCAGCCCCACATAGAGCGCATGACAGTAGTCAAGCCCGGGGGTTACCAGCATATGTACCACTGTTTTAAGGTCATTCACCTCTAGAAATGGACGTAGCTGACGTATTAACCAAAGCTAATAAAAAGCCCTCCTGGCCATCGCCTCCACCTGAGAAACCAGGGAGAGATCTGGGTCCAGGAGCGCTCCCAAGCAATTGACAGAGAACTGGGTTTTTATTATACACACTTTTGTCTTGTGAGACTTAAGGATTGATTCTGGACTCTGTCATCTGAAGCATGTGATTAGCTTCTGCTTTTATTTCATAAAACTTCTGTTTCTTTACTCAGATTAAAATCAGTGACCTTTAAAGTTTTATATTGGGGTGACAATATCCAACAGGAGGAAGGCAAATCACCGAACTGTGCGGTGAGCTGTTAACACCAACATTTTGTTAACTGAAAATTTGTATGTTGGACTCTCTATGCACAATTTATTTCTCCTGCCTCCTTGAGTGCCTTTTATTTCTTCCAGGTGAAAAGATTTTCCATTTCCACCCCTCAGCACACAGGGCTGTTAAAAAATTGAAACGAGAAACCTTTCCACTTTAGTACAGTCCATTAATCAGAAACTACATAGAGCTAGGAAATTCCTCTCATCAAGTGTACTCTCATTATCAAGTGTAGTTACAAGTACATCAGTAGCTATATTGTGTCCACATATTAGCAAATAGTTAGGTATAAAATGGTTGAATTCTGCTCAGTCAAGCTGCTACTTTCTGTAGTGATTGCTCTCTACTTAGGTCTTCGTATTAATGGGGAACAATGGAACATTAATGGGTGGTTTGATTGTTATCTAAAGCTATACGTTACAGGCTTTCCCAAGATCGTAAAAGGCTCAGACTGGTTTGCCCAGTCGTCAGAAGAGGAACCGTTTTGGATTTGGTTTGAGAACTGGCATACAATTTTGGAGTACTGCACTTCTGCTGTTCTGAGATGTTTTGTGTGTGTCTGCGCGCGCGCCCACCCGTCCTCTGAACACTTGCTGGGCCTGTAAATGAACAGATTATTACAAAGATTCTGCAAGCCTACAGTGCTCTCTCCTCAAAAGGAACTTATACATTTTTTCATGAACTACTCTCTCCAACCAGGGGAGCACAAAATATGTTTTGGAAGTATAGCACCATGCTGTGTGTTTGATAGTTTCTATAACTGTAGCAGAGCATGGTTAGAAGTTTGAATTGAGGGACTGTCATTCTCCATGGCAAGTCACAATTGGCCAGCAAAAATAAAAGGCAGTTTCATACCAACAAACAGAAGCCATTAAAGTTGGATATGAATTTATGTATTGGATTGCTGAACAACTGGAACAGCTGAAGAAAAGGGGACAAAGGTTATTTGGATTTTGGAACAACATCCAGTCATCCGAACATACGGAATGTCACACATCTATGTTTGTCACTTGCTCATTATAGAATCAATGAGAAGACTTTTCATGTGTGGATATATACCATCGCAGCTTAATCACCACAGAGAGAACTCGCATATCACTATGATATAAATTCAAACATAATACATACCCAGTAATCCAAAAAGCTTTGTTTTAAGATGAGAGTTAAAGTGCTTTAAATGTTCACTCATGCTCTGAAAAGTGTGAAAATCTGAAGGTACCCATCTTAACTTCCATGCTATTTAAGCTGTAAAGATTTTGTACAGTCTCATGTAATATGCTGGCTTTACAAATGAGGTTCCATGAACCTATACTCTGTCTTGGTCTTTCAGCTGGACATTGGGCTGGGAAGGGATGCATCCAGGCAGGAACGCAACAGGTGTGCACCTTCCCCAATCACTTGCAAAAGATGCCCCATCATTTTCTGCCTGCTGCATTTCTATGGCACAGTACATCCCCAAAATGCCACTTACATAGTAACCGCCCAGCCAGAAATTCAGCAGGTCCCTAATGGATGGATTTCAGAACACACAGTTCTTTCCTCAAATTCCCTCACTAGAGTAAATGTCTAGACAGAAATTCAAGACATGTGGAATTTTCATATATCAGTTCTACAAGAGGCTTTTATTCCTGCTTCTTTCAGGCTGCTGACAGTGTAAGGGCTTTCTTGGTCCTCAGTCTGAACGGAGGAAGGAGGAAAGATTTCCTGGTTGGAACTCTTCCTGACTTTGTGCACTGTGTTAAACTGCATCTCACTGCATGCTGGTTCAGAACAAGAAGATCAGGCGTATGGTCTGGTTGCCTTAGAACATGGTGACACATTTCGTCCTCTAAAAGACCAAAACCCTCTATTTTGGGCATGCAGCTGAACATGTTTGTGAACTATGGTTTGCTTTCTCCTTTATTTGTTTAGTTGTGAACAGACTAGGTCCTGCCATTGTTGCTCAATCTTCTTATATCGTTCCACGTAGCTATTACCATTTTTTTCTCCTTGATTCTCATATTAAACTGAAGGTTTTTGGATTAATGAATTACTGGTTTTTTAAAAGGAAAATCTGATTGGATTCTGTGGGAAAGAGAAGTGTAATAGTGACATGATGGGCTGCACTCCAGAGCTTCCGCTGACTGCTAAGCAGTCCTGATTCTGCTCTGAATCCAGTGCTACCATGCAATGCTATCACAGCTTCCCCCATTGTCACAAACAGAGAAAATTGTGGTAATGCTCTTTGTACAACTGCTCATTCCGAGTATCATTGAAGCTGCTTAGGAGACTGCAGAGCTGTGGGGAGCACTGTTGTGGCTCTGGAATGCTGAGCATCATGTCAGCCGGTGCTTATTACCCATGCTGACAAAGTGGAGTTCTCATATTCTTAGGCAGTATATCGTTGATGTAGAGCCTCTATGTTCAAATGCAGTCTACCACAGAATGCTATGGGTATGTGGATGGGTATGTTTTTTTCCTACACTTCTTCAGAGGTTCCCAGAAAAGTCAAAGTGGGCACTGTGGGTAACAGGACGCTGGACTAGATGGACCTTGCTCTGGGCTTTCACCTTTCTGGCCACATTAGCATGTAACGCAGAACCATGGGTCCCATGGACCCGTGGTTCCGCTCTCCCTCCCCCCACTCTCCTTTCCGAATTCAGACGTAACAGAGAGCAGGGAGCCTGCGGTCAGCGAGACTGCAGAGAGGAGTGGGAACTGGCTGTGTGGGCTACCTTGTTTCATGAAGGAAAATAGTGTAATAGTGGCTCTTACCCATGCTGGCTATGGCAAAACTCAGGATTAATCAGGATTAACTCTGATATAAAATCTTCATATTCAAAGGCAATACAGTACTGCCTTGGGTGCCCTTGTGAGACCATCCATCACCTCATCACCCCCTCATATGCCCTTGGAAGACCCTGGCCACTTTGCTGCCTTGCATATGTCCTAGCAAGTTCTTCTGCCACCTTGTATACCCCCTCAAGTTCTTCTGCCACCTTGCCACTGTCTTCTGTGCCTTCACAGACTCTTCCCCCACCTCACTGCAGCATGGTGTACCCCAGAGTCACCCCCCCCCCCCTTGCCTTGCATGGGCAAGTCCCTCTGCTACCCTGCTCCCAACTGCTGTGCCCCTGCCAGGCCGCCCACCATGTCACATGGCCTTGGCAGCCAATCCTCCACCTTGCCACCACCCTGAGCACCCTTATAAGTCCATTCACAACCTTGTTGCCCAGTTGATGGATCTCAAGTCAATTGGCCACCTCTGGCACCACTGTATGTGTCATCACAAGTCCATTCACCAACCTGCTGCCACCTTGTATGCAACTCCATCCACTCCCTACCACTACCTCATGTTCCCTTGCAAGGCCCACCACCACTCTGCTGCCTCCTCAGGTCCCCTTCGCAAGTCCAGTCGCCACCACATCACTAGTTTGTGTTTCAATCAATCAGTCAATAAATTTCATTATTACAGCCTTAAGCCAACCAGGAAGAAAAATGATAGGAAGAACATATAGAGGTGCAATACATTACTTTGTGTGTCCTTGTGAGTCTGTTTGCACCCTGTTGCTGCCGCCTTGCATGCCCTTGCAAGCCTACTCTGCCACCGCCTCACGTTCCCTCACACAGTCTGCCACCCTTGCCAGCCACTCCATCAACGCCTTACAAGTTATTTTGCTACCCTGCTATGGCAGCCTCTCATACCCTCCCAAGTCCATCCACCATGGGAGGAGAGCTGGTCTTGTGGTAGCAAGCATGACTTGTCCCCATAGCTAAGCAGGGTCTGCTCTGGTTGCATCTGAATAGGAGACTTGATGTGTGAGCACTGGAAGATATTCCCCTCAGGGGATGAAGCCACTCTGGGAAGAGCAGAAGGTTTCAAGTTCCCTCCCTGGCTTCTCCAAGATAGGGCTGAGAGAGATTCCTGCCTGCAACCTTGGAGAAGCCGCTGCCAGTCTGTGAAGACAATACTGAGCTAGATAGACCAATGGTCTGACTCAGTATATGGCAGTTTCCTATGTTCCTATGCACCACCCTGCTGCTGCCTCACATTCCCTTGCAAGACCTGCTGCCACCCCATATTCCTGCACAAGGCTGTCTGCCACCTCACTGCTGCCTCACCACCCTGCCACCACCCCATGGATGTCATTTGGTGACCTTACTGCTGCTGCCCTGCTTGCCCTCAAAAGTCCATCCATCCCCTCCTGCCACTGCTTTGCATCTCCTTGCAAGTCCATTCACCTGCTGCCCTGCATGCCATTGGGGTTTGGGGTGGTGTATAAATATGTTAGTTGAATTAATTAAATTAAATTAAATTAAATTAAATTAAATTAAATGGAGAGGAAAGGGAATATCTGTTTATCTATAGAAGTGCCAGAGTGCTTCTGAACACTTCTTAGTAAGCAGCTAAGTTCATTCTCCAAAACTTCAGAGATTGTCCCTCTCAACTTTGGCTTCAAACTCCTGAGCAGGTGGATTTGAATCCTTAGTTGATTTTACCCTATAATTATCATGACTTCAGAAGCTAAGAAGTTAGGAAATATTGGGTGGATTTTTTTCAAAACAATGCTAGGATTATGCTTTTAAAGCCTTTAATGGAGCTTTACAAATAATAATAATAATTTGAGAAACGTTATCTGACGGCAAACAGTTTTCTAGAGTTTGTGTCAATTTTTAAACAGCTGACTAAGCAAGCTAATCAGAACTGTACCAGATTTGGAAGAGTAGTGTTACTTGTCACCTAGTTATATCTGAAGGCTTTCAGGCAGATTGGATGGACAGTTTAGATTTTATGGTCAATAGGGCTTATAATGGTTCGATGCTGAAACAGCTCCTTTGCCTTTGTCTTTATCCTGTCCTTCAGGATAAGTAGGCAATCCTTCTCATCCACAGAAGAATCTAATATGGCAGTGCCCATATCCAAGCCAATTCTGGTTTCTTGGGAGCATGCCCAATACAGCTGGCACAAGTGCTCAGAAGAATCTAAGACATGGACTTCCTCTTCATGCAACTTCCACACTATTCCATATGAGTAGGCATTACATAGGAACATAGGAAACTGCCATATACTGAGTCAGACCATTGGTCTATCTAGCTCAGTATTGTCTTCACAGACAGGCAGCAGCTTCTCCAAGGTTGCAGGCAGGAATCTCTCTCAGCCCTATCTTGGAGAAGCCAGGGAGGGAACTTGAAACCTTCTGCTCTTCCCAGAGCGGCTTCACCCTCTGAGGGGAATATCTTGCAGTGCTCACATATCAAGTCTCCCATTCGTATGCAGCCAGGGCAGACCCTGCTTAGCTATGGGGACAAGTCATGATTGCTACCACAAGACCAGCTCTCCTCTCCTTTAGATTAGATTAGATTAGTAGGGTTTCATTTAAACCTAATAGTGTCTAACCATTGATTCCCTCTCTAAATTTATTAGAAATCAAACCATTAGTAAAGGCAAGCCGTTCTAGATGCAAAACAAACCAGAAGGTTAATTCTGAGTAAGAGGTTGCTTAATATTGTGCAGGATGGAACAAGCTCTCCCAAGCTTATCTCAGATTAAATCAAAATTGATCTGGGTTCTTAAAAAAAAAGAGAGGAAAGAACTGAAATCATTTTGCTCAGCCAGTCTGACGCTCCCCCTCTCCCTCCCCCCTCTCCTGCCCCTCTCCCACGCCTCCCCTCTCCCACACCTTCCCTCTCCCGCCCCATCCTCACCAGACTCCTTGTTCTGAAGGCAAGGATGGAAATGCTGGAGTTCTTCCCAGTGGCCAGCTCACCACATGTTTTCCCCAGGGATGGCGCTATGGGATGGCCTGTCAAGAAAAGGCCCATCGCTGCATCTTAATTTTGCAGAGGCATGGCAAAATTAAGGATAGGGAAAAACAAAAGGGACATCCCTAGTAAGCTGCTTCTGAAACTGAGGAATTTCCATTTCCTACCCTCAAAATCACTGTTTTGCTCCTCATTCCCCAAATCTCTCTGTCTCATAGAATCATGCCAAAGTTATTTTAACAGAATGTTTGGCTCAGCTTCAGTAATAGTATGGAAACTGGCAGAAATATCTAAAAGTACAGAATTTGTTTCACAGACAATAGTAACTTTTTGAAGTAAATGATTCCTTTTTGTTGGATGTATAAAGAGAATAAGATATATCTTATTCTGAAGTTTTCCTTATGTAAATCTTTTGTACTGTGAATCCTTTTTCATATTTTTTTTCATATTTGTTCATTTCTTTCTTTAAAATAAAAATAAAAATGAATCTGCAGAGTTAAATTTTGAGTAGTTAATAATATAGGGTTTTTATTAGTTTTTATGTTTAAAAACATGCTAGCTCAGAATCACTGTTTCTTCCTTCTCCTTTACAACAATTATCTCATTCATCCTCAGAACAATTTTCTTAAGTACGTTATTAGTTTTCATTTTATTCATGCATTAAAAATCTATATAATAAAAATTATAGTTGGTGGATTAAAACAGCTGTATTCTTTTATCTAGTAGATGTTAAACCTCTCCTGCTTTGGAGAGGTTTCCTATTTTAATACCATCTGGAGGAAGCCAATGTGATTAATTACTCTGTAATTAATGCTGGTTTTGCTGATATTATTATATTAACACAGTACCATCAATGTGCATAGTGAGCTCATACATACGATCTTTTACCAGGGCGGAGAGTGAGGGTGGGGGCAAGATAGCATCTACCTTCTGCCCAGATGATCTCTCCTGTTCTCCTGGCCACATGGCTCATGTGCTCACACAAGTGGCTCTCCCAGGAGACATGTGGCCATCTGGAGGCTGGGAAAATGCAGCCCGGCCTCCAGATATCCATAAATGCTTTTAACTGATACTGTTTTGATTGTTTTTAATGTTGTTTTAGAATATTGTTTCAAAAATTTTAAATGGTCATATTTTAAATTTCTTGTTTTTGTTTTTAACTACTGTTTTAATGTTTTTATTTTGTTGTAAACCACCCAGAGACGTAAGTTTTGGGCGGTATAAAAATGTGTTAAATAAATAAATATATGAAATGCACTGCGCTCCTCACACAGTGCATTGAGGGATTCTCCCTCAGCCGGGTGCTCTAGGTACCTGGCTCTGTGGCAGCCCAAGCAGACACATGATGGGGGACCCAGGGAAGAAGGGGAAGGAGAAGGGGAAAGGCGCACTTGGAGGAAGGCTTTTTACCCTTCTACCTGAGTAAAAGCTAGGGTAAAAACCCTGGGCTACCCAGTGGGACAGTGCCAAGATCAGCTACAATCGGCCTGGTAGGGCTGTGCAAGCTCAGGTAAGGTAGCTCATGTGAACAGCCACAGTGCGTTACAGAATAACATAAGCAAAAAGGCAGAGCTCTGCTGCAGCAAATTTACAATCTATACACCATGGGAGATACAGTAGTAGGAGAAATGAAGGCACAGGGGAAGTGTAACATACCTGCAGTCAGCCTGATCTATGCATGTTTACAGTAAAGTAAGCCCCATTGACTTCAATGGGACTGATTCCTAAGTAAGTGTGCAAAAGGTTGCAGCCTTAGGCCATGTTTCGACACCATCTATTTCCAGTATTAATTTTAATAAGAACTCAAACAATAAATTTTATTTATTTAGCTTTATGAAGATTATCTCATTGAAAGCTCTTGGCATGAAAATCTCCCCAGCTGTCAATAAGCAAGTTAACACAAATATACCACAGCTATTTAATCTCTTTAGAAATTCATTTTATCTTAACTAGCTTTTTACATTTAAATGAGTCTCTGGCTCAAGTATCAGTTCTAATACAAATGGAAAACATGTTTCAGTATTGGAAACATTGGGGATGGATTATGATCTTTCAGTAATGCAGGTACAGATCTAATTCAAGAGAATTACTTCATGCTTATTAGCTGAGCTTCAGGAAAGGATTAAGGAGCAATATTTGCTCTCAGATGATAGTGCCTCAGCCTTCCGATAACAGAAACAAGCTCCATCACACTTACAGTGCTTGCCTCTTCAGACAAATGTCATGCACATGAACAGCATGGTGACAGGAAGCTTCTTAGTGCAAGGGTGGAGTTTGCCAGCGCCCTCTCAGGACACTGAATATAGGTAACGCGTCCCTCTTTTTATTATGCCTGAAGAAGGCTATTGTCTATATATGTATGTGCAAGTGTGTAAATACATGGTTGGTGAGAAAACAGGACACTCTATTGCAGCCAGCAAGGACATGGAAGCCCTGGGATATATATATTTGCCCTCTCTTTGCTGATCTTCTGCCATTGCATAGAGCAGCATAGCATAGTAGTTAGAGTGTTGGACTAGGACTAGGAAGACCCGAGTCCAAATCCCCATTCAACCATGAAACTCACTGGGTGACTCTGGGCCAGTCATGTATCTCTCAGCCTAACCTACCTCACAGGGATGTTGTGAGGATAAAAATATCCATGTACACCACTCTGAGCTCCTCGGAGGAAGGGTAGGATGTAAGTGTAAAATAAAATAAAATTTGTTGAATACCATTTTGTTTTGGCAATCCTTTGTCCTGACTTCAGAGGTGAACTTTTTTGTTGTTCCACCCTGGGCTATGGTTTTGTTAACTGCTGTTGTGAGTTTAGTATCATAGTAGTCGTAGTAGTTTTTAACCTGATGTGAACTGCCTTGAAGTCCAGAAGCAGTTGACTGGACTGTACCACTTAAGACTCCTGGTGGGAGATATGATGAAGAACAGTGTCTGGTATACTCTCTATGTACACTATGTACACTATGTATGAGTCTATGTACACTCATAATTTGTAGGCATGCATTTCAGGTGAGCAGTGGGTACAGGAACTGTAGCCATATAGCCAGCTAAAGCACATCTACAATTCTGGTAGCCTCTGCAACAGGGGAAGGAGAATATCCATATGCACTCTGTGCCACACTGGTGGATGAGTGACACAAAGGAAAGGTATTCCTCTCTGCAGGCTTATAGGGATGCATGTTGGAGGAGACAGGGCATATGAATCAAAAGAGTGTGAGGTAGGGATGTGCAAACCAGCTCGAGGTCGAGCCAGTTCACCATCAAGACAGGCCTGTTCGATGACTTGCCCTTGAGCCAAACAGGGTCCAGTTCAGAGTTTAAAACAAACATTTATATTCCACTTTTCCTCCAAGGAGCCCAAAGTGTCGTACATAGTTAAGTCTCTCGACTTTGAGCTGAAGCTGCCCCCACACCTCCGCCGGGCTGCCTTGGGAGTTCTAGCAGTCTTGGGGTGCTTCTGGACACAAACCTCTCCCTGGTGTCCCAGATTGAGGCAGTGGCAAGAGGTGCCTTTTTTCTGCTTCGGCTGATATGCCAGCTATGTCCGTTTCTTGAGATAAATGACCACAGAACATCTGCTGGTCACCTCCAGACTTGACTACTGCAATGTGCTCTATGTGGGGCTGCCTTTGTACATGGTCCAGAAACTGCAGTTGGTCCAGAATGCGGCAGCCAGATTGGACTCTGGTAATCTCGGAGAGACCACATCACTCCTATCTTAAAAGATCTATATTGGTTGCTGATAAGTTTCTGGGCAAAATAAAAGGTCTTGGTTATCCTCTATAATAAAGCCCTTGAGTGTAATCCCATGTCCCTGCCCATGTCTTTCTTGGCCGTTCTGGGCATGCGCGGAGAAAGATATGGCCACAGGGACACGGCGGCCATGTTGTTTCCAGGCCAGACGGAGGAGAAGCGGGAGGGAAGAAGCGGCAGCAGCGGAAGGAGCCCTGCCGTTAAAACGAACATCGGGACCGGGAGGAGGAGAAGAGGGGAATGGGGAGGGAAGAGACGGCAGCGGCGGAAGGAGCCCTGCCTTAAAAAAGGACATTGGGACCGGGAGGAGGAGAACCGAGGATTGGAGAGGGCAGAGGCGGCAGCGGCCGAGAAAGATACGGCTGCAGGCACCAGGCGGTCATGTTGGCCGGTTGACCAGTGGCGCTGCTGCTGACTAGAAACTGCACCTGGGCAGGATGATGGGGCAGGATGATGGGGCGCGCCACGCTACTCCGACGACGACTTGCGGTGTTGGGAGCAGGTGGCGGCGGCGCTGCTGGCCAGAAACGGCTCCTGGGCCTGATGGGGTGCGCCACGAGGGTCCGACGACTTGCGGTGTTGGGAGGAGGCGGTGGCGTTGGGGGGAGGTTGGTGGCTTGGGCCGCAGGACATCCCAACCGAGGTGGTGGGGGAGGCAGCGGGCGATAGCCGCCGCTCGCCGTCTGCTTCCCTGCTCCTTGGGGCCGGAGTGCGGCTCCGTCTCGACCCCACCACCGCCTCAGTGACAGCAGCAGAACCTTCAGACGCCTCGCCGCCTGCACAGGAGGAGGCGGTGGTGGGGATCCCCGGGGACAGGGTGACATTGCCCGCCGCCGAGCCTAAACCTCTGGCCCCTGACGTTCTTCTGGAACTCTCCTCCCTCCCATCCAAGTTGGATAGTTCCATCATAACAGCTACTTTATTGATTTCTAAGCCTCCCTGTGAAAGTCAGGGATTCGTTCGCTGCCTGTGAAGCCGTGCTGGTGTATAATAGAGAGGTTCTGATTAGGATCTCTGCTCCCAAACTCAGGAAGGAGACCTGAGTTCTTCAGCCACGAAGGCCACTCGGTAGCTGTAGGCCAATTGCCCTCTCTTCACATAACTTACCTCACAGGGTTGTTGTGTTGTGAGGATATTTTAGACAACCAGCAGGGGTCAGAGCAGACCAAGGGAGTGGGGGTGGGGAAGGGGGAGGGGCAAGTGGGGGAGGGGAGCAAGAGGGAGTGGGGATAAGGGGGAGGGGGGAGGGCAAGAGGGAGTGGGGCAGGGGGAGGGGGAAGGGCAACAGGGAGTAGGTCAGGGAGGGAGGGGCAAGAGGGAGTGGGAGAGGGAAGGGGCAAGAGGGAGTGGGGGAGGGGGGAGGGCAATTGGGAGAGGGGGAAGGGGCAAGAGGGACTGGGACAGGAGGGTGAGAGGGAGGGGAGGGTGAGAGAGAGGGGTGGGAGGGGGAGGGTGGGCAAGAGATTGGGGTGGGAGGGAGGGGAAGAGAGGCAAGAGTGTGGGGCCAGAGGAGGAGGTGGGCCCAGCCGGGTGGAGGAGAGGGGAAAAACGTAACCCAACTAGCGCCCGTTATTTTAATGGGCTTAAAAACACTAGTAACCTATAAAGCCCTAAACAGCTTGGGCCTTGGGTATTTAAGAGAATACCTTCTTTGCTATGAACCACACCGCCCATTTCGATCATCAGGAGAAGTTTGTCTGCAGTTTTTACCAGCTCGTCTGGTGGCTACTCAGGGATGGGCCTTCTCCATTGCTGCCCCAAGGCTTTGGAACACACTTCCCTCTGAAATAAGAGCCTCACCATCTCTTACAACTTTAAAAAAGCCAGTCAAGACACAGTTGTTCACCCAGGCTTTAAATTAGATACTGTTTTAGTTGTTTGATGTTTAATAGTTTCAACATTTTAAATTTTAAATTTTTGTAATGTTTTAACTTTTTTATTCTTATTGCTTGGTTGTAAACTGCCCAGAGACTTGCATTTTGGGAGGTATAAAAATGCTCAATTAATTAACTAATTAAATTATTATTTTTTTAAAACTCACCACCATTTCCGGGTAGCCCAGTGGCCTCCCAGGCCTTTCTGACCTTCTCCTGGCTTGCAGTGGCCATTTTGAAGACCTCTGCACATACACACTGGTCATTTGCATGCCCAGATTGTAAATGGCCTTCAAAATGGCCACTGCAAGCCAGGAGAGGGCTGAAAATGGGCCTTAATGGCCCAAGGAAGACCGGGGGAGGCTGGCGGGAGGAGGGGGGAACCTTCTGAGACATCCACCTGCAGCAATGGCAGCACTTCCCGGAGGCTGCTGGACAACCCGGACCCAGCATTGAGTTTTTTAAGTTATTCTTTTTTAACATTTAGAACCGCCGAGCTGGATCAAACTTGAGCCGAGCCAGGTGGTGTTCGAGGGTATGCAAAACCGAACATGCCTGGTCCAGTTCAAGTCGGGTCCAGACTTGAACCAAACCAAGCAAACAGGTTTTGTGCACACCCCTAGTGTGAGATGCTAGCATATGGCTCAGGATAGTACCCCTAGATTCTTTCATCTGACACTGGCGGCTCCCAACATCAAACTCTCTATGAGATGAATTTTAAATGATGCCTCTCAGGCTATTCCGTGACATGCCACATCTCAACTACTGTTATCTTGGATGACCTTAGGCAAATGTTACAGACGCCTTGCCACAAATCCATTTCTTCCTTGAGCTAAGCTACCAGGCTCATTGCTTTGCATTTGTTTGCCACAGTTGATTTCTCTGCTTGCCTCTTTGACCCCACAAGCTGAATGTATAGGTTGGTGAAATATATAGGAGGCTGCTTGGTGACGTTATTGATGAGGAAATTGTTGATTTCATCAGTGAGGAGTGTCACTAATCTGGCTGTTTTCTAGCTGATTCTGCTTGCTAGGTCTGGAGTAAGTGAGTGTGTTTGTGTCTTTTTAAAAAAAATCATTGATTCTTTTTCTTCTTCTTTTTGTTACCATGTAGCTAAAATTTCTTTCAAAATGCTGTATTATTAAGATGCTTGTTAGGCTAGAATAATTTAAGACAGGCTAATACTTCGTGACATAAAACTGTCAAGTCAACTCTGTCATTTCTTTTTCGCTACAGGCAATTTCACCATTTCATTTCTGTAGTATGCTATAGCTCCTTCTTTCCCCCCACCCTCATCCCATTCCCTTAACAGTTCACACATTCAGGCTATTTGACCACAATTACAACACAACTTGCTTTTTGCTATTTTGTATTCAAATCTCGTGGGAAATACTATATCACTTGAGCTGCAAAGAAGCAGGATTCTATCAGTTTAATGTTAAATTACTGCCTCTCAAAAGCAGCCAAATCTAGGATAAGTGGAGTCCAAAGCCACCAGTATCAAGTAGTTCATTTAGGAGAATTGTAGGTAATTGGCATGAAAAATAATGTGTGTGAAAGTTTGATACATTTTGCTATAAATGCAAAAAGAAATCCTATTTAAATGCACATTATATTTTTCAAAATAGACAGAGGGGGCAATTAGAAGGTGACATTTTGAGAAAGAGCGTTGGGATGCAGGGAGGGAATGTAAAATTGTTTGTGTTTAGATTATCTCCAGGTAGCAAAGGGAAGGAACAAGGGATAAGGCATCTGGTACTTGGCTTCAGGCAGCAAAATAGACTTGTAATACTCAGCATTGTGACCTGGCAACCCTATGTGGGGCCATGAAGACCAAGAAACAGTGGCCAGGGTATGGAACGCGGGTTGGGGAGCAACTAAATTTCACATTTAACTATCCAGTCCTTGACTGCAGGATTAAAATACAAAAAGTAGACCCAGAAAATATATAATTAGTTTACAAAGCATTTGTACAGCAGGCAATGCACCTGTTAAATGAAAAGCAAACGAAACAGAGTTCCCCATTCAAATACACATAGGTATGAGCTTAGTTCCACATTTAATTGCCATGATCTGGATGCAACGGCTTTTCGAAAAGCAGCCTACCAGGCATTGTAAACTATTTCTCCAGATAAAGTACTTTAAAAATTGCCTTCAGCCTCCCAGGTGCCAGATGAGATCATCTTTAAAGATCTGTGCACTTTGAGTAGTTATGTTCTTTCTACAGATTGCCTGACATTTGTCAGCAGTAGAAAAAACAGATGCTTGGTAACAAGTGTAAAAATGTGATATTAAAAATGGACAGTTAGACAGTCGGAACAAACTGTAAGATTTTAACATTGATGCAGCTACTGAGGCTACAGCTTATCTACCCACAACATGTAGAAGGTGAAATTGTTTTTTTGTACCTACCAACACATAATACATTCTAGGGCAAAAATACCAACAACTGAACCAATTAGCTCTATGTTACCCAATGATATATAACAATCCAGCCATTTTTCATTATAATCAAAAATATTTTTACAAAAGAAACCCAAGGATTTGCATGGATTGGCACATGGAAGAGGTGGGGCATTTTGGACTTGTGGAGGATTTGGGGTATAAAAGATAAGGTGATCATCGGCTGTCACTGTCAACCCAGTACAGAGTAGTACCCACTTTTACTACCACTACTTTTCACTTCTTCTGCAAACTTCATGGCTATAACTAGGTAAGAGTGCTAGTGTGTTATGTTAACATATGAATACACCAACACACAAGGCAGATGTATTTAAATGGGACCAACTGCATGTGAATTACAATTGCACGTTGATTGTGAAATCCAGAGATTTGAAATTTGAGTTGAGCTTATAATTAGCCCAGTCATTCGAAACTGGGGAAGTTTCTGCTCTGAAGTTAGAACTCCCCAGTTCTAAGCTTCACCTGACTCACTAGTTTTAACTACATGTTGGATGATGGAAGGTAGTAGAGATGGTCGGCTGGGTGTTGGCAGAATAATTATCCAAATGCACATGTGTGTGCACACACACACACACACACACACACACACACAATCCATACTGCTTCCCAGAAATACTTTCTACCCTCTCAGCACACATTATTTCAGTTTCAGTTTTAGCCTACTTTCCTTGAGGAAAGCAAGCTTATGAGATCACCTGGCATATTTTGTGTGTGTCCGACCGTCCATGTGTCCCGCCCCCCGCACATTAACTTCACAATGCCTGGACCAATATGAACCAAACTGGGTACAGTTGTAGGGACCAAAGGGACACCTCAATGGCATAGTTTGTGATGATGTCATCCACTCCAATTCAAGATGGCGGATGCAGGAACGTTTCAGGTGCAAGTGGGCTAACTTGTGAACCCCCTAACTGATTTACACTAAGTTTTCTACAGGTGTAGGGACACACAGGTATCATTAAAGGGCACTGTTTGTGATGATGATCCAAGATGATCCACCCTGATCCAAGATGGCAGATGCATGGACAGTTGAGGCACAAATGGGCTAACGTGGACTGCTAACTGATTTTAACCAAATTTGGTACAGTTGTAGTGAATGATACATAGGGACACCTCAATGGTGTAGTTTGTGATTATGCCATCCACCCTGATTCAAGATGGTGGATGTGTGAATGTTTAAGGCTGAAGTAGGCTAAACTTATGAGGATAGTAATTATCAGTTAAGATTATATTATAGTGAAAGAAAAGTAGGCAGATTAGTTCTTACCAGAACTTGCTGAATTATAATTTTGTTTCAGAGTCATATCTGATAATAAAGGGATGACCTGGCAACATTCTAGAGCAAGAAGAATTCCCAGGCTGGCCATGGATGCAATGTTTTCCTTTCCAGGTACAGATTCTTCTGAATGATTCCTGTGGAAGAATGTCATGTGACACCTATTTTGTATTCTAGTTTGGGAAAAGACACGAGTTCCATGGTAGATTGTGCTTACAGATTTTTCCTGCAGGATCTGTGTGGATTTCTCATTCCAGTGTATCTTCTTACATGTTCATTGCTCAGTCAAAGAAAAACCTTTAACTAGAACTGTTTAGCCTATAAATAAGTGTCCCTGTTAAAAATAATCAAACGTTTTGGATGCTTTCTGAGTTATCTGGATACCCACATCTTGTTAGTAATTTTGAGTTTTGATATCCTCCTTATATCAGACACACCCCAAAAAGAGCAATCTTTTGATAGCAACCCTTCCTCTTGTCTCAATACAGAAATAGCAACCTCATTTTCACCAAGTACAACATCCATTTATGGTGTCTATATGTCCAGGTCATTTATCTTCAGCTGTCACTTCTTTTTACAACAATAGCACAATTTGTTTCTCTGACACATTTTTTAAAAGAATGTGGGCTGACATCCTGACTAATGTTGCATGTGTGCTTCTAGCAGGAGTGTGGATGCCATGCTGATAAACTTTATCAGGTGCTCTTGTGCAAGACTGAAACTATTTGTTGTGCTTTCCCCCTTGCTCTGGAAGTACTCAGTTACAGTGGAAGCACGTCCTTGACCCTCATCAGAGCATGCCAGACACAAAGAAAGAAGACTGAATGATAAGCTTTGCAATACTACTCACTGATGGCAGAAGGATTGGCAAGACTACAGTTCCCAGCTCTCCTGCAATGACTGTGTACTCAGAATGAAGAGACAGGTTTTTGCTGCTTTTCCTGATGCCTAAAACACAGGAATCACAGCATGCCAGATGCAAGGAAGAGTGGGAATTGTAGTAATTCTGCTGCTTCTGGCATAGGTCAGTAGTGCTAGAAAAACTACAGTTCCCCAGCCCTCCTTGTTTCTGCCAGGCATGAGATAGGGAAAGAAATGTCTTTTTTCTCCTGCTGCCACGGATGGAGCCACAAGAAATACAAGTGGGGAAAGAGGGGCTTGGATGAGTAGATGGGAAAATAAGCTGAGTTTTATTTTCACATAAAAATTTGTTCTCGGATTGAAATTTGTCCTCAGATTGAAATTACCTTGCATTGCAAGAGTGTATGATGAAACTGCCAAGTTTTACTACCAAATTATCTGTAATAAAACTAGTGTTAGATTTCCAGAGGGAGCTCTCTCTTTTTCCTCATATATTTTCCTCATATATCCTCATCTTTTTCCACCTATACAGATCACTGGGCACAAGTACTTATTTTGTTATTTATTAAATAGATTATAATATTTAATAATATTATTAAGTACATTATTATCCCACTCTTCTGCTCATAGACACACACACACACACACGATGCTACAGTGCTGCTGAAGCTGAGCAGTACAGACCTAATCAGAAACTTATGCGGGAGACCATGTAGAAGTGGCGATTATACACTATTTCTAAAATGTCTGGGTAAATCTGCAGCCTCTATGAACCAACACTACAGCCAGGATGGTTTTGAGAGAGAGGGTTGAAAATACAGTATATGTGTGCAAATAGAATAATACTGAAAACAAGTCAGTTAACTCAAAACTCCTTAGAGATCTTTTAAGTTAGGGAGCTCTTCCTTGTGAGCAGTGAGAAAGGGCTTGAAGGCACACGGGGAGGAAGGCTTGAAAAGCTTACCTCCCTCCTCTGAGTGCGGAGATTGTACATCCAGACATGTAGCTGCCTCCTCTGGCAGTGTGAAGGGTCGGGGGCTGAGACGCATTGCTCAACCCCCTGGAAATCCCATAATGCACCACGTGAGTGGATGTGCATTGTGGGTATCCCCCCCCCCAGTGCCGGTTGAGAGCCCCGCAGTCTCCCAGCCAGTGCTAGCAGACATTTTTTTAAAAACGTGGCTAAGGTAGCACTCGCTTCCTAAGTTAACCCCACTTAAGAGGCTGGCCTCTTTGGCAGGTTTGCTGCCATGTTGCTGCCTGGCATTTCCTATGATCAGCCAAGACGGGGCTCGGCTTTGTTAGCCTTGTTTTGGCTGATCGTAAGAACAGCCTCAGCATGTGTTGCGTATTTTATTGATTGATTGATTGATTGTTAAATTTTTATACCATCTTTCATTAAAAACAATCCCAAGGCAGTTTACAAAAGTTTTAAAAATATATAATAAAAATGACAGTTAAAAGTATTAAGCTAAAAATATGACAACAAAACATATTTCTCTGACAATTTTTAAAAAGCATATGAAAAGCCACATCTTCACCCAAGCTTTTTCAGTTCTTTAAAATTTTAAGGTTTTCAGGTGATTTTTAGATTGTTAAATTGTTTTAAGTTTTTGTATATATTTCAACTTGTTTTATGCTTTTGTTAACTGCCCGGAGATGGTGTATAAATTTGATAGATAGATAGATAGATAGATAGATAGATAGATAAAATATTTCTACAAATCAACAAGTTCAACTGCTGTGCATCTGTCACTTCTGTACACAACATTCTACTGTACATGGCATTTACCTATTTGTCACAATTCCATGTCTCTTTTTCTCCTGGAAGCTGAGGGTGGGAAACTTGGGGTCATTGCATTTTATCCTCACAATAATCCTGAGTAGTATAGGGGCATACCTGCTGTCAAAAACCATGTGCTTTTGTTTACAAACAAAAGCACGTGGCTGGAGGATGACGTCACAGTGACATCACGGGGGGCGGGGCATGCAGCTGTCAAAATGCGCTTACGTCACCAGAAATACGTCATCAGAAGGGGCTGAGGAGACCCCCCACGTGACCGGAAAGGGTCAGAAGTGGGGGACGCCCTTACCCCCGGAAGTCTGGCACCTACCCTAACACAGCTACCCCAGAATATGTCCAGACATGTCCAAAGGTGAGCATGTGACCCCTCTACGAACACGCCTTGCCACCCTGGACCAATAGGAACAGGTTTCAGGCTCCGGAAAGGTCCGGGTGAGCAGGTGTGATAATGGTCGGGCGGCCATTTTGTGTAACTTTATTGGGTGAAATGGCCCAGAGGAGACCCCACGTGGTCGGAAAGGGTCAGAAGTAGGGGTACGCCCTCACCCCGGAAGTCTGGCACCCACCCTACCACCCCTACCCCAGAATATGTCCAGACATGTCCGAAGGTGGACATGTGACCCCTCTACGAACACGCCTAGTCAGCCTGGCCCAATAGGAACAGGTTTCAGGGTCTGGAAAGGCCCGGGTGCGCAGGCATGATAATGGTCGGGCGGCCATTTTGTGTAACTTTATTGGGTGAAACGGAGTCAAGTGAGCCCTCTACGAACACGCCTGGCCATCCTGATTCAGTAGGAATACACCGTTTCTCTCTGAGCCACTTTGTTTTTGCAGACCCACGGTTTGAGCGATCATGGGTTCCCCAGAGAGATTCTTGGAGGATATGGTACAAGAAACAATTGTAAATCCCTAGCCTGAGAAAGCATTCTATTAGTACAAGTTCTGATGATAAGTTTCCACCAAAGTCCCCTAATTTCCTTTCTTCTCACAAATACACACATGCACACATTTTTTAAAAGCAAGACATCTCTCTCTCTCTCTCTCTCTCTCTCTCTCTCTCTCTCTCTCTCACACACACACAGACACACACACACACACACACACACACCATTTCTGGGATATATATCCTTTGGTTGCAAAGCTAAGCACACAAGGGTTACCTGGGTGTAAGCCCTCATGGGTTCATTAAGGCTTTGAGTTAGAAACTGTATAGAATGGTTGCAATCTGGGCAGCTATGATTTAAATCACTTCACAGAACTTAGTTTTAATGATTTAAATCTCAATTTAAAGCACCATTTCCTAGTAAAAGTAAATTCTTGTTGTCTAATATAACCTTAGTACATATTGAGAGATGTAATATGTATTCAGAGATCATAATGCTGTTTCATTTGGGCAACCAGACCTTGCATTTCTTTGTTGCACTCTTTGCATTTTTGCACACATGCTTGACTTACCCACATGTACAGAAACTTGATTAAAATACTTCCAAGTGAGGTCTCTTTTAAGCGTGCAACCCTGATAGGTGTTTCCCTTCTAAAATGGAGGATACAGCTGGAAAAGGTTTCCTCCATGTTCCTGTTGCTTGCCCAGATCTATTCCAACCTCCCCAGATCTCCTAGGCCTTCTTTATCCCGATTCAGACACTGTTCTGTGGAGGTGTACACAAGTTGGTGTGAATTACTGTACCTGGGTTCATTTTAAAATTCAAACAGGGATACAGGCCCTTCAAGTGCATGGTACAGATAGGAAGTATAATGCTGTACCTGTGTAACATATGAATGACTGTACGTGTGCACAGATTTGTACCTGTGCATACACTCATTGTACAATTGTTGAACATAATGTGTGAATGGACCAACAAGTTCACAGAATATAATTAGGAGTTATTATTAATACTCTTGTTCATGATATCTTTGACCTATGTTCTTTAAATAAATAAATAGGTTTAAGGGAAAAAATCCAATTTAAGTTTTAAAATCTGATTTTTTTTAAAAAAAAAATCATTGTTTTCTATCAACCCCCGCTGCAGTTCTATGCAACATTTACTTTATCAGTTTTGTAAAATTAAGGCATATAGATCACAGCCCTGAGAGAGAATTTATGCTGAAGATCTCTCCTTTCAATACTACTACAGTCACCAAAGTTTAAAAAAACAACAAAATAACCCGCCAACAGCAAAACACACACACACACACACACACACAAAACCCCTTAGAATAATTAAGGACTATAGAGAGAGGTGCAGCTACTTAAATATTTTGGACTTGCCTGGTTTCTAAGCTATACCTGTTAGGTTGGCTCATAAATAGAAGGCAAGAATGTCAGATTTCTTAAAAATTAAAAACAAGTATTTCTGTTTTAAAGACCCATTTCAGACAGGGTAGGTTTGAAATTATCCAAGGTGTAATTTCAGTTAAAATATCATTATTATTTTTTAAACCACCCTCTCGAGAGGAGAGCTGAGGAAGCTCGCAACAGGCTTTTCTAGATTTCTGAGTGTTACTAAGATTTGCTAGTGAAATTTTAGAAGATGAGGAAAAGGAAACGAAAAGAGAAAAGCTCCCAGCAAAAGCTGGACCCCCACCATAGCCACACAAACTGCAGATCCTGGAGTAGTAAAGTTGAGAGACAGAGGAGTGCATATGTTACTGAATTCAAAATGATGCCTGCAACTTATAATTAGGTGGGTAACAGGCCATCTGCAGGTGGATGGTGCCCACTCCCCCCCCCCGCATCCCTGGAACCGTTATAAAAGGGTGACAGGTAACTTTACATTACCCTCACCTGTAAAGCTAGCAAGAACACAGGTTGGGGCCTGTACTACCCAATTAGCAAGGCCCCCGGGATCTTCCTGGGGACTGGGGCCGGTTGGGATATGCTGCCCACATAGCGGGTGTGTATGTGTGTACTGTTAAACAGATAACCCCCCGCCCCCCGAACAGGGGTGGGTGTTCTTCAGAAATGCCTGCTGCTTCTTCAGAAGAGAACTGTTGGGAACCCGCTGCAGGTCCAACATCGAACGCCAAGCCTCCTCGAGAAGCTCCGCTGTGGGTAGCCCGCTCTTTGGGGGTGTCGTTCGGGCCAACATCAGAAGCCTCACTTAGAGAGGACCCATTCTGGGTTTCACACTGTTCAGTAAAAGCATTCTGAGGACCGGGGCCACTAGGTGACTCCTCGGATGGTTCAAATTCATCTGAAGAATCAGAAGTATTCCTATGCCCTCCTTGCTGGTTGCTAAATGTGTTCCCTATGCTTTTGGGCCCCTACGCGTGTGCATGTCCCCACCCCTCCCCTCCCCTCCCCTCCCAATGTGTGGTGGCACAGGAATACATGTACTCATTTTTTGTTAATTTCTGAAACTTGAAGGCCTCAGACAGATCATTATAGAGTTTCAGGACTGTCTTCTGTAATCTTCTGTCTTCTGGCTTGTTCAAAAATCTGCACAGCAACATTGTTAAGGACATAAAGAAAACTAGCCATCTCCCACAGCCATTCATCAAGGTCTTTCCCACACACCATCAGCTTTGGTGAAGCGTCAGCATTGCCTGGCTCCTCATCAGCCAGTTCTAAAAAACAAGAACATGATAAAGTTAGAAAACTATACGACAGCCCGCCCCACAAGGTGGTTGTAATTTATTTATTAAGATGTGTATACCCCCACCCCTGCACTACTCCCCCCGACAAGGTGGTTGAAATTTATTTTATTAAGATATGTACAGTATACCCCCACCCCGGCAGTACTCTACTGCTCGGGGTGTATCAGAGGCTCTTATTTCAACAGGGAGCAAGTCCAGGGACTGCATCGGAGAAGCCCCAAACAGCCGCCAGAAGAGTTGGCGGAAGCCGCAGGCGAACAAGAACATTAATAAAACAGCTACAATGTAAAATAAGTCTCATAAAGTTAAACAAATTAAACTAAACAAGTTAAAAGACCAGACTAAAACCACAATTTTTAAAGTTTCGAATTGAAAGTCAACTATCAAAACTACACCCTCTTTAAAAGTATGCATTTTTTAAGGGTTGCTAAAAACACCAAGTTTTTTAAAAAAAATTCTGAATGTTTTAAAACTAGTGCCCCCCAGGTGAGACACGAACACACAACCATGGGTTGTGTTTTTGTACAAATACCCTATGCTATCCATTGCGCGTGTGGAAAAATTCTATTTATTAATAACTTTCTAAAAGTCATCTTAAAAACCTTGGGTTTTCAAACATTGGTGGAACACACATTTTAGAAATCTATGTTCTACACACGGCTTTTAAAACTAGAACCTGTTCACTTGGATGCAGAGCTAGAGGCCTTGTAAAAATACTTAAGAACCAGGCAAAAGAACAAGCTAGCTCTTGAACACAGGGCAGTCAGAGTTATTATACACCACACTCACTGGAGAAAGTAATGAATGAGTAACACAAAGGGCAAAGTTTCATGTAAAGTTACACATACAACATAAAGAACACAAATGAATACAGAGTTGTAAAGTATAAAGAATATGATATTCTACATAGAGTGTCAGACACAGTAGTGTATGTACTTGAGAAGGCACATTTCCATATCATAGTTTAGGGTTGTCCAAGACCATGGGTAGATTGTGCTCACATCTGAAAAAACAAAGTAACAATTTCAATGTGGTTGCTAAATGCTCAGTGTAAAGTAGTAATTTTCAATTAAAATAAACCCGTTATTTCCTCAAGGTGCGGATAACTATCACTTACTGTAAGCCCCCCCCCCAAGGGAGCAGTGTGCAGGTATGGCTTAGCATACCTAATAGTCACAGAACATCACCCTAAAACTCTGCTCCTCCAGAATAGGAAGCTATAGTACAGCCATGTGGCAGGCAGACTAACACATGTCTTTTTTTCCTGCAAATGGCTGTTTCTACAGAGAAACAATATGTAGCAGGCTACTCTGCTCCACTCTGTGGAGTTCTCTCTTTTGCCCTAAAGAATTAGTCACTCCTTCAAACCAACATATTCATCATAAAACTTTTGTGGACCAGAATCTGCAGCATCACAGGCATCCGATGTATGGGATTGCTGATCCACAACAGCTCATGCTGAAACTAGAAGATAAAACATGGCCCCTCAACAGTTTGGGGGAAACATTTGAAACCCACATGCCTAAAAATTTTAAACTAGCAAAATGAAAAATTATTTATTTGTTACATTTTCTATACCACCTTTCATTAAAACCAATCTCAAGGCGGTTCACACAAAGGTTAAAAAAAGATTACAAAAATTACACAATTAAAATATTATCTAGAATATAAAAATACAGATCTGATTAAAAGATTAAAAAGAAAAACAAGCACACTCTAACAGTAAAAGATACAAAGCAGCAGCAATGGAGACAAACATATAAAAGCCAGGGTAAAATAAAAATTGCAGGCCTGAAATTGAAGCTATGGGATGAAAAATAAATCCAACACAGGGCTGGGAAGCTCTCTTTACCTGAGCATTCCGTGCCCCAGACTTTATATCCCAACACTTTCAAATATGCAGGTTCAGTTTTTAACCTTGTCTAATTAGCTGTGTGTAGTGCGGACATGGATGCACCAACACATGGCTTTTTTCTACAAATGGCTGTTTCTACAGAGAAACAATATGTAGCAGGCTACTCTGCTCCACTCTGTGGAGTTCTCTCTTTTGCCCTAAAGAATTAGTCACTCCTTCAAACCAACATATTCATCATAAAACTTTTGTGGACCAGAATCTGCAGCATCACAGGCATCTGATGTATGGGATTGCTGATCCACAACAGCTCATGCTGAAACTAGAAGATAAAACATGGACTCACAGCAGTTTAAGAAAACGTTTGAAACCCACATGCCTAAAATTTAAACTGGCGAAATCAAAAATTATTTATTTATTAAATTTCTATACAACCTTTCATTAAAATAATCTCAAGATAGTTCACCCAAAAAGTTAAAACAAGACTACAAAAATTACACAATTAAAATATTAACTAGAATATAAAAATACTGATCTGATTAAAAAAGAAAAACAAGCACAATATAACCATAAAAGATACAGAGCATCAGCAATGGAAACAAGCATGTAAAAGCCTGGGTAAAAAAACAACTGCAGGCCTGAAATTGAAACGGGGGAGGGAATAAATCCAACGCAGGGTTGGGGAAGCTCTCTTTACCTGAGACCCAGACTTTATATCCCAACACTTTCAAATATACAGGTTCCGTTTTTAACCTTGTCTAATTAGCTGTGTGCAAACTACCACCCCACTCAATCCCCCAAAACCTGAATATGCTATTTATTGCTAAATAAATATGCTATTTTATTGGTGAAGGTGATTAGAACTGCCTGGAAAAGGGGCAGGGGTTGGGGGCAAAGAGAATTCATGGTGGATTAAAGCAAAATTAAACACACAGAGACAACAACATCTATAGAAATAGATGAAGACTACACTAAGTCTGAGATATTAAAAGCAGCAATAAGACCAAAAAAAATGCACTGAGCTTTACAGTTAAGGTTGCAATCCTATACAGACTTACTAGGGAGAAAATCTAATTGATACTGATGGTACTTACTTCTAAGCAGGCATGCATAGAATGATTTTGCATTATAAAGCCAAATAAATAAATAAATAAATCCTTAAGGATGCAGACTGCAAAAGTGACAATTTTAAATTAATACAGGGGCTTATTATTATTTTTACTGAGAATAGGAGATTTGCTACATACTGCATGCTGGAATTTCAGGAGAGAGAAAGATTTCTGTGGGCCACATGCTTTCAGCCACCTGGCCCACGCCTATGCAAACTTGATGGGATGGCCCTTGATGGAGCAATGGCCTTATCGGGTGTGGTGTTTCAAGAGAGAGAAAGAACTTGATGGGATGGCTCTTCATGGGACAACATGATAGGGTTATCTGGTGGTGAACTCATCTCCCTTCAGGGACCCTTATTCTTCAGATAAAGAGCCTTGAATTTTAATTTATTCCTTCAAATAAATTTCCTTGAATTTTAAAAGTCTCCATTTTGCACTTTGAGAGTGGTGAATGGGGAGATGTTAAACTGAGGGGCGAGGGGAGAGACCATGTGTGAATCATTTGCTGTAGTGTGTGGAATTTTTCTAACTGATATTACCTTTGCTGCAAATTGGGATGCAAAGAGTGCAACAAAGAAATGCAAGGTCTGGTTGCCCAAATGAAACAGCATTATGATCTCTGAATACATATTACATCTCTCAATACGTACTAAGGTTATATTAGACAACAAGAATTTACTTTTACTAGGAAATGGTGCTTTAAATTGAGATTTAAATCATTAAAACTAAGTTCTGTGAAGTGATTTAAATCATAGCTGCCCAGATTGCAACCATTCTATACAGTTTCTAACTCAAAGCCTTAATGAACCCATGAGGGCTTACACCCAGGTAACCCTTGTGTGCTTAGCTTTGCAACCAAAGGATATATATCCCAGAAATGGTGTGTGTGTGTGTGTGTGTGTGAGAGAGAGAGAGAGAGAGAAAGATGTCTTGCTTTTAAAAAATGTGTGCATGTGTGTATTTGTGAGAAGAAAGGAAATTAGGGGACTTTGGTGGAAACTTATCATCAGAACTTGTACTAATAGAATGCTTTCTCAGGCTAGGGATTTACAATTGTTTCTTGTACCATATCCTCCAAGAATCTCTCTGGGGAACCCATGATCGCTCAAACCGTGGGTCTGCAAAAACAAAGTGGCTCAGAGAGAAACGGTGTATTCCTACTGAATCAGGATGGCCAGGCGTGTTCGTAGAGGGCTCACTTGACTCCGTTTCACCCAATAAAGTTACACAAAATGGCCGCCCGACCATTATCATGCCTGCGCACCCGGGCCTTTCCAGACCCTGAAACCTGTTCCTATTGGTCCAGGCTGACTAGGCGTGTTCGTAGAGGGGTCACATGTCCACCTTCGGACATGTCTGGACATATTCTGGGGTAGGGGTGGTAGGGTGGGTGCCAGACTTCCGGGGTGAGGGCGTACCCCTACTTCTGACCCTTCCTGACCACGTGGGGTCTCCTCTGGGCCATTTCACCCAATAAAGTTACACAAAATGGCCACCCAACCATTATCACACCTGCTCACCCGGACCTTTCCGGAGCCTGAAACCTGTTCCTATTGGTCCAGGGTGGCAAGGCGTGTTCGTAGAGGGGTCACATGCTCACCTTCGGACATGTCTGGACATATTCTGGGGTAGCTGTGTTAGGGTAGGTGCCAGACTTCCGGGGGTAAGGGCGTCCCCCACTTCTGACCCTTTCCAGTCACGTGGGGGGTCTCCTCAGCCCCTTCTGATGACGTATTTCCGGTGACGTAAGCGCATTTTGACAGCTGCATGCCCCGCCCCCCGTGACGTCACTGTGACGTCATCCTCCAGCCACGTGCTTTTGTTTGTAAACAAAAGCACATGGTTTTTGACAGCAGGTATGCCCCTATACTACTATCCTGTGATGCTAAACTGAGACTAGAGAACTTACCTAAGGCTGCTAAAGAAGGCTTGTGGCTGAAAAAGAATCTCCAGTCTCCCCAATTCAAGTTTAACACACTGTCTGCAATGCCACACTGGCTCTCAACCATGCATTAGATTTGGCTGCATAACAGCATGCCAGTTGTTGGCATTTGGAGCATGACCCTGCAAGGGCAATTACAAACATGCCCTGGAGGCCATTGCTGGAAGGACAGAGAGTGCCATCTGCAATTCGGCAGTGTGTTACCCAAGAAAGTGGAAGGTCTCTATATCAAGCCCTTCTAAAGTCCTTCAAAAGCTGTTATAAGTTTCATAAGGAGGAGAGCAGTGTTCCCTTTAAGGCATGCACATGTGTGCACATTCACATATGTTTTGATGTCCACTTAGTTAATTTTAGATCCTGCTCAGGTTGAATCAGGAAGGCCCCACTCTGAGTGCAGGTGCGCACACACTGCCTTGAAACTGCCACCCAGAACAAAACTCATTCTGCACAAAGACGAAAAAAATTAGAAAGAACGCTGGAGGTGAATGATTCGTACCATAAATGAAAGCCATTGACCTGAAGGTAGCATTTAATTTGCATGAACCGCTTTTGCCTCAGAGCCAAACTAGGGCCAGTACCCGTGGCAACTACGAAACCTTTTATGTTAGATGACATCAGGCTTTTCTTTTCCACTTGGTACACAACACTCTTTTTCCTCTATGCAGATTTTGCATGGAAAAGAGTCACTTTGGATGAATGGCTGAGTTCACTTGACTTCCTCTGTTAAAGGATGTTAAGAGAGTGGAAAAACAGAAAAAGAGAGCATTTTCACACAGGAGGGGGAAAAAGGCAAGCCAAAGTTAGTTCGAGAATGTCATCGTTGATTTTATGCTTCAGTAGGCCACGGTCCCATGTGAACTTAGGCTCTCTGAAGTCCACTGAGTTCCATGGCCTTAAGCATGCTTAAGTTTATGTTGGATGGGGGCTTTAAAAGACTGGGTGGCTTTTGAAGAAATTGTACACGTTTAAATGGGTATTTTATGTCAGTAAAATCTTAAAGCAAACAGTGTTGGAGCTTATTTTATTATTCTGTGAGCCCATTTGTGGTGATAGGGCTTAGATGGTGTATCAGACAAAACAATTATTCTGCTACACTGACTAAGATGCCTTTTGCAAGAGTTTGGGTCCCTTGCATTATGCTGTCTCTTTCAATTGCTTATGACCAGTATCTGCATCTGAGGGATGCTACTTGAGGTTTGAGAAGTAGTATGAATATGCTAAGGAGAGGGGCGAGGTACCAGATATATCTATGGAACTCTTTGAACTACATATCTTCTTGTGTGGAATACCTACTGTGCTTGCAAGTGTAGGGGATGATGGTAGGAGTGAACAAAGAACAATGGGAGGCGATAGGTATAGTGCCAAACTAGGGACCGTGGCTGTACCTAGGTGTATCACACAGCAAAATGTGGGCGGTGGAGTACCCGCCCACCCACTCTGCCGCATGGCTGTAACCGCTGTCAGGGCTGTTGCGGAACAGAGTGGTTCTGCTCTGACTTTAAGTTGGTGCAAGTAAACCTGTGCAGTGTGACACCTAGTGGAAATAATAGGAGTCATGCAATACCAACTTTATTCTGTTGAAGTGGAAGTGCTCGGTTCCACAACAGTCCCAATGGTGGTAATACATACACAGCAGTTGGGGGCAGGTGCTCTACTGCCCACATTTCACTGTGTAGTATGTGAGCAAGTGAATCCTATAATTCAAGTCTTCAGTCTCAAATATCCAACACAAAGGTGTCTCTCTGTCCACAGCCCTAGGAGTAATTCTAGATGGAATCATCTCCTACTCATATAATTTAGTTCAACCATAGGTTCATACAATACATTAAAAACACCTTGATATTAAAAAAAAGAGATGTTTTTGATTGCCACAGGTGGAATTGCAGAAATTACAGGAACAATGCCATACCAACACTCACTATCCAGCTTGGCACCCAGGGCTGTGTTCTGCAAGAAGTTACCATGGATCTTTTCTAGAATAACACATCCTCACATTTTTGTGAAGTTATAGCTCTATGCTGAGATCAGGGAATCCAGGGACACCATAACGTGATGGAAGCAAATAGGAGTGCACTGGCTAATCACATTCTCTGTGCCCATATGCTCCATGGCCATGCCCATGCCCCCTGGACATCCGCATGCTCAACATTTGTCTGTAGAGGGCTGGCACTAAATGCAGGGAGAGTTCCTTCATGTGATTTAGAAATGTGGTTGGGAAGTGGAGCCAAGGAGTGTGTTGGTGTGAAGGGCAGGGCAGTCTGGCATGTTTCCCTTTGTCCAATAATGCGTTGGTGTCCCCAGGTGCCCCAACATCTGTGCAGGGTTGATTAAATGCAAAAATATTTGAATGGTCTCAAGCAACCACTGTCAGCTTCCAGCACACCACAGTCTGGGGGGCATAGTTTGATCTATGGAAGAGCTTGTGAGAAGGACTTTAAGGTCATTTTTTGATTTCTTTTAATGCCACAGTTGAATGATGAGTGACAAATGAGAACTTCATAAGTAGGTATTAATAAGAACTAGTCATGTTTCCCCTTTTATCTGTTTTACAAGTGCTCTGCCTTTATTAAAATTACCCTCTTCTGTCAGTCTCATTTAAACATTAATTATCTGCAACATGTGCAGGTTAAAATGCCTGGCCTATTCTTAACTTGCAAGGTGCTTACTACTTAGAAGTGCTTCTGCCGCTGTTTTCAGTCAAAGCAAATTAGATTATTTATAGCACAGATAGTCAGGAATCCACAATATGAAACAACCAAGCAAGTTGTCCTGACAAAAGTCACCTACCTAGTTGGCAGATTTCCACATCCCAGGAATAGGTCGCTATATCTTTAAAACTTAGAATACAAAGTCAGCTCACTCACATGTGGTGACTGAAAGGCTTGGAAGGAGGCAAATGCTAATTTATCCATAGCTTGAAGTTATAATTTCACATTGAAATTCAGGTGTTGTATATGTATGATTTTAAAAATGTATGCTAAAGAAAAGGAGTCAACAAAGTAAATATGGTCTGTGTGTTTCATTTAATATGAGACAGCAGTTTCAGCATTCTTTCTTCTGTGTCCTTGGAAGGAGAAAGTAGCTTTGGAACAGATAGAAAATGTAGCAAATAAAATGTGGCATTCTTCACTCTCTGTACGAGATGTGTAGCAAACATTAAGGTCACCACTGCTGTGGTGATTGTTCTGTCAGATGCCCATCTGAAATCAATGTGAATGCCATTGGTGGTACTGTGCATGCTTGGGTCCCATTTAAATGTGACGCCTCCCATGTTCAAAATCACCAAGACTTTATGGTGGTTCCTCATGTGGCTGTTGTAATGTCTTAAACAATTTGCCAGGCAAGATCCGTTTGAATTGTTCTACAACCAAAAACCCCGAAGTCAGTAGACTTGTGGGCAGACCTTGAGAAATGTTTTAGCAGTGCTTCTTCACTACTATTATTCTGAATATTACATTTAGTTTCTCCAGTTGTTTAAGATTTCTGGTGGTCTTCCCCCCATATATATTTGTTTGCAGATATATTCAATGACATAAATGATCTTAGATGTATTGAAATATCTACATTTATTTTTTTTATTCTCAACAAGACCGAAGTCTAGTATATAGAAAGAAAAAGGTCTTTTTGCATGTTTACTTGAGATATATGCAATTCCTGCAGGGAAAATGTCCCTGTGGGAGGAGCTAATCCTATTAACAATCATGTCCTTTGTGACTTCTGGGGTGTTTCTCTATGTACCAACCATCATTTAATGTTTTTCATCCTTTTATAAGTGATTAATTGTTTCCCTCTAGGCTAATATATCTTCTAATAAATGCCAATGTTGGTTATTTGTTTATGTTGGCTAATAAATGAAGGCATTAATTATTTACCACTTCTCAAAGGGACAATGTGACGATTACAAAGTGATCATTCAGAATAGAATTGCTTGTGAGTTGAGTGAACCAAATTGGCCCTTTGGTTAGTTCAATGAGAACAGAGGGGCAACCTCTTCTCTATAAAGAAAGTTAGGCAGTAGGGTTATTACCACCAATCCCTCTTACTGAGGTTAGATGTATCCTGAGAAAAATACCAAAATGTATTAAAGTAGAATACACTTTGATATTAGGAATTTCTGAAGAATTTTTAGATAACATGTATATATATATATATATATATATATATATATATATATATATATATATAAAATATAAGAATATTCTATACATAACCCCCCCCCCCAAGTCCTGCCATGCTGCCTCATTGTGGCGGGGGATGTTCATGGGAGGGATGAGTGAAGTACAATGGGAGGTATATTCCCAGTAGGGTTACCCAAGGTGCGTAGGTCATCCCAGCTGCCCAGCTAAAGCAAGCAGGCACGTATATTGGGCAGCAGTAATATAAGAAGGTGCTGGAGGCGGACAGTCACGTTAGTGACAACGACAAAGACATCATTTCGTACTGTGCAGGAGAAGGCAATGGTAAATCAGTTTTTATAATTCTTAGTTTTTAGCTTTTTAAAGAATTTGAAATTATAAAAGCTAATTCTGATTGTGGTTTTGGCTTGGATTTTTAACTTGCTTAATTTGGTTAATTTTATTAGTCTGGTTTTATATTGTAACCATTTTAGAAATGTTGTGAGCCGTCCAAGCAGTAAGGTACTGGAGGGATGGGGTAAACATATTTTTAATTAATTAAATAAATAAACCACTCCTGTATTTTTCCAGGAAAACCACATGGATAGACAAGATAGAATGATTGTGGATATAGTGCTGGATGATAGAACCCTCGGGTCAGATGGTACCCAACATGCTACTGAGGAAGAGCTGAGGATCTTTCGGAGTACCTCTGGTGTTTCTGACGCAGTTAGGTTAAAGCCTTTTGGATGTCTAGCTGCTGATGTTGCAATGCAGGAAAAGAAAATCCAAAGCTGCAAAGATAGAATTACAGTAGGTACGTGGAATGTACGAAGCATGAATATGGGAAAGCTCAACATACTGAAAGATAAAATGAATCAACTACGGCTTGACATCTTGGGCATCAGTGAATTAAAATGAATTGGAATAGGACACTTTCAGTCAGAAAATCATATTGTTTATTACTCAGGACATGAAAAACAAAGAAGAAACAGTGTTGTGAAGCCAAAGTCAAGAAAGATAAAGACATCATGAAGGAACTTCATAGGGAATTTCAGAAAGCTGTTAGAAGAGACAAGGAGCAGTACTACAATGACATCTGTAAAGACCTTGAAGATGGAAATAGACATGGAAAAGCTAAGAAAGTTTTGCAAAAGATCTCTGAATTCAGAAGGAGGTTCCAACCTTGAATTGGTATGTTAAAAGATGTCAAAGGACAGATAGTAACTGATTCAGAGAAGATTTATTTATTTATTGTATTGTTAATTTTTTATACTGCCTTTCATTAAAATAATCTCAAGGCGCTTTACAAAACATCCAACAATATAAAAGAAGTCAATATGTGCTTTATTGACTACAAAAGAGCCTTCAATAGCATCGACCATGTCAAGTTGTGGAATATCCTTAGGGAAATGGGTGTCCCAGAACATCTCATTTTCTCATGAGAAACCTATACACAGGTTAGGACGCCACAATCCAGTCAGAACATGGTGAAACAGACTGGTTCAAGGTTGGCAAAGGAGTAAGACGAGGCTGTATACTTTCTCCTTATTTATTCAATTTGTATGCTGAACATATACTGAGGGAAGCTGGATTGGAAGAAGATGAGAGAGGTTTTAAAATTGGAGAAGAAACACCAATAACCTGTGCTATGCTGATGACACTACTCTGATAGCTGAGAATGTGGATCAACTGCAAGTTCTAATAGTGAAAGTCAAGGAGCTAAGTGAGAAAATGGGACTACGACTAAATATAAAGACTAAACTAATGATAACAGTTACAGCAACCAGCCTCAGAACTGGCAATGGATAAGTGATAACTATGTGGAAATTTCGTGTATTTAGTTTTATTAATGTGTTAAGGGCATTTAAAAATACAAGGCCATTGGTATTTGCGATACAAAGAAAATCTCCTAATTCCCTCCCCCCCCCATATTTCTGTCCTGTCATTCCTCCAAGAAGGTCAGGGAAGAGTACATGGTTTCTCTCTGACCCATTTTATCCTCACAACCTAACCCTTAGGTTAGACTGGTTATTCTGAGTTACTTGTCCAGTGTTACCCAGTGAGCTTCATGGATGAGTGGGGATTCAGATCTGGATTATCCTCATCTTAGTCTGATGCTCTAGCCACTTCACCACATTGGCTCGAGGTAGTTAAGGGGTCTGCTAAAATTTAGAAGCTACCTAATCCCATTGCAGAAGAGTCCTAATCACTAGAATTGAAAGACTACCTGAATTCAAGTGAATCATGATGCCTTGACCTAAGAACTGTTATTTACAAATGCATAAGTAATTATGACTCTGATGCAAAGTCAGTCTGGTTCTATAAGTCATTTTGGCTATAAATATCATGGTTATCTTGGTTGTTGACATCCAAAATAAGAATATATATTAAGTCAGAAGAAAACCCCTCCTATTTATATACTGGTCTTCCTCCTATTTTCCTCTCCGCCCCTCCCCCCAGTAGCTGGATAGTTTTTTAGTGGTTTTCAGCTTGAATATAATTAAGGTTTTCTGTAGCTGGATTGTTGTGAATCATCACCACATAAGCCATCATTGTTAAAAATGCAGGGGACTGATCTGTTAATTTTAAAGAGTCTACTATGATCTTGATTTTATTTTCCTTTTACATTTGATGGCTAGAGGAAACTCTTTATTGACCTATTTGTTTTAAAACAAAAGTAGCTATGTATTTCTAGAACAGATGGACTCTTTCAATTTAGAATTCTGAGGACTAGATCTAAGTTTAGCCAAATACATTTGCTTGCTTAGTTCCTCCATAATGGAACATTTTGTGCCTTTAGGTCTTGCCTGTTTAACATTAGGAAAGGAAAGAGAGACCCCAAGGAGGGCAGCCAATTCTCCAGACTTGAAAATTTTGTTGAAAGGCTCAAGGGACATTTTAATGGAGTTAGATGCTTGCAATTTCCCTTAGTGCACTGTAAATTAAATTTTGGGACATGAATAGTGAAGAATATAGAACTAGGATATACATTTGTTGTATTTGTGTAAAAGATAGATAGATAAATAACTTACTTTCTGGAAAAGAAAAGAAAGATAAAAGGAAAGCAACTTTGCCAGCTCACTTTAGTTAGGGGCTGAGGAATGGGCATTCTATCTGCCCACTCCCCAAAGCTGAGGCTCCACATAAACCTGCACATTTATATAAGCATATTTACTTAGAAGCTAGTCCCAATGAGTTCAGTGCCACAAGACTGCAGCTGAGGGCTGTTTTACCCATTATTTTCATGGAAGAAAAGATAATGGCTATCTATGTGGGGACTACTTCCTCATTTTCACTTGAGGAAGTGATCATGTGAAAATGTCACCATTTGGCAAGACCACAAGTTCCTGGAGAATTCTCCAAATGGAGATGTTTTCACAAGCCCACTTTACCATATCAATATCTACTTCAAAATTTACCGAGCCCTTTCTCACAATCGGTAAGAAGGGCCTGAGGGCAAGTGGTGGGGAAGGCTGCTGAAACTTACCTTCCCCACAGACTGCTCCTCTGTTGCTGGGTGGACTCCCCGCAATGCAGCGGAGGACCCAGATGATCCTCCACCCAGTCTTGGCTGTGTGTGAGAACAGCCTCACCACATGTTTGGCCTCTTTTCTAACTGGTCTGAATGTGCATTGGGGTGGCATCATGGTGATGTAATCTCCCATAGGGTGCAGTACTTGGTTCAGGCTGGTGGGTGTGGTCATGTAGCTACTCTGCTGTGAGTAGATCCAGAGGGAGATCATGGATGGATGGATGTCTGATGCATGAGACAGATGTTAAACCAGCCTTAATCCCTTCCTTGGGGACCAGATGTATCTATTATATTAATTATCCTGGGTGTGCCTTGGAATGTGCGTCCCGGCACCCAGCTGATTGGCTGGGCAGAGGAGGTGCCTGATTGGCTGAGGTGCACCCAGGAGAATTGGCCTGCTGGGCGACTACAGAGGCTGGTCGCGGTGGTTGCAGCGGGCCTGGCTGCAGAGGCAAGGCAAGGTGGGCCGCGGCGGAGAGGCAAGGTGGCGGCGGTGGGCCCGGCTGCTGAGGCGAGGCGGCGGTGGGCCCGGCCACAGCGGTGGCACCTCGGCCGCCATGGTGGCACTCTTATCCGGCAGCCTGGGCCCGACCAGAGACTGGGACAGGTGAGGGTGGGAGAGGTAGCCGGCCCCAAAGAGCGCACAGATGCTCTGTGTCGGGGTCGGCTAGTATTTAATTATTAAGTAAAGTGTGACGTAGTCGATGTCGACTCCTGGTGACCACAGAACCCTGTGGTTGTCTTTGGTAGAATACAGGTGGGGTTTACCATTGCCTCCTCCCACGCAGTATGAGAAGATGCCTTTCAGCATCTTCCTATATCTCTGCTGCCTGATTTAGGTGTTTCCCATAGTCTGGGAAACATTTAAACCAGCAACCTCTGGCTTGTTAGTCAAGTCATTTCCCTGCTGCGCCATTAGGTGGCTCATTTAATTATTGGGGGGGGGGGATATTTTGTTTGGCTGTTACTATATGTATGTATGATTTAATTACAGGGCTGTAATTCTTGAGTTTGTCTTGTGGGCCATCATGGAAAGCTGCAAGTAAAGTGCTTGAAAACAGAAGAGCTGGATCAAGCCAGGAGTTCAAGTTTGACAGTGGTTTAACTTTCCTTTCCAAAGTGGATTGGATCAGTTGTACACTGGACTTTTTAAAGACAAAATGGGGGAGTGGGAAAGATGTGCGAGAACTGTTAAGTTAAAGGTTTCTGTTAATGATTATTTGCATAAATATACTTAGCATTTGTTTTACCTTTAATGCTCTTTTGCAAATTTCATTGCTTTTTGGACCCATTAGAACCCACATGTTATAGTGACAGACTATCCTAAATTATGCACAGCACTGGTGTCAGAGATTGCTATCACTGGACACCTGCCAGGGGCACACTGCTCCTTGAAAGCACCGCTGTGCCCACGGACTTCATTTGGTAGTAGCAGAGTAATGTTCTTGGGACACATCCATAGTCTTTGTTGATGGCAGAGTGTTTGGTGATGTTTTTGGTATTGTGTTTGATTATGCCTCTGAATACCAGTTGCCAGGAAGCCATGGGGGGAGAAGGGGCATGCCTTCATCTCCTGTTTGTAGGCTTCCCATAGTCATATGGTGGGCTACTCTGGGAAACTGGATGTTGGACTAAACAGGCCTCGGGCCTGATCCAGCAAGGCGCTTCTTATGTTTGACTCCCTTGGGAGATGGCCTATGGGAGGCAATTTGTCAAGGGTCTCCTGAAAGCTGAAACCTGCCCTATCAAAACATATTCATTTAAATGTCTGAAGATAAGCTATGCACGTACACTTGTAAACAGATAGGGACTTCTGAACAAGAATGGGAACTCTGCAAAAGAAGGAGGTTCTATGCATGTGGTGCTTCAGGCATTTACACAAAATATACATAAGCTGGGGTGATGTAGGGGTATGCACAAAACCGGTTTGGCTGGTTCAATTTGAGTCCAGACCAGACTCAAACCAAACCGGGCATGTTTGGTTTTGTGGCCCCTGAACATACCCCTGGCTTGGCTCAAATTCAAGCTGGTTTGGGGATTCTAAGTTAAAATTTAAAAGACCCCCCCCCCCCCAAAAAAAACCAACCTTGGAACCCCTGAGCCAGCTCCAAGGGTTCAGATCGAGGTCGAGCTGAACCGGGTCCAGTCCGGCTCAAGGGTGAGTCCTCAAGCTGGCATGGTTCAATGGTGAACCAGCTTGACCTCAAGCCGGTTCGCTTATCCCTAGGGTGATGTACAGACTGCACCACATCGCTCTCCCCAACACATGTGCATTTGTTGTACATGGTCAGAACATCTGTAAGGGGCTCCTGTATTTATTTACTAATTTCAGAACGTGGCAAGAAAATTCTGTCAGTACATTTGAGTTTTGTGCTACTCTTATGATTTCTAATGCACATTCTGCTATTTCAAAATTAAGCAAACACACAGATAGGTAGAATTCGGATGACACAATGCTGCCTTCTAACCTCAGGTTTCAGCAGCAAAACTCACTACAAACTGAAGGTTCGCATTCAGGTTTGGGAACAAAAATGGAACTGCGGTTGGGTGTGAAACCACGGCTTTGCGCTTTGGATGATCACAAACTCTGGCATGTTTACCTGTGGTTTGGCATTATGTCCGAACAGGGCCATCATTTTGAGGTTGCAGGCGTGGGGGTAGAAGTACAACACAATATGTACTATAACTAGTAGAAAATGTCCTGAAAACTGGAGAGAGAGAAAATGTGAATGAAAGCAGCCTTGTTACCCTGGCAACATGTCCATCAGCCACATTCTACTCTGGGCTCCCAATTCCCCCCCCCCCCCCGCCTTTTCTATTCACAATCTTCTGTTTTATGTCATTTTGGTTGTTCCCATTGCTTACCAAATTTCCTGTCACCCCCACCTGTTATGTGACATGAACTGAAATGACTCCTTAACATGGGCAATGGATGTATTCAGGCAGATAAAATTGACTGAATGAGGAGGGGAACATACCAGGATATTCTGAAGTCAAAATTCCAGGAGGGCTTGGCCTTCTATTACAAGAGGTTGTTCGGTTCCAATTCTTCTTCAGGACTAAAGAGTTCATGAACCACCTACACTTTCTTATGCAATGCCTGCATCCACACTCCTGAATCTATGTTTTAGGGTCAGGTTATACATCCTGCATAATCAAGTAGCAAAACTTTATGTACATGTGTGTCTGTCTCTGTGTGTGTGTGCTATACCACCTGTAGCTTGAAATTGGGGTCAAAAAGACATAAGAAGCAGCTTATTGGCTAGATTAGATGATGGTCCTTCTCGTTTTCTATTCTGCCTCCAAAATTGGCCAGTGAGATGCCTCTGGGTAGTCCATAAGTAGAGACAACCAGACTAACAATGTGTACTGAGATTTTTATATAGATAAACAAAAACAAAACAGATCCCCACCACAGAAGTGGGCGGTGCGGGGTACCGCCGGTGGGCCGTCGTAGTACAAGAGGCACCTTTAATCATAAATTAGAAGGTGCTTACCTCCTCCACTCCAGCCTACAGTGTGCTGCCCAGCACTCCCTACGCTGCCAGATCAGTTCTGCCACTCACCTGGCTTCAGCAGAGCCAATCCCCCACTGGTGGTCAGTTATTCCAGAAGATATTTTGATTTTAATAACTTCCAGAAGTGTAGTTGTTAGAGAGCTTGGAGGGGAGATTTGCTTACCAGCAGAAGTGCACTGAAGGAGAGCACTGCTAATTAATATTGTCTGGAAACTTGGAGTTAAAAGTTCCAAATAAAGTAGGTTATTTGGGAAATCCATCAGAGAGACAGATAAAGACCTAAACGCCTCATTGCTAGTTTGCTGGTTCGAGTGGCTATTTGTATGTTAAAAGTTCCTTGTAAGAAAGAGGATAAAAGGTTTAGGGCAGCCAGTGAGAGCAGGCAGTTCAGGCGGGCAGGCAGTGAGAGCGAGGCATCTTTAAGAGTAAATGAGAACATGCTGGCAGCTATCTGGTCTGGCACGACTCCTCAAAGCTGCAGGTGCATCGGTGCGCTGCCCATCAGTTGGGCTGCACAGAAGCGGCTCTCACTCACTCACTCACTCGGCCTCCACACATGCACAGATGCCAGGTGAGTGAGTGCCAGGCTGGCAACCGCTGCTGCACTACTGGCTTGCTGGTGGCAGCAACGCTGCGGCCGCAGCTTCGAGAAGCGGTACCGAACCGGTAAGTTGCCAGCACATTCTCATTTACTCTTAAAGGTGCTTTGCTCTTCCTGCGCTGCCTGCTGCTGCCTGACAAGCAGCTTTTAACATACAAGTAGACACTGAACGAGATTGCGGACCAGCGGGTCAGTCCAAATTTGGTCCGAATTTGGACCGAACTGTGGGAAATGATCCACGCACACCCCTAGTATTCACTAATGAAAACCAGTCTGAGACTTCATCCAGATGTTTTAAAATGTTTATATCTGCAGTAGTTTTGGAGACACTGAGGACCTTCAGGATTGGAGGTCAACAAATAATGTCAACACCACATAAGTCTTCCGTTTATTAAAAACTGTGGACATCTTGGCTGCTTTCAGTTGTGCTTCTTGTAGTGGCACCCTGTTGCTGTTTTTGTGCATGTTCAGAGTGCTAGTTCCATGCATAGTATAACATGGTGTGACCAACTCTGTCTCATTTTCTCTTCCTGTTTCTGGGGTATCTGAGCATATACATACACTAAACAGGTCAAAACACCTCAAAACCATGTCTATCAAAATAGACGGACAGTGGCATTAACAGCTCACTCTACAATCACTTCACAGCTGAACTACTGTAATAAAAAAGCTAGATGTTCCATATTAATATGTATAATTATTTATTTCATTTCATTTGATTTATTCATTATATCTATACACCGCCCCAAACTTCCGTCTCTGGATGGTTTACAGCAACATAAACAAATAGAAATAGAAATTAAAACCTTAAAACAATTAAAAAACAAGTCTTGCTAAAAAGCTTCGGTGAATAACTTAAAAATAACCAGACTGAAAGCAGCACATTCATATTTGAATCACAAGGTTGATTCAAGTGCAACATTTTTTTTACCCATAGAAGACTACCTCTAGAGAATATTCATGAAGACCTGTTTGGAGTTGGCATGTCATCGATGATCATTTTTAATATATATTCCTCCACTGGAAAAATATTATGGACAAGCACAGATGCAAATCATGTTTTTAACCATGTTTATGAGAATGGGATGTGTCCTGGAATTATGTGCTTCCTCTCTAAGATCCTCCCCTCTCAAGCATTAATTCATTTATATACATATATATATAATATAATATATAAGAGAGAGAGAGAGAGAGAGAGAGAGAGAGAGAGAGAGAGAGAGAAGAAACTTTCAGAGCAGTTTTCAACAATAAATAATTAAATCAATATGGCACCATCTTAAAAACAAAATGTAAATCACTGGCGCACATCATTGCACGGATGCACCAGTCTTTCCTGGTGTATAGGGAGGGGCAATTTTCAGCATTCTCTCCTTCCTTTTGCTACTGCCATTGCCCCCTAAAACTATGTCCCTGAAGATTGAGGTATCCCTCAATGTTCCATCTCGTCCCCCATGCTTAGTAACACCTACAGGAAACTGCTTGAGGGAGTCATGGCACATTGAGTATTATCAATATGTGGATGACACCCAGCTTTATATACTTTTGCCCTCCCCAACTAGAGAAGTGGTGGACATTCTGAACTGGTGTTTAGACAAAGTGAAGAAGTGGATGTGGCCTACAAGCTAAAATTAAATCTGGGCAAGGCAGTGACTCTCCTGGTCAGGAGAACTGCTGATTCAGTTATGGTTCATCAGCCTGTTATTAATGGGTTTATACTCCTTTTGAAGGATCAGGTTCATGGCTTGGGAATTTCCCCAGACCCTACAGACCCTATGTCCAGATGTTGGCCATGACCTAGGGAGCTTTTGCCCAGCTTCAACTTGTTTGCCAGCTAAATCCATTTCTGTCTTGGTCAGACTTAGCCATGGTCATGAGGCTGCCTTTGGAGACCCTTTGGAATCTTCAAGTGGTCAATAATACAGCTGTGAGAGTCTTAGATTGAGGTGGTACTGGATGATATTACACCATGAACCATACTGATGGACCATATTACACCAGTCCTTAGTGAACTCCACTGGTTACCACATTGCTTCTGAGTGTGCTTCAAGGTGATGATGACGAGGACCTTTAAAGCCCTAAAAAACATAGGGCAAGGGTGCCTGATGTCCCATCATCTCCCATTTGAATTGGTCCGATGTATAAGAAATTGCAGGGAAGGCCTCCTTATATACCATTGGAGTCCATCTTGCAGCCGCACAACATAGGGGCTTCTTGATAGTAGACAGGGGCGTAACTATGATCGGGCAAGGGGAGGCAGCTGTCTAGGGGCCCTGGCCTCTGGGGGGGCCCTCCAGAGACATGTCACGTGCCTCTCCCCACCCAGCGCCTGCCGTAGCCCCTTTGATTTGAATTATTTGATTTTTTTAAAAAAATTCCTCCATGTTCATTCGTGCGTGCCGTATTTCCTTGCCCTCCTCCCCTCCCTCCTCCCCATCCCCACCATTTTCCCTTGTCAGCTCCTCCTCCTTCCCCATCCATTGGCTGGCGGCACCCCACATGATAAAGAAAGGAAAGGCAGGCACATGATTGGGTGGTTCGGCTCTGCTTCCTGGACGCCGACCACTCCGAAGGGAGCAAGGAAGAGAGGAGGTCAATTGTAGCCTCTCCAGCCACCAGGCTAGCCAGCCACTTCTAAGAAATTCAGTTCTTCTGTTATGGAGATGGAGGAGCTATGGCAGCTTTAGAGTGCTGCTCATGTTGGCATTGATTTGTTTAGGGGCATTATGGCCCACTCCCCCCCCCCCCACCCCTGCCTGCCCGCTGCATGTCTGGCAGTGGGAGTGGGCATATTAATTCATTATTTGGGGCATTATGGCTGCCCACCCGCCCAGGCTTCGCTTCTGTTTCCCTAACGGGGGGGGAGGAGAGGAAGGGGAAGCAGAGCGTCGCAAAGGGCCTTTATTCATTTTTAATTGCAACACTCCACTCCCCCTTCCTCCTCCCATTAGGAAAACAGAAGTGGGGAGGCACACACAAGAGAAGAGTGACAAGTGTGTGCTTTTCACAGTTCCTGGGCTCCGTTTATCAACCCCCTTTTAACATCCAAGGCTGTTCTTTGACTCTTAATCACTTAACATGCAAAGTTAGGTAAGAGAGTGGAGAAATCACTCAAACATTACAGAACTGTCCTTGGCACATGAGATCCTATGGGTCTTTTAAAAGTATACATGATGAAGGAGAAGAAGCCTCTCTTCCTAGCTCTCCCATATTGGAGAAAGGTCAGTAGTTGTGCAAGGTTCCATTCATGGCCATTTCATTTCCTGCATGATTATAATCTGCTTTCTGCCCGTTCTGTATCCCATCCCATCCAGCCTCACATTTATTTGAGATACCTTGCCTCCTGAGATTCCTAATGCCCCTCCCTTCTGTCCTTTAAGAAACTTCTGAAAATTTATCTATTCTGCCAGGCTTTTAGGGGTGTGTATGTGTGTTTTCCCACCCCCCCACCCCCTGTTGTTTTAATTATGTAAACCGCCTCAAGTCTAAGGGAGTCAGGCAGTCAATAAATTTGGTTCTGCTGTGCTGTAATTTACACCTTTTAACTAGTTGGGATAGTTAGCAGAGTCTACATTGGGCCAGGAGAAGGAGAGGAAGGCGGTGATGGATGACGGGTGGCGGTGGGGGCCCATATTAAAAACTTGTCTCTGGGCCCAAGCCAACCTTGTTACGCCCCTGATAGTAGACCTCTCTCTGCTCCTTCCCCCAATACGTTTGACTGGCCCCTTCACAGAAGAACCACAGGAGAAGAACTGAAAATAATGATCCCCGCACTCTTTCATGTCAAAAATAAAATGGCTAAGATTCTTAGTTGTTCTAAATACAGTGATTAGATGACTGCATGTTACCAACACACAAAGCAGTCTCATCATCTATGAGTGCTAGGTTAATCACGTACTAGTTTGATTGTAATGGGAAGAAGCCTTTAGGGGAGAATAACATTTGTTCTTCTGAGTTCTGTTTGGTCTTCACCTTCACAATTCCATTGTATAAGTTTTTTTTAAAAACTGTTTTTCGATGCCTTGATACTGCCATATGGAAAGGTGAAGAAGCTAGTGAAGTACAGTATCCAAGTGAGTAGAGCAAGTGAAAATTTCCATCTCTCTGCAGAAATTTAAGAATGTTATTAAAATTCTATGCATGGAGAGCTGTTCAGAAAGTGTTATGGAGAATTATGAAGCAGAAAGAGACTAGGTAAAGCTGACAAACCTATATTTTAAGAGGACAGCACGTACATTTCTTAAGGAGTAACTTCTATAGGCCATGCTCAAGCTCAGCCCTCACTGAGATAATTTTATTGGTGCAAATACAGTAGGGGTGCAATGGCCATGAATGTGTGTTTGCTAGGGTCATTTCCAACTGCTTTGCTACAAGGTAAATGTGGTGATGTGTGAAAACAGGCTGAGAGTCTCATTCACCTCAGTAGATACCTCATTATACTGAGTAAATAACTTGTCCCTGATATACGGTTTTGTACCCATGCTGACTGGCAGCTTGTTTAATGAATTATGGGTTATAATAGAGGTGTAGTAGCAAACCTGAGTGATGTTATCTGCTCAATTCCAGCCTGCCCTGGGCCTAGATGCTATATCTCCAGGGCTACCAAATTCTCTCACAAAAATTTTTTTTGAATTAACATTTTCCACAGTGCTAATAAATGCTGCCCATAAATCCCAAGGCAGTGTTATCAAACTGTCTTGATGTTATTATTTTAGCACAACTGCCTGATCATCTTCAGCTTATCTTTTCACAGTGAACCATTTAAAACAATAACATGTACACCACAATAACCGTCCTTAAAATAGCTAAACCAGACAAACATGAACTGTAGGCATGCACCCAGCAGTGCAGCCAGTTGTTCAGCAGGAATGTTAAACAGTGTGATGGGTTTTGTTGTTTTCCAAGCTGCTTAAATACTGTTCCCAGCTTTTGCCTACCCTTAAATTATTCTTTTTGTTAACATATAATCACTTGGAAGCACCATTCCACATGTGCCCATCACCGAGAAGCTGGTGGGTTTCTCCTCAGAAAAACAACGTAGTGATTAGTAGGCCATTATTTTACGAGCCGCTTTGCAGTGTGTCAGATCCTGCTTGAATTATGCTTCTGTAGAACACACAGCAACAGCTAAAAAGAAAATGAATGTGAATTCAATTAAAGCTTCTTTCAGAAGCACACTCGGTGAGTTTCAAATACCATGGGTGCAAGACAATTTCTGGCTGGAAGACATCGTGGTGTCTGATTTTACTAATGAGGTTACAGTCATTATCTTGAATGGAATGACAATGGCTAGTCTCCTCCCTTTGATCAATATCTTCCAGCTTAAGGAATTTGCATAGGAACTTTATTTTTAGACTTTTGACAGTGTTTTAAAAATGAATGCTTACTCAGAAAGGCCTGTTGCTGTCAAAAATCTTCATGACCTCAATAGGTTTGCCCATTATAAATCACAAATAAATGAGAGACTTCCAACTTAGAATTTTGAAAGAACCATGGTTATACATATACAAATGGTATCCTAGATAGTGTACTGGCTGACAACCAATTAGGGGAGTGCACAAAACCACTTTGCCCGGCTCAATTCGAATCTGAACCAGATTCAACCTGGACTGGGCATGTTTGGTTTGGGCATCCCCTCAAACAAGGCCAGGTTTAGTTTGAACTGGAGCCAGCTCAGGCCCGGTTTGAGGGTGGCAGGGTGATAAAATTGAGTTTTAAAAGTAAATACTTACCACCACCGAGGGCTGTGATGGTCTTGGGGGATGCTGTAGTAGCTACAGGAGGGGTCCCTGGTGGCTCCCCCTCACCTTGAGCCAGTTTCAGGGCCATTTGGCCCTCTGTACTTGCTTGGTGGCCATTTTTGGGCCACCTCACATGTGCACTGGCCATTTGCATGACCAGGGTCAAACAAATGGCCAGTGCACATGCACGGTGACCCAAAATGGCAGCCGCACATGCAGAGGGTCAAATGTCCCCAAAACAGGCTGAATTGGCCCAGGGAGACTCAGGGGTAGGTTGGCGGGGGGAGGGGTAGCTGCTGGTGACCCCACTGCAGCCGCTGCAGCACCCCCTAAGGACACCGCAGCCCTCAGCAGTGGTAAGTCATTACTTTTTAAACTCAATTTTATTGCCCTGCCCCCTAGAATTGGGCCTGAACTGGCTTGGCCAGTTCGGCTCAACCTCTAAGTGAACCAGGCCTGGCTCAAGGTCAAGCCTTCGAGCTGAATCAGTCTGAGGTCTCACACCCCTACATCCAATCACCAAGAAATATCACACACACACACACACACACAATCAGCAAAGGTGCAGCTTGGGGCTGCAAAAGAAAAAAAAACACCAGTCAGCCCAGCACCCCATTAATTAAAGCCACTGGGGACTGGCTACAAGAAGGGAAAAAATCCACAGCAGCACCCAGTTAAAGCCACTGGGGCTGCTGATACAATAACAAAAATAGGGAGAGAGGAAGTAGTTGGTTGGCCCGAGAGAGAGAGAGAGAAGCCAAAAGTTTCTCTCTCTCTCTTCCTCCAATGGGCCAGACAGGCCCAGGCCGCCACCACCAGTCTGCTCTCTGCAGTCTCTGATTCTTCCTCCTTTCCTAATGTATCATCTTCCAGAAAGGCACACTATGAGGACTCTCTCTGCCTATAAGGGCATGGCTGGGGGAGCAGCCAACATGGTTTATAGTTTGTATATATATATAGTTTATTCTCAGTAATTTCACAAATCTTGTCTTTAATCTTTATCCAAAATAGCTTTACAATATAGCAATTCCACGAAACATGCAGAAAATTGGCTTGGTCCAACATGTATTTCCAGCAATCACTTTTCATATTTCTATTCATTTTAGTCAGCTTTACTGGTACATAATACTGCTGAGTTATAATCTTATAAAGTTTTCTTTAAATGCCACATTAACATCAAAGAAGTCTCAGTGGTACAAATGTAATTCTGATGCTGTTCAGGAATAACAATTAAGAGATCTTTCTTTTATTGCCTCTTAAATATATCTTCCAGAGGGACTAATTTCATAAAAATATCATAAATAATAACACTTTACATGATCTGACATTATCTAATAAACAAATTTTATCACAGCATTCCTAATGTTATTATTTCTTTGTGTCTCAGACATATTTTTCAGTTGTACACACTGTATTAAAATATGAAAGATTAACACTGAAACTCTCTCATCTCACTTTATCAAAAGTGGGGAAAGAATTCTTTGTGATCAAATTGCAAATTTGAAGTAATATAGCTTTTTCCGTACTGAAAAATTACAAATCGTTCTTACTGTTAAAAACTCCTTATAATATATTATGGCAGAAACAGGTAATACCACGGGTCATAAGAAAGAAAGAAAGAAAGAAAGAAAGAAAGAAAGAAAGAAAGAAAGAAAGAAAGAAAGGAGGGAGGGAGGGAGGGAGGGGAAGAAAGACAGGGGAAGAGCAAGTGGAGGAGAGAGAGAAAAAAGGAAAAGAAGGGAGGGGAAGAGAGAAAGGAGGAAGGACGAGGGACAGGCCCGAGTCTGTCAGCGGCCTGAGGGGAATGAGCAGCCATGGTGTTGGCGGCAGCAAGGAAGGGCCCAGTCAACCACTGCTGCTGTCTGGGGCTACCAAGGCCATTGGCAGAGGGAGGCGGGTGGGCAAGGGATGGGCTTGGGCCTGTCAGTGGCCTGAGGCAAACAAGCAGCCATGGTGTGGCGGCAATGAGGAAGGGCCCAGTCAACTGCTGCTGCTCCTGTGGGGAAAAGCAAGAGCGGGGCTCGGGTGAGGGTGGGGAGGTTTCTGGGGATAAGTGGGTTGTAGCTTGGCCAATAGGCACCACAACACTGTAGCTGTGATCAAGAGGGTTTAGGGAGGAGCAGTAAAGGGATGGAGGAATGATCACGAAGGGAAAGGGGGATGGAAGCAATGGAATGGAGGAGGAGGAGCAGGAGTGCAGCTCAGGTGAGGGTGGAGAGATCTCTGAGCTGAGGGGGGCTTTGGCAGGGGGTGAGGGGAACAATAAACTACTAGCACGAAGGTGCTTTGCATGCATTAAGCTAGTTGTTAATATAATAATAATAATAATAATAATAATAATAATAATAATAATAATATTATTATATTGATTGATTAAGTGCGGTCAAGTTGGTGTCGACTCTTAGCAACCACATAGATAGATTCTCTCCAGGATGATCTTGGACTTTAAGATCTCTCGGTGATCCATTCATTGCTGTCGTAATTGAGTCCATCCACCTTGCTGCTGGTTGTCCTATTCTTCACTTTCCTTCAACTTTCCCCAGCACCATTTTTAAAATGTTTTCAAAGCAGTTTCTAAAGCAAATAAAATGAAATAACATAAGAATTATTATAATTGTGTTCACATGAATGACATGCCACTAACAGCTGCATGTTGTTGCTAATATTTAGGTCTCAGGGCATGATCTGCAGGTCTAGGTCTCATCACAGGTGGCATACCCTACGTTTCACTGATGAAATAGACCCATCAGTGATGAAAATGGTCCACAACCTCATGCCTGTGGGCCAAAGGCGTAGCCAAAAGGGGGCAGCCAGGGCACATGCCCTAGGCGCCACTCGAAGGGGGTGCAATTCCATGCCCCCCATGGCCCCACCACCCCCAAAATCCAATTTATTTATTTTTTTAAATTCTCCCTTGGGCGCCGCCGGGCGGCCCGCTGCTCACAGATGCTGCCCACGGCTGGCATCTTCTCTCCGGCTCTGGGCACTGGCGCCCACCCCCCACTCGCACAGACGCAGCAGCAGCACACACGCAAGAACTCTGAGTCTGGACGGGGTGGAGGGCCAGCACGCATGCCCACAACCTGACCATGTGGGTTGAGACAGGGGAGAGAGTGAGCAACTAGCAGCAACGGCTGGGCGCGCGTGCTCTTCGTGTGCTGTGCAGTGCTGCCATTTTCATTGTTCGTTCCTGACTGTTTTTGTTTTTGTCCTTGAGCCACCATTGCCTGCCCAGCATTCTCTTGATTCTTCCTTCCCCCAAGTCCCCCCAAAAAGTAAGTAAACTGCTCTTGAATGAATTAGAATGGATTAGAAAATAAGTGAATGACGAGGAAAGGAAAGAGGCAGCATCTACTCTGAAGCGGGTTTTCTTTTTAAGTCAGGGGGGGGAGGTCCTCTCTTATAGCTCAGTCCTATGCATGTTTACTTAGAAGTAAAGTCCCTGTGTTCAATGGGGCTTACTCTATGCAGACTCAAAAGTCCCTTAATGTGGATTCCTTAAAGGTAGTGAGGGCTGGGCTAAACCTCTTGTGGTGATCAAAGCACAAAAAAGCAAGTGGGCGGCAGAGAGACTGGAGAACCTTTCCTTTTCCCTATCCTTGGGGCGTGGCCGGAGTGCAGATCTGCTGTCGCACCCTGCTGACGAGCCCAACATTGTGCTGCTGCTCTCCCTCTCTCTATGCCTATTTGTAAACCCACCATTTAAAAAACAACAACAACCCACCTTGAGTGGGCAAGGCAAGGCAGTCACAGAGGGGCTATTCTCACGATTAGCAAAAATCGGGCTAAGAGAGCCCAGCCCGATTTTTGCTAATCGTGAGAACCACAGGGCTCGGCTGCAAGCCTGGTGGTTCTAGAGTGGGTAACCTGCTCCTGTAACCCTCCCCATAGCCTGGGTTTGCCGAGCGAGCACTCTGCAAACCCGGGCTATCTGATCGTGAATAGCTGCGGCTATGGACGTGCGGACCGGTCCGGCGGTTTGGCTTAGCCCGCTCTCCCAGCTCACCCTGCAAAACTGGGTTTCACGGATCGTGAGACCCGGCTCAGAGAGTGAGAGAGAGACATGGAGAATTGGGTGCTCACAAGGAGCCTTCCCCTTCTGACGAACGGAGCAGAGCAGGCACCACCAGGCAGCACAGTGCTGAGTTGCTGCTTATCCTGGCAGCAATTTCATTAGCAAAGGGAGGGAAGTTTCTTTTAAAACTCTCCCCTTGCAGTTTCTCTCCCTCCCCCCCCCCCACCGTGTGTGTGTTGAACTGCCTGATTTCACTGACTTTGGTCTCTCTCAAGCTTTATCCTGAGGGAATAAAATAAAAAGAGGGGTGGGGGTGGAGTGGAGAGGGGGATTATTTTCTCTCTCCAGGCAGCGTTGTTCCATCCTGAATGCATTTGTTTCTATGGCTAAGGGACGGGAGGCTGATTCCTGGAGCCTTCGAAAATAAGGGAGAGGCATGTGGCTAAGAGTGGGGAGTGCCCGCTTTTCGTCTCCTGATGACGTGACGCCTTGTTATCTTGGGAGCTCCGCTGAGAGGGAGAGGCTGTTTCCTGGGAACTGAGTTCTTCTTTAAACGTGTGTATTAGTGATGTTCAGGCCACTCACTTCCTTCAGAATAAATCATTTAGGTTTAATAAATACCTGCCAGTGGGGGGTGAAAATAAACAAATCAGGGCTCAGTCCTCTTTGGGGTTTTAGGTTGGATTTCTCGTCCCCAGTCCACACATCTTGAAAGCAGTTGGAGTTCTTTTCATATTGTTTGGCCTTGGGATGGCTCCTCCTGTGACTTCCCAATAGATAGTTCAAGTTGGATTTCTCTATCACTGCATACTCATGCCGGAAAAGTTCCATCGATTAGTTTTTTACCTGCCACACGGTTCTTAAAAGGTATATGGAAAGCAAAGAAAGGATAAGAATCCTAAGCGCAAGGCAGCACAATAGTGAGGGGAATTAAAACATATTTTGTTTAGTCTTGAAAGTTTATTGAAACAGTATTTCTCCTAGAAACTGTACAGCCTTCATCTGGTGTTTTATATGGATTCCATCTATATTACATGTAACAAACTTGGGTCCCCAGATGGAGTTGGACTACAACTCCCATCATCCTCAGAAACTGTCAAATGCCACTGGTTGGGGATGATGGGAGTTGTAGTCCAACACCATCAGGTGATCTTGTCTATAGGTGTTTGGTATTGCACCTAAAAATATACTTACTGATTCCTGACTTCATTGCAGTTAGGAACATAGGAAGCTGCCATATACTGAGTCAGACCATTGGTCTATAAGCCTCAAGTCACCACAGAATTGGGTTTGGATAAGGAGCGGGTTGTTGGGCCAGGAAGAGCAGGTTACATACACGAAGGGAAGTTGTTGTTGCCCTACTGTATAAATGCATATTCAGCAGGCCAGTGAATCTAACTATTTATTTTTTAACATTTATATCCTGCTCTTCCTCCAAGGAGCGCAGAGCAGTGTACTACATACTTGAGTTTCTCCTCACAACAACCATGTGAAGTAGGTTAGGCTGACAGAGAAGTGACTGGCCCAGAGTCACCCAGCAAGTATCATGGCTGAATAGCGATTTGAACTCGGGTCTCCCCAGTCCTGGTCCAGCACTCTAACCACTACACCACGCTTGCTCTAACTAGCTCAGCATGAACTTTAAAACGAGACACAGCAAGGCACAATGGACTTCTTTTCTCTATATTTATTTGTTTATTTTTTATTTGTTCGATTTTATTTGTTCGTTTTTATATTATTTTCTTCCCTGCTGGGAAACATTACAGCTTGTTGTCCAAGTGATTTCTTTCATTACCAGAATTGTTGCACTTCATCTGTGCTTCTTGAAGTCCCCAAGCAACTACACATTATGTTAAGTGCATCCTTGATTCTGATACCCTTTGCTTTTGTTTACTAAATAGCAGCTTTGTATTTTTGAAATGTTGTATTTTTGAGCTAATATTATGGTAAAAGGCAAGTTTCCTGAAAGATGCATGTCAGATGTTTGGGCAGGGCGAGCATGGACGGGGAGGGGGGGGATTTTGGTGCTTGCCCTAGGCGGCATTTTCCCTATTTACGCCTCTGCTGTGGGCTGCAACTCAGCAACCTTGGTGGCAAGGCATACAGTTCTGACTACAAGCATGCCGCAATGGAAAGCAGATAATAAAGAGCATGCAAGGCACAATCCAGAATTCTTACTCAAGGCACAAATGACCAGGCTCAAACTATCATACCTTGGACACATTTGTGACATTATGTGAAGACCCAGCTCCCTTGAGAAGTCCATAATGCAGCAAAAAGTTGAAGGAAAAGAGAAGAGGACGACCAGCAGCAAGGTGGATGGACTCAATGAATGCACCACTGAAGCAATGAATGCATGACAGCAATGAATGCACCACTGAAAGACCTAAAAAGCCAAAGATTATCTGAAGACAGATAATCCTGAAGAGAATCTATCTATGTGGTCGCTAAGAGTTGACATCAACTTGACGTCACTTAGTCAGTCAATCAATCAATCAATCAATCAAAAAGGCACATTATTCTCGATCATCAAAATAGATGAGTCAAGTCCATACCCTCCAATATTTTGCAGCTGAAAATAAGGATATATATACTTGCAACAACTAATTTGCAAACCAAGGATGACTGCCCAAGCCCTGCACTTACCTGTGGTGTTTCCCCTGTACAAGCCTCACAACCTCTGGGCATACAGGCCTCAGAAGGATGGGGACTGGGTTGTAAGCCTCTATCTGCCAGGGAGAGGAAATGCCTTGCTCCTCCCCAGGAGGCCATACTGGCAGCCACCCTCCATCTCCACTGGCCTCCTCATCGCTGTCTTCAAGCCCATTATATATGTTCACAGGGTCAGCCGACATCCCTCTTAACCCCTCCTTTCCCTTCCAGCATGGTTACTATTGGCTTTGTCCATGGCCAGGCAACCCTGGATGTTGACCTTCTTTCCGCTCGGTCAAGTGAGAGCCCCGCCCTGCTGGGCATCGGGGGAGAGTCCCAACACATTGCTAAAGATTAGTGTCCACCAACTATATGCTGTGTACTGCATAGTGCCTTAGTGTTATGAAGCCATTTACATGCAAGTGCACTAGATACATGATGCATCCACCCATCCACTTGGAGTTTTCATTTCTGGACAGGGAGCTAAATCTTGAAGAATGAAAACTCTAGCAACTTGTCTGGGGGTGGGGGGCTGAACATTTGGCATCCCAAGAGACAAAAAAAAAAAAAAAAGGCAGTGATTAACCAGAGACAGATTCCATAATAATAATAATTAATAAATAATAATTAATTTGATTTCTATATCGCCCTTCCAAAAATGGCTCAGGGCAGTTTACACAGAGAAATAATAAATAAATAAGATGGCTCCCTGTCCCCAAAGGGCTCACATTCTAAAAAGAAACACAAGATAGACACCAGCAACAGTCACTAGAGGTACTGTGCTGGGGGTGGATAGGGCCAGTTACTCTCCCCCTGCTAAATAAAGAGAATCACCACGGTAAAAGGTGCCTCTTTGCCCAGTTAGCAGGGGAAGACAGGGAATGGTAAATAGGAACAGCTGTAGCCTATTGTGTAACCACCTGGAAATTCCAGGTTTATTGCTTTGAGCTCCATAATAGAATGAAGGTAGGATATAAATACACACATTTGAAATCCTGGGGCACATTTAAGCAATTCTAAACCAATAACTAGTTCTCATGATCAAAAGCCATTTGGAGGAGTGGCCAGTTAATATTCAAGAGTCGTGTGCACTCACGAAAATTGATCAGGTGGGTAGCAGAAATCCAGGAGGGAGGACCAGTAAATGATCATGTGCTAAGCATAATTGTATTTGGGCAGCATGGGAATTGGACCTCTTCCACTCTAGATCAAATCTAAGATTACCAATATCTGCTTCCTGTGCTGCCCAACTATGGTCATGCCTAAGATGTGATCACTTCCAGGTCTTTCTCTCGGGACTTCTGCTGCTGACACAACGAATTTTTGGGAGTGCATATGGCTTGTGAATCTCAGCTGGTTGCTCCTCCAACTGGCTTTTGATCGTGAGATCAAGCCCATTAATCATGGTTAATTCTACCCTATGGATGTTCTTATCTCAGTATTTGAAACCAAGGTATACTAGTTGATTAAATAAAATGATCTTGTGATGATTTTGTTATTGTCAAAACATAACATGTGAACTAGCACTCAGAGTACATGACTATACACACTATTATCATAAGCCTAATATAAATAAATAAAAGAAATGTATCCTTTTCCAGCATGGAAACATAACATTTACGGAACCTCTGTCTGTCATGCAGCTGCTAGGGATGTGCACGAACTGATTCAGCGTTCTATTCCTAGAATGCCGAATTGGTTTGGAAACCCTGCGTTTGAACCAGATCGAAAGCGGGGGAGGGGGGGTGTCACTTTAAGGCGCAGGGAAGGTGCCCTTACCTCCCCTGCTGTGCTTCTCCCTCCAGTGCTGCTTCCAAAACTACTGGCAAGGGGCGACTATACCTTCTAGCCACTCCGGTCAGCATACCAATCGGAAGTGGTGTGTGTGCATGCGTGTATGATGCACACCAGGGGCCCACACCAACCGCCCCACACCAGCGGTTTTTGAAGCAGCGCCAGAGGGGGAAGTGCAGCAGGGGGAGGTAAGGGCACCTTCCCCACACCTTAAAGCGACCCCTCCCACCTCCAGGGTGTGCACGGAACCAATTCCATGCACACCCCTAGCAGCTGCTAAAGCCATACGGAAATAAGGTGGCAACCCCATACACAGATGGTGTTGGTGGTTCTCCAAGCTAGGTTTTAGAGCAGAACCCCTAATGTCTTTAACCTTGCTTCTGACACTCATTTATCTTAACAAACACACTACTGAAGTGGTCATTCAAGTCTTCCTCACAATACTCCCTGCTGGTGTCTTTCATTCATCAGCTGGCAATGTCAATGGGAAGCAGGAGGCGGAAGGCAGCACAATCACCCAAGGCACATCCAGGTCTTCTGAGACTCCCAATTAAAGCCAACAGCGGATGGAGGATTCCAAACCCCAGTGTAGACTGGGAATAGTTGGACTCCTCACAAGAAGTAGGAGCAGTGTTCTCGTTTCAAATCTGTTAACAGGAATCAAGTTTCACAGCCAAGAACAGCGTGTGCTGGCTACATTACAAACATATGAAGGCCAAGTAAGCTATTTTTCTTCAAGGCTACTTGTCTTTAAAAAGGGCCTTCCCCCACATCACTGGCAGCTGAAACCTTGCTAGGCTCAGTGAGTGAGTTTTTGTATGCCATGTTCTAAACCCTAAATTGATGTTTCATAAATAGCTATTTACAGGTATGATTCCCACCCTCACCCCCCACAATAGCTCTGGTTACAAATGATAAAAAAAGATTAGAGAAGGAGACTCATAGGAATGTTATTCAGTGATAATAGCTCAGGGAAGATTTAAGTGTAGCCTAATAACTACAGATACAGAAAGTACAAGCTGCTTCTTAATGGAACGTAAATGCAAGTAACTATGCAGCCTTGTCCTTGATGACCATGGCTTGTTTCAATAGGATCAGGAGTCCTAAGCCGTTTAGATTTCAGCAGCACATAAGCACAGTGGCAGCAAGGTGCACTTGAAGGCTTGGCCCACACTATGCCATTGCACCACTGGGATATATTGGTGCAAAAGACCAATGTTGCTCAGTGGGCCAGACAGAATTCTTCACCCTCAAGCAAGAGTACAGGAATTGGGTCATCGTAATCACACACAGGAACCTCCTTACATTGCTGCTCCACCAGATGAATTGATTGCTGGCCCTGTCAATACATCAACTGGTCTTAGAACAGGAAATGCTTAATTTATGACTTGAAAAAAAGGCAAAACGTACTGTTAAGTCTGTTAAGTTCTACTGTTAAGTCCTTGCTCTAAAAAGAAATGCAGAAACTTTTTGTAGGCCTTGGAAAAGTAGGCTGTCTTGGAGACAAAGCAAATACAGACTGAATAGGAAAAAGAAAGCAATCTCCAGAACAATAAAGGGTGGAATTTTTGGCTCTCTTCCCATACGCTGAATGCTTAATATTTAATTGTATACTGTAAGCCCTGTTCATACACTACTACACCTACATTAATGAAATCTTGTGGCACTGAATTTGTTTTGTTATGTTTTGAGTGGTAGGCTGTTTCTTCCTCAGCTGTGGCCGTGGGCACATTTATGAAGACTGGATGCCAATGCTAGGCCTCTCTTTGTTTCTTGTGCCTGCTGGGTTTGGCAGAACCAATACAGCTATAGGGCAGGAAATGTGTACTGGGCTGGTAGGCCTTTTAGACTGAAGAGAGTATACAAGCTTTTGCACTCTGTTCCTTGCCATGTATGCAAGCAATTACTCACTAAAAAAGAACAGTGCTCAATATCCACAGTTTCCTCCTGAAATGAAGAGGAGAATATTCAGAACTGACTCTGAAATTGCAATGTAGCTTTTTTGACTTCACTGGCATTTCCAGTAATGACTAGGGATGTGCAAACTGGTTCGGTTTGAAGGTTCAAACTTGGACCAAACAGGGCATTGCTTTGGCAATGCCAGTCCAAGTTCAAGCCAATCGAGCCTTGTTCGGTTCAAACCAATTCAAGCAGGTTTGAAGGTTCTAGAGGCCATTTTAGATGTTGTCCTCCATTTTGTGTGACTTGTGTTGCTTGATTTCATTGGCTGAGCTCTTGCTTCCCTGATTGGCCAGATGAGTCTGGCTCTCTGGTAGGCTCTGCATTGTGCCAGCCCTTGAGAACAGGCACCCTATTGGCCCAGGGGGAGGGCAAAGGCGGGGGCTCCAAGAGGAGGAAGTTTCAAATCCTATTTAAAACCAAGCCTCTGGCCTAGCAAAATCACCCTGGCTGGAGTCTTTCTTGACTTCCTTCTGGCCTGCTGCTGGTCTGGTAAGAGTCTGCCTGGCAGACTGCTGTATTTTTGTTCCCAGTCCTCCCTTCTGCCTGTTTTTCTGCCCCCCCCCCCATTCTCTCCCCTGCTTTAAACCCCTTTCCCCCCTGGTGTGACTGTGTTTGTGTTTGTTCTGCTTCTTTAACCACCCCCCAACCGTGAGTGAGAGTCTCTCTCTCTCTCTCTCTCCTGGGGTCTCTCTGGCCCATTTCCCTAACCTAGTCTCCACTTTCACCAATCTTTTTTGCTTTTGTGGTGGCTGCTGCTTTTAAATCTGTTGGCTGAGTTGAGATAGAGAAAGTCCTCCTCAGCTCAGCAGCCACTGAGTTTATTTTATTCTGGGGTTTTTTTGGGGGGGGAGGGGGTTCCTTGTTTTTTCTGGAGCAGGTCCTTTTCTTTGTTAATCCTTTTCTTGCTGTGCTTAGCACAATGCCTGCTGCGGAGTCCAGCACCTCTGTCTTCCCCTTTCCCCATCCCACAGCCTTTACCCCCACCAGCCTTTTTATTTATATAATCAGGGTTTTTACTTGTTTGTTTGGGTAGGTGAAATAGTTGGAAAGCTTTTCATTCTGCTTTACCCTCCCGCCGCCACGGCTGTGCCTGCCTGCCTGCACTGCCACTGGTCTGGAATGCCTTCTTTTTTCTCCTGACCAGTGTGTGGGGCACAAAGGCGTATCTAGGGAAAATAGCACCTAGGGCAAGCACTGAAATTGTGCCCCTATCCAAACAGGGATGATGGGACTTGTAGTCAACAATATCTGGAAATCCCTGTTAAAAGGAACACTGTACCCCATCTAGACATGGTTGTTGATCAAAATCTGAAAACATGAGCCATCTCTGTTAAAGACTTAGAACAACAGTCAGGAGTTATGTGAGGCTTCCAAGTGTCATTTTCTCTGTCTCATCTCATTCTTTTTTTAAAAACATGCATTTGTCCTAGAGGATCACGTGCCCAAATAGCCACTAGCAAAATAGGGGAAGAAGAAGGTGGCGGGGCGGAGGGAGTCTATAAACCAGTGAATGATTCCTGCCATCCTTTGTCTTGTGATGACTGTTGCCTCATGATGGGATATATGTGCATTCACCACACTAGTGCTTACTTTGACACCAGGAGGGAGGAGGATACATTAGTTTGCCACACTAGACAGAGGAATTTGCAACAGGAGCAGACAGCCAAGTTCTGCCAGGGCCAAAACCAGCCCCTGCCAGACTAAGAAATCATTGTAATTTGCCCCTTCCTGTCATAAGCAGTGTGCTGTTCTTTTATTATTGACTCTAACTCTCAGATATCCCAGTCATGGATGGAAAATTCAGGGTCAATTTACAAGAGACACATTTTCTATATGGACGTTCCTTCTGTGCAGGTGTTGTGCAGAAACCCATGTGCAGTGATCAATACATGTGTATCTATTCCACCAGGGGAATAGCAAGGTTGGAATGGGCCAAGATGAGATTTTAAAATGGGCCCCCAGCCCCTCAGTCCAGGGTCTCCACACACCCCAGGCCCCCAATAGGGGTGTGCACGGAACTGCAGAGCTGCGGTCCGGCACTGTGGGGGGGTTCCTTTAAGGGTGGGGGAGGGTTTACTTACCCCTCCAGTATTCTATGTAGTAATTGGGGCAGCAGGATACCTCCCTGCTGCCCCTTCTCCCACTTGAGTGCAAAAGGCTGCACGGAGCCTTTTGCGCACGCGCATGTCGCGTGCTTCATGTCTCCCCGACGTGCGTGTGGCCACGTGCTCACACGTCGGGGAGAAGTGAAGCGCGCGACGTGCGCGTGCGCAAAAGGCTCTGTGCAGCCTTTTGCACTCAAGTGGGAGAAGGGGCAGCAGGGAGGTATCCTGCCGCCCCAATTACTACATAGAATACGTGCGCTGGAGGGGGGAAAGTGGTGGGAGGGGTAAGTAAACCCTCCCCCACTCTTAAAGGAACCCCCCCACCCGAACTGAACCGGCCAGGTCCGGACCAGTCCGGAGGCCTTTAGAATGGCCTCCGGACCAGTCCGGGCCCATCCAGGCAAATCCCCAAGGATTTAAGTCTGATATTTCAAAATAAGTATGCTGCCTGGAAATACATTTTACTGAATACACACACTCACACTTCACAATATATAGTGATATACATTGAGTACTATATATTTGTGCTACTTTTACTTTTACTAGAAGCACTAATTATTAAAATGGCCCCCTTGCTGCAGATTAGCAAAGGAGACTTTCAGCCATGCAGGGTGATCCTATGTTTGTTTTCTCAGAATTCTGAACAAATTCTGTAAAGTTTTATTCCAGGAGGTTTTTCACACGGGGCTTTTAAAGCCCTTTAACACACATCTCCTCTGGAATGGAGGAACTGTATTCACATGTTGGCCAGATTTACCCTGAAGTCCCTGCAAGTTATTGGGGAGCAGTTCACACATAAGAAAAGTAAAACAAAATAAAACAAAAGCACAACACATACTTCACAGTTCTCACTCAGACCTTCTGGCTTGCAAAACAACTTGAACATAAGTACATTTATGAATGAATGAATGAATAAATAAATAAATATAATATTGTTCTAGAAGTTTTTGTAATTTTCTTCTATGAAACAAGCTACTTATAGGGCTTTTTAGATAGTTTTTGTTTTTAAAGACAGCAAATTTTCCAATCTGTTTTAAATTAAATATTCAGAGGCTTCTCAGTCTCCCCCATACACCCCATATCAAAGCCCTATGGCAAGCAGATCCCTATATATGGGGGGGGGAGGTAACCATAAAAAGAAATTCCCATTCTATCTGGCAAAAGCTGTGCTGGATGGTCTGGGCAGAGGGTCTTCTGCTGCAGAGAACTCTGCCTGCCTCCTTCCTGGCTTGCTTGGGGCCTGCTGAGTTCAGGCTTCAGGGAGGCCTGCACAGAGGCCTCTCTGTAAGCCCCGCTCACCTGCCGATCAGCTGAGAGGCGGGGAGAGAAGAGCTCTGCATTTTTCAGGCGGATCCTAGGCTGGAGGGCAAGGCAAGCAGGATGGCAAGTGGCTGAGGGACCCTGGGGCTGGGCAGGTGGGCAATGGGGTGTGTGGGGGGCAGGCACTGGCATGGCACCCCCCAGTGGCACCTAGGGCACGTGGCCTGGCTCCCCCCCCCCAATTATGCCCATGGTGGGGCAGAAGTTCTCTAGGACAATGAGGGGGTAAGTGATTACTTTTTGTTGTCCCCATTTGTCCCCTTTCCTTAAATAGGGCCTCCTTTCGTGTTTGGGTGTGGGGAGGTATATTTTCTGTGCTTTTTCTTTACAGGTTGTTGCTTGTTTTCACAGGTTCCCCTTTAGTTGCCCCCCCCTTGTGTACTTTATTGCATTGTTTTTTATTGTATTGCATTTTTGTGGGCGGAGTGGCTAGGTAGGCATATTTTTAAAAGGGTTTTCTTTAAATAGAGTTTTTTTAAAGGTCCCCTCAAATAGGTGTTTGTTTTTAAATTAAAAATCCCCCCTCCATTTTATTTTATTTTACATTTTTCCTTTTTTAAAAAAAGCCCCCATGGTCTTTGGGAATGTCTCAGTGTCATGTGGCAGGGTGGCAGGCAAAATGGGGAGGGGTCCCCAAGCTAGTGCAAGAGGCCGGGGTGCAGGACAGAGAAGAGGCCATCCTGGGGTCCCACAGGTCCCCATCAGTGAATTTTTTGTTCCAAGTGAGATGGTAGCAAGAAGGCTCTCCTATCTAGAGCCTGCTGCCGCCGAGCCAGTTCCTGGACCATTGGGTGGTGCGCCACCAATGTTGCCACCCCATGTGTAGCCTGGCAGTGCAGGGGGCTCTCCTGCCAGGGAAGCTTCTTCTGTGGTGGAGGGCAGGGACTTGATGTCTGGCAGTGCAGCCAGATTAGGGTTATGGACCTTGCCCCCGCCCCTAGGTCTGCCATCATCCAAGAGGCCCAAGACAGCACCCAGGGAGTCGGAGGCCACCCAGAGCAGTGATGTTTGGCAGCATTTTGAGGTCCCTCAAGATACCCCAACCACTGTTCACTGTGTCCACTGCAGGGCACAGGTCAGTCGGGGCAAGGATGCTAAGCATCTGGGGACAACCTGCACGTGGCAACACATGCAACGGCATCACCTGGATCTCCTTTACTTTGCTGGCAGCACTAGTGCATCTTGTACAGAACTCATACACCCACCAAGAATACACTTTCTGTTTGGACTTGCTGTGTATAAGTTGTCTCAATGAATCCCTATGAAGATCTGTCTGTACAAATAGATATATACAGACCAGAGAAGCTACTCTAATAGAGGTAGACATGTTTAAAGCACAATAAATGAAAAAAATTTGGGGGGGGGACCATGAACCCCACCAGCTTGGGGCTTCCTGGGGGGAGTTGTGGCACAACCCACCATGCCCCAAGACCCATTTGGGGTACCCTGGCACCCCCCAAAGGGGGTGAATGGGGCTGCCTCAAATCTCTATTATTCCCTATGGGAGAAATGCAAAACTTAGGGAAATCTTCACAAATTCATTAAAAATCATATGATTGCTTTGGGGTTCAGTGGATGGTTGGCACCCTGGGTGCCTACCACTCACCCCAGTTTTGTGCCCCTAGGTGCTCTACTTAGGGAGTAATGGGCCAGTTCGAGACCCCTTTATACTCTATGTAGAACCTTTTAGAACTGGATCAAATTCTGTTCAAATTCAAACCGAAGCGGAGGGGGGGAGGTTTCCAAGCAATACCAAAACTGAACCTTCCCACCCTGGTTCAAAGCTGGTTCAAATTTGAACCAAACAGGCCAAGCCGGTTTTGTGCACATCCCTAGTAGTGACCATGAATATGACTTGTGTGTGTGTGTGTACTATGTGTGTTTACGCACACAAATCATTGCAATAGTATTACTTCCTCAGTTCCCCATAATTCTGGGTTCCTTATTATTCCCCTCTATTTTCTTTACCACCAAGAACAAATTGTTTGAAGAACAGCTAGAAGAAAATAGGAAAGAAACAGATTGGCAGCATTACCCTGGGCTCATCTGCCTTTATTATCTCTTACGGCAATGTTTTCTTTGTTATTTTCTGCTGTCCCAGGGGATTCTCTGTGATCTTGCAGAGCTTTTAATCAGAACCACTACACAGGTTTGTTTTTTTAAAAACCACTGTGTCCCTGGGGTTTTGTGCTGAAGCTAAACTTTGTAGCTTTCCTATTTGCTGCCGTTTTAGTTGCCCCTAAATGATGCAGCTAGAAGTGCAAAGTAACATTTTGCCCTACAATATGTATTAGAAATATAAAATAGGTTAGACATTATCTTTAGTGAAAAAACGTTTGTCTGTTGAAAAATGTGAAAGTATCCATATTATACAGAGCTCTTTATCTGACATAATGAAAAGAGGAGGATATCAGGGATGGCCAGGAATAAAACAAAAAGATACTTGTGCAGCTAGTTCCATGATCCCTAAGGGGCTTTAGTCATGTTTTTTCTTCAACAACTGGCCTTAATGGAACATGGCAAATTGCTTTTGAAAGTTAAGGAAGTTCCAGAAACAGGTTGTGATATTGAAATCATGGGGGCAGGTGGGGGAGGGGGGAGTCAATGATTCCAAACCAAGCCTTTGGCTGAGTTTAAAGTAGTTTTTGAATATCAACCATTGTAATTAATGACTTCTAACAAAGTTATATATTCCAGCACTTCTAATAGTTTGTTAACTTGGGGAATGCCAACTTTGAGTCTGCCAAAAGTTGTTGGACTACAACTCCCAACATCCCCAGCCAAAGTGGCCTTTGGCCATTGTGGTTGGGGATGATAGCTGTGGTCTAACAACATCTGGAAGACCCAAAGTTGGCAACCCCTGCAGGGTCCTTGAGCTCAGAATTTCTATCTGAAGGCTGAAACTGAGTGTCCAGTCTTGCAGGCGTTGTAAAAGTTGATCTCCGAGGGAGCTACTGCCTATTTATGTATTTGTAAATAAAGCAAATATTATGAAGACTCTAGTGCTCTTTCATCCAAAGGAAGAGAAACTCTATTGTGCCACCCTAGAACATTTCACTAATCTGACATTTGGAGTGTAACACTATGAATTTATGAGATGAAGGAAGCAGGGTTATTTCATTTCATTCAATTACGTCTGTGGTGGGGGGGAATGGAATGATTTGAGGTGAACTTGAAAATAAATGGGATGGCATCTCACCCTATTTGGAGCACTGGTATTGAATGTAAAGCTGTAGATGAAATAATGGTTTTTTATGACAGAGGAGTGATAAAAGAGTTGTTGCGTAGTAGTTCGGGGGCGGAAATATGAAGATGAAGAGTCAAGACACTTTTGATCCATGAAGATCAAGGACAGGAAGCAGGGAAAATCAGTTAAATGTATGAGGAGAAAGGGTTGTACGTAAGGGAGAGGAGAGAGAGAGTGCACATGAATCAGAATGGCAGGCAAATAAGGTAATTTTGACTGCAATGTTTTGAATGGCCGGAGGAGAGATGAGATGCAAAAACCAAGACTGCTGTTGATGAGGAGAGACAGAGTGCAAATGAGGGGGAGGGAAAGAACTGAGAGAGCATTCAGAAGAGGCTTGAGCAGGCATGTTTGGATGAGAGAAAATGGAAAGAGAAAAGAAGCCAGTAAGCAAGAGATAGAGAAGGTTGAGAGGGAGGGAAGAAGCATAAATTATTTTCCTCATTTATATGTACTTCATACCCCTTGCTGGCTTTATTAGACTGCTAATGAAAAGTCCTATTAACTGCCACATCCCCAAGTTCATTTGGGAACAATTGCTTTTCATTTTGCTCAGCAGAGATCAAAGATCACACTTAGCAGAGTGTGTAAGTATAAATTCAAAAAGAATAGATTATTGCCTGGTGGGAGCCCATTTTCCTTAGCAAAGTTTCACTGTAACTTCATGGCCTGAAAATAATTCATGAATCATGACTGAGAGTTGGATTCAATTTTGGAGAACCATGTGCCCCAGGTATGCTAGGACTCAGAAATGAAAACCTCTCCGTTTCGCAACATGAAAGTGGCGTTTAGGTAAAGGTTTTATATACTTTTTATAAGTATATAAAAGTATATACTTTTAAAGGTATATACACCTATAAAAAGTGGTGTATAGGGTCATGTGCTTGAAGTTGTTTTGCTTATATGCTCCACATCTGCAGCTAGAAGCAGGGTGGGGGGACACCTTTGCTAGGCAATGGAAAACACTGGTTTCAATTAGAGCTCTCCTGCCCCTTGTAAAATAAGTCTCCCTATTAAAATAGCAGCCAAAGGGGCCTCTGATCTGAACAGAGATGGAAGGAAGGGTTACTGTTAGGGATGAGCCTGAAGCATTTCGGTGCCTCTTCAGAGAGGTGCCTAAACACTTGGCTCCCTGGTGCTGAAATGCTTTGTTGCAGGGCAAGGGGTTCCCTTAAGAGGAGGCGGGCAGGTCCTACCTGCCCATCCTCCAAGCCCCTGCTGCACCGCGCTGCCCCACCACAGCGCTGTTCAACCAGAAATACCTCTGTCCAAGCAGCAGCTTGTGCCTCCTTCCCCTTTAAAACACCATGCCTCAGCGACAGGATGCTTCACTGGCATTCCTCACGGGGGGACATAGCCTTCTCTTTTCATTGTGTCAGATAAAGAGCTCTGTATAATAGGACTTTTCGTTAGTAGTCTAATTCAGGAGTTCTCAAAGTGTTGTTGGATTACAACTTCCATATAAATGGCATCAGCGCTGTTCATTTCCAGATGAACAGCGCTGTGTTGGGGCAGCACGGGGCATCAGGGGCTTGGAGGACAGGCAGGGAGGACCTGCCTGCCTCCTCTTAAGGGAACCCCTCACTCTCCTTGGGATAGCACCGAAGCGTTTCAGTGCACATCCTTAGTTACTGTCCCCCCGTCCTCAGCCATGGACCCAATCTGTATCAGGGACCTATGCCATTAAACAAAGGGGTGGGGGAACTGCAACTCTGTGTGCCTACAATAACAAGCCAGTGGCTTTCATTTATGAGTGCTAGCATACCTAGAGCACATGGTTTTCCAAAGCTGAATCTAACTCTCAGTCATGAATAGTTCTCAGGCCATGAAGATCTAGTGAAACCTTGCTAAGGAAAATGGGCTCGCACCAGGCCCTAATCTCTCTCTTTTTTTTAAATTTATACTTATACACTCTGCTTAGTGTGATCTTTGATCTCTGCTGAGCAAAATGAAAGGCAATTTTTCCAAAATAAACTTGGAGACGTAGCTTTCTCTTTTCATTGTGTCAGATAAAGAGCTCTGTATAATAGGACTTTTCGTTAGCAGTCTAATTCAGGAGTTCTCAAGGTGTTGTTGGATTACAACTTCCAACATCCCCAGCTACAGTGATTGAAGTATAGTGGTGTAGCCTGTAAGCTCTTTGAGAAGGAATAGTGCCAATTCCATTTTCTGAGTGCATTTCCGAGGGCATGTTAATGATAAATACATGTTGAATATATTTACTGTTGGCAATGTATGTATTCCCCACCAATATGGCTTGGATAAACTCCTCAGGAAGGCATAACATATCAATAAAACATCAATTCAATAAAATACGCAACATTAAGATGAGGAAGTGGTTATGCTTGTGGTGTTGTACTCCAATAATTTCTTATGATTTCTCCTCTCTATAGTTTGTATACACTTTGTTACCTGCTTCTTTGTCTTTATGCCATCAGAGTAATGTTGGATGCTGATGGAAGAGCACATTCTACATCTCCAGACAGTAATTTTGTAAAATCTGGGGGCTGGGGGAATTGGCCTTCAGATCCTGCAACTCAGGCATGCCTAATATTTCAGTCAAGACCCCTGAAAATTCAGTGTGTGTTTTGTATGTGTGGTAGTGGTTCCAAGACAGGCCTGCAGAGATATTCAGTCCTTAATAGCTCAGCTTTTGAAAAGGCAGGGCATAATAGCTTTACAAACATATCCATGTGAAATTGCTAATTGCTTGATATTCTTGCATGTTTCCTGCATATAATAAATATTCAGTGTGGATTTTTTTCCCACTTCACCATGCCGTAGGCAGACAAGTCAGCCTTGTAATGTTCTGTCGTAATTGAAAATGATGAAGTGGAAGACTGGAGATCTGTATTTCAGTACTATAATCTTATATCTAAATGCCATAAGGCAACAGAAATCAAGGTAGTTTTTTATATATTAAAAAGAATGGGGGGGGGGATATTGGGCAGCATCCAGACCAGTTAGTCATGACTAAGTATCACTGAAAATAATGAGGCAAGTTAATCATGACTAATTAAAGTGGCTGACAAGATGAGGAAAACTACTCAAAGTAGTCCCATTGAAATCAAAGGACATATTAGGCAATGCTTTTTAATTTCAATTGGACTACTTTGAGTAATTTCCTTAATGTCAGCCAATCTCATTAATTTTGAAGGGTTTAGTGATGACTAATTTCATCTGCCTATTATGTTCCAAAATGATCACAATCATAAATATTTCTCTATACCATTTTTTAATTCCTTGCACTGAAGACTGTAATGTTACATTCTTCTGGCTTTCATCTATTTATCTTTCATTGGGTTCACAAAAGGAACAGACAAATTTTATGAATTTTAAAATGTTCTGAATTAAAGCATTGCAAGGTCTTTGTTTTGGAGATACAAGTGAACAATAAAATATACAATTGCAGAGGCCTAGCCTTAAGTGGCGCAGCGGGGAAATGCTTGACTAACAAGCAGAAGGTGGCTGCTACTATATCAGGCAGCAGCGATGTAGGAAGATGCTGAAAGGCATCATCTCATATTGTGCAAGAGGAAGCAATGGTAAACCCTTCTACCAAAGAAAACCACAGGGCTCTGTGGGCACCAGGATTCAAAATCTACTTGACGGCACACTTCACCTTTACATTTAGAGTCATATGTGGGGGTGGGGGAGAGGTGGAGACAGTTGCAAGTTGTTCAAACTTACCATCATCAGGGTCTTTTTTAAAAAACCTGATAATGTCTTTAAGACATACACTGGCTCTCCATACTGTGGGTGATTACATTACATCACTGCACCATAGGCTAGGGGTATGCATTAAATGGATTTTGCATTTCATTTTGAGTTTGGAACAAAACGCAAAATGCCCAAAATGTTTAGTTGAAACAGCGGCCAAGTAATCTGTTTTGACAAAAGAAACTCAAAATGTTTCACGTGTTTTGAGTGTAATTTTGGAGGGCTTTTTTTTCAGTAGAGCTGGTCTACTGATTGGGGTCAGCAGGTAGACCAGTCCTCCGAGGCAGGCCAAGGTGCTAAGTCTGGAGCGCAAACTTGGTCTACCCGTCTCATGCAGCTGCCTGGGTTGGAGGCCTGGTCTACCTTCCATGTGAGGTGGGTAGACCAGGCCTCCGCTCTGGACTTGGCATGTAGGCCTACCTCAGTGGACTGGCCTACCTGCTAACTCCAATCGATAGATCATCTCTCCCTGGATGAAATGTTTTGAGCTCAAAACATTTTTGCACAACCCTATTGTAGGCAGGAATCACTAGCTTCCGAATCTTTGCTAAAGATTTAGCATCTGAATTGCTGATACATAGTATCAACCGTAATCAGATATGCATATTCCAGAATTCATTTGAGTCAGGAGGTCATTTATGGGTTAACACTTTCACTGTTACATATTTAACAGGGATTCAAAAGTGTAAATGGGTGTTAAATCTGTAATTCCGCTCTCCTGTGTAATATTAGACCCAGCTATTTCATTTATTGCAAAATAAACATGAAAATTCCACAGCTCAGACAAGCGTTCTAAAAATTCACTGCAAGATGAATACATTATCCTAAGTTACACTATTTATGCAAATGTTGTTTGATAATTTGAGCTAATAAATCAATTGGATTAAATTTAGCAAACTCAAGCAGTGTCCTAATTGCAAAACAGTAGAAGGGGAAGAGAAGGTCAGAAGAAGGGGAAGAGGGACCAAACACATAATAGTGGAGAACAGAATTAGGGGCAGGAGACTGAAAAGCAAGGAACTGTATACTCTAAGGATCTATTCACACAACTGTGTTTGATAGCCACAGGAAAATGTTGAAAATCTGCCATGTCTCTTGGGCTTAATGTGTACATAAACATTGTCTTTGTTCTTGCCATTGATGTATTGTATGTATATCTGTGTATAGGCTTGGGGTAGAGTTTAGAATGTTCACGTCAGTCATCAGTTCTGTAGACTGATGGGTCAGTAGGTATTTCTTACTGGATGCTTGAGATCATTATTTTTCTGTTAGGATGATCTTTCACTCAGAGTAGGACTGCTGTTTATGATTTAGTAATGGTTAAGTAATAAACCTTAGTAACTTTGTTCAATAAACTTAACAAGCCTCAGTTTCTGCTCTGTCTGGACCTGTATTATAAAGTTTTGGTTAAAACTGGTTTTTGCCAATGTAGGCCTGGCTCCCTTGGTAATGACTGATGATTTTAATCATAAGTGGAAGACCTTGCTTAAAAATAAACTTCTTCAATTTGGGTTCTCCCATGAGGAAATTCTTAGATTAGGACATGATCAGGCCTGGCAGGTTATTAAGCAGCGTATTGCTGATTCATAATTACAAGTGGATACAGCCTGTCTAAGGAGTGGTATATGTTTGGGGAAACAACTTTTTAATTCCAAACTGGCAGCATATTTAGATAATATTCTTATCCCTAAATTTAGGCGTCTGTTTACTCTTGCCTGCCTAAACGCCCTTCTGACGGCTATCAGGAATGGTAGATATAAAGGGATTCCTTTTAACTTAAGGATTTGCCCCTGTGGAATGGCTGCGGAAGAAACTAACCCTCATGTTATTTTATAATGTGAATTTTATAGTGATGCTCGAGAAATCTATAGTGATGCTATAGAGAAATTATACTAATTTCTCCTCTTTTAGGGAAGTTTCCAGGTCACTCTGATGAATTTTATTTAGAGTTTTTGTTATCTAACTTTTGCTACATTGTTTGTATCACACGCTCAAGTCTTATGTAACGTTTTTTGTTGTATTATCTGGGCTATGATCGTAATAAAGTTTATTCTATTCTATTTTGCTCTGTTACACTCTGCTACATAGAGTTACAGTATGGGGCCCATGTAGAGAGAGAGAATGGGGGCAAGGCACCATTTGATGCTCCGCTTCAGGCAGCAAAATGTCAAGGGATGGCACTAATAAGATCATTGGGAAGCAAATTATGAATATGCACTGAACGATTACAACTAAAATAAATTAAATTTCAAATCAATATTTCACTGTACCATTTGGAAGTTGTCTAATTTGTATTACCTGTACAAAAGGGAATCTGGTGCTGTTGTGCTTCTGTTGTCCTATGTTTTTGTTTTGCAGTCATCTAGCATACATTTTGTGCTGCAGCTTGCGTCAGCAAGGAATTGACCTTCATTTAAGCTACAATGACAACAGTGTATGCATACTTGATGTGTAAATTACAAAATGCATGAAATGTTAATGCTGGTTATACTATACAGTTCTTTTATACTTGTAGACTTGTACATGCCAAAGTTGATATATTTGATCCTTGGAGGATACTGCAATTCTAAAATACTGCAGTGAATCTCTTCTCCACCCCTCTTTTAATCTCACTCAACCAGAAACTGTTTGTTGGCACTTTTGGACATAGCATGAAACCACAGGTTGATGAACTTGAAGTTAATTCTCAGGGCTTCTTCAGAAGCACTTCTGAAGATGAGGAAATTGGTGAAAAATTCTGAAAAGTGCGTATGCAGGAGTGCATCTGCTGCTAGGGGTGTGCACAAAACCGCCTGGCCCAGTTCGGTTTGAGTTTGAACTGGACCTGAACCAGACTGGGCAAGTTTAGTTTCCCCCCCCCACACACAAACACTGAACCATGCCCCATTTTGGTTTGGGGGGAGGGGTTCCTCAAACTTTTTTCATTTTTTTCTTGTTTCTTTAACTTACCCCTCTGGGGGCTTCTACAAGATGGTGGGGGGGATCCGTGGTGGTTCCCCTCCCCTACTGGCCTTCCTTTATGCAAAAATCATCCCTTTCCAGGCCTATTCCCCAGCTCTGTGGGCATTTTGAAGTCTGCCACACATGAACAGTGGAACCTTGCATGGCTTGGATCATGACCTGGCCATGCAGGGTCCTACTGCACATGTGTGGTGGCCTCCAAAATGCCCACTGTGCCAGGAAATATGTCTGGAAAGGGCTGAAGACCACCCAAACTAGGCAATTTTTGCTTGAAGGAAGGCCAGTGGGGGAGGGGGGAACCTCTGTGGACCCCACCACCACCTCGTAGAAGCTCTCTGGAGGGGGTAAGTAAAAAAGAATTCTTGTTTTTAAAAATGGCTTGACAAACCCCCGAACTGGGGGAGGGTGTTCAGTCCAGGGTCAAGCCAAACCGGGAGTGGTTCAGCTCAGTCCCGAACTTTTGAACTGAACCAGTTTGATATTGAAGTGGTTCAGATTCGAAACTGTTTGCACACCCCTATCTGCTGCACAAGTGCTTCTTGTGGCTGCACACAAATAGCACTGGTTAGGATGTCCACCACTGGCACCCCTTCCAAGTTAGACTTGTAAATGGCCCACAATGATGTCATTGGTAGCAGTTTATTCAGTGTGCAGAGCATGCCAAATGTCAATTTGGAAAAAAAAGGCAAAAAATAATATAAAATACACATGGATATATGAAATCAGGATGGTTTTAATAAGACTTTTTAAGACTCTGGTCCCAGATGCTGTGTCGTCACGGCACTGGAAGATGGAGGAATGGAGAGAGAGCTACTGTCTGCACAAGATCTGCCTGGCACGTATCTCTTATGATATTTTATGCCATTGCCCTCCTTTAAGCTAGAGGCTTCTATAGGAATAGGAGCGATGGGTGGGTGGAGTCAAGGATGATGTGGTGAAAGTGGTTTGGAAAGGTGGATGGAACTTGCAGCATCTCCTGAAGAAGGGGGATCCACCAAAAAACATGTCTTTTCAGAAGAGTAATTATGAGGAAAGCTAGATTCAAAACTGATAAGGGCAATTCCTATGGAAGTTACACTGTCTATATAGTGACAAACACACAATGTAGACATAGTTCATGGTTACAGCTATTGAGACATTGAACTGAATCTCATAAGCAACACTAGTTAGCTGTCCATATTGAAACATCCTGATTGCATTTTCTTCCATTTCAGAGCAGTTTCCCTACATCCTGAGATCATAATATTGAATGTTATTAAAATGTTATTTCTTATAACACTATTTTATCTAGGGAGAGGGAAAGAAACCTGACATACAATGAGACACCAAGTTGAAAGGGAGCTCGAAGAGCTGGTGTCTGACAGCTTATGCATTTAATTACTGATATGTCACAAGAAATACATGGGGAAATAGTAATGAGATGGCAGGCTTGCTAACAAAGGGGAACATTGTCTTTTTACATCTGGATCACTTAAAAAGACAGTGTGTAGATCTACAACCCCAGTTAACTCTTTAGGTTACACTGGCATTGTAATAATGCTTAGCTCTGAATCTTAAGAACAATCCAAGGCTCTGTTGCAAATGCATGTGACCGTGTCGGATTGTGGGCACTTGTTCCTCAAAAACTGATCTCCACAAAGTGCCATTCACAAATTACATTGTATGTGTGTAAAGGTGTCTGTACACATGAGCATATTCTTGCATGAGTGACTGTACATGCATTCATTTAAAAAATGAATTTGGGTGGCCCTCTCAAATGTAGGTTATGGATTGTGTGTACTGCTGTGCGCCAGTGTGAACATAATGTGTGAATACATTTACGTGCATATAACTACATCTGAGGGGGCCAGTCCATGCAGTCTATGTAACTTTTGTGTATAAAACATGTGTAAATATCCTAAAGGTATCCATGATATATGTCTAATTTAGTGAGGTCAAAATCTAATTTAAAAATGATGAACGTGCAGCCTGAAAGCTTATCTAATAATTTTCCACAGCTCCAGGCCATATACCTCCTCTATGTTTCAGGGATGGAATTTCCAGAATGAAATAGAATTCAGCCCTGAGCTACACAGTAAGATGTATGTGTATGGAACTATATTTATATAGTTCCATAGACAGACAGGCCTATTTTCACACCCAGTCTGTAGTCTAGTTCTTAGATTATTAGGAATGCTATATTTCTGAATTATTAAACTCAGTAAAGGAGTCAACAATTACTACAGTAGGAATTAAAAGGAGGCCAGAGTTTGGGCCCAGAGATTGAGGGCAGGGGGCAGAATATCCTTTAACTGGAAACTGAGGGAGCCAAATACAGTTTCCCTTCCTTTGTGTTTTTCTGAAAAAAGGAAGCTATTCACACGAATGTGCAAAACCGAGCTAAGGGAGACCAGCCCGGTTTTGCACGCACATGTGAACCGCTGGGATCTGTCCATGGTGGCAAACCGACCATGGTGGCAAACCGACCTATTTAGCCACCCAGTACAATAAGGTTAAGGAAGCAAGCACTCCATTAACCCTGTTTTTTTGCTCATGTATCAGCCATAGCTGGCACACTCAGGGAGGTGGGATTCCCATAATACACCATGGACTTGTGCGGTACATTATCAGAGCTCCAGCGAGGAGGACGCACGGTGGCATGACCTGGCACCCTGACCCTCTGAGCTACCAGGAGAGCCATTGCTCATCTGGGCGGGCAATCCTCCCACCCAGGGAAGGGGAGACATCTGTGGGAAAGGTAGGTTTAACCCACCTTCCCCACGCCCATGGGCTCTTCTCACGGTTTGTGGGAAGAAGCTCAAGGAGTTCTTGCATTGAAGGAAGATTCCTTGCTCCAGAGGGCAAGTTCTGGAGAAAGATTCCTTGTTCTGGAGGAAGGGAAACTGTGGATGTCATCCAGGCATGTCTTTGAACATGCAAATCTTGGGGGTGGGAGGGAGAGGAGGCTTTCTCTTTTGTGTTTCCTTATGACATCCAAAATAGGGATTTGAGCATCTCCCAGGAAATGTATGGACTCTCCCTGTATTAGAAACCCATCTCTCCTCACAGGGGAGGTTCTCCACAGCCCCCTATTTCGGATGTTTCAAAAAGCATGAATGAAAACAGAAAGTATTTACACATGCTTCCTGGCTTCCCGCCTGACATGCTTGAACCCAAAGCCACTTCAAGTCCCTCAGTGTTACCTCTCTGTCAGACTCCCAGAGGACAGGGTGGGCTCCTAGCACTTCTAGAGAATGACTGGGTAAACACCAAGAAAGAAAGAAGCCAGCCTCAGGAACACCTGGGGAAGAGGTTGGTTTGTCACCTGAGTCCTCCTCCTGGCTTGCTGCATTCAGCTAGTTACCTCTCCTGGAGAACTCCAGGCTTCCATACTCAGAAGCAGCTCCTTGTCATCAGTTGCCTTGTCTTTAAATGCCCCAGCTGACAGGGCTTAAAGCCTGCTTCCAGCCCTGCCCCTTTCCTGACCTTGCTTCCTGTTTCCTGTCCCACCCAACCTAGATGTCTCCCTGGAGCTGTTTCCTGCTGATCTCCCTGCCTTGCTCTCTCAACCCCACTGAGATCTGACTAGCCTGGACCCTTCTCATCTTTACTGCTCCCTGAAGGGAACAAAAGCTGCATAGGAGGGATACTACACCCTTCTCCAGACTCCACAGGGCCCCCTAAGCAACCAGGTAACATGGCATCCTGACACCCTCCATAGAATTTGCCTTTCAGTGGAGAGGTGCACCTGGCAAGTTAAAGGAGTGCAGACATTCCATCCTGTGTAGTCCTTTACATGCATATTTCATAGTGCACACGATTCAGGGGACACGATTCATGGGGAGGACAACTTCTCAGCAACAATTGCTGTGTGTGTGTGTGTGTGTGTGTGTGTGTGTGTGTGTGTGTGTGTGTGTTGCGTCCTTCCTTGGCTGTTATTCATCCTCAACTCTTGCCATGCAAGCAACACATTACAGTATAATGTTGCATGACGCAAGGCTGTGGTGGTGATGAGAGATACATAACAAAGGAGTTTTTATTCATGCTCCCAGACCTTAGTGTTAGCTAGTGGATCAATAACACCACTTGCAGAAATGTTTACAAAGCCAAAGTTTCAATCCCAGTGTTGTATTCTATCTAGCAAGTGTTTATGTTTTGTTTATTAGAAGTTTGTCCCAGTTGGGATCCTGTAGCAAGTGTGTGTGTGTAGGGGCGCGCGCGGTGGAGTCAGAAAGGTAAGAGAGGGAAAGGAGGAGGAGAAAAATTGAGTTTCTAAATAAAGTTTATTTAAACAAATATAAGATTGCTTTGTGTTTATGAAGGAAGCAGCTAATGTACACACCCAGGTACACTACTTTTGAATATAGTTAAGCTCAAATCAGTATAATTTATCTATTTCCAAACACAATATTGTCAAGGTGCAAGAAGAACCAGTTGCGTACAGTAGTCTGCAGTTATATTGATGGATGAACTGCTTCCACTCTTGAGGATTTCCTTGCAAAACTGAGTCTAGACCTGAGAAAATACTGAAGATAATTGTTTTAAAAAAACAATTGCAGGAAACTTTGTTGCCCAAAATTTCATTATGGGGTGGGGAATTACTGTGGGACTTCTATCTACATTTATCAATGCCCAGCTTCTCATTTTTAAATATCTGACAACTATATGTTGTTAGTACCTCATTCTCTGTGTTTGCTGGGAAGCCTTTAGACAAAGCTTCCTTTCACTGGGATTGTAAAATATTTGAAGTAGTAATTAGTGAATGCCAGAATTAATTTTTCTCTGATAATTATTCCTCAGGCATAGTTGACAATCCCAGGCATTTACTTCACTCATTAAAATTCAATAACAATTTCTCCAATGGCTTTCACTCACAGTAATGACATGCATTATTATGCACCACTAATTTCTGTGAAGAACAATAAGGGACTGTTTTCTTGGCATCCACAATTCTACTAATCTATGAATCTCTGTTCCTGTTCTACACTGTTCTAGCAGGTCACTTAAGCAATAACATGGCAACCTATTTAAAGACTGTTTAAATTATTATGTAATATGAGGGACCAAGAAGCTATACAAACGGATATTCCTTACTATTTCTCCAAATTATTCTGCATTAGTAGTTCAGTGGATGGGGCATTCAATTAAGAATATAATTTTAAAGAAATCTGCTATGTATGTTATAATTTCTTTTACCTTATGCTTAATTATTCTTTTTCAGTGCAATGGGTCAGCAGAGTCCTCAAAGCATCTTGAAAGAATAGAGTTCAACTGTGTGTTAATAGCTTATATTTGTGGTATTGTGGTTTTATTTCCACAATACCACAACATAAACGTTATGGTTTCTCGATATTTTGAACACTTTTCTGGTCATTATAATTCCACTCACAATGCTAAGGTATTATTCTCAATAGGGATGTGCACAAATCAATTTTTATTTATTTGATTTGTGCCTGAATTGAATCACACCTGATTTGTTTTTTGCCTGAATCTTCCCCCCGCCACAATCACCCCAGATTTGATTTGGATTCAGTTTGCTTTGGATTCAGATCAATTCAGAGCACTTATAAAGGTGCTAGGGGTATCAAATTTGGGTGTTGGGTAGGTCCCCATGGGTACCACCTACCAACCAGATTTCAAGGCAGTGGGGCACTTGGTTGGTTTTGGTTGGTGTTGTTTTTTTTAACTGATTTTGTATATTTCCACCACAGGAAATAATGGGGATTTGAAGTTACCCTATCCTAACCTTAATATGGATCTCCAGCTTATTTTTAATTTAATTTAACCTTTAAAAGCTAAGCTGTAGCCCTTGTATAAGTGGAGTTGTGGAGCAAAATGTGCAGTCACTATTTTTCAAGTGTTTGGATTCTTTGGTGTATAATAATTTTAAATCCCTAGGATTCATTGCACCCCTTCATTTCTTCTGTTCATTTTGACTGTCATTGGACAGTGCCAAATGTCAACTGCCATGTGCCAACTATACCCACCCCACCCCACACCTGCAAGGCAGTAATGTACTCAGGTTATTTTTTAGGAATAGTGAAGTGTTTAGATTCTTTGGTGTCTTAATTACACACCTTCATTTCTTCTATTCATTTTGACCCCACTGCTTGCGGGGGGTGGATTAGTGGTATCACATGTGCCTACTACTCCCCAGCCCACAAGCCACTGGGTACTCAGTTTATATTTTAGGAATTTGAGGTATTTAGACTCTTTGCTGTGTAATGAATCTTCATAGGGATTCATTATGAGCAAAGGTTATTAGTCACCAAAGAGTCTAAACACTTGAAAAACTTCCTAGAACATAAACTGAGTTAGTACTCCACTGCCTTGCGGGTGGGAAGGGAGTGTAGTTGGCACATGGCAATTGACATTTGGCACTGTCCAATAATAGTCAAGCTGAACAGAACAAATGAAGGTGTGCAATTAACCCTCAGGGATTCATTATGAGAAAAAGTTATTATACACCAAAGAATCCAAACACTTGAAAAATAGTGGCCGCACATTTTGCTCCATAACTCCACTTCTACAAGGGCTAGAGCTTAGTTTTTAAAAAAATGAAAGCTGGGGATCCATGTTAGGGTTAGGATAGTGGGGAAATGACTTGACTATTAAACCAGAGGTTGTTGGTTCGAATCCCTGCTGGTATGTTTCCCAGGCTATGGGAAACACCTATATCGGGCAGCAGCGATATAGGAAGATGCTGAAAGGCATCATTTCATGCTGCATGGGAGAAGGCAATGGTAAACGCCTCCAGTATTCTACCAAAAACAACCACAGGACTCTGTGGTCTCCAGGAGTTGACACCGACTCAACAGCACACTTTACCTTTGGGATCTTTATAAGTGGTCTGAATTGATCCGAATCCGAATCAAATCCAATTTGTATCTGGGGTGATTCAGGGGACAGATTCGGACACAAAACAAATCAGGGGTGATTTAATTTGGACACAAATCAAATTAAAAAATCAATAAATTTGTGCACATCCCTAATGGTTTGTTTGTCTTCTCCTTACTTGCTGCCATGGATTCAAACTGAGAGGTTCTTCCTCTCTCTGCACAAGAGACTGTTAGCCTGTTTATTGTTTTCTTAGCTTATGTTTAGTAAGTAATAAATATCACACACTTGTTTCTCGTTGAAGTTGTCTCCTGTTCAATTACTTATAGAGAATAAGTAATTGCTTTGCAACATTTGGTTCGATTTTCATTTTTTTAAAAACATATGAGTCATAAGCACCCTCAAAACATGGCTGAAAGCCCCATGCCAATGCTGTTGTGCTCTGAAATCCTTCTCCCCTGCTTTTCACAGTTAGAGTGTTTGTCTGCAGAGACAAATGCTGTACTCATGGAGAAATTATTCCTGTGATTAGAGTGCTCTAGTCTCCAGTATTCACGGGAAGGATTTCTTTGCAGACAAATGCTGTAACCATGGAGAGTGGAAAGGCAGGGTTTCAGAACACATTAGTACAGGGTTTGCGGGTGCACTTTCAGCGATGCTGTATGTGGATTCAGCACTCCCAGATTCCATAATTACTAAACAGGCTTTATCAAATCACACATGATTTCATTTTTGCAATCCATTAATTACTGATGATTAATTACTGATGAATGGATCATTGACTGATTTGGAACTCATCATTTACTTTTGCAAGCAGCAGTGCACCACCTCAAAGCTACTGCCCCTAGTCCTGCTAGGATGTAAATGATGTATAAAGAAAGGTCCTGAGTTCAAATTTCACCTCCACCATGAATTTACAACAAGTTTGAACATTTTAATTTTATTGACATAGTTGTTGTGGTTTCTTTGCAAGTATGCCCCTTGCACTTTCCAAAAATTTACTTTATGCATTTTCGAGTATGTTTGGAACATAGGAGGCTGCTGTATACTGAGTCAGACCATTGAGCTATCTAGCTCAGTATTGTCTATACAGACTGGCGGCGGCTTCTCCAAGGTTGCAGGCAGGAATCTCTCTCAGCTCTGTCTTGGAGAAGCTATAGAGGGAACTTGAAGCCTTCTGTTCTTCCCAGATCGGCTTCATCCCCTGAGGAGAATATCTTACAGTGCTCACATGTGGTCTCCCATTCAAATGCAACCAGGGTGGATCCTGCTTAGCTAGGGGGTCAAGTCATGCTTGCTACCACAAGACCAGTTTAATTTGGGACTTTGTGAAATGACATATTTATGAAGTGAAAATGTATATTTTAAATTTGACTTATACTGAGTTTTTTCGGGGAAAAGAAAGGTAGAAAACAAAATTTAAAATGGTGGTATCCAATATTGTATACACACACTGAATTTCTCTCTTCTGTGCCACTGTTAAAGATACATAAGTTCTGCTTGGTTTTGTTTTGGTTTTGTTCTCTTACCGGAGTATTTGAGTGTTTAGAAAAATCATAATGCTGCTTATGAAGTGGATGGCTAAACGGTTCTAGTAGATTGCTCTAGGACAGACAATAAAATGGGGAGAGCTGTATTCAGGAGTCCCTTTTGCAACTGACTATAGGCATATAATATGGGAAAAGGAGCCATATTAAGAAGTCTGAGTGGCTGAAAGAAAAGTAATTACTAGAAATACACTGAACTAGCTATTATTTCAAAAGGCTGGATAATGTGTGATGTGTTTTTATTCAAAGTGCAATTACTATGTTTGCCTAATTTATGCCTGTAGAGTTCTCTGTGGTGAGAACTTCTCTCTCTCTCTTCTACTTCCTGACTCATAAATCAGCTATCTCAAAAATAGAGGAGAAAAGTTAATCGGGATGGGAAAGACTTGCAAAAGTGCCAAATACACTTAAATAGTGCAGAATTTTAGATGTTGGATATCCCAATTGAGTTGGTTTCTATAAGACAGTGACAAATTTAGGATAGGGCAAAAGTGAAGCAACATTCTGGCCTTTTGATCAACCACACCATAGTTCTTTTTCAACACAGTAGCAGATTCTGGTTCTGGATGGGTAAAAGGTATGTTTAGCAAGTAACAATTTATAGTCCTGGAAAATTTCTCTGGGAAAGTTCATGAGTCTTATAAAAAAGATTATTTTGACTTTTCTGAAAATAGGGAGAACAAATTTCTATCCATCCCCAGCACAGAAACTTCCCTATCTATCCCCAGCATAGCATCTTTCCAGTGTCTGTTGCTAGTGTCTACCTTATGTTTATTTTTAGATAGTGAACTCCTTTGGGACAGGGAACCATCTTACTTATTTATTATTTATTTTTCTCTGTAAACCACTTTGAGCACTTTTGTTGAAAAGCAGTATACAGAAGTGCTCTTATTGCTGGACTTCTGGGCCAAGATCCAGGGGCTCCGCACCCCCTGGGGCCCCCCAAATCCTCTTTAGTCTGGCAGCTGCTGTTTGTGTCCTCCAGAACGCACGTGTTAAAAATACTGTGTGTGTGTCACGGTGTGTGTGTGTGTGTGTGTGTGTGTGTGTGTGTGTGAGAGAGAGAGAGAGAGAGAGAGAGAGAGAGAGAGAGAGAGAGAGAGAGAGAGAAGGGGGATGATGTTTAACTTGCAGCAGTAGGGTGGGGGGCTCCAAAGGCCTTTAGGTCCAGGCTACAAAATTACCAAGGTGCACCTCTGGGTATATAAGCAGTAGTAGTGTAATTTAATATGTAAACTGTCATTGGCTGGCATGTGCCTCTACAGGGAGAAATGCACTTTTCAGCCTTCAGAAGTTGTGTGCCTGGGTCAAAGGTATTGCAGAGAAATTACTTATGCTCTATAAGTAATTGAACAGGAAACCAACTTTAAATGAGAAACAAGAGTTTGATATTTATTACTAACTAAAGCATAGGCTAAGAAAACAATAATCAGGTTAACAGTCTCATGCAGAGAGAGGGGGAACCTCTCAGTTTGAATTCAAGGCAGCAAGTAAGGAGGAGACAAACAGCGACTCCGCCCACACGCCAGTACACAGAGACAGAAACATGCCCCATACAAAGAAATTAGACCATTTCTATGGCAAAATCCCAACAATAAGACAGATGCAGCAGAGACACCCAGTTGAGAAAAGGGTAAAGGCCGTTACTCTGTTCCATGCCTCAGCTGAATGTGTTCTTGGGTTTGATGAACTATTACAGTAAATGCCTACCAAATTTGGCATCCATTCTAGGTCCATTGCATGTTGTTTTGCATAAAGGGGTGAAATTCCAGTGGGGTACAGCTCAGGCAGCTGCCTTTGCAGAAGCAAAAAAAACCCTGCTGACATATTCCACCCTCCTTATTCAGGAGGAGGAGGAAAAGAGCTACCACCACCACCACTACTACTTACTATAACAACAACTACTACTTATCTTTTGTGTGATGCTTCTCCATATGGAGTGGAAGATTGACCCACAAGATGCCAGATGGTTCAGAGCTTTCATTGGCCCCAGCAGAAAAAACTACTCACAGTTCGGACATGAAGGGCTGGCAGTGGGTTGTTTTGTTTTGCTTTGTTTTTGCGGGGTGGTGGTTAAACAATTCCATTTGTATCTGTATGGAAGATACTTCATTCTTCACTCTAAACACGAACCACTGCTGGGTCTGTTTGGGGAAAATAACTGGCTTAAAAACCAATGAAATTAGGTTCTTTGTGACTTAAGGGATGCTGAAATGTAGATGATTGTGAGTACACTTCCATCAATAAGCCCATTCAGAAGTTACTAGAAAGGATGGTGTAATCATGTCCATCCTAAGAGGGAAGGAAAATCCTGCCCTGGCCTCCACTGTCTATCATTCCTCCTCACTCCCCTTCCCACGATGCTCACACTTACAGAGGCTTACAGCCATTATCTGAGGCGCCAAAAACTGTAAATGTGAAGGGAGGCACTTCCTGGAGATGTGGGCCCAGACTATATGTATGTATGTATGTACATACATACATACGTACTTACTGCTTTTCAACAAAAAAGTTCTCAAACTGAAAGTAAAAGAACAAGAATAATGAAAAGATAGGAACATAGGATACTGCCATATACTGTACTGAATCAGACCACTGGTCCATCTAGCTCAATATTGCCTACACAGACTGGCAGCGGCTTCTCCAGGGTTACAGGCAGGAGTTTCTCTCAGCCCTACCGGGACATGCCAGCACTTGGAAACTTCTGCATGCAAGCATTTAGATGCTTTTCCCAGAGCGGCCCCATCCTCTGAGGGGAATATCTTACAGTGCTCATATATGTAGTCTCCCATTCATATATAACCAGGGAAAACCCTGCTTAGCAAAGGGGAGAAGTCATGCTTGCTATAACAAGAGCAGCTCTCCTCCCATGGTTCCCTGTCTCCCTGTCTTTGGGCTAACAGTCCAAAAAGAAATGCATGTGATACCAGCAACAGCTGCTGGAGGGATGCTGTGCTGTAGTTCGACAGTTGCTCTTCCACTGCTAAATATAAAGAGAAGCACCACTTTGAAAGGTGCCTCTTTGCCCAGCTAGCAGAGGTCCTTTACAGAATTGCATCATTCCTCACCTACAGTGGCGGACTGGCCAGGGTGTCAGCTTGCCCGATGGCAAGTGGGCCCTGTGGGCCCCTGATAAAGTGGGCCGCCTTAAACATTAGACAATATGTTAAAAATGTTAATGACCTTTTAGTAGTTAGAAAATGTAATAGAAGTTCCAATATTATTACTGTATGCAACTAAAATTCACGTCATATTACTATTTTAATATATATTTTTAATAAAATCATTTTTCAAGGATACTTTATATGTAAGAATATTACGCCCAGCATGCTTCCCTTGCAGTAAACTGTCTGCATTGATGACTCTGGGATCGTTTGCTCTGGGCTGGGGCTCTGTAGGTGCTGTCTGCTCTTCAGAAGCCTGAGGCCTGCTTCTTATCCCTTGATCTTCTAAGTCCTGCCTGGCAAGTACTGCTTCTTTTGCACCAGATCAGGCTTAATAAGGGTGACTTCTGCCCCTTCAGCCCACCACCTCTTCATCATTCACTCCCACAGGTTCCATATTCATGCTTTGTACAACACAAAAAGTTGTATAAAGATTTATCCTGCTTGGACTCAGCAAAGTTTAAAACTATTGCAGAGAAGGGCCTTGAAGATGAAGCATTGGAAGGTATTATTAAGCTGTGTCCACAAATCAGCAAAGTAATATTGGAATTGTTTTCTTTTGCTTCAAACTTTGATGTATTAAAGCTATTGCTTAATGATGGTGAGAATATGGATTCCAGTTGCAACAAGTGTAAAATTTGTAGCACTTGCCCATTGTGTTTCCAAAAAATTCTGGCATCCAACAGACTTCATGACAAGGCATATGATAACCTTTATGAACTTTATAAAGTCATCTGCACACTATCAGTTACTCAGGTCCAATGTGAGAGGACATTTTCATAGCTAAAGAACATAAAGACAAGGCTAAGAAATTCACTGTCTGAGGAGAACTTGGAATCATACATGTTGCTATCCATTGAAAAGGAATTGTTAGATGAATTGGATGCAGAAGCAATTATTGACAGATTTGCACAATCATCTAGTGAACTCAAACGATTGCTCTTAATATAGTGGACTGCCATATTAGTGGACTGCCTGTTAATGTGTAAAATGTCCAGTACAAGGAAACTATTTAAAAATACCCACCATTTATTTAATTTTTTTTAAATTAAAAATTCAATTATAACAATCTGTACTGTATACTGCCAGTAATATGTACAATATATGTACACTGTAATTATTAAAAATATACATTTATTTTGCAAAAAATTTAATTGTACCTTTTTTCCACTTACGTATTTTTGAAAATTTTATTTATTTCTTTTAAAAAGTAAATGATAGCCTTATAGTTGTGGGTGGGCCCCCTTTGTCTCCTGGCAACCAGTATTTTTAGACCCAGTCCGCCACTGCTCACCTATTAGATGTCCCTTCTGCCCAAGTGAAGACCATCTCTCTGACTACAAGGATCTCAAAATCTGTCTAATACTTGTGCAGTGTTCAAATCAGAGTGGGTTGATGCAGTGGGTAAGTCTAGCATAAGCTTGTGTTAGCTGATAACTATACATTGGTAAACATTTTAGCATACTCTAGGATGTATGAGAGATAGAGAGAACGAGTGGCTCATAGATAAGAATTTAGTTGCTCCTGTGTGATGGAACATTGAAATGTAGTCCCTGTAACAGTGAATTGGCTTGCTGTGAAACACTATAAATTTATTATTTATTTATTCATTCATTCAGCACCCCAGGTGTAGGTGTATTTCCTTTTCTCATCTGAAAGATTCCCAAGTTGGAGTCAATATGTAATGGTGGGACTACAAATCTATGAACTCCCTATAAACTTTACGATAACAAAGGACTCCTGTTGCTGGTGGTGGGTATTTTCTGGAATTTGTGCCTGAGGACTGATGTATTTTCTTAACCTTGGAATTAAAATACATTTGTTGATAATACCGTATTTTATGGACTATAAGACTCACTTTTTTCCTCGAAAAATATCCGCCAAAATTCAGGAGCGTCTTATATGTTTTAACAGTTTAATATGTTAAAACTCTGAAAAACTGGATTAAAATTAAGGTGTGTCTTATAGTCCGTAGCGTCTTATAGTCCGTAAAATACGGTAATATAAACTATAACAATAAACCAGAGTTACAGTGAATAAGCATAAATATGACAATCCATATTCGTGAAACAGCCTAAACCCATACCTGCATTATTCAATTATTTTCCAGAGTATGGATATGCTAATTGTGTGCTATAAATGTCAAGAGCAATTTATAAAGTGTGTAAATTGCCTTTTATGCTATTGGTATTAAGCTGTGTCCTGCCTGCTTGAGTGTCAGTTGAAAATGTGTTGGTTTTGTGCCGACAGTGCTGCAGCAATTCTGTAATATTGACTGAATAATGAAATATATTACACAAGGTGCAAATATTTAATATTAATGGGAGAGAAAATCCTTTCAATAATTCAGAATGTTGAACCAATATTTAAGCATTTCAAACGTTTGTACAGTTAAAGTTACCTTGATATCTTTAAGTCACCCCTGAATATAGTGAATATTTCTATTTAAGAACAATCCACAAGTTGAGATGCCTGCAATTGCAAGGCTTATAAAATCAGCATGTAAAAGGCATGCCAATTTAAAGTAGGTTGTATTACATCAATAAATTCCAGCGACCAGTTTTAATTTTGGTTCTTACACAGCCTATTTATTTTTTAATTAGAGAGGTGGCCCCAGAACAATGGTCCTTGGCCATGTTATCCAGAATGGAGAGTGGGAAAATACTGGTGGACTGCCTGGCATGAGGAGCAGACTGCTGACTTTTGTGCGGCAGAGGCCTTCCTAAGGTGTCCATGTCTGTGTAAGTGCTGAGCTGACTTTCTAACTGTATCTACAATACATATGTGGAGTTGGGGGTTGTGATCATGGCAGCAGAGCTCAGGGGCAGCCCAAGGCATTATGGAGGGCCCCTTTGGAGCCACCCCCCCCCGAAAATTAAGCATCATCATGCTTCGCCGGGCAACCACGCCAGGACAGGACAAGACAGTCCAGGACAGTCTGAAGAGGATTTGGGGGGGCCCAGGGCTGTGGAGGCCCTGGATTTCGGCCACGTAGTCCAGGGGTAGGAGTGCCTCTGGGAGAGGGGAGGAAATAAATGGGATATGAATAGGGGAATGATGCTTAACTTGCAGTGGGGGGGCGGCCTTCAGCAAGGGTGGGAGCCTCCAAAGGCCTTTAGGTCCATGCTCCAAATTTACCTAGGTGCACCTATGCTCTCACACATCAGTCCCAAAGAGCTCTTGTGATAGTTGCTCATTGGCATCCCAGTAATCCATTGCCTGAGGCACTGTTGTATTCTATCTGGTTATCTTTTGTATTTCATTGTTTGGATGTTTGTCCCAGTGGAGATCCTGTATAGAGTGTGTGGGGTGGAGTCAGAAAGGAAAAGGGAGGGGAAGGAGAAGGAGAAAATGGAGTTGCAGCTGAATAAACCTTCAGTTAAATCTACATAAGATTTCTTTGTGTGTATGAGGGAAGCAGCTATAAAACAGGCTACTGTGTCACCTTGCCTCATGAGACAGCCACCGTTGAAACCATTGCTCTGGCTTCTGCATGTTCACTGCATATTGTGCAGACATTATCTGAGACCTGGGGAAATAGAGGCTTCTGGAACCGTGCAGATAAGCTTATGTTCAGGTGTATTTGTACAGGCTCCATACCCAAAGTGAAATGAGTGTGTGTGTTTGTGTGTGTGTCAAAGATAGGGTTTGCTGCTGTGATGAGGGTTACTAATCCTCCAGGAATCTGCAGGAATTGGCATCAGATGACTGCTGAAAGTTATCCTGGAGATCTTAATGGCTTGCTATTACGGGAGGCAAGGCTGTCCTTAGGGCATGGTAAGCAGGGCAACCGCCCCAGGCCCTGCTCTTTTAACCCCCATTTTAACCCCCTCTTTTAACCTCCACTGGAAGGGGGGCCCCGCACTGGCTGATTTGCCCCAGACCCCGCACCCCTCCAGGGCTGTATAAGGACAAGCCTGGCGGGGGGCGGGGGGGAGGGGATGTTGTGGATGGGGAATGTTCAGGAATAACTTCATTCAGAGTTGATCACACGCTAGCTGTGATCCTATTCCATTTGTTTTCTCTATCTATATTTTAAACACCCACTCAGGGCTCTGTGTATGTATCTGTCTGGGTAGATGTAGATTAGTGACACAATGTTATAGAATTAGAAAAGAATTTGATAGGTCATGTAGCCAAATATGTGTTATATGAGTCAAGTCAAGTTTATTTACGGTCAAAGACCAGAATTTAAAACATATGTACAAATAAGAATCAACAGTGCTAACAGTAGTTTCGTATAATGCCTCAGCATAACAAATAAAACCTGTTACACAAGCTAGTCTACTATCTGATGGTTAACTTTCCTAGCTACCACACAGAACTTTGCAACATTAGTCATTATCTCCTTCTTCTGATCAAAATTATTATTATTATTATTATTATTATTATTATTATTATTATTATTATTTAATTAGATTTCTATACCGCCCTTCCAAAAATGGCTCAGGGCGGTTTACAAAGAGAAATAACAAACAAATAAGATGGCTCCCTGTCCCCAAAGGGCTCACATTCTAAAAAGAAACATAAGACACACACCAGCAACAGTCACTGGAAGTACTGTGCTGGGGGTGGATAGGGCCAGTTACTCTCCCCCTGCTAAATAAAGAGAATCACCACATTAAAAGGTGCCTCTTTGCCCACTTAGCAGGGGTGAACTAACAGAAAGCAAGTAATTAACATTAAAAGGTCTGTATGCCCTGGATAATCGACTAATAGCAGAGCAATAAAACATTGACGAAAATCCCAGTAAAGGGAACAGTAAAGTTGTTGTTGTTTATTTACGATCTTAGATCAAACATCAATATACGCAGAATATATACAATAAAAAGAAAATAATGGAAACAAAGTCTAAAATGTCATCAAATATATAAAATCAGGAATCTTTGACAGTAACCGATTGCTGTGCTCTAGCTTCTCTTAGTTTGGTCAATGTATAACAAAATTTAGCAACCGCCAGGGATATTGTTGGGTCCCTGTCTTCTAATAAGCATATAAGAATTGTCTCCACTGAGTGGCTTTGGAGATCTTTCAGATACTGAGATAAAAATAAATCTCTTTCATCTGTATAAAGTGGGCAATGTAACAGTGAATGTGTCAGTGTTTCGGGAGCAGCTCCGCAAAGGCATAGTCTCTCCTCATAGGGTTTTCTCTCAAATTTCCCTACTAGCATCGCTGAGGGTAAAGCATTCAAGCGAGCTCTTGTAAACGCCCAGCACAGCTTTGGTGAATAGATTGTATAGAAATAAGAGGCTGTGACCCAGTCTTTCTTAGTGCTTAGGAATTGTAGCGGCCTATTTACGGAGGCCCTTTCCTCCTGGAAATTTATGTCCCTAAGCCTTTGTTTAACTAGGGATCTTGCTGTTGACTCGCCCTGTTCTAACAATTGTACTGGGCAGAAGCCCATCTTCCGGAGTCTTTCCTCAACCATCATACACCAACGGGGTTGTGGGGTAGCGGCAAGGAGATGAGGTATAAGTCCTGTCGGGTAAAGATAAGTCTTAATCCAGTACAGGATTATGAGCAGCCAGGCCCTGGTCTCCAATTTCCATAGCCCAATCTCCAGCCGTATGAAGGAGTTCGGGACACATTTTGGTACCCCCAATAGTGATCTCAGAAAGCCCGATTGTACTTTTTCTAAAGCTTGTAAGTCTTTTGGTGGTCTAACCTGAAGCCCATATAGCAGCTGAGGTATCACTTTAGCCTGAAAGGCTTTATTAGCTGCCGGAATATAGCCACCACCTTGTGCCCAGAAAAATTTCCTGATTGCCATGGAAGATCGAGTGGCATTCAATTTAGTGGCACTGGTGTGCGTAGAGGTACCACCATTAAACTGAAACACCACCCCCAGGTATCTGTAAGACTTCACCTGCTCCACTCTGGCACCAGCTATGGACCATCTAAAAACCCGTTGCTTCTTTGCAAATCTCACGATTTTAGTTTTGGTGTAGTTAATTTCCAGAAATTCCTCATTGCAGAACAAACTCAAGCATTCTAACGCTCTTTTTAGACCAACTGTGGTCTGTGACAATAAGGCTGTGTCATCTGCATACATCAGGATAGGTAAACACCTGTCCCCTATCTTTGGCGCGTGAGTTTCAACTTGCCGTAGACGGGTGATTAGACCGTTTACATAGAAATTGAAAAGAGCTGGGGCTAGTATGCATCCCTGCCGGACCCCCCTTTCTACAGGGATCTCTCTGGATAATTGGCCATTGTGGTCACATTTTACTCTCAGACTCGTGTTCTCGTAGAGTTTATATATTAGAGATAGCAATCTCTTGTCGATAGAAGAGTTTGCAAATTTCTCCCACAGAGCATCCCTGGATATTGAGTCAAAGGCACTCTTAAAGTCTATAAAGGCGACATATAACGGCGCCTTTCTGCCCTCAACGTATTTCTCTATTAAACTCTGGAGGGCCAAACAGTGATCCATCACAGATCTTCCTTTTCTGAACCCCACTTGTTCTTGTTCTAGAATGTTTTCTTTCTCCATCCAGTCCAATAATTTTGAGTTTAGATGTTTAGCGTATAGCTTACCAATTACGCTTAATAGACTTATGGGTCTATAATTCGACGGGTCATCAGACGGGCCTTTTTTGTGAATTGGAACGACAATTGCCTGTCCCCAGCCATTGGGCATATTTGTTGTTCGGTCTATATGAGTGAATATGGAGGCTAAGAGCGGAGCCCACCAGCTAACATTGGCCCTTAAGAAATCGGGGGGAATGTAGTCTTTACCTGGAGATTTGCCTCTCTTTAGCTGTCCAATCAGATTCTCCACTTCTTCAGTGGTAACTGGAGGCCATACAGGCAATTCCTCCGGGGGGATGCTGGGCCGAGATGGAAAGGTTAAGTGTGCTTGTGGGGCAGCATAGATTTTGGTGAAATGATGTACCCATCTTTCCTCTGGCACTGGAATTTGTCTGGGGAACGAATTAACCCCGGATACTGAGCGCCAAAAACTGGCTTCATCCTTTTTATTAAGGGCCGTTATAAGTTCTGACCATTGTCTTTCTTTCAGGGCCTCCTTTTTGGCTTTAATCAGAGACTTGTAACTTCCCTTATATTGTTTGAATTTCGTGTCTAGAGATAAGGTATTATTTATTTTGCGGTCAACCGAGAGTTGTAACAGTACTTTTTTCGCCTTTTTACAGTCCTGGTCAAACCAGGGTTTGTTATAAGATATGTGTGAGGCGGCCCTGACCCTGGCTTGAGTGCCTCTGACCAGAAAAGGGATAAGTAGGGAAATCAAGGCTTCGTAATTGACAATCACTTCAGTCTGAGACACCAACGCCCCTTCGGGGGCAGGTTCTTCACACCGTTTAATGCAAACTAGGGTTATTTTTTTTGTGCTCCTCCATCCCCACTTCTGAATAACACCAGCTCGTGAGTCTAGCCTCCAACTCTGGGGACCACTTAATTCTCTGGGCCAAAACAGGGGGTTTCGTCTCTGGGTCATCCCTGCGGTTGAGTGAGGGTTCTATGACCCCCTCATTGGTTAGCCGGCAAGTGACCCTCAGAGGGAAATGGTCACTCTCTGGTCTTGGGATAACCTTCAGCTCTATTATTTTGTCTATCAGCCCTCTAGATACCATTACATAATCTATTATCGAGCGTTTTGTACTGAGAAAAAAGGTAAATTGGCCAGGGCAGTCTCCATTGACAGCTCCATTAAGAATATGGAGATCTAGTTTGTTAGCCAGCTGTATCAGCAGCCTGCCAGTAAAGTTACTGCCCTGGTCTAGCAGGATACGCGTTGATGCAAGAGGTGAATCTTCTGGTGTCAAGTGGGGCATATCCCCAATACCTGAGTCTTCAAGCGCATTGATTCTGGCATTACAGTCGCCCCCTATCATTATTGCTGCCCTCGGATAGTCCATCATCAGCTGCATGAGGTATCTTTCCAAGTCACCCCAGTGGGACTTACTATGTATTCTGAGACGTGAAATAGGCATATACAGATTGACAGTAAAGTAAAATGTGAAAAATCAATTCCCGATCTCCAGAATCACACAGGCACAGTCTCTGTTCTATAGGAATCCTTCTGAACCTACCCTCCAAATCATCCGAAGGTAATAGATTAAATCGGGCCATCGTGAACATCCTGCAGTATTTAGTAGGGGTGTGCATTTGGAATTTTCTTGTTTCAATTTGTATCCTAATTGAAACACCCCCATTTTGTTTTGTACCCAAATTTTCTGAATCCAAATCAACCCTGTTTTGTTTTGTAGCCGAATTTTCCGAATCCGAATCGATTTGGATTTTTAAAAAGGGTCCCAGGGCAAAAAGAGTGGGTGGTGGTGGTAGTGTCCAATGGGTGGAAGCTACCACCCAAATTTCAAAGGAATTAGGCAAAGGGCTGATTTTTTGTGAATTTTATAAGTTTACACATCTTTAAGAATTTTCCCATAGGGAATAATGGAGATTCCAGCAAATGTATCACTTCAAATCAAGGGGAAAGAGATGACCCAGAGCGGAGTGTGGTGGATGGTAGTGCCCAATGGGGGCAAGGAAACTTCCAGAATTATTTCAAAGAAATTGGGCAAAGGGCTGATCTTTTGTGATTGGATGAAGTTTACGTGTCTAAGATTTCTCCCATAGGGAATAATGGAGGTTTAGATTTCAGCAGCCCCATAATTGCACTGGGGTAGCCCAGAGTGAGGGGTTGTGTAGTGCACATGGGGTGCCAACCACCCCCATACCCACAAGCCCGTGGGGTACTGGTATATGAGATTTTCAGTGAAAAACAAGAATCCACTCTCATATGCTACCAGAAAATCTACACTCAGAACACCACAGAATCAACAGAACCCAGCACCCCATGGGTTAACAATCCTTCCCCTGGCCAATGAGGAGTCAGTAAAGAGTGGCAAGAAGCAAAAGAGCCAATGCGGAACAAGGAGGGAATTGTCAGCAGGTCAGCCCATGATTTAGGTCACCGATCAGAAGGCTGGAAGGGTGGGAAATTCAAAGTGATGTCAAACACAAAATGGAGACTGACTCAGAGATCACCACAAAATGGAGGTCCGAAACAACAAAACGTTTTGTAGCCGAAACAGGGACATTTTGTTTTGTATACAAAACTTTTGGATCTGGAAAATGGGTGTTTTGTTTTGTCTACAAAACACCCGAAACAGGCTGTTTTGGGTACAAAACGTTTTGTATCTGAGACGTTTCGCACATCCCTAGTATTTAGCAATTGTAAGTTTATCTAAATAACTAGCCGGCTTGTTGTTATAGGGCTGTAGCCCCCAAAAAAACTTCCTTGGGGATTAAAGACTGATCAATTTGCGCCTCCATATCATAGATCCATTGTTTTAGTGCCAATCTTGCACGAATGAATCCCATCTTCAGCAGGACGTCCAAGCTAAAGCCATAAAGGCTTAGTTTACCAAAAACCGATGATTTCCAACATGAGTTAAAACTATCCATAAGGGTAAGATGAGCAAGGCCTGTAGGAAAGAAACATAACTTCAGCCAGTAACTTAAAATGGAAAGCCACATCCAGGCCTCCACTCTAGGAATACCAGCTTCCAGCCTCAGGATCACGTTTGGGATGTATCTAGGGGTCTGCAAAATTGATCTTAAAAACTTTGTCTGAACGTGTGTCGTATGAGATGTGTGTATTATTTATTTATGTAACATATTTATATTCCGCCCAAAATGCAAGTCTCTGGGTGGTTTACAGTAAAACAGCAAAATTTAAAACATTAAAACAATTTAAAAATTTTATTTTAAAATTTTAAAAATGTTATAATCGTTGTAAAGCCCCTGGTGGCGCAGTGGTAAAACTGCCGCCCTGTAACCAGAAAGTTACAAGTTCGATCCTGACCATGGGCTCAAGGTTGACTCAGCCTTCCATCCTTCCGAGGTCGGTAAAATGAGTACCCAGAATGTTGGGGGCAATATGCTAAATCATTGTAAACCGCTTAGAGAGCTCCGGCTATAAAGCGGTATATAAATGTAAGTGCTATTGCTATTGCAATTGCAATTGCTATTGCTAAACCGCTCAGGCACGTAAGTTTTGGGTGGTATAAAAATGTTAAATAAAATAAAATCTATGAGTCTAATTAAATGCCTGGTAAAGAAATGTGTCTTAACCACCTTTTAAAAAGTTATCAGACATGAGGATGCTCTTTTTTCAGCAGGGAGTGCATTCCAAAGCTTTGGGGCAACAATGGAGAAGATGAGCTGGTGGCAACTACAGATGGATCTCTGCAGATGATCTCAACAGGCGGTGGGGTTCATAGCAAAAATGGTGTTCTCTTAAATACCCTGTACCTAAGCTGCTTAGGGCTTTATAGGTTATAACCAGCACTTTGTATTTTGCCCAGAAATCTATTGGCAGCCAGTACACTTCTTTTAGTATAGGTGTAATGGGGTCTCTTTGAGATTACCCAGAGACCAACCTGGCTACTGCATTTTGCACCAATTGCAGCTTCTGAACTACATAGAAAGGCAGCCCCATATAGAGCACATTACAGTAATTAAGTCTGGAGGTTGTCAGCATATGCACTATTGTTCTGAGGTCATTTATCTCAAGAAACAGACGCAGCTGGTGTATCAGCCTAAGCTAATAGAAAGTGCCTCTGGCCATTGCCTCAGCCGGAGACACCAGGAAGAGGTTTGAATCCAGAAGCAGTCCTAGACTGTGTACCTGTTCCATTTGGGGAAATGTGAACCCATTCAGGACAGGCAGATCAAGGTTGTCTTCTGAGTTCCAACCCCACACAATAGGTACCTCCGAATCTTTGTATGTTTCTCTTTTTTCATCAGAGTCAATATTATGTTCTAAGGTGGATTTCAGCTTTTGCCGAGGAAAGCAGGGCTGGACCTATCATTTGGCAGGATGAGGTATTGTTTCTTGAATAGCAGGTTTTGGTATACTAATAACAGGAAGAAAAATTCAGTTAATTAGTTAAATAGCACATTTTGCTAAGTTGGATGGTCTGCAGCATTGGTCAACAACAATGGATGGTCAACAAAATATCTTGAGTTGTTTCTGGAGACAATTGATGTTGAAATGATTATGGGATATGGGTTTAAGAAACAAAATATCTTTTCAAATTTGTGAGAAATAAAGATACATGTTTATGATATTTAGTGTGATGGTGATATACTAGTTATTCTAACATCCTACCTAAAGTAGTGCTTCGATCGTCTGGTTTTTTTGTTTTTCTCTCTCAAATCTGTATGTGGAAATCCTCATCTCAAAATCTAATTTTGGAAATTTGTCACATGTTGGTAAAATGTCTTTAAACTCTAATGCCTACACCACAGAATTAGCAACTTTCCCACTCTGCCTGATTATCAAGTAGCTGGAAATGCACAGAAAACAGGATAAGTAGAAGTACAATAGATTTCTGCGGTTGGGTTTTGTTTGTTTGTTGTTTGCTTCCACATGAACTGAGACTTGTGAGTAATAATGTAATAATAATTGTTATTATGTTATTATATTATTAATAATAAATGTAATAATAATTATTGAGGTCGAGTGCCTTTGCCAGCTCCCTCCCCATAGTTAGTTTATCAGTGTGTGATGGGGCACAAGCTCAGCTCACTGTTTCCTTCAGGCAGGCTCCCTGAGTAACTGAGTGACTGCCCAGCTCTCCCACCACTAGGGCCAGCACTTCTTGTATATTTCTGTCCTGGCTTTATAAATGCAGCAGGGGAAAAAATCACCTTATTTTTGTTTTCACAGTTCTTAGGGAGGCACAGAATTTAGTTTCAAATGCCAGTTAGCAAACTGTGAAAAAAAAATATGCTTCAGATGTTCCTGTTTATCTATACCTATATCTTTCACTATATTATATCTGTCCTTGGTAAAACGCTGCCCACAATCTCCATAGCCATATGAGGGCAGAGCAAGAGCTTCGCCATCGCAGGGAGCCAGGACACTAGCTGTGCTGCAGACTTAGGAACATCGACCGCTGCCATATACTGAGTCAGACCATTGGCTCATGTAGTTCAGTGCTGTCTACACAGACTGGCAGCGGCTTCTCCAGGGTTGCAGGCAGGAGTCTCTTGGAGATGCAAGGGAGGGAAATTGGAACTTTCTGCCTGCAAGCAGGCAGGTGCAATTCTCAGAGGAGCCCATCCCCTAAGGAGACTATCTTACAGTGCTCACATGTAATCCTATTCAAATGCAACCAGGGCAGACCCTGCTTAGTTAAAGGGACAAGTCATGCTTTGCAGCACAGCACAGGGACAGAGGAATCAGGAAGTGGTTTTTGCTTTTCTCCCCGTCCCACAATATCCCTGTTCATTGCCAGGACTATGTGACTGAGAGACATGCAGCCCTCTGGGATATATTCTTGGTAGCAAACATGGCTTTTTCTGGAAAGGGGAAGAGAAGCAAAAAATGGCTTCCTGATCTCTCTCCCCTTGTACTGTGCTGCGAGGTAAGCCCCTGCAGCACAGCCAGTGCCCCATGCTTCCTGTGAGGACAGAGCTCTTGCTTTGCTCTCATAAGGCTGTGAGATTGTGGGCCAGTATCTCTATCTTGCTTTTGGGCTTAAAAAAAATCTTTAAAAAATTATTTCTAAAGTGTTAATGTACACAAGATTGATACACTTCCAGTTTCAACCCCCTCCTTCAGGTTCTTCGTGATGTCATCCCAGAGGACATGCACACTTACACGCACCATGACTGTGGTGAAGATGCATGTAAATATACACAGATGACTCCCTATGAGCCAAGTGCTGCTTCCCTTCAATGGCCTCATAACCACCTGTCCAGGTTGTAACTGTTGTTGGATGCGTTTGAGTCACAAGCCCTTTTTGGATGTTATGAAAAGGACATGCTATGCAAGTAGCCCTGGTGTAGTGGTTAGAGTGCTGAACTAGGACCGAGGAGACCCGAGTTCAAACCCCCATTCAGCCATGAAACTAGCTGGGTGACTCTGGGCCAGTCACTTCTCTCTCAGCCTAACCTACTTCACAGGGTTGTTGTGAAAGAGAAACTCAAGTCTGTAGAACACCACTCTGGGCTCCTTGGAGGTAGAGCGGGATATAAATGTAATAATAATAATAATAATAATAATAATAATGGAAGTTAGGGATTAACATGAGCCTGTCTGGCACTTCCTTTTTCAAGCTCTGGATGGGCTCGATGGGTGGGGAGGAGTACCTTTAAGATGCAGGTAAGGACTCCTTACCTGCTCACCCCTGCCCCACCACATTTCCCCCACCAGCATTCATTTTAGAAGCAGCTGTGCGGGACTGCAGACAATGCTGTTTCCTGCAGCCCCATGCAGTGTTGGCACACACATTGCTGGGCACATGTGCGCCAGCCATTTCCGTGGCCAACACTGTGTTGCTGACCACGCACGTGGCTGGCACGCATGCGCCCCGGCCATGTGTGTGCCGACACCACACCGTGCTGCACCACATAGGGCTGCAGCCCTGCACAGCTGTTTCTAAAACGAGCGCCAGCAGAGCGGAAGCAGTGGGGTGGGGGAAGCAGGTAAGGAGCTCTTTACCTGCATCTTAAAGATACCCCTCCCTGCCCCACAAGGGAGAGCTCATGCACATCCCTATGTGAAGTGCCTACCATCACAATGAGTGAGGGCCAGGGCAGGACTTCCGGGACACTTTGGGATGCTGTTCTCATGTAGAGCGTCTTGTCAATGTCTCAGTAGGGCTACAGACTGGCAGTTATTGTGTAATGAAGTACAGTCAGATCCATTGGGAAATAATACTTTCTTAAAACAAGCATGTCTTGCACTGGCTTGCTACTGAAGCCAGTGCAAGATAAAGGCCGAGTAAACGAATGCAACACAGAGCAGGCAGAGACATTAGTAACCTACCACAGTGGGGGTTGTTGTTCAGGCCATGATTCTGGGTGTGAAGATGAGTGTGTTACAAAGGTATCCCAATTTCACCAATGAAATATTGTAGGGTATGCAAAGTATGTGTGTGCATGCGCATGTGTGCATGTGCACACACACACACATGTTATATCTGAAGAAAGAACAACAACAACAAAACCCACAAGGAATACTGACGTAGTGATTTGGCATAAACACATGCCACTTGTTATGACTTCATCCATGATTTGAGGCAACAACAAGGAAACAAGGCAAGTTCTACCCAGTGTAAACATGAAGCCTTCCAAACTCTAGAAGAACAGAGCACCACAGAGCACTATTGATGTTTAATATCTTTTGACCCATAGAGCATTATGTTTGCCTTAGTGGAACTGCTGAGTGATGGAAGCATGAATAAAAGACATGCATCTCTTGTATGAAAAAAAAATGAATTATGGCTATGTTCTCAAAAAAGCATTATAAATGATAAAACATTTATCATCAACACACCAAAAAGAAAAAGGAAAGCAAGCCATGAAGTTGTGAATTGGGAGGCCTTGAATGACATATGGACTTTTTTTTTCTTTTCTCTTTGGCACTCAGCATCTTTCCCACAATACTGATCACTGAACAAGGAACAAGGAACAATACCCTCTGTTGTTTGGTCAAAGTCACATGGAGGTTTTGTTACTAGCATTCATATTTACAGTACTGCTCTTTTGGTCAAAGTGTTGCTTTTCCAAACCAACGATTCTCAATACTTGATTGGCAGTGTTCCTTCCTCCTCATCATTGCCATGTGTCATGCAGTTCTTGCAAATGGGGACAACAACAAGGCTATGTCTCAGAGATGTTTGTGAGATGCTGATGATGACAAGTGAATATTAATTGGGTGGTGAAGCATGGCTCCATAATTGCTCAATGTGGATGGCAGAGATGGTTTAACTGGCTGTGTGCTTCCAAGCAATGTGGGGACTCTGTGCCCTTGTACATTTGTGAACATGTTTTGACTCAAGACACCAATATGAGTAACTCCTTAGTGTTAGATATGAGGTGTGTGATGGTTAAGCAGTAGGCCAATACAATACAGTGGTCTGCTTGTCCTTTAAGGTGCTGTCCAAATTATTTGACATGGGAACAATTTTGCAATTATTATAAATTAAGACTCTTGGCTACATTAGCCAATACCATAATTTGTGCCAGCACAAATCAGCCCTCAAGCAATTGACTCATCTCTTCTCATCTTATGCAGGATGTTATGTGTATGCGATAATATGCTGCCTGCAGTTTTTTAATATTATTCCCAACCTTTAAGTGTTCACGGTGAGCTAGCAGATCATAATAACTTTATTTCCTTATGGTAAAAGTAGCTTTTTTGCAATCAAACTCTGTAGGCAATTTGGCATGGGTAATGACTTACAAAGTCTTTCGGATGCTGAGAAAGATTGCTCCAGTTTTTCTTTACTTGCGTGGTAATCCTTACTTAATTTATTTACAAAAACTGGTTGCAGAAATGAAATATTAGGTTTCAGTGAGAACAGTTTATGTCCATATCTTTTTAGGGTATATTTCCTAACCTTGTCTATATAACTGTTGCAATGGTTATTCCTTCAGATTGATAGTAGTAAACGACAAAGGGCAAATTGTTCACAATAATGCATTTTGGAAATAAAAACTTCTGAAACTGACTTTTGTGCATGGACTCAGAAAGCTGCCTTATTCTGAATCAGATCTGTTCACACATGAAAATAGTTGCAGGCTTTGGCACATGAGATTCTTGAGAGTAGGTTAATGGCACCAGATCCAACACTGCAGAATCAACATGTTTGTTCTTATACAGACCTCACTGATTACTAAACTGTCTTCATATATTTTCAGTTTATTGAGTTACAGTTTGGAAATATATAATCAACCAATGCTTAGATTTTGGCGGCATGGGACAGGGAAAGAGTGCCGTTGAAATCTTGACTCCCTCAATTTTTCCTGAATTATGGCCTCCTCTGCTCCCCACAACATAATTCGAGCTCTGTGCTCACTGCTTCTGAAATCCCATTTTAGAAGCACTTTTTCTTTTAATACAAGTTGCTTGGTTGGTGAGGGAAACAGCAGGAGAAGCGTATTGCTTTTTTGTGATGCTTGTGAGCTCCCCAGAAGTATCTGGTTGGCCTTGAAAACAAGATGCTGGCTTAGAAGGACCCTTGGTATGATCTAGCAGGGCTCTTCTTAAGTCATCTCTGAAGAGTTGTTATGCTCTAGTAAGCAGCCCGTTATTGGCGTCATAAAGGTTTTGGATGAGAGTGGAAATTATACAAGAGAGCAGAATTACTAGCCCAGGTTCTTATCCTTGGTGTCAGAACTATCGTTTCTACTTAGCATTGAACTATCTTTTATACTTTGTGGGTTTGGGTGGTGGTTGTTTTTTAAAACTGCTATCTGACAATCCATCACATTAATTTTTACAAACTTAGCTCAAGTTTGGCATCTGTTTGGGTGAATGGGGCAACTTTTTGAGTAATTGCCTTATCCCCTCCTTTAAGAAGAAGAACTCAGAATCTGGTCTCTTGAACAATAGGGAATTTCAGCTGAAATGAGAGGCAATCACTCATTTCTGACAATCGTGTTTAAAGGTCAAGCAGGAAACAGTGAACCAAATCCTTCGATACTCCATCTCCATACAAACACATCCTGGTTTCAAAACATCTAGTTTTAGAGCATCTCCATTGATAGCATCCTTTGGAATCTTAGGTATTGGAAACTTCTTGTTACTGGACTATAAATCAACCAAAATATTTTAGAGAGTTATCTATAACTTCAGTGTGGGGCTAATAGATTAATTTCAGTTATCCTGATTTCCTCTTATTTCATGTCTGACCTAAATATTTTAACCTCTAGTTTGTAATTTTGATTTCATATTTGTCCTGAATACTGAGTGATCTCTACTACACAATCTATTCAATTTTTTTCAGAAGGAAATCCTATAATATCCAATGGAGGTTACTGCCAGAAATGTTTGCATAAGATTGGAGCCAAATCATTACAGGGAAAGGTTCTGTGGGAGGAAACAATTTCAGGAAGTGATTAAGTAAGAAGCAACAATGATGTTGAGGGGAACAGATACACTCTAAACTACATCAAACAATTGTATTTGCTGTTTTAATTCTTTCTGATGGGGATACAGTGTGATAAATCAGAAAAGTATGACAACAGAATTTAAATAATTTTAAAAGCCGGATTTGTGGGAAGATGGGAACAGTAGGAAGGACAAAGAGGAAGCTGCAAAACAACCAACTCGTAACATCCCATCCATATTAAACTGTTTCTCAGTGGTACATGCATTGCTTTTGTAATCAAATCCATCCACCTTGCTTCAGATCATCCTCTTCTTCTCTTTCCTTCAACTTTTCCCAGCATTATGGACTTCTCAAGGGAGCTGGGTCTTCGCATAATGTGTTCAAAGTATGATAGTTTGAGCCTGATCATTTGTGCCTCAAGTGAAAATTCTGGATTGATTTGTTCTATGACACGTCACGGCATCTAAATATCCTCTCCAGTAACAAACTGTACACTTCCATCAAACTACAAGCTTTCCAGTAATTAAGAATGGGTTTGTGCATAATGCAAAACCATGGCTCATGTTTACCATAGTTAAGAATCCACACAGTGGTTTTAGCTTCCAGACATACAATAGGCAAACCATGGTTTACAACTGCTTTTCTGCTTTTGTTTCCCATCTACTCAGGGCCTAAGTCCTAAGCATGTCTGTGCCTGAACTGGTGCTTTAGAAGAATTCCAGACTAATGCTTCACCAGTGCTAGTGTGCTTGTGTTTCTGTGTTATTCAAAAACTTTTATGTATTTATTTATTTTAACATATTTCTGTATCACCCAAAACTCACGTCTCTAGGCGGTTTACAGCAAGCAAGCAAGCAAGCAAGCAAGCAAGCAAGCAAAAAGTTACAACAGAAGTTAAATAAAAATAAATGATATAGTAAAAGTTAAAACATTACAACAATTTAAATTTTAAAACATTTTAAAACGATTTAAAAACTACTCAAACAATATTTAATTAAAAGCCTGCGTGAATAGCTGTGTCCTTAAAGACTTTTTAAAAGTTGTCAGATATGGGGAGGCTCTTAGTTCAGCAGGGAGCGCATTCCAAAGCTTTGGGGCAGCAGCGGAGAAGGCCCATCCCCAAGTAGCCACCAGACGAGCTGGTGGCAACAGCAGACGGACCCCTCCAGATGATCTTAATGGGTGGTGGGGTTCATAACGAAGAAGACGTTCTCTTAAGTATGCAGGGCCCAAGCCGTTTAGGGCTTTGTAGGTTATAGCACTTACATTTATATTAGGGATGTGCAAAAAATTTCGGGCACAGAACGATCTGTGCCCGAAACGAACAATTTCGGGTGATTCGGGGCCGAACCGAATCACCCCCAATGTCAGCCGATATTTTTCGGGCACGAGCCGAATCACCCGAATTTCGGACCCGAAAAATTCGGGTGATTCGGTTCATGGTTGATTTTTGGCGATTTTTTGAAGTTTTAGTGACTTTGGGGCAGTTCGGGGGCATAGCATGTGATCTGGGCGAGTGGGGTGGGGTGGTAGTGCCTAATGGGTGCAGGCTACCACCCCAATTTCAGGGGGATTGGGCAAAGGGGTGATTTTTTGAGAATTTTTGAAGTTTTAGTGACTTTGGGGCAGTTTGGGGGCAGAAAGTGGATCTGCCCCAAAAGAGTGGGGTGGGGTGGTAGTGCCTAATGCGTGGAGGCTACCACCCCAATTTCAGGGGGATTGGGCAGAGGGCTGATTTTTTGGGAATATTTGAAGTTTGGGTGTCTTTGGGGCAGATTGGGGGCAGAAAGTGGATCTGCCCCAAAGGAGTGGGGTGGGCTGGTAGATAGCGCCTAATGGTGGAGGCTACCACCCACCCCCAATTTAAGAGTGATTGGGCAGAGGGGTGAATTTTGGTGAATTTATTTTTATGAGGTTTGTCTTCATAAGGTGAAGTGTGCTAAATTGATTACTTCCTCATATTATTCATAGTAAAGGAAAGTGTGAAAAAGTGAAAGTGGGGTCATGAGAGTTTAATTGAAAAAAATCTCATTTGCTATGATACAATGAGAATTCACACCTCAGAAAAAACTTAGGCACTACCATTAAAACATTAGGCACTACCACCCCACCCCACTCTTTTGGGGCAGATCCACTTTCTGCCCCCAAACTGCCCCGAAGTCACTAAAACTTCAAAAATTCTCAAAAAATCAGCCCTTTGTCCAAACCCCCTGAAATTGGGGTGGTAGCCTGCACCCATTAGGCACTACCACCCCACCCCACTATTCTGCCGCAGGCCCCACTTTCTGCCCCAAAGACATGAAATTTTCAGAAATTTACCAAAAATCAGCCCTTTGCCCAATCCCCCTGAAATTGGGGTGGTAGCATGCACCCATTAGGCACTACCACCCCACCCACTCCTTTTGCCCAGATCCCATGCTATGCCCCCGAACTGCCCCAAAGTCACTAAAACTTCAAAAATTCACCAAAAATCAGGACTTTGCCCAATCCCCCTGAAATTGGGGTGGTAGACTCTACCCATTGGGCACTACCACCCAACCCCAAAATTTTGCCCCTGGGCCCCTTTTTACCCCCCGAATTGATTCTGATTCGGATTAAATCCGAACCGAATCAAGGGTAATTCGGGTGACCCAGATTCGGGCACAAAACAGAACAGGGGTGATTTGGTTTGGGTCCGAGCCGAATCACCCAAAAACCCGAATTGCACACCCCTAATTTATATAGCGCTCTATAGCCGGAGCTCTCTAAGCGGTTTACAATGATTTAGCATATTGCCCCCAACATTCTGGGTACTCATTTTACCGACCTCGGAAGGATGGAAGGCTGAGTCAACCTTGAGCCCCTGGTCAGGATCGAACTTGTAACCTTCTGGTTACAGGGCGGCAGTTTTACCACTGCGCCACCAGGGGCTCCAGGTTATAACCAGTACCTTGTATTTTGCCCGGAAACCTATCGGCAGCCAGTGTAGATCTTTCAATATGGGAGTAATATCTTCTCTCCTAGATGACCCAGAGACCAACCTGGCTGCCACATTCTGAACCAGCTGTAGTTTTCGGACTACACACAAGGCTCCACATAAAGCGCATTGCAGTAATCCAGTCTGGAGGTGACCAGCATATGTACCACTGGTGTGGTGTCATTTATCTCAAGAGACGGATGCAGGTGAGGTATCAGCTGAAGCTGATCGAATGCACTTCTGGCCACTGCCTCAACCTGGGACACCACGGAGAGGCTTGGATCCAGAAGCACCCCCAGACTGCATAACTGTTCCTTCCGGGGAAGTGTGACCCTATCCAGAACAGGCAGATCAAACTCATCTCCCGGGATTTGCCCCCGCACAATGAGTACCTCCATCTTATTTGGATTCAGTCTCAGATTGTTATCCCTCACAGCCCATCACCACCTCCAGTCAGGCATTTAGGGAGGTTATGCCCTCTCTCAATGATGTTGACATGGAGAAGTAGATTTGGGTGTCATCAGTATATTGATAGCACCCTGCACCAAATCACCTGATGATCCCTCCCAGAGGTTTCATGTAGATGTTAAACAACATCTGAGACAATACAGAGCCTTGAGGGACATCATACAAAAGTTCAGATTTTGAAGAACAACAGTCTCCATCTGAAACCTGCCCGAGAGGTAGGAGCAGAACCACCGTAAAGCAGTTGCTCCCACTTCCAAGCCCCTCAGACTCTCCAGAAAGATACTATGGTCAATAGTACTGAAAGCCGCCGAGAGGTCCAAAAGGTCCAACAGAGTCACACTTCCTCTGTAAATTCCCAATTGGAGGTCATCCATCAGGCTGACCAAGGCAGTCTCTACCCCATAGTCTGCCCGAAAGCCAATTTGAAATTGGTCTAGATAATCAGTTTTCTCCAAAATTGTCTGGAGCTGGGAAGCCACCATCCTCTCAATTACCTTGCCCAGCCACGGAAGGTTGGAGACAGGCCTGTAGTTGTTCAACATGTCTCTGAGGGCCTTGAGTCCACTCAAGGACATATTTTCAGGAGGCACAAAGTGCTTCCTGGGGAAAGAGGAGTCTCTTGAAATTTGCCCCCACTGCTGAGTCAGCAGTGGAGCTGAATTTTTCAGAAGCAGTGGTACTTCTCTGGTTGCACCAATGCTTCATTCGTCAGACTATCTAATTGCCATTTACCCCCCCTAAAAGGGTATGGATTGACAGATTAAGCTTTCTGCACTGCTTTTTGTGTGCCAATTTGTAATATATCATCAGTCTCCATTGCTATTCTCCCAGTATCCCCTTCCCAGTTTTTAAAGTGACCTATTCTATTTGTTTTGCCACTGCCTAGGGAGAGTGGATAGTTAAAGCATTAGTTCCCAATAAATTGCTGCTAACTGCCAGCTCTAAACAAGTACTGCTTTGTCTCTCTCCAGAATAAATGGCTGTGCTACAAGAACAGAATGAAAAGGACTAAGAGAGGAAAGCTGCTTGCTAGAGACACACAGTGCCAGTGATCTTTGTATACTTTAACTGGCAAAGAATTGCACATTTGTCTTGGAACTAAACGTGTATGTATTAAAAGTAGAAGTGAGCTTATGTCAAATGAGATCTGCCTCATGGTCTAAGAAAAAAAACACCTGGAGGTTTTTCATACATGGCTCTATGCCTCGGGGTATCTGAAGAGCGAATCTGATTTGTAGCAGATTCAAGGCATTTTAATTTGAGGGATTAGATGGACCATTCTCATAGCCATCAGCACCTCCATCAACAACTTCGAAGAAAACAGAAGCCCCAGAGTTTTTATTCAAAAGCTGCTGGAAATAGAGGACTTTTTTACCCCGGACATAATTCGGGCTAAGCCAGAATTCGCAGCCTCCCTTCGGAGAAAAACAAAGCCCTGTCTATCCTGGTTCCTGATAGCCTGCAGGGAGGTTGGGTTAAATCCAGCGAATATGTGGACTGGCACACTCCAATCAGGAGTGGATTCGGGTGGGGGGAGCCCTGTCTATAAAACCTAATGGTTTGGATTTTGTGAAGTGTGTTTGATGAAGTCAATTGGTATAACCCCAAAGTATTTACTGTATGTAAATATGTGATAAGTCTCCCATTTAATTAATTTGTATAAATTGAATAAACAATAATAATATTGTTTTAAATTGTTTTAATAGCTGTTTTGTTTTGTTTTTGTTGTATTTATTTGTGTGAACTGCCAAGAGCTTTTGGAGTCAGGTAGTATACAAATAAAATAAAAATATAATAATAATAATAATAAGAAGAAGAAGATACCAAACATCTAAAACACCAAGTGAAATCAACCATCTGCTGTACATGGACGATCTGAAGTTGTATGGAAAGTCCCAGTCAGAAATTGAATCACTGCTAAACACTGTCCGTATATTCAGTAGCGATATAGCAATGGATTTTGGACTAGACAAGTGTGCTGCATTAATAATGAACAGAGGGAAAATAACAAAAACAGAAGGAATAGAACTGCCCAATGGAAGCAAGATCAAGAACCTGGAAGAGAAAGAACATTACAAATACTTGCGCATTCTCCAGGCAGATAACATTGCACACACTGAAGTTAAAAGAAAAATTGGAAGTGAATACATCAGGAGAGTTAGAAAAATCCTCAAGTCCAAACTCAATGGTGGGAACACCATACAAGCCATAAACACCTGGGCTATACCTGTTATCAGATACACTGCAGGAATAACAGACTGGACCCAGGCAGAGCTAGAGACGCTAGATCATAAGACCAGGCAAATCATGACCATCAATCATGCTCTGCACCCCCGCAGTGATGTCGATAGGCTATACCTCCCTCGCAGCTCAGGTGGAAGAGGAATGCTGCAAGTCCATCAAACAGTAGAGGAGGAGAAAAGAGGCCTTGAAGAATATATAAAGGACAGTGAAGAAGATGCACTTCAAATGGTCAATAATGCGAAACTATTCAACACCAATGAAACAAAGCAGGCCTACAAAAAAGAACAAGTCAAGAACCAAGCAGAAAAATGGAAAAAGAAGCCCCTGCACGGTCAATATTTGCACAATATAAGTGGAAAATCAGACATCACCAAGACCTGGCAATGGCTTAAGAATGGCAACTTGAAGAAAGAAACAGAGGGTTTAATACTGGCTGCACAAGAACAGGCACTAAGAACAAATGCAATAAGAGCAAAAGTAAAAAAATCAACCACAAACAGCAAGTGCCGCCTTTGTAAAGAAGCAGATGAAACAGTGGACCACCTAATCAGCTGTTGTAAAAAGATCGCACAGACTGACTACAAACAAAGGCATGGCAAGATAGCAGGGATGATACACTGGAACATCTGTAAAAAATACAAGCTACCTGTAGTCAAGAATTGGTGGGACCATAAAATTGAAAAAGTTGAAGAAAATGAAGATGTAAAAATATTATGGGATTTCTGACTACAAACAGACAAACATCTGCCACACAATACACCAGATATCACTGTAGTCGAGAAGAAAGAAAAACAAGTGAAAATAATCGACATAGCAATACCAGGGGATAGCAGAATAGAAGAAAAAGAAATGGAAAAAATCACCAAATACAAAGATCTACAAATTGAAATTGAAAGGCTGTGGCAGAAAAAGACCAAAATAATCCCAGTGATAATTGGCACCCTGGGTGCAGTTCCAAAAGACCTTGAAGAGCACCTCAACACCATAGGGGCCACAGAAATCATCATCAGCCAATGACAAAAAGCAGCTTTACTGGGAACAGCCTATATTCTGCAACGATATCTATAACAGCAACAACATTGACAATAAAATTAAGCCATCCTAGGTCCTTGGGAAGGACTCGATGTCTGTATAAAACAAACCAGTCAATAACACCTGTCTGACTGTATAAATAAATAACTGTAGTCGAGAAGAAAGAAAAACAAGTTAAAATAATTGACATAGCAATACTAGGGGATAGCAGAATAGAAGAAAAAAATAGAAAAAAAATACAAAGATCTACAAATTGAAATTGAAAGGCTGTGGCCGAAAAAGACCAAAATAATCCCAGTGGTAATTGGTGCCCTAGGTGCAATTCAAAAACAACTTGAAGAGCACCTCAACACCATAGGGGCCACAGAAATCATCATCAGCCAATGACAAAAAGCAGCTTTACTAGGAACAGCCTATATTCTGCGACGATATCTATAACAGCAACAACATTGACAATAAAATTCAGCCATCCCAGGTCCTTGGGAAGGACTCGATCTCTGGATAAAACAAACCAGTCAATAACACCTGTCTGACTGTGTAAACAAGAAATAAATAATAATAATTAAATATGATATCCATTTTCTGAGCATCAGGTCCTGGGGACAAACCACAGAGATTTTATGATATGCAATATTCTGTAAATTAGTTTCAAGTTCATGAGTGCCAAATGCATCGTGATGCTTATGGGTGAGGAAAAATTCTGGTATTTCCTTCGTACGTAAGAGAAGCTGAAACTTAAATGCAGCACTTGCTTGCCAACTACAGCTTGTTTTCTAATACATGGGGTGGGGTGGGGGGAACCCACTTCATTTTTGTTCATGGATTCATGAGTGGAGGAATGAGGAAGTATGTAACACAAAATATGCCGGAACATTTGCAAGGTGCAGATGGAAACTGCCTCCAGTAATAGTCGCTCTTTCAAGCATCATTTCAAACTTCAAATGTGTGTGTGTGTGTGTGTGCGTGCGCGCACGTGTGCATGCACATGTGCACACATACCAGTAAGAAAATGTTTTCCCTGACACATCCATGTGCAAAATAGAACAGTGATATCAGGGAAAGCTGGTTGTATACTGAAGCAAGGCCAGCTTGCACAGCAGCATTTGGCAAATGCTGGTTAGTCTGTTGTGCTTGATAAGCATCTAGAAAGCAATTCTGTAAGTCAACCACTTGACAGACTGGCCTGATAATCGTGGAGCGTCAAGAAATGTTACTGAAATTTATTAGCAAAAGGAAACCAAGGCCCTAACTGACTCTTTCTGTCACAGTTGGGGGTATGATAAACAAAAAGGGAAATAAAAAAACAAAACCATTATTTTGCAATATTATTTCTTTGTGGATATATATATACTCTGAAAATGAATCTGCCAAAATGGGAAACAGCAACAACAACAACAACAACAAAACAATTTTCACCAAGCACGCTTTGGAAGTATTTAAAAGGGGAAGGAGTTGATTGCTAGAAAGAAGACTTAACAGGGTATTCTGTCTGTAAGTTGAATCAAGTCAGGCTTCAAATCTATAGTTCTTTTCTTGTGTTGAACTCCTGCTGACACCAGTGGGAGTTTTATGCACAGAGGCCTTGCAGCTTCACGTCCAGAGCAGTTGCTGTGACAATTTGTTACCATGTTGGTTGCCAAGTTGTATTCTCAATGGGAAGCTATTATTACTTAATATATTTGTTCTCCTAGTTACCAGAGACCCCACCAGTGTGCAAGTGTCCAGTTTCCAGGTACACAATCAGGAGGGACAGTCTACCTTAAAATACTGGTTCATAGGACAGTAGAGTAATAGATATAAAGTAATATTTGTATGCATTAAAATCCATATCTGTATATGAGTAATGGTGCTTCTTATTAGCTATGCACTCTTTATTGATAAATCAATAAAGCAATGTATATTTTTAGTTTTGTTCTACTCTCAGGGCTGTAGTCAAGGCGGGGCCAGTGGTAAGACTGCTCCTCTTCGAGAAATAGTTCAAAGTAGTTTGGGGTTGTTGTTTTTTAAAGAAAGAAGCTTCTTAATTTGTGATATGTTACCTTCCATTTAGCCACCTAATGGCACAGTGGGAAAATGACTTGATCAGCAAACCAGAGGTTGCCAGTTCAAAGCCCTGCTGGTATGTTTCCCAGTCTCTGTTTCCCAGTCTATGGGAAACACCTGTATCGGGCAGCAGCAATATAGGAACATGCTGAAAGGCATCATCTCATACTGCACGGGAGATGGCAATGGTAAACCCCTCCTGTATTCTACCAAAGAAAACCACAGCACTCTGTGATCGCCAGGAGTCGACACCGACCCAGCAGCACACTTTACCTTTACCTTACCTTCCATTTAGGATGAGACTTTGTTTTTGGAATACAATAGTAAGATTTGGGGTTTTTAAAAAATCAAGTGCAGCCAGTGTTGCATAGGAGTGGCTAGGGGATTAGAAGCCCCCTCACTCCAACACAACAAATGGGAGATATTGGAGGTTTTGATTGCACAATTTCTGTTATTAGAAGCATATTGACTTGACCAAACTAGTAGGCCTCTTATCTTCAGGAGTGACCTTACAGTAATTGTGAGTCAGAAGCAGTCTGGCTGGGGAATTTCATGGTATAGTAAACAGGTAGTTAAGTTACTTAGGCTATTGCAAAGACATTGGTGGAATTTCAACATATTATTTATTTTTTTATTTGAAACATTTAATATACCACCCACTCTGAAGACTCTGGGTGGTGTACAAAAACATACAGAGCAAGTTAGCATTAAAATGACATTCTAAATTAAAAACTAAAGTAACTAACTTTACTTTGAATCCAACATGGATGCAAAAACAAAAAACCACAGACATCCTGCAGTTTGACGTAGTGGAACATGGCAAAATCAGGGAATTTCTTGGTGGGATGGTTGAGTAAAATGCTCATGACAAGGTGGGAGATCCAATGAGAAGATTCAACAACTATGGTTATCGAAAGGGTATAACAATAATGGAATTATACTGTACAGGATAGGGTGGTGCTTTTTGTTTTGTTTTTCTGTTTTGTTTTTGGCCCAAATCCAAAACACCCCCATTTTGTTCTTTCTTTGAAATCAGCCAATCCGAAACACCCCAGTTTTGTTCTTTGTTCAAAATCACAAAATCCGAATCTGAAACATTTTGTCTTTTAAAAAATGGCCCCAGGGCAAAACTAGTGGTTGAGGGTAGTAGTGCTCAATGGGTGGAAGCTACCACCCAAATTTCAGAGGAATTGGGCAAAGGGCTGATTTTTGGTGAATTTTTGAAGTTTAAGATTTTTGCCATAGGGAATAATGGAGGTTTCAGCAAAAGTATAGCTTCACATTGGGAGGAAAGGGGTTGCCCAGAGCAGAGTAGGGTGCAGGGTAGTGCCCAGTGGGGGAAAGGAAGCTGCCAGAATTATTTCAAAGGAATTGGGCAGAGGGCTGATTTTTAAAGATTTAATGGAGTTTACATGTCTTTAAATTAGGGGTGTGCAATTCCCATAGTGCACTTATGGGGCTGATGAAAGCTCCATTATAACTTCTTATGAGGAAAAACCTTAAAGATGCGAAAACTTCAACAATTAACCAAAAATCAGCCCTCTGCCCAAATCCTTTGAAAAAATTCAGGTAGCTTCCTTGCCCCAACCTGGCACTACCACCAACCCCACCCCGCTCTAGAACACCCCTTTCCCCCAGACGTGAAGCGATACACACTTCACGGGGAAAACCTCAAAGATGCGTAAACTTCAGAAATTCACCAAAAATCAGCCCTCTGCCCAATCCCTCTGCAATTGGGGTGGTAGCCTCCACCCATTAGGCACTACCACCCCACCCCACTATTTTGCCCCTGGCACCCAAAATTCGAGCAGACATCACATCCAACCTTTTTGCATTGAAGTCAATGCGATGCAAAAAGGTGGGAAATTCAAATAGACACCATAGCTCAAAACGGAGCGGGGGAAAGAAGGCAAAAAAATGGAGGTCCGAATCACCCGAATTTTCGGGCCTGAAATTGGGGTGATTCGGCTTGTGCCCGAAATTTCTCGGATCTTTTCATGGCTGATTTGGTTCGGCCCCGAATCACCCGAAATTCGCTGTTTTGGGCACAGAATGTTCTGTGCCTGAAACGTTTTGCACATCCCTACTTTAAATTCCGCATAGGGAATTATGGAGGTTTCAGCAGCCCCATAACTGCACTTGAGAGGCATCGGGTGGCCCAGAGCGAGTGGTGTTGTAGAGCACATGGGGTGCTAACCTCCCCCATGCTAACCCAGGTGGTACTGGGTTCTGTTGTTTCTGAGACGTTTTGAGTGTAGATTCTCTGGTAGCATATGAGAGTGGATTCATGGTTTGTCGTTGAAAATCTCATATGCTACCAGAGAATCTACACTCAGAACACCTCAGAAACAACAGAACCCAGCACCCCATGGGTTAGCAACCAATGGGGGTGGTTGGCATCCTATGTGGACTACACCAGCACTCACTGGTCACCCCAGTGCCCCCCTGGTGGAGTTATGGGTCTGCTGAAACCTCCATTATTCCCTGGGGGGGGACCTTAAAGACGTGTAAACTTCAGCAATTCCTAAGAAATCAGCCCTTTGCTCTATTCCTTTGGAATCTGGGTTGTGACAGGCACCCCTTGGGGCACTACCACCTGACCTACTCTTCTGCCCCCAAAAGCTCCTTTCTGCCCTGAATCCAACCCAAATAACATCAATATCACACATCAACAACAACAGCAGAGCTTTGCAAAGAACCAGGCAGATTTCCAAAGGTCATGCACATCTACATCCCCCCCCCCCGAAATGCAATTGATCTACACACAACAGTGTGAAACAGCAACAATGAAATGCACACTGCCCCACTGGCTAATGAAGGTAAATTTTACCCTTAAATGTCCTTAAAAGGAATAAGGAGGCAATTGCCAGCAGATCAGCCCATGCTTTCGCTGGCCAATCTGCCGGCTGGAAGGGCCGGAAATTCAAACAGATATCAAAACTGGAAATGGAGACTGAAGGAGAAAGACTTTTTGCCATTGCAAAATGGAGTCCCCAAACAGTATCTGAAACGAAACTCACACCCCAGTACAGGATCCTCAAGATTTTGCTGGAAGTCTGGGAATCTTCAGCCAGCTGAATATTCCTGCATTGCTGCTTACTGCTATGGATTGTGGTGCACTCTGAAATAAAGCTTTGTTAGATAAGTACAATTCTCATCATTTCTTGCCGGGTTAAAACAAAAACAAAAAGCTTGCTTGCTTGCCAGTAAGATTCTCTTCACTGCCTTATTGGCTTACTAAGACTCGGATCTGATCTTCTAAACGTTGATGCTCCAGCTGAGAGAAGGCCAAGCTCCATGTGAATAATCTAATCTAAGAAACTTTAATTAATTTAAGTTCTCTTTCACTGGTATCTCCCAGAAGTTATAGTGCTCCAATTTCCACCTGTTTGACTTCCCCAGAGTTGCCCACTGAAGATTCTTCCTCCCTCAGTGGCTTTCCACGATGGCTGGCTTAATCGCAGAATAATGCAACTAATCATTAGTCACATAGAATCCTCAGCCTGAAGCCAAAATAATAACAATTCTGGGGGCATTTGCATAGGGCTAATTCGATGTGGTATCCCCTCTATTCCTTTCAAATTTTTCCCATGGACTGTTCATCCTGCTTGCTACTGGGTCTTTCTCTGGCTAATGGCTTTCTAGAGTAGGCAGGATGCCAATCTCCTTTCCCCCCACCGCATATGCGTGGTATGCACTTCTAACAATTTTTATTTCAATGAATTAAAAAATATTTATTTATTTATTTATTTTTAAAATTAGCTTGTTTTAAAAGGATCTTTTACAAGACCACCCAGCTGGCAGCTTCCCACCCACCCTCCAGGCCAGAAAGCAGCTTCAGAGGAGGTGTGGAGAGCTAGCCAAGCCAGCCGGGTGGGTGGAGAAGCATGGAGGCGGGTGTGCAGATCCTTTCTTTCTCTTTTATTTTTCCCAGTGGTTGGTGGTATGGTTTTTTTCACCAGTGGGTGGAAAGTATTTTATTTTTCTCATCAGTGGTTGGTGGTCTTATGGAAGACCACCAGATCAGCAAAGATGCTTGTCTTGCTGGTGTACCACAAGATCACCCAGCAACGTTTTTTAAAAATGCAAAGAAAAAGGTTGCTGCTCTATCTCTATGGTTCCTTCATACATCTCAGAAGAAACATCAGGGTACTTCAAAGTATCCCAAAAAGTCACCATAGAAAGTGGACCCTTTTAGCACAGGGTTAATTCAGGCTAAGCTCCATTGTCCAGGGAAAAACCTGAATCACATATGGAGTGCTTCCCGATACCTTGCAGAGACTTTGAGGTAAATGCCCCCGATGTGCAAACACACACACCACTCCCAGGGAAAATTTGAAGTAAACTTGCCATCTGGGAAATCCCCAGAAGGATTTTTCAAGATCACCGTCATCCCATGCTTAAATAATCCGGCACCTTTCTCCCGTTATCAACCATGATTGTATTACAGGGTACTTAAAAGGTGTGAGGCAGGGGCAGCCCAATCAAAGCTGACATCTGAGGAAAAGAACAATTTAACACCTCACCTCACCAGGCCCTCCCCCTGAGCTGGAGCCTGCTGGTGCCATCCCAGAGAAATGACCTCTCCACATATTAATTGCTGGGAGAGTGAAAACCTTGTGTGTTGTTACCATGGACCTCAGTGAAGAGGAGTAAATGACAAGGGGTGCAGAAACAGCAAAGAGAGAGAAGGAAGAAAAGGGGATAACTAAAAATCGGATGCAGAGAGTTCTGTGGCATGTGGAAACAAAGCATGGGGGAACAAGAAAAAAAGTTGCAAATGTGGCACAGTCAGAAAGTACTTCTGGGTGCACAGTGACTTCAGAAGGAAGGGAAGGTTGATGGAAATCACCCCTCCTCCACAGGATGTTTTGCTGTACCAGTGCTTCGTTTGTCTGGAGGTTGGCCAATATTTCCCTGACCCTGCAATTGTGAAAGAGGGGATGGAGGGATCAGGGTGTGATCAGGGATGTGAGGTCAGGTTGATCCTACATTCAAATAAATCCAGACCACTCATTACTTTCTCTGTTTAGTAAAGAAGCAGAGGAACAAAAGAAGACTCTTCCTAGATTGAGATTTCTTTCTGGAAATAAATGAGGGAGCAAAGCCCAGTTCATTTTCTTGCATTTACTTAATTTGTTTCTGGGTGATTGCTTCTGAAAAACTGTACATTTGCAAATTTACTGTGCTATTTCCCAAGACTAAAATATATATTTGTGGACCTAAAAGCTAACAAAGAGTAAAGTCATTTCAGAAAGAACTAAAGGATCCTCTCTAAAGCTTGAACCATCAAATTATGATTTGCAATTTACATAGATCTTCAGTGCCTGGCTATTTTCAACACTTTATGCTGCCTCAGTGATAAGCATTTTGTGAGTTATTGGCAGAATAAAATAGCTTTCGTTGGCAGAACTTTTTTTTTTTTTTTTTGCCTACACACAGGAATGGAGCTTAAGAAACTCACTGGCATTTCTCATTGATAAAGAAGATCTTTGAAGCATGAAGGTACATGTTTGTGAAAAATGCCCAATTCAAGTTTCTGTTTGTAAAGAAAAGCAACAGAAAAGAAAAGGCACTGTGAAAAGTTTAAAATAATTGTGACTGTTCTTCATTCTTAACCCACTGGTAAATGCTAAATTGCCAGTTCTGTATATACTATCTTAGACTCATAAACTATGGCAACGGCTTTCTGTTAGACTTGTTGTATTGAGGTCAGGATCTGTAGCAGAACTATTATCTCAAGGCATATATATTATTTTATTCACATTTTTGTTTGGTTAAAGTAACGTAGAACCAATTTCTCAGAATGTGGTTCTAGAAAGTGATAGACAAATATCCATTGCCAGGATGAGCTATTTTCCAAACACAATTTTTAAACATTCATTTTTATTTTATTTTTTAGCATAGTTTGATCATTTGGGTAGGGTTATGCATTCAGTTTTGGAACAAATTAAATCTGAATGGAGACCCTGACAAAATTTTCTAGTGTGCCTGAGTTCTTAGTGTATATACACGAAGAGCACTGGAAACTATTTGTCTAGGATTCATTGGCCAGATTCAGATGTAGGATGGAACCACGGGTCCAATGGACCTGTGGTTCTGCCCCCCACCCCGGTCTGCATTTGGATGTTGGGGAGAGGGGCCTCTTTGCAGTCAACAAGACTGCAGAGAGGCAGGGGATTCCTTCTTGACAGAAGGACAGCCCACACAGCTGATTAGACCGGAGTGAGGAAGGATCTTCCTTCCTCAACTTCAGTCCCATCGGACCCAATGCTCTGGTACCGCTAAACCAGACTTAAGGGCAGTGAAACTCCATTCTGACAGAGTGTCAGAGTGTCTGTACAGAGTGGAGTTTGGTGAGGGAAACCGCAGGTCCCTTTATTAAACAGTTTGACGAGTTTGGGCATGTGGCTTCAGAACCTGGAGGTGAAGGAACCTCCAATTTCCCAATATGTCCTAACTTGGCCATTGTGTTTGAAAAGCTGTTGCTTGCTTAGCAGTCAGGTTGGTATTCCACTTGGGTATTGATAATTTAGATGCTGAGATGCATCTAAGCTAGGAGAACGGGATATTATATCAAATTCTTTTTAAACTGCTGCTTAATTCAATTTATCATTAGGCATGGGGGCACATTTAGATCTCAATCAAAATACTGGTGAAAACACCCAGGTCCCAAATGAGGCAGAAGAACGGACCATGGAGCTACTGCATTATGGTAGTTGAGCCATTTCCAAAAATAATGTATGAGGCAGACATAGGAGACATCCCCACACAGTGCCCATTTCTTATGCATCGTGGTCTTTGATGTCATTAAGGTACAATGTCACTGCCTTAGCCAAGCTAGGCTTCTGGTCTGTACGGTAGGTGCCGAATGCAACTTGGGGAGTTCCAGTGCAAGATCACCATCAGCACAAACAAGCTTAGCCACATCAATGAATACTGTCACTTTTTCATTTTTGTAAATGCCTTTATTTACAGCACAAGTCAGAAGAAGCCACTGTCTTGCCTGTGTTTAGTTACTGACAAAGGTTACTAAAATAAGAAAGGTAGCCCACTTTGTACCTCCCCATGTTGGAAAGATAATATGAAACTAGATCGAAGCAACAGGTGAAATTTCCCATAGCTTCTTATGTCCTTTTAAGGACTACCTGAGTTATTCAGACATAACTACTGTAGACAAGACCCTGCTTCTTTAGTCCACTGATTTCAGTACATATGACTACTGTATAGGAATGGCAACTTTGTAACAAGGGGTTGTATCCAAAGGTTTATGTCCTTTAATGGAAAGAGCTTCTTCCACAGGCACCTTTGAATACAACCCATTGGCTTACATGTCCCACAGCATAATGTAGGTGGTGCTAAACCCAGCCATGCTGTTGTGGGGTTCTAACACACACAGCAACACTGCTCACAAGAGGGCAGTACCAGATCTACCAAATTTTGTGTGATTGCACACCACACTCAATGTCCATCATTCTGAACATGCAATCATACAAGAGCCAGCTAGCTCCAGTGCTGCATATCTTAGTCATCAATACTGATACTGCCCTCTTGTTCAACATGCAGTGCTGTGTGGGGTGCTGGTGGGTCTGGCACCGCCCACATTATGCTGCAGGACAGCTAAGCCACTGTATTTAAATATATTATTTTTAAAATATGAGGAAGCAAAGAGCTAGACTGAAACATATTCTTTTCAATATTCTATTTCCCCCTAGTATACAATCATGTCTAACCTCCCCTTTCCAAGTCCTACTGTGAGGACCTTAAAAAAAGATTGTTGTAAAACCATAGAGGGGATTCACAGTAATGCTGTGAAAAAGGTCAATTCCATGCTAGGGATCATTAGGAAGGGGATTAAAAATAATACTGCTAATATTATAATGCCCTTATACAAAACTATGGTGCGACAACACCTGGAGTACTGCATACAATTCTGGTCACCGCATCTTAAAAAGGACATTGTAGAACTGGAAAAGGTACAGAAGAGGGCAACCAAGATGATCAGGGCAACCAAGATGGTCATAAGAGCACCTTTCTTATGAGGCAAGACTTCAACACCTGGGGCTTTTTAGTTTAGAAAAAAGACGACTGCAGGGAGACATGATAGAGGTCTATAAAATCATGCATGGTGTGGAGAAAGTGGAGAGAGAGAAATTCTTTTCCCTCTCACACAACACTAGAACCAGGGGTCACTCCATGAAATTGATTGCCAGGGGGTCTAGGACCAACAAACGGAAGTACTGTTTCACACAAGGCATGATCCACCTGTGGAACTCTCTGCCACAGGATGTGGTGACACCCAACAACCTGGATGGCTTTAAGAGAGGTTTGGATAACTTTATGGAGGAGAGGTCTATCAATGGCTACTAGTCGGAGGGCTACAGGCCACCTCCAGCCTCAAAGGGAGGATGCCTCTGAGTACCAGTTGCAGGGGAGTAACAGCAGGAGAGAGGGCATGCCCTCAACTCCTGCCTGTGGCTTCCAGCGGCATCTGGTGGGCCACTGTGCGAAACAGGATGCTGGACTAGATGGGCCTTGGGCCTGATCCAGCAGGGCTGTTCTTATGTTGTGCATGAATCAAGATTCATGCACAGATTCGAAGCCAAACTGGTTTGTGGGGCTGCCAAACTGATTGGACTAGTGGAAGGCAGGATGGGGGGCAGTGAACATTACCTTTAAAAGTGAGGACAGTACTTCTTCCTCCACCAATCCACACAGCTTCCTGCTGCAGTTGTGCGCCCCCCAGCAGCCCCCACACACTGGCGGCACTTTTTCCAGCAGCCCTTGCATGCTGCTGCCATGCAAGGGCTACTGGGAGGCACGCCGCCACAGCAGGAAGCTTCATGGAGCAGTGGAGGAGCAAGTAAGGAACTGCTGTCCTCACTTTTAAAGGTGTCACTCACCGCCCCCTTCAAATCTATTTGGCAGCCCATGAACCAGTTCAGCTTTGCATCTGTGCACAAATCTCAATTCGTGCACATCCCTAATACATAGATCTCCCGGAGAAGATGTACATTCTTTTCCAGTATTGTGTTGTATATTACAATTTTCTCTGGGTGTGCAGAAGTGCACTCAGAGACAGAAAAAGTGGGCATGGTGATCTGAACTGACATTTTCCAAACTATGTTCACTGACTTTATTTTCAAGTGGTGTGATAAATATTTAAAATTAATGTTTTGAGGTTCATAGCACAGAATTCCAATGATCTGTCTAAACCACAGTCTGCCTAATATATTGCCAGCATACAATAAAAATGTGAAGGTAAATGGGCTGTTATGAACTAATCTAGTGCATTATAATTGTATTTCAGCACTCCACACTCCTTTTACTGCCTTCTTCAGCTTGACCTTCTGCAAGACAATGCATGATATTTGAATACTCAAAGAATCCATACCATGCTGTACTATATTTCAATGCAGTCAGCACATCCTCCAAAAATTCTGGCCACGAGACAAAGAACAGCATGGGAGAAGCATGCAAATGAAGGGTCCCTTCACACTATATCTCAGTTACCTGAATCCTGCCTCTTGACAGGCTCACAGTGGGAAAGGAGGGATGTAAACATGGCACAGCCCAGCAGGCGATGCAGTTGAAATTGATGAGCTCAATCAGATCCGGCTGGGCAGCACTAATGACTGCAGTTGACGTATCTTTGGCTGACCCTCTGAACAAGTCTGGTCCACCGGAGATCATTCATTCCATCTTACTCCCAACTAGGTGCTAATTCCCTGCTGTTTTCCTTCATCTGGACATAAGTACATAACATTGTGTTTTATGTCCTACATATGCACCACAATCCTAAACATGTTTACTCAGAATTAAGTGTCATTGTGTTCAATGGGACTTACTCCTTGGTAAGCATGCATAGGATGGGAGCCTTAGTGTAGTCATCTTGATGAGCTTAAATGCTTTGTTGTTAAATTGTAGCCAGCTGATTGGCCCTGAATTGTGGCATAAGTCCAATTGAAACTAATGAAAGAAATTGTTGTTGTTGTTGTTGTTATTTCTTGTTTACGGAGTCAGACAGGTGTTATTGACTGGTTTGTTTTATCCAGACATCGAGTCCTTCCCAAGGACCTGGGATGGCTGAATTTTATTGTCAGTTGTTATAGATATCGTCGCAGAATATAGGCTGTTCCCAGTAAAGCTACTTTTTGTCATTGGCTGATGGTGATTTCTGTGACCCCTATGGTGTTGAGGTGCTCTTCAAGGTCTTTTGGAACTGCACCCAGGGTGCCAATTATCACTGGGATTATTTTGGTCTTTCTCTGCCACAGCCTTTCAATTTCAATTTGTAGATCTTTGTATTTGGTGATTTTTTCTATTTCTTTTTCTTCTAATCTGCTATCCCCTGGTATTGCTATGTCGATTATTTTCACTTGTTTTTCTTTCTTCTCGACTACAGTTATATCTGGTGTATTGTGTGGCAGATGTTTGTCTGTTTGTAGTCGCAAGTCCCATAATATTTTTACATCTTCATTTTCTTCAACTTTTTCAATTTTATGGTCCCACCAATGTTTGGCTACAGGTAGCTTGTGTTTTTTGCAGATGTTCCAGTGTATCATCCCTGCTACCTTGTCATCCCTTTGTTTGTAGTCAGTCTGTGCGATCTTTTTACAACAGCTGATTAGGTGGTCCACTGTTTGATCTGCTTCTTTACAAAGGCGGCACTTGCTGTTTGTTGTTGACTTTTCGACTTTTGCTCTTATTGCATTTGTTCTTAGTGCCTGTGCTTGTGCAGCCAGTATTAAACCCTCTGTTTCTTTCTTCAAGTTGCCATTCTTAAGCCATTGCCAGGTCTTGGTGATGTCTGATTTTCCACTTATATTGTGCAAATATTGACCATGCAGTGGCTTATTTTTCTATTTTTCTGCTCGGTACTTGACTTGTTCTTTCTTGTAGGCCTGCTTTGTTTCATTGTTGTTGAATAGTTTCGCGTTATTGACCATTTGAAGTGTATCCTCTTCACTGTCCTTGATATATTCTTCAAGGCCTCTTTTCTCCTCCTCTACTGTTTGATGGACTTGCAGCATTCCTCTTCCACCTGAGCTGCAAGGGAGGTAGAGCCTATCGACATCACTGCAGGGGTGCAGAGCATGATTGATGGTCATGATTTTCCTGGTCTTACGATCCAGCGTCTCTAGCTCTGCCTGGGTCCAGTCTATTATTCCTGCAGTGTATCTGATAACAGGTATAGCCCAGGTGTTTATGGCTTGTATGGTGTTCCCGCCATTGTGTTTGGACTTGAGGATTTTTCTAACTCTCCTGATGTATTCACTTCCAATTTTTCTTTTAACTTCAGTGTGTGTGATGTAATCAACCCAAGTATTTGTAATGTTCTTTCTCTTCCAGGTTCTTGATCTTGCTTCCATTGGGCAGTTCTATTCCTTCTGTTTTTCTTATTTTCCGTCTGTTCATTATTAATGCAGCACACTTGTCTAGTCCAAACTCCATTGCTATATCGCTACTGAATATACAGACAGTGTTTAGCAGTGATTCGATTTCTGACTGGGACTTTCCATACAACTTCAGATCGTCCATGTACAGCAGATGGTTGATTTGACTTGATGTTTTAGATGTTTGGTATCCGAGGCCTGTTTTGTTGAGTATTTCTGAAAGTGGGGTCATGGCGATTACAAACAACAGAGGGGATAGTGAGTCCCCTTGGAAAATGCCTCTTCTAATGCTAACCTGTCCAAGTGTCTCGCCATTGATTGTTAACTGTGTTCTCCACATGCTCATTGCTTTTTTTTATAAATATCTGAATGTTTTTGCTGACACCAGTTGTTTCTAAACATTTTAGTACCCATGTGTGCGGCAATGAATGGAAGGCTTTCTTGTAGTCAATCCATGCAACACTTAGATTGGTTTTTCTTCTCTTGCAGTTTTCTAAAATCATTTTGTCAATCAGCAGCTGGTCTTTTGTGCCTCTGGTGTTTGGGCAATTTCCTTTCTGTTCAACTGGAAGCTGTTTGTTAGTTAATAAGTGTTGCATGACTTCATCTGCTATTATTCCAGTTAATAATTTGAACATGGTTGGCAGGCAGGTTATCGGTCTATAATTACTTGGAACAGCACCTTTTGCTGGGTCTTTCATGATGAGATGAGTTTTCCCAGTTGTTAGCCATTGTTCAATATCATCTCCTTGCAAAATGTGATTGAACTCTTTTGATAATTGTTTATGAAGGCTTGTTAGGTGTTTAAGCCAAAAGCCATGCAGTTCATCGTCACCTGGAGCAGTCCAATTTTTAATTTTCTTTGCTCTTTCACTTATTAATTCTGGTGTTGTTATTAGATCTTGCATTTGTTGGTTACATTTTTTTACCTCTTTCATCCAGCCTGCTTTTTTTATTATAATCTATTGGATTGTCCCACAATTTCCCCCAGAATTGCACTGTTTCTTCTTTATTTGGTGTTTCTAGGTTTCTTGCAGTTTCTCCTTCTATGCTTTGGTAGAAACGTCTCTGATTCGACTGGAATTGGAGATTCTGCCTGTGTTGTGTAATTCTGGCTTCATACCTGCTAATCTTCTTTGACACTGCTGTTATTTGCTATTATTTCCAGGACTTCTCTAATTTTCCTTGAATCTAGGTGGTATTTTTTGATCAGATACTGTTTGGTGTTTTCATTCTTCAGCTTCTTGTCTTTCATATCTTTCAATTTACTAGCATCTGATCTAAGCCTGGAGATTTTATTTTCTAATCTAATCTTCCATTTAGGTGATGTATTGCTTTCTTTTTTGACAGGTCCACTGATCTTATATCCGAGCTCTAGTGTTGTTATTGTTGCTGCACTGTACATTAGTTGGTTTGTTTCTTGCAAATTCTTGGTTGTTATCTCTGCAAGTGCAGCATTGATATCTTTTAATGCCTGAGCGAGTTGTTTTTTGGCAACTGTTTTTAGAGCTGGAAGTCGAACCCTGGTGGTTGTTTGGTTCATGAGCTCTGTTATTTTTTAATTTAGTTCTTGTTGCTTTTCTGTTAAATGGCATTTGGGTATTTGAGGTGAAGGCAAAGGGGTGGTTGCCTGGTTTTGATTTTGAAACAGTTCTTAACAGTGGCATCCTCGATTTCCAACACCTCCTCCACCTGCGCCTGAGCAACTTCTTCAATTGGTGGTAATTCTTCTTCCATATCTTGAGCCTGTGTTGCTCTTTGCAGTTCTTCCAGCTCAACTCCTGTGAATACTTTATTTCTTATTATGTATCTTCTCTGGTCTGCTAACCTTTGTTCTGTTATTTCTGTATCTGGATGCTTCTCTTTCCAAATTTGGTACATTCTTTTTAAATAACCTCTTCTAGTTGGACTAGACTTGTAATAGCAGATCATTATTTTCTTGTTGGCATTTTTCGTCTATATTTTTCGGTTAATATTTTTCGGTTGTTGTTGTTGTTATTATTAATTCGATTTCAATACCGCCCTTCCAAAAATGGCTCAGGGCGGTTTACAAAGAGAAATAACAAACAAATAAGATGGCTCCCTGTCCCCAAAGGGCTCACATTCTAAAAAGAAACTTAAGACACACACCAGCAACAGTCACTGGAAGTACTGTGCTGGGGGTGGATTGGGCCAGTTACTCTCCCCCTGCTAAATAAAGAGAATCACCACGGTAAAAGGTGCCTCTTTGCCCACTTAGCAGGGGATTAAGTTAGTTGCACCTAACTTAAATGTAATTGCTTTCAGTGGGGGGCATACAGCCCAATACTACGCATTTACTCAGGATTATATCCATCTGCATTCATGGAACTTACTCCCAAGCTAAGTGTGCAGAGGAGAGCAGCTGTAGTCATAACTAACTGAGGCCATTATATATACATTCAGCCCAGTGGCCTGGATGATATAGCTGTGGAAAAATTAAGAGGGAGAGGAAAAGCCCTGCAGTGGCTGCAGTCATAAGAATCCATTTTTCATAGTTCATACACAGTTCATCTTCTTCTTGTCTGTGCAAGCAATGGAGTTTCCAGAGGCAGGAGAAATAAACAAATCTTATACCCAGAAAACCCTGGCAGTACTGTATTATCAAGTACTGTTTGAGATGTGCTTTTTTAGAATTATTTTTTTTCTTGTGCCAAATAAGCATGACTAGAATCGATACGGAATACCAAGCTCTCTCTTTTGAAGAAGAAGGAAAAAAGTAGCTTTATACTGTTGTGCGATGCATTAAAATTTGCCAACTTGGCCTCTTCCAGATGAAGCATAAGCCTTAATGGCTTACCGCTGATGTTAAAACATCTGATTTATAATTGATGGATTCCTTTTAAAATCCTGGATTTTTATTTTAAAAGCAGACAAACAAACAGCACTCTATTTTACAAGGGTAAGTTTAGTGTATAATAGGTATTTCTAGGGTCTGAAATACAATGTAAAAATAGTTACATTAGGAAATATTCAGGGATATCTGTCTTCTCTCCCCTCCTCCCCCATAATCTACTCTCGAAAGATTAACTTGGCTTCTGCTTTCTCCACACATGATATTTCTTACTCTAACCTTATTTTCCAGGTGATCAGTTCAATTTCACAATGTTCTACTGACTCTGGTATTTTCAGCTAGAATCGCCTGTCCACCAGCCATTTACTTGATATCTCCCCCTTCACTCAATTTTGAAGAGAAGTGTTCAAAATGTTATCAGTTGTAGCCTCTCCAGTATTTGATTAATCTCTGCCAAGTCTGACATTACTTCGTAACTCAGGTTTATAGTGTGTAAAATTTAGTAGAGCAAATAAGAGGCCCAGCAATGCAAATACTGGACAACTGAAAGCAAATTCCTCCTCTGTAAATTATACGTTTAGTAGAATCAGTTTCAAGTTGTTATCAGCTATTGTGTCTGTCTCCGTTTAATGCTCCCTAAATTTAGGATAACTTCATTTCCTTACTTCTACTATCATGGCTCCTGTGTGTAACATGCAACAACTCGGCTTCCTAATTCAGATGGGGCTCCAAGGGATATTATAGCACCTGAATTTGCTTCTTATAGCCCTATCAGGCACAATTCATGTTGATGAACCTATGCAGCCCTAAATTACTTGAGCTTCATATACTTTAGGGGTCATCATAATCCTTAAGTAACACGTCCTCGATGCATCATTGTGATCAATTTGGTCTATGACTAGGCTGCAAATATATCTGTTTATTGTGAAATAGTCCTGTTTCACAACTCTTTGACCATTTCATCAGAAGACCAGCTATAATTGTAACATGGACTACAGATGCGCAATAATGGTCAGTGATCTTTGTTGGGCCCCTCCAGAGATGCACCTAGGTAATTTTGGAGCCTGGACCTAAATGCCTTTGGAGGGCCCCCCCCCCGCCCCCTGCACGTTAAGGATCATCCCCCTACACACACACACACACACACACACACACACACACCATCACACGTAGGTTCTTGAGGGCACGAACAGCAACTGAACTCACAAGAATGTAAGAATCTAAAACAGGCATATTTATGCAAATCTCTTTTTCTGGAGACTTGGAAATGTAAGAATCATGCGGGGACATTCTATCGTATGTGGTGGACCTGTGGCAAAGCACAACAATTTTTGAAGAAAATTTACTCTAAGATGCAACAAATTTAAAATACAAACTTTCCCTATTCACCTGAGCTTTTTTTTGGTTAAATATAACTAAACCTTATATACCTGCTAAACACACAGAGTTGTCTTTATTCACTATCACTGCTGCCAGGATTCTCTATGCTGCCAATTGGAGATCACAGGCAATCCCAACCCTGGATGAATGGCTACTAAAGCGATGGGAATATTCCTCAGTGGCGAAGATCACTGCTTATTTACAGAATACTTCAGATGAAAAATTTGCATTAACCTTTTATAAATTACAACTTAGCACACAGTCAACATCCACACCCAAGATTGGGGTTTTTTTTAAAAGTACTGAGGGTTGATAAATACATTACTTATATCTTTCTGTAATATCTGATGTGAAGGGGAGGGTTGCGGATTCTGGCAGTGGAATCCCGGGTTGTTATATGTAACTTTTGGAAGTTCAAGAGATGATAATGTTATTTTATTTTCTTATTTAATAAAAATATATTAAAAAAAACAAAAAAGGGAGCCACCCTGCTTAGCATCCTGGGCACCCATCCAAAAATAAACTGGGACCCACCCTGCTTAGCATCCTGGATGCCCATCTGAAAATAAACTGGGACCCACCCTGCTTAGCTTTTGGGATGCCCATCCAAAAATAAACTGGCACCCTTCCTGCTTATTGGGGGTGCCCATCTAAAAATAAACTGGGACCCTCCCTGACTAGCATTGGGGTGACCATCCAAAAATTAACTGGGACACACCCTGCTTATCATCAGGGTACCCATCCAAAAATACACCAGGACCCACCCTGCTTAGCATCCGGGGTTCCCATCCAGAAATAAAATGGGACCCACCCTGCTTAGCATCGGGGTGCCCATCCAGAAATAAGCCAGGACCCATCCTGTTTAACATCTAGGACACCCATCTATTGGAAAATCAACTACCCATCTAGTTCCAACTACTAGAAAAACAAATCTCTTCAAATCCTTACTCAAGAATGGTCTGAGGAACCCTCATGCTTCCTATACTTACAAAATAGTTCTGCTATGGTGCCAAAAGAAATACAAAGACATGGTGGTAAACTTCGAGACTTAACAGAATTTGAAGTGCCGGTAACTGAAAATGCAGATCATCTACTGGGACTGATGTACAAGTTACTCCTGAAATATGACTCAGAGACAGAACAAATAAAAGACTGCATGATTAGCTGTGAAGCAGTTATCTGCTCTCTTCTTGGACCTGTTGAGCCCTGGGTCTCTTCCTTAACCCATTCCAGGGAAGACTTTCTACAGACCTGGTGATGTGTGCTGGGACACAGACACCAATATGGCACAATGCTGTGCCACTTCTGGGCTGGCTTTTAAAACATGGTTTCTAGCTGGGCCAGTGTGGCATCAGGGAGCCATGAGTGATAAGGTGATCTTTTACAAATTTCAAGGCTTCTGAATATGTACATGGGGACCAAAGCATACATTTAATGGGCCATTGTCAGAGCATACACTCCCTCAAACAAGCCCAGCTATTCCAATGTCCTAACTAAAGCTAATATTGGGGATGTTGTTCCATCCTTTATTTTCCAATTGTTCGGATTTAAACATATTTCTAGCCCTCAAAACTCCCAAGACATGGTTTGACAAACCTACTTTTTCTACCCTAGAGGTTTTCACAGGCATTCTGCCTGATGCTAATGATGACCCAGCACATGTAAACAGCTCTCAATTTGAAGGCATTTTCTCATGTTTACATTATCTCGTTCTGGACTCCGAGACCATTTTGAACGTAGAGACTTCACTCCCGCACAAATTATTATCTGTACCTAAGCAGGCCTTATGATTCCGTGATTACTTCTTATACTGATGAATGATTCCTTGGCAGCACACCTGGCACACAGCACCCGTGACAGCCATAGTAAAGCTCCAAGTGCTTCTGCCCAAGCCCTATCGTTGACTACTAAAGCCATTCGCCTGTGTCTTCCTAATGCCAATCAGCTGCTGTGTGACATGCATGGGCTTCAGACTGAAGATGCAACTACCAGAGGGAGCATGAGAAAGATGAGGGTGGGGAGTCTGGATCAGCAGATATACCAATAACAGGAGGAAAGAAGGAAAAAGCTGCCTGTGCTGGAGAGACCCTTCCAAAGGCAGTGGCAAGGCTTAGCCCCAGGAGCAATGGTGGTTTGGTTAGTGACGCATAGACAGTGTTTGAAAGGTGGAAGACATCTGTCATGGTGGGTGGGCAACACCTGTTACACTTGGAACGCTGAAGCAGAACTCTTTTGGAAGCATGGGCCTGTGCTTAATTGAAGCCAACTGGAGTTAATGAGGACCAAATGAAGTTTGGAAAAGGCAGTGATATGGTGGAGTAATCCAAGGAGGCAAGGAGAGAAGAATGGAGAGGAGAGCTGGTCTTGTGGTAGAAAGCATGACTTGTCCCATTAGCTAAGGAGGGTCTGCCCTGGTTGCATTCGAATGGGAGACTAGAAGTGTGAGCACTGTAAGATCTTCCCCTCAGGGGATGGAGCCACTCTGGGAAGAGCAGAAGGTTTCAAGTTCCCTCCCTGGCTTCTCCAAGATAGGACAAGATTTTTAATTTTTTTTTAATAGGACAAGATTTTTTTATTGAACCAACAAACTACCAAAGCATACATTACGTCTCCAACATAGGTCTAAAAGATATTCCTGCCTGCAACCTTGGAGAAGCTGCTGCCGGTCTGTGAAGACAATAATGAGCTAGATAGACCAATGGTCTGACTCAGTATATGGCAGCTTCCTATGTTAAGAATATTAACGTCAAGCCAGCTGAAATATAATACCTTCCATCACCCGAGAAGAATATATGCTTTTTGGTGAAGAGACAAAGTAAAGTGTGTTGTCAAGTCAATTTCGACTCCTGGTGCCCACAGAGCCCTGTGGTTTTCTTTTGGTAGAATATAGGAGGGGTTTACCATTGCCTCCCACCGTGCAGTATGAGATGATGCTTTTCATCATCTTCCTATGTTGCTGCTGCCTGATATAGTACCAGAGGGATTCGAACCGGCAACCTTCTGCTTGTTAGTCAAGCATTTCCCCTCTGAAATAACCTTTGCTTATCATGACTACTTGCTTATCAGTAATATATTTCACACTACGGCGGTCATTGTCAAGTCACGGAAGATACTTGCATGATTACACAGTTGCTCTTGGTTAGGTAAGAGCATCAGCTGTAGGCAAAAGCCATCAGGCTTAGGGTGGCTGTTTTTTCCTTCATTCTGCATCTGCTTGTCACTGGCACCTACAGGGTAATATGGCTAGTAGCTAATAAGAAGCAGAAGTTATGGGTTTTGTATGTCCCTACCCCTACCCTTTGAGACCGGTTGAAGTGGCATACAATGGGCACCTTCGGACATAGCGTGAAACCTCAGGTAGACAAACCTGTGGTTAATCTGTGAACCCGGTAATTATCCCATAGACGATCATCCAGCCACAGTTTTGAAACTCCGGTTTCTAGGCAGAGGGACCCCTCCCTCTTCCACCGAGGCTGCATCCCAGCAAGCTCTGTACCGCTCGTGTTGCCAGACTGCAGGCAAGACTCCTGGTTCACAGCAGTCACCGGAACTGGGATAGGTGTTGCTAGGGTACCCTTCTTCCCCGGGGCTTGCAGGAATCTAGCAACCAGGCTGGGCGGCAACTGGCCTGCATGCACATCCCCATGGCTTGTCACTCTCATGAGAGAGTAGTCCTTGGGAGAAGGGAATGTGCATCTACGGCATGTTTTATCATCACAGGAGGCTTTCAAGCCCATCCCTGTCCAAACATCACCCAGAAGGTTCTTCTCATGAGGTATGGCTGAGACTGCATGCTTGCACCCAGGGGAATTTACTCCTCGGAGTAAATTCTCTAGGGTTTCTAACTTTAAAATTAGGGCAGCAGTAGGGATGTGCACAAAGCCGGTTTGCTTGGTTCGGTTCAAATTCAAACTGGGTCCGAACCAGGAGGGGGTGGTTCGGTTTTGGTTTTGCTTAAACCCCCATGGTTCAGTTTGAATTTGAACTGTTTTTAACCAGTTTAAACTGGTTCAAAATTCCAAAAGTGGGTGGAGTGATAGCTGGCACCCATGGGTACCTACCACCCAAACCCCAAATCAGACACTCGTACGTGAATTTTTGAAATTTATTTTTATTTTTCTCTCATAGGGTATAATGGGAATTGAACCAGCTCATTATTCCCTATTGTGGATCACCCATGGGTGCCAACAACCACCCAAACCCCGAAGCAATCAGACACCCCTACGATTTTTTATGAATTTATGAAATATTTTTAATTATTTTTCTCATAGGGTATAATGGGACCTGAACCAGCCCATTATCCCCTATTGTGGAGCACCTAGTGGCACAAAAGTGGGGTGCGGGGTAGGCACCAAGGGGTGCCTACCACCCGCAAAACCCCAAGGCAATCAGACACTCCTCTGATTATTGGTGATTTTTTAAAGAATTTTTGAATTCCTTATAGGAAATAATGAGGATTGCAGCAAATGTATAACTTCACATCATGGGCAAAGGGGTGTCCTTGAGCAGAGTGTGGTGGGTGGTAGTGCCCAAGGGGGGCAAGGAAGCGATCAGAATTATATGAAAGGAATTGGGCAAAGGGCTGATTGTTAAGTGATTTTTGAAGTTTATGTGTCTTTAAGGTTAGCAATGAGAGTGGATTCATGGTGTGTCATTGAAAATCGTATATGCTACCGAAGAATCTACACTCAGAACACCTCAGAAACAACAAAACCCAGTACCCCATGGGTTAGCAACCCATGAGGGTGGTTGGCACCCTCACTCTGGGCCACCCCAGCACCCCTCAAGTGCAGTTATGAGGATGCTGAAACCTCCATTCTTCACTATGGAGAAAAACCTTAAAGCCACTTGTGGGGTGCTGAGGTGGCCCAGAGTGAGTGGTGGTGTAGTGCACAGAGGGTGCCTGCAACTCAAACCTGCAGCTCAAACCTGATGGCTGGTTTGGTTCGAATTCGAACCATCGAACCACCCTGGTTCGAGTTTGAACTAGTTCGAGTTCGAACTGGTTTGCACATCCCTAGGCAGCGGGGGTGGGGGCTCCTCCAACCTCCCTGGCCTCCCAAATGACAGCCCGGTCTGGCTTCTGCGCATTTGGTGGTGATGCAAATGGCCTCTGCGCTTGCTCAGAAAACATGGAAATTGCCTCTGTTCATGCACAGAGGGCCAAACAGGCCACAGCTGGCCTGTGCTGTCATTTGGGAGGCTGGCAGGCAGGTTGGAGTAACCCCACCACCAACTCCAATGTCTCTACTGCCAGCGTGGCTGCCCCAGCGCCTGAATTTTAAAGGTAAAAACTACCTCTTCTCTTGCCTCAGCTGTATTTACTCTAGGGAATGCCCTTTACTTATAAAGGGGAATCCTCACCAGATTCCCTCCCCCCACACACACCCCGAGCTGCCCCATAAGCTGGTTTGATGGCCAAACCTGACTAGACAGGGTTTGGTGAAGCCTGAGCCAAGAATCTGTTCTGGATTCGAACTGAACTGGTTTCACAGCTGGCTCACGCATGCTTACATCCCTGTTGCCGAGGAGTGGTGGGTGGGAAAGGAAATGGCAGGGGGCAGAGCATCAGCTCTGAAAGGGGGCAAGTAGGAACATGGCCGGCCCTAGAACTGATACATTTTTGGGCTGCTCTGAACCTGCCTCTCAATGGTAGCAGGATGAGCTTGCACACAAAACTCAGGTTGCAACTGCGGAAGAATCCGGATGACACAATGCCACCTTCAAAACTGAGGCTTCAGCAGCAAAAACTTACTACAAAAACTCACTACAAATTGTTCAGATTACACTTTGAGATCAAAAACCAACCCGAGGTTGGCTGACAAAACTGTGGTTTCACCCATTCCAACAACCACAAAGTTGAACCTCTTGCACATTTGCCTGCAGTTTGGCACTGTGTCCGAAGGTGGCCAATATTTATGGTCAGAGTTGGCTCCAGGTTATCATGAACCCTAGAACGTCCCTGTTATTGGGTCCCCTTTTGCCCTGACCCTTTGGTAACACTCCTTGTTCTGACCACATCCCTTCCTTCTTTAGCTCCTCCCCATTTAAACAAGACTTTCCCAACATGACTCTCACAGTTTCTGACAATGCAAAAAGATCTCAACCCTGATTTAAAAAGGGAGCACTGCACTCTCGTTGGACCACTTTAACTGCAGCAGACATTTTAGTAGCAAGTAAATGGCATATTCCAGTAACCAGGCTGTCAAAGGCAGTGGTGGAGCTATAAGTGAGTGTTCATGTTCTGTGGGCCATTCACTGCCAGGGGCCGCTTGCATGCTGCTTCTCCCTGCCTCTTAGGAACACCCACTCACCTGCTGCCTGCTCTTCCCCAGGCCATGGCAGAGGCTCCTAAACCTCCAAGGCTGCAGCAATTCGCTAAAGTTTGCCTGGTCGCTGTGCCCTATAAAGACATCATGGCCAAGCAACAAGCACCAGGCTGTGATGTCTTTATACTGTGCAGCTGCTAGGCAAAGTTTAGTGAGCCACTCTGGCTCCGAGATGTAAGTGGAGCAGGGGGAAGAGAGGCAGCAGTTTTGCTGGTATGGAGGCAGCTGGTGAGGAGGTGGCCACAGGGCAGCAGAGAGAGAAAGATTGCTGGTAAGCTGGGGGCATGGCTACAGCAGCCAGATTCTGATGTGGGCTGCCATCAATGTCATTATGCCACTAGTTAAAGGTGTTGGAGCTAGGACCCTGGCAGCATCAGCTCTCAGCTGCAATGTCTCATAGTGACCACTGGGGGTGGGGCGTGAGGTTAGGATTATGGATAAAAATGCTGGACTCCTCCCCAATTAGTTCTTCTAGTGTTGGTCTCAATTTTGTCTCTCCAGAGATTGCTGTTTGTTTTTGGTCTCTCTCTTTAACCATGTGCTACAGCTGAAATTAAGTTGCAGGCGTATTCACATTTGTTTGTAACCTTTTCTTTAAATAAATCCTTGTAGTTCTTCAATAATAAAGAACTGTCTCAAGACCTTTTGCTTTGCTTCTTTCTCACCAAACTCGTCTTGCTTTGCTGTTTGGGGACTGAACTGCCATTCTTCCCCTACAAGAGGAAAACAATGCAAACACATTATTTTGGCAGATATTCAGGAATGATGCAAATATGAAAAAGTAAATGTTTCCAATTTATTTTTGAAAGAAGCGTTTCCATTGCCTGCTTCTTTGTCTCACTCTGTCCTCTGTGCAAATTGAAATCCTTCTTTACGATTTGGCAAGGCTTAAATTTAAAGATCTAAGATTTAATAGTAAATGTTTCCTCAGAAAAAAGTCTGGCTGAGTTCATTGAGACTTGCTCCCTGGTAAGTTTCCTTTAAATTTCAATTATATTAAATTGAAGTTGCAATCCTTAGGAAACTTACCTGGGAGTAAGTCCCAATGGACAACGAGACTCTTTTCTGAGTAAACATTTACTATTAAATCTTGAAACTTTAAATTTAAGCTTTCCATGGTGATACTGACTGAAATAGTTTGTAGTAATATGCAGCCTGGACAAATGCTCTGTGGAAATAGCACGCACAGAATCAGTAGAGTAAATTAGTTTTAAAAGAACATGTTATCAAAGAGCATTCACCATTGTCTCAAAGCTCTGCATTTAATTGTAGAGAAATGCATTTGTTTAGAAGCAGCACTTTATTTCAGATTGCTTCCTTGCTATCCTTCAACTAATTTTAGAGAACTAAATTACAAAGCAGCATATCTAACTGCTTCCCTAATCCATTCTGCATTAATTTTAGAACATAACTCAATGCGTTTAAAATAACACTAAGGGCTCCCCCCCCCCAATTCCCTTTCCTGTTATCCCAGCCACCCAATGGCACAGCAGGGAAGTAACTTGCCTAGCGAGCAAGAGGTTGCCAGTTCGAATCCCCACTTGTATGTTTCCCCATACAATGGGAAACATCTATATTGGGCAGCAGGGATATAAGAAAGTGCTGAAAGGAATAATCTCACACTGCGTGGGAGATGGCAATGGTAAACCCCTCCTGCAGGGCTCTGTGGTCACCAGGACTCAACACCGACTCGACGGTACAACTTTACCTTGACCTCTTATTCCAACCATTCTGCTTCCCATTTCTCCTCTCTTCAATTTGAAGGCATCTTAAATCAGTGCTGAAAAGTATGTTTTGAAGTCTTAAGTGGCAGAGGGAGGAGCGCCTTGGAGGTGGAGTAGCACTGTATGTTAAAGAAGGGATAGAATCTAAGAAGGTAGAAAACCTAGGACTGGAGTCCTCCACAGAAACCCTGTGGGTGACCATACAAGGCCTGAAAGGAAATGTGGTACCAGGGACATGCTATCCTCCTCTGGATCAAAATGCTGACAGTGATTAGGAGTTCCAGGAGGAAATCAGGGAGGCGTCAAGGAGAGGCAGGGCTGTAATCATGGTTGGCTTCAATTACCCACACATAGACTGGGTGGATTCACAGTCAGGTAATGACAAAGAGGTCAAATTTCTAGATACACTGAATGACTGTGCCCTAGAACAGTTGGTCTTGGAACCAACCAGAGAGAAGGTGACTTTGGACTTAATTCTGAGTGGCACCCAGGACCTGGTGCATGATGTCAGTGTCATCGACCCTTTAGGGAACAGTGACCATAGTGCCATCAAATTCAGCATACATGCGGGGAGAGAATCACAAAGGAAGTCTAACACAGACACTTTGAATTTCAGAAGAGGAAACTTCTCCAAAATGAGGAGTATGGTGAAAAGAAAGCTGAAAGGGAAAATCAGGAGAGTCACTTTGATCCAGAATGCATGGAGTTTACTCAAAACCACAATACTGGAAGCCCAGTTAGATTGTATACCCCAAAGGAGGAAAGGTAACACTAAGTCCAGGAGGATGCCAGCATGGCTAACAACTAAAGTCAAGGAAGCCATAAAAGGGAAGAAGACTTCCTTCCAAAATTGGAAGGCCTGTCCAAATGAACAAAACAAAAGGAAAACAAACTCTGGCAAAAGAAATGCAAGGTGACAATAAGGGAGGCGAAAAGAGAGTTTGAGGAACATTTAGCTAAAAGCATCAAGGGGAATAACAGAAAACTTCTTTAAATACATCAGATGCAGGAAATCTGCCAGGGAGGTGGTTGGACCATTAGACTGTCTTCACAGCAGAGGAAACTGAGCATATACCTGTTCCTGAAACAGGCTTTTCGGGGATGGAGGCTAAAGAACTGAGTCAGATAGAAGTGACAAGAGATGATGTTCTAAACTGTCTGGAAAAACGGAAAACTAGAAAATCGCCAGGGCTGGATGGCATCCATCCAAGAGTACTCAAAGAACTCAAATGTGAAATTGCCGACCTCCTTGCTAAAATATATAACTTATCCCGGCAATCAGGCTCTGTACCGGAGGACTGGAAAGTAGTAAATGTAACACCGATTTTCAAAAAGGGGTCCAGGGGTGATCCGGGCAATTACAGGCCGGTTAGCTTAACGTCCGTTCCAGACAAATTGATGGAAAGCATCCTCAAGGATAAAATTGTGAAGCACATAGAAGAACAGACCCTGCTGGGAGTGAACCAGCATGGCTTCTGCAAAGGTAAATCTTGCCTCACAAACCTTTTGGAGTTCTTTGAGAGTGTCAACAAGTGTGTGGATGAAGGTGATCCAGTTGACACAGTATACCTGGACTTCCCAAAATCTCTTGACAAAGTTCCTCATCAAAGACTCCTGAGAAAACTTAGCAGTCATGGGATATAAGGGGACAAGTAAATGTGTAGATTGCTAACTGGCTGAAAGACAGGAAACAGAGGGTACGTACAGTATAAATGGAGAGTTTTCACAATGGAGGGAAGTAAGAAGTGGGGTCCCCCAGGGATCTGTACTGGGACTGGTGCTTTTTAATTTATTCATAAAAGATCTAGAAGTAGGGGTTAGCAGCGAGGTGGCCAAATTTGCAGATGATACCAAACTCTTTTGGGTAGTGAAATCCAAAACAGATTGTGAAGCGCTCTAAAGGATCTCTCCAAATTGGGTGAGCTGGCAAAAAAAATGGCAAATGCGGTTCAATGTTGGCAAGTGTAAAGTGATGCACCTTGGGACGAAAAACCCCTACTTCAAGTATACGTTGATGGGATCTGAGCTGTTGGTAACTGACCGGGAGAGGGATCTTGGGGTCATGGTGGACAGCTGATTGAAAGTGTCAACTCAATGTGCAGCAGTTGTGAAAAAAGGCCAATTCCATGCTTGGGATCATTAGAAAGTAGGGATGTGCGTTTCATTTCGGATACAAAACGTTTTGTGCACAAAACAGGCCATTTTGGCTGTTTTGTAGCCAAAACAAAACACCCAATGCTCAAAACATAAAATTTTGTAGCAAAAACAAAATGTCCCTGTTTCGGATACAAAACGTTTTGTTGTTTCGGCTGTTTTGGAACTCCATTTTGCAATCGCAGAAAGTCTTTCTCCTTCAGTCTCCATTTTTAGTTTTGACATCTGTTTGAATTTCCAGCCCTTCCAGCACGCAGATTGGCCAGCGAAAGCATGGGCTGATCTGCTGGCAATTGCCTCCTTATTCCTTTTAAGCAAATTTAAGGGTAAATTTTACCCTCATTGGCCAGGGGGGCAGTGTGCATTTCATTGTTGTTGTTTCACACTGTTGTGTGTAGATCAATTGCATTTTGGGTGGGGGGGATGTGGATGTGCATGACCTTTGGAAATCTGCCTGATTTTTTCCAAAGCTCTTCTGTTGTTGATGTGCGATATTGATGCTATTTGGGGTGTTTTGGGGGCAGAAAGGGGGCTTTAGGGGCAGAAGAGTGGTTCAGGTGGTAGTGTCCCAATGGGTGCCTGCTGCCACCCAGATTCCAAAGGAATTGGGAAAAGGGCTGATTTTTAAAGAATTTCTGAAGATGACATGTCTTTGGGGCAGATTCAGGGCAGAAAGGGGGCCTGAGGGGAAAATTGGGGGTTGGGTGGCAGTGCCCCAAGGGCTGCCTGCCACAACCCAGATTCCAAAGGAACAGGGCAAAAGGGCTGATTTCTTAGGAATTGTTGGAAGTTTAAGCTTCTTTAAGTTCCCGCCGCCCCCAGGGAATAATGGAGTTTTCATCAGACCCATAACTCCACCTGGGGGGCACTGGGGTGGCCAGGAGTGAGTGGTGGTGTAGTGCACATAGGGTGCCAACTGCCCCCATGGTTTGCTAACCCATGGGGTGCTGGGTTCTGTAGTTTCTGAGGTGTTCTGAGTGTAGATTCTCTGGTAGCAGATGAGATTTTCAACGATAAACCATGAATCCACTCTCATATGCTACCAAAGAATCTACACTCAAAACATCTCATAAACAACAGAACCCAGTACCACCTGGGCTAGCAACCCATGGGGGAGGTTGGCACCCATGTGCTCTACACCACCACTCGCTCTGGGCCACCCCGATGCCCCTCAAGTGCAGTTATGGGGCTGCTGAAACCTCCATAATTCCCTATGCAGAAGCATTTAAGGACACGTAAACTCCATTAAATCTTTAAAAATCAGCCTTCTGCCCAATTCCTTTGAAATAATTCTGGCAGCTTCCTTGCCCCCACTGGGCACTACCACCCACCCAACTCTGCTCTGGGCAACCCCTTTCCCCCCAACATGAAGCTATACTTTTGCCAAAACCTCAATACTTCCCTATGGGAAAAATCCTATACTTCAAAAATTCACCAAAACCCAGCCCTTTGCCCAATTCCTCTGAAATTTGGGTGCTAGTTTCCACCCATTGGGTACTACCACCCCCACCCACTAGTTTTTCCCTGGGGCCATTTTTTAAAATCCAAAACGTTTTGGATTCGGATTTTGCAATTTTGAACAAAGAACAAAATTGGGGTGTTTCGGATTCGCTGGTTTCGAACAAAGAACAAAATGGGGGTGTTTCAGATTCGGGCCAAAAACAAAACAGAAAAAAACCCCAAAACGCACGACCCTATTAGAAAGGGGACTGAAAATAAAACTGCGAATATTATAATGCCCTTATACAAAACTATGGTGCGGCCACACCTTGAGTACTGCATACAGTTCTGGTCACCACATCTAAAAAAGGACACTGTAGAACAGGAAGAGGTGTAGAAGAGGGCAACCAAGATGATCAGGGGCCTGGAGCACCTTTCTTATGAGGCAAGATTACAATACCTGGGGCTTTTTAGTTTAGAAAAAAGATGGCTGCGGGGAGACGTGTTAGAGTCTATAAAATCATGCATGGTGTGGAGAAAGTGGATAGAGAGAAATTCTTCTCCCTCTCACATAACACTTCAACCAGGGATCATCCCATGAAATTGATTGCCAGGAAATTTAGACCAGCAAACAGAGGTACTTTTTCACTCAACTCATTATCAACTTGTAGAATTCTCTGCCACAAGATGTGGTGACAGCCAACAGTCTGGATGGCTTTAAGAGGGGTTTGGATAATTTCATGGAGGAGAGATCTATCAATGGCTACTAGTAGGAGGGCTATAGGCCACCTCCAGCATCAAAGGCAGGATGCCTCTGAGTACCAGTTGCAGGGGAGAAATAGTAGGAGAAAGGGCATGCCTTCAGCTCTTGCTTGTGGGATCCCAAGAGGCATCTGGTGGGCCACTGTATGAAACATGATGCTGGACTAGATGGGCCTTGGGCCTGATCCGGCAGGGCTGTTCTTATGTTCTTGTGTTTTTAAAAGATTTGGGAGGGGGAAAGAGAACTGGGGCTTGGAGCCATTGAGTCAGCTTGGAGAGAAAACTGTCCAGGGAGCAGAGGAGGAAAAAGGATGCTGAGGAACCTGCAGCCAGTCCTCTCAACTAAGGATACCTAAGGATTAGTTTTGGTGCCAGAGAGGAGAGCGAGTCTTGTGGAAGCCAGCATAAATCATCCCCTGTGCTAAGCAAGATCCACCTTGGTTTGTATTTGGATAGGAGACTACATGTCAGCATTATAAGATATTCCCTTTATAGGGCCCGAAGGTCCCAGGTTCACTTCCTGGCATCTCAAGCTAGGGCAGGGTGGGTGACCCTGTAACTTTGTTGAGCTGCTGCAAGTCAGTGTACATAATCCTGAGCTAGATGGACCAACGGTCTGACTTGGTATAAGGCAGCTCCCTGTTCTTAACCGGAAGGCATGAAAGGACTGGCAGAAGAGCAGAGTCAGACAGTAATAAATATACAAACTCCTGCTGTTAGGGAATGCTTATGAGCATGAAATGGCCAACTGCTGTGTAAGAGCCTGGTTCTATATTACAGTCTTCATATCAAAAGTAGCAATGGGTAAGCCAGCATCTGACTGCTCAAAATTCAGAGGCAAGCAGAGAAAACTGGAGAGGAGCATTTCCAGACAAACAAGGAAGCAGGCCTCCTTTCTGTGTTGTTTCTCTTTACCTATTGTTGGAAATTCTCTGTGGTGAGAGAATCCCTTTCTCAATATAGCAGAGTGCACAGAGGCACAAACACAGCGGTAGATTAGTTAGGCATGCGTGTGTGCTGAGAGTAAAGTAACTTGGAGCCAATTGCTAGTTTCAAATCAATATAAAAGGCATTTATTAAGGAACTCCATTCTAGATAGGAAAGTGAGGATTTAGGATCTCTAATCTATCTATCTAAGTGGATGCAGATGGATTCTCCATCTTCTCTGCACATATGGTGCAGGGAGAGAAACTTGCCATGTTGCAAGGTAGGCAGCCAGGTAGCAAGAAGGAGAGAGAGAGAAGGAGGAAGTAAGTTTGAATCCCTGAGATTAGCAATCTACATTTCAAAGGGATAGCATCAGAGCAGTGGAGAAGGGATGACAAATATCTTGACCCTCTAGCCCTCTGACTCACTAGTCTGTCCTCCACTGTCTGAGGCAAGAGACAGCACAAAGTCCTTTAACTTTCCAACACCCCCTCTCGATGTCTCGTGACTCAAAGCGTGTCTCAGTTCACAAGATTCATTTTCTCTCTCAGCTTTTCAAAGCGGGGTCTCGGTAGTGGCTTAGTGAGTATGTCTGCAAGCATTTCATTTGTCGGGCAGTAGATCAGCTTGATTAGTCCATCCTTCTGCAGACTTCTCACTATATGGTACTTCATATCAATATGTTTGGTACTCCTCTTTACATCTTGTTTGGAGAGTTGAATGCAGCTTTGGTTGTCTTCATACACTGGTATGGGCTGTGGTACATCTGTACCTAGGTCCTTCAGTATTTGACACAGCCATTGTATCTCGTGACTGCCCTGTGCAGCTGATACATATTCTGCTTCAGTGGTTGATGATGCTACTATGTCTTGTTTTCTGCTTGACCAGCTTATCGCTCCATCTCCATAGAAAATTATGTAACCACTGGTGGATTTCCTATCTGTTATATCTCCACCCCAGTCTGCATCTACATATGCTTCTAGTTTTGGTTGACTATTAGCTGGCAGCTTGAGCTTAAAGTGTGCAGTACCCTTTAGGTACCTAACAAGTCTTTTCATTGCATTCCAGTCCTTGACTGTTGGTGATGCAGTCTTTCTACAAGGTAAGCCAACTGCTGTGCTGATATCTGGCCTAGTGAGTGTACTAATGTATAAAAGCTTACCCAATGCTTCACGATATCTATGGTTGTCAGATAGTGGCTCAGTTTGATCTTCTTGCTTTATGTAGTTCACTTCCATTGGAGTTGGTGTAGGATTTGCATTTTCCAGTCTGAGCAAGTTTATCAAGTCTTTAATTTTCTGTTCTTGGTTGATGAGGAAACTTCCATCTTTCTCTCTTTGTACTTGAATGCCTAAGTAGTGTGCAGTGTTGCCAAGTTGCTTGACTTCCACTTCTCTGTTCAGATGATGCACTATTTCCTTGCTGTCATCTGGATTTTCATAGGCAAGAATCAAATCATCAACATATGCCAAAATGTAAGTCCATTTGCCATCTATGCATCTCATGTATAGACAGGGATCTGCTTCACTTCTTTTGAAGTTTGCTTGAAGCAGCATATCATTCAGTTTTATATTCCATGCTCTGGCAGCATGCAAGAATGCAGTTTTCACATCTAGGTGTTCAACATACATTCCTTTGCTAGCAGCAATACTTAACAGAGACTTTACTGAGGTATGCTTAAACACTGGTGCAAAGGTTTCATCATAATCTTCTGGTTGTGGTAGCTAGGATATTTCCTCCCATGATGAAGGTTCTGGTTGTTCCGCTGTTCTTGCGAGGTAGGACAGCCTCGGAGCTGGAACAGGTCTGTTTGAGCGCGTTGATCGCCTCACCTCACCCTCTGTGGTCCCTTCCATTACCTCAGGTGCGTCTGGTGGATCTCTGGGGGTCTCTGTGTCGACTGTGGTTGGTTCTGGATCTGCTGTCTCCTCCTCCTCAATTCCTCTGAGATCAGGAAGCATGATCCAGTCATCAGGGTGCTTGGTCTGCTTGCTTCGGTGTACGCCCCCTCTGAAGGTGTAGCTCTTTCATTCTCTTCAAAACACACTGCTCTGCTTATGGTTATCCTGTTGGTGTCAGGATCCAGAATTCTGTAGGCTTCGGATTGTGCTGCGTAGCCTACAAAAATCCCTTTTGTGGCCCTAGCCCCTAACTTAGTCCTTTTTTCCTTTGGAATGTATGAGTAAGCCATGCTTCCAAAGACATGCAGGTGCGTCACAGACGGCTTATGACCATGCCAAAGTTCATAAGGTGTTGTTTCTATAGGCTTTGTGTGCATTCTGTTTTGTATGTATGTAGCGGTCATGATGCCTTCTCCCCAGAATTTCTGTGGGAGGTGTGCCTCACCAAGCATGCATCTTACCATGTCCAGTAGAGTTCTGTTCTTTCTTTCTGCGATTCCATTTTGGGGCGGGCAGTAAGGCACCGTAGTTTGATGCACGATTCCATGTTCTCTCAGGAACTGCTGTGTGGCATAGGACATATATTCTCCTCCATTGCCTGTGCGTAGGATCTTTGGCTTCCAGCCAAATTTGTTGCTCACCATCGCCACATATCCTTTTAATTTCTCCAGCATCTCTGATTTTTCCTTCAGTAAATAAACACACGTGTATCGTGAGAAATCATCTGTTATAGTTAGAAAATATTTTTGATTACCTATGGTTGCTGGTAGTGGTCCAGATATGTCGCTGTGGATCAGATCCAGGGGTTTTTCACTTTTCCTTTCACTCTGCTTTGGAAATGGCTGGTTTACTGCTTTGAACTCAAGACAAGAAACACAGTTAGTTACAATGTCACATGGTACAAAATCAATGCCATTAGCCAATCCCTTTTCTTTCATGTTCTGGATTGATTCAAAACTCCTGTGTCCTAGTCTCCTATGCCAAAGTTGCAAGCAATTCTCATGTAGGCATAATTTAGCAAGGTTCACTTCATTAGGCTCGTATGCCCCAGGTTTGGACTGGGCTGGTCTTTCTCTGTCTGTATTTGATTGCTCTTCCACATGATAAAGACCTTGGGATTCAGAGCCTACAAGGCAAACTTCCCCATTCTGGGTAACAACACATTGTCCATCTTTAATATACAGTTCATAGCCTTGTTGCTCTAGCTTGGATATTGAAATCAAGGAGCTTGAGAAGTCAGGGATATACAAAACATCTTTAAGAAAAAATGGTTTAACAGATCCATCCAGCAATTTGCAATACAAAACTCCTTTGCCTTTCTTCTTGGCTTTAATTGTGGTATTATTGCCCAAATAAACAGTCTCTTCAGGAATATCAAACAGTTCAGTATAGAAACTTAGATTTTTAGAGATATGTACAGATGAACCTGAATCTAAAATAAACTTCTCACCTCCTTTTATTAGATTAACATTATAGTTCTTGTTGAAATAGTTCCTATTGGAATATCTTTCTGTATTAAACTTGAAATCATGGTTATTTCCATTCTCTTTAGTAGAGCTCTTTGTCTGATTCTTGGGACAGTTCGCCACCCTGTGGCCAAATTTGTTACACAGAAAGCATCTAAAAGCTTTACTCCTGGTTGGCCTCATTTCAGCAGCAGTTTCCCGCCTCTCTCTGGGCTGAGTTTCTTTGGCCGCAACGTAGTCAGCTCTCTTTGTATGCAAATGTGAGGGCCCCATGTGGTTTCCTCTTGCAGCATTCCCTCCCCATCTCGGGTTACGTCTGGAATGATCAATTGTTGCTTTAAGAGCAAAGTTACTTGCCAATTCACTTTCACAGCGTGAGCTCAGAAGTTTTCTTCTGCTGGTTTCTGAACTCAACATTTCCACAGCCTTTTCAAAGCTTAGATTGGTGTGGGTTTCCAATTGCCTGATTAAACTGCTATAGCTAGCAGGCATACTTAGGAACAGAGCTTCCAACTTCTGACTCTGTGTAAGTTCCTCTCCTGCTTGTCTAAATTGAAAAAAGAAATCTTCCAACATTCCCACAAAAGTAGAAAAGCAGTCCCCTTCTTTATATTGGAGATCTTGCATTTTCTTGCGTAAATTAAAGGTGTATGCCCACCCTTTTTTCATATGCAAGGAATCTAGCTTGTTTAGCATTTGCTTTGAGGTTCCAAGATCACAAATACTATAAAGCAGATTTTTACTCACGGAAGCTGCGACCATCGCTTGAGCATCTCTGCGCAACCATTTCTCTTTCAGGGCTTTCTCAGCAGCTGTGGTTCCTTCTGGCAGGGGGTCCTCTTCAACTACGTTATGCAGTCCTTCTGCTTTCAGTGCAATCCTCAATCTGGTCTTCCATTCCAAGTAGTTGCCTGCATCCAGGATAGTTAGCTGAGTTTCCCTTCCAGGTAAGTCGCCATCCTCACTGGCTCAAAAAGGCAGTTGCTGTAGATTAGCAATTCAAAGTGTCCACGCTAGATCTCAATGGATCTCCTGGAACAAACCTAACTCTCTAGTTGCAGCACACACAGCTCAAAATACTGGGCTCCCATAACCTGTTGGAAATTCTCTGTGGTGAGAGAATCCCTTTCTCAATATAGCAGAGTGCACAGAGGCACAAACACAGCGGTAGATTAGTTAGGCATGTGTGTGTGCTGAGAGTAAAGTAACTTGGAGCCAATTGCTAGTTTCAAATCAATATAAAAGGCATTTATTAAGGAACTCCATTCTAGATAGGAAAGTGAGGATTTAGGATCTCTAATCTATCTAAGTGGATGCAGATGGATTCTCCATCTTCTCTGCACATATGGTGCAGGGAGAGAAACTTGCCATGTTGCAAGGTAGGCAGCCAGGTAGCAAGAAGGAGAGAGAGAGAAGGAGGAAGTAAGTTTGAATCCCTGAGATTAGCAATCTACATTTCAAAGGGATAGCATCAGAGCAGTGGAGAAGGGATGACAAATATCTTGACCCTCTAGCCCTCTGACTCACTAGTCTGTCCTCCACTGTCTGAGGCAAGAGACAGCACAAAGTCCTTTAACTTTCCAACACCTATTTCATCTCTCTTTTAGCTGCTAATCATCCCTGCTCCTTCTTCCCCCACTGAACCCTTAGGGACTATTAGCCTCTAGAGCAGAGATAGAGAAGCAGAGATAAACAACAGAGGGATGGGGGAAATGGGCTCACACCTCCTGCATGTTTGCTTGTCTCCAGGGGAATCTTTAGAAAGTTCAACCATCAGAGCTTGGCTTATATTTATTTATTTTTCATTTTTCAAATTGGTAGACCACCCCAAATTTCAACTTCTGGGTGGTTTACAACATAAAACAGATTAAAAACGAAAAGCTTAAAACAATTTAAAACCACAGTCCAGTTAAAAAGCTTGGGTGAGAAAAATAAGTCTTTAAGGACTTTTTAAAAACGGTCAGAGACAGGGACGCTCTTATTTCATTGGGGAGCACATTCCAGAGTCTCAGGGCAGCAACAGAGAAGGCCCATCATACTTATAAATTCCCAGGACCTAAGCTGTTTAGGGGTTTATAGAGTATGTATGTATGTATTTATTTATTTATTCAACATATTTTTATACCACCCAAAACATATGTCTCCGGGCAGTTTACAACAAAATAAAAACAGTAAGTAAAACATTAGTTAAAACAAGAACAAAAAGTTTAAAACATTACAACAATTTAAAATTTTTAAAACAATATTTTAAAACAGCATTATAACTATTAAAACAATATTAATTAAAAGCCTGGTTGAACAGATGTGTCTTTAAAGACTTTTAAAAAGCTGTCAGAGATGGGGAGGCTGTTATTTCACTAGGGAGAGCATTCCAAAGCCTCAGGGCAGCAACGGAGAAGGCCCGTCCCTAAGTTGCCAATAGACGAGCCAGTGGCAAATGCAGATGGACCTCTCCTGATGATCTCAGTGGGCAGTGGGGTTCATGATGAAGAAGACGTTCTCTTAAAAACCCAGGGCCCAAGCTGTTTAGGGCTCTATAGGTTATAACCAACACCTTGTATTTTGCCTGGAAACATAATGGCAGCCAGTGTAGCTCCTTCAATACAGGAGCTATATGGCCTCTCCGAGATGACCCAGAGACCAACCTGGCTGCCGCATTCTGGACCAACTGTTATAACCAGCATCTTGCCTGGAAACATATTGGTAGGACGCGAGAGTACTTTTAGTATAGGAGTAATATGGCATCTCCTAGATGACCCAGAGACCAACCTGGCTGCCACATTCTGTACCAACTGCAGTTTCTGGACTACGTACAAAGGCAGTCCCATACACAGTGTATTGCAGTAAAGAAGTCTGGAGGTTACCAGCATTTTTACCAATGTTCTGAGTTCGTTTATCTCAAGAAACAGAAACAGCTGGCATATCAGACAAAGCTAATAGAAAGCACCTCTGGCCACCACCTCAGTCTGGGACACCAAGGAGAGGTTTGGACCCAGATGCACCCACAGACTGTGTACCTGTTCCTTCTGGGGATGAGTGACCCCATCCAGAACCAGCAGATCAAACTCATTTCCTGAGTTCCAGCCATGCACAATAAGTATCTCTGTCTTATCTGGATTCAGTCTCAGTTTATTATCCCTCATCCAGCCCATCACCGTCTCCAGGAAGGCACTTAGGAAGGTTATGCCTTCTCCTGATGACGTTGACATGGAGAAATAGATTTGGGTGTCATCAGCATACTGATAACACCCTGTACCAAATATCCTGATGATCTCTCCCAGTAGATTCATGTAGATGTTAAAAAAATGTTGTTGCTGCTGCTGCTGCTATTATTATTATTATTATTATTATTATTATTATTAATTCAATTTCTATACTGCCATTCCAAAAATGGCTCAGGGTGGTTTACACAGAGAAAATAATAAATAAACTAGCTGAACCCGCATAGAGCATCTGTGCGGTAGTTTACTTCCTTTTGGGGTTTAGTTGGGATAATTTGTTTGGCTGGTCCTCCCTTTGTAGCCTTGCATTGCACCCTGTTCCCCTCTCCCCCGCAGCTCTCTCACTCGCTCTGTCCCCCCCCCACAACAGCTCACTTGCTCACTCTGCCCCCCCCCCACAGCTCTCTCGCTTGCTGCTGCCCTCTCCAGCTCTCTCGCTTGCTGCCACCACCACCCCCTGGCTCTCTCACTTGCTGCCACCCCCGGCTCTCTCACTTGCTGCCACCCCCAGCTCTCTCGCTTGCTGCCACCCCCCGGCTCTCTCGCTTGCTGCCACCTCCGGCTCTCTCGCTTGCTGCCCCGCCCGGCTCTCTCGCTTGCTGCCGCCCCCCTGGCTCTCTCGCTTGCTGCCGCCCCCCTGGCTCTCTCGCTTGCTGCCGCCCCCTGGCTCTCTCGCTTGCTGCCGCCCCCCTGGCTCTCTCGCTTGCTGCCACCCCCCGGCTCTCTCACTGTCAAGGTCTGGCCCAAGGCCAGCGAAGTACACGGCTCGGCTGCTTGCTGTGGGTGAATGACAATTGTTGAAACTCAGCAATGAGTGGGAGTCAGAGGCTCCAATTTATGGAGCCAGTCGAAAGCTCCCAGGTGTCAGGATTTACGGCTTGTCAGCCTTCGATAACAGGCGCTTGCTCCTCCGCACCGCCTCCAGTTGTGACCTGCATTTGAAACACCTGCGTTGCTGTGGCGTCGGTGGAGCTCCGATGCCTAAATCATCCCCCGATTGGTCGCTGACATTTTCTGCTGGTTCAGGCTGTTGAGTCTGTTCTGAACTGTCAGCTAATTCCACTGCAGTCGGGCTCTGCCCTTCAGACATTCCAGACTCGGCTGAAATGCCGACAGCTTCCCTTTCTTCCTCGCTGTCAGAGCTAGGGGACATGACACTCACTTGCTGCCACCCTCCGACTCTCTCGCTTGCTCTGTCCACCCCACCGTCTCTCTCTCTCTCTCTTTTCTTAAAGGCAGCTCTTTGTGTTCACAGTTCCCAGCATTGTAGGCAATGCTGACCCACACAGTTCCTTTTTTTGGTGGGATGACTGGGGCCATTGGTTCCCCCTTTTTTGGCACGGGGGGGGGCAAGAAGACTGTCTGGGGTTTTTTGGGGGGGGACTGCCAGTGGCTGGACCACACTGTCCTTTTGTGGTTTGTTTGTTTGTTTGTTTGTTTGTTTGTTTGTTTTTGAAGGGGTGACTGGGAGCTGAGGGTTTTTTGTTTTTTGGTGATGTGGGGTGTGGAAGACTGGCTGGGGTTTTGTGGGGGGTGGAACAATGGCACTGGGTTTTTCTTTTTGGGCGGGAAGGTCAGCAGCGCATCCTCGCAGTCCCAATGGTTTTTAGCTGCTCCTTACCTCCCAGCGATTTGGAATTCCGTTCCGTCGTTTACCTGCCAGCCGCCCCCTCTCTGTGGTCCATTTCCTCTGCCTTTCCTTTCCATTCCCCGAGTCTGCTGATTCCCACCTCCCTCGCTGCTGCTCCCTCCCCAGGCAATGGTTCCTCCTTTCCTCCTTTTTTCTTCTGTCTCCTGAGTCTGCTGATTCCACCTGCCTCCCTAGCTCGCTGCCGCTCCCTTCCCAAGGCAATGGCTTCAGGCATCCGCACGGCTCCTCAATTCAGTCGTCCATAAGCAAATTATATATATACATATAGATAAGATGGCTCCCTGTCCCCAAAGGGCTCACAATCTAAAAAGAAACATAAGATAGACACCAGCAACAGTCACTGGAGCTACTGTGCTGGGGGTGAATAGGGCCAGTTACTCTCCCCCTGCTAAATAAAGAGAATCACCATGTTAAAAGGTGCCTCTTTGCCAAATTAGTAGGGGTGATGGAGTCCTGTGGGACACCATATAAAAGTTCATGTTTTGAAGAACAACAGTTTCCAAGGGACACCATCTGGAATCTGCCTGAGAGGTAGGAGCAGAACCACTGCAAAGCAGTGCCTCCCACCTTCAGATGCTCCAGAAGGATACTATGTTTGATAGTACTGAAAGCGCGATCTAAAAGGACCAAAAGAGTCACACTCCTTCTGTCAGTTTCTAATTGGAGATCATTCATCAGGCCAACCATGGCAGTCTCCACCCCATAGCCTGCTCGAAAGCCAGTTTGAAATGGATCTAGATAATCTGTTTCCTCCAAGACTATCTGGAGCTTGGAGGCCATGACCCTCTCAATTACCTTGCCCAGCCATGGAAGGTTGGAGACAGGTCTATAGTTGCTTAACGCTGAGAGATCCATGGTAGAGTTCTTCAGAAGAGGTCTCATGATTGCTTCCTTAAGGCAAGGAGGCATCCTGCCCTCCTTCAAAGAAACATTTATAATATCTACCAGGCCTTCTACAACACACCCACACACCCGCCATCAGATAGTATAAGCCATGTCAGACAAGGATTGAGAGAACAGGTGATAGGCCATTCCATTCCAAGCAGCTTGTCCACATCCTCAGGAGTCAAAAACTGAAACTGATCCAGCCCAACCACATAAGAGGAGTTGCTGGACACCTCTTCATCAGACACTAGAATAATTGTGGAGTCTGAGTCTAAATTGGCCCGAATATGAGATATTTTACGCACAAAAAACTCATTATGAACATCACAGTGGGTACTTGATGGTTCCAAATTCTGACTCAAGGGAGGAGTGGTACATACAAGCCCTCTCACAATCCAGAACAACTCAGCTGGATGTGAGTTTGTGGATGCAATAGGGGCAGAAGAGAACTGCTTCTTTGTCATATGTATTGCCTGTGTATTTTATGTGGCTAAGTCAGACACATAAAGTACCTGAAAGTAAGGTGTATACAAGCTCTAACTTTATGTCATTATTTCACATATTTCACAAGCAGTAATATTATCGAAGGTTTGTCTTGGAAGATGTCAGTTGTAACTTTCACGTTCCTAACATTGCACAACCCATCTCAACTCATAAATTATTTCTCATTAAATAAGCAACATCATTTTTTAATGAATTTGCTTCATGTTCATCCATATACTTGCAAATGCTCATGCAGGGAGACCCAGAATATCCTTTTTCGCTCTCAGCAGTCAATAAAGCTTTAGCTTAAATATAAACACTGTCATTTTCTGTGATGACATCTTCCTATGTATCTTTGTGCCTAGATATATATTATATCTGTCAGACATGTATTGTCTAAAATATAATGTGTGCATGGTGGGTGGAACCCCACAGGTCATTTTCACACTTTTTTAGTGGCTGCATCCTGACTTATAATGCACGAGTGCTTTATGGGAGCATGGCATAAGCCTTGACACAACTCCCCCATGTCCCCTGAGCACACTGACCCTCAGTGACAAGTTTCCAATTGTAGGGAGCCCTTCCAGAGTGAGGAGAGTGCGAAACTCTAATGGCTCGTGCACTACTGCACCCTAACTGAGCAAAGAGGCACCTTTTAAAGTGGTGGTTCTCTTGTATTTAGCAGGTGGAGAGCAACTGTCCCTATCAACCCCAGCACAGCATCCGTGATTGTTGCTGATGTCTACTTTGTGTTTCTTTTTAGATTGTGAGCCTCCTGGTGTCAGGGAAGCAACTTTATTTTATTTTATTTACTTATTTATAAGAACATAAGAATGGGCCTACTGGATCAGGCCCAAAGCCCACCCAGTCCAGTACCCTGTCTCACACAGTGGCCCACCAGATGCCTCTGGGAAGCCCACAAGCAAGAGGTAAGGGCATGCCTCTCTCCTGCTGTTGCTCCTCTGCAACTGGTATTCATAGGCACCTTGCCTCTGAGGCTGGAGGTCATTTATTTTTCTACGTAAACCGCTTTGGCAACATCTGTTGAAAAGCAGTATATAAAAAGCAGTATATAACCCCTGCTAACTTGGCAAAGAGGCACCTTTTAACATGGTGATTCTCTTTATTTAGCAGGGGGAGAGTAACTGGCCCTATCCATCCCCAGCACAGTACCTCCAGTGACTGTTACTGGTGTCTATCATATGTTTCTTTTAGATTGTGAGCCCTTTGGGGACAGGAATCCATCTTATTTATTTATTATTTCTCTGTTTAAACATCCCTGAGCCATTTTTGGAAGGGTGGTATAGAAATAGAATAAATAAATAATAATAATAATAATAAATATTCATAATCATAGTTGTAGAAAGCAGGGTCCCAATCACACATAGGGTAGCTTCACATGATCTGCACAAGTGTGTGCTCCCATCGGGTAAGCCATTCAAACCAACGAAAGTACAGTTCGTTTGGAAGCCAACAATAGCCTGACATCTGTAACCTACATTAGAAATTGGACAGAGAATGTCAGGTGAATGTCAACAGTCTGGAATGTCCTGTCTGGCTTGTAATGGGCTGGATTGTCATGTCTGGCTTGGGAAATGGACTTTGGCATTTTCAGATTACACACCTGCCAGGAGCATTCGTTCCCTAGGAACCAGACTTGAAGCAGAGCATGTGAAGACGCCCATAGGCTCTCTTCTGGCCTTCATTTGGCCTCCATGCATGGAAGTCAGGTGCAGGGACAGCACATTTTTGTTCATTGTTTAAAACAATTGTAAATTGCTTTCCATCCCTTGGCAGAAAAGTGATACAGTATATAAATGCAAAACCAACAGACAAAGATGTGATCCCCACCCCTTCTGCATGCTGAAAAAAGTTCTGAAAAGGGCTATAAACATATTGCATTCTATCAGTGATAAGTAGGCAGATTGTAACAAACTGGAACATGCCATTTTAGAGGACAGTGATTGGTGATTCTGTGTCTGGTTGTGAAAATGTTTTTCTTAAAGTTTGCAAAAATTTGTAAAATTTTGTTAAAAATACACAATTCTGACTCCCTGAACTATATATAGTGATGGAGAGATTTTAAATAATGTTTTCGGGGTGGGGACTGAAACGTTTCAAATATCTATAACATATGTCATTCATCTGGCAGCAATTGTTTTCTTTTTTCAATGCTTTGGAATTACCTGACAATATTACTATCACTATTTTGTATTATACTATTATGCAGTCAATGCGGTCGTCCGTAAGTGAATTAGATAGATAGATAGATAGATAGATAGATAGATAGATAGATAGATAGATAGTCAGAGTTAGATGTGAAATAAGACAGCAATAGATAGTATGGAACAATCAACCAAACTATCTGGGCTGGGCACAGAGCATCTGTGCCTCCAGATGGCCCACCCACCTCCACTGCCTTTTTCTCCCGCACCCCCCGCAACCCGCCTGGCTTTCTGGCTGGCCGGCTGGCCCACTTCTCGTCCCCCTGCACTTTCTGGATGGCCGGCTGGCCCACTACTTCTCTCCCTCGCCCGCTCCTCGGGGGGGGGCACACTTTCTGGCTGGTGGGCCAGCTGGAAAGCCAGCCTATCACCTCCTCCTGTCCACCCTCCAACTCCCGGCAGCTGCCGCCTCCTCCTCCTCCTCCTCCCAGCAGCCAGCCTGGTCTGCCGCCACCTCCTGCTCCTTCCCATGTCCAGGCCGGCCCGCCGCTGCCTCCTGCCATCGCTATTTTCTCCCCTGTTGCTATCCTATCCAGAGCTGCCCATGAACTCTCGTGAGAGCTGCCACACATGGGATTAGCGACGGGTACGTTTAAGAGAAATCTATAGATGATTACTCACAAGGATGTTTGTTACATTATGAAAAAAAATGTAATAGGTGGCTTGTTATTGTGCTTATCCAGTGCCAATATTGTAAGGTAAAGTTGCTGATGTTTCATCATAAAAAAAAGATTGTTGTTGGCAGGTGAAAGTCTGTGAAAGCTGATATCACTGTGGTTCTTCTCTGCTTATATATAACAGAGTTATATATAACTCTGAGAGAGTTTCAGTTGCATTTCCAAGAGATGTCAGTTTCTTAGAAACTCAGCATTGACTTATTTAATAGCTTTGTCAACTATAAAATGATCTATTATGATGTCAGCAAATATAACAAAGTTATTACAGAAAAGGAGCACTAGATCTAGGTTCAGGCTGATACTCAAGTTCATGTTATTGCACAAACTGGCATAACAAACATGGTTTAATTTTCAGGGTGTGTACAAAACCAATTTTTCTGGTTCAGCTCAAGTCCGAACTGGACCTGTACATTTGAGGAGGTCACTAACATGGCCTTCACGCATACGATGAGGCCTGAACTGAGCCAAGGAAAGTTCGAACCTCTATGCGCTACTTTTGGTCACTTCCAGTCCGAGGACTGGACGGGCGGCAGGAACGTACACGGCTGCCCTGCCGGATCAGTTTTTAAGTGAGTGCTGGTGAGTGAAATGCAGCGGGGGGGGGGTGTAAGTGCACCCTCCCTCACCCTTAAAGTTATCTCCCCTACCTTCGAACCCTTCATACTGCCCGGTGTTTAAACCTGTTCAGAGGCCCATAAACGTGCCGCTGAACAGGTTCATGCACATCCCTACTCAGAACCTGTCAAGCTGAGCTCAGCCCAAGCTGGCTTGCACACCCCTATTTAATTTCCCATTTTTAGTTGTATGATTTCATGAATTTCCTGTGCTCTTTTCCCTACCCCTTGCAATCCCAGCCCCATAACTAGGTTTAGAGTTATTTATTCATTCTCTGAAATGTAACCATGTATTGACTGTCTTGCCCTTTGTATTCTTTCCGTAGCTTGACTCAGACTGACTCATCCCTTCTCATGGCCCTGGGAGCTATTTGAAAGATCTGGAATGCGCAGCCATCAAATCGGTAAAATATGAAAAGGTGAAAGCTGTAGAGCTTCTCTCAACCATCTCTCAGAAAGCCATGACAGGAATAGAAATTCAGTTGAATATACATGTGAAATCGGGAACAGGAGAGACAGGGAAAAGTACAGCAGAATCAAAAGGATGAAGCCACCATACTAACTCAACTTTTGACAAGACACTGCAACTGCCAACACTGAAACATGCTTGTTAGGTTATAATATTTTATCTTTCTTCACTATAATACCACACCATTATCTGACTTCTCGTCAGAGCACATGTTTCATGTACAGAAAATGAAACAAACATGTGCACATCCTTAGGTTTCTCTCATATATATATATATATATACACACACATATATACAGTGTATATATATATATATATATATATACAGAGTGTGTGTGTGTGTGTGTGTGTGTGTGTATATATACACACAGTATATATACAGCCTGTCATTGGTTCAATGCCACTCTGTACTGTAGGGATGCTTCTAAAATTCCCTGCATCAAAATTTCATGTGCACATTTGAGTGCATTGATAAAACACTGTGGAAAGCAGGGTTTGTCATGAACCCCACCACCTTTTGAGATCATCAGGAGAGGTCCGTCTGCAGTTCCCACCGGCTCTTCTGGTGGCTACTCAGTTTTCTCAGCTGCTGCCCCAAAGCTTTGGAACACACTGCCTGCTGACATAAGAGCCTCCCCATCTCTGACAATTTTTTAAAAATCTTTAAAGACACATCTGTTCACCCAGGCTTTTAATTAAATATACCATTTTAATCGTTTTAACATTGTTTTAAAATATTGTTTTAAGGTTTTAAATTGTTGTAATGTTTCAACTTTTTGCTGTCATTTATTTTAACCAATCTTTTAATTTCTCTATTGTCATTTCTTTGTGTTAACTAATGTTTTAACTTTTCTGTTGTCATTTTTTTTTTTAAACTGCCCAGAGACGTAAGTTTGGGGCGGTATAAAAACATGTTAAATTAAATTCATTCATTCATTCATTGAACATGACTGGACATATAGCTGTATCACTACTTTTGTGTGTTGAGTCAGCAATGCCTAGTAGTGCATGTTTGCATCCAGTAGCGGCTGGTTCGGGTGCTACTGGGGGCGGCGGCAAGAGGTACCTTTAAGAAAACAGTGGGGCAAAGCTTGAAGAACCTGTGATGAGACTATTCATTTGCATCTTCTCTGCTTTCCCACATCACCTATGTCCTATGGCTGCTCCAAGCTACAGCGTGCCTCCCAGTACTCTCTGTGGCAGGGGATTGGCTACACCACTCACCTGGCCACCAGCAGAGGGGATCAGTTCTGCGGAAGCCAGGTGAGCGGTGGAGCCAACCCCCTACTTCAGGGAGTGCTGAGTGGCGCGCTGCAGTTTGGACCTGCTTGCAAATGCTGCTGGACGGGAGGGAAGCACCTTCTAATTTATGCTTAAAGGTGCCTCTTGCCACCGCCCTGGTTGCGCCTGCACCAACCTCTACTGTTTGCATCATAAAGCACACAAAAGCAATATTGATGCAATTATAGTTATGCTTATATGGAGACTGCTTTTTTGCAGTGTTTTATGCCTGTGCACATTGTGACATAGGTGATGTGGGAAAGCAGAGAAGAGGCAAATGAACTGAGGAAACTGGAAGCTAGCATTGCCAATGGTCCCTCATTATGCGGCATGTCCCACCTTATGCAGGATGTCCCACATTAATGAAATGGAGGAAATAATCTCATCACAGTTTCTTCAAGCTTTGCCCCACTGTTTTCTTCATTTCCCACTACCAAAAAGCCACTTGCGTAACAATTCTGCACTCAAGACGATTTTTCACCTGGACCTTTTCCACAACTGGCTTTCAGCCCATATCTCCTCCGGAATGGAGTGGGTGCATTCACCTATTGTGCAGATTTACCTCCCAAGTCCCTGCAAGCTATTGGGGAGCACTTCACACACCATTTGGGTTTTTCACTGCTTGTTAGAGTGCAACCTGATTTATCTCAGAGGTTAAAAAAATGCACTTTTGGCAACAAATTTTTTGGATAGCTTTGTTTGCAGTAAAGCCTCGCAGAAAAGTCACGGTAAAGCCTGCTATGCAGAGAACTCCCTGGAGGTGGCATGACTATGGCAATGGAGTGGCAACAGTGCAGCCCTGCTGTAGAGAAAGAGTCCAACCTTCCATCCTGACTCTAAAGGATCAAGTATCTTTTAGCACCTTCGCTGGATAGCTTGTGGTTGGAGCTGCACATCAGAGCATAGGATCAGCTCTGCTAAACAGTTACAATCTGGAGCACAACTTTTCTTGATGCCATCAAACCTACAGCACCCTAATATCATTTAGTATGTCCAAATACTTCTAGAAGATATTGTCCGGAAGATATCGGCTGACATGCTGCACAATGGTACATCAGCAAATTGTGCAAATGCAAAATGTGTGCAAGTGATGTTATGTGAGTAAGCCCACTGAAAATAATGGGCTTACCCTTGTGTAATTACATTTGTGCAAATTTTGCATTTGTGCAAATTTTGCATTTGTGCAAGTTGTGTACACGCAGTGTTATTAGGCGGACATACGACTGCATAGTATGTCAGCCACTGTCTAGAAGATACTGAAATCTGTTGTGGGTCCAGAGGGGGAGCGAAGGGCTTGCGATGGTGGATGGACTGGGTCCAGCATGTTAGAACAACCCTCTACACATATATTCTGCTAGCAATCTTTTAATTGACAGGGAGCTGACAGTGACCATAGCAGGATGACCTTGCCTCAGTTCCTTTGCACAGGCAAAGCACCCTCCAGCTATTTCAGGCAGAATCGCACTATTCACTGCTGGAGCTATTCATATGGCAGGATGAGTGACCTAGGCAAATAAAGTATATTAAATGTACTACTAAGCCTTCAGTTCAAATATTGGAGCTTGACTGACATGTGGTTGGTAATAATGTAGGAAGCAATGATGGAATGGTGTGCGTAAGGAACCCATATGTCAAATCTGCAAGAGGCTAAATGTCATTGAAACTGAACGATAAAGATAGAAACCTACTGTTGGGGGTGGGGGGAGAAGCCGCAAGGTTGAGATGAAACTGCATGAAGCATGAGGCTCATTAGATGAGACACAGTTCTGGCAACAGCAATGTTAGAGCTGAAGGTTATTTTCAAAGTGCAGAGGTTGTAGATCTGATACAGGCCAAGAGGTTTGTGAAGCCATAATGTGACCCTGGGGCTGCAACTCGTATTGATCCTATGTAAATGAAATTATTGAAAAACAGATCAGGTTATTGCACAAGGATTTGAAAAGAACAGGAAAGAGAGAACAAACGAGACCGCGGGATAAAAGTCAGGAAAGGAGTTGGTTTCAGTGGCTTTCTATGAAATCCCTGAAAGGCGCCTTCTTGTGTGTCTGAAGAGATAAGCGATACAGGAGCTCTGTAGCACGGAAGTTTTATCCAGGACTAGCTGTACTCAAACATTTGCCAGTATCAACAACAAAAAGCATCCTTACCTGGAAAGTCACCAGGATATTTGCTAAGCTTCTGCCTTCGCTGTCGAGGCAGCTCTTACAACGAATATTTATATAACGCTTTTCAACAAAAAGTTCCCAAAACAGTTCACATTTATACACACACACATACACACACTTTGATTTATATATCGCCCCGCTCAGGGCAGTTTACAATACTATATAACTGTATAACAACTGTATATATAGAGAGAGATGGATGGCTCCCTGTCCCTAAAGGGCTCACAATTTTTAAAAAGAAACATAAGATAAGACACCAGCAACAGCCACTGGAGGGATGCTGTGCTGGGGCTGGATAGGGCCAGTTGCTCTCCCCCTGCTAAATAAAGAGAATCTTAGCTATATCTGACTGTGCTCCCTATAGACGTTCACTGTTTAACATCTCTACCAGCCTTTAAAAGAGCCCTTAAGACACATTTTTGTAGCCAGGCTTTTAGTAACCAATGAGCCCTTTCTCACAGGCAGTGAGAAAGGGCACAGGGATTGCCTACCCAGATGATTACCAGATACTGCAGGTAGCTCAGAGGATTGGGGTGCCAGGACGGGTTGCCCCACCTCCAAGTGCACAGTGCATTATGGGGATTCCCCTTCCCCTCCCAGATGCTGGCCTGGAGCCCCACAGTCTGCCAGCCCTGGCTGCAAGCAGCCATGTCTGGAAGGGCGGTATATCTATCAATCAATCAATCAATCAATCAATCAAATAAATAAAATGTCTAGCAGACAATCACAATCCTGGCAGTACACACTCGCAAGCAAAACCGGGCTGGGCTTCTTTAGTTCGGTTTTGCCTACACGTGAATCGTTTCTTTGAATGTTTTAAATGCTTTTAACAGTTTGCTTAATTTTGTTTCTGTGTTTATTTTTGTAACCCGCCTAGAGCAGTGGTTCCCAAACTAGGAGCCTCCAGATGTTGCTGAACTACAACCCCCCTGTAGCTGGGGCTGATGGGAGTTGTAGTTCAGCAACATCTGGAGGCTCCCAGTTTGGGAACCACTGGCCTAGAGCCTTTGGAGTCAGGTGATATATTAAATAAATAAAATAAGATCTCAACCTGTGGGACAAATCTCCATTTTAATTCCAGGTCACTGTCAGGAATAGTGATATAGTCCTAACTACTCTCAGCTTGGGTGCTTCAGCTTTGGATCTATTTATGCAATGCTCCTTCAGTCTGTTAGATACCTCAACACTTGTCATTTCAGACAGAATGCTCAGAGGCTCACTTGCACATTACTTGCACAGAATGAAACAATGGCATCACACCAGAGTGTGAAAGGCACTGCTGGTGGCTAACCATTCCACTACTGTATAGTGGAATGAAGTGATTTCAGTTCTTTAAAAACAGACAAGATCATACGGCCTTTGGCATTACTGAGCATCTGTGGAAAGGATCCATGATAGTTCCAGCCTTCTTCCACTTCCTTTGTGTAACCCAAATAGTTCCTCATCTGCATAATTATTTTGGAAACAGAAGTGTGTGTCATTTGGAATGATGGTCCTCTGCACTGTATACTGCAGAAATATCTGAGACTACTATAATGATTTTTTTTTAAAAAGGAAATCATGCACCCTTTGATGGCTGAGCATCTAGAGGAAGAATCTATTATTGTTCCAGGAAATATGAGTCACAAGGATCAAGTGACTGGGTTGAGTTGGGTTAGTTAAATGCCTGCTGCATGGATAACCTGGCTACTCTGTTTCCCTAAGAAATAAGGAAAAGAACAGGGGGGAAATGGCAACACACATATATTATACTGTCGCAGCTTGCTGGCAGCTGAAGACATTGCGGACTTCTGCCATCTGCTGGGACATGAGGAAATGAAGAACAGCTTCTTCTTACTATGTTAATCTACCTTCTTCTGGCATAGGGTTGGTGTCTAGAACGGCTTCCCTAACCTATTCACTAAAAATAGTGAGGTAGGGCACTGTGGGTAAGCAGCAGCAGAGATTTCTCTGCACAATCTGCAACGTCTGAGGTCATAGAAGAAGAGTCAGGGCATGACAGTGCTCACATTATGGGGGGAGGGGCACAGCCATCTTCACTTTTGGGACAACCCCCTTACCTACTGTTTTTCAAAGGCTGCAGGCTGGTCTAAAACTGGTTGGAGTCTAAGAATGAAGCTTGTGGGTTTAAGTGCCCCCAATCCGTTTTCCGCAGAATCCGAGCACTGAGCCACGATCTTGTGTGAGTGAACAGTGGTTGGGGGCAGTGTTCTATTATTTTTCATCTGTGTGCGGGATGAGTTTTGTTCTGGGCAACAGTATCAAGGCAGTGCATGCATTCAGAGTGGGGCATTCCTGATTCAACATGAGCGAAATCTAAAATTTACTGAGCGGACATCAAAAAAACTTGTGACTGCGTGCACATGTGCACACCTTAGAGGGAAGACTGGTTGGGGGAGGGTAATCTGGAACAATGTTGGGTGGACAAAGGGTTAAGCACCCCATCCCTGCTGGCTGCCATTTCCAAAAAGATTTCAGAGCTCTTTTGCATGCACTTGGACATAACAGCAAGAAGTGAGCCTACCAGTTTCATCATGAGGGTGAGAGACTTTGTGGTGATATTTCTCAATGGGCACCCAACCACCGGCAAGTACTTACCAAGTAGGTGCGAGAGGAACTGGAGATCGCAGGGAGCACACATTCCTCAGGCGTGATGTCTGAACCCACACAAGTCTGATTTCTAATGCATTACCTAATTCACCTTCGTTTTTATAGACTTTGTCAAGCTGACTTCAAATCCTGGTTACAGAAGTTGGCTTGAAGTCAGAAAAACAAAGGCAGAAGTGGGTAACCACCAGACTTGGGTGGGTTAAGTTGTTGTGCTCTACAGGCACATGCACTCCCCAATTTTTTTTTATATCTACTGGGTAACAACATTTATATACCGCTTTTCAACAAAAATTTCCAAAGCAGTTTACATAGTCAAGTCATGTTTATTTACGGTCATAGACCAAAATTAGCAGTTTACATAGAGAATGAATGAATGAATGAATGAATGAATAGGGATCCCTGTCCCAAAGGGCTCACACAACCTAAAAAGAAACACAAGATAGACACCAGCAACAGTTACTGGACGTACTGTGCTGGAGGTGGATAGGGCCAGTTACTCTCCCCCTACTCAATAAAGAGAATCACCATGTTTTAAAGGTGCCTGTCCCCAGTTAACAGGGAACAGGGACCCACTGCTAAGTACTCACAGGCAATTGTGTGAATCCACCCAATGTGAAAATGCATTGTACACATCCTTAGACTGGGCTCTGGGGTATGATGAGCTCCTGAATTTAATTGTGTGAGAGGTGGGGACTATCCCTGAAGCTGATCCACTGCTAGTTCAGTCGAGAGTAGACCAACAGGATAACTAACTTAAGTCCATTGAAGAGATTATGTCCCACTGAAGAGAGTGGATTAGTTCTCGTTGAATAGGAACCAATTTTCTTCTGTTTTTCACTAAGGTATCTGATCTTTTTGTTGGTAGTAATTGTTTTTTGCTGTTGGACTTTCATGCCTCCACAGAGAGCCTGATTTTCCTTTCCCATTGTATTTGCTTCCTTTCCAATCATATTTATTATCACCTTAAATCATATGTTTAAATGATCATCAGATGTCATATAAATGGATGGCATTCAAGTACTGAAACGGAAATGTGCTTTTTAATAGCCTATAAAAAAGAGTTTCTCTTCAGTACAGGCGCATTGAGTCTAGTATATTTTGTCTTTATTTTTCCCCAGCAGCTTTTAGTGTGATAGATAAACACAACAAAAAGCAAGAGAAAATGATGCTTTCAGAAAGCCAATGAACAACGCAATAGTTCTCTGCCTGCCGGCGGACAAAGAAGTCTATGAAGTTTTGCTTCTATTCTCTGAATGTTCACTGTTCAGAGGCCTTATCTTCCTTTTATTTTGCTGTTTTATTTTTCACATATAGCCCCAAGTTTGCCACATTCAAAATGAAAAGATGGGAGATGAAAGCCCAAGGACAGTTACATAACCTAAGAAAAGTCCTGCTGGATCAGACCCAAGGCCCATCAAGTCCAGCATCCTGTTTCACACAGTGGCCCACCAGATGCCACTGGGAGCCTACAGGCAGGAGTTGAGGGCATGCCCTCTCTCCTGCTGTTACTCCTCTGCAACTGGTACACAGAAGCATCCTCCCTTTGAGGCTATAGCTCACAGACTAACAGCCATTGATAGACCTGTCCTCCATGAATGTATCTAAACCTCTCTTAAAGCCCTCTTTTTAGCCAAAGGTTGAGTCTAACCCACTTATGTGGAAAGAATAGATATCATAGCAGAATAGCAAAACCTTGTGCAAACAGCATGGTGTATGGATAATCAACATGTAGAGGAAGAAGCAGAGACATTCAGTCTTGTGAACCTTCAACTGTAATCTGAAGTGGTACAATGCAGATACAGGACTATCGCCTCAGAAAGAACTAGGCTCCTGTAAAGCTAAATGGCTGAAGATCCACTAGTGGGAATTCTGCACGCTCATCATAGAAGCTATGATCAAATCCTCTTATAAAGAATCCCTGTTTCTAGCCTATTAGCAGAAGTTGCTTTGTATCTTGGGAGCTTTATCATGTGCAATTCTGGAAACTCAAAGATAAGCTCAAATATGACTCCAGAGAGTCCATCCCTTGCAAATTGTATAGAAAGCAATGCAGTTTTCATTCCACTCACAGGTCTGCAACCTTTCCACACAGAAGTCTGAAAGCTTTCACACAGTTCAGACCTAGAAGTGTTGCCTCTGATCTACATTAGATACATGTTATGACTAAGGCTGCAGTCCTTTGCATGTTTGCACATAATTAAGTCGCATTGAACTGAGTGAGACTTACTGCTGAATAAGTATTCACAGGATTGTGGTGCAAGTCCAAAGGAAAGCAATGGGCCTTAAGTTAGTCATGAACCATTTCTAACTTGTTCCTTTCATTTCAATAGGACATAATCCAGTTATGGCTAATTTAGGTAGATCAGGGCTAAAAATTTGTAAGCCTATGCATACGTATATAGCAGTAAACCCACAAAACTCAGTGGGACTTACTTATGAGTAAACATGCATAGGATTGGGCTGCACAGCAAATTCCTCTGTCAGCAAAAGAATGATTGCATTCATAAGTCCTGCTTAATATTGGGTTCATAAACTGATTATAATGCTTAGCATTCACAGAGGCTCTCCACACGAGCAGTGTGTAGAGCTAAGGGTTTGGTCGGGAGAGCAGGTTTGGCCTGCTCTCCCCGCACATGAGCACTCTGCCCTCCCTGGGCAGCCGAACTGGCCGCCCACATGATTACCAGGTCCATCATGGAGCCAGTTGGAGCAGCAGGGATCAGGGGCCACCCAGCCCCTAGGAATGCACAGGGCATTCTGGGGAGCTCCCCCAATGCTGGGAGGCTTATTGTTGCTTCCCAGTCGGGGGTCTCCTCATGAGCTGCTGTGGCATGGAGCCACGCTGCAGTGACTCATGATCAGGAAAGTGGGGTTAGCGGACTGCTCGCTCCACTAACGTCATTTTAGAGGAGGACGAATTAAGTGGACCTCACGACTGCTGGAAAGTGGGCTGGGCTCCCTTAGCCTGCTTTCCAGCAGTCGCAAGAATAGCCTCATAGAGTGCTTCAGACTACTCAAAATGTTTCTCAACAATCCATATATATATATTATTATTATTATTTTATTGCAGATGGGAGGGTGAGGCTGACCTACTGCCATCTAGTGAATGAATGGCAGAGGCAAGATTTGACCCACATGAACTAAGGATATATGTGCAATCATCCACTAAAGTAAAGTAAAGTTGTGCCATTGAGTCGGTGTCGACTCCTGGCGCCCACAGAACCATGTGGTTTTCTTTGGTAAAATACAGGAGGGGTTTACCATTGCCTTCTCCTGCGCAGTATGAGATGATGCCTTTCAGCATCTTCCTATATTGCTACTGCCCGATATAGGAGTTTCCCGTATTCTGGGAAATACACCAGTGGGGATTCGAACCAGAGAAACATAATATAAATGTGAAATGTTTTTCTTTTCCTTTTTAAAAATTTTTAACTTACAATTTTAATGGTTAGGGCATTCTATTTTGCAGTCACTTTATTACTTTGGGTTTTGCAACAAATGCAAAACTAAAATAACCAAACAACCCCCCCATAATATAGAGTTATTAGACTTCATGTAGAGGGTGGGAGGGGGCTATTATAAAATGTGTTTGGTGATTAATTAAGCAATTTATGGCCACAGTGAGTTACTCATCTTCCCTACCCCTTTTCTTTGTGCTCTTTCACAAGTGTTCAACACATTTTCATTTACGCCCCCCCCCCCGAGTACTAATAATGTATTTGTTTTATTTATTTGATTATATCTGGAAGAGTCAGTATGTTTATATCCAAATACTTTTGGACACTGTGTTCTGACTCTTCCCACCTATGAAATGCATTAAAAGAGTTGCTTGTTCTCCAAAGGAAAACCTTCTCTAAGATATTCCTCCATATACACCAAGATCTTCTGAAGAGGCTTTGTTCTGAGGGTACCTAACAACTCCAGTTGGTAGGCCTGGGAAAGACCACTATTTGAAGCCAGGGACAGCACTATCAGTCAGTGTCAACAGTACGGAACAAGATGGACCAACAGAGTGATTCAGTATAAGGCAGATTTGTGTGTTGAAATTTGGGGAGTAAGCACAAGATGGAGGACCTTCTCAGTTGTGGCACCTTCATCATTTATTTATTTATCATATTTTTATACTGCCTGATATGCACATCTCTGGGCAGTGTATAAAATAAAAAAAGATTAAAATACATTAAAAATAATAGTATAAAACAGTTATTAAAACAAATTAAAATTATTAAAATCCTAATTAAAAGCTTGTGAGAACAAGAGAGTCTTGAAGGTTTTCCTGAAAACAAACAGAGAAGGAGATGCTCTTATTTCAGCAGGGATCATATTCCAAAGCCCTGGGGCAGCCACAGAGAAAGCCTGGTCCTGAGTTGCCACCAGATGAGCTGGTGACAACCGTAACCTGACCTCTCCAGAAGATTGTAATAGATGGCAGGATTCATGACTAAGGGGGTGCTCTCTTAAATACCTTGGACTCAAGTTGTTAAGGGCTTTATAGCTAATAACCAGCACTTTGTATTTCACCCAGAAACATATCGGCAGCCAGTGCAGTATAACCAGTGTTATACACAAAACACAACACAAAACTTTGTGTTGTCCCAGAGACCAATCTGGGTGCCACATTCTGTACCAATTGTAGTTTCCATACTACGTACAAAGGCAGCCCATGTAGAGCGCATTACAGTAGTCAGGTCTGGAAGTTACCAGCATATGTAAAGGTAAAGTGTGCCGTCAAGTCGATTTCAACTCCTGGCACCCACAGAGCCTTGTGGTTTTCTTTTGGTAGAATACAGGGAGGGTTTACCATTGCCTCCTCCCATGCAGTGTGAGATGATGCCTTTCCGCATCTTCCTATATTGCTGCTGTCCAATATAGTACCAGCGGGGATTCAAACTGGCAACCTTTTGCTTGTTAGTCAAGCATTTCCACACCGTTTTAAGATAATTTACCTCTGGAAGTGGACGTAGCTCAACCAAAGCTGATAAAAAGCTCTCATGGCCACTGCCTCAACCTAAAAAAGGGGGGAGAGTTTTGGGTGCAGGAGCACTCCCAAGCTATGTACTTGATCTTTCAAGGGGAGTGTAACCCCATCCAGAATAGGCAGATCTAAACTATCTCCCGGGTCCTGTCCCCGCCACAGTCAACACCTCCATCTTATTTGGATTCAACTTCAGTTTGTTATCCCTAATCCAGCCAATTACCACCTCGAAGCAGGCATTTAGGGAAGATATGCCATTTCCTGATGAGGTTGACATGGAGAAGTAGATTTGGGTGTCATCAGCTTATTGATAACACCTTGCACCAAACCTCCTGATCATCTCTCCCAGTGGTATCATGTAGATATTAAAGAGCATTGGAGACAGTATGCAGCCTTGTGGAACTCCATACTTTAGTTCTCACTTTGCAGAGCAACAGTCTCCACGTGACATCATCTGGAATCTACCAAAGAGGTAGGAATGGAACCACTGTAGAACAGTGCCACCCAATAGCACCTCCCTCAGACAGTCCAAGGATACTATGGTTGATGGTATTGAAAGCCGCAGATTGATCCAAAAGAATCAGCAGAGTCACACTCCCTCTGTCGACAGCCAGTTGGAGATCTTCAATCAGGCTGACCAAGGCAATTTCAAGCCCACAGCCCACACGAAATCCAGTTTGAAATGGGTCTAGATAATCTGCATAATCCAAAACTGTCTGGAGCTAAGAGGCCACAACCTGCTCAATCACCTTGCCCAACCATGGAAGGTTAGAAACAGGTCTGTAATTAGCTAACTGAGGGATTCAGTGCAGGTTTCTTCAAAAGCGGTCTAATAATAGCCTCCATAAGACAAGGAGTCATCCTGCCCTCTTCAAAGAAGCATTTATAATATTTTCCAGACCCTCTCTGATAATATAATTATCGGATGAAATAAACCAGATTAGGCAAGGGTCAAGAGAACAGGTTGTACAATGCACAGTCCGAAGCAGTTTGTCCACTTCCTCAGGAATCACAAACGAAAATGATCCAATCTAATCCCCTAAGAGGAGCTGCTGGACACCTCCACAGTAGACTCTGCAATAACCGTAGAAACTAGCTCAGCTTGAATGTGAGAAATTTTATCCGCAAAAAAAGTCATCAAAAATGTCACAGTGAGTAACCAATGGTTCCACATTTAAATTCAAGGGGGAAGGGGTACATACTAGCCCCCTTACAATCCTAGACAACTCAGCTGGACATGAGTTTGCAGAAGCAATGCAGACAGAAAAGAACTGCTTGTTTGCCAACTGCACTGCCAGAACCTAGGTCTTCAAATCAGACTTGTGTCAAGTCTTCCTCCACTTGCATTCTAGTCATCTACCTCACCGCTTCAGCTCCCGTAACTCATCCAAATACCATGGGGCTGTCTATAAAGCAAGTCAAGAGGACACTTAGGAGCAATTGTGCCTACTACTCTAGCTCCTACTCCTACTACTCTCCAATAACCGCCTTGGGTGGACCAGTCTAATAGGTCCTTCTCCCCTGCAGAGGGGGGTTGAGGCTGTAAGTTCTACCTTAACTAGATGGTGATCCATCCTTGACAATGGGGAAATGACAGGAGTTCCCACCAATGGAGTACCACCCTGATCAGAGCAAAAGACCAAACTGAGCATGTGACCAGCATCATGTGTCGGTCCAGAGACCAGTTGGGATAGGCTTGCAGTTGTCATGGCCACTATGAACTCTTGGGCCACTCCCGATAATCCGGTCCCAAAATGAACAGTGAAGTCCTCCACCACCAACAACCTGGGCCACGCCAATGCCAACTCAATAACCAGGTCCGTCAGCTCAATTAGGGACTTCACTGAGCACTGCTGGTGATAGGTACACCAGCAGAAGTCCCAGTCTACCCCTGATCCCTAGACTTAAAAACACACATTCAATATAGGCCAAATCCCTGACAGGGATCCTGGTAAGGGATTATTCTTATAGACCAAGGATTCTCAACGTTGGGTCCCCAGATGTTTTTGGACTTCAGCTCCCATAATACCCAACCAAAGGCCACTGGGGCTGGGAATTATGAGAGTTAAAGTCCAATAACACCTGAGGACCCAAGTTTGAGAATCCCTGGTCTAGAGATTAATTTGTAGTGCTTGAAGATGAACAAGAAAGTCTGTGGGTAATAAGGAGCTGGATCTCAGCATCAACACTAACAGGTTGAGCTCTCCTAGAGAGAGAGCGAGAGAGAGACTAGCTTGAGGGAAGTCAGCCACCTGCCCCTCACCACTAAACCTGCTCCTATCACCTTAGGGAAGACTATCACAGTAAGGAGAAGCATATTTAAGGCATCCATCCTTATGTTAATGATTTCAGTTTCTAGACGTAAGATCTGGTGCTCGTGCCTTGTGATGGTTTCTTCCATAATCTGTAAGGACTATAGTGTTGCACCATTTAAGCTCACTTATTAGTACACTGATGCCCTACACATTTTAAAATTAAAGTAAATCCATCTTAGAGCAAACTTCAGACACAGCCCTTCAGTAAAAAATAAAAATTCTAAATAAAAATGGCACCCTCTGTGCACTACACCACCACTCACTCTGGGCCACCCCAGTACCCCCCAAGTTCAGTTATGGGGCTGCTGACGTCTCCATACTTCTTTATGGAGAAAAACCTTAAAGACGAGTAAACTTCAAAAATCACTGAAAAATCAGCCCTTTGCTCAATTACTTTCAAATAATTCTGATAGCTTCCTTGACCACCTTGGGAACTACCACCCACCACACTCCACTCTAGGACACCCCTTTCACCCCGACGTGAAGCTATACATTTCCTGCAATCCTCATTATTCCCTATGAGGAATTCAAAAATACTTTTTAAATCATCAATAATCAGAGGAGTGTCCGATTGCCTTGGGGTTTTGTGGGTGGTAGGTACCCCTGGGTGCCTACCACCCATCCCAATTTTGTGCCCCTAGGTGCTCCATAATAGGGGATAATGGTCTGGTTTGGGTCCCATTATACCCTATGAGAAAAATAATTGAAAGTATTTCAAATATTCATAAAAAATCATAGGAGTGTTCGATTGCTTTGGGGTTTGGATGGTTGTTGGCACCTATGAGTGCTCCACAATAGGGAATAATGGGTTGGTTTGAGTCCCATTATACCCTACAAGAAAAAATAAAAATAAAATTCAAAAATTCATAAAAAATCATACGAGTATCCGATTGCTTTGGGGTTTGGGTGGTAGGTACCCATGGGTGCCATATACCACCCCACCCATGTTTGGAGGTTTGAACTGGTTCAAACCAGTTCAAATCAGTTCAAAACAAACCACCCCCAGTTTGGTTCAAATTCGAACCTGCAGCTCAAACCTGATGGCTGGTTCGGTTCTAATTCGAACCATCAAACCAAACCAGTTCGAATTCAAACTGGTTTGCGTATCCCTTTGTGATGGCCCTGTTCCTAATAGTAGAGCGCAGTGGCTACTGAGAGATATCAACTGACCAGAAGCCACTCTTTTGCCTTTAACAGCAGTTTGATCCTCAGAAATTAGCTGGGGAAACTTTTCAGGCCCTGAAGATATACATAATCACTTGCTAATATTTGCACATCAAACTGCTATTAAAGGCATAGAACCAGGGGGCAGTTAAGAAAGAGTTGGCAACCCAATCCAGAATGAGACTCTGTTTTATGCTGTCTTTGCAATCCGTTTCCAACCACTTTTTACTTAGAAGCCAGTCCTGATGCCGTCAACTAAGTGTTTTAGGATCACAGCCCTGAAGTATACTCAAACAGGTATTTAATTTTGTCATTAAAAGAAAAAGGTATTTATGCCTCCATTTAACTTCAAGCACCAAATAATAAATGCTAATAAACATGGTTAGCTGCCCCATAACAAATTGTTCTCTGGGCGGCTCATAACACAACATTAAGACATCAAATAAAAACAGACAACACATTAAAACATGACAGCCCAAAGGGCGTGTGTGTACAACATACAACACAAAGCAATTTAAAACTTTTTTAAAGTAAGTTGTAAAAATCAAGTTTAAAAGTCAAAATTTAAAAGTCCAAGAAAGGTCTTTACCTGGAATATTAAAAAAAAAAAAAAAGTGATGAAGCCAGGCAAACTTCACTGGGGTTCAAACAAACATGCAGCACTAAATAAGATGCCTCTTGGTGGCTTTGTTTCACTCCAGCCAACTCAAGCTGAAAGACATCGATGGCGATCTGACTTTGTCACTCGGTGACTCAGCCCTGGTTCGGGGGGGCCCCTGTGCCTGAGGTGCCACTCCTCACCCCCAGTAGCATGTCACTCTCCCCAACACTACTTCCCCCCATGGTATACAGAGCATGCTTCTTAGCTGCTCTTTCTCTGGCCCCACCCACTCTTCCATTGAGGTGATCATCTCACAACATCTTGTTCACAGGCCATCCCTGGGAGAAGTAACTAGACTCAGGTGGACTAGGAAATGCCAGCTGACCTTAGGCTATGTAAAGCTATTGCCATAGCAAATCCAGTATAATACCTGGTGTTAGGATGGAAGAGGAGACATGATATGGCACTGCCTTTAGCAAAATGACTCAGAGAGCCCTTATTTAATTGTTATGCAAAGTAGCAGATGATACGGGGATTTTTGATATTTAGATTGTCCTTTCTCTAAGGAGCTTAGGGTAGTATATGTGTCTTTTTAGCCTCACAACAACACTGTGAGGAAGCTTAGGGTGAGATTGAGTGATTGGCCATATCACAATAATAGCTACCTTTTGCTATTATAAGGTTTAAATGTTTCCTGTATTCTGTATCATTAGAACCTTATCCTGTGAGTAAGGAGCTCAAGGAAACTGCTTAGGGCCTGTCTGAGTCATTAATTGCATGTCCTGTTGGTCTTGTGGTAGCAAGCATGACTTGCCTCCCTAACTAAGCAGGGTCCACCCTGGTTGCATTTGAAAGGGAGACCACATGGGGCATTGTAAGATATTTCCCTCAGGGGATGGAGCCGCTCTGGTAAGAGCAGAAGATTTCAAGTTCCCTCCCTGGCTTCTCCAAGATAGGGCTGAGAGAGATTCCTGCCTGCAGCCTTGGAGAAGCCACTGCCAGTCTGTGAAGAGAATACTGAGCTAAATAGACCAATGGCCTGACTCAGTATATGGCAGCTTCCTATGTAATGCAATTATAGAGCCCTCATCTCTCTTTAATCCTTAGAGGTATTCTGTGCCTTAGAGTCTTAATTAATTCTTTAGAAAACAAGGTTGTGTTGGAGCCATGGAAGGAGGGCAGATTCATTAATAGCCATCAAGATACTCAGTATTTTGGCATAGACTAAACTCAGTTTGTTCTCTTGGAAAAACCATTTCACTTCCAGTGTAAATCAACAACACTTCTTAATTAAATTTAAATGCAAATAGAGAAGGCTGGCTGTTTTGCTTAAATAACTTGCTGCGAAGAAGCATTGTTTTCAGAACTTGCATATGCAATTCATCTCGCTTTTCAATGAACAAAACAATTGCAAATGTAGCAACAAAAGAAAAGGTGTATAGAATGCACAGCCTTCATTGGAGTCCTGCCCCAACAGTAAAAAGACAACAAACTCAAACACACACCCGAAGTATCCCACCTGCAAATAGCTCTAGCAGGTCTTACTCTTCCTGCTTTAAAGCTGCTGGATTCCAAAACAATTAGTATGGATCTTCAGTAATGCGTGAAATTCACAGAGTCTCTCAGAAGTAGTTGCATTGCCATGGTTAGTCAATTTTTACACAAGTCGGGCATCTAGGAAGAGCCATTCTTCCTGCTCCCCCAGCCAGAGTCCGCATTTGGTATAAGGAAACAATGGTGTAGATCTCTAAGGCAGTGTGTACAATCCTGCACACACCTACCTGGGAATAATCCACAAGGGCTCTGCTGGATTAGATCAAAGGTCCATCTAGTCTAGCAATCTGTCTTTCCACAGCAATCAAGCAGATGCCTTTGGGAAGCTCAGAAGGGGGACAAGGACATGCAAGAAAAATATCCCTCTCCTGATCACGCTGCCTACAAACCTAGAGGTAGCCATAATCATCATGACTAGTAGTCTTACTGATCTCAGCAATACTTACTTCTGAATAAGCATGCATAGAATTAGGCTGTAAAGACTGCTATTCCTGGGGGTTGCTATCCCAATTTCCCCCCTCCTGAGTCTGTTTCTGATCTCCAGCATCAGATGGGAGATGCTTCTTAAATTCTCCACACAACTTGATCTTGAAGTTTTGATTTAACTAGTAGTGTTGTTTCTGAAGCAAAACCTGAACACGATGAATTCTCAACTGTTGAGAATTCATCGTGTTCAGGTTTTGCTTCAGAAACAACACTACTAGTTAAAGTTCTGTTCTTTAAAAAAGCCACAAAAAAACCAGCCTTAGTTTTGAATGGAATACTGCATCTCTGTTGTTTGCAGAAGCTGTCGGTTGTTGGTATATTCATGTCTTCCCCTCCACATTACCAGAGTGTACATTGGGATGTTTTCTGCTTACTTTCCTTAAGGAGAGTAAGCTTATGAGGTGTGTGTGTGTGTGTGTGTGTGTGTGTGTGTGTGTGTGTGTGTCCCCTATCAGTTTCACAATGCCAGGACTGATTTGGACCAAATTTGGTACAGTGGTAGGTATCCTTATACCTCAACGGCAGAGTCTGTGATGATGTCATACACTCCAATTCAAGATGGTAGATGTGTGAACATTTGAGATGGAAGTGGGTATCGATTTGGACCAAATTTAGTACAGTTGTAGGGACACATAGGGACACCTCAACGGCATAGTTTGTGGTGATGTCATCCATCCCAATTCAAGATGGTGGATGTTTGAACATTTGAGAAACAAGTGGGATAACTTGTGAACTGCCTAACTGATTTCAACCAAATTTGGTACAGTTGTAGTAACACATAGGGGCACCTCAATGGCATGGTTTGTAATGATGTTATCCATATCAATTAAAGATGGCATATGTGAGAATGTTTAAGCTGGAAGTGGGCTAATTTGTGAAGATCTTAATTATCAATTAAGATTATAGTGAAAGGAAAGTAGGCAGATTAGTTTTTACAAGAACTTCTTGTTTTGTAGTTTTTTAAATCAATCTTGATGTGACTGTACATGTGATTGTATCAATATTCTTGTTGTGTGGTATGTTAGTGCACATGTGTACTAAGTACTATGCTGCAAAAAAACCAAATTTGATGTGATTTGATACAACCATATACAAGCAATTTAATAAATGTCATATCTGTTCCCGCTGCTTCACCATGATAGGGAAGAACAGGTATTATTACATCATTAAGTTATTATATTACACCATTTAATGTAGGAGTGATATTCCATATATTGCCATGATTTCTGCGTGGCTAGGTCTTTACCTGGAGATGTTCACTGCCCTTTTTAAAAGCTCCAAGGCACTCAGCAACAATGTGACTTTCTCCCTTTGAAAGACAAACCTAGGGTCTTGCTTGGTACAGCAGGCAGAGGTGGGAGGCACAGCAGTTTCATCCTCTCTTGAGTTCTTAAAGGGCCAAATCCCTCCCTCTGCTGTAACTCTAGCTAGAAAACTGGGCCAGTCCTTTGATACTGGTGTGTGTGTGTGTGTGTGTGTGTGTGTGTGTGTGTGTGTGTGTTGTTTGAGAAATCATCTGGGAAAATTTCCCAAAAATTTTCTTTGGAAGAGAAATTCAATTTCATCTTGAGAGAACCTGAAATTTGGAAAAATTTCCACTTTGAATAAATTTCTCCACATCCCACACTTAGTCAAACTCATGTATTTTACACACACATGCACCTAGTGTGTATGTCCTAGGGTGACTCTCTTCCTGAATACAGAAGTACCTGTGGGAATAGTCCATGCTGGAAAAAAGGATTCCCATCGGCAGGTGCTTGTATAAAAAGAACACATGAAAACATAGGCGACCCAGAAATCGAATTCAGGTGATATGAGAGAGCTTGAATTGAATCTGAATTCACTCGTATGTCAGTTGTATCCCATCTTCCTTCCAAGGAGCTTAGTTCAGTCATACTTAGGGCCCCCTAACTAACAGTAGTGAGTGAGTGGAGGGCACCCCTCTGGTCTCCCCCACTCAGAGTGGCAGCAGTTTCTCTTTCTTTCAGTCCAATTCCTCCACCTCCTCAATCAGAGACAGAGAGGGCAAGTGGCAGGTGCTCCTTGCTACTCACCCACCCTGTTTTTCCCCTTTTGGTGGCCAAAAGTATCTATATTTATCTATCTATAATAAACTATTTCTCACTTGATGTTATTGCTACCAAATCCTGTAGAGGATATATTATATTTCAGGTTACACTGTCATGCTTATCCTGATTGTAATACTAAGCAATATTATGCTTATTATGTTTATGCCCTTTTATGAGTTTTTAAAATGTTTTAAAATGTTTTCTTATGTCTTTTAATGTATTATTATGCATTATACTTGGCACCATATAATCATCCCCTGTATTTTATGATGGTCTATGACCATAATAAAGATGATTGATTGATTGATTGATTGATTGATGCTTATTATGACCAGTGGATTTTTGCACATATATAACTTCTTGTTTGAATGGCTTCTCTCTTCCATGTGAAAACCTTTGATCATTGTTCTGAGTCTTCTCCATAGTGACTGCATCTTTTTGAAGTGTGTACATATGATCCAAAGCTACTATGAGTAAAGAACATGAGCTGTACCTAAACCAGAAGTGACAAAACTGCCCTGCCTACAATCAGCATTAGAAATATTTGATTCAATTGGGCAAGGATGATCAAGGATTGTTGTCTGTTTTTATATTGTCTGTTTTTAAATCATCTTTGCAAACTGTCTTGTGAGGACTGTGTCCTGAAAGGCAGGATATAAAATCTTTTAAATAAAAATAAAATAAATTGGCAGTGTATTACGGGGATGGAAAGTTTCAAAAAGCAATAGAAATTTTCAAATTTGAGTTGTTTCCAAGGGGGGACAACAAGAAAGAAAGAATCTCTGATAGGTATTCCCAAGCTTTTGTATGCGATTCAAGGGTCTCTTTGGAATGTAAACTTAGATAAGATCTCTAGTTTAGTAAAAACATTTTTTTAAAAACCATACAAATTTGGTCTCTGGGGGGTACTCCCATTTGCAAATGGGGGTGCAAACAGTGTGAGCCTCTTGGCCAACTTGGTTGCTACTAGCACCAGTACTGGGAAAGGGGTTTAGGCATCAGCCTGGCTGGGTGAGCCTTCTTATGGACACCGGCCCCTGGCTGTTGCCTGACCTGGCTGACCCCTGATGCTACAGTGTTAGCAGATAGAGGGCTGTTGCTGAGAAGTGTGTTCATGGCAACAGCAAGATCAGAACAGAGGATTTCATGGTCCAGGGGTATCACTACACTATAATAGCTCATCTCTGCTCTCTGGACTTTCAGCACTGTTTATGTCCCTGGCACCTCAGAAGTTAAAATGACACAACTAAAGGCACTGAGAGTCCTAATCTAATGTGATTTGTCAGTCCAGTATGCTGCAGGTAATTTTCTTTCACCAGAGAAGGGGAAAAATAATGTGCTCTTTGAATCAAAGCAGTCAATTTTTCTCGTTATAAAAGCCACATTAAAGGTGAGAGCTATACTAGAGATGCCAAGAGGAAATCATTGCAGCAAACAGCCCATGCTGTTCAAGTTAATATTTCATAGTGGCAATGCAGCACATTTCATACATTGGATCTAAAAAAAAAATCTGTGCAAAACATTCAGTATGTATCAAGAGAAGGACTGGTGCTGTTTCATTGTGAGGGAGCAGGTTCAAAAAAGATTGATTTAATTGACACTAAATGCTTCAGCTTGCCAATGAGCCTTAAGTGGGCAAACAACCATCTTTTGAAATTGCATCATTTGCCTTTGCTAAGTACAACCATGGCTGCCCAAACTAACCAGTTGGGTGGTAAATCGCTGCTAATTAGCAAGTGTCAAATGTTTCACCCTCTACCACCCCCTCCCATACACACTATTTATTTTAAGGTGAAGGGAAAGACATTCAAAACCAGTTGCAGCAAGGAAGTTCTGACAAAGAATTGCCTGTTAACATTCATTGTGAGGTGGTGCACTTTTTTATTGTGAGAAGAAAGTGGGGCAGTGTGGAGAGGAAAAGAGAGAACACTTCAATAGTGGCAATTCACCAGGGTTTATGTGCTCCATTAATATCAAAGTTAAAAAGCTTCAAGTCCAGAAATGGAATTCCCTGCCTACTTACATTATAGAGGAACACATTCCCTACAGAGGCTGAGAAGTGTGCAGAAAGCACTTGCATTGGTCCAGATCACTCAACCAGTTTAATTTCCCACGCTGGACTATTTTCTGCTCAGAGCCCTGAAATGTTGAGCAAGCAGATAACTCAATATATGTAAGTTGGGGGCTTATACAGCCTGCTGAATATTGTTTTCTTCAACAGATGTGTGATACATAGGTGAACATAGGTGAACCAAAAAATAGATAATGAATGCTAAGTATTCAGAGTTCTTTTTAATGTATCCAAACTGTGATCCCCCATTTTGATATTGTGTCAAACTGCCTGTGTAATTTTCTGTCATGGTGTCAAACTGCCTGTGTAATTTTCTGTCATGGTGTCAAATTGCCTGTGTAGGTTTTCTTTTGGGTCAGGCTTCATTATTCATGGGAATGGTGGGGGTTTTGGTGGTGTTGTGTTTTTTTAATGCGGAGTTGCTCTATACTCAATCAGACCAATTGCCCTTTTGCCTCATAATTACCTATACCAATTGGAAACAACTCTCTGGTGTCTCACACTCGGGATGTGCATGAATCGATTCAGCAGGGTGGGGAGTGGTATCTTTAAGCATGTGTAAATCTGGTCCTTACCTGCCCTTCTGCTGCCTCACCACTTTTCTGGATGCAGGCAGGGCCAGACTGGGGGCACTGAGAGGGCGGTGGAATGTATGTGGGGAAGGCGCCGAGTTTTGAGCAGAATAGGTAATTAAGGGTGGGAGTTGGGGCACAGGGGCACCGCGCAGGTAGGGCGCACTGGGAATATGCCCTGTTGCCCTGTGGGCCAGTCCAAGCCTGGATGCAGCACTGCACCGCACAGAAGTCCACGCACACTGGCGGGGCTTCACCCCATATGCAGCAGCAGGATGCATATGGCTGCTGCGCATGTGTGGTGAACATCTTACAGTGCTCCATCCCCTAAGGGCAACATCTTCCAGTGCTCACACATGCAGTCTCCCATTCATATGCAACCAGAGAAGATCCTGCTTAGCAAAGGGGACAAGTCATGCTTGCTACCACACAAGACCAGGTCTCTTCCCATGGACTGGGTTCGGATGTGCATCCACATGCATATTCCACTGAAAGTAATACAGTGTTTTTTGATGCACATTCAAATGCCCAGCCCATATTCTGCTACAACTAGTCAGTGAGATCAAGTCAGTGTGAGGGGGCACTCATCTGATTGTTGTGGCAAAGGGCGCTCATTCTCTCTCTTTCCCGACACCTGCTTTCTTGTAAACATTTTCCCACAAAGGGCTATGACAAATCTCCAAAATAGTGTGTGCGTTTTGCAGGCGAAGGAAAACTGAGCTGCATACCCCCATTTCAGGTCAGTAAAAAATTCATTAAAATGCCAAGGTGGGCTGCACAAATAAAGAAACATAACAGAAACAGCATATATACAGTATAACATGAGATGAAGCTAAACTTCATTAAAACAATTTTACAGAGAGTAGCAGCAACAGCTTGCCAGAACAAGTGTGTGTTTAATGTGTGACAGATTGTCTGCCGCAATGGAGCAAGACGGATGTGCTGACGGATTCTGTTCCTGAGCAAAAGGGCCGCGACAGAGAAGCTTTAGCCTGTGTGGCCACCAGTCAGATCCTTGATAAGGTTGGTACAGGCAGAAGGTACTTCCTGCAAGTTCTTATAGGCTGGGCAGATTCATGTGGGAGGAGATGGTCCTTCGGGTATCTTGGCCCCAAGCTGTTTAGGGCTTTGAAGGTCAACATCAGTATCTTTAATGGTGCCCGGAAACAAACCGGTAACCAGTGCAGAGGACTAGTGCAATATGCAGGGGTAGCTGATCCATGAGGTGAACTGAGGTAAGGGGATGGCCTCAGGTGGTACCTGTGCCATGGGGTGGTCAGTGTGGATATGTTCCTCCACTCCCCACCACCCATGTTGTCACCTCATTTATCTGCTGCTACTGCCCTCTGGCTCTTTGCCACTCTACCACCCTCCCTTCCTGTTCCCCTCATCCACAGGCCCAGCCTAGACAGCCCAGCCCCCAGTTCCACTTCCCTCACATGTGCTGCCCTCCTGCATTCCCAGCTGCCTAACCTTCAGGGAATCTGGGCTTTTAAACTGCTGGTAGGCAGCAAGGCGATACAACAGGAATGGAGCTTCTATCAGTATTCTGCTTAGGAGAGCCTCCATCTTGCCTGGATGTCATTTCAGCTTGTGTTAGCCCACATCCACCCCCACATGTATGCTGGTCTAAAGCTCTCCAGTATGCCAACTGCGGATCTGCAGTTTCCTGCATCAACACAGATCTTCTGTCTTGGTATGCAGTGAAATAAGAAACCACAGTTAAGCTCTTCAAGTAGTTTGTTTAATTCTCTACAAAGGCATTAACTTTGGCTGTCATGATGAATATTATTTACCAGCATCGAAAAAGTCTAAAACAGTCAACTCTGCTTGCAGGAATACAGACTAAGCTGCATGTAAACGAGATGACAGTGCCAAAAAAGCACATCTCCTCAGCGTGTAAATAATACCACACCTCCTAAAAGCCTGTCTCTTTCTATTAGATAAGGTTGATCACATTTGCATAGAAAATATTAGCAAGTGCTATACAGATATGCAAGAGACATGATCAGGACAGTTTTTGCGGAACCAAAGCTTCTTAGATGGGGACCTGATGAAAGCAATCTGCAGTCAAAGAGGATAAAAATATAAATTTCCCCAAGAAAATAAAAAGCTCTCTTTGTGGTTTTAATGACAAAAGTTATGCGAAAATGGTTCCCTGTCCCCAAAGGTTATATAATATATGGCGGAGACAAGAATCACTGGAAAGTAGGGGTGTGCACAAACTGAAAAGTACGGTTTGGTTCAAATTTGACCAAATTTGAACCAAATACCAAACTGCTTGTCCCAGAACCGGTTCGGTCAAAGCGACTGACCGATCCGGTCCATTTGACCGAACCAGTTCAGCAGTTTGAGGGGTTATACTGGTAAAGGGGAATCTGGTGAGGATTCGCCTTTACAAACAAAAGGATGGGGGAATTATTAAAATATGTTCTAAAGGATGACTGGGGGAGGGGGCAATGCAAGAAGTAGATTACAGTTCTTACTGGCCTGGTGGTGGTAGCCACCACCACCACTCATCCCTCTGGTGCAGCCCAAGCTGGTATTTCTTAATGAACACTTCCCCCACTCCCTGTCAAAGGCAACTTTCACAGTGCACACTGAACCTCAGAAAAATCCATCACAGTACTATCATTATATCCATAGACCCATGTCACCAATTTTCAAGTAATGTCTATAGAAGGTCATCTCAGCTTTGGTCAACATTTGTTAAGCCCTCAGGAAAGGTTATTTATTTACAAGAGGAACCTTCAGATAGCTGCAATAACCAGAATGGAGGGAGCAAATACCAATAATACAGACTGAGATATGCAACCAATGTCCCCTAGACCTTACTCTGATGTCAGGGATAATATTAAATGCAATCAATATTCCTTATTAGAAATTAGATTGGCTCTAGAAGGAGATGCATATCGGCTGGCTGTATAAACATAATCAGCACAGTTCTATGGAATTCAACTACTTTAATCTAATGTTTAAGGTAGTGATTGTCATGCCAAACTTGCTTCCTTTAATTAACTTACAGATATAAACAATTACACTGTCTGTACGTTTACAAGACAAATAGCAGTATTTTTGGACATCATTTCTCAGCTTTATCATTTGCACCTGCAATATTAAGACCTCAGTCTTAGATCGATTACAAGCATCTACCTGTAATTAAAATAAATGAAGTGTCCCCGCATGAAAGTATGTGCAGGACTGGTCTTCCATCAGATGTTCTTGCTGGATATATTATTACAAAGAACATTCATTTTTCAGCAAAAATAAAAAAAGTTATCCAAGCAGTTCACAGAGAAAAAGGAAAAGGATAAGGATTATCCCATGTCCCCAAAGAATGATCAACCCTTTATACGGCATGTGTGCATGTGTGTGCCAGCAGAGACAGCCACTGAAAGGACACGTTGCTGAGTTTAGGCAAAGACAGTTGCTCTGCCCCTGCTAAATATAACAGAGCCACTACTTTAAAAGGTGCCTTTTTGTCCAGTTATCAGGGGATATATGTGATGGTGGTAACATAGAATTCTAGAATACTTAGAGGCTATTCACACGAGCAGCCAAACCCAGGCTAGGGCAGTCCAGCCTGGGTTGGACTGCTCATGTGGAATGCTGGGATTCTGGCACTTCCTTCCCCACTAGCCCAACCTTTTAAACTCATTGTTTAGCCAAGCTTAAAGGAACCTGTGGTTCGTTTGACCTCGGCAAGCAATTGTGAGCCCAATCACCTCTGGCTTGAAAGGCTCCCCCCCCCCCGGCCTGCTACCATTTCCAGCAGTGAGCCAGGAAGGGTGGGGAGCACAGCTGCTCTGATGAGAGCATCATCCGGTGTGCTCATGCTGCACAGCACTCTGGTATGCGGATGGGGAATGTTGCTGGGTGCACAGCACAATGGAGGCAAGGGTAACTGCTGACTGTCTGCCGGGAAACATAGGAAGCTGCCATATACTGAGTCAGACCATTGGCCTATCTAGCTCAGTATTGTCTTCACAGACTGGCAGCGGCTTCTCCAAGGTTGCAGGCAGGAATCTCTCCCAGCCCTATCTTGGAGATGCTGCCAGGGAGGGAGCTTGGAACCTTCTGCTCTTCTCGGAGCGGCTTCATCCCCTGAGGGGAATATCTTACACTGCTCACACATCAAGTCTCCCTTTCATATGCAACCAGGGTAGACCCTGCTTAGCTAAGGGGACAAGTCATGCTTGCTACCATAAGACCAGCTCTCCTCTCCCTAGGCAGGCAAGCTTCTGCCTTCCCCAAAGCCATTTGCAGCAGCCACCGGAGGTTGTGTGCACGACCTCTTAGTGTGTTTTGAAATCAAGTTGATGTACTGCTAGTACAGATTATTTTTACTAGTACTGTTGGGACATGATTTACAGGTTTTGATGTATTAATTAATGCATCCATTCTCATCTTAGTACTACTGTGCAACATTTATTTAACACCAATACTATCCTAATTCCTGAATAAGCTACTAATTTTAATGAGATTTTGACACATATCAAAAGGAATTGTAGACTTTAATCCAATTCTTTCCTATCAGTAATGAAATGAAACCTATTTACACTGTTTTCTAGGGAACCAAGCATTCCTTGAAAGCTTATCTGAGGTTCTTTGTTGAACAGATGAGTACTGAGGCCCAGATCAAAAACAGAATCAAATATTCAGCAAAATGTTTGGCATTCGGAGACTATATGATGGAGCATATTCAACACTGATATTTGCAAAGTTGAATTTTGAGGAAATTTTTTGGGAGCAAATTCATTTCAACTTTGCCTGCAATCCAAAGCAGACTTATATGAAAGTTGCATTTAAATCACTAGAATTTGCTTCTGCATAAACATGGTTAAGATCAAAATCTGTCATTCAAAATAGGAAATTATGTCAAATTTTGAATATTTATTTTAGCTCTGTCTGAAAGACCAGTTTTCAGATTATGAGAGAAAAGGTAGGAGGCCCTTAATGAAATCCACAGGCCACACTCCCAACTCCCCACGACCCATTTTGCAAAATGATTGTTGGTACTGCGCAGTAGTTGAAGAGTAAAGTTGCTAGCCCTCAGCAAGGTCTTAGTAAGAACACCCAGAGACATGAGTAAAATCACAGCCAAATTGTATTGAGTTAAAGGACACTAACAAGATATAAAGTCCAAGACTGGTCCAGATACACATAAAGTCAGATACACGCAAAGCAGGAACATAGATTGCAGCAGCAGGTACACAGTGTGATGTGAGTCACAGAGTGGACAAAGGACTCTTACATAGGGTCTGTATATATACTGGCCCAAGCCAATCACATTCAGTCATGTTTCACTCACATGACCTGTTATATAACCCCTGCTTAGATTCACCTGTCAGCAGTTTCTATCTGATTAACAACATTAGTGACTTGCACTTTGTGTTCTAGCACTGCCTTACAGCAAATCCATTCTTTTACACATCCTGACAATGATGGTAAGGCTCTACACATGATCAGTGTGAAGAGCCAAAAGGAGTTCAGCGGGGAGAGCAGGTTTGACCCGCTCTCCCCGCAGATGATCACTTACCCCTCCTCGGGTAAGCGGATCACCCACCCAAATGAGTGGCGGCTTGGCTCCTGCACTCCTGCGCCTGGCTGCGGCTCGCCCAAAGGGAAGCACTGCCATGCGAAGCCCAACCCCTGGAGCCCCAGTATTGCACCACACAAGTGCACAGTGCATTCCTGGGATCCCCCTCCCCTTTCCTCCCTCCCTGAGTCTGCCTGTCGTGGCTGTGAGCAGCAGCGGCTGACACACGATTGCAAAACTGTAGTTAACGGCATGCTCACTCCATTAACCTCATTTAAGGGGGAGGGTATTTAGGTGGGCTCATGAGTGGTTCTCATGAGTGAGCAAAACCTGGCTGGGCTCCTTTAGCCCGAATTTGCTCACTCTTGAGAATAGCCTTGGTCCCTCTCTGTAACCCACTGGACCAGGCCAGTTCAGTCTAGCACCCCTCTTGACTCCCCACCCCCAGTTCAGTCCAGATGGATTTGTGGACCAAAAAGTTTTTTAAAAATATATATTTTTCCCCACTTACCCCCTCCGGGGGCTTCTCTGAGGTGGTGTTGTGGGGTTCATGGAGGTTCCATCTCGCCCTTCCGGCCCCCGTTATGCACCCATCACCAGTTTCAGGTGGTGTTCGGCACTTTCCAGGTATTTTCCCCAGCCCGGTGGCCATTTTGGAAGCTGCCTGAATCTGGCCATGCAAGAGCCATATGCTCGTGTGTGGCAGCCTCCAAAATGGCCACTACACCAGGGGAAAGGCCTGGAAAGGGCTGAAGACTGCCTGAACTGGGCGATGGGTGCATAATGGAGGATGGCGAGTGGAAGGGGAACCTCTGCAGACCCCCTGCCTCAGAGGGAGGAATAAATTGAAAACAATATTTAAAAATAATAATAATTACATGTTGGTCAGCGAACCCCTGAATGGCCAGGGGATGTTCAGTCTGGGGGCCGAGCTCAACCCCAAACTGCCGAACCGAACCAGCTCAAAGTTGAACCTGGTTGGTTCTGAACCTGTTCGCACACCCCTAATTATCAGTTGCCGGTATCTGACCTGGAGACAAGTTTCTTTGTTTTAAAAACTATGAGGTGGACCCTGCAAACTAAAACACTGTGAAATTTCCTGTATTAATTGTGATTTAATGGATGTTACACATGCAGAAATATCTTCCATTTAAATCCGTGGGATTCAAAAGTGGCTGGAACATGCCTGTTGTTTTGGTGACTTGTTCCTACCCTGGTGTGGCAGCGGTTCATTATTCTGCCTTTATCTATCACAATTCGCAGGAGAATGGCCCACTGGAATACCAGGCAGGAGTCCTTATTCCTGAATAACGGAGCTAATGCATGGGTATTTCTTATTCATATCAGGATTTTGTGGGGTTTTAACCCAACTGTATAAACCAGTTCAGAATTAGAATTTTAGAAGGAAGCCTATTGGTTCATTAACTACCATATTTGCTACCTCTTAAAAATAATTTATATTCTGCAGCCAAGGACTATGTACTGGGGGGAAAGCATTACCTCTGATTCACTATATTCATTAGAGTATTGTAAATGAATATCGTTCCCAATTTAGTGGAAATTGAAGTTGTCAGGGCAATGCCTTTGGGAATCAGTTATGAAAAGTAAAATGATTTTAACTTTAATGAAAATTATGTGATCATTGGTTTTGTTCATATGAGACTAGGAAATCACCTTTTAGTAGATTGCACATCTAAGCCAATTTACATAATAGCATCATATGCATTAAAAATGCATTGTCCTTGCAAAAGCACAGTTCAGCTAGATGCAAGGCTCATGAAAGACAAATAAAATGCAGTTACCTAACACTTCATGGATTCATCAGAGACCACAACATTCACTTTAGACATTTGCTTCAGTAAGCCTCAGTACTTAACTACTTTCCAGAATTATATTTAGTGAGGAAATAGTTTACCAGAAGAGTAAAAACACTTTTAATTTTAAATACATCATGAGTTCATTCACACAAGTGAAAATTGTTTTCTACCCAGGGTGGGAGCTGTGTGTGCTCCCAATTTTAGGATGTGTGATTGCAAACAATGAGGTAGGAGGAGGGAGACGTGATTGTGTGGAAACAAAGTAGAAGAAAAAGCTAGCCAGCTTTTCCTCTGACCCGGATTCCACACAATCACTTATCCTTCCTATTATTTGTTTCACCCACACAACCAAAAATTGAGAGCACACACAGCTCTGAAACCTGGGTAGAACACAGCTTTCACTTGTGTGAATGATCTACTACTACTACTATTACTACAACCTCCATGTTTCATAATGCTAAGAGCCTAAGAGATCACATTATTTCCCTAGCATTACCATAGATCTTATTCAGATGATCAATGAATACATGCCCCATCCCCATTTTTAGTTTCTGTGGGATATTCAGTTCTGAAATTGCATGTTATCTAGTCTACTCCACACCTAATGAATGGGAGATAGTTTTACTGGAAATAGCTTTCCAGTAGTACAATCATGTGCATTGTTGGTTTTTAATTGGGTAACATGTGCACTTTACTGCAGGAGGAAAGCACAGATGCAAAAGGTTTATATGTCACACACTGCCGCAAAGAACAGGCTAGCCTTGCTCATGCTTGCCATTTAAAGTCTACAAGAGTATGAGGCGCTTCACACGACCGGTATGAAGCGCTGGAGAGAGTTCTGCGAGGAGAGCAGGCTAAGCCCACTCTCCCTGCAGACGATCAAGAGGCAGTCCCCCTTTAGCTGCTGTATTTAGAAGGCTACAGGGGCATGAATTAACTGGAATTGTCAGCAGGGGAGCGGTTAGGGATTGGGATTCATGGATTTCATTCAAGGGGGCTATTCCCACGATCAGGCAAAATTGGGCTAGGGGAGCCTAGCCCGATTTTGCCTGATCATGGGAGCCACCGGGCTCGCAGGTGAGCCCGTTGGCTCCCAGGCGACTAACCCGCCTAAGTACCCCTCCCCTAAAACCGGGTTTGCGGAGCGAGTGCTCCGCAAACCCGGGTTTTTAAATCGTGAATAGCCGCGGTGCAGCTCTCACCAGCATGCCCTGCGTGCTCGCACAGGGCATGCTGGAGCTTCCAGGGGCTGATCGGCCCCTGCTCCCCCCAGCCACTGCTGGCTCCTTCATGGAGCCGGCAATCGTGTGGGCGGCCAATCTGGCCACCCAGGGCTCCCGCTCTGCTCATGTGCGGGGAGAGCGGGCTTAGCCTGAGTCTCACTGAACGTGAGACCTGGCTCAGGTTCTACTACTTTCTGCTCCAAAATACAAGCCCAGGAAGGCTTCTATATCTTCTGCTGGATCTCCTGGCCAGGGCTCAAGCTTATCAGTGCTCCAAAGGGCTTGCCCTGGTGACTTTGTAGATGGATTTGTTGAGGTCTGTACATTGGCAAGAGCATTCTGAGCCAAACAGGCAATGAACACAACTATTCAAGACGGTGGCTATTTGTAGTTATGACTTCACACTTTACTTTCACATTTACTTTTTAATGAATTGTTATAGCTGATGAGTGGGGGGGGGTAGATGGAGTCAAAGGAGCTGGCAGTTCGTATGAAATGCAGCTTTATTCACAAGACACCTGATGGCAGCTGTCTTTGGGGTCTTCTCAGAAACAGTATAAAAATCAAAGGGCAAGGAAAGCTTCAGTGAAGATACAAACCTTCACCTTGACAACCATCAAATCCCCCAACTGTATAGCTACATGAAAGGCATTTCGTTTCTGTTTCCATGCATATGTGTCTTGATCAGGAAGATCGCTGTAAGAGTCTGAGCGTAATGTATTCCTTTTATTTGAAGTTTCCTTAAATAAATAAATAATGTTCGTGAAGGTCTGAGACTGACAGTCTTTCCAGAGCTTCCTGCAAATTCTCTTTATGTTGAAAGAAGAAAAAAAGAAAGGGGGGGGGGAATATAGAAATGAACCAATCTAATGGTCTCTGCCTAACCAGCAGACTTTCCCATTAAACCTTGCAGAAGCTACAGCTAAAAAGCAACAGTGACTGGCAAAAAGCATTGTTAGAAGACCTAGTAAACAAGGTCATGAGGAGGCATTGAAATCATTGGAACATTTAACACCAGTACTGTAAATACCTTTTGAGGGTTTTTTTGTGTGGTTTTTTTTTAATCCCAACATGTCATGACAGTCATATGGCAAAAACAAGTTTAAAAAAAATAACTTGTAGAGAATTCTGATAGGAAGGAAGTAGATACCTCACATTTTAGCAAAGCCACTCATCTTTTCCCCAAAAGTGGTGGTGGTGGTGGTGGTGAAGGACTAAAAATGTAAGTAACTGCTAGGAAAGAACCTTCTGAGCTAGCTTGCCTTCCAGCTCTAATTTATGTTTCACATTTCTATACCACCAAAATTCATATGGTAAAAACAGCATACAAAATAAAACAGAAAAATTAAAAACAATACAACATTTAAGAACAATTTAAAGATTAACTAAAAGCCTGATTTTAATATGTCTTAAGTGTGCTTAAGATACACCTTGATCTAAAAGTATGTATGTCTTTTTACGCTATGGTGCAGGGCTTTTCTTCATGCTTTCCAAGTAGGTGACACATTGGGCCCTGTCAGATGAAATGCAGAGCCACAGAAGCTTCTAACCAAGCTTCCAAAAATGAGCAGAGAATTCCCTCTGCAGACGACCCAACAGCAGCATGATTTGTTTTGCTGTCAGTAGCTTATTTGGCCCCTTCCTCTGCCATTCGCCCAATCCATGGCTGTTTCTTGGCTGCTCTGTGCTGATCCTCCTGCAACAAGCTGAGAATAAAGCCTAGGGGTCAACTGAGATGCTACACGATGGCAAATTCAGCCATGCTTAAAACAAACAAGCCAACTACACACTTTGGTTTCAAAACTTGGTTTGTTTGACCAAATTGAACCTTGAGTGAATTTGAGAGGGGCATTCTGACAGAAAAGCATGGAGGATCTGTGTTGCATCTGAAAAACAGCCCATTATTTTTAAGTATGAATCCTATTTGTAATTCTCAAACTTCCATAGAGTAAACCTTTCAATTAGCTCTTATCCATGCATGACAAAGCAATGCATTACATGAATGTAAGACTCCCCCGAACCGCAAAAGAACCAAATGTGGTATGAGAAAATCCCCACTGGGCAGGCCATAGACAGTATTTCAAAAACCTGAAAAACCTGTTTGACAGTAGAACAAAAGAAATACATGTTCTGTTAATACCCCAAGTAGGGTTCGCCCCAAGCCAGCACAAGCAGATGCCTTGATCATGCATGGGGGCTTTTAAGTTCCCCTTTGTTAGTCTCTTCCCAGGCCCCACAGGCTCTCTCCACAGGTCGGAGGCCTATTTTAGAGCAGCATCCCATAAAGCATGAGCTTCCGGAAGCTGTTGCCATTTCCCCTGTGCATGAATGGTAGCACATTCCACATACATGTGGGGAGGGTCAGATCTCACCCAACTCCTTGAAACTGGAATTCCAGACTTTGAAAAGGAGGGCACATCCTGGAATTCAGGACTAGGGATGTGCATGAATTTTTGATTTGATTTGTGCCCAAATCGCATCACCCTTGATTTGTTTTGTGTCTGAATCTGTCCCTCCAAATCACCCTGGATTCAATATGGATTTGGGATCAATTTGGACCACTTATAAAGGTCCTAGGGGCACCAAATTTGGGTGGTGAGTATGGGTGCCAACCACCAACCAAATTTTCGGGCAGTGGGGAACTTGGTTGATATTTAATTATTTATTTTAGTTTTTACTGATTTTGTATATTTCCACCATAGGAAATAATGGGGATTCGAAGTCACCCTATCTTAACTCTAACATTTGGCACTGTCTAAAGACAGTCAAAATGAACAGAAGAAATGAAGGTGTGCAATGAATCCTCAAAGGGATTCATTATGAGAAAAAGTTATTATATACCAAAGAATCCAAACACTTGAAAAATAGTGACCACACATTTTGCTTCATAACTCCACTTCTACAAGGGCTAGAGCTTAGATTTCTTTCTTTCTTTTTTCTTTTTAAATGAAAACTGGGAATCTGGGGGAATTAATAGGAGGAATCCTAATTTCAATTCAATTTGAATCAAATCAGGCGTGATTCGATTTTTACCTGAATCTAGCCAATGGACCACAGAGGTGATCTATTCTGTCTCCAAATCACCCAAATCAGCTAGATTCGGGTACAAATTTATTTGTACCCAAATCGATTCGCACATCCCTGTTCAGGACTGGTATTGTCCTTATGCAATATGCATCTCAGGAACATATAGATATTGGCCACATTCATATGTAACGCAGAACCACGTGTCCGACGGACCTGTGGTTCCACACCACATCCCCCCACTCTCTCTTCCGAATTTGGACGTAATGAAGAGCATCCTCTCTGCAGTCAGCGAGACTGCTGAAAGGAGGGGGGACAGGCTGTATGGGCTTCCTTCTTGAGTGAAGGAGAGCCCACACAGCCAATCATGCCAGAGTTGAGAAAGGAGCTCCCTCCTTCAACTCCAGTTCCAGGGGACATAGCCTGTGGCTCCACATTCAGATGTACTGCAGGCTGCATCCAACCTCGGGTTGCGGTGATGAAACTCACTACAACCCGAGGGTTCAGACTAGAGTTCCAAATCTGAATCCTTAGTTTTGTTGCTGTTCCAAACTGTATTTTCCCACATCTAGACGTAACATCTGTGGAACTTGTGGCCCATTCAATTGCAGTTCTGTGTTAAGTGCATATGGCCATTATACTTAATTCAAATGGGACCTGCAACCACATATTTCAGGGTATTTCCAGCCCTTTAAAAGAAGAATACTGTTCAGCCAGTTTTGTAGTGTTTCCTCCCTCCTGAAACAACCCCATATAGTGCAAGAACGGAATTGGTTTTTAACCTCACAACATGCATCTCTTCAGTCATTCTCCCTTCAAGGATACTTGCTATAAATTGTTATGGCTTGATCAGGCCAGTTCCCCTCCAAACTTCAATTTTCCTGTCTTCTGACATTGGCATCTGAACATTCAATTTTAGCTGCTGCCCTCAACTAAAATCATAGACTTAATCAATATACTTAATTGACCATTGATTTAATTGTTCTGTAGACTCTTTAAATTTCCACCCCCTGGTGGTGGGAATGAGAGCTTCCTATAAAAAATTGTGGAGAAATCCAAAATCTTAGCATAGCTTTGACTGGGTTAGCAATAGCATAACCCTTTCTACTTCCTAGACAAAAGGGAGCAGAAAATACAAGAGATCCCCTCTCCAAACCATGAGATGAGTTTAGCATTTTTTAAATTTCTATATGCTTCAAACCTTCTGAAAGTCCATTTTGAGAACTTGCTTATTGAAAAATGGCATATAAATATTCTTAATAATTTATTTGTTCCTTTTAAAAATGAATGGGGTTTTTAAAGGTTAAAATGTGGAGGTGGATACTCAACTCCTTCCACATGTTCACACTCCCACAGGATCAAATAATTTTCAGTCACCATCTTAAGAAACTACTTGTGTTCATTGTGATGAGTTTCAATACACCTTAAGTTTGTATTTATTAGAATGTTTTTCAGGGCTGATAGGCTTGTTTGTTATATTTCAATTGCCATTCTATGACTAGGAGCATGTACAGGAACCGAGGTGGGAATATGAATTCATGGAAGAAATGTAGTCTTGACTCCTCACATTCTGGTTCCTCATTTCTTTTCTCTTTCCCTAATTTAACAGTCCTTGGCATTGTATAGCTGATTTCCAGAAATAAAAAAGATGAGGATACTTGACCTTGAAGAAGTACAGTGCACAAACAAAAGGATTTTGTACATCTAAATAAGGTGAATTTGAAGCTTGTTTAATATTTCTTTATGAGTCAAGATAGTTGTGTTACATCAGTTTGATGACAAATGGTACAGAATGAACTCTGCATTGTGATACAATGTCAAGGGTGTCTAGATAATGAATTTAAAGTAGAAACCTTGAGGATGGCTAGCACCTAGGGAATGAATGCACCATCTTTCTCCATGTACTCATTGCTGCGAGAGCATCAACTTGCTTTAAACTCATTGTACCATGATCCTATCCTCTTCAACTTCCATTGTGACAAGGCACATCCTTGACAGCATACAGAAGAATAAGGTCTATTTGTTTCAATTGTTACTGGCCCTTGTGGAAGATTGTCTTGTTACTTCAGCTGTAGACGAATTTGTTTTTATTTTCAATATGGTGGTAATTACTATGCCTTAAAAGCTTAGAAACAATAAGTTGCTTCAATGCACTTGCATTAAAACAGAATGGAATATTCTTCAAAATCTGACACCCAATCAGAAAGAGAGAGAGAGAGAGAGATTCCTTTATCAGACTTGCAAATGAAAACGGAATAACTTCCACATCTAATTCAAGAAATAACTGCATCATACACGTCAGGCTCTCTTCTGATTTCAGTGGAAAAAATTGGAAGAGTTAAAATTAAATCCATTTCAAATAATTCTGAAAACAGTTTATGTCCCAATTATGTCTTCATAATCTGTTTTAATTCAAATTATGTCTTCATAATTTGTTTTATTTCACTTTGTATAGTTCTGTGGAAGCTGCATTATAAGGCCCTTCTCACAACCATTTGCAGGGTAGGTTGAAGAGTTAGAGAGCTCATACCCCAGCAGTAGCAGATGACAGAAACCTCTGTTTGGGTCAGCAAACCCAGGAAATACATGAGTAAACCAGGTGAAAGAACCATTGCTGAAACTGTAAACTGGAAGAATTCAAAGTCCTCAAAAGTTCTAGCAGGACTTCCTCAATCCCCACATGCTTTGTGCTGACAGTAGACCAGAAAACCTCATTACATCTGCAGCTGTCCTCTGGCCATGAAGGTGCAGGAGGTGAACCTAGTCCTGCTGAAGTGGCTGTATCGGCAGAATCATAAAGCATGTTTTGCAGAGCAACACATTTATGATGGCAGCCCTTGTAGCCACAGCTCTTTATTGTTTCCAGGCCTGTTGGATCCTGATGGCTGCTAGAAAAGGTAAGAGGATCCACATGACCAGAAAAGCAAGGTAGGAGAGCTTTCCTCATACCTTGGTTGAGAACAGGGTGTGAAAGCTGGGCTACCCCACTTTGCGCCACCACAGCTGGAGGGATTTTCATGAGTTCACACAATCATGCAAACCAGAATAGAGTGCCTTCTACCTAATTTAAAAGGCTTTAGTGAGCAAAAAGGTCTTTACTTGGCATCAAAAAGAACAAAGTGATGAAGCCATGTGAACCTCACTTAGGAGGCTATTCCAAAAGCAGGGTGCAACCACCAAAAAGGCTCTCTCCCTAGTAACCACTCACCTCACCTCATTTAGCAAGGGCTCCCAGAGGAAGGTCTCCAAAGAAGATCATAAGCTCTGGGCTGGGACATATGTGGCAAGATGCTCTCTCAGATAACCCGGTAACCCAAGACATTTAGGGCTTTAAAGGTTAAAACCAGCACTTTGAACTGGGCCCAGAAACAATGACAGGCATACCTTTAATAGAATAGTGTATCTCTGCAGGTTCAATTAGACATGCAGAGGTAAGAAGTTCTACATGAGGTCATACAAAGGTGGAAGAAAGTTTAGGTTGTATTTCCATTTGCAACAGACTGCATTTAAGGTTATATCCTGTGCAAGTGGGTACAATTTATTATTATTATTTAGTATTTATTCAATTTCTATACCGCACTTCCAAAAATGCCTCAGGGTGGTTTACACAGTGAAATAACAAATTATGCTGTGATATACAAGTCTAAAGCACCATGTTCAGTCTTCCCTTCATTCATTTCCAAGGAGGGGCAATGCCACTGATGCAAAGGAATCCACATGCAGGAAAATGGGTGTCCCAGAACACCTCACTGTTCTCATGAGAAACCTATACACAGGGCAGGAAGCCACAGTCCAGATGGAACAGTGAAACAGACTGGTTCCAGATTGGCAAAGGAGTAAGACAAGGCTGTATACTTTCTCCTTCTTTATTCAATTTACTAGTAATTTTAAGCCCGTTGAAATAACGGGCGCTAGTAGGATTGTATAGATATGTTTGTTAGATCCTACTGAGAGTACTGCCCCACTCTTCCCCCTTCACCCACACCCCACACTCTTGGACACCCATGGTGTCCCGCGCTTCTTTCTGATGCCAGGAGGAGACAGAGTTAACTGTAGGCATCAGAGAAGCCGAGTCTGGGGTTTGCAGGCGGCTTTGGCAGCCTCAGGGGGGCTGGTGTGGTTCGGGTGTCAGGCTGGTCCAGGATGGACTCGCAAGTGTCAGAACTGTTCAGGGGCTGTTGCCGGCCTGTGGGGAGTGGGAATGGTGGGGCTTTGCGTGGCCGCGCTGGCAGCGGCTGTGGCTCTGCTGGTGGCGGCAGCACTTCTAACGGGCAGAAAAAGAATGGGCGACACCGGGAAAACAAGGCCAACAACCCTGCCGTACCTGCCGCCGGAGGTGAGCGAGGTGGAGCAGTGACGTGTGTGGGACTTGGCTGGGAGAACGTTGTGTGGAGGGCGTCCCTGGGCCCACTTGGCCCTCCTCCGCCTTACGGCCTGGGCCTCCGCCTCGGCCGGCTTCCCTCGCCGCCTCCTTCCGGGTCATTTGGCTGCTGTGGCCGAGGCCACGGCTCCACCGCCGCCTTGGCCGTTCCGTGCCCTCTGGCCAAGGCTCCTCGGCTGCAACACGTCCTCTGGCCGAGGCCGTGACTCCGCCGCCACCTCGGCCGGCTTCCCCCGCCACCTCCTCCTCCCACCTGGCTTCGGCGGCGGCTGCTTCTCCTCGGCCGCCGCTTCTCCTCCTTCAACATGGCCGCCTGGTGCCTGCAGCCATATCTTTCTCGGATGTTCTGGGCATGCGCTCCGCGCATGCCCAGAACGGCCGAGAAAGACACGGGCACAGAGACACGGGAGCACACCTAAGCCTTTTATTATAGAGGATATGAACATATACTGAGAGAAGCTGGATTGGAAGAAGATGAGCATGGTTTTAAAGTTGGAGGAAGAAACATTAATAACCTGCGCCATGCTGATGACGCCACTCTGATAGCTGAGAATGCAGATGATCTGCAACCTCTAGTAATGAAAGTCAAAGAGCATAGTAAAAAAATGGGACTACAATTAAATGTAAAGAAGACTAAACTAATGACAACGGGTACAGCAACCAGCCTCAGAATTGACAAGAAGACATTGAAGTGGTGGATAGCTTCTGCCTTTTAGGATCAACAGTAAAGGATCCAGCAGTCAAAAAATACACCACAGACTAGCACTTGGTAGGGTAGCAACAAAGGCCTTGGAAAGGATATTTAGATGCCGTGTCGTGTCTACACCTGTAAAGATTAGGATCGTTCAGACAATGTTTTTCCCATGACACTCTCTGGACGCGAAAGCTGGACTATGAAGAAGCAAGATAGATAAAGCATTGACACTTTTGAACTTTGGTGCTGGAGAAGACTTCTGAGGATACCACGGACAGCCATGAAAACAAACAAATGGATCATAGAACAAATCAATCCAGAATTTTCACTCAAGGCACAAATGACCAGTCTCAAACTATCATACTTCGGACACATTAGGCGAAGATCCAGCTCCCTTGAGAAGTCCATAATGCTGGGAAAAGTTGAAGGAAAGAGAAGAAGAGGATGACCAGCAGCAAGGTGAATGGACTCGATTACAACAGTAATGAATGCAACACTGCGAGACCTTAAAGGCCAAATTGAAAACAGATCATCCTGGAGAGAAACGATCTATGTGGTCGCTTAGAGTCGACACTGACTTGACAGCCTATAATCAATCAATCAATCACACAGAAATGGATAACATTAAGAAATCCCAGAATACTTGATTTTGAAGGATTTGATAGAAGGTTTGGCTGGCACTCATATTTGTGGTATGATAAAAGCAAAGTGCATAAAGATTTTCTTAACCACCATGTAAGAAGGAGTCTGATGGGAGTATGGGCAAAATATAAAAAATGGCTGGAGTGTAAAACTCCACTGTGGGTATCCCCGATTGAGGCTTTGGCACGTAAAGAGATAAATATGCAATCTGAATCGGTTACTTACAAGGATGTGTTAAATTTTCAAGAGAAGGGCTGTAAATTAAAAAATTTAAATGAAGTACAAAATTTGGTTAGGATTTGGTTTCAGTATTATCAGTTAAATGAAATTTATAAAAAGGATCTTAAGATTGGGTTTGTGGATCAAATGTCGAGATTTGAGAAGGAGCTGTGTGAAATGATGAAAGATTAGTCTCTAAGATGTATATGATATGATATCACGACTATGATAAAATGGTAGGGATGTGCAAAAAATTTCGGACACAGAATGATCTGTGCCGGAAACGAACAATTTCAGGTGATTCGGGGCTGAACCGAATCACCCCCGATGTCTCCCGATATTTTTCGGGCACGAGCCGAATCACCCGAATTTCGGAACTGAAAAATTCGGGTGATTCGGTTCATGGTTGATTTTTGGCGATTTTTTGAAGTTTTAGTGACTTTGGGGCAGTTTGGGGGCATAGCATGGGATCTGGGCAAAAGTATTGCAGTGGGGTGGTAGTGCCTAATGGGTGCAGGCTACCACCCCAATTTCAGGGGGATTGGGCAAAGGGCTGATTTTTGGTAAATTTCTGAAATTTTCATGTCTGGGGCAGATTGGGGCAGAAAGTGGGGCCTGGGGCAGAATAGTGGGGTGGGATGGTAGTGCCTAATGGGTGGAGACTACCACCCCAATTTCAGGGGGTTTGGACAAAGGGGTGATTTTTTGAGAATTTTTGAAGTTTTAGTGACTTTGGGGCAGTTTGGGGGCAGAAAGTGGATCTGCCCCAAAAGAGTGGGGTGGGGTGGTAGTGCCTAATGGGTGGAGGCTACCACCCCAATTTCAGGGGGATTGGGCAGAGGGCTGATTTTTTGGGAATATTTGAAGTTTGGGTGTCTTTGGGGCAGATTGGGGGCAGAAAGTGGATCTGCCCCAAAGGAGTGGGTGGGCTGGTAGATAGTGCCTAATGGGTGGAGGCTACCACACATCCCCAATTTAAGAGTGATTGGGCAGAGGGGTGAATTTTGGTGAATTTATTTTTATGAGGTTTGTCTTCATAAGGTGAAGTGTGCTAAATTGATTACTTCCTCATATTATTCATAGTAATTGAGGTGTGAAAAAACTTCTGAGGTGTGAATTCTCATTGTATCATAGCAAATGAGATTTTTTTTCAATTAGACAGCTCTCATGACCCCACTTTCACTTTTTCACACTCTCTATTACTATGAATAATATGAGGAAGTAATCAATTTAGCACACTTCACCTTATGAAGACAAACCTCATAAAAATAAATTCACCAAAATTCACCCCTCTGCGCAATCACTCTTAAATTGGGGATGGGTGGTAGCCTCCACCCATTAGGCACTATCTACCAGCCCACCCCACTCCTTTGGGGCAGATCCACTTTCTGCCCCCAATCTGCCCCAAAGACACCCAAACTTCAAATATTCCCAAAAAATCAGCCCTCTGCCCAATCCCCCTGAAATTGGGGTGGTAGCCTCCACCCATTAGGCACTACCACCCCACCCCACTCTTTTGGGGCAGATCCACTTTCTGCCCCCAAACTGCCCCAAAGTCACTAAAACTTCAAAAATTCTCAAAAAAATCACCCCTTTGTCCAAACCCCCTGAAATTGGGGTGGTAGCCTCCACCCATTAGGCACTACCACCCCACCCCACTATTCTGCCCCAGGCCCCACTTTCTGCCCCAATATGCCCCAATCTGCCCCAAAGACATGAAAATTTCATAAATTTACCAAAAATCAGCCATTTGCCCAATCCCCCTGAAATTGGGGTAGTAGCCTGCACCCATTAGGCACTACCACCCCACCCCACTCCTTTTGCCCAGATCCCATGCTATGCCCCCGAACTGCCCCAAAGTCACTAAAACTTAAAAAATTCACCAAAAATCAGCCCTTTGCCCAATCCCCCTGAAATTAGGGTGGTAGACTCTACCCATTGGGAACTATCACCCCACCCCAAAATTTTTCCCCGGGCCCCTTTTTACCCCCCCAAATCGATTCAGATTCGGATTAAATCCGAATCCAAACCGAATCAAGGGTGATTCAGGTGACCCAGATTCGGGCACAAAACAGAACAGGGGTGATTCGGTTCGGGTCCGAGCCGAATCACCCGAAAACCTGAATTGCACACCCCTATAAAATGGGCTCAAGATGTGGGTCATAATATAGATATGGCTGCTTGGGAAAAATTATGGAAAACTGATTTAAAGTTTACTTCATGTTATACTTTAAAAGAGAATTATTATAAGATGATGTATAGGTGCTATCTGACACTGAAAATATTGGTGTTAATGTATAAAAATGTTTCAAACAAATGTTGGAAATGTGGACAATGTGAAGGAACTTTTTTTCATATGTGGTGGTCATGCGGGAAGGCAAAGGCCTTTTGGGATAGGATATATAATGACCCGAAGAAAATCTTTAAAGTGACATTTTTTTAAGAGGCCAGAATCCTTTCTGCTGGGAATAACTGAAGGAGAGTTCTCCAGAAGAAATTCAACATTTTTTATATATGCAACCACAGCGGCCAGGATAGTATATGCGCAGAAATGGAAAGACACTAAAATGCCCTCAAAAGAAGACTGGTTGATAAAAATTTTGGAATATGCCAAGATGGCAAAGCTTACAGCACTTATAAGAGATGAAATTTTGGAATGCTTTAAAGAAGATTGGGAACCATTTTTGCTTTACTTAAAGAATTATTTTTCTATTATGGACTTTTCAGTAGGGTTTGAAATATAGTAATAACAGCAGATTGGGTTGGGTAAAATCGAGTAGTTTTGTGGAGTATGTATGTTTTGAATTATTATAGCAATGGTTTATATGTATAGTTATTGTGAACCGCGCAGATAGGCAAGCGGAAAGTCAATATTTACTTATGTGTAGAATTAGATAAATGAATGCAATTTGAATGTAAAAGCTATTGTAAAATCCAATAAAATTTATAATGCAAAAACCAAAATCAATCACAGGAATGGGGAAGTTCAGCAAGAGTCCGATATCAGACCCTCCAGACCAGCACTGGACAAGGGCAGAAGTCTCGGAGTCTGTGGGACAACATAGCAGGCTTTTTTCCTACAGGCAGGACTGAGCCAAACTCATAATCTTGACTCTTGATAAGGACACAGAAAAGCTTGGGAAGCTATTAACATTCATGATAATAGGAGATTCCATGCTGTTCTGTCACATCTGGCACAGAGGCACTGACACCGTCTGATTTAGTGGCCATGGCAACCAGCCAACTTGTCCTTCCCCAAACCCCACAAGCACTGAACTGAAGTGCAGCTGATCTGCTCTAAATGATGCGGCTGCCAGGGTGTGATGTGGCGGCCATCCGTTCCAGTTGTCAACAAATCTTGTACTCAGAATCATCATTACAGCTGACTCATGCTCCTGCTTCATGTTCAGCCCTTATTATTATTCATCATGTCTAAGGTTGCTGTGGGGATAAGAGCTTTGCATGATAATGTTGGTTTCTGCCTTCTGCACAAGATTCTGCCAAAAGTATCATTCACAGCAATGACTCCTTTTAATCCATTATTCAAATGTGGAAGAGAGGGAGGGGGTGCCAAATCAGCTTTGTAAACAGCTCGTTTACATTGGCAATATGTTCACCCCCAGTGGACAGGAGAGATTATCTTAAACCCAGAGCTGCTAACGCTCCCACATTTGAATCAGGTGCGGGGGGTGGGCCGTGGATAGGATGCTGTAGATCTTCTTCCCCTTTGTTTGAAGTCTGTTTCCTGTTTGCTTTGGTGAGTTTCATATACGCTGAGTGTTCAAAATCTGGTATTAATTAGTAAGACAAACTGTCTAAACTTGAAACCTCCATGTACAGAGGCAGTGTACCAGAGGTTAGGCACAAACTATAAGGGCTTGCATGTTGCCTGTATGTCTTGTGTGTTAGCTTCCAAGAAGCATGCACTTCACAAAGAATGCTTGACTATGATGTACTTGTTTATAAGGAACATTTGTATCCTACCTTTCCATGGAAATTATGAACAATGTGGTTGTGGTCAAATCCCCCGGCCCCGCAACAGGGGGAAGGACAGTTGACCTTGTAAGAGCTCAGATGGTTAATGGCATAGAACAACAGAATCAGATCCACTAGTACATGGAAATGCTTTTTAACAACTTACCGAAGTGACTTTCTTCACCACTCTGTTGCTGCTAGTTTCTTTTCTTATAATCAGGCACACATACTCTGGCCTCTGGTAATTTCTGAATCTTGCTTAAGAGCCCCTGCTTCCCATCACAGCGGCTTCTTTCTCTCTTCAAATCCTCCTTGTTCTAGTCCTTCATGGGCCTTTCTGCTTGTTGATGCTGTTAGTGCCATGTCTGCTTGCTTTCCTTTGCAGTTTCTTTCCAAGACTCTCCTTTTCTCTTTCCCTTCTGGGCCTCTCCACCCCTCCATGCTGTTTCTCTGGCTGCCTCATTAAGTTGCAAGGGGAAAGGTGTAACTTCAGGCAGCCTTGCCTTCCACAGCAGATGCTACTTACTGAATTCCTCTTAATTTCCACCATAGTATCCAGGCTGAGCATCTCCTTTATTCCTAGCTGTACTGAATGGCTTTTGGGGTTTGTTCAGACCCACCCCCCAGAACCTTCTAGGTGGGCCCTGACTGGTATAATGCTGCTACCAGCTGTTCACAACCTGGAAAGGGTTTACTGACTCCATCCCCCTAGGGATTATCAGACTAGATTGAACAGGATACTCTGTCTCCCTCAGGTAGTTTCACCAAATACCTGAAATTGTAAAGTGATCACTTGGGAAATAACAGAAAATTGTGGTGCCTTTGGCCTAGGGCTGGGCGGGGGGGGGGGCATGTGACTGGGGGCCCTCCTTGCCCCACGGAGCACTCAGGAAACTGTATTAACCATTCAAAACACCTTATTGTTGCAATGGGGTATGAATTGGAAACAATGGGGGGAAATAGAAAAGAAGGCCTCAGCCTTATTAATATGCCCAGACAAGGGGTGGGGGAGAGAAGCTAACTCAAACTGGCTACAAGTACTATCCCTACGGTACCTTTTGTCCTGTGTCCTTGGGGCTCTTATACTCCACAGGCCTCCAAGCAACCTCCTCAGCTCAAGTTGAACAAGGCCACAAGGAAAGAGATTGAGAGGCACCTTTCCACCTTCTCTCCTCTCCCTCCCCTCACCAACCGACTCTAAATCCTTCTTCCAGCCGCACAAGAGAACTGAAACCCCTCCTCCCAAAACAGAGGGAAATGCCAACTGCTAATTTAATTCATCATCATTATCCTTTATTACAGTCATAGACTGTACAGTATTTTTACAGTCATAAAAATACATGTTAAAGTATATGAGTAAATAAAAGTGGAAATAGAAGGTGGTTGCATATATGAGGGTGCATATTAACATTAAAGGAAATAATAATGCTAAGAATGTATGAGGGTGATTGCATGTTAAAAAATACAAGTACTAAAAAAGCTAAAAGTACTAAAATACTAAAAATTAAAATGAATAAAATAATAATAATGCTATTACTATTACGTTTAAAAGTCATAAAATGCATAGAAGACATTAAAACGGGGACATAAAATAATAGAGTTTAAAAACCCATAATATAATAGAGCTATAAAAACCAGAATAAAAAATATATATTGAGCATTAAAACCAATAAAAAAGGAGTAAAAAGAGTGGCGTGAGCAATTACAGGATCAAATCAGGGCTAAAAAGGCTCACAGCCCATCATCCACCAACGGATGACAATCGCAGCTGCACAGTATCTGGCAACGCTATAAGTTATGGTAGGCTTAAGGGAACTGTAGAACTGTCTCGGTCATCCCGGGAACTTGCTTAACAGTGGAAAAATGAGAGAAGCACAAATGTCTCTATAGAATGAGCAGTATAGGAGGACATGCTCAATAATTTCAATCTGCCCTGAGCCACAGGGGCATAGTCGCTCTGCAAATGAGATCCTTCTATAGCAGCCTTCTAGCACTGCTGAGGGGAGGCCATGGCAGCGAGCCAAGGTGAATGCCCTTCTGTAGTTTGGGACCTCCAGTTGATTGAGATATGCTGCAGGAGAAGCAGAATATCTAAGCCCATCACTGACATAAAATTTTGGGACACTGCTGAGATCAGTTTGGTACTCAATGTCTGTAATGTGCTGCTTGATGGTTGCTTTTGCCTGATCTTAGCCCATGCTGAGCAAGGTCAGTGGGGAGAGGCCCAGAGTAGTCATTTTGGCCTCATTTGTCTGTATCCAACTGGAATGGTAATCATCATGTAGGGTTAAGGGGGCAAGGCCAATTGGGCGAGAGGATAATCTGAGCCAATAGCAAAGAGTGGTCATCCACACCCTAGCCTCAATCCAGTCTCCTGTGGGAGACTGAAGCCAATTCCAGGGTTCGGTGCGTGTTCTGACCATGATGTCATCTATCCTAGCAACCAGGCCCAGACTCAGTTAACCCCTTGCTCACTAGAGTAGCTCCATCCAGTCTTTCCCAGGCACCTAATAATAAGGGAGAGGCCATCTCTGTCAAAGCCTCTCCTTGACCAGGGGCTGCAGCTTACACCTACAGCGGCAAAAAACAATAAAATGATAACCTAAATTAAAGCAACAAATTAACACTAAAAATCGAGCAGCAAACAAAACCACCATAATTAAAGTAATCCAAAGGGCAGGTAAACCGTAAACCTAAACAAGACCTCTCAAATAGGTAGGAGATTAAGAACCAATAAGTAATAGCAAACCGACAATATTGCAAATTAGAAGTTTGGTGGAAGAGGAACAGGACTGGCCCTAGGGTTTTTGTGCCCTGGGTTTGACTTTGGTCCCCCCACCGCCCCATCAAGATGTGTATCTATCTATGTATACCACTTTGGGAATTTTTGTTGAAAAGAGGTATATAAATATTGTCTGTGTTCATATCACCACCACATTCCTCCCTTGAGCATTGCAAGATCTGCACTCCTCAGGACCAACTAACTTCTCTGTTTCCCTGAGAGGCTGCTTTTAATAATGCTGCAAGGAGCTTCCCTCTGCGACCAACCAGGCCTGACCCCAGCCAAGCCAACTGTTGTGTGCACAACGTTCTTCCTGTTTTGGTCTGGGCACTTGAAGAACCAGGGTGGAGGCTCTAGGAGGTGGGCTCTGCACTCCGGACTTCCACCCCAGGAGCTGCAGCATGCACCCCCACCCAAGAATTGGTGCTCTAGGCAACTGCCTATGTCTGCCTAGTGGATGGGTCAGTCCCAGTGTTCCCTCTAACAGGGCTTCCCAGATGTTGTTGACTACAACACCAAGAATCCCCAGCTGCAATGGCTTCTGCTTGGGGATTATGGGAGTTGTGTCCACAACATCTGGGAATCACTGTTAGGGTCAATCCTGAAAAAGAAGTGTTTGTGCAGCAGTGAGGCCATCAGAACTTAGATGGAATTTTGGTCTAATAAAGTAGATTGCTTCTTATATGCTTAAAATCTAAGTGTTAAATCAAAATAAACGAGCACATTGCTATATGGCTTAGAAGATGAGCTTGAATTAACTCTTTTTCAAGTCAGTGATATTAAATCTATGCAGTGCTTCTTTTAATGTTTGTCTTGCTAATGTGGTACAGGTGGACCTCATTATCTGTGTGGGTTCTGTTCCTGATTATTTCCATGGATAATGAAACCGTGGATAACGAGGCATTGAGTTTATAGGGATTGGGGGGTTAGGTTCCTGCAGGGCAAAGAAACGGCACAAAACAGCAAAATAAATATGGCCGAAATAAGAGCAAAAAAGTGCTGTACCATGTTCCACAGGTCTCGAACTGTCCAGTGATGCTCCCTAAAACCACCAATTTGGGGGATTTTCCTTGAAAAATCACAGTATTTTTTTTTTTTACAGAAGAGCCACAAAATGAATCCTTTAAACAAAATGGTGGCTGCCAGGGGCGTAACTACTATTAGGCAAGGGGAGGCAGCTACCTGGGGGCCCCCATGCCTCGAGCCCCCCCCCCAGAGGCAAGTCACATGACTATATGTTGTGAAGTGTGTGTGTGTGTGTGTGTGTATCAGCAAGGGGCCCATTTTAAAATTTTGTCTCTGGGCCCACTCCAGCCTTGTTACACCCCTGGTGGCTGCAAATGACCTCTGAGGTCATTTCCAGCCACCTAGGAACTGCGGATATGCAGGTATTAACCCTTTCTGTATCCACGTATGCCAAGGTTGGGTGCATATTTTCAGACCATGGACATGCAGAACCATGAATAAAAGTGGCCGCAAATAGTGAGGTCCACTTGTATTAGGTGACCTTATAGATTTTCAGTAATGATTTTATCAATGATTCTTGACATTTAGGTTTCTATTCATAGAATCAAAGTTTGATAATACACAGATTAGCAATCCAACACCTTTCCTTAAAGAAGGATTCTCTACATATAGATCTGCAGCTGAATTAATAGAATCCAAATAATAACATACCATGAGCCAGGAGCTGGAGTGAACCAAAGACTAGTAGAATAGATAATACCAAGTAATGCAAGCAAGTTAAACCATATGGCATAGGTTCCTGCCCATGGCTCCTGCCCTGGACCTAAAGGCCCTCAAGGTTAGAGGGGAGGGGTACAGCACTTGTTTTGCTGCTTTTGCTATCCCCAAGCCTGGCAGGTGACCCAGACTACAAATCACAGCATCCTTGGTCTCCATTTACTTATATGATCTACTTCCCCCTTATTGCTCCTCCTCCGGGCTTTTGCCTCCCCCAAGATCCAATTCCTACATCCCCTTTCCCTTCCTGATGCTGCTACTTGTTTTTCCCCTTGATTTTGCATTGCACAAAGAATTTCCACTCGCATGCCTTCATCCACTTGTGGGATGCTGCAAATCAGAGCTGTGTGGTCAGTGAGCTTCTGTCTTCTCTCGCATCCCAGCAGATGTCATAAGGGATTTCTTCGGGGGGCTCCCGACACTATACACTACAGGGGGAAATGAAAATGGATCACTACGCAGGGTGAACTGGGGACAACTTCTTTGTCAACCTCAATAAGGTGATCAATTTGACCCTGTGTTGCCCAAATCTTGCCAAGCTTATCCCACCAAGCATCTCATCTCCAGTTATACACAAGAAGTTAGGAACAACCTTCCCATCCCTCTGCTGTGCATATTTGGCAATTTCAACACTGTTTAATTCCGTTTCAGACATAGCTTCCTGTTACCAATGGACTAAAATGGAGGCAATCAAAATCACAACATGTCCCTCTTATTCTATCATTATATTTGTATATTGTCTCAAAGAACTATTTCTAGTGGTGTACGATGATTTAAAACAAGAATAAAATTAAATAATTATAACCCCAAGACATTAAAACAATAAAACAGAGCTGTTACACATAACCAAATGCCTGGGTAAGGAATATTTATTGTACTAATGCAACATGGTTTCACTAGAGCAGAGTTAATCTGGATGTCAGCCAATGCTTTCTGTTTCTACAGAACTACCCAAGTGCAATGTCCTTTCTTCTCCATATTTCTCTGATGACTGTGAGTAGCAGAATCTCCCCCCTACCAATTATACACATCTGAGATCCTTAGGAGAAGGGCAGACAAAAAGGTAAGCACAGGGGCATAGCAAGGTTGGAGTGGGCCCAGTGGCAAGATTTTAAAATGGCCCGCCCCCCTCACTGAAGCTCAGCTCATGAAGTAAAAAAATCTTAAATGAGGCTGAATAGTGGTAACAAAACACACACACACACACCCCTCCTATGTGCCACAATAGAACATCATCCTAAAGTTTTTTCCAAAATGTTTTGTAAATTGTGGCCAATGCAAGTCATTTAATTGTACTAGAGAAAGACATGCTGTTCTGGTAGCTCCCGAACACTCACATCAGTTTTGGAGGATGAATACAACTGAAGGAAGCCCGGACAGGCTGGGGGTTCCGTCATATGACTTGCCTCTTTGGGGGCCCCCAGACAACTGTCTCCTCTTGCCCTAATATAGTTACGCCCCCAGGTAAGCAATAACAATCTGCAGTAAACAGATATTTCATTAAAACTGATTTGTTGCACATTAATAGCACTGCAATTGCGATACACAAAACACAGACAAAGTCAACAGGGTTTTTTTTCCCCCCTTCATGGATGCCTCACTTGTTGCATTGTATGTAATATTTATATGCACACTAATTCAATAATAGCCATAACAACAAACAACAACAATAGACTTCATTATTCATCTTTCAGTAGACTACCTACAATGCAGTTTGGGAAAATTTGACTGAAGAAAGTACTCTCTAGGCTTGCAAAGCTTTCTCAGCTAGTAAGCAAAAGTACTTTAGAGCACAACTCAAATTACAATCACAAAAAAAACTGGGTTCCATTTGGTAAGTGCTTCTCATTCTCCTTTGAACTACAGGATTTCTGTTTCTGAAAACTTGCAAGTGCATCTTTCATTATTTTTCATTGTTTATGCAACCCAAAACATAGTGTAAGAGAGCTGCTCCAGCAATGGTAGATGATGCATCTCCATTTGCAGCCATTATTATATTTTGAAGTACATCCAGGGACTCTTTCGACTCTAATAGACTTGGCGAGCTCTTTTCCATAGAGTCTCTCTTTCCCCATGTGCCCGGGTAAAGTGCCACAATGTTTGGAACACTTCAGAATTGGAATTTTAAATATTTAGTACTTAGGGATGCACAGGGAGACGTTGTTTAAGTTTCTGGGTACACGCCATACATTTGCTGAATTGGCCATTATCATTGCTCAAGTTATTACAGAAATAAACACGTAGAATAAGATGATATTCAAATACAATTCACTCAAATAACAGGGACTGATTCTCTTGTGTAGCTTCACTTAGGAACATTGGAAGCCATCTTATGCTGAGCCAGGGAACTTAGGACCTTCTGTATGCAAGGAGATACTCTACCACTGAGCTATGGCCCCATACAGTGTTCCCTCTAAGGCAGGGGTGGGGAACCTTGGCCCTCCAGCTGTTTTTGAACTACAACTCCCATCATCCCCAGCCACAATTATTGCTCCAAGGAGTGTGCATATGTCTGCGCTCACAAGTTTTTTTGATGTCCACTCAGTTAATTTTAGATCCCGCTCAGGTTGAATCAGGAAGGCCCCACTCTGAATGCAGGTGCACACACAGTGCCTTGATACTCCCGCCCAGAACAAAACTCATTCCGCTCACAGATGAAAAAAATTAGAGAGAACACTGGCCCCATACCCTAGTGTTTCCCAAACTAATTTGGCCACAGAACATTTTGGGCTTGGAATATATTGATGGATCATATACATGCTGGCTTCATACTGAAAAATTGCTCCATGAATTGCTCAAAAGTTGATTAAAATAGTTTTCTGGGTTAAAAGATTAAAAAGTTAAAAGATTACAAAGAACAAAAACTAATAAAGGGAAGAATGAAGGAATACAATCAGAAACTGCTGTCCTTCTGATAGGGTGGTTAGCAACCTTATAATTAAGTATAGAAATTAAAAATATTGGATTAACAAACCCCAAACAAAATATCAATATATCCATCAGAAGAAGAATGGTTAGTTTCCTTGTGTACAATTTTGTTCAAAAATGGACAGTCCTTTAAAGCTTAGACGTTCTTATTTAAAAGACGCAAAACAAATAAGTTTTAAAAATATTTTTAATTGTGTTTTTATAAATTTGTCATTACAGAAAACTACTAGAAAATACTTTAAAAAGTAGCATTTGGCAGTTTTTTTAAAAATGGGAAGAGTGTTTCTGTGTCTTTTGTTCACAGATCTGCTTAATATTACTTAATATTAATAGTACTTCACTACAGTGACTGTTGCTGGTGTCTATCTTGTTTCTTTTTAGACGGTGAGCCCTTTGGGGACAGGGATCCATCTTATTTATTTATTATTTCTCTGTGTAAACCGCCCTGAGCCATTTTTGGAAGGGCGGTATAGAAATCGAATGAATGAATGCATTTTTTATCACATTCAAGTACCCTTGAATTAGGCTGCTCCAAAAAATTATTCAGTGAAATTTCATTAAACTTTTGTTTCAGCTGAGAGTCAGTCAGACTCTTATATAATGGTGTGCCCGAACCGGTCCGGCAGCCATTCCAAAGAATGGCCGAACTGCCGGACCGGTCCGGCCCTGCCAGGTTCGGGTCCGGGTGGGGGGGGTATGTCTTTAAGGGCGGGGAGGGCTTGCTTAGCCCTCCCGCCTCCTTGCCCCCGCCAGCGCCCGTATTGAACACTATAGGGGCGCTGGAAACCAGCCGCCCCCCCCCGCCGCAGCCGCGGTGGCGAAATAACCCCTAAAACCAGCCAGCCCTCCCTCCCTCCCAGCTAGCTGCCCGCCCGCCCCCCACCCACTCACCCACCCACCCAGTCGCTCACCCGGTCGCTGGATAAAAAGCGAGAGGAGCTCCGGCACAGAGCTCCTCTCACTTGGAAGGCCTCCAGCAGAATGGTGGCTTGCGCGCGCGCGCATGCGCGCACCGCAAACCACGCCGTTCTCCGGAGGCCCGGTCTACCCGCCGGGAAAGGGCCGGGTAGACCGGGCCTCCGATCGCTGGGTAGACCGGGCCTCCGATCGCCGGAGGCCCGGTCTACCCAGCGATCGGAGGCCCGGTCTACCCGCCGGGAAAGGGCCGGGTAGACCGGGCCTCCGATCGCTGGGTAGACCGGGCCTCCGATCGCCGGAGGCCCGGTCTACCCAGCGATCAGAGGCCCGGTCTACCCGCCGGGAAAGGGCCGGGTAGACCGGGCCTCCGATCGCTGGGTAGACTGGGCCTCCAATCGCCGGAGGCCCGGTCTACCCAGCGATCGGAGGCCCGGTCTACCCGGCCCTTTCCCGGCGGGTAGACCGGGCCTCCGGAGAACGGCGTGGTTTGTGGTGCGCGCATGCGCGCGCGCGCAAGCCACCATTCTGCTGGAGGCCTTCCAAGCGAGAGGAGCTCTGTGCCGGAGCTCCTCTCGCTTTTTATCCAGCGACCGGGTGAGCGACCGGGTGGGTGGGTGAGTGGGTGGGGGGCGGGCGGGCGGGCAGCTAGCTGGGAGGGAGGGAGGGCTGGCTCGTTTTAGGGGTTATTTCGCCGCCGCCGCCGCCGCGGGGGGGGGCGGCTGGTTTCCAGCGCCCCTATAGTGTTCAATACGGGCGCTGGCAGGGGCAAGGAGGCGGGAGGGCTAAGCAAGCCCTCCCCGCCCTAAAAACAAGGCCCCCCTTCGGTGCCGGTCCGGACTTCTCCGGACCGTGCACATCCCTACTCTTATAATCCTGTAGGGGTGTGCACGGAACCGCAGAGCTGTGGTCCGGCACTGTGGGGTGGGTTCCTTTAAGGGCGGGGAGGGTTTACTTACCCCTCCCGCCGCTTTCCCCCCTCCAGGGCTCGTATATATTGTAATAATTGGGGCGGCAGGATACCTCCCTGCCGCCCCTTGTCCCGGCGCTGAATGCAGCCTCCAGGACGGGATGGGCGCGCGTGCACTGCTCTGCAAAGGGAAGATCCTGTTGCTGAGGGACTCCGGCTCACGTTTTAGAAGGTAACTGCTGCTGGCAACTGTAAACCCCAATGAGAAGCCGGCACAGCACCGAGCCAGCCTCCGGAGCCTCTCCACCCGGCGGCTCCCCCATTCTGAGCCACCGCCAGCAGCCACTGAGAGGAGCTCCACCAGGGAGGACATGCCGACGCGCCCGGCCCACCCTCACTTCCAGCTCCCACGCGACATCCCCCCACATACAGCGTGGCTGCCTGCTTCTCCTCCTCCCATTGGGCCACGCTGTATGTGGGGGGAAGTCGCCTGGGAGCCGGAAGTGAGGGTGGGCTGGGCGCGTCCTCCCTGGTGGAGCTCTTCTCAGTGGCTGCTGGCGGTGGCTCAGGATGGGGGAGCCGCTGGGTGGAGAGGCGCCAGAGGCCGGCTCGGTGTTGTGCCGGCTTTTCGTTGGGGTTTACAGTTGCCAGCAGCAGTTACCTTCTAAAACGTGAGTCGGAGTCCCTCAGCAACAGGATCTTCCCTTTGCAGAGCAGCGCGCGCGTGCCCACCCCGTCCTGGCGGCTGCATTCAGTGTCGGGACAAGGGGCGGCAGGGAGGTATCCTGCCGCCCCAATTATTACAATATATACGAGCCCTGGAGGGGGGAAAGCAGTGGGAGGGGTAAGTAAACCCTCCCCGCCCTTAAAGCTACCCCCTCCACCCGAACCGAACCGGCCAGGTCCGGACCGGTCCGGAAATCCTGAGGCCTTTACAATGGCCTCCAGACCGATCCGGACCCATCCCTATAATCCTATGCTACTATGATGACTGTCCTGACTGTAATTACAAATGTTTTTGCACGAGATCCAGCATTCCAGTTTTCTTAACAACAAAAGTTTCTCCATTGCAGTAAAAATGGTCACATTATTCCCTTGCAGTGACAGATTCACTGCATTTAATTTTGTAAAATATCTGCAAGGTACTACACATTCAGCAGTAGTAGTAATTTATTATCGGTCACTGACCAGCACATATACAGAAAAACAGACACATATACAAAAGATTCATTTTAAAAACTCAACTCAGTTTATAACAACTGTCTTCAGTTGTTTCCAAGAGACTCTGTTTGGGGGCTTGGAGGAGCACTTCTATACCAAGTTCAGGGCTACCAGCTGGTAGTTGCCACATTTTGCTGTTCAGATCCCATGGGACCCGGAGATCTCCATTTTGGTTCACATGACATGCTCACAGGGCATGTCACTTGGCTTGTAGCCTGGGATGATAGCTCTCAGGTCAAGTTTAATTTCTGGATTGCAGGAAAATCTCCCTGTGCTCACCTCCTTGATTACTTTCAGGTGAGGAATGCCAGAGTACACATGATTGAATCAGCACTATCCTTTTCAAGAATTAGCCAAATATTCTCCCTGTGCTGGCACAGCGAATCAAGTCAAGATATCACTCCTCAGGAAGGAGTGATAAGAAGGTAGCAGGTCATCTTCTCAGCTAACAATCATATTAATGGTTGGCTCAGGGCACAGGAAGCTAGTTTGTTGACATCTTAGTCACTCCCAGGTATTCTAAAAAGACATGAGATAAACCCTGATGCGCCCATTGCGTTTCTCCCCACAAAGGTCTTTTGGACCTTTTCAGCCTTTGTAATGGAAGGAAGCACACCCAGCAAATTGAAAAGGACAATGCTTCATCCTGTCCTTTGCCTCTATTGTCCACCTTTTCAAGGTGCAATCAGCATAATGCCATCAGGCGAGATTTTTCATATAAGTGACCAAGGCACAATCAATCAGAGTGTCTCTACCCCAGATTCATCAGGTGTTTCTTCTTCAGATCCACCAGCTGCTTTTCACTATGTTTTGGCATTGGGACCCACCTATGATCACAATTAGCACCTATGATCACAAAAACAGAGGGATAAGAAACCAAGAACTTCACTAGATAGCTCTCTAATTTGGTCCAAATATCTTTGATTTGGGATTTTGTTCATACAAGAGGTAAATATACATTATTCAACAAAAGATTCATACTGCTGAATCTAATCAGCATTGAATTGCCATAGCAAATTGTTCAGAAGAGGCTAGTTTAGTAATTTTACTCTGCTTGCACCATTGGTAACAGGTAGGGAAAAGGAAATAAATCCATCCAGAAGTGGGTCCTTAGAAAGCCAAATCTCTTGCAGAAGGATAAAATCAAATCTGGAAAGATAATTTACAAGGGAAGGTTCCTTAAGTCTTTGCCTCCAGCCTGCAACATTCCAGGAAAGAATTGCAAGCTGGCATGGTGAGAATAAATGTCAATCATAGTGAAGGGGAGTAGAGGAGAGTTTGACAGCCTGGGTATCTGCGAAAAGAGTAGAGTTGATACCAAGGTTGCCATTTGAGGAGACATGCTCTGAGAACTCCATGCTCTGAGAACTCACCAAGAGCCCAACTGCAGACCCCAGAACCTGGGAACTGCAGGGGTCAATGGGTAGAGGGTCATGTGAAACAGGAAGAGCATCCATTTCCAAAGAGTATCGGGCAGTTGCATTAGATAGGAACATAGGAACATAGGAGCTGCATTATACAGAGTCAGACCATCGGTCCATCTAGCTCAGTATTGTCTACACAGACTGGCAGCGTCTTCTCCAAGGTTGCAGGCAGGAATCTCTCTCAGTCCTATCTTGGAGATGCCAAGGAGGGAACATGGAATGTTCTGCATACAAACATGCAGGTGCTCTTTCCAGAACAGCCCCATTCACTAAGGGGAATATTTTACAGTGCTCACACATCAAGTCTCCCATTCATATTAAACCAGGGTGGACCCTGATTAGCTAAGGGGACAAGTCATGCTTGCTACCACAAGACCAGCTCTCCTCTCATAAATCATAAATCTACACAGACGGACAGTGGCTTCTCCAACGTTGCAGGCAGGAATCTCTCTCAGCCCTACCTTGGAGATGCCAGGGAAGGAACTTAGAACCTAGATGCTCTTCCCAGAGTGGCTCCATCCCCTAAGGGGAATATCTTGCAGTGCTCACACTTCTAGTCTCCCTTTCATATGCAACCAGGGCAGACCCTGCTTAGCTAAGGGGGCAAGTCATGCTTGCTACCACAAGACCAGCTCTCTTAAGATATGATATTATAATAAGCAGTTTCACAATTTACACCAGCAGGCCCAGGCATAGCCTTCTGAGGGGTACAACCATTTGCCTGATATTCCATCTTTACTTGACGGAGTGGCTTTTCTGTATCCATCAAGAGTGGTTGAGGGCAATTTGCCATCTGAATGGAGGAAACAGTGTTCTTATGGTTCACATCTTCCTCCTAGGAATCAAAGTATCAATGATCGTCAGAGGTAGCTGGAGGTGCAGAAATTATCAAACCAGTGGCTCTAGATTCTCCTGGTTGCAGGGTGGTGGTGGTCATCAGATTTTTTGCTTGATTCCTCTAGGGGCTGTGTCAACTCCGGAGTGTCAATAGGTTTCATCAAAGGGGGAAGAGGGCCCAGCAAATCCACCAACTTGTTTAAAGTGTTGGTGGAGTCAAAAGAATTAGGATGAGAATCTGTTGGGGTTGAACAAATAAGATCCGAAGAACTTTTTGTATTCTGTATAAATATAATTGATGATTCTAAAAGGTCATCACTTCTGCTAGAGGTTAAAACTGAGGTCTGCCCAAACTCATCATCTCCAGTCGTCTCGAAAGAACTATGGGACACTGGTCCTGGAACACTAAGCCTTACACTGGCATTAACAGAATTGTGCTGGATTATTGTCTGTAAGAGGAGACTTCTATGTAGAGGTTCTGCTAGCTTCTGTACTTTGGCAAATGCTTCTTTAACTTCAGAAAATTTTATATGCACTTCATTGCTGCCTCTGATGTTCTCCTTCATGAGTACAATCACAGTCCTATGTGCTGCTCCAGGCAATTTCAGTTGACCTATGGTAGAACTGGAATTTTATCTGGTTAATTTTAGGGATGTGTGAAATGATTCGGGTACAAAATGATTTGTACCCGAATCTGGCTGATTCGGGTGATTTGTAGACAAAACAAATCAGCCCTGTGCTCAGTCGCCCAGATTTGGGTACAATACAAATCATCCCAGATTCAGACCCAAAGAATCTGGAGATTCAGACCTGCACTTTGTGGCCAAATCAACTCTCAGACGTTGAAAACAACAAAACTGGGCTTGTCGTTTTGGGGGTGGTTGGCACTCTATGTGCACTATACCACAACATGCTCTAGGCCACCCTGGTGCCCCCCAAGTGGAGTTATGGGGCTGCTGAGATTCCCCATTATTCCCTATGGGAGAAAGGCTTAAAGACTCACAGACTTCAGAAAAAAATTAAAAATCACCCCTTTGCCCAATTTATTTGAAATCTGGGTGGTAGCAGCACCCATTGGGGCACTACCCCGACCCACAATTCTGCCCCCAAACCCCTGTTCTGCCCCAGATCTGCCACAAAGACATGCCAACTTCAATCTAAAAAGCAAAACAAACCACCCCTTTGCCCAATTTCTTTGAAATATGGTTGGTAGCTTCCTTGCACCCATTGGGCACTAACACCCACCACAACCTGTTCTGGGCAACCCTGGTGCCCAGGGAGTTATAACTAAGGCCGATGAAATCCCCATTATTCCCTATGGGAAAAAGCTTAAAGACGCGCCAAATTCAAAAATTCTTTAAAAATCATCCCTTTGCTCAATTTCTTTGAAATTTGGGTGGTAGATTTCACCCTTTGGCACTACCACCCACCCCACTCTTTTGCCCCCAGAACCCCCTTTGTGCCTCGAATTGATTTGGATTCAGAAAATTCGGTTCCAAATAAATCTGGGTCGATTCGGCGGGTGGGGGTGAAGATTCAGACCCAAGACAAATTGGTGGTGATTTCAGGTACAAATTAAATTTAAAAAATTAATTCATGCACATCCCTAGTTAAATTCAGAAGTTGGTTCACCTGGAACAATCAAGGACGTTTTCATAGGTACCTTATCTTTGCACTTCTCAGAGCCAATTTTACTTTTCTTTAGGTTGCTGGTAACATTACTTGGCAGCAGCTGATGCAGCTGTTGGTCTTGAAATACTTGGCAAACATAGATAGAAAATGACCTTAAAAGCATTTTTAGTCAGAAATGCATAAAAGCAAGAACCGGTGTTTTAAACTTGATTAGAATTCTCTTAGCAGACTTACGGGGGAATAAATTGAAAAAAATCCACTCAACTTGGTTCATTGGGCACCTCAATATCTGTGAACGGGCGTGAATTATGACCGTTTGTTGGACCATCTGCCCCTATTAAGGGTGGTATCTAGTATATACAAGGTTATCTGATTTGTCTGCAAAATTATCTGAGATTTATGGTTCACAGCTCTCAGAGATAGTACATGTTTCTCTTTGAAGGAGCAAAATAAATGGGGCTGAAATGCTCTTTTCGTTTCATCAGACTCCTGAGTAAGTTTTTCCTTGGGAGAAGTGTGGTTTTGCATCACTCAATAAAGTCTGCCCTAAGGGCTTCAATCTTCTCCCCGAGGTTTAAATTTTTTGAGTAAATACTCAGAGTTATTTCTGCAGTGAATAAACAATTCTGCTCAACAAAAGAAATTAATTGCTTATAAATTGACGGAGATACTTGCTTCAGGGGCAGGGGAAGACTGTAGATCAGACAGATACCCTCCTTCATCTTCAAATGGAGCCTATTGCTCTTCATATGTAATTTTGGGTGGATCAATGTGTACTGGGTCCAAATCAATGAAAACAAATTGATTCTTTCCTGCCAATGATGTCAGGGAATTCCCAGTGTCTTTCAAAGGCAAGAGTTCATTAATTTTGCATTGTTGCCTGGTCACCATCTTGCTTTGGATTCGCCTTCTGTCTTTTGCCTTCCCATTATTTATTATTATTTATTACTTATTAATTTGATTTATATACCACCCTTCCAAAAATGGCTCAGGGCATTTTACATCAAAGTAAAAACAATTAAAATCAAAACTATAAAAACAGCATAAAACTAATTAACAGTTAAAACATTTAAACCATTACAAACCCTGGAGAACCAGGCCGAATACTTACAGCAGTTCAAAACAATTTACAACAAATTAAAAACCCTGGCAGTCCAAGCCAAACAGATAGGTTTCAATGGCTCTCCTGAAGGCCAGCAATGAACTCAGATTACAGATTTCTGCTGGAAGTGCATTCCACAGCTCAGGAGCAGCTACAGAGAAGGCCCGCCTCTGAGTCACCACCAGACAAACTGGTGGTAACGGGAGATGGGCCTCCTCAGATGACCTGGGGTTGGGATCATGTAGAAGAATGCACTCTCTGAAATTAATATGAGTTATTAAATTAATATGAGATATTAGTCCAGGGGCACACTGTAGTCTCTTATCTTCACCAGAGATAATTCCAAAATAAAAGAGAAGATAAATTGAGACTGTTACATCATTAAAAACCAGCAAACTGAAAGGGGGGAAAAACTTAAGGAGCATTGCAAGAGGGCTCTTCACCCGTTGCCATCTTGGCCCGCCTCCTCACACATGAATGTCTGCATTCAGACGTTTGAAACTTGGAATCCATGAAATATAATAGTTCACAATGAGAATCAAAATGTCTTATAAGCACTTTGCCTTGCAATAGACACTTTTTCTATTGCATTCCATATGTATTTCTATTCTATTCCATATGTAGAAAAAGCTCTGGGTGCTGACTACCCATTGCTTTGCGCAAAATTTTAAATAGTCTGGATTGAAGTAGTTGAACTAATATAATTAATTTGTACTGCCTCCTCCAGCACATTTTTCAGAGATGTAGGGTTTTTAAAAAACTGCAAGCGCTTGTCTGTGTAGAACACGATGACTGCTGCTGCTGTCTGGTGCCACATTTTGATCCGCCTTACAGCTCTCACCATTTCCCCAATCCTTGCCCTGGCACCATCACTGCACACGTCAACACATTCCCCCCCCCCAACTAATTTCATGTTTTTATGAAATTTTATGAAAGTTGTTAATGTAGTTGAAAATTTCTTCCCCAGTCATGTTGCTTTGCAAAGATTCCCATAAGAGCAAGTCTTCTTCAATAGATTTATAAAAACTGCAACGGACAAATACAAGCAGCACAGCAAGCCCTGATATGCCAGTGGACTCATCTAGCTGTAGTGAATACCCATCACAGATTTTCAGTCTGCAAACTAGTGTTGGGGTCAGTTTTCCGGGAAGGCTAAAAGCCCTCCAGCTAGTCTGGTGGGATTTTGGCTCTGGACTCTTATGATTAATCAGCCAAATTCAATAAGAAGCCAGAAAGGAGAATTAAGTATCTTTATTCAGCTGAGTAAAGGGTGTCCATTTCAATGCAAGAGAGAAATGGCACACAGCAGGAACAGTTACAATCAATTTTATACCTTAACAAGCAGTGACAAGCAACAAGCCCCCTCCCTCAGTTCCCCTTTTCTGTAGAATCAATGCTATTGGCTATATTCAAATAAGTTGTCGTTCCAGACATGGTGTCACATATATCAAGAGGTGGCTTCCTGTCTTTCCGCTTGCGGTTTCTAAGCTTAAGCATTTCTCAAGTGTTATCTTCCTGTCCTGTCTGGAACTCAGAAATGCTTACAACACCCAAAAAGAGATTTGCTTGCAATTTCTTACTATCATTTATTTCCTAATCAGCTTTTAGCAGTATTACAGAAGCAAAATGGCTACAGTTATGCTAAAGGCAAAACACAGCTTTTTCTAGCCCTCACATCCCTCCCTTTCCATTTTAAGATTCTGAGCTTCTGCTCATGAATCTCCCTACACTGTAGATTCTCTTTCATATTCTGGTTTGAGCAAAAATGGTGCACACTCCTTGGGCACTGTCCGTAAGATCATAGCCCTGGCCGGGGTATCAGGGTCCCTAGGGTTGGCTGTTACCACTAGCATCCCCTCGATAGAGCGAGACACCACTGACCGGATCAGAGGTATCAAGCATGGTAATAGCATTATTCCCCCAAAGGCCAGTACTATGATGAAAAGGACACGTTTCCAATCTCCAAAAATCCCCCCAAACCACCCATCGGTGTCCAGGATTCCTGTCCATTGTTGGACAGGAACATGCGCTAACTTTCTCATTCGAGTTGTTATTTCTTCGATTGCCTTTCCATTGTCATCTATTTGGAGGCAACAGTTTGTTAAATTGAATTTCCCACATACCCCCCCTTCAGTGGCTAGTATATAATCCAAAGCTAAGCGATTTTGATATACTGCTGTTCGAAGCTGAGTATTGGTTTTTGCTAGGAGAGTTAAAGCTAAAGAGGTTTCATTAGTAATAATTTCTAAGACAGCTTGTAAGCGTATAATGCGGTTTAGCATGTATATTGGAGTGCGATAGCCATATGACCCGTCCTGAGCCCAGGTAGCTGGGCCATACACTTGAATGATGCGTTCTGGGGGCCATTCATTATCCTCCCACTGCCCTATTTTAACTGTTCTTTTTGCTCTTCCTAATTCCTGGTAAACGGGCACTCCTAAGCGCTCACCAGTTGGTATGGGCAGCAGGAAAAAACTTGGTTTGATGGTCCCTAATACACAAGCTCCTGACCATTCTCCAGGAAGAACAGCATAGGCAGCTGTTCCGCAAATCCAATATAGGTTATCTGGGGCCCTCCATTCCATGTTGGTATTACATGGGGTCTCCCAGATGTTATATAGGAATCCTTGTGTGTCTTTATTAAAGGGGTTATTGGGTGGCTTGGCTGTCTGGTTGCCAAAGTTCTGATAAGTGGTGGTAGTTCCATTACAGACCCATCCAGATTCACAGGTCAGGGTACCAACAGAGACATTAAACTCCCCCGAATCGAGGCGAATGAAGCATCTGCCTCCTAAGATTGGGCTTTGGAGTATCCACCTCGTCGGTCTCCCTGTGTGGGTCCATGTTAAGTTTGGGGAGCTGCTGATATTTGTAAGATCCAGCTCCCTTGCTTCCCAGGGCCATTGCTCACCCATATTTGTTCCCCCACAGACAAAACAGTTTTTCACCTGGAGATTGGCTGCTACTTTTTCAGCTAAGTCTATAAAAAGGTTCTTTGTAACTGGGGGTATTTCAATTACTGTCCCCATTTCTTTCCAAAATGTGGTATGTACCTGGTGTTGTTTTGTAGGCTCCTTTCCCCTATAGATTTTGATACTCACTTGTCCATATGGGTCGCTACCTGAAGCATCTATTCCCAGACTGTATCTCCATTCGATGTTCCCATCCCCCTCCTTGTTAAAGGATAAGCAAAGTGGGGTACACTTATGCCTGTTGCACTGGGCGGTGGTTGTCCCATGTGACATTTGAAATGCTTTCTGGGGTCCGTCCACCGGTTTTTGGGGGTCGGTGTACCATAAGAACGCCCCCCACCTCCTGGTGTACCTATTTGTATCATAAAAGTAGTAGCGGTTCTGGCGATATGTCCTTTCCCAGCTCAGGCCCCCACATCCCTGCCCCTGCCCAATATCCATGGCCTTACACACATCGAAGCAGACTATCAGCGGCCCCTCCTGACTGTAGGTTGACGCATTTGATGCCAGAAGGGAAAGCCGTTTCCTCGTGCCTGCAGAGTATCCATAAACCCAAACTCGAACCTGTTTTCTTATTCCCTCTGGTGTGTGACATACCGTTTTTCCATTCTCTATGCAGGTTTTATAAGTTATGTTATTTTGGAGGCAAATTTCCCCGGTTTTTCCCTTGCATGTATATGCAGTGTGGTAGACCAAGGTCTGGGATATGTTTCTTCCATTTAGGGTAGTGGTCACGCAGTGAGAGCAGGCAGCCATAGCTGGCTGGGTGGAGGGGGCCTGACGGCGTGACCGCCCCCCGGGAATCCCCACCCTGCACAATCCCATCCACCCCTCAGTGAGGTCCCTCAGGGAATGCACAGGTCTCTCCCCATTTGTCCCACAGTCAACAGCCATGGCTGTGGGGTAAGGGCCTGCGTACCCATACCGTGATCCCTGTAGACCTCCATGAAGGGTGAAAACGGCATCCCAGCATGTGCCCGGTGCCCAATGTCGAAAGACAACACACTGTTGGTATAGCTCTTGGGCAAAAAGATTGACCCTCTGGGGAACCCATGGCCAGTGGTCCAACTGATGTCTGTGGACACTCAGCCAGATGTTAGGGTCCACTGAGAGGGTGTGTGTGCACCTTCCAGGGTAGTGACCTGCGTTCCATTTAAACGCTATAGGTGTTTTTACCCTCCCATCCCTATACACCCAGTCCCAATATACTGTCCATCGGCCACTGTTACGGATACACAGGCTGGGGGTCAAAGGGTCGGAGGTAGCGTTCGTTCCCCGGCCCATCCCAAGCATCCCTAAGACCACTAGGACCAAACCACAAATCATCACTGTGTGTGCCGCAAAAGGTGCGGGGGAAACAGCAAACAACAAGGACAACAACAGAAACAGCAAAGAGTACAGCCAACACCTCCCACCACTCGTCCCACAGATCAACACCCATCAACATCAGTTACATCAATGAATTTGCCGTCCCCGATATACACGAAGTCCAGTTGTTCGTCTGGGTCTGCAGGGAGGTCGGTGTGGACAGGAACGGTCCTCCCGGTATGCAAGACTGCCGCCTCCTGACTTCTTGGGGGTGGAGAACTCTGGGTGTGGCGCTGGATCTTTAGGCGTAACGGGCCTAACTGCTCACACGCCCACTCGTCTGCTGGTGCTGGGACTGGCTTCAGGCGGGAGATATGGACCCAGGCTTTCAACCCTTCGACCCTTGCTGCTGTGGGTGTGCTGAGAAGGACCTGCTTTGGCTCTGACCACTTGGGCTCAGTGCAATTGGGATGTAGTTCCTTCACCAGGACCCAATCCCCCGGGTGCACCGTAGTGGGTAGATCTGGGCGCACCGGCAAGGCTGCTGAGACCTGGAGAGATAAAGCAGACAGATCCCCTACGAGTTTTCTAAGGTATGCCTGGGTGGTTTCGGGAGGGTCCATCAGCTCCGAGGCAACAAAAGGGCGGCCATACACCAGCTCGAATGGGGACAATCCCAGTCGAGAGGATGGGGCCGCTCGGACCCGGGTCAAGGCCAAGGGTAAGACCTTAGGCCATTTCAGATTAGTTTCCTGACACAGCTTGGCAATATTAATCTTCAGGCTTTGGTTCATTCTTTCAACCTTCGCGGAGGACTCTGGGTGATATGCAGAGTGCAGAAACCACGGGATGTCTAACAATTTGCAAACCTCCTGAACCACCTTTGAGGTAAAGTGAGGCCCATTGTCACTCTCGAGGCCCCTTGGGACAGAGAACCTCGGAATTATGGATTCAACCAGGGCCATGACTACCTCCCGGGCTGTTTGGGTGCGGGTTGGAAACACCTCCGGCCACCCGCTGAACAGATCCACAAACACTAGGTGGTTATGTTTGGTTCCCTGTTTTGGCATTTCAGTAAAATCCACCTGCCAGGCCTCCCCAGGGTACCTGGCAGTGCGCAGCCTTCCCCTTGGGACTGGCACCCCTGTTTTAGGGTTGTTCCTTTGGCATATTGGACATGTTTTTGAGGCATTTCGGCATGCCTGCCGCAGCCCCTTGTTGCTGTACCTCTGCTTCAGCCACCTGTAAAGGGTGCGCGCTCCAAGGTGTGTGCTAGTATGCATATTCTTAATGACATGGGGGACTAGGGCACTAGGGAGTTGTATCCGCCCATTCACCACCCACCACCCGTTCACCCATTTCCCGTCTGGGCTTAGGTGGTCCCTTGCATCATAGATTGAAGGCATCTGGGTGGGGGTGACTGGAATTAGGGCTCCCACACATGCTGTCCCCTTCGGTTCCCAAGCTGGGTGTAGTCCTCTGACCTCCTCCCTTTCCATTTGCGCCGCGTGTCGGGCACAGGTGTCAGCCAGGCGATTTCCCCGTGTCACGGGGCCATCATCTGTCTGATGCCCCCTGCAGTGAATCACAGCTATTTCTGAGGGCAGCAGAAGGGCCGAGAAAAGTCTTTCCAGAAGCGGCTTCATTTTTAAGGTTTTTCCATCTGCACCCCTAAAGCCCCTAGCCTTCCATAAGGAAGCATGGGTGTGTGCGGCCAGGAATGAGTATCGGCTGTCAGTGTAGATATTCGCTCGAATTCCCTGGCAGTAGGTGGCAGCAGCGATCAGGGCTTCAAGTTCGGCCACTTGAGCAGAACACTGTGGGGGCAGTCTTTTTAAGATTACTGGGTGTTCCTCAGTGACCACAGCATACCCTGTATACCTTTGTCCGTTGAGGACAAAAGAAGACCCATCTGTCCACAGGGAGAGGTCTGGATCAACAATGGGCTCCATCCTGAGATCAGGACGTATACCCACCGTCTCTGCCAAGACTCTAAGGCAGTCATGGACAGGGGTGACAGCTGGCAAAGGGAGCAGGGTAGCTGGATTGAGGCAGTTAGATTTATGTAAGGACACTGAGTCATTTTCCAAGAGAATAGACACATAGCGAGTAAGTCTGGCTGAGGTCGCCCAGGCCGGTAGTTTTTGATCTAGGAGAGCAGCCACAGAATGAGGGGATTGTACATGTATCGGGCTCCCTGCAGAGATTTTTAAAGCCTCTTCAACCATCGTTGCCGCTGCCGCAATGGCCCGCAAGCAGGCTGGCCACCCCTTGACTGGGCTGTCTAAATTTTTGGAGAAATAGGCTACTGGCATCCTGGCCGGACCCACGGTCTGGGTAAGAACAGCCAGGGCCACTCCTTGTTTCTCGTGTACAAATAGCTCAAAGGGCAAGGTCCGGTCGGGTAATGCCAGGGCTGCTGCAGAGGCTAGAGCAGACCGGATAGCTTCCCACGCCCTTTGGTGGGTGCCCGTCCATTCCCAAGCCATATTTAAGGCTGTCAATTCATACAGAGGCTTTGACAAGACAGAGAACCCGGGGACCCACAGTCGCCCATATCCTGCAATTCCCAGAAAACTACGGAGCTCCTGCACATTTTGGGGAGGATTTAAATCATTCAACGCTTGGATACGGGATGGATGCAGGTACCGAGTACCTTTTTCCAAAACATAACCCAAATACCGGACCTTTTGGGATACCCACTGGATTTTTGACTTGGAAACTTTGTACCCACAGGAACCCAAGTGATTTAATAATGCCACCGATTGTGCGGACGCTTCGTCCGCCGTTTTTGCTGCGACCAAAAGATCATCCACATATTGCAAGATGGTCACTGCGGGTGGCTGGAAATGGCTCAAATCAGCGGACAGAGCCCGCTGAAAGGCGGAAGGCGAGTTAGAGTAACCCTGCGGGATCCTCTTCCAGGAGAACTGGTTTTTATGGGATATGGGACCATCAGGATCTAACCATTCAAATGCAAAGATGGGCTGTGACTCCTGGGCCAAGGGAACACAGAAAAAAGCATCCTTCAGGTCCACTACCACGTACCAAGTTTGATCTCTGGTTAAGGTGGTCAAAATGGTGTGGGGATTGGCTACCATTGGGTGCAGTCGGAGTGTTCGGGCATTTACTTCCCTAAGGTCCTGCACAAACCGCCATGATCCATCCGACTTTGGTACGGGAAGGATGGGTGTACACCATGGGCTGGACACTGGCATCAGCAGATCGGCCTCTAAGAAAGCCTGAATTATAGGCTGGAGTCCAATGCGGGCCTCCCTTTTGAGAGGGTACTGCCGCACGGAAATTGGGCATGCCCCTGGTTTCAGTGGGACTTGATGAGGGGTTGCATATTTGGCCAATCCTGGTGTCCCTGTATACCAGACCTCAGGGTCTACCTCCCTCCACTCCGCGGGCTCGGTACCAAGTGTGGGTTCCAGATAACAGATGTAAGCAGTTTCAGGTGGGAAGGACAAAGAGAGTCCCTCTGGTCGGCAATGGATGTCTGCCCTTAGTTTGCACAAAAGATCTCTTCCCAAAAGATTAAGGGGGCATTTTGGGAGTACCAAAAAGGAATGTTTGACTGATGGGGTTATTGGGACGGGTTGAGTGACTGGCGCTTGGGATGGTTCCCCACCAATGCCCACCACTGGAGTGGTGAAAGTGGTGAGGGCAGGGACTGTGTCCCTGTGTCCAGCCAACACACTATAGGTAGCCCCTGTATCTACCAAAAATTTCTGAGGGCGACCCAAAACACAAAGTTCCACTAGAGGCTCAGGGGTCGCAAACAGGGGAGAGCCTCTGGGACACCCTCAGTCTTCATAAGCTTCTGCTGCCATGAGGGGATGAGGTCCTCTCACGGGTGACCCCTGTGGCCTGGCACTCCCAGGTTGGGCTTCTCCTCTACGGACTGGGCAGGGGTAACGGTTACCCCCCACCGTGGGGAGGCTTGATTGTTCCCTCCCTCTTCCCTCTCTTGGGAAGAAGGCAGCATCGGCCTCCCTTTTCCGATTGGGGCACTCATTCTTCCAATGGCCTGTCTGGCCACAATAGAAGCACCGGCTTTGGGGCCGGGGTCTGGGGCCCCCACCATTCCTTCTTGGCTGGCCAAAGACTGGCTGCAAGGCCGCTGCCAATAGGGCAGTCTGGGGCTGCAGGGCTGCTGCCAATAGGGCGGCCTGTTTCTGCATCTTCTGGTCCTCCCTCACCTCCTCCACCTCCCCTCTCTGGTGGAACACTTGAAAGGCAGTCTGTATGAGGGTTTCCATGGGTTGGGCGGATGGGGCTGTCAGTTTCTGCAACTTCTTCCGAATGTCTGGGGCTGACTGGCCAATAAAGGCTGTTTTTATAGCCGCCTCATTTCCCGGAGCCTCTGGGTCCAGGTCTGTGAAGCTACGGAAGGCATCCTTCAGACGCACCAGGAATTCCGTGGGGGACTCCTGGGGTCCCTGTATCGCTTCATACACTCTATGGAAGTTAATAGCTTTTGGGACTCCTTTCCGGAGTCCGTCCAAGACGGCAGTTCGTGCTGCCATGATCAAGACATTCCCCAACTCATTGTTAGGGTCGGTTGCAGGCTCTGGTGGGTTAGGGCTGATCAATGCCAGAGGTTCTGGCAAGTTGCCCGCATCATAGCGCCCCTGGGCAACCTGCTCCCCTCTCCAGGCAGCATAGGACGCATGGGCCTCCTTCAGCACCTGGCGGAGTTCATCTTCACTCAGAAGGCCAGTAAGGAGAGTGAAGAGGTCAGGGATGTGGGGCCGGTGGGTGGAAATTATCTGACCCACCAGATCCACATACTTCTGGGGGCTTTCCCGATACGGCGGAAGCCCCTGTCTCCAGTTATGAAGGTCAGAAGTGGAAAAGGGGGTATGGACTAAAACCAGTCTTTGTCCCATAGGCACTGCCCTTAGCGGACACTGCACAGCCCCCAATCCCTGAGGCTGTCTTCCCCTCGTGGTCCTGACTGGTCTCTGAGGAGTGGACCCCGCAGTGTCCCCTGCATCTGAGTCATCACTCTCCTCCTCCTCTGGAGGGGTGATGGCACCCTGAGGGGACGACCCCGATGTCTCCAGGGAACCGGGAGAGGTCCCTGTCCCCGACAGGGTGGATGCCCCAGATGGGGTGGATGGCTGACCCCCGGAGTCCCTGGTAGGGGACATTCCCATAACCTGTTGGACAAACTGTATGGTCTGCCTGGCGAGGGAACCGGGAGAAAGCATCCCTGACGGTCCCTGTGATGGCTCTCCAGGCCGAACCGCAGGCGGGGCAGTTGGGTAGGGTGGGGGAGGAGAAAGACGATCGTAGGGGTAATCATCCTCCTCCTCAACCTTCCGTATGGAAGGGGCCGGGGGAGTTACTGGAAACACGGAGGCAGCCGCCTCCTGAGGCACTGGTTTCTTCACCACAGGGTGGATCTGGCTCCCCATGGATTTTGTTACAAGGGCTGGGTTTGGAGGGGGCAAGGATCCTGCCTTGCAACCCTCACAAAGATCTGGTCGGGTGCTCAAAGACAAAAACATTTCCATATATGGCCACTCTTTATCTTTAAAGTTTAAACTTAAGTAGATGGAAAGATAGTTAATTCGCACATCTAGAGCGCCCTCGGGTGGCCAGCGAGGTAAATCTTGGCCCAGAAAATACGTGGGCCACACAATTTGGCATAAATTTATCAGCTGGCGCTTTGTAAGTTTTTCAGAGCTCTTAGGTTTGAATTGCTTAAAATGGTCCAGAAGACATTGAAGAGGGGTAGTTTTACTATTCGTTCCCAATTTCCCATTTACTGTTCCCATCGTAACGCTGATCCAACCTAACCAACCTAAAACCTTGATCAGCCCACCCTGCAAGAATAGCCTAACGGGTTTTTACGCCTCTGCCTCCCTTATCTCCACTAACACTGGGCTGGGGTTCTGGGACGTACTCCGTCCCCTCCCCGGGCTTGGTTTCTGGGCACTTCGTTCCCCCCTAAGCGTACCGGCTGTGGTGGACAGGTGGGGTCAGAAACGGGGTCAGGCCTCTCACCCCCCGGTCGAACAGCTATTCCCAGGCCAACCTCCTAAGTATGGACCCTTTTCACATTCATACACACTTGCGCTCGGGCTTTTCCCGACTGGCCTTCTCGCGAAGGGACAGAACTGCGGTACTGGCCCTCCTCTTTCACGCTTCCGTATGGAAATCTCTTGCACACAGGGTCACAAAATTCACACACCTCCCCCCTTTTCCCCAAATAATAATTTTATACTTACCCCCTCAAGTTCTGGTCCAATCACAGCATCAACCTCCTTGTTCCCTGCCAATCTCCTTGCATTCGTTCGTGGTAACGCTGGGATCTGCCAGAAACTGCTCAAACGTGGTCTCCCAGCGAAAGGATGCTGGAGCGCGCTTTGAGACGACCAATGGGCAACTCCGGTTTCACCCAGGTACCAGTCTGAAGGCGCCCTTTGCTGCAAATGGCAGCCTCACAATTTTTGCCTTCAATTTCCCGGCCAATGCACCAAGAAATGTTGGGGTCAGTTTTCCGGGAAGGCTAAAAGCCCTCCAGCTAGTCTGGTGGGATTTTGGCTCTGGACTCTTATGATTAATCAGCCAAATTCAATAAGAAGCCAGAAAGGAGAATTAAGTATCTTTATTCAGCTGAGTAAAGGGTGTCCATTTCAATGCAAGAGAGAAATGGCACACAGCAGGAACAGTTACAATCAATTTTATACCTTAACAAGCAGTGACAAGCAACAAGCCCCCTCCCTCAGTTCCCCTTTTCTGTAGAATCAATGCTATTGGCTATATTCAAATAAGTTGTCGTTCCAGACATGGTGTCACATATATCAAGAGGTGGCTTCCTGTCTTTCCGCTTGCGGTTTCTAAGCTTAAGCATTTCTCAAGTGTTATCTTCCTGTCCTGTCTGGAACTCAGAAATGCTTACAACACCCAAAAAGAGATTTGCTTGCAATTTCTTACTATCATTTATTTCCTAATCAGCTTTTAGCAGTATTACAGAAGCAAAATGGCTACAGTTATGCTAAAGGCAAAACACAGCTTTTTCTAGCCCTCACACTAGCTCTTTTTCTATGTCAGTAATAAGATCTTTAACACAACATGCAACAGTATTGTTTGACAGCTGTACTGCATCAATTTTTTTGACTGCTCCTTATACAGGCATATTATAATATCTTTCACGCAAGTCTTGATGAATGTTTCTCCAATTGTATGCGCTTCTCTGGCAAGCACTATATGATAACCAACTTCATAAGATGCCACTGGTTGTGCTTTTGTTGTCTGTTTTAGCAATTTGAATCATTTAGAGTTTACAATTTTCAGGTGAGTCAAGATGCTGCTTGGAAAGAACTTACATCTTTGCCTTTCTATTCAGCATGGTTGGTTTCCGAAGCCCTTTGAAGTTTAGCAGGAGCCCAGGCGCGTAACAATGATAGGGCAAGGGGAGACAGTTGTCTGGGGGCCCCACTGCCTGGAGGGGCCCCCCAGAGGCACCTCACGTGACTCCCCATTGCCCCCTGCCCAGCCCCAAGGCCCCTCAGCCACTTGCCCTGTTCGCCGTCTCTCCTGCTTGTTCTGCTGGCCGGCAATCGAGCAGCAGACAAGCTGCAAAGAGCTCCTTTTCTCCCGCCTCTCAGCTGATCGGCGGGTGGGCGGGGCTTCCACGGAGGTCTGGTGTAGGCCTCTGTGAAGCCTGAACTCCAGTAGGGCCCAAGCCAGCCAGGAAGGAGGAGGCAGCCAGAGAGGCCTCCACTGTTCTCTGCAGCAGAAGACCCCCTGCTGCCAGGTAGAGTGTGAACTCCTTTTTGTGGTTACCTTCCCAACCCCCCCCACCCAGATATATAGGGATCTGCTTGCCATAGGGCTTTGATATGGGGGGGAGGGACTGAGAAGTCTCTATTTATTTATTTTTAAACAGCTTGGAAAATTTGCTGGCTTAAAAAAAACTATCTAAAAAGTCCTATAAGTGGCTTGTTTCATGGCAGAAAATTACAAAAACTTCTGGAAGAAACAGTATTATATTTATTTTATTCATTCATTCATATATTTATAAATGCACTTATGTTCAAGTTGTTTTGCAACCCAGAAGGTCTGAGTGAGAATTGTGAAGCATGTGTGGTGCTTTTATTTTATTTTTCTTGTGTGTGAACTGCTCCCCAATAACTTGCAGGGACTTCAGGGTAAATCTGGCCAACATGTGAATGCAGCACCTCTATTCCAGAGGAGAGGTGTGTTAAAGGGCTTTAAAAGCCTCCTGTGAAAAATCTCCTGGAATCAAACTTGACTGAATTTGTTCAGAATTCTGAGAAAACAAACATAGGCTCACCCTGCATGGTTGAAAGTCTCCTTGGCTAATCTGCAGTGAGGGGGCCATTTTAATCATTCATCTTTCTAGTGTGTTCTAGGCATTAAAAGTAAAACAAATGTATAGTACTCAATGTATATAACTATATATTGTGACGTGCGCGTTTGTGTATTCAGTGAAATGTATTTCCAGGCAGCATACTTATTTTGGAATATCAGACTTAAATCCTTGGGGGCCTGGGGTGTGCGGAGGCCCTGGACTTTGAGTGGGGGGGCCCCATTTTAAAATCTTGTCTCTGGGCCCACTCCAACCTTGCTACGCCCCTGCAGGAGCCAGAGAACTGTGGATTCATATTTTGTTGCACTCCATGCTCCAGGAGCCCCTTTATTTCCAATGCGTGTAAATCCGAAAGCCAAATAACTTTCATCACACTTTCATTTGGGTGGGCACTGCTTCCTCTTTGGCAACTCACTTCCTGATCTTTCAGCAACGAAAGGCTGTGATTGTTCATCCTCACTTTGAAGTATCCTGGTATTTTGCTTGTTTGTGTCAGCTACAGTTGGACACAACTTTTCATTTCAAAGTTACTTCCTTCAGCCACGGATCTATGGGGAATGAGTTGAGTATCAGTATTTGGAACCACTGATGGTTCTTTTTAAAAACTGATATAAGGCAGACAACATAAAATACTCTAGTACACAGCACAAGCACCATTAGTACACTAACATTGTTGGCCTGACAGCCTATGCCAGAGGGGGCAGAAGGCAGAAGCGGGGGAAAGCAGAAGGAAAAGGAAGAAAGAGGGTCAGAAGGGAGAAAGAAAGGGAGGGGAAGCAGGAATTGAATCCCCCCTCCCACCAAACAAAGAAAAGTTCTTATTGTTGAGAGCACAAGATACAGCTGTTGGTTCATTAGACCAACTCTTTCACTCCACTTGCAGGGAGCAGTTTTACTCCCAACAATAACAACTTTGGAGTTTTACCCATTCTCTTATGATGAAATCCTAAGTTAGCATCTTTGAAGGGGCAAACGATTATTCATATTATTATTAAGGATAGATCAACGCTTTTTAAACACACGAATTGTGTCTCTTAGCGTCAGAATTTATATGAGAATTGATAGAAGCACAAAATGGCATTGAGTCTTGCTCCTTGGAATAGACAACAAAGTTGAGTGCTGATGCAAGGATTTGTGCTCTCTGTATCTCTATTTGTGGCACCTTAGTTATATCATTCTGTATTTGCACTTTAAGATTCTAACTGAGATTATTTGAAGAGCCAACTGGAGAAGTATCCAAAACTTCGCAATAGCTCTGCGAATCTTCACTGGTGCATTCTTATATCCTGATACTCCATTATTAGTCATCTGTTGCATTTTGTTCTTTATATAATTACTTATTGAGGTTCTTCAAACGAGCAGTGTGGAGAGCCGTAAGGGCTTTGGCTGCACACGAGCATCCACCTAGCCCTGGGTGGCTGAATCGGCTGCCCATACAATTACCAGCTATGTTACGGAGCCAGTAGGGGCGGCAGGGATCGGGGGCCACCTGGCCTCCAGAAGTCCCAGAAGACCCCACACAAGTGTGCGGGGCATTCTGGGGAGACCCCCAAGGGAGACTGGAGAGACCCCCAAGGCCAGGAGGGTTGTTGTAGCCTCCTGGTTGGGGGTCTCCTTCTGAGTCACTGCAGAGCGGAGCCACGCCGTGGCGACTTGCAATCAAAAGAACGGGGTTAGCGGAACACTTCCTCTGCTGACCTTGTTTTAGGGGAGGGGTACCTTGGAGGGCTAGCAGCCGGAAGCCACGCAGAGCCTTGCCAAGAAGTTTAGGACTGACAAAAAGACATACTTTTTCACACAATGCATAATTAACCTATGGAATTCTCTGCCACAGGATGTTGTGACAGTCATCAATCTGGATGACTTTAAGAAAGGCTTAGATACGTTCATGGAGGACAAATCTATCAAAGGCGACTAGTCTGAGGGTTATAGGCCACCTATAGCCTACAAGGCAAGATGCCTCTAAATACCAGTTGCAAGGGAGTAACAGCAGGAGAGAGGGCATGCCCTCAGCTCTTGTCTGTGGCGTTCCCAGAGGCATCTGGTAGGCCACTGTGTGAAACAGGATGCTGGACTAGATGGGTCTTGGGCCTGATCCAGGAGAGCTGTTCTTATGTTATTATTCTGTCAGTCTGAGCACATTCTCTAAGCATTAATGCATTTACACACATTTCCCATGGAACTCACATTAACACATGTGTACAGTACCCATGGGAAATCTCACTTGCATTTTTATAAATTCATTTGGCTTCCCTTGGGATGGGCCCTGAAGTTCAAATTTTAACTTTTTAAATTTCATTGCCAACCCTAACATAATACTGGAACTTGAACAACCCAGTGCCATAATTGCTCATATTTTATTTATATTATATATTATGGCGACAGAAAACAGTCACACAGTCGTGTTTGTGATGGCCCCCTTCTTCAACATAAGGAGTATTAAGACTCCAGTATATTTCCAAATACACCCTTTGCTAAATCACCATTTAGCAAATATGTTATTCCAACATGAATATGATATATCTTTCTATAAACAAGAAAATGTTCAATAATTCTCTGTTGAACATCTCATCGCTCCAGGTGAAGGTGCCTTGAATAATCACCCTTCGTGCGAGAGCCCCTCAAATTCTGGAGCAGGTGCTACATCAAAATACAGAAAAATGCTCTTTGTTCCAAAAAGGCACTTCATAGAACAGGAAAGTTTGTTCACTATAGAATGTCCTATATTTAAAGTCCAGCCACATTCTGTACAATATCAGCTTAATCCCCATTATTTTTTATAGCACGAATGTGTCTAGAAGTATCTCTGTCACAGGCAAATAACACAATTGCTTATTTTTTTCTATAAAACAAAGAGCACTTCTTTCATTAAATCACTTCTGACTGGCTTGACAGAATACCAGGTAGTTAACTTCACTGCTTGACCAGCTGTCTCCTGGTGTCTGCATCACTGAAAAACAGATGCATAAAGAACGTGTAGAAAAATGTCAGAAGGAGGAAAGAGCTAAATGTGGAGATGCAGAATGGCACAAAGCCCTACAAGTTAAATAAATATGCTAAGTGTTCCAGCATGAACAAGGAAATAGACTTGTGTTAATGAGTTGTAATTAAAGATGGTTGAAATACTGCAAAATAGAATAAAATACTGTGCTTATAGAAAGATGGCTACTGATTATTTTCAAAACATAGGTTGGATGCAGCTTGGGTTGTGTTAGTGTGATGTCCTTAGCAGACAGGAATGGGATTGCAGGTCCGTAACTTAGGAAAAGCACCCTGAAATAGACCCATTGCAGGAGATCTGTGATTACATTTCCTGATGTCTTTTTCATTTTAATGCAACTCATTATCTATACCAGAATGTACCCAGAATGTTGGGGGCAATATGCTAAATCATTGTAAACTGCTTAGAGAATTCCGGCTATAGAGCGGTATATAAATGTAAGTGCTATTGCTATTAAGTTTTAAACTATTTAGTTTTACGTAATGCAACTCATTATCACAACAGTTGATTATCTTTTCATCTGTGCTGTTTTCCTGGTCATAATGTCCCTCTGCAGCTGCTATTGGCCTTGCTGGGGGCGGGGACACAGGTACCATACAAGCACCCATCTCCCCGCCTCGCAGTGAGGCTAACAGCAATTTCAGTGGAGTTAATGAGACTGGGAAAATAGTGAAGGGAAGAAGCCACCAAATGCCAGCATAGCTGTTCCAATAAAGACCAGAGGTTTAGCAGCTGCTTAAAACTATAAGCTAAAACAATGGGGATTTGATCATGGAACTCATAGAACATGTTAGTTTTGGGCCCCGGGCTAGGCTCCGTGAAACAAAAATGTGCAACCCATGTTTGGCAATCTGATTGCACTTTCTCCCTGAATTGAGTCAGAGGATAAGGGCCACTGATGAAATGCTGAAGCTGCTGGTGGCTGGATGAATGGTGCTCTATAGGGCCTGTAAGCAGGCTAGCTGTATCTCAGGGTTCCTTTATTTATTTGATATATTTGTTTTCAGGATTTTTATTCTGCCTCCCGTGAAGTCCAATGCAGCTAAGAGTCAATTTTAAAACAATAAAACCAAGTAGCACTAAAATATGAGAATAATAAAATAATTCCCATAGGAAAACTACAGCACTAAAACATTAGGTAGAAAAAGAAATAGAAAAGCTGCGTTATACCAAGTCAGATCACTGGTCCATCTAGCTCAGTATCATCTGCATAGCCTGGAGACACTGAGGCTGTTCTCATGTGCAGCCTAACACGGGCAAGGGACGCCCAGCCCTGATTAGTCTCAGTGGGAGAACTGCTGGGATCTGGCCAGTTCCAGTGGGCCAGCCCTCCTAGCCCAGGTTTTTAGCCCAGCTGTTAGCTGAGTTTAAGGTAGTGAGTGCTTCCTTAACCCAGGTTTACTGCTCATGTACAAGCCAGGTTGCACACAGAGTTGGGCACCTAGAGTGCCTGTCTCTTGCATCATGCATGTCAAGCAGTGAATTGTGGGATTCCCAGAAGCTGGCATGCACTATCTTGGCTTCTGGAGCTGTGCTCTGCGCCATGCAGTGCTGGTTATCTGGCAGTGTGGTTTTGTGTTCCCAAAATAAGGTCTCGCTTATCTTGGAGGGTACTTCCCCCACCCGCCTGCCATCCCACCCACCTGGTCATATGAACAACCTCACTGTCTCTAGCATTTCAGGCAGGAGTCTTTCCCAGAACACAGGATATCTTGAATGTGTTGGGGGTTGTTAATTTTTACCCCCAGTAAGTAAAACAGCAGAGCACTAAGGAAGAGAGCACACACACCAGTTACAGAGTAGGTAGCAGAGGATGGTTTAGTTGCTGCAGCTATTTAGAAAAAACACATGGAGATCCTTGTAGAACTAAATACTAAGTATTTATTGGTTAAGTACACTTGGATAGGAAAGACCTAAACCTAATCTAAAGGACTACATAATGAATAGGTAAGGAGGGAGAAAGATGTTTTCATCTTCTCTCTAGGAGGAAAGGAAAGATTGTGACTCAGCACAGGAAGTGCGGAAGAGTAAGATGACCCTGGGTCATAGAGTAGAGACAGGTAGACCAGTTAGGGAGATCCTTATTCACTGAGGTGAGTCTCACGATCGGTGAGACTTGCCGAAATGGGGTTTGCGGGGAGAGTGGACTTAGTCTGCTCTCCCCGCAGACAATCCTCAGACAGCCCAGGGCGGCCAGATTGGCCGCCCACATGACTGCCAGCTCCGTCATGGAGCTGGCGGGGGAGTGCATGGATTGGGGGCTGCGCTGCCCCTGGAAGTTCCAGAGTGCCCCACATGCTTGAGCAGGGCATCCTGGAGAGACCCCCAGGGTTTGGAGGCTTGTTTCAGCCTCCTGCTAGGGGTCTCCTCGTGTGTTGCCACAGCATGGAGCCGCGCTGTGGCAATACATGATCAAAAGGCAGGGTTAGTGGAGCAGTCGCTCTGCTAATCTTGGCTAAGGGGAGGGGGAATTAGGAGGGTTCGCTGCCGGGAGCTGTGTGGCTCCCGTGGCACCAGACGATCAGCAAAAAGAAGGCTAGGCTCCCTTAGCCCACTTTTTGCTGATCGTGAGAATCTCCTCAATATCGTTACTCCCAATGCCCCTAGTGGTTATTAGGATAGTTGGTGCAAAAGGTCGATGCACTGGAACTCCATCTCCAACAGAATACAAAACAGGTAGTCTACCACTTAACTATGACCCCATCCCATTTAACAGCCAATTCCACCTCCCACAAATGGTTAAAAGAACAATTACCAAAAAATTGACAGAAAATGTATGTCATGCCTGTTCAGCTAAAGGCAACCATGGAAGAGAAGTGCCACTAGCTGCTAACTGAATTTTCCTGGGGAGGGTATTTCAAAACTGCGACCACCGCTACTGGTTTGACCTGAAGTTTCTGATTTCTGACCCCTTTTCAGATCTCCAGGGAAGAAGTAAATCTCAAGGAAAGGGCACAGGCTTTTTTCTACTTGGCTTGATGAAAGGTTGTTGTTAGAGTCACTCCCATGTTCATTAGGCTCTAGCTGAGCAAGACTGTTCCTGACTCTATTAGGTGCAATTAGGCTCCACCCATATCTAATTAGGCTCTTCTCTTAATCTGACCAGCCCCTCCCCTTATTTTCCTAGCTGCTATTCCGTACCATCAACGTCTGAGGCTGCAGAGATCAGGCAATCTTACCTGCAGCACATACAAATATGAATCCATTATAGGGAAGGCTGGAGAGGATAATTGTAGGTTCAGATGCTAGTTTCCCTTTTGCCCACACCTTTATGCAAGGAGAAGAAGGGTAGTGGATCTTGTGCTGGGATACACCCTCCCTTTCTCCTCTCATCACCCTCACTACACATAGAAGATAATATTGAAGGTAACATTGAGAAATTCAAACACACATCATCCTGCAATATAGAACCCTTTGGCTATTGGGGGAGGTCAGGGAGAGAGTGCACATGAGCGAGACCCATTCCTGATCTTGCAGTCCACAGAAGGTCAGGGAGAGAAGCACCTAATGAAAAGGCTTTGAGTCCCAGAAAGCTCTCAATCTGTTGTCCAAGATCTGAGGAGAACTCTGTCTTGCACTGGGAAAACAAATGGCTGCCTTATAGAAGTCCTGCTGGAAAAGAGTAGGCAATTTTAACTCCTGCATCATAATGAAAGACATGATTAGAAAACCTTCAGATACATTCTTGCCATATAAGTCTGGGATTCTGTCAGTATATGGAACTTAACCTTACACTCCAGTCTCACATCTTCTGTTAAACGTAACTTTTTTCTATAGCTTCTAACCTTCTACAAAATATGTCTGACATTCATTTAACTGAACCCTTAGAGATTCTATGCACCTTTCTGCTTTATGATAATCCATATTGAACTAGTAAACCATCCCAAGCTGACACAATTAAACTTAATTAGCTGCAACCTTTATTTCTGCATCTCTTTGCCCAAAGGGACTTTACTTTGTAATTTTAGAATATAGTTGATTAGAAATGCCAAATCTTCTCTCATTTCATTATGGTAGCCAAAGAAAATTCCACTGCAGTTTTAATTCATTACTCCTGCAGCGATGACTTGCCCATTAACTAGTATTTTATCTCTAGAAATGGCGGGGTGGGGTGGGGGAGAATCAAGTGCAAATGATTTTAATGAGAAAAGCAGATTGCTTACCTGCAGAAGATTTTGGCTGCATCCGCACATAACACGGAACCTCTAGAACCGGAGTTGTGGGAGCAAGCTCCTCACTCAACTCTGGCATGATTGGCTCTGCAGGCTGTACTTCAGTCAAGAAAGAAACCTACACAGCCAGTTCCCCCTCCTCTCTCATTGTCTGCAGAGAGGAGACTCTTTGTTAGGGATGTGCAAACAGGTTTGATGTTGAATGTGTTCAACATCGAACCAATTTGGTTTGACAGCTCGGGGTTGAACTGAACCACTCCCTGTTTTGTCTGACCCTGGACCAAACTCCCCCAGCCATTCAGGGGGTTCATGAGTCATATATATAGAGAGGGGGGGGAGCTTATCCCCTCTGGGGGGCTTCTCTGAGGCCACATGGTGGGTCTGCGGAGGTTCCACTGCCCCCACCAGGCTTCCTTGTGCAAAAAATCACCCAGATTGGGCATTCTTCGGCCCTTTCTGGGCCTTTTCCCCACCTTGGTGGCCATTTTGGAGGCTGCCGCACATGTGCAATGGCCCCGTGTGTGACCAGGTCATGATCCAGGCCATGGAGAGGCCCATTGTGCATGTGCGGCAACCTCTAAAATGGCTGCCATGAGGGGGAAAGGCCCAGAAAGGGCCGAAAACACCTGAGCCAGGCAGTTTTTGGCACACAGGCGGCCAGCAGAGGGAGGGGGAACCTCCATGGACACCCCGCTGACAGCCTTGGAGAAGTCCCCCAAAGGGGTAGGTACTAAATAACTTTTAATATATATATATATGACTCACGAACCCCCCCCCCAACCAAACCAAACCCTGGGGGGGGGGTGATGGGGGGCAAACCTGAATTGACCCGTTCCTGTTCAGGTCCTGTTCAGTCTCAAACTGAATTGGGCCAGCTGGCTTTGTGCACAACCCAACTCTCCGTTATGTCTGAAATCAGACAGAAGAGTGAAGGGAGAGGGGCATGGAACCATGGGTCCATTGGACCCACGGCTCTGCATTACATGTGAATGAGGCCATTGTTTGAATGGTCATCTGGGAATCCACATCTATGGGTTCTGAACTTGCACAGTGCCTCATTTGGAACCTTCCAGAACCTTGCCTCAGAGCATTTTGGCAGGAACTTTAGCCACAACACCTATGCATATATAATACTATCCACTAACTCACCTTTAGCTCAAAGATTGCCACAGCAAGATGCAAAACTTTAGGAAAAAACTGAGTAGTAAGGAGGATCGAAAGTTGTGCAACTGCAGAAATGACTACTCAAAGAACATAAGTTAAAAGTAAGTAACCTGCTTTTCTTCTTCATGGCCTCTGTTCTGTGGGAACATAGCAAGCTAAAGATTACTTGGAAGTGTGCTGCAGAGAGCAACAGTAGGAGGAGAGAGAGAAAAACATCCTAGGTGCACTCAGTTCCAAGAGCATAAAGTAGCATTGGTACCAAAATGTAAGAAACATTGGATCCCAAAAGTATAGCAGAGAAAGCTCTGTCAAAGGAAGTATCACATCATGATCTAACTTCCAGAGCATAATGCTTGATAAATGTGGTAGGAACCACCTTGCATAAGTCTGGGATGAAGACATCCTTAGCAAAGGCCACCAACATAAACATTGCTATAGATTGCTTGGATTCAAGGTTTCTTGGATTCAAGATGGTGACAGTTTCTTGGCTAGTTCATAGCCAAGGGAAATAGTGTAGGAGATCCAGTTAGAATAGCCTCTGGGAAGATGGTTTCATTTCCTTTTTGAGGTCCAAGTATGCCGACGACGATGGCGACAAATATATTTATATAGCGCTCTTCAACCAAAGTTCTCAAAGCAGTTTGCATAGAAAAATAAACACATAAATAAGATGGTCCCCTGTCCCCAAAGGGCTCACAGTTTAAAAAGAAACACAAGGCAGATACCAGCCACAGCCACTGGAGGGATGCTGTGCTGGGGTTGCAGACAAAGAGATCTTGAATCTTGCAGAATTAAGCCATTTTATGTAAATAAAATGACAGGACTTTGTTGAAAATGAGGATATGAAGTGAGAGAGCAAATGGAATGAGGAAGCAAATATCCTGGGAAATGTGGAATGCCAAAGTGTAGGGCCTGCAGATCTTCTAGCTGACAAGTCAAAGTAACAGCTACAAGAAAGACTATTTTGAAGAAGAGAAAATGATTCAAAGGGTTTAGACATTGGAGAAAACAACATAAAGTTACAGTGCCAAGCAGGGGCCACCAACCACAACATATAAAGAGGGAGAAGAGGAGGTCTGGCAGTATGCTGAGATGGTGCACATAAATTGACTATATCAACAAATCCTAAATGGCAAGTTGGATCCTAGCCTGGGCTCCCCATAGAAGGTGGGGAGATACAAGGAGATAAAGGACAAACAGGCTGACTAGGACAACATCTTCTACTATCAGAGTCCATATTCATGTTTTAAACATTGGATTTGGGGTCAGTTTCTATCCTGGCAAACTCAGTGAAGAATTAGAATGGCAAAAACTTCTGCTGTATTTTCAAAACTGGTTGAGATGAGAAAAAGGAGCCCAAGGCTGGTGCTTTATGTTTGTGCTTCTGTTTCTGTTTCTGCTTCAAACATTCCTGGGTTTAACAAAGACTTGGCTTTTTAGATTAAACCTCTTAGAAGAAAGTTTAAGCTTGGGGATCAGTACAGAGAGTGTTGCTTTCTGAGTGAAATCAGTCTGTTTCTGAGTGGGGGTCAAAACCAAAACTGTTTGGTCCACAACCAGTAGTTCCAATGTTAGAAAGACCTGTAAGTCTTGTTTGTGTGCATTAGGTTCAGGAGGTGTCTCTACCTTGTGGGGATTTGAAAGAGAAGAAGCCATATGAGGGGATGAAGCAAACATAGTACCTACTGGAACATCCTTGGCAGGAAAGAAATGTTTGCACATGGAGGTCAGGAAAGGTGAAGGATCAAACTTTCAGGGCTTCACCAACAAGGCTCTTTCCAACAACAGAGCAGAAAGACACAAGACTTTGAGGTGATTCTCATGATCGGCCAAAATTGGGCTAAGGGAGCCTAGCCCGATTCTGGCTGAGCATGAGAACCACTGGGCTCGCAGGTGAGCCCAATTTCTCCAAAACGGGTGACCCGCTAATATACCCCTCCCTTTAAACGGGGTTAGCAAATCGAGCGCTCTGCTAACCCCATTTTTAATCATGTATTGCTGTGCCATGGCTCCGTGGCGTGGCAACGCACAAGGAGACCCCTCCCCCAGGAGGCTGAAACAAGCCTCCCAGCCCCGGGGGTCTCTCCAGGATGCAGACCCGTGCACTTGCGCGGGGCCCCCTGGATCTTCCAGGGGCCGCATGGCCTCCGATCCCCACAGCCCCCGCTGGCTCCGTGACGGAGCTGGCAGTCATGGGGTGGCCAATCCAGCCAACCAGGGCTCTGCGGATGATCGTCTGCTACGCCCACTCTCCCCGCAGACCCCATTTCAGCAAGTCTCACTGACATGAGACTCGCCTCTTTGTTTTGATGGGCTTGTCAAGTAAAGTGTTAGCAATAGCAGCGCAGGCACATTTGTACTATGTCCTCCTCATCCTAGCACAGAAGGCATTCCATACATTCATTGGTAGAAAGCAGCTTTACTCCACATTTAGAACACCTTAAAAAGGTTTATTGGCCATAGACACTGAGCCTATGTTGGGGAGCTTAACCCAACTGAAGTGGGAGTGGGTAGAGAACCACGGAAATAAAAATGCCCAAAACAAACATAAATACTTGCAGAACTTTAAAAAACATGCACTAAAATAATAGGGAACAAGCACACTCGAGCAGAAGCTTTGTGGCACAAGGTCAAAGAACATTCCTTTTGAAGTAGCCACTGTGGTGGCTGAATGAAAACTGAGGAAGGATAGGCAGGGTGGTACTATATATATTTGGGTAATGGGGAAAGGGTTCCTGCCAAAACACTTTGAGGCAAGGTTCTGGAAGGTTCTGAAAGAGATACTGTGCAAGTATGGAACCCATTGGTGTGAATGCACAGAGACCACAGAGAACTACAACAGTTTTGATAACTTTTTTGTTCAGCCAAATCCCTACACTTCTGAGCCAATCCTGATCCTGAACCATCTCTTGAATGCATGTTTGACATTGCTCTGGTTCCGTCATCTAGCTTTTAGTGCATTTAACTTCTTGCTTAAGGGCCCTACTTTTTACAGCCCTCAAACTGTTAGATTTTTAATTAAAATGCAGTTTGGAATCTTTCAGAGATTATATTGGGTCATACAAAAAGATTACTGAAAGGTTAAGAGGATGTTAGCAAAGGAAGTAGGCTAACAACAGGGGGTTTCAAGGTTCACAATTGGCTCTGGCAACCTATAATTTTTTTTCAATGACCTACAGAGGATGTTTCACAGTAGGTGGGGAACATCTGAGGACAACATTCATTTGGCTTTTCAGATCTAAGAAGCAGTTTTTGATGGCTTTGACTGGGATTTAATAAAAATAGGATATTTACAGAGACTATTTTATTCCATTGGGCATAGATTTAGGGGTGGGTGGGAATCCTATCTAGTTACCTGTGGCTTCAATAGAACGAAGCATGTGTAACTGGGGTCTTGTTTATACAATCAAGATTCAGAAGGAGTGCTACCAGGCTACCAGTGCTACCAGTATCAACCCTTCTCTGTGTGAGCAAATAAGTCCATGATGTATCAATTAATCTTACATAGATGTAACTAAGAGTTTATTCAGAAACAATTCCATTTTCTTCTTCTCCTTTCCCTCCCTTTCCCCTTTTTTACCCCCCCACCCACACACTCTCTGTACAGGATCCCCACTGGGACAAACTTCTAAACAACAAAACATAAAATATACTAGATAGAATACAACTCCTACTGACGCTCTTGGGTCATTCACAACTAAGTAAAGACATTCACATGAGCAACAGGGCGGGGGCAGCTTGAGAGAGGGCAGGAGGCCATCTGCCTTTCCCCACGACCAGAGCCCAAAAAGAGCTCTGCCACCCGCATGCCCAGATGAGCAGCAATCAGGAGAAACCCAGTTGCCAGGTATTCCACAATGCACTGCACAAGCAGCATGGTGCATTGGGTATGTTCCTTGCTGCTGGGCCACTCCTTCTCCCAGGCTCTATGGCCAGGATGGCTGCCAGCAGCCCAGGAGCATCTGCTGGCAGCATGACAGCCAACATGACCAGGCAGTGAGATAGGAGTCACACACTTTCACTCCTACCTCTCCTTTAACCTGGGTTGAAAAGCAGGGCTACCCAGGGGAACAGCGATGGTAACAGGAATGATCACGGCACTTCACATGACCAGCTATACCTGGGCTAGTCCTCTCCTACTCAGGTAGGGCTGGTCATGTGAACAACCTCAATGTGTTTCTCCATACTTACCCTGATTCAAAGAATAAGACAGTCTAAAAAAAAAAAAAACCAAGAAAGGATTGGGTTATTAGAACAGTCTGTAATAAAGTCTGAGTTGTGAAGGACAGTTCTGGGAAGGAACTGGGTTCAAAGGTGAAAGCCTTATATATTGTGTGTAAAGTTTATTTTCAGTAGTTTTTCACCTTAGATGTTACTTTGGCTTATATAAGTGTACTTCTTCTTCCGCTGCCAGCAATTATATGATGAAGCCTACGTAACTCGCTTGGTTTCTTTACCCTGATAACATGGCTTTACAGATGTGAGGAGGATTTGGTAAAAAATCACTCAGTCAGATATATTTTAAAACCAAACAAGAAGAAAATTTATTTAAAAGATGTTATCTGAGGTTTATTTCACTACTGATTATTAGTAGGGCTGAAATCTTGACTGGTTACAGAGCTGATGATTTGAACTTCTCACAGCACTTAGTTAGTTTACACACAATGAGGCTATTCTCATGATCAGCTAAAATTGGGCTAGGGGAGCCTAGCCCGATTTTCGTGGACCATGACAAGCACCGGGCTTGCAGGTGAGCCTGGTTGGCGCAACGTGGGTAACCCGCTTGTGAAGCCCTCCCCTAAGCCCAGGTTAGCCGAGCATGCACGCCACTAACCTGGGCTCTGTGATCATGTGTGTTGCCACAATGCAACTCCATGTTATGGCAACTCACGAGGAGACTCCCCGACTGGGAGGCTAAAAAGCAGCCTCCCAGCTTGGAGGTCTTTCCAGCATGCTCCACACGCTTATGCAGAGCATGCTGGAACTTCTGGGGGCCATGTGGCCCCCAAACTCCCAACCCCCCACCAGCTCCGTGACGGAGCCGGCAGTCGTGTGGGCAGCTGATCCGTCCGCCCAAGGCTGCAGCCTGCTTGTGTGCGGGGAGAGCGGGCTAAGCCCGCTCTCCCCACTAACCCTCTTGAGGCGGGTCTCACTGATCATGAGACTCGCCTCACTATATAAGCCTTCTCATCTTCGAACCCAGTTGCTTCCCAGAACTGTACTTCACAACCCAGTCTTTATTACAAACTGTCCTAAAATCCCAGTCCTTTTTAAATATACTGTTTTATCCTTTTGAGTTTCAGAACAACTCCTCTTTGAGACTGTTCCTACTCAGACTCAAATCCCAACTCTAACTCAACTTCGCTTCCAACTTCTTTCACTGTCTAACTGACTCTTATGATTGACAGCATCTAAGTCAATTTGCATAGAAGTAGTCCTGCACAATTTCATCACATGCACACTATGAAGCATACTGGCTGAATGAGCTGGAACTGGGAATGCTCCTTTAACCCTGGTTTAATTTCATTCTGAATGTGCACAGCTGTTGGCTGAGGCAGATTCACTTCATGTACTATCTTTCCCATAGCCAGAGTACCTCCCCTAGGTGGTGGAAATAACCCAGTGTGGCATTATCTGTCTGATCAGTATCTCAAAGCAATACCTCAAAGACCTCATGGGAGGGGGATTCTTCTCACTCAGAAGAATCCCTGTAAAAGTCTCTTTAATCTCCCAAAAGCTAAGAACACAATCCTGACAAAAGCACTTTTGACTGCAAATACCAACATTCAAAGCAGGTAGTTTTCCACATTAGCCACTAACCTTCACTGTGAGCATAGGCATGTATGTTTTCTAAACCACCATCAATTTTCTCCTAGAAATCATGCCCTTATTTTGGATTCGTTCCAAATAATAGAGCCAATTTTGGATGCTTTATGCAGTACGTTGACATGAGAAGGCTAGTTAAAAAGAAATTTGAGGAGACTGCTGGTGGTTCCAAATGTTTCACTTCCGTTCCTAAATCAAGGCTGGCAGGGATGTAGCTATAATTGAACAAGTGTGCGGGGGGCAATGTCCGTGGACACCTAAGGGAGCGAGGCTCACTGGCTGTGCGACAGCTCACTCTTTACTCTCTCCTTCCAACTTCCCAGGGATACTTCTGGCTCCTGATTGGAGAACCCATCCCATCTTTGAAAAAGATGAGCCCTCTCCAGCAGGTATAGATGTATGTAGTAGGAAAATGAAGCTATTCACACGGCCTCTCAAACACGGGCTAAGGGAGCTCAGCCCACTTTCGAGCGGTTGTGAGAACAGATGGGAACCATGCAGCTCCTGGTGATTAACCCACTTAATTACCACCCCCCCGCAACAAATTTAGCGGAGCGAGAGCTCCACTAACCCCGTTTCGGTGATCGTGAGTCACCACAGTGTGGTTCCACACCACGGCAATTCATGAGGAGACCCCTGACAAGGAGGCTCCAACAAGCCTCCCAGCCTCGGGGGTCTCCCCAGAATGCCCTATGCACTTGTGGCCGATCCGTGTGGGCGGCCGATTCAGCTGCCCAAGGCGAGCTCCCTGTTCGTTTGCGGGGAGAGCCCAGTTCGGCTCTGGTATATGTTTATAGGTATATGGGGGTTTTAAATAAATAAAATAGAGTCACATGCAAGTGTGTATGTGAAAGTGTCTGCATGCATGACACATGTCATCATTTGTAAAGGGACAAGAGAAAGGGCATGCCAAGAATGTTTTGTTTTTCACCATGTCCTTACATTTCTGCTGCAAAGCCGTGGAAGGTGGGGAGGAGAAAGTGGCAGGCAGCCCAGGGGCCCATCTTCACTTTTGTGCCAGAGCCCACTCTAGCCGTTTTCGTTTGTTTATCATATTTTTGTGCCGCCTAATATGTTCATCTCTAGGCAGTATACAAAAAAGTCACAGATTAAAATCCATGAAACATAATTAAAACAATTGCATAAAACAGTTATTAAAACAAATTATTAAAATTAATTCTAATTTTAAGCCTGCAAGAACAAGTGAGTCTTGAGGGTCTTCCTGAAAACAAAGAAAGGACATGCTCTTATTTCAGTGAGGAACTTATTCCAAATGGGGCAGCCACAGAGAAAGCATGGTCTGGGTCATGACAGAGAAATTCTTGGGATTCTGGGCTTCTTTAATGAGCAGAGGCCCATTCCGTCTATCAGATCCATTTATTGATCATGGCATGCTAGGTGTTTCCCTTCAACAAAGTGAGCACACCCTCAGGTGTTTGGCAAGAGCCTTTTATACTGCTTACATACAAGCTATAGGATTGAGTACAGAGCCTATCAGAGGCTAAAATTTCATGATATACACCAATCATATTAGTACATGCAAAATAAAGCTTAGCCATTGGTAAATAAGGTGAACCAATCAGTAGGCAGAAACTAGCAATAATGCACCAATCAGCTTATATATAATCTCTCTATATGTGTATATATAGAGAGATACAGCCTGTATGTATAATCTATAACCCAACTTCTACAAGGGCTAGAGCTTTGATTTTTTTATTTTTTTTTAAGAAAGCTGGGGATCTGGTTAGGATTACGGTTAGGGCTGCTTTGAATCCCCATTATCCCCTATGGCAGAAATATACACAATCATTAAAAATGAAAAAATTCATAAAAGATCAACTGAGTTAGCCACTTCCTTAAAATTTGGGTGGTAGGTGGCACCCATAGGGCACTACCCACCACTCCACTTTGGTGCCCCCTGGACCTTTAAAAGTGGGTCTCATCAATCCAAATTCAATTCAAATCAAATCAAATCAAACTCAAATGGAACCTGATCAGATTCGAGTTCAGAGATTCAGTTTCAAATCGAATCTGGCTAGGCATATCTGATGACTTACTCATTAAGTAGCTACACAATGTAATGTTATTTTGCAGATAACGATAATACTTGTAATAAATTCCACCTTCCTTCACAAGAACCTCAGCACATTCTCAAACCCAGCTCCCAGAGGTGAGCAAAAGTCCCCCCACCCTTTAAAAGTTTAGTTATTTGAACTACGTTTAGTCCAACGAAGATGTTAGGAAATGTTTATTGTAGGATCATAATTTGTTATTAAGTAGCATGTATTTTGTTCATGAAAAATAGTGCTGTGAATTCATTTACTGTGAGAGTGTGGAAATACCCATGATGCTTCTCAGAACTTCTGTGGGCCTCAGAGTTGCTGGGGAGGGAGATTTTCTAGAACTCTTGTTCTTCTCCGACCCAGCTACTACTCAGTTATTGTCCTTCTGAGACTTGGTGGCTGCTTGCAGGGAGATGAATGAACTAGCCTCATCACTAGCTTGGTATATTTTATTTGTATAGAGTTTGACTCCACCCATTTCTTTCCCCCATTTCTTCTTCCTCTCTCTTATCTCTTATGTCCTCTTTCTCAGCCCCACACTCTCCTGGTAATGTTCCTTAAAGAGTGAGGCCCCCAGGCAATTTGTATGGTCCCCAGGGTTAGGCCCCCAGAAAATGTGTATGGCCCCCAGGCAATGCTGAGGAAAGCACATGAGAAGGAAAAGGGGAAAGGAACTCCTTTCCCCCTTCCTCTTCTCATGTGCTTTCCTCAGCATTGCCTGGAGGCCACACCCATTTCCTCCAAACTGATGCATTGTCTCTGCTAAGTATCCTGCTCGCAATCTCCCCAGGCTTTTTGCCTTGTTCCCTGTTGGAGCTGGGATTTAGGGTGGGCCCAGCTGTGGCCACCCAACAATGCCTTTGTCAATGCATTTGGAGAGAGAGAACTTGAACTTACTATAGGAGCGTGGTTTTTGTCACGACTGTGGCCCATTGAGAAAGGGTTAAATTACCTCTCCTCATGTGCCATAATCCCAGTCCTGATTTTGCTCCCACGCCCATAGCTGCTATTTAATTAAAATAAATTTGTAGGACCAGTCTACACATTTGACATAATTTGATATAGTTTGTCCCCAAATTTACCCAGTAATCTCCAGCAATAAGACACTAATCAGGGGCTGATGTTGCCTTAAAGACTATTATGAAAATTATAGCAGTCTCTTCAGTTGCTCAGGACAACGTCTTAGTTGCCACCAATTTCACCATAAAGACTATTTGGGATATATAGTTGACTATGGCCAAGATAAAGTTCATTAAATTATCATTAATTTGTAATCAGAGCAAGAATCAAGATAGTTGGTGCATGGAGACTGCTGAGGTTCTATCACTGGAAAACCAGCTAAAAAGGTTGAGGGCACACTATATATGGTGACACACATTGAGGCTGTTCTCACACATAGAGGCGGGTCTCGCGATCAGTGAGAACTGCTTTTTGCACACAGATGATCTGGGCAGGAGCCCAGGGTGGCCAAATTGGCTGCCCACACGATTGCCAGCTCCGTGATGGAGCTGGCGGGGGTTGGGGAGAGCGGGGGCTATCGCCCCCCGGAAGCGCCAGCATGCCCTGCATGGGCACGCAGGGCATGCTGGCGAGACCCCCAGAACTGGGGGGGGAGTCAAAAAGCTGCCTCCTGGCTCCAGGGGTCTCCTCGTGAGTAGCTGTGGCACAGAGCCACACCACGGCTACTCATGATTAAAAAACCCCTGGGTTTGCAGAGTGCTCACTCCACAAACCCGGTTTTAGGGGAGGGGTACTTAGGCAGGTTAACCACCCGGGAGCCACTGGGCTCGTTTGCAAGCCTGGTGGCTCCCACGATCAGCCAAAATCGGGCTAGGCTCCCCTAGCCCGATTTTGGTTGATCGTGGGAATAGCTCCATTGTCTAACCTAGGCTAGGGACACCCAGCCTGAGTTAGGCTGCACATGAAAATCACTGGGATCAGGCCTGATCCCGGAGGGGCAGCACCACCTAGCCTTGCTATTTACCCTGGCTGTACGCCAAGTTTAAGGGTGTGAGTGCTCCCTTACCCCCAGCTACAGCTTCCAGCCCGTCTGCACACAGAGATGGGCGTCTAGAGTACCCCTCTCATGGGGAGATCCCTCCATTCATTGTGCATGTCACACATTGCATTGTGGGCTTCATCAAGACTGGGATGAGTCCCGGCCTCAGATCAATCCACATGCAGCAGGGCTGATCGTGTGTGAGTGTGGAGTGCGCACCCACCAACAAAACAATAATTGCCAAGGAAAAGGCAAGGTTTGGGAAGCCTTTCCCCCACCTGTTTGCCTGCCTGCTCTCCCGGTAGGTCATGTGAATAGCCCCCTTTAGTTAAGTTTTGAGAAAATAGGCAACGCGTAAGAAAGATTAGGAATTCTTATGAGATCTGGAATTGCTTTATGAATTACTGGAACTGACCATTTAGCCAGGATATGGAAATATTGACATTTTAATGTGTGTGCAAGAAAATGGAATATCTATGACTTCTGATAAGGATTTGACATTATAATGATATTGTGTAAAAGTGTTTATTTTATGTAATAATCTTACATAAATGCATTTTTAGAAAATAAATAATAAAATATTCTAACACTGTGGTTTAATCACCAGACAGCGAATCAATGCAAGGATAAGCCAAAGGTTCGGAAAAGCACTGAAGCTCAACTGGATTTTATATTGTCAGGCTTCCCCACCCTCCTCTGAGAAACAGGGTTGTTTACCTGGTCAAACAGTGACATGCCGAGAGAGGCAGGAGGCTCCAATTGTCAGGAAAACCCCAGCAATTTCCTGCCAGAAGATAGGAAGGAATTGGGGAGGTGGGCAACGGTTGCTGGGGGATGGGCTGGTGCAGCCCGAGAGGCAGCAGAGTGGTGGAGACAGAATAATGATGAGGTCTGCCCCGCAGCTGAAGCCCTGTGTGGAAATACTAGCGAGGGGGATGGAGTTGGAGGAAAAGGCCCCTTGGGATGCCAGAGATTGGGTAGCCAATCCGCTTGCCTGGGCAAGGGAGAAGGAGCAAGCTGGAAGGGGGGAGGAGTGTCCTAAATGTAGGGCTTTGTTTAAGGCAGAGGCTGCCGAAGATGAGACGACCAGCATCTTGGGGTTGTTGGTAAGGTGTTGTTGGTAAGGTTGTTGATAAGGTGGGCTCCCGGGGAGCAGCACGGATATTTATTCCTGCTGATAGGTGAAGGAGTGGAGTGAATATACTTCCCTCCTCTCCAACTCTGAGGCAATGCCTGTGCCTGTAATTTAGTGTGAGAGGGTGTGGAGGTTAATTGGAGAATTCCTCCTCCCTAAACATGGAGGTGTGTGTGTGTATACACACACACACTAGCTGATCTGGCACAGAGCATCTGTGCCCCTAGTTCTCCCTGTCTCTCCTCCCCATCTTCATCCCCGCCACTTTAGCCCCAGTCCATTCTCCCCCTCCCTGGCCTGGCCGCACTTTTCTCCCCCACCAGCCTGCCTGCCACCGGCACTTTCCCTCACTGGCCAGCCTGGTTGGCACTTTCTAGTTCTCCCCGCTGCTGTTTCCTCCCCTGCCCACCCTCCCTGTCGTCATTGCCACTGTTGTTTTCTCCCAGCTGCCCCGCCTTCTCCGGCCACCCCTGCCTTCTCCTCAAGCCCGCCAGCACCGTCATTTGCCCGCTGCCACCGTTATCTCCCCAGCCTACCGGCTGCCGCTACCATTTTCTTCCCCTCACCCATCCCCATCGCTATCCGGCAGCTCTCTGAACTCTTGCAAGAGCTGCCACACATGGGATCAGCCATGGGTATGCCTTAGTGAATTATATATATACATATATATATATAATGAATACTGCTTGCAGTTGAAAGTTGGGCAGAAGAATCTCATGGTGCTATTATGCCAATGTTGCTGCCGTGTTTTGGGCCCTGTCCTGGCAGAGTTCCTCCGGTGGTGCAGTTGTGTCAGTGTAGCATTCTTCCAAAATAGCCACACAGACGCTCTAGTGATGGTGGAAGCATATCTGAGGAGATCCTGGCAGAAGGTGGCTTCTGCCCAATCCTATGCTGTTAAGATTGGTGCAGTTGGGGCATAGTTTGCATCCTTTATGATGCAATTCCTTACTCTCATGATCACAGTCTTTTCCCTTGTCTGACGAAGTTTGCACAGGTGAGGTGATTTTCCTCTTCTACGCTTGATGTTGGATCCCATTTCTTTTTTCCAGCATGCTAAGGGCCACACATTATGAAGTAAAAACACACAGGAACATGTTATAGGGTACTTTGCCAGCTGGGAATACCCTGCAGCTTGTACCTGTACCAAACACATTAAAACAAGCTTTAATAAAATACTAAAAATTATGCTTTAATGTGCAGGATGTGTCTAGGCATGAAAACCATACTTTCATTCGAAAAATGCTGAAAAATTCAGTAATTTTTTTAATGCTTTATGCAAGTGTCGTGCTCCAAAAATAATTACATATTGAACATAGTAGCTATAATCTAGTGGAGGTGTAGGGCTTAGAGGCACTTATGGTTTTTCCAAAGTTGGAGATTGAAATCTTTTCTTGATATTTTTTTCCCCCAGAGTTACATGAGCCTGCCAAGCAATCCAGTATCAGCTATTTTGGGCTGTTTTCAGAATTCCCTGCTACACTCCCAGATATCTTGTGCTCAAGCCTGAGCTTGTCCCCGTCACCAAAAGAGATAGACTAGCAGCTGTCTGCCATTGCAAGCAACTGTAGAAAGGTAGCTGACAGCATAATAGATACAGCGCCAACAAGAAAAGCTTCTCAGTTTTGGTATCAAATGCAGAGCACTGGTGTCAGGACTGAAAGTCGATGAATTCCTGGAGCCTCTGCAGCTGTCGAGATTCAGCCATTATCATGCAGATTTCGATTTCAATACTTAATAAGTACACAGCTCAAAACTGCTGTTTCACTACATTGGAAAAGATATGCTGCACTCTATATTTAGGTGCAGTAATTGTGATACATCCAGGGAAACAATATATAAATCAGAATGTAAAATAAGCAGTTCAGAGTAGACTTGTGCATTGGCCAGCTCAAACAGCAAGTTTAAAAATCAAGTTGTTTGTGATGAACAATTGCTGATCTGTCCAAATATTTTTTGATACACATGAATTTTCATATGAGTTGTCTGTCTAGGTCTACAAAAAGTAACATTTCTTGAACATCTCTGACTTTCATCTTAAAGTTTGGCAAGGTAGATGCATGCCAGCAAGTTATTCATATTTTTTCTGATCCAGCAAAGGAGATCCATGTGTGGAAGGAAGCTCTGGCATACAGGTTTCCTCACTAGATTGGGAACTGTGTGAGAAGACCAATAAAGATCCCATCAGCATCACAATGTGCATCTGAAGGCGAGTTCTCCAAGGAGATCTTCATCCATACCCAGCAATGTAGATGGGAATATGCATTCCTAATAATTTTGCAATGTGATAATTAGGGATGTGCAAACTGGTTCGATATCGAACTGTTTTGGTTTGGAAGTTTGATGTCAAGCCAAACACACACACACCCCAGTTCAGTTCAATGTCAAGCTGAACCACCACCACCACCCCCATTCTGTTGAAGGGGTTTGAAGTTTTTTTCTTTTTTAAAAAAATATTTATTTATTTAAGTTACCACCTCCAGGGGGCCTCTCTAAGGCCACGGGGTCTCCCAGAGGTCCCCCCTCTGCCCACCGACCTCCATTATGCTTTAAATTGCTCAATTCTAGCAGTCTTCAGGCCTTTCTGCCATCTTTGTGGCCATTTTGGAGGCCGCCACACATGCACAATGGGTGTGGCCAGGTCATGCAGGCCATGCAGCAGCCAGGCCACATGGGGGCCATTGTGCATGTGTGCTGGCCTCTAAAATGGCCACTGCAAAAGGGGAAGGCCCCAAAAGGGCCAAAGACTGCCCAGACTGGGTGATTTAAGGCATAACGGAGGCTGGCGGGGGAAGAGGGACCTCCGAGGATCCCCCGCAGTCTCAGAGAAGCCCCCTGGAGGAGTAAGTAAAAAAGAATTAAAACCATTTCTTAAAAGTTTGCAACCCACCCACCCGCCGAGCTGAACCAAGGGGGTCAGGCATTCTCTTTGCAATTCTGTGCTTGATGTTTTATGTTCCAGTTATTGTATTCATGTTATGAAGTCACATTGCAAGCAAAAGAGAATTATTCTGCATGAAATATAACTAGTGCATGATCAATTCATTGAGGCTCTCCACATGAGCAGTGTGGAGATCCTAACCGGGCTCTGTGGGGAGAATGGGCTTACCCCACTCTCCCCACAGATGAGAAGGGAGACATTCCTGGGCAGCTGGATTAACCACCTGCACAATTACCAGCTCCATCACATGGGGATTGGGCCCTCACCCAGAAGTCCAAGGATGCCCCACGAGAGTGTGCGGGGCAACCTGGGGAGACCTTTGAGGCTGGGAGGCTTGTTTTAGCCTCCCAGCAAGGGTCTCCCCATGAGTAATCATGCTGTGGAGCTGTGCCACAGTATCTCATGATCAGGTAAACAGAGTTAGTGGAGCGCGCGCTCCGCTAACCTTGAGCCGGGTCTCACGATCCATGAGCCCCGGTTTGGGGCTGTGAGCGGGAAGGGAGCCCTGGGTGGCTGGATCGGCCGCCCACACAATTGTCGGCTCCAAGACAGAGCCAGCAGGGGCTGGGGAGCTCAGGGGCCACACAGCCCCCGGAAGCCCCAGTATGCCCTGTGTGAGTATGCAGGGCATACTGGGGAGACCCCCGGAGTCGGGAAGTAGCTTTTCGCCTCCTAGTCGAGGGTCTATTTGCGAGTAGCCACGGCGCGGAGCTGAGCCGTGGCTACTCACGATCAGGGAGCCCGGGTTTGCGGAGCACTCACTCTGCAAACCTGGGGTAAGGGCAGGGGCACTTAGGCGGGTTACCCACGATTGGGAAAAATTGGGCTAGGCTTTGTTTAAGGGAAGGGATATTTCTGGAGGCTTGCTGTCGGGAGCTGCATGTTTCCCATTGCAGCACACCACCAGGAGAAACCGGGCTAGGGTCCCTTATCCCGATTTCTCCTGGTCGTGGAAATAGCCTCATTGTCTGAACCAGTTATTTTGTTTAATGTTAGTATCTGTACCAGATATTAACATTAAAATACTGTTAAAATATGGTTGTGTAAAATCCGGTTAAAAATACTGATGGATCTGGACCCAAACTGAACCCAAAATCTGTTGAAAGGCTGTACATAAATACTTTTTAATTAATTAAAGGCAATAATGTTAATTTGAAGGGCAGCTTCCCAGGTGATGAGGTCATTAATGTAGTGGAAGGGTTGTTAACAGATCTTTTAAACCATCCATAGACATCCACTAGAAAGTGAAGTTGTTTCTGTCCATAATCAAACAGGACTCCTATGTTTTTATAGTGGTTGATATAAGATGTGGAGTGATGCAGTTTAATATAATCAAACAGATAACATGTTGTACTGTATCAGACAATATGCCAGGATTTTGCATATAAACTCATACATTAGATTTCTTCTGGCAGCCCGCTTTAAAATTCATTGTATTATCTTCCTATAGAGAAGCAAATACCTTCTTCACATCCTACAAATACATTTTTAGTGAATGCATTATGAAGTTAATAGACATTTACTTTGATCTTTTTTTAACAAATGGGGTTCTGTGCTCTAGATCCTCTGGCTTTAAGCTCCTTCAAAAAACCCTGCATTATGAATAAATTTATCACTGCCCTGATATGCCCTTTTAGCAGTTATATCATGAAATGGAGGCATGTTGACCAACGATTTGGTATTTCCATTATCTCTATGCTTATTTTCCTACAAAAAATAGAAGGAAAATGAGATCATGTTTTATATATCCCCATCACTGCAAACTGCATTACCATCTATAATACCCATGAATGTTAATGCGAGTTAGATAGTCAGTCACATTTTAAAACATCTAGCTGCCTGGGAGTTATTGCAGCTTTTGGCTCTGATACTCTTAACTGAAGTGAACTACAGGGAGAGGAAAGCATCTGAGGTATTTGGAAAGACTTTAGGTTAAGTACAAATGTATGGGTATTAATGTATTAATGTGCTTAGGCTAATTTATTTAGCCATTCCTACTTGTTTCCTTTGCTTCTCAAAACAGACAATAATCTTTGTTTTAAAAATCCTGAATTCTACCATTCTACCCATTTTTACAATTTACAATTTTGATTTCTACCAATGTTTAATTTAACTCCAATACTAAATTCTATCAATTCTATTTAGGCCCTATTTGACTAGAAAGCCTACTGTCTGCACGGATTTCTCACCACAAAGTCACTTGTGTTGCCAGACTTAGAGCAACAGTTTTATAGCTGCTTCCCTCATAAATACAAAGCAATCTTCTGTTAGTTTAACTAAGCTTCATTCAGAAACAACTCAATTTTCTCCACCTCCTTTCCCTCTCTTTCCTTTCTGACGCCACCTCTGCCCCCCGCCTGACTTGTTACAGGATCCACACTGGGACAAACTTCTAATTAACAAAACATAAAGCACTGCTAGATAGAATACAATACATCCCACCCCTTTATAACAACCAGAATTGAATTGATTTAAAATGTGGTGAAAAAGTCTTGAATTCTTTTAGGAGCTCTCCGGTCACACACACTTTTCCTAATTCTTCAGGTCTCTGGCACAGGATCCTTTAGTGATTTGTTTTCTAGTACAGAGTATTGTCCATCTTTTTCATCAGCCTCATCCCTGAAGTCAAAACCGGAGGCAAGATCAAGTCCCTCTCCAGTTCCTCTCTTGAGATCAGACTCCTTTCCCTCTTTTTTCATAATATGCATGCTTGGATGTCTTGAACTGTTTCATTTCTTTTTATCATCCAATATGACAATCTCCTTTGATTTTCATTATTTATTTTGGTCCAGAATATTGGGGACTTTCTCACTTTATAATGCAGTCATACTCAAGCAAAGTCCTCCATCTGAAATGTTCACTGTTTCACATCCCATTTCTGATCTACATACAATTTATATTTTTGTTGCTTCTCCCTTACCCGATCACAAATCTCTGCATTCTCAGGAAATCCATGGAAAACCCTCTTTGTGTGTGCGCAGCCACACACAAGTAGGCCCCAACAGGGGCGTATCTAGGGGTAGGGCAGGCAGGGCACGTGCCCTGGGAGCCATTTGAAGGGGGGCGCAATTTAGTAAAATTAATCTTTTAAAAAAAATGGCTGCCCAAAACAAAATGGCCACTGTGCATGCTCAAATGGCCTCTGTGAGGCCCTAGGTCATGCCAGGCCTTGCAGAAGCCATTTGAGCATGCGTGGTGGCCATTTTGTTTTCAGTGGCCATTTAAAAAAAAAGATTTTTAAAAATGGCCACTGCACATGCTCAAATGGTCCCTGCGAGGCCCTAGAGGCCAGTGGGGGGAGGAGGAACCTTTGCAAACCCCCCAGCCTTTAGGAAGCCCCCCGAAGGGGCTACAGGTAAAAAAAAAATAATATATAATATAAGTCACTGTACACATATTCAGATTGGCACTATGTACAGAGAATCAGGGCTTGTGAATACTGAGCTGATGCTTATGAGCTAGGATTGTATTCATTTGCTCTTACTTTGCTTCTTGTGATAAGTGAGTTAAATGTGATGTCTTGCTAATATGGCTATTAATGGTGAATTTGTCTTTGAATCAGTGTGAAATCCTTAATATTAAGGCTCACTGAGAGTTTCTTGCTCTCTTTCTCTTATTTTAACTGTCTTTCTGAAAGACTAGAATATATTCCAAGCAGTGACACAGTTTACTCTGCATATCCTTTAATTATTTACAGAGTATCTGGGAAAAGTCAAATTCTCCATTTATTTTAAAAACTTATGTAATGGTGATGCTACAATACATAGTAGAGAATTAGACAGGCACTTCTGTTTAGTTTTCCAAGTACACCTCCACATAGTATTTGGGTATTTCATGAGCCCCAGCATACTGAAATTTGTAGTTTTCCAGCATTTTTTGGTCTGGCTAAGTCCACTGCTAAAATAGTTTTTGAAATATTAAAAGATTAACGAGCCTGACTTGTATTTTTCAACTGATATTATGGTAAAGTTATCTGAAAGATGGGTGTCAGATGCTTGGACAGGGGGCACAATTTCAGTGTTTGCCCTAGGTGCTATTTTCCCTAGATACGCCTCTGGACCCCAACCAGGAAGCTACAAGCAGCCTCCTGGTATTGTGGGTTCCCCCCAGAATGCTCCACGAGCAGGGCATCCTGGGACTTCTGGGGCCTGGCGACCCCCGATCCCCGCAGTCCCCACCAGCTCTGTGATGGAGCTGGTAATCATGTGGAAAGCTGACCTGGCCACCCTCGGCTGCAGGACCGATCGTCTCTGGGAAAAGCAGGCTAAGCCTCCCAGGCTTTACATATCGCTCGTGTGTAGAGTCTCCTTCTCTTGCAAAAACTGCAGCCATGAACTTGTTTGTAGTAATGTTGTTGCCATCAGAAATAGTACCATTTATATTACTATTTCTGTTACCATCAGAAATAGTAATCCACTATCACTATAACAAGTTTTGTGGGCTAGTTATCAAAAAGCCCCATTATTTCCAGAGCAAGTTTTCCCCAGAGACCATTGTTATACTCTACTGGAGTCAAGCGGGGGTAGTAAAAAACTTCTGCAATGTGTCACATACAGCACAAACCTGATTAAATCTTCAAATTGTTTGTCCGTACCTGGCCACCAAAAACTTTCCCTGATTCACCTTTCAGTAAGGCTCGTATCCAGTTAACCTTCATAGGCAATTTTGATCACTTTTGCTTGTAAGGAGGTTGGCACCACCAAACGATCAGTCCTTAGCACCTGCTCATTTTGAAGAGAGCCATACAACCATGGCTGAAGATGTTCAGATACCTTGTTTATCCATTAGTTTATCCATCCATTAGATACCATTGTTTATCCATCCATTAGATACCATTGTTTATCCATCCATTAGATATATAAGGTTTAAGTTCAGTAAGTATTTGATCAGCACTGAGGGTCATTTTCCACTCAGATGATGCTATCACTCCATGAGTGGATGAAGCTATTAGTGCAATTACTACTCCTTCATCCTCTTCTTCTGTAATCTCCTCTTGGCCTGGAAGTGGAGGTCGAGAAAACCAATCTGCAGTTGTATTCTGAATACCTGGCAGATATTCCACCTGGAAATAGAAGTCCATTGGTCTGGTAATCTATTTGGCTATTCTTTGGGTCACTCAACTTGATCCATGAGTAGTAAAAAAAAGATAGGGGTTTATGGTCTGACTGTGAAGTGAATTTCTTGCTCCACAAGTCCTGAAGTACTTAACCCCTAGAACATCCTTGAGCTTATTTTTCAATGACAGATTACACCTTCTCTGAACCAGTAGGCACTCTAGAAGCAAAGGCAACTGTAACTTCCCTGTCCTCTTTTTGCTGGGTCAAGACAGAGCCCAAACCATATTCAGAAGAATCAGCAGTTAGGGATGTGCACAAAACCGGTTCGCCTGGTTCGGTTCAGATCTGGACCGGGTCCGGAGCGGACCGGGGTGGTTCAGTTTTGGTTTTGTCCGAACCACCCTGGTCCGGTTTGGATATGAACCAGTTTGGATCTCAAAAAATAGCTGGTTTTAAAGGGGACCTTGTGTTCTACCTGCCACCCAAATTTCAAGTCGATTGGACCTTCCTCTGATTTTTTACAATTTTTTAAAAAAAATTCAATTTTTGCCCATAACTCCCTATGTGGAGCACTTAGGTGCAAAAAGCTGGGATGCGTGGTAGCCACCCATGGGTGTCCTCCACCCCAACAATCCCAAGGCAATTGGTTGCTCCTAGTATTATTGGTGAATTTGGGGGGGGGGGTTCCCATTGGCTAGAATGGGGGTTTTGGGCTGCCCCAGACCCGCCTCTGTGGGGCGGCAGCACCCCCAAAGTGGGTCCGGGGCCATGGCAAAAATGGCCTCAGTCCCTCCCATCAATCCCCGGAGAGATAGGAGTGATGGTTTTTTTATTAAGATTTTCGAAGGCATTAAATAATATCTAATTGGAAACAATAGAATGTTTGTCAGTGGGTGAAAGGTAAAGCCACATAGAGAGACAGTTATTTAATGCCTAGAAAATCCTAATAAAAAACCCATCACTCCTATCTCTCCGGGGATTGCTGGGAGGGACTGAGGCCATTTTTGCCATGGCCCCCCAGACCCACTTTGGGGGTGCTGCCACCCCACGGAGGCGGGTCCAGGGCTGCCCCCCCAAAACCCCCAATCTAGCCTATGGGATTTTTTCTTTTCTTTTCAAGAAATCCACCAACAATGCTAGGGGCAACCCAACAATTGCCACCCCAGCTTTTTTGCCCCTCTCTCTGGGCGCCCTAACACGTAAGAACACCCAGTCAGTCCACCTTAATGCCTACCTACTACCACCTATCCAAGCAACTAAGATGACACTCAGAGAGACAACACCAACTCTCTGATCTAACAAAAAGGCCGCTGCTGCTGCTGCCTGCCAGCAGCAGCAGTGGAGCAGCACACTAAGCACAAGAGCACACACACAGAGAAGAAGCAGGAGGCGGAGCAGCAGAGCAGCAGACCTGCTGCTCTGCATGATGGGTGATGTGATGCCCAAAGAAACCACCGCCTCACTCAGTGCCTGCCACTGACTAGGCCCGACAGACAGAAGCCAGCCATCCTGCTCTGCTCTGCTGCTCCCCATGGATGATGCACACACATCTGCATCCAAACCAGACCAAGTGCGCTGACTCAGCACAGGGGGCAGCAGCCACCAGCCCAGCAACAACAACTACTACTACTGCTACCACCACAACCAGTGTTGCTGCTACACTAACATTCCCAGTCCAGTCATGCGCGCCACAGCCTGAGCCTAGCACACAGCCAACAGCTGTTGCCAGTCAGTGCCTAGCAAGCCAAGCCAACATGAGGAGAGAGCTAAGTAGACGGCGCACACACACCAACCCATCACGACGCAACTGCAAGGGGAGAGCGCACAATTACAGGCAGGAGGAGGAGGCGAGGCAATCCTAGCACAGATTTGAAAGTTTAAAATCCACCAGGACATCATCTTCTTTCTACCACCAGCTGTAGTGTCTAGTTAGTGAGTGCTGTGCAGCTCAGCTCAGCTGAGCTGCGTGTGAGGATGATAGTAGTTAGTTTAGTTTCAGCAGACTGAGCATTGAGCATGGGCAATGGCATTGGGAAGCAACACAACACTCACCTGCTACTGCTGGTTCTAGAAGTTGCCTCTTCTCATCTTTTCACCTCTTCTTCGTGTGTGTGTGTGTGTAGTGAGTGCATGCCTTTTGCCTTACTTGAAAGAAATGCTTCTCTGGTCCACCACCACATATGTGCTCAAGGACACAGAGAGGAAAGGGGAGGGGGAGAGGGATGTAGCAGAGGGGATTGAAGGGGGAGAAGGGTCCGGCTCAGAGTTGGTCAGCCACATATTATGCACACACGTGATCACGTGTGTGCTTCGGTGGGAGAGACCAGATTCTCATCATCTGCCAGACCGGGGTTTGGGGGCAGGTGAGGTGGTGGTGGGCTGGAAGGGAGGATGGAGGGTGGTGAAGAGGAAGGGGGGAGGATGAGGGGAGGGATGTCTGGAGGCAGGGGGGGAAGGAAGCGGGGGGGGGGGGGAAACATGTAGACACAGACACACAGCGCACAGACACAGAAGACAGCACACTACACAGAAAGCATCCACACACAGAGACAGTGCTAGGTATCCATTCACACAGACAGACAGACAGACAGACACACAACAGGAAGAGACAGACTGAGCCTGAACCACACACACACACACACACACACACACAGACCCAATTCCCCCCCCCCCGGCATAGTTATCAATCAATATGTTGTGTTGGCAGCCAGTTCATTGCTATTCTGATGGTTTTTGGTTTTTTGCCATCAGCCAACATCAACAGTGACCACAATCAAGATGAACATAAGATGATAATTCATTCGTTTCATTAAAAAAATCATTAAATTATTTTCTCCATGTAAACCAAGCCCCCCACACATGATTTCTGGTAACATTTTCAATAAAATCAATTCATTTAGCATTCATCATTTTGTTCTCCCTTTGTTACCTTTTTTTTTCTTTTACATAATTTTGAGGGTTGATTTTAACATGGGGTTTTAAAGAAAAAATTATTTACATGTTTATTTACATACAAGTATTTACATATTTACACTGCATTTTAAAACGTATACCCGCCGCTGCCGCTAAGTCTAGTACTATTTGGGCTGTGCTACTTTGGGTGTGTGTGCCGTGCCCATGCCAGGTCCCAAAATGCTGACAGGTGGAGAGATAAGGGCCTGTGCTGCTGGTCAGCATTGGGTTTCTTTTTAGGTGGGCGTGGGCATTGTAAACGTCTGGCCAGTCGCAGCACTACAACTATGACTACCACTGCATCTGTGTGTGGGCACACTACACGCTGCGACTGGCTAGCACGGCTCAGCATCTGTCACGTCAGCTCAGCTAGAGGTGGAAGGGTAGGGATAAGCACAGAGATCGAGCCAGGCAGGTGACCAACCATGGGGCATTGGGCAACCCACGGTAATCACTCACCCGCCTCAAAATCCAGCTTGGGGTAGCCCAGCAGGGGGAGATTCACCTTAAGGAAGACCAGCTGCTCCACCAGACCAGGGTCCAAGCGTGAGCGAGCGGGTGTCACCACGTCCCCGGCACGTGAAAACACCCGCTTGCTCTGGACACTGGTTGGGGGGCAGGAGAGGAGGCGCACAGCCACCACCGCCAGTTCCGACCAGACTTGGCGGCGGCTCACCCAGAACTGTGTGCAGTCTGCGCCGTCTTCCTCCACAGGCTCCTCCAAGTACTGCACAACGCATTGCTCAGCACTGGAGGGGGGCCTGGCAGGTCAAGCCTCCCGCATACCAGGCAAGGCGCCATAGCAGAACCGCTGAAACCACTGGGCGGATTTCGAGTTGGGAGCAAATGGCTGCTGCGATGGCGTTGCCTGTGATGCCGCGCTGCTGGACTGGGAAGAGGGAGGGGAAGGGGAAGCTGATGCCAGCTGGCCGCCCATGCTGCTGCTGGGTGCGGGTTGGGCGGCGGGGGCTGCCCCCGCACCACTACCAACATCCTGGTCTCTGCGGGCCCTAGCGGCCTCCTTCTCCCTGACCTTCTGTACCAGGATGTCCCTCCACCTGGGCAATTCGTCGGCACTCACGGCATTGCCCTTGATGGCTGGGTTACAGAGGCAAACGAGGACATACTCCTCCCTGTCTCCCAGCGCACCAACGAGCCGCCTGTCAACCCCAGACTTTAAATTTCACACGACCCAAACCAGAACCCAGTCGCACTTTCACAGAACCCACCCACCACTGTGACTCTGCCCGCCCAATGCCATGGCAAGCAAGCAGGGCATCAAACACTTGGCAGCATGGAACAACATCATCGTATATCTTTCAAAGATTACTAGAATGGCCCCAGGAAGGAATTAGGAAACCCTTCTTTGGCGAACTGATGATGATTGATGAACAGAGCCAGCCTATCTGGAACTTTCACTGACACAGAACCCAAATTGCACTTCCCAAAACCCAATTGCACTTTCACAGAGAGAGAGAACCCAACCCACCCACGCACTCTGTCTGCTGCCCAGGGCAAGAGCAAGCAGGGCATCAAACACTTGGCAGCATGGAAGGAACATCATCATCTATCTTCCAAACATAATGACCTGGGGATGGTGTGGTGGTGTGTTGGGGAACCTGTTAAAAAACCACCTCACCTCACCTGCATGCAATGCAACAACATACAGCAGTAATTTCTTCATCAAGCAAGACACAAGTCACAACAGTACATCTCCAAGGGTCCCTCCCCACACACAATCCAAATGCATTTCAAAATAGGGGTGTCCCTATTTAAAACCGCCAACTAGGGAGAGAAAGGGGGCAACAAAAGGTGCACAATTGCACACGCACTAACCCCTCTTCTTCCGGTCCTTCTCTTGCCGCACACTGCTGGTCATGGATGCGCCGCTGCCAGCCAGCCACCCCTGGGCTGGGACACAACAGGGCGGCTGCATGAGGCACAGGCAGCCGGGGTAGGTCAACGATGGAGGAGCAGAAGTGAGGAGACAGACAACACTATTTGTGTCGCTCAACTCACCCCCAAGCAGAGACAAATGAAATGAACAAACAGCTTTCAAAAGGGAAAAAAACCCGGTGGCAGGGACCTCCAGGTGAGGTCGGAGGTAGGCTACTGTGTGGCTGCAGCTGTGGGAGGAAGAAGTGAAGGGATGAGGAGAGAGAGAGAGAAGAGAGAGGAGGAGCAGCACAGAGGGGGGGGCTGTAATGTAGCAGCAGGGAGGGGGGAATCGGGTGTGGCGGGGAGGACAGCAGCAGCAGCGGTCCCAAGAGGAGGGACCAGAGGGTGTTTGGGGGGGTGGAGTGTGTTGCAAGGGATCTAGGGTATGTAACAGGGAGTCAGGGGGGCAAGAGGAGGAGAGACCAGAGGGTGTTTTGGGCATGGAGTGTGTTAGGGTGTGGGGTATGTAAGAGGGATTCAGGGGGGCAAGAGGAGGAGAGACCAGAGGGTGTTTTGGGCACGGAGTGTGTTGCAAGGGGTCTGGGGTATGTAACAGGGAGTCAGGGGCAAGAAGAGGGGAAGTCCAGAGGGTGTTTTGGGTGTGGAGTGTGTTGCAAGGGGTCTGGGGTATGTAACAGGGAGTCAGGGGCAAGAAGAGGGGCAGTCCAGAGGGTATGTTTCGGGGGGGGTTAGTGTGTCAAGGGGGCAGAATCTGGATGGGAGGGGGCAGGGCAGGAGTGGAGGTGGCAGTGGGGGGAGTGGGTTTCTGGATGGGAGGGAGGGGGAAAGCTAGGAGCAGGGCCACACAGAGGGGAACAATCAATGAATCAAACCAATCAATATGCAAAGTTAAAAAAAGAAAACCTTGGACCAAACTGGGCAGAAAGTCTCGGGGGTCGGAGGGGGGGGGGGGGAACCAGCAACAACCAGCAGGGGGGAAGGGAGTGGGACACACACAGCAAAACCAGAACCAAAAGAAGCTAATTTCACAACAAAATCCAAAGGAAGGCAGGACTCAACAGGCAGCAGCACCAGCGAGGATGGGGGAACAATCTGGATGGGAGGGAGGGGGAAAGCTAGGAGCAGGGCCACACAGAGGGGAACAAATTAACAATCAGAATCCAATGAATCAATTGCAACAATAATATAAACTAAATCCTCAGTCTGAACAAAAAGAAACAGAACTCAGGTGGCCAGCAACAACACAGGCAATGGCACAAATTATTAATTAACAATCAAACCAACCAAAGCAGCAAATATATAAATTAACACAGAAGCAATAAACAATCAAATTGAATGAAAATCAAAAAGTGGAACAAAAACAAGACAGGCAAGGCACAAAACAGCAATAAATGAAAGCAATGCAGATGGGTGGGGGTGGGGGAGGGGAAGCCAAAACTTTTGGAGAAATGAGTGTGAGTGAGGGGGGGGGTAAAGGGAGGGAGGGGAAAGGAGTAGAGAACAGAAGAAAAAACAACAGGAAAAGTTGGGAAAAGTTGAGGAAAAAGTAAAGAAGGTAACTTTGGGCAGACAGACAGACAGACACAGAGGGCAGATGGACAAAAGAAGGTGGCACACAACAACACACAGAGAGAGCAGAGACACACACTAATATAGGACACAGTCAGGGACTCACAGACACCAGCAGCAAAAGAGCAAGGGTCTCAGATGATGATCCCACAACTGCAGCCAAAGAGAAGTTTCTAGGCAAGAGGCTTGGGTTTATATAGCAGGTTTGAAATTCCCTCCTTTGGGAGCCCCCACCTTTGCACTCCCCCCACGGCCAACAGGGTGCCAGCTCTCAACAGTACAACAGCCAAGCAGCCTACCAGACCAAAGGACTCATTCTGGCCAATCAAAGGATCAATAGCACAGCCAATGCAATGCCTGAAAATAGCCTCACAAAATTGATGCCAGGAGCAAAAGTTTCAGAAAGGAGCCACAAAATGGAGGACACACTCTAAACTTAAAATAAACACTCCAACCAGTCAACAGAAGCCTATGGGACATCCGAACCGGCTCGGATTTGGTTCGGATCCGGCCCGAAAGGGCCCGATTCGGTCCGGATTCGAACCTCCGAATCCAAACTGGTTTGGAACGAACCGGTTCAGATCTGAACCGAACCGCACATCCCTATCAGCAGTAACCATACTGTGCCTGTTGATGTTAAAAGAAGTGAGAGCAGGGCTTTCAGCAATGACCAATTTGATAAGTCTGAAAACTAGCCTTGCAGGATGCATTCCAGTTAAGTGTCTCATTCATTTTTAAAATAGGACACAAGATGCAATGGAGCAACTTTGGAGTCAAATTGCCTAACAAATTTAGAGTCCTAAAAATGATCAAAGTTGTGTGGCTCTGGTGCTTCCCAAATAGCTTGCATCAAGTCTGTTTTGGGATGTACACCACTCAGATATTGTATGTCCCCAGTATGTCACAGAGTATATGTAAAACTGCCATTTCTCTGCAGAGATAGTAAGTCCGTGTTGTCAGAGTTTTCTTAAGACTTCTGTCAGTTTAGCACCATGGTTCTCAATGGTTTTGCCATACACTAAAATGTCATCTTGAAAGTAAGTGATTCCATCTGCAGTTCCAAAAATTGCATTCATCATTCTTTGAAATACCAAAGCTGCGGAGGCTAATCCAAAGGGCAGCCTTTTGAATTGAAAAAGACCCTCTGGGATAATGCAGATTGCATATTTGTGAGAACTTTTGAGCAGAGGAATTTGCTGATAGGTCAAAGACAGATCCAAAGTTGTGAACACAGAGTTACCTGGGTGGGCAGACAGTCTTCCCAATGGGAATGGCCTCCACCCAAGAACAGGTGTTCAAGATTGGGCACGGACTGGCTGAGCCTGAGGTCTGGGGAGGTATGGGTGACAAGGTTGCCTGCCTTCCAGGCTGCAAACCTAGGAGGCAGGAAGACTTGCAAGGGGCTAGACTCAGCAGTAAAGTGAACTGTTGTTCCAGCAAGAGCTACATGCTTGTGTGAGGTTTAGAAAGGCTCAGAGCCTATAGCTGGTAGCTAGCTTATCAGTGTTGGCAGCTGGGGCTGGTTGTTCCCTTGCTTCCAAGGATACCCCTTACTCCTGAGGAATCCTTTTTGAGACCAAGCAGGTCCAACAGCCAGTCGGGAATTCCCCCTCCATTGTTGCAGCTCCACCCTAAATCCGCTGGTGTCAATGGGAGGGTGGACTGGGACATTCTTCAGGGTTGGACATGAGGACAGGAGCAGGAGGTTCTAATGCTGGGGTTAGGCTCCCCTCTAGCTCATAGGCCCCCCTCTAGCTTCAGAGCCCCCTGGAGCAATTGTGCCTGAGGTTCTGCCTCCAATGTCTCTTCGGGGCCTCTAGGGGTCCCCCAGGTTGAGCTGTTGCTCTCCAGGGTGATCTTCTGGAGGATTATTGGGCCCTTCACTGGTGGGTGGAGTGGGGAGGGGCGTCTCCTGCAAGTGGTGTGGACCCGAGGAGTACCTCAGTCTCATACCCATTCCCTAAGCTATTCTCAGGTTGGTCTGGCTGGATCATGACAGGAGGACTCTTTCAGAGTAAGCAGTATTTCATTGAAGTTGGATAATGGATAACAATCCACTACCATGTTGGAGTTCACATCTCTTAAATCTCCACACATTAGAAGTGTACCATTTGGTTTTCATACAAGAACAATGGGAGAGACCCATTCTGATGAATCAACAGGTTCTATGGAGGCTCTTCTCACAATCAGTGAGAAGAGCCTGGATGGGGTTTGTGGGGAGAACAGGCTAAGCCCTCTCTCCCCACAGATGAGCAGTCAGTCTGCTCTGGGTGCACGAACCGGCCATCCACACAACTCCCGGCTCCGTTACAGAGCCGATGGGAGCTAGGGGGATCAGGGGCTGTGTGGTCCCCGGAAGCTCCAGCATGCCCTGCGCAAGCGCGCAGGGCATGCTGGAGAGACCCCCGAGCCAGGAGGCTGCTTTTAAGCTGCCCGCTCGGGGGTCTACTCGTGAGTTGCCATGGTGCAGGCCCATGCTGTGGCAACACACAACCGAAAAGCCCAGGTTAGCAGAGCACTCGCTCCGCTAACCTGGGCTTAGGGGAGGGCTATCTAAGCGGGTGACCTGCTTTCGTGAGACCGGGCTTGGCTGCGAGCCCGGTGGCTCTCACAATCAAGCTAAATCGGGCTAGGCTCCGCTAACCTGATTTTGCCTGATCGCAAGAATAGCCTTATGCTGTCAGCATGCTATAATCTTGAAAACTCCTCTTTAAGTAGTTGGCGTAATGCTATGGGTGTGTTCCTCACCTTGTGTTATACAAGTATTGCATTTTATTTCATCTGAATTTTATGTTTGAAATGTATGGCAGTGCCCAGAGTATCAGCAAAAACATCTGAGAAATCAGCATATGGATGCTCTATCATCTGTAACATGGGTAATGTGCTATTTGGGTCTAACACTATCCAGCGATCTTTCTGATATTTCCAGCCCAATATCAAGACTCCTTTTTGTGACACATAGAGTTTCCCTTCTGCTGTGCATCCTTTGTATTCAAGGACAGTAGTGAAGTATCTATTTATGGCAATAGAGGAACCTCCATATACCCATGGGTGGAAGTCTGAAGGCTGCAGGTGCAGATCTGATGTAGTAAGGAGTTTTTTGTAAAGTAGATGGGAAATGATAGTATACAGGGAACCAGAATCGGCCTGCATCTGCACTTCATGGCCATGTGCGGATGGTACCCTTCCGCACATAGAAGAAAAGTGTCCCCTTTTCTTGCACCCATTGCAAGTGACCTTCTGAGATATAGCCTCCTGCTTTGCTGGACTAAAATCAGGGGTATCATATATAGTGAGGAGGTAACTGCAGAAATAGGACTTCTATTGTTTCCAGGGAAGAAGCTTCCCCCGGGGTGGTGTTACATGAGCCATGCTGCATTGGCATCTAGTGAACAGCAGAGTCCAGGATTGATAAAGAAGAAGCATCTTTGGGGGTTGTGCTGCTCAGGAAGCTGGAGAAACAATCAGCAGCAGCAATAGTAGAATGCAGCAGTTCAGGAATTTAGACCTACTAGTGCAATGAAATGAAGATTCAGGAACCTTAACAAGCTTTGCAGGCTCAGATGCATAGGGTTCAAAACCTCATTGCCAAATGTTTTATAGCTGCTTCCCTCAAAAACTCAAAATATGTTTAGCTAAGCTTTATTCAGAAACAACTTCATTTTTCTCCTTTCCCTCCCTTTCCTTTCTGACTCTACCCCACCCCCACCACCCACACACGATCTATAGGCTCCCCACTGGAACAAATTTCTAATTAACAATATATAAAGGTCTGGTAGATAGAATACAACAAACATATTGAACTGTATAGCCACTGAAAAAACTAGTTACAAAATTCAACTTGAGTAAGCCATAGACTGTGCAGCTATAGAATTCTGTTATTGCACAAAACACAGCACAGAACATGTAGAGGATGGAGTATATAATTGCAATAGGCGAGGGCTTTGGATGACGAAGGCTGTGGATGGCCACAACTGAATCTAGTCTTTCCATATCAGTGTTACTGAGGACAGTGAGTTAAGCCTGAAATGCAACGAGCAGAATGTGCTCCTTTGTAGACAAAGCAAAGGCAGAAGACCAGGATCCCAGCTTTAATACAGCCCCGAACAATCCAGAGAATGTCCTACTGACTGCAAACTTCAGGGGCTGATGTTGCACCTAGGACTGGAACCAAAATTTCTCCAAGGTGAAATTTGAAAGCGGATGTAAATGTTCTTCCCAAAGAGGCACATCAGATAATTTCTCCTATGGTTTCTCCATACCTCTTGGGTCTGAGTTCACACAGTGTGTAATTTACTAGGCTAGACTTCAGACTGTAATACTCCCAGTTCAAGCCCCAAGTCCCTAACAGGAGTGAATAGAGGCTGCTGTAATGTCCAGGTGTCATTTCCTGCCAACTATGCAGTCATGTGGGTAACATATCTGGTCAGTTCCTTTGGGCTGCTATCCTATGCACATTTACATAGGAGAAAATCTAACTGAACACTGTAGGACCTACTTCAAATAAACATGCATAGGATTGCACTGAAAACTGATGAATCAGAAGGCATTGATTTGAAGTAGAGCTGCATGAGCTGGGAAAGGAACCTTAAAATGACTGTTGGATTAATTAAAATTAGAATAAAGTACAAACGTATAATTGAAAAAGTAATTGTGATTGAACAAGTTGCCTAGGGTGATGAATGGCTCATGTCTGACATTCAGTCAAGATGAGGCACTATTTTATAAGGACTTTAGTTGTTTTTTAGCAGCCCATTTAAAAATTGCTTATAAATGTTTAAAAAAAAAATACAAATGAGGGTGGATTCATGGTTTGTATTGAAAATCTCATTTGCTACCAGAGAATCTACACACAGAACACCTCAGAAACAACAGAACCATGAAACCCATGGGGGTGGCTGGCACCCTCTATTAACTACACTGTCACTCGCTCTGGGCCACCCCAGCACCCTCCAAGTGCAGTTATGGGGCTGCTGAAACCTACATGATTCCCTAAGGAGAAAAACATTAAAGATGCGTAAACTTCAACAAATCACCAAAAATCAGCCCTCTGCCCAAATGCTTTGAAAAAATTCTGGTAGCTTCCTTGCCCCCCTTGGGCACTACCACCAACCCCACACCACTCTAGGCCACCCCTTTCCTCCCAACGTGAAGTGATACACCTCCATTATACTTTATGGGGGAAACCTTAAGGATGCGTAAACTTCAACAATTCACCAAAAATCATCCCTTTGCCCAATCCCCCTGCAATTTGGGTGGTACTAGCCTCCACCCATTAGGCACTACCACCCAACCCCACTTGTCTTCCCCATATCTCACTTTATGCCCCCAATCTACCCCAAAGACACTAAAACTTCAATTCACCAAAAATCAGCCCTTTGCCCAATTCCTCTGCAATTTGGGTGGTAGCCTCTACCCATTAGGCACTTAACTTAAACTGAGGAGTACCCACTGCCTTGTAGGTGGGAGTGGGGTGTAGTTGGCACATGGCAGTTGACAGTTGGTGCTGTCAAAATGAATAGAAGAAATGAAGGTGTGTAATGAATCCTCATAAGGATTGATTGAGTGAAAGTTATTATACACCAAAGAATCCAAACACTTGAAAAATAGTGACCACACATTTTGCTCCATAACTTCACTTCTATAAGGGCTAGAGCTTAGCTTTTTTAAAAAAAAAAGAAAGCTGGCAATCTGGGGGAATAATAGGAGGCATCCAAAACTCGAATCAATTGGAATTGAATCAGGTGTGATTCGATTTGTACCCAAATCTAGCCAATGGACCACAGGGGTGAATTGTTTTGTCTCTGAACCTGAATCAGCTACATTCAGGTACAAATCGATTTGTACCTGAATCAATTTGCACATCCCTATCAAATACTAATAAACTGAGCAAGAATCAGTTTATATTGCCCTCTGGTCTCCATCTCTTGTTACTATTGCATAGGCACTACTCGAGCTGGTGGGAGAACTGTGTCAGGAAACTCCGTACCTATGGTCTTTCACCTGAGGCAATCCTCTCTGTGGGTTTGGACAAGGCCAAAGAACTTATTAAATGAAGGATCTGGGATAATGAGTTTCAGAAAGACCTGTCGAGGACATCTCATTCCTCCTGCTCAATGGTGGGATGAGAACTGACCCAGCAGATTATCTGTTTCTCCTCACTTTCCCCAAACATAGATGGGCCTTTTGAGGACTGGTATGAATGCCCTCCCTTCCGAATTTTGGCTGGTAGATACAGTAGAATTCCAATTTAGCAGAGATATTGCCCCTGTAACTCTGATGAGATTGAGTCAGTTTCACATGTGCTCCTGCAATGCGTCTTTTATATAGACCTTAGGCAAAGTTTAATTGACCCTCTTTTACATAATGTGCCAGATTGATTGGATGAATCAATCATATATTTGCTTATAGATGTGAATTTGTCTATCACACACACAGTTGCAAAATTCTGTTGTTCTGCAATACGAGTTCGTCACACTCTGCTCGCTAATGGTTAGATTCAAAGCACAGTTATGTTATTAATATGGCTATGTTTAAAATTTTATATTGTTTTAGATTTTGTGTTATTGGTCAAAGACCGTAACAAAGGCTGACTGATTGACTGCTTGCTGCCTCCACTCCACCACTCCACCCACCACTCCTTCTGGGCAGCCAGCCTGCTGCCATGCTTCATATTTATTTATTTATTTATTTATTTGATTTATATACCGCCCTTCCAAAATGGCTCAGGGCGGTTCACAATTAAAACAACTTATAAAACAGTAAAAAGCTAAAACAAATTAAAACAATAAAACAGCTAACAATTTAAAACATTTTAAAACAAAAATAAAACATTATCCCCAGACCCCAGCTCAAGAAAACATAGACTCAGTATAGAGGAAAAGGGCCACAACTTTGTTAACTATTACACACAGCATGGCAGACTGGAACACCAGGTGATTAATCACCCTTAAAGAACAGTGCGGGCCAATAGAAGCAGGTCAGAACTCTGAAATCCTACCCAGCACCCTACTGGGGGGGAGACACCCTGGCTCGGGAATGGGCAGGTACATCCCACCCAATTCCTTCAAAGCCAACCCCCCCTTCTGTAAGAGAGGGTCTGGATACTTCTAGGCATTCGTCCACCCCGGACCGCACAGCCCAAAGGTTAGAGAAGTCCTGAAGCAGGGTTCATGGCAATCATTCTCCCCATGCCGCACAGGCTACAAAGGAGCGATTAACCAATCACCCCTTTTACATATCCAAGGGTGCTCACCGATGTTCTAACCCTCAAATTGCCACCCCGCCCGCACTGTTCCTGCCATTGTGGTTGACCTAACTCTAAATACGCACCCAGGACACAGAACGGAGTAGGCGAAAAAAACCCCAACAGTGGCCAATGCGTTGGGAGCAAAAAATTCCTACTCGGCCCCCTCAGGCGGCCAGTCGCTAGACCCGCTCTGCACCGGGGAGGGAGGGAGGGGAAAGCCGCTTCTCCTGTGATTGCCTGACCCCAACTGAAGAGAGAATGGAAAATGGAGGATGGGGCCGGGATCGGTCAATCCTGGCCGAAGCCCCGCCCCTTGACCAAAGAGGTCAAACGGAACCCTTCCTGGGCTTCGCGCAGGACAGGCTGTGACAAACTCCCTCCCATCTGCACAAGGCGGGGGGGGGGGTTATTAAGTCATTAAAAACACTAAATCAAGTTAAAAATTAAAAAATTAAAATATATATATATACATACATACATATACACATATATACATATACATACATACACACAAACACACATACACATATATATACATATATATATACACACACACGTGTATATATATATATATATATATATATATATATATATATATACACACATACATACACATACACACATATATACATTTTAAAAGCCCTGAAAGGCCAGGCCAAACAAATATGTTTTAAGGGCCCTCCTGAAGGCCAACAGAGAACTCGAATTACGGATTTCCGCAGGGAGTGCATTCCACAGCTCCGGAGCAGCCACAGAGAAGGCCCGCCTCTGAGTCGCCACCAGACGAGCCGGTGGCAACTGGAGACAAACCTCCCCAGATGACCTTAATGTGCGGTGGGAATCGTGCAGAAGAAGGCGCTCTCCAAGGTAACTTGGACCTAAGCCGTTCAGAGCCTTAAAGGTAATCACCAGCACTTTGTATTTTGCCCGGAAACATATTGGCAGCCAGTGTAATTGTTTCAAAATAGGCGTAATATGGTCTCTCCGGGTTACCCCAGAGACCAATCTGGCTGCCGCATTCTGAACTAACTGAAGTTTCCGAACAACGTACAAAGGCAGCCCCACGTAGAGCGCATTTCAATAGTCAAGCCGGGAGGTTACCAGCTGGTGCACCACTGTTTTGAGGTCATCCTCCCCAAGGAATGGACGCAGCTGTCGAATCAGCCGAAGCTGATAGAAAGCACTCCTGGCCACGGCCTCCACCTGAGAGACCAGGGTGAGGCCTGGGTCCAGGAGTACTCCCAAGCTGCGCACCTGCTCCCTTCGGGGGAGTGTAACCCCATCCAGCACAGGGAGATCTAACTCACTCCTCAGATTCTGAGCCCCCACAATGAGCACCTCCGTCTTGCTTGGATTCAGCTTCAATTTGTTCTCCCTCATCCAGCCCATTACTGCCTGTAGGCAGGCATTTAAAGACTGAGTGCCATTTCCTGAAGATGAAAAGGAGAAGTAGATTTGGGTGTCATCAGCATACTGATAACACCCAGCACCAAATCCCCTGATGACTTCACCCAGCGGTTTCATGTAGATATTAAAAAGCATTGGTGACAGAATGGAGCCCTGAGGGACTCCATATAACAGCTCCTGCTTTGAGGAGCGACTGTCACCAAGCTCCACCATCTGGGATCTGCCCGAGAGATAGGAATGGAACCACCGCAAAGCGGTGCCCCCTATTCCCAACCCCTCCAGGCGACCCAGAAGGATACCATGGTCGATGGTATCGAACGCCGCCGAAAGATCCAGGAGGACCAACAGAGTCACACTCCCTCTGTCGATTCCCCGGTAAAGGTCATCCATCAGGCCGACCAAGGCTGACTCAACCCCATAGCCCATTCTAAAGCCAGTTTGAAATGGGTCCAGATAATCAGATTCCTCCAAAACCGCCTGGAGCTGGTTAGCCACCACCCTCTCGATTACCTTGCCCAGCCAGGGGAGATTGGAGATTGGCCTATAACTATCCATCACTGAGGGATCCAGGGTAGGCTTCTTAAGAAGAGGTCTAACTATTGCCTCCTTCAAACAAGAAGGCACCCTCCCCTCCCCCAGAGATGCATTTATGATATTAACCAGGCCATCTCCAACAATCTCTCCGCTAGATCGAAGCAGCCAGGTCGGGCAAGGATCCAGAGAACAAGTGGTAGGCCGCACCGCTCCAAGCAGTCTGTCCACGTCATCAAGAGTCACAGATTGAAACTGATCCATTCTAACACTGCAAGAGGGATTGCTAGATACCTCCCTCCCGGACCCTGCAGAAATAGTGGAGTCCAAGTCGGCCCGAATACAGGAGATTTTATTTGCAAAGAACCCACTAAAGGCGTCACAGCAGAGTGTCTCCGGGAACTGATTTGAGGCAGAAGGAGCAGAAATTATACTCCTCACCACCCGGGATAACTCTGCCATATGTAAACCCGCAGACGCAATTCACGCCGACCAAAATTGTTTTTTTGCCACACGCACCGCCATTGCATAGGTCTTCAAATGGGTTCTATGCTGCATCCTGTCAGATTCGAGCCGAGTTCTCCTCCACCTGCGTTCCAGTCGCCTACCAAGCCGCTTCATCCCCCGCAACTCCTCCGTATACCAGGGGGCCATCTTAGAAGCAGGCCTGGAGGGACGCTTAGGAGCAATAATATCTACTGCCCTGGTGAGTTCTCTGTTCCATGTTCCCACCATGGCCTCAATAGAATCACCGGCCACACCAACATCAAAACCCTCCAAGGCCTTTTGGAAACCTGCTGGGTCCAGCAACCTTTTTGGACGGACCATCCTAATAGGTCCGTCACCCCTGCAGGGGTGGGTTGTGTCCGCGATACCAACCTTAACCAGGTGGTGATCCGTCCATGACAATGGGGTAACCAACGGATTCCCCACCCACGGAACACCCCCCTGATCCGAACAGAAGACCAAATCCAGTGTGTGGCCGGCAACATGAGTTGGTTCAAAGATTAATTGGGATAGGCCCATAGTTGTCATGGCCGCTATGAACTCCTGAGCAGCACCAGACAAGCCAGCCCCAAAGTGGATATTGAAGTCCCCCAGCACCAAAAGCCTGGGAGACTCCATCACCAACTCCGCGACCAGCTCCGACAGCTCAGTTAGGGAGTCAGTTGGGCAGCGGGGTGAACGGTACACCAACAGAATCCCCAATCTATCCCTAGTTCCCAGCCTCAAAAATACACACTCAATATAGGTCAACTGTCTCACAGGGGCCCTGGTAAGGGAGATAGTATTTTTATGGACCACAGCCACTCCACCCCCCCGCCCACTTCCTCTAACCTGCTCCACAACAGAGTAACCTGGAGGGAGAAGCTGAGCCCACACTGGGCCACTCGCTTCCCCCAACCAGGTCTCAGTTATACACACCAGATCAGCTCCCTCATCCATGATTAAATCATGAACAATTTCGGTCTTATTTTGAACCGACCTGGCATTACAAAGGAGCAAGGTCAGGTTCTGTGGGTAATTGGTGCTGTTCCCCAAGGCCTGAGAGTTGTCAGAACAGTTGGAAGTAGAGATAGTCACTAAATTACCAATTTCTCTTCCCCTGTAACGGCCAGCTGTTCTGCCAGCGCCAATTCTTCTATTCCCCACCACTACAGCAATAGCCGCCCCCAGGCTGTCAGGCGCAGCCCCCGCATCCGCCCCCTCAGGAGAACCCAAACACATCCCGTCAACTAGGCCTGGCACAACTCAGGACAATAATAAAAGCAGCATTCATACCCCCCCCAAAAGAAAGAGAAATCCACCCACAAACAACCCCCATCCCCCAGCTCTCAGTCCCACCCCCAAAGGCTGGCCCCCTTTGGCGGCCGGCTTCAGCGGCCGCCTACAGGCAGGCCGCCGGCCACGCCGCCGGCCATGCCGCCGGCATGTCTTCAGCAGTATTTATAAGACTCTAGAGCTACCCAGCAGCCCCCTCTGCCACAAAGGGCTGCCGGCTGACACAGGTGTTAGTTGTCAGGCTTTCTGAAGACAGCGGCTGGTAGGCAGCTCCTCGTCAGGGTAAGATAGATAGAAACACAAACCCAGAGGGGCCAGATGTAAAGTCCGGGTGGTGAAGGGGGGGAGGGAGAGAGGAAGAGAGGGAGGGAGGAAAAGAGAGCCAAACCCTCAAGCCTTCTTCACCTCCTCTATGCAGCCGGCATGTCTTCAGCATATTGTATGCCTCCTAGGATAGAGCCAGTGTGGTGTAGAGGTTAGAGTGCTGGACTAGGACTGGGAAGACCCGAGTTCAAATCCCCATTCAGCCATGAAACTAGCTGGGTGACTTTGGGCCAGTCACTTCTCTCTCAGCCTAGCCTACTTCACAGGGTCGTTGTGAGGAGAAACTCAAGTATGTAGTACACCGCTCTGGGCTCCTTGGAGGAAGAGTGGGATATAATGTAATAATAATAATAATAATAATAATAATAATAATAATAATAAATACTGGCTGCACAAGAACAGGCACTAAGAACAAATGCAATAAGAGCAGAAGTCGAAAAGTCAACAACAAACAGCAAGTGCCACCTTTGTAAAGAAGCAGATGAAACAGTGGTCCACCTGATCAGCTGTTGTAAGAAGATCGCACAGACTGACTACAAACAAAGGCATGACAAGGTAGCAGGGATGATACACTGGAACATCTGCAAAAAATACAAGCTACCTGTAGCCAAATATTGGTGGGACCATAAAATTGAAAAAGTTGAAGAAAATGAACATGTAAAAATATTATGGGACTTCCGACTACAAACAGACAAACATCTGCCACACAATACACGAGATATCACTGTAGTCGAGAAGAAAGAAAAACAAGTCAAAATAATCAACATAGCAATACCAGGGGATAGCAGAAGAGAAGAAAAAGAAATAGAAAAAATCACCAAATACAACGATCTACAAACTGAAATTGAAAGGCTGTGGCAGAAGAAGACAAAAATAATTCCAGTGGTAATTGGCGCCCTGGGTGCAGTCCCAAAAGACCTTGAAGAGCACCTCAACACCATAGGGGCCCCAGAAATCACCATCAGCCAATTACAAAAAGTAGCTTTACTGGGAACAGCCTATATTCTGCGACGATATCTATAACAATTGACAATAAAATTCAGCCATCCCAGGTCCTTGGGAAGTACTCGATCTCTGGATAAAACAAACCAGTCAATAACACCTGTCTGACTGTGTAAACAAGAAATAATAATAATAAAATATTCACATTGCCACATTGCACAGCAACATCGTCATGCACTATGGCAGGCCAGCTGCCCAGAAGCAGCTGGTAATGGCGGGCAAAGGAAGAAGCGTGGCAAGGTCAGCAAGTCGGAGGGCAATGGGGCACACTTGCCCACTCAGACAACAAGGACTGCCCACCTACCCCCCCCCACTCAGTCAGTTTCGTGCCCAGCACAAAAGGGCTGGGGGCGTCATGGCCAGGCTTTGCCTGGGGTACCAGCAATCCTTGGAAAGCCCTAGTGGGAAGAATTTTAATTGCTCTGCATTGCACAAGAAGTCCCTCAATCTAGTAAGCTAAGGATTTGCAATAGGCTAACACCATTTAGTCTTCCATGTGGTATACTAGTTTTTAACTCAAAGATATGTAGGGCCAGCAGACACTATCAAACTGGTCACCAGTATCTATTGGGGAGGTGAAACAATTAATTGGGCAGTTGAAAAGAAACAAGGCCCCCTGGTCATGATTTTGTTCCTGCTGAGGCATTGCAATCTAATATTTTATTTATTTATTTATTTATTTATTTATAAACTGCCCCATCCAGAGGCTCTGGGCAGTGTACAACAACTTTTTAAAAAGACATAAAACCCACAATTCAAACACAGTGCTAAAAACAATATTAAAACAATTCAAAAAATGATTACAACTATTTAAAACCAACCCTAACCCTAAGAAAAACAATATTGACCGGTGGGCACCAGTACTGGCAGCTCTTTTTACATATATTGATAAATCCATCCATATCCCAGAAGACTGGGTTTTTGTTTTTTGTTTTTTTAAAATATGTTTACATTTTATATCTTGCTCTGCCTCCAAGGAGCCCAGAGCAGTGTACTACATACTTAGGTTTCTCCTCACAACAACCCTGTGAAGTAGGTTAGGCTGAGAGAGATGTGACTGGCCCAGAGTCACCCAGCAAGTCTCATGGCTGAATGGAGATTTGAACTCGGGTCTTCCCAGTCCTAGTCCAGCACTCTAACCACTACACCATGCTGGCTGGTATGGCAATTATCGTTCCAATCTATTAAAAAGGACAAAGGAAAGATCCTGCCAATTATCATCCAATCAGCCTTCTGAATGTGGTCAGCAAGCTTTACACAAAACATCTATTTGTGAAGTTTTATGATTGGATAGAAGACAATAATATTCTAGCTGAAGAACAAGCAAGATTCAGACCAGCAAGGTCTACAATAGACCAAGCAATGATTCTCCAACATCTAGTGGAGAAATATGCATATGGCTTTAAAATCCCACTCCATGCTGCCTTTGTAGACTTAAAGTCTGCTTTCAATTCCATCCCTAGAAAGAGTCTATGGAAGAAATTATTGTTAACCAATATTGATAAACGATTCCTATTGCTGATATATAAGCTGCATAGTAACACTATACTGAGAGTTAGATGTGGTATTCAGGGACAATTAACTGACTCAATCTCTACAAGGCGAGGAGTTAAACAAGGGTGCGTGCTTGCCCCATTATTATTCAACTACTATATCAACTCAGTTGTTCAATGCCTTGATTAAAAAAGAGTTCCACCTGCCTAAACTAGCACATAGGCATGTTTCACTTCTTCTATATGCTGATGACATGGTTATTCTTTCATAGTCTCCAATAGGGCTAAAAAGAGCCCTAAAATTTTTTGTGCAATTTTGTGATGAGGAAAAGTTGTTGATAAACTACCAAAAGACAAAAATAATGACCTTTGCCAGGAGAGTTAAAGACAGTGGCTGGTACGTCAATGGTAACAAAATAGCCTAGGTCCACTGCTTTAACTATCTAGGAATACCTTTTCACTCTTCAGGTAGAAGAGATGCACACCTAGATTATGTTTCACAGGTAGCACAGAGGAGTGCTTCGGCCATCATGTCTTACTATTATACCAAGGGAGGGCAATATGTCCCAGCGGCTTTGAAACTATTTGAGGCAAAAGGAGTAGCGCAGCTGCTACATGGTGCTCAGTTGGGCCTTACTCCAACCTTACCTGGATAGAGACAATACAATCTGGGTTTCTAAGATCAATTATGCAAGTCCCAAAATGCGTCTCCAGTGCAGCATTAGAACTGGAATTGGGAGTCACGTGAGTGGAAACCTGAGTGTGGATTACTACCTTTAACTACTGGTTGAAGGTGGTATTCTCACCAATGGGCCTGGCCCCATTGATTCTTGAAGACAGTTTTCAGACACAGTGGAAGTCAGCTGCTACAGAAAAGCTCGCCTCTTGTGGTTTTCCCCTTGAAGAGCTGCAATCCATGGGCCATGAGCAATCCATGGGCCATGAGCAAGCTGTTAAACAAAGACTATTGGACATGGAATGGCAACAGGAGTTAAGCAAGGCCCCAAAATTACTTAAATTATGGCGACATGCCTTTAGCACCAAGCCAGCTGATTACTGTCAAGCCCCAATAGTTTCCAAATATCGCAGAGCACTTCCGTTGGCCTGCTTTGATGTGATGCTTTCAGCAGTGCTATATGACAGATATGGTGGGACTCCCTACTCTGAACGCTACTGCCCCTGTAGTACAGAGGCCACAGAGGATGTGGGTCATGTTTTATTATATTGTAAATTTACAGGGATTCACATGAATCATTAATTTTACCCTTGATTAAGGATCTACCAGGCAGAGGAGATGAAGCATACATTTTATTTCTTTTATCAGATCATCAAGCCCACGTTACCCATAACGTGGCTAAATTTAATAGCAATGAATATACGACAACAACTAATGATCACTGTAGTGGAATAATTTATCATGCCACTGTATATTCGTAAGGCTATGCTGTTGTTATACTGTACGTGTATGGCACTATTTCCCCCCCTCTTCATGCTTCTGTACTGGTCAAAGACCTCAATAAAGTTTATCTGTCTATATAGGGCCACAATTGGTGGGCTTTGTTGTATCTGTTACTGTTTTGATGGTTTTTAATGTTGTTTTATAATATTGTTTTAAAAATTTTAAGTTGTTATGTGTTAAATTTCTTGTTTTTGTTTTTAACTAATGTTTTAATGTTGTTTTTATTTTATTGTAAACCTCCCAGAGACGTAAGTTTTGGGCAGTATTAAAATATGTTAAATAAATAATAATAAATAATATCTGTGTGGTAGGCATAGCATGGTCTTCAGTAGTGTAGTGGCCAATAAACTGAGCTTCAGATCAGGACTTCCTTGGTTTAATCTTGCCTCCTGTATTAACAGAAATCACGAAGTGACCTTATGGCACCCAACCCCCTCTCATCTTCAGCTTCTCAGCTGCAATGTGGGAATAATAATGCTGAATTATCTTACAAGGTTTTTGTAAGGATTACATCAAGATAATACAGGTGAACTGCTTCGCACAGAGTGCAATATACTTTGTGTACTATTATTCATCCCATTCATGTCCATGAAGTGTCAAAATATACAAACATACTAAATAAAGGACCAAATGAAATATACTAAACAGAAAACGAAATGGCACATGACAGCCCAAATGAAAGGCTGCTTGAAAATAGTTCTTCAGCCTCCAGTGAATGACTGGAGCTTTAAGAACTACATAATCACAAACAGAGAGGAGTATTTTGAACAAAATATGTTTCAAAGTGAAACATATTTTGAAAAGTATTGTCATCAGTCATTTAATAGAAGGTGGCATGAAACTTCATCTTTATCAGATTATTCATCAGATGATTGTCACCTATAGACCATAATTCTAAAGTAGAAATGCTGTAGAACTATACAAAAATCCACATTTTAGCCTATAACCTTTTTTAAAAGGTTCTTGCGGATCAGATGAAGTTGAAAATTTGGCTCATATTTTGCTTCACTGTAAATTTTATAGCACTCCACATAGCAAATTGATTTACCCCTTTTAGAGAACGTACAGAGAAGACCAACAGACTTTTATGTAACCTATTTTCTTGCAGATAAGCTAGTATTTGTTACCTCTTGTGTTGCTAAATTTTGTGTCATTGCATACAAGAATCATCAAGCAATGGCGAAGGTTCCCCCTGTCAGTTAGGTAAGGATATGTCCCTGATCTGGGTAAACTTTGTCTACCTAAATGTAACTGTGATAGACAGACTGTATCAACTGCATTGAATGTTAACTTTGTACTCTAATGCTGAAATCTGGTCAAGTAGTGTAATAAAGATATTGATTTAAAAAATCTTTTTTTTTATTTAACTCATTTATAGAAATGTATTTTTGGTCTTTTGAATTGACTGTCCTCACTGTTGCACACACTGGCACTATGGATGCCAGTATAGTATAGTTCACTATAGTAGTGAACTAGTCTTCCATTTCTCTCTTCTGTACATCACTAAAAATAATGACAGATTCCCATCCAACTTGTGAACTCTTGCTAAGGATTCCATCCACTGGATGTGCATCTCTTCTTGCACAGCCCAAATTGTTGGATGTGAGCATCCAGCTGTTACCCCCACACACCCTGCACACTATTTCTCACATGTATCCAAATCCCACAGGAAACCTGTGTAAAGAAGCCTGCCACTATGCATTGTCATTGCTTTCTGTATGGGACAAATATGGTTCTGAAGCATTTTAATCTCAGCTAAGAAAGAGAAAATCACTACATTGTCACCAAAGGCCCCAATCCGGAGAAATTTTGTTGAAATTAATGAGAGAGGTTAGTCCTATTGTTCAATGGACTACATTAGTCCATAAGAATATATGGAAGCCCAATACATATAGATCTTCATCAGCATTAAGATTAAAATCGATGAGAGCATTGTCGAGGGCAGACGGGCTAATTATTATTATCATTATTTCAAATAGGTACATGCTGCTTTTTAACAAGAAGAAGACAGAATTACTCTGTAGGCTGAGTAGTTCTTCAAACAGCCAAATACTTTTTGTCTCAATGCCAAAACCAGAATGAAAGTAAAATAAAGTGAACTGTTGAGTCAGTATCAACTCCTGGCAGGCGAGTAACCGTAGGAGAGATGGCATGCCCTCAACTCCTGCCTTTGGCTCCCAGTGGCATCTGGTGGGCCACTGTGTGAAACAGGATGCTGGACTAGATGGGCCTGGGCCTGATCCAGCAGGGCATGTTCTTATGTTAACCACAGAGCCTTGTGTTTGTCTTTGGTAGAATACAGGAAGGGTTTACCAATGCCATCTCCCATGCAGTATGAGATGATGCCTTGCAGCACCTTCCTATGTTGCTGCTGCCTGATATAGGTGTTTCCCATCATCTGGGAAACATACCAGCGGGGATTTGAACCAGCAACCTCTTGCTCCGTAGGCAAGTTACCTCCCCGCTGCACCATTAGATGGCTCCAAAACCAGAATTAGGGCGGTACTATTCCAAATTCTCTATACCCTCCCACACTGATCAGAGGCTACTCAATGAACTTTGCTATGCTGTTGGCTTGTGCTGCCTGATTGCCACAACTAATGTGAACTATAGGTGGAGATTGGGTTTATATAGTGCAGTGTATTCCCATCACTCTCAACGTTTTGTGAGATTGCTGGTGATGAGGTCCGAAGCCTCAAAGCACTGCAAGGCCCAGTCCCGGAGTCTTACTTCCCCTATAATCTGCCCCCTCCTCACATGGAAAGTCCTGAGAAAGGTGGCTTCCTTATTTCCTGTCATATTTACTGCTGCAAACTCTATAAAATGATGCCACAGGAGAATAAAGCATGGAACAAACAAGCTTTACTTAGCACTATGCAATTCTTATTCAACTGAGCTGCTGCCCTAGACTTCTGTTTTCTGCTGGGGTTGCCCAAAACTGCTTCCTTTCCTAATATGTATCCATCCTGATTCCTTCCATCATTACTGTGATGAACAACTATATATAGCTTGAAATGCATTGGCTTTTCCATATATTATTGTAATAAAGAATATTACTAAATTATTTACTATATTTTATTTTATTTTATTTATTTTATTTATATACCGCCCTTGCAAAATGGCTCAGGGCGGTTTTTGTGCTTCAAACAACAAAAGCTATGTTAGCTACAAAAGCTACATTAGCAACACATGTTTCCATTTGGTCTTGAAACAAAGAAGGAATGACAGAAATAGCATGTGAACCAAACATACACAAATATACTGGTATTCTAGATCTCTGCAGTTCCTGGAAATTACTAACAAGTAAAAACAACAAATATTTATATATTGCTTTTCAACCAAAGTTTCCAAAGAGGTTTACATAGAGAAATAAATAAATTAGATGGCTCCCTGTCCTCAAAGGGCTCACAATCTAAAGAGAAACATGATAGACACCAGCAACAGTCACTGGAGGTCCTGTGCTGGGGGTGGATAGGGCCAGTTATTCTCCCTCTGCTAAATAAAGAGAATCACCATGTTAAAAAGGTGCCTCTTTGCCCAGTTAGCAGGAGTATACAGAAGTATACAGAAGGCAAAATAATGGAAGTATATAGAAGTATACAAAATAATGGAAGTATACAGAAGGCAAAATAATTCAGGGTAATTTGTAGCTTTTTCTAACGCTGTCTACAGAGTTTTGCTTGCTGAAAGAATGCAACTGCAAGCGGAAAGAATGGGGCATATGCAAAAAGAGTGCCAGGACCTTGAAGATAAATTGGCTATAATGAGACTGAACTGGACAATTAAGCAGTGGGTAATTAACCAGTTCAATTGAGATTAATATAATTATAGCCAATTGTGTCTGGAAATGGTTTTGAAGTTACTGAAGATTGATTTTGTTTAAAGATCCCTTTAATTGTGTGTGTTTTTTTTAATTTTTAGAATAAGAAATTCAGGTTTGAGTTGCAAACGTGAAGCATTACTTAAAACCGTTTTATCCATCTCAGCTTTCAAGATATAGTAGTGTAGTGTTAATTAAAATAATTAAAATAAGCACCTTTGTACTTAAAGTCTGCTTAGGTACTGTAAAGAAAGTTTATGGTGTCCCTGAAGATAAGTGATAACTATAGGTATCCCTAAGACCATGTAGGATGAACACAGGAAGCTGCCTTGTCCCAAGTCTAAGTATATCGACTGACAGCACTTTCTCCACAGTTTCAGGCAATAGTCTTTCCCAATCCCAGCCCTACCATCTGCATGCAAAGCAGATGTCCTATCACTGAGTTCCTGCCCCATACCCCATAGTGGCATACATACGTCTTGTCTCCACTCTCATTCAGGCACTGACCATGGCAAGATTGGCTTAGCTTTAGCATGATGGCTGTGCCATGTGCCCTTAGAGCATTAAAGTGTCCAGTTTTTCATATTTGAGGATCAGTAATGAAGACAAGAGCCTCTGAGGTATGTAAAAGGTAAAGTGTGCCTCTGAGTCGGTGTCCTCCTGGTGACCACAGAGCCCTGTGGTTGTCTTTGGTAGAATACAGGAGGGGTTTACCATTGCCTCCTCTTGCAAAGTATGAGATGATGCCTTTCAGAATTTTCCTATTTTGCTGCTGCCCGATATAGGTGTTTCCCATAATCTGGGAAACATACCAGTGGGGATTCGAACTGGCAACCTCTCTGGCTTGCTAATCAAGTCATTTCTCTGCTGGATAGATGCTTCCCAACATATCAAAACGAGGATAGTTAGACTCCTAGGAATAATAGCTTGCTGAAATAATTAACTCTTCATAGCCCTTTCCAAAAGCTTAATCCCAAAACCCAAAAACAAGATCTGGGTTTCAAGATTCTCACACACACATTAACATTTCCAAAAAGGGAAGAAAAAAAAAGATTAGCCTACTCCCATTGCTGCTTCTGCTTTGGTTTGCATAACAAGAACTCACATGAACTGATTTGCAAATACTCACTAGGTGGCCTTTGCAATATCCCTCTCCTGTACTCTTAAAGCTGTTGAGTGGATAAACGGGCAAGTATTATAATACATAATGTACTCTTAACAGTGCTATTAATAACAACTTAGTATTTCAGACCCATCTATTTTCCTTTTCTCAGCTGTGCTTTCTTTTGCTCATGTTGAGAAGGGGTGATTTGCATATCGTATCTTCTGTACTGCAAATTCTTTATTCTGATACTCTCTCCACATCAAGTAGAACAATGCTTCCTCTCTGGTCACATCTGGACTCACAGGCCAGGATCCAAATTGTTGATGTCTCCAATGTGCAGGCAGTATTCCATACACTCAAAGGATCACCAATCTTTTCTTAGGGCTGATAGATACGCTGCAGCTCCAACATGGAGGCCACTGAAAACCACTTCCATGTAGTGTCATTCCACACAGGAACAGTAACATTTGAAAGCATCTCACTATATGGATAGCTCTGATTATGTAGAAAGAATGTAAGGCATTGACTGCTAGGAGCTGCTTCCCCTCCTAATTGAGCAACAAAGCACTTTTTAAAGTGGTGATTCTTTTATGTTTAGCAGAGCGGGGAGCAACTGTCCCTGGCTGCTGCTGGTGTCTACCTTGTGTTTCCTTTTAGGTTTTGAGCCTTTTGGGGACAGGGGACCATCTGATTTATGTATTATTTATTTTTCTGCATAAACTGCTTTGAGAGCTTTGGTTGAAGAGTGGTACATAAATATTCAGTCAGTCAGTCCTTTATTGCAGTCATAGACCAATACTTAGTAAAACATACATACTTACAAAAAAAACAAACCCTCAGCATAATAAATCAAACAGATTGTAACGCAATACTCACAGGTTAAAATTAAGACAGTTGTGGTGAACTCCAGATAGAGCTTACTGAAAGCCAAAGAGAGCAGAGGACCCTCCATTACAATCATAAAACGGGAATCACGGAAAAAAGAAAGCAAAACATTATTGAAAACCTAGGCGGATGTTGCAAATGATATAACAGTGCCTTGCCATTTTGCTAATTAGGTTGTCATCAAGACTGGACAGTAAATACTTCAAATAGGAGTCATCCAAATGCCCAGGAAAACGTTGCAGCAAAGGGGACACTAGTCTTAAGCGGGCGTCCCTATAGAAATTACAGTATAAAATGGCATGCACACTTGTCTCCACTTGACCAGACCCGCAAGGGCAAAGTCGAGCAGAGAAAGGGGTATCTTTAAATCTTCCCTCCATAACAGCAGATGGAAGCGCATTAAGACGGGCGAGCGTCAAAGCACGTCTAAATTTAGGAATGGTAATTAGTAAATATTCATAGTAGTAGTAGAATGTGGCATTTTATTATTTGTTTGTTTGTTTGTTTAACATTTACATCCCGTTTTTCCTCCCAGGAGCTCAGAGTGGTATACATGGTTATGTTTATCTTAGGCATTGACATCAAACCCTCCAATGCTTCACGGATGAAAATACGGACATGCTTGCGAATGTCAGAGGTGTGGCCAAACAACCTGGTATGTGTGACATAGAATTCTGAGTGCAAATGGAAAGCAGTTTATAAAGTGAATGCAGAAACTATGTACATTGCTCTGGGCTCCTTGGGGGAAGCGTGGAATATAAATGTAAAAAATTAAAATAAATAAAACTCTGATTATTAAAGCAGATGAACTAAGTCCATACCCTCCAATATTTCACTGATGAAAATAGGAATACATTTGTAACAACTAATTCTCATTCCAAGGATTAATGCCCAAGCCTGCCACCCACTATTAACATGGCTGAAGACTGGATTCTACCTGTTATATGCTATGCACTGCATAGTACCTTGGTATTTTGCACCCATTTCCATGCAGGCACAACAGAGGTCTGATGCACCTATCCACCCAACCGCTTGAAGACTGAATTTCTAGAGACTCTGTGGAGGGAACTGAAAAATGACAACTTTAGCAACTCATTTGCAGGGGGGTGGGGCCGAATTAAGCAAAGTATTCGCAAGAGGCCAAGATAGGGGTAGTGTTTTACCAGGGATATAGTAGTAGACTGTCCTTGGTAAGTAGACTCTCCCTGGGAAGTAGGGACGGCTGGAGCCTATGTGATGGAGAATCTCAGCACCATTAGAAAGCTGTTCATATGTAACAGGACCCATGATAAGCAGCACTACCTAGAAGAATGTTTTGATAGCCTCCTGGATAGGGCCTGTATCATGTAAACTGCTTATCAAGGAATCTTCTGTGCATATTCAACATGGCCAAAGGCATAAGGCTTCAGTCAGCACTGCTATCTAGCACACAGTTCAGCATGATGAAATCCTATTGAAATCAAGTGTTTTTAATTGTATACCGATTGTGACCAGTGTCTTTTAACAAGAGGTTTGCAAATATTTTCTGTCAGAGCCCCTTTACTGCATATAAGTCACCATTCATGCTAGCTTTCCTCTGTAGATGTGAATGGATCCTTTCCCCTTATTCTAGCCTCTCGGGCTCCAGTTAAAATCTTGTCATAGTAACAAAAGCAGGCATCTTTATTGGAATAAATGGCATATTTTGAATAAACTGTCACAGGATTTTGTTTCAAAGAAAACACTAGATTCATTAATGTGCTGTCGTGCTCCAAAATAAATAAACTGGGCATTTAATTTCACATTTATTGAATTATTGTTCTTTTATGTTTTGCTTGCATGCTGCCTCACAGAATGGTTCCTGGGTCACACACACACATTCTCTCTGTGGACAGAAAATGTTTGATCAGTCTTCTGTGTACTGTTGCTTTCAATTATACATGAATATTAACATGAACACTTTAGGCCTCTGAGCTGTGTGGTTTGCTAATTAGTTTGGCCTACATGTGAAATGTGTGGCAGTTACTTCAGGATGCAACAGTGGCACAGTTCATGCTGTGACCTAGCAAGTAATTATAAATCCAGGATCTTAAAAATACAAATAATACATAATACAAAGTTTGCATAACAATTTACTTTGGTGCCAAGACTTTATTGTAACAGAAAATTAACACTTGTGGACTATACCAGCACTCCATGACACAAATGTTTAGGATTAAGTTACACATGCTTTTCAGTAGAAGAGAAATGCTGCATTCCTCTTACATAAGAGTATTCCTGTTATATGGATGGAGCATTCCACAGCACTGAAGAGAATGAGGTTAACCCTGTTCAAAACACACACACACATCATTGCAGTGGACTGCTTGGGGCAGGGTGCTGGTGGTGGTAGTGAATGATAATTTGTTATTATTTTTATTTATTCAACTTCAATACTGCCCTTCCAAAAGGTAAATAATAATAAATTACTTACATGTAATATATGATTCATATATGCATAACTGCAGCAATCAGAGTTGTGTAACAAAATCTAGATTAGATTTGTGAGTTTGTGAGCAGGTCATCACAAATATCATCACCTTGTTCCTCTTGCCTGGCCACTAGCAGCTCCCTCCCAGTACTTTGGGGCAGGTCTGTGGGATTGATGCCTAAGCTTTATCTCAATTGAAGGTGAAGCCTAGTACATAAGCTGTCAATTCACCCTAAGGTGTATTTTTAGACTACTTTCCAGTAGGCTTATGAGATCACCCAGCATTCTGTGTGTGTGTGTCCGTGTGCCCCTCCCCCCACCCATCAACTTCTCAATGCCTGGACCATATGAACCAAATCGGGTACAGTTGTAGGGACACATAGGGACACCTCAATGGCATCATTTGTGATGATGTCATCCACCCTGATCCAAGATGGCGGACTTATTAACTTTTGAGGCACAAGTGGGCTAACTTGTGAACCGCTTAACCGATTTGAACCAAATTAGCTACAGCTGTAGGGACACATAGGGATGCCCAAATGGAGTGGTGTGTGATGATTTCATCCACTCCAATTCAAGATGGCCACCATGTGAACATCCAAGGCGCAAGTGGGCTAATTTGTGGACTGTCTTACCACTTTAAACCAAATAGCATACAGTTGCAGTGAGTGACACACAGGGACACCTCAACAGCATAATTTGTGATGATGTCATCCACCCCAGTCCAAGATGGCAGACATGTAAACTTTGGAGGCACAAGTAGGCTAAATTGTGAATCACTTATCCAATTTGAATCAAATTTGCTACAGCTGTAGGCACACACAGGGATGCCCTAATGGCATGGGGTGTGATGATATAATCCACTCCAATTCAAGATGGCAACCGTGTGAATATCTGAGGTGCAAGTGGGCTAATTTGTGGACTGTCTAACCGATTTAAACCAAATTGCATACAGTTGCAGTGAGTGACATAGAGGGACACCTCAATGGCATAGTTTGTGATGATGCCACCCCGATCCAAGATGGCGGACGCATACACTTTGGAGGTGCAAGCGGGCTAACTTGTGAACTGTTTAACCAATTTGAACCAAATTTGCTACAGCTGTAGGGACACATAGGAACACCTCAATGGCATAGATTGTGACAATGTCATCCAACCCAGTTCAAGATGGTGGACACAAACATTTGAGGCACAAGTGGGCTAACTTGTGAATCACTTAACCAATTTGAACCAAATTTGCTACAGCTGTAGGGACGCATGCAAACACTTCAACGGCGTAGATTGTGAGAATGTCATCCAACCCAAGTCAAGATGGCGGACACGGAAACTTTTGAGGTGCAAGTGCACTAACTTGTGGTCAGTCTAACTGATTTGAATATTCTGCCCTTGCAGAAGGGGGTGTCATCCCCCCTCCCACCACACATACACTATATCTTTAACTGCCAAGCTAAATCCTGGCTTTTCTGGAGAGCTTATAAATGTCTGACTAAACTGTGGGGTGCTTCACACAACACATATGAAGCACCTGAGGGGGTTCTGCAGGGAGAGCAGGCTTAGCCCGCTCTCCCCACAAACGAGCAGCCACTCATAGCTGGGAGACTGGATCAGCCACCCACACAACTGCCGGCTCCGTCACAGAGCCGGCAGGGGCTGTGGGCATCAGGGGCTGCACACCACCTGGAAGTTTCAAGATGCCCTGCGCAAGTGTGCAGGGCATCCTGGAGAGACCCCCAAGCTTGGGAGCCTGCTTGCAGCCTCCCAGCCGGGGGTCTGCTCATGTGTCGCCATGCACCATGGCGACACACGGGCAATGGAATGAGGTTAACGGAGCACTCACTCCGTTAACCTCATTTAAGGGGAGGGTGGTTTAGGCAGGCTAGCTGCTTTGGGAGCACTGGGCTCACCTGTGAGCCCAGTGGTTCCCACGACCACTGGAAAGTGGGCTAAGCTAAGTGGGAAAGCTAAGTTAAGCGGGAAAGCTCCCTTAGCCCACTTTCCAGTTATCGTGGGAATAGCTTCTGTGTGTCCTTATGCTGCTGGAGAATTTTATGGTGGTGGTCTTTTTATTACAGGTGGCCCTCGTTATCAACCATGATAATGGTATTATCAACCATGGTTTTGTCAATTATCAAACATGGTATTGTCAACCATGGTTAAGCATATCCACAGATGGGTCTTAGAGATCCAGCTGCATTATCTGCGGTATTAAAAATAGGCAATTTCCACCTATCCGTGGTTCCTGTGCCACTGGAAGTGACTTCCAGTCACCGGTGGAATTTCCAGTGGCATTTCCTGTCCGGAGGCAGTGCAAAACCATTTTGTGGCTCATGTTTACAACAACAACAGCAACCACCCATGAAAATCAGCAAACAAAATCGGCTGATTTGGAGGATTGTGGGGGCATTGCTGGAGAGCTGGAAAGTGAGGTACTGTGTTGTACTACCTTTATTTCTGCTTCCCTCCTGCATTTTTTGTGATGTTGGGCAAAAATAAATGTGCTGGAACCTAACTCCCAGATTCCTATAGTTTGTTTATTTGCAGTTTCTGTATTCTCAATTGTAGGTGAGAACAGAACTCCTGTGAATAATGAGGGCCTCCTCTATTGTGATTTGGTGGTGGTGGTTCCTTAATATTCTACTCACTATGCTGTTATTTAATGTTTTAGATTCTGATCTGCTTTTATTTATTATAAAGAGACGTAGGACACAAAAATTTTAGATTAAAAAAAATCAAATCTGAGCTGTTGGTTATGAAGCAACTGTAAGCCACCTATACACATGCTTTAATGCACACAAAATGATATTCATCACTCTCTCTTTAATGTCAGACTGAAGGGTGGTGCCAAAATGGATGCAAAAATTGTCACTCGCTATACCATTAAAAAAAACAAATTAAGCAATCAATCATGACTTGTTATGCTTGATGCCATTTAGATGGGATTTATGTTGCTGTTTAAATATTGCAGCTACAAGTAAGACAGGATTCAGGCACTGATGCATCCATACTAGCTGAATTTTTTAAAATATCAATATGCAATTGGTAGCATACAGAGTGTCTCATTTAAATGAATGTTAAATCAATGATGCTTTTGAGATGGTGCTAATTTGTGGGCCAGGGTTTGACTGCAACATTGCGTCTTGCAGAATGAGAGGAGTGTCAACAGAATTACGCAGCCACATCTCTAGGTAGAGATACCACTCATGGCAGTCTTAATTAAAGATGTGGTGGGAACTGGAGATGCATGATAAAACACCGATTATGTAGAAGTAAAAGTACAAGCTGAGAGAGGTGCAAAATATTAATTATATTCCAGTTACAAGGCACCATTTTCCTGTCATGAAGCAGCATTTTGGACAAATCATAACACTGGAAGTAACTATGCCTGCTCCTCTCTGAAGTCAGAAAGTGTTTTCACACATGTTGCTTAAATTGGAATTTGCATTTTCTAGATCTGTTATGTGAATGCAAAAATCCTCCACCAACTAGAATGTGCTTAAAATGTTTCTCTTCCAGTCTTAGTTCCTTACCAAAAACATTTATATGCATAGGGCAAGAGGAAGCCTCTACAGATTACACATCTGAATCATTGAGTTGGGTCATTGATAATCACTCATTCCAAGTAGGATCCTTACATGCTCATAAAGATGAGTTCTTAGTAGCTTTCCATTGTAGAACTGGAAAAGGTGTAGAAGAGGGCAACCAAGATGCTCAGGGGCCTAGAGCACCTTCCTTATGAGGCAAGGCTACAGCATCTGGGGCTTTTTAGTTTAGAAAAAAGATGACTGTGGGGAGACATGATAGAGGTCTGTAAAATCATGTGTGGTGTGGAGAAAGTTGATAGAGAAAATTCTCTCTCTCTCTCTTGCATAACACTAGAACCAAGGATCATCCCGTGAAATTGATTACCAAGAGATTTAGGACTAACAAAAGGAAGTACTTTTTTACACAACGCAGAATCAACTTGTGGAATTCTCTGCCACAAGATGGCAAAGAACCTGGATGGCTTTAAGAGGGGTTTGGATAGCTTCATGGAAGAGAAGTCTATCAACGGCTACTAGTCTGAGGGCTATAGGCCACCTCCAGCCTCAGAGGCAGGATGCCTCTGAATACCAGTTGCAGGGGAGTAACTGCAGGAGAGAAGGCATGCCCTCAGCTCCTGCCTGTGGGCTTCCCAGAGGCATCTGGTGGACCACTGTGTGAAATAGGATGCTGGACTAGATGGTCCTTGGGCCTGATCCAGCAGGACTGTACTTATGTTCTTGTGCTCACTGTGAATCTCCGACCCATTGAAGATGTGCCAGAGCTTGAATTTGCAGAGTTTGCCTTAAGTGACATTCTTTGGGCTGTAAAAGAGACATATCACCATTCTTTCACTGTAAGCTACTGCTGTTAGAAGAGTAGTAAACTGTGATAGAGTAGCTATGGATTAAAAAATGGGAACCAAATGGAACCATATTAATGCAATTCTTCACAAGAGGCAAACAGGTAACTATAATGGACACACCCCTTCATTCATACATATCCAAATGACTCTAAATATTTAAAGTATCCACATAATCAGATGTTCAAATAACAACTTTCAGATTCTGAAATGACAGCTCAGCTTGAGGTGCTGGTCAATACTTTTAAAGCTCTAAATAAACTCTGCATACCTTATGGCACATCTTCTCGCCTAAATGCCAGCCTGTTCTTTTCAATCTGTACAGTGGGCCTTGCTCCATCACCCTTAATTATGGAAATTAGATAAATGGAAATGCTGCATAGGATGCTTGCTCTGGTGCCATCAACATTGTGGAACAAGCTGCCTACAGAGATCTGCAAGGTCCATCTCCTAGCTCCTGCCACTGCCAAGTAGAATATCTTATTTTCAGAAAGCGTTTACTTTGTTGACCAATGTTTGTGAGGGGTTTATTCTGCTGCTGCTTAAATATGCTTTTATTTCTTTTTAGCCTGCCTTACAAAGGAAAGAAGGCTTATGAAATTACTCTGTGGCTGCATTCGCACATAATGCGGAACCGCAGGCTGCTGGCCCTGGAAATGGAATTGAGGGAGGAAGCTACTTCCTCAACACCAGCCTGACTAGCTACCTACTGTCCTCCTAACAGGAAGGACACCCACACAGCCAGCTCCCTTGCCTCTCTGCAGTCTCGCTGACTGCAGAGAGGCAGCTATCCTGAACATCCAAATATGGATGGGAGAGCAGGGGAGGGGGACACGGAACTGTGGTTCAATTACATGCAAATGCTGTGTGTGTGTTCCTATAATAACTTTTGCATTGGTAGTCTGATACAAACCTACTATTACAAATATGCATAGCACATGGAAGGGAATTTAGGGCCCTGATTAGGGTATTTATTTTTTACCATCTGCCATGTTGATTCAATATGGTGACCACTCAGAATACAGGCAACAAACACCCTTTGTAGCCTGTGTTGACAGCTGGAAACAAACCAAATTCACAGTACTTGGATCTTGGCCAGGTATCATTCCCATCTGCAATCTGACATTCTTTTTGACTGGAAATGCTAGGGATTGAAACTTGGGCCTTCCGCCTGCAAAACAGGTCCTTTACCACTGAGCAATTGGCCTCCACCTACACCCTAAGGTACTTTATTTCCCTTCCCAGCTTCTTCATTCAGTCCTCCCCAAAGCTCAGTCTGTTATTATCCATACGTCACCTAAATTTGCTGTTTCATGAAGCACACACCAGGCTGGGTGGAGGGGAGGGGCAAAAGGAGTCATCTTACAGTCTCAGATCAGCCCTTCCCCTCAGAAAGAAACAAGTACTAGTCATCTTACAGGACTCTTGATATCATGCCATCCTAGGTCCTCTGACCTGGACTATTAGTCTGTGATCTGCCTAAGAAAAGAGCTAGTATTCCCATTCGTAACCTCACACTAATTACAATAACTTTGGGGGGAGGGGGCAAAGCTTGGCAATATCACTTAATATTAAATACCATAAATACAAATATTTTAATGAATCTGATGGGAGGGAGCAAGGACCTTTGCAGATGTACTGTCTAAGCCACACCCTGTGATGGGCTTCCATTTGGTGTGGTGGTAGAATTATTTCTGCAGACATCACTTGATGCACCAACTCATCAAGTTGGTGAGCAAGCTCATAGACTGCTGAGTTCATTATGGGTCAGCTAAAGTGCAGTATTGTACTGACAGCACAGAGGGATGGCTTCAGGCAAGTTAAGATTTTTTTAGTTCACCTTTTCCTTTATCTTAAGGCTCTCCCAACAAGCAGTGTGGAGAGCCTAAAGGGGGGTTGCAGGGAGAGCAACCCTGCAACCCTTGACCCTCTCTCCCTGCAGATGAGCAGGGAGCCCTCCCTGGGCAGCCAGATAGGCCACCCAGATTATTACCGGCTCCATCATGGAGCCAGTTGAGATGGTGGGGTTTAGGGGGCTCCTGGCCTCTGGAAGTCCCAGAATGACCCACGCAAGTGTGGGGGGCATTCCGGGGAGCCTCCCAACACCAGGAGACTTGTTGTAGCTGCCTCATTGGGGGTCTATTCATGAGATGCTGCGGCACGGAGCCACAATGCGGCAACACATGATCCTTTGACCCGGTTTTCAGGTGCTTTTGCACTCAAAACCCAGGTTAAGCAGCAGGCTCTGTAAGTGGTTTTGCTGCCAAGCTGTTGCTGGGAGCCGTACAGCTCCTGTTGCTTCCCACAATGGGGAGAAATCCCCTAGCCTGATTGCTGCTGATCGTGGGGATAGCTTCCGTGTACATTAGGACTGCCACAATTTTAATACAGATTTGAGCTCACACTCTTGTGAAGAGATTAATGGGGAAACCTGATCTTCATTGAGAGAAGAGTGAAATAATTCATACTGATTCTGACCTCATCCATTTTGATTATTGTACACGAATGAGAAGAACCTTTTCAGTATTTTGACTCTAGTGTACAAAAGAGGGTTTGTTTTAGAGCCTATTCTATTGACTTCAAAAGGAAATCAGGCTTCTCAGTGATGAAGCTATGTTACATTTTGTAAAAACAGCATTATTGAGGGTTTCCTTCTTGATGTATGAGTCTTTCAAGGCACAAAGTGCCTTTCTTTGACATCTTCAAAGCTTGTGGAGTATAAAGTACCATGACAGAGGTTTTGTCTTATGTTATTTGTTTTGAGCATTGAGCTATCAAACTGTTGTCAGTTTTGCATCTGACCAATTTTTCTGTGTTATATAGTTACGTGACTGCCTTTTGAACTTTCCCCCTTTATTTATATTCACACATATAGCTACAGTTGTTTGCTCTGGGAGGAAAGGAAACCTTTTCCAAAGCACCAGAGCAAAATTCTTTCCCCAGTGGAGCTCCTTTATTCAACAGTACCAAGGCAACTCACTGCGGGCTTGAATTGAAGGATCTGCACTTTTAAAGGATTTCAAATCTGTGTGCATAATAAAATGTGTTTTACTTCCTCTGTGAAAAAAATAAATTACCAGTGGGTAACACAGAGCAAAAGTCTTCAATTTATAGCATTATCTAACTTTTTATTCAAGATTGTGGGTTTATCACTTAATTATGCATTCATCATAATGTGTGTTATGAGGTCTGCAGGAGGTGTGTCAGCTACCACCCTCCATGACTATCTTTTCGGTCAAGTGGGGGAAATTAGCATTAAATGGTGCAGACCCGTGAACAGCAATAAAAATACCTTAAGAGCTATGCAGGACAGGCAGCCATGACCTGGATGCACTGAAAAGAAAGAGGAGATGTGACTTTGAAAACAAAGAGTTATTATTGAGGGGTAATGGGGTACAGGAAATGAAAAAGTGGTTGGTTAAGCACATTATCAAATTGCTATACTAAGAAGTGGGATAGAGGTCTAAGCGTGAAAGAGAGACAGAAGAGGAAAGCTGTTTGTCATATCCACTTAGACCTCACTGATGGGAATCCTTCTCTCTGGGGAGCACAAACATAGAGAGAGCTGATGGGCACACCCAGGCAGTGTGCGAAGGCAATGTGCGCACTGGTGTATGGGCCTCAAGTTTGGCAGATGCAATGACAACAGCAAAAGCATGATCCCATGTCTGAAGGGGGTTCTTATAGGCAAAAATATGTCCTGAGACTATGGGGAGACCAACTGATGGTTCCCTTCAGCAGTTCCCAGATGACTTCCGAAATTACGGCCGTCATCCCAAAGATCAATTCCTTTTCAGTGGGATATCAAATTGCACCTGAATTCCACTTCAGGAAGAAATTGGTGCATTTTCCCTCCTTATGGGAGATGCTGTAGCTCAGGGGGTGGGGGGGGGCACACACCACCAAGACTCCCGCTGGAGATCCTGGAGAGCTGCTACTAGACAAAATAGATGGCACAAGGATGGACCAATGGTCTGACTCAGGATAAGGCAGTTTCATATATTCATACGGCTATTTTGCAACAAAATTTTGCAGTAATACCTGGTGTGGACAAAATCGTGAATGTTGTGAGTTTATTGTGTCTACTCTGTGCATGTGGTGCTTACATACAATGATAAGTAGATTAACATATTGAGTGCACAACTCCCCCCTCCATTCCTCCAGAGAGTTCACACACATACAGTTATCTTTATGGGTGTGACAATCTTTAATGTGTCAGAAGCAGAACTCTTCCTCTGAAAAAATACAAATCTATGAAATGGCTGGTGAGAAAGCAAAAGAGTTTGCACATCTTTCACCCTCAGAAGCAGAAGGGGTTGTGACCGTATTCAAGCTGAGAAGTTTCCTATTCTTTTTGTTCAAGACCCCTTCCTGCCTCCTGTCACTGCATTCCATTAGCTGCGCCCACCTGCATGTCTGTTAACTGCACTCTGATCCCATGGACATCTCATCCCATTGACTTAGATGAGCAGTTGTTGAGGGGAGGTTTCCCCCCACTAAGTTTTTTTTTTTCTTCAGATTTTTTCCAACACCAACATATCCATAGGTCACCCCAAGTCTGCTGGTACCTCTCACTTGTCCACAGGCACTCCAGTTATGCACCCATATGGATAAGAACATTTTCAGCTCTTTTGAAAATAGGTGTGAGATATATGAGGGTTGGACTAGAAAACTAACATCCCCTACAACTCAAATTCTAAGATATATACCCTAAACACACATGATTGTTTTCAACATTTTGCCATGAAATAGCAACTCTCTCCATAGTCATATGGTAAACCTATATCCAGTTTGAACCAACTGAGATTTTAAGTGGGTAAGGAACGCACATTGACTGCTTCTCCATCTAAAAATATCTCCACATAGAAAGCTAGATGTCAAGAAGAAGGATTCTGGCCCTATCCTCATTTTTTTAATCTGCAGGGATTTTTTTGATTATTATTTTTTAATGGAGGGGCATTCCATCATGTGAGCCTTATCTGCAGGTTAAGGTCCACCCGGGTTCAACCACATTGAGTACTAGATATCTAATAAGCTGTAGAGAACAATCAGATTCTGATGTCTAAGAAGTCCATTTAATGGATTGCAAACCAACCAAATCTAAGTTAGCTATTTGTCAAGAGGAAACGGAAAGGATCCAAGGAAACCTAGCTCTCTCGATTTCCTCTTGAAGAGCAGTCTGAAAAACGCAGACGTATACTGACTTTATACTCCACAGATAATTCGCTACAGCTTACAGTGCTGTTTCCTTCAGATTACTAGTTCTTCTGACATATAAGCAGATAAGTTTCCAAAATAACTTCTTCATTGTCAATTGCCCTCTTTTGCTGTTCATTATTTCTCCCCTGAATGTAAGTGGTGACGGCCTCATTATGCACATGAAGGCTGTGCATGTCAAAATTGGAGAGGAATCAGCATAAATACATTCTCTTTGCTCAATTCATTATATTGATAGTCCTTAAAGCAGAAAGCAAGCGTCTCAGATTTTAAAAGCGTGTGCACCAATTAATCTGCCTCTGAGTGAAACATACACTCCTCAAGGTGTTGTCACTGATCACCACCAGCAGCAGCGGCTAAACAAATCCCATCCTTTTTAAAAGGTCAGACAACCATTAAAACACCCCCCCCACAGCTTACTTTAAACACAGGAGGATGGTGCAAGAGCTGTGTCTTCGCAAGAATCTGAGTATCAGCATATGAGGCTTGCCGTGCAGCCAGTAGCAGTCTATATGGATGGAGCAGTGGGCAGTAAATGAGTTGCAGGTACGGCTTGTTCCCACCCTTCTCTCCCCATCTGGCTGCCTCGCCTCATCCACTGCTATGTTAATCCCAGGTGTGTGGGCTGCTCATTTGTCAATCTGGACGAATCAGCAGTCTGTACACCTGGGGTTAACGTGGTGGCAGGTGAGGCAAGGGAGCAGGGGTGGGGAGAAGAGAGTGGGAATGAGCCATACCTGTGACCTGTTTGCTGCCCACCTCCCTGCTCTGCTACTGTGTGCAGCTGCAGCATGCGGGGGAGGGGGAGTGATTTTTATCATTGCTCTCCTCCCCACAAAAGCTGTTTTTGCATCCAGGAAGATGTCCATGAGGGCTGTGCAACCCTCACGGACATCTTCCTATATGCAAAGAAGGGCTCTTTCGAGGAGGAGAGACAAGCTAAAATAGCTTCCCCCTTCCCATGTGCTGCAGCTGCTCAGCAAATCTTGCTTGCTGTTACTTCGTTGGACAATTGTGAGGACAGAGCTCCTGCTTCATCCTCCTAAGGCTAAGCAACATGGGAACTATGCCCATGTACATAGTACAAAATATGATGTATATACTTTGCTCACAGCATCATTTTTGCAGTTTTAAGGACACCTTTTAAAGGCCTGGTGTGATGTCTGTATACACCGTGAGGCAACTTAGTGGCTTAGCACTGCAGTCAATATGTTTGGGTGCAAAGACAGACATGTGCATTCCTATATGGATCTGATTAATCCACATGCTTGATTTGCCACAATAAGAAAGCGGCATATGACACAGGCAGAGTATACAAATCTAAGGGTTTATATTTTGTATTTATCATTATTAGCTGGCCATTATCATGTATTTCATTCATCAGATTTCAGGGAAGCAGTTCACTGTTACCCATTATAAGCATACAGCAAACAACTTTCATCTCCAGAAATAGAGCAACTCCAGAAGTCCTCTGTTGACAATGCAAGAAACATGAATCTAAATGTGAATATGTTGTATCCTCGCCACCATGATTTTATTGCACTCTGAATACCAGCATGTGGCTATAGTGTTGTGTGTAGCTTGGAAAGAAGCAAGGTAAGCTCCAATACACAATTGTTCACTCAGAGGGAGAAAAGCAAAGAAAACAGATTCCAGAATTCAGCGCAAGAATGTGACATGCAATGAGTGGGGTGGGTAGCACTTTCTTCCTGCACTATTATTGTACCAAATATCCCTTCTGAAGCAGGTGTTTGCTCCCAAAGCAGTTATTTGCACAAATAGTCGCCAGGAGTAGATGGCTGCTTTAGAAGGGTGATTGTCAGTGTGAAAATGCCCCATCCTGATGCCTCATGCTGGGATATGGGTCTTTCCCCCACCCCACCCCTAGCAACAGCTGCAAGGAGCACCCTGATTGGGCAGAGCTGGAGGGGAGGCGGGACTTGCATGCCATTGAGGTGGTCCCTTGCCTCTGCTCTTCAGTTTGTTTAGACCGGCTTCCTCTCCCTCCCATCCCTAGGGGCAGAGCAGGCTTCACTGGTCATCCTTTTGAAGGTCGAGTAGGAATTTTTGGCCCTTCAACTGATTGGCTGTGTTGGGGGTTCTTTTTGCCTACTCCGTTCTGTCTTTCCTAGTGCTAGCTAGTCTTAGGCCACAACTGAGCAGGTACAGTGCGGGCTGGGTGGAGGTGTAGAAGGATTTGAGATTAGTGAGCACCCTTGGGCAGTTGGAAAGGGTGGATTGGTCAATCGGTCCTTAGAGGCTTCGCGGCTCGGGGACTTAGATTCGCCATGACACCTGCTTCAGGGCTTTATAGACCTTAAAGACTAAATGCTTGAGGGGTGTGAAGCCCTAGAAGTTGCCCTGACCCTTTGGGGCTGGCAATAATGGAGATGAAGCAGCATTGCACTGCTTCTAGCCATGAGTCAGGGTGTGTCATCCACTCAAGGCACGGGCAAGGGCATACATGTTTGAACCCGGCCTTTGGTAGGCCTGCACTGTTGCGGGGGGAGTGGAGTTTATTCCACACAGTTCGCTAGGGAAGAGAGCTGGTCCTGTGGTAGCAAGCATGACTTGTCCCCTTAAGCTAAGCAGGGTCCACCCTGATTGCATACGAAAGGGAGACTAGCAGTGTGAGCACTGTAAGATACTCCCCTCCAGAGATGGAAATGCTCTGGGAAGATCATCTAGGTTCCAGGTTCCCTCCCTAGCTTCTCCAAAATAGGGCTGAGAGAGGTTCCTGCCTGCAACCTTAGAGAAGCCACTGCTAGACTGAAGACAATACTGAGCTAGATAGACCAATGGTCTGATTCAGTATATGGCAGCTTCCTATGTTCCTAATTTGATTATTTAATAAAGTTGTGGCCTTTTTACCCAAATGGAAATGTGTCTGTGTCTTCTTCTGACTGGGGTGTGGGGGCAATGTGCTGTTTGAGGCTTAAATGGACTATTTCCAGTGTTTTGCTTTAAGCCTGCCTGTTAATGACAGTTTAAAGATAGCAAGGTCATTCACACTATCAAAAATTGGGGCTATTCTGAAGATCTGCAAAAATTGGGGTAGGAGAGCCGAGCCCGATTTTTACAGGTCGTCAGAACCACCAGGCTCAGCTGCAAGCCCGGTAGTTCTAGAGCGGGTAACCCACTCAAGAACCCCTACCCCAAAACCAGGTTTGCGGAGCGCTTGCTCTGCAAACCTGGTTTCCAAAATCGTGAGTAGCTGCGGCGCAGCTTCGCACCGTGCCTACTCACAGGTAGACCCCCGGAGGGGAGGTGAAAAGCTGCCTCCCAACTCCGGGGGTCTCCCCAGTATGCCCTGCGCGCTCGCGCAGGACATACTGGGGCTTCTGGGGGCCGCGCGGCCCCTGAGCTCCCCAGCCCCTGCTGGCTCCATCTCGGCCACCCAGGGCTTGCCTACTCACAAGTAGACCCCCAGAGGGAAGGTAAATTTCGGTTGTGTGGAAGCAAGGTAGGAGGGAAACCTGAGTAGAAGTGATTGTGTGGAAACAAAGTGGGAAGAAAAGCTACCCAGGTTTTCCTCCTACTTTACTTCCACACAATCACTTCTATCAAACATTTCCTTCTACCTTGCAAACTTACTCCTACCTACACAACTGGAAAATGGGAGCACACACAGCTCTCAAACCTGGGTAGAACACAATTTTTGATTGTGTGAATGAGCTCAACATGTAGTTTGGCTCTCAAGCAGCAGTGAGGAGGAACCCCTCCTTGAGACCCTGATGAACTGCTGCTAGTTAGAGAAGACAATACTGGACAAGGTGAACTGATGGTTTGACTCACAATTAGGCAACTTCATCCATTCATATGGTTATTCACAGCAGTGCTCAGTGAACATGCAGAACTGCAAAACGGTTCAGATAGTGTAATACTCTTCTATAATGATTCTCTGGTCCCTTATACAAAATCTCAAATGTACTTTGGCTTGTTTACAGAAGCAAAGGCTGTCTAGAAGAGTATAATTAAAACCAAGAACCAGTGTATTACACTGGCTTAAAATACATTAAATGTCCATGACAGAAGGAATTAAATCTTAAAAAATATTGCTAATAGAATGGCAAAGCTAAAGCCATAAAGCTCTTTATAAACTCTCCAAGGTCTTACCTGAGTAACTTATGCTATTGGTGCACAACTCAAATTACTCAGAGCCCTTTTTAGCTGAAGGGAAGAGAGCTTATGTGATCACCATGTCTCTATATGTCCCCCTCTAATAACTTCTGCATTTATAGTTCAAGACAAACCAAATTCACAGCACATGGGAGAGGGTTTGTTTTGTTGGCCTTCTTTCCACATTAGGCCAAGATTGTGGCCACACAAAGTATAGACACCACCTATTGGAAAGCCACATGCTGTCAGCACATGAGAGGGAATCCAAAGTAATAGTCACCATTATTTATTTATTATTATTATTTATTTATTTGATTTATATACCGCCCTTCCAAAAATGGCTCAGAGCGGTTTACAATTAAAACAAACTTGTAAAACAATGAAAAGCTAAAACAAATTAAAAACAATAACACAACAACTAACAATTTAAAAACATTTTAAAACAATAATTAAACATTGTCTCCAGACCCCAGGTCAAGAAGACACGTAGACTTAATATGGATGAAAAGGGCCACAACTTTATTAACTATTACACAAGGCATGGCAGACTGGAACACCAGGTGATTAATCACCCTTAGAGAACAGTGCGGGCCAATAGAAGCAGGTCAGAACCCTGAAGTCCTACCCATCACCCTACTGGGCGACACACCCTGGCTCGGGGATGGGCAGGTACGCCCCACTCAATTCCTTCAAAGCCAACCCCCCCTTCTTTAAGAGAGGATCTGAATACTTCTAGGCATTCGTCCACTCCGGACCGCGCAGCCCAAAGGTTGGAGAAGTCCTGAAGCAGGTTTCATGGCAATCATTTTCCCCGTGCCGCACAGGCCACAAAGGAGCGATTAACCAATCACCCTTTTACATATCCAAGGGTGCTCTACTTAGAACTACATGCTATATTTTTATTACCTCAAGGAGCAGGGGTTCATCACCACATTAACCAAGGGAAGCACTTTTTCATTACAGTGTTAATGGTACTTTTTCTTTGCCTATTCAATTAACTCCCTTTTTCCTCTGTGCTCCATTATAGTATGCACTCTCTGGTCTCTCTCTGCACCATAAGAGGTTTCCCCCAGTTCCTCTCTCTATTAATGTTCTTGCCATTTCTCTCTCCACTCCATTGTGCTCTCTGGTTGCCCTTTGGAACTGGTCTCTTTCAGCACCCTCATCTCTTGCTTATCCCTCTTTTTCTGCTGTTCTACCCTAAAGTCTCTTTATAGATCATCCCTGAGGCTATTCACACGTGCATGCAAAACCGGTCTAAGGGAGCCCAGCCCAGTTTTGCACATTTATTTATTATTTATTTGACATATTTTTATACCGCCCATAAATTAAGTTTGTGCGAGTGAACTGTCAGCAAACCCGCTATGGAGCCACCCTTCTAAATGAGGTTAGGAGAGTGAGTGTTCTCCTAGGAGAGCACTCAATCTCCTAACCCCATTTGAGCGATCGTGTGTCAGCCACGGCTGCTTGCAGCCAGGGCTGGTAGACTCGGGGAGGGGAGGGGGTCCCCATAAGGCACTGTGCACTTGTGTGGTGCATTATTGGAGCTACAGGGGGCAGAGCAATGCAGGGTGGCATGTCCCGAAACCCTGACCCTTGGAGCTACCAGCAGGAGCCACTGCTCATCTGGGTGGGTGATTCGCCCACCCATGGAAAGCAGCCTGCTCGTGTGTGGGGAGGTAAGTGCTTTTGGACTTCCTCCCCACAAATTGAGCAGCCCTTTCTCACTGGTCATGAGAAAGGACTCCCTGTCTCAGTTGCCCAACTTTTTCTCTCTTTACCCTGTAGCCTGTGCACCGCCACCACAGGTTGGTATGCAACCTCTCTCTCTTTTGAGATGTTGATGAAACCTCCAATCAGAAATATTAGATAGGCAGTCAGAGATGTGGGATTCAAAGGGAAAGTTCTAAACTAGAAAAAGTGAGGTGAGTGTCAGAAGTGTATAAAGTAAACTGTGCCATCAAGTCGATTTCAACTCCTGGCACCCACAGAACCCTGTGGTTTTCTTTGGTAGAATACAGGAGGGGTTTACCATTGCCTCCTCCCATGCAGTATGAGATGATGCCTTCCAGCATCTTCCTATATTGCTACTGCCCAATGTAGGTGTTTCCCATAGTCTGGGAAACATGCTAGTGGGGATTCAAACTGGCAACCTTCTGCTTGTTAGTCAAGCATTTTCCTGCTGCGCCACATAAGGTGATGGTCAGAAGTGTATAGGTGGTACTAAAAGCTATGGGATTTGATAAGGTAATCCAGGGACAGTGTGTAGAGATAGAATAGCCTCCCTGAGAGACTCAATGGAGAGGAAGAAAGTGGAGGAATAGCTTCCTTCTGCAGGAATGTTGAATGAGCAATTAGACAGGTAGAAAGAGAACCAGCTGAGACAGAGTCACAGAATTCTAAAGCAAGTCAAGCAGGAGAGAGTGATTGACTGTATCAAAGGCAGCAAAAATGAGAAGGAGAACAATGGAGTAGAATAGAGAGATCTTTGCATTTAGCAGTAAGCTATTCCATGATTTTGATTGAGGCCGTGTCAGTGGAATGTTGAGTGTAGAAGCTAGATGGCAGAGGGCCAAGAACTAGGGATGTGCAATTTGATTCACCCATGAATTGGGGGCAATTTGATGATTTGACCACTAACAGAATCTCCCTGAAAATAAAGGGCCAGATTTGGGATAGAAGAGAATCACTCCCAATTCTACTTGAATCAATATGGGCAATTCGGATGCCATTTTGAGGTCCATTTTGCTGGGAAACCAGCCTCAAAATGGTGCTTCTTTCTGGGGAGAGCTGATCTACCAATTGGGATCAAAGGGTACACCAGCCCTCTGCTCCAGAATCAGCCTGCCTCAGTGGACAGGTCTATTCAGGTAGACATGTCCTCCTGAGGTAGGCTGATGTACCAATTCTGGAGTGGAGGGTTACTCTACTTGCTGCTCTCAATTGGTAGACCAGTTCCCCCCATGGGGGAAAGCACCATTTTGAGTCCCATTTCCCCAGCAAAACTGGCCTCAAAATGGTGCACAAATCATCCAAATCAATTTGGGTGATTTGGGGCTGATTTGTTGAGGCAACTGGCCAAACCAGCTGCTTTTGACAGATCAATGGGGGTTTGCAATTCAATTTAACCTTGAATCGAATAGCAGATTTTGATTTGTGCACACCCCTACCAAGAACAGAGTTAGAGGAGAGAAAGTCAAGACAGTGACTTTTCTAAATTCTGTGACTTTTCTAAATTCCTCAACAGTGCTACTCAAGAGTTACTCTAAAGGACTACTACATTTCAGTAGGACTTCTTCTAGTAAATGTAGTCAGGGTATTAGCCAGTGAAAATAAGTGGCATTTATCAAGAGTTTGAAGGCAAATTGTACAAGGGGAACAGGGTTAGAAAGGATGAAGCGATTAATGTCATAACTAAGAATGAGGGCAAAGATGGTGTGTTTGGATCCAGTATAGGGAGAGATTGCGGATCAGTTCATTATGTAGTGGAGAAAAGGGATAATGGTGAGGAAGATCTCAGCCAAGAGTTGGGATGCAATCTGATCAAGGGGGCAAATGGAGGAGCTAGTCAAGGATAACAGGAGACTTAAGTGTAGTGCAGTCAAGCTACCAAAGCTCACAAATCTCTAAAGTGGCTATTTCTTTCAGTAGAGCAGGGAACTGGTTGCAGGAATGGGAGGCTATCTAGCCAGGTAGAGCAGCAGGGCAGTAACAGAAAGTGACCGCCCACTGTCATCTTGACGCCTTCTCCCTATCAGTGGTGGATTAAGCTTTTTGCTGCCTATAGGCAGCCAAGGATTTGCCGCCCCTCTCTGGGGGCGGGGGCAGCCTCAGCAGCTGTGAGGAGGGGAATGTTCCCCCTTTAACCTTCTAAAACTATGCCATTGTGTAGCGGGATGGGGTGACAGGCATGCACAAGCGTATGCAAAGAAAGGCCCAAAACGGGCTGCAGATGGGGCTATTCAGTCATTTGGGAAGGAGGAGGGCAGCTGGAAGGAGTTTTCTCTCACTGCCCCTGTCACCCCATCCCACCATGCAGCAGCATTGTGTTAGAAGTTAAAAGGGGGGACTTTCCCCTCACCCCCACGCTCCCCATAGCCACCGCTGTGGCCTCCACCACCCCATCCATACTCAGTGGCATTTTTAAGAAGGTGAAAGGGGGGAATTTCCCCCTGGGAATACATTGGGAGTAGACAATACTGAGCTAGATGGACCAACGGTCTGATTAAGTATAAGGCAGCTTCCTATGTTCCTAAGCTGATCTTCTGCTGAAGAGATAATTTTTCAACAAATGGAAGGCACACTTACTTTGGAGGGAAATACGGGAAATATCTTAGCTATTGGAACAATGCAACAATGAAAAATATGTAAGAATTTTTCTTCCTTGAGGATTCCCAACAAGTAGCTAAGTAGGCATCTTGAGGATAGGTATCTATTATGTTGGGGCCGATGGGCTGAATTAAGTGATCCATGGTGCTTTTCTCTCATTTCTGAGACTCTATAGGGCTATTCACATGACTGGGCGGGTGAGCGGGAGGGTGCATGGGCAGGAGGCAGACACAAACCTAGCCCCAGATAATCATTGCTCCATTCTTCCATGCGCTGCCATGCACCCAGATGATCTGCACAGCTCCTGACAGCGTGGATCTCCAGATGCTGGGACAATGCTTCCCAGCCTCTGGATATCCCAGAGTGCATTGTTTGATGAGCATGGTGCATTGAGGAATACCCCCATGAGTCAGGCACTCTAGGTGCTCAACTCTGTGCATACTTGGGCTGCAAACACACACACACGACCCCAGCACAGGGGTTAAGGGTGTTTGCACACCCTTAAATCTCAGCTAAAGGCTGGGGTAAAAAGTAGGGTTAGGTCGGCAGGCAGCACCAGGATCCACACAGACCCCCAGTGCTGCACATGAACAGCCTAAACCAGGCTGGGCTGCCCTAGGTTAGGCTAGCCCAGGTTAGGCTGCTCATGAAAATAGGCTTTATAATTACTTTCGGTGACCCCGATCCAGTGGGCCAAGGATACACATCTGCTTTGATGGGGTGAATTGAAGCATTTTGATTTCTCAAGAAAATAAAAATCAGTTCATGTGTAAAGAAGGATTTGTTAGCCCTAGAGTGTTGCACAAAACCAGTTTCAACTGTGTATTATTTATCAAGCTTATTCAGCTTGTGGACAGAGTGCAGTTTTGCTTATGAAGGCATTAGTATGCTAAAAGGAGAGGAAGTTTCTGGGTAACGGGATGTAAAAGTAGGTCAATATATAGAGACAGTCTCACTATGACAGTTTTATGACTTAAGGCAACAGCATATCCTAGACAGCTTGTGTTTTGAATCATAATAGCAATTTAGCAGGTAAAGATGTGGGCCTCACACATGTGTTCATAATGCCTAAGAGCGGCCCATTATCTTGTTTAAACCTAGACAAGCTTACTGGCATATATTGTAATTCTGATACATGTCATTCCGGTATTTCAATATTTACATTTGGCTAATAAATTAGATTATCTTTTTTTAAAAAATACAACAATATGGGTTCCTACTACAACACTATATGAAGAATCTGAGGCCAAAAAATGCCCATAACTGTAAACAGAGAAAAGAAATCAGCTTTCTTCTAATATCATGTAGAAAGAAAGGAGGATTAAAAAGCAATGAAACCATTCAAGCAGAAGATACAGGGGCTGGAGATGGGATTTCAGCTAGAAGTAAAAAGTCAAGAGCAAGAATAACAGAAATTATCTTGACCACATTCAGCTAAATAATTTCAGGGAAACTTGCCCAGATTTCCAGACTGTGTGGGAGTTCAACTCCTGCAGTTTATCATCTGCTCCATGACTGCAATTTGACTCACAGGATTTTGCCATATGTTGATACCTAGGGATGATTAAGACTGCATTAGCCAGTCTGGAAGTGATCTTGGCTGCAGGTCACAATTTATTTGTGGAGTAAAAGTCAGAAGTCCTGCAAAATCCATAAAATGTCCAACTAAAAATTACTTCATTGAAGTCAGGAATGCATATGAAGAGGTCTTAAAAATAAGCCTCACCAATACCTTTATTAAGAGGTTTACATATACTGGCCCGGTTCACAATTGTTTGAATCTAGGTTTAACGTGGGTTACTGACATTAGTGTGATTGTGTGAACCCACACCAAGGCCTGGATCTCAGATTCATCTTGGGACATAAACCACCTTGGTGTGGGTTCACACAATCACTCTAAAATCAGTAACCCAAATTAAACCTAGAGGCCATTCACATGACTGGGTGGGTGGGGCAGCAGGCTGGTTACACTCACTTTCCCCCCAGATAAGTGACTGCAGGTTTCCATGAGCATAGACTGCACTCCCAGACAAGCAGTGCTGCCGTATGCAGCTTCAGTGGCCAGGACAACATGTCCTGACCTCTTGGAATCCCACAATGTACTGCACATCATGCACAATGCATTGGGTGATTCACCCAGGAGATGGCCACTCTAGGCACCCATCTCCATGTCCAGAAAGGACACAGAGATGGGCTATGTAAACATAGCCCCAGTGAACACATGATCCGGTAGCCCGAGTTAAGGGAGCACTCACTCCCTTAACCTTGGATAACAGCCGGGCTAAAAAGCTAGGCTAGTCAGTGCTGGCCCACCAGGATCGGGCCCGATCCCAGCGGTTCTCATGCACAACCTAACCCAGGCTGGGCATCCTGGGTTCGGCTGTGTGTGAGAACAGCCTCCTAGATTCAAATGATTGTGTGAACCAGGCCTTTGAATACTACAGGAAGCTTATTCATCAGTTATAAGTCAGGTTCAGACAAAATGTAAAAAGCCAGAACTCCAATTCCTGGAGTTCAGAGGTTAGCCCAACTTCTGGTGAAGGTGGTGGTGGTAAGCTGACACTGATCCTACCATTGAATCTGCCAATGTCCATTTCCCCACTCCTATTTACAGTTCTGAAACTGACATCTGTAATTGACTTCAAATCTTGGTTACAGGCTGGTTCTGGAATCATAAGTAGGGCTGGGGAAGCTGACATTGGCAGGTAACTAATATTGGATTGTTCCTCACCACCACCAGTTGGGCTTGCTGCCAAACTCCAGGAATAGGAGAGTTGGCTTTTTCCATGGCATTTGAACCTGCCCATAGTATCCTGTGTGCTATGGCTGACTGTTTGCATTTGATTTTTGGTTTTGTCTTATTCTTTATGCCTTTTTTTTAACAAGCTCTAAGGCCAATGAAGGATGTGTTACTATCCCATCTGTATTTCATATCTGTATGATAAAGGCACACAGAGAGGCAGTATTGATGTCTGTTGCACAATTAAGGAAACCAGTCTGTTGAAGACAGTGCGGGCACCACAAATGTTTGCTTATGATGAATCAGTTTTTCTTACCTATGTGCGTGCGTGCATGTGAAATTTAAAATGGAAGTAGCCTGAACACACTTCAAGTCTGTGGTGATACATTACAAGCTGTATCATTGGGGATGTTTGTTGTATGTATTGGGGCGGGGGGGGGATAAGTAAATAAAAAGTGTTTTAATGGTGGTGGCAATGTTGCTAGCAGCAGGAGTTAATGGACAGAAATGTGCAAGATGCTGATGGAGACAGATGGAGGCAGAGATTCCCCTGTTACCCCCAACAAAAGATACATTTTGTGAGTAGGTATGGGTCTGAGAACTCAGTTGGCACAATTTCTGGAATTTTTCTACTGATTATCAGTGGGGTGCAGTTTTACAGAAAATAGGTACAGATTTCAATCCAGCCTCATGCTCTTGTTACTAGTGTCTGTGGCCACTGAAGCCTCTACACAAGCCTGTTGAATATATAGCTATCAAAACATATACTTTTCAAATGGAAGGGGATAATAATAGGAGCGGGAGCATTCATTCATTCATTCAATATACCGCCTGACTCCAGAGGCTCCAGGCAGTTCACAAAAACAAGCACAAACAAGAACAGCTATTAAAACAATAATTAAAAATCTCATAACAAATGACAGCAATTAAAAAGAACTAAACAGCAATTATTTTAAAATATATATATTCAAAAATTACAGCAATTAAAATATCTAAACAATTAAAAATTTAAAACTCAGAAATTACTAAAAGCCTGGCTTAAAAAAAATGTGTCTTTAAGGGCTCTTTTGAAGGCTGGTAAAGATGTTAAACCACAAATGTCTATAGGGTGTGCATGAGTAACTCCGTCTTGCTTGGATTCCACTTCAATACAATAGCTCTTGTTTCAGAGAGCAACTATCTCCGAGCGACACCATCTAAAACCTTCCAGAGAGATAGGAACAAAATCACTGCAAAGTAGTGCCCCCTATTCACAAATCCCCCAAGCGATTCAGAAGGATACCATGGTTGATAGTATCAAAAGCTGCAGAAATGTCCAAAAGAACCAACATAGTCACACTCTCTCTGTCCATTCCTCAGTAGAGATCATCCATCAGGCTGACCAAGGCTGTCTCCACCCCATAGCCTGCCCTAAAGTCAGTTTGAAATGGATCTATATGATCAGTACCATTCCCTGGAGTTGATCAGCCACCACCCTCTCACCCCCTATGAGGTGGAGACCAACGCTGTCTCCACCCCATAGCTTGCCCTAAAGTCAGTTTGAAATGGATCTATATAATCAGAATCATTCAAAACTGCCTGGAGTTGATCAGCCACCACCCTCTCAATTACTTTGCCCACCTGGCCTATAATTATCCATCACTGAGGGCTCTAAGGCAGGCTTCTTAAGCAAAAGTCTCACAATTGCCTCCTTCAAACATGGAGGCATCTGGCCCTCCCTCAGTGAGGCATTTATGATGTCAACTAGGCCATCTCTAACAACCTCCCTGCTAGATGTTATAAGCCACAGTGGACATGGATCCAAAGGACAAGTGGTAGGCCGAACGCATCCAAAGAGTTTGTCCACATCCTCAGGAATCACAAATTGAAACTGATCCATTCTAACTGAACCAGAGGAAATGCTGGACACCGATGTAGTTGACCCTGCCATAACTGTGGAGTCCAGGTTGAATCAAATGCAAGATATTTTATCTACAAAATAGTTATTAAAAGCATCACAGTGGGATAATGAAAAATCCAGATCTTTGTTCAGAAAAGAGGGAAACTGAGTCAATCCCCTCACAACTCTCAACATCTCTGCTGGATGTGAACTTGCGGATGCGATACATGCAGAATGGAATCGCTTCTTCGCTGCACGTATTGCCACAGAATAAGCCTTCAAATGGGCTTTGTACAGTGTCTTATTGGATTCAATTAGAGTCTTCCTCCACTTATGCTCTAGCCTTCTTTCATGCCACTTCAGCTCCCGTAGCTGTTCAGTATACCATGGAGCTCGTTTTGAAGCAGAATGGAGAAGGCACTTAGGGGCAATAGTGTTTACTGCCCTGGTAGGCTCCCTATCCAGGTCTCTGCCAACAGAATCTCCATCAACAGAATTCCAGGTCTCCATCAACAGAATCACCAGCAGAACCAACCCTAAAACCCTCCCAGGCATCTTGAAATCCTATAGGATCCAACAGCCTTCTTGGCCGAACCATCCTAATAGGTCTTGCACCAGTGAAGAGGTGGCTTGTGGCCCTGAAACCAACCTTAACCAGATGGTGGTCCGCCCATGACAATGCAGACACTCTAGGAGTCTCCACCTATGGAACACCAACCTGATCTGAGCAAAAGACTAAATCTAGAGTGTTAACAGCAGTGTGGGGGGGGGGGGCACAACCAATTGGGATAGGCCCATAGTTGTCATGGCCACTATGAACTCCCGAGCTGCACCAGACAAGCCCGCCCCAAAGTGAACAGTGAAGTCACCCAACACCAAAAACCTGGGCGACACCAACAGCAACTCTGCAACTATTTCCATTAACTCAGTTATTGGACAACAGGGTGCTCAGTACACTAACAGAATCCCCAATCTATCCCCAGGCCAAGATACATACACTCAATATGGTCCAATTGTCTCACAGGGATTCTGATAAGGGAGATGTTATTCCGATGGATCACTGCCACTCCACACACACACCCTCCCCTTTCCCCTATCCTGCTCCACCACTGAGTACCCAGTGGTGCTGAACCCATACTGGGCCACTAGCCTCCCACAACCAGGTCTCAGTTATACAAGCCAAGTTGGCTCCCTCATCCACGATCAAGTCATGGGTGATTTAGGTCTTGTTTTGGACTGACCAGGGATTGCAAAGGAGCAAGGTCAGGTTCTGAGGGTAGATGGAACTGCTCACTTCAGCCTGAGAGCTGACAGGACAGCTGGAAGGGGAAACACCTATTAAATTTCTAGTCTCCCTTCCCCTATAATGGCCTGCCGGCCTGCCAATACCAAATCTTCTATTCCCCAGCACTACTGTAATAGCTGCTCCAGAACTCCCAGAAGCACCCCCAATTACCCCACCCATATAAGAGCCCTGACACATAGCTGTAAATAGCCAGGCAATACAGAGAAGCTGGCATTATAAGGAAGGAGTAAAATAGGGTAAATAAAGTCCTCAGTCCCACTCCCAAAGGCTTGTCCCCTTTGGCGGCTGGCTTTGGTGGCCACCTACAGCTGGCTGGCTGGCTGGCCTGCCGGCAGCCTGTACTAGTAGCTGTGGCTCAAGCACAGCCTTCCTTCATTTAAGGGCCCAAGAGTTGGAAAAGCCCCGTCAGCTCTCACTCAGCCAACAGGGACAGAGTGGCTCACCTGTTCAATGTTAGAGCAATTAGAAAGGATCAGAAACCAGGGAATGAGAGGAGGAGGCCCGCGCAGAGCCTAGAGCCAGCCTGTTCACCCGCCTCCCACCACTCAACAAGGAGAGCGGGAGGGAGGGAGATGGAATGCACACAAACCTCTCAGCCTCTCCTGTAGTGCACACATTTGGATGGAAGTGTGTGGGCAGGGGTGTGGGAGTGGGAGGAAATGAGTGAAAGTCCCTGAAAAGGGAGTGCTAGCAAAGGCATTGGAAGGTGCGAAACAAATGCTTTAATTGGAGTAACACTATAAAGGTAGACTGGAGATCAGGAAGGGACACACATGAAAGGCTGCGGAGAAAAAAAGAATGCTGAGAAAAAGAATGCTGATTAAAAAGGAGCAGACAATTACAGAGCAGAAAGAGACTAAAGATAAAGAGCAAACCATCTGATTCTATTGAAGTCAGTGGGAAGCTTGCTATTTATTTTAATGGAAATTTGCTGGAATTTTCCCTCATCTTTTTCATCTAAATATGAATAACATAAACATATGGATGAAATGAAAGAGATAAAATAAACACAGAAGGACAAGAAACAACTAAGAAAGAAAGAAACCGAATTCCAGGACAATCCCTCCCACTTACCTGAGCTATGGGCAGAATTGGACAATGTACCTATTGCAACAATTGGTATCTGAGCCTTTGCTCTGAGGAAAAAGCCCCTTTCCCCTGCCATGAGCCCAATATGGATCCAGCACCTAGCACATTAGTAACTGGAGGGTTGAAGTTCGTTTCAGATCTCAGGTTCCCTGATGCCTATAAAGCCCTTAACGGCTTGGGTCCAGGGTTTTAAAGAGAGCACTTTCTCTGCCATGAACCCTGCTGCCTACTGAGATCATGTGGGAAGGTCCAGTTAAGTTGCCACCGGCTCATTTGGTGACATGGGACAGGGCTTCTCTGTGGCTGCCCCAGGGCTTTGGAATGTGCTGCCTGTTGGTATAAGAGCGTCTCCATCTCTGGCTGCCTTCAAAAAAATCCAGTAAGGCACACCTGTTTTCTCAGGCTTTTTAGCAATAGCAATAGCAATAGCACTTACATTTATATACCGCTCTATAGCCGGAGCTCTCTAAGCGGTTTACAATGATTTAGCATATTGCCCCCAACATTCTGGGTACTCATTTGACCGACCTCGGAAGGATGGAAGGCTGAGTCAACCTTGAGCCCTTGGTTAGGATCGAACTTGTAACCTTCTGGTTACAGGGCAGCAGTTTTACCACTGCACCACCAGGGGCTCATATGTTAAAACTATTTTAAACTGTTTTAATCGTTTTTGTGTTGTGTTTTTTGCTGTATTTTAAATGGTTGTACACGACTTCAAGATGTATATATTAGGTGGTTTTAAAATGTAATAAATAAAATAAATAGGATAGGATAGGATAGTGGGTTCCAACATCACAACCAATTTTGGCATATCCTGACTGTTTTATAGCTGCTTCCCTCATACACACAAGGAAATCTTATGATGATTTAACTAAAGGTTTATTCAGCAACAATTCCATTTTCTCCTTCTCTTTTCCCTCCCTTTTCCTTTCTGGCCCCTCGCCCACACTTCAACTCCCATAATCCCCTGCCCCAGTGGCCTTTGGTTGGGGATTATGGGAGTTGAAGTCCAATAACATCTGGGGACCCAACATTGAGAATCCCTGCTCTACAGGATCCCCCTTGGGACAATTATCCAAACAAACAAACTGCAAAAGATAACTGGGTAGGATACAACATTGAGCTACATAGGAAGTAGGCACTTATGCAGGGTTGAGAGGGTGAAGCATGTGCTTCCAAGGTTGAGGGAGATCATGCAAGCCTCAGGTTTACATGAAGACTGAACCCAGCAACCATTGTTCAGTTCCTTTCCATTATCCCAGATGATGGTTTCTGCTTAATTCAAATTTTATTGATTGATTGATTGATTAGTTGGTTGATTGATTGCATTTCTAGACCACCCCATCTAAAAGCTCTGGGTGGTGCACAACAACAACAAAAACATTAAAATATACACCATTTTAAAAAACACTGTTTAAAACAATATAAAAACAATTCTAAAACAACCCAGAGCCATTTAAAAACCAGTTAAAATACTTAAAAATGATTTTAAAACTTTGGAAGGCCGGGCCAAAAAAGTAAGTTTTTAGGGCTCTCTTAAAGGCCAACAATGAGCCTAAATTATGGGTATCTGCTGGGAGTGAATTCCATAGGCCAGGAGCAGCTACAGAGAAGGCCTGGTTCCAAGTTGCCACCAGACATACTAGTGATAACTGGAGACGGACCCCTCCAGATGACCTCAATGCGTGATGGGGATCATACAGAAGAAGGTGCTCTCTAAGGCAGCCTGGATCCAAGCCATTCATGGCTTTAAAGGTAATAACCAGCACTTTGTATTTTGCCCGTAAACATATCAGCAGCCAGTGCAACTGTTTTAAGACAGGTATAATATGCTCTCTCTGTGTTGCCGCAGAGACTAGTCTGACTGAGGCATTTTGAACCAACTGAAGTTTCTGAACTACCTACAAAGGCAAATATGTACTGTATACATTCCTATATCAACAGAATTGGAGCCAATAAAAGCATCACCTTGCTTATTTGATGAATTCTTATTCCTTGGGCCCAGCAACAATATTCTATACTGAAACACAGAGATTTCCAGCTGATTCAAGACATATGACATAAAGAACCCACCCACTATGTTAGTTTGCTTCTATTCCTATGAACTGAAAAATCAAAGCAGCACGTTAAGCCAACATAAAATATCATTTTTGATCTATATTAAAAATAAAACATAAGACCTCTCTGGTGCTAAAATTAATTCTTCTTTATTGGAAATGACAATACCTTGTGAAGTTTTTCTGTTTTTCTTCACAATACTGTATTTCAGCCAGCAGAAGCAGATAATATTGATTTTTGTGAAGCTTGAGATACACACAGTGGCAATGTAATTCTTCTGGTTTCCGCAGTATCTTTTGTTCAGTGTGGGTTGCAGAAAGGCACACCTTTGGAAGCATGTATTGATTGATACTCTCTTTGTTACCCCTACTAATTACCAATCTAAAACTCAACAGGAGATGTGAAAATACCCATTGGGGTCTAAATGGATCCATGGTGGCTGGATCACAGTTAATGCTGGTTTGGTAATTGCCTCTCTTTAGTGCTCTTAGAAGACACATTTATAGTGCTGAAACCCCTCTTTAAGATAGCTGAGTAATTGCCTCCATTTGGCATACAGCTACTTAATTTTTAACAGATGTAACAAAATGCCCAGAATAGAAAACAATTGTTGTCCATTCTAAACTAAATGGACCAGTTGTGTTTGTGTGTGTGCAGAAGAGAGAGAGAAAATGGGCAATTTGGACAATTGCTCTGAGATGCAAATGGCTTTTGTCACTGCCAAATGGAGAGGCACTTGAGCTGTGATTGATATATATTATAAAATGTATCTACTGTCAGAAGACTGTTCTGGCAATAGCTTTGACACTGTGAATCTTCAACTTGCAGTGAGAAAGTGTTGATTTATTGTCCTATTATGTTCTCCTGGCTGACAGCAGAGAGATTAAGACAGTGATATTTAATATAATAATAAAACTAAGTTTCCCCAATATATTCTAAGGTATAATGCATGCTGGTGATAGAATCAGTCATTAGTTTCCAGTAGGGACAAAATGCAAAATGAAAACTGAACATGGATATGTTTTTATCATTTACTTGGAAAGCCAAAAAGCAGGTTGTTTCTATTGTCAGAAAGGAACCATTTATCTGGCTAACATGGTCCCTTGGTATATCGAATAACTGGAGCACAAATGGAGAAAGACTCAACTTGAATCTGACAGATTATAACATAGAGCACATTTGAAGTTCTATGCTCAGGCAATACATGTAGCAAATAAGAGATTATTTTCTGCCCATATTGCATCCACAAAATTACATCCAGCGGAGTTGTTCAGGGTTGTGAGAGGGCTAGTACGTGCCCTTCCTCACTTGAATAAGAATTTGGAACCATCAATTACCCGCTGTGACACTTTAATGAGTTCTTTGTGGATAATCTCTCATATTCAGGCCCACAATTACTGCAGTGTCTGATGCGGAGGTGTCCAGCAACTCCTCTCATGTAGTTAGACTGGATCAATTTCAGTCTGTGATTCCTGAGGATGTGGACAAGCTGCTTGGAACAGTGTGATCTATCACTGGTTTTCTTGTCCTTTGTCTGACATGGCTTAGACCATATGGCTGGGGAATCGTTGCAGAAGATCTGGTAGATATTATAAAAGCTTCTCCAAGGAAGGGCAGGATGCCTCCTTAAGAAAGCAATCATTAGACAACTTCTGAAGAAGCCTGCATTGGATTCTTGCACTGGATTAATTCTGCATTGGATTAAGCAACTATAGGCCTGTCTCCAACCTTCCGTGGGCAAGGTAATTGAGAGGACTGTGCTTCCCAGCTCCAGGCAGTCTTGGAGGAAACTGATTATCTAGACCCATGCCAAACTGGCTTTTGGGTGGGCTATGGGGTGGAGACTGCCTTGGTTGGCCTGATGTATGATCTCCAAAGGGAATTGACAGAGGGAGGCTGACTCTGTTAGGCCATTTGGACCTTTTGGTGGCTTTCGATACTGTCAACCAAAGTATGCTTCTGGAGCATCTGAGGGGATAGGGGGTGGGAGGCATTGATTTGCAGTGGCTCTGCTCCTACCTCTCAGGCAGATTCCAGAAGGTGTTCCTTGAAGACTGTTGCTCTTCAAAATCTGAACTTTTATATCATGTTCCTCAGGACTCCATACTGTCTCCAATGCTTTTTAACATCTACATGAAACCACATCAGGAAATTTGGTGCAGGATATTATCAGTATGCTGATGACACCCAAATCTATTTCTCCATGTCAACATCATCAGGAGAAGACATAAATGCCTGCCTGGAGGCAGTGATGGGCTGGATGAGAGGTAAACTGAGACTGAATCTAGATAAGATGGAGGTACTTATTGTGCAGGGTTGGAACTCGGGATATGATTTTGATCTGCCAGTTCTGGATGGGGTAACACTTTCCCAGAAGGAACAGGTACGCAGTCTGGGGTGCTTATGGATCCAAACCTTTCCCTGCTTTCCCAGGTTGAGGCAGTGGCCAGTGGAGCTTTCTATCAGCATCAGCTTATGCACCAGCTGCATCCATTTCTTGAGATAAATAATCTCAGAACAGTGGTACATCTGCTGGTAACCTCCAGACTTGACTACTGCAATGCACTCTATGTGAGGCTGCCTTTGTATGTAGTCTGTTAACTGCAATTGGTACAGAATGCAGCAGCCAGGTTGGTCTCTGTGTCATCTTGGAGAGACCATATTACTCCTATACTTGTAGTGAGTGACACATAGGGGCATCACAATGGTGTAGTTTGTAATGATGCCATCCACCCAAGATGGCAGACACATGAAAATTTAGGTGCGAGAGGCCTAACTGATTTGAACCAAAATTAGTCCAATTGTAGGGATAGTTAAAAGAAAGTAGGCAGATTCATTCTTAATAGAACAATTTGTTCTTCAGTGCAGTGTGGTCACTTCCATAGTGGTTCCACTGCTTGAAAAATGTAGTATTTATCTTCAGCTTTGATGTCAATGCAAGTTTACTTCCAAGTTAACAACCATAACATCAAACTGTGCATTTCCCTGAAATCAATAGAAAAATGGCTGACATCCTGACTAAATTTACAAGCATGTCCAACTTGTCCTTTTAATGTCAATGGACCTTTCGAGAGTCTGAATATCAGTCACTGTGATTAACCTTTACAGGATCATTTCCATTTCCTTTCAAGTGGTTGAAAATGTGTATGAGATGGGCATTGTGCAGAATAAGAAGGAAGGAGGGCAGTAAGGGGACCCAGTTTGCACAGTGCAAGCAGAACCCTGATGTGAATGGACAGCCATCTCTTGCAACCTGTGCCAACCTGACCCAATGGCTGTACTTGCCAGTACACGCTCCTACAGAGGTCTGTGTGAGCATAGCAGTGCTCACCTGTATAGTATGGCCCCACATTTCACAGATCTTCCCACAGGAATCCCTTAACACTGGCTACTGAATATGCAACATTGCACAGCTTATTGCTCCTGCTCACACTTCCTGCTTTCCATTCTTTCTATCACTAAGCAATTAAATTAGTGTAATCTTTGACCGCAAAGGAAATACATCAAGCATGTTTGAATAAATACTCAAGATTAATGGAAGAATTAAGAATTAGTTTTAAATTAAAGCTGGCCTGCTCCAGTTGGTTGTTCTCAGGTAATCTTTCATTGACTTTTGGAACACATGCTTCCAGGATTGGGCCATAGCTCAGTGACAGAGCATCTGCTCTGCGTGCAGAAGGTCCCAGGTTCAATCCCTGGCATCTCCAGGCAGCTCTGGGAAAGACTTCTGCCTGAAACCTTGGAGAGCTACTGATGGTATAGGTGCTGATATACCATCGGTATATCATTCTGATGGTTTTACTTGGTTATAAGGAAGCTTTCTGTGTTCCTATGGTTTCCACATATTGAAAGTAGAGAGGAGAGCTGGTCTTGTGGTAGCAAGCATGACTTTTCCCATTAGCTAAGCAGGGTCCACCCTGGTTGCATTTGAATGGGAGACCACATGTGAGCACTGTAAGATATTCTCCTCAGGGGATGGAACTGCTCTGGGAAGAGCAGACGATTTCAAGTTCCCTCCCTGGCTTCTCCATGATAGGGCTGAGAGAGATTCCTGCTGGCAACCTTGGAGAAGCCACTGCCAGTCTGTGTAGACAATACTGAGCTAGACAGACCAATGGCCTGACTCAGTATATGGCAGCTTCCTATGCTCTCGTGTTCCTAAAGAGCAAACTTCAATATATACTCAAAATATATTGAATATATACTCAAAATCTTCTTACAAATTATCCTTGTGCCTCCATGTCAGTGTGGGGTCAAAGACAGCCACTGAAGGGTAATTTGGAGCCTGAAGTTGGAACTGGGAAGGCCCAGCAGAGAACCAAGAGCAAAGAAACAGACCAAGAAACCTGTGAATCAGAGCTGAAGCCAGGATCACAGCCTGAGCAAGGAGACAAACAAGAACCAGAAACCAAGTCAAAAGTCAGAGCCAAAACCAGGGGTCAAGCCAAGCAAGAACCAAGACCAAGGATCCTTTGAAACTGCCTTTATATCCTTACTGTCCTCAGAGGATCCAGTGAACAGCCTGCATGGGTGGAGTCAGACCAGGGCCTGAGAAAGCCATGCCTTGGCAAGACTGGTGTAATTCAGCTTTCTGCCCCTTGGGACAGCAGTATGCAGACTTTCAGATTCGCAGCCTTAGCACAGCCAGCTCCTAACGTTCCATCACTGGCTTGTGCCAAATAAACCCAGATTCCCTATACAATTTGAAAATATGCAAGTTACTGATCCAAATTATACCCAGCCCCTTGTTGCTAATGAGGAGAGACATGGGCGGGGGGAGGGGATGAGAACGGCTGTGCTTACTAAACACTACTGGTATCGATTTGTTCTCTGTGTGAATGACTGTACTTAAAACTGTACTTTTCTTTTTTGCTTTGATGTCATGTGCTGTTAGGTTGTTGTATACAATGTGAGATCTTCAGCCTGCTTCTGTACATCAGCTCTGCTAGCGATCTCCATACTAGCTTTTTGTTTCCCGACCAAATGTTCTACTGATCTAAGCATCTGTGAAAATATTAACGCCAGCTGCTACTACTTGCTTCCAATTTGGAAAACTACTACCACTCTTTCAATCAGTGCATGCCATATGCCTGCTGTATTTGTATTCTTTCTTAGATAAAATGCAGGTACGAATGACATACACAAACACTGGCACACATGGGATGCGGGGCGGTCAGACATAACAAAAGCAGTTTTACAGTAAAAGTCGGGGGGGGCAGAAGAAAGCAATAAGTGCCTCCCAGCCCTATGCAGAACACAGGTGAATTCAAGCTCCAACCAGAAGAGGTGTTTACTGCTCTTACTCCAGCTGTACATTAGGTTTGTTCATATGGCCAGCCCTTTCTGGGTAGGAGAGGGTTAACCAGGGTACAGAGGATCATCTGGAGCTTCTCCTACTCAGCACCTGTCAAGCTGGGCTACCCAGACTTTATACCCTGTCCTGACCTTAGGTAGGACAGAAACATCTGCTGTCCTACCTGGCGCTGTAGTCATGTGGGTGTCCACTGCGGCTTTTGCAGCTCCTGGGGCCAACAACCAGAGTGTGCTGTGGCTTGCAAGGCCAGGGAGCGAGGCCCTTGTGCATTGGCATGGGCTGCCACTCTGCTACCTTTGCACTGCATTATGGGATACTAGAGAACTTCATCCTCCCTATCTCAGTTATGACAATCACCACTGCATTGGTCATCTGGGCATGTGATCAGCAGAGCCAACAGGAGCCTCCAATCATCTGGGAGAAGACAGGTAGGAGTCTGTCCCACCCCCACCCAGCCTACCCTTTCGGCCATGTGAATGACTTAGTGTGAACCAAATAAGGAAAGTATGATGCTTTGTTCAATAACCCATTGATTGCTAATGCAGTGGTTGCACTGGTGTCAGTGGACACTCATTAGAGATTTCCTGCAAATATTCGTGATGAGTGATGCTGCCCCTGCTGACTAGGCAGACCCCATTTAAAGGGCTTCTTTTTTGAGTTAAAAATCTTTTTTTAAACAAATCCCCAAAGGCTACCTGCTCCCACATTTTGCAGCATGGACACACTCTTCCAGCATTCATTTTTGGTGTTCTTTCAAGAAGCAAAGAGCAACAAGCTACCTCCTCCCTTGACTTCAACAAAGTTAACAATTTACAAAGGCCCTGATGTTTTATAGCTGTTTTGCTCAAACTCAAAAGCAATCTTGTGTTTCTCTAACTAAGCTTTATCCAGAAACAACTCCATATTCTACTCCCTTTTGCCTTCAGTTACTGGTTACAACACAACCCCCCCTTTATAACAACCACAAATTGAACTGATATAAAATTTAGTGACAAAGTCTTGAAATATGTTAGGTGGTCTCCTGTCACACACACTTCTCCTTGGTTATCTGGCACAGGTGCTGTTTGCTCTTCTGGTATCAAAGATTGTCCATAACTTCCATCAGCTGTGAGGTCAAACTGGAGACAAGATCAAAGTCCTCTCCAGTTCCTCTCTTGAGACGAGACTCCCCTCTTTTCTCATAGTATGCATGCTGGAAAGTTTTGTTCCATTTTCTTCCATCATCCAATATGACAGAATCTCCACAGATTTTGATTATTTGTTTTGGTCCAGAATATCGGGAGCATCCCTTCCTCACTTTATAAGACAGCCATACTTGAACAAAGAACCCCACCTGAAATGTCCGCTCTTTTGCACGCTATTTCTGATTCACATACAATTTTTTAATTTTTGTTGCTTTTCCCTTACCCAGTCACAAATCTCTGCATCCTCTGGGTGAGATGGCATAGAATGCCCTATCAATTGTTCCCATTGGGTACATTTGGTGGTAGCCTTGTGTCCTCTCAGTTGTTCAAAAGGTGATTTTCCTGTTGTAGAATTAGGAGTAGTTAGATAAGCAAATAGAGTTTCATGGATTGCCTCCTTCCAGGGTTCTTATTGCATAGTATCCTATAGTAATAGTAAATTTTCTTTCACTAATCTGTTCATTCTTTCCACTAAGCCATTCCCTTGAGGATGGTACAAGGTAATAGTGTTGTGTTTTATCCTACGAATATTGCTCCATTTCAGATACGGTAAGCTGTATCTCACTGCAGTCACTAGTTCTTTAGGAAGAACTTCTCTTGCAAAAAATGCAGCCTTGAACTGGATCACCTTATTTGTAGTAATGTCAGCAAATGAAACTTCTGGCCACATGGAACAGTAATCCACCGTCACTATAAAAAAAATCTTTGTTTTGTGGATTGGTTATCAAAAGGCCCCATTATATCCAAAACAAGTCCTTCCCAGGAATCATTGATTGGGATACTCTACTGGAGCCAAGGGGTGGTAAAAGTCTTCTGTGATTTGTCTGGTGCAGCACAATCTATACAGTGCCGGATTATATTTTCAATGTGCCTGTCCATACCTGGCCACCATAAAATGTTCTCTGATTTGCCTTTTAGTCAAGCTCATGCCCAGGTGATTTTCATGGACAATTTTGATCATGTTTGCTTGTAAGAAGGTGAGCACTACCAAATGATCAGTCCTCAGCACCAGCTCATTGAGAAGGGACAGCTCACTTCCTATGTGCATGCATGGTTGAAGATGTTCTAGTGCCCTGTTTTTGCATGGCCATCCATTAGTTATGTAAAGTTTAAGTTCAGTGAGCACTTGATCAACACTGAGGGCCACTTTCCACTCAGAAGACATGATCACTCCTTGAGTGGATGAAGCTATTTGCACAATTATTACTCCTTCATCCTTGACTCTTGTGATCTCCTCTTGGCTTGCAAGTGGAAGTTGATGATGTTGAGATAAACAGTCTGTAGTTTTATTCTGAAGACCTGGAAGATTTTCCACTTGGAAATCAAAGTCCATAAGCTTGGTGATCCATTTGAATCCTTCAGGTTCACTCAACTTGATCCCTGGGTAGTAAATAAAGCAGATAGGGTTTTATGGTCTGACTGTAAAGTGAATTTTCTGCCCCGCAAGTAAGTCCTGAAGTTAAAGGGCCCAGAAACATGTTAGATCTTCTTTTTCAATGACAGAACAGATCTTTTCTGAAGCAAAAAGCTCTCTGGAAGCAAAGGCAACTGTAGCTTCCCTGTCTCCTTTTTGCTAGGTCAAGACAGCATCCAAACAATATCCAGAAACATCAGTGGTTACAATAGTGTGTCTGTTGGTGTCAAAATAAGTGAAAGCCGGACCTTCAGCAATGGCTGATTTGAGTCTGAAAACTAGCCTTGCAGGATGCATCCCAGTTAAAGGCTACACATATTCTTTTAAAAAAGAAGACTCAATGGAGCAATTTTAGGAAAATTGTCTTACAAATTTAGAGTAACAATCAAAGAGTCCTAAAAATGATTGAAATGCATCCTTGTTGTGATGAATCAACAGCTTCTAAGACCTCAGCATGCTGTAGTCTTGAATGTTCCTCTCTAAGTGGTTGGTGCAATGCTATGGGTATGTTCCTCACTTTGTGTTGTACAGATATTTCATTTGCCTTCATCTGAATTTTATATCTGAAATGTATGGCAGTGCCAGGAGTGTCAGCAACAACATCCAAGAAATAAGCAATCATATCAGCATATGGATGCTTCATCTGTAATATGGATTCCATGCTATTTGGGTCTAACAATATCTGAAGATCTTTCTGTTGTTTCCAGCCCAATATTGAGATTCCTTTTTGTGATACATACACTTTCCTTCCTGCAGTACATCCTTTGCATTCCAGGAGAGCAGTGAAGTATACATTTATGGCAATAGGGGAACCTCCATATCCCCATGGGTGGAAGTCTGAAGGCTGCAGGTGCAGATCTGATGTAGTGGGAAGTTTTTTGTAAAGTAGATGGGAAATAATAGTGTATGGAGACCCAGACTCAGCCAGCATCTGCACTTCATGGACATTAGATTTTACTTGACAATGTGGAGAAGCAGGCTCTCTCATACTTAAAATGCTGTCAGGAAGTGGTTCATCAGTTTCATCCTTATCATAAAGTGAATCAGTATTGAAGTGCAATACAGACTTGCAAACCTTAGCAAAGTGTTCTCTTTTCTTGCAACTCTTGCAAGGAACCTTCCATGCAGGACTGTGAGCAAAATTGGCTTTGTGGGCAGAGTCTCCACATAGGTACAGTAGCATTGGTAGCTCTTCCTTTCTTGTGCTGCCACTTTCTGGGGCAGTTCCATATGAGAAGACTGGGATTGGAAGGATTCAGACTGAACAGCCTGTATTTCAAGAAGCTGGTTTGCGAGTAAAAAAGAGCGTGATTTGGCACATTGGAGACATTTTCCACCATACTAGCCATCTCTATAACTTTATCCAGGATAAGTTTCTACTCCAGCAGCAGCAGTTTGTTTTCATAACAATCTGGTCCCTGATCATTTTTATCAGTAAAGTTGGCAAACTCACAGGCTAAACTTACGGCACACAATACTATCACATATTGAGGCAGGTCTCACGATTAGTGAGACCCACTTTGAAAGGGTTTGCGGGGATTGCGGGCTAAGCCCACTCTCCCCGCAGACGATCAGCAAGCCCTGCCTGGGCAGCCGGATCGGCCGCCCACATGACTGCCGGCTCCGTCACGGAGCTGGCAGGGGCTTGGGATTTCGGGGGCCATGCGACCCCCGGAAGCTCCAGCATGCCTGCGCAAGTGCGCAGGGTATGCTGGAGAGACCCCTGAGCCGGGAGACTGCTTTTTAGCCTCCCGGTTGGGGTCTTCTCATGAGTTGCCGTGGCATGGAGCTGTGGCATGGAGCCGCGGCGTGGCAGCACATGATCCGTTAACCCCGGTTAGTGGAGTGCTCGCTCCACTAACCTGGGCTAAGGGGAGGGCTTCTCAAGCAGGTTAGCTGCTTGTAAACCACCGGGCTCGACTGCGAGCCCGGTGGTTTACACAAGCAGCAGAAATCGGGCTAGGCTCTCCAAGCCCGATTTTTGCTGGTTGTGAGAATAGCCTCATTGATTGATAGGTTCACCAGGCAGTTGGAGTTTAGAATAGAACTTGTAACATTCAGTAATCACATTCAAAATAGGGTTGAAATGATCATCTAAGGCCTGAAGCGAAGCTTCATAAGGGGTGGCATCCCCTTCCAAGTTGGTAGGGAAGAGCAAATGAGTATATATTATTTGGCCTTCAGGGCCCAGGCAGTGAAGCAATATAGCCTTCTGTTTTGCTGGAATAAATCAGGGGTCTTTATAGTGAGGAGATAATTGCAGAAATAGGACCTCCATTGTTTCCAGGGAAGAGCAGCTTCTCCTGGGGCAGACAAGAAAAAGGTGTTGGTGGGATCTGTGTCATGCTACTTTGGGCATCCAGTGACTTATAAAGTTCCTTCAGGAGTTGTGCAGTTCAGGAAGCTGGAGGAACAATCAGCAGCAGCAATAGTAGAATGCAGCAGTTCAGGAATTTAGGCCTACTAATGCAATGAAACGAAGATGAAGAAACCTCCACAAGCTTTACAGGCTCACAGGAATCACTGTTTCAGAATCTCATCACCAAATGTTTTATAGCTGCTTCCATCATAAACTCAAAGCAGAAACCCCTTCTGACTGCAGGGAGGCAGCTCTTCAGAACATTCGGATTCGGTCAGGAGAGCAGAGGGAGGGGTTGCGCCGAACCACAGGTCCAATGGACACACAGTTCCACATTACATAAGAACATAAGAACATAAGAAAAGCCCTGCTGGATCAGGCCCACGGCCCATCTAGTCCAGCATCCTGTTTCACACAGTGGCCCAGCAGATGCCACTGGAAGCCACAGACAGGAGTTGAGGGCGTGCCCTCTCTCCTGCCATTAATCCCCTGCAACTGATACTCAGAGGCACCCTGCCCTTGAGGCTGGAGGTGGCCCACAGCCCTCTGACTAGTAGCCATTGATAGACCTCTCCTCCATGAAGTCATCCAAACACCTCTTAAAGCCATCCAGGTTGTTGGCTGTCACCACATCCTGTGGCAGAGAGTTCCACAAGTGGATCATGCGTTGTGTGAAAAAGTACTTCCGTTTGTTGGTCCTAGACCTCCTGGCAATCAATTTCATGGAGTGACCCCTGGTTCTAGTGTTGTGTGAGAGGGTAAAGAATCTCTCTCTCTCCACTTTCTCCATGCCATGCATGATTTTATAGACCTCTATCATGTCTCCCCACAGACGTCTTTTTTCTAAATTAAAAAGCCCCAGGTGTTGTAGTCTTGCCTCATAAGAAAGGTGCTCTAGGCCCCTGATCATCTTGGTTGCCCTCTTCTGTACCTTCTCCAGTTCAACAATGCCCTTTTTAAGATGTGGTGACCAGAATTGTACGCAGTACTCCAAGTGTGGTCGCACCATAGTTTTGTATAGGGGCATTATAATGTTAGCCATTTTATTTTCAATCCCCTTTCTAATGATCCCTAGCATGGAATTTGCCTTTTTCACAGCTGCCGCACATTGAGTCGACACTTTCAATGAGCTGTCCACCACAACCCCAAGATCCCTCTCCTGGTCCGTCACTGACAGCTTGGATCCCATCAGCGTATACTTGATGTTGGGGTTTTTCGTCCCAATGTGCATCACTTTACACTTGCTAACATTGAACCGCATTTGCCATTTTGTTGCCCACTCCCCCAGTTTGGAGAGATCCTTTTGGAGCTGCTCACAATCCGTTTCGGATTTCACTACCCAGAAGAGTTTGGTATCATCTGCAAATTTGGCCACATCGCTGCTTACCCCTGCTTCTAGATCATTTATGAATAAATTAAAAAGCACCGGTCCCAGTAAAGATCCCTGGGGGACCCCACTTCTTACTTCCTTCCATTGTGAAAACTCTCCATTTATACCTACCCTCTGTTTCCTGTCTTTCAACCAGTTAGCAATCCACACATGTACTTGTCCCCTTATCCCATGACCGCTAAGTTTCCTCAGGAGTCTTTGATTAGGAACTTTGTCAAAAGCTTTTTGGAAGTCCAGGTAGACTATGTCAACTGGATCACCTTTATCCACATACTTGTTGACACTCTCAAAGAAGTCCAAAAGGTTGGTGAAGCAAGATTTACCTTTGCGGAAGCCATGCTGGCTCACTCCCAGCAGGGCCTGTTCTTCTAGGTGCTTTACAATTTTATCCTTGAGGATGCTTTCCATCAATTTGCCCGGAATGGACGTTAGGCTAACCGGCCTGTAATTTCCCGGATCGCCCCTGGATCCCTTTTTGAAAATCGGTGTTACATTTGCTACTCTCCAGTCCTCTGGTACAGAGCCCGATTTCAGGGATAAGTTAAATATTTTAGCAAGGAGGTTGGCAATTTCACATTTGAGTTCTTTGAGGACTCTTGGATGGATGCCATCCGGCCCTGGTGATTTGTTAGCTTTCAGTTTTTCCAGACAGTTTAGAACATAATCCCTTGTCACTTCTATCTGACTCAGCTCTCTAGCCTCCATCCCTAAAAAGCCTGGTTCAGGAACAGGCATATGCTCAGTATCCTCTGCCGTGAAGACAGAGGCAAAGAACTCATTCAGTTTCTCTGCAACCTACATATCCTCCTTAATAATCCCTTTCACTCCTTCATTGTCTAATGGCCCAACCGCCTCCCTGGCAGGTTTCCTGCTTCTGATGTACTTAAAGAAGTTTTTGTTATTCCCCTTGATACTTTTGGCTAAATGTTCCTCAAACTCTCTTTTTGCCTCCCTTATTGTCACCTTGCATTTCTTTTGCCAGAGTTTGTGTTCCTTTCTGTTCTCTTCATTTGGACAGGCCTTCAAATTTTGGAACAAAGTCTTCTTCCCTTTTATGGCTTCTTTGACGGTACCCGTTAGCCACGCTGGCATCCTCCTGGACTTAGTGGTACTTTTCCTCCTTTTGGGTATACAAACTGACTGGGCTTCTAGTATTGTGGTTTTGAGTAAATTCCATGCATTCTGGAGCGAAGTGACTCTCCTGATTTCCCCCCTCAGCTTTCTTTTCACCATACTGCTCATTTTGGAGAAGTTTCCTCTTCTGAAATTCAAAATGTCTGTGTTTGACATCCTTGGTGATTCTCTCCCCGCATGTATGCTGAATTTGGTGGCACTGTGGTCACTGTTCCCTAAAGGGTCAATGACACTGACATCACGCACCAGGTCCTGGGTGTCACTCAGAATTAGATCCAAGGTCGCCTTCTCTCTGGTCGGTTCCATGACCAACTGTTCTAGGGCACAGTCATTTAGCGTATCTAGAAATTTGACCTCTTTGTCCTGACTTGAATGTGAATTTACCCAGTCTATGTGTGGGTAGTTGAAATCACCCATAATTACAGCCCTGCCTCTCCTTGACACCTCCCTGATTTCCTCCTGCATCTCCCAGTCACTGTCGGCATTTTGATCCGGAGGGCGATAGCACGTCCCCAGTAGCACGTTTCCTTTCCGACCTTGTATAGTCACCCACAGGGTTTCTGTGGAGGACTCCAGTCCACCTAGGTTTTCTAGCTTGTTAGATTCTATCCCTTCTTTGACATACAGTGCTACCCCTCCTCCAAGGCGCCCCTCCCTGTCCTTTCTATAGAGTTTATACCCAGGGATAACAGTGTCCCACCAGTTCTCACTGTTCCACCATGTTTCTGTTATGCCGACTATGTCTATTTCTGCGTTAGCAACCAAGCACTCCAGCTCACCCATCTTGGCTTGGAGGCTTCTGGCATTGGCATACAAGCACCTATACACTGAATCTCTCCCCTGATGTATGCTATTCTTTTGACTCTTTGACCTGCTGGCACAGGCTCCCGTCTGCTCTTTATGCGGTTCTGCTCCGTCCCCTTCTGTTTTATTTGAATTCTTTGCAGCCTCACACTTTAAAGGATGGTTTTTGCCAAATGGGAAACTGCCCAGCTCCCATCGGCTGTTCCCCAGGTGTCATTTTAAAAGCTGTGCTGCAACCTTTTTGATTTTAAGCGCCAGCAGTCTGGTTCCATCTTGGTTCAAGTGCAGCCCGTCCCTTTTGTACAGGCCTTGCTTGCCCCAAAATGTGTCCCAGTGCCTAACAAATCTAAACCCCTCCTACCGGCACCAGCGTCTCATCCACACATTGAAACCCCTCAGCTCTGCCTGTCTCACTGTACTTGTGCGTGGAACAGGTAGCATTTCTGAGAATGCTACCTTGGGGGTCCTGGACTTCAAAATGCTACCTATCAGCCTAAATTTGGCTTCCAGGACCTCCCGACTGCATTTCCCCACATCATTGGTGCCGACGTGCACCACGACAGCTGTCTCCTCCCCAGCACTGCCTAGGAGCCTGTCTAGATGCTGTGTAATGTCCGCAACCTTCGCACCAGGCAGGCAAGTCACTGTGTGGTCAACACGTGGGTCACAAACCCATCTCTATATCCCCCTAATGATTGAATCACCCACTACAAGGAGGCCCCCACCCCCCAGAAGAGTATCCCCTGTGTGAGAGGATATGGGCTCATCATCCACGGAAGGGGTCCCTTCTAAAGGAGCATTTCCCTCTTCCTCAAACCGATGTCCTCCTCGCCCAAGACCTTCATTCTCCCTGACAGCAGAGGCGCTACTAGCCCTGGAGTGGGATGCCTCTATCACATCCCTGAAAGTCTCGTCCACATGCCTCTCTGTCTCTCTGAGCTTCTCCAGATCCGCCACCTTGGTCTCGAGGGAACGGATTTGTTCCCTGAGAGCCAGGAGCTCCTTGCACTGAGCACACACCCATGACTTCTGCCCATGGGGCAAATAGTCGTACATGTGGCACTCTGTGCAATACACTGGGAAGTGCCCCTTCCCCTGCTGACCTTCTATCTTCATACTGTTTTAGTTGGCTCTTTACAGTATTTAGGGAGCTTATTGTCCATTTATTAGATATTTTGTTAGGATAGGTCTCAGCTGTAATGGTCAGCTATTTAAGTGTCCAAACAGCCTTTCCCAAGAATATGAGGGATACGAGGGAGGGATATGTACTTACGTTCTCTTCTCCACCAGGCTCCTTGTGATCCTTGTGATCGCGGGGGCTTGTTCCAGGCTCCCCCGCACACTTCCCGCTAAACTCCTGCAAAACTCCTACATCCTGTTTGCTATCCCTGTTCGCTTACATGTGAATGTGACCAGAGATAGAGCTGGAATGATTTTTAGGCTTATTTATGTGGTGGAGCTAGTATTTATGTATCTTTCTTTAAATATACAAAACAGCAAAGAACATTAATTAAAAGTATCAGAGTTCACAGTATTAGAGTTGACCTGCTGCCCAACCCCTCCCCCCATTAAATTGCCTAAAATAAGCAACCACCATGCAGGGGTCATCCAAGAATTTCAGGCAGCTAGGCTAGAACACTATATGCCACTATTCCCAGTCACTGCATCTGCCTCCTTGCCCACTGTTGCTGTGCTGATGTCTCCACTACCCCCTGACCCCTGGAAGCAGCTTGGTGAGTTGGATTTGAAGAGGAGGAGGGAGGTGGAGAAGAAGAGGAAATGTGGAAGAGATAGGAGAGGAAATAGGGCAACTCCCTATCACTCTGCTCTCCCCTAGATGTCCTCTTCCACTCCATCCTTTTCAAATCCAGCACACTGCCTCCCTGATCATCTGCAACCTGAGGCAGCCCCCTCAGGTTCATCTCCCAATGAGGGCCAACCCTGATCCAGTCACTATCCATTGCAGAACCCACCACACATTGCTAACCACAGAAAAATGGAAGGAAGGGGAGAATTAAAAGAGAGGAAAGGATATAAAGGTAAAGAAAAGAGAGGGTGGAACCCAGTGGAGGGGGACAACCAAACTAGTGTTTTAAAGGAAAAGCCAGCCAATCTCTCAATATAACTCCAATTTATTTAACATTTCTAAAGAAGCAGACTATGTTTCTGTAGCATTATATTGTTCTGTTCTGTTAGCATATTCACAAAACTTTTCTCTAGACGTTACATATATAACGCTCAACTAGATATCCAAGGAGGTACGTTCAAAAGATTGGAGCCACTACTTCACAAATAAAAGTTCTTTCCAGAGTGTTGGCATAGCTTCCTCCTGGGGTTAATGCTTTTACATCTGCATGAATGGCTTTTAATTAAATGCACTCATAAACAGACTACCGAGACGACACATCTTGTTGCAAATACAATCTGTCAGCTCCCAGCAGCTGCAGCAGCCATCCTGTCACCTACCCCAAGCAGGGAATGTCTCAGCTCACTCTCAGTTGAAGATGACAGGTGACATGTTTAGCTCTTTGGGATTGGTGGAATGATCATTGATGCTAAAGGCTCATCTGTCCTGGTGCTTTGAATTACCATGAATTAATGGCTACTCAATATGTATTATACCATTTGGCACCTGCAAATGTGCACAGCAAGATTTGCCTTTGTACCCTCTGGAACAGCCCATTTATGCTATCCCTTTCTGCAATTAATAAATACACTGCGGGGGATGCAAATAAGGAGATGTTATTAAGGCTATCTCATTAAGGCTAGTGTTGTATCAGGAGGTGGCCTGTTCAATCAGTGTGTGTGTTATATCCAGGTACAGCCTAGTCTTCCACTTCTTTTCTTTTCATGGTCTAGGAGAAATATTACTGCAAGTGAGTGTTAAGAGCCCTACTCAGGAGCCATATAGAACCCTCTTAATAAAACCAATGAAGCTACCAACATTGGTATGGAGTTTGTATTCTATAAACAATATTCAGCAAAACACAGAATGGCAACTCCAAAAGAAGCATACATGAATCCTGCTCTAGTTTGGCTGTTTTCTATAGATGATGTGGCACACCTGTTCTCTATCCAATGTCGCTGAGGAACAGAGTGAGTATTAAGTATTCCTTTCAGTCACATGCTTTTTGTTTTTATTTTGGCGACTATTGTGAAGCCATTTTAAGACTGCCATGTTTCACAAAACAGAGTAGAAATGTAACAAATAGTCTCTAGGTGTGCCCGTAAATCCACAAGTATCCCAGGGGCTTAACCAGATTTATCATCAGTCTTGACAAAAAAATTATGTCAAGTACTTACATGAGTTTCAAGAGGAATATTCCTTCTATATTATGGTGAAGTTTTGAATTATAGCTGACAATCATAGCACAGAGCTTCAAGTTCTGGTCTTATTTGACAGAAACTGGTGAGGACTGTAATATATTTAAATAGAATCTATGATTTTCCTCCTAGACTTTCCTTCCAAAGGGTGAATTCTTTCTATTTATTCATACCCACTTCTGCAAAGAGGAAACCACTATACTAGTGAGTGGGTGAAAGTAGATATGGGTTTTTAAAACACATTGCTTTGAGTTGCACAATCTTATCTGAAGAAGAAAATGGACAGCAACTAGAAATGAAGGATTTTACAATGCGAGAGTCTGGAATTCTGTCCCACCTGGAATTCAGGCCTTGCTCATAATGAGACTTTCCTCTCATTATGAAGTTTTTCCCTACTGCTAGCCAGTCCTCCCTTCCAGATCCAGACAAACGTTCCAATTGAGTAACGGGGTCCAAATCTGGGCTCAGAATCAACTAAGCTATTTCTCATTTGTGGGGGTGGGGGAGGGGAATAACACAATTTGCCAAGCACAATTCCAAATCAAGCAGGGAAGGGGAGTTTGCCTATTACAAATCTTTAAATAAACTAGGTTTTAAAAGATATATCCATTTACCATAGCCAGTGGTACACCTAGATAAAGCCACCTTATGGCGCAGCAGAGAAATGACTTGATAGCAAGCCAGAGGTTGCCTGTTCAAATCCCTGCTGGTATGTCTCCCAGACTATGGGAAATACCTATATTGGGCAGCTGTGAATATAGGAAGATGCTGAAAGGCATCATCTCATACTATGTAGGAGGAGGCAATGGTAAACCCCTCCCCCTCCCCCACTGCAAGTTAAGCATCATCACCTAAAGGCCTTTGGAGGCTGAGCTAGCTGCAAGTTAAGCATCATCCCCCTTCACACACCACACACACCATGACACATGCAGTATTGAGGGCACATACAGCAACTACTGAACTCTCAAGAAAGTAATAATGTGAAACAAGTATATTTATGCAAATAGGAAACATTTCAACACAACTTAATGTGTTCATATCCCGATTATTTCTTTACCCACTCCCCCACTGTCTCTAAATCTGTCTCAATATTTAAGCAACTGAATTTACAAGAATGTAAAGATGTAAAAAAAAAAAAGTTGGGTTTGGGGGTGGGGTGGGGTAAAACTTGGGATATTTGTTGCTTTTTAATGCAACTTGGGGGACCTACCATTCAGAAGTTCAGCTGCTTTGCTTTTCTCTTGCAGTGTTGCAATAAATGTGACTGAACAAAAGATTGGTTTAAAAAAAAAACTATGAAGAAGATACTTCCCATTGACCGGCACACACCATATTTTGCATTGAGAGGAGTCCTGGCATTTATTTAGGTGAACGCATACTCTTCCTGCTCTCTGCCCACCGATCTCCTGCTGTCCACTCCCAGACCTGTGGAGGCTGGGGGCTACTCTGAGGGCAGCTGGCCAGCCTGTGTTGGGCACATGTACCCCAACCTTAGACTCAGAGGTACCAACTCAGAAGCATGTGGAACTGAGGCCTGTGTCTGATTTAATTTATATTAAGAAATGAATTAACCCTGGACTCAGGGTGAACTGACACCCAGACCTCATGAGAAAGAGGCGATCCAGCATTGTATTGTGAAATGGGTACTCAAGGAAGCACAAAAGCCAGGCCAAAACAATCCAAATGCTAAAATGTGACTCACTATTAGATAATGTCTGTGGAAGAGGCCAGAGGCTGATCTCCCCTCTCCTGTTGCAAGAAGTCCATGTTAATCTCTGTCAATGATTGCTCTGCTATACTCAATTGCTCTCTATAGAAATTCAACATAGGTAAATGCACACAAAGAAAACACCTATAGACTTTAATACTTACTTTACTAACACCTTTACACCTTTTGGGATCAGGCTAGCAAATCTGGGACAAGAGAAGATGCCCATTTGCAGCTCAGAGATGCAGATTTGCCTGGGGCAAGGCCCCCTACTCAAGATAGCAGCTAACAGACAGGAGTTATGCAGTTGCTTCAGATCAGAGCTCAGAGCTCCATGGCTGGGGAGCCTGGACTTCTCACTGCGCAGTGGAAGTCACAGCCTCTGAGCATGGGCAGAGTTGCTACTTAGCCCCGCGGCTGGGCAGCAAACTCTGGGAAAGTGTGTGAGCAGATCTTGCTGTAGGCACAAGAATGCTCACTCTCTGTCTCAAAAAGTCTCATTCTTATAGTGATTTTCTCTTTGATTCTTGAATAGAATCTATTCAAAGATCTCCTCTTTTCCTGTGTGTCCAAAAGGTGATAACTTGCTGCTACCTTCTGAACAAAATCTTAATTATTCAGGATATCAGCTAGTCCAGCGATATCTCTGGGTCTCATCATCTGTAAACTCTGTGCGCTTCAGGAAGGGTGGGAGGGGGACATTGCCCACAGCAAATCTGCATATTTGAATCCTTGCCAGTCAAAAAGGTGTTAAGAAGTCAAGAATTAGTAAGGGGATTCAGGATATTCTGTGTGAGACAGCAATTACATATGTACCTTTATCCAGTGTTTTTCTTGTAATTGAAAACAAGATAATATTTACATGTGTGGGACATTCAAGACAGTTTGGCTAGGACAAAATCATCAGTGAGAGAATACTTAAAGCCTACAAGTATTTTCTCAATATCCATTTGGTTATATTGAACTTCCATGGAGAACAAATACAAGCATTTAACACTGACTTCTTGTAGCAGGAAAGGGGGGAGGGAATCAGCCCCCTGGCAGACTCTTCCATAGACATAGTGAGTCAGATGCATTTTGCATATGGATTGTAGCATTCAGCATTCAGGCCTGGCTATTGTGTTCTCTTGCATATCCCATTTTAACAATACAATGCCAGGTTCCTCCTCTCTTCGCAGGGCAGGGAACAGTATGCCAGAGTTCAGGTTTCATTTCATTTCTTGATATAAAAATTGAGTCAGACACAGGCCTATATTTCTGAGTTGGTACCTTTGGTTCTGATGGGTTATGACCGTTCACAACAACAAGCAAGCCATTCCCCGTACCTGCTCAGTGTGACTTGCGAGTGTCACAAGCATGTTGTTTAGAAGTGTGTCCCAGTGGGTATCCTGAAGACAGTTTGAGGGGTGGAGTGGTGAAGTAAAAGGGAGGGAAAAGAGAAGGAGAAAATGGAGTTGTTTCTGAATAAACTCTTAGATCTCCATAATATTAATTTGTGTTTGTGAGGGAAGCACAAGCACACTATAAACACACATGTGCCAGGAGCATGTGCTCCCCAGGAACCTCTGGTTCTCTCCCACATACTTGCTGACCATTGTGTGTACAATGGCTCAAAATGTACAACCTTGCCCTGCCCACATGCAATTAAGGACATGCAGGAACATGTCCTGCTCCCCTTCCTGGGGGAACCTAATACCATTAATGGAGTGTTTAGATTGCACTCAGACAAACTCTCCCCCATGCTTAAATCTGGAGCAGCACATCAGGAGGAGGAATGGGATCTGCTCATTCACATCCCTAACCATGTGTGGACAGGGCCAGCTCAGACCTACTGTCCCAGCTAGTCAAATGTTACAAGGAAGAACTTGATTCTTGGTTCATGGCTGACTTCCATTCTAAGCGATGAAGCACCTAGTACCTCAGAAAGGGATGTCTGTCTATTTTGATCACTTTATTTACATGCCACCTTTCTTCTGTGAAACTCAAAGTTCTATAAATAAGGTTCCTAGACACATTTTCATCCAGGCACCGACCAGACCCAGACTTATTTAACGTCAACAAGATTTCTGCAACATATGCAGCCAGACCATGGCCTAGGACGTACCTGTGGTAGTTGTATATAACTCATATCTTTTGAAACTAGCTTTCCTCTGTCTCTTTAGTCCTCCGTCCCATCCTCTGCAGAAAACATTCCTCATTAAACATATATTTGGAAATGTATCTACCAGCATTCTCCACTTCTGGGTGCTTTCTTTTTCAGCTATGGTATGACTGTATACCAGCCAGCCCTCTCTAGCTCTCTGTGTATTGTCTTCTGAGGCCAGAAAGCCCTCATTATTTTTCTCAGCTGGTTGTTTATACAGTAGATCTCTCTAACTTGCAGATGCTCTTAGATATCATCCTTCAGCACACAACTTTGTAGAGCAACTTTCTATTTTGTCTTGCTACAAAATGAATCCTGTCTTCACAATAACCTTGGTTTGCTTTAAAAAAGTTTGGAAGTACTAGAAATATTCAACATTAATACTTATATTTATTTGTAAGTGGAAAGGTAGTTATTTTAAGATCTGAAATGGTTTATCTGAGTTACACAGAAGCCTGTAAAAAGGACACTAGCAAGAGTAGGAATAATATGAAGTAAATATTCTAGAGGACTGGGGATAAGCAGAAACTGAAGGTTTTAGGCTGTGTCTTAAAGCAATTGATGCTGAAACTAAGCAAGTCTGGTCTGGTTCTAATCAATGCCTGGATGGAGTACACGCAGTTTTTCTGATTCCAGAAAAACTAGTTTGGGGAAGCAAAGGGATGGGAAAGACCATTACCAGAGGAACAAGGATGTTGCAATAAACATTAAGGATATTTACACTACCAATGTGGCGTTGGGAAGGCTGTGCAAAACGTACCTTCCCCCAGACGAGCATCCCATGTCGGTGCTCCCACATGATCCACGTTACTGCAAACATCATCCTGGCCTACATGTATACCACAGTGCACTGGTTGACAAGCATGGTGCATTGGTGGATACCCCCATGAGACAGGCACTTTAGGCACCCATCTCTGTGTGCGCTCGGGCTGTAAGCAGCCCAAGCGTGCACACAATCCCGGGTTACAGGCAAGATTCATAGGGGGGGCATCCTGATTTGTAGTGTAGTCCCATTTCCACTCTGCTACAGCTATGTGCACTTCAGTCAGTCATGGAAAAACTAAAGGAAATAATGACGAGCAATATTGTGGATTATTAGGGATGTGCACAAATTGTTTTGGTGAAGTGGGCAGCGGTACCTTTAAACATGACTAAAGCTGATCTTTACCTGCTTCTCCGCTACTCCACCGCATTTCCTGGTGTGGCACTGTGCCACTCAGAAGTCTGCACACGGCTACATCCATGTGCGTCCTATGTGGCACAACAGTGGGATGTACATGGTGTATGTGGACTGCATGGTGTTGCTAACCCCGCACATGGCTGTTGTGCACAGGCTGCTGGGTGCAGTGCCCCAGCCATGCGTGGACTTATGAGCAGCGCAGCACTGTGCCAGGAAATGTGGCAGGGCGACAGAGGAGCAGGTACGGACCGGTCTTACTTGTGCTTAAAGGCTTTACTTGTGCTTAAATAATATAAACAAATAATCCATAGGGATGTGCACGAATTGATTCAACGTTCCCAGTAGGGACACACCTCACCCAAACAATTCGGTGAGCCTCACCAAAGTGATTGGGTGTGTCCCTGCTGGGAACATCGAATCAATTTGTGCACATCCCTATGGATTATTTGTTTATATTATTTCTGTTACAAATATTGTTTTGCTAATTTTCTCTATATTGTTAACTGGCTTTGGAATTTTAGCAGATGGAAAGGCATGGGTATAATTTTAAATATATAAATAAAATAATAAATAAGCATTCTGTCAGATAGCTAGAGTGGCTTATTTGGGAGAATGATAGATTCTCATCTATCTCACCCACTAGTCTTCCTCAAAGTCCTCTGCTGGCTTGTATCCCAGACTGTGCTCTCATAAGCAAAACCTTTACTATCACAGTCACACAGATTTCAGCTTCCAGCTTCACCTCCATTGCTCTTTTATTTAAGATGTTTGTCATTTTCCAAAGCATTTCAGAACTTACTGGTAGGTTTTACAATATGTTGAAAAACCACCCTTTGAAAGTCATTAGACAGTTAAATTATTTATGGCTGCACTTACACCTTCCACTTATAAAAGGATTCCTCATTAGAAAAGGCAAGATGGAAAAGTACATTATTTATAGATACTTAATCTATTGTTCTCAAAAGAATAGTTAGCATTAAATAAGAGTTTTATTAGATTCCTTGAATTAATATAGATTAATATACCGCCCTAGTGTATCAAACCAAGGTTAATTAAGCTTATACTTGATATCAAATGTTGGTCAGAGTAGAACTTGATTATCTATTTTGGTTGTATGGCACGCAACAGAGATATTTAATAGCAAAGTCAACAGAAAATTTTATAGCATCCAATTCACTATTGAGAAGTGTTATGTAGAGATGGACAACTTCCTCGAGTTGTGTAAGATTGGCTCAGAAATCACCTATCGTTTCTCCGCCAGTCTCTAATCTCCCAAATGCCTCCACCTTCCCCTTAGAGCAGACTTAATAGGACAGTGGTAGCAGCCCAGTAAGTCCTAATTTAAAAAGAAGCTGCGAGTAGGATTGGAGGATCAGAGAATAGGTTTGCTGGACTTTGTGATCAGGCTGGGTGGATGAGCGGGACTCAGGCATCCTAGGAAAACAGTAGAGCTGTGGGAAAAATGATTGCAGTCAGATTTTACAGAATCCATGTAGGAAAATATCTTCCCAATCAACTATGCACAGTTACAACTTAAGATTTTAGCATTCTATTTCATGTTGAAGCTTCATAAAATGTTGAGTGTTATTTGGATAAATAATGGATGTTCCATCAGGTTTTTAATTAAAACACGCCAGTAAATTGTTTGGAACATGTACTAGGCAACTACAGCCACTTTCTTGCTATCCCTCCTGTCCTCATACCCAGTATGAGGCCTTGGTCCACACTGTGTTCTCCTTTGCTCTACCTGTCTTCATGTTCCCACCACCATTTTAACCTAATTCCTGCTTTTCAAACTGCTACGTTTGTTCCACTTTATTCAGCCACTCTGCAGTATATTTTGGATAATCTACCTAGCACTTCTGTAAACTCCTGCACTTTTGGCACATAGTCCCTTGAAGTGCTGCAATATTCCATAAGAACACCTATTGTTTTCATGTCCTGTCTCCTCTGTCCTTTTTCCTTTAAAAAAAAACATTCTTTTTTATAAATTTTCAGAACACACACATAAAGAAACAAAAACCACTCCCTCCTCCCAGCTACCTTCCACCCCTATTACTCACACTTTGTGGGTGGAATTTCCAGGATAGTTAATATACACTTACTTGTTTTCCTTCACACACACCTTCTTTAATTTCAGTTACTACACTTTACTTCTTGGCCACCTTGTCTCTGAGATTCATGTCCCTTAACTTCTCTACCCCAAGACAGGTTTGATCCAAGCCAAACTAACTACCTCCCCTTTCCTAATAGAAGCTTGATTTAAAATATTCTTTGTTTTCTAAGTAGTTGGAATGTGTTGGAAGTGAAGGACTCTGTGCTGGCTCATGCCTCAGTGACAGAGGGGGAGAGACTAGTGAGTCAGAGGCTAGAGAGGTCAAGACATTGGTCATCCCTTCTCTACTGCTCTGACACTATCCCTTTGATATGTAGATTGCTACTCGCAGGGACTTCCTTCCTTCCTGTCGCTTCCTCTTCCCTTTCTTCTCCCTTGCAACACACAAGCTCCTCTCTCCCTGCATCATGTGTGCAGAGATGCTGAAACCATCCCTCTGCATCCAGCTAGCTAGCTAGATTAGAGATCCTATCTCTCCACTTTACTATCTAGAATGGAGTTCACCAATAAAGACTCCTTATACTGAATTGAAACTATGAACTGGCTCCAAGTTTCACGCATGCCTAGGCAGACTCCGCAGTGTTGTGCCTCAGTGCACTCTGCTGTAATAGAAGGATAGCAATTACCAGAGAGAATTCCCAACATAATGGTCATGGATGATCATGTTTTGTGCCATCACACCAGTTCAGCCAATCAGTGTCCAAAACTTTGTTGCCAGAAGTAAAATACAAAGTTCTGAATAACCTTTCTATGTGTTCACTGGGGAAACCATAGCATTATGCTTGTTATAATTCTCTTCAGTTAATGTAATTTAGATTCTTGCCAATGACTTCTATGACCTTCAACACGAGATTATTAAAAACATCATGGAACTGATCATGAAGGAGTTATTATATGCTTTATTCCCTTATTTCAGATAAGGAAATGCACAGACAAATGAAGGAGAAAAAGACAATTGGCTCCACAACGGTGATGGAAAGCAGACACAATTAAAGAGAAGAGATGAATTGGTGGTGGAATGCACATCCATAAGTCTTCATTTCACATACAGTCACAGTTCCCATCATTACTCTTTTATATGAAAATGGTTCCCAAGGAATTATGTTTCACATTTCCGTTGTCATTTGAGTGGTAAATCTGAACAGGCACAGGCAACTGGTACCACCGCCTTCAAAGAATATTGGTTTCATTCATTAAAATTTTTACAGATAAGTATGGATATGAATTTTCACGATACACTTTTTATATGTAACAAGAAGTAAGCAATCTGTTGGTTGGTCAAAGCCTAACTAAAATGGAGTTGCATCTTTTTCTTTTTTACACTGGCTTACGATCTGGCTCATAATAAATCCTCACTTTGTACAACTATATTTCCCAACATTCCCTCCTCAAATTTGTCTCAAAATGCCCAAAGCATTTTCGATTAATGTTAACTAAAGCTTAGAAATACAAACATCAATAAACTGATTTTGTATTCAGAAAATTACTCCTGCTGTTAATTAAACCATTTTTAAAAGAAACTGATTAATGGAGGGGTTTCCCCCCCTCTTTCAATAAACCCTCATTAAATGTTCTATAAAATGCTTCAGAAAGTTCCGTACACAGCACTTTTGAAATTCTAGCCTATGGGGGGTCCTTCTATACAATCAAACCCACCTCCTATTCTTTAGGAAGTTCTAACCCATCATTAGCAAAACAATATCCTATTCCCACATTATGAGGGAGGGATAGCTATGCTGAAGGTTGCAATTAAAATGAACAAAACAGGTTTGGATAAATGCGCTTGAACTGGGTTTGTACAATGGAGGAACATACAGTTGGGAAAGGGATTGGACTTGTGGATATAATTAAGGGCCCCCTACTTTAATAAGTGAACTGTGAAATTTATTTGTAATCTGCTTCTTTGCATTGCACCTAAAAGGATGAAATTCAGGCTCTATCCATCCCCAGCAAAGCATCCTTCCAGGGGCTGTTGCTTGAGTCTATGTTTCTTTTTTCTTTTTTAGATTGTGAGCCCTTTGGGGACAGAGAGCCATTTTATTTATTTACTTATTCATTCATTCATTCATTCATTCATTGCTAACTATCTATCTGTGTAAACCATATAAATATTCATCATATTTGGATTCATATTCGGATTGTGGTGTGTTCTAAAGATCCTGGTATATTATAGTTCCAAATAGGAAATAAATTTGTTGGCAGAGCTAGCAGCACTGGTGTCATGTGACAGCGCTGCCTAGTGCCAGGAGCCTGCCTGAGTGGGGAAAGTGGAGAAGGTGAGGGAGGCACTCAGATGGACCAGCAGGCAGGTGAGCTGAGATGTTGCTCTGTGCAAACAAGACAGAGACACACACGCAGGCTCCGGCGGCCACACTGCTGCTCAAGAGGAAGAACCCAGCCCTCCTGTTCTTTCACAGGGATGCCTATCCTCTCCCCCCCCCCGCAACTTAGGGAGTAACTTCTATGTCCAATTCAGGGTTAGTGGCACTGCATAGGTTGGCTTAACAAGTAAAAAAATACAGACCTTCAAGAAAATATCTATATATTTAATTCTTGGTGGGCGGGTGGCCAGAGCGGCTGCGAACTGCAGGAAAGAAGATGGGGGCAGGGAAGAAGAAGGCGGCTGCAGGTGGCGGGGGGGGGAGAAGAAGATGAGCGGCAGGGAAGAATGCAGTGGGGGCAGGCAAGCAAAAAAGCAGCAGGGGTGGGGGGACTAGGGGTGCAGATGCTCTGTACCAGATCAGCTAGTTTGTACATAAAACAGAAACTAGCCTGTTTGAGTCCTGGACAGCAACACCACACGTAAAGTTGACTTAAGAAGATGCTAATGTTTGACCCTGTCCCTATCAAAGAAGCAATGGAACCAATTCCAGTGTAATTTAGCTCTAATCACATGGATCAAATAAAACCCAACTAAAATGGTGTCATTTATTCTACACCAAATATGATGCCTAATACATTCTACCAGATTGCAGAAGGATTATGTCATGGAGTCCAAGTGGAGCCTGTCGATCTCACAGTGAGCAAGCGGAGTTCACCACTTTCAACTGGAAGTTCCCCTTCCCCTCTGGAATTCACAGACTATACACAGGAGATGCTCACCTGGATTAAATCTGCACTCACCCAGCCCACCAATGAAGAAATTGATGCCACCTGGAATACAGCCTTTCACTATGCCATTAACTATCACTCCAGTGATGGCAGCTCTTTTGCACCATGAACTTTGAAGCCCTGAAATGCTTCCGCTTATACAGCCAGTTGCAGTACAGCCAGTCCCTTCTATATATGCCCCTCACCTCCAACAACCAATTATGGTGTCAACAATTCTCTCAGAAGAGCTGGAAAATCCAAGTAGCAAGCCAGTCCCTGTCACTGAATCTTATAAGAAGCTAACATTAAAGAAATCAATTAAAGTAGAACAGGGCATGGAATCCCCCAAGAATGACTACTGTCCTAAACAAATGTCTCCTCCCTTGATAACCTCATTGTCACCCATTCAAGCAATGCTTCAAGGGAGTCACTCTTCAGTTATCATTCAGCCTGGAAAGAGGCCTTTACCTGTGGAATCTCCTGACACACAAAGGAAGTGTAGAATACACAGATGTGATTGTGAAGGCTGCAACAAAGTTAGCACCAAAAGCTCCCACCTAAAACCTCACAGAAGTATACATACAGGTGAAAAACTTTACAAATGCACTTGGGAAGGTGGCCATTAGAAGTTTACTCGCTGTGATGAAGTAACACAGCATTTCCGGAAACATACTGGAGTCAAGCCATTCCAGTCTCCAGGAAATGAATTTCACTTTGAATGCAGCCAAATGTATTGGGCTGGAGAAAGAGTTTATTTCCTTGCCATTTATTCAAAGCTGTAATATATGTCTCCAAATCAGGAGTAAATTTACCCTTCCAAGGTTGTCTAGCAATCCTCTTGGTAAGTCCCCATCAGTGTTCTCTCTAATTTTTTTCATCTGTGTGCAGAATGAGTTTTTTTCTGGGTGGAAGTATTATGGCAGTTTGTGCACACATGCATTCAGAGTGGGGCCTTCTGGATTCATCCTGAGCGGGATCTAAAATCAACTGAGTGGACATCAAAAAACATGTGAGCGCAGGCATGTGTGCACGCCTTAGAAAGAACACTGGTCTCCATGCTTTAAAAAAATCATAATTATTCAAACAAAGATAAATTCCATATTTGGGGGATATAATAAAAAAGAACATGAACCTTTTTAACAACCAAATATCACTGTATAGTTGTATTAACAATCTTATTAATTTCCGAGCAAAATGACATAAGAGGGCAGGCTCAAACCATTTACGTATCCCTACCTCTAAATTGAATCTCCAGCATTTGGCAGTCTGCAGCCAACCTTACCCAAACATTCTCTGTGGTGTGCAATAAGTACAAAAGAAATGTTTCTTCTGCATAACATTCTCAGAGCTAAAGAAGCACATTTTACATTTCACTTCAGGGCCATCACCATAGAAAGGACAGGGCACTCAAGTTCACTATTCTAAAGTTCTCAGATATAATTAATATCAGTCTTTTCCATATCTTTAAATCTGTGATAGAGAAAAGTGACTGGCCTGGATTCATCCACGAAATGTTCCAAATCTAATAAGAGGGAAAGTGTTTCAGAAACAATTCCATCAGAAGCATCAATTCCATCTGGACTGAAGAGCCCTATTAACAGTTGTTTTTGCTGAATCAACTGCAAGTTAGCTGTTTCAGGTAATTCAAATCCAACCCTATAAATATCAATAGATTTTAAAACAAAGCCAGACATAATAAGCTGAGCCAACATATTAAGGCTATAGGAAGCCCATTGGAACCAAAAGATAGAATTTATGAGAAATCTTTAAACTGGGATTTTCCCACACCATAAGCATTTTGTGCACATAAGAGTGAAAAACCTGCCTGTGCCCCAAACTCTCCATATATATAATACAGCATTAAGCACAGGTAAAGAGACAGTTAGAAGAACAAACAATGAACCTAATATCTGCCACGATTTCAATGAGGCCATATCATAACTTGCACATTGTTGTCAAAGTGAGACTGAAACCTGAGTTTCACCATTCCATCCCACAACAGACCCTAAAATAGAAGACCAGTGATCAGCTTGAAAATGTGGGAAATTAAACCCACCCTCTCTAATGGGTAGTTGTGATTTACAAAGAGATCATTTGGAGGGACCCCTTGCCATAAAAACTCTGATTGTATATCTATTTAAAATACGAAGCAGGTATAAAAATGAGACGATCTCTCTCTCTCTCTCATGTATTGGCAATATATCCATCTGAACTAAATTAATTCTATCTCAAAGATTCTATCTCAAAGATTCAAAGGAATCTTAAACCATCTATTCAAATCATTTCTCATTTGCAAAGAAACCCTGATAATCTTAAGAACAGCCCTGCTGGATCAGGCGCAAGGCCCATCTAGTCCAACATCCTGTTTCACACAGTGGCCCACCAGATGCCTCTGGAGAGCCCACAGGGAAGAGGTATGTCCATGCCCTCTCTCCTGCTGTTGCTCCCCTGCAACTGGTATTGAGAGGCATCATGCCCCTGAGGCTGGTGATGGCCTACAGCCACCAAACTAGTAGCTATTAATAGACCTGTCCAACATGAATCTGTCTAAGCCCCTTTTAAAGCCATCCAAGGTGGTGTAACACCACATCCATGGCAAAGAATTCTATAGATTAATTATGCACTGGGTGAAAAAGTACTTCCTCTTGTCAGTCCTAAATTTCCCAACCTTCAGTTTCATGGAGTGACCCCTGGCTCTAGTGTTGTGAGAGAGGGAGAAAAATTTCTCCCTGTCTACCCTCTCCACTCCATGCCTAATTTTATAAACTGCGATCATGTCTCCCCTTAGTTGCCTCTTTTCCAAGGTAAAGAGCCACAGATGCTGTAGCCTAGCCTCATAAGGAAGGTGCTCCAGGCCCTTGATCATCTTGGTTGCCTTCTTCTGCACCTTTTCCAGTTCTACAATATCCTTCTTAAGATACGGTAATCAAAGCTGTACGCAGTACTCTAGGTATGGCTGCACCATAGATCTGTATAAAGGCATTATAATAATAGCATTTTTTTTATTTTCAGTCCCCTTCCTAATGATTCCTAGCATGGAATTAGCTTTTTTCATAGCTGCCGCACAATGAGACAACACTTTCAATGAGCTGTCCACCATGACCCCAAGATCTCTCTCCTGGTCAGTCACCAACAGCTCAAATCCCATCAGCGTATATGTGAAGTTGGTGTTTTTGCCCCCAGAGTCTTAAATAAACTGTGTGAGATACTTCCCTAGACTACCACTGGACACAGATAAACAAACATTTCCAGGCACCGCCTGAAGCCCCATGAAGGATCTGCAACGTCATTAAAGGTATCAACTCCAACTTATCCCAATTGATTCAATAGTCAGAACGCTTGCATGTCAAGGATAATGCTAGGCTAGGACGCTTTTCCATTGCAAACTCTTCAGCGGGTGTGTGTGTGTATGGAGGGAATGTTGCTAGTATGGAAGCATAAGCCATCATGTGAGCCCTCACCTGCAGCTTAAGACGTGGGAGAAATGGAAGTGCTATAATGAGGACATTATTATTATTATTATTATTATTATTATTATTATTATTATATTATTATTATTATTTATATCCCGCTCTTCCTCCAAGGAGCCCAGAGCAGTGCACTACATACTTGAGTTTCTCTTTCACAACAACCCTGTGAAGCAGGTTAGGCTGAGAGAGAAGTGACTGGCCCAGAGTCACCCAGCTAGTATCATGGCTGAATGGGGATTTGAACTCAGGTCTCCCCGGTCCTAGTCCAGCACTCTAACCTCTACACCACGCTGGCTCTCACATGTCAAGAAAGATGGAGGATGATGGTGTGAAGGCAACTGATGCAGGAGCCTCACTGAAGTTGAGCCTGGCTGGCTGGAAGACTGCTTGAGAAACCTATCACAGAGTTCCAGCACCAAAGAAAAGTGGGAGATAAATGTACAAAATACTCAGTCTTTTTATACCACACAAAGCATTTCAAAGAGATGCTGAAATCCTTTAAATAACCCTGCACTGTCAGTTGGTTTTATGATCCCCGTATTGTAGAGGGGGCCGGTGAGAGAGTGGCTTCTTGAGGCCTTTTCTTGAGGAAGGGTAAGATCTGCACCCAAGATGGCCTTTTCTTGGGGAATGGTAAGATCTGCACCCAAGGCTTTCTGATTCACAATCTCTTAGCAAAGATACTTTGCCATTTTCTCCTATAGCTGTCCTCTCACCCACATTCTTCATACAAGGGACTAAAAACTTGCCACAACACAGGAATAACAAGTTTTTCTAGTAAGAACTAATCAGCCTACATTCCTTCAATGTCTCTAAAACTGGACTAAATTTGGTTCAAATCGAGCTCCACAAGTTAGATCTCTTGCACTTCAAATGTTCATGTGTCCGCCATCTTGGATTGGGGTGGATAACATCGTTACAAACTACACCATTGAGGTGTCCCTGTGTGACACTCACTACAACTTTACCAAATTTGGTTCAAATCGGTTAGACAGTCCTCAAGTTAGTGCACTTGCACCTCAAAAGTTCACCCATTCACTATCTTGGATCAGGGTGGATGACATCATCACAAACTACACCACTGGGCCATCCTTATGTGTCTCTACAACTGTAGCAAATTTGGTTCAAATCGGTTAGGTGGTTCACAAATTATCCCACTTGTGCCTAAAACCTTTACGCATCCGCCATCTTGGATCAGGGTGGATGACATAATCACAAACTACACCATTGAGGTGTCCCTATGTGTCCCTATAACTGTACCTGATTTGGTTCATATTGGTCTAGGTGTTGCAAAGTTGATGGGGGGTGGGGGAGGCACACGGATGGACACACAAACAAACACACAGAATGCCCAGTGATCTCATCAGCCTACTGGAAACTAGGCTAAAAAGGTTAGAGATACAATGGGAAGAGGACCACCAGCTCCTCGATACTGCAAGACCCTGAGCTAATCCATCAGGTATTAACTCCCACGAATGTGATATGGGGATGCCAAAGAAGAAATCAGAAAACATGGCATGCTGGGCTCCCATTCAAACCCCAGAGAAACCTCTAATAGCCACGTAGATTTGAAAAGGACTCTGGGGATCCTGGGTCTGGTTTCCCCTTCTGAAAGTCCAGGTGAAGAAGACTGATGGTTTGATGTCTGTAGAGAGCCTGTGAAGATGGGTTGTCTACCGGATAGGGTGAACTGAGTTTTCTTTCACTCCAGCTAAGCTCTTAGTGGTGGTCTGCTCTGCCATCTTCTACCATGACATCATCAGTAGCCCCTTACAAAGTGGCTCAAGCAAGAGACAGACCCTTGCCCCGAGCCCAAGGAAATTACAATTTAAATGTTGCCAGGATGGGTGACCATGCATAACAGTGAGGAAAGGGGGAGGCAAACATCACTGAGAAGGAAGGCACATGCAGGTGCCTATATAGGCCTATTTGAAGTCTTCATTTCAGTTCAGAAAGAGTAATGGAGTCCCCTTTAACCATAACAGGCAGGGGCTTTTTCTGATTAAAAGACCCACAAAATCAGCCCCTGCCTGGGGCTGAGGCTTTTATAATAGCTTCATGCAATTGAAGATTTTCTGCAGTGGTGCTTGTATCGCATGTAAAGGGAGAAGCTAAAATGCTTAATGGACAAAGTTGGTCTGGAGAAGGCAGAAGAAGGGGAGAGAAGGCAAATAGCATCACATAGTGGTTCTGGGAGGGGGTTTCATAAGAAGGAGGGAAGAAGCAGGGGAGGGTACAAGTTCTGTAAGAGGACAGAAGACCTTTAGGCAGCTATGAATGGTAGAGTTGAAGGATTTCCCCTGCTAAAGCCGAAGTTGTTTCTTTTGATTGTGAACCTCTTGCTTGCAGTTTTCCCACAACTGCAACTGCAGATCTTCAAATTTGGAGATTTTGAATATCGAAGGGGAAAGGGGTTGGTAGTTTTTCTGCAATAATTCATTCAGGATAGAAGCTACATCAATGTTGAAAAAGGAAGATGAAGATTATTCAGTATCATTTTTGAATGGATTATAGCTCTTGTTAAATCCTAATCATGAAATTAAATTTAATGGGTTTTTGTTTTAACTGGTGCCCTGAATTGCACTGAGTATCCAAAGGAACCTGCTCCTAGTTGGGAGAGGCTTTCTATAGGCAGAATGCATGTAAGGAGGGTTTCTTCACCTGTTCTGGTTTAATTTCCTCCCTGGTTCCCCAGTGGCCTCTTGCCTTCCAGCTCAGGCTAGCTGCCTCTCACTCTGGATTCCAATTTGCACCATAACATTCTCTGGCCAGTTCTGCTCATCCACAGAATGAATAAAAGCAGCATTGCATCTGCTGCAGCTGGGCGATTTCGCCCAGCTCCACCAGCTCAGCCCAGGAGCACCAAGCCAAGCTACAGGTGAAACTCGAAAAATTAGAATATCGTGCAAAAGTTCATTAATTTCAGTAATGCAAATTAAAAGGTGAAACTGATATATGAGATAGACGCATTACATGCAAAGCGAGATAAGTCAAGCCTTAATTTGTTATAATTGTGATGATCATGGCGTACAGCTCATGAGTACCCCAAATCCACAATCCCAGAAAATTAGAATATTGTGAAAAGGTTCAACAGTCTAGGCTCCAGGTGTCCCACTCCAATCAGCTAATCAATCCATAACACCTGCAAAGGGTTCCTGAGCCTTTAAATGGTCTCTCAGTCTGGTTCATTAGGAATCACAATCATGGGAAAGACTGCTGACTTGACAGTTGTGCAGAAAACCATCATTGACACCCTCCATAAGGAGGGAAAGCCTCAAAAGGTAATTGCAAAAGAAGTTGGATGTTCCCAAAGTGCTGTATCAAAGCACATTAATAGAAAGTTATGTGGAAGGGAAAAGTGTGGAAGAAAAAGGTGCACAAGCAGCAGGGATGACCGCAGCCTGGAGAGGATTGTCAGGAAAAGGCCATTCAAAAGTGTTGGGGACTTTCACAAGGAGGACTGAGGCTGGAGTTAGTGCATCAAGAGCCACCACGCACAGACGGATCCTGGACATGGGCTTCAAATGTCGTATTCCTCTTGTCAAACCGCTCCTAAACAACAAACAACATCAGAAGCATCTTACCTGGGCTCAAGAAAAAAAGAACTGGTCTGTTGCTCAGTGGTCCAAAGTCCTCTTTTCTGATGAGAGCAACTTTTGCATCTCACTTGGAAACCAAGGACCCAGAGTCTGGAGGAAGAATGGAGAGGCACACAATGTAAGATGCTTGAAGTCCAGTGTGAAGTTTCCACAGTCTGTGTTGATTTGGGGAGCCATGTCATCTGCTGGTGTTGGTCCACTGTGCTTCATTAAGTCCATGGTCAACACAGCCGTCTATCAGGAGATTTTGGAGCACTTCATGCTTCCTTCCACAGACGAGCTGTATGGGGATGCTGACTTCATTTTCCAGCAGGACTTGGCACCTGCCCACACTGCCAAAAGTACCCAAACCTGGTTCAATGACCATGGGATTACTGTGCTTGATTGGCCAGCAAACTCGCCTGACCTGAACCCCATAGAGAATCTATGGGGCATTGCCAAGAGAAGGATGAGAAACATGAGACCAAACAATGCAGAAGAGCTGAAGGCCGCTATTAAAGCATCCTAGTCTTCCATAACACCTCAGCAATGCCACAGGCTGATAGCATCCATGCCACGCCGCATTGAGGCAGTAATTGCTGCAAAAGGGGCCCAAACCAAGTACTGAATACATATGCATGCTTATACTTTTCAGAGGTCCGATATTGTTCTATTTACAATCCTTGTTTTATTGGTTTCATGTAATATTCTAATTTTCTGGGATTGTGGATTTGGGGTTCTCATGAGCTGTACGCCATGATCATCACAATTATAACAAATTAAGGCTTGACTTATCTCGCTTTGCATGTAATGCGTCTGTCTCATATATCAGTTTCACCTTTTAATTTGCATTACTGAAATTAATGAACTTTTGCACGATATTCTAATTTTTCGAGTTTCACCTGGTATATTCATCACAGCTCCAGAGGTTAGTGCTTGTGTTTGGAAAAGGGGCGTCTCCCTGCCTAAGGCTCTCTGTCTTTCCTGTTTGTTTGGGGCAACCCTTCTCTTAGGGCTGTGGTTGTCAAACCATGGCCTCGTTAGAGGTTTTTTATTTTTACCCACAATAGGTAAAACAGCAGAACACTAAGGAATGAGCACACACTCCAGTTACAGAGTAGGTAGCAGAGGATGGTTTGGATATTGCAGCTATTTAGAGAAAACACATGGAGATCCTTGTGTGACTAAACACTAAACATTTATTGGTTAAATACACTTAGACAGGAAAGACCTATATCTAATCTAAAGGACTACATAGTGGATAGGTAAGGAGAAAGAGAGAGAGAGATGTTTCCATCTGCTCTCTAGGAGGAAAGGAAGGATTGTGACTCAGCACAGGAAGTGCTGCAGAGTCAGTTCAGGGGTCATAGAGTAGGGACAGATAGGGAGACCCTGACTCACTATCTCTACTCCCAATGCCCCTAGTGGTCATTAGGACAGCTGGTGCAAAAGGTCGATGCACTGGAAGTTCATCTCCAACAGGTCTTGGGAACCCTGTGGTTCATCAGATGCCCTCCAGGAAGGGAGAAGAACAGGAAATATCCCCTAAATACAGCTCGCCGACCACTGCCACTCATCCCCCTAGCCATAGGGCTGCATTTCTAGAGCACGCAGTCTGCTCCCAGGCCACACAGGAGGAGACACCTTGCCAGGCCTGTCCATGGGAATAGAGCATGAATCCTGAAATGTACCCCAGAGTTCTCTGCAAAATGCAGGAGTTCATTACCCGATGACTCAATGTCTGCCCTAATGGTGGAACGTTTGAAAGCTCTCTTCTAAGAATTCCTGTTCCCCTCACCCCTGTGACTATTTGAGTCCCCTTGGGGTCACAGCTGCCCCCTTCCCTCTCTACAGCCTCCCTGTGGGCCAAAATCCACACCTCCCTTACCACATGGCAGGGCCAGCTCTGGATCATATCCTGACCCATTCCTTGGTCCTCCTCCATCCTTCTTTTTCAGTGGCCATTCCCTCCACTGGGCAGCCACATGGCCCAGCCATCAGCTGCTGGCCATCCAACAGTGGGAACCTCCAGCTCAGCAAGGAGAGGGCTCCAGCTCCAGCTCTATCTCCCAGTTGAGTGATTTCTTGACTGTGCTGCCCATGCAGCTGGAACCCAGGATGAAGATTCCAGAGTCATCAGAAGTGGATGCTCACCATTGTGGAGGAAGAATTGTCCCTTGACTGGCCTTAACCAGCCCTTCTAGAACAAAGGGGGCCGATATGGGGTTTGGGGAATGCCACTCTCTGAGCACTGAGATGTGACAAAACACCGCACAAAGAATGAATCCAGGTTCAGATCTGGACTCCACAGAACTTCTCCTGGGACCAGTCTTTAGAATGTTCCTTTGCAGCTCTTGTCCATTGTTAAATGACTTTCCCCTTGTCATGAAATATTTTCATTATTATTACTTTCAAGAAAGTTTGAGACTTGGTCAGTCTTTTTCCAAACAGACTTCTAGATTTCCAGTCTTCTTCCTTTCTATCAGGGACCCGGGAGGACCATCCACCATCTCCTCCCCAGTCAGAGATTCCAGGAATGGTCAAGGGAGACAGAGTAGACCTCACAGAGGAGCTTCAGCTGCCCCCAGAGTTTCCTAAAATAATTAAGCCGGTTGTACATGGATCAGTTTCTTCCAGAAGGCTCCTTCCCATCTGGTGATCCTCAGGAGGCAACCAAAGGGAATTCTTTGGGTGAAGTGCCTTCTTGTGGCCTCCAAAATGGCTGCCACGACCACTGAATGGGCCAAAACAGCCTAAAAATGGGCTAAATCTCCCATAGAAGACCGGAGGAGGCTGGCACGGGGAGGAGGACTGCCAAAGAACCCCATGCAGCCGCATAAGCACCCCCCGAGACCAGTGGTATTTTTTAAAAAATTAATTCACTTTAGAACCCCTAAACAGCTCAAATTCAAGCCGAGCCAGGGTTCTTGTTCAGGGTACCAAAACTGAACATACCCGGTTCAGCTCAAATCTGGTTCGGACTCAACTAAACTGGGCAAACTGGTTTTGTGCACACTTCTACCTGTCCATGTGAACCATGTCCGCCTTGATTGTGGAAACTGCTCTGTAGGGAGCAATTGTGTAAAATTAAAGAAATGGATTAACCCAGTGGATTCTAGGGAGCACCAAATACATGATTTATTCACATGCAATACCAAAGGGGTGATATATGTTTTAAAGTGCCCATGCCCCCAACTGTATGTTGAAAAACAACACCATCAATTTAAGTCAGAATTTCAGGAGTCCTCCCAGATTCCCACAGATGTCAGCAGAGCTGGGTAAGGGACTGGTCTCCTGACAATAAGGAAACTGGAGAATTGACCAGTAATCATATTAGAGATCTCATTGAAAATGTGACATCAGATAAAAGTAAGCCCAGGATTGTCCCTCCTTAACATCTCTTTTATAGCACATAGTTTTCTGATCCTGCTATATTAGGGAATATTGCACATTAGGAAAATTCAAATCTGGCAGAATTTGATAGATATGGATCGTTAATGAGGCTTTATTAACTAATTAACAAGGGACATAAACATGCATGGGTGAGGATGCTCAGCCACAGATGTTTCAATAATTTGAGTTGCATAACATTGTCACAAAGTAAATAAAGAATTCTGTAATCCTGCATGATCTAACTTGGGATGAATGCATGATCATTTCTGCCCCCACCCTATCAAGGGGACAAATAAGAGAATGGTATTTACTTTTACAAAAATTGGAAGATAGACCGCTAGTTATATAGGAAAGTGGAAGAGAGTCCTAGATGAAGAACTGGGAATGACTCTGCAATAACAGAAGCCTGGTTATTGTCCCACTGAGAAAAAACTTCTTGAAACCTGAATTTTGATGTTATTTGGCATAAATTAGACTAATGCAAATCTATAATTTAAATCAGGATTTTTGTTGAAAATGTAGAGCCACAGGGGTTGACATATACACATATTTTGGAGCTGTCCATTGATAAGCGGATTCTAGGGAGAAATTTTTAATGAAAATAAAGGAAATAATTAGCTATTCACTTCCCAAGCATCTGTGTAGTATTATTTGGGCATGTTATGGAGGATGTTCTTGTAGTGGACTTAGAATTGGTGACCAGTCTGCTCGTAGCCGCAAGAATCTGCCTAGCAGCCAAATGGAAATAGTGAATAGCTCTGGCTATGAATGAATGGGTTGAAAAGCTCTGAATCATAGCTTTAATGTCAAAGCTAACCTATTATAAAAGAGCATTAGAGGGATTAAGCCTAGACAAGTTTGTAGAGAAGTGGAATTTGTTCATAGGATATTGCAATGATAATTTTCAAGATGAGAAATATCTATTTGTATTGTTCTCTCTCAGGTAATATGGCTAAAGCATAGGTATAAAAACTGAGGGTTTTGATTTTGCCTAGAGGTGGATTCTCAGTTTTTCTTTTGTACTTGATATGTACTTGGTATTGTGGATGAATTTAAAGAATCATAATTAAAACGACTCTAGGTGATAACATATTGTATTAGTATATATTTGGTATATATTGTATAATTGTGAACTTATTGTGTTGGAAAATCTGAATCGATAATAAGAAAAACTGAAACTGGGTACTGCCCCTCAAATGTAGAATATAGATTGTGTATACAGTTGTGTGGAACAATGAACATAATGTGTGTTGAACATAACATGTGAATAACTATACACGTATACAACTCAACAGTTTATGACTACTGTACACAGAATGTATAAAATATGCATACAGCATAAGCTATGAATAGTGCTAGAGAAAGATTTAAGGCAGGAAGGAAAGAGTTCTAGTGAAGTTATCTGAAGAGCTATCCATCTTGATAGGACCAGGGTCCCTCGATGGAAACAAGTATTTATTACAAATACAGTGTTGATCAATGCAAGAGAAGCAGGGAGATCATGACATTCTTCCTTGTTAACTACTATTACAACTAACTGAGGTCATTCACACAATCAAAAACTGTGTTCTATCCAGGTTTGGGAACTGTGTGTACTCCCAATTTTTGATTGTGTGGAAGCAAGGTTAGAGGAAAAACTGGGTAGAAGTGATTGTGTGGAAGCAAGGTTAGAGGAAAACGTGGCTAGCTTTTCCTCCTACCTTGCTTCTACACAATCACTTCTACCCAGGTTTTCCTCTAACCTTGCTTCCACACAATCAAAAATTGGGAGTATACACAGTTCCCAAACCTGGGTAAAACATAGTTTTCGACTGTGTGAATGACCTCACTGTGTGGTTTGGTACTTAATGACCGAAGGAGAAAAAAATGTCAATCAGGAAGGCTTTTCAGAAATGTTATCCTTCCTGAGGTGTAGCAAAGTTGGGGTGGGCCCTGGGACAAAATGAGAAGATGGGCCCCTTTCCCCCACCGCCTTCTTTAAAGAGCAACGAGCAAACTGCTGCCTAGCTGGAGTCCCGCTCCCTCTCAGGGGCCCAAGAACTTTCCCTCCACCCCATTCAATTATAGCTATGCCCCTGCTTCCAAGTGATCTTTCTTTCATATTTGTCTACTTGCTTGAGCCATCTAGAGATACCTGCCTTATGGTCAGTGCCACTCCTCACTGTGTAGAACACTATGGGTTCTCAGAGCACAGATAAGGCTGATCTGAGTATTCATCGAGGAGCCGTGTCCTCTGTGCCCAGTCCTAGCTTTAAAAATAAAAGTGGGAGGGATGTGGTGAGAGCAGGGTCCAGATATCTAGGAGGCCCAATCTAGACTGCAAACCCCTTGCACGCAGAACTGGAGGAGTGGTCATCTGCAGGGAAAGCAAATCTAAGCCACCTTCCTTGCAGCCCGCTCTGGATCCCTTCTCACTGCACGTGAGAGAGGGCTCAATGTGTATAAGTAAACATGGTAACTACTATGTTTTCAATAAAATGAATGCATCTAGTTCTAGGATGAAACAAAGCCATGCAGTTTTGTAGCTGGTCTACACAGCTTATTTTTTAATCTTATATCTATCCCTATCATATATGAATGACTGAGTTCTATCAAAATTTGATTGGTTCATATACCCTGTAACAAGTTCCTCATTTCATGTTTACATCATCCTTTGCCTGCAATATTATTTTTGACAGAAAATAACCACGTTTAACTTCAGATGGAGCACTCATTCTAATATTAGCATTCAGGTTCACTCTGGCTCCCTAGCAATGTTACCCTGTCTGACAGGAAAAGCTCATGCAGGCCTGAGCCCACTTTGAAAAATTACCTTCAAGGCACACTGCTGAAAAGATGGACTTGTGCTTTGAAGAGGGAGAGCTGGGTCACCATCTGCCCTGTGTGTTGCCTGGGGCTGAAAAACAAGGTTGCACAGCAGGATAGAGGAAAAGAATTCATGCAATTCGACGACCTCTTCCAGAAGGCACTTCTCTCCCCTATACTGTGGATTTATTCAACTGGTGCTGAGCATGGGCTGGTTCCTTTCCCAGAGTATGAGCTTGCAATGAGAGAACTGTGAAGAATCTGGTGATAACATTTGGCCATGCCCACCCACCCCCCAACGCTCTATGCATTCAGTACTTCATGCAGAGGCAAGTGCTGGATGTGGGTGTTGTTTCTCTCCATGTTCTGGAATACTTGGCAATTCAGGTTTCCAAGATTTTGATCTCTGAAGGACCAAGGGTTCCAGAATGGGGTGAGGGGGGACCCTCTCTGCATTCCGCAATTGCCTCTGCAGATAAATACTGAATATGGGGAGAACTGGGGCTGTACAGAATACTTGGCTTTGGCTGAACCTTTACACAGGCCTAATAAATGATTAGTCAAGGAGCCTTAGTGGTCAATGGGAGCCCCACAGGCTCCCATGCCTTGCAATAAAGAACATTGGGCTATGGTGTTTAGACAATAGGGCTCCATGTGGACCTAGATAAGACATGGGTAGTGGTGCAGCAGGGAAATGCTTGACTAACAACCAGAAGGTTGCCAGTTGAGTCCCCGCTGATACTATATTGGGCAGCAGCGATATAGGAAGATGAGGGAAGGCATCATCTCATACTGTGCAGGAGGAGGCAATGGTAAATCCCTCCTGTAGTCTACCAAAATAAAACCACGGGGCTCTGAGGGCGCCAGGAGTCAAAATCAACTTGATGGCACACTTTACTTTACTTTACAAATGCTAAGAAGACCCAAATACCTCAGGAGCTGTGTGCAAGTTCTTGGATACGGAGAAACGAGTCACAACTAGCTGGAAGCAGCCACCTAAGGATGGCAAATCAGGTGCACCATCTCTAAAGAGAGATGTCCTGAAAGAACCTTTCACATCTTCTCCCTTGCATTTGCATCAGTACAGCAACCTCTAGTATCAGAGGGTGGAGAAGAGAGCTGGTCTTGGGGTAGCAAGCATGACGTGTCCCTTTAGCTAAGCAGGGTCTACCCTGGTTGCATATGAATGGGAGACTTGATTTGTGAACACTGTAAGATATTCCCCTCAGGGGATGGAGCCACTCTGGGAAGAGCAGAAGGTTCCAAGTTCCCTCCCTGGCATCTCCAAGATAGGGCTGAGAGGGACTTCTGCCTGTAACCTTGGAGAAGCCGCTGCCAGTCTGTGAAGACAATAGTGAGCTAGATAGACCAATGGTCTGACTCAGTATATGACAGCTTTCTATGTTCCTATCATATCAACTGCATACTTACTAATATAGAGGATGAACCTGCTAGGCCATTATTCTGGATATTTTATGGCTTTGATCCTGCTAATATTGAAACCCATTTCCAATGCAAGTAGAATACAACCTGCAATTGTGTAAGGGTAAGTTGTACCGGAGCAGCCCTCTTGTGCAGCACCAAGGGAATGTATGTAAGAGATGGTTTTCATATACAACAGTGGAAGAATCCCAGACATTGAGAGGAGAATGTGTGTAAGAGCCAGTATGTAATATCAGGGGAGTGTATGTAAGAGCCCTGAAACTGTACAGGTGGCACTGTATTGCCTGTGTTATACTGTGGGTCACTTCAGCCACTATCATTAGATTCCATCTTTAAGAGAGGCAGGATCTGGGCCACTGGGCAAGCCCATTTCTGTATTGTGTCATCCTCTCAATGTCTGGGATTCTGCCACTATCATATATGTCAATCAGCTCCCTTAAACAACTTCCTTTTATACCTGATCACCTTGAAGCTCTCTCAGTCAATAAAAAAGGAAGCCAATACATTTTAGAACATTGATTTCCAATAATACAGTGGTATATATGAATATCAAAACTGCAACTATACAAACTTGAAAGTTGCAGTTGTCTGTTTACAAGTCCATCTATGTTAATAGTTTATTTACCTTGACACTTTAAGAATTTACTAGAGATTTACACATTGAGAAGATCTAGACTCTTAAGTACTGATACGTGTTTTAAAGCATTCATTAAAGCATTCATTTAAGGCATTCATTTATAAAATCCAAACCTTTTATAAAAGGTCAGAATTTATAAAGTTCAGTGAGAGTAAAGGACAAATTAGCATCAACAACTGGTTCTTGCTGTTGACCAAGAACCAACTGTTGATGCTAATTTGTCCTTTACTTCTCACTGATGGCAACTACCAGTAATTAAAAAGAAATATCATATTTGGGAACTCTACCCTCTTGATTTGGAATGCTGTATGAATCGTTGTAATCTTAGGCCTACAAGGATAAATAATCTTTTTTTAATCCAATATTTGCCTCTGTGGTACATAACATATAAGACACCAGGAGATCATTAGAATTTTAAAAGCCTCATATTTTAGTATATGTATCTATTCCAAATTGTAATTTGCCTTAAGGTGCCTTTGTTGGCAGTATCTTTAATTAAAACTATTTAGTAGTAGTCAAAGATTTATAATGGAAGACCCTGCAGTCTGAAATTCTCTAAGACAAAGAACAGGTATATGCATTTGAAGTGCAAAGATTTAAGAGAGAATCTGCAAGTCCAAGCAATTAAGGAAATTAAATAAAGTGTGAATAGAGATTTCACTAGAAGCAGGCAATCCAAGGTTTGAGGGAAAGGATAGGTCATTAGATTACTAACGAACAATGCAAGTAATTTAAGTACGTTGACTAGAAAACCAGATTCAGAAGCAAATGAACATGTTGGCCTCTTTCATAAAACTCTTCATCAGAAGTTGAACGCAGTGGGGGAAAGAGCCATGGTTGTGCAGTGGCAAGTTCTACTGAGTTTGGATGCAGGAAACTCAGATCAAAATCCCTTTTAGCTATGAAACACTTTGCCCTCAGCTAAGTCATTACTTATCATAATGGTCAACCTAGAAAATACATATATTGAGGCCATTCACACAACTGAAAAGTTTTTGGAGCTGTGAGTGCTCCTAATTTTTTGGTTGTGTGGGTGCAAAGAACCAGGTAGGAGAAGGGAGAAGTGACTATCTAGAATCAAGGTAGAATGAAAAACTTTATACCCAGCATTTGACCAAGGTAGGAGGAAAAGCTATCCTCTCCAGCTTTTCGTTCTACCTTGCTTCCACACAATCACTACGTTTTTTTGTTGTGTGAATGACCTCATTATTTAATTGTGGCATGATTGGGGCCTGCATGTTTGTCTGCTTCCTAAAGCAGACTACTGGTTCTTATGGCTGCTGCTCAGGCAGAGGGAATTGGTTCTGCCCCTTCCCTTGTGAAGGCTCTGTGTCTTAAAGGGGCCTTGCTTGATTTCTTAGGTGCTGGCTCTTATGACACTGGTGGGCTTCTGCTAAAATGATTAGGTCCACTGGGAGCCCCAGTAGGCCTGCCCTGCCCAGGCAGAGCTAAGGTGAGCTAAGCACCTGCTTAGGGCACAAAGTGGGCAGGGGCAACAACAGTCTAGGCTACATGGGACCCAGAGTCAGCCCTCCTTCCCCTCCCAGCAGCCCCCCAGTTTGGGCATGGGGCTGTAGCTTAATGGTAGAGCATCTTCTTTGCATGCAGAAGTTCCCATGTCCAATCCCTGCCATCTCCAGCTGGGCTGGGAAAGACTCCCACCAGAAACCTGGGGGAGCCACAGCCAGTCAGTGTGGACAATACTGATCTAAACACTGGTCTGACTTGGTATAAAGTAGCTTCCTGTGTTCCTTCCTGTGATAAGCCACTGAGAAGCCCAGTTTGGATAGGGACCCCAGTACGGGTGAGAGGATTAACCCTTGGCCATGCATAAGTGACCCAACTTTATATGGCCTGTTTAGCCATTGAGAGTAAAACCTTTGGGCACAATTCCCTCCACATTTTGGTGGAATTTGGACTGGGGACATGGTGTAGTGGGGGAATTGGTAGAGCGGTAAAGTGGGGTAGTGGGGGAAATTGGATTAGGTGGTCTTAATCCAAGCAGGGCCACCTATAGCAGCTTTTTGGACAAGAGATAGATAGATAGATAGATAGATAGATAGATAGATAGATAGATAGATAGATAGATAGATAGATAGATAGATATTAGGAGTTCTAAACACAGACCTCTCGTGTCACATCTGCTTTGGCTCTTTGACTAAGTCCTGCACTAATAGAAATTTTTTTTGCCCCCAGTTTTTGTCCCAAACATTGTGGGGACTCCACAGCACCAACAGCCATTGTCAGAATCTCGCCTTGCAGCCTGCTATCTCTCTTTCCAGTGAGCGGCACCAGTCCCTGAGGCTTTTGCCGGATTTACTTACATTGACATAGCTTAATTCATCAGGCAGGAGTGATGCATCTCTCTCCATCATAGACCTTATTGGTTTCAGCAAAATAACTATTTTATTGGACCCATTCATGCATGCTGCATCTTCCTAAATAAAATCTCATTTAAAGATCATTTTAGGGAGGTAATCCAAAAGTGGGCACTTTGGTAGCGTGCCAGAATGTCTGAGTTTGGGGACGTCGCTTTCAACTGGCTCTCCTCCTAATTCCAGTCAAGCATAAAACTGTCATCACCTTGCACTGTGGGTACTTGAAAAGGAAATATTATTTTTGTTGCATCTTCACTGCTGGGAAAAGATAATATCTTCAGCAACAGCAGTAAAGAGTCCATCGTGCTTTGCTTAGCTATTAGACAAGATTATAGTTTTAGATTCCAGTACAGCTGTAAGTGGAGTGCCTGGCAATCTAAAAGGAATAGAGATATTCTGCTGTTGAATATTTACAATGTATTTTCAGAAAAGCCCAGAGTTGTTGTTTTTGCTTAGGTAGTTAGTTACATTTTTTTAATAAGTTGCTTTTCTTCCAGTAACCTTCCAATAACCCAATGGAATACTGATTCCTAGAAATAACACTAGAAATCACTAAAGAAGAAGAAGAATATATAGGACTTGATGCAAGTGGTTCCTTGGGTGCCCCAACTGGCCTGATTTTGTTTTTTAAAATCTGTATTAGGACTGAACGTTATTTGTTTATTTTATCATATTTATATACTGCTCTATATAAAATCTGTGGGTGGTTTACAGTTAAAACCCAACAACAATTTAAACCTTAAATCATATAAAACAAATTAAAATAACCATCAATGAAACTTTTTAACATTATAAATGAAAATCCTGATAAAATAGGTGTGTTTTCAAAAGTAACTTTAAAACAGCTGGAGATGGGGAGGTTCTAATGTCATTTGGAAGCATGTTCCAGAGCCCTGGGAGAAGCGTGTTCCAACTCTAGAGAAGGCACAGTTTTGGATCCCCACCAAACAAGCCGGTGGTAACTGCAAGCTATAAAATTCTTCATGCATAAGAACATATTTAACTTTTCTTTAGTAAATAGCAGCTGTAGGAGGGAGGTGGTGTGGGGGTAGGGGGGCTTTATCCCTTGTCACGGAGCGTAACTATAATAGGGCAAGGGAAGACAGCCCACTGCCTGGGGGGGGGGCAGAGGCAAGTTACATGACTAAGTCCCCCAGCCGCTCACCCACCCAGGATTCCTTCAGTTGTATTCATCCTCCCAAATTGATGTGAGTGTTAAGACCTGGAGCTACCAGAACAGCATGTCTTTCGCTAGTACCATTAAATGGCTTGCGTCATCCACAATTTACAAAACCTTTTAAAAAAGAATTTAGGATGATGTTCTATTGTGGCACATAGGTTATATATCTATATCTATATCTATATCTATATCTATATCTATATCTATATCTATATCTATATCTATATCTATATCTATATCTATATCTATATACATTTAATTATGCTTTTTGTTACCACTATTCAGCCTCATTTAAGATTTCTTTACTTCATGAGCTGAGCTTCAGTGGGGGGGGGGGGGCGGCATTTTAAAATCTTGTCTCTGGGCCCACTCCAACCTTGCTACGCCCCTGGCAGTTCCTCATCACTGCGATTTGACTCAGGAAGAAGACTCCAACTGTCACCAATAGGAGCATTCCATGAGCACCTGAGTCTCCCAATCACAGAAGCACCTGCCAGCAAGGAAGCAGCATTTGCCTTTTCAAAGGAATACTGCTGTAAGCATGAGTGCTGCCCTGCTGAGAATGACTGACAGGGCTGGGGTTGGACTTCCTGCCTCCCCTTAGATGCTGTACTTGCATACAGCATCTTTCCTCAAATGTCTGGATGAGGCTTACACACACACACACACACACACACACACACACACACACACACACACACACACTTACTTACATGATGTAGAATATAACATAAAAAGATGTTTAAAACTGTAAGAACATTATTCCGAGTCACAATAGCAATCTATAGCAAGTTGGCCCATAGTATCTGAACTCATTAAAATGCATCACCCATCTTCCTCAAGTTAATAAAGCTGCTCCTAAAATCTATAACATCTCAGAACAAGTGTAGTAAATAAAGAGAAAATCCAATACTTCCTAGTTCAAACAAAATGATAACAATGCACACCACTACAAGGTGCAAATGATCTGCATAGGCCAGCAAAATATTCTGTTGCAAAATACGAGGAAGTTGCATTGCCATTAAACTAAAAATCAGCTCAATCTCAGAAATTCCAGGCTCAACTTTTAGAAAAATTTCTAACTGAGCAAACCCAGTTTCTTTCAACAAAACAGTTTTCACATGCTGCTCCAACAGCATTTCCTGTATCTTTAAAAACACAAGCTGAAATGCAGAGCAGCAACCTGGGGATCAAGCAGAGAGGCTGCTGCTCAGAGCTCCTTCGAGGTGCTTTCTTGCAGCAGAGCACATGTGCGGCAGGAAGTGGTTTTTACTGCTTTTCCCAGCCTCTGAAGGTGCTCTTTCCTGAGGGTTGCACATGGTTCCCCTCATCCCCACACGTGTGCCCTGTTGATTGGGAAGACTATGGCTGTCTGTGTGATTGCTAATACTTTGTTAGTCAGGATGTTGGTCACCTAGCCATCTCATTCAGGCTGAGCTTGACAGGCCTGATGGTGTTCACTTTCTGAACTCTGACAATGACAACTAGGTTCCAGCAGTAGCATTCTTTGGACCAGACTTCCAAGTGGAGGTCCAGTCCCCTGCAGACCTGGAGGACCTCCAAATGCTGACTGGCCCACTAATTTAAGGGCAGAATTGTCCACTCAAAATGTATTTCTCCGCAAGTCAGTGGGAAGTACTTTATTCAGAATCTCTTCTAAAAAATACCCCCTCAAAGAGTTTCCAGCTTCCTCTGAGCATGTTCTAGTGTAAAATAAAATAGTGCATTGGAGCTTATCTGGCAGGGGTGGGAGTGGGGCGGGGTGGTGGTGCAAAAGGCCTTTAGGTCCAGGCTCCAAAATGACGTAGGTGCTCCTCTGGGTTACAGCTTCCAGAAGTTTATTTATTTATGACATGCATATTCTCTTCCTCGAAGGAGCTCTCAGGGCACATGGTTCTTCCTTCCCCCCTTTTATCTTCTTAACAACCTTTCTGAGGGAGAGGGACTGGTCCAAGGTCGCCCAGTGAACTTCATGGCTGATTAGAGATCTGAGCCTGGGTCTCGGTAGCCCTAATTCAATGCTCCAACCATTACACTACACTGACTCTCAGATTTGGCAGTGCTGTGAAAAGTCTGGCAAAATACGCTGTTAGTCTCCTTTGGCACTCAGACATTAGGCAATGACCATCATTAAGATGTGTACTAGATTGTATAACCTCATAGTTGGTTGGCCCTTATGGGGGAGTGAAAGCTTCTACCAGTTCACGTTCCCTGCTGCGAAAGCAAAAACCTTCCCTGCACTTGCAAGACGGTTGCCACATTTGCTCAAATTCATGTATGTTACCACGCTTTTTTTTTTGGTTACTCTGCAGTATTTTTGGTTTGTACCATTATTTATATTTATTTATATATTTATATTTGTACCATTTTGATATTGTTAAGTTCCCTTAATAGCTTGGGAAGAGAGCTGGTCTTGTGGTAGCAAGCATCCATTGTTCCTATTGCTAAGCAGGGTCTACCCTGGTTTGTATTTGAATGTGAGAATACATGTGAGCACTATAAGATATTCCCCTTAGGGATGGGGCCGCTCAGGGGCGTAGCAAGGTTGGAGTGGGCCCAGAGACAAGATTTTAAAATGGGCCCCCATCACTGCAGCTCAGCTCATGAACATCATCCTAAATTATTTTTTTTAAGGTTTTGTAAATGGTGGATGATGCAAGTCATTTATTGGTACTAGAGAAAGACATGCTGTTCTGGTAGCCCCAAGTCTTAACACTCACATCAATTTGGGAGGATGAATACAACTGAAGGAAGCCTGGGCGGGTGCGCAGCTGGGGGAGTCAGTCATGTTTCTTGCCTCTGGGAGGCCCCCAAAGGCAGTGGCGCCCCCAGACAACTGTCTCCCCTTGCCTTATTATACTTACGCCCCTGGGGCCGCTCTGGGGAAAGCACTTGCATGCTTCCACGGGAGTGGTAGTATCAGAGTGCAATCTGCTATCCAGCCTGCAGGGCTTAAGAAGACTGCTTTCTAGAAGTCTATGAAGCCAGCCTCTTCATTGTGTGTTCACTGCAGCCAGTGACTGCCCTACCTCAGAGTGATAAAAATATATAACAAACTGTGTTCTTTATTAAGTTGATAAAGGACAGGTACCTGTTAATGCTAAATAAAGAACTGTTCTTTAAAATAAAGAATGGGTGGCAAGCCTATCTGGGAAGCAGCTGGATTACAGCTCTTCTTCCTGACATCTAGTTTTGTGTGGTTTTTATTTGGAGCTCTGATTCAATGGTGTGATGGCAATCCCCTATCTCAGTCCAAACAGCTGCAATCCAGGAAACTATGAGCACTTTATCTGCTGTCCCTGTGAAATAGGACTGTGCTGATAGGGTAAAATTACATGATACATGTAATTCTACCCTATTTGTGATACTTTCAGACATTGTTTTTGTTTAAGAAAATGCAGCTGCTGAGGCTGCAGTTTGAAGGGAAGAGCAGCGTGGAGAGACGGACTTCTTTCTCCTTGGACCATTTTGCTAATAACAATTGTTCTCCTCCAAGGGTACTGTTAGATGTATTTGAATTGTGTAATGAATCTGCAGATAGGTTTCACTCTACACTGAATCTGCCAGGCTTTTGCATCTGCTTTCTTTACTTAATGTGTTTGTTGCTCAATGAAAATGCTTTGTTAAGTGCTCTGTGTCTGCCTGGAGTTACCTTTATCTTTTACATAGCAGAAGTAAAAGTAGATGATGGGGTTTGCTTTGGTTTTTTTATGTGGGAGGAAGTGTGAGGGGAAAGAGTTGAGAATCTGCTTTTACCTCTAACCCCAAGCTCTCCTTTCAAATTACATCCCAATGGTTGTAATACATCGATCTGAATGTTCTTTTTGAAGACCAAAAAATAAAGCGACCAAAACCATTGTGGTGCTAGACAACAGTTGTCAAGGCTAGCTCAAGCTTTCACTAAACTTTTTGTGTGACAGCAAGTGTCCGGTTCTTCCATGACCTTTGAATACTGAAACCACGGCAAGCCAATCTGCCAGCACTCATAGAGGGGGGGAAACTTCATCCATCTTATTTATTTATTATTTCTCTGTGTAATCTGCCCTGAGCCATTTTTGGAAGGGTGGTATAGAAATTGAATTAATAATAATAATAATAATAATAATAATAAGAAGAAGAAGAAGAAGAAGAAGAAGAAGTAGAAGAAGAAGAAGAAGAAGAAGAAGAAGAAGAAGTCTTCTGATGCTGCCAATAAAACTGCTCCTTTGCAATTTCAAAAACCATTCTGACAGACTTAAAGTTTCAGAATGGTTTCAAAAACCATTTTGACAGATAGCTGCTGTGTCACATGCAGCTAGCATCTTGTTTAAACCAGGTTATCTCATCTGCATGTACCATGCTAAGGCATTAAAAGATGTAAATGCTGCACTTGCAGAAATAACAACCAATAATTTGCAAGAAACAAACCAACTAATGTACAGTGCAGCAACAATAACAACACAAGAGCTCAGATATAAGATCAGTGGACCTGTAAAAAAAGAAAGTAGTACATTACCTAAATGGAAGATTAGATTAGAAAATAAAATCGCCTGGCTTAGATTGGATGCTAGTAAATTAAAAGATATGAAAGACAAGAAGCTGAAGAATGAAAACACCAAACAGTATCTGATCCAAAAATTCCACCTAGATTCAAGGAAAATTAGAGAAGTCCTGGAAATAATAAAACAGCAAATAACAGCAGTATCAAACAATATTAGCAGATACAAAGCCAGAATTACACAACATAAGCAGACTCTCCAATTCCAATAGAATCAGATACGTTTCTACCAAAGCATAGAAGGAGAAACTGCAAGAAACATAGAAACACCAAATAAAGAGGAAACAGTGCAATTCTGGGGGAAATTGTGGGACAATCCAATAGACTATAATAAAAAAGCAGGCTGGATGAAAGAGGTCAAAAAATGTAACCAACAAATGCAAGATCTAATAATAACACCAGAATTAATAAGTGAAAGAGCAAAGAAAATTAAAAATTGGACTGGACCAGGCGATGATGGGCTGCATGGCTTTTGGCTTAAACACCTAACAAGCCTTCATAAACAACTATCAAAACAGTTCAATCACATTTTGCAAGGAGGTGATATTGAACAATGGCTAACAACTGGGAAAACTCATCTCATCATGAAAGACCCAGCAAAAGGTGCAGTTCCAAGTAATTATAGACAGATAACCTGCCTGCCAACCATGTTCAAATTATTAACTTGAATAATAGCAGATGAATTGATGCAACACTTATTAACTAACAAACAGCTTCCAGTTGAACAGAAAGGAAATTGTCCGAACACCAGAGGCAGAAAAGACCAGCTGCTGATTGAAAAATGATTTTAGAAAATTGCAAGAGAAGAAAAACCCATCTAAGTGTTGCATGGATTGACTACAAGAAAGCCTTCGATTCCAGCTGGCAGGAATTCAAGGCTTATCAGCCCTCAGCAAGAGGCGTTTACTCCTCCTGATAGTTTCAAGCTCAGTTCTTCGCCTTGTAATACGCCTCTGTTGTGGAGTCAGTGGAGGTTGCTTGCATAGTTCCTCTTCTGATTGGTCCATCACGGTTTCTGCTGTCTCAGGTTGTTGTGCCTGCTCTGAATCATCTGCCTCAACCGTTTCTTGGAAACTGACAGCTGGGCTCTGCCCCTCAGACACCCCGGCATTGGCTGAAAAGTTGACAGCTTCCCCTTCCTCCTCGCTGTCTGAGATCGAGGGTGTGACATCTAGGAGGAAAGGAAGGATTGTGACTCAGCACAGGTAGTGCTGCAGTCAGTTCAGGGGTCATAGAGTAGGGACAGATAGGGAGGCTCTCACTCACTGTCTCTACTCCCATTGCCCCTAGTGGTCATTAGGACAGTTGGTGCAAAAGGTTGATGCACTGGAACTTCATCTCCAACAAAATCAACAACAAACAGAAAGTGTAAAGGAGCAGATAAAACCGTGGACCACCTAATTAGCTGTTGTAAAAAGATCGCACAGACTGACTACAAACAAAGGCACGACAAGGTAGCAGGGATGATACACTGGCACATATGCAAAAAATACAAACTACCTGTAGCCAAACATTGGTGGGACCATAAAATTGAAAAAGTTGTCGAAAACGAAGATGCAAAAGTATTATGGGACTTGCGACTACAAACAGACAAATATCTGCCACACAATACACCAAATATAACTGTAGTCAAGAAGAAAGAAAAACAAGTTAAAATAATCGACATAGCAATACCAGGGGATAGCAGAAGAGAAGAAAAAGAAATAGAAAAGATCACAAAATACAAAGATCTACAAATTGAAATTGAAAGGCTCTGGCAGAAGAAGACAAAAATAATCCCAGTGATAATTGGCACCCTGCGTGCAGTCCCAAAAGACCTTGAAGAGCACCTCAACACCATAGGAGCCACAGAAATCACCATCAGCCAATTACAAAAAGCAGCTTTACTGGGAACAGCCTATATTCTGCGATGATATCTATAACAATTGACAATAAAATCCAGCCATCCCAGGTCCTTGGGAAGGACTCAATGTCTGTATAAAACAAACCAGTCAATAACATCTGTCTGACTGTGTAAATAAATAAATAATAATAATATGTCTTCTGATGCTGCCAATAAAACTGCTCCTTTGCTATTTCAAAAACCAGTCTGACAGACTTAAAGTTTCAAAATGGTTTTAAAAAACCATTCTGACAGATAGCTGCTGTGTCGCATGCAGCTAGCATCTTGTTTAAACCGGGTTATCTCATTTGCATGTACCATGTTGCTACACCAGAGATCAGTAACGCAGATGGGCATTGAACAGACATGCTGGCAATGCATATGTAGCATTTGAAGACCTGGTTTAAACAAGGTGCTGAGTATGTGCAAGAAGACATAGGCAAATTTTTCTTGCTTGCTGGTGCCATGTTTAAACTGGGCCAAAATGAGTGGGTGGTGGTAAGAGGGAGGTGGAAGGTATAGCATCATGTGGACAAGAAAAAGGAGGGGAAAGTGGGGGGGGGAGAAAGAGGTGGGCAACAGAAAAAGCCTGCACAGACAATGACATTTCTCCATGGGCTGATGAATGGGAAATACTTTGTGCATCAGCAGTCACTGGGGTGATTCTCACAACCAAAAAAATCGGGCTAGGAGAGAACCACCAGCCGAGCCCGGTGGTTCTTGAGCGGGTAACCCGCTCGAGAACCCCTGCTAAAAAGCAGGTTTGCGGAGCGAGCGCTCCAGCAAACCTGCTTTTTAGGCTCGTGGGTAGCCGCGGTGCGGCTTCACGCCGTGCCTACTTACGAGTAGACCCCTGGCTGGGAGGCAAAAAGCTGCCTCCCAGCTCGGGGGTCTCCCCAGTATGCCCTGCGTGCTCGCGCAGGGCATACTGGGGCTTGTGGGGATCGTGCGGCCCCTGCTCCCCCCACCCCCGCCGGCTCCGTCACAGAGCCAGCCATCGTGTGGGTGGCTGATCCGGGGAGAGTGGGCTTAGCCCGCTCTCCCCGCAGTTTTAACAAAACTAGATCTCACAGATCATGAGACCCGCCTCACTGACTTAGCTGCCTGCAAGAATCTTGTTTATTTTTTATTTTAAAAAGAGGGCATTTCAAAATAGCAAATTCTGATTCTCAGCTTGCCCCAAGTACCATGTCAAATGGGATTTGGTAATAACAAATATGGGAGCAAAGATTTATGCTAACGGTAGTACATTTTCTAAACAGTTGTCTTTGTGTATTCTTTCTTCCAAAATCAAACACCTTAGAGAAACCTGACAAAGAGAAATTCATGAAGGGAAGTTTAACTTAATATATTATAAAGGGAAAGGCTGCTATTCTTCCTTCCAAGACAGTTGTGTTTAACTTTGTGCAACCTATGCATAGGATTGTGCAGTAAATCTCTTCCACATAATGTGGACTTCCATCTTTATTTCATAGACATCAATATTATCCATGTAAAGATTTCTCTACCATATGTAATACCTTCAGTTCATATTTTAAATTTAAACATTTCAAATCATTGTTAAGAGCATTCTTGGCTGGTACCGCATTGCCCCTTGTGGAATGACAAATGTACACTGAATTTGATGGCTCTTGAAAAATTAAGATTTTTACTTTTTAAAAGATGGAAGAATGATCTCTAACATACGCAGTGGGCATCAATTATTTCTTCCTGCACCATTAGGAAATATTTCAAGAAGACTTAAACGCATTAAATATATATATGAAAAAGCAGATTAACTAAATGTGATTTGCCTAACCAAAAAAGACAACACTCATCCACTTACTTCAGAATTTAAATGAATATCAGAAGGATAGTGGCGCCCCCGACTATCCTTGTTTAAAAACAGAATAAGGAAGAAAAAAACGTCCCCTCTCTTCTCATCCTTCCTCTGCATTGCACTCACTCCAGAGGACATCCCCACACCCCACCATCATTAGCCTGGCCGTGCACATGGCCATAGGAAGGTCCAACAGGACAGCACATCCACCAGAGTTTCAAAGTTCCTGAGTCTGGTCCATCTGCATGCCATATGTAGATGAGCGGGCACTTTTCTCAACTTCCTTGAACCCGGGGCAGCTTGGTTGACCACAGGGGCTGCTGGCAACAGTGCGCCTGTGCACAGGTGCGGACAGCTGAGCATGTGGCTGTCTTTCCTGGCATCTTGACTGGCGTCACCAGGAGCAGGGAAGCAGTCACCAGGACACCCCCGCCCATCGGATCCCAACATAGCTCAACTTAAAGCTGTGGACTGCTTCTCTCGTGAACAGGTGTAGTCCATGTGGGCAGTGTCACACTCACACTCATTACCATACTTTGACTCTCTCCAAGTAGACCTGGCCTTGTTCATGAGTGATGGGGGGCTGTGAGCCCCCCCTGGGGAAGTGGTTGGGCCCCACTTCCCCAGCCTTTCTTTGTCAAAAATTAGAGCAGACCCCCTTAAAATTCCACACATTCTTCCCATGTGTATGCCTGAGAGCTCCAAGAGGACATCTAGACACCCCCTTGTCCTGAATCCTGGCCCATGCACAGTGCTGCTTGAGGGCTGAGCACAGGCACGCACCTGTCCACCCACTCAGAGTTCCCGCTTACCAGCCCACCCATCCACCATATGTAGATCTGCAGGTGCAGGGATGGACAGGAGAGGGGAGCACACCTGCTCTCTGGACACTCCTGGAGAGCAGGGCTGCCACTCCATAACACCAGAAAGGGCACACCTGTGCACATGGCCATGCGGGCGAGCGGGGGAAGGGGATCGTGGCAGTTTGCCCATTGTCACCAAGACCAGGAATGTGCTCCCTGGGACAGTACTCCCTGCTCCTGTGAGCAGGACCATCTTTGATGGTCCTGTGACCATCTTTGCTCTATTCAGTAAACTCATGGCCTGATGCTCTAATGAGGGAGGCATTAGGTAGAGAAGGGAATGTTTTGCTGTCTGGCATCATGCTAGATTTGTCAGGCCAGCTCACTCCGCTTTGACGGTCCTTCTCATGAGCTGTCCAGGGGTGCCCCATGGCCTGCAACTCTCATGCCCGGCTACCGCGCCTAGGTCGGACCAAGGTTGAAGAAGGATCTCTGCTGACCTGAGGCTGTCCTGCTCATGAGCTGGCCTCTGTGGGCACCCACCCCCAAAAGGGGAAGGGGCTAGGCCCCCTTTCCCCACCCTAGTTGGTTGAAAAATAGAACTTGGATCAGCACCCCAATTCAAACCATTTGCATGGATGGTGCGGGCGGTGGGCTGCGGAGCAGACCCTTCAAGACATTTTTGGCTTAAAAAGAGTCAAATCTGGCAACAGAGTTCGAAACTCCCAGACCAGCACTGACATTGCGGCATATGTAGATTTGGAGACATGCTGATTCCTGGGAGTAGAGAGCCCCAGTTACCTGCACCTCCAGAACGGCTGATTCACATGTTGGGGGCCGCAAGTAGGGGTACACATCTCTACATTGGCTGGTGGGATGGCAGGGCACATGGTTTGGCATCAGCTTTGTGTCCCACTGTTTCACCTGACCAACCCACCCCATGCAACCTTCTGTGGTTTCATAAAACTTTACCTCTGCAGTATTTGTGTTAGAACATCATTGCATGTCTCATGCAGTGGCTGCACACATGCAGGTTGGTGTGTGGCCTCTATAGCCCTATTCAGACATTAAGTTGTGTACATGCATTCAGGCATCTATACACTTGTGCATATATTTGTGTTAATGACTAATAATAGGAGAGGAGAGCTGGTCTTGTGGTAGCAAGCATGACTTGTCCCCTTAGCTAAGCAGGGTCTGCCCTGGTTGCATATGAAAGGGAGACTAGAAGTGTGAGTACTATAAGATATTCCCCTCAGGGGATGGAGCCACTCTGGGAAGAGCATCTAGGTTCCAAGTTCCTTCCCTGGCTTCTCCAAGATAGGGCTGAGAGAGATTCCTGCCTGCAACCTTGGAGAAGCCACTGCCAGTCTGTGAAGATAATACTGAGCTAGATAGACCAATGGTCTGACTTAGTATATGGCAACTTCCTATGTTCCTATGACTGTATATGCATTCATATTAAGAGTGAACCTGGGTGCAGTTCCTCTCAAATAAGTAGAGCTATGTACATGCATTCAGCATAATGTTTGAACAACTTACAAGCATACAGATCTATACAGCCCCTGGTGGCGCAGTGGTAAAACTGCTGCCCTGTAACCAGAAGGTTACAAGTTTGATCCTGACCAGGGGCTCAAGGTTGACTCAGCCTTCCATCCTTCCGAGGTCGGTAAAATGAGTACCCAGAATGTTGGGGGCAATATGCTAAAAATCATTGTAAACCGCTTAGAGAGCTCCGGCTATAGAGCGGTATATAAATGTAAGTGCTATTGCTATTGCTATTGCTACATGAGTACACTGAACACGAATTGTACATGTGTGGAATATAACATGAGAACAGAGCTGTGAGAAGCTAACATATATAGGAGGGAGAGTAAAAATAGAAAGTGGGAAGAGGAAGGCATTTTCTTCTGCTTCAGTTGTTAGCTGTAGAATGTATTCTTTTAGAACAAGTCTGAATAAGCTACCCCCTCTATCAATATTGTTATGTGGTTTTAAAACAGATCACACTTCAAGTGACTACAGCTGCAGCAGTCTTTGTTAAAATTTTATAGACAGTTGTGCTCCGAGTTGGCCAGTACTTCAAGGCCTATAAAAATACCCATAATGCCAAAAGGGGATAAAAAAGTATATTTACTACCTTAATGCAACATAAAGAGAAGACTTGAAATTACAAGATGTGGCTTGAGGTGAAACTCAGCAGAAGTCTACTGTATATCCATAGCATTTTATTAATCCTTCCAATTGTTATACTTATACAGACAATTTGTATGGAATAAGTCAATATCAATATCTGTTACTGCTGACAAATGCTGCAAGAGTACAAATGTCTTTATTATGGATAGGTGTGGGCCAGGCTGGAAACGTGGGTAACTGTACCAAAAACTAGGCCTGGAGGACCTCTAGGGATGTGCGGACCGGTTCAAATTTGAACCGGGGTGGTTCAAAGGTTTGAATTCGAACCGAACTAGCCATCAGGTTCGAGCTGCAGGTTCGAATTTGAACCAAACTAGGGGGTGGTTCGATTCGAACCGGTTTGAACTGGTTTGAACTGGTTCAGACATCATAGCTGGCACCCATGGCTACCTACCACCCAAACCCCAAAGCAATCGGACACTCGTACGATTTTTTATTGCTCCACAATAAGGAATAATGGGCTAGTTCGGGTCCCATTATACCCTATGAGAAAAAAATAAAAATAATTTTCAAAAATTCATTAAAAATCGTACGAGTGTCCGATTGCTTTGGGGTTTGGGTGGCAGTAACCCCTGGGTGCCAGCTACCACTCTACCTATTTTTGGATGTCCTAACCAGATTGAACCAGTTCAAAATGGTTTAAATTCAAACCAAACCAGGGGGAGGTTCAAGCAAAACCAAAACCGAACCACCCCCTTCTGGTTCAAACCTGGTTCAAATTCGAACTGAATTGGGCAAAACAGTTTTGTGCACATCCCTAAGGACCTCTAGTTCAAAGTCCTGAGGCTGTGAGTTGAGCTGGACTTAACAGCAACGAGCAGCAAACAATTCTCTGTTTATCATGCAAGGGGAGAAGGCCAGTCTCTGAGTACTACACCTTCAGGGGTTTCATACTGCCAGGCCAGCTAGTCACCAGATCTGTTGCTGTGCATGCCCCCACTCCCCTTCTAAAGCTGAAGAAAGCTCTGAGATTTAAGCATGCACTGTCAACCACAGTTCACGAGACTAGGCCCTAATCAGACCCCAAGATTCCCATTCAAGCACTGACACAGTGTAAATGGAATGGAAATCCATAGATTATCTTGACACCAATTGGCATCCTAAGATTGCTTTTTAATTGAGGCTTATTCAGCAAAAATTGATATTTCATACCTATTGGACACCTGTACACTTATTCTAGAAACATACCAGTGCTTCTCCCTTACATTAGTACTGTGTTGTTACTGAGGGCTCTCTAATTCATATGATATGGAGTCCCAATATAATAGCCCCCTCCTGGCAAGACATGAATGACTACATCAACCTAATTCTGAATTACAACTTTAAATTTTGTGACAGAACAATCCTTCTTGGTTATTTACCAAGTCTGGAACCTCTGCTGGGGCAGCAGATCATGGATCTCCTGTTCACTGCTTGTTGCCAAGCATATTATTTTACAGGTTTGGAAAGACCATTTCCCAGGCTCTCAGTTTATCAATGAACAGAACAACTCTCTAATCTGGCAACCTTTGAACTGACAATTTACCATTGTATGCTGAAAGACGACTCCCATACCAGGATTTGGAAGGACTATTTAGAATTATTTGCATACTTTGCTCTGTTCATTTTAAATCAATAATGGTCTTAACCCCTTCATCCCCGCCCCCTTCCCTTTCCCCCTTTTCTGTTTGTTTCTGTTTTTGTCTCATAACCCCCACCTTTTTGTTGAAATTATTATCACATGGAAAAATTGAATAAAACTGTGAATTATATAAAACGTTGCTTTTTATTCCGATTCCAGTAGGATTGGTATAATTCTGAGTTGCCCAATCAGCTGTCCAGCTGTGGTTGGATTACAACTCTCATCATCCCAGCCACAGTGGCCAATAGTCAAGGATAATATGAGTTGTAGTCTAACCATAGCTGGAGAGCTAAAATTGGGCACCTTTGGTTTAATTAGACAGTCTGATCATGACCACAAGTGAAATGAAGAGTTCCCAATGTCAACCACAACATGGTAAAACTGCACAGGGGAATGTCACAGTCCAGAAGCAATTTGCTTGGGTGTGGAGTTGGATTTCACAGATCACAGTCATGATGAACTTTCATGGAAGCTACAGGAGTAAAGTTACCTCAGGCTACAGTGTGGTTCTAATGCTGCAGGATATAAGTCAGCAGTGGACCTCCATGGATGCCTGTACTAATGCCATATTCTGTGCCACATGGTGCATTCTTGTGATACTGGAGGTTCAGACATCAGTGGTCATCTAGTTGATGTTGGGACATGAATGGCACATTAATGCTAGCTTCTCTATGTCAATCCAGTTGAGAGCAAGGTCCTTTCAAACATTTACCTCCTGGCAGCCCAAACAACTCTGGGATGTTGGCACAAGGAATGGTGTGGTGTCCTCACTTTAAAGGCAGCCATGATGGATTGAATCTTCTGGTGGACCAGATTAAAAAAGAAAAAAAATGGAGAATCTCCCTTCCCAGACTGTCTTGAAAGCACCATAGCTCTGTCCTGAGAATAGGTGGCCACCTTACACAAATTTTTGCATAACATGAAGAATAGAGCACCAGCATAGTAAGGTTGGAGTGAGGCTTGAGGCAAAAAGGAAGATGGCCCCATAATCTCCCACTTCCATGCCTTCTCCTTTGGAGACGTGGGAGGGAGAGAGCAAAGAGCAAGCTGTCACTCAGCTGGTAGCACACCCCCTGCTCAGGGGCCCAGGGGCATGTGCCCTCCCTTGTTAAATTGTAGTTGTACCCCTGGAATAGAACCTGACTCAGATGATAAATTCACCTTCAATTTTTCCCCCAAATTCAATTTTTATTGATTTTAACAAAAATATTAAAATCCACCTTCAATTAAAACATGCATGATCAAACCCACTTGGTCCACCCTCAAATTCTGTTTTGTTTTCTTTAAGTTAAGTAAGTTGTATTTGCCTAGGCTATGTTATGAAGTAGAGCTGAATGAGTGGAGGTCAGGGATAGGGCCAGCAGGTGTGACAATCTTGCTCATTCTTTCCATATTCACTGCATGTATATTTGTCATTTGAATAGGGCTAGTCTCAACATGGAATTGATAACAGAGTAGTCTCCCCACAGAGTGAAGCCTCCAGGAGAATAAGGGTGAGTGGAAATTGTTAATTAGGCTTAGATGGAAACACTCGGCCATCTGAGTCCTGACTGGCAAAAAGAGAACCAAAATATTGCCAAACCAATGGCAAAATAACTGGAGAAAACTAGAAGGCCCTATCTCCTTTCAGACATGGATAAAAATTGACTTGGTGGAAGCTTTCACTGTTTGTGGGAAATGTTAGTAGGAAAGCAAAGCACATATATTCCGTGTAGAAAATGTTCATGTTCAGTCCCCAACTTCTTTAGTTAAATAGTCTCAACGGGCAGACCAGAGAAGCTATATATGACTGAATACCTAGAGCCTTCCTGCCAGTCAGCTTAGACTGTACCAGGCTTTATGGCCCTTGGTCCCCCTTTTTTATCTCATGCAGTGAAGGTCAAAGATGGTTTGCAGTTTGTAGAAAAGGAAGACATGTGAAAAATGTATGACGTAGTGGCTTGAGGGTTGCATATGGTTGTGGGACATCCATGTTCAAATCTTAACTTGTGTGGTTTTTTGCTATATGGCAGCCATGGGAAACACAATCAAGATTGGATTATAGTGGAGAGACAGGAGGCTGATTCCCATGAGAGTAAATTGGGTAGGACAAGCATCCTACCAAGCTTCAGGAGCTGTGCTCGTTCCCCATTTTTGATTGTGTGCAAGTAAGAAGAGGAGGAAATGATCATGTGGGAGCCTCATGCTGGGTAGGATGGGTTTTTCTCCTACCTCATTAGCGCAAGACTCCCACATGGTCAGTTCCCCCTCCTCCTATCTAGATTTTTAGTCACACATGATCAAAAACCAGGAATGCTCACAGCTCCCAAAGCTAGATAGGATGCTTGTCCTACCCAGTTTATGATGAACTGCCTTTTTAAAAGCCCTGACATGGGCCCCATCTGCATGTAATGCAAAACCGCAGTTCAATGGGGCAGAGGTTGGAATTCCTTTATGTCCAGATGCATGAAACTGCTGTTTCATGGCAAAAACGACCTGTAGTTTCCCTCACCAAACTCCAGTTTCAGCTCTCAGTTTGTAGTGAGTTTAGCTGCTCCAACTGAGGTTTGGGGGCAGCAGCATTAGATCCGAATGCAGATGTCACCATAACCGTGGTTTTGTGTTATTTCTGGAACCAAAATCATAGAGAGGGCAGCCCAGACCTAAACAGGAATGCACCTGCTCCATGCCTGCTGTTCTTCTCAGTGGCCTCCTCTCTGAGCACTTGCCCCACCCCCTGTCTCTGAGCTACTCATGCCATTGCCTGGCAATCAGCTCTTTAGTTTTCCACCCAGCACTGGTGCATGGGTGTTTGGGAGGCACAAAGATTGGGAAATTTCCTTTTAAGAAATCCTGCTTGGAACTCCAATCCCCAGAAGCCCATGTATTTTCCCAGCCATGCACAGGCTTCCCAGGGAACACTTCTATGCTTCCTGCTCATCCCCGCCCCAAACTCCTGATCCTCTCTGTGCCACCCAGACACCCCACACCAGTGCCAGGTGGTGAATTAAAGGACCCCCACCACCAGGATGCTACCCGGGGCACTTGCCCCACAATCTAATGCCTCTTGGCAGGGAATTCCAATATCAGAATTCCGATATTACCAACATGCACAGGCCTCATTGTGTGCTTAGACACATCTAATTTGACCCTTCATTTGCATAAATGAGATTAATTATAATATACTTGTTGAAAGGATTCAAATGTTGTGACACGGAGGAAACTTGTTCAAGCACAGGTTGGCTTTTAAATGGTGTTTTTAACAGTAGAAAAGTTATTTAACTGCTAAAGAGTTTAGAAACAGCATTCTACTCCTTCACCTTCTACCTCCCAATAAGAATTACTTACTTACTTACTTATTTACATTTCTGTCCCACTCTTCTTCCAAGGAGCTCAGAGTATACATGCTTATTTTTATCCTCACAACAACCCCGTGAGGTAGGTTAGGCTGAGAGATACATGACTGGCCCAGAATCACCCAGTGAGTTAGATGACTGAATGGGGATTTGAACTTGGGTCTTCCTGATCCTCGTCCAGCACTCTAACCACTACGCTAGGCTGGCTCTCCTGTGTTATGCTGGCTCTTCTACGCTATGCTAGCTTATGTTCAGAAGGTTCTTTGCCACAAGAATACTGATCCAAGAAGCAAATTTAAATTGGATAGAAACAGAAACTCAACTCCACAGGGGGAAGATTAAATCCTTGGCCAATGCAGACATCACAGGCAAATCAGCTGTGTTCTGCCCAGAGGGCAACATACTCTACTGATAGCTGATACCATTATTTTCTGTGTTAACAAGCAGGGAGCAATGATAATCTGAAGAAGCCTGGGAAAAACTCACTTAAAATATTTGAATGCATTCTACAAAATCTCAGCATGATGGCAGATATGTTCAGTGGAGTTTTCAGTGATCATAAAAAGGGGCTTCAGTAAGAAAATACTGTTTCATAGCCAAAGAAACTCCTCAAAACATAGGGCTGTGCCTCAAATCTCTGGGGAAAGATGGACAGGATACATAAACACGGATTATTTCTTAACGCACCAACCAAATCACCTGCTCTGCTCAATGCATTCCGTTCTGGATAACATTATAACAATCTTTCCATTTCTCAGGTCATAATTAAACTTGCATGACTTACACCAAAAGCTGCATCACTCGTATGTGTCCCACCTTTCCCCTGTTCCTGGCAATATGTATGAATACATACCGGTATCATGTGACATGACACCATCATGCTCCAAGTTTCCTCACTCCCATCAATGACAATCAGGGTAGCAGAGGAGGATGGGAACACTGAATACAGTGCATCATGTATTTTTTATTAATTATGGAGTGCCTCTCAGCACTTCATCATTAAAGGTGTGTGACACAGAGCAGGCATGCCCCCAGCTCTTGCCTGTGGGCTTCCCAGAGGCATCTGGTGGGCCACTGTGGGAAACTGGATGCTGCACTAGATAGGCCTTGGGCCTGATCCAGCAGGGCTGTTTTTTGTTATCACATTCTACCATTATAAACAGGATGCAGGGGGTATTACATTATTCAGCTTATATTTTCTGGATGAAAGGTAAGATTGGCTTGAACTTTCCCATAGTAGGGCAGGTCTGTTTGAGCAGGTCTACCTGAAGATTATCCATGTGAGATTTCAGACAAAAAAGATGAAAAATGTCTGAGTTATGGCCCCTTGAAAAGGTAAGTAGGCTTGTTGAAAAATTGGTTTGACAGCTTCTTGTCAGTTTTCATCCAAAACACACCCTTTTGGGGGAACAGTTATTTTCAGAGCTGTGGCCATTGTTTACTTACTTTATCTGTTATATTGATTCTGGAGAGTGTGAAAGCACATGCTGTTGACCAGCCCAGGCCCTTGGAGATCTCCTCCCCCCGCTCCAGAAAATAAAACTGAAAAATGTAATTCCCCCTACATCCTGTTCAGAAATTTGGTTGGAAGGACAGGCATTTTAAAAATCAACAACTCACCACTGCCACAGTGTGATTTGTAGGTACTAGAAATGTCCAGTGGGTAAAGGGTGCTCTCCTTTCCCCTAAAATGGCCACTACGTATATAGTGTATTAGAAATAGCTTACGTTTAACAAAAAAATCTCCATGTGAACACATGTTCATCTCCATGTCGGGGAGGGGAATGAATGATGTCTAGGCAATGGGAGAGGAAATGGTGGGAGCGTCTGGAGAGGCTTGGTGGGGAAGAGGAGGGCAGGAAGATGAAGCAGTAGTACTTTGCTATGAAAGCCTACTGTGCAGAGGGAACAGAGGAAAGCAAAAACGGCATAAAAGGAAGACCGTGTGCACAGCCCATCATGACTATGGTCAGTGTTGATGACACTTCCTTGTGCAATAACCTCCCTGTCTGGAAAACCTCTAAGTTCGTTGGCTTGATTTTAAATTTGGAATTTGGCCAATGAGAGATACTTTCGGGTTATACGTTGTGTGGTATATTTGTGCTACAAAGAGGGTGGGATCTGTGTGCTCTGAACAATTTGGTTAGCTGTGGTGACTGGAGGACATAATTGCTCAGTCTGATCCTTGGTAGAGCTGGTGGAATATTTTATATCTTTTCACATTTAGAGAGTCCCTCTTTGCAATTTTGAGAAGTGTATTCGTTTGTATAATAGTGAAAGATGGGAGCTTTGGCAGCGGTGGCTCCTCTAAACTCTGCCACCCGCCCCCCAGCAGTTCAGAGGCCAGAACTGGGCTGCCTCTGACCCGTGCTGCTTGATGGGGTGTACCAGCGAGTTGAGATGAGTGGCTGCCACGCCACAAGCCAGTGAGCTGCTCTCTCGCCACCCCCACCCAGCCACTCTTAGAAGACTTTTACCGGATCCCCCCACCCCTTTGCTTGTAAAGGGGAATCCTCACCGGAGTTCCCTTTACAAGCATAACCCTCAAACCAGGCCAAAACAGTTCAGCCCAGTTCAACTGGTTTGACCCAGTTGGACACGGTTTGACTGAATGGACCGGACTGCCGGGCGGTTTGACCAGACTGGCTCATGGACTGGCGCCTCAAATTCGGTTTGAATTCAGACTGAACTGCCAAACACAGTTTCGTGCACACCCCTATTCCTTAATACTGCACTGCTAGGCAATATGACATTGGTCAATACAACATCTTCCCTTTTAACCAATTAACTAAGAGGATTATAGAAAGCACTTTGAATACTTGAAAATGTGGTATATAAGTACTAAATACTTCAGAACTTGATGCAGGCATCTGGAGCCTGTGAGAAAGCCCATGAAGAAGTAAGTCAAGAGCTTTAAAAGATATGGAATAGACCACTGAGTGGGAAAGCCCATAGGTTTAGGTCTGCATCTTTCGCTGAATAGGTCTGTTGTGCTTTGGAACATCAACCTGAACTGTGGCAAAGTGGCAAACTTTATTGTATCTGTGAAATTTAGCCTAAATGTGTGGATTGCATACCGTATTTATCCAAATTGAAAACAACGCTGAACTTAAGGCAACCCCCTTTAAAAGTAGAGGTTAAATACATATTATACCTGAATTGACTCAAAAAGAAAAAGGACTCTGAATTTAAGATGACCTCCTGATTTCTAAGATCAAAAAACTTGGGGAAAACCTAATCTAAAACCTAAAACCACCCCCAGCACAGTACTTCCAGTGACTGTTGCTGGTGTCTATCTTGTTTTTTGCTTTTAGAATGTGAGCCCTTTGGGGACAGGGAGCCATCTTATTTGTTTATTATTTCTCTGTGTAAACTGCCCTGAGCCATTTTTGGAAGGGCAGTATAGAAATTTGAGTGTTTCATTGAAACAACATACTTGGCTGCTGTTTTGACGAATCAATTTGAGCATTTTGTGTTGCGTTTTGACCTCAAAACAAAACGAAAAATCCATGCACACCTCTAGCCATTAAGTTTCCATGTGTTATTTAAACTGCTATTTTGTCACTTATCCCAAGTGCTTGACTCTACTCTTTTTCTTAGTGTGTTTTCCTCATGTGAATAAACACATGTTAAGGACTAGTGGTGGCTAGTGGGTGGAGAGGAAAGCAGCAGGTGAACACCTCTGTTGAGTAGTGACTGAAAGGGATGAGAGTTATGTAGCAGCAGTTGGGATACGTGGTGGTTTGTGCGTTGCTGTACAGCCACAATGCTGGTGAATGTCCAGGAATGCCCTGTATGGGTATGTGCTAATGATAAAATTGGCCAGACCAGGGAGGACCAGCATGGGCCCAGACTGAAACATCTAAGGCTTGCAGAGTTTGCTGTGTGTAGATTAAGTGCATCTGATCCCCACCCCCCACACAAACACCCGCATACCTTGTTCAGATTTGTCTCAAGAGAGTGTCTGAGAGAGCTGCAGTGAAGAGGGGAGGCATGAGAAAACAGCATAACGAATGAAAGGGATAGAACACCTATATAAGATGCATTTCTCTCTCTTGACACCAAGTGACGCCTATTTTGCAACCCTATGTGAACTCAATATGTCGCCCAAATTATAAGCGCTCGCTGCACACTTTTGCAGGCTGAAAGCTGTGTTGTACATATAAATATAGCTAATCCCTTACACTCACCATGATTAATTTATTTCTATTCCTTAAGTAATGGCAGTTTATCGGAAAGTGAATTGTTGCTGTTGCTAGTAAAGAACAGGCTGATCAACATGCTAATTATAGAGATTCTTTCTTAACAGTCTACTTTATTGCACTCAAATGAATAATGTGCAGCAGCTGTGACATTGAACAAGGGTGGTATAATTACAATAACCAAAGCAAAGAGAGATATTGTTTAATAGGCTCATAAAATGCACTTCCTCCCTCCAATGAAGATTTTCCTTGCCCTGTAGGTGATTTAGGACCTATCCACTGGCAATAGCAATCTCATTCATACTATAGAGCGAGCAGGTGGTGTAGGCACAGGTGTAAAGCATAGTGGTATCATCTTTGGCAGTCCTATTTCCTTATGCTTAATAGCACCATCTGCCCTATATTATAATGTCCCTGAAAATGGTTCCCTGTCCTTGTTCATAAACCTGCTTGATTTGTAAAAGAATAGCATTTGCTTTGTGTTACTTCAGCCCACACTTCCCCTCTGAGTCATGATATGCTGTACAAAAAGAATTACAATTATTCCCTCTTTCCAGTCCCGAAGTTGGCAAAAGCCTGTTTTCATAATTAATACATGAGGACAAAGAACAGACAACATTTAGCAGAGAAAATATGGTGTGCAGGACCAAGGTCAGCAACCATGCTGACCACACAAATGGCAGCTATGCATGCATAGAGACCATGTGCCGCATCGGGACAGCTGGGGGAGAGTGCTGATATTGGTGGGGGGGCGCCACCAGTATGGAAGTGGTGGCGAGTGGAGGAGGAGTACGGACGGACCTGTTCTCCTGCATATTAAAGGAGCTGTGGAATCCCTCAGTTTTAAAGGGATTTTGCAAAGATTCAGAAGCTGAGTCGCATTTTGATAACATCTCTACCGAAACCAGATTTTTAAATAAAATCAGTTGAGTAACGAATTCTCTCTGAGTTATTTGCCCCAGATACCTGGCTCACAGAAACTCTAAAACCATGTCTCCATTCTTCATTAGAACATAAGAACAGTCCTGCTGGATCAGGCCCAAGGCCCATCTAGTCCAGCATCCTGTTTCACACAGTGGCCCACCAGATGCCGCTGGAAGCCTCAGGCAGGCGTTGAGTGCATGCCCTCTCTCCTGCTGTCACTCCCCTGCAACTGGTACTCCCCTGCAACTTCCATTCACTCCAAGCATTCAGGGACGGAAAAGGTGAGTGGCTAGGTAAGATCACTACCCAAACTGACTGATCTGGAAAAAGTGAACAGGAACCATGGATGGCCTGCTTAATTTCCCATAAGGAACGTGTGCAAATTTCGATTTCATTTCATGTCCATGCAGCGTGTGTGTGCTGAGAAACCTTTGCCCATCATAATTTCCAACAATGCATACAAACTGTAGGAAAAAATGGAAATGCCCTCCCTAGAGAGGTCCAACAGTATGTATAATGAAATGCCATTTATGGAATGCTCTCCCTGAAGAGGTCCACCTGGCACCTTCTCTGTTAAATTTTAGGCACTAAGTAAAAACCTTTTTCCCCTGCTTGAACTTTAAGTGGCTGATATCCAGACTAAAGCTATATGCCCCCCCCCCAAAGTTTCAGCTTGTGCAATAGGGAAGGGCAATTTTTGCTGATCTCCCTTTCCCTCTGCAGTCCTCCTGAGGGTTGCGGGACCTTCAGGGACATATTTTCTAGAGACACAGCAATTACAGAGAGACAAAAAGAGGCAAAATTTGGCAAAAATAATCTCTCCCCCTTTGTGTGAATGGAACGTTTTTCAGTGTGCATGACATTAATCCAGCAATGATTTTGCTTTTATCTTCAGGAAACATTTGTACATTTTGTCTTATGTGCTACTTTATGTGGTGTGTACATGTGTGGTTTATTGGGGCAGGGGTTGCTTATTTTTTGCTTTCGTTATTTATTTGCTGTTTATTTGGTTATATTTTTAAAAGATCAATATTTATTGTTAGCTGCTTTGAAAAGTTTTGTTTAAAAAATTAAACATAGGATATCTGTGTTTGAAATAAATAAGTAATTGTCACATATAGTGACAGACATCACACTTTTTTTCTACATGGGCCTTTCATAATGTTTGAAGTGGTCCTGAGTACCCCAGTGATAGAAAAGGACATTATGAAAAAATTAAGGAGAAAGAAAGATCAAACCCCACCTGTTTGTGTAGATAATGAAGTCACAATGGATGAAAGCTGGGCGGAACTTTATAAACGTTGTGACATACTGAGGTCATTCACACAATCAAAAACTGTGTTCCACCTGGATTTGTGAACTATGTGTGCTCCCAGTTTTTGGTTGTGTGGAATCAAGGTAGGAGGAAAAGCTACCCAGGTTTCCTTCCTACCTTGCCTCCAAACAATGACTTCTACCCAAGTTTTCCTCTTACCTTGCTTCCACACAACCAAATATTGGGAGCACACACATTTCCCAAACCCAGGCAGAAATACAGTTTTTGATTATGTGAATGACCTCACTGATTCCATAATTGTGAAAAATTGTGACATTATTCAAGCAAAAATGGCTGTCATCATCCCTTAAAACAATTAGCTTCCCAACGATGGTTACATTGCATAAGAGAAGCAAATTATTTTCAGTTTAGCTTTGTATCTAGCTGCTTGCAGTCCTTTTATAGACAAGGATACTTGGAACATTAATGGCAGAAATACCTTTGGCTTGCAGCCTCAGATCCATACTTGTGATGGAAACGTTGTCACTTGCTTATGATAATTTGCTGTCCAGAGCCATAAGAACATTAAATCTGAAACCTTCACACATTTGCCTGCAAATGTCTCTTCGGGTTGACAATGCGTACATTTTCAAGGGAACAGATCACAAGAATTATTTATATGTGCTTTGTGCTAAGGTCAGCACTTAGTTTAAAAATACATAGATATCAATGGTTACTAAATCAAAAAGTACTGAAAAGTTCCATTAGTGAGGCAAACTGTATCAATGGGAGGAATGATTCATTTGGGTTAGAAATTGCTGTAGTCTTCTTCAGCCACTTATGGGAGAGCCGGGTTGTCCAAATACATCTCAAGACTCATCCACTTGGTAGGATTGTTTTAGATCACAAGCATGATGTCCAGTGAGGCCAGCTGTCCTTACCCCCGAGGATGGAGTGGAGAGGAATATGCAGCCGGGCAAGACACACACTGCATTCCTGTATCTTCACTCCTAGTAGTGAGGGATCAGACCGTGCAGCATTTTCTGAGGCTTGTATTTTAAAATGTCTACCCCCACCCACTCCATACGATTTCCTCCCTCTAGAGTCCAGGCAGTGGTATGGGTGTTCCCAGGAATGCTGGTATTTTCTGAGGCTGTGGTCCCTATATAGCTCCTGCCACCTGCTCAGTTCTTTAAATACTTGTTGGGGTGGGGGTGGGAAAGGCTGAAGCAAGGCTTTGGCGGACTGAACAGGCCGCTGGAGCTCTGCACAGTTCTGATACATACGTAGAGCCATTAGCTGGTTCCACAGTCTACCTTCCTTGACCTTACTGCGGCTTATTGTGATGGGGGTGCTTGTATATCAAGTTGCACTTGTGAGCCTCTATTTTGGGGTTCAGGTATTCAAGTACAATCAATAAGACCTGCCTCTTTATCAGGGGAGCCTCCTCCATTACAGGCTGTGGGGTGTGGGGAGCTGTGCCCACCCTGACAGCAAAGAAGTGTCTTCTCCTCAGTCACTGCATTAAGCAAGGGTTTTGCTTTTCCCACTGTTATGCTCACTCACTCTCTCGCTCTCTCATATTCTAGCAAGGAGGGGATTCGGGTGTACCATCATTCTGCCAGTCAAGCATGTGTTTCTGCTCATTGCTGCCCTCCTCTCAAGCAGGCGCGGAGGGAGGCCACTGTCGGTCTGGGTACAGCTTGCCACCACACACCCCCTAGCCACGCCCCATACGTCACATCCGTGTCTGACGTCAGACGCATGGAGCGTGCAGCAAACCACGCCCAACGTCTGACATTGGGGGCATGGCTGGGGTGTGAGGCGCGGCCCCTGAAGTATGGCAGCCTGAGTTATTTGGACCCATCTGCAATATGGTGGCTCTGCCAGTGCTCTCAGGACTGCAGCATAGGATGGTGTGGGATAGCTGAAGAAACAGGCTAAAACCTTATAGGTTAAGCAGCTCCCACAAGTTCTATTCACTCTTAATCCCTGGCTGAGACGCTTCACCCAATGGCTGTAATCCATATAAGGATAACAGCCACTGGGTGAAACCTCTAACCCAGAGGCTACGAGAAAACAGAGCTGCAGAAGTGTGCTGTGATGGCAGATGCCTCCTCGTGGAGTTATAGTGGGGCTGAGCATGCTCAGTTATGCAAAAGGGCCTTGCCCAAGCCTGCTTGTTAACAGCTTCAGGGTTGGCTGGCTGGTTGGTTGGCTCTCCCACCCCCACCCCCACCCTCCTCTTTTTCTGGGTCAAACACCTTTAGATGCCTTCTGTGTTTCAGGGATCTGGAGTTGTGAATACGCACTTTTTTGCTGGAACTACACAAAAATGTTCCTAGAGGTTGGAAGGGGAAGAAGGATACTGAAGTTTATAGCAGGGGTTTTGTGTGATGGCAGAGGAGGGTGGTGGTGTGTTATATTTCTTTATATTGCCTCGCTTTCTTATTTGTCTGATCTTCACACATGCCGCAAGGTGTTATCTCAGTGGTCCTAAACATGGCTGTTTATAATTACCTGGTGGCAAAAGAAAGACACTCTGCTAATGCTCAGAGTTTATAACCAGCTTCTGATTCTAAGCCCTGGTGAGCCCTGACTCAGATTAACCCTTTTCTTGAGTTAACTAAAACACTGAAATTAGATACAGTACCTGGCAATAAGGCCTATTGAAATTAAGGGGGCTTGCTTTTGAGTAGGCATGCATAGGCTTATGTTTATAATTTGTTTGGCTGACCTGGCATGATTCAAATTAATAATCTGAGACTGTGAAAATTGTACTGTTATATAATTTTTATTCTGAGGTTATTTATTTTTTATCTTACGTAAGCAGCTTTGGAGAGCTGCCTTGACAAAAGGCTGTGCAGAAATCTTTTTAATACATAAATAAGGCACATTTCCGATTTAGTCTGCAAGAACCTTTTTCTGCGGTAATCTTCAGACTGAAACAGACTGAACACTGGACTGGACTGAATGCCATGCCCTCTCCCAGAAACATCTATCCCCTCCCTTTTAATTGCACCGAGACTGATGAAAGAGTCCTGTATAACTCAGAAACTTGCATAATACAGTGTGAACTTTGATGCACATTGTTCTGCTGTCATTATATACTTCTTGCTGTTTTTCAGACCTAATCTTATGAGTTCAATTCTTGTATTGGCTGTAGGTATTTAAGACTTAATCACCCTTTTAAATTTATAATTGGGGTAGTAAAGACTAGTAAAAGTGTGGATCATCCTACTCATGCAGAACAGCAGTACTGGGATGCTGCTTGTGTCTGGGTAGATAATATGATCTCTGAGGTGGCAGGGGGCACTTGGCTTTATTATTTAGTAGTGAGGGAAATACTGTCTACAGATGCCAGTGGCACATCCTGCTTGAAAGGTCCTAGGTAATGGTAATGGTTGGGTATATATGATTTCTGAAGTTGGGTGGGGATGGTTTTAATTATCCACTGGATGGAGACATAAAAGGTCTGTTTGCCTCTTCTCTCTCTCTCTCTCTCTTTCTCTCTCTCTCTCTCTCATATTTCTATTCCGCCTGATATAGAAATCTCCGGGAGGTGATTTAGAAGCGAAGGCAACCTGAGGCTGCAATCCAAAGAAGTCACTGACCTGTGAGCAAAGTAAAAGAAATCATTGCTGCAGATTATTTTGAAATGTTGTCTACAGCCACTCCTCTGGAAGAGGAAAACAGACCTGCTGTTCTGTTTAGAAGTTACTCGATTCCCTGCAAGTGGGAGCTTCAGCAGAGGCATCTTCAAAGAAAGCATTGTGCAGTTCTCTTGTTCATGCAAAAACGACCTCTGGATCACAGCCATTTTTTCCAGTATAATGGTAGAGCATTCTTGTGAGTTCTTGTTTGACTGAGATTTTATTAATGTTTAAAAATAGCCTACAGTGCTTTAGCTATTTAATTATATTATCAAAATTAAAAATTAACTACACCTGTCAAACAAATGCAGTTGAAACATTTTGTGACATTTTTTTCATTTCACACTGGTACCTTGCCTTTCCTCTCAGCTCTCTTTGTTTTGCCCTGGGCTTATGTTTAATGCGCTCCTAGTTCCTCTTCTATTTCAGGCATTAACAATGCAAGATAACAAACCCATGAGAAGATTCAGATACGTGCCATCATGGTGTGCTTAGACGCTCTGAGAAACACTTTGTAAACTTTCTGTGCCTTTATCATATCTTTCGGGAGCGGCGGAATCATGTGACTTCCTACAAGGCCTCCTTGAACCCCTTACTCAACATGGAAATCCAGAGCTAGAGCATGTTTGTATCCTTTATTTGCTTCTTGTCTCATATTCCATTTCAATTGCTGTGTTGCCTAAAAATATGTTTCATCCCCTTGCAACATATGTATTAAGATTGAATAGCTCCATTTATTCTCCACTTCTGAGTGACTCATGCCTGCCTGCATACCAATCCGTCATGGCTGGTTTGGATTTGGAAGAAAAGTAGCACTTCATCATGATTTAGGCGCGTTGGAAAACTCTTAAAGGTGAATGTTTTTGTTTTGATTTTTCCAAAATAATGCCATGTTGATGTTAGCAAGTGCTGCATGGATGATATCTCAAATCTGCCTGAATATAGCCTTTTGTCCTTTGAAGTACACTGTGGCTGAACTGAGTGTACAAGGACAGGTTTCAGATGCTAAGGGAATTGAGCATAGAGATATTTAAATGGCTGATGCTAATCTCTTCAAATACCGAGAAATGTATTTATTTTTTACTTATAGATTATATTATGCTCTGAAAATGTGCCCTGTTTATCCAGCTTACAGATCTAATTTAAATACTATATTCCGCTCTACAGAATAGCTTACAATGGCCACAGATACTGTGTCAGATGAGATAAAAGATACTGAGGCTGATCTCATGATCCGTGAGACCCGCTTTCTGCAAAACTGCGGGGAGAGCAGGCTAAGCCCACTCTCCCTGCAGGCGACCGAGCAGGGAGCCCTGAGCGGCCGGATCGGCCACCCATATGGTTGCCGGCTCTGTGCCGGGCATACTGGGGAGACCCCCGGAGCCAGGAGGTGGCTTTTCGCCTCCCAGTCGGGGGTCTACTCACGGGTAGCCATGGTGCAGAGCCTCATTGCGGCTACTCACAATCAGATAGCCTGGGTTTGTGGAGCACTCGCTCCACAAACCCGGGCTAAGGGGCAGGCTACTTGAGTAGGTTAGCTGCTCAAGAACCACTGGGCTCACTTGCGAGCCCGGTGGTTCTTACGATTAACAAAAATCAGGCTAGGCTCTCCTAGCCCGATTTTTGTTAATCGTGAGAATAGCCCCACTGTATTTTAATTCTGATTGTAGAATCCTGGTACCTCCTTTGCCCATGTCACCTGGAAACAAATAAGATGGAACTGGGTGAGATACTGTACTTGTAGTCTCCCATTCAAATGCACCCAGGGTGGACTCTGCTTAGCAAAGGGGACAATTCATGCTTGCTGCCACAAGACCAGCTCTTTTCTATGAAACATTTGTGGCAAAAATGGCGTGTGTGTGTGTGTGTGAAAAAGTTCACAAAACTGCCCCCAGCTTACCTTTTTTGCCCCCACCATATGTTTTGTGGTACTGGTGGCAGCGATTATGACACTCCTAGGAACTACAGTAGCCAATGCTGCCCATTATCCTCTCTCCCCCCCCCCCGAAGGAGCAAGGCATCATCATGTAGCCAATCAGAGTGAAAGTACTGCTTCCTTTTCTCACTCTAGCGACGTCTGCTGAAGAAAATGGCAGCCAGTGTTGGAAATTCTCTGTGGTGAGAGAATCCCTTTTTCATTATAGCAGAGTGCACAGAGGCACAACACAGCAGATTTAGTTAGGCATGCGTGTATGCTGAGAGTAAATTAACTTGGAGCCAATTCATAGTTTCAAATCAATAAAAATGGCATTTATTAAGGAACTCCATTCCAGATAGGAAAGTGAGGAGTTAGGATCTCTAATCTATCTATCTAGCTGGATGCAGATGGATTCTGCATCTTCTCAACACACATGGTGCAGGGAGAGAGGCTTGCCATGTTGCAAGGTAGAAGGGCAGGTAGGGAAGAGAGGAGAGGAAGGAAGTTAGTCCCCGAGAGTAGCAATCAACACATCAAAGGGATAGTATCAGAGCAGTGGAGAAGGGATGACCAATGTCTTGACCCTCTAGCCCTCTGACTTACTAGTCTGTCCTCCATTGTCTGAGACAAGAGACAGTGCAAAGTCCTTTAACTTCCAACAGTCAGCAGCTGTGGAGACTCCTGGGAGTGTTGTCACCACTGGTGATGAATTCACAAACACCCCATCATTGAATGCCACCCAGCTTCTCAGTAGGCCAAAAGGGTGGTGAAGTTCAGGGAGTCATTTTGTCTCAGCCCTAATTATTAGACCAACTTGCTATGTTGCATGACATGGTTTTAATACTAGTATTGTTGAGAAAATTTATTCCTAGCTATCCAGTAAGAGAGATGACATGAAACACAAGTGCACTAGACCAGAAGTGGGAAGAAGAAGAAGAAAGTCAATCAATAGGTGATTGTAACCTAAATAGTAAGGAATGGCCAGTTTGTGCTCACCAATCTTACTCTTCCATTTCAGTTGCAAGTAGATAGTATCTCATTGACATTGGGAGCCAAATGAATCTGGGCTCCTGTGGAGGGATATTACATCAAGAAAACCAGCTTTGACCTGCTTTTATGAACATCAGCCTGAAGATGAAGAATGCTTCACTTGGAATAAATCCTTTTCTTATTCATCAGCTCCAAGGGAAGGTGAATGGTGTTCTCTTAGAATAGGAGGAGAGTATGAGCTAGACAAACAAAGGCATCACACTCTGGCCATGTTCCAGTGAAATTTGCTTGAATCCAATGGTGCCATTCCACTACTAGAAAGCCTCTTCCTTCTCACGGAAGAGCTATGGTCCAATCTACTGAGCTATGGCTTGCATTAGAAAACTGCCCCCAAAATCCAGAGAAGCTCTTCTATTTGTCCAAACTCTGTTTGACAAACTCTGGTCAACTCCTGTTTATGGTCCACCTTTAATCTATTTCTGTTTGTTAATCAACAATAAATTTATACAATTCTTTTTTATTAACAGCATCCTTCTTGGATCCAGAAAATACTTGTATGTAGTTCTGTTTGCAGATTTAAAGATTATTATCCACAGGGATTCTGTTCCAGCAGATTTTTGTGGATAGCAAAGCTGCAGATAATGAAGTATTGAAGTCAATGGGATTGCAGGGGTTAGATTCCCAGACTTCAAAAATGGTACTGAAAGGGGCCAAAAAATCCACAACAATGGGCCAAATAAAGTGCTCCACAGGCCTTCCTCTGTCAAGTGATGCCCTCCACTAAATTCCATGAAAAATCAGGTTTTTTGTTTTTTAAACAAATGAGCCACAAAATGGTGGCCGGAAATGACTTCCGAGGTCATTTGACCTCCATCATGACTCCCGATACACAGATACGCAAGTTTAATCTTTCTCCCCTTTTTTCACATATGCTGAGGTCGGTTGCCTATTACCTGACTGCGGATATGCGAATCCACAGATGATGAATCTGCGAATAGAGAGGTTCTCGTGTGTGTGTGTTCGTTCAACAACAACAAATATTTATATACCACTTTCCAACAAAAGTTTCCAAAGAGGTTTATAGAGAAATAATAAATTAATAAGATGGTTCCCTGTCCCCAAAGGGCTAGCAATCTAAAAAGAACCAAGTTCATCATGTTGCTTATACTGCAACACAGCTCCAGAGGCGTAGCAAGGTTGGAGTGGGCCAAGAGACAGGATTTTAAAATGGGCCCCTCGCTGATATACACACATAAACACACTTCACAATATTTAGTGCACTCACACTCGCATCCCCATTATGAATATGGTGAATATCTAGTTCACATTGAATCTGGTTTTTTTACTCTGTTACTGCCGATCAACATAATTCATAGGAGGTGCAACATGGAAGGGTGGGGAGTCATGTGACATGCCTTTGGGGGGCCCTTTGAGTCAGTGGGGCCCCAAGACGACTGTCTCCCCTTGCCTAATGTTAGTTACGCCCCTGCACAGCCCCATTCTGTTGTGACACTGAACAGCAAAAACACAGATACTTTTTCTCTCTCTGCTCCCAGTTCTTTGGATCCAAGCCATATTTCCCCTAGGGATTCTATCTGGTTAGAGACTGGGAGTGTGAACATCTCTCTTTCTTATGGTCTGCTCCAAATCCCTGGGTATAACATGGCAGGGGCAAGGGTATTATTTAAACACTGCTCTAAACACAGCTTTCCCTGGGCAGTACATAATGTTGGAAGAAATCTTTTACTAAATGTGTCAGTTTCACTATGATTTGCACATCTGACTGTTGGGAACCAATTTTTGCCCTTGGGTCTTGCTATAATGGAGTTGTGTGTTAAAGTTAATAGATTATTTTTACCTGATGGCTCCCAGTTTAAAACGATTGCCTTTGGCCCAGCTTAACGATGACAAGACTAATAAATGTTGCTCTTTTCAGCCTCTTTTTCGAGTCTAGGTCTAAGTGAGTTGAGTAATAAAGCAGCCATGGTCTTTGTCAAAAAGTCAATAGCTTTAGAATATATTAACACTAATTGCTTTAGGGTTATCTAACTAGAAGTATATGCTGATCGATTTAAGTGCCCTAAGTCTACAGAAATAGCTACTGCCTTATATTTGAGTTTCAGGCCGGCCAATTCTATGGTCCAGCTAAGATGACTACTGCTGTTTTGGAGTGTACGCCTGTATGTCGAGTTGATCTTCTGTGCCCTCCTAAGCAGCAATATAAAACAGCACAATAATGGTAGTGGGGGGGAAGAGCAACAATGATAGCCACTTCCACAGTGTCCCTATAGTAAAAACAAAATAGGATTCTGTGACCTTTTCACAGGGAACAAGGTTTAGCAGCTGTTTTGATACTTTAGAAGGCTGGAGAATTATTGAGCTGTGGTGGCTCTTCCAAAAAATTGAGGAATGTTTGTTGGTGAAAAATTCAAAATGGCCGCCAAAATGGAATCCATTTTGTCAGTGTAAAACATTAACTGAAACTTCTTGAACATCAAACATTTTAATTTTTAGCTTTTGTGGTTTATTGTATATATCCTTTTATTAGTACAGTTAAATGACCCTGAACACCACATTACACACACACACATATTTTTTTTTCCCCTGGGGCCATTTTTTCCAGACATTTTTTCATAAAACATATGAAAAGTTGAGGAATGTAATTTAAACCAATTTTTCTAATGTCAGAGATATAATTGATTCAACTGAGTAATTTAAACTCCTTAACAGGCCACTATTACGATTACAGGCCACTATTACAATTACACAATTACAGGTCACTATTCACTACGAGCCCCACCGCCCATTGAGATCATCTGAGGAGGTCCATCTCCAGTTACCACCAACTCGTTTGGTGGCTACACAGAGACAGGCCTTCTCAGTTGCTGCCCCAATATTGTGGAATGCTCTCCCTGCCGAGATACGATCCTCCCCATCCCTGGCAATTTTCCAAAAACACTTGAAAACCCATCTTTTCGCCCAAACTTTCTCAGCTTCCTAAAATTTTTTGGTTTTAATCTTTGTTTTTTTATTTTGAATTGTTAAATTGTTCTAAAGTTTTTGTATATGTTTTTAACTGGTTTTATGCTATTGTTAACCACCCAGAGACGAAAGCTTGGGGCGGTGTAAAAATTTGATAAATAAATAAATAATATGCAATGGATTTTCATCAAACCAGAAAGGGCAACATGCCTGCAATTTCCCTGAAACTAAGCCAATGACAAAAGGAAAACCTGGAGGTTTTGCAAACCTAGGTGTGCAAACAATGGTCTCTAACAGGTGAAACTGTACTTCAGGGAAACATCTTCAAACTGTTCAATCTCAGGCATCTCTTTTCCGATCTTTTTTAAATCCAGCCATCTTACAGCTCTCACCATGTAGACTCTCTATAAAAAATTTAATGCAGTTGAGAAAATTCAGTTTGAGACAAATGTTCTTATTTGAATCAGTGACAGAGTGAGTCCCAAAAGAATCAAAAAATAACTCCAACCTTTTTGTTTGTGCCAGGCTTCTGTGTCTTTGAAAACTGCATGACAGACAGAAACTAATGGGTTTAACTTTCTCCCTTACTATATCCCAGAGCTCAGTATGACTGCAGCCAGCACTGTCTGCCAAGCAGCTTTTGAAGGCATGGGATTCATGCTACAGGGGAATCTCAAATAGAAAGAGGAGTCCAATGCTACAACTTAAAGCCTTGCCAATGGTCTGCTGCCACAGTGGGGTGAATGGGAGACATTCCATACCTACATCCATGTTTCTTGAAAGGTTGCTTGGTTTTGTTTATTCTTAACATTTGTATGTTACATTTCTGTTTCAATTTGAAACACTTAAGATGCCTATTGCCCTTGCTAACTGAGCAAAGAGGCACCTTTTAAAAGTGGTGATTCTGTTTATTTAACAGAGCGAGAGCAATTGGCCCAATTCATCCCCAGCATAGCATCCATCCTGTGGCTGTTGCTGGTGTCTATCTTATGTTTCTTCTTTGGATTATGAGCCCTTTGGGGACAGAGTAGCAATTTTATTTATTTATTAATACCTATGTAAACTGCTTTGGGAACTTTTGTTGAAAAGCAGTATATAAATACTTGCCGTATTTGTATGAAAAGACCAGAGAAACAGGAGGCTGATCATGAGTCCTGTGCGGCTGCTGCAGTAGAAAGCTCACGTTACTTCAAGTATACGTCGATGGCATCTGAGCTGTCAGCGACTGACCAGGAGAGGGATCTTGGGGTCATGGTGGACTGCTCGTTGAAAGTGTCCACTCAATGTGCAGCAGCTGTGAAAAAGGCCAATTCCATGCTATGGCTCATTAGGAAGGGGATTGGAAATAAAACTGCTAATATTATAATGCCCTTATACAAAACTATGGTGTGATCACACCTGGGATACTGCGTACAATTCTGGTCACCACATCTAAAAAAGGACATTGTAAAACTGGAAAAGGTGCAGAAGAGGGCAACCAAGATGATCAGGGGCCTAAAGCACCTTTCTTATGAGGCAAGGCTACAACACCTGGGGCTATTTAGTTTTTAAAAAAGACGACTGTGGGGAGACATGATAGAGGTCTATAAAATCATGCACCGTGTGGAGAAGGTGGATAGAGAGAAATTCTTCTCCTCGTCACATAACACTAGAACCAGGAATGCTATGAAATTGATTGCCAGGAAATTTAGGACCAACAAACGAAGGTACTTTTTCACACAACACATAATCAGCTTGTGGAATTCTCTGCCACAAGATGTGGTGACAGCCAACAACCTGGATGGCTTTAAGAGGAGTTTGGATAACTTCTTGGAGGAGAGGTCTATCAATGGCTACTAGTTGGAGGGCTATAGGCCGCCTCCAGCCTCAAAGGCAGGATGCCTCTGAGTACCAGTTAGAGGGGAGTAACAGCAGGAGCGAGGGCATGCCCGGAACTCCTGCCTGTAGGCTTCCAGTGGCATCTGGTGGGCCACTGTGCAAAACAGGATGCTAGACAAGATAGGCCTTGGGCCTGATCCAGCAGGGCTGTTCTTATGTACTAGATTTTTATTAGGAATTATTAAGTGACTAATTGAGAGAGGGACCCATCTAAGAAGGGAAGGATGGATCATCCAGTTGTTGTTCTGTCTAAACTTTGCATTCTCCTTTGATTTCTATTCCACTCTTCTGAATCCCCGATTTTTTCCATTACAGAAAAAATGTATTTTTCATATATTTTTATGTATTTCCTACCCAAACAGCTGATGTGATAATCCACTGCAAAGTGTGCATTATTTATTTTTCATATTTTATACTGCCTGATATGTACATCTCTAGGCGGTGTACAAAATTTAAAATATTTAAAAGTCAACACAGATTAAAATACATGACACAATAAAAACAATAGCATAAAACAGTTATTAAAACAAATTATGAAAATTATGAAAATTAATTCGAATTAAAAGCTTGCGAGAACAGGAGAGTCTTGAGGGTCTTCCTGAAAACAAACAGAGAAGGAGATGCTCTTATTTCAGCAGGGAGCATATTCCAAAGCCCTGGAGCAGCCAGAGAAAGCCCAGTCATGGGTCGCCACCAAATAAACTGGTGGCAACCGTAACTGGACCTCTCCAGAAGATCATAACAGGTAGCAGGGTTTATGACAAAGAAGGCACTCTCTTAAGTAGTCTGGACCCAAGTTGTTAAGGGCTTTATAGGTAATAACCAGTATTTTGTATTTCACCCAGAAACATATCGGCAGCCAGTGAGGCTCTTTTAAAACCATTGTTATGCGGTCCCTTTGTGTTGTCCCAGAAACCAATCTGGCTGCTGCATTCTGTACCAATTATAGTTTCCAGATTACATACAAAGGCAGCCCCACATAGAGTGCATTACAGTAGTCAAGCCTGGAGGTTACCAGCATATGTACCACTGTTTTAAGGTCATTCACCTCTAGTAGAAATGGACATAGCTGACTTATCAGCCCAAGCTGATTAAAAAATGCTCCTGGTCACTGCCTCAACTTGAGAAACCAAGGAGAGCTTCGGGTCGAGGAGCACTCCCAAGCTACATACCTGATCTTTCAGAGGGAGTGTAACCCCATCCAGAACAGTCAGATCTAAACCATCTCTTGGGTCCCAGCCCCCCACAGACAGTACCTCCATCTTATTTGGATTCAACTTCAGTTTGTTATCCCTCATCCAGCCCATACTGCCTCCAGGCAGGCATTTAGGGAAGATATGCCATTTCCTGACGAGGTCAACATGGAAAAGTAGATCTGGGTGTCATCAGCATATTGATAACACCCTGCACCAAACCTCCTGATGATCTCTCCTAGCGGTTTCATGTAGATGTTAAAGAACATTGGAGACAGTATAGAGCCATGTGGAACTCCACAATTTAGTTTTCGCTTAGCAGAACAGTCTCCAGGCAACACCATCTGGAATCTACCAGAGAGGCAGAAATGGAATCACTGTAAAACACTGCACCTCCCTCAGGCAGTCCGGAAGGAAACCATGGTTGATGCTATTGAAAGGCTTAGAGAGATCTAAAAGGATCAGCAGAGTCACACTCCCTCTGTCAATAACCAGTTGGAGATCATCCATCGGGCTGACCAAGGCATTTCAACCCCATAGCCCACATGAAAGACAGTTTGAAATGGGTCTAGATCATCTATATCATCCAAAACTGTCTGGAGCTGAGAGGCTACCACCCGCTCAATCACCTTGCCCAACCATGGAAGGTTAGAAACAGGTCTGTAATTAACTAACTCTGAGGGATCCAGTGCAGCTTTCTTCAAAAGTGGTCTAATGATAGCCTCCTTAAGACAAGCAGGCATCCTGCCCTCCCTCAGAGAAGCATTAATAGTATTTACCAGACCCTCTCTGATAATATAATTATCATCAAGTGAGATATCCCAAGGCTGTGGGGGGGGTCCTCTGGAAGTTTCCTCTCCTTCCAGTGGCCTCCATTATGTTTCAAATCACCCTGTCCGGGCTGTCTTCAGCCCATTCCAGGCCTAACCCCCATGGCTGTGGTCATTTTGGAGGCCGCTGCACATGACCTGGCCATGCAGAGGCCCATGGGGCATGTGTGGCAGCCTCCAAAATGGCTGCCACCATGGGGGTGGAGGTCCGGAACAGGTCGAAGAATGCCCAAACAGGGCAATTTGAAACATAAGGGAGGTCAGTGGGGGAGGGGGAACCTCTGGAGACCCCCACCACAGCCTCGGAGAAGCCCCTCAGAGGGGGTAAGTACAAAATTAATATTTGTTTTGAAAAAGATCACGAAACACACACTCACACAAATAGCTGAGGGTGGGGTTAGTCCAATGCTGAACTGAACCGAGGGGGGGGGGGCAGTTCAACACTGGACCATCAAATCGAACAAGTTTGATGTCAAATCTGTTCAACATTGAACCTGTTCACACATCCCTATTGGAAGCAGTTTGTCCACATCCTAAGGAGTCACAAACTAAAAATGATCCAATCTAATCCCATAAGAGGTGTTGCTGGACACATCCCAGTAGACTGTGGAGTAGACTGTGGAATCTAGCTCAACCCAAATATGAGAGATTTTAGTAGCAAAAAAAAGTCATTTAAAATGTTGCAGCGAGTAACCAATGGTTCCAAGTTTGAATTCAAGGGGGAGGAGTACATACCAGCCCCCTCACAACCCTAGACAACTCAGCTGGATGTGAATTTGCAGAAACAATGCAGGCTGAAAAGAAATGCTTCTTTTCCGCCCGCACTGCCAAAGCATAGATCTTCAAATGACCTTTGTCTTATGCCCTATCAGACTCATGCTGAGACTTCCTCCACTTGCACTCTAGTCATCTACCTCATCACTTCAGCTCCCATAGTTCATCCAAATACCTCAGGGGTGTCTTTAAAGCAAGGCACAGAGGACACTTAGGAGAGATTGTGTCTACTGCTCTACTGAGTTCATTATTCCATGTTTGTACCAGAGTATCGACAGAATCATTAGCAGAGCCAACCCTAAACCCTTCCAAGTCTTCTTGGAATCCTATTGGATCCAATAATCTCCTCGGGTGGACCAATCTAATAGATCCTTCACCCCTGCAGAGGTAGGTTGTGGCTGTCTGTAAGTTCTATCTTAACCAGATGGTGATCCACCCATGACAATGGGGAGATGACAGGAGTCCCCACCCATGGAATAGCACCCTATTCAGAGCAAAAGACCAAATTGAGCCTGTAACCAGCATCACGTGTCGGTCCAGAGACCAGTTGGGCTAGCCCACAGTTGCCATGGCCGCTATGAACTCTTGAGCTGCTCCCGACAACCCAGTCCAAAAATGAATATTGAAGTCTTCCACCAACAACAACCTGGGCCACTCCAAGGCCAACTCAGCAACTAGGTCCATCAACTCAGTTAGGGACTCCATTCAGCAACGGGATGATCAGTCAGTACACCAGCAGAAGTCCCTGTCTATCCCTGGTCCCTAGACTTAGGAACACACATTCAATATAGGCCAAATCAGTGATAAGAGAAATGGCCTTCTTATAGACCACAACCACCCCACCTCCCCACCCACATCCTCCCACCTGCTCCATCATGGAGTAACCCTCAAGGAGAAGGTGGGACCAAACCGCACCACTACCCTCTTCCAACCAGGTCTCTGTGATACACACCAGGTTGGCGCCTTCATCCATAATCAAGTCATGGACTACTTCAGATTTATTTTGAACCAACCTGGCATTACTGAGTAATAAGGTGAGGTTCTGTGGGTGGTTGGCATTGCTCTCCAAGGTCAAAGAGGTGGTAGGGGAAACAGCAATTAAATTTCTGGATTCCCTTCCCCTAGGCTATAGTGGCCTGCTGGCTTACCAATGCCATATCTTTGTCGATTCACCACCACCACTGGTATAGCTGCCCCAGCGTCATCCTCCACCTCCCCATCTCTGTTCAGCCCAAGATACATACCTGTACCAGGCCTAACTAGGCAACAATGAAGTGAGCAGGAGTCTTCCTTCCAGCAGTCTGAAAGCAATAAGTCAGCCCCAAACCTCAGTCCAATCCCCCAAAGGCTGCCACCAAAGGCCGGTCTCCTGCAGGCAGCCTGCACCAGAGGCTGCTGCTCTCCGTCATAATCAGGGCCAGGAGAGCAGAAGCCCAATGGGTACAGCTCTCACCTCCACCAATCAAGCAGCTTGGCCCAGGTTCAGGATATCAAAACAGAGTGAGCTCAGCCCCAGATAGAAAACAGGTTGCAAAGAAGAGCAAAAGAGCACAGAAAAGCCTTGACTAGACTCTTTTCCCCACCCAGAAGGAGAATGGAGCGTAGAAGCCTGATAAAAACTCCTTACCCCACAGGGTATCTTCCAGTTACCCTTCTTTACCTACATCTTTAACGCATTAAAGATGTGTTTTTCTGCAAATATACAGAATGCACAGAATCCATAAGCAGTCTATACCTTCTAAAATATTATCTGCTGGTGACCTGGTGGGGTCCAGAACCATGCATCTATTCCAAACTCCAGCAAGAATGGAATTTGGAAGCATCCCTACACCCAGTCAGGCACTAACCAGACCCAGACCTTTCTTACTTCTACAAGGTTGCCACACCATGTGCTTCAGGCCAGCTTTCTGTGGGCTAGTTCACTTAATTGAGGGGCTTTTCCATCACAAACGACTTTATTGTCAGTCCAAATTAAACATGAAGAGTATGAAACGGTTGCTAAATTATAAAGCATTAATAAAATGCTCTTTTAAAAGCATTTGAAGTGAAATACCACAGAGCTCCCTCGCATGTTACATAGCCATGGAGACAGCAGTTGGCTAGATCTCTCAAGCATCTGTTATATCATGCCTCTGGAGTAATGTCCAAAGGGGAAATTCACACGTCTAAATTTGCTGTTGTGTGTCAACTATGGAATCACTTAAGAAATTAACTTTACAGATAAAAGCAGAGTGATGGGGAAAATTGGCAAGTGCTTGAGGGGGAGTAACTATCTGCTGTTATTGGGAAGAACTCTCAAACATGTGGAAGAAGCCACAATCTTCTTCCTATGAAGAAAGTGGCATTAATTAATAATCCCTCTTATTTGTATACTGCTGTTGTAAAACTGGTATTTTGTGATGGGGAAGGAGCATACAGTATAAAAGAGTGTTGGTTTTTGACAGTGTTCTTATTTGAAGTCATAAGTACATTGTGCATTCCAATTACTGACAGAGGATCAATGATTTTAATTTATTTGTGATATTAGAAACCCACTAAAGGTCATTTATTCATTCACTGTCTCTCTTTTATCTGATTGATTGGTCAATGAACCAATTAAATTAAATATTACAATGTCTCATAAGGGTAATACTCTGATGATATTTAAAGGGTTGGGTTTTTTTAGTCCAGAGAAGGCAAAATATTGCTTTTGGAAGGAGGGGGACAAATTTAGTATCCAGAGATACATGTGTGGTGCTTCTGAACAGTGGGTACACAGCCTAAAATGTGACCAGTCACTGCCTCTAATGCTGGATCATTAGTTAGGTTGCTGGAGGAGCAGGAAAGGGTGTCCAGGGATCCCATTCCCACTTCCCCATTCATCTAATAGTTAATCATTGCTGTACAGTTTGATAGTGCTTGCTTACAGGTGCTTGTAGGCACAGATGGATGAAAGAAAGATGTCCTATTATGTTCTGATGTTGAACTTTTCCTCGTCTGCCTCACTCTGCAGGTGGGGAAGATCTATTCTTTGAGACTTCTTGCCCAACTATTCACTCTGAAACCTATGTCTCTGCACGTACTGCTGTTTCTCTTGATACGGTACTGGGTAGGAGACCTTCTGGGAGTGCAGCAATGGAAATGCAACCTTCTGGTGTACAGATCATTTCCTGAATTAAGACCAATAATTTCTATTAACGAAAAGCATTTATGATGCAGCATTTGCAAACTCATTGTCTGAAACTCAAACTACAATGCCACTAAAATGTTACATGCATTCATAAGAGACAGCAGTGGCTAAATGCCATCACTGAATTTGTCCTTAATGAAATAATTGCACTGTTTGTTTAATTGGCAGCCTGATCCATAACCTGCTGACATGGAAGAATATGGATTTAAACCAATTAAGTCCCATTGGCATCAGTGGAATGAATCAGCTTAAACCCAAGGTTCTTTTTTAAAATCTTAACTAGGATATAGATTGAGTTGCAATGCTTTCAGAGTTGATATTTATGATTAAATATTTAAACTGTGAGCCTCAGGCAGCTTACTCAGAAGAACTGACCTTGATGCCAATAATGTTGAATATTGCATCCTTCTCACAATGTCCTTGTTTCTCTGTCTCCCTCTGGCTATCTATTTATCAGTTTAGCCAAAACTGAATTAAAAGAAGCCCTAATCATGTTATCCATCCTAGAAGCACAGCCATCCTTCCCCTCTCAGCTTGTGAATGTTGCCACAGCAGATTCCTTATGTTTAAGCATCACCTCCTTCATGGTCAGCTATGTAGCAAAGGATCTCAGAATGGGAATCCATTCTACAACCTGATGACCCTGAGACCTAAATCCATCAAGGGTTAGAATTCCTCCATGGCCCAAGAGGAGATCCTATTTTTCATATCCCTTATCCAGCTTGCCTCCTACCTACAACCTGCCTAGGAACAAGAGACACTCTCTGGATTTGGGGGTCAGTTTTCTCATGCAGGCTAAAGTTCAGTAGATTGGGCCATAGCTCAGAGGTAGAGCACCTGCTTTGCATGCAGAAGGTCCCAGGTTCAAACCCTGGCATCTCCAAGAGCTGAGAAAGACTCCCTGAAACCTTGGAGAAGCCATTGCCTGTCAGAGTAGACAATACTGAGCTAGATGGACCAATGGTCTGACTTGGTATAAGGCAACTTCCTATGCTTAACTAAAGGCAAGGCATAATTTCAGAGCAAAACATAAATGTTTCACACATTACATCCAACACATGTACAATCTGTGTACAGTGAATGCACATTCAGAACTGTACATATGTGCACTTATTCATGGGCTATACAGTAGTACACTTTCTATCTGTATCCTGCATTTCAGAGGCTCTATACTCAGGTTCACTTTTAAAATGAATGCATGCACACATTCAGACAAAAACCATGTACGTATGTACATGGAAACACAACAAAATGCCTTGATAGGGTTTATGTCAGGGGAGCCGAAGCATTCTTGGGAAATGGCACGCCCACTCCAGCTGCAGTGGCGCTGAAGCAAAAAGTGCACCAATTTAGCAAAAATTGGTAGCCCAGGTGAGGTGGCAGCTGATAGCAGAGGTGGGTCCCCTTGGGGCACTGGGTTGGGGGAGCACAGAGGCCCTGGAATTCTCCTGAGCGTGCTGTGTGCTGATGCCAGCCCTGGAATCTGTAGGCTATATACATATATCCTTCTGTATTGGAGTCTATCTTGACTAGAATAGTTAGCAAGGCATCTACTGACTGAAACCTACCAACGTTTTGCTGGTTTATAAATTCACTTTCCATCAAACAGAAATTTACTTATCACATAAGCTAATGACTTTATCACTTTTTCTCACCACCAAAAGCATCTTTTAGGTTGAATTGCCAGTTATTTCTACCATCTGCTGTGCTCCGGAGTGTTACTACCTTTGAACGTTAACACGATTAATGAACCAGGTTGAAATATATATATTGGTGTATTAAATGGATGATAAATGGTTCTTGAAAATGCCATTAAAGTGACCACTGATAAATGGTTCTTGAAAATGCCATTAAAGTGACCACAGTGGGCATTTTCATGGCCAGAACTTTTTCAAGCAGTAAGTATTACATTAATGCCAGAGCTATTTCAACTTCAGAAAGGTCAGTGCACGGTTTTGATAACTTAGACCTCTTTGCTAGCCACAAAGCTTGGCTTGTATTACAAAGGCATGCACTTTTTAAAGCAATAGGCCAAGTTCATCCCTGATGCCCATCTAATGTGCCAGAAATGGAATAGCTATCCTTGATTCTAAACATTTTGCTTTTCACATTCAGGTCCATGTTTTTGTTTGTGGAGACTCAGTCCTCATGCTTTCCTTATAAGGAATGTTAATTGTGATCTTACTGGCTCCCAATATTTGACTGAAAACAAGCTCAGGAAAAATGCACTTCAGTACCCCCATTAATTTCTTCCTTGAATGACTTCTTTTCCACCAGGATTTTCTGTCTTCTGTCTTATCTCCACTCTTCTTTTGCCAGCTTCTTTATAACCTTTTATTCTTGTGTAATTCTCTGTCTCTATCTAATTTCTGAAAAAAGAGATACCTCACCCCGCAAAGCATCTCCTCCAATATCAGGAATGAGAAGCCATCAAAGTATATACCCGCTTTAGTGCTTGGCCAATCTCTGTACATAGATATATGCAATTTTACTAGCTTTGGTTTTTAATTGCTTTGCTCTTATGCGTGTATTTATTGTTTAATTATGCTGTGTTATGCTTAAACCATGTTGTTAGCTGCCTTGGGCCCCCATAATTTTGAATATTTTAATACATATACTTATCCATCTCAAAACCTATATTTTATTTTAGATACTTTTATGCATAGCAGAAGGAAGGAAAGTATTGTGAATGGGGTTGACATACACCTGAACTAACAACTCAATGGACTTGCATTGAGTGACCATGCCAAGATGAAATCACTTTTGTGCCTTCTAGAGCCCTTTGGATTCTGTAGGTCATCCTCTCAAATATGGATGTTTTGGAAATGTCACCTTCCAAATACAGAGGCTATTCTCATGACTGCAGGAAAGTGGGCTAAGGGCGCCCAGCCTGCTGTGGTCATGGGAACCGCTGGGAGCCGCGCCCACCCACCCCACCCCGCTGCCTTAAATTAGGTTAGTGGAGCGAGCACTCTGCTAACCCCATTCTACTAATCGTGTGCCACCATGGTGTGGCTCCGCACCATGGCAACACATGAGTAGACCCCTGACCAGTAGACTACAAGCAGCCTCCCGGCATGGGGGTCTCCTGGGGCTTCCGGGGGCCTGGCGGCCCCGATCCCTGATGCCCCTACCAGCTCTGTGATGGAGCCAGTAGTCATGTGGGCAGCCGATCTGGCCACCCAGGATGGCTCCCTGCTGATGGCTTAGCCCACTCTCCCCACAGAGCCCGGTAAGGCTCTCCACACTGCTTGTGTGGAGAGCCTCAAAACAAACTTACATAGGGGGTCACCAGAGAATCTCACCAGGGTGTAGAAGGCTATGGGCTGATTTTTTGATATTATCTGCCGTGAAAGCATCTCCTTCTCTGTTCTTGCACCCCCAACTTGTGGAACTCCCTCAAGAGGTCTGTCTTGCCCATTTCTCTATATAAGTTGTTTCACAAAGATATTTCTATTTAATCAGGGTGTTTGTTTGCTGTTTGTTTGCCAATAGGCTGGTGTGTGCAGTATTTTCAAATGATTTTATCTGCCAGATCTGTGTGGCTTTTATCTCTTGAATGTTGACCAGCATTTTTAGATGTGGTGGTTGTTTTTATTGTTTGTTTTGTTTTGTTTTTTATTATTGTAAGACTACTTTGAAAATCATGAAGATGTGGGGTAAAAATCTCTTGAATAAATAAATACTTGTCTGCCGATACAAAAACAGACAGAAGGATGTGCTAGCCGGTCAAAGAGATCAAATGGCCAAAAGAGAGAAAGCACACATCAGGTAAGAGATTCAGCATATAGGTGCTTATATGCCAACGCCAGAAGCCTCCAAGCCAAGATGGGCAAGCTGAAGTGCTTGGTTGATAATGAAAACTAGGTATAGTGGACATAATGGAAACATAGTGGAACAGTGAGAACCAGTGGGACGCGGTTATTCCTGGATATAAACTCTATAGAAAGGACAGGTGTGTGTGAATTGGGAGTGGGGGAGTAGCACTTTATATAAAAGAAGGGATAGAATCTAACAAGCTAGAAAACCTAGGAAGACCAGAGTTCTCCACAGAAATTCTGTGGGTGACAATACAAGGCCTGAAATGAAATGTGCTACCAAGGACGTGCTTTCACCCTCCTGATCTAAACACTGACAGTGACTGGGAGTTGCAGAGGGAAATCAGAGAGGCATCAAAGAGAGACAGAGCTGCAATACTGGGTGACTTCGATTAGCCACACATAGAGACTATTCTCATGATGGGGAGAAACCGGGCTATGGGAGCCCAGTCCGTTTTTCCCCCATCGTGAGAACTCGCAGGCAAGTGAGAACTCGTGGTTCAGCAGCAGCTAGCCTGCCAAAGTAGCCCTCTTCTTAAATGAGGTTAGGGTTAGTGCTCATGCTAACCTTGTTTTTTCAATAATGCGATGGCACGGCTCCGCGCTGCAGTGACTCACAAATAGACCCCTGACTGGGAGACTGCAGCAAGCTTCCTGGCATCAGGGGTCCTCCCAGAATGCCCTGTGCACTTGATCATAGCACGCTGAGACTTCCGGGCGCCTGACGGCTCCCAATCCCCGCTGTCCCTACTGGCTTCATGACGGAGCCAGTAATCGTGTGGGTGACTGATCTGACCACCCAGGTGTGGGACAGAATGCTCGTGATGGTCAAGACCGCTCTCTCTGCACAAGCCCTGCAGGCTCTCCACACTGCAAGTCCGGGAGGATGCCAGCATGGCTAAAAAGTAAAGTCAAGGAAGTTCTAAAAGGGAAGAAGACTTCCTTCCGAAATTGGAAGGCCTGCCCAAATGAAGAGAACAGAAAGGAACACAAACTCTGGCTAAAGAAATGCAAGGAGACAATAAGGGAGGCAAAAAGAGAGTTTGAGGAACATTTAGCTAAAAGCATCAAGGAGAATAACAAAAACTTGTTTAAATACATCAGAAGCAGGAAACCTGCCAGGGAGGTGGTTGGACTGTTAGATGATGAGGGAGTAAAAGGGATTATTAAGGAGGATATGGAGGTGCAGAGAAGCTAAAAATGAGTTATTTGCATCTGTCTTCACAGCAGAAGATACTGAGCATAGTATACCTGTGCCTGAACCAAGATTCTCGGCGGGGGTGGGGGGGAGCTAAAGAACTGAGTCAGATAGTGGTGACAAGAGATGCATTCTAAACTGTCTGGAAAAATTAGAAATTAACAAATTGCCAGGGCTGGATGGCATCCACCCAAGAGTCCGTAAAGAAATGGAATGTGAAATTGCCGACTTCCTTGCAAAAATATATAATGTATCCCCCATAATCAGGCTCTGTATTGGAGCTTACCAGATGCCCCTTTACAAGTAATGCAGTTGAACCGGATCAAACGTGTTGACAATTAACTTAGTCACAACTATCTTGATTCCAATGAGTCTCTTAATTGAATTGGAGTGACGTCTCTTGGATTATGGCTGTTCAAGTGCTCCAAGGCAGCAGCCACAACAGTGTAGATCACCGTGCGTGAACAGCAGTCAGCAGCACTGTGAATGAGTTTTGTAGCATCTCACTGACATTTTACATACCACAGAGACTCCCGTGACATTTCAGTCTGCATTTAAAAATAACAAAAACCTAATGACTGTTATATTTGGAAGCAGGCTGAAGAATGTAGATACTAAGAGGTCAAGATAATAGAAAAGTTCTGCCTGCATTTCAAAAAGTGTTACAAAGTTTGCATTGGGAGGTTCTTTGGCACAGAATGCTTTTATGCTCCCCAGGGTTGGTTAAGCAAATGTGCCCTCCCTTGCCACAAAGTGTAGGCATTCATTCATTCAAGAGGAAAAAAAATATGCTGAGGGTCCCTACACCTATTAGCTCAAGCAGAATTCTTCCTGCTTTTCTTCTTTCACAAGTATGACACAGCTAATTACATTTCCAGTTCCTAATACTGATTTAAATGAAACAATGCAAATATCCACAGTAGATGTCTCACAAAAGCGCCACTCCACAGAATGGCTTAAAAAAACACATCACATGCAAATGACTATGAATGGGATTGTTTCAAAGGAAAACTAAAAAGGGGGAATGAAGGGAGGGAATAGCTGCCTGAGAATAGTCGCCAATTATTCTCACAAAACCAGCTGGGCTTTACCTTTCAAAAAAATGTTGCTGGATAAACATCAGAATGCCCCTCTGAAGTATAGATAATACATGTAAATAATAATAGCTTTTATCGTTGTTCCAGCTGTTAGGGAAAGAGCATGCATAAGGGGAGAAATGGTTTGGAAAGTTGTGAAGATGACAAGTCATTTTGTGTTACTGATGAGCAGAATAATGTTCCCAGGCTATACATCTGCATATTAAAGAGAAAGAAAGAACTAACATGCAGAAATGTTCTGGTGCCAAACTGTATATGGAGAGGTCCATAGAGAATGAGATGTTTCAAACAGATAAAATGGGCAGCAATCTCAGACATTGCATGTGGGGGAAGAGAAAAAGTTACCCTAATGATGTGCCAGAAGTGGAAATCTTATTATATTTATTATTCAGGCCTGAGCAACATTTACAAATTTATGTCCAAGCCTAAAATAACTATGGAATGTTTTAAAACCTAAAACAACTTCATGGACATTTGAGGAAGTCAGAGGCACAAGTAACCTGTAGCCCTGGAACTTACTCTTTCTTTCTTTCTTTCTTTCTTTCTTTCTTTCTTTCTTTCTTTCTTTCTTTCTATGATTTCTATACTGCCCTTCCAAAAATGGCTCAGGGTGGTTCACACAGAGAAATAACAAATAAATAAGATAAACAAAATGGATCTCTGTCCCCAAAGGGCTCACAATCTAAAAAGAAACATAAGACAGACACCAGCAACAGTCACTGGAAGTACTGTGCTGGGGGTGGATAGGGCCAGTTACTCTCCCCCTGCTAAATAAAGAGAATCACCACATTAAAAGGTGCCTCTTTGCCAAGTTAGCAGGGGTCAAAGGGGTCATTATTACTTTTTAAGATATTTAATGCTTGTCCCCTTAGCTAAGCAGGGTCCACCCTGGTTGCAAATGAATGGGAGGCTTGATGTGTGAGCACTGCAAGATATTCCCTCAGGGGATGGAGCCACTCTGGGAAGAGCAGAAGGTTCAAAGTTCCCTCCCTGGCTTCTCTAAGACAGGGCTGAGAAATATTCCTGCCTGCAACCTTGGAGAAGCTACTACCAGTCTGTGAAGACAATACTGAGCTAGATAGACCAATGTTCTGACTCAGTATATGGCAGCTTCCTATGTTCCTATTTTCATGGAGTTAGTTACTGTATCCTAAAACAGTGATCCTAAGATATGGATCCTAAAACACTGATGTAAATTATAAACACTACCCTGGGTTTCAGTATCATATAACCATCCTTTTCTTCAAGCACTCCCAGAAAAGTCATTTTTAAAGGAGAAAATGTTATCTAGGTGGCATGTGAATCCTGGTAAAGAATCCGGGTAGTAATTCTTTTCCTGTGGACTGGAAGGGTTGAATTGTGACCAAAATAAGCTAGGAATTGTTGGAGCCTGAACCTAAAGGCCTTTAGAGCCCCCCGCCCCCCGCTGCCACCAGCTCCGCCGCAAAATGAGCTGCAATGCAACACATCAGAACATGTTTAAGTAAAGCTGGAAACATTTTTGGTTTTTTAGAAAACATTCTGAAGAAGATACTTCCCATTCACCTACACATACCATATTTTGAGTCCTGGCACTTAAATTGGCTGAATGCACCATTTTTCACACCAAATCATGCTCAGGTAAAGCAGGAAACCTTTTTGAGTTTTTTAGAAAAAATTCTGAAGAAGAATTCCAGTGAGCTGACCAGACATACCATATTTTGCATTGAGAGTCCTGGCACTTAAATCCTGGCCATTTACACACTAGAGTTGCGTGTTTTGTATTTTTTCTGTTTCAATTTGTACCAAATCCGAATCAACCCCATTTTGTATTTTGTCCAAAATTAAGCCTTCTGAATCACCCGTTTTGCATCCAAATTCATCTGAATCTGAATCCAAATTAATTCAGATTTAAAAATGGGTCATGTGGTCAAAAGAGTGGATGGGGGTTATAGTGCCCAATTAGTGGAAGCTACCACAAAAATTTCAAAGGAATTGGGCAAACTGCTGGTTTTGGTGAATTTTTAAAGTTTGCGCGTCTTTCAGATTTCCCCCATAGGGTATGATGGAGGTTTCAGGAAAAGTATAGTTTCACGCGGTGGGGGAGGGGTGGCCCAGAGTGGAGTGTGGTTGGTGGTAGTGTCCAGTTGATACAAGGAAGTTACCACAATTTTTTCAGAGGAATTTGGCAGAGGGCTGATTTTTAAAGAATTAATGAACTTACACATCTTTCAGATTTTCCTCGTAGGGTATAATGGAGGTTTCTGCAGTCCCATAACTCCACTTGAGGGGCACTGGGGTGGCCCATAGCAAGTGGCGGTATAGTGCACATAGGGTGCCAACCACCCACATGGGTTGCCAACCCATGAAGTACAGGGTTTTGTTGTACTAGAGGTGTTCTAAGAGTAGATTCTCTAGTAGCATATGAGAGTGGATTCATGGTTTTTCATTAAAAAATTTCATTTGCTACCAGAGAATCTAAACTCAACAACTCAGAAACAACAAAGCCCAGTACCCCAATGGGTTAGCAATCTGGGGGGGGGGGTTGGCACCCTCTGTGCACTGCACCACCATTTGCTTTGGGCCATCCCAGTGCCCCCCAGATGGAGTTATGGGGCTGCTGAAACCTCCATTATTCCCTATGGGAAAAAATCTTAAAGACACACAAACCTCAAAAATTCCTAAGAAATCAGCCCTTTGCCCTATTTGGAATCTGGGTGCACCACCCTTGGGGCACTGCCACCCAACCCGCTGTTTTACCCCTGAAGCCCCACATAAACAAGTTGAAAGAGTGAAGAGAATGATGAACAATAATGACACTTAAATTTTTGGCACAGTTATTTGAGAATTTTGCAGCGGGTGTGAGCCTGTCCCTGTGGCACTAGCACAGCAGCACAACCCATTTGTGGATTCAAGCAATCTTTCAATAAAAACACTCCCTCCCCATGGAACAGTGACCACAGGTCATTTGAGATAGCAAGATAGACCAATGAACTGCCTTGGTACTATGGAACAGCTTCAAATGTTCATTTAACTGAACTGGAGTGAGCCGTAGCCCAAACAAATCAGCCTACTGTTCAGAATTGTTGAGATTTATCATCACTGCATTTAAGAAAGTGCAAAACCATGGATCATGGTTACAAGAAAGAGAGAAACAACTAAGATTCCTGGGGGTGTCAATAGATTGACAGGGGTTTTGCCCACCCACCTCCTTTTGTCTCCTGTAGTCCCATGTGGATGACCTGGCCCTGCAATGGCAAAAGTTGTGAACCCCTGGCTTAGACATCATGTCCCACCAAATTACATTGTGGCCTAAATTACATTAGACTGCTCAACTTGGGCAACAAAACTTAGACACCACTATAACTCATAAAAATCAGAATAAAAACAAAATAGCTCTTCAAAAGACCCCTGAACAAGTCAAAAGATTCCTTCTAAACCTTTGGAAAGAAAAACCTGTGTAATTTCAGAACTTTCCTAACCAGCTTCTCGAAAAGTTTCTCCACACAATTTATACCATGGCTTTTAGCAAGAGCTTTGGAATTGCATTGAGCTCCCAAAGATATTTGGGTATTTCTGTCTCAAAATGCTGTCTTCCAAATCCCTTTGCAAGGTCAGTATGCATTTCAATCACACTGAATACAACACATACTTAACTAAACCATTCAAGCTCAAAAGCTTGTTGCATATCTTATCTTCTGCTAATCACTCAGTGCCTCAGCTGGAGTGGAGAGAGTCAGATAAGTCAATTTCAATTGCAGTGCTTTCCTGAAGAACAAAGCATTCTGTCTGAAACACAGTCATTTCGATTTGGAAACAAAAATCTCTGTTTTTTAATTCTTGATTTTGTTTTGGTTACAAAACATCCAAAATGGCCATTTTCGGGCACAAAACATTTTGTACCTGAATCGAAATGCACAAGCCTATTACACACCTTCTTGCTCATTCATCACAAACCCACAGGTTTGTGACAGGCCAGTGTGCATTTGTAAAACAAAAAAAACCAAAAAAAAGACTGTGCAACCCCCAATGGATTCTTGACCATTCACAAACCAACTGGGACACCACACATGTCTCTTGCTCCACAATTCAAACACACATCTGGATCACAAGCCAGCTTGGACATATAGTGCATTTGGGTGGGGGGGAGTTAAAACCACAACACATGCCTCTTGCTTCACAGTAGTGATGTGCATGAACCAGTCCGCAGGCCATGTTAGAGACCTGCGAAACGATTCGCAAGTGGCCCAGTCCGGCGGTGGGGGGGGCATTCACTTTAAGGGCGGGGGGTTGTACTTACCCCTCCCACTGCTTTTCCCCTTCCAGTGCTGCATTTTTCAGTGACATTTTCGGGGCGGCAGCGTTCCTCCCTGACACCCATGCCCCCTTGTTGACCAGTAAAAGCAGAAGTGACTCCTGCGCATGCGGCCGCCGCTGACACGCACGTGCCACACATGTCACATGTTGCGTGCACATGCTGCGTGACAGGCGCAAGCGCGTCAGCAGCAGGTGCATGCGCGGAAGTTACTTTCGCTTTTACCTTTCAACAAGGGGGCAGGGGCAGCAGGGAGGAATGTTGCCGCCGTGAAAATTTCACTGAAAAATGTAGCGCCAGAGGGGGGAAAGTGGCAGGAGGGGTAAGTACAACCTCCCCTGCCCATAAAGCGAGACACACACACCCCAGCATCAGACTGTGCCTCCACAGTCTGTGCACATCCCTACTTCACAGTTCTCACTCGGATCTTCTGAATTACAAACCAGCTTGAGCATAGGGCATTTATTTTTTTAAAAAAATATTTATTTGGATGTTAACAGCTCCACTTTCATTAGGTGTGAAGTACTCTGCGGATAGAGAAAACTCTTTCTCCCAGCTTTACTGCCCTAGGGGGAAAATGATTTAAAACCAACAAATTGACCAATCCACTTCAAATTAGATATCCAGAGCCCTCCCACCCTGCCGTACATCTGTGCTGAGTATCAAAGTCTTATACCAAGCCATTCCAGGAGATCTAAACAGTGGAGAAAAAAGGAGAGTGCTTTACCTTTTTTTAAAAAATGAAGACAAAGGGCATATTCATCCATATGGGGGTGGGTTGAGGGGAGGGCCTTCAGTTTCAGAAATCTTTGTAATTACGCCACTGATAGAACTTTATATATATATATATATATATATATATTCAACAATTTGCTCAATCCATTTCAAATTTAAGATTTTGAGCCATTCCATAAATATTCGGGGGGGGGGGATAACCACAAAAAGGAAATCACATACAGTACCTCCATTACTAGTCTGAGGAGAAGTCCCAGGCAGGCACAAGTTCAGCACAGGAGGCCAGGAGAGGCCAGGGCAGACCACCCTGGTAGGGCAGGGCAGACCAGGGCATGTGGTGTGCAGAGGCCACCACTCTGCCTCTTTTCTTCTCTGCTGCCCGGAGAGCTTCAGGAGGCCTCCCAGCAGAATCAGAAAGGCCTCTGGAAGCCCCACCCACCTGCTTAACAGTTGATGGTCAGCTTGGGGAAGCTCAGGAAGGTTGCTGCTGCTGGGAGGGGATCGGGCTGCAACCGCCCTTGCCCCTCACAGTTGCACTCAGCCTGCCAGTGGACAGACAGCAGCACAGCAGGGAAAATGGGGATTTGGAGGTCCCTGGGGACATGAGGAGGACCCCAGGGAGCATGGGGGACCAGACTTCTACCCGGAGGTCCAATCCAAAGGGTGCCATTGAGTGTGACACTCATGACTCATGCTATTGTGTGTTAAAAATGACACAGAGTTTTTATAGCACTTTAAAATTAGCACATCGTGGTGGCAGTTATGTAGGCCACTTCATTTACCTCACTTCATTCACCAAGCTACAAAGACTTATGCTACAATAGTGTATTAGTCTTTACAGTGCTAGTCTTATCATGAAGCAGGGAGAAGTGAACTACTTCAGAGGGCAGATTGGGGGCCAGTTCCCAGGGACAGCATCTCAGCCCATCGAGCACCCCTTCCCTGATAGGTGGCCTGCAGAGGAAAGTGTGCAAAATGGCACCATGCTACTTTGTTTCTTCCCTTCCTACCAGAAATGGAAGGAAGTGGGAGAGATTTGAGAGGACAGTGGAACTTGGAGTGGGGACCTGGCATTTTCCTATTGATTTCAATAGGGGGGAAGGGGAGGGGTGCTGTTTAGAGCTCTGCTTCAGGAAGGGAAATAGCATAGGGACATAGGAAGCTTCCACATACTGAGTCAGACCATAGGTCCATCTAGCTCAGTATTGTCTTCACAGACAGGCAGCAGTTTCTCCAAAGTTGCAGGTAGGAATCGCTCTCAGCCCTGTCTTGGAGAAACCAGGGAGGGAACCTGAAACCTTCTGCTCTTCCCAGAGCAGCTCCATCCCTTGAGGGGAATATCTTCCAGTGCTGATACACCAAGTCTCCCATTCATTTGCAACCAGGGCAGACCCTGCTTACCTAAGGGGACAAGTCATGCTTGCTACCAGAAGACCAGCTCTCCTCTCATGAGCTAGCACTAAGTCTTTAAAATGCCACAAGCATCTTTGTTATGTTAAATGTGATGAATTGGTGACATGGTTGACTTTCAAAATTTATTATATGGTTGTTTGTTGCTTCTGCCATTTCCCCTTCTTTATTCCATCATGAATTTCTCCATGCAGAGGTAATCAGCCTGATCCATAGGTTTCTTATAGGTTTATCAGCACAGACAGACTCATGGAACACCCCCAAGCACAACTGCAGTCCCATTCACTTCAGCGCAAAGAACAGTTGATCAGTAGCCCTCTTCAGGGGTTCAGACTGCATGCATACTAAAGTTGTGAGGTTTGAGGGAGAAAGCTTCATTCCCCATCTGTGCACATTCATCAAAAAGCATGAATGCCCCTCCCCTTTACACTTGTATGCATGGAGATCTTTTCAAGCATTCAGTTGAATGCACACAGATCAAGGGGTGGAACTTCCTTCCTACCCAACTGACATGCAATATTCATCATAAGACTAGGATGCTGTTGGAAATTCTCTGTGGTGAGAGAATCCCTTTTTCATTATAGCAGAGTGCACAAAGGCACAACACAGCAGAATTTACTTAGGCATGCGTGTATGCTGAGAGTAAAGTAACTTGGAGCTAATTCATAGTTTCAAATCAATATATAAGGCATTTATTAAGGAACTCCATTCTAGAAAGGAAAGTGAGGAGTTAGGATTTCTAATCTATCTATCTAGCTGGATGCAGATGGATTCTGCATCTTCTCTGCACATATGGTGCAGGGTGAGAGGCTTGCCATGTTGCAAGGTAGAAGGGCAGGTAGGGAAGAGAGTGGAGGAAGGAAGTTAATCCCTAAGAGTAGCAATCTACATTTCAAAGGGATAGTGTCAGAGCAGTGGAGAAGGGATGACCAATGTCTTGACCCTCTAGCCCTCTGACTTACTAGTCTGTCCTCCACTGTCTGAGACAAGTGACAGCGCAAACACCCTTTAACTTCCAACAGATGCTTCCTAAGGGACCATCTCCTCCCATATAAGCCTCCCCATACACTAAGATCCTCAGGAGGGTCCTTGCGTCAGGTCCCACTAGCATTCAAAGTGCAATTGGTGGAGACTCAGGAGAGGGCCTTTTCAGTGGCGACACTCAGGTTGTGGAACTCAGTCTCACTAGAAGCACAGCAGGCTCCCTCCTTAGCTATTTTTCACAGCAGGTGAAAGCTCACTTTTTCAGATAAGCCTTCATGGTGTTGATTTATGAAGTTTGCTGTATATTCATGGAAATCTGCGACTGGTTGCATTGTTTTATCACTGTTTGTTGTCTGTGCTATTTTATTGTATTCATGTGTACTTGTGTTTTATTGGTGTTTTTTTAAAATAAACAACAACAACAACAACAACACTGTCGTCTCAAAAGACAATAGGCAGTATACTAGTGGCCTTCACTATTTTTCAAGCAGGTACCATTTTGGCAGAAGACCTTGAATGGGAGAGCCATTTCCCTCTGTGCTGACTTCCATGCTATGCTACACTTTCCCCAACACCAGGGAGGCCTTTATGAGAGACAGAACCCTGTCATGCCCCAGTGCCATATCTGAAGGCACGCACAGAGCCCTGGGGATTGTAGTCCTTCCCAGCACTTTTCACACAGAGGTCTATGGGGAAAGCATTGGAAAGGGCTACACTCCCCCATGTGATGTGCATGCCTTCCAAGATGGCACTGGGGCTTGAGAGAGCTCTGTTTCCCTTAAAGGAGCCACCGCAGCTCTGGCCAAAGTGCAGCACTGTGTGTTGGGCAGTTACCTCTGTGTGGTGCCAGAGGGTTGAATGGATTATTTGGTTTCAGTCAAAGCTTTTCACAGGCTTAATAAACAATTAGCCAGGGAGCCGTGCTTAGGGTCAATGCTGTGAACTGCCCTGGGTTCTCGGACCTTGCAGTGAAGAACATTGTGAAATATAAATGTAATAAATAAATCTGAATACTTAGATATGCTTCTCTGGGTGTACAGGTACAGTACTTCCGTTGCAATGAATGGGGCAGCCCATGCAGAAGGGGTGTGTGTGTGTGTGTGTGTGTGTGTGTGTGTACGCATCAGAGCACATGCAAGGTATGCTTCTTTTTAAAAGGATACTTAGGAGAGATTAAAGGTAAAGGTAAAGTTGTGCCGTCGAGTCAGTGTCGACTCCTGGCGACCACAAAACCATGTGGTTTTTCTTTGGTAGAATACAGGAGGGGTTTACCATTGCCATCTCCCGGAGAGTATGAGATGATGCCTTTCAGCATCTTCCTGTACCGCTGCTGCCCAATACAGGTGTTTTCCATACATACCAGCAGGGATTCAAACCAGCAACCTCTTGCTCCCTAGGCAAGTTACTTCCCCACTGCGCCATTTGGCGGCTAAGAGAAGTTAATGTAGCATCATTTAGCAAAACAGCTCAAGTTTGAGGATGAAAACATTTTGAGTTTCAGAGTCTCTGAAAACAGATCAGCTCAAAGGAAAATAAGCTAAAGCTGGTTATATGTCTGAGCATGACGTTTCATCCTAACATGACCTGGCCAGACATCTTCATTGACCTGAATCCAGCAAATGCCGATCTGCTTTTTGTGGCATGTTTTTCTTTGCTCAGGTGCAGTGACTGTACAAATTCAGTCACCTTAAATCTCATCATGGGTTTCTGAAGAAGGAGGTTGAAATATGTTAATTGCGGTTTATTCCTCCCCGCCTCTACCACCAATTAATTTTCCACTGCTATTTCCCTAGGAAGAAACAAATGGACAGTGAATGCTTGCACAGTCCTTGGAAGACATATACTTCTCCCTTTGACAATTACCATTCGTTAAGAAAGCATTGCCTTTTCATGCTATTAAATTAGATACACAATGCCAGCCTCCACATTTCCTACAAAAGAAACATCTACCACCTACTCATGCTTATAAGCAGGAGGATGGCCTCCAACCTATATTTTCAATTATTGCTTCAGAAGATCAACCAGCATGGGGGGAAAGCCATTTTAAGAAACCTTCAGTGACGGTGTATGTAAAGACCTTTTTCTTTGTCCTGAAGCCCAGAAGGCGGCCAATTTATTTATATTTATATTTATATTTATATTTATATTTATACAATATTTATCTCCCGCCCCTCCAGTGCAATATTGCTTGGGAAGGTTGACATGATGCACAGCATCATGGTTCTGTAACACTGTGCCCCAGGGCTACTGTGGACTCAGGATGTAGCCCCAATGTTGCTAAGATTAAGTGGTGGTGCTAGCAGCACTTCCACGCCCCATTCACGACAAAGGGGGGAACTGCGGAAGCACTGCTAGTACAAGTGCCTATTCTTAACAGCATCAGAGCTGGGTCCCAAGTCTGCAGTGTGCACAGTGTTATGGAGCCCAACACTGTGCATCATGCCAACCACTATGTTTCTTTATATACAGTTATGTATTCTAAATACTGACATCCTGCCTTTCCATTTTTTCAAAATTTTCAAGAGACTTTCTGGGTACGTGTTGCACAGTCACACTGTGCAAGTACAGAAGTCAGAAACTGGGCACAGAATGCCATCTCCTGAATACCCAAGAGAGTATGTTTCTATTCCTTACGGTTGTGAAGGTAGGCTTGATATTATGCAGACAATACCTGGTGAATTCTCAAGTGCTGGGGGAAGAGACAGTGCAGGCTATCCAATGGTTAGGGGAGGGATTGTTTGAGTGTAGGAGTACAGTGGTGAGACATTTATTACCTAATCACTGTTGTACTCTGTATGAGCCACCTCTGGTTTTCTTAATAGGAAATGAGTTAATCATGGTCATGTGCGGTTTTTCTTTTCACTCCATGATCTGTAGGTTCTCCTTTGCTGGGCAGGGTCAATACTGATAAATGGAAACTTTTGTGAGCCTTTTCATCACTCAACAAAACCCTGAATGTTCTGAAGGGAGGACCCTTGACTCATCCCTTTATTCAGTTAGGCTGCTGGATTTTGAAGGACTGTTAGAGCTGCTGGTGGTTACTAATTTCCACCCATCCTTAGCGGTGACTCTCCATCAGCTCCATAGCCTATTAATAAAGTTTGAAGGTCTATTATAACTTAGGTTCACTAAACAATCAAACTTTGATTGCTGCACATCTTATAGCCGGAGGAGATTTACTGCATGTCAGTTATTCCTTTTCTGCAATGTTTGGAGGGGAGATGTGTGTATGCAAGCATATAATAAACGTGAGCCCAGGCTTCCAGCTATGTGTTTCCAGACTGACCGAATATGTGCAAATGTGTGTCAAACATTACCCCCAAAAGGATATGGATGCTGGAAATAGCAGGAGCTTTAATTCCTGTGCAATGCCTTGTAGCCCTTGAGAAGGACTGATGATCGAGAAAGTGAATACAGATTACATTAAGGGACAGCTTCTATTTCTTTGTATCCTGGCCCCAGGGGTGTAGTGACAGTTGAAAAAAAGGGAAGGGTGGACAAATGTCTATGGGCCCCTGAGAGAGTGACAGCTTGCTCTTTGCTCTCCCCCTCGCACCTCTGTGAAGAAGGCATGGCAGCTGGGGCCCATTTTCACTTTTTGTCCCGTCAACCAACCTTGCTACTCCCCTGTCTGCCCCCTCCCACCACCTGTTTTAAGATGCTCATGGTGACATATATCATCATGAGCATCTTGAAAGGGGCAAGATACAAGTGTAATTATAATTTAATTAAGGAGCTCAAAGATCACTGGTTTGAATGTATAGGGACAATGGACTGGGTTTTCCCCCCATATATTATATCACTACACAGTATCTATAAGGTCTGAGTCCTGAAGAAATGCTTTGCTGAAGACACTGTAACAGATACAGCCGACTGAGATTCTGGGCTCAACTGGTACATTAGTTTGACTCAGCAAAGGGTTCTCATGACTTGTGAGTCACTGAGCTGTGATGCTTCAGACCTGTCCTCCTTCCCACTTGGCCATTATATGGTCAAGTGGGACCATTATTGGAGAGGAGAGCTGGTCTTGTGGTAGCAAGCATGACTTGTCCCCATAGCTAAGCAGGGTCTGCCCTGGTTGCATATGAATTGGAGACTTGATGTGTGAGCACTGCAAGATATTCCCCTTGGGGGATGAAGCTGCTCTGGGAAGAGCAGAAGGTTTCAAGTTCCCTCCCTGGCTTCTCCAAGATAGGGCTGAGAGAGATTCCTGCCTGCAACCTTGGAGAAGCCGCTGCCAGTCTATGAAAACAATACTGAGCTAGATAGACCAATGGTCTGACTCAATATATGGCAGTTTCCTATGTTCCTATGTTCCTATATGCATTATTGCTACACCCCTAGGAAACAGAGACAATTATTGAGGGAGGTTGTCTATTAGGACCAAACTAAATGTGGAGTTAAACACATTGTTGTCTATTGCGCATGGAGCGCATCGTTTTGATAAAATTCCGGTCTATAGTGGGGTCTGATCTGGATAGAGATCATGGGGTGGAGATGGGATATTTGTAACCCTTTATATCTGTGCCTTTTCCCCCTCTTAAAATCCTCCCCAAAGATACCAGAGATTCCAAAAGTAATATTGTATCAAACGGCATGTTTGGGGGCCCATAGCAGATTCAGGGGTTGTGTGTGTGTGTGTGTGTGTGTGTGTGTGTGGGTGGGTGGGTGGGTGTGTGTAAATCAATAAATAAAACTTTCAGCATTTACCTTTGGTTTTACCACATTCTATGTTTTAAGTTATTTTATTTATTTTACTAATGTTATATTGTTGATTGTTTTACTATTTTTGGTGAGCTACCCTGAGCAGTACTGTAGTGTTTTGTACTGGAGGGGCAGGATAGACATGTTTTAAATAAATAAATAAAACAGCAAAGAAGGAAACACCATTACTTCCATGTTGCAGTCCCAGTCCAGATCATGCTCCTGCACAGATGGTATCTTAGTTTAAAATTTAGCCCCTGACTAGACATTTCAACATCTTGTCTAGCCTGGGCCACAGTTCTTGTGTTAAGAGCAACCAAAGAGTAATTGAAATGAGAAATAAAACAAGAGGCGTGTTTGGCAGTAGGTTTGCTCATGGCCATGCGAATTTTGCGTTTCAGTGCATCGGGTTATCAGAACGAGATTGCCTCACTGCAAATGGGAGGTGATCCTTGAGCGATAACTCCAAGGTAATGGTGGCAAATTGAATTTGGGTCAAACAAATGGGAGAGATGACAGGCAGAAAAATTGCCTAAAGCACAAACACTCAGCCCTCTTACACAAGCACTTACTCCCCAGCTGTCATTCGGCGTTCTAGATGGATCTCTTTATTTGTTTCCTTTTCTATCACAGTGACAAGGCTGTCAGTGGTGCAAGCTTATTAATTTTAAAAAATAAGCTTTCCTCACAGATTTCTTCCTTTCCCTGTTTCTTGCATTGCACAGAGAGTCCATGATTCGATGAATAGGAGCAGAATGAGAAACATGGCATGATCATTACTTATTACAATATAAATTAGTATAACAAGATTCCACAGGCCCAATGTCAGCAAGCAGCACACTTGAGCAGCTGCTCGGACCCACGGACATGTAAAGGCCCACCACTAGGGTTCCCAGGTCCAGATGGTGAAAATAGTCAAAATCCATCACCCAAAAAGTGGAAATGGTGTTACTACTAATACTAATACTAATAATTAATAAAATCTCCAGTTTGCATACAGATCTGCATAAAATGTACCTATGCTAATTGGTATAATATACATACACTTTGCTAAAAAGGATAATTTGAGAATAAATACAACTCACCACTGTGGAGCAATCGATGACCAGGAGAGCTGTGTGTCTGCAGACGCTCGCTCTGCAGTCTTAGTGCTAAGTTCTCAAGGCCCCTGCTTCTGAACCTTAAATTCACCTCCTACTTAGGTTTGCCACCAGCCCTTCATCCAGCTGCATGTAGCAGGGTACCTCACAGTTGTTCAGTAAGCTAGCCTCCATAACTAGCATGCTTTCACCAAGGAATTACTACTTGGGGTGAGACGATGTATGTTTTAAAAATAATCAGCACAGACAGCATGTAGTGAACACATGCGGGGGAGAAGGCAGAAATCAACACACACACATGTTCCTCTACACAGTTTAGTTCAGACAGCAGCCTCCCCCTCTCTGGAGGATCACAAAATCCATGGGGACAAATAATGCATTTTTATTTCATTTTTAAGCAGGGAGGGAAACCTCCACAGAACCCTTTATCCACATAGTCTGAACACCAGCCTCTTCTGTATCACAGAATCCGATGGGACAAATGGTGCATTTTCTTTTCATTGTGGGGGCAGGGGAGACACACACCCTCCCTCCACATAGTTCAGACACCAGCCTCCCTGCTTTTTAGCTGCTTCCCTCATAAACTCAAAGCAATCTTATGCTTGTTTGAGCTTTGTTCAGAAACAACTCCATTTTCCCCCTTCTCCCTTTCCTCTCCATTTTCATTCTGACTTCTCCCTCACACTCTCCACAGGATCCCCAATTCCCCACTGGGACAAACATCCAAAAAAAAAACCACCCAAAATTGTTGGATGGAATAACACTCCCCTCCACAGTAGTGCACAAAAGTGGTGGTGGGCACATAAATTTCCTGACCTGGAGGAGGGAGCAGGCTGCACGCAGCAGTAGAGACAGAGGAGAAAAATAAGTCCTTCCTTGGGCTACTTGGCCAGTGAGACTGAGTCAGAGGAGATTATGAGGCCACCGCTGCCACCAACTGCTGCAAAACACTTGAGACAGTTGTCAAGTCACACACGGATGGATGGCTCACTGGCTCCTGCCACCAAGCTCTCTCTAGGTAACCAGTCATACCACCCATGTCCCGTCACAGCTTCCCTCACTGTCACCTCGTACCAGGGTGGGAGCAATTCTGTTGGCAGCATAACTACCTTCCCCCACATGATCTCCTGGATCCTCATGCTGTGCTACTCTGCTGCACACATGGATGACTCCTGGTGGTGGAGAACATCCAGGCACCAACCCTTGAGACCCAAAGGAAGGTGCACTGTTGCTGGCTCAACCCCTGTAATAATTACATGGGGGGGGGGCGCAACAGAACTGTCTGCTGCTTCTATTTCCTGTGATAAAGGAAAATGACCCCACCACCAAGCGGGCAGTGCTCTTACATTTTGCAGACAGTGAAGTTCACCAGATTTTCAAAACATTAACTGATACTGGAAATGGTGATGATTATGAAAAGGCAAAGCTAGCACTCACCAAGTATTTTAAGCCCTGCAAAAAGAGACTTTGAGCAGTATACATTCAGGCAAGCACATCAAAAGGAAGGAGATGTTGGGGGCAACCCAGAAGTATATGGAATTGAGGCCTGTGTCTGGTTCCATTTTATTAAGAAATGAATTAATGCCTGGACTCTGGGTGAACTGACACCCAGGTCTCATGAACTGTTCTGTGAAGGAAGAGGTGATCCAGCATTGTATTATGAAATGGATACTCAAAGAAGCACAAAAGCCAGGCCAGAACAATCCAAATGTTAAAATCTAACCCATTATCAGATAATGTCTGGAAGAAGTGAGAAGCTGAGCTCTCACTTCCTCCTACAAGGTATATCTTAATCTTTGTCAGTGATTGCTCTGCTATGCCCAGAGGGGATACTCAGTTGCTGTCTATAGAAAGCCCACTCTAGGAAAACACCTGTAGATTTAATCCTTGTACTAACACCTCTTAACACCTTCTGGGACCAGGCTGGCAAATCGGGGACAAGATAAAATGCCCATTTGCAGCTCAGAGATGCAGATTTGCTTTGGTCCCCTCCCCTTCTAAGCTTACAGCTTACAGAAGATAGGATTCAGATCTCAAAAGACAATATCCAGAAGGTAACAGCAAGTTGTCACCTTTCTGGGGACCCAAGAAGGATGAGGATATTTTGAATAGACTCTATGGGAGATCAAAGGAAGAAACAACTATAAAGAATGAGGCTTACTGGACAGAGAGCTAGCAGTCTTTTGCCTGCTAGCAGTCTTTGGCCTACTAGCAGCTTTTGCCTACAAGCAAGACTTGCTTATGAGTAATCCAAGGGTTTGCTGCCCAAGCCGCATGGCTAGAGGCAGGAAATCTTTCCAGAGAAAAGGGACTGTTTGTGACGTCTGCTGCGAAGTGAGAAGTCAAGACTCCCCAGCCATGATACTCCCTAGCAATCTTGCCTAACAAGCATACTTGCTCAAGAGCCATCCCAGAGTTTGCTGCAAAGCCGTGGGGCAACAAGCAGGAACTCTGTCCATGGACAGGAACTCTGTGACTTCTGCTGCACAGTGAGAAGTCAAGACTTCCCCAGCCATGGTGCTCTGACTCTCAGCCTTGCTCTGAGCAAACTGCATGCTTGATCATCACTCTAAAAGCTCCTATCCCCAGCCCCAGCCTCACTCCTTCAGCGGAAAGATCCACTGTTCTCAAGCCTCTGATCTGGGTAATATGCCACCCCACAAGCCTTGGATCCCTCCATCCTTTCCCCTCCTTCTCCTTCCCCCCTTCCCTCTACTAATTCCTGATCTCCCCAAACCATGCCAGCCCTCAGCCTTCCTTACCCCCCCCCCCATTTTCCCGCCTATATCTGAATTATATTAGGCTCTAGGAAGATTTAATACACACACATATGTTAGTTAGGAACACTGAGTGAATATTGTTGCTGGCTAGGGTTGAAATATTGTTAGTATATTGATAGATTGTTCTGCTTTCTGCTCAGTTAGATTGATGTTGTTATTCTTTTATACTCAATAAAGCCCATTTAATCATTTAGGTTTGCTTTGATCTCCTTTCTTCCTTGCGCCCAGGTCCTACATGGTCACCAATATAAAAGAACTGGTCACTTGGTGACACTGATGAAACAGGCCTAATTTTGTATACTAGCTCATAAGCAGATTTAGTATACAAATCAGGCCTGGTTCACAACAGAGACAGATGTATATCACACCCATTTTCATCACCTTACACAGTCCTGTGCATTCACAAACACAGACAATGAGATAAGGGCACAGAGAATACAAGGATATTCCTCAGACAAGGTTCGGCAACAAATCCTACATGAATCCCAGATGACCATCACCAAAATATTGGACAATGCTCTCTGTCTCCCCCCACAACTCTCTCGCCCTCTCTGTCTCCCCCCACAGCTCTCCTGCTAGCTCCGCCTCCTCCCACAGCTCTCTCGCTCACTCTGCCTCCCTCCAGAGCTCTCTCGCTCGCTCTGTCTCCTCCCCAAAGCTCTCTCTGCCTCCCCCACAGCTCTTTCGCTCGCTCTGCCTCCCTCCAGAGCTCTCTCACTCGCGCTGTCTCCTCCCCAAAGCTCTCTCTGCCTCCACCCACAGCTCTCCCTCCCTCCCCCCACAGCTCTCTTGCTTGCTCTGCCTCCCCCCCACAGCTCTCTCACTCTCTCTGTCTCCCCCCACAGCTCTCTCACTCTCTCTGTTTCGCCCCACAGCTCTCTCACTTGCTCTGTCCCCCTCACAGCTCTCTCGCTGGCTCTGTCCCCCCCACAGCTCTCTCGCTTGCTCTGTCCTCCCACAGCTCTCTCGCTCGCTCTGTCCCCCCGCACAGCTCTCTCACTTGCTCTGTCCCCCCACAGCTCTCTCGCTCACTCTGTCTCCCCCCCACAGCTGTCTCACTCGCTCTGTCCCCCTACAGCTCTCTCGCTCACTCTCCCCCCCACAGCTCTCTCGCTCGCGCTCTCTCCCCGCAGCTCTCTCACTCACTCTCTCCCCCCACAGTTCTCTCACTCTCTCTGTCTCCCCCCCACAGCTCTCTCGCTAGCTCTGTCTCCCCCCACAGCTCTCTCGCTCACTCTGTCCCCCCCCCCCAGCTTTCTCACTCTCTCAGTTTAGTTTAGTCTCCAGTTATATATTTTTTTCTTAAGGGCAGCTGTTTGTGCTCACAGTTCCCAGCATTGTAGGCAGTCACCTTTTTTTGGTGGGATGACTGGGAACTTTGGTCCCCCCCTTTTTGGCATGGGGGGGGGTCAGGAAGACTGTCTGGGTTTTTTTTGGGGGGGGACTGCCAGCAGCTGGCCCACACTGTCCCTTTGTGGTTTGTTTGTTTGTTTGTTTGTTTGTTTGTTTGTTTGTTTGTTTGTTTGTTTGTTTGTTTGTTTGTAGGGGTGACTGTGAGCTGAGGGTTTTTGGTTTTTTGTTGGTGTGGGGTGTAGAAGACTGGCTGGTGGTTTTTTGGGGGGGGCAGAACAATGGCACTGGGTTTTTTCTTTTTGGGGCGGGAAGGTCAGCAGCGCTTCCTCACAGTCCCAATGGTTTTTAACAGCCCCTTACCTCCCAGCGATCTGGGGCTTCATTTGGTTCTCCATTCCAGCATTTACCCGCCAGCTGCCCCCTCTCTGTGGTCGGTTACCTCTGCCTTTACTTTTGTTCCTTTCCTTTTCCTTTCCTTTTCCTTTCCTTTTTGGTTCCCCCGAGTCTGCCAATTCCCACCTCCCTCGCTGCCGCTCCCTCCCCAGGCAATGGTTCCTTCTTTCCCCCCCATTCTTCCTCCGTTTTCTTTGTCTGCCGATTCTGCCTGCCTGCCTGCCTCTCTCACTGCCGCTCCCTTCCCAAGGCAATCATGGCTTCAGGCATCCACGCAGCTCCGGACACCGCCGGACTTAGTCCTCAACTTGGTCATCCGTAAGCAAATTATATATATAGATTTTCATTTCATATGGTATACCAGCTGTTGTCAAAAGTGACAGTGGATTCAAACATCAAAAAATCATGCTGTAATGGCCACAGGCCAATGGGGAAATTGAGAGGTTCATGAGGACACTCAAGAATGTTATCCAGATTGCTACAGCAGAGGGTGCCAATTTGAAACAAGAATTATTTCATTTCCTCTGCAGCTACAGGTCCACTCTCCACTGCTCTACCAATGTGGCACCAATTACCCTTATGTTTGGCAGACCAGTTAGGACAAAACAGCTTCAACTTGACACTCCATGATAGGACACTGCTTTACGTCAACATGAACAGGCAAAAGAGTGATGAAACAGTGCACTGATCGATGCAGGTGAGCCACTGTACTACCATTGCAAGTGGGTGAGATAGTGAAAAACCTTTGGCCTTGCAACAAACTGTCACTGCCTTTTTATCCTGCACCATATCAAACAACACAGATGAAAGGTACCATGATCACAGCCCAGCAGGGTAATCACAAAGTCACAAGAAATGTATCTCACTTCAAACCAGTGCAGAGCACACATCAGGCTTCACACTCAGATAATGATGACTCCATACCCAGTGACAATGTCACCCCATCCAGTTTCTGTAGCCCCTTGTGATCCTGAGCACTGCCATTCACATTACCCGCAAAGGATCAATCGTCGAGCTTCAAGCTATTTACAGGACTATACTACAAAGCAGTAGCTGGTCAATAATCTGTGGACCAACTTTTGATCTGTGTTTTTGTTTTATGTGTATAGTTTTGTGTTCTAAATTTTGTTAATATTTTGATGGGACTGGTCTTTTATTTTGGAGGAAAGGAAGGTTGTGGTGTTTTTGGTTAATCCATTCCTTGATCCAGGCCAGCTTTTGAATAGGGCTTTAGTTACTTGTATTCTAGTCCTAGAGTAAAGGCGGAGCTAACAAACAGCCAGCAGCAAGAGCACTGAAGGCAGTCTGCACTTGCCTCTCTGTACATAATATCTCTTTAATTAAACTACTAATATTCCTGATTCCACTACACTGCCTTGTCCTTGCATGCCACATCTCTTTCCCTTGGATCCTACAATTTTGAGAAAGCAGGACAGCTTTTCCAGGTATATACATATGTAGCATGGAAAGCTTCACCAGTTGTCCCCTGCTAACTGAGTAAAGGAACACCTTTTTAAAGTGGTGATTCTCTTTATTTAGCAGGGGGGAGAGCAACTGGCCCAATTCACCCTCAGCACAGCATCCCTCCAGTGGCTGTTGCTGGTGTCTATCATGTTTCTTTTTTTAGACTGTGAGCCCTTTGAGGACATGGAGCCTATCTATTTATTTATATCTATGTAAACTGCATTGGGAACTTTTGTTGAAAAGTGGTATATAAACATGCATCATGTTCATCATATTCATTCTTTATTTTGCAGGTGGAGAGCCACTGGCCCTATCCATCCCCAGCACAGCATCCCTCCAGTGGCTGTTGCTGGTGTCTCCCTTATGTTTATTTTTCAGATTGTGAGCCCTTTGGGGACAGGGAGCCATTTTGTTTGTTTGTTTGTTTGTTTGTTTGTTTATATCAATATAAACTGCTTTGGGGACTTTTGTTGAAAAGCGGCATATAAATATTTGTCATATTGGAGTTTGGTTTATCATGCAGTAGTTGTTGTTTTTAAGTAGCTGTAACTCTGAAGCAAAGTTAAAAGTATCTGGACTCCACCCTTTTCAGATGGTATATACACACCATAAGGAGTGTTCTCAAAACGGTGGTACTATTTTCCCTGAACTCCATTTACTTCATGATTTATATAGTAAAAGGGGGTTATGAAAGCAGCCTTTGTAGTCAACAACCTCCTTTGGGTCTCTGAGTCAGACTCTAGAGTGCCTGAGGCTTTAGTCCTGCTGCAGTGAGGCAGACCAGGGACACTTTGTTGTGGCAATTCTTCTTGTGCGCTTGAAAGAGTCGCCTATATTCCCTCCATGCTTCCCTTTCTCTCCTGATAAAATAAGGTTAATCATTTCATTTCTGGAACGTGCTTTGAGATCCTTAGATGAAAGGCAGCGTGTAAGTACAAAGCTCAGCTGTAAACAAGACATGTTCAGTATGCTACCGCTGTGATAATTCAGCAGCAGTGTCTTTTGTATTCCCCTCCTCAACATTAATAAAGAATCACCGCATTCCACCTTGTACCTTTTGTTCTGTGACATTGCAGGGGGAGAGGGTGATGCTTTGTGGCATAAGGGCATAGGAAGCAATATAGGAACAACGGAAGCAATCAACTTAACTTGCAGCTGCAACAGAAGCAGCAGGTAGTTTAACTCTTTCCCTGTCCACCACTTTCCCCTTGCAATTCCCCCGCCCCAGTTTCCCACTTAATCTACTAAACATGCATCCATGAACCCAGCTTGGAAAATCACTGGGGGGAAGAGATTGCAGCGGGGGTGAGGTTAAGGGCCCAGAACTGAGTTCACCTATAGCAGAGAACCCATAGAGGTTCCTGCAGAGCAAATAGTTTCAGTTGTTTCAAGTAAGTGAGCCAGTCACAAAAATAAATAGAGAACATCATTACTCACTGTCACCTGGAGAATACATATTTCCTTCCTGGCCCCCCAAATGCCAACTATAACAACTTTACGTATGGAGTGGATACAGACCCACACTACCCAACAGTCTGTCTCTAGTTACGTCTCTGTCGCTGCTGCCAGGAAAGATGGGGGTGGGAATGGAGTCTATACAAAAAAGAAAGAAATTCATTCCAGGCTGCAACTGAGATCTCATTCCATGATGGAACATTAAAGATGGCTCTACACACCTCGCTATTAGAAAGTTGCTTGCCACATCTTTTCAGAACCCACTCAAATTAGTTATCATTATAGTGATCACTCAAATGATAACTCATAGCACTAAAGAAAATTATTGAGGGCTCCAGCTAAAAGGTATGTGTAAAAAGAAGTTCATTATGGAAAGCAGTCCATTTAAGCCCCAGTCCACTTCTAGTCATGCACAACACAAAATCATGGCTTAGAATGGGGATGTACATTCCCATCTTCATCAAAGCATGAATCCCGTGTATTCAGTGTTCAGCCTTGTGATACAGCTGCACATCCAGATGCCATATATCTTCCAAATGTTCTTATATATGATGGACTACCTCCCTTTCCTGGTCCCTGTCTATGGTTAAGCAATATCTCTATTTTGTCCTTGTTCCAACTTTTAGGGAGAGGTTGAGGGGGTCTTTTTAATATGTTAGTATGCACACACATGCACCAGAGTTCTTCAGGTTTCAGCACCTCATGAGTGAAGAGTAGATGCATCTTGGAGCAGATACATATTGACCCTAGTTCACATGCATGTAAAATGCCTGCCTCTTGACACAAAATGCCAGTGTGTTGCTTTTTCCTTGCATCCCATCCCTTTCTCCTTCCCACATGACTCCCTATCCATACCAGTTCACTACTTCAGAAGCCAGTTCAGGGCAAGATATTGCAGAGTAAAACAGTGGGCAGAATAGATCCTTCTACAATGCATAAGAATGTGGAGAACACAGGCAATGGTCCTTGTCGTGAGCACGGGGTATTGCAAGCGATCAAAGGTGTCCCTGTTTTCCTCTGTGGAATGTTGAAGGGTATGAAATCTGCATCTGCATTACCTATCCTTGAAAGCCTGTTTGGGAACCTCCTTTATTGAACTGAGGCAATAATGTTTAGTTCCCGTGAAGGAAATATTGATATGTTCTGGGCTGGCTGTGTGGAGAGTGGGTGAATTTAGAAACCGAGCCATACAAAAAGAGCTGGGCATTAAAAATGTATGCTGTTTTGTAGGATATTTGTCTGGGAGATTCCAGAAAAATAATTTATAAGCTACAAAATGACTGCAATTCTCAGAAGCCATGAGCAAAAGCTTTTTAGAAGATATATAATTTTGGAAGGTTTTAATGAAGCTGTTGGAACATAGTGGGTAGATGTCCATGAGGATTTGGGCTGATATTTTCAAAAGAATCTAAGGGCATATGGGTCATATTAAAATTAATATGGATTCCCTCAGCAGCTTTAGAAACCTCAACCCATGTTTGTAGAATGGCTGTTAATATTAGCTCCTCTATTACAAGAATAGTTGATGTAAAGGATTACACTCATCCTTCCAAGCAACTGAGGCACACACAGCTCACTAATAAAAGAAAGAGGTGCAATCTATTTTTCATGCTGTTAGTTATATAACATTGTGAGTATGGCCCCTGGTGGATCTCTACAAAGGAATGATTTTGTCCCTGAGGAGGAGTGTAGTGCTTAGAGAAGGCAGAGAATAGAAAGGGACAAGTAGTTCAGGTAAAAATTAATCTGCCTACTTTCCTTTCACTATCCCTACAAGTGGACTAAATTTGGTACAAATCAGTTAGGCAGTTCAAAAGTTAGCCCACTTGCATCTCAAATGTTCACATGTCCACCATCTTGAGTTGGGGTGCATGACACCAACTATGCCATTGAGGTGTCCCTATGTGTCCCTACAACTTTGCCCAGTTTGGTTCATATTAATCCGGGCATTGCAAAGTTGATAGAGGGGGACACATGGACACACACACGCCCGGCAGGGTGGCCAGAACCTAAGGGGTATATTCGTGAGTCAAATGGGCTGTAACCCAAAATTTGGATTTTAAAAAGCCAAATCTGGCAACAGAGGCACACACACACACACACACACTGCCAGGTGATCTCATAAGCTTACTTTCCTTAAGGAAAGTAGGCTAAAAATTTGTTGCTTATGAGAAGGGCAAACCCATCTGGGAAAGGGCTATTTAAAGAGAGCCTTGGGCACTTCAGCCATTTTACATCCTGTTTTGTGAGGTATTTATGTATGTTTGTAGTAACCTTCCTATTTAAACAAATGGGACTTCAAAGTGCTTGTCTTTGGCAGGACTGAGTCCCATTTCCCTTACTTGACTATGAGCAATGAAATTTCAACATGTCACTACAGGAGGTCACAGATTTCACTAGCTCTAATTCTGATAAGTAAAACACACCCAACAAATATTAACCAGCCCTCTCAGGGTAAAGAGGAAAACATAAAACCAGCAAGAAGGTTTGGCAATGCATGCCATAGCAAAGAGAAATTTAGTTTCACGTGACTGCTAATTCAAACATACATTCCAAAGCAATCTCTACTGCAGAGTGCTCCTAGGCTATGAGATATAGAGTTGGCAGTTCCTAAAAGGGATGCTATGTTTTTTCTAAAGAATTTCAGATAAAAGTACAAGGCATTATAATTGATTTTTATTTGTCCTAGAAGGTTATGTAAAGGAATCTCTTTCCTATGTTTTTCTATTGTACAAACATCTCAGAAAATGAATTACTTTTGGCAGGAGCTGTGCCAGTGATCAGTCAGGTTGGGCACTAGAACCTGGCCTGGCAACCCCTAATCTCTCCAGTAATGGTGAATTGTCTGAGAAACTTTTGCCACTCCCATGCCGAGCAACCCAGCTACAGATGGAAGCGTCTTCCAGAGCCTCCTGCATCATCATGTGGCTTTTAGAGAATGTTTCCTTTGGCCGTTGGGGAGGGTGAAAGGAGGAGCTGCTGTGCAAATCTCCATGAGACTCACATGATAGCTCCTCCTCCTCAACACCGGCCAATGGGCTTTATCCACCCAAGTAAGAAACATGGTAAGCAATATGTATCTTAGATCAATATATTCCTCCACAGCAAAGCTGTGGAGATAGATAGATAGATAGATAGATAGATAGATAGATAGATAGATAGATAGATAGATAGAAAGAAAACAAGGCAATCACAAAGAAATAAGAGTTATTTACTAAATATGGTAGCCCTCTGCCTACCTCCCAGTGAAGAGAGGTCCCTGCTATCCATCAGCAAAAAGAATGCATTTTCCATTCCCAAATAAGGGCTGACACCCACTTGAAAAGATTCAAGAAAAAGTATTTTCATGCAGGTGAACCTTGATCCTCCGTAAGCATTTGAGGATCCATTTTACACAAACAAACAAACAAACAAACAAACCACCAACCCTCACCTCCCTAATAGATCCTCCCTAAGCATTTGAGGACTCATTTTACTGAAACATACCAACCAACCAACCACCCCCCACACCTGCCACCACCACCACCACCACCACCAAACCTAATAACTCATATCTTCAGTCCCCAAAACATCTTTTTCTCCCCCCCCCAAAAAAAACTTGTGAGAAGTTGCTTCTCAAGCTTTCCCTCTGTCTGTACCCGCCCCCGCCAAGGAATCTGAAGATGCTCCCTGCCCCATTCTATCAGACTGTCCAAAGAAGGAATGTTTGAAACTAACCAGTAATTTACTGGATTCAAAAAAGAGCTTTTTTTGTAGTGGCAGTACTATGGCCTCCTTAAGAGGACTGGGGAAAGAGATCAAGGATGCACATTCCGTTGGAAAGGTTGATACATGTCTGGGTCATGTAATCTTAAGTTTGTGAGAGCTACTCACAGAAAAGCAGCTCCCATGAAATTAGAGGAAAGGGCCCCATCATCAGAGTACAGTGCGGCGTCAGGTGAGTGAGCACATCCCGCACATTAGTCCTGTTGATATCAGAAGAAGTCCCGTAACCCTGCTGTGATTCCCTAATATAGAAGAGCAGGTGGGAAATCACCTGTGCAGATGCATCGCCTTGGAAAAATTTAAATACACACAGAGAGCCATTAGAAACCCATTTTTCATACTCAGTTGTAAATCTTCATATTTCATCTCTTTGCTGCCATCTAGTGATAAATTTGTGATCACATTTTGATGAATTTTTTATTAGTTTCATATCGCTGTGGTTTCCTAAGCTTCTCCTACCTGATGCACTTTTTTTTTCTGAACTAAAGTAGGAGATACAATTAATGGTCAAAAGGGTTAAGTTTTAGAGCATGTAAGGATCAATCTATCAAGGTCTTTATTGCAGTCAGCAGTCAGCAGTCAGCAACCAGCAACCAACTTAAAACAAATTAAAATCAAAATAACGAATAAAAGGGAAAAGGCGGGGGGGGGGCGCCTACTGCCCTGTACTTCTGCATCAGAAGCTGATTTAGCCTCTTATTAGAAGAAGGCTAATTCTTATGCCTCCTAACTGGAATAATGCAAGTGCAGAACAATGACTCTTGCAAAGAAGCAATGGACAGTTTCCTCTGAGGATAGATAATTCTGCATATTGCAGGAGTGACGGAATGATCAAGTTGATAAAGAGACATCATAGAAATACTAGCTCCCAGAAGAGGATGCTTAGAAGGAAGCGAGGACAGAACAGTCACGAATGCAGAGACATAAAAAGCAGGAGCCTTCAGTTAATTCATTAATAGATTGATGGATTGGTTGGCTTTTTCTCCCTGATCGCTACTGTGCCCTGGCACACAGTTTGGGCATGATTGCCATATAGACCCTTAACAAATGTAAGACTACAAAGTCATGAACCCACTTCTGTGTCCAGAGGTCTGTTTGCCAACGAAGCAGTAGGAATGTGCGGACAGGTTCAAATTTGAACTAGTTCGAAGTCAAAGTGGTTCAGTTCAATAGCTCAACAATGAGCCAAACACCCAACCCACCAAGTTCATCTCAACATTGGACTGAACCCCTCCCCACAGCCGTTCATGGGGGGGGGGGTTCATGGATATACTTTTTTTTAAAAATAAAATTTGTTTTCATTTACCCCCTCCAGGGGGCTTTTCTGAGGCTGTGGGGAGTCTGCAGAGGTTCCCCCTTCCCCTTCTGGCCTCTGTTATGCTTTAAATCACCCAATTCGGGTGGTCTTCAGCTCTTTCTGGGCCTTTCCCCCATTGCAGTGGCCATTTTGGAGGCCACTGCACATGCGCAATGGGCCTCTACATGGCTGGATCATGACCCATTTAAAGTATATTTTAAGGTGATTTAAAACATAACAGAGGCCATCGGAGGGAGGGGGAACTTCCATGGACCCCCTCCCTGCAGCCTCAGAGAAGCCCCCCAGAAGGGATAAGTACATTTTTAAAAAAAAACTGAACCCGCCCCCCTCAAGCCGAATCAAACAGGGGTTCGAGGGGGGACAAAACCAAGCTGGCCCAGTCCAGTTCGAGACTGGGTTGGACTCAAACTGAACCAGGCCAGCCAGTTTTGTGCACACCTCTACAAAGCAGTTGTGTCTATGCAAGGCGATGCATGATACCTACCATGGGATTACAACAGTATTTTAAAAATAGACATGATACAAACCAAAGTTTGGCTATTTTAAGTAAAGTCAATTTCAACAGAAGAGTTAAGAACATATTTAGAACCAATAGGACTTTAAAGGGCTTCAATTTGGCTAAATTAATCCCCCAATTTTTTTCCTGTACGCCTTAAAAAAAAACCCCAAAAACCACACACACACACACACACACACACACACTGAAGCTACCTTGTGAGCTACTTCATTTTGAGGTTTAAAATGTATTTAATATATTGTATGCACTTTTTACATTCATACCTTTAATTGCTTACTTGCAGTATTACTTGTATAATGGCTTTCTGCATTCAGTGTCCTGTGCACACATAAATCCATAGTCTTGTAAGATGAACCACTTACATTTATTCATATTACTCATTATGCAAATGAGTGTGTTTAAACAGGAAAGAGATAATAGCTTGGATGCTCCTACACAGCAACACTGAGTTGTATGACAGTGGACAGGGATATGCACAAACTGAAGTTCGTGTACTGGTTCAAAAACGAACCAGTTCGTGGACCAAAGAACTAGTTCAGCCCAGTTCGGCCCAACCACAAACTGGTCCAGCGGTTAGAGTGTGGTGACTGGGGAGGGGCAGCGAGGGGCACCTTTAGAAGGGAGTCCAGCAGGTCCTTACCTGTGTTACTGCTACTCCATGCAGCTTCCTGCAGCAGCAACACTCCCCAAAACTGAGTGTGGCGGTGCTGTGCCAGCATGCAAAGGGCCTCTGTGCACGTATGGAAGCCATTCACATGGTCAGCATGATGTTGCTGACCCCGCAGATGGCTTCTGTGCTCACAGGGAGGCCATATAAGTGCCAGTACCATGCCACATGGGGACTGTTAGGGGAAGCGCCTCCACAGCAGGAAGCTCAGCTGCATAGAATGACGGTTACACAGGTAAAGACCTGCTGTACTCTCTTTTAAAGGTGTCACTCACTGCCCCCACCCCACCCCAGGTGCCACACTCGAACCGCCAAACCGGTTCGTGGTTGGGCTGAACCATTTCATCAGACCACAAACCAGTCCATTTTCGAACCAGTGCAGGAACCTCAGTTGGTGCACATCCCTATCAGTGGATGCAAGCAATTCTATATGGTAATTTTCCTTAAGATTTATGAGAGGAACATACTCCTCTTATATGATACAACAAAAAACTGCTTGCTGTGTAGTCGCAACTAAGGCTACCTCACCAATTACAAGTTGTTATAGAACTAATCAGCCTACTTTCCTTTCACTGTCTACAACTGGACTAAGTTTGGTTCAAATCAAAGTCCACAAGTGAGATCTCTTGCACCTCAAATGTTAATGCATCCACCATCTTGGATCGGAGTGGATTACATCATTACAAACTACACCATTGAGGTATCCCTGTGTGTCACTCCCTACAACTGTATCAAATTTGATTCAAATCGGTTAGACAGTCTTCACGTTAGTACACTTGCATCTCAAAAGTTCACACGTTCACTATCTTGGATCGAGGTGGATGACATCACCACAAATTACACCATTGGGGCATCACTATGTGTGCATACAGCTAAAGCAAATTTGATTCAAATCAGTTAGACGGTCCACAAGTTAGTGCACTTGTACCTCAAAAGTTTACGTCTGTCATCTTGAATTGGGTTGGATAACATTGTCACAATCTATGCTGTTGAGATATCCCTATGTGTCCCTACAGCTGTAGCAAATTTGGTTCAAATCAGTTAAGCGGTTCACAAATTAGCCCACTTGCGCCTCAAAAGTGTACACGTCTGCCATCTTGGATCAGGGTAGATGACATCATCACAAACTGTTTAGGTTTAGGTTGGTCTCTAAAGAGACCACATTACTCCTCTGTTGATGGAGTTACACTGGCTGCCAATAGGTTTCCGGGCAAAATACAAAGTGCTAGTTATAACTTTAAAAGCCCTAAACGACTTAGGCCCTGGGTATTTAAGAGAGCGTCTTCTTCGTTATGAGCCCCACCGCCCATTGAGGTCACTTGAGGAGGTCCGTCTCCAGTTGCCGCCAACTTGTTTGGTGGCTACACAGAGATGGGCCTTCTCAGCTGCTGCCCCGAGATTGTGGAATGCGCTCCCTGCTGGGATACGAACCTCCCCATCTCTGGCAATCTTTAAAAAAAACCCTAAAAACACATCTCTTCAACCAGGCTTTCTCAGCTTTTTAAAACTTGTTTTTAAATTGTTCTGATTATTTAATTGCTGTTTTATGGTGTTTTTAATTGTTAATCATTGTTTTATGCTTTATAATTTTTGTTTTAATTATTAACTGATTTTAATGGTGTTTTAATGTAAACCGCCCTGAGCCTTTTGGAAGGGCGGTATAAAAGTTTTAATAATAAATAATAAATAAATAAATAAACTACACCATTGAGGTGTCCCTGTGTGTCACTCACTGCAACTGTACCCAATTTGATTCAAATGGGTTAGACAGTCCACAGATTAGCCCACTTGTGCCTCTGATGTTCACGCAGCTGCCAACTTGAATTAGAGTGGATGACATCATCACACACCACACCATTTCAGCATCCCTATGTGTCCCTGCAGCTACAGCAAATGTTGTTAAGCCGTTCACAAGTTAACCCACTTGCGCCTCAAAAGTTTACACGTCTGCCATCTTGGATCGAGGTGGATGACATCATCATAAACTATGCTGTTGAGATGTCCCTGTTTGTCAATCACTGCAACTGTACCTAATTTGGTTTAAACCGGTTAGGCAGTCCACAAATTAGCCCGCTTGTGCCTCAGATGTTCACACAGCCACCATCCTGAATCGGAATGGATGACATCATCACAGACCATGCCATTTGGGCATCGCTATGTGTCCATGTAGCAAATTTGGTTCAAATTGGTTAAGTGGTTCACAAGTTAGACCACTTGTGCCTCAAAGGTTTACACGTCCGCCATCTTAGATCGGGGTGGATGACACCATCACAAATTATGCCATTGAGGTGTCCTTGTGTGTCACTCACTGCTACTGTATGTAATTTGGTTTAGATTGGTTAGGCAGTCCACAAATAAGCCTGCTTGTGCCTCAGATGTTCATGTGGCTGCCATTTTGAATTGGAGTGGATGACATCATCACTCACTATGCCATTTGGGCATCCCTATGTGTCCCTGCAGCTGTAGCAAATTTGGTTCAAATTGGTTATGCAGTTCACATGTTAGCCCACTTGTGCCTCAAAAGTTTACGCATCTGCCATCTTGGCTCAGGGTGGATGACATCATCACAAACTATGCTGTTGAGGTTTCCCTATGTGTCCCTACAACTGTACCAGATTTGGTTCATATTGGACCAGGCGTTGCAAAGTTGTTGGGGGGGACATGGACACACACACACACACACACACACAGAATGCCGGGTGATCTAAAAATGTGCCTCCACCAATGAATCAATTATTGTTTGTTTGTTTGTTTATACTTCATTTATCCAATGCCTTCTCAAGAAAGCTCAAGGCAACATAACAAAAAAAAGTGTGATACTGTAATGTCACAGTTATGCCTGGCAGTGCAATCCTATGCATGTTTTCTCAGAAGTAAATCCCACTGTATTCAATGGGGCTTGCTCCCAGAAATTGCATAGCAGCTTCCGTTCATTAATGTGTCCGTTAAACTGATTATAGCTTGCAACGGTAATTCACAGAGGTCTCATGCCCTGAAAAGCTTCACTTTATCCTGAAGAATGGAAATATTCCATTTGAATGTATTGGGCTATGAAACTTGATTCATTATTTTCTTATTAGATCAATACTTATTCCATGGCTGATAATCTTTCTAACCATGTAAAGAATCAGAGGAAAAGAAAATCACATTAGGCAAAGGTGCTGATATTCCTGTACAGAAAGTTTTGTGATGTCCAAATATCTTAGGTGTCTGAGAGATTTTGTACATAGAACATTATACTGAAAGTAAATACTGAAGCGTCTAGCTTTTTAAAAAAAACATCTAAACTGTAAGTTCCTTTAGGTAGAACTGCTTTTAAAACCATCACCCCAATCCAAGGAAACTATTTTCCCATGTTGATCTCTCTATTAGGAGCCCCACAGGCTACTGTATAAGGAAAGAAGCTTGCACCCAGCAACATGTGCTTTGCATATGTGCTGATGGAACTCTGTTCCGCGTTCAGACCTGTTGTAAGGACCAAAGAATAATGTATCAAGCTTTGAAAACTTGAGATGTGCCATATGAATGCTAAGTATTATTGATGCAGCCTCAGCTCAAGATTAAGTCTGGCAGAGAACAAAGCACAGCACCTGCCTGATCCCATCAAAATGTATGGGATAATTTAACATACATCTTAGAACCACATTGCATTTGATCAGTGGGGCTACTTCCCACTTCTAAGGCATTGTAAGTTACAACCTCATTCAGATGTACTCAAAAGAGTGGGGGTGGGGTGGGGCAGGCAAGAAGTATGGAAGAAATAACTATTATCCAAAGTAGACAAGTGTATTTTAACTGTGCATTGTTTTATATTGTAAACAGCTTTGAGGTTTTACTGAAAAGCGGTATAGAAATCAAATAAGTAAATAAGTAACATGTCTGTTACCCTGCTACAAGAAGGGGTGGTGTGAACTCAAGGTCAGCTCCTCCACATTAGGTTGAGACTATGAGAGGGTTCTTCTGAGTGAAGGCCCTTCAGGAGCTGCTCACTCAGAAGCTGCACAAAGGGTTAGGGAGAGACAACCTACACACGACACTGGCCTCATGAAGGTCATGGTCTCTTCAGCTGGAGACCACTCTACACCATGAAGAAAAATATATAATTTGACTTGCCATATGGATCACCTGTTTCATAATGCATTTCCATGACACCACCAAACATTCCTGACAGCCACTGGTGGTGATATGAAGACTGTCCATTTAACACCTTGCATTGCCACATAGGAAGTCATTCTAGAGCCAGAGTGCTGGACTAGGACCGGGGAGACCCAAGTTCAAATCCCTATTCAGCCATGATACTTGCTGGGTGACTCTGGGCCAGTCACTTCTCTCTCAGCCTAACCTACTTCACAGAGTTGTTGTGAAAGAGAAACTTAAGTATGTAGTACACCGCTCTGGGCTCCTTGGAGGAAGAGCAGGATATAAATGTAGTAGTAGTAGTAGTAGTAGTAGTAGTAGTAATAATAATAATAATAAATTATATTATTATTATTATTATTATTATTATTATTATTATTATTATTATTTCTTGTTTACACAGTCAGACAGGTGTTATTGACTGGTTTGTTTTATCCAGACATCAAGTCCTTCCCAAGGACCTGGGATGGCTGAATTTTATCATCAATACTGTTGGTTGTTGTTGTTGTTGCTGCTGTTGCTGTTGCTGTTGTTGTTGATGATAATAATAATAATAATAATAATAATAATAATAATAATAATAATAATAATACACTCCTGGTCATCTCACATAAATAATTTTATCCAGCTTTCATGTGTCGGGTGTAATGTAAAAGGTAAAGTGTGCCATCAAGTCAATTTCAACTCCTGGTGCCCACAGAGCCCTGTGGTTTTCTTTGGTAGAATACAGAAGGGGTTTACCATTGCCTCCTCCCGCACAGTATGAAGTGATGCTTTTCAGCATCTTCCTATATTGCTGCTGCCCAATATAGTACCAGTGGGGATTCAAACCAGCAACCTTCTGTTTGTTAGGCATTTCCCCACTGCGCCACTTAAGGTGTTATGTGTCTGGTGTACCAGAGCTCATATGGCCCACAGAAGAACTAGCTGTGCATCCAGACTGAATCCAATGCCCTCCCTGTTCTGCCTGCTTAGTCAAACAAGCCACTGCTGTCCAGCTCCAAGCTCTCTTCAAAACCACAAATGCAACAGCAGCATTCAACCTTTTGCTGTATTTAAAATCCTCTGGATTGGACTCATTATGTTGTCTTCTATTTAAAGATAAAGGTAAAGTGTGCTGTCAAGTCGATTTCGACTCCAGGCACCTACAGAGCCTTGTGGTTTTCTTTGGTAGAATACAGGAGAGGTTTACCATTGCCCCCCGCCCCGGCGCATGCCGTATGGGATGATGCCTTTCAGCATCTTCCTAGATCGCTGCTGCCCGTTATAGTACCAGCAGGGATTCAAGCCGGCAACCTTCTGCTAGTTAGTCAAGCATTTCCCTGCTGTTTACCAGGCGATTATTTCTACCAGGAAACATTTAAGATCAAATGTAAATCCACTCTGCCTAATTCCAACCATATATAGTGGCTTACATACAATGCAGCAACCCATCAGTGGAAGAGCAGGGAGCCCACACTGGCTCCATGTGAGTCCGCTGTTAGTGAACTCAGAGAGCTGCTCCTATTGGGCATGATGGTAGCAGCACTGCTGCAGCTCTGATACAACCTTTAGGCATCACGGGCACTGTTCCCTCTAACAGGGATACCCAGATGTTGTTCACTACAACTCCCAGCACCCCCAGTTGCAGTGGTCTTTGGCTAGGGATTCTGGGAGCTGAGGTCAACAGCATCTGGGAATCCCTGTTAGAGGATTGACCATTGGTCCATCTGCTCAATATTGTCTGCACACAGACTGGCAGCAGCTTCTCCAAGGCTGCAGGCAGGAATCTCTCTCAGCCCTATCCTGAAAATGCTAGGGAAGAACCTAGATGCTCTTCCCAGAGCAGCTCCATCCCCTAAGGGGAATATCTTACAGAGCTCACATGTAGTCTCACATTCATATGCAGACCCTGCTTAACTAAGGGGACAAATCATGCTTGCTACCACAAGACCAGCTCTCCTCCCACAGTCCTGAAAGGTAGGCTGGTATTCTGACTACCATATTGGCCCAATCCACGCCCAGCACAGTACCTCCAGTGACTGTTGCTGGTGTCTATCTTATGCTTCTTTTTAGATTGTGAGCCCTTTGGGGACAGGGATCCGTTTATCTTATATATTTATTATTTTTCTGTGTAAACCACCCTAAGCTATTTTTGGAGGGGCAGTATAGAAATCAAATCAAATCAAATCAAATCAATCAATCAATCAATCAATCAATATTGTGGATGGGGCTGAGAGTGAGGAAATAGCTTGCTGTAGATCATTAACTGAGCTGAGAGCAAAAGTATGATTTGAACCCAGGACTTCACGGCTTCTTGGGTAATGCATTGCACCACTGCTCTTATGAGTGCCCTCTCACTTCCTGCAACACATGAATAAAAAGGTGCCAGGCATAATAGTAAGAGGACCACAGGCTCCTAGATCCTGCAAGAGCTTGAGCCTTCCATTCAACAGTGGTTGGCTCTCACTAATGAGATACAGTGCTGGCAATTGAGTACCAGTTGCAGGGGAGTAACAGCAGGATAGAGGGCATGCCCTCAACTCCTGCCTGTGGCTTCCAGAGGCAACTGGTGGGCCACTGTGTGAAACAGGATGCTGGACAAGATGGGCCTTGGGACTGATCCAGCAGGGCTGTTCTTATGTTCTTATGTTCATTTATGAAGCCTGAAAGCCTAGCATCTTGGGCTTCCATTCAAACCCTGTTGTGAGCCAAGCCTGATCTGTATCCTAGATTGCTCAGGAGCTAGCATATAAAATTAGGCTTGTTTCATCAGTGTCACAAAGTGACCAGTTCTTTTATACAGTGACCATGTAGGATCTGGGCGTGCAAACAGAGAGAGAGAGAGAGAGACTCTGAAAGTTCAATGGGCTTTATTATAGAAAGTTGCTCATCAGGATAAAATAAAAACATGTTTCCAATTCAAAGTGTAGTGTAATGTGCCTAACTAACATATGTGTGTGCACTCAGTGATTACAGCTATCTAATAATCTAAAAATCCTAATAAAACATTTAGAGAGAAGCAGAGAAAGAATGAAGAAGGCAGGGCTTAGGAGAGGGATGGCAGTGATTAGTAGGGAAGAGGGATCCAAGGCTTGTGGAGGCAGCATATTACCAGGGTCAGAGGCTTTGAGAGCGGTGAGAATTCAGCTGAAGGAGAGATGCTGTAGCTGGGAACAGCAGCTTGGGAGCGATGGTCAAGCTTCTGGTGGTCAAGCAGGCTGGTCAAGCAGGCAGTTTGCTCAAAGTGAGGCAGAGTGTGAGAGCACCATGGCTGGGGAAGTCTTGACTTCTCACTGCGCAGCAGAAGTCACAGACAGTTCCTGTCCATGGACAGAGTTCCTGCTTGTTGCCCTGTGGCTTAGCAGCAAACTCCGGGATAGCTCTTGAGCAAGTATGCTTGTTAGGCAAGATTGCTAGCTCTCTGTTTGGCTTGCTCCATTTTTGTAGTTGTTTCTCCCTTTGATCTCCATAAAGTCCATAAATGTCCTCAAATGTCCTCATAAATGTCCAAAATGTCCTCATCCTTCCTGGGTCCCCCAGAAGGTGACAATTTGCTGTTACCTTCTGGATATTGTATTTTAATTATTCAGGATATTAGCTCAGTCCAGGGAGATCTGAATCCCATCTTCTGTTAGCTGCTATTCAGGGGAGGGGACATTTTATTTTGCCCAAAGCAAATCTGCATCTCTGAGCTGCAAATGGGCATCTTCTCTTATCCCCCGATTTCTGGCGCCTGATCCAGAAGGTGTTAAAAGTCAGGAGTTAATGAAAGAATTAGCTCTATTTGTGTGAGACAGCAATTAAATTCCTTCTCGTGGACGTCTATCTAGTGTGTAATTATAACAAAAGAATATTTAAAGTAACATCACAAGGGGTACATGTGTGAGGCGAGTTAATCAATACATTTGACTAAGGCAGAAGCATCCTGTCAGTGAGGTAAGGGGATTACTGGAGAGTAAGTTAATTTCAGCTGTGTGAGACTGGTAATCAAGCAAGACCCATCGTGTCTCTTGTGAGTTCCACAAACACTGATAAACAATGCTAGATCACCACGGCCTTCACAAATCATTTACCAGGCAGTCATGAGATCTGGGTATCATGTACTGGTTAGGTCATCTGAATTCAGGCATTAATTGATTTCTTAATAAAATGCAATCAGACACAGGCCTGAATTCCATATACTTCTGGGTTGGTACCTCTGGGTCTAATGTTGGAGTAAGGGTGTCCCCAAAAACCCTGAAGAGATGTCAAATGGCCAGCTAGATTTGAACATGATACTTGAGATTTTGGGACAGGTTTCCCCTTCTGAAAGTCAAGATGGTTTGATGGATGGTAGGGGCCTATGAAGATTGGTTGTCTACCAGACTGCATGAACTGAGTTTCCTTTCACTAACTCTTTTGTGAGTTGTGGCTCCTGCTCTGCTGCTTTCTGTCATGATGTCATCTTATGGCCCCTACATCACAATCTCCAGGTTGCCATAGGACCGCAACCCATTTTTTGGCATCATCGCTATTCAGTTGTCCATTTCTCAACTGGTATCACAGCTGAGAGCAATTTGGGAGTGTGTCTCTAGAAGTTTATATCTCTTTGAGAGCTTTAGAGTTTATAACTCAGAGTTTGCGTCTCATCATGGCAGGTAAGAACTTATACCATTAGATTAAATGGGCATGGTCGTTCAGGTGAATGACAAAAAAATGGTTCTGCCATCGTAACCCTCAAAATTCTATTGTTTATAAACATGACAGCTGTTGAACTAATAACTTGAAACATGGCCTGTGTGATCTGCTTGATGAGGTCTAATTAGATTCTGTTGCAGGCGGAGTCTCTTTCTCTTTAATGATGAAAGGTGAACCTTTAGGGAGGTGGGGGAGAGGGAGACATATTGGGAAAGCCAATGGCTCTTTAGAGCAATGTGAGGAAGAAGCAGTGTGGGGGGTTATTTCGGAGTCAGCCTGTAGCATCCTTCCTTTCCGCCTCCCCATCATCTCGTCTGTCAGGCCAAGAGTGGCTGCTTCAGAATTACCTGACGGGGCTCTCAGTGGACAGTGCCCAGCTGCCGCCCCTCCCCCCGGAAAGGATGCTGACAGGAAAACTGCTTCTGCTATGACTTCTGCCATAAGAAGGTCTCCTGGGCTTCAATGGGCAGGGCTGCTTTTCCTACACCTCTTTTCTATTTTAAAAAACACTGAGGCGATTTCAGCGACATTTAGCCGATTTATTGCCTATCCAACCCCAGCACAGCATCCCTCCAGTGGCCGTTGCTGGTGTCTGTCTTATGGTTCTTTTTTAGATTGTGAGCCCTTTGGGCACAAGGAGCTATTTTACTTATTTATTTATATCTATGGAAACCACTTTGGGAACTTTTGTTGAAAAGTGATCTATAAATATCTGTTGTATTTTTATTCAGAACCACACAAAAGTACACACACGACACAAACACACACGACACAAACACACACAACAGAAAGGTACACATGCAACCCAAATTGCATGCATAAAATACAAAACAGCAACATAAATGCAGAAACACACATAAACACACAAAGAAACAACACACAAATGCACAAACTCACACACAGACATGCAACTAAACTATTTAGGGTAGTGAAACCAAAACAAATTGTGAGGAGCACCAAAGAGATCTCTCCAAATTGTGTGAGTGTGTGACAAAATGGAAAATCCGGTACAGTGTTAGCAAATATAAAGCCATGTCTATTGGGGCAAAAACCCCTAACTTCACATATATATGTATATATTGTGATGGGGTCTGAGCTGTCCCTACAATCCATCAAACCATCTTGACTTTCAGAAGGGGAAACCTCTCCCCAAATCCCAAGAATCATGTTTAAATCTAGCTGACCATTTGACATCTCTTCAGGGTTTGAATGGAAGCCCAAGATGCTAGATGTAATTTGCGGGACAAATACAAACACAGATGCAAAGCACAAATGCACAGAGACACAATAGAAAAACATATGCAACAGCCTACACACACAGAGTCATGCAAATGCTTGCCAAATACTAACGCAGAAACAGAGAAAAACAATCATAACACAGAGACATGCAAATTCAAAACCACATGCAAACAAACAAATGCATAAAAATACTCACAGAGGTACATGAATGTGCACACAAGAAAATAAGCACATCCATGAACACATGCAGCACAAGCAGATGTATCCACACAGAAGCACAAACACATGGATATTGAACACAAGCATACACACACAAACATGTGCAAATACAGTATATTTTTGAGAATGTTGTGTATTTATGGGGAAAAACTGGTCTTGCCGGTTTGTTTTTTGTGCTGGTGGTCTTCGCTTTAATTCTTATAACAGTCTTTTTGTTAGTTAAAGAAGTTGATTAATGTACTGTGGTATGAAAGGAAATGTTTGATGCAAGATTCTGAACTTTTAAATTCCTGTATCAGAGAAAGAGATGCCTTTAGTGCTGTTCTTGAAGTATCTGTTCACATTGGCAAGGAACTTACCGAATCACATATTTGAGCAATCGTGTTCAGAAACGAGAAACTGTTAGACACCTTTTAACTAGTGAAAATATTGGTTTTAAAGAAAAGTTTGCAGAGTCTAAAACTTACACCCAGCTTTTAGAAACTCGATACTGTCAGATGCTTAATTATGTAACTCAGTTAGAGAGAGAAAGGGACGTGAATAAGCATGCTGCTGCGTACCTTCTGGAACAGACCCACCTCACGGCTAGCAGTGAGCATGCGAGTAAAATAGCAGCAATCTCTAGTCAGCTAGAGGCCAAGCCTGGGTCTCTCTTGGCATTTGAGCCTCCAGTTTCCCCTTCACACACCCCACCCAATTCAACCCCTCCTCCTTTGCCCAGGATTAACCCAGGGAAGGAGGCCCCTAGCAAAAGCTCCCTTCAACTCATCCCAGTCCGACTTTTGCTCCCTGCCTCTTGTATTGGTCATGTACCAGGGTGCTGTGCCAACAGGGGCAATGCAACAGGGGACACACTGTTGCATCCTGTGGTGACACTAGATCCGGCCTTGCCAGCAGGAGTGGAGGAAGTACCTAGCAACCAAGTAGAAGATGTAAACGGTCCCACAGTGGCTACCCCAGTAGCGCCTGTGGTCTACAGCCACACATTATGATTATTTATTATTATTTATTCAATTTCTATACCGCCCTTCCAAAAATGGCTCATGGTGGTTTACACAGAGAAATAACAAATAAATAAGATGGATCCCTGTCCCCAAAGGGCTCACAATCTAAAAAGCAACATAAGTTAGACACCAGCAACAGTCACTGGAGGAAAGCTGTGCTGGGGGGGGGGGTGGATTGGGCAGTTACTCTCCCCCTGCTAAATAAAGAGAATCACCACGTTAAAAGGTGCCTCTTTGCCAAGTTAACAGGGGCGCTATAGCCAGCGTCCCAGCAGTTTTACCTACACACTTAGTCAATTAAACTCCCCTTAATCCAGAAGCTGAGGAGTTTGTGCCTTCACAGCTGCCTCTTGCCTCCATAAAACCCCCTCTCCCAGCCAAACCAAAGGTCATAGCTATCATTAGGTATGATCAGTGGGGAAGACCTAATCTGGATGCTAAAGCAGGGAAGCCAGAAAACCTAGCCCAACTCATCCGTGATACAGGAGCTGCAGTGCCCCCACCTGGATGACTGGTGGCAAGCCCACTTCACGCTCCGTGAAGCTTAGTAGCTATGGAAGCGAGGCACAGAAAGCCCCCATTGTCAAAGATGTCCTAGTCACAGCTTCTAAGTTGCAGTGTGCCTTAGAATGCGCAGCTCATGATGGCAGCGAGAAAGGAATTTTGGGAATTCCCTTTCTTCATGCCCAAATGCTCACAAGTGACCTGGCAAATGGTCTATTCTTTTGTGGCAAGGAGTAGATCTCCCTTCTGTCATTTCAGTCATCCACAGGTGCGCAGCCCTTAAAGCGGTCACTCCCCTCTCCCTCCCAGAAGCAGCCACAGATCTCTGGCAGCAAGCTGTGCCAGCAGTCTGGGCCAAGAGTAAAACTGAAATTGGCTTAGGAAAAGGAAGAGGGTCCCTTCTCGTTGAAGGGCCTTATCCAGCCCCTCAAAAACAATGCATGTACCCCAGAGCTGCAGAGGCATCCCTCCAAGCTTCTATCTCTGATTTTGAAAAACAAATAGTTCTGGTGCACGTACAGAGTGCCAGCAACGCCCTCATGTGGCCAAAGCAGGAATTCAGCATTAGCCAATTGTCAAGGTCCCCAGAAAAAGCTCTTAAAGCTGGATTTCACCCCTGGTTCTCCGACAGTCCATGTTCCCAGGAACAGGGGGATGTCCGGACAGGGTTTGGTGCAGTCACATGGCTTCTTATTTAGCTAAGTTGTGAAATGGAAGCCTCAGATGGTCATCCTGTAGCTCATACAGGAAAATAGTTTCATTCATTGCAGCTAAAAGTCTGGAAAGGAGCCCCTCCTGTGCCAGACGACAAAGTTCCCCCATATAAAAGCCTGAGCTGCCTTTTGTTTTTCTTGGTATCTATATTTGCCCACACGTTTTGTCAGTGCCCATATTTTTGTCAGTCAGATGTTCTTTAGCCTTCCCGTTAAAGGGTTTTTTTAGTTTGAAGTTGGTAACAATTTGATTCTGGATGAAGGTGCCGACCTCGTGTGTATTACAGAGGCCTGGCTGGGGGAGGCTGGGGGCCCAGTGTGGTCCCAGCTTCCTCCTCCAGGCTATTCTGTTGAGGAGGGGGTGAGGGACCATGGGCGGGGAGGTTGAGTGGCTGTGGTCTATAAGAATAACTTTCCCCTTACCAGGATCCCTGTTAGAGTGTCGGACCATATCGAATGTGTGTACTTAAGTCTGGGGACCAGGGATAGACTGGGACTTCTGTTGGTGTACCGATCGCCCCGCTGCTCAACATAGTCCCTAACCGAACTGACAGACTTGGTCTCGGACTGGGTGTTGGAGTCCCCCAGTCTTGTGGTGCTGGGGGACTTCAATGTTCACTTGGGGACCAATTTGTCCGGGGCGGCTCGGGAGTTCATAGCAGCCATGATGACTATGGGCCTATCCCAAGTGGTCTCGGGGCCGACGCACATTGCTGGTCACATGCCTGATTTGGTCTTCCACTCTGATCAGGGTGGTGTTCTGTGGGTGGGGAATCCTGTGATTTCCCCATTGTCATGCACGGACCGCCATCTGGTTAAGGTTGGACTCACAATCACTTCCCACCTTCGCAAGGTCAAGGGACCTATTAGGATGATCCGCCTGAGAAGGTTATTGGATCCAATAGAACTTCAAGAAGCCTTGGAGGGATTTAGTGTTGGCTCTGCTGGTAATCCTGTTGATGCCCTGGTGGAGAATTGGAACAGCAAACTCACTGGGGCAGTAGACATGATTGTTCCTAAGCGTCTTTTCCGACCTGCTTCAAAACTGGCCCCTTGGTATATGGAAGAACTATGGGGGCTGAAGCAGCGAGGTAGATGACTGGAATGCAAGTGGAGAAAGACTCGGCTTGAATCTGACAGATTGCAACATACAGCTCGTTTGAAGACCTATGCTCAGGCCATACGTGCAGCAAAGAAGTGGTTCTTTTCTGCCCATATTGCATCCGCAAGTTCACATCTGGCGGAGTTGTTCAGGGTTGTGAGAGGGCTAGTGAGTGCCCCTCCTCCCTTGAATCAGAATCTGGAACCATCAATTACCCGCTGTGATGTGTTTAATGAATTCTTTGTGGGGGGAAATCTCTCGTATTCAGGCCGACTTAGACTCCGGCTCTACAATTACCTCAGTATCTGATGTGGAGGTGTCCAGTGACTCCTCTTGTGTTATTAGGTTGGATGGGTTCCAGTTTGTGACTCCTGAGGATGTGGACAAGCTGATTGGAATGGTGCGGCCTACCACCTGTTCTCTTGACCCTTGTCCGACAAGGCTTATATTATCTGGCAGGGGGGTTGTTGTAGAAGGCCTGTTAGAGATTATAAATGCATCTCTGAAGGAAGGTAGGATGCCTCCTTGTCTTAAGGAGGGAATTATTATACTGCTTCTGAAGAAGCCTACCCTGGATCCCTCGGACTTGAACAACTACAGGCCTGTCTCCAACCTTCCGTGGCTGGGCAAGGTAATTGAGAGGGTGGTGGCCTCCCAGCTCCAGACAGTCTTGGATGAAACTGATTATCTTGACACATTTCAAACTGGCTTTCGGGCTGGCTATGGGGCGGAGACTGCCTTGGTTGGCCTGATGGATGATCTCCAATTGGCAATTGACAGAGGAAGTGTGACTCTATTGGTCCTTTTGGAGCTCGCAGCGGCTTTCAATACTATCAACCATAGTATCCTTTTGGAGCGTCTGAGGGGGTTGGGAGTTGGAGGCACTGCTTTGTGGTGGTTTCACTCCTACCTCTCGGGCAGGTTCCAGATGGTGTCCCTTGGAGACTGCTGTTCTTCAAAATTGTATTTTGAATGGTGTTCCCCATTGAATGGTGTTCCCCTTTTGTATGGTGTTCCCCAGGGCTCCATATTGTCTCCAATGTTGTTTAATATCTACATGAAACCGCTGGGAGAGATCATCAGGAGATTTGGTGCAGGGTGCTATCAGTATGCTGATGACACCCAAATCTATTTCTCCATGTCAGCATCATCGGGAGAGGGCATAACCTCCCTAAATGCCTGCCTGGAGTCGGTGATGGGCTGGATGAGGGATAACAAACTGAGATTGAATCTGGCTAAGATGGAAGTACTCATTGTGCGGGGTCATTGTGCGAGACATGATTTTGATCTGCCTGTTCTGGATGGGGTCACACTTCCCCAGAAGGAACAGGTACGCAGTCTAGGGGTGATTCTGGATCTGAGCCTCTCCCTGGTGTCCCAGTTTGAGGCGGTGGCCAGAAGTGCCTTCTATCAGCTTCGGCCGATACGCCAGCTGCATCTGTTTCTTGAGGTGAATGACCTCAAAACAGTGGTACATCTGCTGGTAACCTCCAGACTGGATTACTGCAATGCACTCTATGTGGGGCTGCCCTTGTACGTAGTCTGGAAACTACAGCTAGTCCAGAATGTGGCAGCCAGGCTGGTCTCTGGGTCATCTCAGAGAGACCATATAGCTCCTGTATTGAAGGAGCTACACTGGCTGCCGATATGTTTCCGGGCATAATACAAGGTGCTGGTTATAATCTATAAAGTCCTAAACAGTTTGGGCCCTGGGTATTTAAGGGAATGCCTTCTTCAGTATGAACCCCACCGCCCACTGAGATCTGCTGGAGAGGTCTGTCTGCAGCTGCCACTGGCTCGTCTGGTGGCCACTCAGGGATGGGCCTTCTCCGTTGCTGCCCCGAGGCTTTGGAATGTGCTCCCTAGTGAAATAAGAGCCTCCCCATCTCTGACAGCTTTAAAAAAGTCTTGAAAAACACATCTCTTCATCCAGGCTTTTAATTAATGTTGTTTTGATGGTTTTAATGCTGTTTTAAAGTGTTATTTTTTTAAAAAATTACATTGTTGTAATGTGTGTGTTTCCCCCCTCCCCATTTTTGTCTTAATGAAGGTTTTACTTTGTTTTTATCCTGTTGTAAACCGCCCAGAGACGTAAGTTTTGGGCGGTTTAAAAATGTTTTAATAAATAAATAATAAATAAATAAAAATAAGTTCTAAGCACCCGTTGTACATCTAGGCACCGGGGTGTGAGGTGGGGGTGGCAGCAGGAAAGTCAAAGTAAAGATTCACATTGTACGCCAAACCAGTATGTTTCAGCAAACAGATCCGGAAAAAGATATATTGCCAGATCAGGAGATGACAGCCCCAGAACAAGATAGTTGCTAACCGCTACTGCGGAAATGCCTGTGCCAGCCATAAGCTGAGGTGGCCATGCTTGTGTGCTGGCTCTCAATGGCATCACCACCCTGCCTGGCAGAGAAGATGAACTGTTCATGCCCCATCTCTGGAAGCCTGCCATTGTGCTCCAGTAAAAGTGCCATTTTTCCAGTGTAGACGCGGATGCAGCTAGCCAAGCAAGCACAACTACCTTAAGGAGCAGGAATGGACTGTTTGCTATTTGGCCACCACTCCAGAAGACACCCATGAGCCATTTTGTTTTGCTCCTTTTGACAGCCCCTCACGAACCACTTGCTTCAACTATTTCCCAAATCTGTTCTGACAGTTGGAACTCTCCACCACTAGAGTTCCCCAACCATGGACAATCAGTGTTAGCTACCTTTTTGTCTAGCTCACCAACCCCCCTTTTATATATGTGTTTACATTACCTGTTTTTCCTGGCTGCATTGGCTAGCCAGTTGCTTTTCAATTGCTTTGTATCATTATTCATGTATTACTTATAAAAGTTGTAGAATTTAGCTTTAGATTATTATTGATTAGTAATCAATTGTTATGTCTGCATAGTTTAACCATATTTCTAAGTTTTAAAAACTAATTGCTGTTAGTCACATCTATCGTTTAAAATATGGTACTTACCACTTTTTGATTGTTAATTTCATCCATGCCCACATAGAATTGCGTGTTTGTCATTTGAAACCTTCACTCCTGTGTGGATGATACTGAGCGTCTCTCAAACAAGCCAGCACCCCCCTTTCTTTTGCCCTGCTCAGCTACATCTTTATATGTTCAGTTTGAATTCTCCTAAAGGGCATAAGGGGGTTAAATCTGTGACTGATGACGTCCACACCCTACTGAGACCACATTTGATGTGGCTTTTTTGTAATTTGGAACTTCTATTACAACATTGAACTTTGCCCATTTCATCCAGCAGCCCTATTTTTGCCTTGCTCAGTCACACCTCCTCTGGAAATCTCTGACTGTCATTGTACATGCTAATATTTTTGCATTTTGTATCATGAGATGGCTTGAGTATTATTGTATATATTGTTGTTGTTGTTGTTGTTGTTGTTGTTGACTTGTTGAGCTTGGATTAATGATTTATTGTTCATTAGTGTTACTGATTATTCAATTATTCGTTCATTGTTTGTTAATATACATTTTCATTGTTTGGTTGCTTTATATTATTTGTATATTTGTTTGCCGTAGTCACAGTGGGATCCCCCCCCCCACTTTTTATTTTTGCTTGGCAAGTGAGATGTGCCTACTCCTTTACTAACTTTTCTGCTTTGATGCTAATCTTCCCACCTTTACACCAACCTCACCCACACTGACTTCACTCATATTCACATATAGGACTAGGAATGCACGGGTACCTTAAGCACCTGTTAGAGAGTGAACTGATGTGTATAAAGAGATTCTGATAGTAATTGCCTTCACTAGCTTATTAGCAGTACCTTAAAGAGCACTCTTGAAATGTTTACAGAACTCTATCTCTAGAGTGGATGCCTCCAAAGTATTGGGCCATCAACCGGGGGAATATGTTACCAGCTGAGCTTATCCTGCCTGCTCCCAGAAGCCTCCCTGGTTGCAACTGTATTTCCAGATTTGCAGATTGCACTTTGGCTATGCTCAGGAGCTCCCAGTCTATGTGAACTCCCAGTCTATGTTATACATGGGGACAAGTCGCTTAGTTGGCAGTGGACTGGTTGCCCCTAGATTTGACTACAAGCCCCACAAATTGGAAAGAGGATTAGCTTCACACTCTCTATGAGGGATGCCCAGCTAAGCAGACCTCCAGGACTAGCTACTGCAAGTGTCTGGTATCTAAGATCATTTCAGCCTTCAAATGAAATCTAAACTCCCCTTTTCCTCTCACAGAGAGAGACAATACCTGGCCATCAGGCCAGGGAGAAAAGACAGATAAGACAAGTTTCTTACCTGCAGCCTCCATAACAATAGAGATGAGTTAGTGATGCAAATTTGAAGAGGTGCTCCTTGAAACTCTTGATAGAATTATTGGAAAGCCTGTCCCAGCACAGGATATTCTTTAAACACACCTGCACACTCCAATTATCCTCACAATCAGCCTTGAATGCCATAGGCTATTCACACACATTCCTACCCAGGAAGGACTAAGACCAGTGTTCTCTCTAATTTTTTTCATCTGTGTGTGGAATGAGTTTTGTTCTGGGTGGCAGTATCAAGGCAGTGTGTGCACACAGACATTCAGAGTGGGACATTCCAATAATGATGATGATGATGATGATGATGGTGGTGATGGAGTTTGGACTAGACAAGTGTGCTGCATTAATAATGAACAGAGGGAAAATAACAAAAACAGAAGGAATAGAACTGCCCAATGGAAGCAAGATCAAGAACCTGGAAGAGAAAGAACATTACAAATACTTGGGCATTCTCCAGGCTGATAACATCGCACACACTGAAGTTAAAAGAAAAATGGGAAGTGAATACATCAGGAGAGTTAGAAAAATCCTCAAGTCCAAACTCAATGGCGGGAACACCATATAAGCCATAAACACCTGGGCTATACCTGTTATCAGATACACTGCAGGAATAATAGACTGGACCCAGGCAGAGCTAGAGACGCTGGATCGTAAGACCAGGAAAATAATGACCATCAATCATGCTCTGCACCCCCGCAGTGATGTCGATAGGCTATACCTCCCTCGCAGCTCAGGTGGAAGAGGAATTTTGCAAGTCCATCAAACAGCAGAGGAGGAGAAAAGAGGCCTTGAAGAATATATCAAGGACAGTGAAGAAGATGCACTTAAAATGGTCAAGAATGAGAAACTATTCAACACCAATGAAACAAAGGAGGCCTACAAAAAAGAACAAGCCAAGAACCAAGCAGAAAAATGGAAAAAGAAGCCCCTGCATGGTCAATATTTGCACAATATAAGTGGAAAATCAGACATCACCAAGACCTGGCAATGGCTTAAGAATGGCAGCTTGAAGAAAGAAACAGAGGGTTTAATACTGTCTGCGCAAGAACAGGCACTAAGAACAAATGCAATAAGAGCAAAAGTCGAAAAATCCACAACAAACAGCAAGTGCCGCCTTTGTAAAGAAGCAGATGAAACAGTGGACCACCTAATCATCTGTTGTAAAAAGATGGCACAGAATGACTGCAAACAAAGGCATGACAAGGTAGCAGGGATGATACACCAGAACATCTGCAAAAAATACAAGCTACCTGTAACCAAAAATTGGTGGGACCATACAATTGAAAAAGTGGTAGAAAATGAAGATGCAAAAATATTATGGGACTTCCGACTACAAACAGACAAACATCTGCCACACAATACACCAGATATCACTGTAGTCGAGAAGAAAGAAAAACAAGTGAAAATAATTGGCATATAAATACCAGGGGATAGCAGAATAGAAGAAAAAGAAATAGAAAAAATCACCAAATACAAAGATCTACAAATTGAAATTGAAAGACTGTGGCAGAAAAAGACCAAAATAATCCCAGTGGTAATTGGCGCCCTGGGTGCAGTTCCAAAAGACCTTGAAGAGCACCTCAACACCATAGGGGCCACAGAAATCACCATCAGCCAATTACAAAAAGCAGCTTTACTGGGAACAGCCTATATTCTGCGACGATATCTATAACAATTGACAATAAAATCTAGCCATCCCAGGTCCTTGGGAAGGACTTGATGTCTGGATAAAACAAACCAGTCAATAACACCTGTCTGTGTAAACAAGAAATAATAATAAATTAACTGAGTGGAGATAAAAAACACACGCATGCCTTAGAGGGAACAGTGGCTAAGACACAATGCATTCCAAAAAATAAGGTTGTCTGGGCTCCCCTATTCCGCAGAGCAAAACAAAAGAAATGTGCCCTCAAGGCACGTTTCAGGATAGAAGTATCCATAACTCCATGACCCAGTGTGCTTGCTTGTGTATTATTACACCTGGGACTCCCACTGTGAAACATCTCAGTGCCTCTCACTCCAGACCCCATCAGACTGCAACAAGAAACTCCAGCAGACCACCTTGGTGTTCAGGACAGGTGATATAGCCTCTTGCCCAGCTCCTTCAGGGCTGAATCTATCCCTTTCTCTTATTTCTGTAATCTTGCCCCTCTGAAAGTACCTCTCTAGCCCGCCTGGGAATTTACACATGATTTTGAACTTTAAGCGAAATGTGCCTTACAATAGTCTGTTTCTTAGCATATCTGTAGTGCTTTTAGACTAGGGCCACATAGTAATTTATTTTTAATAAACTCCTTTTTGATTTAATTCAAACCTCTCTCTCTCAAGCCAATTTTCTTGAGTTCATACGCTTGCACAAATTAAGGCTGATTGGAACTGTCTCCCCTTTTGAGCTAAATTCCCCGCATTTGCCTGAACTAGGGGATGCAGGCCAATCACCCTCGAGGCAGTTTCATTAGCAGCACACACGTATGCAACACAAGCACACACAGAGAGAAACAAAAGCCCTTCCACATACAAGCTCAGGTTAACACAAATGCAAACACACTTGCACAGAAACACAACCATAAATTTCCTTTTCACAAACCATGGACATTAGATGGTAAAAAAACCCTGCCAAAATTAAGGCTGTCTTAATCTGACTCAAGCTCCACAAACCAGGAAATTGAAACCTTAACAGATATGCCACGTGATCAGTCATGATGTGGTCTAATTTCAAAAATTATGCTCACTTCCAACTTGCCCTCTGTCACCAATCCTTTTCTTTGGTCTTCAAGACCCAAATCAAGATGGGGAGGATGGAAAGCTGGGCACTAGTGAAGATGCCCCATGTTGTCCTGCTCCTGTACAGCCTTATGAAGCATCTTAGCCATCATGCTTATACAGTGCTGACTCAACTGAAAAGAGGTTTTATGGTGCACTCCAGTAAAGGCTGGAAGGCAACACCATCCCAAGCTTGTCCCAAGCTCAGAGGAAAAGAAGATCATCACTGGTTTGTCTCTCTTCTGGCAGTGACTATAGGCTTAGACTATAGGCAGTGCTACAGTTTTTAGCATCTTCTGTGACACTGCACATTACTGATCACACGGCACATCTGTTAAGGCATCAGCCCTAGGTTCAGTTTCCTGGCTTTGTGGAGCTTGAGCCAGATTATCTATCTATCGACCTACCAGCTTTGTAGACTGCCGCAAACTTCTGTCTCTGGGTGATTTACAACAACAGAGAACAAATTAAGACAAAAATGAAAACCTGAAAACAGTTTAAAAGCATAGTAATGTTAAAAAGCTTGGGTGAAAAAATAAGTCTTTCGGGACTTTAAAAAAGTTGTCTGAGATGGGGAGGCTCTTATTTCAGCAGGGAGTGCATTCCGGAGTCTCGAGGCAGCCACAGAGAAGGCCTGTCCCTGTCTAGCCACCAGATGAGCTGGTGGCAACTACAGATGAACCTCTCCAGATGATCTCAGTGGGCAATAGGGCTCATGGCATTCTCCTAAATACCCAGGGCCTAAGCTGCTTAGGGTTGGATAGATTATAAAATAAAAACAAAACATCTTATTTATGTATTGAGAACTTTGGTTGAAAAGTGGTATATAAATGTTGGTAGCAGTTGTAGTATTTCTCCCGGGGACTTATTGGCAGCCAATGTAGTTCATTTAGTATAGGAGTAATATGATCTCTCCAAAATGACCCAGAGACCAATCTGGCTGCTGCATTCTGTACCAACTGCAGTTTCCAAACTATGAACAAAGGCAGCCCCACATAGAGTGCATTATAGTAGTCATGTCTGGAGGTTACCAGCATATGTACTACTGTTCTGAGGTCATTTATCTCAGGAAATGGACAAAGCTGGCAGACGCGTAACCACGGGGGGGGCAGGGCACGTGCCCTGGGCGCCACTTGGTGGGGGGCGCCAAAAAGTGCCATGACCCCCCCCACCCTGATCCCCTCCTTCCCTACAAAAAAAAATTTCAGGCCGGCAGCAGGGCAGCAGTCCCCATGAGCGCACGGCACCCCCCCTCCCCCACGAATGCTCCCAGGGCCCCCCCCCCACCCGCGCTCACTCGGCTCCGGCTGGCAGGCTGGCTGGGCACCCTCGCTGCCTTCGCTATTGGGCACACGGACCTCTTCCTGGGCTGGCACTCGACTCCCCGCCCCCCCCCCACTGAGTCACACATGTGTGACTCCAGCTGCTCTCGTCACCTTGCACGCACGTGGATTTGTCTGAGGTGACGACTAGAGAGCGAGCGTTTGTGTTTGTGTTTGTTGCTACTGCTGGCTGGGGCTCCTGCACAGGACAAGGAAGAAGGAGACCAAACCAGCAAACAACAACATTATCATCATCGCCAACGCAGTAAAGTCTTCACAGTGGACAAGGTGTGTGTGCTTTCCCCCCCAATTATTATAATATCTTTATTTAAAATTATACTGGGGCGGCGTGGTGGACAGTGGGCTTGCAACTGGCTTGAAGTTCTTCTTGGCTGGGTAGGTGGCGGCGTGGCCGGTGGGGCAGGGGCGGCCTCCCACCCCAAGATGGAAGAGGCAGCGGCGGCGGCTCACATTGCACCTGGGGCCCGCGGCACTGGCAGAGAGCGGCTCCTGCCTGCCCTTTCCTCCCCCCCCCACCAGATACTTCATTAAGTGCATAACTCTGTTAGTTAAATAAATTGGGCTAAAAAGTGCTAGACAAAGGCTGCATTGCATTCTTTTCTGGAATTTTATTTGGGCCTTTGGAGGAGTTCTGGCTGTTGCAAATTGTACCACCCTATTTGGGTCACAGAGGTTTTGCAATCAACTCCTCAGAATCTGCAATGTTGCGACACAGATCTGACATGAATAGCAAATAAAACATATTTCCAAAGGTTTTAAGAGAGACTTAGTTGTACTTTGAACATTCATCATGTCTTATCTTTGGCAAAGATAAATTGCAAGTGCAAGCACAGCTGAATACATTGTTTGAAGACCTTATAGCAAAGCAGCTTTAACCAGGACCTGATAAGTGTTTGTCAGGTAAAACAGGAGGATGTTGGTCTCAAAAGGAAATCAGATGTTACAGTTCCATAAGGTCTAACATTTATTGTGTCAATCAAACTAAAATAGATACAAATAGTGCCTTCTTGATAGGAAGAGAGCAGGCGTAAACCAGGGGGTTAATGAGCGTGAGTTGTATTTGCTGCGTTTTTGGTTATTTATTGCATTTTTGGTTATTTTTGTAATTTTTGAGGTAATATTATGGTAAAATAAAAGTTTTCTGAAAGATGTGTGTCAGATGTTGGGGCAGGGGGGCGGGGGAGCGCAATTTCAGTGCTTGCCCTAGGAGCTGTTTTCCCTAGTTACGCCTCAGAAAGCTGGTGTATCAGTCAAAGCTTAAAGAAAACACTTCCAACCACCGCCTCAACCTAGGACACTAGGGGGAAGTTAGGATCCAGAAGCACCCCCAGACTGCTTCTTCTAGGGAGGTGTGACCCCATCCAGAACTGGTAGATCCAAATTGTATCCCGAAACCCCACTGCACAATAAGTACCTCCACCTTATCTGGATTCAGTCTCAGCTGATTATCCCTTATCCAGCCCATCACTGCCTCCAGGCAGGCATTTAGGGAGGTTATGCCTTCACCATCCGGAATCTTCCCAAGAGGTGGAATCACTGCAAAGCACTGCCTCCCACCCCAACCCTCTCAGACGCTCCAGAAGGATACTGTGGTCGGTAGTATTGAAAGTTGATGAGAGATCCAACAAAGTCACACTCCCTCTGCCCATTCCTAATTGGAGATCATCATCAGACCAACTAAGGCAGCCTCTTCCCCACAGCCCATTGACTGAGATAGCCCTAACTCTGGAGAGGCAGCATAGCGTAGTGGTTGGAGTGTTGGACTAGGACTGACAAGACCCGGGTTCAAATCCCCATTCAACCATGAAACTCACTGGGTGACTCTGAGTCAGTCATGTATCTCTCAGCCTAACCTACCTCACAGGGTTGTTGTGAGGATAAAAATAAACATGTACACCATTTTGAGCTCCTCAGAGGAAGAGTAGGACACAAATATAAAAAATGAACATGAAATGGTCCTAAAAACAGCAGGTTTTTTGACCACCACAAAGCTTAAAACGTGTGTAGTTATGGGTTATAGCTGAGGCAATGATAAAGACAGCAGTTACATAATGTACAAAAAGTGGCAGTGGAACCTTTGGAAGAAGTCAGGGGAAAATGAAGCAAGAAGAAAGCAACTCACTGGCCAGCAAAAGCTCCTCACAACACCAGCCACAGTCATGTCAATGGAACTTATCTCATCGAGACTAGGGTCTCTTTGATGCCTTTCAGTAGGACTCATTTGTGAAAAACTTTGGTGGATTGTGGGCTGGATCTTTTTTTGAGCTATGTTATTCCTGCTCCCCTTTCTCTTACTTGCTTCCACAGCTTCCCTTTTCAATTTATTCTGCTTTCTGTCCAAAGACTTTCTCCCTAGATGGCACTATTAACTTGCATGCCCCTTACAAAGTAGAAGAGTTCTCCATTTCCCCCCTTCATTTCCATTAATACGGGGAAAGGGCTCGCCATAGGATGGAGAGAGAGCAGCAAGAGCTGCTAATTACATTCACCTGATTTTGAATTAAGGGCCGATTCCTGCTCATGGCAGCCAGGAGCTGAAGGATGTTAAAACTGATCTCTCTAGGCTGAGAGATACATGACTGGCCCAGAGTCCACCAGTGAGTTTCATGGTTAAATAGGGATTCGAACTCGGGTCTTCCCACTTCCCAGCCCCTTCTCTCCTCTTCTAGGTAAGGCACAGATACTCATCAAGAGGTTCGATGTTTTCTATATGCATTTGCTGAATGCCTGCCTGCCCTTAGGTGGATGCAGCTCCTCCCCCAGTGGCCTTGAAAGCACTTCAGGAGGGCAATAAGCCTGGCTCTCTGGCTAGATGCAGGTCAGGCGTCTCTGGGTGTTCCTCCCCCAGATCAAAATCTCCAAGGCTAGCTAGTCCTGGGGAACTCCGAGCGATGGGTCCCCCACATCATTCAAAGTTAACATTAATGTAATAGCAATGTAAACCTCTGAGACTTGCTTTTGACCAAACAAACTGCCTAGAAATTTGAATTTTGGTGGTATATAAATGTGTAAAAAAAAAATTAAAAATGAAATCAAGAATTCTTTCCTTCTTTCCTTCCAGGGGCAGAGGAGGCAAGAGCAAGCAAGAGCAGGCCTATCAGCTCCAGCAGCCACTTGGGGGACCGGAAGCTGCTGCTGTCCCCCCTGCTGCAGCAGCCTGGGGCTGGTTCTGAGAAAACCACCCTTTTTTTGGGTGATCCAGCACCTGTGGTGGGATCACCCAAGAAAAGGGTGAAGTATCCAAAAATATCCACCAGCCAGCCCCAGGCAGTCAGCTGCAGCGAGGGGAAGCCGCCACAGGAGGGCAGACCACCAGCCCTCCTGGGGAAGATCCCCAAAGCCGGTCTTCGTCTGGGCAATGCCCGGGCTGGGAGTGTGCCTTCTGGGGTGAAACCCCTTCCCCACCTGGGGGAGGGGAGACACCCCAGAAGGTTGCTGGAGACCACGGTGGACCCTGAAAGAGGACTGACATCTATCCCCAGGAGCAATGGGGTTGTGGACCTTGGGGGGGCTGGGCAGGGCTTCTTCTCACTGGGGGAGAGCCATTTCTCTGGCCGGCCCAGTGAGATGGCTCTTCCCCAGATCGCGTCATCTGGGAAGAAGACCCTGACCCCAATGGGGAGACCTCCGCCAAAGCCTCTGCCATCAAAATGGCATGATCCATCGGCTCGGCGGAGAGTCGAACCATTGCCAGCGCTGACGATCAAAGCGCTGGGGCCCCCCAAGACAGGGCCACCCCCTTGCTACTGGGGACGTCCACCGTTGGTCTCCAGCTCTGTGGCCACACCAACGCCACCACACTCCTGGCCAAATCCACGCCCTTGGGAAGAACCATCTAACCTTTCCCAAGGGCCATGGATTCAGGGGCAGCCCTTACTGAGACCGGCTGATCTTCCGGCGGCAACCCCTCGGAGGTGAGACAGCAGCAGTGGAAGGGACCCCCCCAAATGCCATCACCTGGCTGCTGGAGCACCCCCGCTAGCTCTTGCTGCTTCTTCCTTGCCAAGATGAGACAACTTGTCCTTTGCGGACATCAACTACAGTCAGGCCTGGCTGTCCCCTCTGGATGAGACCTCGGAGGAGGACCTGGATCTACACCACAGATCTCAAAGGATCCAAGATGCCCAAGGTCATCTGAAGGCCCCATACCCCAAGACCACATTCAGCCAACCAACGTAAGGCCATCGAAATCACTGTTACCATCGACTTGGATTCCGAAGGGTCACTAAGGGAAACAACATTGGCACAGACTCAACAAAGCCTGAGACTACAGCATCAGGCAAGGTTCCTTGAAACCATCTAGAGCCTTGCCCTGGGGCAGAGTTACTTGTCTCCAGCCAGAGCTAAAAGGATAAAAGCCTGCAGTCTGAGCTGGCTCCTTTTTGGAGCATGCAGAGCTTTCTTGACTCTCCAGTCTTGCCCTGTTTTCTGATTCCTGGCCCTCACTGCTTAACCTTGGCCTGCCTGCCTGATTCTGCCTTGCCCGCAGTACCTGCTGGATTCTGGTGTGACTTCGACCTGCCTGACTCTGATTCCGCCTTGCCCTCAGTACCTGTTGTATTCTGGTGTGACCTTGGCCTGCCTGACTCTGATTCTGCCTTCTCCTCAGTACCCATTGAATTCCAGTATGACTTCGGTCTGCCTGACTCTGATTCCGCCTTGACCTGAGTACCTGCTGGATTCCGGTGTGACCTCGGCCTGCCTGACTCTGATTCCGCCTTGCCCTCAGTACCCGTTGGATTCCGTTGTGACCTCGGCCTGCCTGACTCTGATTCCGCCTTGCCCTCAGTACCCGTTGGATTCCGGTGTGACCTCGGCCTGCCTGACTCTGATTCCGCCTTGCCCTCAGTACCCGTTGGATTCCAGTGTGACCTCGGCCTGCCTGACTCTGATTCCGCCTTGCCCTCAGTACCCGTTGGATTCCGGTGTGACCTTGGCATGCCAGACTCTGATTACGCCTTGCGCTCACTACCCACTGGATTCTGGTGTGACTTCAGCCTGCCTGGCTCTGATTACGCCTTGCCCTCAGTACCGGTGTGACTTAGGCATGCCAGACTCTGATTACGCCTTGCACTCAATACCTGCTGGATTCCGGTGTGACTTTGGACTGCCTGGCTCTGATTACGCCTTGCCCTCACTACCTGTTGGATTCTGGTGTGACTTCGGCCTGCTGACTCTGATTACGCCTTGCCCTCAGTACTCACTGGCTTCTGGTGTGACCTCGGCCTGCCTGACTGATTCTGCTTTGCCCTCAGTACCCACTGGGTACTGGCAGACCTCGGCCTGCCTGACTTTGATTCTGCCTGGATGCCACAGTTATTTGCTAGCCCTGGCAAATGCTAGCCCTGGCATATAACACCCACACAGACTAGGACCTATCCCTTTAAGAGAAACCAGCTCCTCAAAATGTTCCTTCCTCCTGTTAGTTTGAAGCGGTGGGGGGGTGGGGGGAGGCTTGATTCTCTTCTGTTTAGAAAAGCTTGCTCACCTCCTTAAGCTGCTTCTGCTCTTCCCAAAGTAGGCTTCAAACTGAGCTCAAACCGAGTAGGCTTCAAACAGCTCTGGGACAGAGATCCACACAGCCAAAGGATCTTTTGGGAATAGTTCATGAATGTTCTTTATCTCTGGTATTCAGATTGGACTGCTCACATTATTGGCACTGAACTGGGGTTCTTATACCCCAAATTGATTGGAAATAATGCAGTTGAATGGATTCTAACTCTATTTCATTCATTCTAGGCATAACATTGATTCGTTATATTACTGTGTGCTGGAAAACATGCAGTGTTGGTGCCTCACTAACCATGGCTTAACCATTAAAAGATTAACGAGCCTGACTTGTATTTTTCAGCTGATATTATGGTAAAGTTATCTGAAAGTTGGGTGTCAGATGTTTGGACAGGGGGCGCAATTTCAATGCTTGCCCTAGGTGCTCTTTTCCCTAGATACGTCTCTGGGGGCAGGATTGTATCAGATTATCTGCCCTCACTTTTGTCCTGTTTTACTGCACTACAGATGCAGGTGAAAGCAAACACAGGCCATATCCAGGCCATACAATCTGCCCAGGGGATGCATGATCTCAGCTCTGATTTTCAGGTTTCCTTTGCATTAACAAAGTAACAGGAAGCTACTATGCAGAAGCTCCTATAAGCAGCATTTTCAGAATCTTCTTGCCTTGATCACTGTCTGTAGACAACTCTTTTGCAGACCCAGTATTTTCTATGCATCAGTATCAAGTTGAATCACTTTTAAAGCTGCAACTGCAACTTTAAGGCTACTCAGGAGCAAACATGCATCAGATCGTGCTGCACAGATCATCAGGTTTTTTAAATTGCTTCTGTCTTCTGCAGCCGGATGCTGATGTGACAGATCCTGGAGGAACTTAGTGCAGTTTAAGTCAGAACTAACATCTCAGAAATTAAAAAGGTTAAGAATGCCAAGTTTATCATAACTGCTCCTTTGGATGAGAGTAAATTGGCAGCATTTCCAGGATGCCAGCCTGAAGTCTTAATCTCCCTGCAAGCAGCTCCTCCAAATCCTTGATAACAATGGCAGGTGAATTTCGCTGCCATTATTTGAAGATCAGTAGGTGATGCTTCCCCTCTCACAGTAAATCCCTGTTCTTCTGAAGCTTCTATTTGGAAATTGTCAGGATTCAAATGAAGATAGTCCAAGGCCTTCCAGCTTCTTCGTATGCATCGCCCATTGTTCTGACAAAGATGCCTGCTACACAGCTCTGCTGCTTTGGTTACATTGATGATGTAGAAACCTAACTCGGAGGAAATGAATTGTTTCACCTTTGTGCAGTTGACCTTTGAAGAGCAGAAGACAAATGTTACAAATGGTATGAAAGCATGGCCAATGTCATTTCTACTAGTGCTACTACTGCACACTAAAATGGACCCTATATAGTTTTAAACCAAAAGAAAATAAGCCCATTAGAAAGAAACATGAGAATTTATTTTTATTTTTATTTTTTTAGATTCCTGATTTCACATTGCTAGACGTTCTTGAAATTTGTGCTACCAATAGGCTAACACCATGCAAGAAAGGACAGGGCAATTGAATAGAAAAATGGATTTTAGCAGCTGTGGCTTATCATATACAGGCTGTAAAAAGTTGTACCCACTGAAATTCCCACTTCTAGATAGGTTTTGAAGATTCAAAGGCCTGATCCTCTTTTGTACCTGATCAAGTCACCTTGTATTTATTGTGAAGACTGAAAGAGATGCATAGGGTGGGGGAACAAAGGATGTCTTGTCTTTAGGGCAGTGGGCTCAACTAAATTGCACTGATTTGATGTAATTGCTTTACTGAAAGTTCATAATTCATCTTGCTTAGGGTCCATGTTTAATATTTTGCAGGTTTGTTGTATTGTGCTTTTCCCACCTTGGCAACATTATGGCACGACAAGCTATACTTGCTGAAATTTCTTCCTCTATACAAATACAACAAGTTCAGGGGTCCTATTAGATCATGCATCTGCTCACTCTAATTGTCAGGTAAGTTTTAAAAGCAGTGGGGATCAAATAGGTATACGTCTTTGCCAGAGTAGTCCTCTAAAGAAAAAGGTGATAGATGGATACATGTATTTCCCGGCACCTGACAGAAAGCTACCACCTCCTCGATCTAAAAAGCAAAGCAATGTCATGCCGTGTGAGTCCAATGAATCCTTGCAAGCTTTGAGAAAGTATACCTTTGCAGCAGTAGGCCCCTAGAGGAACTATTACTAGACACTGGCTTTGTTTATTAATGTGGGGTATAGAAGTTGAACTTAGAAGGAGCTAGACAGATTCATTGTTCTTAAAAGGGGGGTTGGGGATGAAGTCAAGTTTAAGAGTGTGCACGGACTGGTTGGCGCGGTTTGGTCTGAATTCGGACCAAACCACGGTTATTTGAACCAGTTCGGTCAAACCAATTGGCTGGGCTGGTCAGTCTGATGAACCAGCTCAAAGCTGTTTATGATCGAATCACTTGAACCAGCCCAGTTCACAGCAGTCCAGTTCACTATCAAACTAGTTCTGCACATCCCTAGTCAAGTTAGGCATCTAAATAAATCAGAGGATGCAAGAGTGGGTGGTCCCAAAGGGAGTGGAGAAAAGCTATGGCTGAAGTGAGAAACATAGCAGGAAGCAATCAAAGCACAGGAATGGCAGATAGTGTGCCTTATTGCACAGATGGGAACAAAGACAGAGGCAAAGATGAGTTACAGTTAGTTGTAGAGAGTGAAGCAAACCAAAGACCTGTAGAGGCCATTTGGATCAAAAGCTTGAAAGGGGGCGGGGGGTGGCTAAAGCACCAAGACACCTGGTAAGATGGAGGCAGATTCATGGCTGAAGTTTCTACCGGTCAGAATAAAACCTGAAGGGTGTAGCTCAGGCTGCTTCCTCTGGTTGGGTATATCTGAGAATGACTACTGGATGAGCCCTTATACTCATATCCTCTGAATCTTCCCTTGTACTTGTATTCTACCAGTCTATAAGCTGATGTAGAATCATGGGGAATAAATACCTTAGACCTAGAGGCAAAAGCTCCTAACCACTCAGGGGCATTTTTAAACAATTTCTCAAATGAGTGGCAACTTTGCCCACTCACTTGCAATGAATCACTTATTGTTGCCTACAATAAGTATGCAACAAACTTATATCCGTTTCATGCCACTTTAATTGTCAAGATTTCCCAAAAAATCTTGGGTACTGCAGTTGAGGAAAGTGCTGAGAATTCTGTTCAAAATCTCTCACTGTCTTAACAGAACTACAGTTCTTAGAAAAGGAAAATGTTTGAATAAGATTGTAAATGAGTAAGACTTTGCTGCAAATATTTCCTTTACAGCCTGACCTTGACCTCAAGAAGAGGATAACTGAAGGCCACCTGACTTGCATGACACTATTCATCTGGGCACAGAGATCTAACAATATTTATTCATAACACACTTTTTTCCTCTCCTACTGCTGACCTGTGGGCATCATTACACCATCTTCATAAGCTAGAAGAGAAGGAGTTGTCAGCTGAACTGCTTTCTTAAAATATAAACAAAATGAAAACAGGATAGCATGGAGCCAAAATTATGTCTACAGCATTGAATACTATTCCCAAGTTAGAACTGAGGCATTGGTTTACCTCGGATGAAGTTAAATTCATGTCTCCCCAAATAACAATTCCTGCAGCTCCCAACGCAGCACTTTCTCCAATAGTGCTAACAAGATCTTGCTACATTGGAAACAGAAGAAAACATCATCAGTCTATTACTGTTCTTTCACTACTTATCTTACTAAAGAAAGGCAGATATACAGTTAGTTAAAAGCTCACAGGGTCATGTAGATTACGAGGGGGCAATCTTGAAATAACTGGACTACCAACTCAATGGTAGGTATAATGATAACGAAGAACATCTTTATGTTCTTCTTTATGTTTATAAGAACATCTTTATGTTCCACTTACATTTTACTGCACTCATTCCCCCCACCCCATTATATGTTGTTTCAGTGGTGAACAGGCTAACTTCACATCCTTAGCAAAGATATTTTGTTACTTTAATTTCGGTGGAGCTGTACCAAACTGATGGTAATCTGATTATTTGATGAACTAGGAATGGTCTTACTATTCAAAATATGAGACTAGATTTTGCCTCTTTTGAACATTCAGAATGCCAGAAGAAAGAATACATCTTGGTCTTCTTTTTTAAGGCCGAATTCAGACATAATAGGAAACTGGAGGTTCCTTCACTTTCGGTTTCCATAGCCATATGTCCAAATGCTGGCAACCAAGGTTTATAACAGAAAGGGACCTGTGGTTTCCCACCCTGAATTCCAGTCTAAACCTTCAGTTCAGAGTGGATTTCTGCTGCCGCAAACTCCATTTCTGCGGTGCCAGCATTACATATGAACGCTGATACCACATTTGCATCCTCATTGAACTGGAGTTGAAGGATGAAGCTCATCCCTCACTCTGGCTGCCATTGGCTGTCAGGGCTGTCCTTCATCAAAGCCTCAGCAGCTAGTTCCCCCTCCTCTCTTCAATCAGCATGACAGCAGAGAGGCAGCACCCCATTTCGCCAAATGCAGATGTGAGACTGTGGGTCCATTGGGCCCACAGTTCGGTGTTATGTCCGAAGGCAGCATTAGAGTCATACAACTGAAATAATTGTTCTAAGAATAATTGGTTTATTTAAGATGTTTTCTTGGACACTGGTCACTTGCATGTCTGTGAATATAAACAAAGGAACATAGGAAGCTGCCATGTACTGAGTCAGACCATTGGTCTATCTAACTCAGTATTATCTTCACAGACTTGCTATGACTTCTCCAAGGTTGCAGGCAGGAATCTCTTTTTGCCCTATCTTGGAAAATACAGGGAGGGAATTTGGAACTGAGATGCTCTTCCCAGAGTGGCTCCATCCCCTGAGGGGAATATCTTACAGTGCTCACACTTCTAGTCTCCCATTCAAATGCAACCAGGGTGGACCCTGCTTAGCTAATGGGACAAGTCATGCTTGCTACCACAAGACCAGCTCTCCTCTCCTCTGTTTTGTGGTGTCTTGGGAACACCTGTTATATTATGGGAAAGAACAGCTCTTTGGGCTTAAAATGTGCTTTCCCTCCTTAGATCGCTACCTGTACTTAACAAAACCAAAGCTAGTAGTATGTTTTTGTCATCAATTACTCCAGTGCAGTGGGGGAGGGGGTGAACCCTCCATTTAAAAAACAACAACTTTGGTCTTATTCAGACAATATTCTAGACCAGTAGAATTTACTGAATAACACCAATGTTTTTTCCCCAACCTTGGGTCCCCAAATGATGTTGGACTGCAACTGCCATCATCCCTAGCCACAATGGCATTTGGGAACCCTTGCTCTAGGCAAGAAGAGCACAACATGAAATCAAGTTAAATAAACATTTATGTGCATAAGCCTATGCAGCAAGCCACTCAGAGAAATGTTACAAAAGTAACATATAGAGCCGGGTCTCACAATCAGTGAGACCCGGTTTGGGGAGCTGAGCAGGGAGAGCGGGCTAAGCTAGGTCAGTATTATTGTCCCTGTGTTGCAGGTGGGTGGCTGAAACTAAACTGTCTAGGATGTTCTTGACTGACATGAGATTTGAATTAAGATATTGCTGCCACACAGCTCACATGTGCTTAATTGCTTCGCGATGCCCGTCCTATAGCTGCAGTTGCTATTATTCCCAAAATAGCTTACCTTAGAAAGAAATAATAATGGTTCATCTCTATAGTCTAGTCGGGTATAAACAAATACCGGCAGAGTATAATCATGTGATGTCATGGAAGAAATCCTCATAGATTCCTTAACTCTAAACTGTGAAAAACGCAATATATTTTCACTGTTTCCAAGGGATTTCTTAATGCCAATGGAAGGATACAGAGCGGCACTGCTGTTCCACAGCCATGAGAGTTCATTATTCCTCAACACTTCGCTCTCTGGACAAGAGCCAGTATAGTTCTGCTCATGGAAATTGTAATTGTGGCAGTCAGGATATAAGTAGTATCCCCACAGGCCCTTGGGTCTACTTTGAAGTCCCAGCTCAATTGTCTCCTTCATGAAAGCCTGAGCACTTTGTTCAAAGGAAAGTCTGGCCAAATGTTCAACGGCATTTGCAGAAACATTTTCTTGCATTTCAGAAATGAGTTTCCTCGACTGCCGCCTGTAAACATCTTTTGTACTCCAGTTGCGATCCCACTGTGGCCTCCAGTGCTCCCAGTCTATGACTGCTAATCCAGTGAAATTCTTATCAGGGATGTAGTAGTTAATGTCCTGCCTAGCTTTTTCCAGGTGGGTCTTTAAGCTGAAATTCTGAGGCAGGCCCCCATTAACAGGGATTTCTTGCGAAGTATACCATGGGTAATATCCCAACCTGTTGACATAAAAGATAGTCACGTTCTGTCCTCTTGCTTTAGCAAAGGGGCTTCCAATCACATGGAACATTTTCAGGTTAATTGTGACATTATATCGCATTGAGCAATGATCTGTTGGTGCATTCCAGGCAGCTAGAAAAGGCTTCCTTTGAAACACTGGTGGCTGAGCTGGTTTCATGGCAGAAGTAGAGCTCCAGATAAATGTTATCCGTAACCAGGCTGTAAAGTGGACCTGCTGGGCAACAGATAACAACATTCGAATTTTCAAGAACTCTCATGATGTGAAAAGCCATTGCAAACATATCTCCAAATTTCACTAGGTTTTCAGAGGACTCGAGAAAAGAGGCAATATTATCATGGCTGTATTCTTTATAAAGTGCTAAAAAACCAAACAACTCTATGCATGTATATCTACAACTGCAATTCTAATCACACTAAAGCACAATAGGACTTATGTCCAATGAAACAAGCAGCAAGGGGGTGTATGCTTATCAAGTTTCATATAGCCCTGCCTCAAGTCATAATGGCTCCTCCTGCTTCAGCTAAAATTCAGAGAACTAGCTTAACCCACACAGAGCATCTGCACACTAGTACTTAAATGTTCCCCTCACCCCCTACCACAGCCACCTCACCTCAGAGATCTCTCCACCCTCACCTGAGCTGCACTCCTGCTCCTCCTCCTCCATCCCATGGCTTCCATCCCCCTCACCACTCTTGGTCGCGGCTGTGGTGTTGCTAGCACCAGTTGGCCAAGCTGCAGCCCCCTAACCCCAGAGATCCCCACCCCCTCACCCTGAGCCCTGCTCCTCCCTACAGCAATAGCAGTTGACCAGACCCTTCCTCGCTGCCACCATGGCCACTCATTCCCCTCAGGATGCTGACTGGCCCGGGCCCATCCCTCACCTGCCTGCCTCCCTCTGCCAATGGCCTCAGTAGGCCTGAGCAGCAGGAGCGGTTGACCAGGCCTTTCCTCGCTGCTGCTGTTGCCATGGCCACCAGTTCCCCTCAGGCTGCTAACAGGCCCAGGCCTGTCCGTCGCCCTTCCTTCTTTCTCTCTTCCCCTCCCTTCTTTTTCTCTCTTTCTCCTCCACCCACTCTTCCTCTCTGTCTTTCGTCTTTCTTCTTCTTCTTCTTCCTCTCTCTCTCTCTCTCTCTCTCCCTTCCTTCCTGAGTTATCAGATCTTGTTCATCTTGTTCCCTCATCTAATTCACACAGTGGCAGCCTCCTTCTCCTGAAGGGGGTCTTTCCTCCCTCATGACCCCTCAGGGGCGTAACAAGGCTGGAGTGGGCCCAGAGACAAAATTTTAAAATGGGCCCCTCGCTGATACATACACACACACACTTCACAATATATAGTCGTGTGACTTGCCTCTGGGGGGCCCCTCGAGGCGTAGGAGCCCCCAGGCAGCTGCCTCCCCTTGCCTAATAGTAGTTATGCCCCTGTGACCCCTCTTTTCACAGACCCCTGCCCACTATCCTTTTATAGAGAGAGATTATTCTCTCCTCTACAATCAAGCACATCTTCTGACCAGTAACAGTTGCATTCCAACTGACCTTAACCATCAAATGCTCCTCTATCTACATATGCATAACTATCATATCCCTATATGCATATGGAATCCCCACTGCCCAATCACCACAGTGCTTCTGCTCTCACCGGTTCCTCCTTCCTATCTGCATATGGAATCCCCACTGCCCAATCACCACGGTGCTTCTGCTCTGTTTCCTCTGATTGGTAAAGCATTGTGTGGGTGGGGCTTGTCACATATGTCCTTAGCGATTTATAAATATGAATACCATCTTTAGGTTTAAGAGGAAATGATGTCACTAGCACTCATATCTTCAGCAATAAATTTGAAAACATATTACCATTTTACTCTGAAAAGCTTAGATCAGAAGTTAACTAAGACCATAATCTTATCCACCCTTAAGATTAAGTCCCACTGCACTTAGTCAAGTTTGCTTCTAGACATGCATAGCATCAGATTAAATATATATTTAAAAATCCACTTACTATATTTCTAACACTTTCCAGATTTGCTCCATGATTTTGAGGTGCTGGTCTCAAAATCCTTTTATTTCAAAAGGATGCTTTGGACCTGATTTCTCTAGATTTGTCCTTAGCTAAACAGTCTGAGTTTACCCCTCGTTCTAGGGCAGGTGTATGGCTCCCGAGCCTTGTGTGACTATTAATATGACAAAAATAACATGTATTTCGGGGGTGGCCATCCTGAGGCTCTCCAGGGGTTAGATAACTCCTTCCATCATCCCCAGCCCAGTTTATTTCAGCTGGGATTGATGGGAGTTGTAGTCCCAACACTAAGCCTCAGGATGGCCACTCCATATTTTTTATCTTATTGCAATCACAGTTAATATTGGTTGTGTTTCTTGCTGTGTGTACATGATATGTATTTGTGTGTGATCTTGCAATATTTTAGTTTTGTGTTTTTGTTTTGTTTTAAAGGCTCTTGTTCATTGAAAGCTATGGCGGATTAACGTAGTAGCAAATGTAGCACTTGCTACGGGCCCTGCGTTTTCGAGGGCCCCGCACGCCCGGCTCCCAACTGCCCCTTCTGCAGGGGCGTAACTACTATTAGGCAAAGGGAGGCAGCTGCCTGGGGGCCCCCCACGCCTTGAGGGGCCCCCCAGAGGCAAGTCACATGACTCCCCAACACCTGCAGAGCTTCCTTCATTATGATCCTACCTTCATATTTCTTCCTTCGACCCGGCTAGTATCTCTCTCCCTGTCTCTCGACCCTCCCTCCCTGCCTCCCTCCTTGTGTGTGTGTATCAGCGAGGGGCCCATTTTAAAATTTTGTCTCTGGGCCCACTGCAGCCTTGTTACGCCCCTGCCCTTCTGCTCTCTCTACTTGGTGCGTGGGGAAGAGCGTGCTGAGAAGTGGACTCTGTTGACTCCTGCCTCCGCCGTGGCTGCAGTGAGCGCCTGCTCTCACTTCACTTGCCTCCGATTAGCAGGCTCAGCTCAGCTGTAGTGCGCTCCTCCCCTGTCAACAAGTAATGGGCATTACTTGCAGATCTTTATCAGGTGCTTAGGTTTCCAGCTGTACTATTTCTAAGTGCTAGATTGTGGATTTAAATGATAGCAGAACTAACAGACTATATGGTTTGTGCCTTTTTCCAATCTTGTCCTTCACTTTTCCTTGGCATGTTTGTTTTCATTCCTAAATCATTCCTAACTTATTCCTAACTCTGGGAATTAAAGTTAAAACTTTACCTGTTTTATTGGGTCCATGTTAGATCAAATGTCCCTTTTCTGCTAAATGTGCCTTTTAAGTGAAGGCCCAGCACAGCATTTGTCTAGTGGCTGTTGCTGGTGCCTGCCATATTTTTCTTTTTAGAGTGTGAACCCTTTGGAGACAGAGAATCATCTATCCACTCTTTATTTTTCTATGTAAACCACTTTGAGAATTTTGATCGGAAAATGGTATATAAATGTTCACTGTTGTTGTAGTAAGTGTGAGTTTGTGGCTTGGTCTCTCATACTGCAAAATATAGCAAATGAAAAAACTGCATAGTAAAAAATTATTTACTATGCAAGTAAATAATCTATGTTTTAATATTTATGTGCATTTTTTAAAAAAAAAATTAGGGCCCCTTTATAACATATGCTACAGGCCCACACTAGCTTAATCCAGCCCTGATTGAAAGGTGGCTGTCCTCTATTTTAAGATTTAAAATTACTTCTTTCAGAATAGTTGTAGCTGCTCTCTTTTGCCACTGGGTGTCAGTGAGAGTCTATTTCATGTGTTGTTGTTTTTTGTGTGTTTTTGTTTTGAAATAAAACAAAGTTATTTAAGGTAAATTACACAGAGTGTTTTGACTTAAATGAATGGCTTTGTGTTAATTTGGGTTCTTACTGAGCAGTAATGTACCAAAGTGGTATGGGAATCCCTTTGTTTAAACACATATGCTTTTTCAACACAAAGCTTTTGAGCAGATAACAAGTTTCAGAACTTCACCTGTACTGTTATGTCAGGGTGGAGTAGATACAATTAAGCATGACATCAGCTGACTTTTAAATAGAGCAAATTCTGTCTGCATATAACTGGCAAAAGGTACTGATCCACGCACATAGAAAAATCCCACAATGGAATGTGTTGGCATGATAATATGAAGTCTCATTATGACTACCAGATCACCACAACTACAATCTTCCTTAAGTCATAACAAATGTGAGAAGAAAGACATTTTCTCATATTCTTTTTCTTGCTCCATGTGCTTTCAGTCCCCTTTATCCACTTCCATTATAAGAACATAAGAACAGCCATGCTGGATCAGGCCCAAAGCCTATCTAGTCCAATATCCTGTTTCACACAGTGGCCCACCAGATGCCTCTGGGAAGCCCACAAGCAAGAGCTGAGAGCATGCCCTCTCTCTTGCTGTTGCTCCCTGCAACTGGTATTTAGAGGCATCTTGCTTCTTAGGCCGGTGGTGGCCTATATCCCTTAGACTAGTAGCCACTGATAGACCTGTCCTCCATAAATTTATCTAAGCCCTTTTAAAATCATCCAGGCTGGTCGTGGCTATCACCACATCTTGAATTCCATAACTTAATTATGGAATTAATTGTGTGAAAAAGTACTTCCTCTAGTTGGTCCTAGATTTTTGGCAGTCAGTGTCATGGGAGGACCCCTGGTTCTAATGGTGTGTGTGCGTGTTTGAGAGAGAGAGAGAGAGAGAGAGAGAGAGAGAGAGAGAGAGAGAGAGAGAGAGATTTCTCTCTCTCCACACTATACATAATATTATAGAGCTCTATCATGTCACCCCTCAGTCGTCCTTTTTCTAAACTAAAAATCCCCAGGTGTTGTAGCCTTCACTCATAAGGAAGGTGTTTTAGGCGCCTGATCATCTTGGATGCCCTCTTCTGCACCTTCTTCAGTTCTATAATGTCTTTTGTGAGGTATGGTGACCAGAACTGTATGCAGTACTCTAAATGTGGCCACACCATAGGTTTGTATAAGGGCATTATTATATTAGCAGTTTTATTTCCAACCCCCTTCCTAATTATTCCAAGCATGGAATTGGCCTTTTTCACATCTGTTACACATTGTGTCGAAACTTCCAATGAGTTGTCCACCATGACCCCAAGATATCTCTCCTGGTCAGTCACCAACAGCTCAGACCCCATCAGCATATATGTGAAGTTGGGAGGGGGGGTTGCCCCAATATGCATACTTTACACTTGCTAACATTGAACTGCATCTGCCATTTTGTTGCCTCTTCCCCCAGTTTGGAGAGATCCTTTTGGAGCTCCTCACAATCTGTTTTGGATTTCACTTATCTAGTTTAGTGTCATCTGCAAATTTGGCCACTTCACTGCTTACCCCAACTTCTAGATCATTTATGAATAAATTTAAAAGCACTTATCTCAGTACAGATTCCTGGGGGGCCTCGCTTCTTACTTCCCTCCATTTAGAGAACTGGTCATTTATACCTGCTAGGCTTGTGCATGAACTGTTTGGTCTTGAACCGGTTTGCCTCAAACTGAGCCAGTTTGATGGTTCAATCGTGAATTGCACTGGAGGCGGTCCTGTCCATGATTGAACCGAATTGAGCTCTGTCCGTGGTGGACCAGTTCGGCGGTTTGAGGGGCTATGCTTGTAAAAGGGATTCCCCTTTACAAGCAAAGGGGTGGGAGAATCCATGAGAAGTTTTCTAAAGGGCAGGTGGGGGTGGAGATGAGAGGGCACCTTTAAAATTAGATTAAAGTCCTTAATGGACCAGCAGCAGCCGCTGCTCCTTAAAGTCTCCATGGTGCAGCCCAAGTGCACAGCGCTTCCTCCAGCAACCTGGCCACACAGTGGCAGCGTGGTTCCAGCCTTCGTGGATTCGCGGAGGCCATTTGCATGATCACACAAATTTGACAATCTGGAGAGGCAGGAACCGTGCAGCCGCCATGTAGACGGGTTGCTGGAGGAACCGCAGCATGCTTGGGCTGTGACAGGGAGGCTTTGAACAGTGGTGGCTGCCGCCACAGTACCAATAAACATCTTAATCTACTTTTAAAAGTGCCCTCTTGCCGCCAGCCTTGGCCTCTTGCTGCCAGCCTAGAAGACTTTTCAATGATTTCCCCACCCCTTTGCTTGTAAAGGGGAATTCTCACTGGATTCCCTTTTACAAGCATAGCCCTCGAATTCCTGAACCAGTTTGGTTGAGTGGACCAGACTGGGCAATCGGTTTGACTTAACCAGTTCACGGACCAGCGGTTCTGTTCAAATTCTGTGTGAATTTAAACCAAACTGCAAAATTCAGTTCGTGCACACCCCTAATACCGACCCTCTGTTTCCTGTCTTTCAACTAGTTACCAATCCACGCGTGAATCTGTTCCATGACTGCTACGTTTTCTCAAAGGTCTTTGATAACGAACTTTGTTGAAAGTTTTTTGAAAGTCCAAGTATACTATGTCAACTGGATCACCTTTATCCATGTGCCTTGTTGGCACTCACAAAGAATTCCAAAAGGTTGGTGAGACAAGATTTACCTTTGCAGACACCATGCTGGTTCTCCTTCAGCAAGGCCTGCTCTTCTATATGCTTAACAGTTTTACATTTGAGGATGCTTTCCATCAATTTGTCCAGCATAGACTTTATTCCATCCAAAGATGACCAATTACATTTGATAAACTACAGCTATGATGTCCTTTGGTGCTCTATAACACTGGACAACAACAAACTCTACAATGATAGGTCAGTGATTGTAAGAACTTCTGGAAAAAAGAGAAGAGGAAACCACTGTGGTGCACTGAAATTATGTGGTTTATTAAACCTGATGAGGTTATTCTCACAGAGAGAAACCAGGCTAAGGGAGCCCAGCCCGCTTTCCCCCCATCGTGAGAACCACTGGGCTTGTGGGCAAGCCCAGTGGTTCAATGGCAGCTAGCCTGCCTAATAACCCCTCCCCTAAAATGAGGTCAGCAGAGCGAGCACTCTGCTAACCGTGTTTTACTGATCGTGTGCCACTGTCACGCAGCTCCGCACCATGGTGACACATGAGTAGATCCCCAACCGGGAGAATACAACCATCTTCCCGGCCTCGGAGGCCTCGGAAGTGCATCCCCCAGGATGCACTTGCGTGGGGTATTATGGGACTTCCAGGGTCCAGGCGGCCCCCGATCCCCGCCACCCCTATTGGCTCTGTGACAGGGCTGGTAGTTGTGTGGGCGGCCAGTCAGGCCGCCCGGGGAGGGTTCCCTGCTCGTCAGTGGGGAGAGCCCAGTAAGGCTCTCCACACTGCTCGTGTGGAGAGCCTCAGTGTGTTTCAAATGAACACTCTTTGTCAAGGGTGCTATGTTGTTGTTACAAGTGAGAATTCTAAAGCATTGCTCTTAACACCACAGTAGCCTCTTCTGCCCACTAGAAGCATGATGAGATGTTAATAAGTCTGTCTTGGTGAATTAGAGTCAGTTAGAATTGTTCAGTTGTTGAAGGCTAGTGCCTGCTTGGGTATGGTGTTCAATGGCTCTCTCTTAGGATGTGATGTTTAGTTTCTTAATAAATCTTTATTTGTTTTTGAACTCAACTTAATGTCTCCAGATAATCTCTTGGGCTGAACTTCTTTACCACCAGAGCATACTCTGCTGTGTGAGGGTTTTAATGTTTATCCTGTGGTTAATGTGGTTATTAAGCCTAATGTGTTTCAAATGAACACTCTTTGTCAAGGGCGCTATGTTCTGTGCTCTGTATTGCAAATTGAGGAATAATTGGGTGATAAAATGGTAGAACAGCACAGTACCCTTGATGAAGAATGTTCGGAACAGGTTGTGCTTAATAAAACACATGTTTCAGTGCACCTTAGAACATGTTATCTTCTTTTGATCCTGCACGGAAGCCTACCCACCTTTCCTCCTTTGTGAAATCTTCAGGACTAATGAGAGCAAGAAAGGGTTCCCTATTAAAAAAAAACAAAAACATGATTTATGTCAGCAAATATGGAACTAGTTCCTGGAACTGTATGAGGACAAGACAGAATAATCTGTTGTGTGTCCCCTCTTTTAGGTAGCATGTGAAACTATTAACTGAGGAAGGCTGGGCCTTGCATCATTGTTAGTGTGCAAATTATTAACATGACATTAAAAAAACAAACACCACATGTTGAGGCTATTCTCACAATGGGAGAAAACCAGGCTAAAGGAGCCCAGCCCAGTTTTCTCCCATCATGAGGACTGGTGGCTAGCCCACCAAAGTAGCCCTCCCTTTAAATGAAGTTAGCTGAGCAAGCGCTCCACTAACCTCATTTTGGTGATCTTGAGTCGCCACGGCGTGGCTCTGCAGTGCGGCGACTTGTGAGGAAACCCCTGCCGTGAGGCTAAACCAAGCCCTCTGGTCTTGGGGGCCTCCCCAGGACACCCCACGGACTCGCACGGGGCATCCCGGTACTTCCATGGGCCAGGCGGCCCCCAATCCCCACAACCCCTACCACAGGCCTGCACAACATAAGGCCTGGGGGCCGGATTCGGCCCACAGAGACTATTTTACTCCCCCCCCCCGGTATCCTGCAGCAACACAAGAGCTGGAAACTACCTTCTAGCGCCATCCTGTGCATGCTTTCTCAGAAATATACAGCATGATGTGCCCAGTGAGGCTTACTCCCATGTAAGCATGCCTAGCATTGCAACCTGAAAGCAACAGCTAGGGAGAGGAGAGGACTTGGCATTTGTGTGGGCTGGCATGCACTCTAGGGCCCCACTCATTGAGCAGGGACAGGACCTATTCTCTGGCCACTATCCTTGGTTAAAACTATGGGTCCATTGACAGGGGAATAGATCCACAAGTAACTAATAATATTTTTTTTTATTTCAATGCAATAATTTGCTAAAAATTTGATCTCGGCCCCTGCACGCCAAGTTGTGGATGGTTCCAGCCCACCAGTGCATTTGAGTTGTGCAGCCCGGCCCTATCATCTCCATGACGGAGCCAGTAGTCATGTGGGTGGCCAATCTGGCCACCCAGGGCTAGGTGTTTGCTCATCTGCGGGGAGAGCAGGCTAAGCCTGCTCTCCCTGCACAAGCCCTGCAGGCTCTCCCCACTGCTCATGTGGAGAGCCTCGTTGTGTAAATGGGGCTTTAGACCTTGTGCTCAATTGGTCTTCTCGTTAAAATTGAAGTCCTTATCAAAAGTGAGTGGATATTGTTAATACCTGTAACCTACAAACACATCTCAATAACCTAGCTTACAGTAATCATATTAACAATCACAACCCACAGTAAATATTAATAATAATAATAATAATAATAATAATAATAATAATAATAATAATAATAATAATTCAATTTCTATACCGCCCTTCCAAAAATGGCTCAGGGCAGTTTACACAGAGAAATAATAAATAAATAAGATGGCTCTCTGTCCCCAAAGGGCTCACATTCTAAAATAGTAATCATATCAAAATCTAAAATAGTAATCATATCAAAATCTCAACAATCAGGGGCGTAACTATAATTGAGCGAAAGGGTTCAAAGAACCTTTCCCGCCAGCTTCTGAGGGCCCTCCAGATCCACCCCTCCCTATTTTCTTCATTATCTCCCTCACTCAGGGGGGCGCGCCAGAGAGAGGGATGAACACAGACCCCCTCTCCCCTAGCTACACCCCTGTCAACAATCATAGTCCATGGTAAATAATCTTTCTCCACTTTCTTTCTAAACATTTCTCTTCAAAGTCCCATACCCCACCATTTTATATTGCCAATGGTAAGTTGCTCACAGAAAAACCTGCAGGCTATTATGTTCTCCATGTTAGACTCCGACCAGAGATGTAACTACCATTAAGCCTAGGGTGGGGGGCGGGCAGGTGGGGACAAATTTACCTTAGCTGCCAGTGTTCCAGGGCCTCCTGCAGGGGTGCTTCACACCCCTGCTACACTGCACTTGCCACTTTCAGTATCGCCACACCTAATCTGTTCTTCTTCTGGCATAGCGTGTGGCCCTCACACCTCTTCTTTTTCTCATTGCTGTAGCCACATCCCCCCTCCCCCAGGCCTCTATCCAATCAAGATCCTCCTCCACGCTAGTTGTTTCTTGTGCTGAACTGCTTACGCTCCTTCTCAGCAAGGAGGGAGAAGTCTAGAGGAGCAGGTGTCTCAGTCTCCTCCATGGTATCTGCAGCAGTTTGGGGTGGGATTGGGGTGGAAGAGAGTGGACACATTTACTTTGCCTAGCCCAGGTAATTGGGGTGGAAGAGAGTGGAAACTGAGAAAGGGAAATTTTCAGGAGCAAAAGAAATCAGGTCTTGTAATAAGCATTTATTTATTTTTAAAATATTTCTATCCTGCCCCCCCAGTGCACTATTGCTCGGGATGGCTTACAACATTAATAAAATGAATGCAATATAGAACAATTAAAACACTAATAATTTAAAAAATAAAATAAAATAAAAGACCAGGCTAAAACCACAATTAAAAATTTTGAAATTACAAGTTTCAAAGCTAAATATTAAGAAACCTACGAGATATACGCTCCAGATAAAACATTTAAAAGCCTCTCTAAAAGGATATGTCTTCAGTTGTTTCTTAAAAACACTGAGGAAGGGAGCATGGTGAAGCTCTTCTTGGAGAGCACAATATTGTTTGTGTGGGCCGCTTGCCCAGGTGGAAGGACCTCCTGGTCAAGAAAGTTAGGAAGGAGGAGGTTTGGAGAACAAGAGACCTGGAGGAGGGTGATGGTACACCAAGTGGCGGAGCCTGACCGCCAGCGATCTGTGTGCGGCCACCGCGGCCACCCCACTCACCCCACCCCCTGCATATGACATCAGATGCGGGGGAGTGGCCTGGCTCCCAAACAGAGCCCTGCAGCTCCGTTCGAGAGGGAACGAGTCAGGCCAATGCAGAGCCAGCCGTTTAACTCCCGAAGGGGCCATGTGGCCCCTTCGGGAGCTAGACTCAGGCTGGTGCTGTGTTTGCAGCGTGGCCCAGAGCAGCTCTTCCCTGCAGGGAAAAGCCACTCCAGGCCGGGCTGCGAATGCAGCGCCGGTCATTTAACTCCCAAAGGCGCCGCACAGCCCCTTCAGGAGTTAAACTTCTCGTGGCGCTGCATTCGCAACGTGGCCAGGAGCGGCTCTTCCCTGCAGGGGCCCTTTAACCAGCACCCCCGCGTCTGCCATCAGACGTGGGGGGCGTGTCATGGCCGCAAAGCACGGCCCCTTATTGGGCACAGCCCGGGTTCTTTGAACCCATTGGCCCAATGGTGGATCCACCCCTGGGTGCACTCCTTGAGCATGCACAATCCACACCTAGGAGTAGTGTGGATAGGCCTTCCTCTTCTGCATCCCAGGTGGTGGCGCCAATGCAGCAGGCAGTTCCTCCTGCTCATTCACCCCAGTGGTTCAAGCGGGTGTGCCTTGGTGCCTTGCCTGGTGTGCACGAACCTCGGCCAACCAGGCCCTGCATGAAAACTGTGCAATGTGTTGTACAGTGCTTGCAGAAGCCTGTGGAAGAAGACCCTGAGATGGACTGCGTGCAGTTCTGGGCAATCCACAGCTAAGTCTAGCCGGACCTGGCACTGGTTGCTGCACGCCTCCTCTTCTGCTTCTTCTGCCCGCCCACCAGTGTCCAGAGCGAGCGTGTGTTTTCACATACTGGCAACGTGGTAACACCTGCTCAGTCCCTGTTGGACCCTGGCTTGGTTAAGCAGTTGGTCTTCCTCAAGGTCATGTCAGCTATAAATGTGTAAATTTGAAACTTGCTGCTCAGCCTCCTCCCCACCAGGACTTGGCTGTGCAAAGGAAGACCCCCCTCGCTTGGCCTCCCCCTGCCTACTCGCCCTTTCCTCCTTTCCTCTCGCCCCTTGGAATTTCCTTCCTCTCACCACTCGCCCTTTCCCCTCTCCCCATCCTGCTTGGCTTTTCCTCCCCCCCCACCACTCACCCTTTCCTCTCCCCCTGCCTGCCGCTCAGTCTTTTCTCACCCCACCCCCGCCACTCACCCTTTCCTCTCCCCCCACTCACCCTTTCTCTCCCCGCCACACCCCACTACTCGCCCTTTCCTCTCCCCACCTGCTCACTTGCCACTCACCCTTTCCTATCCCCCCACCCGCTCATCACTTGCCCTTTCCTCTCCCCTACCCACCACTTGCCCTTTACTCTCTCCCCACTACCCACTACCCACTTGCCCTTTCCTCTCTGCTGAGCTCTCCTCCCTGCCTTCTCTCTCTTGCTGGAACTCTTACGAGATGTGCCACATATCACCAAGATTAGCCACAGGTCACCTGAGTGTTCTAATATATAGATTCTTTTTGTGTAATGTTGTTGTTTTTCAGCATGGCCATAGAATCCTTCTGCACCAAAGGCATGTGGGGCGGGGGAGAAGAAAGCCGGTGGGGGGGGAGATGCAATTTGCACATTGAGGGAATGTTTTCAGATCTTGCTATAGGATGCACACTTACCTTGCTATGCCCTGGCTCAAACCCAAGTATCTCTTCATGCCACTTAAACAGAAGACATGGACTGGGAATGTTCACAACTGCTGTGTCGTTAGGTCATTATGTTATCACCTTTTGCTTCATTTCCTTGTGTGAGCCTCATAGAATTGGTATGCATCATTTACTGATGAAAACAGTTGTTATGTGCTCTGAAGCTGACAAACTAGAATGGTCACATTTGTCTTAGCAATAACATTTAAGCTAGTAGAACACAGACTATGAGAGAAAATGACAAGTCAGAATATTTGAAAAGGAGTGGAAAGCCGGGAATGCTGTGCAAGTCTAATTGTTGTTGTTGTTGTTGTTGTTGTTGTTGTTCCAACATGTCTATGAGAAATGTTTCTAGATCTCTCAAAGGTTAGGGGCTTGCTAGACAATGGTAGTGTTGGTGGTGAAAATCAAAGAAAGATCCACTTATTTCATGTCAATGTATTTTCATTTGCCATTACATATAGTAAAGAGGAGTGTTAATTCAGACAATAGTGTGAAAGCAGTACAATGCTAATTCTTTTGCTTGTTGGTGAGCTCCCTATGGAAATAAGGAGAGGAACTCATTCACATCAAAACCATGGATACCTTCCATAGGGTAATAAAAACAGAAATGGTTGACCTATCATGGAATATAAAGTGCAGGTCAAGACAGCAAAACTCAGTAAGATTGGCTGACATCCTGAGCAATTAAATGCTTGCAAAAGGACTTTAAAGATAAAGTGTGCCATTGAGTTACACGTGCATGTGTGTGTGCACACGCATCAGAGCACATGCAAGGTATGCTTCTTTTTTAAAGGATACTTTGGAGAGATTAAAGGTAAAGGTAAAGTTGTGCCGTCGAGTCGGTGTCGACTCCTGGCTTCGCCCACCTCCCGTCCTCCTTCTCAGGGCAACGATGATTGCCGGTGCTCTCAGGATGCATGTGTCTCCCCCTCTGTCAGCCAATTGCTTCCCCCGCCTCTGTCAGCCAATCGCCTCCTTTCTGCCATGTCCCCGCGCATCCCGACTTGGAGAATTAATTATATAGATTATTAACCCATATTATTAATCACACTTCACTATTTTCCTGGTTCTAAATCCCCCAGCTATATCTTTCATATGAGGAAACGCCATGCTGCCAGCAGGGGAGCACACACGTTTCATTCTCTGTGATGTATGCTGGTGTGCTTGCTCCAAACAATGCTTTTACAGGTGCCTGCAACAGCACATCAGGCATTAAATGTGAATGTCACTCCACTTTACAGAAATACATTTTAAGAGTCTCTGGCATGCAGTAGATCTGTCGGGCCTTCCCACTGGCTGTGGGTGGACCCGAGTACTCACCCAGTCATGGGGGCCAAAAAGATGGAGGCAATACAGCCCCTTGGTGCAGGCAAAGTCAGCTGGGACCCTACATAGTTGCCAGGGAGATCCAGGACACACAGGAACCCACCAACCATGGATGGGCCCACATGGCCCAACAGGTTGCCTCCTGGTGGCAAAGAGGAGAAGGCAGGGCCTCAAAAGCTGGCAGGATAGGCAACAGCTGAAGGAGGGAGGATACAGGCAGTTACACTGGAGAGGGCGGAGTCAGGAAAGGGTGGTTGGGATTGTCCTGGTTGCAGGGCTTTATTTAAGGCTTGGATGGCCAGGGATGAGGAGGGCTGTAGAGATGGGAGTGATTTGGGCCTAGAGTCTCCTGGTGAGGAGCAGTCTTACCCCTCTCCTTGGCAGCTGGTAGAGGAATAGGGTGATAATTAACCCCCTCACCAGAACTTCTGAGGTCACCTCCACAGCCTATGAACATGATCAGAGGAAGGGAGACAGTTGGATATTGTAACTCCAAGCCAGTGTGTGACAAGATCACATTGTGAATATAGCTTATTCATAAGTTCACAAAATGGCATTGGAGACTAGTGTTTTGCATCTCGGTGATGAACATTACACACACCACATGATGACTTTTCACAGTAAAAGATGCATTCTAAGCACTGAAGGAGAAGTTGGCGTGATGGCAGCTGAGGGAGTGTGCACTCAGCAGCAGATTTACTGCTGCATAAAATAGTACTGAAATTGGACAATGTGGGTCAAAATATATGTTAGAGAAATCACAAGTTCGGGCAGGCAATGCCAATATCATCTTGAATGATGATATCCTATTCTGACATTTGGCACCTACAAACATAAAGTGTTGAAGCAAGTTGCTCTGGTATGTTATGCACCCCCTTGACCTCACCACTCATTGTTGCAGCATTTTTTGTCTGCATAGGGAAATGCCGTAACCTTGTTGGCAGGATCACCCCAGGCTGCCTATCACAGAAGCGACTGCCATGAAAGTTATGGTGTTTCCCTGTGCAGACAAATGCCACTGGAGCAGTGAGTAGTGAGTGGTGAGGTCGAGGAGGTGAGTGACACATAAGGGCAGGACTTCTGGCCTGTTTCAGGGTTGTAAGCGTGTAGGCTTACATCTAAATAGGCTACTATGTCCTCAATATGAAACTGTCATTTTAGAAACCAGACACATTAATAGTTGCGATTAACTAGTTATAAATGGGGTTTGCCATGCAAGTTGGGAGGCTTCTACTACTCAGAATTATTGTTAATAATCAGGATTATTGTTAATAATCAGATTTTATCAAAGCATATCAGCTGTTGTAGCACCTAATGTAATTCTTAACATCTTAATTACCCACTGATTGTAGTGAAGCAGCAACAGTTTGGGAGTTAGAGTATGACCTCCACTTGTTTGGAGCTACCAGGCTAATTTCTTTCTCTTTCTTTCTCCTCCACTCGCTCTTCCCCTCTGTCTTTCTTTCCCTCCCTTCTCTCCCTCCCTCCCTCCCTCCCTTTCTGAGGTAACAGATCTTGTTCATCTTGTTTCCTCATCTAATTCACACAACAGCAGCCTCCTTCTCCTGAAGGGGCTCTTTCCTCCCTCACAACCCCTCTCTTCACAGACCCCTGCCCACTATCCTTTTATAGAGAGAGATTCCTCTCCTCTACAATCAAGAACATCTTCCAACCAGTAACAGTTGCATTCCAACTGACCTTAACCATTACAGGCTCCTCCTCCCGCTTTGCAGATGGAATCCCCACTGCCCAATCACCATGGTGCTTCTGCTCGTGAACTCTCTTGAGAGCTGCTACGCATGGGATTAGCCACGGGTATGCCTTAGAGAATATAGAGCTGAATCTATCTGAGAGATGACATAGAGATTGCACTGAATCTGAGAGATGACATAGAGATAGAGATTGAACTGAATCTGAGAGATGACAACTTGGGGCACAGCTGATCTGGAATATTAGCTCAGCCTTCCCCACTCTGAATTCAGTGTTCAACCAACATTGTTAATTGACCCTCTTTGTCATGTTGCTATTTTAAATTCAAAGTGCATAATTGTGATCTTTTCACAAGCACTGTTCTTGTACATAACTCAGAACATGAGCAGCTATCATTACGATACTGTTTCATAACCCAAGGTCATCATCGGTTTTCTAAAAATACTGTAATCACGTCTTGTTATATTATGTGAACTAGTGCATTTTGTCACAGAACTATCTGTCTCTATCTAGTTTTACATGGTTAGCTACATTTCTTTCTGCCTCCTGTATAAAAAGTGTGCTATATAATACATATAGAGGCTGTTCTCGTGCGCACTGTAACCCAGGCTAGGAAGGCCAGCCTCAGTTAGGCTATCTGTGAGAACCTCCAGGATTGGGCCTGATCCTGGCGGTGCAGCACTGCCTATCCCACTGTTTCAATCTGGTTCTTAGCCAAGGTTAAAGGCTCGAGTGAGCCCTTATCCCAGGATCTGGGATCGTATGTTTGCTGCTGTGGCTGCGTTCAGCCACAGTAGACACAGGGATGGTGCCTAGAGCATCCTCTCCTTGGGGAATCCCCCAAAGCACTGCACATGTGCATTGTGAGATATCCAGAGGCTGGGATGAACCAGTCTCCCCCCCCCACCTGCCCAATTGTATGAATGGCCCCATAATCTGAGTCTGAAAACAACATAGATGGTAAAGTGCCAGATGATGTAACTAGGGGTGTGCACGGAACCGCGGAGCTGCGGTCCGGCACTGGGGTGGGGGGTTCCAACTAAGTACGGGGGGGCTTTTTTTTTGCGCACGCACGCAAAAGGCTTCCTAGAAGTGATTTGCAGCCCAGCCAGCAAAGCGGAGGGGGACGGCAGGGGAGTTCTGCCACTCGTCCCCTTGCAATGGGAAGGGAAGGGAAGGGAAGGGAAGGGAAGGGAAGGGAAGGGAAGGGAAGGGGTGGCAGGGGTCTTGGGGTCTCAAAGGGGGCGGCCACCAGCCAAGCGGGGGCACTGAAGAGGGCGGCAGGGACTGGGAGATACCCTGCCGCCCGATGCAGAATTTATTTATTTATTTACATTTACATTAGAATTCAAAAGGAGGAAGCCACGCCGAGAGGGGGAATGAAGCGGGCGGCAGGGAGGTATGCCGCCCGCTTGCTCAATGAAATACCGCACCGTTCTAATCTTGAGAGGGGTAAGTAAAGCCCCCCCCGTACTTATTTGGAACCCCCCGCCCGAACCAAAACCACCCCGTGTCCGGACTGGTCTGGAGGCCTTTAGAATGGCCTCCGAACCGGTCCGTGCACATGACTAGATGTAACTGCCAGTCACTTTTAAAATGCAAAGTAAAGAGCTAGTGCTGCAGCATGATCAATGGAACTAAAGCTCTGGATTGGCACTGCCTAATTGGGACCCTTTTAAGAAATCGCTTGGAAAGATAAGAGGAAACAGAAAAGAGCAATCTTCTCTTCCATCTTGCCCTCTCTTTGATGCTTTTGAGCAGTTTTAACTTCAGAGAGGAGCAGGAAAGGTTTGCAAGCTGAAAGCAAAATCGCACCTCTCAGGAGGCCCGATTCAGCCTAGGAGCTGGAAGGTGTTGACCACTATTTATGAGATTCTCTGAACTAGGGGGGAAAGTGACCTTACCCCAGAGATTTGGTGCATGGTTACTGGAAAACTTGAAGCATTATTATTACTTGCATCACAGTTAATTGTTACTTGCATCACAGTTGCCTTTACTTCTTCACCGCTTTCTTCTTATATGGTTACCATAACTTATGCCTCCAGTGTCCCCCTCAAAAGAATGTGCAGGAGGGGACTGCACAGGGCACAATGAAGCTGTTCTCACAACTGGCCTAACCCAGCCTGGGTTAGACAGGTCGTGAGAAGTGGCAAGATCCTCGCAGATCCCTCTGCAACCCACACGCCTAGCCCTCTAAACAAACCTGGCTGCTAGCCAACATTAAGGGTGCGCTCACACCCTTAACCCGGCTGCTGGGCATCATGTGCCTCCTTGGGCTGAGTTCAGCCCAAGAGACACAGAGATGGGCACATAAAGCGCCAGTCTGATGGGGGGAATCCCCCAATGCAAGGTGTGTGCTGTGTGTTGCATTGTGGGACGTCTGGATGCCGGAACAACAGGTTCTGGCCCCGGATGCCTCCACCCTGCTCCGTGCTTCACAAAGCTTCATGGAGCAGAGCTGCCTGTGTGGGAGCACGTTCCACCACCTCCCCCTTGATCGTCTGTGGGGAAGGGAAGGTTACACGGCCTTCCCCACCCACCCATGCACCTTGGCGATCGTGAGAGTTGCCTCACCCTGATAATCCTGCCCTATGACCTGGGCTGGCTCTGATGCTATTCTTGTTCTTTCCACATCATTCTAACCCTCCCCCATAATTCCAACATTCTTCCATTACTGGATGAAGTCTAGAATGGAGCCACGGGGCAGTACCTCTCCCAGCACTGCAGGATAAGGATTGTCCCTCATTTACAGCTTGATTCACACACTAGTAAGGCTGCGTTTTCCTTCACTGTATAGCAGCTCTTGACAAACAAGCTGTCAAACACATTCCCCACTAGCAGAAGCTGCCAATTGTGCTTGCCACTATTGGTTTAGAAAACTCCCAACATTTCTGCTCCTAATGGACCGGGGGCGGGGGGGGCGGGGAATGGCCCGATCTGCTTATGTGCTTTCACCCCTAGATTGTTCTGCAAACATTGGTAGCTGAAGCTTTTCATAAAATGGACATAACCAGAACCACTGTGGACATCTACAGATCAAGGGACTCATAAAAGGACTGTGAAAAAAGCTGGCAACCAGAGTCATCTTGAGCCACAGTGGATGAGTCAGATAACCAGTTTGCCACAGATGAGGAGCTAACATGGGCTAAATTAAAAGACAGTTTCAGTTATTCATGTCTGGAAGGGCTTTGAGTTGCTAGCTTTCAAATAACTTTGCAATAAAACAAGCGCATGCAGTAAGCGGAAATTCAGGTGTTTATTTTTTTCAAGAGCTACTGATTTTAATCTTATGTAATAAAGCCACAGACTTGCCCCATCCAAGATGTAATTGTGCATAATTTCATATTGCACCGGAATGTAGATACATCCAAAAGCACACCAAATTGCACTGCAGATGAACATCTGCATTCAGATGCACATCTGATGATGGGCAGTCAAATGCACGTCCAGGTTCTGCCCTCTATTCCTAATCCAGCAAGTGATAGGTTCATGGAAGCTTCCATATGCACATTTTCCTATCTGAATTGAAGCAACTTTGTCTTTTCTTTCAAAACCCCAAAGTATTTCCAGACTTTCATTCTCCATGTGCAAAACTGTCATTTCCAAATTATTTTTAGGAAAATCTGTATTTGCAAATACTCCCACTCGGAACCTGGCACAGATTGACAGGAAATGACTTTTCCTGCAATGTAAAGAGAAATCTGCTCTGCCTGTGGTAATGTAGAGAATGGATCACATTTCATATAGCCAGTACATTCTGCAAATATCTCACTAAGCTCATTTTCAGGATGCAATTTCTAATACAATTAAACACTTAATAAAAAATAGCACAATTTTAAATCAGTGCAGAGTACTTAGTCTTTGCACAATTTTTACTTTCTCATGCAAGCAAGTGAGGTCTTTACAAGATCCTGCTTTCTCATACAAGCAAAGATGGATGTGCTAAAGGTGGGCAAGTTGTTCAGGATATGGGAAATACTTGAGGTGGGAGCTAATCTGCATATTCAACAGTACATAACATTTGAATAGTGTTTTGTAAACAAGGGGAGTATTCTGAAATTAGGAGAGCAGTTGCCACCATATTTGCATAGGCATTGTTACCAGACAGTATGCAACCCCCTCCCAATCCTCTTTGGGAAATTCTGGCTTTTTGCAAAAAGCAATAGAAGCAGAGCATGGACAGGTACTTGGTGTTAGGAGGAAACTGGGCTCTATGTGGGCTGAGAAGCGTGCCACCCAGTACAGAGACTGCATCAGTGCAAAAACTACTCAGCAAGAGTGACTCACCCCTACTGAATCCTGTGCACTCTTAATGAAGCCAGAGTTCCTGACACAGCAAAAGGATCTTTAACATTAAGAGTCTTTGAGGCTAAAGAGCCTCTTAACCATCAAAGTACCCTGGAATGCAGTCAAGTTCAATTGTTCTGTGCTTCCTTTGAATAGCCACCAACACACCCACACCCTCATCCCTTTGTCCACCTTGAAACCTAATTCCCTCCCTCATTGGGACATGTACAGCACACACGTGTCTAAGCAAATGTAGTAACAGCATGGGTGTCTGGTATACGCATAATGTGGCTGATACAGTGACCTGCTATGCCAATATGCACAAAAAATGTAGGTAACCAAGTTGGTTACCGTTTAAAAGCTTTTGCTCTCAAAATATTTATTTATTTATTTATTTATTTATCATTGTATTTGTGCACTGCCCCAAACTTACATCTCTGGGCAGTATACAACAACATATCTTAGCTGCTGGATCTCTGGTTCAGAACTTTCCGGAAGTCCTGTTCTGGGAGCTTGGTAGCCAATATTACCAGAGCCTGCCCAGCTGAAGACCACCTACTGTGTACTCAAACTCTTTTCTCTCTATGCTGAATCACTGGGCTGTGCCATTCCCGACATGGTCTTGCCATGAGCTAACCCCTGCACCTGACTGCCTGGGAACGCTGTGAGCATGGGTAATGCCACAGACCTTGGTCCGATATCAGCACCTCACCCCTTCTCCTTGCCCCCACTCCAGCAATGCTACCTTCTGTGAGTGACCCTAAATCTTCTCAGGTGGAAGTCCTTCCTGTTAGTGTTACACACATTTCAGCAGATATGGACAAGTATTAAACTGCACTTAGTTCTCTCTTTTTTCTATATCCCTTTTAGGGATGTGCGAAACTGGTCCGGCACTCCGCAGTCCGATGGTTCGGTCTGACAGTACGCGGGTTCGTGATTGAACCGAACCCCCCCCCCCCCGGTTCCATCGGACGGTAACCAGACCGCCGGGTCCAGTCCTGTAGGTCCACGAACTTAAAAAATAAATAAATGTAAAAGTACCTGTAGCCCCTTCGGGGGGCTTGCTGTAGCCACGGGGGGGCGGGGTGGTCGGCGTGGATTCCCTCTCCCCCCACCAGCCTTCCTCGTCACCACCGCGACTGGGTAAACGTAGCTTTTTTTGCCCTTTCAGGCCTCCGTAAAAGCAAGTAGCCACCATTTTGGCTGCCGCCACCGATGCACAAATGCCCTCCTTGCAGAGCGCATTTGCGAATGTGCAGCAGCGGCCACAATGGTGGCCGCTCGCTTTTACAGAGGCCCAAAAGGGCCAAAAAAGCTACGTTTACCTGGCCGCAGCAGTGATGAGGAAGGCCGGCGGGGGGAAAGGGAATCCACACGGACCACCTCCCACGGCTACAGCAAGCCCCCCGAAGGGGCTACAGGTACTTAATTTTACATTTTAAATTTTTTTAAAAAAATTGTGGACTGGTCCGGGACTGGACCAGACTGGACGGGGGGGTCGATGGGGGCCAGACCGAACTGGCCCGGTTCCGTTCGAGGCCACCCTGGCCTTGAACGGAACCGGGCCAGACAGTTCCATACACACCCCTAATCCCTTTCTTCTTCCAATGCCCACCAGCTGCTAGGCTACTAGAGTCTTCACTCCCTCCCTCTCTCCTCCTTCCTCTTTATCTGGTCCCTGGAAGCTGCCTTCACTCCCTGTGCAACTGCAACAGTATCAAAGTTGCCACATATCACTGTTTACATTGTGCCTCTGCTTTATCAATAAAATTTATTTCTTTGTTTCAAAAGCCTTGTGTCTGAGTCTGCTGCTCCTCTGGGCTTCCCTAACATTGACCTTTGCCTGTATCCAAATTATGGCCCATTTGTTATTCATATGTTCAAATTCAGTTTTGAGCCAAATTCCCCCATCTGATCCAATAGATAAGTGTAGATACACAATTGTGCCGTGCACATGTGTATGAGCAGGTGTGGTAACAGCATGGGTGTCTGGTATACAATGTGACTGATACAGTGACTTGCTATGCCAATATGCACAAAAATGTTAGGTAAGCACTTTGGTTATTTAGAACAAAGCAAACAGCCACAGTAGGGAAACACTTTCATTAGGACCAACTAACATATCAGAAAGTAGTGAGCAAGTTTCTGAAGAAAGATCCAACAGAGATCAGAGCAGCTGCTTCTATACTTTCAAAATACATTTCTAGCCCGACTTCTATGTTGTTGTTTTTTAAAATGGGGGAACAGCCAGGGTTGTTTTTTTGTGTTGTTAAACTTTGGGGGAACCTGAAATCTGTTTTGCACCTAGCACAGCCTCACCTAAAGTCTGGATAACACCACCTATACTCAGTCTTAAGGTTGTTCCAAAATGTAGATGTTGGGGCTTTTCCATCATTTTGCTTAGCCTTTTCTCTTCCCCTGCCCCACATGTTCTGTTTCTTTCTTTATTTTGCTTAATGCCAAACTGAAGAAGAGTGCTAGAGAACTCAAATACTTGCTTACTACTTTGTGATACTTTAGTTGGTCTTCATAAAAGTACAGCTCCGTTGTGGCTTCTAGATTCATTCCTTTGACAGTGTCCTCCTGACAGTGACATTGTCATGGGAAGTGACTGCATCAGACACCCAACCCACTTATTAAATCCTACAAATCTTACCAAAATGTTTACAACCTACAAGGTAAAGGTAAAGTGTGCCTTCAAGTTGATTTTAACTGCCGGCGCCCACAGAGACCTGTGGTTGTCTTTGGTAGAATACAGGAGGGGTTGCCTCCTCCCACACAGTATGAGATGATGCCTTACAGCATCTTCCTATATCGCTGCTGCCTGATATAGTAGCAGCAGGGATTCGAACTGGCAACCTTCTGCTTGTTAGTCAAGCATTTCCCCACTGCGACACCCTACAAACATTACCAAAAAGAGCCAACAGAAAGTAGGGATGTGTGAGCCAGTTCATTTTGAGCCAGGCTCGACATCAAGCCATCCTGGTTCAAGCGGTCCAAGTTTGAAATGGACTGGCCCCCTAAAGTGAGGTGCCAGTCTGAATCCAAACCAGACCAGATCCCGGTTCAAAGAACCGGCTCATGAGCCAGCTCGGGTGTATACTGCGTGCAGCCCGAGAAGACACAGAGACAGGCGGCTAGAGCATCCGTCTATCAGGAGAATCCCCTAAGGCACCACGCTGCTCACGCAGTGCATTGTGGGATATCCAGAGACAGGCAAAATTAGTCCCAGTCTCTGTGGATCTGTGCTGCTGGGAGTCACATGGATAGTGATCCTTCAACTCAGCTGGTGGAATCATGTGTCTCTTTGAGCTGCATCTTAATTCAGGGCCATATTTCATCTGCCAGCCAACTAGACATAAGGGGTGTGTGTGGGTGTGTGTGTGTGTGTGTGTGTACAAATCCTTTCTGCTCTTCCAACACACTAGGATGTCTTTCCCTAATTGCGGGGGTGGTTCACACATGTAGAGGAACAGTTTGAGTAACACCCCTCAGTGCACTAGGAGGCAGAGAAGGATATGTGCACGCACATTTCATATATGTCCTTTTTGTGTGTGCCCAGCTAGCAAAGTATCATCCAAACCAACCCCCAGTTTGAATCTGTAATGTGGATATGCCCTTAGCAAATTTATTAGCTACAGTACTTGACCACTCTGCCATCTTTAATAAAGATATGTAATAACAGAAGCTTGTCATCTAGCTCACTGAATGTCTTAACAGGTCTAATGCTCTAGAGTGTCTAAAGCACTTCAAATACATTATCACATTAATCCTTGCAAAGAGCCATGTAAGGTAGGCTATTTTTGTTATCCACATATTCTAAATAGGAGAGCTGAGACTAATAATGCCTTGCCTATGAACTGACATTTGAACTATGGATGCCTCCAACAGCACTACTTTTAGCCTCTCTATGACACCAAATTACCTTTGGAATATGCACTAAAGCACTATGGGACAATATAGACTTTAGCAATGCAGTATGGCTATGCATGGATCATAATTTCTGTGGAACAATGAGAGCAGCTTTTCTTCAAGCTTTTCTTCACCTTGCTGCAGGAGAAGAGATAATGTTAGAGAGATGCAACCTTCTAATACTAAAGGACGTAAGCTTCTAAGTTACACAAAACCCTTCCTAAAGTAGAACTGGTAAATGAATAATTCTCAGACATATACACCTCAGTTATTACTTATTATTGATGATTATAAGTTACTTCAGATCTTATAATGCCTGCCTAATTCAGAGAGGGTAACATATGATATGGCTTGTTAGATGAAAAAGAAAACCAAGGGAATTTTTAATGCTGTTGGACTCTTGTTAGAATCCAAGAATATAGTCCTAGTGTATTTCCAGTCTAATTTCACATTAGACTGCAAATCAAAATTGCAATTTAGATTAATTTTGTACATCCCAGAAATATGTACATGCCAATGACACATTTGAGACTGGTCTTCGAATAAAATATTTCAGCAAAACGTGCAATATGCTTGTTTAAATTATTTTTAAAAATTTATACTTCAGTCAACATTAGGCAGCCCAAATAAGTAACATACAAGTCAACACTTCCAACCCAGTTCTGAAAAGAACAAGCAGAACAATAATAATATTTTAAATGAAAATACAATTACGATTACCTTCAGATTTGCCATGGGTCATGCCAGCTATCTCATGCAGAAAAGAAGTTGGATGTTGTGCCTTTTTCTGTTTTCATTCCACAAAACATGTCATTACAGGGGTGACTCAGGGCACAGAGTAAATCGAGGCTTTCGCTAAATCTCTATTTAACTGAAGTCAGTCCCACTTAAGTGCCTTGGTTTAAACTAGCCATTACTGTCTTAAAATATTCGTTACAATTCTATTATAAGCCAGACTCTTAGTAAGAAAGAGTATCTTTAGTTATACAAATATGCTTTTACCCCAATGCAATCATTTTAAAGAAATTGGTGGGGCAAACAGATGAGTAGTTTTGTGTGTAGTATGGAATACTTCCATTGGAGAGTCCCAGTGGAGACAGTCTAGGGCCCAGCAGGATGCCACAAGCTAGTGCATCAACCCACCCCATCTCTCCTCAACACTCAAAGGGAAGAGATTGAAAACTTCCACTTTCAGTTCTGAATAAATCATTTCCCGATTGCATCTAAAATTAAAATTTTGTGGCTTATTCCAATGTGGTCAGTTCACAGAACAGTTCACAAACCAGGATCTGGTTCAGGCTGAACTAACCACTGTTAGAACAAATCACAGTTTCCTGAGTTTGGAAGTTAGCAGAAAACTGTGATCTATTCCAAAGTCTATAGAGAAGTTTTTAATCTCCTTCCTTCACAATTAGAGGAGGAGAAAAAAGGAGGGGAAGTGCATGAACTAATAACTTACTACAGCTCATTCACCATAATCTAAGCCATTGTAGATGTTTGTCTGAATTGGGCCAAGATTCTTCTATGGAGAAAAGTTAGAAACTCCTTATGCAATTCATACCAACAACCAAATCTGCTGTTAGCCTCAGATCTAGATATTGGTTCCACCCAAAATGTAGTATATACATTATGCAGTGACCTTACAAAAGCTAAACAGGTCTGGATCTGGTAAGCATCTGGATGGGAGACTGCCTAATGCCTATGTATGCCAATTTAAGTGTTATGATAGGGGGAAGGTAGGATGTAAATGTAACAAAATAAATAAAACATTGAGTAGTATCCAGACTAAATTAGTCATGACTAAGTCCTACGGAAATGACTGGAACTTCAGCTAATCAAGAATAACTTGTCTCATTGATTGCAATGGCACCTAGTTATGACTTTGTAGTTTGGATGTTGCCTGCTGAATTATTACCAGAGGAGGAATTTCACTGATTCAGAACTAACCAAAGTGAGAGGAAACATACTAACAAAAGCCTGTAGGTTAGTAATAATGAATAGTTAGATCATAATAGGAGCATAGGCTACTTTATACCATCAAATCACTGGACCATCTAATTCAGTATTGTCTGCACTGACTGGCAGAAGCTCTCCAAGCAGCTTTCAGACAAGAATATTTCCCAGTCCTACCTGGAGATGCCCGGGAGTGAAACTGGGACTTTTTTCTACTGAGCTATGGTCCTCAGGGGAATATCTTTCAGCATGCACATCTAGTCTCCCATTCAAATGCAAACCAGGGCAAACCATGCTTCGCAAAGGGGACCAAGCATGCTGGGAACCAGAAGTCCTGAGGGAGGATGCCTCTGAATGCCAGTTGCAGAGGAGCAACAGCAGGAGAGGAGGTATGCTTTCACAGGGACATGGGAAGCTGCCATACACTGAGTCAGGCCATAGGTCCATCTAGCTCAGTATTGTCTACACAGACTGGCAGAGGCTTCTCCAAGGTTGCAGGCAGGAATCTCTCTCAGCCCTCTCTTGGAGATGCCAGGGAGGGAACTTGGAACCTTCTGCTCTTCCCAGAGCGGCTCCTTCCCCTGAGGGGAATATCTTATAGTGCTCACACTGAAACCCTAGGAATACATAATTGCTGGACTGGAACAATAACCAGCATTTCATATCGAACTATGGCCACACTCGTGTCACAAGGAGGTCATGAAAATTGTAGCCATCCTCTGAGGTTGTTTGCCTCCAGTATCTATTAATCAGAATTGCGCTATATATGGACATTTATTTTATTTTATTTATTTTTACATTTATATCCCGCTCTTCCTCCAAGGAGCCCAGAGCGGTGTACTACATACTTGAGTTTCTCCTCACAACAACCCTGTGAAGTAGGTTAGGCTGAGAGAGAAGTGACTGGCCCAGAGTCACCCAGCTAGTCTCATGGCTGAATGGGGATTTGAACTCGGGTCTCCCCGGTCCTAGTCCAGCACTCTAACCACTACACCACGCTAAGCAACATTCCAGTTGCTTAGTAGCTATTGATAGACCTCTCATGCGTAGATTTATCTAAACCTTTTCAAAATGCTACTTGAGCTTGTGAATCTCACCACATCTTGTGGTCAGTGCTCACATGTTTTCTGATGTCCACGCAATTAATTTTAGATCCCACTCAGGTTGAATCAGGAAGGACCTATTCTGAATGCATGTGGGCACACGCTGCCTTGATACTAGGGATGTGCAAGGAACCGCGGCGGGGAGGCTCGAAGGCGGTAGGGGTCTCTCTTTAAGATTGGGGGAGGGTGCACTTACCCCTCCCGCCGCTCCCCCCCCCCGCCGGCGTCTGTATTTTGCAAAGCCGATCAGGGCGGCAGCATACCTCCCTGCTGCCCCATTCCCTCATCTTCCAGATATGACCAGCAGTCACCAAAACGCTGCTGCGTGTTGCTGCTAAGCGCACAGGCATGTTGGCAACTTCTGGTCATATCTGGAAGACAAGGACAATGGAGAGGCATGGAGGTACCCTGCTGCCCTGATCGGCTTTGCAAAATACAGACGCTGGCGGGGGGGATGTAGTGGGAGGGATAAGTGCATCCTCCCCTGCTCTTAAAGAAAGACCCCCACCGCCTTCGAACCGGTGCAACCACCGGTTCTTCGAACTGGTTCCGTGCACATCCCTACTTGATACTGCCACCCGGAACAGAACTCATTCCAAACACAGATTCGCGCTTGCGGTGTGAATTTCAAAAGTTTGTTAAGCATTGTAAAATGAGCCCATAGAGGGGAGAAACTGCTAACTTTGGATGAAAATCATAGACCAGGGAATAAATACCAGCTGACATCTGGAGCAGTGCCTCATAGATGCACCAAGAAGACACAGCCCCACGGCAGAAAGCTTTCCTAGCTGCATCAAGCATTGAGTATGCAGCAGGGAGGGCAGGAATGCATTTTGGCTGTTTATGCTCATAAACTGTGCTCTGTGTTACCCCAAAATATATCCCTGAGGGCTGTGCAACCCTGTTTTACTAAGTTATATAGAGATTGGCTTCGGGTCACCCTTAGGCTGAGAAGGAATTTGAACCTAGATGTCTGCATTTTAAACATTCTAGAGTACCAATTTACTCTTATTTTTTAATGTTTATCTATTAAACAAATACCATGCCATATGTTCTTCAGAATTATAACAAAGGAACTACATACTATCCAAATTATTTCCTCCGTAATAACCTGCAATTTTCAAGTAAAACTATGGTAAATTACACTTTTCCTTTCAAAGTTAAATGTACTTCTGAGTGTTTAAATTTACATATGTATACCCTCTAAAGAGTTCTTCCTTTTTCAATAATTATTAAGTTCTTCAGCATCAGGTAAAAACTATTTCACTCAAGCGGGCCTATGGGCCTGCTTGACCTCTGAACCCTCAACTCCTGTGTTGTTAACTGCTTTCTTTCTTTGCAAGTGCTTATGTTGCATTTGTATAATATTTGATTTTAATGTATGTAGATTGTGAGCTGTATCGGACATTGTCATATGCAATAGAAAGATGGGATTTAAATATTAAATAAACATAATTCCATCATGCCACATGTCCTAATGTCTGAGATGTGTGTTCTATCTAGAGTATTTATACTACTGCTCCTGGTGTGCTGTGATTGGCTTCATCATCACTGTGGAGATGATGCAGGATAAGGTGGAAAGCAATAGTTTTGAGCTGTACATTGATTTCAATAGGAGTGTTTTAGCCTATACCATTTCTTTCACTGGCATAATGAGGAAAGCTGATGTCTGAGGGAGTATAGGATCTTGACTGTCCTGCCTCTTCCCTACAATACCCCAGATGCCTCTACATTTGGTGCCTGTGCTGGCTGAATTGCACGGGTGTTGAGGTTATACCTGTGTAACTAGCAGTACCAACCCACTGACATACAGGTATCACTACACCAGCAGAGATCCTCAAGGGTGGTGTGTCTTCCAGGTCTGCTAGCACACCTCTTGTCTTATAGTCTAGTTGGGAGGATAGGATGGCACTGTTAGAATGGGTGCTAAGAGAATCAGAGGCACCTAAAGTCATTGGAATAATGTCTTCATTCAGATGCATTCCACCAGACTGTGTACTTGTGAAAGAAGGACAATGTCCTGAATGCTCGACCAGGCAGATATTCTTAAGGTAAAAAGATACTCTGTGTTTGCTCAGAGACACTATTCCTCAATGTTTCCAGAAATGCTGTAGGATAGATCATGGCATGAAAGATAGATAGGCATGTAGGATAGATCATGGCAGGAAGCACTGACTTGCTTCAAAGAAACCCGTGGATTCCTAAAGGGAAAGACTAGGATTTCCAATATAAATTGAATTCTGAATTTTGAAAAATGTTGAAGCTCTTGTCAGCTTAATGAAACTTCATGAAATGTAGTAAGCCATAGAAATTAGATCTTTCAGGCTGCAATAAAAATGTGGACATGGGACACAGAATATGGAATGGAAATACTGTTGAAAATCTATTTACAACAGAACAACCAAAAGGATACATTCCTTTGGCTGCTTCTCAGAACAAAGAATTAACCCCTTGGGATTGAATTCTTTCCAAAATTGGGTGGTACACTGGTGGAAGTTTAGTGATTTGTTTAATTTTTAATACAGGAAAAATCAAGAAGTGGGATCTAGTGAAAATCTATACTTCAGTGGAAACTGCCAGCTGCTACCAACAGCCATGGATTATATGATTGGCCCAGATAAGGCTCTAAGTTTAGGATCCAGGAGGTGCAAACCTACAATATTTTCTGTTGTAATACAAATCCTTTATTAAAATAGTTTTCAGGCTAAAACCCAGGAAACAGAAATTGATATATTTTATTTATTTATAATTTGTGTCTATACCCCATTTCATAAAACTCACCCCAAGATGGTTTACAAAAATTGAAATACAATAAAACTCCATAAAAATCACGTTTTTAGTAAAGCTTCTACAAAGAAACAGATAAATAAGAGATATCCTTTCCTTGTTTTTTTATCCAGTGAACATGAGAATGCCAGCAAAAGAACAAGGATGACCTGAGATTGGAAACCACACCAGGTAAAATGACCCAACTCTCCAAATATCAGATAATCTAGCTGTGTAGAAGTCTCAAGCCCTGAACATACATGCAGGCTGTTAAAAATCCTGGATAGCAGCCAAGATGTATCAGCTTTGCATATTAGCTTTGTGTAGAAAAGTATAAAAGAACTCTTAAAAAGATCTTTGGAAATGTTTGACACCCTGAAGATTGAGGATCAGCTACTGGTTGTATCAACTTGCCCCACACACCTGAGAGGATTTGCTACCCAGACCAGGAACAATGGCCACTCAAGACTACTATGCAATTCTGGTAACATTATGAATTGCTGATATTAGAGTAAAAAGATTGATTAATGTATTTTGGTTATCGGGTAGTTAGTTTGCTTTGTATTAAGCAACTAATCAATCAATGCTGGCCAACATTTGCCTAAAATTAGACTGGTGTGCCATCTCTTATCAAGAGTTTGGTAATGGAATTACTAGAATCAGGCATTTCACAAAACATCCCAGTCCAACCCTGGTAACATTGGCATATGAATTTCTCTCTCATGACCTTTTCATCCTCCTTTTTCAGATTTCCTCTCACATCAACTTTGTTCCCCTTTTTAGAAAAATTGAGCCGAATCTTAAAACTCTGCGGAGACAAGTGCAGATGGGTGTTTGAGTCACTGATTTTGCGAATGCATCTTCCATTCTTCTTGCAAAGAACTTTGCTGCAGAGCTTGGCTGCAGAGGTCACATTAATGACATAATGTCCCAAGGGGCCATTTATGTATTTTTTCACAGTTAAACAGTTTTCCTAAAAGAAAAGGGGAAAGACAACAACAGGTTATGGAGTAACTGACAGTGAATCTAAACCAGGAGCACAACTATTGGTCAGAAGATTTAAGAAATCAAGAAATCTGCTTGGCCACAAGTATGCCAACTCTAGAGCCCTCTTCAAACATTCTAAATCTAAGTATGTTGTAACAGGGTAGACGATGAATGAGAATGTGCCAGCTTGCCATGCCCCCTGGCACCACTCCCCAGGACCATGTTTGTCTGAGAAGGGCAGCACTGAAACTGAGGACAGTTTTGCATACAATATGGAACTCTGGGCATATGGAGAGCTGGTCTTGTAGTAACAAGCATGACTTGTCCCCATAGCTAAGCAGGGTCTGCCCTGGTTGCATATGAATGGGAGACTTGATGTGTGAGCGCTGCAAGATATTCCCCTCAGGGGATGAAGCCGCTCTGGGAAGAGCAGAAGGTTTCAAGTTCCCCCCCGGCTTCTCCAAGATAGGGCTGAGAGAGATTCCTGCCTGCAACCTTGGAGAAGCCGCTGCCAGTCTGTGAAGACAATACTGAGCTAGATGGACCAATGGTCTGACTCAGTATATGGCAGTGTCCTATGTTCCTATGTTCCTATTCCAGGGTTCGCAACTCTGCAAAGGAAATGTCACTGGCAGTGGCTCTTGCAACAGGGATTCCTAGATGTTGTTGACTACAAATTCCATAATCCCCAGCTGTAATGATCTTTGACTGGGGGGGTGATGGGAATTGTAGTCAACAACATCTGAGAATGCCTGTTACAGGAAACACTGGTCTCTGGTTTCAGTGATGCCCTCCTCAGACAAATGCTAAACTTGGGAATACCAGGGGGTGGGGCATAGTACAGGAGGACCTCGTTATCCACTGGGGTTCCATTCTATACTACAACCCTGGATAACGAGACTGTGGATAATGAGGCACTGAGGCAATGGGAATCGGGGGCGGGGGGGTAGTTTACTGGAGACTGGGGGAAAGGGCTTAAAATGGTGGAAATAATTGAAATAAAGTACTGTATCATGCTCCGCAGGTCTCCATGTGTGCAGCAATGCTGCTGCTCCAAAAGACCCAAATCCACCATTTTTTCATGAAAAATGGTGGGTTTGGCCCCTTGCCCCCCACAAATGAGCTACAGAATGCAGCTATTCTCACGACCAGCAAAAACAGGGCTTGAGGTCTGAAGGCGGGGTTAGCACTATCGTGTGGAACCTCAACAAACTCCCAAACAGGGCTCTGTCAAAAGAGGGTCACCCAGTTCCCAGCCCCTCCTCTAAAACCAGGTTCAGCAAGCAGGGGAGGTTGCCTACCCCCTCCCAGTGCCCGTGTGGAGCCACGGAACGCTGTGGAACGCTGCTTGAGGCTCCCTCCCATACCATAGAGACTGGATAACAGAGTGGGCTGCAAAGCACAGCAGAAGTTTGTTTGGGGAAAGCCTGTCTGGCAAAGAGCACTGAGCGTCCTTAAAGTGGCAGGCACCTTGCAAATGAGCCCAAGGGAAAATATGAACATAGGAAGCTGCCTTCCACTGAGTCAGACCATTAGTCCATCCAGCTTAGTACTGTCTTAGTCCTGTTGACACAGACTGGCAGTGGCTTCCCGAGGCTCTCAGGCAGGATTCCCACTCAGCCCAACCTGGAGATGCCAGGCAGGGAGCTCAAATCCTTCTTCCTATAGCAGCCCTATCCCCTAAGGGGAATAGTTGCACAGACACATGTCATACTATTCATTCATTTTACATTTTACTAGCTGACCCTGCACAGAGCATCTATGTGGTCTTGCACTGAGCATGTGGTACTGCACCCCCGCAACGCTCTCGCTCGCTCTCGCCACCCCCGCTCGCCCCCACAAGTCTCGCGCCACTCTCGCAACGCTCTCGCTCGCTCTCACCCCCCCTTGGCCCCCGCAAGTCTCTCACCACTCCCGCAACGCTCTCGCTCGCTCTCACCCCCCCTTGGCCCCCGCAAGTCTCTCACCACTCCCACAATGCTCTCACTCGCGCTCGCCCCCTGCTCACCCCCCCGCTCGCCCCTGCAAGTCTCTCACCACTCCCACAAGTCTCGTGCTCGTGCTCTCTGTCCTCCATCTTTCTATCTCTGTCTCGCAGTCCTTGCTTCCCCCTGCCACTGCCAGGGACTGTCGCCTGCTCACCTGACAGCCTCTGAGCTTCCTGCCGCTTCACAGAGCCCCCAATCCAACTGTCAAACTGCTTTCTAGCCGCCCCGCAGGCCCCATCTAGAAGAGTTAATAATATAGAATATCCCACTCTTCCTCCAAGGAGCCCAGAGCAGTGCACTACACACTCAAGTTCCTCCTCACAACAACCCTGTGGAGTAGGTCAAGCTGAGAGTAAAGTGACTGGCCCAGAGTCACCCAGCAAGTATCATGGCTGAATGGGGATTTTTGTGCTCCTTCCTGTCCCCTGCAAGTCATGGACAAGAGCAGGAGTGTCCCTGCCCTTGCCTGAAGCTGCCCTTGCCTGCAGCGTGGTGTAGTGATTAAACTGCTGTACTGGGGACCGGGGAGACCTGAGTTCAAATCTCCATTCAGCCATGAGACTTGCTGGGTGACTCTGGGCCCGTCACTTCTCTCTCAGCCTGACCTACTCCACAGGGTTGTTGTGAGGAGGAACTTGAGTATGTAGGACACCGCTCTGGACTCCACCGGTTCCTCCTTCCATCTGCTGGTGGAGTGGGAGCGACTGCTGGAATGACTGTCTGTGCAAGGGTCACTGGTTCAGCCTCATGGAGGCAATGGCAGTGGGAGGAGGCTCGCGGCGGCAGCAGGGGACTCACAGCAGCGGTGGAGGGCCTCACGGCGGGGGTAGTCCAGGTGCCCAATTTGCCTCGGTGTGACACTGCACCCACCTGCCCACCCTTGCACCATCATCAATATACAGAGGGTAGCAGTGTCAATGAGGGTGTGCAGGTGTGGGCGACACTTTGCCACTCACTCTCCCACCCTGCTGGCACTGCAAGAGTGGCAAGTGGCAGCAACAGGGCAGGTGAGTGATGGGGACACCCTACCCCACATGCCCACCCTCCTATGCCTGGGCCAGTGCACTCCCATCTACTTGTACCTGAAACACTGTACCTAGGTTTTGAACATTCTAAGAAGAGCTTAGAAGTTCTTTGGTCTCTCAAGGAAATTGGCCATTCTTTTCTCTTTTTCTAGATCTCATGTTATGGAGAATTACCAGAAAATATGTGTGTAAGGAAGATCCAAGTGGATCTTCCAATGTTCCCAGTACAAGAACTTCTCTCCTTGTCCTTTCAATAGCAGGGCTCTTTTATCTCTGTTTGTTTTTACTCAGCTTGCTCCATCCAAAATCTGGCAAAAATAACTAATGACAAGGTATGGTGGGAACCAAATTTTACATCCAGAATTGTCTGTGCTCAGTGAGCACTTTTATTGGAATGTATCTTTTATGCAGAACTAAAGGATCAGAATTTGGATTTGGATTTTTCAGCACAGAGTTTTAGATGCCTATGTGTTTTTCATTTTGTGTCATATATCTATGTCGTAATCCCCAGGTCTCATGGTCGACAAGAACCATATGCATGTACCGAGGTTTCCCTAGCAGCAACTCAGAATTGACCCCCCCAAGCTTGTTGTCATATTCAAATAGGTTTAAAATGTGGTTTGGGGATTCACATCAGCAAGCCACTTAGGGAACTACTTCTGCAAAGATGAATTAGACATATGACTCCATTATATGCACAGCTTTCTGGTTCACAGACAGATTAGCTGTATTGTTAGATCTTAGCTTGTTCACACAATCATTTGAATCTAGGTTACCCATTGTTGTGACCCAGATCACCCCAATTGGCAGGAGTTGAAGGTCCCAAAAGGCCAGGCTCAGGCCTGTGTCTGAAATCATTATTTCAGTGAAAGATTCCCTGCCAGGCATCAGTGAACTCCTGAGTGAACTGGTTAATTCCTGGGAAACAGGCCAAATTGCCTCTCCTGTGTTACAACTGTGAATTGCCTTGGGAAAAGTAGGAGTAATCCTACTTTTCATGCAGCTTGCTATGTTTTGCTACAATTGTCACCATTGATTTCTTGTTTCACATATATTCCCATGAAATCACTTTGGAATGATTTTAGAAATGAACACTAAGTATATTTACACACACACACACACACACACACACACACACACATTACTTAGATTGATGTTTCTCACATATAGGATTGGTATTTTTCCCTTTATATTTTGACATCTTTGGGGCAAGTTTTGTTCACGCAGCAGAGGCAAATCTGCAAAGCTCAGAAATGCAGATTGTCTTGAGAACACAAGAAGAAACAATTCCTTTCTGATAAGAGCATGCAGGAAATGGCTCTCAATCTGCTGAAATCAGCTCTGGCAAACAAACAATTGTCCTGAGTGAGCAGGTTTTTCTGACACAAGTTAATTGACACTTTTTAGAGGCATGACGGACATTGCCATTTTTGAAAGAACCCAATGTCTAGATCTACGGATTGAACGACTATAAGAAGCAGCTTTTAGACATGGCTTCAGCAACCTTTTGCTCACTATGCCTGCTTGAAGCCTGTCTGCTCCAGCCTCGAATCCAAGCAATGCTCACACCTATGAACCACAACGAGACTTGGTACCATGTTGTCCTGGAAGACAATTCACCCTTTTTCTCTACTAAAACTCTGGCATTCTGCCACCCTGCTCCTAGCAACGCACACACACCCCGCCGCCGCCGCTCTCTATCCTTTCCATTTTCTCTGTTAGATTACTAGTTAGTTAACATTGAAACCACATGCAACCAACATATTCATTAGTTAAGAAATACTACACTACACTGGGAAACATTATTGATGTAATTGGTTTGCTTAATTGCACTATTGAGAAACCTGAGTGATCTTATTGACCTGTTTGACTTACCTGATCAGCACCATTGCCTTAATAAAGCCCATTGAAACTTTATAAGTGTGGCTGTCTTCCCTCCTACTTGCATTTCCAGATCACACATGGTTACCCTATCACAGAACTATGCCAGTTTGTGGCTAAAGTGAAGTAGCCTCATTCTCATTGCTACCTCCCGAGCATACACAGAGTGTGAATCAGGCTTGGCTCACAACACCATGCCAAAGTGGGAATATCAGGCCATAAACTCCCTTGGCATGGGTTCATAGAATCATCTCAATGTTGGTAACCCACATTAAACCTGGATTCAAGCAATTGTGTGAACTAGGGATGTGCAGAACATTCCAACAGCAAAACATTCCAACTCAAAATGTGCCATTTTGAGTGTTTCAAACTTGAAACAGAACACCCTTTAAATAAAGGGCCTGTTTCAAGCTTGGAGCAGAACAACCCCCATTTCAAAAGAAACATTTTGATATTCCAAATGGCATTTTGGATACCTGTTTTTCCCTTGCTGATTGATTTTTTGGCACTGGCTTCCGATTGGCTTGCAGTCTCCTTGCTTCTTGGTTTGTTGGTTTGTTTGTTAGCATACAAATCAAGTGTTGTCATGGAGGTGGGCAGAGATAGCCCTTACAGTGTGCCTCTCTTGAAGAGGATACATCAGGAGGAGAGGAGGAAGGAATCAAGGAAGGTTTGATTTTGTGTTTTGTTCAGCACAGCAGTATAATATGCTGCGTCATTGCTGCGATAAACTATCTGTTTTGCTGGATCTCTGATTGACAAAGGTGGAATTTAGGTGCCTGCTTTCCTTGAGTTGTGGTTTGTTTTGTTTGTGAGATATTGTTCTGGTGAGAAATGGGTAGTGACAGGTGTGTGTGTGTGGGTGTGGGTGTGTGTGTGTAATATTCCTGGTGATTGCTGTGATGATTTCCATGTCTGCCCTTGAGACACTTGTGCTTCACTTACTGCTCTGATCTGCTCTGCAAGCTGCATTATTATTATTATTATTATTAATCTGATTTCTATACCACCCTTCTAAAAATGGCTCAGGGCGGTTTACACAGAGAAATAACAAATAAATAAATAAGACGGCTCCCTGTCCCCAAAGGGCTCACAATCTAAAAAGAAACATAAGATATACACCAGCAACAGGCACTGGAAGTACTGTTCTGGGGGTGGATAGGGCCAGTTACTCTCCCCCTGCTAAATAAAGAGAGTCACCACATTAAAAGGTGCCTCTTTGCCAAGTTAGCAGGGGACATTACAAGGTGTACTGAGCCAAAATGTGGCTGAAGTTGCTCTAGGTGAGCTTATGGCTATGCGTGCTGCTAAAGGAGCTGCTCTGGCAGCTGTTGCAATGCTAGGAAGTAAGGACCCATAATTATGTGTGAGAGAGCAACTTTTGCCAATGATGTTACTGCAGTGCAGGCACTGTGATTCTTCTTTGACCATTTTTGTACTGTGTTGAAATTTGTGTTCTGTGTTGGGCGGGACAAATTCCCTTTTACTGTGTGCTTCTGCAGTGTTTTTCAAGGCAGGGTTGCAAAATGCATTGCACTCTGTGCGTGCAGCTTGTTCCAGCCATAAGGAACAATGAGGAAACTCGAAAGACCCCATTGTTCCCCATGTGTAGCTCCTAGGGATACTGAAGTGGGTTGTGTACAGGGCATGATGGGAGCGATATCTACCACCCAACCAACAAAAGAAATGGGCAAGCAGACATTTTTTAAATAAATGTTTAAACTTTCCCCCAAATCCTCATAGAATCCTATGGGAGTTTGGGGAAAAGATTAAAAATGAAGGTGTCCACCCATCATGCCATACCACCCAACCTACTTTGGTGTCCCTAGGAGCTACCAACGTGGAACAATTGGGTATTTCAAGTTTCCCTCTTGTTCCCTATGGCTAGAACACTCGAAACCTTTTGGGTTTGTTCTGTCGAAACAACCAGTCATACCAGTTGATTCGACAGAATGTTTTGGCCATTTGCATTTCATTTCAAGCTCGAAACAGAACACAAAATCTACTTCGTGCACATCCCTAGTGTGAACAGGCCTATTATTTCTTTGTAATGGTTCCTGGAAAACATAACATTATTACTCCATATAGGCTATGTAGCACAGCTACTTCCAAGATTATTTGAACTAGTATTTACTATAAAACTTCAGTCCATAGTAACGTTTATTCAGAGATATGCTAAGTCATAGTTGACTTTGGTGGGTGGTGGTCCTGAGTGTTATAAGACCTCTTGTAAAGTTTAATTCATGGACATTTCTTAACCCAAACTCACTTACACTGGAGTTGGCATAATGCAAGCTTCCCCAAAGGACAACTCCTGCTGCCCCCAATGCAGCACTTTCACCAATCGTGTGCACCAAGTCATCCTGGGGGGAAAAGGAACAGACATACATAATATAATAGAGCATCATGCCCCGTGAACAAAGAGCCAAAGCAGGGGAACCATTGCCAATGATATATACACCCATTTTTTGTTGTTGTTGTCCCACCGACACATCAGATCAAACAGGTTTTAGAAGTATTTGAAGCACTACCAAAAATCCCTTGCAAGACTTGTTTACCAGAGATGTCCAGCTGAAGGCCACCTCCAGCTTTAGAGGCAAGATACCTCTAACTTCTAGTTATAGGGGAGCAACAGCATAAGAAGGGGCAAGTCCTCACCTCTTGCCTGTGGACTCAGAGGCATCTGGTGGGCCACAGGATACTGGACTAGATGAGCTTTGAGCCTGATCCAATAAGTCTGTTCTTATGTTCTTATGCCAGCCCTGCTGGATCAGGCCCAAGGTTCATCTAGTCCAGCATCCTGGTTCACACAGTGGCTCACCAGATGCCTCTGGAGAGCCCACAAGTAAGAGTAATGTGCATACCCTCTCTCCTGCAGTTGCGTCCCTGCAACTGGTCTTAAGAGGCATCATGCCTCTGAGGCTGGAGATGGCCCACAGCCACCAAACTAGTAGCCATGGATAGACCTGTCCACCATGAGTTTGTCTAAGCCCCTTTTAAAGCCATCCAATCTAGTGGCCATCACCACATCCCATGGCAAAGAGTTCCATAGATAAATTATGCACTGTTTGTAAAAGTACTTCCTTTTGTTGGTCCTAAATTTCCTGACCTTCCATTTCATGGGGTGACCCCTGGTTCTAGTGGTGTGAGAGAGGGAGAAAAAATTCTCTGTCCAGCCTCTCCACTCCATGCATAATTTTATACATCTCGATCATGTCTCACCTTAGTTGCCTCTTTTCCAAAGCAAAGAGCCCCAGATGCTGTAGACTAGCTTCATAAGGAAGCTGCTCCTAACCCTTGATCATCTTGGTTGCCCTCTTCTGCACCTTTTCCAGTTCTACAATATCCTTCTTAAGATATGGTGACCAAAACTGTACACAGTACTCTAGATGTGGCCAACCATAGATCTGTATAAGGACATTATAATATTACCATTTTTATTTCAATCCCCTTCCTAATGATTCCTAGCATGGAATTAGCCTTCATCACAGCTACCACGCATTGAGCCGACACTTTCAATGAGCTGTCCACCATGACCCCAAGATCTCTCTGATGAGTGTATAGACAATGCCTCTTCCATACCAACATCAACACTCAACACACACATACAAACAAACCTATTATCTTTGTCTAGTCTAAGCAAAAACAATCATGGCAGGATCTAGGATGATACCTATCACAATTATCAGGTTATAGCACAATAAATGTGAACAGCAGCAAGCGTATCACTTTACAGTAAGGCTACCTTCACTCTCCATGATGAAGCTATAGGATATGGCACTACCAGTGCTGAATTGAAGCTATCATGAATATAGGTTTCTGAATATAGTGCTGAAATCTAGGCATTTGTATGCAGGAATGTGGAAATGCCCTAGGTGGGCATAAGTGACAGAATGTGGAATCTGTGTTTTTTCATATTCTACAAGAGTGGTGGCCAGTGAGGGCACGCCAGGGTGGCGGCGAAAGGCACATAGAAATGTAAAGTAGAAGGTGCTTACCAGCAGTACCACCTCACCCACAGCAGTGCTCCTCTTGGCATACCAAGCGGTGGTACGGTTCTGGCACTCACCCGGCCTCTGTTCATGTGTAGAGGCCATTTGTGTGGTCAGCATGGTGTCTCTGAGCTTGCTAATGGCCTCCATGCACGTGCAGAGGCCAGGTGAGTGCCCGAGCCATGCCGCTGCATGGGATGCCGGGTGGAGTGCTGCTGCTCGAGGCTGCTTGCAGATGCCACAGTACCACTGGTAAGCACCTTTGACTTTACTTTGAAAGGTGCCTCTCGTTGCTGCCACACACACCCGGCGCCACCCTAATCGGCCACCACAACTCTGCATACACACACACACACCAGGAATAATGAAGGCATCCCTGATTTTCACTATCACATATGGAACTGTAAGGCATATCTTTCTTTCCTTTTGCACTAGTTAATTGGTTTTTGTCTTTGTAATTCAAAATGTGACCATGGTAGTCGTGGCCATCATGCTAACCCCAGGCACACAGGCTACTCATTTGCCTTGTTTCTCAATCCGGGCAAATGAGCAGCCTGTGCACCTGGGGTTAACATGGTGGCAGGGAAAGTGAGGAGAAACAAGGTAGCCAGGGAGGAAGAGGTGAGTGGGAACAATCCACAAATTTGCAGCTCATTTATCCCCACCCCCCACCCCCACCCCATTCTGCCCACATGGGCCACTGATCAACCTGTAAAACCTCTTTGATCAGACACAACAAATACAGCTGGCACACTCTGCATTTATTTGGATAAATAAATGCAGAACTGTTAAGGCCTAGTTCTCACTGAAGTGATACAATAAATCACCTCTTCCCCTCACTCCCATCCCCTCTGCTGTTAGCCCATGAGAGAAGGAATACAGGTACTTGGATTTATTTTTTTTCACCTCCCACAGGACAAACAGTAATCTGGGGATGGGGTCAGATTTTGATGGGATGAACAGTACAGGTGGGAAGGATTATAACCCTCTTCAGCATGTGTCTGTTGCAAGCAAATCTGCCCTCCTTCCCTGCATGGCTGCATTTGGGGGGGGGGGGAGTTCGGTTCTAACTGGCTATGACACTGGACTGTAAAAATACACTCGTTTACAAATAGTATGCATTATTGTATAATAATAATAATTCAAATTACCACTGCATAATTTGCATGGTCATTTGAGTGGTCAGCATGCTGTTGCTGACCATGCACATGGTCTCCGCACATGCGGAGTGTCCAAACTATTGTGAGGCTATTGAGCTATGGAGCGTACAATATTGTGTGGCTATTGAGCATTTTTAGATGAGACATTAACACTTTGCCAGTTGAGCTGTACAAGGGCACAATTTTAATAAACCCCATCCCCTATGAGCGGGTTCATATGTTACCTCTACCTGCTCTTTTATGCATTTAACAGCTTATGCGAGCAGTCACAGAAGATTGCAGTTCAGCTTCCAGAGCAGGGATTTCTGGCTCCAGAGCCCTTTTACTCACAGCACCCCTTACTCCCAGAGCCCCTTTTACTCACAGCTCATGCAAGCAGACTCCTCATACTGTCAAATAAATGTACAAAACAGTCAGCTATGAGCTGGTTCTAGGAGGTTATGAGATGCTAACATCTTACCTCTGTCAGTTCATATAATGAATAGGCATAAAATGGCCTAGAGTAAACAAAAACAGGCAAGGCATAGTCCTTTCTAGCAATTGAGGCAATGCGTAATGCCTCCTTAACCCGATAGTGTACAAACTTCAAAGCATTTGGGCTTGACTTCAGAGTGTAATTGAGATATATGGAAGGATAAAGGGCAGTACTTTGTTTCCACAGCCATAGCAGACGATCATTACGTGAAGATGCGACATCTGGACATTTGCCTGTGTATGTGTGTGGATTTTCCTTGTAATAATTATAGCAATCTGGGAACAGATAGTAACCCCAGAGTCCATTTGGTCTCATATGTTGAGCTAGAAAAAGAGTGCTGTTCATGAAACTTTTCCCAGCATTTTCGAATTCTTCCTTAGCAACCTTCTTGATTGTTTCTTCAGGCCACTGAGGATGTAGCTTTCTAACAAGCTCAAGCGACTTGTTTTTGTAAATGGCTTTCTGACCCCAGTTCCTATCCCACTGGGGTCTCCAGTTTTCCCAGTCAATGACTCCAAGTCCATGGAACTTCTTCATAGGTATGGCATGGTCGATATCAGACTTGGCTTTGGTGAGGTGCCTAAACAGACTCTGGTTCTGTGGGATTCCTCCATTGATGGAATCATTATTGTCATCAACATAGGGATAATACCCCAAATGAGTGTAATAAAATATTGTCACAGTGGACCCACTCAGCGTCTCATTGGCATTTGATATAATGTCAAAAATCTTGAGATCTAAATCCACCTTGTAGCGCAGTCTGCACTGTTCAGTAGGAGCATTCCAAAACACCACAAAAGGTTTGTTGGGAAACAATGGCGCTCGTGTCTGCATAATTTTTTTCCCATCAACAACAATCAGTAACACTCTAATTGTTATATATTTAATCCACAGATGCCACATAGTTTTCTGGGACAACTTCTTCAAAGGAAAAGAGAGAGAGAGAGAGAGAGAAATTAACAGAAAAATAGTGACTGAGGACAACTGGCAGAACCTTTTGTTTGTTTTTCTAGGGTCTTGTCATTTTAGATTTACATGGATTGTACAATGCACGTTATTAGTGCCACTGCTGAAATTCACAATTAGTGGTATTCACATTTAACTCTGCAAGTCCTGAAGTTTAGTCTGAAAATTCTGGCAAAATATGTGTTGAATGCCAAAAGTCTTACCAAAATCTGCGTTGTTTTTGGGTGAACCACAATGCATGTTTGGTCCACAATGGTCATTGGTTTTTTTCTGCTCGCACTGGTACACTGTTAATTCTGGTTTTCTTTAGAACCTGCTCATGCCAAAGCACTTCATTTTCATTAAACTTTTCTTCAGCATCTTCTTGTCAAATCATCATTTCAGGCTTTACACAGTTGCTAATTTAGCAATTCCACTCTTCATTGCAATCATCCAGAAATGCATGTGCACAGCAACTGTTCAGTACATAGTTTAAAGACTTTTAAAAACAAAGTTTAAATTAAGATATATGTGTACCAATGGAAAATATATAGGTCATTACTGGATTGAAGGAATCTTAGTCCATTAATCGTGTTTGTTTATTTAAAAAAAAATTCTGTCCCAGTGTTCAACAAAGCTGTTCAAGGTGGCTAACAAAAAATTTAAAAACACACCCACTTTTTATTAAAACAATAAAATATGTAAACAAATTGTTAAAGGTTTTTTAAAAGACAGACATCCTGTGCAGTGAAGCCTCAGTGTTGTGAGACTCCTTAAAGCAGTGTGCAGGGATTTCTGGAGTGCTACTTCCATTGTTTAAAAGAGTTTCACCATGGCCTGTCTCCACAACAGCCCTGTGCTTTCTGCCTCTGCCTGTGCCCTCATGTATGCTGTGGTGGTATGTGTTCTGTCCCAATATGCTCCAATTACCTATAAGACCAGATGACCCCAGGGATGGGTCTGGACAGAGGCGTATCTAGGGAAAATAGCGCCTAGGGCAAGCACTGAAATTGCGCCCCCTGTCCAAACATCTGACACCCATCTTTCAGATAACTTTACCATAATATCAGCTGAAAAATACAAGTCAAGCTCGTTAATCTTTTCATATTTCAAAAACTATTTAGCAGTGGACGTAGCCAGACCAAAAAATGCTGGGAAACTACAAATTTCAGTCTGCTGGGGCTCATGAAATACCCAAAGGAGGTGTACTTGGAAAACTAAACAGAAGTGCCTGTCTAATTCTCTACTATGCATTGTAGCATCACTATTACATAAGTTTTAAAAATAAATGGAGAATTGGACTTTTCCCAGATACTCTGAAAATAATTAAAGGATATGCAGAGTAAACTGTGTCACTGCTTGGAATATATTCTAGTCTTTCAGAAAGACAGCTAAAATGAGAGAAAGAGAGCAAGAAACTCCCAGTGAGCCTTAATACTAAAGATTTCACACTGATTCAAAGACAAATTCACCATTACTAGCCATATTATTAAGACATAACATTTAACTCACTTATCACAAGAAGCAAAGTAAGAGCAAATGAATACAATCCTAGCTCATAAGCTTCAGCTCATTATTCACAAGCCCTGATTCTCTGTACATAGTGCCAATCTGAATATGTGTGCAGTGATTTATATTATATTAAATATTATTATTTTTAACCTTTAGCCCCTTAGGGGGCTTCCTAAAGGCTGTGGGGGAGTCTGTAAAGGTTCCCTCTCACCCTGCTGGCCTCTAGGGCCTCACAGGGACCATTTGAGCATGTGTTATTTTTTTTTTTAAAAGGCCTCTGAAAACAAAATGGCCACTGCGAATGCTCAAATGGCTTCTGTGAGGCCTGGCATGGCCTAGGGCTTCACAGAGGCCATTTGAGCATGTGCAGTGGCCACTTTGTTGTTGATGGCCATTTAAAAAATAATAATTTTAAGAAATGGCACCCCCCCTTGAGGTGGCGCCCAGGGCACATGCCCTGCCTGCCCCATCCTAGATACGCCTCTGGGTCTGGATGTTCACTAGGGGCCTTGCCATGGGTGGTAGCTAATGAGTAGTGACTGCATGTTGCTATAGACCCTTACCGGATATGTCCTTCCTGCAGATGTCGCTGGCCCAAGTAATCAGGCAGAAGCAATGGCAGGCCACCATTGACACTCTCCTCATTGCCTCAGGAGTTCCCCTGTGGTAGACCTGCTAAGTACAATTCCTAGGAGGAAGTGAATGAATGCTCCACACTTAATGGGGGCACTGTTCCCCTGGCAGAGGTGGTGGATGCAGTCCCAGAGTAGTGATCACTAGGGGATGATGTGGATTTATCTGATGACCCTGCTCCCACAGACTGTCTGTACAGCCCCTGCCCCATACTGTGGCCAAGGGGGACATGGAGCAGGAGCATGTCAAAATAGCCCATTTGTGGAAGATGGCTATGGAGTGGGGCAGCAGGGCTCTGTGCTGTTCCAGAAGGGGCAGCAGATTGGGCTGCAGGAAGTGTTGAGCAGCAGGCAGCTGTTGGGGGGAGATGGAGGACCTGAGGCAGGGGTCTGAAGCCCTTTGACAGGACATGGAGTTCCCACCCCAACTCCTGTGGGAACTTACCCAGTTGCAGGCCATTGTGGCTACTGTTTCCCCTGGCTGGACTACCATGGTCCTCAACAGCTGTGTGCTGGTAAGTGATAACCTAGGGGCTGTGATCCCCATTGCTGTTGTAGTAAACCAGTGGCAGTAGAGAGTGGCAGTAGGGGCTGTTGTGGGGGGATGGGGGCAAAAAAGCCAGGGAGTAGAAGTAGGGGTGGAACCAAAGTGGCAGCCTGGTGACAACTGTGGGTTACCAGGGGGACAAGAGAATACTGGGGAGGGGAGAGAATGGCCGTTCTGAGAGTTTTGAGAGAACATGAGTAGTAAAAACAACAGCACCTGATTACTGAGAGACAGAGAAACTGCCTGGACATGTAAGGAAGATCTGGTGGAAAAGCTAAGGAAGCCTGAATAGAAGGAGATCTTCACCTTCTGATCCTGCAGGAGGATCAAGCATCTACATCATGGAACAGCTACATGGAGGCTGATGCTGAAGAGGAGGCCTCTGCAACTGCTATGAAGAGTGTCCTCTGAGGGGAAGCCTGCCAACAGAGTCCAGTTGTTGAAACCGTTACAATCAAGGCTGTGAACCAGCTGTATGTATTGTTTCATAGAGATCATAGGAAGCTGCCATATACTGAGTCAGGCCATTGGTCTATCTAGCTCAGTATTGTCTACACAGACTGGCAGCAGCTTCTCCAAGGTTTCAGGCAGGAATCTCTCTCAGCCCTCTCTTGGAGAAGCCAGGGAGGGAACTTGGAACCTTCTGCTCTTCCCTCCATCCCTTCTGCTCTCCCCTCCATCCTGAGGGGACTATCTTACATCTGGTCTCCCATTCAAATGCAACTAGGGCAGACCTTGCTTAGCTAAGGCAACAAGTCATGTTTGCTACCACAAGACCAGCTCTCCTCTGTATGTATGTTCATGTGAGTATGTACATAAATGAAGGTGGAAGTTCTGAAGTAGTTGGGAAACACTGGAGTTTTGTCTATGGTCTTGTTTATGCATTCTAGGCATGTTTAAATTAATTGACTAGCTCATAGTGATCATTTAGGTTTAGCAACATTCATAGTGTATAGCCAACTTTAGCCACTGGATCATTATATTAGTGTTTGCTCACCTGAATTCTGTGAGTATACCCTGTGAGTATCCAGGAGTACATCGTTTTCTGGCTGAAATACGGTGTTTGTATGCACACGAGAGGAGAAACCAAATCCCAGAATAAAATCGCTGATTTTATTTGTCAGATGCTTGCTGACAAATTTACTAGAGAAAGTCCTACTGAAATTCAGTAGCCCCTTAGAGTAACTCTTTAGTACTACTACTGAGTAGTTTAGTCTGGATGCCAGCCATTGTGTTTTGCTGGAAAGGAGTGCATCTCCATGAAGCGATCTTGTACAGTTGTACAGTTAGGAAGTTATCCTTGGGAGAGGGAGGTCTGGATTTGAGTTCTGCCTCCTAGTCCCTTTCAGATTCACCTTTCAGCTTCTGAAAAGATTGCTGCTGGGCAGGCATCCAAAAGGTGGATTATGGTCAAAATTTTCATTTGCTGTGACACACCAAGTAGTAGGAATACACTATAAGATATTTTGTACCATCAATGAAAACAAGAACTGGGATTACTGTGCCTTTTCTACCAATATTATTTCACCTTTCAAACATGAAGCTGATTTTTAGGGGAACCAATAAGCATAATCAGTGGTGGTACAATCCCATCATGATTAAATTGCTTATTAAAGACTCCAGAAGAACAACAGTGTCTTTTGTTACTTTCACTGCCGCTTTTTCTTTTAACTAGAGTTTATGAATCTTGTGAATTGCACCACTTTAATCCCAAACTCTGTAATGAGCATAGGCACTAATGATTCAGCCTGGCAGCTCATTATCATCTTGGTACAAATTCTCCTACATTTCTCAGTCAATACCACATTGTCATGGTTAGTTAAACGTCCAAAGGATGCACATCTCTTTCCTAGTGGCAGGGGTGTCCTGAAAGGACCATCATGTAGGAATGTTTCTGCTCCATATTCTAAACACAAAGCGGATACCTTAAAAATGAAAGAGTTAACGGGCTGGGTCCAAGCAATGTAGGGATCAATGGGAGCGTTTTGAAGGAATCTTTCATTCACAAACAATAACCTGCAAATTAATGTGGTCTATTTTCCTCTAACCTTTTCACTCAATTCTTCCATGGATGAATATTTTTTTTTCTTACTCTGGTAAACAGAAGAGTAAACATACATGTTTAAAAATATTTGAGCATAATTTACTCTGTTATTTTAAGTGTTTCAATTTGGAAGCATGAATTTTTTTTTCTGAAAGCATGTATAAGAGGTGTGGTATGAATTTCTCTTTTATATCCCATTCCAATTAATGTACTTTAAGGCTTCCACAGATGATGATGATGATGATGATGATGATGATGATGACAGCATATAATACAGTAAGATATAACATCAATATCCTGAAGCCAGTTATATATAATTATCATTTATTAAAAGTGGTTTTCATATTGTTTTATAAAAAAATAATGTTTAAAAGCTAAAATGAAACTTAACTGCAAAATTAGCATAGACCCAGATATTTATTATGAGTAATGTTATTAGAATTATCTAGTAAATGCCTTTCTGATAGTACACACATGTCCCTAATAGAAATGGTGGCACTAGAAAAAGGACACTTGTGTTTAATCACCAGCACTACTTTTTGACATGGGTGTTCAGTCCCCTGCAATGATAGGGACACTTGTGAAACTTTCCTCATCTGAATTTCCCCCTGGGTTGGAAAATTCTGAATGACCCAGCTTTGCTTCCAAAGTGAAACCAAAGAGTTATCTATTATACAATTTTTTTAAATTTGTGGACAGTGTACAGTCCATTGTACATATGCACATTTCACTTGATGTGGCTGTCCAGACAGATATATCACAATTCTTTTGGGTGTTTAAGGATGGTGCAAGAACGCATGTACAAATGTACAAAAATAATCTCGATGCAATCATACATATAGGCCCTGTCCAGGCATTGTCATAACTGAGGACACTGGACTTGCATATGGAGTCTCTGAGATCACACTTGTGAGATGCGATAAGAGGCCCTGTCCCCCTGTCCACAGTTACAGCATTTGTCTGAAGAAACAAATGCTGTCCCATGGGCAGATTCTCCCCATGATGCAGAATACTGCGATACCAGCAGCTGTAACAATGGACAATTCGTGTGTCAGTTTGGGGACATGGCTTGAGAGTATGTTCTTGGGGATGCTGTGCACAAGTGCATCATCTCCAGTTTTGATAACACCTGTACAGGGCAGAGATTGCTTTTTTCGGTGTTTTCTCAATGCACATGTGCATATCAGAATTAAAAGTATTATTTATATACCACTTTCAACAAAAAGTTCACCAATGCTTTACATAGCAAAAATAATGACAAAATTGTTCTAAAGGAGCTCAAAATCCAAAAAAGGAACTCAAGGCACACACTAGTAGCAGTCAATGGAAGAATGCTAGGGTTAAATAGGGACAGTTTTATGGAAGGCAGAGGTGGTGATGCAAATGCACTGAAGAAGCTGGAAGCCTGCAGCAAATGGCACATGCTCAATTTTGCAATTAAGTTTAGAAATTCTCCTAGATAAACTGATATCTAGCAGGAGTGGGGAAAGGGCAGAGAAACCGTAAAGAAAACAAATCTGGGGGATTGTCTTATCCCTTCCCTATGCATTGGTGGCAGAAAGGATGGAAAACCTCTGCAAGTCCCTACAATTAGAACAATGATAAGTGTGCTGTTATCTTTCAGAAAATGAAATGTCGTTAGCAGCCTTGTACATTTTACAACTTGCTTCTGTAAGAAACTCCAACAATTACCATGGATTTCAAGACTATACCCCTCTCCTAGACATGTTTACTCTGAAACAACTCCCACTGAATTCAGTGGCTTCAATCTTAAATATGTCAGTTTAGGATTAAAAAGCTTTAGGGGGGAAAACTACCAGGAACATATCTTATCCAGGCCCCATTGAAATGAATGAGGCCATTGAAAGGTATAGTTGTGTAGTTGAACAAAAACATATACTGGGTAGTATATATACCGTGTATAAGAGTCTATTCACACACACACCTTTCATGAAACGAGGATAAATTAAACATATATTATGAAACACACAAATTACTAAAGAAATTGCCTGTGTTCTAGACCCCCAAAAAGTGTGGCTGAAGGTCAATTATGCCCATGGTCCAATTACATGTAAATATATAGTCCTTCCAGATCTTTTCTCTTGCTGGTTCTGTGTTCAAGTTGTTACTCCAAATGTTATTCAAAATTCTTCCAGATCTTTTTCCTTGCAAGTTCTTATTCTAATAGTAGCTCCTTGTACAAATGTTGCTCCTTCTGATAGATGCTCCTTGTACAAAAAATACCCTCGTTTCATGTAAGTTGTGTGTGTGAATAGACTCTTATACACGGTATATATACTACCCAGTATATGTTTTTGTTCTCTGGTCCGTGTATCCTCTATTCTTTCATAGTTGTGTAGTTGTGCAGCTCCTGTTCTCTTCAATGAGGCTTGTGCAGGAGGGGTTCTCAGCCACTTTTGGCTATGTTAAAAATAAAACTTTAATTCAAATTGTTATTTTAAAAGAATTCAAAATCCAATCAATTAACAATTTTTCTGTATAGTTATTACTTTCTCCCCATGTTTGAATCTGGGCTTATGGTACATTCCAATCTTTTCCTGAATGTCAGATAAGAATGACATTTTGAGAGCACTTTTGAATGTGTAGCATGCTGTGTTCTGAAAGAACTCAGTTCATCACACAAATGCTGCAACTATACTTAAAAGCAAGAAGAAGAAAAACATATCTACTATTCAGATCATTAACACATTAGCAAAATAGATCAGTCCCATCCAGTACACTCAAATCTATGTATTAATAGTCTACATATTTATCTTGAAACACTGCCTAGGAATGCACGTCAGGTGGTATAGAAATATGTTAAATAAATAAACAAAATAAAACATTTAAGTCAGAAACTACTAGCATTCCTTAACTCTATGTCCTGTAAAGTTTATTTGATAGAGTTTATTTGAATGCATATTATATTTTACAATATGTTATAAGATCAAATATTAGATAGTTCAGAGCCAACAAAGCTGGGATTACAGTGAAACTTTAGTTTGCATTTGAAATTATATTAATTAATAAACTGCATTTCAAAGGTTTTTCCCCTTCTAAATACACCCCAAGTTCAATGTTGTTTAATCATATCTGTTGATGAACATAGTAATGGTACTTACCTCTAGAAAGCCAATCAGAAGAAAACGTGGCAGAGCAACTTACAGTAGCTGCTGAATTTATAAAGTCTCCTCCTCCAATTGGGTATGCAATTAACTAATGAGATACTGACATGATCTGCAGAGAGTGTGGGATTTCACCTGCCAAGCTTTGAATAATTGTATGAAATACAAAGTTATTTAGCAGCAGCATTCTGTTTCAGTGTGGTCCTGTTGATTTTTTTCCTTTTCATCTTAAATCCATAATGAAAAATAAAACATTAGAACATATTTCAAATACTGAAACTCAAAACGATCTCAAAGATAAGTACATCCTGGATACCTTCAAGATATCGTAAGAGTGACCGCAAGCTCACTGGTTGCATAATGGTGGCATTCAATAAGCATACAAAGACTGGCAAATGGATGGACGGATTGGCATCTTTATGAAATGGATTTAACTGTATGTCCACTGTGCCTTATTTTCCTATTGTAAGGCACCATGAATCGCAGACTGAAGATTCTGGCCGGGGAATCTAGGTATCTTAATTATTATACTGCTATGGTGGCCTCCTCTCTGCTGCACCTTCATGCTACCACTGTGGGTGGCCAAACAGTGGTATTGCAGGAAACAGCAGGAATCAGGTATCAATTCAGCCAGCAGATTACTTTTTGGCCTGTAAAGCCTAAGGCCGCATTTGCACATAACACGAAACCGCAATTAAACGGGGCAGAGGTTGGAATTTGTGTATGACCAAATGCATACAACTGTGGTTTCAGGACGAAAGCAACCTGTAGTTTGCCTCGCCAAACTCCTGGGCCATCACAAGGGCTTCCTTGGTCACAGTGGGCCAGACCCCAGGATCCTTTGCCCTACTATTTATCTATCTATCTATCTATCTATCTATCTATCTATATATTCTCCTAGGAAGTCATGTTCCTTTCCCTTTCCTGAGGAACAGAAAAATAGTGCCCCCTCAGCAATAACCCACCCCCGTGGCCAGAAATTGTGCTTGTGCAAGGCTGTTTTGTAATGGGGCTCATACAAGGGCAGCGGTGCAATTGCTGTCAGATGAAGGGGTTGCATGTCATTTAAAGGGACTTAAATGCCCTTTCCCTTCCAAGGGCAGGCAGTCCATTCCAAAAAGGCACATTTGCGCTCAGTACTCCCCCTTGAAGAAAGTCGTCAATGGCTGCCACCCTGCAGACATGCTGATGCCTTGCCCACAGTCTGGCAATGCAAGCACTACGGAGCTTGCTGGGATGCGGCCTTGGAAGACCAGGAAGAGGGAGGGGCCCCCTTGCCCTAAAAATGGAGGTTGTCAGGCTGCAGTTGGACATACATCTGTGATGTGATTCACAGTGAGAAAAATTAACCGTGGGTTCAGCAATCTCCGTTTTCATACATGCAAATGTGGTCTAAGTCAGGCCTGGCTTCTTAGTCTGAGAAACTTGTCTTTTGAGGAAAGACCAAACTATAATCAGACAACGGCTTCTCTGCCTATCTGCATCTCAGTTCTTATGCTCACTAGCTTATCAACTTGCCATGTTAGCCTAATTCTTGCCAACTCACCTAGTTTTGCCTCCTTCTGGCCACCAGCCCTGAAAACTGACCAAACACATTGAGAAGTGAATTCTAGGAACCAAGACTGAGCTTCTCACTGGACAATGCTAGGCAGTTGTCTGAGGCAGCATTTTGTAGGAACATGCACCTTTGCTAGAGGAGCAGAGCCACTAGGGCGCTCATAGCTTAATTGCTCAGAAGGGTTAAAGGAAATTTGAAGGACCTAGTGCTGTTGTGGGTCAAGGAAGGGTCAAGTAGCAAGAAATGACACTGCTTTAATTTCATAATTATTTGGTTTGGAAACAAATTTCTCTGACTCGTACTGTCCAGCTATATTCCCAATCACATTCCATTTCCCCCAAAGCTCTTTGCAATGTAAGATGAAAGGCTGCAGCTGTGGTTAGCCTTCCACAGACCAGATATCTATAACCATCCATCTTATATGTATGCACAGAAGTTATTTAACATTAAGCCCCTTATTCTCACAGAAACTCTTGCAGATTGCTGTAAAACTATAACTATATGAAGGACAAACACATGAGGAGGACAAATTGAAGTACACACACATACACACCCATGCCAATGTGCTCTGTGTCCACACCCCTTGATGCTCAGTGCATTCAGCACTTGTCTGCAAAGGCAAGTGTGGAATGTGGAGAGAGTTTCTCCCCAAGGTTTAGAATCTTGGCGGCCAACAATTGCCTTTGTAGACAAACACTGAATATGGGGAGAGATGGGGTGTGTGGGCATGGAGCATGCACATAAATTCTTCAACGTTAACTTGTTAACTTTTGATGAAAACCATTCATCTCTGTATACTATGTGACCAGACTACCCAGTCTTGAAGCTTTTTGGTAAGCAAGTTCTCTACTTTTCCTTGCAACCATGTAATGTAGCGGCTGTCTCCAGTCCAGATCTATGGGAGATTGGTTGGATTTACAAACAGCTCTTTGCTATAGCTGATGGTGGGAACTACAATTCCTCTACCCTCACACTACAATTTCCAAGTAGCATTACACAAACATGCCAGTTTAGAACTCTCCAAAACAATATTTGTTAAGTGAACAATATTTATTTCTAGCATTCTCCAATGATACTTGGAACTGCCAATCAAATCTAAATTAAGACTGAATTTAGATTAGACATTCACAAGGGACCACAATTCTGCTCTTCATTCTAGCCATGTTTAGAGTTCCACAGCCATGAACCTGCCAATTATTGCCCGATCAGCCTGCTGAGTGTTGTAAGCTTTACTTGAGGCATTTAGGCTGGTTTTAGAATGGGATGTTCAACCATGGATCATGCCCTGGTATTATGCCATCTTATTGAGAACTACAGCAATAAGCCCAAGTCCTCCTTTTGTGTAGCCTTTGTAGATTTTAAAGCAGCCTTTTATTCAATCTCTTGACTAATCCTCTGGGGAAAACTCAGGACACCAATATGATAGGCAATTACTCTTTCTTATTCAGAAACCTTACAAGAATACCAGTGTAAGATTGAGATGTAATCCTCAAGGTTCACCTTTTTAAAAATTATTTTTATTATTATTATTATTATTATTATATTTATATCCCGCTCTTCCTCCAAGGAGCCCAGAGCGGTGTACTACATACTTGAGTTTCTCTTTCACAACAACCCTGTGAAGTAGGTTAGGCTGAGAGAGAAGTGACTGGCCCAGAGTCACCCAGCTAGTTTCATGGCTGAATGGGGATTTGAACTCGGGTCTCCCCGGTCCTAGTCCAGCACTCTAACCACTATACCACGCTGGCTCTTCACATCTAATAACTACCAGTAAACAAAGGTCCATTTTGGCACCCTCCCTGATCAATGTTTACATAAATATCTTAGCCAATAATCTCTCAGATCCAGTGCTACATCCCTGACTATTGAGGGAGTAGATATCCCAATCCTGCTGCATGCAGATACTGCTGTTATCATCTCACAAATTCTAGTGGGAGAGCGTTTAGGTTCCTGGCTAGTTATTGTAAGGACAATCACCTGGTAATTAATTTCCAGAAATTATCCAAAGTGATGATCTCTGCTAAGAGGCCTAAGAGACTTAGTTGGTATATAGAAACTATATAGATAGAGCAGATCAACAAATATTTGGGTGTGGTTTTTCATGCCATTGGGTCATGGAAGGCCCATGTGTGCTACGTTGCCCAACAGGCACAAAGGAGCATCAGCAACATTAAGATTATTTCACTCCAAAGGTGGAGAGGTTATCTCTGCAGCCTTAAAGCTGTTTTCTGCTAAAGCATCAGCCCAACTCTTATATGGTGCACAATTGGGCCTTTACCCCAATTACAGGCCATTGGAGACCATTCAATCTAAGTTAATAAGAACAGTCTTTAGGGTCCCTAGATACATCTCCAAGGCAGCACTTAGGTTGGAAGCAGGCCTACAAAGGGTGGAAACAAAAGCATGGGTTTTAATCTTCAATTACTGGCTCAAGATCCATTTCTCCTCTCTTGGGCTGATCTCGCTTGTGCTGGCTGATAGGTTTCAGTCCACCTGGAAACAAGCACTGTTGGGCAAACTGTTATCACTTGGCTTTTCTATTGAATATTTGTCATTATTAGGTTACAATCATGTCAAGGAGAACCTCAAACAGAGGATCTTGGATACTGCACACCAGAATTATTTAAGCTCATTTCGGAGACCATAAGAGGGCACCTTGGTGACTTTAGCCAGGAACCTGCTAGCTACCTATTGTCATTTTCTCTACCGAACCACAAAGGAGCAAGATACGATGCCCTACCTACAATGTCCTTTCTCGGAGCAAGATACGATGCCCTGCCATCAGCAGTTTTACCTGGAATGTTTTTTTAAAATCCCTTTGACCAGTCAGATTTGCCCTTGTGGCTCAGGTGAGGTCAAATCTGTACACCATGTGCTGTTGTTTTTCTCTCTTTATAATGATAGTTGGCGTAATCTTATCATTCTGCAGATCCGTAATGGGGGGAGGGGTTAAGGCTGAAGGGCATCTTTACCCTTCTCCCCAGCTCCATACTTGGAGCAGGGAAAAGAAAGAACAAATTGTTCCTTGCAGACAGGCACAATACAAGGTAAGGGACAAGATTCTGCCTGTCCCCAAGGGGGGAAAGGAGAGGGCTCTGATGACCACAAATTTTAGGTTGGCTAGCAAGACCAAACAAAAATTGTGAATACCTGTAGTGTGCTTCATTCCTAGTTGCAAGTGAAGTATTCTACTGGTTGCTGAAAGAGCAGGCTAGGAAATTAATGCTGCGTAGGTGGGTTTATAATATGACAGCTAAGCAGCAAAAACTTTCCAGAACCTGGGGGTGGTGGTTTACTGAGAAAAGTACTGACTAGGACAGCAAGAAATGAGTGTGGGATAAAAGAGGGACAGATGGGGAACAGATCTGGACAATTAGAGCTAGGTATGCTGAAGGGATAGTTAGTTACTAGTAAAAGGTTACCATAGTGCACGTGCACATGCACACATGCACCTACACATCTACAATGAAACATACACACGCACATACTCCATCTCAGCATAAACAATATTGCCACACAGACCAACGCTTGTGCCTTGAGGGTCAACCTCTATTTGGGGCAAGCAAAACAGCAGCCGCATTTGCACATAATGTGGAACCACAGGTCCAATGGATTCCAATATGCATTTGGACATAATGGACTAGCTCCCTCTCTGCAGTCAGGGACAACTGGCTGTGCAGGCTTCCTTCTTGCTTGAAGGACAGCCCACACAGCCAATCACACACGGAGAGAGGGGGGAGCTCCAGTCTGATTGAATGCAACCTCCAGTGCTGCATTCGGACATAACAGCAACATAATGGAACCCTGGTTATGAGCATCAGAACTCACGACAAACTGAGGGTTAAGAGTGGAGTCTGCTGAACAAAAGCAGGGTCATTGGATGAGCGTGACCAGAGTTACACACATTTGGAAATAACTGTAGGGAAACCTCTGCCCAATGCAACTCCAATTCTGTGTTACGTGTAAATGTGGTCAATATGTAGGCAGAGGCTTGTGCTTTGAGCCTGAAGAAGGTGGGAACTTACATTTTAGATGAGGCAAAAATTGTTAGCTTCGCAAGTAAGAGTCTTGGGGCAAAGGAGAATCCCAACAGACCAACCCAAACCTATCTTAATGCAATCAGAGCAACTTCCACCAACAGGGTCGCCTCCTCTGAGTCTGAGTCAAGGTGGACCCTGACAGTGAGTCACATGTGAGCTGACAGAGTCAGACTGTGGCCATGATTAAGAAGTTTGGTTATTCTGTATTTTTGCTTTTGAGTACAATTGGGTAAATATATCAATCACAGGTTAATTCAGATAAGACAGAGATGGTGATGGTGAGTGTCCACACTGATCTGGGCATGGGGGAATATGCCTTCTTTTGATGAGATAATACTCCCTCTAAAAAAATTGGCTTGCAGTTTGGATCTGGCTTTCCGGTTAGACATCCTAGTGATAGCCATGGACAGGAATGCCTTTTTCAGTTTTGTCTGATTTGCAATGGCACTCTTTTCTAGAATGAAAAGACTTGGCCACAGTCTTGCATGATCCGTTGACTTCTGGATTTGACTACTGCAATGTACTGAACCACAGGAGATGGTATGAACACTTCAGTTGGTCCAGAATAAAGCATCTTGGCTCCTACCTGGAGTTAATCAATGAGCGTGCATCATTCTGATTCTTTATTAACTTCATTGGCTACCAATTTTCTTTGAGGCCAAATTCAAGACTGGTTTTAACCTTTAAAGCCCTAAGTCACCTGGATTAGGATACCACATGGAATGTCTTTTCCCATAGATCCCAGACTCCTCCCCAGATCATCTGGAGAAATGCTTATTCATAAGCTCTTCATCAAAAGGGTCAATTTCTTTGAATGAGAGACAACAATGCTCAGAGTACAAGGAGAAGTATTCCTTTATTAAGGAGGAGTCTTCCAGTTTCCCACTCACTGGAATGTCCATGGAGGATGTCCCAAAGGCTATACTCTCGGTCTGCCTCCTGCTTTTCACATATGTTGGGATTGGTATGGCTAAATTCACTCCAGGTATACAGACACCTACACATGTACAACATACATGTCTGAATGGAATTTGTAGTTCTACTCTATTCTGCACTGGTCAGACCTAACTTTCAGTTGTGGGCATCACATTTTAAGAAAAGCTTTGATTGGGTCAATGAGCTCAGAAGAGGCAAATGGTGAGAGGTCTGGAAACCAAGTGCTATGAGGAATGGTTAAAGGAGAATGGTTAAAAGGAGTCTTCTCTTCTGCCTAGCAGAAGAGAAAACTTGGAAATATGACCACTGTCTTCTAATACCTGAAGGGTTGGTTTATTTTGTTGGTTGGTTGGTTAAATTTCTATATCGCATTTCAATAAAATAATCTCAAGGTAGTTTACAAAACATTCAAAACAACATAAAACCATAAAAACTGCACAATAAGAATTAAATTGAAATATAAAAATACAATACAAAACTAATTTTAAAAAATTAAAATAACATGTACAATATAACCATTATTTATGTCACACAGAAGAAGGAACTGACTTGTTCTCTGTTAGTCCTGAGGGCTGGACTAGAACCAGTGGCTTAAAATTACAAGGAAGCCGATTCAGACTAGACAGGATGGACTTCCTAACTATAGGGACACTGGAACAGTCTACCTTGAACAGTAGTGGGCTTTCCTTCACTAGAGGTTTTCAAATGGAGACTCAATAAGAAAAGGTTCTATAGACATCAAAGCACCCACTCAGACTCTTCTACCTAGATAGATAGATAGATAGATAGATAGATAGATAGATAGATAGATAGGAAGAATTTCTTAAAGAAAAATTAAAGCTGCTCTTCTGCCTATGTCCCCCAAGTGTAAAATGTGCCCAAGAATAGAGACTCGATTGTCATCTGTCAGGGTTACTGCAACAGTTTCCTGCACTGAGCAGGGGGTTCAACTAGAACCCCCCTAAAGTCCTTTCCAACTAAAATATTCTTTGATTCTATGAAGACTCCAGTCTCTAAAGAGCAGGAACAGTGAGTCGCCTCATACTCTTCTCTGGTAAGTGATAAGAGAGGGTTCTATAGACATCAAAGCACCCACTCAGACTCTTCTATCTAGGTAGGTAGGTAGGTAGGTAGGTAGGTAGAATTTCTTAAAGAAAAATCTACCTGTGTTGCCCCAGTGTAAAATGTGCCCAAGAATTCATTGTGTGTGCTTAAATACAGAAAAGAATTGACCTAGCAATTCAGACAATGCTCTGACAGGCTGAGTCACTCATACAGGGGGAAACCATAGGCATGCAGTCTCCCCTTGCCATCCTGCCATCACCTAATTGGATGGGTGCAGTTGTCCGAACTGCCCCTCAACTCATGGATAAAATATGACTTCTGCACATTAAGGGTTATTTGAGATGAATCACACAAGTGGAGGGCCATTGGTCCAAATGAGGGGGGGCATATCCCCTGTAGTGCAGTGGGTTAGTGCAAAAATATTTCACTCCTGGCTACCAGTGCCATATTTTAGTTAGATGTTGTATGCATATGGAAGGTTGAAAATCTACCAGGAGACATACTCTCTCACACACAGTGCTCTGTAGGGGGCACTTTCCAAAAATAGTTCCAGAATGTTACTGTGAAAGGTCCTCAGTAGACTGTAGAGCCTAAATACTATACACCTGTGCACAGTGGAAAATGCTGATCTGATACAACCAGACCTGACGGAGAAATTGCTGAAAGGGCCACCCCACAATTGTTAGTTGGTCAAATTGTGTCAGAATTCCTAACATTTTTATTACATTCTGTGGATGGGGTTTTTGTGGGGGGGGGAGGTGCATGTTAGACATTAGGGAGTGAGGGCTGCAAGGGCAACCTACCATGAGGAACCCACAGGGTCAGAGGGTCCCCTGATTTCCAGGAAACCTCTGATTTCCAGCTTGCTGCCCTTCAGCATCGCTCCCCCACTGAGTCAGAGGGAATTTCTCTCTGACTTAGCTCTGGGGGTGGCATCCTGGAAACTGGGGAGCAAGTCAACTCCCTACAGAGACCCATTAACTTGAGACCTTTATGGAGAATTGCCTCTCCACAAATCAGCTGGCAAATCTGGTTTGGCTCCCCATCCCCCAATATCTTGGGTGCCGCCCTTCAATAACCCTCGTCCCCTGAGTCAGAGAGAATTGGTCTTTTGTTAACTCCTGGGGTAGTTTTGAGGGGATGCATGCTGGAAACTGAAGAGTGAGGCAACTCCTTACAGAGACCCACTGATACTGTGGGTCCTATAGGGGTAGCTGCCCTACCCCGTTTCTGGATCAAAAGAGCTAGCTTCAGCATGACTGGAGGTTTAGAGGGGAAAGAGTGTTTATCCATCTTCAAATCTCAGACAAGACAAGGCAACCATTTTTATCAGCTAGGACAGTGGCTTGTGGCGGGATGGGAATGTCCAACAGGCATGTTGGCATTCTGTCAGAGTTCTGCAATGACACAGGGAATTTTGTCATACATAGTTCTGACTGCGGGGGGGGGGCTCCTGTTGCTAAGCAACTCATTCTGCAAATGCCCATCAAAAGATTGTTTTTTTAAAAAAAAATTGTTAAATTTATATACCGCCTTTCATTAAAACAATCCCAAGGCGGTTTACAGCAAAATTTAAAAACAAGATTGTAAAAATGGCACAATTAAAATATTAAGCTAAAAATATAAAACAAATCTGATTTAAAAAATTAAAACACAAGCATAAAACAATACAAAATACAAAGTACAAAGAGCAGCAGCAGAGACAAACATATAAAAGCCTAGGTAAAAAGCCAAGATTTAACATCTATTATATTAATCCCCTGTGGGGATGTGTCCCGGCAACCCAGCGGATTGGCTGGGCGGTGGAGGCGCCGGATTGGCTGGTTGGCCGCGTAGGGAAGTGGCCGTTTGGGGAGGAAAAGGAAGGAAGGAAAGCGGGCAAGTGGAGAGGAGAACTGAATGGACTGGGGAAGAAGGGAGGGGAGAGAAAGCGGGGGAGCCTGGCTGGGCAGAGACAAACAGTTGGCCGCTTCGGAAGATGCTCTCTAGAGGGAGGGCTGCAGGAAGGAGCTGGCTGAACGCTTGGCGGCCCGACACCAGGGACTGGAGGAAGGAGGAGGCGGCAACGGCCAGCAGGGAAAACACAAGCAGGCTAAAAAGCGGAGGCGGGGGGGGGAGCACAAATGAGAGAGAGAAAAAGGGAGAGAAAGAGGTGGAAACGTAGGAGAGAGCAAGCTGGGGCAGAAGGATTGGGGGGGAGGGGACTGAGGCAGAAGGCTTGGGGGGAGGGGAGTAGGAGAATTGGCCGGCCCACGCTGGCAGGCCTGGCCGGGCGACCGGTGGTGGCCGCAGACTCTAGCGATTGAGAGAAGCAGGTGGCAGGGGAGACAGAGCGAGAGAGAGAGGCGCCCGGGGGGGAGAGACAGAGCGAGCGAGAGAGGCACGCAGGGAGAGAGACAGAGCGAGCGAGAGAGGCACGCGGGGAGAGAGACAGCGCGAGCGAGAGAGGCGCGCGGGGGAGAGACAGAGCGAGCGAGAGAGGCGCGCGGGGGGGATAGACAGAGCGAGCGAGAGAGGCGCGCGGGGAGGGGGAGACAGCGCCAGCGAGAGAGGCAGTGTGGGGGGGACAGAGCGAGTGAGAGAGCTGTGGGAGGACCAGCCAAACAAATTCTCCCAACTAACTCCCAAAAGGAAGTGAACTACCGCACAGATGCTCTGTGCGGGTTCAGCTAGTGCTTTCTAAAAGCTGTGATGGAGACTGAGGAGCGAATAACCAGCAGGAGAGCATTCCGGGGCAGCAACAGAGAAAGCCCTGTCCTGCATGCAGATGACCTCGTCAAGCAGGCAGCAACCCTTGGGAGCAGACAGTCCCTCAGATATCCAGGGCCCAAACAGTTAAGGGCTTTAAAGGTCAAAAACAGCACCTTGAATTGGACCCAGAAACAAACTGGTAGCCAGTCCAGCTCTTTCAAAATGGGTGTGATGTGCTCCCATCGGGCAGCTCCAGATAAAACCCTAGCTGCTGCATTTTGCACTAGGTGAAGTTTCCAGATATTCTTCAAGGGCAGCCCCACATAGTGCGCATTACAGTAATCCAGCCATGACGTGACTAAGGCATGGGTGACTGTAGCCAGATCTGCCTTCTCAAGAAAGGGATGCAGCTGGCGCACTAGCCAAAGCTGTGCCACCGCCTCCACCTGAGCTTCCAAAAGCAGAGCCGGGTCCTGTAATACCCCCAAGCTGCGTACTTGCTCCTTCAAGGGGAGTGCAACCCCATCCAGAACCGGTAAAATCTCCTCATCCTGATTGGCTCTCCTACTGACCAACATTACCTCCATCTTGTCCAGATTCAATTTCAGTTTATTAGCCCACATCCAACCCATCACCGCCTCCAGCCCCTGATTCAGGATGTCCACCACCTCCCTTGGATCAAGTGACAAGGAGAGATAAAGCTGAGTGTCATCTGAATATTGCTGACAACTCAGGCCAAGTCCCCAGATGACCTCTATCAGCAGTTTCATGTAGATGTTAAACAGCATGGGGGACAAGACCAAACCCTGCGGAACCCCACATGCCAGTGGCCATGGAGCCGAGCAGTAGTACGCCAGCACCACCTTCTGCACCCTCCCCCCAAGAAAGGAGCAGAACCACTGCAACGCAGTGCCTCCGATTCCCATACTCAAGAGGCAGCCCAGAAGGATACCATGGTTGATGGTATCGAATGCCGCCGAGAGGTCAAGCAGAATCAACAGGTACGCACTCCCCCTGTCTAGCTCCCGGCGAAGGTCATCCACTAGACCAAGGCAGTTTCAGTCCGATATCTGGGGCGGAAGCCAGATTGAAAAGGGTCCAGATAATCTGCAACATCCAAGACCCTCTGCAGCTGGGACACCACCACACGCTCTAGCACCATCCCCAAAAAGGGCAGGTTAGAGACCGGTCTATAGTTGTCTGGGTTGGAAGGATCAAGGGAGGGCTTTTTAAATAATGGTCTTACCATCACCTCCTTGAGGCACGATGGCATCCTGCCCTCCCTTAATGAGGCATTAATAATCACCTCCAAACATCTACCTCTACCCTCCCTGGCAGCTTTTATTAGCCATGAAGGGCAAGGGTCAAGAGCGCACGATGTCGCCCGCACACTGCCCAGGGTCTTGTCCACGTCCTCAGGCTGCACCCACTGAAAATAATCCAGCACAATAGGACCAGATGGTACCAGAGGCATGTCTGCCGGAACTGCCAGAATTCTGGAGTCCAAATCGGCATGGGTGCGAGCAACTTTATCTGCAAAGTGACATGCATACCTGTTGGACTGACACAACTGCACAGGCCTACTAAATAGTATAAGATTCTTCTCTTCAGCCTCCCAAAGTGGCCACCAATAACCACAACAGGTTTTTTCATCCAAATTTGGCTAAGGGAATTGCAGACAGCTGAATCAAGTCTTTGATTCCTCCCAAGCATTTAAGGGGGAACCTTTTTCAAACCAAAAAGTAATAACATTAATAGCATGTCTACAAACAGAAAAGGACTGCATTGCTATTGCCATTTATTTTGCCAGCTAATTTGTGGAACTTATTGACAATTGATTCAATAACGAAACATTTTGATAATGCTCAAGAACAAAGCAAATTGAGGTGGCATCTCTACCAAAAATGGAAGGACAGAAGAAAACTGTGGGCAACAAGGGCAGCAGCTAATCTAATCAGAGTTAAGCCAAATAAAGAAGAAAACAAAATTAATAAACATGTTCATCCCACCCTCTCTCTTTCTTCTCTCTCCCTACTCTATATGCTCTTTGGGGGCATATATACAAAAGTGTATATATATATTTGCTCTTTGGAGGGAGGAAATGTGTCAGCATATTCTGAGGCTACCTGGTCTTCTTCTTCTGAATTAGCATGCAGTAAAACGTAGTTTTATGTGGTCGCTAAGAGTAGACACCGACTTGACGGCACTTAATCAATCAATCAAAATGTAGTTACTGCATGCTAATTCAGAAGAAGAAGAAGACGGCCTGGTTGCCTCAGAACATGCTGACACATTTCCTCCCTCCAAAGAGCAAATATGTAGTTATCCACCTTAAGTGGTGCAGCAGGGAAATGCTTGACTAACAAGCAGTTGCCGGTTCAAATCCCCGCTGCTACTATATTGGGCAGCAGCGGCAATATATATGTCATGGAAGTCAAGATAGGCACCTTAACTTGCAATTTCCATGTTATGTAGAATTGAAAGTATCTTAACTCTAATCTAAAACAGAGGATTTTTAGTTTACTGACTTTGATATTGTTTGGTGGTGGTTGCGTTTTGGTGGGGTGGGGGTTTATAAAAGGGACATATTGTTTATCGGGTGTCCTGTAGGCAATATGACATTTTGGGACTTTTTGGCAGGAGTGGCATTAAAAAATCCTATGCAGGAAGTTAAATTTGGAAGAAACCCCTATTGGAGATTATTGGTGGCCACTTAAGAAGGTTGAAGAGACACACATTTACAGTCTTGGGGCTCTAAAGCCTGCTCAGGGACTTTTGCAATAACATTGTGAGGCCATTTTGGATAGCACCCCCTACAGGCCACTACATGTGTAATGTCTCCCAATGGATTTGCAAACTTCCATATGCATGCAAGATCCATCTGAAATATGGCACTGGAATCCAGAAGAGAAATGTTTTGGCATTATTTGATCTTCACATCATGCTCCCCACCATGTGATTAGGATGGGCTGATCTGAGTATCATTCAAACTGGCCATTATTTTAAGCAGTATACTAATTTTTTTAAAAAATATAAACATTTTAAAGCCATTTAATAATTTACATCCAGTTCCAACTTTTAATCTGACATTCAGATGGGCAGCATATCTTTTTGGAACACAATGAGGCAAGAATAGTAACTTAAATTCTTTTAGCTCTGTATTTGTAATTGTAGCTATGCTAAATGAAGTACACAGGCAGATTTTATAGTATGAGTCATTTAAACCGTCATAGCAGAGGCAATTATATTCCCCACAGTACAGAGGAATGCTGCTTCGTATGTTCCCTGCTGTAATGTGATGAGTGACTATAAAACTAAAAGTGCAGAATTTAAAATACAGAAAGCACTTGTCGCATTTCTGGGAACAGGAAGAGTTCAAGCAGATTAATACAACCATCTCAGGGATGAAGCCCTTTCATACCTGACAGTCTTTTTTGTGACAGTCTTACATTGTGTAAAAGTATCAGTGGTATCAAGTATCCAAGAATCATGATGTTATTTATTTCAGTGGGAAGTAATAGAATAAATACAATTCTGAAACATTAGTTTTGGTTAGTACTCCAACTTACACACTTGAATGAAGTCCCATTGTTAGGAACGATAGAATTTTCCACTTCCCTTCCTCAATATCAAGGTGTGTCCCTATACTTCAACAAGGGAGACTTTGTAGTAGTAATAGTCAACAGCAGTGAGAATTCCAAGCAATACTTAAGGAGCGTATTACTTGCAACATTTGATAAACAAGAGTCTGAGATGTTTACTTTACTGAACATGGATTTACTCTGAGTGAACCCTACTTTATTCACAGGGTGTTTCTTGTGTTCTGCTTTGCAATAGCAAAAATAGCTTTGACTCATTCCTACTTCTTACATTATGACCTACATGAGAATATCTCAGTTTATATTCACAAGGTAGGTTAAGCTCAGAGATCATCTATATATATAATTCTCTGAGACGTACCTGTGGCTAATCCCATGTGTGGCAGTTCTCACGAGAGTTCGCGAGCGAGGGGCGGGGGAGAGGAAAGCAATGGCAGCAGGGAACATAAGGTCAATGGACAGGCCAACGAACGGGCAGGCAGGTGGGCGGGCGGGCGGGTGGAGAGAGAAAGTGGCAGTAGGGGGGGGAGAAAGTGAAAGCAGCAGCAGGGAGGAGAGAAAGCGGCGGGCGGCCAGAAAAAGCAGCTGGCCGGGTGGCCGGCCAGAGAGAAAAAACATTGGAGGGGTAAAGAGGGGAGAGGAGGGGGGAGGGCTGAGAATGAGGGGTTGAGAACAGGGGAGGAGGAATGAGAATGAGGGAGAAATAGAAGCGCAGATGCTCTCTGCCCAGGCCAGCTAGTAATTTCTTAAAATCACACATGAGTGAGTGGAGATGGGGGTGAATTGAGGCTGCCAAGTATTGTTTTTAATGAACTGCCTTGAGATTGTTTTTAATGAAAGGTGGTATAAAAATTTATCAATAAATAAATATAAAATAAATAAAAATCCAACACACTATCTGCTATACTTCACTGATTTTAGCCCTAGTAAATACATGGCACCAATAGCAGACAGACCTGTCCTCAGTCTCCTAAGCCATTTAAAGTAATTATCAAGGCCTTTTATATAGGCTTATACAATTGAAACTTCCTAGGAGACACCTAGATTTATTTTGATGACAGAGAACAGAGCATACAATATATGTTTGGCAAAATTAGCTTCTGTTGGGTAAATGAAAAGAACTGAAATGTGTTAAAAATATGAAACACAAAATAGTTATTTCTGTGGAAGTAACACCGCTTAAATTTTCCTTGTTACCTTACCGTATTTGAAGGCGTAATGCAAGTACTTTCTAGTTCTTAGGAAGGATCTTTTTAAAGAAGCTGGATTCATAAAGATGTCATTTTACCTATTTGCAGGAGAAGGGAATAAGTGCATTTTAAATTGAGGAAGTGGCACCATCTGGTGGAGGATAATGAAAGTATGGTCTCTTTCTTTGAAAAAGCTGACCACTGTACTCTCCTTCTCTTATTTTTCTGCTCTAAGATGGTCAAGAATTGTACCAAAGGGGAAAACCATAGTGCTATGCACATCTTTTCAAGTTGCATATTTGAACTTAAAACTGGTTTGCTGTGTGATCTCCTCCTCTCTTGTGAAGTGACAGCAAAATTCCCAACGCGAGCACAAGGGGAAACGTCACTCCGTGCTTTGACACTACAAGCTTGCCTTGGCCTCTGTGCTATGTGGGCAACAACCATCTATGCTAGCACTTTGCAAAGGCTCTGTGTGTAGTGCTGCAGCATCAACCAAGGAGTTTGGAGAAGCATCAGGAAACTGGTGGTATCTTACCCTCCATCACAAAGACTGCCAGACTGGCTCCATTCCCTTCGGGACTGGCAGGTGTCTGTGCTTGTGACAAAGTGCTGGTACAGCATTTGGAGGGAATTTAAGGGTATGAAGCCAGTAAAGGTATGGCCATACCACATTTGACTTGCATAGGGTGGCACTTAGCTGTTGCAGCACAATAGCTAATATGAAAATAGGGTTAGCCTATCTGTACTGTGGACCTCAGTGAAACCAAACTGACTTGAGTAGTGCAAATATATTATCTTAATTTATTATGAACTTTAACCGCAGGAAACCAGAAGTCATAACCAGCATCTGCTAAGGTCAGCAGCAATGTTCCCTCTAACAAGGATTCCCAGATGCTGTTGACTACAACTCCCAGCATCCCCAGGGGCAATAGCCTTTGCTTGGGGATTATGGGAATTGTAGTCAACATCTGGGAATCCCTGTTAAGAGAGAACAATGGTCAGCTGTAGCTTGGCCCTTTCACATTCTTGATCACTTAGCTTTGATCAAGTGTGATACATGGATATAATACTTTGATCACTTGCACATGTTATGTAGATTGGAAAAGATAATTTAACTTTTTGATGTCCCAAAATGCCTTCTCAAAATCCTCTGAGTTTCCCCCCTCCCTTTAGGAAGGTTTAAGGCTTCAAGGCATAAGTGATTCTCATGATACTTTCAAGCAGGGTTTAAAGATCAACACAGCTCTAGGATCTTTTCCACAGAGATCTCTAGAGCAGTGGCTCTAGAGATTGTGCTAGCCAGTTGGGCGAAATTGGCAATTTGTGTTCCAAACTAGTTTGCACCAGTGCAACAGGGTGAGTTTGTGCACCTCATGCTGTGAAACTTCTTCTTCAGTCCATAAATGTGGCAGAGAATGAAGCAAACCTATCAAGTATCCTAGTTAGTTAGTTAGTTGATTTCTATACTGACCTTCCAAAAATCGCTCAGGGTGGTTTACACAGAGAAATAATGAATAAATAAATAAATAAGATGGATCCCTGTCCCCAAAGGGCTCACAATCTAAAAAGAAACATAAGGTAGACACCAGCAACAGTCACTGGAGGTACTGTGCTGGGGGTGGATAGGACCAGTTACTCTCCCCCTGTTTACCAAGTTAGCAGGGATTGTTGCACAAGCTCATGTTGTTGCACAAGCACAACACTTGTGTACATGGAGCAAGGCCTTAGAGATTGCGCAACTTTTATCATCCAGTCAGCCACATGACCTTCTTGTGTGTGTGCATCTTTGTTCATTTCACTAGTGTGGGCTTTTCCTGAATGTTAGCTAGTGTGTACAAACATGTCAGTTGTCCATTATGGTGTAAATGGCTGTGATGCTTGGGAAGAAGCATCCTTGTAAAAACAGAGAGCTGGTTTGGACAAGCACTGCCCAGAACAAGCGATAAGGTCAGGGATGGGCCAAGAGAATGCTTGCCTTGACATCACAGAAGGCCTTCCTGACACGGTCTCAGTCTCAGGGCATCCCTTAATTGCATGAGGGGCACTCAGATGAATCACCCCTCTACATGCTGCATGTAGAGGGGATGATTCAGATGAATGCTCCCCTCATACAATTAAGGAACCCTGAGAGCATGTTGGGAAGTCCTCCTGTGATGCTAGGGCAGGTGCACTCTCAGTGCATCCCCCAACCTTATCATGTATGTTGGGTGGCACTAGTCCAAACGGGCCCAGAGGGGGCCACAATACAGCACAGAGTTAGTACTATTTAAGAATATCAATTTCAATGGGCTTAGACATATCTAATGGTGCAATGGCTCGCGGCCATGTCTGTAGTGAAGTGATACCATAGCACCAGCAGTTTCTTTACATTCAAAGGCATTTTCCAGATCTTCAGACCTCCAGTAAATATACTTGCAAAATGGCTGTAAAAGTTAATGTGCAATGTAATGATAGTTGCCATTTTTAACTAGTGAAAAATGAGTCCATGCTTAATAGACTTCCAAGGAATATTTAGAAGTTAACAGCATGTTAAACACAAATCCCTCAGTGATGGATAGTTATAGGCTGGTCTCCAATCTCCCATGGTTTGGCAAGGTGATTGAGAGAGTGGTGGCTAACCAGCTCCAGGTGGTTTTGGAGGAAACAGATTATCTAGACCCATTTCAAACTGGCTTTAGAGCAGGCTATGGGGTTGAGCCTGTCTTGGTTGGCCTGGTGGATGACCTTTACTGGGGAATCGACAGAGGGAGTGTAACTCTGTTGGTTCTTTTGGATCTCTAGATGGCCATGGTATCCTTCTAGATCGCCTTGAAGAATTAGGGATAGGAAGCACTGCTTTGCAGTGGTTCCGCTTCTATCTCTCAGGCAGATTCCAGATGGTGGAGCTTGGTGACAGTTCCTCTTTAAAATGGGAGCTATTATATGGAGTCCCTCAGGGCTCCATTCCGTCACCAATATTTACATGAAACCACTGGGTGTGGTCATCAGGAGATTTGGTGCAGGTTGTTATCAGTATGCTGATGACACCCAAATCTATTTCTCCTTATCATCATCATCATCATCATGAAATGGCATTCACTCCCTAAATGTCTGCCTATAGGCAGTAATGGGCTGGATGAGGGATAACAAATTGAAGCTGAATCCAAGCAAGACAGAGGTGCTCATTGTGGGGGATCAGAACTTAGGGGATGAGTTAGATCTTCCTGTGCTGGATGGGATTACACTCCCCCAGAAGGAACAGGTATGCAGCTTGGGAGTGCTCCTGGATCCAGGCCTCACCATGGTATCTCAGGTGGAAACTATGGCCAGGAGCGCTTTCTATCAGCATCAGCTGATTCAACAGCTGCGTCCATTCCTTGAAGAGAATGATTTCAAAACAGTGGTGCATCAGCTGGTAACCTCCAGGCTCAACTACTGCAGTGCACTCTATGTGGGGCTGCCTTTGTACGTAGTTCGGAAACTTGAGTTAGTTTAAGATGTGGCAGCCAGATTGGTCTCTGGGGTAGCCCAGAGAGACCATATTATGCCTGTCTTAAAACAGCTGAGCTGGCTCCCAGTATGTTTCCAGGCAAATACAAAGTTCTGGTTATTACTTTTAAAGCTCTGAGCAGCTTAGGTCTGGGTTACCTTAGAGAGCGCCTTCTTCAATATGATTCCCATTGCTCGTTGAGGTCATCTGGAGAGGTCTGTCTCCAGTTACCACCGGTACGTCTGGTGGCGACTCAGAACCGGGCCTTTTCTGTAGCTGCTGCTGGTCTATGGTATGCACTCCTGGCAGATATCCACAGTTTAGGCTCGCTGTCGGCCTTTAAGAGAGCCCTAAAAACTTATTTGTTTGGCCTGGCCTTCCAAGGCTTGTAAAGTGTTGTTGTTTTCTAAAAGTATTTTAATTGGTATTAAATGGTTTTAATTGTTTCTGAATTGTTTTTATATTGTTTTTAGCACTATGTTTTCAATTGTGTTTTTTAATGTCTTTTAAAAGTTGTTGTACACCGCCCAGAGCCTCTGGTTGGGGTGGTTTATAAATGTAATAAACAAACAAACAAACAAACACATATCACAGAGCCTTATACCAGGTTGGGGTTTTTTTTAAGCAGCTTTGGAAGTACAGAACTGGGACCAAAGAAGAGGCAGTCGTGATTAGCACTTTCTCTGTCTGCTACTTCTTTGTCTACTACTTCTTTTCTCCAAATGCCCTTCGCTGTTTTTCCTGCTATGAAGTTCCCACTATATGTTTAAATTTTGTAAAATTCAGCATTTACAAAATGATTTTATTTTTACACTTTCCACAGGTCACAGAATTCCAGTGTTCTTGGCACAGAATTCATGTTAAATTGGTTCAGAATTCTGAGTTTATTTTGTTTTCTTTAGGAAACAAAGCCCGGAATAAAATCACATGTACATTGCAGATGGTACTTTCACACACCTTGGGATCAGATTCCATTTTGACGCTTTTAAATGGCATTGATTGAGGTCCTACCACTCCACCCATATGAGCAACTGAATATTTTCTGAGGCCAAGTAAAAATCAAACAGAAGATTGCTGCTGAGGTATTTCTTGTCCAACCACAAATATGAAGCAAGAGGAAACCTTCCACAAAACCTATTCTCATATGATTTCCTGTCAGCACTTGTCATGAAAGACGTCTGCGTAAATCAGAAAATGCTGACACAATAAAGTTTCTTGTGTGGAGTTTCTGTCCTGGTGGAGTTTCTGTACTAGATATTATGGTTAAAAATGAGTTAAAATGAACATTCTTTCAAAGAAGAAAATGCCTTATTTACTTTTAAAATGCCTCCACCCCTTGCTTATAGAGACAAGAAATCAGACAGGATCATTTGTTGCTAACCGCGCTGAGCCATTTTTGGAGGGGTGGTATATAAATCAAATTAATAATAAATAATAATAAATAATAAAGTTTGATGAAATTGTTGTGGTTGTCATGGTGATGATGGAGGCAGAAGCAGCACCATCACTGACCAGTTTGTCTTGACACTCTTACTAACTAATTGCTCATTATCTGTGGCTTGCATTTGAGATCTAATACATTTTCAAGATCGCTGCATTCAGTGTCGGCTTAAGCACTGGTGCCATTGGCCACACCCCTTACACTGGCCACATCCCCTGATGCAGACACTAGCATCACGTGGCTGGACCAGCCAGGCCACCTCCACTCACTTCCCTGGTATTCTCCCGCCCCTGTACCTTCTGAGCATGCAAAGAGACCCCATCTCTGCATGCTCAGAAGATATAGCAGTGGGAGAAAGGAGAAGATGGCATGTGATGCACTATCTCTCTCTTCTCTTACCACTTTAAAATTCCATCCCTGCATGCCCATAAAATAAGATGGGGGCGGGAGACAGTGGGTGGCACATGGAGTAGCAGGTGGGTGAGGCAGTGCCCAGGGGCAGGGAACAGGGAAGGATGCCTGCACTCACTGCCCTGCCCCTGAGGCACAGTTAGTTGCCTCACCGCACCTCATTAACCAGCTGCCTCTGGCTAGATTTGAATTCTGATATTGGGGAACACCCTTGAATCAGACAAAATTCAGATCTTAGTGGCTGGTATGGATTTGCGGGTTCTGAAATGCAGGTTTTCTGTTTCAAGCCCCCCAAATTGCAACTCAAATTTATACCAGAGCCAAGTGAGTCGTAGTACCATCTTCTCCATCTGACTGAGTCACTTGGCCCCAAAGACCAATTCTTTTTTACCAGGAAATTCCCCTATACAGCTACTTATGTAACTTGATATCTTGCCTGCCTTGGATTATGCTTTATCATCCTGGTCCTTCTGATCTTTGGGTACTGCTCACAGAACTTGACGCTTGCCAGTTTTATCATGCTACTTACCTCTAACCTCACATCGAACCATGAAACCTGACAGGTATGGGGCGTAACTGCTGCTGGAGCCTAACAGCCCCCAGGGACATATTTTTGGGAGACACAGTTGGCTGCAGATGGAAGGGAAGATTGGAGAAAATTGTCCTTCCCTCTTTAAAAAATGTTCTTCAGCATGCACAGCATTAGTCTTGATGTCGGCCTCTGTACAGAGACTGTGTACAGCAGTACTAGTGAGCTCATAAATAATTCATAAGTGAGCTCATAACATAGTGAGCTCATAATAACATAGATAGCTCACAAGCAATAACAAATATGGACCTGCAACGAAATGTTGCAATATATCCATGGTATGCATGTGTTACCTGAGCCTGTGCCTGAGCACTGTGAAATTTTTAGGCACTCCTCAGAAGCAAAATGGGTTGTGATTGTCTTGAGGGAGTATTCTTTAAGCTAAGACATTTCCTACTTTTTTTGTTTCAGCCCTCTTTTCCTCTGCTCTTTGCCAATGAGCTCCATTAGTTCCACCCACCTGGTTGCCTGCCAACTGCCTTCTGAGCCCACAAATATTCCACTCCATTGAATTATATTGGGGCAGTTGATCCACTTAGGGTTTTTTCCGCTTCAGATTTTTGTGAAACTGCTGTATCTGTGGGTTACTCATGTCTGCCAGTACCTCCCTCTCGCCTGCTGGTTTTACATTCTAAGGATGATAACATTTCCAGCTCTTTAATAAATAGATGTAAGATAGGGAAACTAGTTAAGGAGAATTCTTCACCATTACCCAAATACAAATGCTGCTTCTCAAGCAGTAGAAAATATTAACCCTCCATAGTTTTATCATCCCCACCACATAATATCTAGAAGACACTTAAACTGAAATACACACATTCTTAACATACACATTTTAAAGATATTATAGAAAGTTTTCTCTCCCAGTAATATTAATGTGTTAGTATTCTAATCTACTGTGGACTCCTTCCATATGGTGAATTCATGCTATTTTTATTACTGTATCCACCAAACGAAAGAAAATCCTAAAGGGAAAATAAAGCAGTGACATATTGCCTAAAGACAGCCTCGTATCACATTGCAAAATTAGACAACTCACATTCTGACTTCACGCTCTCATTACAATAACAACATTGCTATGCAGTGATACATTAAGCAACCATTTTGAAGGCCTGAGTAAATGATCAATTAGCTTGTCAATTAGCTTTCTGCCTGTTCTGTAAGCTGTACTGATTCAAAATATTATTTTTTTAAATTGCTCATTGACATATGTTATTTAATGTAAATATAACTGTGACTCTCCTTGGAACTGAATTAAAGAACTCTTCGGAAGGAAGCAACTTATTTTTCTTTCTACTTCCTCCAAAACCTGAGATAGTTTAAACCAGACAAGTAGTGTCCCCATTCAAATTACAACTTCAGAGCTTGTGGTCCAAAGTCACTGTGTACCTTTCCTCAACTCAGTAAATTATTCTAATATAAGGAGCTTACCAGGCATAATAACACTATCTAGACCTGGACAAGAATATTCTCCAACCACTGCTTTTTCTAATATTCTTAGCCTGGAGGGAGAGCAAATGCTTAAGAGAATTTATCTCCCACTCACAATTTTTCACCTCTTGGATTTTCACACACAGAAATAACTCACATATTCATAAATGGCTCCTTTGGATCACGGCTAATGGAAAAAGCAGACCTCCAGAAGACTTTAAGGAGCCTGGTCAGGGGGCCGGGGAACCCAATGAACTGAGACTTCTGTTTAAAAAAAACAAAACACTGATGCCCTCCTCTCCACATTCACCAAAAAAGCACTACACACTTTTGTTTTGTTAATGTATAGAATTAAGGCAGACCGTCTTTGATAACTCAAGTATTCAGACATGAGAGAGAGAGAGAGAGAGAGAGAGAGATGAATAATGATGCCTTCTGATAGCTCTGTATTTTCTGTTCTGCATCAGTTGTTATGACTGTTGACTTACAAAAGACAAACATTTATTTCTCATTTAATACATTTTAATTAAGACATTTAATACATTTTAATGCAGTTAATACATTTATTTTAAAATAACAACACACATCTTGCTTACCAGGTAAACAAGATCCTTTGTTAAGGAAAAAGATCCTTATGAGAAAATTCAAAAGTTGAGTAGGAATTCAAGAGAAGTAACTGGAACGGGTGCAGAGCATCTGTGCCTCTAGTTTGCTGTTGCCATCCCCCCCACCCACCCACCTGCCCACCCACTGTTGTCATTGTTTTCCTTCCACCCGCCAGTCACTGCCACCTTCTTCCTTCTCCCCGCCTGCCCGCCTGTACCGGCCTCTTTCTTCCTTCTTCCTCTGCCCACCCGTACCAGTCGTGTTCTTCCTTCTTCTGCCCACCCATACCAGCCGCCTTCTTCCCTCTTCCCCTTTTCCATCGCCGCTTTCTTCTGCCCTCCCGCCCATCAACACCTTCTCCCCCGCCCCCCACCTGTCACCACCTTCTTCCCTCCACCCGAGGCCATCGTTTTTTCCCTGCCCACACACTGGCTGGCCGGCTGCCACCACCGCCATTTTCTCCCCCGCACCCACCCATCCCCGTCACTATCTGGTAGCTGCTTGCAAACGATCACAAGAGCTGCCACACATGGGTTTAGCGGCGGGTACACCTTAGAGAAATATATATAAAGAAGATTCCACCTCCACCCATATTTTCTCTCTGAGAAATTTTGGAGAATATTGTGGGGCGTATTCTCCCCAAGTCTATGTGATTATACTGTCAAACTTGGCAAATTATATATTTATAGCAGAAAGTAATTATTGCAGTTTCTTTATTTTTGGAAGATGGGAGGCACTTTATGTACTAGACACAATGTGGACCAACCCTACTTCTTTCCCCCTCAAACAGTGGGATTTGTTTGTAATTGTCTAAGGAATGAGGCAGATATTTTTAAAATGTGTGTTAAACACTTCATTCTATTAAAAAAAAAAAAAAGCTAATAGGTGGCGACTTGGGACTAGGCCTTTTGTGTTTGTGCCCCAGGGCTTTGGGATATGCTCCCTGTTGAAATAAAAGCATCTCCTTCTCTATTTGCTTTTAGGAAGACCCTCAAGACACACTGTTTTCACAGGCTTTTAACTGGAATTAATTTTAAACTGTTTAATTTGTTTTTATTTTATCAGACTGTTTTTACTGTATTTTGTGAAATTTTAATTGTTTTTATCTGTTTTATATTGTGTTTTAAATTTTGTACACTGCCTAGAGATGTACATGTCAGGCGGTATAAAAATGCGGTAAATAAATAAATGAGATTCAAGTGTGCAGTATGGATATGTTTGATTCTGATATACGTTTTTGACCTTAAATTCCAGGGTCAAAGACATAAGTGGATACATTTTATACAAATAATCAGACATAACTTATATAAATGATCACAGTCTGGTTTGAAGCCATGGACAACCGGAAAAACAACTCAGTATAATCAAAAATGATGAGCAACTACTTTAGTCAAATTACAAACACAGTTTGGACCATTTCTGCTGCTGACATTTTTTGGTGTATGCATTAACGCTCCAGGCAATGGTCACCTGTATGAGGCATAATACACATCACTTCTACTTCCTTTCCTTTTATTTTCTTCTGCTTGCTGTCTAGAAAAGGAATTCTTTTGATAATGAATTTAGATTCCTCTGATAATGGATTTCATGATTCCTTTGATGATAGATTTGGTTCCTGGAAATGAATTCCTTTGATAATGAATTATGATTTCTTTTTTAATAGATTTGGTTGCTGGCCAAGATGTTCTCACTTTATATTTTATTTGCTGCTACATTCATCCTTTTAAAAAATGACTTTTTTTCTTCTTCATGTTGTTTTTATGTTTAACTTTTCATGATCCTCCTTTACCTTATTTTTAAAAGGAACATCTGAAAAAACATTTTGCAAGCTTCCAGTCTAAGAATACCTTCCATGTAGTTCAATAAAAAGGATTCTTTTGTTTTTGGTTTTAACAAATTTTCTCATATCTCAGAGTATTTAGTTCAGTGTGTTCCAGGCTTTTGTAATAATAAACTCACTTTACTTCTTACAGAATCCAGGGCATGTTGACAAGGAGAAAATGCAAATTAATGCCTCATTCCCATTTGAGCAAGAGATTCAAAGGAACATGCTGTTTTATTCTATCCAGTATATTTTATGTTATATTGTTTAGAAGTTTGTCCTGGTGGGCATCCTGTAGAGAATGTGTGGGGTAGAGTCAGAAAGGAAAAGTGAGGAAAAGGAGAAGGAGAAAATTGAGTTTCTGAATAAACTCTTAGTTAAATCTATATAAGATTAATTTGTGCTTCTGAGGGAAGCTATAAAGCACATGCTTTTTACAAAATGTCAAAAGCACAGACATTTTTAGCTTACTGTGAGAATGATCCACTGCCCTCTTGCATTCTTCCCTTCCCTTCCATGCATACTACTATGTGTTGGAAGCAGGGGCAGAGCCACCATTGTGTGAACGCGTTCAAAGAACCTGGGCCACCATGCTCAGGGACTGTAGCTCGTGCCCTGGCCACGCCCCCCGTATCTGACATCACCTCCCTTCCTTTTAAGGTAGGGTGAGTCGCTCCTGGCCTGGCCAGAATATGCTTGAAAATGGGGGGCGCAGCTCCATTTGCGAGTGTGCCATGCCCCCTGCATCTGATGTCAGATGCAAGGGGCATGGCTGGGGTATGGTGGCGAGCTGAACCGGGGCCACCGCCCACTTCCCTATGCTCCTGGTTGGAAGTCTCCTATCATAGACCCCCCCCCTCCACATTCCACACATCTCCTTGTGTAGTACAATAGTTATACCTTTGCATGACCTTACACACGACAATGACTGGACCATGCTCTTAATATTAAATTAACATCTTTCAGCACAATGAGAATGAAAAAGCCCTTGGACACCACAGCTTTGAGATTCTGAACTGATGAATCTCACATTTTTTTCATTCAGAGAATGCCTTCTTCTTCATCAATCCTGCCACCTATTAAGATCATTTGAGGAAGTCCAGTTGCGGTTGCCACCAGCTCGATTGGTGGCAACTCAAAACTGGCCTTTTCTAGAGTTGCCCCAGGACTCTGGAATTTACTTCCTAATGAAATTAGAGTTTCTTCTTCACTTAATGTTTTTAAGAAGGACCTGATAACATGCCTGTTTTGCCAGGCTTTTAGTTTATAGTTTTAAAGCTTCACGTTTTAGAATTTTTATTTGTATTTTAAATTGTTTTAATTGTGTTTTAATGGTTGTTTTTAGATTGTGAACTGCCCAAGGACTTCTGTATGGGGTGGTATAGAAATGTACTAAATAAATAAATAAAATTATACAAAATGTTACTTGTATTTAACCAAAAACATAAATAGCTGCCATGAGTTGAAAATATCTTTATTAGTCCTCAAACCCTAATTCATATGCATTCCAGCTGTAAGGGAGATCAGTTAGAAAGCTTGTCAGCTTTATAATTAAACTAGACACTAATGGGTTTACAATCAATACTATACTGGAGTGGCTGGTCAGAAAAGGCAGGGTGCAAATCAATTAAATAAATAAATTACATATTTATTTATTTAGTCCAGCTATCAACTGAGATATTCCCTAAAAGTTCTATGCAGAGTCCCTTAACTCTTTACAGTGGTGAGGATCTGGGGCAGAGCTTTCTGAGTCATGGCCCTGGTGTTCTGGAACACACCCATCCCACTCCTTCCCTGAAGACTCTCAGAAACAAATGTAAAATGTTTTTTATCCACCGAGCTTATAATTTCTGTATTTTCTCACCAAGAACTACCCATGGCAAGTGCCCACACCTGTTCAGAGACCGCAGTTTTGAGTGGCTCTTGTTAAAAACAAATTAGAAACCCTGCACCCAGCTGCTCCCCACACCCTTTCTGCCTCCTTTTAACAATGTTTCTGTTCCTCCTCTTTCTGTACCATTTAGATGTTCGCTGTAAGGAGACTGGGAGGAGGATGCTCTGTGTTTGCGGAGCAAGTGAGGGGATAGGACATGTGCTGGGTTCAGGCAAACTCTCATTTAGTATCCAGCTAGGCGCTAGGAAGTTCGGTCACCTCTTAGTGTTTAATACTAAGTGGGGGTGGAGGGGAGTGGCAGTGGAACTTGCCTCACGGGGAAACCCAGCCCTGCACCCAGACCACAGATACCAAACCGGGGGGGGAGGCAGAGTGTGGCTAGACAGCCCATACCCTTTCAAGTTCCCACACCTTCCTTTTCTTTTGGTAAAAAACTGTATAACTCCTGGGTTCTTGGTGTGAAAATACAGTAGTTCTATTGCTCTGCCACTTTAGTATCATCTTCTCAGGATGTTTTGTTGCTACCTCCACTGTGATCATGATTAAATATATACTACAAAAATCCCACCATCCTATCCCTCACCCCTTAACTGGCTGAACTACTTGCACCAGAACCAGTGCCCCATCACAGTTCAACCAGGTCTTGGTAATACAAGCCAAGTTGGTTTCCTTATTCAGAATTAAACCATGGATAATTAGTCAATATTGTAGGACCAGGGAACCACCAATACAATACAATATTGTCTGGAACTGGGAAAGAGTAGATAAAATATCCATTTGTTGTCTACTGCCCCTCATCACATATGCCATCTTGTTCCCTATCCTCCTCTTGTCATTATAACTTAAGTTTAGGTGCCACAAGACCCCAACACATCAGCTCCACCAGACACATTTCCAACCATTCAAATCCAACCTCTTCTACTGGTGCGAAAGGTCAAGTCAGGGGCTCTAACTTTTCTAGTCCATTCCATTATCTTCTCAATGGTACTAAGGACTGAATTCAAACCTGCAATAGTCAGCAAAGCAAAGTCTCCCACCCTCACCCTGCTCTAAAAGGAATAATTGTTTTGGGGTTACCCCATCAAACAGTGATCTGCGTCTGGCAGCTGCCTTGTGGATGAATGGGCACCCAGTCAGAAGTGTGCTACCTTGTACCAGTTAGGGTAGTACAAAATCAAACAAATCCAAGCTGGATAATGAGGGACTTGCATCCCAAGGGGTTGCACATTGCTGCTACTGCTGCTGAACATGAAGATGAGGAGAGCGTGAGTGGGGCCTTCAATGGAGTGAATCTTGGAGAAGCATTTTCTAAGGAGTGACTCTGGCTGACCATTGTCCTCAAACAGCAAGCTGGTGATGCAACAGCATTTCGGGTTTAGCTACTGGAATGAAAGATAGTATCTCCCATTCCCTGGGATTAAAGTAGATGGAGAATGATGATAAAACATAGTCTTCAGCCCAGTACTTCCTCTGCCTTCCTAATCCACTGCCTCAGGTATGGATGTCAAGCTCTGTAGGCCATACTCGGGAAGTGTTCCATCTAAGAAGCATCAGTTCACACCAGTTGAAGGATGACAGGTACAAAACAGGTCTACCTGCCAATGACATCCAGACCAGGAGGGAAGACAGTATTCTACACAGATGACAATGTGAGAGAGGAATAATGCTAAAACAACCTCTGCTCATAGCTCTGCCTTCTCAGTCTGTTTGAATCCATATGATATGAGCCATTCTCTTTGCTTGAAATAATTATTACTCCTCTTTTAATGGATGAGTTAAGCTTCTGGTCTATTTTAAGATACAGAAGTAAAAACACCACTACATAACTAGAAATTACTAACCTGCTCCTTTATTGCTATGAATTAAATACCAATGAGCTGTAGATCACTTGCATAAGCAACACATGTCCTTTGAATGTATCACCTTCTATCAAGTGTTTATAACAACAAAGGTAATTGAGTTAATTGAAACTAATAAGATGATATCCATGAAAATGCCAATTAGAATAGCTTGGTTGCTTGTTAATATTCTTGTAGTCAAGTTCATATCATAGGGTTTCAGTGTAATCTAGGATAGTCTCCTTTTGAATCCAGCTACAGTGGTTGTGAGATAGAGATAGAGATGTGTGTGTGTGTGTGTGTGTGTGTGATGGTAGCAAGCTAAGCAGGGTCCACCCTGGTTGAATTTGAATGGGAGACCACATGTGTGAGCACTGTAAGATATTCCCCTTAGGGGATGGGGAAGCTCTGGGAAGAGCAGCTGCATGCTTACATGCAGAGGATTTCAAGTTCCCTCACTGGCATCTCCAAGATAGAGCTAAAAGAGACTCCTGCCTGAAACCTTGGAAAAGCTGCTGCCAGTCTGGGTAGACAATTCCGAGCTAGATGGACCAATGGTCTGACTTGGTATAAGACAGCTTCCTATGTTCCTAACCGTGGGTCCATTGGACCCGTGGATCCATGTTACATCTGAACAGGGCCATAGTATTATCCTTATAATGCTGTGATAACCATCAAACAAGCACAAAAAATGTTGCCTCTTATGTAAATGGCCTAAGCAGTTAGAATTATCTTTAGTCCAAATGTCTAGGAAATCTTTTCATGTTGGTCTGCATAAACAGTGTTTTAGATCATCCAGCTGCAGTGTCAAACTGCATTGAACTTGCAATTCACATATGGCATCCTTGAGCATACAGCTGAATTCCCTTCAGAGGAAAACACAGCACACACATTACATTACCGTGTTGCATTTCCTCCTACTTCAGGCCATTAAGCACTCACTGAAGCATACAGAACAATGTACTCGGGGAAGTCAGAGGTAAAAGCCTGCCCCCACATTTTAGTATCAGATTGCAGCACAGGCCATTTTAACCCACATTTGGCTGATAGCATGCTATGTAATTAACTAACAAATATTTGTCATCCTCATCAGCAACTGACACCTGTTTATCTGAGGCCTATGTAAATTAGCAAATCACTTCAGCATGGTTCTCAGTAGGCAGGTATGCATGTGGTAAGTAACTAACAGCAGCACTACAAACACTTAATAGGCAACAGGGTCAGTTTTCCATGCTCCTTCAAAGTAAAGACAAGAGCAGACTGAGATAGAAGGGAAGCACCTGTATCTGTATTCCTCAGATGTATTTTTTAATCATTATTACTAAGGAAACTGTAGAAAATATATATATTAATTTAATAAATACTGTATAGGCAGTGATTTCTAAGAAACAAAAGTATTTTCTGTAATCATTTTACACTGGTTATTTAAAATGTGATGTTCTGAGTAACAGAATGTCCGATAGTGCATGTTGGAAACAGCACACACCTCTGAGGAGAAATAAGAGCCCTCTATTGCTAAGAAATGTCATGATCAAATCAATATTCTGTCTGACTGTGTCTTTCATCAGCATATCTGAAGTCAGCAAAAAACCTCAATCCTGGTTCGATCCCAAGGCATAACTTGGTAATGTCATCTGCTGAAGTAGGTGAAGTATATAAAGAAATGAAAGGACATTCCTTCATTATTGGGACAGCAAGGGATAAGCTAGCCTACAGTTAGAGACATAATAAAGTAATGAGTAGTACAGAACTAGCTGTAGCATTCCAGTGATGTTTTAATTGGTCTAACACAGTCATGCTGAAAATCCCCCTTTTTAAACTAATGTTAGGCTGTTTCTCAGACTTCTGGCCATCATCAGATGTCCCAGCACGGGCAAGATAATTGCTCCTCGGGGCGGAGCCACCATTGAGCGAATGAGTTCCAAGAAGATGGGCAGCGGCCACGCCTCACACCCAGCCACATTCCCTGTGTCTAACATCAGATGCAGGGTATGTAGCTTTGCTTGCAAATGGGGCCACGCAGCCCCGTTCACAAGCAAAATCCCTGGCCAGCATCGCGTTTGTGGCACAGCCGGACTGGCTCACCCTGCCTAAAAGGCAGGGTGAGTCGCTCCCAGCTGTGCTGCGAGTGTAGCACTGGCCCGGGATTTTGCTCACAAATGGAGCCACGCAGCCCCGTTTGCAAGCTAAACCAGCACCGCATTTACAGCATGGCCAGGATTGACCAGGATTGCAAATACAGCGCTGGCCAGCGGGCTTTGCTTACAAACAGGGCCGTGCCCCACCCTTTGCAAGCAAGCCCCACCCCCTGTGTCTGACAGCAGGTGCAGGGGGTGGGGCTAGGGGGCTGCGGCGGTGGCTGGACCTGGGCCTCTGCTGGCCTCCCTCTGCCCCTGCTGCTCCTGTCAGTCTTTAAAGATTGTTTCTACTAATAGTGCTGGGGAAGGGTTCTTTAGACCTTGATTCTGCAGATGTGCAGTTCTATGATTAAGTTGTAAGCCTCTAGCTGAGGAAGATCTTCCTCCTAATAAACTTCAAGGGCTTTCATTAACCACTGAGTTCTCTCTGCTCTGAAAAGAAGATTTTAGTTCATTGAGGCCATTCACACAATCACAAACTGTGTTCTACTCAGGTTTGGGAGCTGTGTGTGCTCCCAATTTTCAGTTGTGTGGAAGCAAAGTAGGATGAAAACCTGGGTAGAAATGATTGTGCGGAAGCAAGGTAGGAGGAAAACCTGGGTAAAAGTGATTGTGTGGAAGCAAGGTAAGAGGAAAAGCTACCCAGGTTTTCCTCCTACCATGCTTCCACACAACCGAAAATTGGGAGCACACACAGCTCCCAAACCAGGGTAGAACACAGTTTGTGAATGACCTCAGTATATAACAACTTTGTACAAGTTATGTAACAATCTGTGTACAGGATATGTATAAACAAATCTCTATGCACGTAAGTTATTCACACTAGGGATGCGCATGGAACCATGGGAGGGCGGTTCGAAGGCAGTGGGGGTCTCCCTTTAAGAGTGGGGGAGGGTGCACTTATCCCTCCCACTACTTTTGTCCCACCGGCTTCAATATTTTTAGAAGCTCATCCGCCCTGTTGCCCTCCTCTTCCAGATATGACCGGAAGTTGCTGATGCGCCTGCACGCACATGCACAGGCACGTCAGCAACTTCCGGTCATATCCAGAAGAGGAGGGCAACGGGACAACAAGGAGGTACGCTGCCACCCCGATGGGCTACTAAAAATACCAACGCCGATGAGGGGAAAGCACCAGGAGGGTTAAGTGCACCCTCCCCCGCTCTTAAAGGGAGACCCCCGCCGCCTTCGAACTGGCAGAACCGCCAGTTCTTCAAACCAGCTTGAAGGCCCATAAAGGGCCTCCGAACCGATTCCATGCACATCCCATTCACACATTGTCTTAAGTGAATGTACAGTATCAAGCTTCCTAAATGCATTTGAGTGAATGCAAATGAATGCATATACAGTTGTTTACACAAAAAATATGTACAACATAATATCTGACTAGGGCTAATGCTTCACCACTATGTACAGCATAACAGAGCCAGCTTGCCCACTGTTTCACTTACTGTTGTTCCTGTGTCCCTTACTTGTCACTATTTCAGATTTTGGGATGTGGACATTATGCGGCTGTGTTTATGCTAAGCTGAAAACCAGTTTAAAATAGCCACATAAAAATTTGCTCAATAAATTGAAAGCCCAGTGACAAAAGATGGTGAAAGCATTGCATGGCTTGACAAAATAAAACTGAAGTGTTTGTGCTGGTATCATACTTCATTTGGAAATCACTTCTGAAATATTAAGTGATGACAGAATTATCACTAATATAGAATGAAATGTTCACTTTTGATCAGAGGAAGATAGAGAAGATGGAGCCTTGCACAATTTAAATACTTTATAAAATGGAGCCTTGTGTGATTTTTAAAAGTTAAACAAAATTCAAGACCTAAATCTGATTATTCAAAACAATGCTTAAGTGGTAAAGCAAACCTTTTTAAAAATGCAATAAGCTTTCTGCAAGCTTTTTAGAATTCCTTTGGTGTTTTGGCATTGATATGTGATGAATCTGGTCATCTGTGAAAACAGACGGTATTCAGAGTTCTTTTTATAACAAAAATGCTCTTTTCCAGTCATATTATGCCAACTGCTCTGATGTGCCAGAGTATAATAGTTGGTAGATCATCAAATTTCCAGTTGAGTTGTACCAAGTATGATACTGCACTATATCCAGGTGCACAAGCCTACTCATTTTCAGAACGGAACTTGCTCGTTATTTGTATTACGCTTCAGTTGCCTGTAAAGTATATTGATCAATGTACAGTATATGTTGTTAAGTAACAGATTAAGAACTTGAAAACTTATTAGCACAGCAAAAGCCCCTCTCCGGCTCTGGATTCCAGTATAATACTATGAATAAAGAGTCTGTCAGGCTGACAGGCCTCCTCAGAGGCTGGGGGGTTGCTGGAGCAAAAAGGCGCCCTTCTTCTAGCAAAGCAGTTTGCTTCTTGCAACCAAAACAGAAGTAGAGAGTTAGCAAAGGCCTCAGCCTCTGTGAATGCTTCCACTGCTGTCTCCATGGGTTGACCTATGGAGAAGGACTCTGACTTTTGCTTGCACTGTGGGGGCCATGGTAGAAGGCAATATTAGACAACTGGCCATGTTCACAGAGATTCATTGCCTCCATCTTTAATCAAACATAGCCTTTCTGTCAGGGCCAGCTCTGAATTTGAGGGGGTCTCTGCAAAGTGCCCTCTATAGGCCTCATCCTTACTATTGGGCACCCCACAAAGAAGATTCTGAGGGTTTTCCTTGGCATTGTTGCTCCTCCTCCAGGAAAATGTCTTTTCTTGCCATTGTTGCTGTCTCCTCCTCCTCACTATCTCGGTGCTCTGCAAGGACTGCGGGGGCTTTTCTTGGCAGTGTTGCTGGCTCCTCCAGGTGTTCACCAATCTACAAAAGGAAGATTTCCCTCAGAGCCTGATGCTGCCAGGAGACTCTGGGGATAAGCTGCTATTTGCATATAGGATCTGGCATTTACATATCCCGGCTAAATGGGCAAGAAGTCACTTTTTAAAGAAGCGGCTCTCTCATATTTAACAGGAGGAGAGTAACTGTCCCCATTCAAAATGCATCCCCAGCATAGAATCTATGAACTTTCCAGGGGCTGCTGCTGGTGGTGTCTACCAGTACATTTAATTCTTTTTATCTTGTGAACCCTTTGGAGACAGGATACCATCTGATTCTGAGTCTTTTTTCTATATAAACCAAGAACTTTTTTTGGGGTGGTAAGTAGCATAACAATAACCAGGACCCATCCTCCTGAAACAATAACCAGGTCCCATCCCAGGACCTCCTGAAAGGAGGTCAGAACAACTTTCTCAGTTGAATTATGACATCATTGTGGAGTCTATGGATGCAATTAGTCAGGGATCAGCTGTGGTCCTTTCTGAGGGCCTGGAGCTTGTTCCCTAGCATGCCAACTTCTGACATCAGCCATGGTTTCAATGTACAAAAACACCCATTCCAGGGCAGGATGATGTATCTATATGACAGACGCTAAAAACTGTGTGTATGTGTGTGTGTGATATGTATGACTCCTGAACCTAATCAGACAATTATTTTGCCAAGGATTAAGGGCATGTCTGCCTCTCATAGTTCATACAGCATGAATTGATTCAGTGGTAGTCCATATAGAATACAGTGGAATCTCAGGCCCAGCTCAGTGGGCAGGGTCCACTTAGTGGAAAGATGTGTAGGATTCTTTTCCTAATACTATTTCCCACACCTAAAGCACAGCAAGGAGCACAGGGAGTTCACAACATGCATGGTGCTGCAATGGTTCAATATCCTGATCTGAAAAATGCTTATGTGTGTACTGGCCTGTAATGCCATTCCTTTCTGTAAAGCTCATCCAGTGCTGGCATCATGTTCTGTGATGTGATGAGATGAACATGTAATTAATTGTATACCTCTTCCTAGAGCATTTACGTTATCGCATTATGGAGTAAAGTCCTGTATAAGGCATACATGTATGTTAGGTTCTAATCGGGGTGGATTTGATTTAAATCACGATTTAAATCACTAGCAGGGTGGATAAAAATAAAAAAAAATCCGATTTAAATCAAAAAATCAGATTTTTTTAATTTAAATCAGATTTTTTTGATTTAAATTGGATTTTTTTTTATTTTTATCCACCCTGCTAGTGATTTAAATCAGTTTGATTTAAATCAGTTTGATTTAAATCAAATCCACCCTGGTTCTAATGGCTATAATAGAATCTGTGTTTGTTAATTTTAAGTTATTTTAGATCAGGCGCTACACTACACAATACATAATCGTAGGAATCCATTTCCAGCAGTTACCTGTTTAATATGAATATCTGAATTTTTGAAGGATTAGTTTCAACTATAAATTTTCCCTTTGTGAAATGTGTTATTATAGAATATGTGACTACTCGGCTACCTCTTTGGCAGGATGATGGCTAATAGTTCGAGGCCAGATGTTTCTAGAGTTTTAATGGCCCTGATGTACCCTTATAGGACAAACCATCAGAGCCTCATAAACTGACACGTACCTACCTGATGGGAGTGGCTGATGTTAGTGTCTCATCCTCCCTACCCCACCCCACCCCAAATGTGTTTATGGAGAAACAAAAGCTGCAGCTTGGTAAACACAGTCAGTTTTTCTGGGTGAGACAGAAAGAAACTGGAATGAAGAGAGTGGACAAGAAGCTGAAGCACTTTAAGGTGTAGTGTTTTCTCTCTAGGGATCTGATATAATCTGTTGCGGGTTTGTAGGAGTGTTGTGCTTTTTCAATTCTGTCTAATGCTCATATCTGTAAATTAGCCAATGATTACAAAGGCATCATAAGTTTCCAGTGATTCTAAAGGAAGCCAGAATCCAAGAAGTGCTGCACCCCTGGACTTGCTCGCTGCTTGGGGAAGTGGGGAGAGTATCAATATTTTACAGAACTATGCCCTGAGTGTTATTCTCTCTGGAAGGCAAAGTTGGCTGGCCACAGACTTGCACTACATATCATTTCTATATTCCCCTTAGCATCTGATGTCTACACAAGCAACATTTTTGTATGCAACGTGTGAGGGACTTGCATTTTCCCCAAATGAGACTCACAGATCCGATCCACTGGAGTTCACCCCATGCCAGCTAATATCAGCTGCCCATTTCCATAATATCAGCTGCCCATTTCCAATAGAGGGATCTGCTCAAGTAAGCTCTTTTGTTTCCAATGCAGGCAATGCAGGTTATCCGGGTGTGCCATTGGAATACAAATGGTAAACATATGGCTCAGAAAAGGTCCCAGAGTGTAACACTCCCTTTGTTTCAGTCTAAAGGTTTTAAGTTTACCTGTCATCTTGTACTAAAGAGTAATGGTGCCTCAGAAGAGTTGGCATGCCTTCTCTGCCCTTGAAGTAACAGTGACATATTTTCATATATTCTTAAGGCTTACAACCCATCCCACCTAATCCTAGGAACCTTATAGGTGTGTTGTGGGGTGGTTGTAATCCCCCTCCCCCACTCTTTTTGCCTTTCTCCTCTTTCCTACTCATTGTGAGATAAGCAGTCCTCATTTGGTAGTTCCCAGAAGTTTCAGGGTGTATTTATTTTTTAGCATTCTACTACTGGAACAATAGAGAACAAGCATTAAAAAAAGAACTGTTCTCAATTCTTCTATTGGACACATCACCACACCACACTACACTGTACAGAGTACAGTGAACTACAGGGTTTATAATTCAGTTTAAATCTGAATGTCACAGGCAGGTATTGGAATGAATGGTGGAGACAAATCTACCTTTTTATCAGTCTGACTGGGAATATAATTGGGTAGCTGATGGCTATTAAAGAGTAACTACTCCAGACACTCTCCCCACTATAAAAAAAACATTTTCCTATCAAAAATCCATGGCAGGGCACTGTCCCCAGAATCTATGTTCAGGGCTGAGAAAATAGGTGGCTTTTAAATTTAAAAAGAAAGAAAGGATGCTTGGGATTTTATTCATCCTTCCTTCTTTGGAATGCCCTCTCAGAGGTGCCAAGCACCCTCCTTTTTAAAGAGATATTTAAAACTTGGTTCAATTTGGGTTTCCAGTTTTGTTTTAGTCCAGTTTGCCATGTTATTTTGCTGTTGTTTTCTTTTTATGTTTGTTTTATTATTCCTAGAAGCCATGCTTTTGGTTTTCATTTCTGTGCTATAACAGCAACATGATATAACTTGATATAACAGCAACTTGATATATAACAGCAACTTGAAAGCACTGGATGTTTTTACAAGGTGTCGTTTCTAGACATGGATGTTAGCTGACATTTAAGCCTGTATCACAAGGATTCATGCTTCAAGTCTAGATTTTGCAGCAGGAAAAACACATTTGGTGTGTCTTCTTGTGAAAGTCATCTGTGGCTCAAATATAGTTTTTTATACCACAGTGGTGCCACAAAAGCTTTGCACCTGTGATTTTACAATGCTGTTCCTGAACACAACCGTAACCTTTAACGGTGATTTTGGTGTGTCCTCAGGTGACCATAATTTAAATGTGTGCCTTGGATCTAAGCTTTTGTGCCAGGGCAACGCCAGGAAACACTGGGTGTCTGCACGTGAAACGGTGAAAGAAAACATCTTTCACGTGCTGTCTGCAGGCCCGACTATCAGCAGCTCCTTTTTGGTGCCCGTTTTGGAGCGCCTTCATGTAAAAAAAATCAGGAGAAAACATACAAAATTGTCTTCTACATTTTCTTTCGCCGAAGGCAACGGCTGCTCCATTGCTCTTTCTTCCAGTAAACAAGACCGGACTTCCTTGAGTGCAGAGTGGCTGCGGCCACCTCCTCTGATGACAACCCAGAAATTCAGGCTTTACTGGTCGGGCTGATACCGTATTTAAGCGGCCAAGGCCGCAACACGTGCGACTCTTTGACTCGCTTGTGCCAGCTCCAGCCTGCCGCGGATCAGCTGCAGTTGCAGCTCAACATCCATCCTCCTTCGGGCCGGCAGAGAAGGAAGGAAGGAAGGAACAGGAAAAGGAGGAAGGGCGGAGGGGAAAGCGAAGGCGCGGACGGGCCCCTCTGCGAAAAGCAGTTGCAGCTCAACAGCCATCCATCCATCCATCCTCCTTCGGGCCGGCAGAGAAGGAAGGAAGGAAGGAACAGGAAAAGGAGGGAGGGCGGAGGGGAAAGCGAAGGCACGGACGGGCCCCCCTGCGAAAAGCTTGACGCTGTTGCTGCTGCTGCTCCCTGTACCGGCTGCTTCGTCTCTAGCCCCGTCCTCCCCTCTCCCCTCGCGCCGCTTGGTCTCGTCCGCTCCTCACTCCCTGCCATGTTGGATTGTGCGGCCGGAGCCGGGGAGAAGTTGGAAGTTTAGGGCTTGTCGGGAAAGAGAGGAGGGAGAAGGAGGAGGAGGAAGGGCAAGCAGGGAGGATTCGCTTCCCACCTCCCTTCCTCTCTTGCCGGGGCCTGCCGGGAGCGGCCTAGTCAGCCCGCCCGCCGCCCCCCCCTCCCCGGGCTCCCTCCGGTTGCCGCCCCGATGCTGCTGCAGTGAGGAAGGCTGCTGCGCCGCCGCCGCCACCCTCTGAGGGGACGCGGGGCCGACCCGGAGACGAGCCCGCGCAGGCGAGCGCCAGCCCGCAAGAGCCGCCGGAGGCACAAGAGGAGGTGGAGCAGGAGGTCCCGGGCGGGCCCCGCCGGCGGCCGCGATGAGCAACAACCAGCAGCAGCCCCCGCCGCCGCGGCGGGTCACCAACGTGGGCTCGCTGCTGCTCACCCCGCAAGAGAACGAAAGCCTCTTCGGCTTCCTCGGCAAGAAATGTGTGGTGAGTGAAGAGGCTTCGCAGGGCCGGCTGGGCCTGGCTGGCTGCTTGCTTGCTTAGTTGGGTGGGCGCGGAGGCATCTGCAAGCCCACTTGAGGAGGGGCGAGGAGGAGGAGGAGGAGGGGCCGGAGTGTGTGAGACATGGACTTGCCGCTGTGCTCTTTGCCCCTGTAGTACTTCTGGGGTTGTGGGGACGAACACAGAAAAGCAGGGAGTGCCTTGGAACCGGAGGACTGTGTTTGTGTGTGTGGGGTGTGTGTGCGTGTGTGTGTGAGAGAGAGAGCGCGCGCGCGCGAGAGAGAGAATTGGGGTGCGTGTGTGACGTGGGCTTCGATCCTCAGTGTATACTTATCAGGGAGCAATTTCCATTGAGCCTTGTGGGGCTTACTTTTGAGTCGATGTGCGCAGGCTTGGTCTATGACTTGCATTTATGTGAGGGCAACAGAGGCTGCAGGAGGTGGGAGGCTGTGGGACAGGTAGGGCAACAGTGTCTACTGTCCTCTCCTCCTTCTCCTGTGGGAAGCCTTGGCAGCGAAGGAGCCCAGTTTTGCTTGTCTGGCTCCCTCCCCCCCAAGTAGCAACTGTTTGCTCCCTTCGTTTTGAGCACCCCCTTCCCTCTCCTGTGGTTTCCCATTGTTGAAGGGGGGTGGGAAAACAGCCCTGGCAGGACAGTCTTTGCCAAAGCAGTGATAAAGTTAGAGAGTGCTTCTGCCGTTTTGCTCCAGGAGTGTGTCATGGTTGGGGCTTGGAGTTCATCAGCTTCTTCTCTTTTCAGTCCTAGCAATAGAGGAAGTGTTGCCGACAGGTGAGTGTGGTCCCAAGCAATACTGCTGAAAAGGTAGTCCATGGCTGTATTGTTTTTGATACCAGCTCACCTTGAATGCAGCTTGCACATTGATTGCTGTGAGCTTACTGAAAGAAATGGGCAGGGGGCATGCTCTAGTAGCCAGGAATTAGACTTCCATGGGTGTGTAGTCTTGTTTAGCACAAGTGTGCCTAGAGCTTCAGTGAGACTGTTCAGCTGTTTTATGTGAAATCTTCTGAAGAGCTGGTTTTCTTCTCCTTTCTCTGCTTTCCTCGGACAGGTATATTTTTGAAGGTCTGGTCCCAGTAATGCTGCTCTGTGGTTTGCAATAGCACTTGTCTACAATAGACAAGATTCATGAAATGCAAAGGTTCATCTGTTATTTTAGGCCTGAATAAATCTATCTGGATTGCACCTGTCTTGATTTTGTGAAGCTTCAGGAAATGAGTGGCATGACCGAGGTCAGGCAACATAGATGTGTACTGTGTTTTGGTTCCCAAAACAATAGGCTTACATGATAGATGCAAAATTCCCCATGTAGACATAGTTTACTGAAGGAAACTAAAAGGACTGTAAAAAGACTGAAAATACCTTTAATTTGATTTTGCAAGTCTTAATTTGTGTACCAAGACTTTATGCAAGTACGTGCAGGCTTAATTCTAGCATTTGTTTATGCAGCATTAGAGTGCCAACGTCTTTATTAGTATTGGCTGTATGAAATTTGGCACTGAAAAATATTCTGCTTTAAATTTGAAATTTGTTCTCCTTAAAGGAATAGCTAGATAATTTGAGTCTTGTCTAATCAACAAACCTTCTACCTTTGGCCCTTGTTCTATCTTCTAAAGTGTAAATACCTACTTATAATAGTGGTATTTTTTCTTATTCAGTTGAGTTATAATCTTATCAGGTATGAAATAGCATGTGTGAAGATTTATGATAACTAGCTATTGATTAAGTGAAAGGCAGAGATGGAAAAAAGCAGGAATAAAAAAGCTTATGTAGTCATTTGAGAAATGATTTCTAAATGGAAATTGTGTTATCCACCAATGGGTCACAGAATGAAGGCTAGCTATTTACTGTTACCACTTTCCAACAAAAAATTCTCAAGGTGGTTTACATAGAAAATGAATAATAAGGGGGGGAAATGGTTCCCTGTCCCCCCAAAGAAGCACAAAGTAGACCCCAGCAACAGCCAGTTTCTCCCCCCACCCCAACCCCACACACTTTTAATATGAGAAATCACCCTTTGAAAGGTGCCTCTTTGCCTACTTAACAGGGGCAATGGTAGCGTGTGAGTGAGACATAAAGCTCCAGTAAGCATTGTAGCAATATGCAAGCCTTCTGCAGATGCCAACTTTAGCTTCTGTTAGAGTTACTTGGATAGATGAGGCACACTGCAAATCATGGTCTGCTTCCAACCATATCCCAAAGACTGGTATGCCTGGCAGATTCTTTTCTGTTATTCTCTCAAATGCTAGCTGGAATATGCAAATGCCTAACTTCATTTCTCAGTGTTTTCACAGTAATACAAATAATTCAAAGCCAGGACTTGTTAGTTGCTTGTCCACAGCATTAAATCTTGTTATATAGATTGTTTCAGCTTAGGAGTGCTCCTTGGATTTCTCTTTGGTATTTCTCCTTTCTTCTTCTTCTTCTTCTTCTTCTTCATTCTCTCCAGTACATAAAATGATTTACAGTTATTATCACAGACCTTTATAAATTCTATTTAGATTTATTTGATTCGGACAATGAACAAAATTACCGGACTTAGTGATAGACATTATGGGGGGCAGGTGGAGGAGAGGTAAATGGACAACCTTTTATCCCCTTTCAAGTTAGAGCAGAAACAGGGCTGCCAGTAGCAAATAAAGATTTTATTAAATAACCCTACCTCTGAATATCATAGTCTACATGTTCTGTTTCTAGGCACCATGACCACCTCCTCCCTCAGTGGCTGGGATTTGTCAAGCCCTGCCTTATTATCTCAATAGCCCTTCAGTGTAGGTTAGGCTGAGAATGGCTTTCACAAAAGTAACCAGTATGTGTTCATGGCCGAATACAAATTTTAACCTATGGCCCGCAAACTGTCTACTGCACCACAGTTGCCATAGTGAATTTCACATACTGCCACTATGTAGTGGGCTTCCACATTAGAATTATAATCCCAAAATATACAAGGATTAAACTTTTCCATGGCAGAAGTAGTATTGTTAGGTAGAACTTTATTATTTCTTTCCAAACTTTCAATGTTATGGGGTGTTTAAAAATTGTCAAATGAAGGATAGGAGCAATAGCATTACAGTAAGCTTCCGTAGGGAAATGTAGAGTTGCCAGGGGAGGGTGTAAATTGCTCTTGGGTGCTTTGCTGTATTTACCGAAACTGGCCTAGTGGCAAAGTGCCAACTTCCCTTATCAGTTGCTGCAGTGCAGGCAACTGTGTGCCCCACCCTTTGTGTTGATAGTGCCATGTCTCCAAGGGCAGCCCTTGCTTTTTGCAGGGGCATTAACTTGTGAGTGGCAGAAGAAGCATTTCCCTTCTTTCCCCGCATACATACACAAATGCCTCTTCTAACATCATGCCAGCAGTGCTGTGTATATAGTGATATGTACATATCGTCCATAAAATGCTTTTATTTTCAGAAGTATTGTCTTACCCACATGCAAATTTTATTATTTATATACATTTAAAACTAAGATTTCTGCAGCCTGGTAACATTTCAGAAAACCTAAACACATTGTGTGATTAACTGCAGAATATAAAATATTCAAACTATTTATGTCTCTCACAAGCAGTAATTTTAGATCAAAGTGGTAATCTAGACACTTTTCTATTAAAAACAGGAAATATTCACTAATAATATGGAAGAACTAGAATGTGTTCCATACTAGAAAAATATTTCAAATTCTACATGCCAGTCCTTCAAAGGTCTGAAAACTCATTGTGAATTCCTAGACATCTGGGTGGCATGGTGCTAGGCCCCTTCCAGCTATTCATTGAGTGCATGAGGTTTCTAAAATTCTTAATGACTGTATTTTTATTTCTAAACTAGGTATTATTATTATTATTATTATTATTATTATTATTATTATTATTATTATTCGATTTCTATACCGCCCTTCCAAAAATGGCTCAGGGCGGTTTACAAAGAGAAATAAACAAATAAGATGGCTCCCTGTCCCCCAAAGGGCTCACATTCTAAAAAGAAACATAAGACACACACCAGCAACAGCCACTGGAAGTACTGTGATGGGGGTGGATAGGGCCAGTTACTCTCCCCCTGCTAAATAAAGAGAATCACCACGTTAAAAGGTGCCTCTTTGCCCAGTTAGCAGGGGTCTGCCCAGTTAGCAGGGGTATTGAAGTAAAATACTGGCAGAAAGATGGATTGGATCCCCTCTTCACTTTTTCTGGTGGCGTTACTATCCACTTCTATCTTTTAATTAACATATTGTTACTAGTATTTTTAAGCCCGTTATGATAACGGGCGCTAGCTTTCTGTCCCGTCTTTTCTGTCTCTCTCTCTCTCTTTCTGTCTCTTCCCCCCCCGTCCCCTCTCTCTTTTTGTTTTTTGTTTTGTTGTTGTTCTCTGTTTTTGTTCTTCCTTATTTTGCTTTTACTTTTTTTTGGGGGGGGGTGGATGAATAACGGCCAAAATGGCCCATGAGAAGGTGGCCGCCCCCGCCTATCGCCCTCCCGCGCACCCAGCTGCCGGAGCCCACCTTACCCGCTCCAGCCCGAAGGAGAAGAGAGGAACTCGGAAACAGAGCTATTCTCTGTGTTAAGCTGCTGCCTATACTGTCGCAATGGACGCAATAGGCGTCCTTTGCATCCATAGCGGCAGTTTGAGCAGTGACTTAGCACAGAGAGGAGCTCTGCTCATGAGCTCCTCTCTTTTCCCTCGGGCTGGAGCGGGTAAGATGGTCTTCAACAGCTGGGAGGGCGATAGGCGGGGGCGGCGACCTTCTCATGGGCCATTTTGGCCCTTAATCTTTTTGGGGGGGGAGCGGGGAAGGTGATTTTGGGCAGCTGGGAGGGCGGGTGAGCAGGCGGCGGCTGTGAGCGGGCGGGGGCCTCGTTGGCGGCTTCGCCGCCACCTCGCCCAGCTTCATTTTGGGCAGCTGGGAGGGCGGGTGAGCAGGCGGCGGCGACAGCTGTGAGCGGGCGGGGGCCTCGTTGGCGGCTTCGCCGCCACCTCGCCCAGCTTCCCTGTCCCCCGTCTCGGTCTTCCCCCGCCGCCATTGCCCTCGCCTTTTTCAGGGCAGCCGCTTCTGGTTGCCTCGGCCTCCTCTCGCCGTGCCGCAGCTCATGGCTGAGGCGGCGGCTCCGCCGCCGCCTCGACCACTTTCCCCCGCCGCCACACACCGGCTAATGGCCGCCCGTGGCTTTGGGACACTGGTGTCTGAGGTCCTGTGTCCCTTGGGCTCTTCTGGGCCTGCGCTTCGTGCAGGCCCAGAACAGCCCAGGGAGGCAGGGACGCAGATCCCCAACGTTCCAAAGCCACGGCCACTCACTTAGCCTTTTATTATATAGGATTATATTCAAATATACACAGTAGTATTTGTTGCAGTATTGCCTAGCTGCTGCTGTGTAGTAAAACACTCAATCTACTTATCTGCAATCTTGACCACTAGGCTGACAGTGCTTTGTAAACTGATATAAAGGTTATAACACAGCTGTCACTCTTTCTGTTGAAACTATATCAAATTTTAGATGGATAATATATAGATGTTTACTGCTTACTTCATTCTTAAGGTCAGTTTAGAGGTGTATTAAAACCACTCTTGTCTTTCCCAGTCTAGTCTTTGGCTTTCTTTGGATAGCTCCATTCCAGCTTTTATTTTGCCTTAAGTTAGAGTGTCACAGGTTTTTATGCTACTACCCACGTAGAAGGCTGTTCTAGGATTGAGCCTCTGCAAGCTTTGTCTTTGTCTTATGAAAGTAAATGCCAGTATCCTTGGTAGCCCACACTCTTTCATTCTGTTAAAAAGAATCTAGCATTCAATACCATTAAAAAGATCCAGTACATTGCTATAACATAATATACCGTTCTACTTTCATAATTGAAACTATTGAGGTTTGTTCTCTATTCAGTATGGTTACTTTGGCAGCTGAAGAATAAGGCAAAAGGTTTTAGAATCTTAAAGAAATGTCTATTGATTACTAGGGGTGTGCAATTCAGATTTTCGGGTGATTAGGCTCGGACCCGAGCCCAATCACCCCCGTTCTGTTTTGTGCCCGAATCTGGGTCACCCGAATCACCCTTGATTCGGTTCGGATTCGGATTTAATCCGAATCCGAATCCGAATCGATTCGGGGGGGGTAAAAAGGGGCCCAGGGGCAAAATTTTGGGGTGGGGTGGTAGTGCCCAATGGGTAGAGTCTACCACCCCAATTTCAGGGGGATTGGGCAAAGTCCTGATTTTTTGTGAATTTTTAAAGTTTTAGTGACTTTGGGGCAGTTCGGGGGCATAGCATGGGATTTGGGCAAAAGGAGTGGGGTGGGGTGGTAGTGTCTAATGGGTGCAGGCTACCACCCCAATTTCAGGGGGATTGGGCAAAGGGCTGATTTTTGGTAAATTTCTGAAAATTTCATGTCTTTGGGGCATATTGGGGCAGAAAGTGGGGGCTGGGGCAGAATAGTGGGGTGGGATGGTAGTGCCTAATGGGTGCAGGCTACCACCCCAATTTCAGGGGGTTTGGACAAAGGGGTGATTTTTTGAGAATTTTTGAAGTTTTGGTGACTTTGGGGCAGTTTGGGGGCAGAAAGTGGATCTGCCCCAAAATAGTGGGGTGGGGTGGTAGTGCCTCATGGGTGGAGGCTACCACACCAATTTCAGGGGGATTGGGCAGAGGGCTGATTTTTTGAGAATTTTTGAAGTTTGGGTGTCTTTGGGGCAGATTGGGGGCAGAAAGTGGATCTGCCCCAAAGGAGTGGGGTGGGCTGGTAGATAGTGCCTGATGGCTGGAGGCTACCACCCATCCCCAATTTAAGAGTGATTGGGCAGAGGGGTGAATTATGGTGAATTTATTTGTATGAGGTTTGTCTTCATAAGGTGAAGTGTGCTAAATTGATTACTTCCTCATATTATTCATAGTAAAGGAAAGTGTGAAAAAGTGAAAGTGGGGTCATGAGAGTTGTTTAATTGAAAAAAATCTCATTTGCTATGATAGAATGAGAATTCACACCTCAGAAGTTTTTTCTGAGGTGTGAATTCTCATTCTATCATAGGAAATGAGATTTTTTTCAATTAAACAACTCTCATGACCCCACTTTCACTTTTTCACACTTTCCTTTACTATGAATAATATGAGGAAGTAATCAATTTAGCACACTTCACCTTATGAAGACAAACCTCATACAAATAAATTCACCATAATTCACCCCTCTGCCCAATCACTCTTAAATTGGGGACGGGTGGTAGCCTCCAGCCATCAGGCACTATCTACCAGCCCACCCCACTCCTTTGGGGCAGATCCACTTTCTGCCCCCAATCTGCCCCAAAGACACCCAAACTTCAAAAATTCTCAAAAAATCAGCCCTCTGCCCAATCCCCCTGAAATTGGTGTGGTAGCCTCCACCCATGAGGCACTACCACCCCACCCCACTATTTTGGGGCAGATCCACTTTCTGCCCCCAAACTGCCCCAAAGTCACCAAAACTTCAAAAATTCTCAAAAAATCACCCCTTTGTCCAAACCCCCTGAAATTGGGGTGGTAGCCTGCACCCATTAGGTACTACCACCCCACCCCACTATTCTGCCCCAGCCCCCACTTTCTGCCCCAATATGCCCCAATCTGCCCCAAAGACATGAAATTTTCAGAAATTTACCAAAAATCAGCCCTTTGCCCAATCCTCCTGAAATTGGGGTGGTAGCCTGCACCCATTAGGCACTACCACCCCACCCCACTCCTTTTGCCCAAATCCCATGCTATGCCCCCGAACTGCCCCAAAGTCACTAAAACTTTAAAAAATCGCCAAAAATCAACCATGAACCGAATCACCCGAATTTTTTGTGCCTGAAATTCGGGTGATTCGGCTCGTGCCCGAAAAAATTCGGGGGGCATCGGGGGTGATTCGGTTCGGCCCCGAATCACCCGAAATTGTTCGTTTCGGGCACAGATCGTTCTGTGCCCGAAATTTTTTGCACATCCCTATTGATTACTTCCTTATGAAGGTGAATGTGAGATGTGTCTGCAGAATAAGCATGTGATGGGCTATTTTGCTCAAAGAAACATATAGTACAGTATACCATAATGCATTGTCACCTCTTTGTTTTGATAATTCTGTCTGTCTTGCTGTTGTGAGGTAGCCTTAGAGGGCACTGGATAGGGATGTGCATGAACCTGTTCAGAGGCCCTTTTACGGGTCTCCAAACAGGTACAAATGACCAGCAGTTCAGCTGGTTCGAAGGTGAGGGGCGGGGTTCCTTTAAGGGTGGGGGGTGTTCTAACCCACCGCATTTCCCCCACCAGCACTGCACTTTTAAAAGCTCCAGCGTGGCAGCTGCTTCCTCATTGCCTCGTCGGACCGGAAGTACCTGTCATGTGCACGCACATCGGGCACTTCCAGTCACTTCCAAGCTGACGAGGCAAGGGGGCGTCAGGGAAGTATTCTGTCGCCCTGCTGGAATCTTTTAAAGTGCTGCACCGGCGGGGGAAACTCAGCAGGAGGGGAAAGAGCATCGCCCCCGCCTTCAAGCCACCCCCTACTGGTTCCGTGCATATCCCTAGCACAGTGTTTCTACCAGTAGCCTTGATTCATGGCCAAAACACCATATTTTAACTTGTTTTGTGCTTGGATCCTTCTGTATTCTTCAAATACTTAACTCCTACATCTATGCTGTGCACTATACTCCGCTTTATTGCTGGCATTCTGAGATACACAAATTTCATGTCCTCTGAGAGGTCAGGATAGATCTTACTGTTAATTAGATCTGTTGCCTGGATCTGATGGCTCAGTGGAAGTTGGCATTTTCAAAAAAACAATTCTCAAATTTACAGCTAGCAAAATAGTTCACATATTTAGGCAAGCAGACCCCAAAGAGTTTTTTCAGCCCCACTTAATGTGTATTGGACACATTCTGAGCTTTTATGAAATAGGTACCCATTGAATTTAACTTGGGAAAAGTTGTTTCATGCAAGCTTGAATATAGGGAAGGGAAGCTCAAGTTCTTCTGTTGGATCACCACTCAATATTATGTCAGGCATTTTACAGTAACTGTTGGGATTCATGCCTTTTATTCATTGTCAGTACTTCTGACTTGTGCAAAATAGCAACAATTCTCATCTAGACTTTCAGATGACACCTATGTAGGATTAAAGCCAGGATTTAAAAAACAACAACAACTGAATGTGAAGTCCATGGAATCTTAGTGCTTGAATAGTGCTGCTCCAATGGTGTTGTGCTTTAGTAACATTATGTTCAAGTGTTATGTGTACATTCTCAAGTGTTTGCAGCCTAGCAGAGGGTGGCTCTTGTTACTTTTTCAATATTTTGTAGTGTGCAGGTTTTCATTGTCTTAAGCATAAATTTGGTTTGCTTCCTCATTTTGTATTCTGATTAAAATTAAGAGGCAGGGATGAGAAGATTTACTGCTGTTAAGACTGGATAGATTGCCTTATTTTCAGGAAGTCTGGGGTGGGTCCATGTAATTGCAAATGTTGTTAATTTTGCCTGTAATTTTTATCATATTTTCCCCTTGTGCTGGAGCTCATCATATATGGGTTGCAGACTGAGCGTGCTTGAGAGACAGGACTGAAGTTTGCAGTACTTCCTGCCTCCAGGAGGCGCCCGTACCCCAGTTCCAGTCCTGTCTTGCTCAAGCTTGCAGATCATGGAGAGAGCTCTCAGCTATCGCAATTATCTCGGATCTTCTATAGTTACTCCTTTTTTCCTTTTTCTTTTGCTGGTCTCGCCTCCTTTTTACCCCCCCCTCCCTTCTTTTAGGTTGTTTGAGGGTGGGTGGGAGCTGTCTTAGACCATTTTTGACCCCAATTCTAAAATCTCATTTGTTTTCCAATTCAGTTTTTTAGACAATTTATTTTCCTTTTAGGTACCTACTTCTTTCTCGATTGTGCTCCCTAATATGTAGCTTGCTCACATGGAGGAACTCTTGAAAAGGTCCTTTTCTGAAGGCCCTCCTGATGCCACCACAGTTTTGTTGTCAAAAGTGCCTGCTTGGGCCAAATCGGCCTCTCCTCCTCAGCTCAGCCCCCCTCCCCTTAGGGAAGTGGTGCCTTAAAAAGCCAACAAAAAGACAAGTATGTGGATAAAGGTGATCCAGTTGACATAGTCTACCTGGGCTTCCAAAAAGCTTTTGACAAAGTTCCTCATCAAAGACTCCTGAGGAAACTTAGCTGTCATGGAATAAAGGGACAAGTACATGTGTGGATTGCTAACTGGTTGAAAGACAGAAAACAGAGGGTAGGTATAAATGGAGAGTTTTCACAATGGAGGGAAGTAAGAAGTGGGGTCCCCCAGGGATCTGTACTGGGACCGGTGCTTTTTAATTTATTCATAAATGATCTAGAAGCAGGGGTAAGCAGCGATGTGGCCAGATTTGCAGATGATACCAAACTCTTCCGGGTAGTGAAATCTAAAACGGATTGTGAGAAGCTCCAAAAGGATCTCTCCAAACTGGGGGAGTGGGCGACAAAATGGCAAATGCGGTTCAGTGTTAGCAAGTGTAAAGTGATGCACATTGGGACGAAAAACCCCAACTTCAAGTATATGCTGATGGGATCTGAGCTGTCGGTGACGGACCAGGAAAGGGATCTTGGGGTTGTGGTTGACAGCTCGTTGAAAGTGTCTATTCAATGTGCGGCAGCTGTGAAAAAGGCAAATTCCATGCTAGGGATCATTAGGAAGGGGATTGAAAATAAAACAGCTAACATTATAATGCCCTTATACAAAACTATGGTGCGACCACACTTGGAGTACTGCGTACAGTTCTGGTCACCACATCTTAAAAAGGACATTGTTGAACTGGAGAAGGTACAGAAGAGGGCAACCAAGATGATCAGGGGCCTAGAGCACCTTTCTTACGAGGCAAGACTACAACACCTGGGGCTTTTTAGTTTAGAAAAAAGACGTCTGCGGGGAGACATGATAGAGGTCTATAAAATCATGCATGGCATGGAGAAAGTGGAGAGAGAGATATTCTTTTCCCTCTCACACAACACTAGAACCAGGGGTCACTCCATGAAATTGATTGCCAGGAGGTCTAGGACCAACAAACGGAAGTACTTTTTCACACAACGCATGATCCACTTGTGGAACTCTCTGCCACAGAATGTGGTGATGGCCAACAACCTGGATGGCTTTAAGAGGGGTTTGGATGACTTCATGGAGGAGAGGTCTATCAATGGCTACTAGTCAGAGGGCTGTGGGCCACCCCCAGCCTCAAGGGTGTGCCTCTGAGTACCAGTTGCAGGGGAGTAATGGCAGGAGAGAGGGCACGCCCTCAACTCCTGCCTGTGGCTTCCAGCGGCATCTGGTGGGCCACTGTGCGAAACAGGATGCTGGACTAGATGGGCCTTGAGCCTGATCCAGCAGGGCTGTTCTTATGTTCTTATGTTCTTAAAACACCTCGCAAGCGAACCACCTAAAAAGAAAAGAATCCCTGTCCTCCATGCACCTCAGCAAGTGCTTGTTGATTTAGGATGTTTGTAAGAAAACAAAACCATGTCTAAAGAGCATCTCAGGCCAAGGGTGCGAGAATACAAGGGTGGGGAAACCGGGACCGACAACCAGTGCCCAAAGGGCAATTCCCTGGCGTCCACTCCCTGTTCATCTCCAGTGTTGGGTGTTGAGGGGAACCAGCTGGTCCACGCTGTCATGCCATACCTTGCCAGACTCCAGTGGTTGAAGATGTTTCGGCGCCATTTCCACCTGCACTTATACAACCTTTCGCTACTCCTTGCTCGCTACCAAATTGGCCCAGTGAACAATCGACAGACACGATCCTGTGCTGCCCATCCCTGTGAGTAATGCCGTTCCCTATGCCCAAGCAGTGTTCTCTCTGATTTTTTTCATCCGTGTGTAGAATAAGTTTTGTTCTGGGTGAGAGTATCATGACAGTGTGTGCACACATGTATTCAGAATGGGGCCTTCCTGATTCAACCTGAGCAGCATCTAAAATTAACTGAGCAGACATAAACTTGTGAGCACAGGGATGTGCGCATGCCTTAGAGGGAACACTGCCCCCAAGGGCATTCCCCCTCCCCACAATGTACTTCAAGGATCAAACTTTTATTGGGTGAGGGAAACGCCACTCCCAGGGAATCTCTTCCATACCAGCTCAGCCTCCACAAGGCCCCCTGGTGCTGGTTCCAACTGCACCAGGGGTCCCAGCCAAACCCAGACCACCTAGGAAGCGCCTAGGAGGAATTGCCGGATTCCAGTCCCAGGAGGAATGCCATCCCTCCCTCAGCACGTGGCTGCTTTCTCTCATGCAAGGTAGGTGGCAGGCGTGGGTAGAGACATTCTCCCTCTTCTTCTTCAGAATCCTCCCCTCCAGCTCCTAAATGTCCCAAGCCTCCCTCCAACTCCACCTGCCTTACCGCCCTCTATCCTTCCAACCCGGCCCTATGCACGCCCCCCCCGCCATTGCGCCTGTTTCCAACTCAGACTCTCATTCTGGTTCACCTACTCCCTTAAATCCAGATGGCTCTGATCCTGAGGGACTTTCAAGCGAGGAGATTGCTCAAACACCTCCCATCTTCTCTCACCTGTTCACATCCTCTGAGTAAGAAGTTCTGTTAGCAAAAGGCAAGAGAGTGATTAATGATGTCACCCCTATCTAACTGGGCAAAGAGGCACCTTTTACCATGGTGATTCTCTTTATTTAGCAGGGGGAGAGTAACTGGCCCTATTCACCCCCAGCACAGTACTTCCAGTGACTGTTGCTGCTGTGTGTCTTATGTTTCTTTTTAGAATGTGAGCCCTTTGGGGACAGGGAGCCATCTTATTTGTTTGTTATTTCTCTTTGTAAACCGCCCTGAACCATTTTTGGAAGGGTGGTATAGAAGTTGTTGTTGTTGTTGTTGTTGTTGTTATAGCTAGATAAAAAGCTTTTTCCTTCATCTGCTACTGCCACTGTACCATTCTCCACCCTTTCCTGCAATGTCATAATGGCAGAATAGCAACAACCAGCCTTGAGGCTGTTTGGTACCTTTCCTAAGAAACACTACAACCTCCCCCAAGAGGTCTCTTCCCTCCTTGCAGTGTCCCGCATTGACCACCTGGTAGCGCAAATGGTTTGGGGGTCTATTCTGAATACTGAAGGGCAAGAGTAGCTAAAAATTGTGGAGAATAGAAAATGTGACTCTTTCCTTAAAGTGCATGAGGCTTCTACAGCCGTCGTAAGGGCTGCAACTATCAATTCTGTTTTTTCTAGGGAGTCAGTTCTCTGTGCTAAAGAACTCATCATACTGGTTCCGTCATATAATGTTAAATTGCTCCAGGGTATTAATAAATTGGCCAAGGAGGCTGTCCTAACTGCAGACTCCAGCCTAGACTGCATTCAACAGGCATCCAGGGTGTCGGCTGCCAGGGTAGCTGTTAGGCACTCACTTTGGTTAAAATCTTGGCAAGTGGATGCCAAGTCGAAATTAGCACTCACATCTTCCCCCTTTGCAGGTTCAAATCTCTTGCAGGTTCAAATCTCTTCTACCTGTTCTGGTGGAAAACAGAGATAAGAAGAAAGCCATGTCCTCCTCCCGCAGAGACACTCTCGGGCCTTTTGTTCCACCTCCTCTTACTCATCTTTTAGTTCCAAAAGACAATTCCAGGGCAATTTTCACTCCAACACAGGGAATTTTGTCTCAGCAGAGGCACTGGGAGGTTCCAAAGGAGACACAGGAATCGAGGCCATCCAAGGCTTCAGACCTTTCACCTCTAACAACCAACCACACAAAAAACATTGACTGTCTATGCGTTGGGATGGCGGCGGGGGGGGAAGACTTTTTCTTTTCTCCCTCACTTGGATGTCTACCACGCAGGACCAGTAGGTCATAGACCCTGTTTCCCACAGATACTCGCTAGAGTTCATTTCTACTTTCCCAGACTCCTTCATGATTTCACCACTGTCCCACAATCAAACCAAATGTCAACTGATGGCTCAGGCAATCCATCATCTTCTCCAGATTTGGGCGATCGAAGCCATTCCCTCCACAGAAAGATGCTTCGACATTTACTCTCTTTTAATCCTGGTGCCAAAAAAAAGGTGGATCCTGGAGGGCTGTCCTGGATCTCAAACGACTGAACAAGTGCATAAAGAAAAGGAAGTTCAGGATGGAGTCATTACATACTATCAAAGAGGCCATCCTCCCCAACAACTTCCTGGCATCAGTTGACCTTATAGAGGCATACCTCCACATTCCTATCATTCCCCAGCACAGGAAGTTACCAACAGAATCCAAAAGGAACATAAACTGGCTAGAGCTCAGGGCAACAAGACTTGCCCTACTGGAATTCACCCACCTCCTTCAGGACAATCTTCTCTTATTCAGCACAGACAAATTCACTACCAGAGCCCATATCAATCGACAGGGCGTCACAAGGTCCAGAACCTTAATGTCCAAAATTATCTTCCAGTGAGCGGAGACCTGCCTTCTCTAAATGTGGAACACCTCAGCGAGATAGAAAATGAATAGGCAGATTGGCTCAGCTGCCAACTGATGCACCCGGTGGAATGGAGAATCCATCCCAATGTCTTCAAACAACTTACCCTCCATCTCAGCACACCACTAGTAGATTTTTTGCCTCTGCCTACAATCATCAGCTCCCACAGTTCTTCACTTGTTTCCATTCCCAGATAGAGGAAGTGACCAACTTCCTCAAGGCCCTCTGGCTCCGCATCCTTCTGTATGCCTTCCCTCCGATGGCCATCATCACCAAGGTCATCAGAAAGATGGTTGTAGAGTTAGTCCAGTTTATTCTGATCGTGCCTCTCTGGTAGGGATGTGCACGGAACCGTTGGGGCCGGTTATAACTTTAAGGGTGGGGTAGGGTGCACTCCCCTCCCCCAGCTGCATTTTCCCCACTGGCCAAGGTTTCCCCGCTGGTGCTCTCTGTAAAACCGGTCAAGTAGGGTGGCAACATACCACCCTGTCTTCTCCTCAGACCTCAAGTTACAGGAAGTAACCCCGATGCGCACATGTCATGTGCATGCCCCCACATTTGCAATAGCGAGCATGACATGGGCGTGCATGCACCTGGGTTACTTCCAGTCACTTCCAGCCTGAGGAGAGGACAGGGTGACGGAGGCACGTTGTCACAGTGCTGGACCGGAGAGCGCCAGTGGGGAAAATATGGAGGGGAGTAAGTGCACCCTCCCCTGCCCTTAAGGTTATCCCCTCCACCTTCAAACTGGCCGAACTGCCGGGTGTTTGAACCTGTTTGAAGGCCCGTAAAAGGGCCTCCGAGCAGGTTTGTGCACATCCCTGCTCACTGGCCCAGGAGGCTGTGGTTTTCTGACTTAATCCATCTCTCCACCTGACCTCCACGGTGTCTCCATCGTTGAAAGGATCTCCTCTCTCAAGGACCCATTCTTCACCCGGTGCCAGGGTGACTCCAACTCTGAGCTTGGACATAGAACGTTCAGGATTAGCAGTTAAGGGCTATTTGAGTCAAGTACAGGATATCATATTAGCATCTTGCCATCCTTCCACCCAATGAATCTATCAAGTCACCTGAGCAGTTTTTTCCAGGTGGACCCACAGAAAGCAGCTGGACCCACTCTCGACCAGAGTTCCCGAGATTCTATCCTTTCTCCAAGCTGGTTTGGGTCTCCGGCTCCACCAAAATGCACTCAAAAGACAAGCCTCAGCCATGCTCAACATCTCAGGCCCAGGTATCTTGCCCCTTCTCCCGTTTACTAAGGGGCGCATCCAATTTGCCCCCCTATTCAATGTTTTCCCCTCCTCAAGCTTGAATAAAGTCCTCAATATTGTCACCCAGTCCCCATTCGAGCCCTTGTCCACCATCAGTCTAAAACCTCTCTCCTACAAAGTCCTGTTTTGAGTGGCTATTACTTCCACCCGCAGGGTCTCGGAGCTCAGTGCTCTATCTGTCCTCAAGGAGCTGTGTCTCTTCCAGCCAAATACTGTCATTCTTGGATTAGACCCCACCCTTCCTTTTCAAGATCAACTCGACATTCTACCGGTTGCAACACATAGTTCTCCCTGCCTTCTGGACCGCTCCAGTCCACCGAAGAAAAAAGATGTGGCACAAACCCGACATCTGCAGGGCCCTTTGTGCTTACATCAAGCGCACTGAACAATTCTGCAAATCAGACATGCTGTTCATCGCTTTCCACCCTCTTCTCGGGGCCTTAAAGTATCTAAGTTGACTTTGGCTAGATGGCTTACAGAATGCATCAGACTCGTGTATAAGATACTAAACCTTCCTGTTCCAGACGGAGTCACTGCGCATTTCACCCATAGTGCCTCGGCTGCTTTTTCTGCATCCCCTGCTGGACATTTGTAAAGTGGCATTGTGGTCCTCAATCACTGCATTCATCTGACACTACAAGATCCCTTCCTTCTCAGCATCTCAGGCAGCTTTTGGGCGATGAGTGTTACAACAAGTTGTATAGTACATCTTCCTCCCACAATCCTTCCGCTTGGGCACGTCCCATATATGATGAGCTCCAGCACAGGGGGAAAAGGAATATTGGTCTTACCATGAAGGGTTCTTTTTCCCCTGTGTCTGGAGCTCATCATGCCCACCTGGATGTACTCTTGTCATTTATTCTTCTGCATTCCTCCCTTCTGGTTGGATAGGATGTCTTTTGATACTGTGTGGGTGGAATCAGCTCCTAGGGTACTCAGTACTAGTTATATCCCTTCCTCTTTTTTTGGCATTTCTATTTGTGATGTCTTTTTTTTATTCAGCCTTTTCCTTTCACTGTCAACTCTCCAGATAGCTCTCTCCTCTCAAGGCCGCTCTTCTCTACAGGCCCAGAACTTGAGTATGGGCACCTCCCGGTGGCAGGAAGTTCTCTTCAAACTTCAGTCCTGTCTCTTGAGCATGCTCAGTCTGCAACCCATATATGATGAGCTCCAGACACAGGGGGGAAAAAACCCTTCACGGTAAGACCAATGTTCCTTTCTGTTTTGTCCTTCAGTAAACTATTCCCGGGGTGGTTAACACAGACTATTAAAAATCATCATAAAAACTATACAAAATATAACAGGTAAAAACTAGCAATATTAAAACTTTCTCCTCAAAAGTTAAAAGGCCTGGAAAAATTAAAAAATGGTTTCCTGTCACTGAAAAGACAGAGTAGCCTCCAAATGAACCTTCCTGGGGGAAGACTTCCACAAAACAGATTTCTACAAGCAAGAAATCCATTCCCCAATCATCACCCACTTCACCTCTGACAGGGGGGGCTTCCAAAGATGACACCAGTACATAGGCAGGTAGATGTGGCATTTCTTCAGGTACCCGGGTCCATAAAGTGGGGGAAAGGAAAGGTTGTGCCGTTGAGTCAGTGTTTACTCCTGGTGACCACAGAGCCATCTTGGTAGAATACAGGAGGGGTTTACCATTGCCATCTCCCGTGCAGAATGAGATGATGCCTTTCAGCACCTTCCTATATCGCTGTGGCCCGATATAGGAGTTTCCCATATTCTGGGAAACACACCCGCGGCGATTCAAACCGACAGCCTCTTGCTCTCTAGGCCAGTTACTTCTCCACTGCGCCATTAGGTGGCTGCACCCAGGTCCATACAGTACTTTAAAGATGGGCACCAATGCTTTGAATTGTATTTGGGGGAAATTGCCAGAGGAGCTCTTGCAGCACCCTTGAGACGTGTTCCTAGTCCTGGTTAGTAGGCTGGCAGTTGTATGTTCAGTTGCTGTTCTAGTCAGTCTTCAAAGGCAGCCCCACATAATGAATTTCAATACTTTGCTCTGGAGCTTGCCAAATAGTGGCCAGGCTATCTCTGTAATTAAGCCACAGACTGGGTAGGAAAAGTTGGGAAGACTTAAATTGAGTTTATCCATTGTGTGTTGGTCCATGATGGGGTTCTGTGTTAAATGGGGATCAGTGTGGTGTTCTACTGACAATGGTTGCAAAAAAAAAAAAAAATCTTATGAGAAACAGGTAGAAGTTGTGCTCCAGTCACTTCACATCTATAATCGGTTAGTGTCTCTGGTCCCAGGTAAAATTCAAAGTGCTGCTTGTTGCCTTTAAAGTTTGTATGACCACATACTTAAGGACTGCCTTCGCCTATGTATACCTGCCTGGATCCTAAGATGTTCATCTCAGTTCTATTCTACTGCTTCACTGTGTGCACAGATCTGACTTGCTGGGATGAGTCCCTTTCAGAAGTGAAATTCCCTATTAGAGGGGCTCTGGCAACAAGTCCCCCACACATAAAACTCATTTGTTCAGGCTGGCTTTTAATTGAAAAAAATTTAATTAGTTAGAAAATCTTATGCTAGTTTTATGTGTGTGTGCTGCTGGTGGTGGTTGTTGTTTTGTTAGTCTTTGTTATAATTGAATTTCTTGTTCTATACAATATTTTGAGGTCATTCACCCAATCAAAAACTGGGTTCACAAAAACTGTGTTCTGTGTTTGGGAGCTGTGTGTGCTCCCAATTTTCAGTTGTGTGGAACCAAGGTAAGAGCAAATTCTAGGTAGCTTTTCCTCCTGCCTTGCTTCCACACAATCACTTCTACCCAGTGGTCCCTCTAATTTTTTTTCATCTCTTTGCGGCAGTATCAAGGCAATGTTAGTGCACCTGCATTCAAAATGGGGCCTTCCTGATTCAACCAGAGCAGGATCTAAAATGAACTGTGCAGACATCCAAAAACTTGTGAGCGTGTGCACACCTTAGAGGGAACAGTGCTTATCTTGTAGATTCAATAAAACCAACCTCCGTAACTTGTTGGAAGGCCTGGCAATAAAAAGGTCTTCACCTGGAGTTATAAAAACATCAGACTTGGTATATATCTATGTAAACTGCTTTGGGAACTTTTGTTGAAAATCAGTCCATAAATATTCATAGTAGTCGTCACAGTAGTAGTAATTCAGGAGGGTGATCCATTTCTGGGATGCCACAAATGACAGCCCTCTCTGGTAGTCAGAGAGGTATCTCAATACAATATGAAGATACATACAGTTTGAGCAGGCTCATGTGGAAGAAGATAGTTCTTGTTGTGGCCAAGTAGCAGTGTTTAGCCTAAGTTTTGAATGTCTGCCTGAACCATACAGTTACATATTGTCAATGGACTGGGAAATTGACTATGTGCTGTAACAAAATAACTTGGTAATGGTAGACTTAAACATACTGGAAGGCAGCTCATAAGTCACAGTCAATGCAAAATAGCAAAAACCTAAATGAAAGACGTAACTGCTGTTTTTTAAAATCACTTTTGATAAAACTCTTTTTAAATGCCCAGGTGTATGTTTGTCAGTCTAATGCCTTGGCCAAAAGAATGGAATCCAAGTGCAGATATAATTTTACTGATTAGTTGACTACTATACCAGGCCTTGACACACTTTCTTTGGATCCAAGAGCCAGCCTACAAATTTGGGAGCCAGACACTGGACACTTGACAAAATTATCTTACACTGTGGAGCAGAAGGATAAATGACCTCTCATACCATTTACAAGTAACATACTCGGAACAGAAACTGGGCTGCTTGGAACAAATAAAGGTTTTATTAAATAATTCCACCTCTGAATATCTAAGCCTAGATGCTGCTGTTAAATTTCTAGGCACCATAACTGGGTTTTTGGGTTTTGTCAAGCCCTGTACTATGCTATCTATTTTCCCTTTTTCTATAAGGCTAGAGACTTTTTTTTCTTCAAATAAAAGCTGGATGAAGGGCCTAAAATAAAACTGAAGAGTTTTCTCCGCCCCACTTTCTGTGACTGATTCGAATTGTCTGCTGATTTGATTGTGGCCAGACAACTGCACTCAGTTTCATGGGATTATGTAAGTGGTATGGAGAGGAGAGCTGGTCTTGTGGTAGCAAGCATGACTTGTCCCCATAGCTAAGCAGGGTCTGCCCTGGTTGCATCTGAATGGGACTTGATGTGTGAGCACTGCAAGATATTCCCCTCAGGGGATGAAGCCGCTCTGGGAAGAGCAGAAGGTTTCAAGTTCCCTCTCTGGCTTCTCCAAGATAGGGCTAAGAGAGATTCCTGCCTGCAACCTTGGAGAAGCCACTGCCAATCTGTGAAGACAATACTGAGCTAGATAGACCAATGGTCTGACTCAGTATATGGCAGTTTCCTATGTTCCCTGTTTCTCTAACTGTTCCATTTAAAAGAAAACCAGAGTGAGACCTGCAGAAGTTGGGGTGCCTCCTTCCTGTGTAAAGGTAAAGTGTGCCATCAAGTCAATTTCGACTCCTGGTGCCCACAGAGCCCTGTGGTTGTCTTTGGTAGAATACAGGAGGGGTTTACCATTGCCTCATCCCATGCAGTATGAGATGGTGCCTTTCAGCATCTTCGTATATTGCTTCTGCCTGATATAGTAGCAATGGGGATTCGAACCGGCAACCTTCTGCTTGTTAATCAAGCATTTCCCTGCTGTACCACTTAAGGTGACGATCCTTCCTGTGTACATTCTCTTAATTTATAGCAGCCAACACCCTGCTCTACTTTCAGATTTAAAAATGGATAAGCAGATTTTATAATAATAATAATTATTATTATTATTATTACATTTATATCCCGCTCTTCCTCCAAGGAGCCCAAAGCGGTGTACTACATACTTGAGTTTCTCTTTCTCAACAACCCTGTGAAGTAGATTAGGCTGAGAGAGAAGTGACTGGCCCAGAGTCACCCAGCTAGTATCATGGCTGAATAGGGATTTGAACTCAGGTCTCCCCGGTCCTAGTCTAGCACTCTAACCACTACACCACGCTGGCTCTCTTTTAAAATGGATGTTTTGTCATCTTAGGTTCTATATTTATTTTTATTTCATGTATCTAAAGTCTTAAAACTGCTTTCCTTGACATTCAGGAATAAAACTTCCAAGAACTAATGTCTTGAGTATTGTTTTCATACATATACTTTTGTAGAATATTGCTAGTTCGTATTGTATTAACTTCTTACAATTGTTTAGATCTTGATTTCATTCTTTTATAATCTTTTATGTTAACCTGTTTGGGTGTTAGTACAAATCTGCCTCTTTATTACAGTTTTAATAAACTAACAGTTTAAGTACTTGACCATTCTTGGACAACATTTGACCAGCGTGTGATTGGTGAAATAATCAACAATGGTCTGTCATAGGTTTGTGGGGGGGTTTTAATTTTAAAAAAAAAATACTTACCTGTCAAGAATACCATACTCTAGAACCCAGCCAGATTAGTGGCTGTTTCAAGGCATAAGGAAGATCAGTAGTTTTCACAGATGCTACTAAACATTCTAAAATTATGAGAAACATCTTTGACTTCTTATAAATTGTTTAAAAAAATCTTGGAGAAGGCCAAGCAGAATTCAAAATAAGAGGAGTGCTACTAGCACATCTAAGTAGAGTTGTTAATATTCCATTATTGCCATTTGGAGTAAACAGGTCTTTATAACAAAAGATAAAAGTCCTGAGAGACTGCGTAACTGAACCCTAAAATGCAATCAAGGCAAGCTCCAAGACAGATAATTAAATTTGGCATGGCAGAGCTATTCTGTTTTGGTGTTCCACCTGAAGAGCAACTTTCCAACTCATGTCTCTCATCTCTCAATAAAGATTTTAATAATTTCTTCTTCACTAGGGCATCTGAGAAATAAAAGTAGTCTTTGTTTCTAAATGCATGTGCACCCTTTGGATGTGGGATCATGGTGGCAAGGCCTAATCTGAACTGCCCTGAAGTTATGTCCGTCCTTGTGCCTGTGCTTATGTTTAAGTCCCTTTCCCTAAAGCTGAATCACTGGACTGCTGAGTCACCATCTTTATCTGAAATCACTATCCTTGAGTGATTCTGTGTGTGGGCTTGCCAGTCAGATCTGCAGTTCAAGACTGCCTTGGACCTCCACCACCCTTGGTCCTTCACTGAATCACTGAGGTCAGAATTAGAGGTGTGCATGAATTGGATTTTGCAATTTGATTCAAGCTTGAATTGAATCATAAAATCCTAGAACCAATTATTCCAAACATCAGCCAAGCCAGCTCTTTCAACAAATCAACCTCAAATTGATTAAAGTGATTTAGCCATGGGCAACTGAGAATACCTCATTGTCCTTCATGGATAGGTCCAAGAGACACCAATGTGGGTTGGGTGGTAGGGCATGATGGGTGCTTCCCACGAGTGACTTTTAACAAATTTTTAACCTTCCTCCCAAAAAATATTTAATTGCCCACTTGGTCATTCTTTTTGTGGGTTGGGTAGTAGGAAGCGCCCATGCCTTACCACCCAACCCACTTTGGTGTCCCTAGGACCTATCCATGGGGAGCAATGGGGTGTTTTGAGTTTCCCATTTTTCTCTATGGCTGAAACAAACTGCACTCACAGATTACACATGGCAAGTTTTGCACTGCAATTTTTTTTTGTGTCCCTGCCTTGCAAAACACTGCAGATTAGAACCACATAGTTAAAGGAATCTGTCCCTCCCAACACAGAACACCACACATTTTTTCAAACACAGTCCAAAACTAGTCAGAATCGCTGATACAAAATCCACTGCAAGCTGCAGTAACATCATTGGCACAAGTTGCTCTCTCACACAATTTTGATTCCTTACTTCCTAGCATTGCAGCAGCTGCCACAGCAGTACCCTTCGCAGCAAGCATAGCCATAAGTTCAACTAGAACATCTTCAGCCCCATTTCGACTGAGTACACATTACAATGCAGATATTAGAGCAGTGAGTGAAGCACAAGTTAGTCCCAAGGCTAGACATGGGGCTCATCTCAAAGCAGTCACCAATAAAATATTACTTACCGCTGAGCTGCCACTGTCCATTTCTCACCACAACACCATCTCACGAACAGACCAAACCACCACTCAAGGAAGGAAGGAAGGCACCCAAGTTCTGCCTTTGTCAATCTGAAATCCAGCAAAACCAGATAGTTAATAATATAGCAGCAATAGCACATCCTATTATACTCAGTGTTGAGAAAAGAAAACCACAAAATCAAACCTTCCTCCTCTCCTGATGCCCCTTCAAGGGCTCTCTCTCTCTCTCTCTCTCTCTCTCTCTCTCTCTCTCTCTCTCTCTCTCTGTCTGTCTGCCACCCCTCCTCAGGCCCTTTGAAAACATTTTGAAATCCTCCTCCTATTTTTTGTTCCCCATCTCTCCTCCCTCCTCCAGCCAATGGGGGCACAGTTGCCCATGACTTGATTTGTATGATAACAAGCAAACCAAGAAGCAAGGAGATCTCAGACCAATTGGAAGCCAATGTCAGAAAACCAGTAATCAAGCGGGGAAGCCTGCCAGAATGGTGCTCGAATCAGGGCCAATTTGTGTTTGAATCAGGCCCTTTATTTTAAAGGCATTTCATTTTAAGTTCAAATAACTCAAAACTCAAAAGGCCCAATTCAAGATCAAGTCTATTTTAACTTGAATCGATCTGCACATCTCTTGTCAGGATCATTGCGCTTGTGATTCATTTGTAACGTGGCAGGTAGATGGTGTGTATCAGCCTAATTAGACACAAAAATACTGTGCGTGAGTGCTCTCCTGGCTTTGAAAGTTGGTTGCTAGTCCACTGACCTTAGTGCCCATTTGGCACCCCACTATGTTCCTGACTCCCACCATGGCAATATCTTTACAAATAGGATCCTTTAACCTTGCAGATGAGAGCCACCCTCTTGGTGTCCCTCTCAAGATAGCAGACAGTAGGAAAGATATTGAGTTATATTTTTCTTCCCCTTTCTGTTAGGTCCCCGTGTTTGTTTGGGCAACCAGTTGTGAGACTCTTCATACTTCAGAATTGTGGATGCCATTGCTTTGGCTGCATGCATGTTGGCCACTCTATTCCATTGTAAAATAGAAAGCTTACTAGCCAACCCCGCACAGAGCATCTGTGTGCTCTTCAGGGCTGGCAGTTACCTCTCCCCCCACTTCTGCCCCAGTCTCCGGCCGCCTCCGTGGCTGGGCCCAGGCTGCCGAGCTGAGTGCTGCCTCTGCGGCTGAGCCTGCAGCCGCTGCTTACCTCCACAGCTGGGCCCACCACCGCCTCTGGCCTCCTGGGTGCGCCTCAGCCAATCAGCTGGGTGCTGGGATGCACATTCCAAGGCACACCCAGGAGAATTAAATATATAGATTTTTTTCTTATGAAAGGACAACTAGTAAAGACTGATAAAGATCTGAACTTTATCCGGTCTTTATCCAGATCAGTTGCTATTCGGAGAACAAACATAAATCTTTGGCCAACTTGGTATGCTGGTTGTTGAGTGCTTGGTGATCTGTTGAATCATTATATTGACAGTTAAAGCTCGTGATCAGAGTTGAGGCACTTAGCAGAACTCATATACCATATTTACCCACATCTAAGCTAAGGTTTTTCTCCCAATTTCCCGGTAAGTATGGGGTGTGGGAGTCATCTTTCTTTTGGATTGATACAGATATAACCTATATATCTCCTACTTTTAAAAAGGCATCACATTCAGACTCTTGTTCTGTTCGGGTAAATACAGTGTGTACACTTTGAAATAAGTGATGTGGAATAATGCTGGATTGAAAATTTTTCACAGTATAATGGAAATTTTTCTAAATTACATATACAGTAGAAACAAGAATAGTATCTGTCGAATAAAATGTTTTTAAAATTGGGATAAGTCAGATCATGTATCAAAGGTACTTCAGTATATTTGAAGGTAAATGTTCTATATTAAGTGGAAATTTCTGCTAAACAGTCATTGCATTTTTGATAACAACTTTGAGAAATTTTAAGAACAAGTTAAATATTCATTTTTTGCAGAACTTCAGTTTCATGTGCTAGATATTAGAGATAACTAGCTGAAAGCTTTTCAAAGATTTGAAGATGTTAGTTTCCCAATATCGAATCTAGTTCTTTTGAAAAATATTGGCACATTTGCTCTTGCAGCATTATAATGCCATAATTGATAGTTTAAAAAAAAACACCAAAAAAACCCACCTAAAGTTCTATTCTCAAAAGAAATTGTATTTGTGGTGTTTGGAATACTGTATCCAGCTTTTATGTATATCTCTCAAAGCAATCTGAGTAGAATGTGTTCAGTGGAAGTTTAAGAATCTGTGTTTAGTTGTCATAATTTGGAATTTGTCTGATTTTCAGATGTCTTATTCATGTTGGCTGCTCTAGTTCTTCAGATGGTAAGCCTGTTCTGAATAAATCAAAAGTTCTGCCAGTAGTGTTCAGACTTCCATGAACCTTGAAATAGGAATACAAATAGCGTATGGTATCTAGTGTTGCAGAACTAGAGTTGTAATGAAGCCTATAAATTGTAGTCTAGCAAATGTTTGAGTTTTTCAGAACAGAAGCAAATATAATAAGCAGAGGCACCCATCCAGATGCATGCAAACATCCAGATGCCCTCTCAGCTCTGGTACCTTGAAAATGGCTCCATATACAGTGCTTTGGAGCAAGAAACAGGCTTCTCCTATGTGTGTGACTGAGCCCCATTTGACTTCTTTAGTTTCTAATCATAACCAGCAGCCCCTTACTGGTGCAATGGCTCTCAAATTAGAAGCTACAATGTCCAGGTAGGCTTGAGCCCTGACATCTTTTATGTAACCTTTGTCTGGATCTGGGTAGAAGAGGGAGAGTGAAACACAAGGTATTTTCTCTCATTGGTGGTCCCAGGTCTAGCATTCTTTCCTTCCAAACTGCTTCTTAATCTTTGCAGGTATTTTTTTGTACCCATGGTAATAAAGAATACTTCACCAAAACAGTACGTGTGTTTGTTGTTAACTTGAGCCTGTGACTCTGCATGACAAATTCTATCTCTAAATATTACTGTTCGTGAAGGTCTGAAAGGAAAGTATCTTATATCCTGCACAGATCTTTGTAGAATTTTATTGTAGAGTAATATTAGCTAGTACCTTATACAGTGTGCAAGCTAAGCATGTAGTTTGAACAACTGCATGCTGCCATACTTCTTGTCATACTTCTTGTCATAAAGAGAGACCATAAACAGATAAGAGGGGGAAATGCGTTTCAGAAGTATTTGAAGAATTCCATTCTGGATTAGGATTGCTATCCTCCCCATGCCAGATAGTGAGGTTAGATGTTCTTACCACATTTTTCACCTGCTTCAGGTCTATGACTTGCGAGACTAACAGCTGCAACTAAATTCATTACTGAAAATTGTTGTACAATTGCCATTGTTCTTTAAGCTTTGTAGCGCTTTATTAGGAATGCTTGGTTTACCTAAGAACCCTAGCTGAGCTAGATAGACTTGTCCTCTAAACAGGACATTTTCACTAAATATTGCTGGAGGTCAGCTTCTAACTATTGGTTCTTGGCTGCATTAAATCCTGTGTGTGTCAAATCCCCATGAAGCCTTGCTCCCCAGTAGTAGCAGGCTGAGTTGGGCTTGTAGAATCTTTTGAATGAAGGTCACCAAACTATTACTGACAAGAATATATTAGTCTGAAAATAGCATACAGTTTTAACAGATAAATGCAGCAGTCTTTTCCCTTGTGTGTGTTCTAGGTGATGCCTGGTTAAGAATTGTACAAAGGAAACCAAACAACCCAACGTGACTAGAACAGTAGAAAAAAAGTACTCAAACCATCAACTTAACTCCCACAATTAATTTATCTGGTAGACTTATCAGAGCCAAAGTGGCTTGCACACTAAACATCACAAAGTACATCAAAATGTAACAAGGAATCTTCCCCCAGATGAAGAATTGTGGCATTTAAGATTTAAGAATTGTGGCATTGACCAAAACGGACATTGTTTTCTGATACCGGGGAGGGACTAGGGGTGCCTTTCATATAGTAGGACAATGAGCTCTAAGCCTTAATGTACTTTTCTTCTTTTCAGACAATGTGTTCTGCAGTTATTCAGATTTATGCAGCAGATCGCAATGCCATGTGGTCAAAGAAGTGCTGTGGTGTCGCCTGCCTTGTAAAAGACAATCCACAAAGGTCTTATTTTATCAGAATATTTGATATCAAGGTAAGGATCTCTTCTTCTTTCCAGTTCTTATATAGAGTCATGGTGCTGATATGAAAAGGTAAATGGATTGCATATACCTAGAAGCAACTGCTATCTATGTGTGTCAACTATTAAACTCTATAGAAACAGAAATGAATGTGTAGTGCATGTTACAACATAAGAAACAGATTCCTCATGGTTCCAAAGAGAGATGTGGACGAGAGAGAGAGAGAGAGAGAGAACCATGTGCAAAGCCAGAACTTGACTTCTTGATGACTGCAAACTTTCTCATTGTTGAACAGACAAGCTGATGCACACTTCAAAAGGTTCCATATCCATTCATCAAGAACTGCTAAAGTAAATCTCACATGTTCTCCTTGTACACTCATCCCATCTCTGAAGAATCTTGGCCATATTTGTTCAAACAACCTCTGTGCTAATCCATGACATTGTTGTGAGCGATGAATGTCGGGACTGTGTAAAGTGTGTGTAGTTGTAGCACATTTCCATATCTTATTGGAACTTACTGCTCTCCTCAAGATAGCCCTACCACTTTGCTTTTCAAGGAGATAGCAACAGAGTCTGATAGGAATCTGAGGTGCAGATACTACTACAACAAATACTTATATACCACTTTTCAACAAAAGTTTGTAAATTGGTTTACATAGAAAAGAAATAAATAAATAAGATGGCTCCCTGTCCCCAAAGGGGCTCACAATCTAAAATATGTGAGAGGGTGCAAGAAATTTGGTTTTTGTTAACTTGTAGACAACTCATCAGAATGTGGCTATAATTGCTTTATTTCAATATCTGTATCTCGTTTTTTTTTTTTTTTCCAGGATGGAAAGCAATTATGGGAACAAGAATTGTATAATAACTTTGTATATAATACTCCTAGAGCTTATTTTCATACCTTTGCTGGAGATGTAAGTTTTTTCACTGTGTTATATATTTCTTGTATACTTCAGAAACTTTTGTGCTTTCTCCTAAAATACTCATAGGTATACTCACCACGGAGCCACCTAATGGCACAGTAGGGAAGTAACCTGCCTAGAAAGCAGGAGGCTGTTGGTTCAAATCCCCGCTGGTGTGTTTCCCAGAATATGAGAAACTCCTATATCGATTAGCAGCGATATAGAAAGTTGCTGAAAGGCATCATCTCATATGGCATGGGAGATGGCAATAGTAAAGCCCTCCTGTATTCTACCAAAGAAAACCCCATGGCTCTGTGGTTGCCAGGAGTTGACACCGACTTGACAGCACAGCTTTACCTTTATACTCACCTCACATCATCCTCATGTGAGGTGCAGCATGAGGTAATGGATGAAATCCTGTCCCATAATGGGGGGACCTGGCAGCCACAAATCCTTGCTCACCAAGGCTTGCCAGACTTGTTGATCCCTGTACCTGAAACACCATCCATTTTAATTGTCCAATTAGGTGGTAGTATGGGTTGTGCAATTTCAAATTATTTCTTATTTCTATTTGAAACCTTACTTTAAACTAATTCAACAGGGCCTAGCACAGGTAGAAAGGCAATTTTGTTTGCTCACTGTGGGCTCCCTGATTCTACCAATATCCTTTCATTTACTGTAGCCCCCCATGTCATATCAAAGGCCATTCCATGGGCTCCTTGACACTCAGGAGCAGCTTTTGGAGGAGGTGCAGGAGCCTGCAGTGGGAAATGGGAAGCAGGAAAGCCCCATTGCAACAAGTGAAGTTCTGCTCACTTATTTTTGGATTCAAGCCACTGTGTTCAGTTGGCTTAAATACAATCCAGAAAAATTCAGTTGGCTTAAATACAATCCAGAAAAATGTTCACTACATCTAATTACTATTAAAGACAATAAAATTTTACTGACGATTTAGTGGCACTTTAGTCCATCCAGCCTGCTTCAGACTGTATAGAATATGCATGTTTTTGTACAGCTTCTTTTAAAATTCATGCAATTATTATTCTTCAGACATGCCAGGTGGGTCTTAATTTTGCTAATGAAGAAGAAGCTAAAAAATTCCAGAAGACAATAACAGATTTACTTGGACGACGACAACGAAAATCTGGTAAATACAGTTTTCCAACATTATTGATCTGTGTCTAATGTCCAGAGTGAAAATGTCCTGAGGTATAACACAATTATCCTACTCCTTTAAAAAGCTAGTTGGTAGGTGGTGCTGGATACTGAGAGAATTGAGTTAACTTTTGTGTACTTAAAAAGAAACAGATATTAGGATGACCTGTCTTTTCATTCTTGGCTGCTGTGGAGTAACTGGGCTAATAAATTATAGGCCTGTGTGTCAGAATGTCAGATTCTGACATGTGTGCCATGCTCCAGTGCTGCATAAACAGGTACTCCCAGTGCAGTCAGCTCTGTACATTACCTGCCATTTCTGGTCCTGGAGAAGATTCTTCCTATGGAACTGGAGTCCACAGTGATGAGCTCACAAGGGAGTGTCAGGAATGTGTAGAGGGATTCCTAGGAACCATAGTTATTTGGGAAACCTTCCCCAATTTCACATAAAAGCCCACCTCCTTTTTCCAGAAATGGCTGGCTCACCTCCACGTGGAATTGAGGATGTGGTGGAGATATGCATTTGTTGGAATCAGTCACACAGGCCTAATAAGCTGCCTTATACCAAGTCAGACCATTGGTCCATCTAGCTCAGTATTATCTAGATGGCAAATAAGATGGCTGGCAGCAGTTTCTCCAAGGTTGCAGGCAGGAGTTTCTCTCATCCCTAATTTGGAGGTGCCAGGGAAGGAACTTGGAACCTTCTGCATGCAAGCATGCAGATGCTCTTCCCAGAGCAGCTCAATCCCCCCCCCCCAGAAAATACCCTATAGTGCTCATGTGTAATCTCCCATTCAAATCTGACCCAGGGCAGACTGTGCTAAGCAAAATTCACCAATTTCAATTGACAATTGACCACAGGACCAGTTCTCCTCCCCTCTCAGAATCTCAATCATATGGATTGTTATGAAATACTACTGTGCATTAACTAATAAGGAATTACATATTCACAACTTGAAGCATTCAAGAAGTAGGCCAAATATATGGGGAGGTGCATGCACAGAGTCATTAACAACAAATATGTGTGGATTGGATCATCTACACAAGGCTATTAATGTCAATACAATTTCATTCCTAGTTCATGATGGGATTGAAGCCCTAAATATTATTTTTGTTAACGTAATGAAGTACCTGTTGGCAACCAGCTGTTCCTCTTTGCCAGTTTGCACAATACATATTTGTGCACACAAATAATCCCAATCTTCCCTAGTTCATGTGTATTTTTGGAGAGAAAATATATTAACTGGAAAATCACAGATGCAGCTGGAAAAATGCAGTCAGTGGAATTGCTGCCAACAACCTATTAGCTTCCATTTTTTTATATATGCATCTTTTTTTTATGTGATGTTACTGAAGTTGCTAATTACTTTCTTTGGTATACAAAGTTGTTTAGCTCATACATCTTGACTGTATTGCAAATAATATTTCAGAAGTTATCTGGCTTGGAATCTAAACAAGTTTCTGCACATGCATGTTCAGTGGACCACGTATGTACAGACATTCTTTAGTGATAACCCCTTGCTCTCAGTGAAATTAATTGATTTGCTGTGACTATGTGACCAGATGACCTGACTAAGTATACTAATAATTAATAATAATAATCTGTATTTGTTAGTTGCCCCATAACAAATGGTTATCCGGGTGGCTCACAAAATTTAAAAAAACACCATCCAATAAAAGCATATAAAACATGAGACAAATTACAACACTACAAAAAATACAAACTACAATACAAAACATTTTAAAACTTGTTTTAAAAAATCAATTTTAAAAATATTTTAAAAACCTGAGTGAATAGAAAGGCTGTAGTAGCCTTTTGCTTGATTAGTATCTTGCAGTTTTTGTGAGGAGGAGGTGGTAAATTTCCAGGAGTCTTTCCCTCATTTGGTAGTGTGGAGTGAGTGCAGAATAGGTAAAACTCAACTACAGTTTTGGGGGACAATGCAATAATACACATGTGTGTGTCACAGTCCGTGCTCATGAAATTACAAGTTGAAATTGTGAGGTGTTTCTCCCCCCCCCCCGACATTTAAACACACACAGGTGAGGGGTGATTTTGTTTTGTTTTTTCATTTAAGTACCAGATCTTTTCCAAACAGAGCCAGGGAGAGCTCATTCACCCTAGAACCTATCAGACACTTGATGTTCACTCATATAGACAAAGCAATGTGTTGTGCAAACCGGCTCTCATTTTTGCAACCTACTCAAACTCAAAACTATGTGCAAAACATGTTGGTGTCTGGTCATGATTTGAATGTAGCTGTGGCAATTACCATGACTGAGAGAGTCAGTCTCTCTCTCTCCTCCCGCCCTCCCACTTAAAGAGTATAATTTATGCAGTACAGATGTAAGAGATATTAAAACATCAGCAATTACAGATCTGGTAGTAAGGGATACTCAAGGGTGCTTCATCTAGTTTTTCTTGAAACAAAGTAGATGTTGCTCTTGACTTAGGATTTAATGTTAAAATTCTGTCTGTTCTTTGGTACCATTTATCAAAATTTTTGTAAATGTTTACATTTGGAAAGTGTAGTAAGAGATGTTCTTGCCTATTCTGTCTTTTTGGAGGCAGTTTTTACACTTGGTGTCTGCATTTCTATACCCATGTGTTAGTTATTGGTTTCTCTTCCTGTGCTTTATTGTTAATTGTCTTTTCAGAAATTTTATCTCTATATAAAGGCAATCGGTGTTAGGCTGGTGATAACTGCTGCTGTAGCTGACAGCAGTTCCACTTTTGGTGTAATGCTATTGATTGTGCATGTTGAAATCTTGTTGATACCAAAATGTGTCTTATAAAAAAGATCAACACAAGCATCGGTCTCTTCTTTTCCTTTGCTTTCTGTAATATTGTGCAGAAAGCAGAGGAAGAAAGGCGACGTAGGCTTACGTCGATCTTTCTTACAAGAGACATTGTGGTAACAAGATGGATGCTTCCTTCTACAGTGACTTTAACCACCAGTTTTTATGCATGCACAGGCAATCTAAGAGACTTGATTTTCTTTGAAAATGTTCTTCACTAGAAATTTGCATTGTTTAGCCACCAGATGGAGTGCTAAGTCTATATGATAATAACGGAAGTAATTTTTGCCACTATAGAATAAAATGTTGTGACAGTTCCCATAAGACAGCAATGTGTAATTTCATTTGCAGTATGATTGAACGCAGCTGATAATGTGTTCAGTCTTGTTGACAGGCAATTCTAAGATGCTTAGGGTTTGAGATCTCAGACTGGAATCTATACTTAGGTGCTGTATGATACCAAGGCCTGTTTCTTGCAGCTGATGCAATAAATCTCATGAATAGGCTTAAAAGATTTCTAGTGTATGGTTCTTTCTAAAAAATGACAACTTCTAACTTCACAATTCCTTAATAAATGATAAATATGGCAATGGATAACTGTCAGGTATTTGTAGTTAATTAAGGGGCTTGCACACTTGGAATTGAAGTGCTAAACAGGGCCCATTAACAGTGAGGAAATGGGGGTGAAAACGCTTTGCATATCCACCTGGAAATAAAGGAAGTAAATTAATGTTAGCATGCATAGTTCAGTTGAAATGAAAACAAAGCTAAGTTTAAATTGTGCCCACTATTTTAGCATAACCATGACTACCTGCTTTATTTCTCTGTAGCTAACAGTTCTTCGAAGGATCCTATACTGACCTTTGTATTGCTTTGACTGAAGTGTAAAATATATAAATGATTACAGTATTCAATTTCAACAAGTTTTATTAGTGTTGAAACACAAAACCATTTTAAAGTTCAAATAAGATTTTAGGTGGCTTGACTTTTATATTCAAAATGAATATCAGTATAATGCTCCATATTTTGGAATGGAACAGGCGATACTATATTCGAGATTTTAAAAATAGGTAGAAGTATAATGTCTTGCATTTATACAATTCCATTCTACATTATACCATGCACTCTAGTACTTTCTTTTAAACATAATTCCTCCAAACTTTGAGCACATACATCATTAGTATAATTGCCCTTAGGTCTAAAATCTCAGTTTGGTTAAATGTGCCAATTGTTAAATATAATTCACATTTTGTTGCTTCCAGAAATTCTTGCACATCAAAATTCCCTCCTTTAATGCGGGGGTGGGGGGATATGCTTTAATAGTTCTAGAAATTACCCCATTGTGGATGACAAGCTAAATGTAATTATTTCTTTCAAAATTTAGCAACTAGAACTTTGGTCAATCAATCAGTCTCTTTATTTCGGTCAGCGACCAGCATAAGATTAAAACAAATGTAAAAGAGAGGACAATCAAACTTCTATTGCAAACAATAACACCAGATAAATTTTAAAAAGTCCTCCTCAGCATAGATCAGGATACTAAAAATACCACTAAAATAATTGGAGATAAAAGAGTCAGCAGTATTTCCTACTCATGAGACTTTTACACAAAATCAAAACTCAACCAGTTGCCTTCTCGACTCCTAAATCTGAGGGGGGTTAAACAATTCAGGAGCTCTGAAAAATATTGTCATTAAATTTACAGCTGATATACAGGTGATACCAGTACCTGCGTGCCCACCTGCAGCTAGCCACATTATGGCTACAAGTGGCTCTGGTCTTAGATCCATCGCCTATTTTCCCATTACTGATAGTTTGCTGCTTTCTCAGAATTGCATACAGTCAATCTTATTTTTACCCCTTGAAATGCTGAGAAATCATGTTAGGGGAAAATTCAAAGCAAAGTGTCCTGGACTTTGACTTCTTCAGTCTTGCTTTTAAGAAGTATGGCGTCTTGCTTTTAAGAAGTATGGCGTCTTGAAACAAGTTCTCTTTTGGAATAGCACTGTGAATTGTGATTTACATTGATAGCTAGAATTCTGGCTAAGCCAGTATTCAAGTTAGACCAACAGCAATCATGCTGGGAGATTATTTTGGAGATTTGAGGTCATCCTCAGGCCATTGAAGGAAACTTAAAACCAGTTGCTAAAATTAAGGAAAGTTGGGTTAAAATTAAGGAAAGTTGGGTTAGCTTTTTCTTTTCAACAATAACTTGTTGCAGGGTTAGAAATGTTACTGGACTAGTTTTGTTCACATATGACAGGTCTCTGAAGAAATTTTTTTTTAAGTGTTCTAACATTCAACTTAATGCATGAATTGAATGATTGTGTGTGTGTTTTTTTTCCCCTTTGACAGAGAAAAGGAGAGATCTTCCAAATGGTAAGATTTTGCTTGCAGTAACTATGAATTATCACCTTTCTCTTTAAGTCTTTCACTTGTCTCTTAGCTTTAACTCATCACTCATCCTAAAAAAATGTCATTGCCTGCTATTGGTATTTCAATATGCATAATCATAAAACTTATGATTGGCAATGGGACTACTCAAAAAGACCATGAGAATAGTACAAAAAGAGCCACAAAGACAATGGGATATAGAGGGTAAAGATCAGTGATGATCTTAGCATGTGATGATTTCAATGAAATGGCTTTCTGCAGCTTTCCCCCTGATTTTGACATGCTGATGTCTGCATAATTCACTCAAATGTCTCAGCTACAAGTCTTGAGCCCCTCAGAAGAATTGTCATTTGATTTTGATCAGAAATTATTTTTGGATGGTGTGTGTGTGTAAAAATCAAATGTTATGTTTGTCACATAGGTGCTGTAGATGTCCTCAGTTACTTTAAAACAAAACCATCTTTTCAATAGAAGGCTTGCTTAATGTTGCATAGCAAAAATGCAGGATTAAACAAATTGGCATTAATGGTTATGTAAAATGCATTAGCCTGTAATTTCCTGGGATTTGTGTTTTTATTCTTGTTGTTAATGGAAAAGTCTCTTCAAAGTGGAAGCAGTTAGCTGTGGTTTTACTGACCCTCCCTCATAATAGTTGGGATGAAAATGGGGATTTATCAGAATTAGTTTTAAAAGGCTCACCAGGAATCACATGGCCCACTTTCATTTTAACACATGAGCTGGAATACGATGTAGTCTGCAGCAGACTGCCCTCCACCAAACAAAAACTGAATATATAGGATTTACAAATACTGCCATGTTTTGTACTACTTTTTCGGGAAACCCTTCTGAGGATATGGCTGATATAAATATTAGTGGATGCTTAGGGCCCCTCTATTGTCAAGTTCTTCCTAATGATGAACTTCATAGGCCCCTTTCATCTTCGCTAATTGAACTATCTACAGCTGATGGGGAAGGTGCTTGTGTTATGATGGGGAAGATTTTGTTGGATATTAATATGGCAGTGTTAGAAGAAGACAGAAATTCATTAGATGATTCATGCATTCCTCGTGGACACGCAAAGTCAAATACGAATGGTAAGCATGGTTTTTGATAGGGTGAAAGCTGCTTCTGCATAGAGGTTCTGTTGGCTGTGAAAGGCTAAGATGTGTTAATAGCTAGTATAAATTTGTCTTGCACATTAAGAATAGTCTAACATGGTGGTTTCTATATATTCTTAGAATGAGACAAAATCTGAAGCTATGCAAGATTGCAATATGGAAATGTTCTAGTAGGTTGATTACTAAATTTAAATTAACTGTTGCTTGTATTACAAGTCTTCATGTACATAGTAGTCTGTGCAGCAGAAATTCTATCGTCTTGGAGCATCTTTGACCCTGGAGTTCTTCCTCTTGGATATCTTGTCCCAGAAGCTTGCTTTTCTAAAATACCTAAGAACTTCATTTGTTAGGATTTTTTGTTAGACGCTAGAAAGAGGGCTTATATAGTTGTGTAGCTAGATGAGTATGGTCAAAGTCCTGCTTATTAATTTTTCTAGGTTTGAAAAAATGAGGTTGTAGGAACGACATTGTCTATATTGAGTTTGGTTTAAGACATAGTATCTATTGTTTGGATCCACATGGTTCCAGATCTTCTATCAAGGAAAAAGGCATACTTTTTCACATTTTATAATTGCAACAACTCTGTGGTAAAATTGGTATAGTATGTAGTAAAGTTCAGTATGACACTGCAGTCGTCTAACCATTTCCATGTGTGTGCGCGCACGCACATGCATGTCCTGTCTGTCTTTTCCCCCTCCCCCATTCTCTTTGCTGGTGGGCCAGTATAGTTTTACATATCCAGTCCCCTCCCTCCCTCCCTTTATTGCATTTATATCTTGCTCTTCCTCCAAGGAGCCCAGAGTGGTGTACATGGTTATGTTTGTCCTCACAACAACCCTGTAAGGTAGGTTAGGCTGAGGACTATACATGGAATACTGCAAGACTTCTATTTCATGAAGCCAGAATCTGAAAATCTTCAGTAGAGAGAGATGTGACTGTTACATGATATTTGAGTCCTAATCCAATACTCTGTATGCCTCCCTATTAATATCTCAAGCTATACAGAAACACATACACTGCACTGCTTGACATAGATCTGTTGGTGCTAATCCTGTATGTATTATATTCAGATTTCAATGCTTCACTGTTTTTAGTAATAACTTGTGGAATAAAATGCAGCAGCTAGTTGCCTTAGCAACACACTATAAACATGTAACCCAGGGTTCAGCTCTGTATTATAGCTTCTAATAATATTAAATCTTGCAAGATGTTCTATTAGATAAAACATCCTTCCCTGGATATTTTGGAACTAATGCCACTTCCTCAACTTAAACTCCGATCTACAGACATCTGAGGACCACTATATATTTTGCTCTCTTTAAACATGAGTATAGTGAAAACCCATGTATACTGTCATACATGAAGACAACACTTGGCATTTTCTGTTGTACATGAATGAGGAACAAGCTGCCAGTTGTGATTCCCATCACACATGTGTTTGGAAAAGTAGGTTAGAGTGCACCATTCACACATGTGGCAACTAGGTTCTTTTATTACATCAGTGCTGGAAAACATCACAGATTAACATAGTGGGTTTGTTATTTGCCAAGAAAAAAAATGCTAATTTAAATTATTTTCTGTTTGTAGATGCTTCCTAAATAAGAGGGAAGGGGGGAATCTGTGCAAATCACCTTCTCCCTCCCACCTGGCAAACAGAACTGCATTCCATTCATGGAATACATAGCTAGGATACAACCCAATGATTTAACATGCTTCATTCTGATAACCAGGCTTTCCAAAGTTTCCTCTTACCCAGATTAGAGCTTTCTTCAAAATATTCCTAAATAGAGTAGTCAATAACAGTTTTTTGTTGATAGATCTGGTTGTTAGCAACACTAGAAAGTGCTTTTTCGCAGTGTTATTCTACTTTAGACTGCCCTTTGTCATAGAACAAGCTGTCTCCTTCCCACCTATCCCCCTTAACATGGAAAAATGGCTCCAAGTGTTCTCCATAATCAGTAATAGATCAGTGTTTTCCATGAAATGTCCATTTTTAAGCTTATATACATCAGAATAATAAAGTAGAGTACTGACTCTTGGGTCAGTTGTAGAGATTAGTAGTTACTAGACATAAAATAAGAAATGGTTATTCAGTGGATGAAAATCTTTTGGCCTAAAAATTAAAAACAAAACTATCTCTTTTGTATCCACCTTGTATGTGAAGTGGTCAAAAGGAGAGCAACACAAATTAGGTAAATGTAGATGAGGAGTGTGTGTGTGCGTTGCAGGGTTCACTTAGTTTCCAGCAGTGACAGTGGAAAGTGTTGTATGCATTATATACATATTTTGAATTTTATAGACTTCATTTCTACATGAATAGCGTGGCTATATAGATAGGATTATTTAAGAGTAAGAAGTAGTGTTTCCAAAAAGTACAACTGGCATTTAATATTCCACTCACTTCTGCTATATTAAGTGGGGGACAAGAATTTTAGAACTGGGACGTTTTCTCTGAGAAATCTATTAAACAGATTTGTGAACTGAAATTGAGTAAAAGCTTTCAGTGCTGCATTTGGAACTCAAGTTACTATACAGAAAAGCTGGTATACTTAACTGAAACATAAGTATGAAATATATGTATGTGTTTGTGTTTTTTTAAAATAAGAGAAAAAGATATTGATGTACAGTAAATGGTCTGACTTCAAGCTGTGTCACACTCCTGGCAATACACAACTAAAATCTTACTGGAATGTAGCTTTGTTGTTGAAACTTTCTCACCTGATTCCATAATAATGGATTAACTCACAAAACATGGATCTCAGAGTCCAAGAAGCACAAGAGAGCAGGCCAAATTAATGAACAGTCTTTGTTTGTACTCTTACAGGTCCAAGTCTACCAATGGCAACAGTTGACATAAAAAACCCAGAAATCACCACTAATAGATTTTATAGTTCACAAGTCAACAACATTTCATATACCAAAGAGAAGAAAAAAGGAAAAGCGAAAAAGAAGAGATTGACAAAGGCAGATATTGGAACTCCAAGCAATTTCCAGTAAGAATGCCTATTCACTTTTTAAAAATTATAAGCAAAGGTTGTTAAACAATAAACACAGTTCTAAAGATGTGGGTTAATCCTGATAATTAACATCAGATCCCTTTTCATAATATAGCTGTTTGTTGTATGCTTTTATTTACTAAGTACTATTATATATCAAGAAAACCAAGGGCTTCTGCCTATGTATTAAGCATTATGGTTTCAATGCTTCTCACACTTACGTGGTTGGATGCCTCATGGAGAGAAACCAGTTTTCCAGTTAGAGAGGAGATTTGTTCCCCCACCCCGTAACCATGGCCAGAAGTTAAATTGCACGTTCTTTTGAGATGTAGACATTACAAAATGGAACACTTCAGTGTCTTCTGCTTGATTTCAGCAATGTCACTTTATTTTATTACTTATTAATGTAGAGTGACTTAAGGAGGAGTGGAGATTCGAGGAGTAGATTTGGGGTATTGGGACACTGCCAGAATAGACTGGCTTACATGGGCCAAACATTTCCCAAATAGATCTCTAGAAGGCTCGTTTAGCCACAGGCCAGATTAATTTTAGTTCCCTTGCTCATTGTTTGCAGGTGGTCTCTAACTGGGAAGATCAAAGCAAAAAGTGGCTGAATTCCATTCAGCTGTTTTGTGAGCATGCGCAGCAAGAAGCATGCAGCCCAATTCAAACAAGACTAATCAGTAGCATTTGATACCAGTCCAAATGTAATCCCATGTATGTAGTATCCCTGCTGAATTTAATAGAGAACCGTTATTTATGGTAAAATTTCTTTTAAATGTAGTTTATGCCTATTCTAGTAAGTAACCTTTTAGGGAAGCATAAATGTTAAAATCAAAGCAGCATGCCAGTTTGTTATGTGAAGAACTTTTTATTTGCAGCACCAATTGAACTGTGAATTTTATTTATTTATTTATTTATTTATTACTTACTTACAATTATTATCCCACTTTTCCTCCGAGCCCAGAGTGGTGTACTACATACTTAGGTTTCTCCTCACAACAACCCTGTGAAGTAGGTTAGGCTGAGAGAGAAGTGACTAGCCCAGAGTCACCCAGCTAGTATCATGGCTGAATGGGGATTTGAACTGAATGGGGATTTGAACTCCCTGGTCCTAGTCCAGCACTTTAGCCACTGCACCATGCTGGCTCCTTTATCCTCTGATGAGCGCTTGGAATTTAATTAGATCATACTCTGCCATTTGCTGTGACCTTAATACTGTATGTTTCCTGCAATCACTTGGAGGAAACAGTGATGAGATCTTTCTGAGTGTATACCCATTTAAGGGTGCAGGGCTTTCATGGTGGATATATGATCAATTTGCAGACAGGTCATTGTTGAAAGAAGTCCCTGTGTTTAAAAGTCTGAAAATCACTGTTTGAATTACCACTGAAATATTAAGAGTATACAGTGACAACTAAGATTTCTACCAGAATTCATTGCACTTGGAACTTTGTAGGAACTGTACTACTAAATACAATGATGAAATAACAGTAAATAGTCCATGCTGTGCAAAGGTCCAGTGCATTCAAAAGTATCTTTGTTTTACAGTTGTTGTCCTTGTGGTTAAATCTCCTGAAAATAGGGGGTGGGGGGGTGCATTTAACCAGTATAGTATGGCATGGCCTCCTAAGGGAGTCTGCTTTTGGAAGTTTTTTTTTAAACTTCCTTTATTAATATTGTTACTTAAGTAATGCAGTGCTGTCAGTAGATCTCTTTATACCAACTAGTCCAAATGGTATTGACATAATCTGTTAAATTGTTCAGGCATGGAATCAGCTGTGTCATTTTAGCCAGTTTGTTGGTTACATTTATATCCCGCTCTTCCCAAAAGGCTCAGAGCAGATCACAGCATTCTTTAGAATTAATAATCCCACCCAAAAGGGCTCACATTCTTAAATAAAATAAAATAAAATAAATTGCAGTGGTGGGGGGGAGTTGACAGTTGGTCCTTCTCCTCAGGCTGATGCAGGGGCCCTGCTGCTCACCTCACCCTCTCCTGCAATGACGACAATGGCTGTAGAGGAGGACTTGGCTCTTCACAAAAGGAAGGGGCCAGATGACAGGAATGCCTTTTCTTTGTATCAGTTGAAAATCCAAATCAAGTTTGTTGCCCTGAAGATTATACCCTAAAATTTAGTTGATTTAACTTTGTTTTCCCCCTCCTCCCCCCACCCTTAGGCACATTGGGCATGTTGGCTGGGACCCAAACACAGGCTTTGATGTAAGTAAACTTGATTATGGCAAACTGCTTCACTTTGAGCATTATAGCATGGGAGGCCCAACTCCCATCCCCCCCCGCCTTTGGGGGGGGGGGGGGGGCTACTCACTATTTATGTGAATATTTTGTAGAAAAAGAGCAACTGTAACTTCTGCGTTTTGGTCAGTGCCAGTCTTACAGGTGCAATGCAAACCACTGTAGACAAAAAGTGCTTTCAGCTTCCTGATTGAAAAGAGATCTCAGGAACCACTGGCCACAGAGTTTGGGGGTGAGGGGTGTAAATAATGACACAAATTATTTGCTCAGATACTGAAATTCATTTCATATCTCCAACGAAAAGTAGAAGAATCTGCTGTGTTACGATTTGCTGAACAAAAAAGTAGCTGCAAATAGCTATAAAGAAATGTTTCCCATAGGTTAACAACTTGGATCCCGAGTTGAAAAACCTATTTGATATGTGTGGAATTTCAGAGGCTCAGCTGAAAGACAAAGAAACGTCCAAGGTTATATATGATTTTATCGAAAAAACAGGAGGAGTAGAAGCTGTTAAAAATGAATTGCGTAGACAAGGTGAGTCCTCTGTTCGTTTCACTAATGCTGAATTTTCTATGACAGGTTCATAAACATTCACTAGATAAAATGTTCTACATTTGCAGGTGTCTCACTGAATTCATGTTAGGGTATATTCTGCCTTAGCTTTGCTTCATGTAAGAAGCAGATTCCACAAGTGCTGTTCAGTTTAAAAACCAATTTGTTGCTTCAGGAGTGGAGCTTCTAAGCCAAAACAGTCGTCAAGATTCAAGCTACAGATGCAGTTCTCTACCATGTTTATATTTACTCTTATAGACTCTTTAATCTTTTTGGCATTTATCTCCGCTAGCCAAGTGTAGTTTAGAGGGCAGGAAGGTAATTAACCTGTTATAACAATTCAATACTTTTCTACCACCAGTGTATAAACAGAGAACTGTCTGGTTACTTGCCCTCAAAGCTTAGAACACATTGAATAGGCAGCAAAACTTGGAGGTTAACAGTTTGGTTGGAATGGAGTATGGGAAATCAGTGAGGCTACATACTTCAGACAAGTTAATACATGTTACATTTATAACCTAGGTCCACCACGTTGGAGTGGTATGTATGAACTCTAATTCAGTGTGGTGGTGTGTGACTCAGAAGTGTATAAGTATTTGGGCACTGGAACATCAGATTTACAAATTGACACACTCCTATTTAAATTACAGCCATTTTTAGGATAACCAAGTTTCCATTTGTGGGAATTCTTGGCAAATAGAGTGTGCTACAATTAATCAATCTAAAAGGCACTAACCTGCTCATCTATACACTGTATACTAAGCCTAATATAGTAATTTGTTTGAAGTGTGCATGTGGTTTTTTAAAATCTTGATTTGGTTATTTTGAACAAAGAGTTTTTCCTTTGATTCCCACTCCCTCATCTGAGTTCTGATGGCTAAATTGAATGCAGTTACTAATAACTGGCTAGATTATTGCCTGTGATGTGAATGAACTGCTTCTAAGACTTGCTCTAGGAAAACCAGTGATGCAGCCTTGTGTATGGTGAGGGATATTGAGTTCATTGTGATATTGAGATCCATTGTGTGGATCATGGTAATTACCAACCCTGGCAGTGTAACACAAGAATGCAGTTGCACAACTATTTAATATGGTGTGCCTGCACTTCTGCAGCACAACTTGCATTGTTTCCAACTGTGCTTTTGTGCAACACCGCTGGAGCTGGCTTCCACGTGCTTAGCAGCTCTAGCCAGTCGGAAACACTGGAGCTGCCTCGTGCATCACGTCAGCCATTATTTTCAGGTACCTACATCAAACATGAGAGGTTGCCTGCCATATTTAATTTAAAGGCCATGCCTTGCGAATCATGTTGGCCAATATTAGAGAATCCTTTCTTCATACCCTCTGCTAACTAGGCAAAAAGGACACCTTTTAAATTGTTGCCTTTTATATTTAATAAGGGAGAAGTACCTCTCTTCCTATTCACTACAGCATGGTGTCGTTCCCCATGGTTGCTGCTTGTGTGTGTGTGATGTCTTTTAGATTGCTAGCCCTCTTTGGACAGGGAACCACTTCCTCATTCCTCTTGCTACATAAACTGCTTTGAGAATTATTTCATTAAAAAAGCAGTGTATAAATACTCTAAATAACATTACATAACATTACATTACATTGTGACATATTTGCATCTCTCATTTGCCACCTCACTTAAAAATGGATGCAGGAGTCAAGCTGCTGTTTGAAATTAACACAGAATTATGGCATTCTGTCTTAGTATATAGGATCATCTACTAAGTTTATAATCAAAAGAGATTATCGCATCCCTACAAACATCAGAATGGCAAACAGGCCTAAACTAAAAGCCTGAGTTTGCTTAACCAATTGAAGTTCTCTCCAAATGCATGCCTTTGCCACATACTGATTAAGTGCCGTCAAGTTGGTGTCGACTCTTAGCGACCACATAGATTCTCTCCAGGATGATCTGTCTTCAACTTGGGAAAAAATGGTAATGTCACTACAAAACTAGCAGTGTTAATTGCTTATATTTAAGTGGCTGGATATACATATCCTGCATATGATATGCATGTCATGAAAGTAAAACTAAAGACAGTGTGAGATGACTTTGGGAAACGGCATAGTAAGCATGGAGCTCTTGTAAATAATCTGTGTGGATTGATGTTAGTTTTGTGGATGGGTTCTTCTTTGTAAGTGACTAAACACTGTCCTGTGTTCTGGTTTGTTTTGGTTTCAGCTCCTCCACCACCTCCGCCATCTAGGGGAGGTCCCCCACCACCACCTCCCCCACCACCACATAGCTCAGGGCCACCTCCTCCTCCTGCTAGGGGAAGAGGAGCTCCCCCTCCCCCTCCTTCAAGAGCTCCAACAGCAGCTCCTCCACCTCCTCCTCCTTCCAGACCTGGTAGTGCAGTTCCACCTCCTCCACCAAATAGGATGTATCCTCCTCCACCTCCAGTTCATTCTTCTTCTGCACCCTCAGGCCCACCTCCACCCCCTCCACCGCCATCAGGTGGTTCTTGTGTGCCTCCACCCCCTCCTCCACCCCCTCCCCCTCCTGGTCCTCCTCCTCCTCCTGGTCTTCCAGTAGAAGTTGACCATCAACTTCCAGTTCCTTCAGGAAACAAAGCGGCTCTCTTAGATCAAATCAGAGAAGGTGCCCAATTAAAGAAAGTAGAGCAGAACAGTCGGCCGGTTTCCTGCTCTGGAAGAGATGCACTGCTTGATCAGATACGACAGGGTATACAGCTGAAGGCGGTGAGTATATTTGCTTTTTTAGCTTCTGGTTGTAGACTTGTAGGCGCCTCTTACATGCATTTTGGTTTGAGGTTTTTTGGCATCTGTTTAAAAGAACAAAGGCTTCCAGAGTTCTGTTTCTTTAAGACCTGAATTCATGTAAAACAGAGCTAAATGAGGTTTAAGCTCAAAGTATCCACTATACAGTCCTGAACAGTTTGGGCCCAGGGTGGTTAAGAAAGGGCCGCCTTCACAAACCTTACCAGCTACTAAGGTGGTCAGGAGATGTCTAGTTGCAGTTGCCACCGGCTCATTTGATGGTGACTCAAAATGGGCCTTCTCTGTAGCCACCCAAGACATTGGAATGTGTTCCCTGTCAGAACAAGAGTTTCTTTTTTAACGTGGGGACCATTTATACATTATAATTTAGTGCATGGTTTAATGCCACATCTGAGATTTGGATTTTATTTGTAAATAACTCCACTAGTTCTATATTTTAAATTCTGGTGTTTATCCAAATACGTAGCTATATTATTTAGCTGTCACTGAGAATGAAATGGTAAGAGGAGACATGATGGGGAAGCAGAATCCATCTCCATCTCTGGCTGCCTTCAAGAAAACTCCTTAAGACTCACCTGTTTGTTCAGACCTTAAGTTTGTTTTAAATTGTGTTAAATCTTTTATTTTTAATTTGTTTTGTTTAAATTTAAACTCTCTCTCTTTCAATATCAGATGTTATATAAATATGAAAGTTAAATAAGTTTTGATGCCTGAATGAATTGTAAAACTGAAATTGGATACAATACAACATATTACCAGTGTTCCCCCTGAGGCGTGCGCACATGTTTGCGCTCACAAGTTTTTTGATGTCTGCTCAGTTAATTTTAGTTCCTGCTCAAGTTGAATCAGGAAGGCCCCATTCTGAATGCACATGTGTGCAGAACCAAACTCATTCCACACACAGATGAAGAAAAGTAGAGAGAACACTGCACACTACTTATATATTTTTATTTACAATCATGATCAACTTGTGTTTACCATGATTGTATCAAACTGCATTAGAATTGTACTCCTGTCTCATACAGCACAATTATTTTATTAAATGATTGTTTCATGTATCCAGTCCTAAAACTTGCATCATGTAATAACAGCAGGTTGGGTAAAATCTAGTAGTATTGTGGAGTATGTATGTTTTGAATTATTATAGCAGTGGTTTATACATACAATTATTGTGAACCGTGCAGATAGGTAAGTGGCAAGTCAATATTTACTTATGTCTAGAATTAAATAAATGAATGTAATTTGAATGTAAAAGCTATTATAAAAGCCAATAAAAATTATAAAAGCATGAAAAACTTGCATCATGTGAGGAATATGTTCAGCTACAAAAGATTGATTGTCTTAAGTTTATCTTACAGTGAAATCTGACCTTCCTACATAGCAAAACAATAAAAATGAACTCCAGCATTCTAAAAAACTGATGTTTTATCCACCCTATTTATAGTTCTGTATTCAATTCTTCTTCAAAGGTATCTGATGGCCAAGAGACTACACCACCTACGTCTGCACCCACCTCTGGTATTGTGGGAGCACTAATGGAGGTTATGCAGAAAAGGAGCCGAGCCATTCATTCTTCAGGTAGGCCATGAAAATGCTCTCTGGTTTAGTCAGCTGCCACCAAGTGTGAAAAAACGTTTAATACCCATGTTTGATTCAGTAACTCGGACTGGCAGTGGCTCTCCAGGGTTTCAGGCAGGAATTTTTGTCAGTGCTACCTGGTGATGCCAGGGATTGAACCTCGGATCTTCTGCATGCAATGTTCATAACGCATATCACTGAGTTACGGCTCCAGCCCCTTTGACACATTAATATAACCTCTAATGTAACAGTGTCACATTATAGATTTAACGTCCTCCTTTTGAGAATGTTCTCATGCCCAGCTCTTAGTAAATATTATGTTGAAGATAGGCTTGTCACAACCATGAATACTAACCTATAGAACTTTAATTCTGTCATAATCCACATAATGAATGTCATTATAGAAGCTTGTGTGTTGCCCTGCATCTGAATTGAATAATTTGCTCATCTGCAGTAAACCTATAGATGATAGGGATATTGCAGGTATGTTAAAGTTTCATCAAAGGCACTGAGGCACCCATGAACGTTTTTGTGGATCCTGTCTGTATAAAAGATAGTAAAGCAAAGGCATGATAAAAGTACACTTATTTGCTATGAACATTTGTACATATATATACCTTATTTAAAAACATATCTGGAAAGGAATATGAGAAGGCATGAAACGGTTTCATACTTGGCATTTATATAACAGCTTTGTGTTCAAACTTTCACGTATTTCAGTCCTTATGCAAATCATATAAAGTAAGTCAGTGTTGTCCCCATAATGCATATTAGGATGTGGGGGTTGGGACTGAGAATGTGGCTTGTTTAAGGCCACCCAGCAAGTTCATGACTGGGGTGATATTTGAACCAGGGATTTGCTAACCACTATGCTACGCACGGTAAATAAGACAGAAAAGACACTAAAGGTGCTGAGTGTTCCGTTCTTGCAAAATAAATAATCTTTCCTACCACTAGATGAAGATGAGGATGAAGAAGATGAAGAAGACTTCGAGGATGATGATGAATGGGATGACTGATCAATATATTATATATCATATATATATATATTTTTAAGGTGAAATACTAAACTACTTTCTGTCTATGGATTCTGTAAAATTATCATGTAAATGTTCTACCAATTTGCTGTATATTTTTGTTGCCTTTTGCTTTTTTATTAATCTGTGCAATACCTCATTTAATCTGTAAAGGTTTGTCATAATCCTATACAAAGCTACTCCCAATTTAATGTGTGCAAGTTTACATCAGGTTGCTCAATGTACATGTGAATACGTTCCATTCCATCAATAAGGGAGTGTTTATGTAATATGTGAGATTGACAAACACCTTAAATGTATTTAGTTATACTACAAGAAGGAAAACACTATTTTCATACCCTACTTTTTCTGTATCTAAATTTTCTTATTAAAACCTAGTATAGCACTACATTCTTTAAGCAATGCAGCTCCTAGTTTTATTTAGCCCCATCATCTTGGAAACTGCTACATGGATGAGGCTGATAAAACAAACCATTTCGATTCTTAACACTACAGTTCACACTTAACATTAAGCTATAAAACAATCACTAGAAAAATAAAATGGTTGTGAATGTTTTCCCTGATCCTGGAGCAGTATGGCCTGCTGGTGGGGGAGTTCTGACACCTGGATGCTGAGTTTAGGAACATCCCAGCTGAGCAGGACACCTTTCTGAATTGTGATTCCTGCCAGCTACCTGACTCAAGGAAGAGAAGTTGACACATATGGCAACTTGTGCAGTCATTTATTTATTTTTATAGAATTTTTATTTTTTACTGAAGGGCTGTGTCTGAAGTTTGCTCTAAGATGGATTTACTTTAATTTTAAAATGTGTAGGGCATCAGTGTACTAATAAGTGAGCTTAAATGGTGCAACACTATAGTCCTTACAGATTATGGAAGAAACCATCACAAGGCATGAGCACCAGATTTTACGTCTAGAAACTGAAATCATTAACATAAGGATGGATGCCTTAAATATGCTTCTCCTTACTGTGATAGTCTTCCCTAAGGTGATAGGAGCAGGTTTAGTGGTGAGGGGCAGGTGGCTGACTTCCCTCAAGCTAGTCTCTCTCTCTCTCTAGGAGAGCTCAACCTGTTAGTGTTGATGCTGAGATACAGCTCCTTATTACCCACAGGCTTGCTTGTTCATCTTCAAGCACTACAAATTAATCTCTAGACCTTGAGACAAAAGTAGGTTGAGCCAATTGAGCTGCTTGCCTTTTTACCTTTTTGGAGAGACTCACTACGACAAAATTTGTAAACCACTGTTTTTTATGTGTACTGAATTTGCTTATTGCAATACTTGGGTTCTCCCCCCCCCCCCAATTAATATCAAAGGATGTAATTGTAAAAGACAGAAGGCCGTACACTTGGAAATAGCATTCCAATACATGATGGGAAAATTGAGTTTTCATCTTTACTAATGGATTTAACACTTGGGATATCTGCCCATTTTATATGCAGTAATGCATTTAAAATAGGCAATGACAATGCTAATCCTTTACTTGCAGTAAGAAAACATTTAGGTAGAAAACATTAAAAATGTGTCTCTGATGCAAAATGTTTCAAGTTGGACATATTTGGAGTACAATTAACACAAGCTTTCTTCCTAGCTTTTCCTTACTTTGTTCTTGGTATATTGGACAGAATTGTATTTACTGAAACCCAGTGTTGGCCTGATCTTGGCAGGCTGGACCTGCATGATGTGGCTTGGATTTCTAGTGCAGGTATAATGTATGCCTAGCATTTGAGCTTTCAATTGCATAAAGAGAATGGAATTTAAAAGGTTGTGTTGACGAAAGAAAGTGCAGTGAAGCAGAAGCTAAATTATTTAGAGGAGGAGAACTTCTTTAAGCACACAATTTGGGGGAGGAGACTTCTTTTTAAAGTGTCTTTTCTCCTTGCAGTCGTATTTACAGTACTGCCTGCTGCTAGAAAGACTTTGAAACTAGCATTGCTGCTAGTATGGCCTGAGGACTGTGAACAGTGTGGCTGAGGCCTAGTTTAAATGCTACAGCGAAGGATTAAGAATGTGTGCACATGGGAGAGGTGGTAACAGCTTTCAGTACAGCTTCTAGTGTTGTCTCTGTAGTTCTGATACCATAAAGGGCATTTTAAAGTGGACACTGCTCAGGTGGCCTCCAAAGATGTTACTTATCAGCATGAATTAAGCACATGCTTTTGGAGTTCAGAGAGCTAGGAAAGGTTTAATATTGTATGTTTGGGATACTTGTGTAATCTGCGAATCACTTGCCAAACAGGTTTTGATTTTTTTCCCCTATACAAAGTGTATCTATGTAATTGCACAAAAGTTCAAATGTTTCCTTTCAATAGCATTGTAATGTTTTAAGTTAAGGCATGACTGCAGTTACAATTAGGCTAAAAAGTCACAGCTGCATGTTTCTGCTTTCTTCTGCTTCCAGTAGCAACAGGAGGCAGTGTTTTTCATGGTATTGAGCACTACTGCTAACCATTGTAACAAGGCAGCCTCATGTACCAGTTAAACTGACTGTCCAGGTAGCCTTGGAAACTAGCAAATGACGTGAGGCTTATATCTTGACACTATGCATAGACAATATCAACTAGCCGCTTGTACTCTGAAAACGTTTCAATCATTCAGTTCTTTCCGTTTGATCAAATTGAAATTCTTGGTATGTGAATTTTTTCGTTGTTTTTTTTTTTTAATGTACAGTGAATAGGATGTTGCACTGGTGGCAATTCATCATGGAGCATAATAAAATTAATTTGACTCAGTATTCAAGTGTAGTGTGGTTTGTGTGTGCCAATTTATGAGCAAGTTCACCATTTTAGAGCCAAAGTCCACAAAGCAGTCAAAACTTCCCTCAGCAACAGTGTTCATGCCTTACTAGCACATATGCAGGATTGTGCCCCTTAATATGTGTTGGGGAATACAGTGCATTGGCCCACTGGCAAATATGACTATAAGTCTACAGCTCCCTTGGAAACTACTCCAAGTCAGCAAAGTGGTCAGACATTGGCAGATAGGACTGTTCAGCATTCCAAAAGCAAATGCTTGGTTGCTTTTGCAATTACTGTTTGTGTTTATCTGCTTTCTTTATTGCAAATAGTTTGTCCAAATTGTAGCATAACTCACAAAACAGATACTCTATCTCAGACAGGGTTGATAAAAATCCATTTGAAACCAAAATTAAAAATGTTACTTTGATTTCGATTTTTAAAAAACATTCCGTCTCATTAGAAAGTCCTGGTTTAAATGAAAAATGTCAACTTGAAGCAAACGTATATTAAAACTGAACTTAGGATCATTTAAAGCCGCTTAGGAAATGATATTATCCTTTGTAAAGAGAAGGGTGGGGGAAATGCCTTTGCCAGACATCACAGTATAATTGTTTACTTTTATGTCTTGATTCTGGGGGCCAGGAACAGGCAAGTTAGCAAAGGTGCCACCACCAATCTGTGGGTGACTTTACTTCTCGCTTATGCCTAATAACTCCTATTTCTGACTACCAGTCAAAGAACATAGACATTTACATTCCATCCATGGGCAGTACTGATCTCCAAAGCTACTTGTATGTGATGGGGGGGCAGGGGGATGCAAAGAGGGCCAAGGCAGTTGTATGACAAAGGAAAATGGACAGACCAAACAGGAAGGAACACTAGAAAGAAGCAACACCAAGTGTTGATTACAACCAACATCAAGAAAAACCTGTAATGGCTGCAGGTCATAAGATGACCTCCTTGGGACTATTTTAAAGAAATTCTTTGGATTTTATTTTATTTTTTTAAAGGAAAAACTGAGGAAAATATATGGAACAGCCACAATGAGAAGTGAGACCTGACTGCTGGAATGAAGCAACATTAAATGATAGTTTTATTGTGCTGTCGAGTGAGTGTCAACTCCTGGTGACCACAGAGCTATGTGGCTTTCTTGGTAAAATACAAGAGAGGGTTACCATTGCTTCCTCCAGCACAGTATGAGAGAGCTTCCTCCAGCACAGTACTTCCTCCAGCACAGTATCCTTTCAGCACCTTCCTATAGGCATTTCCCATAGTCTGAGAAACATACCGGCAGGGATTCAAACAGCTTCTTGCTCCCTAGGCAAGTTGCTTCCCTGCTGTGCCATTAGGTGGCTTTGCAGCTGTAATTACAAACCAATTTGTATGCATTTTAATTTTGGATGTATTTAAACAAATGACATGCTTTAATTTTAAATAAAGATTTAAATCAACCTTATTTCTTCATGACTGATTTTAAATCAAACCACTCAATCTACCTTGACCCAAAACTGAATGCAGCCCATCTTGAATTTCAGCTGCATAAGTACCATAACTTGAAATTTAACCAACATTGTTCATCTTGGGGACTCCTCTTTTAAAAAAAACATTAATAGAGTGAGGATGGTGCAATTTGACCAAAGACAGTTATGTCCTCCTGAAACGGTGAAGAAATTGTCCTTAATATCTGGCAATTGTTAAAATAGGTAATGGCCTGGGTCATATATATTTCACCCTCCACACACATTGCTGTTGCATCCACATTCAGACTCTCCTCAGCAAATCTGCAGAGAGGTGGGGGAGCTGGCTGTGCAGGCATCCTTCACAGAAGGACAGCCTGCACAGCCAATTGGGCCAGAGTGAGGGAGGAGCTTCCTCCCTCAACTCTGGCTCTGTGGGGGCCCAAACGGTGGTGCCAATGTTTGTACATAATGCTGACATGACAGAAATTGAACTTGCAGCAGCAAAACTACAATCTGACTGAAGGCTCAGAGTGGAGTTTGCCGAGTGAAACCACAATTCACTTTCCCCCCACAAACTCAATTTCCCCCAGTTCATACATTCAGGTTTGGGAATCAGAGGTGAAGGGACCTCCAGTTTCCTATTACGTATAAACCAGGCCATAATTTAAATTCATGTTCATAATGCGGGGAGGGTGGAGAAGCAGTAAGTTGCTTTTGTTAAATGAGAGGATGGCTAGTCAAGTGACGTGTTTTGCTGCTGCTACAGTTTTACTAACCATGGAGGAATTTCTAGCTGCTCTAAGTTTGCAGGTCTGCACGTATAGTTATGGTTGTATTATTCATCATGCTAACCATATAAGTGGCTTGGAAGATCTCTGACCTCTTGTTCACAATAGACAGTGGTGATCTTTAAAGCACCACAGCAAATCTGATATTCTTTCTTGGAGAGTGGGCACACAAATAGACTGGCTTTTTAATGTCTATCTGCTCATTTGCACTGATAATATGGTAGCCTTGCTTTTTCTGCATAATACTGAACAGAGCAGTTCCTATCAGTGCAAGCCATATTAAGTTTTACCAGTGTGTTCCTAGTACCTTATGATAGCTGAAATACTTCTTTGAAGTTAGAAGCACACTTTTATACCCCAAACATTCAGTTTTAGAAAGTCTAAGGGTGAAGCTTAATGAGTTGTGTTCAAATTAAAAGGTCACGGATGGGTTCACACAATTGCCGCCAAGTCAGTAAGCTGTGAACCTGCCAACTGACAGTTCCTGATCCCTCCGCCTGAAGTTTACCTACTTTCTCTGCCCACTTGGAACCAGGATTTGAAGTTGGGTGGAGAAAGTCGGTTCAAGACTCGGACAGATGGGCCAGGAACTGCCAGTTGGCTCACCGTACTGTTGTGTTCCTTATGCTCATCAGGAACTAGAGGTTCTCAGCCTACTTAATTGGCAGTGATGGTATGAAGCTGCCCTAACTTAAATCAAGTATTTCAGTGGTGCTTAGTGAGGATTCACTTGCTTTGGGTTGTGTGTTTACAGCAGCGTGCCCACTCTGGAAGTGCCCTTTCTATGTTCAGCCCAAAAGTACCTATTCTACTCTGAAAAACATGTCTACTAGATATTGTCTAAAGCTTTAAAGCAGAAGTTGATTGTCTGATCACCAAGAAATTTCCCTACCTCTTGCACTATCAAATCTTGCACTTTGAAACTTATTTGTGACAAAGGGATGATAACATGGAATCTCATGTGGAAGTTACTTTTTCTTTTTTTAAGATGGATATTCCATCTTTCAGCTTAGAAGAGAAAAGCAGGTATGATGACTGAGTGTATTGATTCATAGATGGGCGGGTCTGACAGTTGCATAGCTGAGAGAAAGATGGGCTTACCTTGCAGCCGATAGGCATAACTGTTTGCTCTTTATATTGTCTTTTGTCACCCTTGACATAACTACTTGCCTTCAAAAGAGACTTCATGTTTCTGCCCAAGTCTCATACATCTGGAGGAGGTATGCCCATCACATCAACTGCCCTCCCCTGGGAGCAGCTAATTTGTTGTATGATGTGTGCCTAATCACACAAACACAGTCAAATTAAACCACTCTGAACTATTTTTGGAAGGGTGGTATATTAATCAAATAAATAAATAAATAATCCCTGTGAAAGCTTCCTTATTTTATCATATTTATATTCTGTCCCTTATAAAATCTGGGTGGTTTACAAATCAAAATACATTTAAAACCTTCATATAAAACAAACACCAATAAAACTTCAGAACATTATAAACTAAAAGCCTGACAGGTATGTTTTCGAGATTCACTTTAAAACAGCCGGAGATGGGGAGGTTCAGATTTCATTTGGGAGTGTGCTCCAGAGCTCTGGGGCAGCCCTAGAGAAGGTCCTGTTTGGGGTTGACACCCAATGAGTTGGTAGGTCACCACAACTGAACCTCCCCTTATGACCTTAATAAGTGGCACGGTTCACGAAGAAGGCAGTGCTCTTAGAAGGAGCTGAGGTTAGGGATGTGCAAGCTGCCTGCTTGGCTGGTTTGGTCTCTGTTTCGGCCGAACCAATTGGTGGAGTGTACTTGTAAAGAGGAATCCGACGAGGATTCCACTTCACTAGTAAAGGGCATTCCCTATAGTAATGCGGGGGGCATGTGTGAGAGAGGGTTTTAATTTTGAGGTGGCTGTGGTGGCAGGGGATCCTCCAACAACACACACACACACACGTATGTATCCTGAAGAGTAGCCAGCCCAGGCTACTCAAGAGGCTGGATTTTTTGGGGGGGGGGATCCCCTAATGCCACCATCCTGCCACCTCAAAATTAAAGGTAAGAAGTACACTCTCCCACCCACCCCCCGCCCATTACTGTAGGGAATGCCCTTCACTTGTAATACCCTCGAACCGGTCTGCAAACCGGTTCTTAGAACTGGGGCCAGTATGATTTGAATTTGGATTGCCTGCCCCCCTTGGGGAACTGCTCCAGTTCGAACTCGTACTGCCCTAACCAGGCTGGTTTGATTTGAACTGTGGTTTGAATCGAGCTGGCTCACACATCCCTAGCTGAGGTACTGTTAAAGTGGCTACTTTGGCTCACGGGAGACTTAATAAAATTGATCATGGCATGCTAGTATGCCCAGCACAAAAGTCACTGATCTTGTATAAATAGTATGTGCGGCTTGATGTAATAAGGTCTGCTTAAAATAACAAAGTAGGTGGGAGGAGGGGGAGAATAATTCAAATCTAGTTTAATAGTTCAGCAGCTAAAGACGGTCTAATATGTGGCATGATTAAATTTAAACTTGAAGGTGCCATGGGTCCCTTTAGGTTTTTCGTGTGGTAAGTGTTCTTTGAAGAAAACTGCCACATTTGTTCGCTGCTTTATCATTGCAAGCTGTTTACACTGAAGGGTGCTTTAAGACTGGCCACTTTTACTATATCCTATATAATAAAAGCCCTGTGTGTGATCCCGTGCGCCCGTGTCTTTTTCGGCAGTTCTGGGCATGCGCGGAGCGCATGCTCAGAACTGCCGAAAAAGATACGGCCGCCCAGACACGGGCGGCCATGTTGCCGAAGATTAAGGGCCAAATCGGCCCATGTAATTGCCCCCGCGGCTGCCACCGCTGACCGCCCACCCTCCCAGCTGCCGAGACCTCCTTATCCACACCAGACCTCCACAGCCCCGGCCCACGTCCTTCGCTCGATCACAGTTCCTATTTAGAGAAGGAGAGAGGAGCTCGCATGCAGACCTCCTCTCTGTGCAAAGTCAGTGCCCAAAATGGCGCTATGGACACAAAAGACGCAATAGGCGTCCTTTGCGCCCAAAGCGCCAGTTCGGGAAGAGGCTTTAAAGAGAGAGGAGCTCTGCTTGCGAGCTCCTCTCTTCTCCTCTAAATAGGAACTGTGATCGAGCGAAGGACGTGGGCCGGGGCTGTGGAGGTCTCAGCAGCTGGGAGGGCAGGCAGTCGGTCTGCGGCAGCGGCAGCGGCCGCGGGGGCAAGGGCATGGGCCGATTTGGCCCTTAATCGTGGAGGGGGGGGTTGGTTCAAAAAGCAGCTGGGAGGGCGGGCGGGCGGTCGGGCATGCAGGCTGGCGGCGGCGGGAGGGGGAATGGCGGCGGGGGGCCAGGAGCGCCGTTACTAGCGCCCGTTATTCAACGGGCCGAAATTCACTAGTGATGAATAAAGCTGAATATCTAAACTGGGAGGGTAAGACAATCATTGGTTATGTGTTTGAACTTTTAGATACCCTTCATTAGTTGCTGCAATAAAATCAAACCCAGTTGTAGAGTTGTAACAGCATCTTCTTCCAAAGTAGCTTTTCCTCCTATCTGGAGGCAGGGGTGTAGCTATAATTGAGCAGATGGGTTGCCTTGACCTTTGATGGGTCCGAAGATTGACACTGACACTGGTGAAGCTGAGCCTGAATTCTGGCTTTTGAATAACTTTATTTGGAAGTTCCTCCCCCCACCCACCCCCAATCAAGTTACCTGTTCAGCCTTTTTGTCTTAAAATGTTCTCTGGCTTCTATGGCCAATCATATCTCAGGTACCTGTATTTTAGTGACTTCTGTCAGAAATTGAGATATCAAACTTGTTTACCCTTAGGCTGTACTCTTCCAACACAGATTCTGACTATCGCATTCTGCAATATGCATTCTCTGCCCTTATCACACATCCACATATTCTGTGGAGCCAGTTCTATTGACACCTTGGAACTTCTGCAAGGGCAAAAATATACCTTGTTGCAGTCCCTCTTCACCTTGGGCTTTTGAAATTTGCAAGTTCAAAAAGCATTTTGTTTATTGAATGGGTTGCAGTATGTAGGTTGACTTCTGCTGGTTTTTCCTTTAAACATAAGTTTAAAAGTGAATATATTTGTACAAGTTTATTCTATCTGAAAGAGACTGCTCATTTAGTGCTGAGCATTGGAATGCTTTTGTGTTCTGAAGCAGAGTAGGTCAGTAGCCCATGTTGGTGATTTCAAGAACCCGAAATACATCAGTCTACGTAGTGCCATTTGCAATTCGTAAAAGTCCAATTAGTTCTGCAAGAGCCGAATAAATGTTTTAAATGTTGGCATGCATCTGTTCAAACCCAACAAATGTGTTTGAGCTCTTTATAAATTAGCTTTGAATGTGTATCTATCTTGCCTTTTGGAACCAAACTCACACAAAGTAGCTTAGAGACAAAAACTGCAATTTTGCTTCAAACTAGGAAAACAATAATAGCAATAGCAATAGCACTTACATTTATATATCGCTCTATAGCCGGAGCTCTCTAAGCGGTTTACAATGATTTAGCATATTGCCCCCAACATTCTGGGTACTCATTTTACCGACCTCGGAAGGATGGAAGGCTGAGTCAACCTTGAGCCCCTGGTCAGGATCGAACTTGTAACCTTCTGGTTACAGGGCGGCAGTTTTACCAATGCGCCACCAGGGGCTCTGGTGGCGCAGATAAAACATCAAGCCGTCACTAGTACCAGGTGTTTATATGGCAAATTATTTGATAGTCTTAATTTTGTTAGTAACCTTGTGAGGCTGATGACTTATACCACTATTTTATAGGCCAGGGCCTGAGGCGGAGTGTGTAACTTATTTGGGGTCATTCAGTGAGGTCATGGAAGAGCTGACGAAGCATCTCAGGGCTCCTAGTACCAAACCAGTCTCTGTTCATTGGACCACACTGGATCTTCAATGTGGTGTTATCCCAAGTTTGCCTTGTTAATGTTGGTTATACCATTTGAAATTATATAGGTTATAATTTTGGCCTGCACTGAAGAATTTGCTATCACCCACTTTTTTGAGTGTGGCCCTCATTATGCCCCTGTGGCTGTTGGGTCTTAATGATGCAGTGACAGTGAAAACCACAACTGGTAGAATTCCTGTCCTATGCTACTCTTAAAGCAACAGCAGCCCAGTCAAAATGCTGTGTATTGTACCTTTGATTCCCCGACCTTCCAAATATCCCTTGCATGTCATGTGTGTTCATGTATGCATGCAAAATAGTACACAGCCCCTCCTGTCCATAAGCCAGATATCATGTTTTTGCCCCAGTCCTTTCTTCTCCAACAGTCTCTGCTTTTTTCAGCCCACTGCCTTTACCCTACCCTACCTTTTATGCAGACATTATCTTCTTGTCCCCACACCCCAGTCCCAAGGAAGACACAGACACAATCGGCTTGGATAAAAAGGGCCAATTTATTAATGTGGTACAATCAGCAAACTGTGCAACAGACTCCACCCCGCCACCCCACATTCCAGGCCTAACTAAGGCCGAGTTAAAACATTGCTGTCCTCACCTGTGCCTAAAATGGGTGACACAACCTGACTCAGGATAGAAGTGGTCAAAACTTCTTCATCCCCCTTATTCATTCATTTATTCATTTATTTATATAACATATTTTTATATGTTAAAATATCATATAATATTGTCAGCTTCTCAGGGTCAGGGCAACTTCTAGGGTTTCACACACCCCAAGCTGCTCAGCCTTTAAGGTTTACGAAGCCCTGAGGCAGGTTTCCTGGCGAAACAAAGTCCTTGAGCCGCAAAGCCTCTAAGGACCGATTGACCAATCCGCCCTACTTAAACTGTCCAAGGGTGCTCACCGATTTCAAACCCTTATACACCTCCACCCACCCCACACTGTATATGCCACAACAGGAGGTCAGCCTAGCTTGGCCTTCCTACCCCACAGTGCTCCAAGACTACAGCAAGTCCCCTCCGAAGATTCTCCAGGTACAAATTGCACCCTGCCATGGGCAAATGCATCCCATCAGGACAAAAACAGTGAGGCAACGAATGTGCAATACCCGGCTGCAGAATATAAACATGCCCCCTTGGGCAACAGCATGTTTGCCCATGGCAGTATTCACTTTATTTCTAGCCCTTTCAACTCCTGGCAAACTCTGACACATACACACGCCGACCTCTACATTGAAGCCAGTCGACCCATACAGTGAACAGCCCGGGAACCCACTCACAAATGGTGGCAAAGACAGAAGTGGCTTGTTGAATCAGGGAGAGCCCAGTTCACTTCCCCAGATCATTCTCGCCCAAATGCACAACCAGAACCTTGCGGGGTAGACTAACAGCTAAATATTCCCACAGTGCAGGAAGCAGTTGGCTCCACAGCATTTCCCTTGTCCCAAGCCAGTGCATGCTGGTCCGATTCCCCAAACCAAGTTGGTTGCCGATTGGCAAAGTACTGGTTCGCTTGTAGGCCCAGAAGTCCAGGAAATGGCTGCAGATTAACACATGCACAGGAGCCGCTGCTCTGCCAACACCTGCCAAGAAACAACAGTGATTAACGTACACAACGCATAAAAACCTTGGACCTCCAACACCCAATGCGCTTAATCTCAATGTCCTCAAAGCCCAACTGGCGGGCAGTAGTAACAGCACCAATCTGGAAGGAGTGCGAACTAAACAGGTGAGCCGGTTCGCCCAATCCAAGGAGTGCTTTCCGCAGGACAGCCCAGAATTGGTACTGTGTCAGGGGCAGGCTATCTGAGTGCACAAAAAGGCATCCTGTAGTGCTAGGCTGATGTGCAAAGTACTGTTGCAAAGCCCGAACAGGACATAGCATATCACCCCCTGCCGGAACCAGCTCAACCCGCTGACCCTTGCCCTTCTGATCGGTCTTAGAGCAGCACAGGTACAGCTGCACACTGTATCTCCCAAAGGAAATATCTGCAAATTGAAGGCACCAATCCCTCAGGGCCCGGCCCCTACAGGGAAGGACCTCGCTTGGCCAAAAAACCCCAAGGAAGGCTGTAATTGCTGCCTGATAAAGCGCCACCTCCCAAGGGGAGCTGCAAAGGGGTTGGAGCTGCCTAAAAAGGGCCATGACTAACTTGATAGTTATAGGCCACCTCTTGGACCTGGTTACACTCCATAGTCCAGCCCCCAAGCATGCATCTCACCCTGACATTGCATGTGGTGTCCTGCACGCCCCAGGCCTGCGCCTCAAATGACAGTGCTGCCAGATAGCCTGCCAAGGTGGAGACCGCCTGCCCGAGGCATGCAGGTGCACCAAGTATTGCATGAGGTGACTGGGTGGGATCGGTCAGTTGTCCAGCAGGCCTTCGCGTTGCCTGAATGCATGAAAGGAGGCTACCTTACAGGAGTAGCTCACCCTCGTTCTGGGGGCCAGAGATGCATCAATAGCCCAGTTCTAGTCGCCAAGCTTCCACAGAGCCTCTGGCATCACCTCTGGGTCCAAATTGGTTTCTGGGGCGAACTCCCTGAACCTGGCTACCTGGAAATGAGATAGGGCATCAGCAATGTCATTAAGGAGCCCTGGCACGTGCCTTGCCAGAAAGAGGATGTTATATTACAGGCACCATATAACAAAGGCGTGTAGGAGCCCCATAACCATGCATGAAGGGGAGGTCTGTGAGTTCACTACTTGGACCACCACTTGATTGTCACACCAGAAACAGACGGTGGAGCCAATTGCAAAGGCCACCAGACAACGCACCACTTACCCCTGAAATACACCCCGAAGCCAAGACCCTCAGCAGCATCAGAGTGCACTTGAAGTTTGGCTTCCCAGAGCTATTCATCCCACAAAAAGGCCCACCCAAGAGCAACCGCCCTACAAGCCAAGTTAAGGTGGACAATCACCACCTACAGTTCTCTAAGGGTGGCTTTTCTTACAAAATAGTACACAGTCCGTCCTGTCCATAAGCCATATATTACATTTTTGCCCCAGTCTTTTCTTCTCCAACAGTCTCTGCTTCTTTCAGCCCACCGCTACCTTTACCCTTATGCAGACATTCTCTTCTACATACCGCAAATGTGTGAGGGGGAAATGGGAACATGCTATCTATCAGCTCTTGTCTGGAAATTGCTAGACATGAGGGAGGTTTTTCTATGTGACTTGGAGCTGTTCATGGAAGAACATTCCCTGTGCTCAGTGTTTCTTCCCTTTACAGAAAAGTATTACAGAGCCATACAGAATGTAGCCAGTGAATACATTGGCATTGGGAGCATAACTAGCTTGCGTATGCCTGCGCGCCCCCCCCCCCATGCATTTACTGTACTTGGAGAAGATAACATCTGCATGGACAACCAGCCTAGCATTCCTTTCTCCCCTTTTCCCTCCAGCATACCAAACATCCCCTCATAAAATGCAAAAAGGTTTCGTGAGAGTTTTTCACTTTCCTGCCTCATCTTCCACCAGCTTCCCCCCCTCAGTTTCCTGCTTCTCAAACCACTGCCAATTGTGTATGCCTCCTTCAGGAACCCTGCTTCTGGGCTCTTTCTGCTCCTTAGTTTTTCTACCTGTTGGGGGTCTCTTTCCAGAACTTGGGCTGTACCACAAAGCAATTCCTGCCTCTATGACCTGTGCGAGGTTTGAATCCCAACTAACCTGACAACTTTCTTTTATCTCACAGAAGCTGGACTGAGAACTTTGTTGTCTTTGTTCCCAGGACAGTTGGAATGTTTGAGACATAGCTGTTCTGTGCCATCGCATCAGTTCAGTCATTTGCTCTCAGAAGCTTTACTGCCATTACTGAGAAATCTGGCTTGGTCTCATGTAAACAGAGAGAGGTTTCACAATCCCAATACAAGGCAACAGGGGTGCATCTAGGTCATTTTGGTGCCCGGACCTGAAGGGCTTCAGAGCCCCCCACCCCATTTTTCTAAAGGATACCACCAGTTGATATCTCCCCCAACCATTGCTCACTCCTTCCTCCTGGGAGGCTTCCAAATGATTGGGAGGCCTCCCCATAGCCCCTCCACTTCTGCCCCACCACTACTCTGCTGCGCCACTGCCGCTGCCCTGCCACTCCTGCCCCACTGCTATTTTCCACTCTTCACTGCCAAGGAGTGGGGGTGAGCTGAGCCAAGCAGGCCATGGCCACAACCACCCCCAGCGGCAGGTGCAGGTGGTCCATGGCCAGTGCACAGGTGGGCCTCCTCAGCCAGAGCACTGGTGCAGTCTGAGCATGGAGCGTTGCAAGCTTGTGATGTCACAGGCATGCAGTGCTCCAAGCTCAGACTGCACCAGCTTGCTGGCTGAGGAAGCCCACCTGCACAGGTGAGCAGGCTGTGGAGGCCCACCTGTGCCCGCCTCTCCAGGGTTGGCCATGGCCTGCTCAGCAAAGCTCACCCACCACCACCCCGGCAGTGAAGAGTGGAAAATAGCAGTGAGGCAGTAGGAGTGGAGTGGCAGAGTAACGGTGGGGCTATGGGGAGGCCCCCAGATCATTAGGAGCCCCACCCCCAAGGAGGCAGCCATGGACCCGGTCCCTAAGGTCTGTGGCTAAATGCGCCTCTGCAAGGCAGCACACATCAAACTGAACAAGCAAATGTGGCTAAAACCTTGATTCACTATTCTTAACAACGGTTGCATTATGGAGTGCTGCAATACAACTATTCGAAATATTTCAGAATTAAAGCTCCTCATACATTTAACATGCAGCTGTACTGAATGCACAAAGTAGGCATTCAACTGCTGCTGCTGCTGCTGCTGCTGCTACTATTTATATACCACTTTTCAAGAAAAGTTTGCAAAGTGGTTTACCTAGAGAAATAAATAATGAGATGTAATAAAAACCAATAAGATGATAAATAAGATGTAATCAGCTAACCTCTGCTACCCTTTGCTAAGCATGTACATGCAAGGCCAAACTTGACATAACATGGAAGAACCTTGAATCAGATCTCTGGCTTTTAAGTAGTGTAAAAATGCAAAAATAAATAAATAAATAAATAAATAAATAATAGCTGCCAAGGGGAGGTGCCGTTTGGCTCAAGTATGTTGCCTCTGGCCCTGCATTCTTTTCCTGATTTAAATTTCCTCCAAACTGCTATTTGCTCCACAGAGTAAAGCATACAGGTGCCCATATGACAACCTGAATGTTATGTGAGTGGTTTTTAACTGGAGAAAAGGGGGGGGGGAGTCCCTCAAGCACTGTGATCTTGATCTGAATTGCTGGATCTTGATCCGAGTCCCAAATCTCATCAGCCACCACCTCCTTAATTTAGGGGGTGGGTTGCCACAACAATGGCTTCTCATCTGTCCGCCTCATCTAAAAGGTGCTGTGTGGAGGACAAAACAGACACACTAGCCCCCAATATAGCATTAGTCTCCTCCAGTTTCCCTTGGGGAAAGAGTCAAATGTAATTATGCTTGGGATGGGGACATGTCTGTTTAATTATCAAAAGGAAGGCTGTGGGCCCAGATCTTTTAATTATGTAGCAACGCCCCTGCTTGCCCCCAACAGCTAGTATTCAGATTCATGCTGCCTTCAACATTTTCCTCTGTTCTCTTTATGTTCTCTCATGAGCCATGGTTTAAGAATCCCTAGAGATTCCCAAGGAACTCTGAACCTTGGGTCTTCCTTACTGTATGTCACCAGTCCTCTATTAGTCAACACTTTGGTTTGTCTGAGGCTGACAAGATAATGTGAAAGAATCCCCTTTTCTCCCCCCTTTATAATTTCCAGTTCCCCACCACCACCATCACCTATTCTTATATTTTTGATTACATTGTTGGACAAATTGAAAATTCTGCTAGTGTGTGCTTGAAATGTAGCCAGCCTGTCTTAGCAGCTGCTATTTGATCAATGTGGTGCTGCTAGCTGTCATACTTGAAGCATAGTCTAAGAACTAGATACAGAATTTAGTAATCTTTCTGCGTAATCTTTCTGCATAATTTTCTGTGAACAGCTGTGCTGTCATTTTAGAGACTAGGAGTTCTTCCAAGAAACACAAGGGCAAACCACTCTTCAAGTATGACCTTCGGCTTTTATTATTTCTACAGTGGTTGGGAGGGTTCTAATTTTATAGTATCTATTTCACACCATTGGAAGGGGAAGAGGAAAACAAACTTTGATCCAGTCACCATTGTGCTCTTAAAGGGAACAAGACCTTCAGTGACCTAGAAACTTATTGTTAACAGTTGAAAAGAAAAGTAGAGAGCAGCATGTACTGCAAAAACTGAAGGATTTGAGCACTTTCAAATAGCTTTGAGGCTTAACATGACATCACCAATGAGGAGTGAATTGGCAAGGTTGTTAAGATTCCTTGATCATGGATAGCATTATCGGGGGGCAGTACCTCTCCTAAAGATTTGAAGAGTACCCCTCATTTTACTGAACTCCAACCCAAAATGTCTTTCCTCTCCCTGCAAAAAATGTGAGGAGTTTCTGTTCAAGCTTTCCTTCTATGTGGCACCCCAGTATGACATCGATTCTGAAGGGCTTTGAGGTATAATCCTGATGACAATACTGAAATGTTAACAAAGATACATCAAATAACAAGTTGTTCTAGTAAGAACTAATCTGCCTACTTTCACTACAACCAGACTAAATTTGGTTCGAATCGAGGTCCACAAGTTAGGTCGCTTGTGCCTCAAATGTTCATACATCCGCCATCTTGGATTGAGGTGGATGTCATCAGCATAAACTATGCCATTGGGGCATATCTATGTGCTCCTACAGCTGTAGCAAATTTAGTTCAAATTGGTTAGGCGGTTCACAAGTTAACCAATTGGAATCAGTGGATAGACCATCCCTTTGCTCCAGACTTAGCATGTCAGCTCACCTTGGAGGACAGGTCTACACGGGTAGACCTGTCCTCCAAAGCAGGGTGATGTGATAAGTCGGGAGCGAAGGGCTGGTCTATCTGCCAATCCCAAATGATAGACCAGATCTTCCCATTTAAAAAGTGCCATTTTGAGGACTGTTTTTCCAGCAAAAGCGGCCTCAAAATGGCATTCAAATTGCCCAAGTCAATTTGGGTCAAATCAGGGGTGATTCTCATTGATTCCAGATTGGGCCCTCTATTTTGAGGGTGATTCGATTTGGGGTCGAATTTGTGAATTGTCCCCAATTCGACCCAAATCGATTCGATGGTAAACTGAATTCCTGCTAACCTGCTAACTGAATTCTGTGAACTGAATTCCTGCTAACTGAATTTCTCTCCCCTGCTAACTAGGCAAAGGGACAGCTTTATAACATGGTGATTCTCTTTATTTAGCAGGGGGAGAGTAATTTGCCCTATCCACCCCCAACACAGTACTTCCAGTGACTGTTGCTGGTGTCTACCTTATGTTTCTGTTTAGATTGTGAGCCCTTTGTGGACAAGGAGCCATCTTATTTATTTATTAGTTTTCTGTGTAAACCGCTTTGGAAACCTTTGTTGAAATGAGATATATAAATATTTGTTGTTGTTGTTGTTGTTGAATTGCACACCCCTGCAAGACACACCATCTGCTTTCAAGTGTGTTGCTGGTGCACTAAAACTGCTAATCCAAAAAACAGCTGTGCAGCAACATTCTCATCCTATCCCCACGTGAAGGGGTAGTTAGGGTTGCCAACTTTGACTGATGCTATTACTGGAGGGTTTTTCCAGTGTGTATTTTCAATGCTTTTGTCAAGCCATTAAAATCCTCAACATTGCTTCCAGTAGTCACCTGGAAATTGAGGCCAGTTCCTAGAGACGCCAGACTAGTCTTGAAGGGCTGGCAGCCCTAAGAATCATAAGAACGGTGTAATTATTTGAAGCTGAAGACATCCTCAAGAACATTTCTGGAGTCTCTACAAGAAAAAGAAAACTCTGCCATTTTCAGAAATTGCACAGATTGCCCAAAGCACAGAAGGCTTGCGATGTGCCTGCTATCTACAATATGGTGTGTTGTAGATAGCAGTGTGGCATTCCTCAAATGTCAACCATGAGGAAGTTCAGTGAATGTGTTTTGCTTCACACTTTAAAACAGGAGACACTTTTCTCATAAATCAGGTTGGATCATGTACCCTGGGTGCATGATTTTGGGGTGTTTCCCATGTATTCCATTATCTACTATTATTATGTATATACTGCTTTTCAGTGGAAAAAGTTTTCAAATAGGTTTATATAGGAAAAAATCATGACAATTATCAGATGGATCCCTGTCCCCAAAGGGTTCACAATCACAATGTAGCCTTGGCAGTGCTTGCATTGCCTGTGGGAGATAAGAACCCTTAATGTAATGAATCCACAAATGATATCGGACCCTCCTTCCCACTTGCTCCAAATATGCCTCTGGCCCCTAGGACAAAAAATGAATATCACCCACACACACCTTCAGAAAGGTAGGAAGGGCAGAGCGAAAAGCAGGCTGTTGCTCAGCTGATGGGCTCCCTTTCCCTTAGGGGTTCAGGGACATTTCTCCCCCCTTGTTCAGTTATAGCTATGCCTCTGTCAAAATATGCCAACTATCTGCAGCCACCAATATGCTTTATAGTCACTTATTTTTAGTATGACTTTTAAAAATAGAGGTACTACTTATTGTACTATTTATTCTACTGTGTGGTTCTTTCTGAAACAAAGGCTTTTCCCATACTCACTTGAGGACTGATAGGTATCCACCCAGGTCTCCTGCAAAATTTCAGTGTCTGGCATGCCAAACAATTTTCAAACTAGCAAGTCTGTGACTCAAAATTTGCCCACTTGGGAACTCAGCCACTCCTTCTGAGCCTCACCCCTAACTTGTCCACATCTGCAACATGGAGGTAAGAATACTGACCAAACTTATAGATCTGTAGTAAGAATGACTGAGGGTAACAAAGTATGTTTGCCATTGAGAAGCAGCAATGTAGTTGGCAAGTTCTGTTGTTACCCCATATTCTTGAGGCCTCAAAGTGCTGTATTCATCCTTACAAGTAGTAGGGCACTAGTTATTGTAGCACCTACCATTGGGCTAGCCACCTAAAGCTGCAGCAAGAAATGACTTAACTAGCAAGCCAGAGGTTGCCAGTTCGAATCACTGCTGGTATGTTTCCCATACTATGAGAAAGACCTATAGAGGGCATCAGTGATATAGGAAGATGCTGAAAGGCATCATCTCATACTGCAAGTGGGGGGGGGGCAATGGTAAACCCCTCCTGTATTCTACCAAAGACAACCACAGGGCTCTGTGGGCACCAGGAGTCGACACCGAGTTGACGGCACACTTTACGTTACCATTGGGCTGATGTGAACTGCATTCTCTGTAGGTCAAATGGTAAGAACTAGAAAATTATTATCCCTCAACATGATTTGAATGAATAGGAAAGAACAAGGAGGTAAGCTGGCAAGCAGATCCTAAGGCAAACTTACACAGCTAGTGTGAGTTTCATCAGGGACTTTATATGTTGACACAACCACATGATGTTTTGTTGTTATTGAGCATGATACAACTTCTTCCACTTTGGAAAGTGTTTTATTCACTGCATCTCCTTGAGAAAGGACTCCTGAAAAAAAGTCCTGACAGAAAATCAAGTAGGAAAGCATTGTCGGGAGGGGAAATAAGTCAATTCCATTGGCAGAAAAAGATGGAAGAAGAACATACTTACTTTAGAATCACAGGTTTATCAGATTTTGATGAATTTATCTGGAGGCTTTACACACAGGGCTTCAAACCTGAATCTACTTCAGAGGAGAGTGTGTGTGTTCACCCACAAGACAAACTTACCCCAAAGTCCCTTCAAGATTCTTGGACCCACTCCACACACAAATCGGGCTTTGTGATGTGAATTCTCGTTTATCTCAATGTATTTCCAGATTTTTTAAAACGCTGGTTTTAAGCTATTTTTTCTGAAAACACCAGAACAGATAGGGAGAGGCACTTACATAGAATCATTAGCATGAGAAGAGGAATGTTTTCTTCAGAAATTGAGATATTGGTCTTTAGGTAGCTCTCTCCCCACCCCCACCCCCCACCCCATTAGCTAGAAGGAAAACACGGAGCATGCCATGTGAACTCGTTTCAAAACAAAATCCGAGAGCGAGGGGAGGGGCTGCTTCCCTCAATGCCGTGAGTGTAGTTCAAAGTGGCTGTGCTCAACATTTACCCCGAAGCATGAAGCCATGTGTGAATGTGAATTATACCCAGGTGAATTACATGCCCTGAGATTACTACATACTTCAGCAAAAAAGAGAAGAAGGAAGAAAGGAAACAATTTTCAAAACCTAAGTTTGGTTTTGGTTAGAATGACGCCAATGAGGATATGGTAATCTTTTGGGTGACAACTTTACCTCAAGCAGTACACTGTGCCACAGATTACTAACAGTAATTTGGAAAGTGTGAGGAGGTCCAAAGTGGCCCTCCTCACACTTTCCACAGTTATAACTCAAGAGAAAGTGACATGGGCATGGGTAGCAACATTGAATGCAAGGGTTCTTAAATGTCATCATTGTGTGATTTCCCAGTGTGTGTGAGAAACAATTCTAAACAATTCTAAAGGTAAGAGAAATTCTGGTTGTGGGAGATCTTAGAGGTGATCCATGAACTGGTACAAGAGATTACAGTGGTTAGAGGAGGCTGTGGAAAGAGGTAGATGGACACTCTGGCTCAGTCAGTTTATGAATATAAATTGGGGGGGAAGGGAAGGGAGCTGTATTTTCTGTTGCAATATTTCAAAGGATAAGGATAAACAAGGAGTCGCTGGCCTTGGAGCTGCCTAGCCCAGTAGAATCTACACTTCAAGAAGTGCTGCACTTCACATCTCAGGCAAAGTTATCTTCTTGTCCTGACATCCATTAACTGAGTCGGACAGGGATGGAAGCCAGGATCCCATAAAAAGCATGTCATTGCCACTGAGCTGTGGTCCATCTATGAAAGTAGCCTCCCTTAATGCCAGCGGGAGACTGTCTGCAGAAGGAATATCACTGTATTATCTACAGCTTCAGCAGCAGACTGTCTGCATATTTGTCCACCTCAGGGGGACGAGTTGAAGCTTCCCTTGTTGCTACTATGGGCAGAATATAATTATTATTTGGGCTAGTCTGGGATCAGGATACAGAAGACATATTTTGGTGTCAAGTGTGCAATAACAACTTGGATTACCACACATGAGCAGTGTCTCTTCAACTTTCCTTTGGAATCCTGATAATTAGCAGCAGCACAATATACACCACCATATCAAGAAGTGGGTAGTAGTCAGTAAAATTGTTCTCATGACCAAGTTGGGGGGGGGGAGGCAGGACTGGACCTACCTTCCCCCCAGATGACTGTTGCAGCCCTCTTCACTGCAGCAGCACATGCCCACACAATCCAGATCACTGGAGGCCAGGACTCATTTCCCCTGCCTCTGGGAATCCCACAAGGCACCGTGTGTGACAAGTGTGATACCTTGGGGAATTCCCTTGGGAGTTGGGCACTCGAGGCACCCCCTAACCAAGGTAAAAACCCGAGTTTAAAAGTCGGGGTTGCCATGGAGGCAGCACCAGGATCGGCCTTGATTCCAGCTGTGCACAAACAACCCTGCCCAGGTAGGGCTGTATCTTGGTGACAAAATAAGCCTACCTGACGTATGTCCATGCCTCCTGATGGCAGGCAGAATAAACGATGCTGTCTGAAATATTAACTCACCTTCTAGATAATTTGTCCTTCACCTTTTTCTCCTTTTCCTTGGTTTTCATTCTGCATCTTGCTTCATGTTCCAGTCTCTCAATGTATTTGGCTCTGTTTCAGTGAAGACTGTAGTTGCCATGGTGTTCTTGCAGATGAAGAGCTTCCCTCACCCCCACCCCCCATCAGTTCTGCACTTCACTATGGCAATGTGATAGTGTGTATTTCACTGGAATGGAACAATGTGGTACACAACTACCCTGTACCCACGCTGTTCTTTCTTGCTTCCCCCATGCAAGTAAGCACTGTGTGATCCTATCTGGGAACACATTGGGTTGCATTTGGCTGTGGCCCCATAGGTGTGGCACAGGCTCCAAGCTGCGTAGCTTCTCTAGGATGAAAATGAGTTCAGTGTGCAGCAGCCTCAGAAAAATGTTGAAGAAATAAATGTGAGGTCCGTAAGATGAAAGCTTTAATGAGCCAGTTTCTGCTGTGCCTAAGTATGCAAAACTTCAAGTAGCACAGAAAGATTTGTGATGCAAAAATTGGTGCCTTAAGTGCTGCTTCATACAATACAGCATATGTGAGAGTTGGTGGAGATGCTTCCCTGTGTCACAAGTTCCTAGGCAGCCATAAAGTGCCAAGAGCCCAATATGGCAATTCTCCCGATTACACAGACAGTTTCTACACCACCATCACCATCATACATTCCGTTCTGTGACTGGTACTAGTATGGAGATAATCCACATAAGCAGGGATCCATAGAGGTCTCTTGGATGTTGTAGCTACTGGCCCACATAGCACGCAAGAAAACATGATTGCCATTATTTCTAATGGGTATCACATCACAGAACTACATACACAGAGTCCTTCTGACTAGTGGTGTGCACGAACCAGTTCGAAGGCCCTTCAAAAGATCTCTGAACCAGTTTGCACAGGCGCCAGCTTGACAGTTCGACACGGGGTGTGTGTCTTCCTTTAAGGGCAGAGGAGGGTGCACTTACCCCTCCCACTGCTTTTCCCCCACCGGCACTCCAGGTTTTAGGAAACTTCTTGGGGCGACAGCGTGCCTCTCTGCCACCCCTTCCCCTGTTCCTAGCCGGAAGTGGCCAGAAGTAGCAACTGCACACACGTGCGCCTGGTACGCGCTGCGCATGGATGCACATATGCCACGCATGTCATATGTGTGACGTGCACGTGGCATGTGCAATGTCTGTGTGTCCGTGCGACACACACGGCGGGTGCATGCACAATCGCTGCTTCCTGCCACTGCCAGCCAGGAACTGGGGAAGGGGCAGCAGGGATGTATGCTGCTGCCCCAAGAAGTTTCCTAAAAACGGAGTGCCAGCGCGGGGAAAGCGGTGGGAGCGGTAAGTGCACCCTCTCCTGCTCTTAAAGGAAGACACACACACACCCCGGCATGGAACTGCACTGTGGTGGTTCCGTCACACCACTAATGACAGAGCAAGGGTGCCCAGCATGCAGCCCCAGCAGCGGGGCTTATGAGCAGTGGTTAAAGAGAGCTAGTCTTGTGGAAGCAAGCATGACTTGTCCCCTTAGCTAAGCAGGGTCCATCCTGGTTGCATATGAATGGGAGACTTGATGTGTGAGCACTGTAAGATACTCCCCTCAGGTGATGGAGCTGCTCTGAGAAGAGCATCTAGGTTCCAAGTTCCCTCCCTGGCAGCATCTCCAAGACAGGGCTGGTAGAGATTCTTGCCTGCAACCTTGGAGAAGCTGCTGCCAGTCAGTGTAGACAATACTGAGCTAGATGACCTATGGTCTGACTCAGTCTGTGGCAGCTTCCTATGTTCCTATTCCTTTGCACTTTATGTTAGCCACTGTTCACATCTTGCCCCCATACAAAAGGTTTTCTAGCATTTTTCATGTGGTGACTATAGTAGATGAATCCACCCTGAATCTCAAGGATATGAAATCTCACATCATTGACACATATTCTCTAACCCCACAGAACCTTCTGGCCTTTTCAAAAGACTCTTTTGTCAAGTTTATGGGTATGAGAGTTTCCTCCTTTGATGTGTACGCTAAACAATCTAGGACAAAGGTTGTTTTGTCACTTAAAAACTCAAATCACCTTTATTGTAAATTCATGAGGCAAAACCACAAGTTAATAAACAATTACTTCTCTGTATAAAGGACAGGTTTTGTGAAGTGCTATTTTGTATCAACAAGAATATCTAAATAGACTATTTCTTCTTAGAAATCTCATTACATAAAAAAGAAAGTTTCCATATTTACAAATGAAGATGCGGATGAATTCTGTGTTGCTTGATGTTTAACAGATTTGAAATATATTTGTAGAAACTGAAAGAGTGCACTTTTGAAGCCATTTACATTAGTCTATTTATCACTGTGGAAACAATTCAGTACCTTTATCTTAACATCGTATATTCCTGTTCTCCATGTCATGGCTTTACCGCAGAGCTTCTGGGATTTCCACCTAAAAGAAAAGAGTTTTGTGGGTTTCTTTTTTCTTATTTAGGTATATGAACTAGAAGAAAAATAAGCAGATGATCTTATTCTTAAAATGGTATATGTTAGTAGAATTATGCTAGTAGAAATGAGTTATTTCTGTTTGTTTGCTTCTTTATTATATTTCTACTTTTCAGCCAAGATTGGTTTCCAAAGCAGGTTACAATTAATATTCATCAGAAGAGACAATATGAATAGAAGATTCCCCCCACCATGTGATATATGAGTACTGCTGTTCATCTCTGTAAATGCACAAGGCTTACACATGTCCATGGGCTGAATATGACCTGCAGAACTACTGTATCTGGTCCCCACTGGTCCTGCCAAGTTTTAATCAGGATTTGATTTCAAAAATAATTGCTCACAATTAACACTTATAAGAAATAAATGGCTCATGTATCTTTGTCAAGAATGTTCTTGAAAGACAACGTCCCAATAACAGTCTTCCATATTTATGGAAGAGTATTTTTTCTTCTTTTTAACTTTCCCAGTTGATGACCCCCAACCTGAGTGTATGTGCTCCATAGCTGAGAAACCCTTACCAACAGCTGCTAGTCATCTTTACAGAACTGGCCATCCATGTTTGTTTTGTGTATGACATTTTTATCCTGTTCCACCTCCAAGGAGCTCAGAGCAGTGTATATTGTTTTCCTTACTCTTTACAACCCAGTGAGGTAGGTTAATCCAAAAGAGATGGCGACTAGCCCAAATAACCCAGTGAGCTTTATGGCTGAGTAGGGATTTGAAGCTGGGTCTCTCTTGTTCTAATCCAGCACTCTGACAATCACACTACACTATGCTGGCTCCACTAGGTGCCCTGTAAAATACAGAAGTTGGCCATCCCTGACATAGGGGATGGTTTCCCGCATCTAATTAGAGGAATGCTCTCACACACTTTCCATGTGGGAGTCCCATATACAGTCCTAATGAGAGTTGGTCTCCCAATTGGGATCAGGGGTAGACCAACCCTCCACTCCAGACTTAGCAGGTCGGCCCACCTCGGAGGACAGGTCTACCCAGGTAAACCAGCTCTCTGAGGCAGGCTGGCGCACTAATTCTGGAGGGGAGAGTTGATCTACCCACTGATCTCAATTGGTAGACCAGCTCTCCCCAGGAAACCAGTAGAGCTAGTCTACCTATTGGTATCAGAAGGTAGACCAGCCCTCCACTCTGGACTTTGCACGTCAGCCTGCCTTGGAGAGCTGGTCTACCTGCTGATCCCAACTGGTAAAACAGCTCTCCTCAGAAAGAAGCACCATTTTGAGGCCCATTTCCCCAATAAAAGAGGCCTCAAAATGGTGCCTGAATCACTGGAATCGGTTCAGGTTGAATTGAGGGTAGTTCTATTCTACCCCAAATCTGGCCCTGTTTTCAGGGTGATTTGATTCAGGGTAGAATTGTCAAATCACCCCGAATCGATTAGTGAGTGAATTGATTTGCACATCTCTGTTGGAGAATCAGGTATATATGGAAGAATGTGATGCACAAATACTGAGAAAGGGGCAAAGAGTATATGGAGGCATAGGTGGAGGCACAGGTGGCGGCGGTGTGCAGAGGTGCTTTTGTACCAGCTATGGCTTGTACACCAGCTGCAACCCTTCTTGGAGAAGGTGGACCTGACCTCAATCACTCATGCTTTGGCAACATCCAGATTCAGCTACTGCAATGCACTCTATATGGGGCTGCCCTTGAAGATGGTTCAGAAGCTTCAGCTGGTCCAGAACGCTGCTGCAAAAAAGGGCATGTGTTGCTTCGTGAGTGTCACATCTATCCTGCAGCAGCTTTATTGGTTGCCATTCTGCTTCTGGACTCAGTTCAAAGTGCTAGTCTTTGACTTTAAAGCTCTACATGGTTTCTGGCTGGGATACCTGTCGGACGGCTTTCACCCATATGAACCTGCCAGGGCCCTTCGCTCAGCATCTCAGGACCTTCTCATGGCTCCACCACTAACAGAGATCTGGTTTGGGGGGCGCGGGTATAGACAGGGCCTTTTGGGTTGTGGTCTCTCAGCTTTGGAACGCCCTCCCCAAAGAGCTTTGCCATGCTCCCTTCCTAAGTGTTTTTAAAAAACAATTAACATGTCTTTTAAAAGAAGCTTTTAAATTTTTAATCTGCTGCTTCTATCTTTTAGGTTCTTTATTTTTTTTTCATAGTTTTTAGTTTCTAGATTTTTATTAACTTTTAAGTTGAAACCCTTTTTTTAAAGAGTAATTTTAAATCTGGCTTTAGTTTGCTCTTTTAACTTGTTCAATTTTATTGATCTTTTATTTTACATTGTATCTATTTTATTAATGTTGTGAGCTGCCCCAAGCAGTAGCGTACTGGAGGAGCAGGGTATAAATATCTTAATTAATTAATTATAGAAATGCAACAAGCTGAAACAGATTTTGAACACAGACAAAGAGAGACAGGAAATTTGTAATTAAAGACATCCAAATCTCTAGTATGTGTGTTACAAAGTTCTGTGTAAATCTGTGAATCAGCTTGTTGAATTTCTATATGTTTTTTTAAAATTACATTTCTTTTAATTAAATGTGAGTGCTAAATGTATTTAAATTACATTTAATCTTAAAATATATTTATCATAGGTTTGTTTCATTGTGTAATTTGTATTTTTAATTAAAGTGCCCGTCTGATTTCTTCCCTGTATTCTTAAATATTCGTCGTCGTTTTTTAAAAACTATTGCCAATCTGTTTTTCACACCTAATACGTTTGGAGTGCAGCATAACCCTAGTCAGACATTAGCCTGTATGTGCAAATGGGTGTCAGGGCACACGTACATGCGTTTGTGTGAATAACTGCACATGCATTATGTTTTAAAGTGAACCTGGATATAGGCCCCCACAAATGCAGGTTGCAGAAATCATTTCACACATACTACTGTATGTGCAAGCCAACTAATGGTGCAGTGGGGAAGTAACTTGACTAGTAAGCCAGAGGTTGCCGGTTCGAATCTGCGTTGGTATGTTTCCCAGACTATGGGAAACACCTATATTGGGCAGCAGCAATATAGGAAGATGCTGCAAGGCATCATCTCATACTGCGTGGGAGATGGCAATGGTAAATCAAAGAAAACCACATGGCTCTGTGGTCGCCAGTGGTTGACACTGACTCAGTGGCACAACTTTACCTTTACCTTTACTGTATGTGCATTGAACCCAGTGTGTGAACAGGGTTATCCTCTTTGACACAGAAGTTACTGGTTGACTGAATTAGGAGTTTGCGTACTTCTTTGTGAGACCATTCTCCCAAAAGGTAAAGACATTTCTCAGTGAAGAGACAAGAGTGTCTACTGTCTCTTGACAAAGACTGTGTTGTTTTAAAATATGTTCTCATAATTGTTCTCCAATTAAATAATTATGATGGTGTTCCTAACATGATTATTAGGTATTTTAAATTACATGTTAATACAAACCAGGACAGAAAATTGCAATTAAAAATTTGTCTTGATGATGATAGTCTTACTTTTGTATTTTAAATGAGATAGTTTAAAAAATCACACACATTTTTACAGTTCACTGGTTAACATCCAGAGTAACATTGCATATGCCAGAAAACATTTCATACATACAATAGAGGAGAGACTGTTTCCACCAATCTCTTGTTTCCTCTGCAGCACACTGCGCTTTCCAAAAATATGTCCCTAAGTGCCCTGCAATCCTCAGGGACATATTTTTGGACATAGGGCTTCAGAGGAACTGGGAGACTGATGAATGTTTTGTTTGTTTGTTTGTTTGTTTGTTTGTTTATTAGATTTGTATATCGCCTTCCAAAATGGCTCAGGGGAGTTTACAGCATGAAAAAAACAATTAAAACAAATTAACAATTAAAATCAAACTATTAAAACACAATAAAACCAATTAAGCAGCTAAAAACCCTGGAAATCAGGGCAACAATTTAAAACAATGTAAAACAGGTCATCATTTAAAACCCTGGAAGGCCAGTCCAAACAGATAGGTTTTAAGGGCTCTCCTGAAGGACAACAATGAATACAAATTTCTGCCAGGAGTGCATTCCACATCCCAGGAGCAGCTACAGAGAAGGCCCGCCTCTGTCTATCACTCCTTCCCTGTTGCGTGTGTGAAGTGTTTGTCAGTTTAAATGTTAGTCTGGATGTCAACCTCTATCATACACCTATAGTACAATTTATTTCTCAATTCTAATCCATTACGAGAACAAAAATACGTACCCGCCTTAACTGTTTTATGCTACTTCCCCTAATTGCGTCCATGAGGTCACCATGGAGAGATCTCTGTGGCGTTGAAGGTCGGCTAGAGGGACGGGAACCTTCTTCTGACTTCTTGTCAGGGACTACTTTTAAGGAATTTTTAATTTCTTTCAAGATCTCATTCTCATATTTTTTGCTTTTCTTTCCTTTTTTCTTTTTCTGTTTATTTTGTAAAGCTTTTTTGGCACTTTCCTGCTGTTTGATGACCTCAGCAATATTCCTGCTTGGTGCTTTTTTCTCTGGAACAATTGGAGGAGGAGGTGGTGGAGGAGGAGGTGGGGGAGATGGTGGTGGTGGTGGAGATGGAGGTTGGATTTTGACAGGTGGAACCTTTTTAGGAAGTTTTGGAGAAGACCGGGGTGAACTTTGGGGAGAAGAAGATTGGTTTTGAACAGGTAAGACTTTTTTAGGAAGCTTTGGAGAGGACCAAGGTGAACTTCGGGGAGATGAATAAGGTGAAGAACCAGGAGTTCCTTTTTGTAAAGCTTTGGTCTTTGGATTGATTGCTCCATCCCCACTGGATTCCTGCTGCCTTTGTTCCTGAATCCGTTTCTGCCTTTGTTTGTCCATGTTTCTTGTCAGGATGCTTGTCATACTCACTCTTGGTCCAGCTAGTTCAAAGTGATAGCCTAGCTTCACAATAGTAGTGTTGTCCTTCAGAAGTTTAGCAATATCCATTTCAGCCTGACTACCCATTATATGTCTTTGGTTGTGGAACCGTAATTCTGTTAAAACCTTGTTATGCTGCAAAGCCCTCATGATAGCTAATATTCCTTTGCCTGTGATAAAATTGGAGTCAAGATTCAGACTTGATATGTGCTTATTCACTTTTAACATACCAGCAATAGCCATTGCAACATTGTCATCAGCATGAGTGTTGGTCAAGCTAAAGGTTTTGACTACAGTGTTGTTCCTGAGGGCCTGCGCAAAATGTGTAAGCATTTGTGGTGTGATATTTTCAATGTTGTTTAAGTTGATTTCAGTGGTATCAGGATCATTGTTGTTCACTTTTTCCAAAGCATCTTCAATCACAGTTGGATTTCCACATGGGTGCATTGCGCCCATTCTGCAGCTTAAGTCTTCTGCATCCTTTTCACTGTGGCCATTGGTAACGGTTTCACTTTCATTCTTGTTACATTTTCCTTGTTTAATATTGCCTGAACTGCTGCTTTCAGAGTTTGTCATTTTCTTATACATTTCAATTGCTTCTTTTTCTTCATCTTCATCTGCACCACTTTCTTTTTCATCTTCTTCCTCTTCCTCCTCCTCCTCCTCCTCCTCCTTGTCCTCCTCTTCCTCCTCTTCTTCAGTGTATACCTCTTCAGAAACTTCACTGTTACTTCCAGTGAAATCTTCTTCATTAATTTCTTCTGATGTGTCATCATCTTCTTGTTTTGAATCCTAAAAAAGAATGTAGCTTCATTAATTATCACTGCAATAATGTCTATGTTATATAAAGGTTCTTATACTTAGTTCTCATGAGACTCCCTGAGGGCCTTTTCAGATTTCTAGTTTATCAAGGAAACACTGCACTATTATTGAGCATTCATTGGGTGAGCTGCAAACATCTTTCCTCAAGGGACAACTTCTCAGGATTTATTTTTGATTAACTTTTCTGTTTTCATGATCTGTTTCTCTATCTTTCAAGCATGGGAATACTAATGTAATCTTTCAAAAGAAGAGCAAATATTGGCATGCATTAAGAAGGCCCAACCTTTCCTGATCTAAAGAAAGCTTAGTTCATGACCCATCTCCTCAAGGACAGAGCAAGAGCAAGAGCAGGAGTCCCTTGCAGACCAGAATGCTGGTGAGAAGGACAATACACAGTGTAGAGACACACGGCCTATTGTAGGAGGTATTGCATGTTGCAATGCAGTGCATGTGTGTGGCTGAGGACTGGTCAGGGTGCAGGAATGAAGCAAAAGGCTGATCTCCCCAGCAGCCACCACTGGGTCTGCATGGGAGTATGGGAGGATATGTGGGGATTGTGCTATTAGAACATCATGTACATGTTGGGCTGAATGTGAGCTTAATGGATAATGTGCATAAATCCTCACAACTGTACATGTTCACATGGAAAGTGTTCATTAACAGGGAGCGGTCAGGGATCTTAATGGTATTAGCCACAAGCCACCCTATCCCACAAGCAATTTTGCATGAATCAACACAAAAGCAAATGACAGCTCACAAGCAAGAAGACATCACAAAACATCAAATAAATACCAAATTAAATTTCAGCACAAGATTTTAAAACATGGGCCCACATGCTGTGTAGCTTTATGAGGGCAGTCAAGTACTCTGCCCTCGGACACTAGCTGCACTGTAGGTTTGCCTCACAGTACAGTGTACGGGTTGTGGGGGGGCAGGAGGCAATGTTTTCTTTTCTCCCCTCCATGCAAAGACTATTTGTTACCAGAAATATGTCCCTGAGGATCGTCACACAGCCTTCAGAGAAATATTTCTGGCAGTGAACAGGGCTTTTGCAGAGAGGGGAGAAATGCATCAAATCATTTGAGAGTTGGTCTTGTGGTAGCAAGCATGACTTGTCCCCTTAGCTAAGCAGGGTCCACCCTGGTTGCATATGAATGGGAGACTAGAAGTGTGAGCACTGGAAGAGATTCCCCTCAGGGGATGGAGCCGCTACTCTGGGAAGAGCAGTAGGTTCCAAGTTCCTTCCCTGGCTTCTCCAAGATAGGGCTGAGAGAGATTCTTGCCTGCAACCTTGGAGAAGCCGCTGCCAGTCTGTGAAGACAATACTGAGTTAGATAGGCCAGTGGTCTGACTCAGAATATAGTAGCTTCCTATGCTCCTATGCTATGCACACTCCCTGCACAAGACTGCAGCACAGCTAGTGTCCCAGTTCCGTGTGAGGGCAGAACTATTGCTCCGTCCTCATATAGCAGTGCGGCATGTGAGCCATGATTCCACATCTTCCAACCCCAAAAGGCTGAGCAAAAGGATTGCCTTTCCAGATACTGATTATGCCTTGTTTTCAAAACTGTCTAAGCAAATATATCTTTATGACTTCCAGCTACTTTTCATTTAACAAACAGATTGTCAGGACATATTTCATACATTCCTTCGTCAATATGCACAGTTTAAACATGGATATCTTGCATATTGACTTGGCAATCCCGCCCCCCCCCCCAGTTTCTGCTATCAATTTAATCATCATATTGATGTCTTCATGTGGATATGCATAGTTTGGCCATGTTTATGGACATTCTCCATCCAACTCTCATTAACCACAACATCTATGTGAACAGATTCATCTGCTTTAACCACTGTGCAGTCTTCAATATACTGGTAAGAAGGATTTTGAAACCCATCAACCCTCATAATCCAGTTTGGTAGTCCTGACTTCAGTTGTCTACATAGTTGGGCTGAACAAAGTGAAGAGCACAGATACCACTATTGGTAGACAAGATTTCATTCCAAAACTCATATGCACAATAAGGCCACAATCCTCTTAGACCTGAGTGTGTGGCACTTGCACACAGAGAATTCCAACAGCTTGGCCTCCCACCCACCCCCACCCCGCCCCGCTTCACCTGTTCATGGGACATTGCAGGGACTGGGAGTTTCTTTCCAATATCTGTTGCAAGTTACTCCTTCTTCAATTTAAGTAATTTACAAAGCACACATAGAGGAGAGCTGGTCTTGTGGTAGCAAGCATGACTTGTTCCCCTAGCTAAGCAGGATCCATCCTGGTTGCATTTGAATGGGACACTACATGTGAGCACTGTAAGATATTCCCCTCAGGGGATGGAGCCGCTACTCTGGGAAGAGCAGAAGGTTCCAAGTTCCCTCCCTGGCTTCTCCAAGAAAGGGCTGAGAGAGATTCCTGCCTGCAACCTTGGAGAAGTTGCTGCCAGTCTGTGAAGACAATACTGACCTAGATAGACCAATGGTCTGACTCAGTATATGGCAGTTTCCTATGTATGTTCCTATGACTAAATAGAATTATGGGAGGTGCACAGAGACCTTCTATTGCCCCAAATGCTCCATTGTGGTACATGCACCAGTACATGCATACATGTTGGGATTATGTGCATCTTGGTGCTGGGTTCATACTGTGAATGGATTGTACCTGAAATGTTTGCAGCTAAAATTACAATAATAATTCTACTTGAATCCGAGAACAATTCCAGAGATGTGCCAAGCAGCCTCAAGTGTAGACTGAAATTAAGTATAGAATTAACTGTGCTTGTACCTTCCCAGGTCCAGATTTAGCAATTGTTGCTATTTGGGTACACTATTGCATTACACAGTTCAGAGTCCTGGCTGCATCCCTATTGTTACGATTTGTTATTTTGTATTTAGCATTGTTTTTATTATTGTGTATTTGTTACCCTTGGACAGACTGCATGGCAAGCACTATATTAATACTTAGATTGACTGCATACCAACACCCTGGCTGCAGTGCTTGTATAAATTCCTCCAGCTGGACTCCGATAAGCGCCAATCAAGAAGTGAGATAATTCCATGGAAGTCAACTGAATGATGATGCTTCACACGGGTAAAGAACGTGGCCCTATCAGTTCTGTGGTAAATATAGCCCTATCATCTGTACACTGCTAGGAATTCTGTATTCTCTCTCTTGCTGTGGTGGTGTGGCTTTCCAGTTTGCTGCTTTGCAAAGTCAAGTGATAATGTTAAAAAAAGAAACAAAGGCATATTGGGGGCAAGTGACTATTTATCCCTTTGAACCTTTGTGGCTGGGAGCTGTTGGGACCCCCTCACATGTCGTGGTGTAAAATATTTTTCAATTAGCCTAACCTTCCATTTATGAAATATTTTGCTCACAACATTCCTTCAAGTAAATTCAAGCAAGGATAAATAATCATTTCTTGTGTGGTGCATACAGTACGTTGTGGACTGTTTTTAAAGCTTGTAATTGTGTAGGTTAAAGGTGAGATATAAATAAATGAATTGGTGCCCCAGATTTGGAACAGCTTCTCAAGGGAAGCGGCCCCTTCACTGCTTGCTTTTGGGTGGGCAGAAAAAAACTGTCTTAATCTCAAAGGGCTTTCATGGAGTGTTGATTTTAGAGGATGTATTGCTACTGCTGATTTAAATCTATCAATGTCAGTGGCTGACATCCAGAGCAACTAACTGCTTGTGGAAGGACATTGTGCTAGAGCAAAACTGTTGCACACTAGCTAGTAGCACTAAGTCTAAAGCTTGTGTCCTCCAGACTAGTGTTGTGCTACTGTAAGCTTGCTTGCAGTTGTGAAATAGTTGTGCAAAAGTTGTGCAACTGCAACATGCCACATTTGTTTCAATGGGGACAATTGTGCAAGAGCACTATAGCACCATAGCACACTTCAGCAAATCCCCATTTTTATCTTCTCGCACTAGCACAAGAAACCTCTTAACACTCCACCTGTGGTTTGTTGCTTTAGAAGTTAGCCATTGTTTCCAGTGCATTCTTGTTATTTGTTCTAGTTTTATTGTGTCAACGTTTGCAAACCATTTTCATTAAGTTTTTAGGAAGGCAGGATATAGATTATAGTAGTAAATAAAGTTCCTAATTATCATGGTGATGTTCTGTTCATTCCAAAAGAACTTAAGCAGAATGTGGGGTAGAATGAAAACAGTGAACAATCTTTGGCCAGCCATCTATTTCTTACTTCTAATGCAGTAAAACCACAATAATGGCTCAAGATAGTGCAAATATCTTCTGCGAGCAATTTAGAAGCTTCTTGTCTGGGTGTCTTGTGACTAGGTTGGTCAGTTTTTCAATATTTAATCTATGGTTTGAAATTATGGTTTGAAAGGGATGGATGGGGACAAACGAAGCAATGACTATAAGTGAACAAAGAGGGGACAAATGTCCCTGTACCCCAAGGGATGATTATTATTATTAATAATGATGATGATGATGATAATGATTTGATTTCTATACTGCCCTTCCAAAAATGGCTCAGGGTGGTTTGCACAGAGGAATAATAAATAAATAAGATGGATCCCTGTCCCCAAAGGGCTCACAATCTAAAAGAAACATAAGATAAACACTAGCAACCGTCACTGGAGGTACTGTGCTGGGGATGGATATGGCCAGTTACTCTCCCCCAGCTAAATAAAGAGAATCACCACATTATAAGGTGCCTCTTTGCCAAGTTAGCAGGGATGGGGGGCACCAGGTCAGTGGCAGCTTGCTGTTTGCTCTCCCCCTTCTACCTCCCTGACTCACTGCCAGAGAAATGGCTTCTGATTGAACAACGTTTCTCTGCTTCAAGCAAGATCTGTCCAGGAGGGGAGGGGGAGGAGTGTCAGCCACTCCTCCTGACTGGTTGGGTAGCACACAGGTTTAGTCCAACCCTCCCTCAGCCTGACTGACTGTCTGAACAGTCAGAAATGTTGATGAGCATTAAGAAGCCAATCAGAAAGGAAAAAAGGAGGCAGGGAGGGAGGAATGCTGCCTGACACTCCTCCCACTCCCCCTTTCCTCCTGAAGTTGAGGCAGAGATGAAAGGGTTTTCAATTAAAGGAGCTTAGGGACTCTTTTTGAATCCTGCCCTCATTTAAAAGAACAGAGTAAAACCATAATACTCCCTGCTCTGCTTCCTGTTCCTCCAATTATTCCTTCCTTAACGGGATTTAATTTATATTTAAAGAGCCCCTGGTGGCGCAGTGGTAAAACTGCCGCCCTGTAACCAGAAGGTTACAAGTTCGATCCTGACCAGGGGCTCAAGGTTGACTCAGCCTTCCATCCTTCCGAGGTCGGTAAAATGAGTACCCAGAATGTTGGGGGCAATATGCTAAATCATTGTAAACCGCTTAGAGAGCTCCGGCTATAGAGCGGTATATAAATGTAAGTGCTATATTGAAATCCAGAAGAGAAATCTGGGATTTAATTTCCTACATAAAATTGACTGAGGTGTGTGTGAGAGAGCGAGAGTGGAGAGGGGTCTAATAAGAAAGATAGAAGTGTTGTTGATGTATGAATATGTATCAGCTGACTGTAGTGTGTGTGTATACACACACACACACACACACACATATACATACATACATGGTTTCTGAAGCAGGATAATGTGTGTGCATGTGCATGGAGATTGTATGATATTGGGCTCTTGCACATGATCAGAAGGGGATGGTTTGCAGATGGGAAGAGTTCTTACCCCATGCTGAACAGACAAGCAGAGCTTCCATTGGACTCTGCAAGCGCAGCACACAGATAAGTGCTGCAGAGGTGACCTTGGATCAGGGAAGCCCACTGAGAATCAGAAGAACCTTCCCAGAATGCAACATGCTGCCAGGAGAATGGAAAACCTCATTACAACAAAGTTGCCCTCTGATTGGCCATGAGGGGAAGGAGGTGGGGCACGCCTCACTCAAGCCATTTTGAACAAGTGATCATAGAATGGACCTGCAGAATGGCACATCCACAGATCACACCCCTCCAACTGAAGAGACCCAGGAGCCAGGGCCCCTGCTCTGCACTCACCTGGGTTAAGAGTGAGGGCTAGGAGCAGGCTTACCCTTATTCAGAATACCAGGACTTAGGGTTTTTGCCCTGGTTCTCATGAGCATGCAACCCTGGGTCAGAGGCAGGTCTAGCTCATGTGACAAATGGCAGGTCTAGCTCATGTGACAAAGGCAGGTCTAGCTCATGTGACCTAAATCTAATTAATTTAGGATCAAGAGAAAGGGCTTGCTGATAATGTTTTGTTTTTCATGTCCTTACAATTCTTCTGCAATAAAGATAAAGAGAGGGGAGATGAGGAAGATGGGAAAGCATCTTCACTTTTTGTCCCAGGGTGCACTTCAACCTTTCTATGCCACCTAAATGGGAGGGGGGAGTTAGGGGTGTGCACAAAACCAGTTTGCCCAGTTTGGTTTGAGTCTAAACCAGACTCAAACCAAACCAGGAATGTTTGGTTTTGTGGGCCCTCGCCCAAACAGACCCGCCCCCAGTTCAGCTTGAATTCGAGCTGGTTTGGGGGTTCTAAGGTTAAAAAAAAAATTAGGATTCACTGCCAGGTCCAGGGGTGCTTCAGCAGCCATGGGATTTGTTCACCATCTCAAGGCCATCCCCATGCTGGCCTTCCCTCACTCTTCAAAGGGCCATTTTGGCCCATTTTCAGGCCATTCTGGCTCTTCTTCCTCTGGTGGCAGCCATTTTGAAGGCCACCACACATGCACCTTGGCTCCTAGGCCACGCAAATGGCCAGGGCGCATGCACGATGGCCACCAAAATGGCTGCCATTACAGGAGGAAGGGCCAAAATGACCCTTTGAAGAGTGGGGGAAGGCCAGCGGCGGTAGGGGGAGATGCAGAGATACCTTCCCACAACTGCGGCAGCACTCCTGGACCAGACAGTTAGTCCTAAAAAAAAACAAAGGTGTTTTTTTTAAAAAACAAAAAACTTTAGAACCCCCAAACTGGTACCAAACTGGGCCTGGTTCGATGGCAAACTGGCTGAACCTCTAGCTGGTTCATATATTCCTAGAGGGAGTGTGAATCCTGTGGCCCAATACCCTGGCCCAATCTCAGTCTTTTAACTATGGTTTGAGAGTGTTCAGTGTTGCATCTGCACTAGATAAGAATGAAATAAAATTGTGATAAATATGTATTTATCTGTCTTATTGGATTGTTGTGAAGACTAAGAAGATAAAAGTCAAAGAGCCCCTTGGTCATACACAAATGCTTCTGCATGTGCACAAAACAGTCTTCAAATGAAGTTTGGTGTGATGCCATGTGGCTTCTTTCAGAAGGAGACCCCAGACACCTTAGTTTCTCCAACCAAAGGTCTCTGGATCCTGTCCAGTGGCATTGCAAATGAGTTGCTTCCGGTATGCAGAACAGCTTTTGCATGCCTCTTCAGAACTGAGTGTGAGCACAATCATGCTAGCACATTTACACTTCGCTGGTTTTGGTGCAAAAGGTTAGCATATGCTTAAAACTTTCTCAATGAAATCAATGAGACATAAAAGTAAAGGTAAAGTGTGCCGTCGAGTCGGTGTCGACTCCTGGTGCCCACAGAGCCCTGTGGTTTTGCCTTTCATCATCTTCCTATATTACTGCTGCCCAATATAAATGTTTCCCATAGTCTGGGATTCGAACCGGCAACCTCTGGCTTGCTAGTCAAGTCATTTCCCTGCTGCGCCATTAGGTGGCACTTATCCAATATTTCCCCTAACTGCAACACATTACACACACACACACACACCCCATTCATAGCAAACTGTTTTTGAAATCCACTGACTATAAGGCTGCATTTGAAGTTCTGATAAGGAAAACACAGATAAAAGTCCTATAAGGGCCATGAAGCTAGTTGCACAGATCATGGCCAATGATTATAAAGCATTTGGTGGCTATATGAAATGTGCTAAAGGAGCCTAGGAGTCCAACTACATGCTCAGCAAATCCAGGAGAGTCCTTCTGGAACTATAGTTTCACTTCTACAGTACTGGTCCAGTCCTTTCCTGCATGTGCTAATTTTCTATTTTGATTTCATTTGATTTGATTTTCTATGAGCATATAGTTTTAGAGTGGGGAACACTCAATGACAGGAATCTCACTGAAGAGATTCCATTTCAGAAGCATTCTCCTATCTAACCATTTAGATCAGCCCTCAGTAAAAATAAGAATCATCACTGTCATTCTACAATATGTTCATTTTAACACATATATTTCAGTTCTACAGTATACTATTATTTTGCATAAAATTGTTGCTTTTTTTTAACACAATAGAAAACATTGGGCAGAATTGGCTGTACAAAAGTGGAGAATGAAAAGAAATATATTTCTGGGACCTGGTTCATGCATTTGCTATCCTACCTTCTCACATGCCCCCATTCTTTCTTTTTCTAGAAGTTTTCTGGTCTCCCTTTCCCAGTAGGCCATCAGTGCCTCCCGGCTGAATGTTCCTGTTGGAGTTTTCTCTGTGAGACTTTTTTGCCTTTGCCCCACTGGAAGATCCCGGTCAGGCTCAATGTCCTCGAACTCTCTCTCCAGCTCCTTCAATTCCTCATCAGTCAGAGAAGCAAGGAGTTCATCTTCATCTAGGTCTTCATATTTACTAAGCTCCCGCCTGTAGCCAAAAGTAGACATGGTCCCTTGTTTTGTCAGACTGATAGAAAGCTGAAATTATAATGCAGCATTCACAGAAGCTGAATCAAGGAGTCCGTATCTGGTTTAGTTAGCAACTGTTTCCCTCCGTAGCCGCGGCACCCTTTTAAAAGTATTCCTAGGGGATTGCGACAATGCACGGAAGGATGAAAGCATGCTCTGTTTTAAGCATCAGACGTCAGCAAGACAGTTGAACAGAAAGAATGTCCCAACACCAGTGTCTGTATGTCTCTTAAACACAGGGATTATTGACATACTGACCATGTCCATATTTAGCATAACCTGATAGGAGGAAAATGTCTACTCATCTGTTACTTAGTCGAGGAGAATGGTAGAAGAAGAAAAAGAAGACACTTTATGGAGACACTCTGTGTTTGCCCAGCAAGTTAAGCAGACAATCAAAGAGCACTTTAGTCCCCACAAGTGTGGCAAAAGGAAATTCACAGTTGTTTTGGAGAACTGATCCTCATTTTCATGGTTACTGGGAGGAGAATGATGAGAGAAGGGGGAGGTAACTTCATTCAACTGAACCTTTGTTATCTTCAGGAATGTAACACAAAGCCAGGAGGACTGGCATGCCCAGGATGTCAGGCGTGTTTTCATTAATTTATATAATTATTTCTCATAATTCTTATTTAATGATTGATATATATAGTTGCAGAATATCTTTATAAGATTAGGTATGGAACCCTTAAAAAAAAACAAAAAACCACCACTCAGCTGTAACAGTAATTAGATTATTTTGAGCCTTCCAATACTTTTTTACAGTCACAGGCCAGTACAACAATAATACTTACGAACAGAAGCCCAGGAAAATAAACCATCAAGGTTGTAATACAAGCATCAACATAGATCAGCTAGACTGGGTTCTTAATGAGCTCTTGATGAATTCTAATTCTTCCTTTGAAAACAATGGGTTTTCTCAAGATATGAGAGTGGAATTGAGAAAACCTGAGTAGCCCCAGTTTCTAATATTGACTTCTATCTGGGAGAGCAAAGGGGTTGTTATTACAGAGACCATTTTGCAAATGTCAGCTGCTTCTTGGTGCATTTTGCCCATCTGTTCAATACCCACAAAACGTCCTATCACAATCATTAGATTTAAAAAAAAATGCAATGAACTATGTCACTATAGGAGTGGGTCTTTTTGCTGGAACAATTATGAGTAGAATATAGAATATACAATGTTCTCTGACCCTTTCAGTGCAGACTATTTTTAATGAGATATAGAGATAAGAGTGAGAAGTTTAAGAACTTTACATTCTTTATTTTAGACTATTCTGTTACTGGCTGACAACTTGACTGCATTTACTCAAGGAAGTTCCACTGAAATTGTTCCTTTTATTTCAGTGGGGCTTCTTCAAATAAATTTAGTCAGGATGTCAGCTACTGTTCCTTGCAAAACAGATGTGTCTGTGGTGTGTTTTTTAAAAAAGCCATTCCTTGATCCAGGCCAACTTTTGAATGGTGCTTTAGTTACTTATATTCCAGTCCTGGAGTAGAGGCGGGGCTAACAAACAGCCAGCAGCAAGAGCACTGAAGGCAGACTGCCCTTGCATCTCTGTACATAATATCTGACTCATTAAACTGTTAATATTTCTGATTCAACTCCACTGTCTTGTCCTTGCATACCACAGCTCTTTCCTATGGATTCTACAGTATCCAAGGTTAAATCTGAGGGAGAAATTCTATAAGGCCACATCATCATCATCATCATCATCATCATCATCATCTATATATTTTAAGTCCCTGGGTGGTTCACTATCTAAAAACCATTAAAAATCTAAAAACCATTAAAACATTGTCACAATTAAAACAATTTAAAATTACAAATAAAAACTCTAAAACCCAAAGCTTTAAAACTACAGTATAAACTAAAAGCCTGGCTAAACAGGTATGTTTTTAGGTCCTTCTTAAAAACAGTCAGAGAAGGGGAAACTCTAATTTCATTAGGAAGCACGTTCCAGAGTCCTAGGGCAACTCTAGAAAAGGCCTGGTTTCGAGTCTCCACCAATGAAGCCGGCAGCAACCACAACGGAACCTCCTCAGATGATCTTAATAGGCAACTATTCTTGTTGATAAATTCTTCTTCTTGATAAAGAAGAAGGCGTTCTCTTAAATACCTTGGACCCAAGCTGTTTACGGCTTTATGGGTAATAAATGGGTAATGACCAGCTCTTCGTATTTCACCCAGAAACTTATTGGCAGCCAGTGTTGTTCTTTTAAAATAGGTGTAATATGATCTCTTCGGGCAACCCTGGAGACAAACCTGACTGCTGCATTCTGTACTAACTACAGTTTATTCTGCTAGTACAGTTATTCCATGCTGACTATGTATAAAGGCAGCCCTACATAGAGCACATTGCAGTAGTCAAGTCTGGATGTTACCAGCATATGCACCACTGCTTTAAGGTCATTTATCTCCAGAAATGGACATAGCTGATGAATCAGCCAAAGCTAATAAAATGCACTCCTGGAAGCTTTTCACACGGGACTTTTGAAGCCCTTTAACTCACATCTCCTCTGGAATGGAGGGGTGCATTCACATATTGGCTAGATTTACCCTGAAGTCCCTGCGAGCACAGTTATCGGGGAGCACAGTTCACTCACAAATCAGGTTTTTCACTGTGCATTAGAGTGTAGCTCGATTTATATCCGGGGTAAACAAATCCACTATTTGTGTTGGTTTTTGGGACAACTTTGAGTTCACAGTAAAGCCTCCCCATAAACCAGTGGTAAAACCTGCTGGGGGTAAAAGTCCCTGGCTACTTATATGAACCAGCCATAAAGATATTGCTTCTACCACACACTTAAAAAAAAATCAGTTTATCTCAATGCATCCATTAAAAGAAGAGTGACCAATGCCAATAGTTCAAAAACAGGTAATAATAACACCTCATTCCTGGTTTGATTTATGAATCTTGAATTCTAATTTTAAATAAGAAGGATTCTGACTAAAATAGCATACCCACAACCGTAATGTTTATGCTTATCACGTCATTTGGTCCAGGAGACTTGGAGGCCTACATCAAAAGAACCAAAATCTGGGGGAACAGGCTTTACCAGTCTGTAAAAGATGAGGCTCAATAATGGCGAATGAAGCAATGGCCAGTTGACCAAACAAAATTGTAGTTTACTTACTGGAACACAATGCACTGTGTTGATGGGCAATTAATGGAGATACAGGGTTGTGCTTTAATTAAAGCCTGAACATTTGGACACATCTTGTGTAAAATGTTCACATGCAGTAACTTCTTGAAGTGAAGGCATGGAAGACGGTGATGCTTTGTTGAACTAATGAACTATCATACACTTTGGCCCAAACGTGAAGAAAATGATGCTATTTGTTCTTTTTTGACAGAGTTCTTGGAATTGCTGCTTTAAGAACTGCTATTGCCACTCCTTGCAATTCCTGGAACACTTTCCCATCCAAATGTAAAACCACTTTCCTTCATTGCACTATCTTAGGAGACTATCTTGTACTATCTTACTCTAGCCTGCATCTGAGAAACTGCAATATAAGAAATCCTTTGTCAAGGCAGAATCTTTCCAAGCAAGACTTTTTAGTTGGTCTATGCTGTGCATCTCAAGAGGAACTATAATCCCAGTGAACTATCAAGGTAGCACAAATATACCCTTTAAAAAGCCTTACAGTTGTCTGGTTACAATGTTGACAGCTGTAGAGTTCCAAATGCCCACAGTTCTGACTATTTCACAGTAATATGAGGAAGATTTGTACAAAATGTATAATGCTAGCCTTATGCTGCTGTAGTCTCTGTATGCTAATAAATGTTGTTGTGCCCCAAAGTCACTTTTATGCTCTGTGTATGCTCAGGAGCTACACTGGAGTGAAAAGGAGCTTGGTTGCGCTGCCACCTGATTCTAGTATGGAAATCACATGTCAAAACTGGAGGAGAGTTTTCAAGATACCAATATTACAACTTTAAGCAATTTTAAAGCTTTACTGAACAAATATTAACAACAAAAGGCAAGTCATATTCTAAAACAATCCTAATACATGGTAGCTGTGTTATGTATTGAATGTGTGTAAAATCAGTATTAACTAGCAACCAATAACATGCTAAATAATCTACGGAGGGGAAGGCAAGAGACAGGGATATGGTCTGATGATGATGATGATGATGATGATGATAATGATAATAAATAAATAATTCAATTTCTATACCGCCCTTCCAAAAATGGCTCAGGGCGGTTTACACAGAGAAACAATGATAGCCTCCTTAAGACAAAGAGGCATCCTATCCTCCCTCAGAGAAGCATTTATGATGTTTACCAGACTTTCTCAGACAACCTGATTGTTAGATAAAATAAGCCAAGTTGGGCAAGGGTCAAGGGAGCAGGTGGTAGGATGCACAGTCCAAAACAAGTGGCCCACATCTTCAGGAATCACAAATGGAAAGTGATCCCGTCTGACCATATAGGATGAGCTGCTGGATACCTCCATAACAGACTCTGCCCTAATTGTAGGATCCAGTTTGGACTGAATATGAGAGATTTTGTCAGCGAAGAAATCATTAAAAGCATCACAGCAGATAGCCAATTCTAAATTTAGATTCAAAGAGGAGGGTTCTCATATTAGCACTCTCACAACCCTCAACAACTTAGCTGGATGTAAATTTGCGGGTTCAATGCGGAAAAGATTGCTTCTTTGCCATGTGTATTGCCAGAGCATAGATCTTCAGATGTGCTCTATGTTATAACTCATCAGATCTGAGTTGAGTCTTTTTCCATTTCTGCTCTAGTTGCTTACCTCACCACTTCAGCTCCTGTAATTCTTCCGAATACCACGAGGCTAATTTTGAAGCAGGTCAGAGAGGAAACTTAGGAGCAATTGTGTCTACTGCCCTAGAGAGCTCATTATTCCAAGTTTGCACCAGAGCATCGATAGAATCAGCAGAGCAAACTCAAAACCCTTCCAAGCCTTCTTGGAATTCCATCGGATTCAATAACCTTCTCAGGTTCCTTCATTTCTACTGAGGTGCGTTGTGGTTGCAAATCCTACCTTAACCAGATGGTGGTCTGTCCATGGCAATAGGGAAATAACAGGAATCCCCAGCCACAGAACACCACCCTGATCAGAGTAAAAGACCAAATTGAGCATGTGACCAGCAACATGCATTGGTCCAGAGACCACCCGGGATAGGCCCATAGTTGTCATGGTCGCTATGAACTCCTGAGCTGCTCCTGACAACCCAGTCCCATAATAAACATTGAAGTCCCCCACCACCAACAATCTGGACAGCTCCAATGCCTACCTTGCAACCAGGTCTGTCAGCTCAGTTAAGGTATCTGTTAAACAGCGGGGTGATCTGTATACCAACTGTAGACCCAATCTATCCTTGGTACCTAGGCTTAGGTACAGACACTCAATATGGGCCAATTCCCCAATAAGGATCTTGGTAAGGGATTCAGTGTCCTTATAGACCACAGCCATATCACCTCCCTGCCCACATCCTCTCACCTGCTCCTTCACAGAGTATCCTGCTGGGAGAAGCTGGGACCATACTGGACCACTAGCCTCCCCTGACCAGGTCTCTGTAATAGCAATAGCAATAGCACTTACATTTATATACCGCTTTATAGCTGGAGCTCTCTAAGCGGTTTACAATGATTTAGCATATTGCCCCCAACATTCTGGGTATTCATTTTACCGACCTCGGAAGGATGGAAGGCTGAGTCAATCTTGAGCCCCTGGTCAGGATTGAACTTGTAACCTTCTGGTTACAGGGCGGCAGTTTTACCACTGCGCCACCAGGGGCTCTTTTGCTATGCATTTTGTAATGCATAGCAGGTCAGCTCCTTCATCCAAAATCAAATCATGGATTATCTCCAGTTTGTTTTGGACCGAGCTAACATTACAAAGTAGCAAGGTGAGGCTCTGTGGGAGATTGACACTGCTCCCCAAGGCAAAAGAGCTGATAGGCCAGGTGGAAGGGGAAACAGCTATTACGTTTCTGATTTCCCTTCCCCTGCAATGGTCTGCTGACCTACCAATGCCATATCTTCACTGTTTCCCCACCACCACTGGAATGGCCACCCCAGAGTCACCCCACATCTCCACATCTCCAGACAACCCAGGACACTTATGGTGCAGCCACATGTGGAGTACTGTGTACAGTTTGGTCACCGTATCTTAAGAAGGATATTGTAGAACTGGAAAAGGTGCAGAAGAGGGAAACCAAGATGATCAGGAGCCTGGAGCACCTACCTTATGAGGCAAGGCTACAGCATCTGGGGCTCTTTAGTTTTGAAGAGGCAACTATGGGAAGACATGATCAAGGTGTACAACATTATGCATGGAGTGGCGAGAGTGGACAGTGAGAAATATTTTTCTTTCTCACAACACTAGAACCAGGGGTCATCCCATGAAACTGAAGGACTAACAAGAGGAAGTACTTTTTCACAGAGCACATAATTAATCTATGGAAGTCTTTGCCATGGGATGTGGTGATGGCCGCTAGATTGGATGTCTTTAAAAGGGGCCTAGACAAATTTATGGAGGACAGGTCTATCAATGGCTACTAATCTGGTGGCTATGGGCAACCTCCAGCCTCAGAGGCACAATGCCTCTCTCAATACCAGTTGCAGGGGAGCAACAGCAAGAGAGAGGGCATGGCCTCACCTCTTGCCTGTGGGCTCCCCAGAGGCATCTGGTGGGTCACTGTGTGGAACAGGATGCTGGACTAGATAGGCCCTGGGCATGATCCAGCAGGGCTGTTCTTATGACACATGCCTGTATCAGGGGTGAGGTGAAGGAAAGATTGTGCCGTCGAGTTGGTGTCGATTCCTGGCGACCACAGAGCCATCTGGTTTTCTTGGTAGAATACAGGAGGGGTTTGCCATTGCCTTTCTCTGGCGCAGTATGAGATGATGCCTTTGCCGTGGTCACTGAAGTGAGCACCCTGCTCCAGCACCTTCCTATATCGCTGCTGCCCAATATAGGTGACTACAAGTATATATTTACTAGGCACCGTCTGGGAAGCACACCGGCGGGGATTTGAACAGCCTCTTGCTCCCTAATCAAGCTGCTTCCCCCGCTGCGCCACCACAGCTGGTGCCTGTATCAGACACAACCAATAATAAGGCAACAATACAGGCAGGACCTTCTGATAGGGGTATCAGAAGGTCCTGCCCCAGCCCTCAGTCCCCTGGAAGAACATACTTGTATGTAAGGATTTCTAAAGGTTCGTAGGAGCCAAAAATGGTTACCATATCATTGGCTTAATTTTCCAGCGCAGTTTTTAGAAAATCTGTTCTCCTTAATAATATACTGGGCTTCAGGTTATTCTCGTCTGCTCCACTCTGAAGCCTCTGCATTGGCCAGGCCTGGGACCTTGAGCTGGAGACCCAGCCTGCAGGTTTTTCACACACACACACACACACACACACACACACACACACACACACACACACACTTCTAGGATATTTTTTCTGGGGAACTCCCAGAGCAGCTCAGTGCTTTCCATCCCCGTTTATAATACCTGAATCAAGTAAACCCGATGCAAGGCAGTTTTATCTGTACTGTTCAGATAACTCTGGACCAAGAGGAGTAAGCCCCGCTTCCTACTCCCTGCAACCACATGACAGCTGATCAAAAGAGGGTACTGCAGAAACTTCACTCCAGTTAAAAGCTGCCTTTGGTGACGGAGGGATGGAACTGCTAAGCCAGGTGGTCAGATGACCAGAGGTTTCAAAAACTAGCCTCCCCTGTCTATATAACTACTCAGCTCTCCAGTCTGAGCAGCAAAGAAATGCAGCTTGTTGCTGACTCACTATTTCTAGCATTTACCTTGTCCTCTACCTACGGTATGCCTCTGCTTCTCTCAGTCTCTGTCGTTAATAGAGCCTCAGCTCCCACAGACTCTGAACTCCCATGTGGTCTGACAGTTGCACACTGTCAACCAGATAAGCCACTGTATTGACTTCTAAGGTGTTGATGTGTTGGGTGAATTATGTGTGAAAGACTCGCCTGTGCCTCTCAAGTTGGACTCATGCCTGCGTCAGTTAGACCAGTGCAGCAGTGAAAATACCTGAAATATGGGTACTACTGTCTTCTCTTTTCAGGTTGCTAGCCCTGCCTCTTGGTCCTGTGTGTAAGATCTGCACTCTTGAGCATTCGTTAATGATAAAGATCAAAAGGGTCAGAGAGGTCAAGTCTGTCTGACATCTAAACATGGTTGCCAGCCAGCCAGACTGATTGGATAAGCTGCATGTGTTTTTGCCTTAGAAGCCAATACAGCTGCTGAAACTGTGCATACTGTACTGTCCTTGAGAACCATGTGTTATCACCTACATTAAACAGTGGCATCCGTAAAGCAAGCGGGACAAACTGTTTGCAGGCATGTGAAGGAGTAACGTTTCAGCTAGGTTTCTTTGCCAAATGGTTCTATTGTCCAGGTCATCTGCCCTGATAAAATTGTAAACATGAAGTCAGATGCGAGTGATGGCTTTCCCCCTTCTCTATCTGTGATGGAGGACAACAGAGACTATAGTTAGACATGTGAATCATATCTAGTGTTATCCTTTTCTCAGAAAAGGTTAGACACCATTTCCCCCCTAACTTTGGATGTAAAGTTCAAACCAGGCCCAGTCCTACCTTTAAGCAGGGTGACACAGTCCGATCAAGTGAGAGTTATAGACTACCCTAAGTGCAAACAATTATTTACTTAATTGTTGTACTAGTGGGTGGGACCGGGCAAAGTCCAAAGATTACACTACTAGGCAAGTTCAAGAAATAAAACATATGCAAAAGAATTTTTTATTAATGTGCTTGCAAAAGGGAAGTAAAAGAACAGTTTGAAGTGTAGGATATCAACTTCAAACATTATTCATTTTGTTGTATAATGTCCATATATGGAAAATCTGAATCTGAGAAAGATCTTCTGCTTCTCGTGGGTATGATGACATTTTGGAATTATTGATCTGATTATTGAGAGTTAAAAATCTGTTCAGAACAATAACAGCTAAAGTATAAGATTAATTCAGGATTTTTGCTAAAAAAATAATAATACAAAAAAAATTATCTAAATGTATCCGCAAGCATATTCTAGTGTAAAATGTAGTACATTCAGCTAACAGAGTGTTTCTGCAAAGGTTGGTATCTGTAGGTAATTGGGAAGTATGATATTAAGAATTTCTTGAAAAAACTACAAACATATCCCTGAGCATATTCCTCTGTAAAAAGTAGTGTGTGCAGCTAGGTTCAGTGGCAGGATTGTATATGTAAAATTTGGTATCTGTAGGTCATTGCAAAGTTTGACGTTATATCTTTATTCTTCAAAATATATAATAAATGTTTATCATCATTGTGGGGGACACCATTTGGATTTGCTGCTTCAGGTATCAAAATGTCTTGGCTATCTCTTGGTCAAAAATTTTTTTAAAAAAAGAAAAAGCTCCCATTTTCTTCTTTCTGGGATTCAAACTATTGAACCTCTGCAAATCATAGTCTTGAACCTCAGCAAGCCATAGTCAATCTATGCACCAAATGATGCCTGCCTGCATGGGACAAGGAAAGTTGTGAACAGAAGAACAAATTCCGTGGCCCATATGATGCACATCAGTAGATCGACTTAAGAAGGGCTGCAGGTCCACAGGGAGCCTCTAGCAGCCCTGTGGTGACAGCCCATTACACAGCTGAGTGGGCTGGAGTTGGAAGGGGGAGCGATTTTGGCTTCTCTCCTCTCCCTCCAAAAGCCCTTTCCCCTTGTATAAATATGTTTCTGATGGTTACACAGCCTTTGAGGGAGGGGAGAGAAGACAAAACCAATCCCCTTTCATGCCTGCTTGGCTGTACAACAACAACAACAACAACAAATAATAATAATAATAATAATAATAATAATAATAATAATAATAATAATAATAATAATAATTATTATTATTATTATTATTATTATTTATTAATCCCAGTGGTAATTGGCGCCCTGGGTGCAGTTCCAAAAGACCTTGAAGAGCACCTCAACACCATAGGGGCCACAGAAATCACCACCAGCCAATTACAAAAAGCAACTTTACTGGGAACAGCCTATATTCTGCGACGATATCTATAACAATTGACAATAAAATTCAGCCATCCCAGGTCCTTGGGAAGGATAAAACAAACTAGTCAATAACACCTGTCTGACTGTGTAAACAAGAAATAATAATTCGATTTCTATACCACCCTTCCAAAAATGGCTCAGGGCGGTTTACAAAGAGAAATAATAAACAATAAGATGGCTTCCTGTCCCCAAAGGGCTCACATTCTAAAAAGAAACATAAGACACACACCAGCAACAGTCACTGGAAGTGACTAGCAGTTGTCACAGGGATGCTGGAGGCTCCCTGGAGACCCAAAGCCTTTCTTAATCTGACTACTGCTGCACATCATGTCAGCCTCTGTCTTCAGTCCAGATAAGGCTAGTTGACAGCAATTGGCTTACATACTGCACAATCTCAATTCTTTTTAAAGCAGCACGCATAACAGAAGTTAACCAGCATAGCTGAGCCTTGCAGAGCAATCCTGGTCATTCTGCTGTGGTTAACCCAGATTTAACCAGGATAGATAACCAGGGGTAGATTATAACTAGATATAATCAATATCCATTTGATCGTAGATATTGGCTAATATAGATATTGCCATTATTTGATTAAATATAAAGAAGAGATATCAAAAGCAATTCTTCCCACTGTCAGGAACCACCTAGACCTAGGTCCTGAGCCAGGCATTGATCCCTTTGAGCAGGCGTCCCCAAACTGCGGCCCTCCAGATGTTGCTGAACTACAACCCCCAGCATACCCAGCCACAATAAATTGTGGCTCGGGATGCTGGGAGTTGTAGTTCAGCAACATCTGGAGGGCCGCAGTTTGGGAAAGCCTACCTTTGAGTCAGACCTCACTTCAGATGAACAGCCGATAGCAGAGGTACTGCCTGAAAGCAACAACCTAACCAAGCCCCCCAGACTGACCACTGAGCCGTCCATCATAGAGGTCCCTCCATCACAGGCGCTGCAAGGCCTCAGAAAATCTTCAGGAATGGTGCCAAAGCGCATAACTGGCCAGCAGGAAAGTGTTGCCAGAACCTAAGGTGGCAACAGTGGTGCCCCTGGTGGAGCCCCTGGTGGCGCAGTGGTAAAACTGCCGCCCTGTAACCAGAAGGTTACAAGTTCGACCCTGACCAGGGGCTCAAGGTTGACTCAGCCTTCCAGCCTTCCGAGGTCGGTAAAACGTGTAACCCAGAATGTTGGGGGGCAATATGCTAAATCATTGTAAACCGCTTAGAGAGCTTCCAGCTATAGAGCGGTATATAAATGTAAGTGCTATTGCTATTGCTATTGCTAAGGGGTATACTCGTGAGTCAAATGGGCCGTAACCCAAAATTTTGCTTTAAAAAGGCCAAATCTGGCAACAGACCACTGGAGAGTCTACTGAGGAGAAGGACTAGGAGAGGTTGACTCAATAGTTGCTTTTGTTTGCAGGAAACAGGAGTGGCCCTGATAGAACATCTAGAAGTCTCTTCCTGTGCACAGTTTGCTACAGGAGAGATTCTCTTCCTGCTACTGACCTGCCAAGTGGCCCTAGGCCCTGAACTTGCTTTTCCTGGCCAATGTTCCTGATACCCACTTTTCGTGTTGACTGTTGCTCAACCCCAAGCCTACCATGCCTTTCAGCACACTTCGGCACATTTGTCCCATACCTCCATGTTCAGCCAGCTGCCTCCAACCCCTGACCAGAGTGGTGGGTGAGTCCTTGTCCTTCTTCTTGAAATGGTGAGCAAGGCACCTAAATCAAATGCATACTATTCATATCTAAATGGGGCTTATTTGAGGGACTGGATGTGTTCATACAGTCCACACATACTAAGGTGTCTTCCGGGTGAACATGAATTACTCTTGCTCCTATCTTAGCTTTTGGTACGGACAACTGGATATAATGGCCAACATTTTGTGCAGTGAAACCTCAGCATTAGCAAATTGCTGAGGCTGATGCACATGTCAAAGTCAGGGACTCCCTGCTTTTACAGTGTTGGGGATTGGAGGCAATGGCTAATAGCAACAGTTCTTGTAAATGTGAGAGTATGTTTTGCATACAGTGTAAATAAATAAATAGGCCTTTCAGTAGTTCCGATGCAAAGGTGTCCTTCCACTCCATGAACGTCCCTTCCACTCACAGAAAAGTTATTGAAGAGTGTTGCATGAGAAAAGTGGCCTCAAATTCTGAGTTCCTCCATCTGTGTAAGCTCTTGCACAAGCTCTTTGCAAAATCTTAATATGCTACAGCCTGTATCTTCCTTATATGCCATCTTGCTCATACTGTAATGTAACATTGTGATTCTGCACCCAGGCAAGGCTTCCACTAGTGCTTGCACAAAAGGAGGAGAGCTAGTCTTGTGGTAGTAAGCATGACCTGTCCCCTTTGCTAAGCAGGGTCCACCCTAATTACCTATGAAAGGGAGACTACATCCATGAGCATGTAGATATTCATCTTATGGGATGGGGCCGCTCTGGGAAGAGCATCTGCATGCAGAAGGTTCCAAGTTCCCTCCCTGGCAACTCCAGATAGGACTGAGAGAGATTCCTGCCTGCAACCTTGGAGAAGTTGCTGCCAGTCTGTATAGACAATACTGAGCTAGATGGACCAATGGTCTGACTCAGTATATGGAGCTTCATATGTTCCTAAGAGTTCCTGGCAGCACAAAATCATTTTCTCCTTCTACTCATGATCTTTGGATACAAGCCAGGAATCTACCAGAAACAGCTTGCCTGTTCATCTTTCTTCCCACAGCCAACTGCCACCCTGGGCTGCCTTAGACGTACCCCTCCCCTACCCAAATAGCTCCATGTGTGCCCACAACTAGCTTTGGGCTCCTGCTTTGGGGCTCTACAACAGCCCTACTGGTGTCTCTCCCTTCCTCTAAAATAGGCACAAGTCAGCAAGAGATTATGACCACATGCCTTGTATGTGCATCATCCAGCTAGGTTGCTTCTGATGCTGTCAACAGGGATAATTTAAGCACACTCAAATTTGAGGGAGCTAAAATAAAACACACTAGGAATATTTTGTATCCTAAGTTCCATCAAGGATACTCAAGATTTATACAACTGTGACATGTGGAATACATATTATACTCCTTCTGTTTTTCGACAATGAATTGTTAATGCATTCAAATAAAAATACTGAGCTACCATTTATTTCTTTATTTTGTACACTTCTATTCTGCTTTTCAATTAAAAAAAAATTCCAAAGCAGTTTACAAGATAAACCTAACACTATTAATAGAACACCTGATCACTCCTGTGATCTTTTAATCTTGCCTTTTTTCACTTAAAATGCAGCTCTGTAAGTGCCTTGTTTTAAAAAAATTCAAGTTACAATGTGGGCTTTCTAGGTTGAGGGCCTCCATAAAAGGTCAAGGGCCTTCCAGGTTGAGGGCCTCTGTAGGTGGCAAGAGCAGGCCTGAGATAATTTTATGAAAAGAAGAGAGGAGTCTCCCAATACTCTCTCCATGACTAACCCCAAATTTAGATCTTATATTTGACACCATGAGGCCATTTCATGATGGGGAGCCCGGCCCGGTTTCCCCCCATCGTGAGAACCATCGGGTGAGCTAGCCCACCAAAGTAGCCCTCCCTTTAAATGAGTGCTCCGCTAACCCCATTTTGGTGGTCATAAGTCACCATTTTATGCCATGGCGACTCACAAAGAGACCCCCACCAGGAGGCTAAAACAAGCCTCCTGGTTTGGGGGGTCTCCCCAGGATGCCTTGCGCACTCGACTTCCAGGGGTCAGGTGGCCCCTGATCCCCGCAGCCCCTACCAACTCAGTGACAGAGCTGGTAGTCATGTCAGCAGCCAATTGGGCTGCCCAGGGCTCCGCGGGTGATCATCTGCCGAACCCCATCTGGTGTTTCACACGGATTGTGTGAAGTGCCTCTATGTCTGTATGCTGGTCTTTCCTTCTATGTGTCAGGTCTGATTTGGGCACCAAGGGCTACTCATTGCATTAATCAGCTCAGTCACATTATTTCAACAAGTTGTTCTGGTAAGAACTAATCTGCCTACTTTCCTATCACTGTAATCTTAAATGATAATTACCATCTTTACAAGTTAGCCCACTTCAGCCTTAAACATTTACACAGCTGCCATCTTGAATTGTAATCTTAATTGATAATTACCATCTTTACAAGTTAGCCCACTTCAGCCTTAAACATTTACACAGCTGCCATCTTGAATTGGGGTGGATGACACCACTGTTGAGGTGTCCCTACACCTGTAGCAAATTTCAAACCGCCAAACTGATTTGAACCAAATTTGCTACATAGGTATGGCTCAATGGCATAGTTTGTGGTGATGTCATCCACCCCAATTCAATATGGTGGACGTGTGAACGTTTAAGGCTGAAGTGGGCTAACTTGAGAGGATAGTAATTATCAATTAAGATTATAATGAAAGGAAAGTAGGCAGATTTGTTCTTATCAGAACAACCTGCTTTCAAATAAAGAAGAATTGCAAGGAGTGAGAGGTGCATATATCAGGAAGCAGTTCTAGAGCAGGCTTCCCCAAACTGCGGCCCTCCAGATGTTGCTGAACTACAACTCCCAGCATCCCCAGCCACAATTTATTGTGGCTGGGTATGCTGGGGGTTGTAGTTCAGCAACATCTGGAGGGCCGCAGTTTGGGGAAGCCTGTTCTAGAGAAAGCAGGCAATGAGAAAAAAGATACAGGTGTAAAGCTGACAGCATTGTAGGATGTATCTTCAAGTTATTCAGAATTTAATTTTAAAACCGATTGAGAAACTCCTTCATTTCTATCTTAAAGTCAAGAAACAATATATTTTAATTGTGATAGGCAGGCAGACAAATAGTATCCAATACTAAAACAAACAATCCAGCAGAAAAGCATAGAGCTGGATCTATGAACAGAAGGAAGACAGTCCCTAGGGCTACTTAGCAAATGTGAAGGAAAGAGTTTTTGCAAGAATTTAAGCAGTTCTAAAACAGAAAAGGTTTTATAACAAGTCTCATGCTTCCATTTGTGCATGAGGTTACACTAGCTGCTGTGCAAGGGGAAGAACAATTTTGGATTTAGTTTCACTTCTTGCACAACACTCTGGTGTACAGTGTAAATCTCTACTCCCAAGAATGGAAGACACTTTATTTGACTGAAAGGGCACCTTTGGCTCTAACCGTATAGTTTACAATCTTGATACCCTAATCCTTAGCATGGTCACTTGGAAGCAAGTTCAGTGGGACAAACAGATGTGGTGAGGCATGAGCTACCAAACAGTCTGAAAATCACCCCAAATGTAGCTCCCTTCCATAAAGATCATACTCTTTGTATAGGATATACCCTTTAAGAACTGGTGGAAGAGGAAGCTTCTTCACTGACAGTAGTTTCTGTATCCTCTCTAATCCTATACATTTGCGTATTTTCAGGCGGCACAAATGCTTTAGTGGACGAGGATTCTCTAAAAGATAAAAACAGAGAAAGCAGTGAAAAATGTGGTGACTGTATGAGGCAAGGCAATATTCATTTTGTGGTCTGACCCAATACTGCAGACAAACTCACCACAAAATGAATTAATGTGTGACCACTGTGAAATGCATGGCTGGTAATACAGCCTGAAGAAGACTCTACAGCAGGGCTGCATAGGGCCTGGTTGTACCTGTTCCACCCATTCACCTTAGGTGCCATATAAACTAATTATTAGTCAGCTAAGACCAAAGCAACAATACTCCCTGGCAGGGGCATAGCAAGGTTGGGGTGGGCCCAGAGATGAGATTTTTAAATGCCCCCCACCCCCGCTCACTGTTTCCTCTCCTTCTCCTGGCCCGATGTCTCTGCTAACTATCCCAACTAGTTACAAGGTGTAAATAACAGCAGAACCAACTAATACAAGGATTTAAGTCTGATATTTCAAAATAAGAATGCTGCCTGGAAATACATTTCACTGAATACACACACACACACTTCACAATATATCATGATATACATTGAATACTATATATTTGTGCTACTTTTAATGCCTAGAACACACTAGAAACACTAGAGGTAAGAGTATTTATGCTGCTTAGCTAGATAGATGCTAAGATAACATGAGCTAGATAGATGGGGAGCCGGGATGATAATCATGTGACTTGCCGGGGGGGGGGCCTCAAAGCAGCGAGCCCTGAGACAAATGTTTCCCCTTGGCAAATGGTAGTTATGCCCCTGCCCCTTGGCTTGCTGCCTTCGGCCCCTATAAAGAAATGTCCCATAGCATTTCTTTTCTTTTCCACAACTGGAGTTGTACAGCAAGCCTTCTCTCATCCTATGTCCCATGCTCCATCCCGACAACCCCACACATCCTAAAAGGTATCCCCCCAGCACTAGGTTCTCCTCTTTCTTTACTGGTAAGGATAATACCAGACCTGTTCTCCTGGCTCTAAATGCATCTACATGTTTGTTTCATTGGAGCTGAATTTCAAGAGTGCTTAAGAGCAGGGTGTAGACAAAAAAAATTAGGATATTGGCAGAAATACTGGGCAGCATCCAGACTAACTTAGTCATGACTACTTTCCATTGAAATGGATGAGACTTAGTCATGACTAACTTGTCTCAGTGATTTCAGTGGTGCTTAGTCATGACTAACTAGTCTGGATGCCACCCAATACGTCCAGAAATAAATGGGGCTATTGGCAGAACACATTCAACAGAATCAAATTGCTTGAGATATACAATTAGGGATCTAATATAAATATGGTCCGCTTTTAAAAAATAATTAATAGGACTTAATGACTGACATGTTTTCAAGATAATACTGCTCATTTACCTAATATTTGCTGGATCTCTGTCCATTCTTTTTGTGTCTCCAGGACAGACTTAAGTTTTGTGCACAGAGGGACGTAATCCATGTAATCTATCAAAATACGAACAATGGGTCCTACTAAATGTTTCATCCAAGGGACAGTAATAAAGTCACAGAACTGAAAAGAAACATGTCCAATATTAAATCTGCTCTGAGAAATTTCCTCATAATAGTTTTGCAGAATTCACAAAATGTATTGATTTATTATTTATTCAGTTTATATACCACCCTTCCTAAAGTGGCTCAGGGCGGTTTACAAATAAATAAAAACATAAATCAATTAAAATAAAAACATTTAAAACAGATTAAAACTAAAATCCAAACTAGATATTATTAAAAGCCAGGCTAAAAAGATGGGTCTCTAAGGCTTTCCTGAAGGCCTCCAAGGGAGATAATCCTCTTACAGTTATTTATATACAAATTATCACAAGGTAATCAAAACAAAATGCGGTAATCCAGCTATTAGGTCACTTTGCTTTAAAAGGTTGAGAAAAATATTTAGAAGATTATTAAAATGTATCTAAGGTTCAAATTAGATGTTACTTTAAGCATGTGATTGGCATTAACTTGCTGGTTTTTATTCAGCATGTGATTGGCATTAACTTGCTGGATTGCACCCCCACTCCCACCCCAAGAGTTCAGGACTAAGGTGTGGGGGGGGGGGCGGTTCTACTGGACCAATCAATATCTGGCCCCTTCATGACTGCTGTTATTCCCAGGAAAGCTCCCTTGGGTGCCAAAGGCTTTTCCCAAGGCAAAGAGCTGTTAGTAGGGCAGCAATGGAGGCAGGACTGGGACAGTGGCAGGGAGGAGAGGATTAGACTCCCTTCCCCTTGAGGGTTGGCCCATGTAGGGATCAGGAAGGGGAGCCTGTGGAGCATGTTCTTTTATTTTGCCACTTCCATAGCGGAGTCCAGCCACAAGTGGTCACTCTTATTTTGACATTACCTGGTGATTCCGCCCATTATGCTAAATATCTGTTAATAGATACAGTTCCCAAGGTGACCTTAGCAGTGGCTAAATTTTTGTTAGCTGGAATAAGAATTAGGAAGCAATTTATGAACTGATGTTGATGGGTGGATTGTTCTGGAGTTGTTGTAGGGCTATCTGGAGTTTTTCTATATATGTAATTGTATTGTGGATATTGGGCGGGTTCTCACAATTACTGGAATCATGGCTGAATGCTGGTTATCCACATTGGTGTGATTGTGTGAACCCACACATCGGCAATCTCAGTTTTGCCCAAGGTGAAAACCAACATCAGGAATTTAGAATCTGAAGTAGGATGGCTGATCTCGGGACCATCCAAATCATGATGCACTGATCGTGTGAACCCATGCCTCTCATCTATCCTGGTCACCTCACCTGCATGACCACCAGATACATCATCAGATAGAGCAGACACCACACAGAGGGTGCTCTCTCCACCCTACTCTGTGGTTTCCAAGCCCCAACACCATTGGCTAGACTCTGCCTGGAAACACACCACATCACCTTTCCCTGCCACAACACTCCCACTGCAGCCCTTCAAGATACAGCACAGCATGCTATGGCCAGCAGCCCCACACACCACTGACAGATGCCAGCAGGGAGATTGGGCTGCCCATGTGATGGTGGCCAAGTCCACTGCCTATGAGACCAGTGAAGTGGGATGCTGCGTGGGGGGACAGTGGGATGTGAAGGATCTGTGTGTGTTTGTGCAACATGTGAAAAGGATGAGATGGGGAAGTGAAGGATTGTACAGGTGGCTCCTTGACGCCCCTTCCCCAAGGGTGTCTTTGGTCTGAAGGGACATCCCTTTGTTTATTCTCTTTTTCACCACTGAAAATTGAGGGCCAAAGCCCACTTCCAAAAACTGTACTCCCCCTCCCAGGATGCATACCTGCCCATCGTGGGCACAAGCAGTGCTCCCAGTATGGTGGCAAGCACTGCAGACAGTGCTGTCCAGGATGCCTGGGGCCTACTGATTTGCCTAATCCAACCCTGGATTCAGGCAGTGGTCTGATTGCACAGTCTGGCTGTCAGTCCAGTCCTGGACAGGCCCTTTCAGTGTGCCTGCTTCTCCCTCTCTCTGCCAGGGCAATCTGGGTGATCATTCTATGGCAGGAAGGGGTTACTGAGGTGGCTGCTCGCTTCATGGCTTCCCTGCCTCCCTGTTGGTCCAAGCTGCTCTGAAATGGTACTGCCCGAAGCAATTTCTGCCCAAAGGTGGGATGATGGCTGTTGGGATAGCAACTAGCCCCTGGGAGGCCAGTGCAGTATGGGGTGTGGTTTGTGATGGCCTCACTGAACCTCCAGAAAGCCAAAGACAGTGATCACGTGGGTGGTTAGCTAAGGACCAAAGAGGGGATGGAGATGGTGTGCTCCAACATGATTCCAATCGCGGCTAACGTCCTGTAGCCCTCCAAACAATCATGTGAAGGGGTCCATTGTGTTGATATATCTAGTGCTGTACTTATGGTTGGTTGTTCATATTCTATTTTGGTCTACTGACCACAGTAAATCTACTGAGCTGAAATTAAGAATAGTACAGAATGGAAAACTGAGGAATATGCTTACTGGATTATCTTTAATCACACATGATGTCCATCCTGGTAACACATCTTCCTCCAGAGCTGACCACACAAAAGAATTCCCAAAGATGTCCCCATGCATGCAGTCAAAGCACATATCCACGTCATAGCCATGATTCAACAGCAGTCTTAGCATTATCTCATCATTCAGGGCATACTGAATGGCACTGGGGAAATGGGTGTCATTTACAAGGTTGAAGTAGCAGTTGACATTTGCTCCATAAGAAAGGAGCAACCGTACGATTTCATGGTTGCCAGCTCTCACCGCCACAAGCAGGCAGTTGAGGGGGTCTTTATTTGGATCTGCACCAGCTTGCAGTAATACTTCTGTCGACAGAATGTCATTGTTAGAAACAGCAAAATAAAGCGCCGTTCTCCTTTCATCATCATAACTTTCTGAAATGTGTTTGGCCAGAAGGGCATTGACATCAAAATCATTTTCAATTAGGAGTTCTAGGCACTGTGGATTTTGGCCATCTGCTGCAGAGTGGATGGGACTTTGCCCACTTTTCTGTATTGAAGTTTGGGATGTAACTGGAATTAAGAATTTCAAGGCCCTAAGAAAAAATAAAACAAATTAATAGATGGCTGAAAAACGCAATGGAATACCTTGTCTGTGTTAGGGTTTTGTGGTGGATTAGTGTTGATCTACATCTGAGACATGTAATGTGGATTTAACCTGCCGTATGTGGTCTTTACTGCTGTGTGGATCCAGTGTTGTGTGGAAAATTGCTCTGGTCTGGACAGGTCCAATTTCCCTGTACTGCATTACTGCACTTCGAAAATGTATGCAGGAACACATACCACAAATGGAACATTGCAGTTATTTGCGGGTAGAGATTGTGTCCATGCTCTACAACAGGATAGCCAGCTTTGTATTCTCAGGCCTCCCTATATTCACAAGGAAGTGGTCTAGGGGCCAGAAACCTAACCGACTTCACAAGGTGATCAGGTTTTATAGTATAGTAAGCACCACAGCTATGAAGCACATATGAAGCACAGCTACTCAAGCAGAATAAAGTCATCAAGGGCAGAGAGCAATTCAGAGGAACAAATAAGATCCTTCAAAAAATTTCCTCAAAAGGCAGATTGTCCATTTTCTTTACTGAGCGTGTATTCATTTGGGCATTGTTGACAAAACCCCGAGAGATATAATAAAATGTGAAATCTCTCTCACACGCAACTGTTGAAAATGATTGTGTTTTCTTTACAAAAAAATCCAGGCAATTTTTTTACCACAGCTTGATAAAAATGTTGTAGAGAAACAGGTCACCCATCCCTGGGCTACCAAGCAGCAAATCAAACATCAAGAGGAGAGCTGGTCTTGTGGTAGCAAGTATGACCTGTCACCTTAGCTAAGCAGGGTCCACCCTGGTTGCATATGAATGGGAGACTACATGTGAGCACTGTAAAATATTCCCCTTAGGGGATAGAGCTACTCTGGGAAGAGCATCTAAGTTCCAAGTTCCCTCCCTGGCATCTCCAAGATAGGGCTGAGAGAGACTCCTGCTTGCAACCTTGGAGAAGCCGCTACCAGTCTGTGTAGGCAATACTAAGCTAGATGGACCAGTAGTCTGAATCAGTAAATAGCAGCTTCCTATGTTCCTAAGGTCTATAGCTTTCATTTTTATCCTCTTCTTCAAACAAGTGCAAGTCTACAAACTTGGTAAGACGAATGTCCACAACACTACTTTGAGGAGAAATATCAGATGATGTAGTGAGAAGATATTTGCCAGCACAATCCTGACAAAATGTCCAATTTATTTATTTAGTATAACACCCACTACCAAATATTTTAACACATTTTTAACCTTTTCCCCAAACCCCCATAGGATCCTATGGGGGTTTGAGGGAAAGGATAAAAATTTGTTTAAAATTGCCCACTTGCCCATTTCTTCTGTGGTAGCACCCATCATGCACCACCACACAACCCACTTTGGTGTCCCTAGGAGCTATCCATGGGGAAGAATAGGGTGTTTCGAGTTACCCATTGTTTCCTATGGTCAAAACACTCAAAAACATTTTGAGTTTGTTCCATAGCAAGAGTCGACTTGGCTGCTGTTTTAACGGAATGTTTCAGCTGCTTTGCGTTTCATTTCAAGCTCAAAACAGAATGCTAAATCCATTTTGTGCACATCCCTATGGGAAAGTTAATATATGTCAGTCTAAAGCCACTTCCCATAGGACTGTAAGGATAAACTGAGATAGGGGAGTGTATTGTAACTACCCTATCATCTTGGGATAGGCTGGGAAAGTTGAATGAAAACAATAACTGTATGCTTCTCAGGGCAGGTGGTGGTTTTGTTTGGTTTTGGCACTTATGTCACTCTAATGTGGAATGCATAGTGGTGTCGCTATCTGTAAAGAATAAAAAATATCATCACTAAGTACTGGAGTTTGTCACACAAATGTATCAGGCTAGGAAAGATAGAGGAGGTATACTCACAGATAATGCCCTTCATACGCTGCTCTGTGTATAGGGAGGTGCCCTGCCTTATTAGGCACGTTGCCGCTTCCCCCATACTCCAACAGCAAAGTTATACAGTCTGGATTACCACCTCCAGCCGCTTCAAAGAGTATTGAAGAGCCATCATCAGCTGTAGCAGAAACATCTCCACCTAGTGGAGAAAGACAAACTAGTCACTGTCCAGAGGAATATGAAGTAAGCAATACGTTTAAAAGACTGGTCATTTCTTGACTGTGTATTCTTTTCTGATTGAAAAGAATAGCCTAAAAGATAATCTGAGGAGTAAATTTGATATATCTTCCACTTTAAGAGATGATCACTTACTTGAATTGAGTGCAAACACAAAAATTGTTTATACTTTTACCACCTATACTATGTTTATCCCCAGATCCCTTTGGCTGACTTATATCTGTGTTTAGTATACTATTCTTCTCTGGAATGAAATGACAGCATTTCTGCCAGTTTTACAGAGGCTAATAAGTCATCATTTTTACTCCACTGGCACCTTCTCATCTGTATTGCTTGCATAAGTAACTGAAACAATGTTTTTTGTGACAAGGTGGGAGAGGAGAGCTGATCTTGTGGTAGCAGGCATGACTTGTCCCCACAGCTAAACAGGGTCCAACCTGGTTGCATATGAATGGGAGGCTAGAAGTGTGAGCACTGCAAGATATTCCCCTCAGGAGATGAAGTCGCTCTGGAAAGAGCATCTAGGTTCCAAGTTCCCTCCCTGGCATCTCCAAGAAAGGGCTGAGAGAGATTCCTGCCTGCAACCTTGGAGAAGCCGCTGCCAGTCTGTGAAGACAATACTGAGCTAGATAGACCAATAGTCTGACTCAGTATATGGCAGCTTCCTCTGTTCCTATGAGGTTTGTCATATCAGAGAAGATTGCCATTGCTCATTTGCATATACCGATTGATTCACTTATGTAGATATTTGCTTTTGCCCCAGTTACTGAAGATGAGCTCAAAAAGTATGTTTTTTCAAACCAACATGGCATATAGCATAGCACATAACCCACTGCTGATAAAGGAGAGATCCGCATGCTCTAAAAACCCGCTCAGGAAATGTGAAAGTAAGTGGAATGTTTCTTTTTCATCAACAATATTTGAGTTATGTTTTCATTTCAGTTTATAAGCTGCAAACTTTGTATCTGAACAGGCATTAAAATTTGAAGCTTCTTATACAGGTTTGGCAGGCCCATGTCTAAATCTTTACCAATAGCAATGAAATCACTTTTGGTGGCTGAGGTACATGTTGGAAGTCGGAGCAGGGAGATTACATGTGTATATCTTGCTTGTGCTTAAAATATCCCATCCAAGAATCATAAATTCTTGGAAAGAATGTCTTGGAAACAAAGCCTTGCAGTGGTCCATTGCCCATTAAGCGTGATATGCGAGGGTACAGAAACGGAGGGCAAATATGCCTCTATTTGTACATGTGTGTCTATACAAAAATATGGCAATGGAGACATAAATACAGGTGCAAAATCACATCTTAATCAATAGACTCTTCTCAAGTTGTCGCAATTGAGAAATTTTGCTACATTTTCTTCTCTCCTGCCAACATATTTTTTTGGGTAGCTACAATGGTAGGAAAAGGAGAAAAAGAAACCTCTTTCACCTGGCCTTTCTGTTTGCATTTGATGCTACTGCACTCTTCCTTCAAAATGCCCAGGGAATCATAGATTATGGGCAAACTACAAGGTGCAGGTTATAACCTATAAAGCCCTAAACAGCTTAGGCCCAGGGTATTTAAGAGAACATCTTCTTCACCATAAGCCCCACCACCCATTGAGATAATCCAGAGATGTTGGTCTGCAGTTGCTACCAGCTCATCTGATGGTTACACAAGGACAGGCCTTCTCTATTGCTGCTCCGAGACTCTGGAATGTACTCTCTGCTGAAATAAGAGCCGCACCATCAACTTTTAAAAAGTCTCTAAAGACACATTTATTCACCTAAATTTTTTAACTAGACTTGTGGTTTTAAACTGTGATAAGATTTGTTTTATGTTGATCTAAGCTGCCCAGAGATGGAAGTTTGGGGCAGTGTACAAATATAATAAATAAAGCCATTAAATCCTCCCAACAACTCTGTGAGGTAGACCAGGCTGAAAGAAGATTGATTTGCCCAAGGCCATGAGCTTCATGCCTGAACGTTGATTTGAACTCAGGTTTTCACAGTCCAAGCAACATTTCATCTGCTTTCATGGATGGCTCCTCATGAACATTAGAGGCAGAAAAATTGCATTGATAGGTCTTGCCTGAGTGAATATAGAAAGCAGGAGAACTGAGTAGTTCCTGGCTGGGTGGCTAAAGTGCATTTTGAGGTATGGTGATGGGTTTCTATTCCTTAGATAGATTTGAGGACACAGGAAACCCTGAAGCAAGTGTGGAAAGGACAGAGAGCTGTTGTAGCTGGTACATGCTGAAGAACAAATACTGCTAACACACCTTTATGAATTAGATGCTCCAGCACATCACAGTGGCCATATTCAGCAGCCACGCCTAATGGGGTTACCCCATACCCATCTCTCTGATGGATGTTTCCACCATTCTTCAGAAGAAGAGCAACAATATCATTGCGGCCCTGTTTTGCAGCTTCATGCATTGCTGACCAGCGTTTTACACACGGCTGATTGATGGTGCAGTTGTATTCAATCAAGCTGGAGACCATTTCATATAAGCTCAGTCGTACCGCTTGAAAATTAAACACAGACAGTTGTTTTATTAATTATAATAATAATAATTATTATTAATTCAATTTCTATACCGCCCTTCCAAAAATGGCTCAGGGCAGTTTAAACAGAGAAATAATAAGTAAGATGGATCCTTGTCCACAAAGGGCCCACAATCTAAAAGAAACACAAGATAGACACCAGTAACAGTCACTGGAGGTACTGTGCTGGGGGTGGATAGGGCCAGTTACTCTCCCCCTGCTAAATAAAGAGAATCACCACATTAAAAGGTGCCTCTTTGCCAAGTTAGCAGGGGGGTTACTTAAAGAACAAATTGCAGTTTTCACTGTAAAAACTCTCATGGTTTTTATTGGGTGTTGTTTTTTTTAAAAAAAATTAAGAGTTATCCCCCCCTCCGAAACTTGAAGCACTGAACAGGACAAAAATACATATATGCACGCATACACACAGACAGACACACACACACACTCAAAAGAACATAATAAAACACAGCAACAGGACAGTCAATATAAAAAATTAGCAATTGTAAAATCCCTCTCATCAGCAGGACAAAATCACCATAGGCTCAAATCCACCCAACCCAGCCAAAGTTTAACGGAAGAGCCAGGTCTTCAGATGTCAGAAGGCATATAATAACAAATTCATAATGGCCTTCCTAGGTAGGGCAAAGTCTTGGTGCAACAACCAAAAAGGCCCTGATCCGTGATCCCTGATCCTTGTTCCCACCTGTTGCGTCTCAGTTGATGGGGATCCAGGGGCAGAACTTCAGCTGTTGAGTGAATGAATGAGTTCACTCTTGCAACATCTGAGCTTCTGTTTCAGGTTCCCCTGCCAACTGAGATGCAATTAGTGGGGATAAGGGTTAGGGCCTTTCTGGTTGTGCTACCACCTTTTCTTACGTACCCAGGCCCCAAACTATTTAGGGTTTTAAAAGTAAAAACTAACATCTTGAATTGAGCCCAGAAATGCAAAGGTAACCAATAAAGATTGACTAGGACCAGAGCTATATGCTCTAACCTGGCATACCCAGACAACAATCTGGCACTGCTTTTCAATGGCTGCCCCATGTAACTCACATTACAGTTGTCCAGTCTGGAAGTACTAAAGTATGAATGACTGTGGCCAGGTGAGTCTTCAGAGCTGAAGAAACACTTAAAGACAGGAGGATCAAACTGTGACCCTCCAACTGTTGTTGGCCTACAACTCCCATCATCCCTGACTGTTGGCCACTGTGACGAGGGATGATGGGAGTTGTGTAGGCCAACAACAGCTGAAGGGCCACAGTTTGTCATCCCTGACTTAAGACAACTGGGAAACGGAGCTCAGTTCAAACTTCTCATAAAAATCAGGCTTCGTTACAGTTTTAAGATTTCCTAGAGAAATATCATAACATAGTCGTAACATAAAATAAAATGCTAGACAAAGAAAGAATGTTAAGATAGATCTAAGAATATCTCTTTGAACTTAACTGAAGAATGCAGCTCCTAAAGAAAAGGAATGTTATGGTTACAGCCCTAAAGTGAATGTGAGCCTGTGAGTGAAAACAGAATAGAATTTCTGGCATTTGAGTGTAGATGTTGAAAATAGAGGATCTGGCAACTTCCACTGGAGTCAAGGAAGAACAACAGAGCATCCGTGATTTTAAAGAATCAGTGGCCACATGTTGTGCGGCATAATGCAGGCAGTGCCAGTCTGCCCACACTGCTGCTGGCTCCTAGTGAGGTTCAAACATGCCTGCACTACAAAGGTACTACTTAGATTTGGAACACTTTGCTGAAGTCAAGCAATGTGCTTCAATCTCAGCAGTGCTTCTGGAGCGTGGGTACACTGCTGTAAGTATTTGTGCTCTTGCGCAAAAGTGCAAGAGAACCAGCGCTTCACTAGGAGCCCACAGCAACGCAGGCAAATCAGCATTGCCCATGTTATGCTGCACAACGTGTGGGCCACTGATGTTATTACTGGGCTTAGTTTTTAAGACAAATAATGATAGGCATTTTTTCACTGTTTTATAAGGAAAATGTATTGAATTATTGTATATGAAATGTGCACACTGTTAATGTATTGAGAGAAAACTATATTCATTAATGACATTTGACCAAAAGGTGTTTTTAAAAATTAAACAGTAGGGCACACAAGGCATACAACCTAGGAGTGCAAAATCAGGCTGCATTCAGTAAATGATTTCTTCTATGAAATTGCTCATAGAATTCCATGATGGAACAAGGGCAACTGTTCCAAGAATAACTTTCAAGGAATCAAGGGAATTACCAAATATTTAACATGTGGGGTAGGCTCGCTCTCAATCTTCTGTACCAATGCTACTGCATTTCAGAGCTGGAGATAGGAGGGGTGACTCTCCAAATGGTTTGATACAGGCATACTAGCAAGATCCTTGTTCACTGAGGCATACAAAGGATCAGAACAGCTTGCAATTTTTCCTGTGCCTCCAAGTACCACCATTATGTGTCCCAAGAAACCCCTCCACTGGCTGTAGCCCCTTTTTATTCCTGTGCTGATCTTTATGGGTGTGGTCTGCACACATACAAAGAGCAGCACACTGAAAAAGAGCCATCATGAAGAGGAGAAATGAAATATAATGGAATTGAATGAGACAATCTGATAATCTGAATAGTGTCACTCATGTGATTAAAGGGTAACTGACTCAGGTTCCTTTGCAATGGTCATCTTTTGGTTCTTAAAGAACTGGCAACACACTAAAAGAGTGAAAGCCACACAAAACAGGGTGGCTTTAAGGAAATGATTACCAATAAGAAGAGGAGTTTCTCCTTTTCTGTTAGTAGTGTTGGGCCAGACCCCCTTTTCCAGTAGCGCTCTGACATTTTCCACCCGGCTGGATTTGGCTGCCAAAGTCAATGGTGTCTCTCCATCACACGTCTTGTATTCCCACATAGATTTATAAGATGCTAGATTTTTTAAAAAAGAAAATAGAACCTGATGTGTCAACACAGCATTTGTCAGAATTTGTATGAATATTATTTTTAAAATGTTGGGTGTATTTAATTAATTTCTATACCACCCTTCAATAGAATTATCAAGGCAGTTGACAACAATTAGAACCATATAATAAAATATTAAAATACCAATCAAAACACATACTAAAACAGCAAAGTAAAAGCAGCAACCATTCCATATAGGCCTTTCAAGTTATTAAATAATAGCTCATTAGTCAAAGCCTTATGAGAACATGTGTATTTTTTCCTTCACCCCAATCCAACAGACTTTTGTGGGCAGATTGTCTTTCTGCATGCATATGATCTTGCATGTACAAAAGAATACTGATGAGAAGGGGACAGAGGGCATAAACTTGGTATTCCAAATGAATGGCTGTTGATCATGACACAAACCACCGCACACTACTGAGTAGGTGGCTGGCATTGACAGTGCTGGTTACCTGTTTTGGTGGAGTAAGCTGATTGCACTTCCTGCCCTCCTCCTAAGAGCTAATCACCACTGAGTTGAGGGCACTGATCTGTTTAGCAAAAGAAATTTGTGTGCACAGTCCCATGTTTCAAGCAAGGATCTCCTCCATATCAATGCCTAAATAAGAGCCCCTGGTGGCGCAGTGGTAAAACTGCCGCCCTGTAACCAGAAGGTTACAAGTTCGATCCTGACCCAGGGGCTCAAGGTTGACTCAGCCTTCCATCCTTCCGAGGTCGGTAAAATGAGTACCCAGAATGTTGGGGGCAATATGCTAAATCATTGTAAACCGCTTAGAGAGCTCCGGCTATAGAGCGGTATATAAATGTAAGTGCTATTGCTATTGCTATTGCTAAATGTATATTTTTCTCTATGGGCAGCTTTGCATGATCGGCTAAAAGTAAAGGCAGGAACCTCTGGTTCCAGGCAAGCATGCACTTTGGGTGGGCATGTTGTGCAAATCTGCCAAAGTCCAATTCCCGAGTTGTCCGCCTGACATTCTGTTGACTTTTGCCCAACATTCACCCACCACTTGGAATCTAGATTTGAAGTTGGGCAGAGTAAATCAGTAGAATGTTGGGCAGATGGCCCGGGAACTGGACTTCGATGGGTTTACATGAAACGCCCAAGCACCAGAGGACACCATCTTCCTTATTTTCAGTGGATCATGTGAAGCTGCCCTATGTTCTGAAGAGCATAACATGAAGTCTTCATATGTTTACTACTCACTTTATTTATTAAGGTCTTTATTTATTAAGATCCTGCATTTTCATCCCTCTTCTATCGAGTTGTATTAGGTTTGAACTGGGGGAGGTCCTCTGTCTTTCCCCTGCTTCTCATAAGTCATACCAAGCTGCTCCCTGGATTCTCAGTTACTAGCTTTCTGCCCTCTCTTGTTTCTCTCTTTCTGTACCATCCCAAGTCTCCCAGCTAAAACTGCAGCTATACATGTATCTATCCATCCCATCCTTTCTGACACCAATCCTGATTAGTTTTTCTGGCTCCAGGCTTCTGATCTTGATTCAGATTATACGTACTAGGCTTGGATTTTGTCCTGAGATGACCTTCTTGTACCCCCTATGCACATTGTCAGGAGGGGAGAGGGGGCTCGTGTTCACCCCTCTCCCTGACGGCCCCTTAGATAATGAAGGAAATAGGGAGGTGTGGAGGGGCCCTCAGGAACTGGGGGACCCGGGTTCTTTGAACCCATCTGCTCAATTATAACTACACCCCTGGATAGTGTACCTGAACACTTTGGAACCATACCTATTTACACACACAAATACACACACACGAATTTACACCAGTAATAGGGCAAAAATATTGAGGAAATATTTTCTAGAGGCCCTCATTCTATCAGCCGACATCCAGACTAGCATGGCATGGGTACAGCATGCTGAGTTCCAGACTTCAGCTCCGTTGTGAGTGGGAGGAGGAGTGATTTTTGCCAATCTTCCCTTCACTGGGAAGCCCACTGTGTACCACAAACGTATATCCCGGGGGGGGGGGGCTTTTTGCATAACCTCCATCCTGTTACCCTGTGTGAAACTCTGTGCTAACTTACCATCCAATATTACTTCAAGTATTTGCTGAATTGGCTGAACAGCAGCTTCGTGCAAAGGAAACCAACCTCTCTCATCAGCCTCATCCAAAGCATATTTGTATTTTACATAATTTTGAAGATCAAATACCTGACCTAAAAGAGAAAAAAAATCAAATGTGGAAAAAACCCAACACCAACTCAAATCACAGAGGAACAACTCTTTTATTTCAGTACTTATACCTTCTCTTATGGCAGCTACAAGTTTTCTGTTTTGATCACTGAGTGGTACAAACCTACTGAAAGGATGGCAAAAGAGACACAGTGTCAAAAAAATAACCAACACTTCAGGAGCTATTACCACTATCTCATTGCATATATTCAGCCTGATCCTCAAGAATTGCACCAATACTTTTCATAAATGTGCATGCATATGTAATTCCCAGTCAATCAGAAAAGGGCAGAAGAGCCCAAACCAGAGAGTTACTATAGCTTTCTGCACATGGTCCCAATATGTTTCCTAGTCCTCTTGTCCCACTGCAATCCCTAAGATCAACTAAAGGTGTCTAATTACTGCAGAGAGGAGAGCTGGTCTTGTGGTAGCAAGCATGACTTGTCCCCTTAGCTAAGCAGGGTCTGCCCTAGTTGCATATGAATGGGAGACTAGAAGTGTGAGCACTGTAAGATATTCCCCTCGGGGGATGGAGCCGCTCTGGGAAGAGCAGAAGGTTTCAAATTCCCTCCCTGGCTTCTCCAAGATAGGGCTGAGAGAGATTCATGCCTGCAACCTTGGAGAAGCTGCTGTTCTTAGTGAACACCCTATAGGTAAGAAACCCTTTCTTCCATGAGGACTTGCTAAATAGTTAGGAATCTCTAATGTGGAGAATAACCAAAGTCTGAGCCTGCACATCTTCTAGAAGTGCTGTAAGATGACTGGTTTTGGGAAATAATGGTTGAACCTGGAGAGGGATGGCTTATTAAGAACACTGACTGAATTGCATCTCTCTTTAATAGGTTTTTATATAAAACTTTACATTTACTGGTATCTACCCAAGCTATCAGAGTGAGGCAGGCTATAAATTTATATTTACAAACAACTTCACAGGACCCTGTTGCCCACCCTTCTGAATATCTAACATAAGAACCACCCTGCTGGATCAGGCTCAAGGCCCTTCTAGCCCAGCATCCTGTTTCACACAGTGGCCCACTAGATGCCTCCAAGTAGCCCACAGGTAGAGAGTGAGGGCTTGCCCCCTCTCCTGCCACTGACCCCCAGAAACTGGTATTTAGCTGCATCATGCCTGTGAGGCCAGAGGTGGCCTATAGCCACCAGATTAGTAGCCATTGATAGACCTGTCTTCCCTGACTTTGTCTCAATCCCCTTTTAAAGAGATGGCACAAAACAGTGATTCCGCTGCCAACTTCCTAGTGATTCAAAGTAACAGGAAAAATACCACAGATACATGGGTGAGATATCCAGGGATCATTACACCAGACATTCAGAACAGGACTAGAACACTGCTAAAATACTTCGCTTCATTGTTGGTAGAAGAAATTTGCTGATTCCGTTCACTTTCAAGGGATTCTTGTATGCTACACTGAATGTCATAACCAGTGAGGTTATCTTCATCTGAGTCCTCATTTCCTTCCATTTTCCTGATGTGGGGCTGTCTTGAAGACACAGAAATAAATTAAAAGTCACATTTTGCCAGATTCATATGCTGAATGCTATTATATTGCATAGTGGCTGCTTAAAAACCAGTGGGAATAAGGAAGGTTTTTGAGAAAGGATTGTCATAATTCCAGATGAGAAGTGGAGAAGAAAAACAGAGCTAGACTAAAAGGCAGATGGCCCCTATGCTGAAACAAATCCTTGGGCCTCACTTCCCTCAGATCTAAATATACATTGTACTTCCATTCTGACCAGCACGCATACAAAAGTGCAGATTCTCAGACTGCCAGAGTGAATTACTTTGTACCAAAACTGACCAATAGCTGCTTACTATTTAGATACAAAATCTCCCTGTTCAGCATTTCGCTTCCAAATGTATGCAAAGTTATCTGATAAGCTTGAAATATGAATCCAGAGCTTCCCCAAATCTGGATTACAAGGATGTGAACTTCACACATGTGAGGAACTCTTTCTGATAAATAAAAACACTCCCATTGCCTCCCTTTCCTTTATAGGGAAACAAACACATGACTTTGCTTTGACCACCAGCTCTTGGCCACAATAACTCTCGTAAATAAACATCGCTTCTGTGTGCTCATATATCTCTTTATTTTTGGCACTGCAGAATAAAGTGGTGTGTAGGTCAGAATAGATGACAGTCACCACCTCAACTGTGACTCCTTTCTGCAGGGTTAGAAAGAAAGTTTCCACAAAACCAGCTTTAAAAAAAAAAATACTTCACACACCAGCTGCTTATTTACTGAAGTGGTCAGCAGAATATGGAGCCTGTATCCCCAAACCTTTCACACCATAGCATAGGCTTATCCAAGAGCAAATGGTACAGGATATGACCTTTCTGTTCAGCAGCGGAGTCAAAGCTCAGGCAAAATAACTCAGTTCCAAGCAAAAATAACTATAAACCACTCATTCCAAAAGTTTTGCAAAATGTGCTTCCAACTTTCCCCCCACTTTCCCCCCTACAACTTTTCTCCCTCTTGGGCCATTTCCATATGGCAATAAAGTGCAGTTTGTTCAAAGGTTTCACACAAGTTCCTGGCACAATCTAACTTTCTGTACACTCACTGCTGCAAGTTTCTGCACTACTTTCAAGTGTGATCTTATTTATTCATCCATTCATTCAATTTATATACCACCCTTCCTGAAGCGGCTCAGGGCGGTTTACATTAAAATCAAAAACACATATTAAAACAATTAAAATCAGAAAACATTTAAAACAATTTAAAATTCAAATCTGAACTAGAGATCATTAAAAGCCAGGCTAAAAAGATGGATCTTTACGGCTCTCCTGAAGCCTCCAGGAAGATAATCCTCTTACATCCACCGGGAGCATGTTCCACAACCCAGGGGTGACAGCTGAGAAGGCCCAATCCCAGGTCGCCACCAGATGAACTGGTGGCACCCGAAGAAAGACCCCTCCTGACTATCTTAATGAGCAGTGGGTATCTTGTAGAGAAAGGAGCGCTCTCAGGTAACCCCTACCCAAGCCATTCAGGGGTTTAAAGGTAACAACGAGCACTTTGTAATTTGCCCAGAATTATATTGGCAGCCAGTGCAACTGTTTAAGAAGAGCCATAATGTGGTCTCTCCGGGATACCCCAGAGACCAATCTGGCTGCTGCATTTTGAACTAACGGAAGTTTCCAAACTATATACAGAGACAGCCCCTACATAGAGAGCATTGCAGTAGTCCAACGTGGAGGTTACCAGTGGGTGTGTCACTGTTTCCAGGTCATTCTCCTCAAGGAATGGGCAGAGTTGTCAAATCAATTGTAGCTGGTAAAAAGCACTCCTGGCCACAGCCTCAACTTGAGACACCAGGGTGAGACCCAGGTCCAAGCACTGCCAAACTACGAACCTGTTCTTTCTGGGGGAGTGCAACCTTGTCTAGTGGGGAGTTGGAACTAGTCCCTGAGGCCTGAGAGTTGACAGGGCAGCCAGAAGTGAAAACAGTAATTAGATTACTGGACTTCCTTCCCCTTTAATGGCTTGTTGGCCTGCCAACACATGATCCTCTATTCCAAACCACTACTGAAATAGCCACAGATCTTATCCTCCACACACACACTGAACAAGGACTTTGTGCAATTTTTACAGCATCATACTACTCATATTAATTGGGAGTAAGACTGAGATTGGAACTTGAATCCCACCTTCTACTGTTGTAGGGAAATGGCCTTGGCAAGAATAACATAGGCCCCACTGTGATACCATGACGTCAGATTCAGGGTGTGTTATATTCACAGGCTGACATGAATGAGTGTTGGAAGACATTCCCCCCACTTCTCTCTCTCTCTCTCTCTCTCACACACACACACACACACACACGCACACACCTTGCTTGAACATGCTCTCTCTCTCTCTCACTCACATACACCCCCCCCAATAATTATAGGCCCTCTGCCACCTAAGTTATGGTAATCATGTATATATACATAAACATATATATGCACAACCCCCTTCACCACACACACACACACACACACACACACACACACACACACACACACACGAATGATGGCTGTTTCTAAGCCTAATTCTGAGGAATGATTTCCAGCAACTGAAACCCATCTTAACTGCTGCAGAATGCACACGTAAGTGTCCGGAGATCGTTACATCCAGTCAACAGTTAACGGGCGCCTGAATATTAAAGTTATATTACCAAATTGTAGCCTAGGTTACAAATGCTACATTCCAAATCTAAGGTAATGTGTGCCGTCGAGTCAGTGTCGACTCCTGGAGACCACAGAGCCCTGTGGTTTTCTTTGGTAGAATACAGGAGGGGTTTACCATTGCCATCTCACGCACAGTATGAGATTATGCCTTGCAGCATCTTCCTATATCACTGCTGCTGGATATAGGTGTTTCCCTTAGTCTGGGAAACATACCAGCGGGGATTCAAACCAGCAACCTCTGGCTTGCTAGTCAAGTCATTTCCCCACTGTGCCATTAGGTGGCTTATTCCACATCTAGACCTGCCAAAAACATTTGCATTTTGCCTCTGATTCATGTCAAGCCTGGTTCTGGGCTCCATCCCTGACCCAGATAGATTTGTCCCAAGCCCAGCCAGATACCAGATTTTTTATCCCAATAACTGGTAACCCTATATCCATGTGGTACAAGGGATGGGTCATAAGTCACCCCCCCCCGCCCGCCCCCCACCCAAATCCTTTGCATACTGCTCTGGGGCTATGCAGAAGTCTTTCCCCCAGTAGGACTGACAATGGCTAGTGCTGCTGTAGTAGATTAGGTAGATCTTGCTCCAGCACTGCAATAAAAGGATGCGGTGCCCCTTGCCTTCCACCCCATCCTAGACTCCACCTGAAGAAAAAAAGCAACATTTTGAGAAGAGGGCTAATTATTTTAAAAGATCACTGCTTAATTTTCACCACCCTACCCCAGAATATTGTTTCTACTGATTTTTTAAAAAATAAATAAATAAGCAGGGTCATTGACTTCTGCATTTCTGCATTACAACCCAGCAGAAGTTAAGCATGTTTAAGTTCACAGATTTCATTAGGGGAGGAGAAATACAGTTTGAGTGTCTCCTGTGTAAGCAATGGAATGTCAAAGTAGTGCTTGATCTGCACTTTCTCTCTCTCCCTTAGAAAAAAACATTCTGTGTGTACACACATACATACATGGGTGTGTATACATATACATTTATTGTTGATTAACAAAAGATCATCCAAGGGTAGAGATTTGCCACAAAAAAACCCCAAAACATAGAAAAGATAGGACTGTACTCATATTAAGCAAACTGGATAGGTTTTTAATATAAAAATGAAACTGATTCCTCTTATGTTATGTTTTATAATCAAACTAAGCACCCTTTAACCTTAAGCACCGATCACCAAAACAGACCATAAACATGCAAGCTTGGGTTATTCATAGCAACACCATCACTAATAGCAATCTATATTTGGATTAACTCCTCGGGTTGTATCCTAAATTTTTAACTATCTCACCACTAGGTTAATTGGTCATCTACAGATAAAGGGAGAGTCTCACCTTTTCAAAATCATGCCATTGTTTCATTGGGATGTGAATTTCAAACATGAAGGCATAGGCATTGTGAGCTACTGGGTCATGCGATATTTCTAAAATTAAGTACACAGTTGGTAGTTAAATTAAGATCTGACCTTATACAACTGTAACACAAGCAGGCTCTAGCCTACAGGAAAGTATGACACATGATTGCTCTAAAATCTCATCAAAAGTAATCTGAGGTCTGACTGGTATAATAAGATTAGCTGCACCCTGATTGGCTCTGCCAGTCCTCCTTAAGAAAGCAAATGATTCCCCTCATATTAATATTGTAATCCCAATTAAATTGAACGTAAAATTCCCATTAACTTTAATAGATCCAGGAGTGTACCTAGACAACCAGATTCTAAATGCAGTTTGTGGTTACACAGATACACACTGTACTGTATTCTTTTACAAATTAATACAATACAGAGAAGGAGGGAGGGAATAATAAATGAACAAGTTATTACAGGCTGATCCATTAAACAGTTATATACTTGGATTTGACTGATATTACACCCTTGTCTTAAACCTTAAATGCTGCTGAATCTGTGTAGAACTCCATCAGTGCTTCTCCAACGGTGGAGATGTTTTGTTATTGCGCTGGGTAGCCGCTGTGTCTCATTATATTATGATCAGATCAGGCCATTGGGCTGTATCGGCCTTCCTGTCTAACAGAGCAGCAGTAGAAGGGGTCTTCAGTTATCATATTTGTAACATCTTAAGGCAAAAATAAGGCTGACAATCCTGGGCAGATGGCAACATACTACAGTAAAGGCAGCTTGCAGCCTTGATCTTACGGATTTATCTCTTTGCAGCTAATATACAAAACCTATAGCTTAATATATATGCAACTATCACTTAAGAATGAGGGAACACTAAATTTTAAAATATAGGTAATTATTATTAAGAAAAGTGCATACAAAAACCATTGGTGGCAACTTGCAAGTTCTGTCATCTTAAGTGAGACAAGCAGATTTTTCAATTATACAGTCTTAATGCTGCTGTATCTGTGTAGGACTGTGTAGATTAGCTCTTCTGCAGTTACATTCATAATTGTTAGTATTTAGAACCGAACGTCTAGACACCACTTTTCCAAAACAAAAAAAAAGTTCAAAGCAGCTTCCATGGCGGGTGCATCATGCATTACCTAAAAACGTAGAAAGAATATTTGTCTTCAGAACGATGGATTGTGTCTCCTGCTCTCAGAAGGTGCTTGTGCCTGATTTTGGAAAGCTCCTCATGGCTCACCCCACTCCTTTCCGAAGGATTCCCCCCTAACCCTCACAAGCAGCTTTTCAGGGGCGGGTTCAGGAACTATGGTGAGGCGGGGAGCAGGCGCAAGCTTCCTTTTGCTCATGGTTGTGAAGATGCAATCCTACGGCTTTATTTATTCGCAAATGTGTGCAGATTGAATGAGTTAGGTGAAAGGCCAAATAAAAAATCATATTGGAACAATTCCTCAGGTAGTTAGAAACACTCAAAAGGTGGGAATAAACCAACTCCTTTAATATTATACCTAGAGGGTGCCTTAGAAGGAGGGATGGGAGATTGTTTTCTATACCAAGCCCTTCACATCCAGTGTGAGACAGGGTTTTTGTTTTGAGCCACTGCCTAAACAATCATTTTAGAGTGTTATTCTGCGGAGAGATTTCTTCACACAGAGGCAGCCTGACTGACCTTGAATTCTGAGTGCCTAACTTAGTCTCTCACTCCGTCCCGCAGCTTCACGCACAGCGGGACGCAGAGAGGGCGAAAGCACCAGGTGCAATCTTTAACTGACACCTTCTTTGAGCATGCGCACAAGGCTTTCCTGACGCCAAAACCTCCGTCTCCCACTCCCCCGTAAGACTGGCGTGTACGCGCCTCCTGGCGATCCGTTTTACCGATTGCTCCCACGCCGAATGACGTTCAAATAAGCGCGCGGCGCTAAGTTCTGCGCATGCTTAAATCAGAAGTCAAACCAAATAACCCAAACACTCGCTCAGCCTTCGATCACCCGGCAGAGGACATTTCGACGCTAACGCATGCGCACTTCGGTGTCCTTAACCTCGTCCTCTACCCAGACCCCCCCCCCGCCCCCATCTAGGATCTTTGTATCCTATTCCCCGGCAGAAAAAGCTTGCACACGCGCATTGGCTCTTTTAGCTACACGCCGCTGTTGTTCTTTGGGATTGGTCTGTCAAGCCGGAGTGACAGTATTTTCCTCCCAGAATTCTCTGCGTGCTGCTGTTGTGGTAGCGGTCAGCTATGGCTGGAGTGCTGAAGAAGGTGAGGGAGGGCATGGCAGGGGTGTCTCTACCCCCTCATTGTGAGACAGGTTCCTGCATGTTGGGGAAAAGGGGTTTGAGGCCAGGAGGATAAACCAGGGGGCGGGGCTGGTCGTCCTGTTTCACTCAGTGGGGAATCTGGTATCTATAGAAGCTCCCGAGGAAGCCCACATCTTTTTCTCCATCCATCCCCGCCTGTTCCATGCTTCACCAAGTTCCCCTAAAATTCTGTGGAACGCCGTAGGAGAAAAACACACTCTTACGACCCCCTAAACTAGGGGTGCACAATTTTGGTCCTCCAGCTGTTGTTGAACTGCAACTGCCATCATCCCCACTCAACTTATTGTGATTGTGGATGATGGGAGTTGTAGTTCAACAGCAGCTGGAGGACTCCTTAAAGACTAACAGATTGATTGTGATATAAGCTTTATGGACTCCAGTTTTATTCAACCATAAGCAGCCATGGGAAGGGACATTTGTTTCAAAGGTGGCTGGCACAACCCCAAGATAACAGTTTAGGGCAGGAGTGGAAATTTTTGGTCCTCCAGCTGCTGTAGAACTACAACTCCCATCATCCCCAATCACAATAAATTGCGTGGGGATGATGGCAGTTACTGTTCAAGAACAGCTGGAGGACCAAAATTGCCCAATCCTGCTCTAAACTGTTATCCTGGGGTTGTGCCAGCCACCTTTGAAACAAATGCCCCTTCCCATGGCTGCTTATGGTTGAATAAAACTGGAGCCCACAAAGCTTATATCACAATTAATCTGTTAGTCTTTAAGGAGTCACGGCATCTGCCTTCTGTTTCCTCAAAACAGAAAGTCTACAAAAGTTTCATTTGATAGGACACCACTCAAAACTTCACTAGATTTTGATGCTCTGATTTGGTAACAGTGTTTTGGGTGCCAGTTATGCTTTCTGTTTTAAATCATAAATGTGTGATGTGCAGGATGGTTGGTATTCTCTCAATCCTGATGTACTATCCTTGAATGATCCCTTGCAGCCTGTGTGATATTGTTACACTCTCTATGAATGTGTGTTGATAGTGATACATCCATGGGAATCTTTCTGCACATGTGAACTGATTATCTTCTAGGAAGAAGGTAATCTGTACTATGTGTTTAAAATTTTTGCCGGGGGTGGGAAGGAGTTGATATATACTGGTTCTCTGATATGCTAGCTATTTTCTGTGACTCCAATGATAAACCATGGATGAGTATAAAGCAATCTTTCCTATTTCAGCATTTTGGAGAAAAGAAATTGAGACGTTACTGATGTTGATGCAAATTAATTTGTTTTTTTAAGTGTGTGTTTTAATTTCTGCAGACTACTGGGCTTGTGGGGCTAGCTGTATCTGAGACGCCACATGATGTAAGTTTTTAATGTACCTGTTTATTTCAAATGGAACTGTTGGTCTTTTCACGTCAAATGTCCATGTAATTTGATGCATAAAATCTTAGACAATTATTAGTTGAGATTCAAAAATTAAATAATGTGAAATTGGCTTGATTAGGTTGTGGGTGATGCTATTTTCTTTGAGAGAAATTGTGTTAGTGTGTGTTATTCAGACTAACACTGTGACAATGCAACAGCATTTTCTCTTGCACAAGAGCACAATTTTCTGCAGACTCCATTCCCATTGCAACTATGCCTCCCAAAACCATGTCTTGCTATCTATGCCTCCCAAAACCATGTCTCTGACCATCCCCTAACCCTTAACACTTTTGGGATACAACAGTTGCATCCTTACTGCAACTGAAAGGACACATGACGACAAGTGGGATTTTCAGCAAACCCCAACAGATGCAGGGGTGGTGGTGGGGAGGTGCTGAAAATCCCACTTGTTCTCTCGTGTCCTTTCTGTTGCAGTATGGATGCAACTGTTGTATCCACGTTGTTTGTCCAGACATCAGTCATATGAACATAGGAAGCTGCCATATACTGAGGCAGACCATTGGTCCATCTAGCTCAGTATTGTCTTCACAGACTGGCAGTGGCTTCTCCAAGGTTGCAGGCAGGAATCTCCCTCAGCCCTATCTTGGAGAAGCCAGGGAGGGAACTTGGAACCTTCTGCTCTTCCCAGAGCGGCTCCATCCCCTGAAGGGAATATCTTACAGTGCTCACACTTCAAGTCTCCCATTCAGATGCAACCAGGGCAGACCCTGCTTAGCTAAGGGGACAAGTCATGCTTGCTACCACAAGACCAGCTTTTATTTATGGTTAAATTAATACACCACCTTTCACTAAAACAGTGCCAAGGTGGTTCACACAAAAAATTAAGACTATAAAAATACACAATTATAATACTAAGCTTTAAGCTAAAATATTAAAACATAAATCTGACTCAAAAGATTTAAAATATGAGCATAAAATAACTGTACAAAATACAAAGAAGCAGCAGTTGAGACAATCCTATAAAAGCCAGGGTAAAAAGCCAGAATTTAACATGCTTTCTAAAAACTGTGATGGAGACCGAGGTGCGAATAGCCACCGGGAGAGCATTCCAGAGTCTGGGGGCAGCAACAGAGCAGGCCCTGTCCCGTGTGCATGACAGCCAAGCCTCCCTCATTGCCAGCACCTGGAACAGAGCCCCTTCAGATGTCTTTGTCAAGTGGGCAGCAACCCTTTTGGAGCAGGCAGTCCCTCAGGTATCCAGGGCTCAGACCGTTAAGGGCTTTAAAGGTCAAAACCAGCACCTTGAATTGGACCCAGAAACAAACTGGTAGCCAGGGCAGCTCTTTCAAAATGGGTGTGATGTGATCCCACTGGGCAGCTTCAGATAAAATCCTAGCTGCCGTGTTTTGCACTAGCTGCACTTTCTGAATATTCTTCAAGGGCAGCCCCATGTAGAGCATGTTACAGTAATCCAGCTGTGACGTGACTAAGGCATGGGTAACTGTGGCCAGATCTGCCTTCTTGAAAAAGGGATGCAGCTGGCACACTAGCCGAAGCTGTGCAAAGGCACCCCTGGCCACCGCCTTCAACTGAGCTTCCGAAAGCAAAGCTGGGTCCAGCAATACCCCCAAGCTGCGTACTTGATCCTTCAAGGGGATTGCAACCCCATCCAGAACTGGTAGAATCTCTTTGTCCCAATTCGCTTTCCTACAGACCAACATTACCTCCATCCTGTCCTGTTTCAGTGTATTAGCCCACGTCCAACCCATCATGGCCTTCAGCCCCCGATTCAGGACTTCCACTGCCTCCCTAGCATCAGGTGACAAGGAGGGATAGAGCTGAGTGTCATCTGCATTCTGCTGACAACTCAGTCCAAGTCCCCGGATGACCTCTCCCAGAGGTTTCATGTAGATGTTAAAGAGCATGGGGGACAAAACCAAACCCTGCAAGACCCCACAGGCCAGTGGCCACGGAGCCAAACAATAGTCCTCCAGCACCACCTTCTGGACCCTCCCGCCCCCCCAAGGACTGGGGACACTCCAAAACAGTACCTCTGGTTCCCAAACTCGAGAGGCAATCCACAAGGTCCACTGTGGTCAATGGTATTGAATGCTGCTGAGAGGTCCAGCAGAACCAACAGGGATGCACTCCCCTGTCTAGTTCCCGGCGTAGGCCATCCACTAGAACAATCAAGGCAGTTTCAGTCCAATATCTGGGGTGGAAGCCAGATTGAAAAGGGTCCAGATAATCCGTATTATCCAAGACCCTCTGCAGTTAGGATGCCACCACATGCTTCCCGAAAAGGGAAGGTTAGAGACAGGTCTATAGTTGTCTGGGCTGGAAGGATCAAAAGAGGGCTTTTTAAATAATGGCCCTACCATTGCCTCCTTGAGGCATGATGGCATCCTGCCCTCCCTTAATGAAGCATTAATAATCACCTCCATCTGCCTGTGCCCTCCCTGGCAGCTTTTATTAGCCATGAAGGGCAAGGGTCAAGAGCGCACAATGTCACCCGCACACTGCCCAGGATCTTGTCCACATCCTCAGGCTGCACCAACTGAAAATAGTCCAACTCAATAGGACCAGTTTGTACCAGAGGCATGTCTGCCGGAACTGCCAAAACTCTGGAGTCCAAATCAGCACGGATGCGAGATGCTTTATCTGGAAAGTGACGCACAAACTGATCACAACAGGCCGTAGATGATTCCTCCCCCATTACCTGGAGGAATGTGTGGAGCAATGTCTTTGCTACACAAAACAACTCTGCTGGTCTGCACTGAGCAGATGCAATGGAGGCGGAGAAGAAGCATTTCTCCGCCGCCCCCACCACCATGGAGTAGTCCCTAAAATGGGCTGTAGCCCATGTTCAGTTGGATTCATCATGGCTCTTCCCCCAGCGTCGTTCTAGCCATCGTCTGAGTTGTTTCATTGCCCTAAGCTCCGAGGAAAACCAAGAAGCAGAATGGACTCCACCAAGCTGGAGAGGACGTTTAGCAGCATCCGTGTCAACAGCCCAGGCCATCTCTCCATTCCAGAGATCAACCAGGGCCTCGACAGGGTCACCAGCTCTGGACGCTGGAAACTCCCAGAGGGTTGTCTGGAAACCAAGTGGATCTATAAGTCTCAGGGGGCGAACTATTCTAATTGGTCCACAACCTCTGCAGAGGGCAGACGGAGCAGTCAAACTAAACCCCACCAGTTGATGATCTGTCCATGACAAGGGAGTTATTTGAAACTCCCCCACCTCCAGATCATTTATTCCCTGGTCGGCAAAAACCAGATCTAGAGTATATCCTGCCATGTGGGGCATACTTATCTATACGTATTCTTTTATGTCAGTGTTTGTCCCCCACTCCCATGCTTGCACATTTTTTAATCTGCAGCAACAAAACTGCTGTGTAATTCTCATTTATTTTCTTTTCGCTTACTTCCCCATCCAGCCCAGCAGCATGTGCCACTGCTGGGCACAAATAGTCTTAGGGAGCGAGTCAACTCGAAAAGCAAGCAGTTTAAACTTTTGACTTTTGGAACTGACTCAGAGCAATTCAGCATGGCACGCTGGCCAGTGTGCTATGGTATACCAGTTGCGGAACGCTGTTTTAAACTTCGCTTGTAACTAGCCCGATGTCAGGTCACCTTCTAGCAAGTAAAGAAACCTCCAAGTGACCAAACTTGATGATCCTTTTCTGTTGTAACAGAGGGTAGATCTGGGCAGCTGGACTGAAAAAATAAAACCTTTTTCTTGACTAGTAATTTTTGTTGACTTAATTGCAAGGTTGCTTTAACTGATTAATAGTAGTAACACTCACTATTTATATAGTGCATTAGACTGTTCAAAACACTAAACATACATTAACTTTAATCCTTAACACTTAATACACTTGACATTAATCCTTACAGCATCCTTGTAAGGTAGATCAGCATTATTCTCCTTGTATATATTGCAAGTGGGGGGCTGATGCTGCCTGAGGCCACAGTGAATTCTGGGCAGATGTAAGATTTGAACTGCAAACAAACAAAAACAAATATTTATATACCGCTTTTTGACAAAAGTTCCCAAAGCATTTTATATGGAGAAAAGAATCTGTTCCCAAAGGGCTCAGTCTCAAAAGAAACATAAAGTAGACCAGAAGCAGCCACTAGAGAGATGCTGTGCTGGGGCTGGATAGGGCCAGTTGCTCTCCCCCTTCTAAAAGTAAGAGATTCACCTCTTTAAAAGGTGCAGTTAGTAGGGGCTGTTGATTCATGTTTTAGCCTCTTAGCTACTGTTACATATCCTCTCATACCAGTTTTAATAAGTAGATAGGTGCTCTGTTTGTTCTCTATAGGTTGCTTTTGAAAGCTCATGGAGCTAGTTTTGAATAACTGAGGTTGGGTTGAGGCAGCTTTACCCCAGTATCAGACTATGATTTGATACTGCTAATCTGAGGTAAGGGATGGACAAAGAGTAATCCATATACAATTTGGTATGTGCGTACCCAATAAGATTTTTGAGGAAAGGAAAAACCCCACGCACCATTCATACAATACATTGCTTTTGAAAATGTCCCTAGTTTGTTGTTGTTGTTGTTATTATTACATTTATATCCCGCTCTTTCTCCAGGGAGCCCAACTACATACTTAAGTTTCTCTTTCACAACAACCCTGTAGGCTAGGCTGAGAGAGAAGTGACTGGCCCAGAGTCACCCAGCTAGTATCATGGCTGAATGGAAATTTGAACTCAGGTCTCTCCAGTCCTAGTCCAGCACTGTAACCACTATACCATGTTGGCTCTGTGACATGGAAAGTTTGTCTGTGATATGGAAAGCAGTTAAGACACACAAGCCCAAAATCCCTGTGGCAGCATGGAACTAGTTGTATGGTTCTTGGGAGCCCACATGCGATGTTTAAGTGGGGGCTGACAGTGTACAGATATTTTAATGTGTCTTCACAATAATCTGGATGTGCTGTTACCTTAGATCCTATTGTTTAGTTTTCATTTCCAAATTAGTATGGTTTCTGTCCTACATAACTAAAGTGGATCGATGCCCAAAAATTATGGGTTAAATTTTGTTTACTTGAAACATATTCATCCCAGTTTCCCTACATCGCTTGAAGCAATTTACAGGATAATTATAAAACAGACATGTTAATGTCCAGGCCCTTCTCACTCCAAATTAACTGCATGTTAACTTGAGCAATCAGAACATTAGGACAATCATTGGGGAGATCAGTGTGGTCAAAGCTGGCAGAAGAAAAGGTTTATGGGGTGAGAAAATGGGCACAATGGGGGAACAATTTTGAACACAATTTGGGCAGAATTAGAAGAAAGTCCAGATCTTCTCCCAGTACTACAGATAGAACAAAGAAATTGAGGGGGGATTTACTAGGATAAGTTGTATAATAGATTTTATTTTTATCAGGGCAGGTTTCTGAATGTTAAGTTGGCTAATAAAAATGATTGGTTTAATGTTTTTGTACTATGATTTGTGAAAAGATAAATATTAACTACCTAATATTTATAGTAGTGAGATATTTATTTATTTATATATGTATTTGAATGTCCGGTTCTTGGAACTTTAAGACAGAGTTTGGTAGCAGAGTTTCCATTACAGTATAGGTATTGCCCTGAAGCAAACTGTAAACTTCAGCTATTAGTCTTATACTTCAGAATTCACTGTATCAATATTTGTGGTCAAATTTGTTTAAGTTTGTTTACTCAGTGTCATGTGATCTTTTCAGCGCCTGAGGATACTATACTCAAAAATTCTTGCTGCTCTACAGAATATTCCAAGAGATGCGGCATACAGGAAATATACTGAGAAAACAATAAATGAGCGGTTTGATATGGTAAAATCAGTAAGTATGCCATGTGTTTTAAGCATCTCAGATTTCATGATTCAGGTAGGATAACATGTTATGCCTTACTCACTTACCAGAACTGCTTTTTTAATATTGTCAAACTATGTGTTTTGAAATGATAGTGATTTAGCTTAAAATATTTTTTATTAAATAGATCTAATCCAATATGAATGAGGAAATGTTTTGAGTTTTCATTTATTTTTACAAGAGGAGGTGTATGTGTTTGTTTCCCCCCAAAATCTGAACTATATTTAGTTTAAACTTCATCTTGCAAGTATCCAAGAAGAAAAATTTGAGGTTATACAGTACACTTCTTCTATGCTACAAGGCTTTACTGGAGACAACTGTATATAGTCCACAAATAGAGGTCAAATGCCAATGGGGATAATGTGGGTGGATATCAAGTACCCCTTGGTTTAACACTCTAAAGGAAACTACTTTTATCATTATCTGATCAGATACATATTTGCCTTCCATGGTGACAGAATATTTTTTTTCTAGTACATTGTTAAAATCCAGAACAAAAGCATTTGAAAATCCTTGTCTGTGAAGGTTGATTGAAATACCTTATTGTTTTTGGATGTGAATTTGTATGGCTGCCAATCTTATTCAATTTTCTGTGATAGCTCTATTATGCTAATCTGTAAATTAATGTTTTGGAAAAGTCTTGAGAAAAGACACGAGTCTATATTTTAATTCAGTATGAGATACAGGAACATATTGCTTAAATATACACTGTAAAGCATACCTGAGCATTTAACTTGTTCTTGGTCTCGTAGGAACCTGATGTGCAAAAACTGGAAAATAAAATTAATAGTGGACAGATAGAAGAAGTGATTTTGCAGGTAAGGTCAAACAGTACTCAAGTGACTTTGCAAAGATCTAATACTTCCTTTAATTGTAACAACCATTGCTTGTGTTGTAAATTTCTAATACTGTATCTCTTTAATGTCCTGATTACTCAAGCTGGACTTTGTGTGTTTTGTTTTTCTTCTCTGTATAAAAATATATATAAAGTCAATTTATTGTTGTTGACCTGGCTGCCTTTACAACACAGCAAAATACATTATAATGCAGGGGTGGGCATTAGGTAGCCTGGAAGCTATTGGTAGTAGCTCCAAGACTTACATGAAATAGCTCTCTAGACCTTTGGCTTGCTTCTCCTCACCTCTCTTCCAGCCAGTGCTGCAGATCTGATTGGTTGGCTATGCCATTTTTAATCTTTCTCTTTGGGTGCTCAGGGTTGCTTTTACTTGATTTCCCATTAATTCATCTTCATTTTCTTTTCCCTCCTGCCTGGAACAAAATCCACCTGGAATTCTGGGCTTATGATGCTAGAATTACTTATTCTGGTAATATAAAATTTTGTACAAGTTGCCATTAAGCAACTGGTTCCACCTCCCTAAGCTTCCATAGTGATTCTCCAAGGTGCTGTTTGTAGTAGTAGCAGCTCCCAAGACTCTCACACACACAAAAAGAGAGTAGTTTCTAAAAATACTAGTTTCCCTCAGATATTCAGATTAGTTAAGTGTTGCCATATTGACAAGAAGTAGCATTGATTTTCAAGATGGCAATTCTTTATTCAGTCACCAAACACCAAATACACTGAATTCTGCTGCTAATTAAAATTCAATTTTCTTAGCTGTTGGCCATAATTGTATTTTGGAAATATAATCAGCCAACCACTTTCCTCTTATGTTGTTATAAGGAAGATATAAACTTTTTTCAAAAAAGTACTAATAACTTAAACAATAATTACCAAAATATATCATATTAGAGGTGAGGACCATTGTTGACCAGGCAAAGTCATTTTGCATTTTTTTAAAAAAGTATTTATTTATTTAATTTATTTATTATATTTATATACCACCGCATACAAATGTTGCATGGTGGCTTACAAAATAAATGATAAAACCAGCATTAGAATCAAACAATAAAACAGCTTAAAAATAAAATTTAAAACAACCAAATAAACATCAGTAACAACCATAAATACCAACTTACAGCTGATCAAAGGCTTGATGAAATAAAAGCATCTTGAGCACTCTTTTAAAAGCTGCTAGAGATGAGGAAGCGCTGACAGCAACAGGGAGTTTGCTCCAGAGCCTTGGGGCAGCTATAGAAAAGGCCCGACCCTGAGTCGCCACCAGATGGATTGAGGGCAGCCGCAAGCAGATCTCTCCCGAAAATCTTAGTAAGTGGTGGGGGTCCTTAAGCAGAATGCACTCTCTTAAATACCCTGGGCCAAAGCCATTTAGAGCTTTATAGGTAATCGCCAGCTCTTTATATTTTGCACAGAAACCTAAGAGCAGCCAAATGCTTTTAAAACAGGAGTAATATGGTATCTTGAGTTTGCCCCAGAAACCAACCCGGCTGCTGCATTTTGTACCAATTGCAGTTCCCAGACTATGTACAAAGGCAGTCCCACATAGAGTGCATTGCAGTAGTTAAGTCTGGAGGTTACCAGCAAATGTACCACTGTTTTTAGGTCATTCTCCCCCCAAAATGGCCATAGTTGGTATATCATGAAAAACACTCCGGCCATTGTCTCAGCCTGAGAAACCAGAGAGAGGCCTGGTGTCAAGAAGTACAGTCATCCCTTGCCAACCACGGTTTTCCCAACTGCGGTTTCGAGTATATGTGAATAGGAAATTGTGACAGGTCTTGCCAACTGCGACCTGAGTACCCACAGTTGGTGAGGTTTCTTAATGATTTTTTTTAAGGGGAGGGGTTTCCAGCTATTTTTGTGGGGGGGGGATTCAGAGGTTCGATCTGCTCATTCCTCTTGCTATCTCTTGCCAATTTAAAATTCCTTTGAGTGATTTGGGGGGGGGGGGTTCAAAACATTTCCAAGTGTTCAATCTGCTCATTCTTCTTGGTGACTCTTGGCGGGGTCTTGGTGACCCCGGCTAACTTGGCAAAGAGGCACCTTTTACCGTGGTGATTTTCTTTATTTAGCAGGGGGAGAGTAACTGGCCCTATCCAGCCCCAGCACAGTACCTTGAGTGACTGTTGCTGGTGTCTATCTTATATATCTTTTTTTATTGTGAGCCCTTGGGGGACAGGGTTCCATCTTACTTATTTATTATTTCTCTGTGTAAACCACCCTGAGCCATTTTTGGAAGGGTGGTATAGAAATCGAATGAATGAATGAATGATTACAGGATTTTTTGTGATTTATTTATTGGGGGGGGGGTTGTTTCCTTTTTGTGGTCATGGTTCCCCTGTTTCCCAGACTTTAATGCCTTGCCAACTGTGAATTTGTCAACAGCGAGGTTTTGCCAGAACGGATTCCTAGCAAAGTTGGCAAGGGATGACTGTACTTCCAGACTACATACCTGTTATTCCTGAGGGAGCATGACTCCTTCCAGAACAAGCAGCTCTGACTCACCTCCTGAGTTACGACCCCACACAATAAGTACCTCCATCTTGCTTGACTTCTGCTTCAATTTGTTCTCCCTCATCCAGCCCATTGCCACATGCAGGCAGGCATTTAGGGAAGTTATGCTGTTCCCTGATGATGTGGACAAATAGCTTTCTTTGAGTTTTCCCTTGACATAGTCTAGTGTAAAAAGTAGTGCATTCGCTGCTTTAAGTGGCAGGATTGTTTACCTACAGATACCAAATTTTGCACAAAGAAATGCTTCAAGATGTATAACAGATACAATATTTATATATGTAAGAGGGTTTTTTTATTAATGTGCTTGCAAAAGGGAAGTAAAAATAGTCAGCAATTTGTAGGATGTCAACTTCAAACAGCATTCATTTTATTAAATAATTTACCTTTTGGTAAATTTGAATCTGAGAAAGATCATCTGTGTCTCTTGGGTATGATGTCATTTTTTAAATTATTGATTTGATAATTGAGTATTAAAAATCTGTTCAGAACAATAAGTTAAAAATTTGATTATTATATTCAGAATTTCTTCTTTAAAAATTAAACATTTTGCCCCAGCATATTACAGTGTAAAAAGTAATTCAGCCATTGGGTTGAATAGGGCCAGTTACTTTTCCTCTTCTAAATATAAGAACCCAACACTTAAGAGATACCTCTTAGCCCAGTTAGCAAGGGAAGGTATATATGCTTCAAGTTATCTGGTAATCTTGCATTTCTCTGATTTAAATTCTTAGTTGCCTGAAACATCAGCTGACATTTAGCCCAATGTGCACACTAAAAAGGTTCCCTGCATGCAACAGGGGAGGGGCATTTTTTGCCAATCTCCCCTTCCCCCTGCAGCCACTTGTGCCTCCTGGAAATGTGACTCTGAGGGTTGCAGAATCCTCAGGGATATATTATCAAGAGGCATAAGCAGCTGCAGAGGGAAGGGGGAATGCACAAAAATCAGCCCTCTCCTGATGCCTGCAGGAAACATTTTTCAGCGTGTGTAACATTAGTCTGGATGTCATCTATCTTTTGAATTTCCATTGGGGTATAGTACCATTTATAAATAATGTTATAACATTCTCTCAACCAACTCCTTTACATCACTGCACTCGAGACATGTGCATTTTAAGTCTCTCCATTTATCTTGAAGACCTGGATCAGTCATATCTAATCCTTTCAAAAAATATATAACTTTGAAAGAAGGCCTTTACCATTTAAATAATTATTTTAAGAGCCTTAAATGATGTAAGTGATTTATATATGTTGGAAACTGCATTATGTTGATGTACAAAATAACAAGTTTTAAAATAATGCGAGAGGCAGCTTTAAGATTCCAAAAAGGTTGGGCTCCATTTATTTTGTACTGGAATGAAAGAATTACAACAAATATGTGTTAAGCCAAATGTATTAACTCTGATTTATTAATATTTTTAATATTATGTATTGTCCTCTGTAGTTGCTTTCATTTGGAATATTGATTTATAGAAATACTATCTATTATATATTTTGAAGGGTTAGTGGGTGTCCTGGATTTGGACATGGACTCACTCAAAAGATGTACAAAAACAGTCCTATGAACATATAACACATTAGTAAGGACCAGGACCAACCAAAATCTATCTTAATCTATAATTAGTAGATCTAATGAGTGCTTTAATTTCTGTTTTTTTAAATGAATTGTTAGTTCAAAAATGTGTTGTGAAATCATGCATTTTAGTGCAGCACATTTGGAACAATTTCCAATAAGATTGTGTTTTGTCAACAGGCTGAAAGTGAGCTCATGCTAGCCCGGAAAATGATACGGTGGAGACCATGGGAACCTTTAGTTGAAGAACCTCCTGCTGACCAGTGGAAATGGCCAATGTAGTTGGCATTACTTGTGATTTAGAAAAGTATTTCATTAAACGTGTGTTGGACATGAATGAAAATGGTCTTTTATGCTTCTTATAAGATTTTTGTCTGCCTCAATATTATTTGGAAGAGTACTGTAAACATACCATGTGGCAAGGAATGGCACTCAGTGCTGATATCAAGACAAATGTTACACAGGGAAGGGGAGTTTTGGTGATCTCCCCACTCACTTCCCTCTGCAACCAGACCCTCAGGGACATAGTTTTGGGAGGCACAAGCAGCTGCAGAGGGAGAGAGGGCATCACGGAAAATCATGCCCTCAACATGTGATGGAAAAACCTGGGCGTGTCACCAAAGGGTTAGTCTGCATGTCTGCCACTAATTCATATGCTTTTCTAATCTTTATAGTGAACCGTTTTAGTGTAACTAGAAAGTCTTTTCTATAAATGGCTGCTGTTCCTATTTTAAGTTTTGAGTGGATCTACAGATTTGCCTTAACTGAACAAAAAATAAATTGATTTACTTCAAAATAGGTTTGTCCCAAATATTTAACTGTAACTTATTTATAAGAGAAAACTCTTTTATATGTCATAATTTTATTCCACATGTAGAATATCTGACCTCTGATGAGATTGGCTCACAGTACTTACAACATTGGAGAATGTAATCTGTTTGTTGCACTGTTTTTTTGTTTTTTAAAAAAGGCATTGATATGCATTGTAATTTAAATTCTGTGGGTGCCCCCAAGGAGGTATCCCTATATGGTGTAACAAGGCCTGCACCCTGCCCTGTGTGCACAGATTCCAAAATCACATTCCTTGACCACTTGGAAACAGAAGGCTGGGGGAGGTTGGGAAAGAATGCATAGGCCTCCCATTCTCTGGCCTGCCCTGGTGTGGTACATGCACATTCAAGAAGGGTGGGAACAACACTCTCTGCACCCGGTAGCACAAGGACTGCACACAAGGACTGCACCCAGGTTGGATTGCACCCAGTAGCTTCTATAATATGTTATTAATAATGCTTTGTATGTTATATATTTGTTCTGTCTTGCTTGAGGGCGACATATGTGTGGGTTAGCTCTTCCGATCCACTCCCAAAGACCAGGCTATGCAAATCTTGTAGCCATCTGTCAGAAGCTGAGCCTGTTACCATTCTTCCTCAACTGAAAAACAAGGCTTATGTTTTTTTGGTATAAATCAGCCTTTAAAAAAAAAAAATCCCCTTAACAAAAATCTTGCTTTTCCCCTCTCTGTTTAGTATACCAGAAAGGGGGACCTTTCAGAGGTGATTCAGGAAGCTCACCTTGGAGTTTTTCACATAGGGCTTTTCAAGCCCTTTAGCTCATATTTACTCTGGAATGGAGGGTGAAGTCCCTGCGAGCTATCGGGGAGCACTTCACACACAATTTGGGTTTTTCACTGTGTGTTTTTATTTTATTAATTTTTATTTTTACATTTTATATTCCGCTCTTCCTCCAAGGAGCCCAGAGCAGTGTACTAAGTACTTGAGTTTCTCCTCAGAACAACCCTGTGAAGTAGATTAGGCTGAGAGAGAAGTGACTGGCCCAGAGTCACCCAGCTAGTATCATGGCTGAATGGGGATTTGAACTCGGGTCTCCCCAGTCCTAGTCCAGTACGCTAACCACTACACCACGCTGGCTCTGGATTGCTGGGAGTGCAATCCGATTTATATCTGTGGTTTAAAAAAAATAAATCAATTTTTTGCATCAGGTTTTGTAAAGCCTTGCAGAAAACTCGCAGTAAAGCCTGCTGTGTGGAGAACTCCTTTGTGACTGAGGGAACTGCATCTCTCTAAACGGCTAAGCAATCCACCCTTCTGCCTGGCCAACCACACTGGCACAACCACAGCAAATGGCTGAGGACAGCAAAAAACATGAGTATACAAGGAAACTATTAGTAGCACTTGTAATTTTAAGAATTATTGACATTTTAAAAGGTGCATCCTTATTTTACTGTATCTTTGAAATGCATTTGAATGTAATTTTACAAACCACTGGCACAGGCAGTTCAGTCTTAGTACAGTTGTCCACTACCATGCAGGACTTATTTTAGAAGAAAAATCACTAGAGGGCATTGTGTGTAAGGATATTGTAGATTATGAATGCAGAGAGGTTGGGAGCTGGATGAAGATGAGAGCAGACAAATGCTGAAAAGAAATAAAAATCAAAGAGATATGAATGTACTTTCAAGCCCTGCCAAGATGAAAGCATGAAGCTTACCACGAACTGAATTGTCCTGCTGCATTGAAGACTCTCTCACTTTTCCTGGAGGCTGCTGAATCTCTCACTTTTTCTGCTGGTGTGTTCAGGTTATCTATCATCAGGTTATCTATTTAGTTTGCAAGTTGTTTGAAACTACAATCCTGTTCCTTATCACAATATTAACTTAAACTATACTGTGTGGATACCTTGAGAAACTTAATGAGTTTCCTCTGGAACGAGCTTTTGTGAACTGTCATAAATTGCACCAGTTAATTCTCATGCTCCTTTTAAATGCTAATGAGTCGTATCATTAGCATTTTTCACACTAAGCATCATTTTACCATATTAACGGTACAATCCATGCTTGCAGCCTCATCTAAGTTCATGTGGAAGTTGGCTCAATTATTTCTATGGGATTTACTTCCAAATAAGCATGTCTTCGCTTCAGCTTTACAAGTTAGTCTTATATACAAGTCGATCAGCTCCAAAAGAGGACTTGTGTTCTATACTTTTAATACCAACCTGTGTGTAGAAGAATTTCAGCAGGTGTGGCTTCCCCTGCTGCATCTGCCAAAATGCCGCCTCCTGCACACAGCATCCAAATCCAATGTACTGCACCTTTATTTGTCTTTCAATCGGATCACTGCTGGGCAGCCTTATAACTGATCATCTTTACGGAATATTTTGCTGGCATGCTCCGTCTGGATTTCTTCTGGCTCCTATTTTTATCGTTCAGTGGGATTGCACGACGTGAGCTCATTCATAGCCTCATCCCGCTACCCAGAAGCGTCATGCGTCTCTTCTGAGTACAGTGCAGAGGCCTCAGTCTCGCTCCTCCTTCTGCTCGCGAGAGTTCACAGCGTCCGGTTGCCATGGATTCAGGGGCTCTCCTTCTAGCCCGAGGGCGACGCGATCAGCGGCGCGCCTGGCGGCCACTTCGCAACCACCTCAGTACTAAGGCAGGTAAAGGACACCCCCCCCCTTTAATCACTTAATCGCAGGACAAGGCAGTGAATTCTGGGGAGAAGCGGGAGTCGAGGCGGAGATGCAAGAAACTACGAGCAAAGAGTATTTGTAAAAACAGCGGCGTCTCCTACTATAGTTCCCAGCATGTCTTGCGCAGCGGTGAAAAAAAAATGGTCCTACTCTGTTGGTGACGCAAGGCAGTTTGGGACCAGTAGTCAGGAGGAGGCACGAGGGCAAACTGACAACAAACTCACCCTCCCTGTCAAAATAAGGACGTCACGTGGCCTAGAGGAGGCTGTGAGATACATGATGCTTGACTAACAAGCAGAAGGTTGCCGGTTCGAATCCCCTGGGCTTCTGGACCAGGCCCGCTGAGTCAGGTGGCTGGGGGTGGGGTGGGGCCAGCAAGGGAGAAGCCTTTCAGCGGCCGCAGGGGGCTGGCGCAGGTCCACACTCATCACCTGAGGGTATTGCCTCATGGGGAAGCCGCCCCTGCATTGACACCAAACGTTCATTCTGTGGTTACTTTGAATCTATACTGTACAATCTTGCCACCCTACCATTGCGCTCCTGTGCTTTCTTTCTTTTCATCCCCCTTCCTCCCGCCTTTAGCAATTTATTATTATTATTATTATTATTATTATTATTATTAATAATAATAATAATAAAACTTTTATTTAGGGGATGGAATTTAAAGCACAATCTTGTACTGTGTGTTCAGACTAGCGCAACTATTCCATTTGCAGGAGTGGGCAATTATGCAATTAGTGATATTCCTAGTGACTGAAATAAAAATAATACAAAAGATACCAAAGGAAATCTGTGGTGCCAGCTTTGGCAATCCAAATTGGGGTGGGTGGGGGTGGGCAGAAGGAGTGAACCTGTTGTAAGGAGAGGGAGAACTTTATACATATTCTCACTTTAATTGAGACAAAATAATGTCATATTTTCTCCCCTCTCATGCAAAGGAAACACATATGCACAGAGCAGAGTGGAAGCCCTCTCCCCTCTTTAGCAGTCTGTCCCTCAAGAATGGTCCCTCTGATCAGGCCAGCTCAACTCCCCCCCCTGCTGTTTTTGGACTACAACTGCCATAATCCCCAGTCACAGTGGCCAGTAGCCAGGAATTATGAGAGTTGTAGGCCAACATCTGCAGGAGGGCTGAAGTTGAGCAGGCCTGTGAAAGTCAACTGCAGTGGTAGTTGTAGTGCTGGAAATGCAAGGGCAATTGTGAATGTTCTTTGTGCCCCTTGATTCCCAGGCAAACAATCTGGTAATAAACAGATCCAGTGGCTAGCATTATAAAGTATTTGTATACTAAGACTGGAATCCTTGTCTCTGACTAAAAATCTGCAGCTACCTTCTTTCCTGCTTCAGCCACACACTTACATTGGCTGAAGACACCCAGAACCCATTATTCAAGTAAAGAGAGCTGTAGGGAGATCCTTGGTACCCTGTCAAAGGAATAACTTGAAACCCAGGAAATGGACAAAGAAGAAAGTATGTTGAGTTCATTTGATACCGGTGGGATGAACAAATAGTATAAGAGTTTCAAACAGTATTCATTTTTTCCTTGGTGATTAAAAACAAAATGTGTCTGAACCTGAAATGTTAAAAACTTGAAATGTAAATGTTGAGTAAGGCTTTCCAAGTTCAAGTGAGCTTGGTCTGAACAGTTGTCTTGCCAATGGCTTTATACTTTTACTAATAGCACAAAAGCCACTCAGTCCTATTGGGCACTAGTCTAACTTTTTCAATACAAAAATAAAGTATTCCTGTAAATTATACTTTTGTCTTATACACTTTTTGTCTTACTCTTTGTTTCAGGGAAATGGCTGATCCAGAAGAGGAGCAAAAGGCCCTTGCTGAAGAGCAAGTTACTGAGGACATGTCTGTTACGAAGCAAACAGAAGAAAGTATAGCATCTGTAGAAACCACTGAAGAGCAGACAGATGCTGTGCAATCATATGAAACAACTTTGCCTACAGAACAGGAACAAGACCAGGAATTAGCAGCACTTGAATCGGCGGCTGCTGTAGAGCCGCCACAAGAGCTGGCTGCTGCTGAGGAACCAGCTGCTGCCGAGGGGCCAGCGCAGTGGGCCGGCGCGGCCGAGGGGCCAGCGCAGTGGGCCGGCGCGGCCGAGGGGCCAGCGCAGTGGGCCGGCGCGGCCGAGGGGCCAGCGCAGTGGGCCGGCACGGCCGAGGGGCCAGCGCAGTGGGCCGGCGCGGCCGAGGGGCCAGCGCAGTGGGCCGGCGCTGTAGAACAACAAGAGACACCCCTGATAGAGTCCCAGGATGAAGTCTTAAAGGTTCAGAAACCAATTGCAGATGTCCAGGATGTTGGTGCTGAATCTGAACAAGATGTATTTGACAGTTCTCTCTCCAGTGGAGCAACTACAGAGGCTGCTAAAGATATTTCTGAAAAACTTGCCGATTTAACAGCAGAAACATATGCTGTGAGTGACATGTTAGTGGGAGCTTTGGCATCTCAGAGAGCAGCACTTCCAGAAGATACAAAAAATGCTACCGCAACAGGTATAGAGTTTGCCAGATACCAAAAATGCTGATTGTTGCCTTTACTACTGTTTCTGCTACTGATTAATAATTCTTCTGCTGTTCTTCTTTCTCATAGTGCCTTGCCAATTTCTCACCATTCTAACAATACAAAAAGAGTGCATACCATATATTTTATTAAAAAGATGAATTCTTATTGTGATAACCAAGCTTATTAGTAAAATGCAGTAGAACTAGTAAGACAAAAATATACAGTACAAAAACATATAAGACCAGAAATATTTATTTTATTTAATGTATCTCTTTTTTGCTTCCTAAGAAATCAAGATGGCTTCCAACAGTAACAAAGCTGGTGAAATATTATAAAACAATTAATAATCTGTAAATAATAAAAATAAAAACTTGCACTAAACCAAGGAGAGTTGGCAATAAAATAGCCAAACAATAAGAGACAGCCAATAAAACAAATAAAACAGGCTTCAGTTCTGATTGTTGGGGGAATGCTTGATCAAACAAGAAAGTCTTTTAGACAGCATCAAAAAATGGGAGAAGAATGCCAACCAAATCTTCAGATGTAGGGAGTTTTGTAGGCCCAGGCCACCACAGAAAAGAGCCTCTCGTACATAGTTGCCAGTTGCACGTAAGAAGGAGACGGCACATGTAGGTGGGCTTCTCTAAAAGATCTTATGGTGCAGGCAGATTCTTGTGCGAGAAGGAGCTCCTTCAGTTTTCCTTGCACCAAACCATATAGGGCTTTGAAAGTAGTAACCAACAACTTGAACCAGTTGAATTTTCCAAAAGGTTTTTAAGGGCAGCCCCACATAGAGCCATTGCCATAATCTAGTTGAGATGTACCAAGGGTGTGGATCACCATAGCCAGTTCTGACTGAGACAGAAATGGGCACAGCTAGTGCACCAGCAGTGCTCCCTCTTAAGTTTTTTCATGTGTGTGCAGAATTAGTTTTGTTCTGGTTAGCAGTATAAAGGCAGTGTGTGTATATGTGTATTCTGAGTAGGGCCTTCCTGATTCAACGTGAGTTGGATCTAAAATTAACTGAGTGTACATAAAAAAGTGTGAGCTTGTGAACATGTGCATGCCTTAGAGGGAACACTGTGCATCAGCTGAAGCTAGTCAAACGCCTCCTGGAGCATGGCCAAAATCTAGATATCCAGCTGCAGTGCCAAACCAGGAGGACTGTCAAGCTGTGAACCCAGTACTTCAAGGAGAGTGCAACCCCATCTAGGACAGATTGATATGCCATCACCAAATCAATAGGTTTCCTGAGCAGGATAGCTTCTGTCTTGCTTGGGTTTATTGTATTTACCAGAATCCAAGACAAAGTTTTTTCCAAGTTCTTTGGTGTTAGAAATTGGGGAGTTGTCTTAAATTCAGAGTGCAGTTCCTTTTGGGTAAATAAGGTATAACCTGTATTTAACCTCTCTCTCTCTCTCTTTTTTTTTTTTTTTAAAAAGCCATCTTAAATCCAGGGCCATCTTCTGTTTGAGTAAATATTGTAATTTCAGTTTGTTCACCTGCATTGAGCCTTTCACTGATTCCAGACATAAAGACATTCACTGCTTCTCCAGCTGGGGATGGCATTAATCTAGAAAGCTGGGTGATGACATACTGATGACACCCAGTATCAAACTCCTCAGTAACCTTCCCCAGCGGTTTCATGTAGATATTAAAAAGCATGCATGACAAGATAGATCCCTGCAGATGCCACAGACCAGTTGCCACAGCATTGAGCAGGCATCTCCTGGGCATCCCCTTCTGAAATGGCAATGGCCAGGGGAAGAAATCTACAGGAATGACCACAGCCACTGCAAAATGGTGTCCACAGCCCTGCAAGGTGCTCCAGAAGGATACTATAGTCAAATATATCAAAAGCTGCTGAGAGGTCCAACAGAACCAATAGGGACATGCTTCACCCCTAGAGCAATGAAGGCAATTTCAATCCATTAACCAGGCCAAAATGGTTCAAAATAATCAGCTTTATCCAGGAACACTTGGAGTTGAGTCACCACTATATGCTCAAGCACCTTACCTAAGAATGGCAGTTTGGTAACCAGTCGATAGTTATCAAATATCTCAGGGTCTAGGGAAGATTTTTGCAGTAGAGGGTGAATCACCACCAGCTTTACGCCTGATGGAATCATGTCCTCCACCAAAGAAATATTAATGAATCTCCCCCACCCATTTGCCCAATCCCCCATCACCAAATGCCTTGACCAGCCAAGATGGAGAAAGGTTAAGAGTGCATGTGGATGACTGTATGCTCTCCAAGATCCTGTCCATATTTTCAGGCTGAAATGAATGATCCTATTCACATCCTCAACTGAAATGAATCCAAAACTATTAGATAGACAGGTGCCTCAACATGTTGTTGGGAACTGCTAAAGTAGAATTCAAGTCATGGCAGATGTAAAGTAATTTTATCCATAATGGCTTTGCAAATTGGTCACAGTGGACCATGGAGATGTCTTCCTTTTGACTGGAGGGGCTGAACTGTTGATGCCCTCACACTACCTGAAAAAGTTCTGCTGAATGGCTCTCTGTGGACACAGTAGTAGTAGATAAACATCTTTTATTTGCTATTATCATTGCCATGTTATAGTCCAAAAGGTGGGCTGTGGCCCGTGTTTGGTTTGATTTGTTAAGAATTTACCTCAAATATTGTTAACTTTCGACTCGGCCATTATGATTGCTGTCCGTTAGCAGATGAAGTGGTCTTTCTAGTAGTGGTGGTCTGTCTAGTGGTTTGTTTAGTAGGCTGGTGACTACTAAAGGTGATATTCACCTGAGCCTGCCTAGCTTTCACTTGGCTGACAGGGATTTCGCAAGAAGGTGAAAGTATATGTGGGTGGGTTTTATGGAATTATGCACATTTTCAAGATGGGTGTTACTCATTTCTAGAGGCAGCCTTTGGGCATGGAATAGCACACTACTTTGTGAAGCCAGTTTCCCCTAAATTAGTGTCACCTTAGTTAATTAGTTATGAAGTTTATATACTACTTTTCTGCAAATGGTGCACAAAGTGGTGTACAATAAGGACAATGGGGGAAAAAGCACTAAACACCAAAAAAACCCAATTTTTAAAAACTAAACCAAAAAAGGAACCCCATATCCAAATCATATAGCAACCACACATTTGCAGAAAGGCAGCAAGAACGCAATGTTTGTTCAAAAGCTAATACCAAAGGAATACAGCCTGCCAAGCCGAGAGAGAGCAAGAATTTGACAATTGATGCCACAACTCAGTTTTGGGAGCTTGCCAAATCTCCACAGGCAGGGAATTTCTAACAAAGCCTCCTGAGCTGATCTTGAGACATTGGGATGTTCGTACAGTAAGAGCAATTCCCTTTCATGTGTGTTTGTAAACTGCCCTGAGCCAAATTAGGAAGGGCGGTATAAAAATTCAATAAATAAATAAAATAAAATGTGTGGGCACTCTGGTACTCACACAAAGCTCTCTGCATGAGCAAAGGCTTCCTAATTTACATCAGTAGAGTGAAGGACTCTTTTTCGATGCAAAGCAGTTTTGTATTTTTTGCATTTCTAGGAACACCCTTTTGGGCCCAAGATAAACAAGCTGCCACTGGCTCGTTTGGTGGCGATGCAGGATTGAGCCTTCTCTGTCGCTGTCCCAAGGCTTTGGAATGTGCTCCGTGTCCATATAAGAGCTTCTCCATCTCTAGCTGCCTTTAAAAATCACTTAAGACACACCTATTTTCTCAGACCTTTTGCTAAAAGTATTAAAAAAAATTGTTAAAACTATTTTTAAATTTTTATGCTTTTAAAGTTTCTTTAATTGTGTTTATTGAGTTTTATTGTTTTAAGTTGTGAACATCGCCTTGAGTTCTAGATGTTAGATGGTTTATGAATGTAATATATAATATAGTCCACTGGTATGTGCACAGAGCAATTGTTTCTGGATACAATAGTAGCTAAAGGGTTATATGTTATCTGTGCCCTTACTATGTGCTATTTTTCTCTGTTTAGGTTATATTTATTATTGTATAATAATAGATCTGGATCGTGATCCGTTGCATTCATAAAGAATGGGTTCTGCGCCTGCGCAGGGACCTCGCGGACCGACTGACTAGCTCCTCGCGACGCCTCCAACCGCCCTGCACGTGATCGTGCCCATACTTTAATAGGCGGTTGGGGCGTGACTTCCTCAGTTTCTTTTAGACCGCCATTGCGTCTAAACCTCAGATCGATTGCTCCTCGGTAAATTAATAGTTTTCACGGTACAACGACTGGAACGGATTTGGAACTACGTTTGGCTTTGAACTTTGGACTGTTTTGGACTACGTTTTTTGGATATCCCTTAAGAAAATCGTAAATTGGAACATTATTATTGCCGTGAGACGCTGAGCGCTATGGCGTCGAAAGCGGTGGTTAAGACAACTTTCAAGCGCTGCACTAACTGCAGAGCAAAATTACCATCAACGGATACACACGATGCCTGCCTGCTTTGTCTTGGTGAGCAACATAACCCGATGAACTGCAAGATTTGTTGCTCTTTTTCTAAACAAACTTTGAAAAATCGGGCGTTGCGTTTGCGGGCGGCACTGTACGAGGACGCACTTAGACCCCCGACGCCGAGGCCGGGCTCGGGGCCCTCGACATCGATGTCGGTAACAAGCGTTACGATACCGTCGACTTCGATTCCTCCTGTTGTGGACTCTGCCTCATCGCAGTCTAAAGCCACTATGGAAGAGGAGTTTAAAAGGCCCGGGAGTGTGGAGAAGAAGAGGCGCAAACACAAAAAGGCACGATATTCCTCCACAGACGAAGAGGGTGCTTCCTCGCCACCGAGGAAGAGGTCCAAAAAGACACGAGTCCGTAGTAGGACTCCTTCGCCGACGGGTTTACAGACCGAGGCGGAAGATTGGGATACTACTTTAAAGGTGACTCCGTCTCCATGGGTGCAACAAAGTTCCCCGTCATCGGAAGGTTCGCCATCGACATCGAGGTCGGCGTCGAGATCGACGTCGAGGCACGAACACGCGTCGGCATCGAAAGCTCGACATCGAACGGAATCTAGAGATCGGGCATTACCGGCGTCGACTTCGCCACCGACATCGATAGACCCGCTGCTGTCGGCGTCGACGGGGTTCGACTCGATACCGAAGGTGTCAGAGTTACAAGCCTCGTCTACACAGATTGCGGGAGTTCAGGTTACAGAACAATGTACTGCTTCAACACCGAGTGTTTTCCAGACTGGAGACCGACACCGGCTGGTGGCGGACTTAACTCCTGCAAGAACCCCAATTCACTCTCCGGCGTCGCCCAGGGTGACTTATCATCCGGAGGACTATATGGACTTTGGTGAGGGAGTCATGCAGGAACAAACTGTTGTGCAGAAAACTCGGACTCCATTGTTGGCCCTATTGGATTCAAGTGAAGGCACGCCATCCGGGTCGACCTTTCACGGGTTTGCCTTCGACCAGCTGAGTGGGACAGCAGTGCCTAAGACTCCGTCTGCGTCTCCGGGGCGACCGTCCATGCATACTCCAGAGACTACTCGACTCATTTCAGCAGCCACGAGTCCCATTCGACAGCTCATGACTCCTTTGGTGGAACATCGTAATCTACCGAAGCCGATACCTATTCTGGCACAAACGGCAGATGCATCAATGGCCACGTCTCTTGCTGTGGGCCGCATCACACATGCTTGTGGTTTCCGCCACAACCCCGAAGTGTTTTTTCCACCAGATTATGCGGAATACAAGATATGGAAGGCGCAGCAGTCACTTCATGAAGATCCACTGCCACAGCGGCAGCGTCCATTGGAGGCCAGATTGCCGCAAAATAACCCGTCCTTGCCACACCGCTCAGAGTCCATACGTCCCCAAGTGTCGTTGCAAGGAGCACCTTCTAACCTTGTCCCTGCTACGCAGTGTGTTTCATCACATGAGACTGGGAGCAGTAGGAACAGCGACTCAGACACATCATATTTGTCAGACACTGAGGGAAGTACCATGCACGAGCCCAGAGAGCCTGACCCTCCAGAGGAGGTAGCGCCGGGTACCTCGATCTCTCCCTCAGAGGAACTAAAAGCGTACCATGCGCAACTACGTGAGATGGCGGAGGCTTTGGGCCTGGAAGTTCAGCTACCAGTCTTAGATCTGAAAGATCCTGTGTATAATATGATGGCAAAAGCTAAGGTCACTCACCCTGTGTCGCTACCAATGATTCCAGCAATTACGAAGGCGGCACAGTTGGCATGGGCTGTTTTGAGGACTTCAGCGCCCACCTCGAGAAAGTTGGAGAGTTTGTATAGGGTGCAAGAAGCTGATAACACTTACCTGGTGAGGCACCCAGACCCGAACTCTTTAGTGGTGGAGTGTGCATCGTCAAAGGGTGCGCAACGCCATACTACCCCTGCTGATAAAGAGGGGAGAAAGCTTGATGTCCTGGGACGTAGAGTTTATTCTACGTCCAGTTTAGCAGTGAAAATCGCTAATTATGCTGCATGTATGACACGGTATGCCCACCATCTGTGGGACACTTTTTTCCAGGACTCGTCCACGTTGTCTGCAGATGATTTACAAAAGGCTCTAGCACAGACCTATGAAAAGTCTACGGTGGTGACCAGGCAGTTGCTGAGCACGTACAAGCATTTAGCGGAGACGGAATCGCGGGCAATGGCAACAGCTATTACTTTGCGGCGTCACGCGTGGCTGAGGTCTACTAACTTACAGCCAGAGATGAAAGATAAAATTGAGTATTTGCCCTTTGATGGGAAAGGGCTATTTGCAGACTCTACGGATGACACCATGGAATCCTGGAAAAAGATGAAGGTCACGGCAAAAACGTTCATGACATCCACTTCTTCAGCTAGTCAGCAGTCTCGTAGTCCAGTGTTTCTCAACCACCGGTCCCTGGACCGCTGCCGGTCCCCGAAGGGTTGAGTGCCGGTCCCTGACTGGGAGTCAAACCCCCCCCAACTGAAATCAAGGCACTCACTTCCTCAATTTTGCACATGGCACGGAAGAGGAAGAGTATCACGGAGGCATGGGACCCTTCTTGTGCCTTGCCTCCATGTGCTGCTAAGATCTTCCTACAGCTATCTTATTCCCTATCTTTACAGCTTCAAACTGTATGCGGTGCGGGGGCATGGAGGAAAAAGTATGGCAGTGGGCGCCACTTGAAGGGCTGCTGGTTCTTGCATGCTCATTGTTTGCAGCCAAAGGTTGGTTGATTGAAACCCAGCTGCCTGTTATGGTCGAGGCGCCTTGAGAGGGAACGCTGTTTCCCTCTTGCATCAGTGGGGCTTGCTTGTATGTTGTTTTCATTGGCCCCATGTAGCTTTTGAATTTTTCTAATGGCCCAACATCCCCTCTCCATTGAGTAATCACAAGCACCTCCACTCCAGACATACTGGAGACAAATTTGTTCACCCAGGCTTTTAGAGTCAGGGGTTCTCAACCTTGGGTACCCAGACGTTGGTGGACTTCTACTCCCATAATCCCCAGCCATAATGGCCAAATGCCATTGTTGTTGGGGGTTATAGGAGTTTAACTGAGGGACCCAAGGTTAAGAACCCCTAATATTCCATGTTTGCAAAAGATTCCAAATTTAATTATTTTAATGCTTATATTATTTTCATTCTAAACTGCCCAGAGATGCAAGTTTTGGGCAGTATAGAAGTCTGGTAGATAGATAGATAGATAGATAGATAGATAGATAGATAGATAGATAGATAGACAGACAGACTTGAAACCCCTTTACTAACTGCTGGTCCGGGAAACTGCGCATGAAGAATGTAGCGGTCCTTGAAACTCTGCACGAAGAATTTAGCGGTCCTTGACTCCAAAAAGTTTGAGAAACACTGTCGTAGTCGCCCCTACGGAAGACAGCAAAATAGGTATTCGAATAAGCAGGATCGAAGAGACTACAGGAGACAAAACAGGCCTTATCAAAGGAGTAGGCCCTATTATCAGAAACCTAAAGGCCAGAGGGCTGCTAAAGACCAATCTAAGCAGTCTCTTTGAAGTGAAGGTCCATCCACTGCAACACCGCATATCGACACCAACTACAATACCCGAGGCTCCCAACACCAGCCTCGCATTAGTCAGAGTACCCGAGGCTCCCGAGAACAGCCTCGTGTTAGCCAATGTATCCATCAAATTGGCACGCCACGCCAATGTGTGGCACAACATAACATCAGATCAGTGGGTGCTGAAAATTATAACTTATGGCTATGCAATAGAGTTCAAGAATTTGCCACCTTTCCAGGGTGTGAAATACACCAGGTCAACACCAGCACTTCAGGACGAAGTGCAGGTGCTGCTGGAGAAACGAGCAATAATGCGTGTGCCGTGGATGGACAGACTGAGGGGGTTTTACTCCAGATATTTTCAGATCCCCAAGAAGGATGGGGGAATAAGGGCAATAATGGATTTAAGAGAGCTGAACTGTTATATAGAGACGAGGAAGTTCAGAATGGTCACTTTACAGGGCATTCTGCATCTCACATAGGGATTCGCGAGAATCACAGAGGATTCCTTCGTTTCACAGTAGGCGATACAGCGTACCAGTACACAGTTTTGCCATTCGGGCTCTCAACAGCCCCGCGTGTGTTCACAAAGGTGATGGCAACAGTTGTAGCGTTCTTAAGAACAGAGGGCCTAAGGCTGTACCCTTACCTCGACGACTGGCTTATGGTGAGCGCAGACAGAGAAGGGTTACTTTCTCAGACACGATTGGTCTTGCAGCTGCTTCAACAGTTGGGAATCAATGTGAATTGGAAGAAATCCAAATTAGACCCCCAAAGGCGAGTGAACTTTATAGGCTCGATACTGGATTTGGCGAAGAAGCGGGCTTTTCTGCCGGAGTCACGGTACAAGCAGATCAGGGATTTAGTGCTTCTGTTCGAGAAGTTGCCACGTCAACCAGCGGAGGCCGTCCAGAGGCTTCTGGGGCTAATGGCATCCTGCAACTCTACTGTAGCTTACACCCGTCTAAATATGCGCGACCTTCAGTTGTGGTACCTCCGCAATTTCCGTCCGAATGTGGACAACCAGAAAAAGATGTTACTCATCCCTGTCGGTGTCCTGAGGTCACTGCGGTGGTGGATTCAACGAGACAATCTACTGTCAGGAAGGGAATTCCGACCCTGGACAGCATCCTTTTGGGTGACAACGGACACCTCCCTATGGGGTTGGGGAGCGCATTGTGGTCATTGTCAAGTACAGGGTCGGTGGACTCCACAGCAAAAACTGAAGCACATAAATTATCTGGAGCTTTTAGCGGTGTTTTTGGCGTTGAAGGCTTTCCGCCCCCAGTTGCAGGGAAGGGTTGTACAAGTGAACCTCGACAACACAACCGCCATAGCTTACCTCAACAAACAAGGTGGAACGGTGTCCCGAACCCTGTGTCATTTGAGCCAGCGTCTGTGGACCTGGTGTATTGCGAACTCCATACGCCCTATGGCGTTGCACATCAAAGGGGAGGACAATGTTCAGGCGGACATGCTGAGCAGATCGTTTCAGCTGAACCAGCAGCACGAATGGGAATTGAGCGAGTGTTACCTTCGGCCGCTGTTCAAGAAGTGGGGTACGCCGCAAATAGATTTGTTTGCCACTGCTGCGAACAAAAAATGTCAGAGTTATTGCTCTCGTGCAGGACATGGCAAACACTCACTGGGAGATGCGTTCCAGCGTCTCTGGAGGGGGGGCCTATATTACCTGTTTCCCCCACAACCGCTGGTCCCCAGGGTATTAGCACAAATTCTCAGAGACGAGACGCAGGGGGTTCTGGTGGCACCATGGTGGCCCAGACAACCGTGGTTCGCTCTTCTGCTGAAGCTGTCGCAGGGCCGGTATCACCAATTTCCCGTTTACCCGGACTTGCTAAGTCGAGAAAGGGGGATGATCTTACATCCACAACTACACACGCTGAAGCTGACAGCGTGGCTGATAGGTTAATGAAAAGGATCCTACTTAATAGTAGGAGGCTTTCGACCCGGCGTAATTACAATAGTAAATGGCAGAGATTTCGCAGCTATGCGAGAAGGAAAGGATTCTTCCCTAAACGGGCGTCTATCATGCAGGTGTTACTGTATATGACAACCTTGAAAATGTCCGGCTTGGCAAACTCATCACTTCGGGTGCACCTGGCGGCTATATCTGCCGGGCATGGTGGCTGGGATGGAAAGACTGTGTTTTCACACCCCAAGATTAAGAAATTCCTGAAAGGGGTTAATAACATGTGCCCACCTGTACGGCGTCCCGTTCAGCAATGGAACTTAACTTTAGTTTTGAATGCATTGACGGAAGCACCGTTTGAACCTTTGGGGGCTGCGCCCTTGGGCATGCTGACTTTAAAGACTGTATTCTTAATAGCAATGACGTCAGCACGTAGGGTGAGCGAATTGGCTGCGATACGGGCTGATCGGCCCTACACCCAAATTTACCCGGGGAAAGTAGTGATGCGCCTGGATCCTAGGTTCAGGCCCAAAATAGTGTCGGAGTTTCATATCAATGAGGATATTGTGCTACCCGTGTTCTTCCAAGGCCCACAGACGCAGTTGGAAATCAAGATGCATACGCTAGATGTAAGGCGTTCCTTGCTGTATTATCTACACGCCACTAGGTCCATAAGGAAAACGAACAAGTTGTTTGTACTTTACCGTGGCAAGCCTAAGGGCTTATCAGTGACGCGTCAGCGGCTCGCGCAGTGGATTGTACGTGCCGTGCGGCTGGCATATAATGCTCAGGGTGTGACACCCCCAAGTTCTATTAAAGCGCATTCAATGAGGGCTTATGCAGCATCAGCAGCAAATTTGGCAGGTGTGCCACTGCCGGAGATCTGTAGGGCAGCCACATGGGCCTCATGTCATCCTTTTGTGAAGCATTATGCTTTGGACATACGGCAAGCGAAAGATGCAGAGTTTGGTCGAAGTATCCTGAAGAGGGTGCTGCCTTGATGACCCGCCGCCAAAGCGGGAAGCTGGCTAATCACCCATTCTTTATGAATGCAACGGATCACGATCCAGATAAACAGGTTGCTCACCTGTAACAGATGATCTGGAGGTGATCCGTTGTATTCATAATACCCACCCTGCCTCCCCGCAACATCAAGGCGGTGAAATTGAAGTTTCAAGAAGGATCGTCAGTATGCACGATGGTGTCTGGCGGTCTGCAGAAACTGAGGAAGTCACGCCCCAACCGCCTATTAAAGTATGGGCACGATCACGTGCAGGGTGGTTGGAGGCGTCGCGAGGAGCTAGTCAGTCGGTCCGCGAGGTCCCTGCGCAGGCGCAGAACCCATTCTTTATGAATACAACGGATCATCTCCAGATCATCTGTTACAGGTGAGCAACCTGTTTTAATGTATTATTTCATGGGTGTAATACAATTATATATAAAATGTTGTTGCTTCTCTAACATGTTGCTTAATTTGTTTCATTTTCAAAATTCAGCTTAGATGCACAGGGTAGAAGAGAAGGAAAGATGCACACAATACTGATTCAACAGATCTATCCAAAGAGTAAGCTTTTAGAATAAATTAGTTAAAACCATTAGAATGGATTTATTTGTTTGTGTTTCAGTTAAAGTCATGCTACATCCTGATATCCAAATTTTCACTATGGCTTTTCACATGAACCGAACTATGGAGCAAATGAAACAGTACTTTGCGACACGATTAAACATACCACCAAATGTTTTGCAACTTATGCTGCTAGGTATGTATTGAATACTGGTAAGGGTCTCCCTGTATTTCTCCAGATCTATACAAATAATCATGAACTAGATGCAAAAAGAGTGAGCATTGTTCAGCAGAACTAATCAACATAGAAGAAATGTATATGTGCAGTGTAAAGAAGGATGGGAATAATAATGGCAATTGGTTAAATAAACTCATTGCTTGATAACTGGCAATTGTTTGGAATTGAATGGACTTGTACAAACAGGAACATTTACAGCATTTCTAGCTTTTTGCTTAAACTGACTTATTTTCCATCAGGGTTAGTTTTATTAATGTCATTGGACACCTCAGACTCTAAATGGAAGAAAGTTACTGTTGACAAACTTTGGAGTTATGGGCTATCCACAGAAATACTGCTGTGCATGGGATTTTTAAAAGCTAAATCCTTGATTTGGATGTAGAGCTTCAGAGGAAGAAGAGTCTGGTTTCGAGACACCCAGGCCTGAGAGGCCCAATGGCTGGTTTGAAACCAGCTAACCATCTCACTCAGTAGTGACACTGAAGCAGTGCAGATCAGGGTTTCTTAACCTTGGGCCCCCAGATGTTGTTGGACTACAGCTCGCAGAATCCCCAGCCACAAAGGTATGACTTGGGATTCTGGGAGTTGTAGTCCAACAACATCTTGGGGCCCAGATGCTGTTGACACCCAGTGATCTGTCAACTGCCTTAGCACTAGTTCAGCCAATCCTGCTGCCTTTGGGGCCCTTCTCACAACCCTCAGTGCCTACAGCCTAGGCTACACCTGCCTCAAAGAGTTTGTCCTTGGTACCAGTGAGGAAGAAGGAGGAGGAGGAGGTCTTCCATCTGCAACCTTCTTTGCCCTCTGGCCAGCACCTCCCATGTATACCTAAGAAAAAGCCACAGGTCATTACCGAGGCTGACACTAGTTGCATGACAAATAAGAAGGAGGGTCTGAGATGCCCCGACACAACCTGCTACTTCAAGCCCAAGCATGTCGAAACAAATGACCATGGCGCCCACTATGACAAAGACCGTTTCTACTGCTGTTTCTATACTGAATATAGGCCTCTGTGGCTTCACTCTTTGGACCAAGAGCAGGACCAGGAACCAGTCTATCTACAGTTGGATGTGAGCGACTGCGCTCCAGAGGATAAAGACCCAATTCATCCATCTGTTAAACTGCCTCGACACTCACCGACTCAGAACTGGGAGGATCTTGATCAGGATCAAGATGACTCTTCTAACAGACATCACACTTGTTACTGGGACCGTTATCCACTCCAGTACATTGACAGGTGCAGGGAGACTTTGCCTAGAGATTCTTTACATTCAGTCGGCTGGGAGGGGTAGCTCTTCATTGGGAGTATGACCGCCAGGACTACTCTTACCATCCTTTGGACTCTGAATGTTACTGTTCTAGTTTTGGCTCAGATCAGTACCGAGATGACTGGTATGACTGGGGCCGCATGGACAGATTTGGTAATTTTTATAGGAGCCGATCCCGCTCCCAATCTTGGGACTGTACTCGCAGCCCCCGTTGTTCTGGGCACCCAGAACTACAGGCCTCTCCCTGTCATCACTGGGACTCTTCCAACAGCCCTTCACATACAGAGACGGTGCAACTACTGCCTCCACGTCAGTACTGCTATCGGTACTGAAAGATTCTCAACCTCTGATGAGTGAGCCAGTTCCATAAGATCATTGAGCCAAGAGGAAGATTCGGAACAAGAGGAAGTACACTCCTCAAATTCAGAGCCCACTTCCCTAGGCTCTTCTCTGCAGAACTTTCTATCTGACTCCAAGTTGATCTCTCCCTCAAAATACCTCAAACTATATTCGGACTATGTATCTAGAATGGCAGCAGCTCTAGTGTTAACCTGGACCAGCAGCAAAATGGAGAATTAGATCCCTTGCTTGGACTAATTGATGCAGATGCTAGTGTCCCTCCATCTTTGCCACTGAATATGGTACTCTTGGACATTGTCAAGAGTTACTGGAGGAAACTGTCATCTCTACCACAGCCCACTAGGTGCTTGGACAGTTTTTATAGGGTACACATGGAAGAGGACTCTGCTGCGTTCCTAAAGAAGCATTCTACTCCAAATTTGATTGTGGTCAAGGCAAGATTGACAAAGACCAAGATCTACGGCCAACGCTGGCGACAGGGAGGGCAAGAAGTTGGACACCTTAGGCGTCTTTATTCAGCTGCCGAATTATACTTTAAAATTGCTAATTAGCGGGCCTATAATGCCCAGTATTTTTCCTTTGGGGGGAAATTACACCATTGATCAATCAGCTTCTCCTTGATAAGAAGGACCTGGCACAAGTTTTCTTCAGAGAAGCCATTCAGCTAGCAAAGCAAGAACTGTATTCCACTTGGTGGAATGTGCTGCTCAGGTCATGGCAACTCTGATGGCATTGTGCCGTCATGCTTGGCTGAGATAATCAGGACTTACATATGATGGACATGCCAGAATCGAAGATCTGCCATTTGAAGGCTAGCTACCTTTTGGAGAGAAAACGAATGAGACTACAGAAAGTCCAAAAGATGAAGAGCACAGCACACTCTCTGTCCTTCTTAGGTCCATCTAAACCTCCGAGACAAAATAAGTTGACAAGTTACCAGTCTTCTCGCTTCTCTTCACAACTTTCTGCCTCAGAGCACTCCTTTCAACCCTCCAGGTTTCCACCCCATTCCAAACCCTCTTCAGAGAAGCAGAAGGCTCCTCAATATTCAAAGAAACAATGACTTCAGCACCTAGCCAACAGCCACCCATCTGGCTCTGTTTTCTTGTGTTTGGGACTCCATCACATCTGACCAATGAGTCCTGACCATCATCTGCCTAGGTTACACCCTGGAATGTATTCACAGACCCACTTACTCCTGCATCATTGCCACACCGTCTACTCCCATCCTAGAGGAGGAGGTTCAAGCCCTCCTACTGATATAATTGGTACCCATACCTGCTACCCCAGGTTTCTACTTTCTACTCCCCTTATTTTACAGTTCCAAATCATGACAGCTGCCTCAAGCCTATCTTGGACTTCAGGGCATTGGCCAAGTACATTATATACAAGTGCTGCCATATGCTCTTGGTTCCTACCATCATGTCACTTCTTCCAGAAGCTTGTATCCACATCTTCTTTGGCAGAATGTGTGATGCTGGGAACAAGGCACCATGTAAAAACTATTCAGTGCTTGCTTGGTGACATGGCTGCCACTAGGGATGTGCACGGAACGGTTTGGCATTCCATTCTAAGAGTGCCGAACCAGATCAATGGACTGGCATTTGCGCCGCTTTGGAGAGTGTGTGTGTGTGGGGGGGTTCTTTAAGGGGCAGGGGAGTCACTGCCTAACTACCAGCCCCTGCCCCACCACCTTTCCCTTGCTGGCATTCTCGTAAAAAGCAGGCACATGGGACTGCCATGTCCCTCCCTGTGCTCTTGTCAGCACTGCCACAGAAGTGGCCAACACATGTGCACATGGCACACACGTGCGTCGTTCACTTCCATGGTGACACTGACAGGGAAAGGTGCAGGGAAGGACATTGCAGTTCTGCATGACCACTTTTTACAAGAGTGGTGGTGGGGGGAAAGTAGCATGGCAGGTAGGCAGCGCCTCCCCTGCCTCTTAAAGAAAACCTCCCACTTTCCTGGTAGTGCATGAAACCAGTTCTGTACACATCCCTAGCTGCCACTACCTACGTGCTTCCTCATGTTCAGCATTGGAAGTGTGTCTTGCAGAAGTGGTATCTCGGCACGTTGAATCCCCAAAGGGACAATCCCCAAAGGCACAGACAGGTCTGTATATCTCTTGCCTGGTGGACCTACCTTGCTCACCTTTCCTATGGCAGTCTCTTCCACTCTCCTTTGCCAGATCGGGTGATCACCACGGATTCACCCTAACATGGGTGGGGAGTGCACATGAACAGCCTCTACCTCAGTGGCCACTGGACTTCCATGGAGCATCAGAGCACATCAGTTATCTGGAGTTGTTGGCCATTTTACGGGCCCTCAAAGGCTTTCTGCCCATTGTCTAGGATTCAGTGGTCACTGTTCAAATGGACAATACCACCACCAAAGCCTATGTCAACAGGCAATGTGGGATGGCCTCGAGATCTCTGCTGGCCTTGGCAGTAACCCTGTAGACTTGGTACACAGATCATGGGATGACTCCATTTGCAGTACATAGGGTACAAAAATCAGCAAGCGGATGTGCTCAGCCAGTCCACCACAGTCACCTACGACTGAACTTTCAATCACAAGACCCTGAATTGGGTTTTTGCTTGTTGGGGTGTTCCAACTCTGGAGGATGCCTTTGCTGCAGAGGAGACTGCACAGTGTGTGGCGTACTGTTCCACGGTGGGCAAGGGGCACAACTTGGGGGATGTGGGATGTGTTTGCAATGTCTTCGACAAGTCACTTTGCTTACCTTTTCCCTCTGGTCCCGCTGATTCCACAAACCCTCCTGAAAATCTGAAAATAATCTGTCAGATGCTTTCTGATAGCCCCATGGTGGCCCAGGAAGCCTTGGTATCCTCACCTGCGACAGATGGCCTCGGGGTTCTTCAATCTTGCACTCCATCCTCACCTTCTGGATAAGAAATTATCCAGGCAACGACAAAGACTTATGCACATAAATGGAGAAGGTTCTGCTCATTTGCAGAGCAACATGGCTTTGGAGTTGGCTCCTTACAGGCACAACACATTTGTTCTTACTACATTCTTGTTCGAAGTTATCTTCATTGAGAGTTACCTAGCTGCTATTGAAGCACACTCTCCTAACTCAGAATGATCCTGGTTTCATAACTCCATTGTTAAGAGATTTCCCAAAGGCTTGTTCCATGCCATCCCAGATGACCCAGTTATAGACCCAATTTCGTACCTCTCTTTAGTATTGGCCTGTTTGTGGGCTCTCCCATTTGAGCATTTGGCCACAACTGAACCTGGTTTGTTTACCCAAAAGTTGCATTTCTAACTGCCATCACCTCTGCATGGAGTGTAATTGAGCTCCACATGCTTAGAGTAGATGCACCTTACCTAGTATTCCACACAGACAAGACGGCCTTGCTTCTAGATGTTCAGTTTCTGCCTAAATTAGTTTCTTCTTTCCATTGATCCCAGCCAATTAACTTACCTGCCCTTTTCCAAAACCCGGCAAAATGTTATTTGCACCTACTTGATTTACATAGAGTTCTAGCATTTCACCTCCAGCGCCCCCATGATTAGCATCAATCTCCACACTTGTTTGCAGCCTATGATGGCCCGAGGCAAAGACACCAAGTCTCGGCGCAGACCTTGTCTAGGTGGATTGTTTCTGTGATTGAACTCTGCTACAAGTTAGCTTGTAAGGAAATACCAGCAACTATCAAGGCACATTCTACTAGGACCATGGCCTCCTCTGTAGTGTTTGAGAGAGCAATACTGCGCCTCCAGACTCCTTTATTTGGTATTACGCCATTGATACAAGAGTGAGAAAGGATATGGCTTTTGGCATTCTCTCTTTGGTTAAACCCATCTCCAGGTAAGGAAGCTTGTTATATGCCCTTTTGTGTAAAAGAAAGAGAGCACGTAAAAGATGCTTACCTGTAACTTGGGTTCTTCTAGTGGTCATCTGTCCTTTTACATCCTGTCCTGTACTCCCTGCAGGAGTCTCCTGAAGGCAGATTCTGTGACTGAGGGGATGAGGATAGTGGTTGGGGTGGGGTTCCTGCCAAAAAGCAGGAGAGCTATAGCTAGAAGAATCCAATGTGGTCTCTGCGCATGCATTAAGCCCATTTGTGTAAAAGGACAAATGACCACTAGAAGATCCCAAATTACAGGTAAGCAACCTGTTGTTTTGCATTGCCCTTATTATACTGATATCTGACAGAAGCTTCTCTCACACATATTAAAGAATTATCTAGGCAAAACTCATGAGTTTTATACTTTGCTTTCCCTTTAATGTTACCAGGTTTTGCTCTGTGGCTTGCAGCATACAACAACAACAAATTAAAACAGACAGTTAAAATGCTAACAAAAATTTAAGGATTGTTTTTAATGGGTTCAGTGGTCAATGTTATTAGTATTTCTTATTTGGTCTTACTTATTTTTAGCTCCTTTTGTATTTAGAAAATTGTTGTTTTTGATGTTTGGTGATTGGTTACAAACCATAATGAAATGAAATGAAACGAAACATTTCTAATGAATATGGGGTCTAAGAAAGATCTAAAATTATTAATAATAAGAAAAATAGAGTAGAGAGGAGGAAAGTAATCCAGGCCACAATCTGACAGTAGATACCCTGCATTAAGTTTTATCCATAGAACTTAAAAAGTCAGAAGAAAGAATAGCTACAGAATTAAACGAGACATATCAGGAATTGGAGAAGAAAATGATAGGACAAAATTCTTCTTGGATTAAAAAAAAAATTCCCAGGGAAATAAAATGTTGTTATGTGTATTCTTATTTCATGTGAGACTTAATAATCTTAAAGTACTTACTTTTAGGGAGAATAATTGAAGATTGTGAAACTCTATGGAATCTTGGTGTTGCACCTCATGGATCCATACAAATTGATATGTTCTCCCTGGATGAAAAACAGTTTCCTATTATTTCATCTAAACTCCTGCATAAGTTCTACATGCCTGATGTTATAAATGTTAGAGTGGAAACAGGTAAACAGCAATGTTCAAATACATATTTTAACTGATTCTGATTAGACATTACCAAATATAATCCTGTACATAATTTTTAACAAAATTGTTGTTTAACAGAACCAGACACCTTTCAGGATCTATCCATAGAGATTAAAAGGCCAACTTTCAAGAAACCATTTCTGGGTGGATTTAGAAATAAGGAAACTGGCACAGAATATCATAATGCGGGATCACAGACAATACCCAAAAAACGTCCCGACAAAGGATATGAAGAATTCTGTAGGTCGACTCAGGTATGTTTGAAAGAGAATAAGACACTTATGTATATAAGAAAACAAGCTGATTAAGACTTCTAGAATCTATCTGTTTTAAACAGAGTTGTTTTAATGTTTTAACTTTGTTTTTAAACTGTGTTCTTTTATGGTAAAACACCCACAGATATATAATAAACTACCCACAGTATGTAATATTTGTATAACCAATATTATAACAAATATTATACAAATTTCCTAAACAAACAAACTGCGTATCTTCCAGCATGTTAGAAACAAATAACAAAAGCTATACTTCCCCAATCCATTTATAAATTAACCCATTTTAATTTGCACAGAGAAAGAGCACAATGTTTTTAAGCACAGCTTATTTTTATAATGTGATATATCAAATCAATGGTTTTATTTCTAGACAGTTGTTGAGAGGAAAAAGGTGCCTCAGACCAGAAATACAACTTCCACACAGATGACTAAAATTGGTGTCTACATATCAAACATCACCGACAAATTTATAGAGCCAAAAAAGTATGTGACAGCTGAAGAATACCATGCACGGCGACTTGCCGCAGTAAGTGTTCCATTCACTGAATTGTTAAAAAATTAGCAGATTAAAAGATTCTTTAAATCACAAGTATGATATGTAAAGTGTTAGGAGCATAGGAACATATACAGGTGAAACTCGGAAAATTAGAATATCGTGCAAAAGTCCATTAATTTCAGTAATGCAAATTAAAAGGTGAAACTGATATATGAGACAGACGCATTACATGCAAAGCGAGATAAGTCAAGCCTTAATTTGTTATAATTGTGATGATCATGGCGTACAGCTCATGAAAACCCCAAATCCACAATCTCAGAAAATTAGAATATTACATGGAACCAAGAAGACAAGGATTGAAGAATAGAACAATATCGGACCTCTGAAAAGTATAAGCATGCATATGTATTCAGTACTTGGTTTGGGCCCCTTTTGCAGCAATTACTGCCTCAATGCGGCGTGGCATGGATGCTATCAGTCTGTGGCACTGATGAGGTGTTATGGAAGACCAGGATGCTTCATTAGCGGCCTTCAGCAATTCTGCATTGTTTGGTCTCATGTCTCTCATCCTTCTCTTGGCAATGCCCCATAGATTCTCTATGGGGTCAGGTCAGGTGAGTTTGCTGGCCAATCAAGCACAGTACACTGTATACTTTTCAGAGGTCCGATATTGTTCTATTCTTCAATCCTTGTCTTCTTGGTTCCATGTAATATTCTAATTTTCTGAGATTGTGGATTTGGGGTTTTCATGAGCTGTACGCCATGATCATCACAATTATAACAAATTAAGGCTTGACTTATCTCACTTTGCATGTAATGCGTCTGTCTCATATATCAGTTTCACCTTTTAATTTGCATTACTGAAATTAATGGACTTTTGCATGATATTCTAATTTTCTGAGTTTCACCTGTAAGTCTGACTTATACTGAGTCAGACCACTGGTCCATCTAGCTCAGTATTGTCTACATGAACTGGCAGCAGCTCTCCAAGGTTACAAGCAGGAATCTCTTCCAGCCCTAACCTGGAGATGCCAGGGAGTCAGTCTGGGACTTTCTGCATGCAAAGTAGATGCTCCATCCCTGGGCTGTGAATATCTTACAGTGCTCACCGACCCCTGCTTAACTTGGCAAAGAGGCACCTTTTAACGTGGTGATTCTCTTTATTTAGCAGGGGGAGAGTAACTGGCCCTATCCACCCCCAGCACAGTACCTACAGTGGCTGTTGCTGGTGTCTAACTTATGTTTCTTTTTAGATTGTGAGCCCTTTGGCGACAGGGAACCATCTTATTTATTTATTATTTCTCTGTGTAAACCGCCCTGAGCCATTTTTGGAAGGGCGGTATAGAAATCGAATTATTATTATTATTATCTTCTTGTTTACACAGTCAGACAGGTGTTATTGACTGGTTTGTTTTATCCAGACATTGAGTCCTTCCCAAGGACCTGGGATGCCAGAATTTTATTGTCAATTGTTATAGATATCGTCGCAGAATATAGGCTGTTCCCAGTAAAGCGGCTTTTTGTAATTGGCTGATGGTGATTTCTGTGGCCCCTATGGTGTTGAGGTGCTCTTCAAGGTCTTTTGGAACTGCACCCAGGGTGCCAATGACCACTGGGATTATTTTGGTCTTTTTCTGCCACAGCCTTTCAATTTAAATTTGTAGATCTTTGAATTTGGTGATTTTTTCTATTTCTTTTTCTTCTATTCTGCTATCCCCTGGTATTGCTATGTCGATTATTTTCACTTGTTTTTCTTTCTTCTCGACTACAGTTATATCTGGTGTATTGTGTGGCAGATGTTTGTCTGTTTGTAGTCGGAAGTCCCATATTTTTACATCTTCATTTTCTTCAACTTTTTCAATTTTATGGTCCCACCAATTCTTGGCTACAGGTAGCTTGTATTTTTTGCAGATGTTCCAGTGTATCATCCCTGCTACTTTGTCATGCCTTTGTTTGTAGTCAGTCTGTGCGATCTTTTTACAACAGCTGATTAGGTGGTCCACTGTTTCATCTGCTTCTTTACAAAGGCGGCACTTGCTGTTTGTGGTTGATTTTTCGACTTTTGCTCTTATTGCATTTGTTCTTAGTGCCTGTTCTTGTGCAGCCAGTATTAAACCCTCTGTTTCTTTCTTCAAGTTGCCATTCTTAAGCCATTGCCAGGTTTTGGTGATGTCTGATTTTCCACTTATATTGTGCAAATATTGACCATGCAGTGGCTTTTTTTTTCCATTTTTCTGCTCGGTTCTTGACTTGTTCTTTCTTGTAGGCCTGCTTTGTTTCATTGGTGTTGAATAGTTTTGCATTATTGACCATTTGAAGTGCATCTTCTTCACTGTCCTTCATATATTCTTCAAGGCCTCTTTTCTCCTCCTCTACTGTTTGATGGACTTGCAGCATTCCTCTTCCACCTGAGCTGCGAGGGAGGTATAGCCTATCTACATCACTGCGGGGGTGCAGAGCATGATTGATGGTCATGATTTTCCTGGTCTTACGATCTAGCGTCTCTAGCTCTGCCTGGGTCCAGTCTATTATTCCTGCAGTGTATCTGATAACAGGTATAGCCCAGGTGTTTATGGCTTATATGGTGTTCCTGCCATTGAGTTTGGACTTGAGGATTTTTCTAACTCTCCTGATGTATTCACTTCCAATTTTTCTTTTAACTTCAGTGTGTGCAATGTTATCAGCCTGGAAAATGCCCAAGTATTTGTAATGTTCTTTCTCTTCCAGGTTCTTGATCTTGCTTCCATTGGGCAGTTCTATTCCTTCTGTTTTTGTTATTTTCCCTCTGTTCATTATTAATGCAGCACACTTGTCTAGTCCAAACTCCATTGCTATATCGCTGCTGAATATACAGACAGTGTTTAGCAGTGATTCGATTTCTGACTGGGACTTTCCATACAACTTCAGATCGTCCGTGTACAGTAGATGGTTGATTTTACTTGATGTTTTAGATGTTTGGTATCCGAGGCCTGTTTTGTTTAGTATTTGTGAAAGTCGGGTCATGGCGATTACAAACAGTGGGGATAGTGAGTCCCCTTGGAAAATGCCTCTTCTAATGCTAACCTGTCCAAGTGTCTCGCCATTGATTGTTAACTGTGTATTACTCATGCTCATTGCTTTTTTTATAAATATCTGAACGTTTTTGCTGACACCAGTTGTTTCTAAACATTTTAGTATCCATGTGTGAGGCAATGAATCGAAGGCCTTCTTGTAGTCAATCCATGCAACACTTAGATTGGTTTTTCTTCTCTTTCAATTTTCTAAAATCATTTTGTCAATCAGCAGCTGGTCTTCATATCTGCTAATCTTATTTGAGACTGCTGTTATTTGCTGCTTTATTATTTCCAGGACTTCTCTAATTTTCCTTGAATCTAGGTGGTATTTTTGGATCAGATACTGTTTGGTGTTTTCATTCTTCAGCTTCTTGTCTTTCATATCTTTCAATTTACTAGCATCTGATCTAAGCCTGGAGATTTTATTTTCTAATCTAATCTTCCATTTAGGTGATATACTGCTTTCTTTTTTTACAGGTCCACTGATCTTATATCCGAGCTCTTGTGTTGTTATTGTTGCTGCACTGTACATTAGTTGGTTTGTTTCTTGTAAATTATTGGTTGTTATTTCTGCAAGTGCAGCATTGACATCTTTTAATGCCTGAGCAAGTTGTTTTTTGGCAACTGTTTTTAGAGCTGGAAGTCGAACCTTGGTGGTTGTTTGGTTCATGTGCTCAGTTATTTTTTACTTTAGTTCTTGTTGCTTTTCTGTTAAACGGCATTTGGGTTTTTGAGGTGAAGGCAAAGGGGAGGTTGCCTGGTTTTGATTCTGAAACAGTTCAGCAACCGTGGCATCCTCTATTTCCAACACCTCCTCCACCTGCGCCTGAGCAACTTCTTCAATTGGTGGTAATTCTTCTTCCATATCTTGAGCCTGTCTTGCTCTTTGCAGTTCTTCCAGCTCAACTTCTGTGAATACTTTATTTCTTATTATGAATCTTCTTTGGTCTGCTAGCCTTTGTTCTGTTATTTCTGTATCTTGATGCTTCTCTTTCCAAATTTGGTACATTCTTTTTAAATAACCTCTTCTACTTGGACTAGACTTGTAATAGCAGATCATTATTTCCTTGTTGGCATTTTTCTTTTTTCTTTTTTTGGTTAAGCGACGTTTCTTCCAGTAACCTTGCAGTCTCCAGCCCTGGTTGCTCAACTGAAAATCCTGAGTCCTGTTGCCCACTTGCCACCAGATGTCCAGGAACTATAGCACCTGGCACGGTCCTTGTTGACCCGGGTGACGACCGATCCGGTATAGATTTATTAAAGTTATGTCTCACCATATTGTTGATGGGAGAGGCACTCTTTGTCTGGCTCCTCTGGTGTTGTTGTTGTTGTTGTTGTTGTTAAATGCAAACTAAGGTGGCCCCTGCTTTGCAAAGGGGACTGTTCATGCTTGCTACCAGATCTCTCCCAATATGTTTTCCTCTTCTCTTCTTTTCCCCTTCTCTCCTCTTCTCCTCCACTCTGACCCCCCCTTCTTCAGAGGGGGCTCCTCCGTGCAACTTGCCCAGGGCTGCACAGATGGCTGGGTAGTTTATTCCCATTAGCTATGCACTATGTTTTATTTTTTTGCAGTGTTTGTCTGGATGTCAGCCTGTGATACTTAGTTCCGAATAACCATGTTTGGGATCAAGTGTAAGGATACAACTGCACTTGAATTTGCTGCACTCCCACAACCACTATCATATTCAAAACAACCATGCAAGTATTATTGGTATACAATGGTACCAATAATATTGTATACCAATAACAATTGGTATACAATGGTACCAATGTTTTTAATGAAAGTTTTTCATTTTTTAGCAGAAGTTTATCTTCACCACTGTATCACTTACAAATCTGACTTGTAAACTATTTGTGGGCAAAAAAAAACCCAGGCAGATTTGCTCTTGACACTTCATTGGCATGTATTGAATTTTTTTTTGGAATGTATTTAGTAGTTTTCTTTCCCTCCCATTTACAGGTAATTGTAATACAAACTTATTATCGACGATGGCATGCTATAAATATAGTAAAACAATTAAAAGAAGAGCTAAGATTTAGATTGGAATGGGAGGAAGAAGAAGAGCTAAGAAAACAGAGAGTGAGGGAAGAGAGACTGCTAAGGGAGTATCATCGAAGGCTGAATCCCAAAACAAAGGATGACTTTGAATTACTCTATCATGCTTTAGAAAGTAAGTTCCTTTCAGATAGGTATTTAAAGGAATGTCCTGAAATTTGTTTGATCAAAAAGAAGCTTTATAGGTAGCCCTTATTGGATTTATTCCAGGAATGTTTAAGCCATATGACAACTACTGTCCTAAAAAACACTATCCAGCTGGGATATCTCATACAGTTCAGTAAAACCCATGAGCTCTCATAGTTTTTCGGAACTGTGAGTTATATCTAAGTCTAGCATGGATTGTGTTTTACTTGTAGAAAAATATCCTGTGTTTCTGTTGCACATTACAAATGAATGGACATAGTATTTTCATGAACTAAACTCAAGCATCTTATTGCTGTCTTGGAAATATTCTAGATTGCAGTATTTCATTTCTGTTTCTATTACCAACACTCTTGCTTAGAGCTCTTCTAAACATTATGCAGAACAGGTGATACACTGACACTGGAGAATTGTTTGCATGGCAGTGATGGTGCAAGTTAACCAAGAGACTTGCCCAGCACCCTCATCTGTGAATGGGAGTGTCTCCCAGAGGCCCCAGAGTCATCATGAGACTTCTCTAGAGGATGCCCCCACTAGGCAGTGGGGAGAACAGGAGAAGGAGGAGCTGCCACATAAGTCTCTTGGCCAAGAAACATGTGCTTCTTCCTTCTTCCACACTCTTTTTTGTCCAGTGAGCTTTCTCCAAAGTCCCCTGGCAGGCGTGTGTGTGTGTGTGTGTGTGTGTGTGTGTGTGTGTGTGTGTAATGCATCATGGGGGACCCAGTGCAGAACTTTGCTTCAGGGCTGCCAGCAACCTGGCACTGGTTATTTTTTTTGTTTTGGGGTACTGGTTTTCTGTTCTGTTCAGGAATCATATAAAGTTCAGCCAGCTACCAAGGCTAGCCAAAATTTGTAGATCCCTGATTAGTATCTCCATGATGGGGCGCAAAGGCTGAGAGGCAGTGATTTGCCTAAGTCTGTCTAGTGAGCTCATGGTAGAGACAAGATCTGAATAGGGGAAGTCCTGAATTGTAGCTTGCTCTCTTAGTTACTGCGGCACAACTCCAAAAAAAAGTAGTTAAATTTGAAAAACGAACCAGTTTGCAAATTGGATTGTAAATGAAATCAGTTCCAACAAGGCTGCTTTGAAAACTCATTTCCCATAAACATGGAATTGTTTGCTTTTCTTAGCAATTGCTGCCCCCTTGTGGATCTTGAAAAACTGTGTTGACATTGCTGTGTCATGCTGTTGTTGACTATCACAATGGTCCTTAAAGTAGGCAACCTTTAATATCTAATGGAACTAGAAGAATAAAGTTGAAATATTCAAAATGAATTTTATATAATATTGAGGATAAGAAAAACAGAGGCAATGTAGTCCTCTTCACAGTGTTGGTTTCTGATATATATATTTTTTTCATGCTTCATTGAGATACATATTATATTTGTTAGTCATTAGAATAAAATGCATTGGGAGAAGATTTCATCTGTAGAAGGACACATCCAGTCTAAATTACTAATGAGTAATTTATTTAAGTGTTGCTTAGTCATGACTAACTAGGTTGGATGCTGTCCAGAATGTTGGAATTAAGAACCCATGTGAATGAAAAAAGATTTGTAAGGAACTTTCTACAGTTTAAGTTACAAATGAACTTTACACTCTACAGTTTAAACTGCAAATGAAACTTGGAGTCTTATGCACTAATAACCACATTAAACTGATTATGCCTCTTGTAAATTCATTAGCATCAATGTTACTTGGTTGTAAATTATAGTGAAACAAGCTCATGGCAAATCAAGAGCCTTCTGTTCAAAATGAAAATAAAGCAAGTACTGTAGATGAAGCCTATGGCAGTCTAAGAAGACTTCCAAGGCAACTCTAATTAAAAGTGCAAACTCCAGATTCCCACTGGATGCTGGGAGATACTGATTTCTGTTTCACAGTTTGGTCACAACTGTCCTTTCCTGATATTTAATGTGTTCTTTAATACTGATGAAAAGTGATGTGTGCGGAGGCAGCCACCGCCTTCATTGCATGAAGGTATTTGAAGGTGAGAGTAGACAGAGCTGATCATGACGATGACGACGATGGATATTTAAATACCGCTCCTCAACCAAAGTTCTTAAAGCAGTTTACATAGACAAATAAATAATACATGAATAAGATGGTCCTCTGTCCCAAAGAAACATTAGGCAGATACCAGCAACTGCCACGGGAGGGATGCTATGCTTGGGTTGGATAGGGCCAATTTCTCTCCCCCTGCTGAATATAAGAGAATCGCCACTTTAAAAGGTGTCTCTCTGCTCAGTACAACAGTTGTCCTGCCTTAGTGTCAGATTGTATTCTTGTGGCTGGCCATTATAGAGACCAGATTGGTTTGTCCAGGTAGCAGAAGGCACATCATAGCATTGGGCAGGAGGGGGAAGAGAACCTGACAGGGCAAACCAATTTACTGACAAGATTGAATTAGGTGGCATTTATTGGCCAGCTTTGCTGCGGTAGCTAGAGAAGCCCATGAGAATATAAAAGATATTCACTAAGCTGCTCAGTTTTCCAACATGAATAATATAATGTCTGCTGAAAAAAATCACCTTTTAGAGGTGAATGTCTGTACTAAATGCTGCTCAGCATTCCCTCTCCGCTTTAAGGCATCAGTAATTGACTTCAGAGACTGTTTTGGACTCGGCACAACTCAGGTCAAAATCACAATTCCTCCTATGACAAGGAGCTTCCATGTAAATTTCCCCACCCCGAGAAATTATTTACCCGATCCCAATTTTTCTTATTTTCTAAGGAATCCTGCACACCACCTGCAATAATGCCCACCACCTTTGCCTTTACCACGAAGCATGCATTGCAGGATTACAGCGGCAGGGGGAGTATAGCACTATATTGTGGAGAAATGCTCTTTTGATTCAGCTTCCAGCTGATGGTGGATGAGCAATATATAAGCAGTGCTAAAGGACCTAGGGAGGAAGCAGCCAGCATACTCAAGAGCTGACTGGGATGCTGTTTTCTCATTTTCATTTCTGTCATTTCTATACTTCTTCCCCATTATGTGTTGCTCTCGGGTGTATGAAATCTCACCCAGCCAACAAGCTGCTAAGCTGCCTCTGTGCATCTCCTTCAGAAGTGCAGACAGAAGCAAAGACATTTTACAAAATTGAGGCAGGCACCCCATGGAATTTTGGCACCCATGGCTGTTGCCAAGTTAGCTTCTATGTGTGCCAGCACTGCCCCCTCATGGCTGCAGCCCTGAAACACATTGTGAAAAAATACAAAAGAATTTCACACTTAAAATCTCCTTAAAGTTGAATTAACTCAAATCCTGTTTCAGAAAAGCACTCAAGCATCCGTGAAGTCAGTGAGTCTCAGATTTTTTCATAAGAACATAAGAAAAAGCCCTTCTGGATCAAGCCAAAGGCCCATCTAGTCCAGCGTCTTGCTTCACACAGTGGCCAAACAGGTACCTCAGGGAAGACAGTAAGTGGGGGAAAGAAAGAGGGCAATGCTCCCTCTCACTGATGTTTTAAAAAATAAAATAAATAAATAAATAAAAGTTCCAGGCACTTGGTTTTCAGAGGCATGCCATCTCTGATCCTGATGGAAATATACAGCTATCTAGAATAGTAGCTGTTGAATGTCCTATCCTCCATTAATTTGTCTAATCCCCTTTTAAATCCATCTAGATTAGTGCCCATCACCACATTCTGTGGCAGTGAATTCCATAGTTTAACTACATACTGTATAAAGAAGTACTTCCTTTTGTCCATCCTGAATCCCCAGCATTTAGCTTCAAAGGATGACCCAGGGGTCTAGTATAATGAGAGGAAGAAAAGCGTATCTCTATCCACTTGATCCACACCGTGCATAATTTAATACATCTCTGTCATGTTCCCCCTTACCTGCCTTTCTAAATTAAAAAGGCTCAAATATTGCAATCTTTCCTCATAAGGAAGTTACTACAGCTCCCTGATCATTTTGGTTGCCCTCCTCTGCACCTTTCCCATCTCTACAATATCCTTTTTAAGGTACGGTGATCAGAACTGCACACAGTATTCCAGTTGTGGTTGCACCATAGATCTATATAAGGTCATTTACCACATTGGCAGTTTTACTTTCAATCCATTTTCTAATGATCCCTATTCAATCCCTATATGTGTCATAATGAGACTCACTGTGTCAAGAAATTTCTGAGCTTATTGCCTAGGTCAAAAGGAAAATTCAGGGTTTTGTCTTGCTTCTTGACACACGGCAATGGATCAATGATAAAGGAGACTATAGGAAAGAGAACACTGTGTGTGTGTTGAGAAATATCCTGATCTCAGAGAAACAACTATTTTATTTATTTATTTAGTACATTTGTATATCGCCCTATACAAAAAGATCCTTGGGTGGTTCACAATTTGAAAAACATTAAAACATTGATTGATTAAGTGCCATCAAGTCAGTGTCAATTCTTAGCAACCACATAGATTGATTCTCTCCAGGATGATCTCTTCATCTTGGCCTTTAAGGTCTCTCAGTGGTGCATTCATTGCTGTTGTGATCAAGTCCATCTATCTTGCTGCTGGTAGTCCTTCTCTTCTCTTTCCTTCAACTTTTCCCAGCCTTATGGACTTCTCAAGGGAGCTGAGTCTTCACATAATGTGTCTGAAGTATGATAGTTTGGGCCTGGTCATTTGTGCCTCGAGTGAAAATTCTGGATTGATTTGTTCTATGATCCATTTGTTTGTTTTCCTGTCTGTTATTGGTATCCACAAAAGTCTTCTCCAGCACCAAAGTTCAAAAGCGTCAATATGTTTTCTATCTTGCTTCTTCAAAGTCCAGCTTTCACATCCATAGAGTATCATGGGGGAAACCATTGTCCAAACAATTCTAATCTTAAAACAATTTTAAAATACAAATAAAAACTCTAAAAACCGAAGCTTTAAACTCTAAAAACCGAACTCTATAATCAGACTTCAAACACACACACACACACACACACGGAAATTACTCTATTGGTTCCTAACACAACCAGTCATCAAAAGTGGTCTGTTACAAAGTCATCCAAGTTACAACAATTGGGATCGATGAACGGAAGAGAGCTGAGGAGGAGGTAACCATGACCTTCTAGCTCTACCAAGGCTTGTACAAAAATGTGAGCGTAGGAGAGCAGAGAGGTGTTTATACACTTCTGGGAAGCATTTTGAGAATGTTGAGTTTAGGGGGGAAATTACTGAATCGAGTTGCATTTAAGCATTAGTTGTTTAAGGAAGCTGAAATTAGCAGTCAAGTCTCTCAATCACTTGCAACACCTGAAGGCTTATGGATTTCAGTTTATCTGTGCTATCCTGATACCCAGCTTCTGTGGATCTCAGATTATCTGTTGCTAAAGAAAAACTGCACTGCCACAAGAACAAATATAGTCTCTTCCTCCAAAACATGTTTAATTCACTTGGATAGTTTAGTTCATCAGACAGGGCACAGCATTAAAAAAATACTACTTTAGGAACGGTTAAAATATGCACATCTAGTGATCATGTCTCTTCCCACTGCTGTAGTTTTCTGTGTAGAATAATGACATTCTCTGTTCCTAAGGAGATTATTAACCTTAGCACAAAAACCTAATTGGATAATTTATGATCTTGCTTGAAGTATTTGTCTCCTTTGCCAAGACTCCAGTAATAGAATTGTACATTCTCATTTTAAATTATAATACAGGCTTTGCATCACATAGCAATAATATGCAGTGGAATGTTGAATAGAATAACTCTCAACAAATACAGATGCAGATGCTGCAAACGAATAGTGGTTGATATACTGAGGAGAATTACTCAAAGAAGTCCCATTGAAATTAAAAGGACAAGTTGGGCATACATTGAGTTATGGCCAGCTCTGCTTTCTCCAGGAAGGGCTGCAGCTGGAACACCAATTGCAATTGTGCAAAGGCACTCCTGGCCATAATTGCCACAGAGCTGAGCCCAAGAGCACTACAAGTTGTGCCCATACCCCAAGCTGTATATAGGGCTTAGTTGCACTGTCACCATAGGGCATGGGTTTGGCAAGTGGCATAGGGAGTGACAGCTGGTAGCAGATCTGGCTGAAAAGGGCAGAGAGTCTTCCTCCATGCTTGCTTGTATATATGGTGTTGTATGTTTAGAGTCTGATGCTAATGAGTTGGCCTATCAGTATGGTTTTGCCCTGACGCAGGGCCTGGGCAGAGTCTGTGTGATTTGTCCAAAGAACATTAATGTTCCTTTATAGGCAGTAGGGTTCCTTTAATATGTGTTAATGAGTGATACAGTTGTAAGGGAGCCATATCAGGAGAGGGGGCATGCCTCTCCTTCTTGTGGGCTTCCCACAAGCATCTGGTGAGCCAGCTGGGGAAACAGGATGCTGGATTAGCTAGGCTTTGGGCCTAATCTAGCAAGGCTGTTCTATGAATGAGAGATAGATGGACATGGCTCTAGAGTGGTTAAGAGCCACCAGAGCTGAAAGGTGTCCCACAACTGAGGGGAGGAGCTGGTGTATGAGTATGGGGAAAGGGCAGGTTTGCAGCTTCTGGTGTGAGGCAGAGACAGACTGAATGAATGAGAGACAGATTGAACAGGGAGCTAACTAAAGGCACCTTTGAGGTGCAGGGGCCTCTCTATGCGGATCTGATATGAGGTAGCAGACTTGCTACCTGGCAAGAATTGTATGCTGTTTGCCTCCGCCTGCTTAGATTGTATATTTGTAAATAAACCAAATATTACAAGACATCATAAGTCTTCCATGATCTCTCTCGCAAAAACTGAGTAGCATTGCCCTTGGAACAACTCATATCTTGGAGAGCATGTAGCAGTATGTTGAGCCACTGGCAAAAGTGTACAGGTAAGGACAGATACAGCAATTATATGGCGTTCAAGCAATAGATGTTACCCATGCTCATCTCTATGCTTTAAAGTAACAAAACACGTATTCCCCTTTCATCACTGATTACGTTTCTAGCTAACCTAAAGACTAAATTTTGTACTGATGGCATGTAAGTGATAAATCAAGAAACAAGACTCTGTCCTTTCGTTGATATAGTATGGAGGCAAGAGGAGATTGAATGCATCGACAACACTTACGTTGGCGCTGAGCGGAAGGCAGCTCTCTGTGCAGTTTTAGAAAAAGAGGCCCACCTGATTGCTTCCATTGGACGACACAAACTAAATGCAGACGAGGAGAACCAGCAAAAAGCAATCCTGTCCTTTTTGGAAAAGGTCAGTGAGATAATTTCTGTCTCAACACTGAATGTACCCAAAGTTCAAAAACTTGAATTAACATTTACAAACTAGCATCAGTGTGAAGAAAAGCACAGTAATTAACTTGACCAATGGAAGATATGAATTGTGAGCTTTATGCATGTCTGGCAGTAAAATTGGTTCATTAGATACAGTTATTAAAAGCTTTTATAGATGCCCATAAAATCTGATGAGTACTTCTTTTCACCTAAGCGCAGAGAAACCATCACTTACATCTTAATTTACTTAATTGTGTCTTCTTATTGAAAATGATGAGTACCATGCACTGTGTAACCCTCAATTAATGCTGCATTAGAGACACAAGTGCCTAAATGTGTTACAGGCTTCTCATTTATACTTCTTTGAATTTAAATTCTAAGACTTGCACAGAGGATCTTTCTTATTACTTTCACTGTTGCTGGATCAGGCCATGTTGGGGCTGTTGCAGTGTTATAGGAAAATATCTGGTATTCTAGGCATTTTGCCGGGGGTGGAGAGGAACCTTAAATTATGTTCATTTGTGGGATGATCCCAGGATCACCAATCAAGACTGCAGTATGACTGCAAACCTGCTACCTCCGCATATGGGAAGAAGAGTAAAGGGCACTTCATGAAAAGAAATCCTTTCTTCCCTTTCTTGTGCAGGGTGTTTGGGCTGCTGAACTGAGCACACTACAACAGGCCAGGCAATTCTCAGCATATCACCCCCACCCTATACCTCACCTCGAAGCATCTTCTGACCCCATCTTTTCTAAGCCCTCACACACTTTCTACTTCCACCCCTCCTATGAAAATCCTGCATGTTGCAGCATGAGGAAGGGTAGCTCATGGGAAGCCTTCACTTTACTGTAAATGGAAATGTAACTCTGCAGTCCTATAAGATGCCCATCAGTATCTTGCTTGCTGCATCCAGAGAGAAAACGATTGTGGCCTATATCTTTTCTCTGAGTTTATGCTGCTGATGTCCTGCTGTATGCCTTATATAAAAGCTGTTATAAGCAGTCATCTGCCTGGCTGTATAGCCAAGATCAAAGGTTGCCACATCACTGCAAATCATCCAAAGTGGACTGAGCAGTGGTGGGATGGATTTTGATATGAGTGTATGAAACAGCAGTTGGATGACTGCTTCACCATGGATTCAACCTGGGGTCCTAGGGTGAAGGGCTGTATAAAAATGTAAATAATAAACCACAAGCTCCTTAACCCACATTCTGCCACAGTACAAAGGTTTTATGAATGGCCCTGATAATGGTTTAACCTAAAAGGTAATTGAGTAGATTGCAACTTCTGTGAAAAATTAGTTGGATAGAAAATAAATGTTGATATCTAAAGGCTGGTTTAACAGTGAATTGTAGGTTTAAGTTGTTGTCTCTTATAATGTTCTATTGATACAAGTCACATTCTGCAGTAATATTTAAAGAGTGGCTAGATCCACTCAAAATGCTCTATTGGCCTGCTTGTACAAATGTGTTTGTGTGTGTGGGGGGGTTGTTCTTGGATTCCAGGACAACCCTGTTTTCTTGCAAATGTGCTCCTGTGGGCCCGCAGGTTGCATTCTTCTCCTCTCATTGAGATTTTGACCCAGAGGCTCTGGCCATAGTGAAGTTAGGAACATAGGAAGCTGCCATATAACAAGTCAGACCTTTGGTCCATCTAGCTCAGTATTGTCTACATAGACTGGCAGTGGCTTCTCCAAGGTTGCAGGCAGGAATCTCTGCCAGCCCTATCTTGGAGATGCCAGTGGGAAAGAAGCAACTAATTCACTATTGCTTTGGAATAAAAACATAGGAAGCTGCCTTCTATGGAACTGGACCATTGATCCATCTAACTCAGTACAATCTACATTGACTGGCAGCAGCTCTCGAGGGTTTCAAACAGGAGTCTTTCCCAGATCTACTCGGAGATGCCAGGGTTTGAATCTGGAACCATCTGCATACAAAGCATGTACTTCTACCACTGAGCTAAAGCCCCACCATCATAATGATCAGATAATCCCTAAGAATATGGCAATGGATATTCAAAGTTTGCCAGCTTATTTGCACAAGCAGAAAGATATGTGTCCCCTGCCCCCCCACCAAAGGAAATTATTTTTTTGGTAGGATAAATCTGTTAAGTTTACTTACATACCTCCAGATGTCACTAGCAACCATTGCAGTAGAAATAAATTGAGTTTTGAAATCAATTTCAGTTGAATACCATTGATAGTGAAAGCAAAAGCACAGCAATATTTGACAAGCACAATTTAATACCACAAATTAGTGAAGATGTGATGATTTCAGAAATGTTTGGCAAAATAAAATTTGAAGAATATGAGGAAGAATATCTGACATATGGGACAACACAGTGGAAGAACTTCAGATGAATTTGTGCCTATTACCTATTAGGTACCCATTGTCGATTCTAATGTAGAAATAACATTTGCTAAATAGTGACTGTGACAGCACCTTTTTGGCAATACCATTTGTATATTAACTCTATCTATGATTTATATATTAACTCTATATATGATCTGAGACTGCAGAATGTTCTTCATACATGATATAGTCTGAGAAACATAACAGCGGGGATTCGAACCAGCAACCTCTTGCTCCCTAGGCAGCTTACTTCCCTGCTTCACCATTAGGTGGCATTGATTTAATTAATTAAGCAGGGAAACTCTTATTTCATTAATTTTGCTTTGCGCTGATTTAATTGGTTAAGTGGGGACCTTTCTCATTCCATTAATTGGGCTTTACATTGAATTAATTCACTAAGTGGGAGGGCATTCTGGTTTCATTAATTGAGTATTGCATGGATTTCATTCAATAAGCAGGGCCATTCTTATTTCATTAACTGGGGCCATTTCTCAGTCATTCAGTTTTAATTGTCATTGGGGGGCTTTCAGTCATTCAGTGGAGGGCTTTGCAAAGACTGCAAAACCCCAGAGCTCCCCATTTTTTGCAAAAAAAGAACTCATGGGCTCCTGCAAGAAGTGCAGTTTGTAACATCGAGTTGGCTACCCAGCTAGCCAGGCTAATTGAAGCCCTTTACTTACTTACTTACTTACTTACTTACTTACTTACTTACGTACAGTCTTTAGCATTCTTCTCTGAGGGCATCACTGGCAGGAGACAGCATTTCAGTGCAGATGGAAACATTTTGGCATTCGAGACTGGCATTTTTTTGTGCTTTGTTTTGTGTTCCCTCTGGGCCAAGAACTCCTGCATCACTTGTATACTCAGCACGAGCTGTAATACTTCTAGGAGTTTTAACTAACTTCCCGAAGATTAGCAATGGCAGTCAGAGCAGCCTTGTACTTCTCAATTTCAGTAGATGAAGTTAAACCTATTTTTTATACCACTTACACCTGAAGTCGCCCCATAGAATTCTGTGAAATCACTCCAGAGTTAGACTTGCATCCTAGCTGCCTTTAGGATCAACTGCTTCAGATTGAGATATCTATCTATCTATTTTTCTAAGGCATACCCGTCGCGAATCCCATGTGTGGCAACTCTCATGAGAGTTCGCGAGCGAGTTGCCGGCAGAGGGAGAGGAAAGTGCTGGAGCTGGTGGACAGGCTTGTGGGTGTAGCAGGAAAGATGGGGGGAGAAGAAAATGGCAGGGGTGGAAAGAAGCGAGGGGGAAAATGGCGGTGGTGGCAGGTGGGGAAAGAAAACGTCAGCGGCGGGCAGGAAGGAGGAGGGGGAGAACTACAGGCACAGAGATGCTTTGCACCCGGCCCAGCTAGTATTAATGATTAAGTGATCGTAATTCTGTAGGCTTGACGGAACACATGCTTTCCATCACCCCCAAGCTGTTTGCTTTGTAGTATGTGCTTTTGAAACAATGCTTGAATAACGGGGACCTGTCCCCATAGCTATTGTTTTTAGAAACCTACAAGGGTAATATGATTCGGCTTAAATGAAGGGCGAGTATAGAGAGGGTAGGGTTTATTTGTGGATTACATAAGGGGTTGCCTTTCTTTTCTTCCCAAAATTCAAGCACTGCTTGAAACCAGTAAAATGTATTCCCAAGTAAATGCAATGTGAAAAGTGGAGAATATAGGTAAGCACAATTCACCTGGAAATTCTCCTGCATGGCAGTCATTCGAATGAATAAGTGTTGTTCTAGAGTATTTCACAGTTGAAGTTGACAGGGTCCCAGGGGCAACAGCTTGTAAATGATAAGCACAGAGATTCATGTAAGGTTAAACTATTCTATTTTATTCAGATAATATGATAGGGAGAGACTTACATCTAACTTCTGGATACATGTTGGTCAGAGAGAGACCTAAGGAGGCAGGGCACTCAGAGAAAAAGCTGGAGGCATTCTGGGAGAAAGAGGAGGGAGGTCACTCCCAGGAAGTTTTGGGGTGCATTCTATCAGTGGAGGGGCCAAGGAGGCAGAGATGAATGGGGGAGAAGGAGTCCCTGATGGCCTATCACCACTCTCAATGCTCCTAGTGGTTATTAGGGAATGGGCACAATGGGCCGACCCCAGCGGGAGCTGGATTTCCAACACCCCTTCTCATTGCCTGTCACACTGGTTCATGACTCCCTTCTCATGAAGCATATGGCACCGATCTCTTGGTGGTGGTTTGGTCAGTCCATCTGCCACCATCTCTTTGGTTGGGCAGTACTTCAGTTTGGCTGGCCTCTTCTCTGGTACAGGTTTTCTCCATAAGAGAGAGTGGAGTGCAACTTTGGCAGGCTGCAAACATCTTGGTGGGCTTTGTTGCTTCAATCCCACAGTCCATGGGTAGCTTTTTTATCCACACAGCCTCCTTGTGCGCTTCCGTGGCTGAGAGGTACTCTTATTCTGTGGCTGAGAGGGCATCAAGTGACAGCTTCTTCTGGCCAGTCGAACTTATGGCTCTGTCTATGTTTAAAAACCTGGTGGACTTGCAATCAGCTTTGTCTTCAGCCCAGTTTGCATCCATGTATCCCACTAGTCCGGGGTTGTTGCTTGCTGGAATCCCTGATGCATAGTATATGGGGCCCTTCAGGTTTCTCCCCAGCCTTTTGACTGCAGTCCAGTCATTTGGAGCCCAAGGTAGTTGGAGATGCTCCCTAGTCCTTCACCTCTAGTTTCTTGTTCTGGGGCTGTACAATCTCATGGCTGTCTTGTTCCCTTATATGCAGGCCATTAACATGAATCAGGCTGTGAGTATCAATTGTCTCTGGATCTTGAGTAATGGTGGGGGCCAGCTTGTCCTTGTGTGAACCCCTCCTGGAGCAGCAGTTAGTTTAGCTTTTCATTCCATGTTCTAGCAGCTTGCTCTAAGCCATAGATGCTCTTTTTAAGTTGGTACACAAGTCTCTCATTTCTGGGTTCTTCAAAGCGTGAGGGTGGATGTATATAGAGGTCTTCCTCCATTTCTCCATGTAGGAAGGCAGTTCTTGCATCCAAGTGGTCAAGGTGCTTCTTTCTGGCTGCTGCTCTGCTTAGTAGTGTCCTGATGGGAATGTGTTTCACGACTAGTGTGAATGTCTCACTGGAGTCTTCACCATATATTTGGGAGTACTGTATCCTTTGGCTACTAGCCTTTCCTTAGAGTGCTGTACATCCCCTTCTGCATCTTGTTTGGTTTTACTGACCTACGTGCATCCTACAGTTTTTCTTCCAGCAGGTAATTCCACAAGGGTCCACATCTTAGTGCTGGGATTCAATTTCTTCTTTGCAGCTTTTCTCCATTAAGCAGCTTTGGGGGTTGGTATGAGCAGGGTCATCCATTTTAGTACATTCCCTAGGTTCTGCATGATCAGAAGCATAGGAAGCTTTGTGACAGTGATCCACTCTTTCTTTGATTGATAAGAGTTCATTCACATTTCTCAACTGGCCTCATGGTTCACTTAAACCAGACCCTCTAGTATGAGTGGATTAGGTTAATTGGAAAATACGTCTTATTTCTGTGCTACATAACTGCAGAATCTGAGTGATACAACAATACAGTCATACATGCATTTATACCTACATTTGTAGTGCCCATCCACTATTATTATCAATACAGGATAAGCAAAGCAACACTGGTCTTTTGGGTGGAACCCCATTGTTGGGCCTCCACGAAGGCTCAGGCTGTGCAATGCCTTCTGAATCTGGTTCAGGTTCACTGGCTGGCAAGTCTGCTCACCTGTCTGCTCACAACATTGCAAATTTCAGTTGCACCAGTTTCAACATTAAGGATTCTGGATCCTTTGACCACAGTTCAAATGCTTTGGTGGCAATCCATTCTGTAAATTGCGGGCAGTCCTCACAGCTTCTCCTCAAAACATGTTTGCCAAACCTCTCTGCCACACCATTCACCATGGAGGCATAGTCTCAGGTTCAATCCCCTGTTCTTTCAGGAATGCGTTCATGTGCCCACCTACATTGCTGTACCTTAGTCTCAGGCTTTTCTTCCAAATTTGTTACTGGCCAGTGCAACATACTCTTTAAACTTCAATAAAGGTGAGTATGTAGCAATTACAACCTGGCTTTCTTCCAGCGGATCACAATGTTCACTGTGAATCACTCCTAATGGGCGTTGCAACTTTTCCTCTCTTTTGTTGAAGGTAGGTTCCACAGCTTGGTGGCACTGTGCCACTTTCTCCTTTCCCTTACGCAAGATAGGCTCCTCAAGTTCATGAATCTCATTAATATTACAATGAGCAGTGTGGGTGCCACAGTAGGTCACATGATTTGTGGTTGCACTCTGTCACTAGATTGCTCTTTCCTTTATAGAGTCCAGTTCAAACAATCCACTCTCTTTTAGGGCAGCAGCCATAAATGAGTCATTTCCATCTGTTACATAACACTGCTTGTCTTTGCACCAGGCATGGCGGAGGGCAGACCTTAGCTTGGTGGAGTATGGCCCCCACTCCTTCAGGATCGAAGTGGCTTCTTCAGCAGCAGCAGTGGGGAGACCACTGGCAGCTCCTTTCCTCCTCTTCATGTACTCATCTGTGATCACAGCTGTGTGTTTTGGGCCAGTCAAAAAGCCAGCCGGAGGGCTCGGCCAACCAATGTGGGCACCCAGTTGTGCCTCGCTGGGGACACAGAGAGGGACTGGCTGGGGGCATCAAGGAAAACTTTGGAACCTTTTCCTATCGCTGCTGGATGAATACACCACTGGGGCCAACACATGTACATTGCCTGGGGGCAATGACATCAGCTTGTTGCAGGGCAAGGCCTTGATACTCCTAGTCATTTGCCTGTGGGGGGGGGTGACATCGGCTTGCTGCAGGGCAAGGCCTGGATGGACCCATGTAGTCTGGCTGTGCGGTGGCTGGACTTGTGGTTGGTTTGGTTCAATTTGGTTCCACAATGGAGGTGGAGGGGCCGAGGGGGTCCGCTGGCCATGGGGGTCCACTGTGCTTCAGTCGGATGCGCGGAAAGGTGAACAAGGACGACGGGGTCACCATTTTAGGGGGAGGGTTCTCCCACCTCCAGACTTTCGGATCCAGGCCGGTTCGTTGTTCAGGGGAAATTGAGTATGTCTGTCTGATCGGGGGAACTATCTGTTCCCCCAGGACTTGCAACAATGTATTTAGGAAGTGCTAGTAGGGTGTGGGTAATCGGGGCAAAACAGAGGTTTGTCCCACTTTTGTGGCAGGACAGTGCAGGTGTTGGGTAGGCAGATTGATTAACGGTGTTTGACTGGAGGGCTATTTGGGGTGAGGGGGCCAAGGAACAGCCCTTCAGAATTTTTCTGGCCCGGAGGATTGGGAATGGCCCCTGCTCGGGGGGTGGCTTGACTTACCAACTCAGAGTTCAGCATGTTGGTGTGGGTGGGTCAGGTTCCCCACTCCCCAGCGAGGGGAAGCCTCATGGTGAGAAGGCATCAGGACTTGGCACCTGACCGAATCAGTACCCGGCCGTTTACCCTGGTGTGGGATGGCCCTCCCTAGGAGGCAGTCCCACACGGGAGAAGTTCCCCCATACTCTGGTTGCAACCCCCACCTTGTTGCAAGTCTTATTCTGCTGTACATTAATAAAGTGGCCGTATTTTATTCCAACTAAGCATGTCCTGTCTTCATTGGGGTCTGGGGGTGCAACAACTTCTTCTGCTTTCCCAACATGTGGTATGTGTTTTCTCTCCCCCGATAACTCTGTTCTGCTTTCATATGTTGGCAACTGAATGCAATTTACAATAGACATGCTCTCTGAAGCAATTTAGATAACAGGATTATTGTAATTTCCATGTTGCAGCCAGCAAACTAAAAGGCAAAAGAGAGCTGGTTTAAAAAAAAAAAAATCAGGAGATGCAAATTTTCTTGCATCAATTTTGAGCATATGCAAAGGGACCTGAAAACAGAATTTGGGTATGGCTGGATGAAAGGCATTCTTGCTGAGGGGTCTTTAACTTCTTTGGTAAGGAATTAGTACATTTCACTTAGTGAATCATCCTGCCTGTATAATACTCTATGGAATTGTGATGTACTATTGAAATATATACAATAAAAATATTCTACCAAGTTTATCATATATTTTAAGATTATAGTGTTTGTGGGCCGCCTTTATCCCTCCTCTTCACTTTACATAATTAAAATTGCTAAATCGCTTTTACATACATTAACACAGACACTAAAATAATGTTGGCTTGTTTCCAAAGAAACCGGGGAGGAGTTCAACTCATGCAATGGAGCTTCCCCCACCCCATATTTCCCACTGTAGTCCCTTGCTTCTGTTGAAAAGCTACTCCTGGCAGCTTGGGGAGCCTTTCAGAATAATATGCCCCTTGCTCTGCAGGGGCAGAGCAAGGAGGGTGGAGATTGTAGAGGGGCTTTTTTTTTTTTTTTTGGCATGAGCAGAAATGCCTTCTGGGGTCTCTTTGAATCCAAATTGTTGTGCTTTAGCTATAGCAAAAACCAAAATGAAGCCCATAAACTATGAGAGTGAAGATACACTTTCTCCACTGAGCATGATTAAAAACTGGCTGTGCTTAGAAAAGTTATCTGTGAGCAGTGACTTTAAAAAACAACAATTGACTGCCATAATACAGGCTTATACTGTAAGCCTTATAGTACTTTATGAAGGATTTGTTTCCCCATGCATACAAGGGGAAACAAATTAATAAACCGTTGGTTATGCTAGAGCTACAATCTTCTGTTTCTCATTTTGTTGGAGTTTGCTAGCTCTAATTGAAAGATTTAGAACATTATTTAGCCAAACCTGTTTCCTGTCAGTTTTTTAAAATCTGTTTTGGCTTCAAGTTGTCAGTTACAATTATCAGCACCTCATTTAATTATAGAACTAAACCCGCTAAGAATCTGTTAGATTCTCATTTATGAACTTCTATTTTCTCCCCACCACCACCAATCTTTTTCTTTTTGTACTACATGACTTGAAAAAACGATAATTCTTAGCACACTACAAATTTGTCCTTCCAAATAGAGACTGTGACTGGGCATTCAGGTTTTCTAGAGATAAGCACAGCTACAAAGAGTCCTTCTTGGATTCTGAATAGCACAAGACATAGCTGTGGAGAACCTTATTTTAGAAAACCCTTTAACAAAGCATTGCTATGACTGGTCACATCAAGGAGAGTCAGAGGGCCAAGGGCAGGTTGGGGATAGTTTGGGAGTTAGGGAATGAGCAAAAAGCTGTTGAGTGAATCTGTACTGTCTGAAGGTTTTTCTGCTATGCCTATTGAACAGAGGGATGGAAAGGAAAAAAGAATGTTGCCACAGGCCAGAAGGCTCCCATATCCACCCACTCTTGCTCAGTTGTTTGTTCTGTCTTTTGTCTTTTCTGGGAGTTATTTGCACATGGCTTCATGTTTCGGGGTAAATGTTGAGCGAAGCCACTTCAAAATACACTTGCGGCTTTGAGAGAAGTAGCCCCTCCCCTCTGCTCCTGGGTTTGCTTTTGATGCAAGTTCACATGTTTTCCTTTGTGTTTTCCTTCTGGCTAATGTTGGGGGTGGGAGGGAGAGTGTACTGAAAAGCTACATCTGCATTTGTAAAGAGAGTGTCCTTCTTATCATGCTAATGATTCTAAGTCAGTGCCTCTCCCTATTTACGCTGGTGTTTTCAGAAAAAGTAGCTTAAAACCAGCATTTTTAAAACCTGGAAATACCTTGCGATAAGCTAGAATTCACAAGACAAAGCCCAACTTGTGTGTGGAGTGGGTCCAAGAATCTCGAAAGGACCTTGGAGTAAGTTTAGCTGATGTGTGAATGCACACACTCTCTCCCGAAGGAGATTTGGGGTATAAGTCCTGTGTGTAAAGCCTCCTGGAGGTTTTCCAGACAGCAGGCTTTACTGCAGGTTTACTGTGAGGCTTTACTGCAAGTTTGGGGCATAACAGATACTCAAATGCAAAAAGAGGATTTTTTTTTTTACCCCGGATATAAATTGGGCTAGGTTCAAATACAGAGGGGGAAATCTGAATCTTGTGTGAAGTGCTCTCTGAAATATTGCACAGACTTTGGAATAAAATTGGCCAATATGTGAATGCATACCCACCCTCCCAAGGTAAAGTTGCCATCTGAAAAAACGCCTGGGTGGATTTGGAATCAGACACACAGATAAAGAGCTTTTTAAAAACAGGATTTCTGGTACATTAGAGTAAAAACAAGCTATTCTAGTAAGAACTAAACAGCCTACTTTCCTTTCACTATCTACAACTGGACTAAATTTGGTTCAGATCAAGGTTCACAAGTTAGATCCCTTGCACCTCAAATGTTCATGCATCCACCATCTTGGATCGGGGTGGATTACATCATTACAAACTGCACCATTGAAGTGTCCCTGTGTGTCACTCACTACAACTGTATCAAATTTGGTTCAAATTGGTTAGACAGTCCTCAAGTTAGTACACGTGCACCTCAAAAGTTCACACGTCCACCAGCTTGGATTGGGGTGGATGACATCACCACAAACTACATCATTGGAGCGTCACTATGTGTCCATACAGCTGTAGCAAATTTGGCTCAAATCGGTTAGACAGTCCACAAATTAGTGCACTTGCACCTCAAAAGTTTACATGTCTGCCATCTTGAATTGGGTTGGATAACATTGTCACAATCTATGCTGTTGAGATGTCCCTATGTGTCCCTACAGCTATAGCAAATTTGGTTCAAATCAGTTAAGCAGTTCACAAGTTAGCCCACTTGTGCCTCAAAAATTTACGTGTCCGCCATCTTGGATCGGGGTGGATGACATTATCAGTTATAGCAATAGCAATAGCACTTACATTTATATACCGCTCTATAGCCGGAGCTCTCTAAGCGGTTTACAATGATTTTAGCATATTGCCCCCAACATTCTGGGTACTCATTTTACCGACCTCGGAAGGATGGAAGGCTGAGTCAACCTTGAGCCCCTGGTCAGGATCGAACTTGTAACCTTCTGGTTACAGGGCAGCAGTTTTACCACTGCGCCACCAGTTATGCCATTGAGGTGTCCTTCTGTGTCACTCACTGCCACTGTACGTAATTTGGTTTAAGTCGGTTAGATAGTCCACAAATTAGCCTGCTTGCGCCTCAGATGTTCATGCAGCCGCCATCTTGAATTGAAGTGGATGACATGCTCACTCACTATGCTGTTTGGGCATCCCTATGTGTCCCTGCAGCTGTAACAAATTTGGTTCAAATTGGTTAAGCGGTTCACAAGTTAGCCCACTTGTGCCTCAAAAGTTCATGTCTGCCATCTTGAATCGGGATAGATGATATCATTACAAACTACGCCGTTGAGGTGTCCCTATGTGTCCCTACAACTGTACCCGATTTGGTTCATATTGTTGCGAAGTTGATAGCGGGGGACACATGGACACACTCACAGAATACCAGGTGATCTCATAAGCCTCCTGGAGGGTAGGCTAACAGAATACCCGAGTGAGGGGATCTTACTTTGTGCTCCTTGATTACTATAGTTCATTTCTGACAATTTTCTTAAAGTGCATGTTATCTCACCTGATGTCTCTACTGATCACACTCCGCACCAGGTCTTCAGTGTATGTACCAGACTCACTTGGCCTTTCTTATACATGCTTTCTTGTGTTCATCTCCTTTTGTGGAAAGGTAGTGTGCGAATCAGAACACAGTCTGAGGATAATCTTTACTGTCTCCTTGTCTGCTCGTGTTCACAGAAGCGGAAGTATATCTATTTTTTTCTTCCACGAGAATTCCAGAAGTCTTTTGAGGGGGGTTGGCTAGGTCAGCATATTTTCCTATTCTTCTTCAGGTCCAAGTTGGAGTGAAGTATGTTAGTCTCCAGGTTTATCTCAAATTAATTGCCTAGAGGAAACCAGCCTTCCAGCTTAATTTTAAATTGTCCAGGTTCTCTCCCAGATGACTCCAGACTCAAAACCAAGTCCATTACCTTCATTATTCTGATTATTTGTTTTCTATTAACTTCAGTTAATATAACTCATGAGATATCTTCCATTTCAGGATGACCATTTTTCCCCCCTGACAGAAGGGAAAATTCCTTAACACCAGTGGCTGACATCCAGACAGGTGATGTGCTAGTGCAAGGGTATAGCACAAGGTAGTTCCAGAAAGAGAGTAGCTTCTGTTCCAGAGTTGTATTGTGCTTGTGCAAGATGTTGCACATCTTCTTTCACGGCCGTTGTTGTGCAAGTGCTCTGGTGGGGCTACTATTTGTGCAGCTTTCTTGCCTGAAGACTTGGAGACTGTGTCTCCATCACAGTTTTTAGAAAGCACATGAAATCTTGCCTTTTTACCCAGGCTTTTATATGAGTATTGTTTTGTTGCTGCTGCTCTGTATCTTATGGTCATGTTGTGTACATAATTTTGGGGGGGGGTTTCTAAACTTGTAATTAGATTTGTATTTTTATATTCCAATTTAATATTTTTATTGTATAACTTTAATAGTCTTATGTTGTTTCAAATGTTTTGTAAACCACCTTGAGATTGTTTTAATGAAAGGTGCTCTAAAAATTTAACGAAAAATACATAAATAAATAAACTTCCTGCTACACTGCAACTTCCTGCTGCTCTGCAAACTTCCTCAGTGCACACAACTATCATTGCCCTAACCGTGCAACACTAGTCAGGATGTCAGCGAGTACAACCAGTAGAATTCAACAGGTATTGTACAGACATCTCTATAGTTAGCATACCAACAGAATGTAGAATTTCTCATATTGTTTCAGAACAAAATGTATGGTTTCCATATTCTTCGAAAGCAATTTGGAGAATTTTGGCAGCCCTGATTCGTGCAAAAAAAGTTCACCTCCATGATGCAGCAAACTTTAAGCCGTGCTCCTGAGGCTGATGGCTGAGTCAGCTTTTAGTTGTGTTTCAACTAGCAGCAACTAGGAAGTTACTCAGTATTTAGAATGAACTGTCTCTCTTCCCCCATGTTAGTATCTTCTGAGTTTATATTAATCAGGAAACTATACACGAAGAATAAACCCATTGGACTTGACAGATAAATGTACAGGCACTCCACCACCACCAATAGTTTTTGGTATCTTAAGATAGCGATGGTTTTTTGGATAGCCAAAGAAGTATCATATTTGTAGTAGGAGTTTCATTTTATTCAGCTTTTCATCTCGTCATTCTAACCCAATGCTTCAAAATGTTTCTGAAGTGTGCAGAACCAAAGAGATGGAAAGCATTTGATGGCAAAATCACCGAAATGGATACACAGTTCACTCTGCGTGCCAGGGAGTTGCTTGAAATCTACCGCAGCATTAGTATGAAAGACCTTCCCCAAGATGAGCGACTGGATGTGCTACTGACACTAAAGCATACAGTGAAGGTGCGCTTGTTTAAGTTTTCATAGGTCACTCTTGATACACTGGCAAATTCTCATAAAGGCATCATCTCATACTGAGCAGGAGGAGGCAGTGGTAAACCCCTCCTGTATTATACCAAAAGAAAACAACAAGGGTCTGTGGGCACTAGTGATGTGCCCGGACCGGTCAGGAGGCCATTCTAAAGGCCTCCGGACCAGTCCGGACATGGGCGGTTTGGATTGGGGTGGGGGTCCTTTAAGGGTGGGGGAGGGTTTACTTACGCCTCCCACCGCTTTCCCCCGTCCGGCGCCGTATTTTCTTTAGTAATTGGGGTGGCAGGATACCTCCCTGCCGCTCCTTCTCCCGGCACTTGGCTGCAGTGCAAAAGGCTTTTAGAAGCCTTTTGTGCCCGCACGCAATTTCTTTAGTAATCGGTGCAGTGAATGCACCTTCCCTTGCTTCCTTCCTTGCCTTCCCCCACTTAGTGCAAAAGGCTTAGTGAAAAAGGCTCAGTAATCGGGGTGGGAGGAGGATACCTTCCTGCCGCCCCTTCTAATGCTTCGCTGCAAAAGACTTTTAGAAGCCTTTTGAGCACGTGACGTGCGCACGTGCAAAAGTCTTCTAAGCCTTCTGCAGCGCAGCGTTAGAAAGGGCGGCAGGAAGGTATCCTCCTGCTGCCGCCCCAATTACTGAAGAAAGTACGGGCACGCGCGTAGCCTTTTGCACTAAGCGGGAGAAGGTGAAGGAAGTGGGGGAAGGTGCATTCACTGCACCAATTACTAAAGAAATTGTGTGCGGGCAGAAACGGCTTCTAAAAGCCTTTTGCACTGCAGCCAAGCGCCGGGAGAAGGGATGGCAGGGAGGTATCCTGCCGCCCCAATTACTAAAGAAAATACGGCGCCAGACGGGGGAAAGCAGTGGGAGGGGTAAGTAAACCCTCCCCCACCCTTAAAGGAACCCCCCACCCCAGTGCCGGACTGCAGCTCTGCGGTTCCGTGCACACCCCTAGTGGGCATCTGGAGTCAAAATTGACTTGATGGCACACTTTACTTTACCTTTACCATAAAAGGGTTCCCAGTTGAAACAGAAAGACCAGGGAACATCAGCAACAGCTACTGGAGAGATGCTATGTTGGGATGAATAGGGATAGTTTGCCCCCCTGCTAAATATTAGGGAGCCTCCACTTTAAAAGGTACCTCTTTGCCCAGTTAGCAAAACCTCTGCCAATATCACGGGTTGTAACACACTACTACTATATGGCAGGAGCTAGACTTCTTTTCTATAGATGACTTGTGCCTGATAGAAAAGAAGCAATCAAAGAGATCATCTATCAATTTACATTACAGAAAGGTTGTAATCAAGGAGAGACATAGTTTATAAGCAAGACATATTTTATTTCTAAGTGCCATTAAAAATTGTCTTTTTTAAATACAAGAAAAAAATATAAAAGACTCAAAAAGTAGGTGTCAAGACTCTTTCATGAAAGATAGCATTAACATTGTCTGTTCATCTAATATATCATGAATATTTCATAAATAATGGAGCCTGATTCTAAATAGGTTTACTGATTCAATGAGACTCAAATTTCTGTTAGGTATGACTAGGATTAGCGCTTTAACCTCCTAATCAATTGACAGTGGCTCATCTCTCCCACAGCAAGTATAGTGCGGGGAGTGTAGACCCATCCACGCAGCTGCAGGGCTCTAACACACAGAGAGGTTATTCTCATGATTGGCCAAAATCGGGCTAAGGGAGCCTAGCTCGATTTCAGCCGTGCGTGAGAACCACCGGGCTCGCAGGCCAACCTGGTTTCTCCAAAGTGGGTGACCTGCTTTTGTAGCCCTCCCCTTAAACGGGGTTAGCGGAACGAGCGCTCTGCTAACCCCATTTTTGTGAACGTGTATTGCTGTGGTGCGGCTCTGTGCCACGGCAACACACGAGGAGACCCCTGCCAGGAGGCTGAAACAAGCCTCCCGGCCCTGGGGATCTCTCCAGGATGTCCTGCGCACTCACGTGGGGTATCCTGGACCTTCCGGGGGGCACGTAGCCCCCAATCCCCACAGCCCCCGCCAGCTCCGTGACAGAGCCAGCAGTTGTGTGGGCGGGCGGCCTGATTTGGCTGCCCAGGGCTTACCTCTGATCGTCTGCCCTTTGATCATCTGCTAACCTGCTCTCCCTGCTGACCTCCTTTCGGTGAGTCTCACTGATCGTGAGACTTGCCTCACAGTAATGCTGATGTGCAAAAGGGCTATTCTGGTACAGTTTACTCCTGTGCGGTCACAAGATGTGTGCCATTTGCATTGAGAATAATGCAAGTAGTGCACAACCTGCAATCACGCATGGGCAAGCTCTACTGGAACAGTCCTCTTGCACAGCAGTGTCACCATGTGCGTTAGAGCCTCGCAGTGCCTAAGTGGGTCTGCCTTGCCAGTGTTACGCTGTAGAACATATCAGCCAGTACAATCCTATGCATGTTTATGTGAAAGTAAGTCCCACTGGCCCACAGGCTGCACAGTCTACAGTAATAGGTGGCAATCCATCCACATTGCTACTGGCAGCCTGGCGTGGATCCACTTATGCTGCTGCAGGCTTCACCAGTGATGTTGGGCATTTGCACAAGAGGGTAAATATTCCAGCTAACCCTCCTGCATTTTGGAAGACCAAGTTAGATCAGGAACATGTCAAGCAACATCTTTCCAATCTAATTAGCACTTTAAGAGTGTGGCCAGGCTAGATGAAGTATTTGTCCTCTTGTGAAAATGCCCACAGCATCGTAGGTGGATGCACTGCCAGCCCACAGTAGTGCAGATGGATCATCACCATCCCATGATAGACTGCGGGACATGTGGGCCAATGTATTCAAGGGGACTTATTTTTTATTAAGTGTGTCTAGGACTGCAACCTTAAGGAATCAATATATATTGTAAAATACTGATGTTAACATATGAATGCAGGATCCCCTTAGGTCCTTACCAGGCAGCGGTAAGGATGCACATTCTAAGGCGCACCCAGGAGAATTAAATATGTAGATAATAATGACTCTCTCTTGCCCTCCCTCCCTCTCCCTCCTGCCCCACTCTCTCTTGCCCTTCCTTCCTCCCTCCCCCTCCTGCCCAACTCTGTTTTGTCCTCCTTCCCCCTCCCACCCCACTCTCTCACCCTCCTTTCCCCCTCCTGCCCCACTCTCTCTTGCCCTGTCCTCCCTCCCCCCACCCGCACTGAGCATTTTACTGTGGTGGGCGGTGGGCTGCCATTTCCGGCTGGACCTCACCGCCACCACAGGCCCCCCTTACCAGGCGGCAGGTGACCAAAAAGGGTCCCACCGCCACCATTCCTTCTCCTGGGCGGCGAACAGGGAAGTTCTGCTACCCGTTTCCCTCCTGCCCCGGCCTCCAATGGGTGCTGGGGCTGCACCCCACCACCCATTTCCCACTCACCCCCTTTCCTGCTGCCGCCTCCCGCCTGCAGCGGCCAGGCCAGGCTTTGCCGCTACCACCTCCTCTTCCTTACCCAAGATGGCCTGGCCACCGCTATGACCAATCCTCCTGAGTGGCACCTATCAGGCGCCTCCGCTGCCCAGCCAATTAGCTGGGTGTTGGGACGCACATTCTAAGGCGCACCCAGGAGAATTCAATATATAATGACCGAATTCACTCTCCATTCTTGACAAGACACTTTGGCTTCTAGATATAGATATAAAACAATGTTCAGTGGATGGATGGATGATTCACACTTCAGAAAGCCAATGGTTTCTGATTTCCTAAGCGGAACCAAAACTGCAGCCACTCCACTGAGCAGGGGAGTTTTATGACTGTATTCTTCTAATGAAGACACATTGGAAAACCATTTCCTAAACAGCAGAAGCTTTAAGATGCCCTTGAGGCATGTATATTATCATAATTGTCTGACAATCGATGTAAGAAATCATGTGCACATACTTTGCTAAATATTTTGCTTACCTTGGCAGGAACATGAGTGCAAACTCACACATGAAATCATGGAACTGATTGACAGAGAGGCAGACCTCATGATGAGGGGAGTGAAGGAATGTAATCTAGAAGGACTGCGACAAAGAATATGTACATTATTTCTTCAATATATTAAAACACCACTCTTTAACCCAGAGGTTGCTAGACTACTCAAGGTAATTTCCCTTTTCTATTACCATTATTACTTGTTTATGATAGTGTGATTTGCACCCCCAGGCCCTCAATGAAGACAGGACACGCTTAGTTGGAGTAAATAAGGGCCACTTTTATTATTGTACAGAGGTAAAGACACTTGCAGTGGGGTCCCAATTTATTAGAGTACGGGTACTCCGCTCGCATGTTGGCCCTTCCTAGTGAAGGGCACCCCACACCAGGGTGAAGGGCTGGGTCCTGATTTGGTCAGGCTCCAAGTCCTGATCTCTCACCGCAGGGCTCCACCCCACCAAGGGGGTGGTGGTGGTCCGACCCCCCCCCCCCAACCCAAGCCGTCAAAGCTCTGAGCCGGTGAGTCGTGCCCACCTCCCAAGTGGGGGCCATTCCAAACCTTATGGACCCGTGGAAGCCCTGAAAGGCTGTTCCTTGATCCCCCCCCTCACCCAACTGGCCCTCCAGCCAAACACCGATCCCTGAATCTACCTACACAACACCCGCACTCTCCTGCCACAGAAGTGGGACAAACCTCTGTTTAGCCCTGCTTTCCCCACCCCGCTAGTACCTCTTGGAGACCACGTTGCAAGTCCCGGAGGAACACCTTGTTTCCCTGGTCGGAGAGATGCACTCCGTCCCCTCTATACAGGGTCGCATCCTGCACTCATATGTCAGGGTGCTGTATTACTGTCCCCCCTAAGACCGTGATCGCTCTTCCAACTGCCTTATTTACTTTCTTACGTGCCCTATTGAAGCACGGGTGGGGGGGCCTGGCCCCTCCAGCATGTCCTTGGGAGCAGGTTGGACAAGACCAACCGCATCTCAGGCCATCGGGCGCCAGGCCCCGAAAATCCTTGATTGCCTGCAGACTCAGGGCCCTGCCTTGCAACAAACCCAAGTCGTTGCCTCCCAGGTGAACAACCAAGATTTGTGGTGCTCCCTTTGCGGCAATGTACTCATCTAGAAGCAGAAGGGAAAGGTTCCACAGCATTCCTTGGCACCCCATCCACTCCACTTCCGCCGCTCCTGCCAGGCCCAACTGGGTACCCAAGCTGGTCTGCCGAGCTCGCCGACTAGCCCAAAACACATGGCTGTGCCCATAGATGAGTATCTGCAAAAGAAAAGGAGGTGCCCCCCGACCATCTGCAAGACAAAATTGGGTGTTACTTCTGTGGGCCATCACTTCGGCAGCGGGCATATGTAGCGGCAACATACGGATGAACACCACCTCCCTAAGTCCCGGATGCGGTTTTCGGGCAGCCCAGCCACCGCTGAAGATGCTGCCCCTATCCGAAAAGAGTGGGTGCCATAAACCTAGTCTAGACCTGCTCTCCTCAAAGCCTCCTTAACCAGAGCCCAGAACTGGAAGAGCATCAAGGGCGTAGCGTCCACATGATGGAACAACTGGCCTTCTCCCTCCCCATGCACCGCCATGTAATCCTTCATGGCCTGTACCGGGCAAAGGCCCTCGTCAGACCCCTCTACCAGGGTGATGGTGGCTCCCTTGCCCTTCTGGTAGGTTTTAGCCTGCCTCAGACGCAACACCACCTTGTCCCTCTCCAACCGGGCATCCCCGAACTGCAGGGCCCGTGCCGACGTATCAGACCTGGAGAAGGCGACCAGCTCACTGATTCGCAGTGCACCAAAGAAGGCCACAACGCAGGAAGCCCTAAGCAACTGTACCTCAAAGTTGGAAAAACAAATATCATTAAAAAGTGGGAGCACCTGTTGCAGGGTTGTTGGCACCAGGGGGATCCTTGTATCTGGGTGAGGGGGGTGTTGTCGCGCCCATTCCTCGAACATTCTGTGCACCTGGAAGTCAGCCGTGGAGTCCACAGACCCCTTCATTTTTGCCTGGAAAGCAAGTGCTGCTAACCTACCCCCAATGGACCCCGTGGCCAAGCCCCTCCCATGTAAATGTGTGCTATAGCGCATTACGTGCTCAACCGGGATGGGCCATAGGTCCTCCAGCCCTGTATCAACCCTAAATGCATGGAACTCACGGACAGCCAACGCATAGCGCGCTCTTGTGCTAGGTGCTAGGGATATGCAATGGCCTCCTCTGCCTCTAGAATCCAAGGTTCCATAGGTGGGGTGGAAAAACTTCGGGAAGCTTCCTGGCTGCTGGGGCGAGAGTTCGAAAGCGCTCCTCCTGCATCCGAGAAAGTGCATCCATGATGCTGTTATCCAGCCCCGGCACATGCCGTGCAGCGAAAAGAATGTTGTGGCACAGGCATTGCAGCGTGAAGCAGCGGACCAAGCGCATCACCCGAGGACTCCTGGAAGTCACCGAGTTGATCACCTGCACTGTGGCCATATTACCACACCAGAATTGGACAGCCCTGTCTTCAAAATCCCTGGCCCAGACGTGCACCGCGACCACTATCAGGAAGAACTCAAGGAACGTCATCTCTTGCGTCACTCCCCTTTCTTCCCAGTCTGAGGGCCACCTGGATGCGCACCACTGTCCCTGGAAGAAAAGCCCAAAACCGCCCCCCCCCCCCCGCTGCATCGGACTGGACTTGGAGCTCTGCTTCTACCAGGAATTTGGACTGCCACAGGGAAATGCCATTGAAGCCCCTCAAGAACTCCAACCACATCCTGGCATCCTCCCTAAGCTCATGGGTCACACACACCCGGTGATGTGGGGCCCTAAGCCCCTTAGTGGCATCACAGAGCCTCCAAAGGAAGGCGCAGCCCGGTTCAATCACCCTGCACGCAAAGTTCAAGTGTCCCACTATTAACCTGCAAATTCCTCAAGGTGATCTTCCTGGCATCCAGCAACTGCCTCAGGCACCACTCGAGAGCAAGGACCTTCTCTGGTGGCAAGCGGCAGCACTGAGCCACTGTATCTATTTCAGTTCCGAGGAAGGCCAGCCGGGTGGTTGGACCCTCTGTTTTTTCCAGCGCCAATGGTACGCCCAGTTCCTTTGCCAGCTCATGAAATGTGTCCATTAGGTCGATAAAGACCCTGGGCCAGAAAAAAAAAGTGATCTAGAAAATGCACTACGGAGGCGAGCCCCGCCCTCTCCCGCACTGCCCATTCCAGAAAGGAATTGAAATGCTCAAAGGCAGAACGAGAGATGGAACAGCCCATGGGCAGGGCCCTATCGATGTAGTAGCCGCCCCCAAAGGCAAAACCCAGGATGTTGAAGTTGTCTGGATGGACTGGAAGGAGCCTGAAGGCTGAATTGATATCGCACTTCCCCATCAACATGCCCCTCCCCTGTGCTTGAACCATTTCCACTGCCACCTCAAAAGTCGTGTATTTAACAGAACACGGCTGGTGAGGTATGGCATCATTTACCGATCCGCCACAAGGGAAGGGAAGGTGATGGAGCAAACAGTATTCCCCTTTTGCCTTAGGCACCACCTCCAAAGGGGAAACCCTGAAGCTGGGTAAGGGCGGCTCAGGGAAGGGGCCCAGCACTTCCCCACCCTTCCTGTACCTCTTTATCAATTTTCGCCCTTACAATCCGCTCCAACCCCTTAACTGAACGCAAATTTTCTGCCCAGGAACTAACCCTGGGACACTGATAAAGGATCTGGAAACCCCTCTGAAACCCTTCCCCCAGATAGCCCCCTATTCCGCACTGCCGGGTACTGCTGCAGAAGCTGCAACAGCGAACCCAGCCTTATAGAGCTAGTTCCCTTTTGCCGGTGCAGGGCTACCCCCTTTTCTGGCGGCAGGCCCATCTCTGGGGCCGGTCCAGGGCCAGTAGCCCTTCAGACAGGAGTTGAATGAGTGGGGGCCTCCGCAAATAGTGCATGTGTGCCAAAAACAACACGGGTGGCGTGAGCAAGTCCCTGCTGATGCAAATTCCCAGCAAGGCTGACGAAACTGGCCCGCAGCACCGGGCATCTGGCCCTTGGCAGGTGTGGCAGCAGATTTTACTATGAAGTGTCTACTGTCAGAGAATTTCCCACCCCTGGGCCGGTTGGGGCCCATGATCCTCATCCAGAGTTGTTGGTGTTGACAATCCCAAGGGAGCTCCGGGTACATTGCTGAGTGTCTCCTAAAGGCCTCGTTGTAGCGAGCCCAAGCGGGTCCACTGTACTCCGAGAAAGTGTGATATATGATGTCCAAATACTTCACCATAGATGCTCCCCGCACTGGCTGTTTCTGTAACACCACCCCCATGTACACCATGTAACCGACCAGCCAGTTGGACCAGTTATGGTCAACTGTTTTGTATCTGATTCTTTCCTTGTCTCTCAGGTCCCCCTTTTCCCCATCTCTGGGTTCTGTTTTCCAGAACAATAATAAGAACATGTGAACAAATTGGTTCCTCCATATCTTTTCCTTGGTGGCGAGCAACAAGTGATCGCCCAGGGCAGGGACACCTCCCCCTGGGGGTAGTGCTCAATCTTATCATTAGTGGCCGCTGTTCCCTTGCCCTCAGCCACCTGCCCTGGGTCTGCACCGGCCACCTTACCGCTTTGCCACCTCTGCTCCCAGGGTGTGAGCTGCCGCTGTCATGCAGCTGGTTCTGGTTCTGCCTTCTTTTCAGGTGCCCCAGCAGTCCCTGAAACTGGGGGGAGGGCAAGTAACCTAGTCCTGCCGGCCATGCCGGCATCCCCCCCCACACACACACACACTGGCCAGGTGCCCTGCCCAAGGTGGATAGCACCATCCCCAGTCGGACTCACCAAAAGACCCAACATCTGCATCCAAGGTGTTCCGGCTGGCATTTTCCGTTGATCCAGTTGCCTCCCCTTCGTCCCTCTCCAGCACGTCAAGCCTAGCCTCAATGGACGGTAAAAGTTGCAGCTGCTTATTAGGGCGGTTTCCTGCCTTCCTTGACCCCTGTTTCCCAACTGCCTTGGACCCCTCCCCCCCGAGTGGCCTTCTTCCTGGACTCCAACGCCTCTAAGCAAGACAAGGTCCTTGCCTTTACCAGCTGCCCTCCATCCTCTGACCCAGAGGAGGAGTTGGGTTCCCTGGGCCGTGCTGGAGGCCACTTAGGGGCGGGGGCCTTCTCCTTGCCCTTGTCCTTGCCGGGCCCTTTCCTTGTTGGCATGACTCAGCAGGCCTGGCCAAACCCCTTAAAGAGGCTGCCACTAATGCCCAACTCGCTTACATGGCCAAATGCGGGAATGAGAGCGGGGTGGGTGGGTGGGTGAGGTAGCTGTAATTTATTAATTATTTCTTGTTTACACAGTCAGTCAGGTGTTATTGACTGGTTTGTTTTATACAGACATCGAGTCCTTCCCAAGGACCTGGGATGGCTGAATTTTATCATCAATACTGTTGGTTATTATAGATATCGTTGCAAAATATAGGCTGTTCCCAGTAAAGTTGCTTTTTGTAATTGGCTGATGGTGATTTCTGTGGCCCCTATGGTGTTGAGGTGCTCTTCAAGTTGTTTTGGAATTGCGCCTAGGGTGCCAATTACCACTGGGATTATTTCGGTCTTTTTCTGCCACAGCCTTTCAGTTTCAATTTGTAGATCTTTGTATTTTGTGATTTTTCTCTATTTCTTTTTCTTCTATTCTGCTATCCCCTGGTATTGCTATGTCGATTATTTTAACTTGTTTTTCTTTCTTCTCGACTACAGTTATATCTGGTATATTGCGTGGCAGATGTTTGTCTATTTGTAGTCGGAAGTCCCATAATATTTTTGCATCTTCATTTTCTACCACTTTTTCAATTTTATGGCCCCACCAATTTTTGGCTACAGGTAGCTTGTATTTTTTGCAGATGTGCCAGTGTATCATCTCTGCTACTTTGTCATGCCTTTGTTTGTAGTCAGTCTGTGCGATCTTTTTACAGCAGCTGATTAGGTGGTCCATGGTTTCATCTGCTTCTTTACAAAGGCGGCACTTGCTGTTTGTTGTTGACTTTTCTACTTTTGCTCTTATTGCATTTGTTCTTAGTGCCTGTTCTTGTGCAGCCAGTATTAAACCCTCTGTTTCATTCTTCAAGTTGCCATTCTTAAGCCATTGCCAGGTCTTGGTGATGTCTGATTTTCCACTTATCTTGTGCAAATATTGACCATGCAGTGGCTTATTTTTCCATTTTTCTGCTCGGTTCTTGACTTGTTTTTTCTAGTAGGCCTGCTTTGTTTCATTGGTGTTTAATAGTTTCTCATTATTGACCATTTTAAGTGCATCTTCTTTACTGTCCTTTATATATTCTGCAAGGCCTCTTTTCTCCTCCTCTACTACTACTACTACTACTACTACTACTATTATTATTATTATTATTATTATTATTATTATTATCAATTCAATTTCTACACCAGCCCTCCAAAATTGGCTCAGGGCAGTTGAAACTTAAACGAAAAGAAATAAGCGATTAAGGCCTCTTCCTCTCTCTCCTTTTTATTCTTTTTTATTTTTATTTTTATTTTATTTTAATGGGAGCAAATATAGCACAACTGAAGGACCATTAAAGGGGGGGAAAACCCTGCCTTAGAGTGCTCACATGTAGTCACCCATTCAAATACAAACCAGGGTATACCCTGCTTAGCAAAGGGGGCAATTCATGCTTGCTACCCCAAGACCAGCTCTTCTAAATGCTCCACTAGCTTAGAATGCCTCACGCTGCTCTGGCAAATTGTGGGCTAGGGTCCCTGAACTGGCAACCTTCTGCCTGTTAGCCAAGCTTTACCACCTCAGTCCTTCTGCAAGGTAACAATCAATTGGCTCCCCAGTTAATGAATCCAATATAATAATGCTCCCACAGCAGTCCCTCAACATTCCCCAAGCAATGAAATGACCTCAAAAGAGCATTCCCCCATGAATGAAGCCCCCCTCCACATTCCCCAAGCAATGAAAGAAGCCCCAAATATCACCTGAGGCCCCTGAAAAGGCCTTTGTCTGCTTGGTCCCTCGGCGCTTTGACTGCTGCAAATAGGGGTGTGCACCGGACCGCGGACCTGCGGCTCGGCACTGGGGTGGGGGGGTCCATTAAGGGCGGGGGGGGCTTTACTCACCCCTCCCGCGCTTTGCTGCTTCGGCGCCATAATTACTTTAAAAAATGCGCCGCAGAATCATTTGCCGTTCCGGGGCTCCTTGACTTCAAAATCGGGCGGCAGGATACTTCCCTGCCGCCCCCAAAGCCCCCTCAAGCCATTTGAGCTCTTTAAATCTCGCCCCGGACCGAGTGCTAAAGCGCTCGGGCGGGCGGCGGGGAGATGTCCGTCCGTCCGCCCGCCCCCTTCCCTGCCTTCTGCGAAGTGCAGGGAGCCTTCTGCGCGCGTGTGCGCAGAAGCAGGGAGCCTTCTGCGCGCGCGCACGCAGAAGGCTCCCTGCACTTCGCAGAAGGCAGGGAAGGGGGCGGGCGGACGGACGGACATCTCCCCGCCGCCCGCCCGAGCGCTTTAGCACTCGGTCCGGGACGAGATTTAAAGAGCTCAAATGGCTTGAGGGGGCTTTGGGGGCGGCAGGGAAGTATCCTGCCGCCCGATTTTGAAGTCAAGGAGCCCCGGAACGGCAAATGATTCTGCGGCGCATTTTTAAAAGTAATTATGGCGCCGAAGCAGCAAAGCGCGGGAGGGGTGAGTAAAGCCCCCCCCCCGCCCTTAATGGACCCCCCCACCCTAACCCTCCCGAACTAAAACCACCCCTTGTCCGGACCGGTTCGGAGGCCAGAAGAATGGCCTCCGAACCGATCCGTGCACACTACTAGCTGCAAAGCACCACTGCTCCCTTCCTGCTGCAACGTGTGTGAAGCACTGTTGATCCCTTCCTGCTACGAGCGTGCAGCTGGTGCCTTACGAGTCAGGAAATCTGGCCGGGAGCTTGCGGGGGGGCTCGCGATCGGCCTGCGCACGTGGTCAATCGCCGCCGCCGTCCCCAGCACTGCTCTACTCCCCTGCGCCGGCAAGCAAACTGGGGGGGGGGAAGCCCTCGCGATTGGCCTGCGCACGTGGCCAATCACTGCCGCCCCCAGGAGTGAGAAGGTGCCCACTTGCGATCGGCCTGTGCTATGGTCGATCGCGGCTGCCGCTCCCACTGCAGGTCGAGAGGAAGAGCCCCGATCGCGACTGGCCTGCATGTGGCTGATCGCTTCTTCCTCCCCGGCCAACCGTCCCCAGGAGCAAACAGTGATCGTTCCTCTTCCTTGCCCGGCAGCAGAGAGACTGCCCATGAGGCAGCTGCCAGGCTCACTCGTTCCCCCGGTCCCCTCTCCTGATTGGCCAGGCCCTGGCTACGTGGAGGGGGCCAAGATGGCACTGCCATACCTGCCTCTTCAGGCCAGGTGCACAACCCCGCCCCACCGCTCGGGCGCGGAGGCGGGAAGCGGCAATCTAGATAGCAAAACCCCTTGCCCTAAACCAGTGGTTCTCAGTTGTTTTCCCCACAGACAACTTGGAAATTGCTTGAGCTCTTAGCAAACAATTTAATAAACATTCTGTTGTCATTTGTACTGGGGGTGCCTCTGCAGAGCAGCATCTGAACAGTTCCACAAGCATGCAGCCGCCACACTGCAGCTGCTGAACAGCAACTGCCAAAAGACCCTTTCTTCTTTCCTGCTCTCAAGGCAAAGGAGGACACATTCCAGGCTTTTCTTCTCTCCTTTGGATGTGTGTCATTTGCATTGAGAATAATGCAAAGACCAGTAGAGAAGAGAGGCAGTGGGTTCCTTGGCTGCACACAGTACATCTCAGCCAAACAGCTGCCACAGGCCACCTCCCTTCTCTCCACAAAGCAAGGGAGGGAGGCATGAAGCATGTCCTGCCACTCTGCGAAAGCTCCAAACTACCACTCACTTGAGCGGTAGCTGCATGGATACACCCAGCAGCTGCTTTAGAGGGGAGAAGGGAAGGTGATGCACTGGTGTGGTTGGGTTGAGTAGCAGCCCAACGGAAGAGCACCATGCCTTCCTCATTGACTTTCTCCTTCACAGAGCAGGAAGGCACAGAGCATCACCATCGCACTCTCCTCTCCTGCACCCAGCCTCACTGAGCTGGCTATACATAGTAGTTCATGGAGTCTTAGACTCAGAAGACATCTAGGTATTGTGCCCAGAACAGTCACTATTTCTGCTCCCTGCCATCACATAACAGCAGCACAGGAAGGAGTTAGGGGTGTGCACAAAACCGGTTTGCCCGGTTCAGTTCAAATTCGAACCAGGTTCAAACTGGGGTGGGGGGCGGTTTCAGTTTTTATTTTTCTTGAACCCTCCTTTGGTTGAGTTCGAATTCGAACCTTGATCAAAATGGTTTGAACTGGTTTGAGCCTCCAAAACTGGGTTGTGGTAGGCACCCATGGGTGCCAGCTACCACCCAAAGCCCAAAGCAATCGGACACTCTGCAATTTTTTATGAATTTATTATTTTTTAATATTGCCAATTATTTCCTATGTGGAGTACTTAGGGGCCAAAAACTGGGGTTGGTGGTAGGCACCCATGGGTGCCTACCACCCACCAAACCCCAAGGCAATTGGGTGCTCCTACTATTAATGGTGAATTTCCTTTTTTAAAAAAATCCCATAGGGAACAATGGAGATTTGGGGCAGCTCTGAACCTTGCCTTTGGGTAGTGGCAGAGCACTCCAAAGTGTGTCTGGGGGCACAGCAGGGCCAGCCTCCAATCCCTTAAGCCACCCCCAAATCGATAGGATTGATTGTTCTTTATTTATGAATTCTTAAAGATTATTTTTTAAAACTCCAATAGAAACCAGTGGTGGGAACTAGGTCACTGGGTGAAGACACACACAGGCAGGGCAATGCAGGTGGGTGAGTGCGGGGAAGGTAGACAGGGCCAGGCCCCAGTAGGGCCCTGGCCAAATAAAGGAAGGAATGAGAGTGAGCAGACACAGCCGGGGTGGGGGGAACCCAAACTGGAAAAAGGTTTAAGCAGATAGGAGGACAGGGCAGAGAGAAGGCAGGTGAAGGCATGGGATCAATATATAGCTAGTCTCTGCAAGGACTCACACAGCACCAGCAGCTGAGCAAGCAGCGCACAGGCCAGAGAGATCCAAGCAGCAACTGCAGCCAGAGAGAATTTTCCAGGCCAGAGCTTGGGTTTAAATAGATTTGAAACTCTCTCCTTTGGGAGTCCTCACCTTTGCACTCCCCCCACTCGCCAACAGGGTTCCAGCTCTCAAACACTGGCACATTGAACAGCCTACCAGAGAGCTGGACTCATTCTGGCCAATCACAAAATCAATAACCAAGCCAATGCAAAGTCAGCAAATTGAGCAAAACAAGTCTCACAGAATGGAGGACAGATGAAAAAGGAGCAAAACAAGTGTCACAAAATGGAGGACAGACTCACAGGAGACACTGACAGACCTATGGAGGACATAGGAGCTTCGAACCGGTTCAGACATGTTCGAACCAGTCCGGGTTCGGTTTGAACTCAGACCAGAAGGGCAAAACCAATGCCCTGTTTGGTCTGAGTTTGAACCTTCGAACTCGGAATGGTTCAAACTCAGACTGGTCTGTCTGCACATCCCTAGAAGGAGTTGCAAAGCAGCCATGCTGCTGCTCAGTGGGGAGAGGAGTAAGTGAGCAAGCAACACTTCTTGCTTCTGCATTAGCCAGCCCTGTGGACCACCTGGATGGAGCTCGCAGACCACTGGTGCTCCGCAAACCACAGTTTGAGAACTTCTGCCTTAAATAGTCCAGAATGTATACAGAGGCAGATAACAGAGAGAGGAATGATTCAGTTGTTTCCTATTTTGTTAATATTCTTGTAGGATATACTGAGGTCTCTAAGAAGGGTATAAATGTGAATGAATTGGATCTATGATACATTTGGAAAGACCATAATGTGCACATAGTTATAGCAGGGTATGAGCTATTACAGCAGGATTTTAATTGGCACTTAAGATGGGAAGATATTAAATAACATGGATTTTCTGGTATAACTCGAATGAACTATATAACTTATTGGCTAAGAGTGCAATTTGTGTCTGGGAAGTCCTTGGTTCAAGCTTCACCTCAGATGAAAGCTCATTAAGTGGTCCTAGGCTTGTCACTATATTTTCAGCCTCAGCCCCCACATTTGAAATATGGGAATATAATACTGGCCTGTCTAACAAGACTGTTATGAGATAATTGATGTGCTTTGAAAACTTCATAAATGCTATTAATGATCTTAAGTTTCAGCTTGATTCACTAGGTATTTGAAATCCCAGTAAACAAATTACATGAATTACAAAATCAAGATGCCTTGCTTAAATCATTCCGTTGGCATTCATTTTTATATAGGAGTTGTAAATGAGATACAATACAATTCTGAAATGATTGTGACATCAGTCAGAGGAATCATAACCAATTATGGGGATGTGAGAGGATGACTCTTGACTGGGGCAAATTTTTCAGGCAACATCCTGGAACTGAGATTGAGAAATATTGAAGGTGAAATTTCAGTCACCCTATGGCAACTCTGGACGTGGGAGTCTGGCAAGCAGCATGACTGGTTATTGCTGTACCAGTCAGAGAATGTGGGACAGGGGTCAGAGATGCGTGATGCCCAAGACAGCAGCAGGCAAGGAGGAGGCAGAGAGCAGAGCCAGCCTTGGCACTTAGGATTGATGGGTGTGGCCCAACTGGCCCCCCAGCCTTACAGTGAAGGACACTGCTTTATGGGATGAGGCCATGGCTTGTTGGAAAACCATTTACATGCAGAGGGTCCCAGGTTCAGTCCCTGGCGGCATCTCCAGATAGGGTTGGGAAAGGCTCTTGCCTGAAACCTCGGAGAACTGCTGTCAGTCAGTGTAGAAACAATACTGAGCTACTGTAGATAACTAGATGGTCTGACTCGGTAGAAGGCAGCTTGTTATGCTCCTATGGTTCATGGGAGGTCAGACTTCAATGAGATGGGGACCCATCCTATTGCAAGACCTCCAGTGACTGCCAGCAGCTATTTATTTTGCCTGATGATGAAGGCTAGAGAAGATCGGGTGCTGAGGGTTTAGAGCCTGAGGAGGGACAATCTGGGATAGCAACCCAGAGTAGGGAGACAAGAGAGTTTGCACAGAGATGGGGTGAGAAGGTGGGGGCAACCTTCCTGCTGCTCTAATAAGGATCTCCCCGCAACTGTGGCCTTGGTGTTTGAATGTGATACCCCTAGCCCTGGATGCAAAATATCAGAAACAAAGCTTGAAGGGGAAGTTCAAGGTGCATCCATATGGCAGACAGACCAAATTACCTATTAAAATGCCAGAAAAATGTGAGGACATGAAACCCCACTGAAAACAAACAGGTGCTACTTATAGACATGAGATACTACTGTACCACCAAGACCAGGAGGGATGCCAGCATGGCTAACAGGAAAAGTCAAGGAAGCTATAAAGGGGAAGAAGACTTCCTTCAGAAATTGGAAATCCAGCCCAAATGAAGATAACAGAAAGGAACATAGACTCTGGCAAAAGAAATGTGAGGTGACAATAAGGGAGGCGAAAAGAGAGTCTGAGGAACATTTAGCTAAAAGCATCAAGGGGAATAACAAATAAATACATCAGAAACAGGAAACCTGCCAGGGAGGCGGTTTGACAGACTATGAGGGAATGAAAGGGATTATTAAGGAGGATAAGGAGGTTGCAGAGAAGCTAGATGAGTTCTTTGCATCTTTCTTCACGGCAGAGGATACTGAGTGTTTACCTGTTCCGGAACTGGGCTTCTCAGGATGGAGGCTTAAAAACTGAGTCAGACAGAGGTGACAAGAGATGACATTCTAAACTGTCTTGAAAAATTAAAAACTAGCAAATCGCCAGGGCCAGACAGCATCCGTCCAAGAGTCCTTAAAGAGCTCAAATGTGAAATGGCTGACCTCCTTGCAAAAATATATATCTTATCCCTACAATCAGGCTCTGTACTAGAAAGTAGCAAATGTAACACCAATTTTTAAAAAAGCATCCCGGTAAATTACAGGCCACTAAATTACAGGCCGGTTAGCTTAACGTCTGTTCCAAGCAAATTGATGAAAAGCATTCTCAAGGATAAAATTGTAAAGCACATAGAAGAACAGGTTCTGCTGAGGGAGAACCAGCATGGCTTCTTCAAAGGTAAATCTTGCCTCACAAACCTTTTGGAGTTCTTTGAGAGTGTCAACAGGTATGTGGATAAAGGTGATCCAGCTGACATAGTATATCTGGAGTTCCAAAAAACTTTTGACAAAGTTCTTCATCAAAGACTCTTGAGAAAACTTAGCAGTCATGGGATAAGGGGACAAATACATGTGTGAATTGGTAACTGGTTAAAGGACAGGAAACAGAGGGTAGGTATAACTGGACTCTTTTCACATTGGAGAGAAGTAAGAAGTGGGGTCCCCCAGGGATCTGTACTAGGACCGGTGCTTTTTAATTTATTTATAAATGATCTAGAAGTTGGGGTAAGCAGCAAAGTGACCCAATTTGCAGATGACACCAAACTCTTCCAGGTAGTCAAATCCAAAACAGATTGTGAGGAGCTCCAAAAGGATCTCTCCAAACTGGGTGAGTGGGCAACAAAATGGCAAATGTAGTTCAATGTAAGCAAGTGTACAGTGATGCATATTGGGTTGAAAAAACCCAGCTTCACATATACGCTGATGGAACCAGAGGTGTCGATGACTGACCAAGAGAGGGATCTTGGGGTAATGGTGGAAAAGTCGTTGAAAGTGTCGACTCAATGTGCAGCAGCTGTGAAAAAGGCCAATTCCATGCTAGGGATCATTAGGAAGGGGGTTGAAAATAAAATGGCTAATATTATAATGCCCTTATACAAAACTATGGTGCTGCCACACTTGGAGTACTGCGTACAATTCTGGTCACCACACCGAAATAAGGACATTATAGAACTGGAAAAGGTGCAGAAAAGGTCAACCAAAGACAATCAGGCCTAGAGCACCTTCCTTATGAGGCAAGGCTACAACACCTGGGGCTTTATAGTTTAGAAAAAAAGATGACTGCAAGGAGTCATGATAGAGGTCTATAAAATCATGCATGGTGTGGAGAAAGTGGATAGAGAGAAATTTTTCTCCCTCTCGCATAACACTAGAACCAGGGGTCCTCCCATGAAATTGCCAAGAAATTTAGGACCAACAAAGGGGGAGTACTTTTTTCATGCAATGCATAATCAACTTGTGGAATTCTCTGCCACAAGATGTGGTGACAGGCAACAACCTGGATGGCTTTAGGAGGGGTTTGGATAACTTAATGGGGGAGAGGTCTATCAACAGCTACTAGTCTGAGGGCTATAGGCTACTTCCAGCCTCAGAGGTAGGCTGCCTCTGAATACCAGTTGCAGGGGAGCAGCAGCAGGAAAGCTGGCATGCCCTCAGCTCCTGCCTGTGGGCTTCCCAGTGGTATCTGGTGGGTGACTGTGTGAATCAGGATGTTGGACTAGATGGGCCTGGTCCAGCAGGGCTGTTCTTATGTACCTTCCATCTTTGGGTCAGCATTATCTCAGTGACACAGCTCATACTGAGAACTGTTTTTCTCTGAGTATTTTTATATCGTTTAAAAGAGTATTTAGCCCTTTTGACCCTATCCTTGCATTGCAAGCTTCAAAAATATGTTCATAATCACTACGTTTACTGTATACAGTGGGGGAACAGATTGCATTTGACAGAAGGCATGCTGAGCTGCAGTAGAATTGTTTTGTAGGTATGTATCCCTTGAATTATCAAAGGTCATTATGCATACACTTATCATTGACTACTTTGGAACATAATGAGTGAAGTTTTAATTGAGATTAGGTTTAAGGTTGAGACTAGATACAGGTTGTGGCAGCCTTGTACAACTTGGTCATTTCAATCACCTGATTATTTACTTAATATTATCTTATCTTGCTACTGCTTTTTAAAATTGTACCATAGTTTATATAAAGGAGTTTTTTAATTAAAAAAATTGAATTATTTACTAATATTTACACATGTTACTCGCAGTGGCATGGTTTACCCCATCCAGATATGTGTGTTCAGATGTATGTGTGCATTGTCCAATGGATGGAAGAAATCTCCCTGTACAAATAATGTTCACACAGTTCAGCTGCCTCCACTGAAATGAATGGGGAAGCATTGCTGGTGGGAAAGATCTAGGCTTCTGATGCTTGGAATAGATCTCTGGACCATGATAATGGATTAATATGAAATAACCTTATAAATAACCTTACTAATGTATGCATTTCCCTTGCAGGTTCCACCTGACCCAATAAGGCTTTATCACAACATCCATTTTTGCCTTGGTTGCAAAAGGTACCTGCCCTCTACTGATTTTGCTATATCTGCTACATCACACACTGTTGGCAGGTGTCGTCTGTGCTGCAAGCTGGATAATCAGGCTCGGAAGAGAGAAGCCTTTTTGAAATACAAAAGGATGCTCCGAAATCTTAGAGATGCTGAAGTGAATTATATGGATGGCGCTAAGATTGCTTTTGTATTACAGGTATGCAGAAAACACTAAACTGTGATGTTGGAGAGATAAAATTTTATATTGTGCCAACTTTATTAGTGGTATTCAATCTTATAAGTTGTGTGCACCTTAAGTTATATCTAAGAACCCTACCGAGTCTAATTAGTAGAGTTCTTTCTTACTATAGAAAATCAGCGTCTCTGCATCTCTTCCTTCCAATAAACCCTCCTATCTCTAGGTCCTATATTTTATTTGTTTGTTTGTACACCGCCCCAAACTTTAGTTTCTGGGCGGTTAACAATAGCATAAAACAAGTTAAAAAATATATAAACACTTAAAACAATTTAACAATTTAACAATCATCCACAAACTAAAACATTAAGATTTTAAAGAACTGAAAAAGCTTGGGTGAAGAGGTGGGTTTTCAAATGCTTTCTAAAAATTGTTAGAGATGACAATATACAGAGATGACAATGAACCCTATATGAGGGTTCCTCCATCTTCCTGCAGCCTTCTTGATCTTCTTAGATCTGCACACTTAGCTCTTGTTAGCTGCCCTGCCTTGTTGGGTCTGGTTCAGGCTCGGACTGGCCCATAGGTCAACAGGGCATATTCCCGGTGCGCCCTACCCACGCGGTGCCCCTGTGCCCCAACTCCCACCCTTAATTACCTATTCTGCTCAAAACCTGGCGCCCTCCCCACATACATTCCGGCGCCCTCTCAGTGCCCCCAGTCCGGCCCTGGTCTGGTTTACACATATAGGAGAATGAGGAGGTAGAATCCTGAGGTGGAACTGTACCACTTCAGAAGCTGCCCCATATATATATATATATATATATATACACACACACACACACACACACACACACACACACACACACACACATATTAAGGGGAGAAGTCCAAGCTAGCTTCTTGGTTTGTGAGCCTGGTTTGATATTCTGGTTTGTTAACTAAGTGTGGTTCAAACAAACCATTATTCAGAATTCAAGTGACACAAGAAACTGTAGTTTGTATCAAACCAAGAACAGGAGCTGTAAATTTCTTCACATGTGAAGGAGGGAAGTAAGGGACATGGAAATGCATAAGCATAAGGCTTGCAGCTGCTTGTATACCTAACACTAAACTGTGGTTTAATATTATCTCTAATTTAGGCCAGCTTCTTTATTTCATTAGTCAATAGTGTAGTATCATAACTTAGAATTTTATTTTAATTATGTATTATCTATATTGAAGTATTAGACAGAGATGTGCATCATTTAATATTTTAAAATAACATAAACTTGGCATGAGGCTTACAGCAAGAAAACATTCCTATGTCAAGCCAAGAATCAAATAAGCTGCCAAAAAAGGATGCAGAATTTCCATCTGCAGAGAGATCCTAAAATAAGCTTTTTAAAACTTGTATTTTAGGCATGTGCCTCTTGAATTAATTAAACAGACCATGCCTTATCACTGCAGAGATGGAGAGATTATGTTCCTCAGGAGCAGTTCAGCCCCTAATTGAAAGGTTAGGGCTGGGTGATGTATAGTATTATCAATTCCAAGCATACACTAAATGTTATCTAGATGGGGTGCTTTTGTATTGTGTTCCTTATTCTTTTTTTAATTATTTCTTTCCCAATTGCAGCTGCAGGATCTGCAGTATATGGTTGAAAATTTCTGGGGTTCTCAGTCTGCTCTTAGTGCCTGGGATGATCTTTATGATCTGGTCATGGTCAGATGGGATAGGTATCACGAATGGTCTCCCTGGAACACTGTTCTCTTCACAAAGGAAGAAGCTGAGGCTCATCTCAGGCTGAAAAATCTTGAAAAGGTATACATTCTGATGATATTTTTCCCCTCTGAATTTTAACATTCAAAGTATATTCAGTGTTTTAATGACTAAAGGCAGTTGAGTATATTCTGCCTCACATTACACCTCTGCATTCCATTGTAATGGAAGACTCTGTGTTCCATACCACTTTATGGAACCTTCAGTACAGATTCTCATATGGTTGGGCTGCTTTTATTTCCGACCATTATATTGGGATTTTAAAAGGAATATTTGCAACTCAATATCTGTTTTGTAAATTTATTCATGTCTGCCACATGCCTTTTTTATCCCCATTTGCACCCAATAGTAATCTCTGATATATTCTTCTCCAGTGGTTCTCAACTGCATTCTTCCTCCGGGAAGGTGCTTTTTAAAGATTGTGTGAGGCAGCTATTTACTTAGAAGCCTGTTTCCAAATGTAAAGTCCCATGGGAAATCCATCACACACAGAGAGAACTGCCAGCAAACACAGACTACAACTGCAGTGTTGTAGGCATCATCTCCTGGGTAATCCTGAAATGGAGATGAAAGGAATTTTTAACTATTTAAAAGTATACATTGAATTAATCATTTTTCAGTATCTTGTAACTATTGTCCCATTGTAACTGGCTGTCAGATTTTATCTTAGTTTATATCTTATTTAAAAACACAAGTTTCTAAGCAATATTATATTATATTATATTATATTATATTATATTATATTATATTATATTATATTATATTATATTAATTATTTTCCCTTTGGGGGCAAGTTGATAGAGCACGTGGTGGCTGCTCTGCTGCAGAGTTTTGGATGATACGGATTATCTAGATCCCTTTCAGTCTGGCTTCCACCCTGGATATGTGACTGAACCTGCCTTGGTAGCTCTGATGGATGACCTATGTCAGGAACTTGACAGGGGAGCACTCCCTGTTGCTTCTGCTCCAGTGACTGTTGTTGGTGTCTATCATGTTTCTTTTTATATTGTGAGCTCTTTGGGGGCAGGGAATCCATCTTATTTATTTATTATTTTTTATGTAAATCGCTTTGGAACTTTTTGTTGAAAAGCAGTATATAAATATTTGTTGCTGCTGCTGCTGGACCTCTCAGTAGCGTTGGATATCATTGACCATGGTATCCTTCTAGACCACCTCTCAGGTGTGGGGTTGGAGGCACTGCTTTGTAGTGGCTCCAGTTCTTTCTTGAGGGGAGGGTCCAGAAGGTGGAGTTGGGGGACTACTGGCTCAATTTCTTGTCCACTGGCCAGTGGAATCCTGCAAGGTTCAGTTCTGTCCCCCATGCTATTTAACATCTACATGAAACTAGGGGAAAGGTCATTCGGAGACATGGATGGAGTTGTCCGCAATATGTGGATGACAGTCAGCTCTACTGTATCTTTCCTTATCACCCAGTCCTAGGAAAACAGTGGATGCCCTGAATCTGGGGCTGGAGGCAGAGATGGGCTGGATGTGGGCTAGTAAACTGAGATTGAATCCAGACAAGATGGATGTGCTGCTGGTCAGTAAGCGAACCAATCAGAATGAGGGGATTCGACCAGTTCTGGATGCCATTGCACTCTAGGGGTGTGCACAAAACACAGTTCAACCCGTTCGAGCACCTTTTGGGAGCGGGGAGCAGGAACATTAAGAAAGAGGGGAGCAAGTCTTCACCTGCTCTCCACCACCCAATACAGCTTCCTGATGGGATGGTGCACATCCCAAGTACCCCTATGTGGCACCAGCACACACATGTGTTCACACATATGCGGATGCCATTTGTGTGGTCAGCATGGTGTTGATGACCACACAAATGGCACCCGCTCATGCACAGACACCATATACATGTTGGCACTGTGCTGGGGTTCTTGGGACATGCACCACCCCAGCAGGAAGTAAGGATCTGCTCTCCTCTTTCTTAAAGTTCCCACTCCTGAAAAGTGATTGAACCATGGTTCAAACAGTGGTTCGTACACACCCCTATTGCACTCCCTTTGAAAGAGCAAGTGCACAGTGTTGTGAGCTACACCTGGTTTAGCACTCTGTATATGCTCAGAGGGAAAGAGGCAAAGTCACATCATACATAAACTGAATGGATTCTTGGAGATGGTGACCATGTAGGATCTGGGTGCGCAAACAGAGATAGAGGAAGACACACTCAGAAAGTTCAATGAGCTTTATTATAGAAAGTTGCTCATCAGGATAAAATTCAAACAGGTCATCCAAATTAAACATGTTTCCGATTCAAGCTGTAGTGCAATGTGCCTAGCTATCGCATGTATGTGCAATCAATAATTACAGCTGTCTAACAAATCCTAATAAAACATTTAGAGAGAAACAGAGAGAGAAGAAAGAAAGGAGAGCTTAGGAAAAGGGGGATGGCAGTGATTAGTAGGAAGGAGGGAAGCAGGGGGAGCAGGCAGAGCTGTTCGTTGAATAGGCATCTCACCAGGTTCACAAAGAAGGCGTCAAAGGACTTATTCTTGCTGAGGCTTAGGAAGGATGCAGGCTTCAAGCAGTCAGGCAAGCTGGTGGTAGATGCTCAGAGCAAGGCAGAGAGAGAGAGCACCATGGCTGGGTAGTCTTGACTTCTCACTGCGCAGCAGAGGTCACAGACAGTCCCTGTCCATGGAAAGAATTCCTGCTTTAGCCCCGTGGCTTGAACAGTGAACTCTGGGATCGCTCTTGAGCAAAAGATCTGCTGGTTAGGCAAAGATTGCTGATTTGCCATATCCAGAGAGACCTCTTTTTATAGCAGCTGGATCCTATAGACCTGCACTAGGAGTTCTTTCAAGATAGCAATTTCAGTCATGGATCTCCAAAGTGTCAGTCACTCTTATCATAAAACTTTCCTCTCATGACAAAACTGTTTCTTTCTTAGACCAGTTCAGAGTACTATCCTCTGCATACTGTCTTCTTGTTGTCAGGAAGCAATTCGTTCCTCTGTTTGTTCTCCAAGCATCTGCATTTCTTAAGTTGTTGGTCTGTCTTTGCCCAAGAGGCAGGCTCCTCACACCTCTTGCTCCAAAGAGTGTTAACACGTCAAAAGGGGTTGTTTAAGAAGGAAGAAGCTAAGCTATATGTGTGAGGCAGCAATTAAATTACTTCTTGTGTACATTTACCAAGTGTGTAATTATAAGAAAGAATGTTCAAAGTAACAGCAAAAGGGTACATGTTGAGGCTAGTTGATCAATGCATTTGACTAAGGCAAAACAATATCGGTGACATCAACATGGTAAGCATTCTGTCAGAGGAAGTAAGGGATTAGCTTCCAACTTGTCTCCTAGGAGTTAATCATTTCACTCAGAGTTGAGTGAGGCCTTGCATCAGTGTTTCTCTCAATGGAATTGCTGGCAAAGACACACAGGCCTCGGCTATGAGTTCTGGTCCAATATGAGTGGCCTTGGGCCATAACAACAGCTTTGGGGTATTGCTGGACCAGGCTCTGATTTTGTCTGCTCAGGTGGAGGTGGTGGCCAGGGGTGCCTTTGCACAGCTTCAGCTAGTGTGCCAGCTGCGTTCCTTCTTGTAACGGAGTGTAACAGAGCAGAAACTGAGGCTTGTTAAGTTTATTGCACAAAGTTGCTAAGATTTATTACTTAACTATTACCAAATTATAAACAACAGTCCCACTCTGAGTGAAAGATCATCCTAACACAAAGATAACAGTCTCAACCATCCAGTAAGAAATGCAAGCTGAGCCATCAGTCTACAGAACTGATGACTGATGCGAACATTCTAAACGCTACTTCAAGCCTATACACAGATATACATACAATACATCAGTGGCAAGAACAAAGACAGTGGGGCCATTCACACAACAGAATGGAAGGGTGGTGGGAAGGCTGCTCAAACTCACCTTCCCCCCAGATGAGCACAAAAATGCTCCTGGGAGCACAGATCATGCTCCCAGACAATCCACAGTGCACCACACAGCTCCGGGAGTTGGGACAAAGCGTTCTGGCCTCCAAATATCCCATAGTGCACCACACCATGAGGCACCTTTCTCTGTGTTTCCTTGGGCTGTGTGCCTTGAAGAATATTCGGAAACTACAACTAGTGCAAAATGCAACAGCTAGGATATTGTCTGGAGTTGTCTGTTGGGACCATATCACTCCCATTCTAAAAGAGCTACATTGGCTGCCAGTTTGTTTCCGGGTTCAATTCAAGATGCTAGTTTTCACCTTTAAAGCCCTTGATGCACCATATGCTGACAATGAGAGAGGCTTGGTTGTTGTGCACACAGGACATTGTTCCCAGGATTTGAATGCTCTCCCAGTAAGCATCCACTCCTTAGTCCCTTTACAATGTTTAGAAGGCAAGTTAAAATGCGGCTTTTTATCCAGGCTTTTATGTAGAAGTGCTATTTTTTATGCTGCTGCTCTGTATGTTGTGTTTTATCGTTTTACTGTGTATGTTAAAGAGTTAACAATACAGATTTGTATTTTTAATACTCAAATATAATATTTATATTATTTACTAGATTTATTTTTAATAGTGTAAACCTCTTTGGGATTATTTTTAATGAAAGGTGGCATACAAATCAAACTTATAAATACATAATATTTTGTGTTGGATTAAAAAACCACATTTATGGCTTAATTGCAAGGTTTGGGAGCTTGCCAGATGGACATTTGAGCAATAGAGACTTAATTAACTTTATTATTTTATTTAATAAATCTGGCTGTTTTCTCCCTTTCAGGCTTATGAGATGGCATTCATTCATAGAATAAAGCACAAACATATGCTTGCAAGGAACTATTTCTCCCAGTTTCCAGAATTGGCAGCAACTATGCACAAAGATGACAACCGGACTTCCACAAATGGTCTTTTAATAACCAAGGCTTTAACACCTGGTCCACCACTTAAATAAGGATAAAACTGTTCATGAATTTATTGCTTGAAGAACCAGTCAGCTCGCAAGATAAGAAAAGTCATTCTCTTCATATTTTTTGGTCTTTTTTTGGTTGTACTTTGGCAGTTGTCTGAAGCAAACTTTCAACAAACTGATTTCAGACTGGTTATTGTGCTGTGTTTTTATATTCAAAAATTATCCCTGTTTAGCATGTATTCTCAATTTTTTTTTTAGCTCATTCCAATAATATTCTGTTCACTTGGTTTCTCAACAGAAAAGGAGTGTATCCTACTATTTAGCAACCTCATCCCTTTTCATTAGGATTCTGCTGGGAACCCTGGGTAGCATCCACAGTTGTCCTTAGTCTGGAACAGGAGTTTTTAGTCTAGAGAAAGCACTCCTGTTTGTTTCAGACTCAGGACAACTGCAGATGCTATCTCCTATGAAAGTCCCACTGGACAAAATACAGGTTTCACAACAGTAGTATTTGGTGGAGTTTGCTCATCATAATGCACTTCTTAAAACCTGTAAAAACGTTTCAAAGGTAAACTTGCTCAGCCTTGCACCCTTCACTGCAATTACACAGATTTCTACCAGATCTTGAAGAATAGACGTCACATACACTGAAAACAGTAGTATATAGCACAAACAAAATGAAAGTAAACCTCCTGTTATGAAAGCCCATTTCTTAATATATAGGCCTACAGTATATTGAGGCTGTTCTCACAACCAGCCTGGGGCAGCCCAACCTGGATTAGGCTGGTCGTGTGAAGTGCTGGGATCCCCGTACACTTCTGCATAGTGTAGCCCTCTTAAACACCCCAGCTGTTAGCCGTGGTTAAGGGCGCAAATGTGTCCTTAACCTGGCTTCCAGGTATCATGTGTCTCCTCAGGCTGTGTGCAGCCCGAGAAGACACAGAGATGGGCACCTAGAGCACCCGTCTGAGGGGGAATCCCTAAATGCACTGCAGAAGTCACACAGCACATTGTGGGATGAGTGGCGTGCTCCTTCTGGACTGCCGAACATGTGGGCATGCAGGAGGCACACCAAAGATGGACAGCTTGGTCATCTGGGGGGAAGGTGAGTTAAAAGTAGCCTTCCCTCCCACCATGCCCTCCCTGCCCACTCTCAGCAATCGTGAGAATCGCCTCATTGTGTTTTTCAGGCTCAGCTAATAAAATCTGCATTCTTTGTGTTATTGGCATTGTTATGCATCTTCTCAAAACCACCACTTTAGAAATTCAATCAGCAAATACCCATAAATGGTCCCTTTTTACAGCACCTCATTCCTCCAAATCTAGATTAACTAAATTTAGCATTGTACCACATAAATATCGTGTTGACAGGCTTTCACAGACAAAATAATTTACGTCAGGAATGTAAACACTCATACAGCTGGAGAATATATTTCAATATCACAAAAGAATGTTTGTAAAAGAATTTAAGACTAAATAATTTCAAATTCTTTATCTATTATCTTGTGTACCACACTACAACTTTGTAAGGCTGAGATTAGGGTAGCCTTTCAGAAGAACAAATTTTGCTACCTCTACCCCAGACCCAGGGAGTAGCACCTGACAGGATCAGGGGTCAGTGCCCACAAAAAACACTCTGATCATCTAAGGTATGCATCTTTTCTATATGTTACTAGTCCCCTTTCATCAAGCAATACTTCCATACATAATACCAGACCAGACTCCACCATAATCCCAACTCCAACTGTGCCATAAGCAGAAAGCAATTCCAAAATAGCTTCATAGCAAAATCTGAAAGAGAATTTCAAGATTTTTCCAGGTAGAAACATTGGAGAATTTTCTCAGATAGTTTTTCCACATTCCTCTAAGCTTGTGAGTTCCGCCTACACATCATGCCACATATATGCCTCATATATTAAGGAATTAAAACAATTAAGACATTCTAGAAAATACTTACCCATTTTACAAAGCATTGAGAAAGCACTGTGACTGAGGGCTGGTGGATCCATGGCAAAGAACTTCAAACCCATGCAAAGAAGACCACTTAAGGAAGTGAGGCAACTTAAACATACACACAGAAACACATATACACATCCTTACACACTCATGTAGCCAGACATATAAAAACCTACACTTGCACATCCTCCCATATCCATTCTCAAAACATGGGATGTCCATGTTTTCTCTTTCCAAACCAGGCTGCTTTTCTTGTTCCTGCTGTGAGGCTGAATCAGCAGGGTTGCCAGGGGCTGGTCTGAATAGCTGGGACTGGCCTGCTGGCAAGTGGCCATACCAGCCCGCCTGTTTGCCCAGGACCACACAGCTTCTCCACACCACCCTTGCTACTGAGCAGGATGGTTCCTCAGAGTCACTTCCTTTGGTGAGCTCCTAGCTGTGGCTGCCCAGGAGAATGGGATGGACTGGAACTATGGGTAGGCAGGCTGGCAGAAGGTGGGAAAAGTCAGACAAAGCAACTTCACCTGCTCATACGTTGTGCAACTCAGCCCACTTTTGGAGCCAGCTGCCATGCTAGACAAAGCAGGCACCAGTGCAGCCTAGATGAATGCAGTCACATGCCCAGGATCAATCTTCCACCTGCTGGTCTAAATCCATTTGAAATAATGTGCTTGCACTCAGTGCTTCTTTTCAGATCCAGGTTGGGGTCATGCTTCTAGTTATCCAGTATCTATGACCATCCCTCTCGGACATATTCCTGCACATGAGAACTCGATCTGGAGGGAGGAGAGAGCTGCAAAAACTACACACAGGCACACACATCTGCAGAGGAAGACTGGAGCACAGTTAAGCGCCAGTCTTTTTGCAGATCTCCACAGGACAACTTCAATTGTCCTAGCCCTTGGACAATGTAAGCCATTACTTTGTTAAGGATCACGGAGAACATCATGAAGAGCTTTGTAAGATTAGACTGGATTCCCTGGCCTGTCCAGATTGTTCTAGCTGGAAGAAATTCATTTATTTTTACATTTATATCCTGCATTTCCTCCAAGGAGCCCAGAGCTCCTGGTCATGTTTATGAGTACATGGTCATGTTTATCCTCACAACAGTTTGACCCCAAAAGGTGTTAAAAGTCAGGAGTTAGTGAGAGAATTAGTTCTATTTGTGTGAGACAGCAATTACATTATTTCTTGTGTACCTCTATCTAGTGTGTAATTATAACAAGAGAATATTTAAAGTAACATGGCTAGGGCAGAAGCATCAGTGAGGTAAGAATTAAAGTCTACAGGTGGATCTATGACGCATCTACCTATGTTGAATCTTTATAGAGAGCGATTGAGTTAATCTTTGGCAAGAATTAGCATGGATTTCTTGCAACAGGAAAGAGCAGCCTCTGGCCTCTCCACAGACATTATGAGTCACATTTTCGCATTTGGATATAGCAATCAGCATTCAGGCCTGGCTTTTGTATTCCTTTGAGCAGCCATTTCACAACACAATGCTGGATTGTCTCCTGCTTCACAGAGCAGTTTGAGATCTAGTATGCCAGTTCACCTCGAGTTCAGGTATTATTTCATTTCTTAATATAAAATGAAATCAGACACAGACCTATATTTCACATACTTCTGAGTTGGTACCTCTGGTTCTGATATGTTGTGGACCGTACATAACATGTGCAGGATCATGGGCAATATCAATTATTCCTTGGCTAATGAGCAGTGGCTACAGAGTAATTCAGTAGACAAGCCAGAATCTGGGGCAACATATTTACTAATAACACTATCTGGGGCTAAAATTGAATCTACCTCCAGGGAAATGCACATACATATGTGTACCCAAAGTGCACATGAGCCTTTTGATCTGTAGCCTTTTGAGCCTTTTGATCTTTGATCATAGAATACTTCTCCTTCCCTCAAAAAATGATTGCAATGTTCACAAATTAGGTTCTGAATGTTTTTATTTGTTGTCACAAAACAACCCCACCCAGCATCCTGGCTGAATCCAGACACTCCAGAACACAGTCAGGTAAAAACAGCCCCTTGTATTTTCTAAAGCCTTATTTGCAACTGACATATGAAGGCAGCCAGCAGAGATCATGGCAAGATGCAGTCCCATTTCATGTGTCCTGCTGCTTCTATTTGGCTTTGTTTTACTGTGCAGAGGGATTCTGTCCATGGGCCATGTGCCAGTGCTGCTCTGGTCAACACACAGGTGAGGAATTTGGCTGCTTTCTGCTAAGCTTTGGCGTTTTCTAGGGGAAATTGCAGCCCGTGATATTTTGTGCAGTACCGGCAGTTTTATTTGCCCAGTAACCTTTTGACTCAGGTTATTGCTCTTTTATCTGCAGCTGCTTTGGGTAAAAGCTCTGTGGCTTTAGTCCTTCCATCTTTTACTATTTTAGCATGGATGTATTTGATCTATAAGATACTTTGAACTGATTTTGATATTGATATAAATATATCCAATAACCAGAAAAATAATAATACTAAATGCATGAGATTCAGGAACTCTAGTCTTAAGGCTTGCTTTTTAGTCTTATAGTCCTATTAAAAGTCATGTCCAGAGGTACATAATACTGTTACATGGTTTAAGCTAAGTTGGTCAGGACATGGCTGGGTGAATGCTCCTGGGAGGAGCAATGTGAATCTGCAAGAGTGTTATGTAGGTGTAACAGGCAGTCCAAAGCTTCTTAGTCCGAAGCATTTGTTTTTTCTTACCTTGATGCCTGGCCAGCACAGTCTCTGGCTTTGTTGGGATGGATTAGCATAGCTGTTTTTAAACTTCATCCAAAGCATTCTGCTGATTCACCTAGTCTGTTCCATCAGCCATCCTATCATGCAATCACGGAGTTGGGCTACACTATATCAACATGACAAAGTCACATTGTGACAAATGAAGTCATTTACAAACATCCATGAACTAACAAAAGTCATTACCCATACCCAACATTCTGACTAATGCTGTGCTTGCACAACAAAACTATGCTAGCAGTGGTGGTCTAACAGAGAGGCAGAGTAGGATTTACCTATGGCAACAAAATTTGAGGAGCAGCAAATTTTGCCCCTCCTCAGATTTTGCCGCCCCTCTCTGTGGGCAGTGGTGGCTGCAGCAAGGGTGGAGTGGGCGAGGAGAAAGTACCCCCCTTTACCTTATTTTTTAAAGAGGCAAACCGTTTAAGGTAAAAGGGCGGCAAAAGCCTTTTTGCCTATGGGTAGCAAAAGCATAATCCTCCCCTATATGTTAGTACAAGAAGACTGTGTAGCTGCACAAAACCACGGGGATGCTTAAAATTGAAGGGGGGAATGAAAGATACTTTTTGGTGAGAAATGTATCTTGGGAATTAAAGATATGAGTTGTTAGGTCTGGAGGAAGGAGTTCAGTAAATGATTGGGGGCTGCACACCACTCCAAAAGGTGTGTTGCTTCCTCCTCCTGTTTATGAATGTCATGTACCCAGGCATGATTCTCCATTGCCCCTGCCAGTGACTCCTGTTGGAAACTTGGCCAAGGCTTCTCATTCTAACACAAATCATGTTCTAAAGGAAAGTTATTATCAGCCTTTTTTAGAGCCTAAGAACTGAAAGTTAACAGTTCTATGACTTTCTAATACAACAGTCAGTTGCAGGGTAGAGGGGTTCTGATTTTCTGTTCCCCAAAGTCTGGTTTTTAAGTATTTAACAATGAAAAGAATCATTTCAAGTCTCTTTTGTCCTTTATCCTTCTTTGAAAATCATGTCACTTGTTGTCACTATAAATACATAAACCAGGAAACTCTTGACTGTTTAAATAAGGTGACCTGGAGTTAAAATTGTTTTGTCCAGGCAGGCACTGAAGCCAACCTCCCCGCTTCAGAACAGCCAGCAACTTGCTCAGCGGACATTCCATGTTCAAACCAGTTTTATGTTTATAATAGGTTGTCATCAGTAAGCAGTGAGCCTCCAGCCATGACCCTTGCCTTTGAAAAACCCAGCAGCCTGAGCTAGGAGACTTTTCTGTACTGATAGAAATAAGTGAAGCAGGAGGGGAGGGGAGAGGAGGAAGGAGGTTCTTATCCATAAGGAATTTCACCAAGGAGGTTTCAGCTGAGAAGCAAGATGCTATTAGTGGTTGAACTGTAATGTGATACATGTTGTTTGTTGTTCTACCGCATGCCAAGTCGCCAAAAGGGCAGGGCTGCATAATTTGTGACCTATCACCAGCCATATAGAACAGCCCACTAGGAGTGGGGATGTGTGAACTGGTTTGCCATTGAACAGGGCTAGCTCAAGGGCTCATCCTTGAGCTGGTCTGGGCCCGGGTCAAGCCAAACCCCCAGGGCCAGTTCAGAGTTCTAAACTGTAAAAATAAAAATTAAATTAAAATTAAAAACTTACCACTGGTAACTTATCCCCATGGCCCTAGCAGCACCTGCCCCCCGCCCCAGGCCGCTGAACCTGGCAGTAAGTTAAAACACATTTTTTACTATTTAGAACCCCGAACCAGCTCGAATGTGAGCTGAAACAGGGTTCTAGTTTGGGGGTATCAAAACCTAACATGTCTGGTCCGGTTTGAATCTGGTTCAGACTTGAACCAAACCAGGCAGTTTTGTGCACACCCCTAACTAGGAACATGAGAGTTATGTTTTATTTCCTGCCTGGGACTGCAGGGTTGACAAGCAGGACTATTTTGAGGTTATTTTCTTCCTTTTATTTGCATGCAATTGCTTATTTGCATAAACTGTGGCCTCCTAGTTGCCTTAACCATTGCCTCTCTTCTACCATCCCTGGCTGCTGACTCCAAAGCCTAGATATTTTCTGGGCCGTTTTGATTCCTTCTGCTACCAGGCCTGCCCTCCACTTTCTACTCCATGATTCCCTACACATCTCCATGATCTACTATTTCATGACCCCTACTGTTGGAGATGGACTTCCTGTCCATTGACCTTTTTGCACCAACTATCCTAATAACCACCAGGGGCACTGGAGTAGAGATAGTGAGTAAGGGTCTCCCTAACTGTTCTACCTGTCTCTACTCTTATGACCCCTGATATGACTCTACAGGTATTTCCTGTGCTGAGTCAGAATCCCTTCCTTTCCTCTTAGAGAGCAGATGGAAACTTCTTCTTCTTCTTCTTCTTCTTCTTCTTCTTCTTCTTCTTCTTCTTCTCTCTCTCTCTCTTCATTATGTTGTTCTATAGATTAGGATTAGGTCTTTCCTATCCAAAGCATACTCCACCAATAAATACTTAGTATTTAGTTCTACAATAATCTCCATGTGTAGCTGCAACAACTAAACTCTACAGTCTACTCTGTAACTGGAATGGTAGCTTCTTTAGTGCTCTGCTAATTAACTGGGGGATAAAAATTACAACCCCCAACACCTACACATGCCTTTCAATGTCCCTCATAACAAAAGACATGCCATGCTCCATACTATCCAAGTATAGCATACGAACAGGATGGTTTGCTCCAATAGTACAGGAAGCTTGACCACCTTTTAACAGTAAAACGGAAAAGAAGCTATCTGTTGGGATTGGGGAAAAAGTCTTTGGAGATGTGTACCCTCATGCCTTATTGGTTTAAGCACAGTGCTAAGAGCAGCAGGCCTTTAAATGACTCTGGTTCGTGTTGGGATTTTGCCACAGCATTGTCTCCATTCTTGTCCTAGACATGCTTTTCTGTATGTTTTTCTGTATGTGCTGGCTTGTGGGTGGAGTCATGGTTTGTTTGTCAGCTTCTTACTTGTTGTCTTGAATTTCAAACTGAGAGGTTCCCCCCTCTTCATAACGGACTGTTAGCCTTTTTTGTTTATTGTTTTCTTAGCCTGTGTTTAATTTAATAATAAATATCAAACTCTTATTTCTCAGTTAAAGTTGCTTCCTGTAATTTCTCTGCAACAGTTAGAAAGGTGGCATCCATTTTAATACATTTTAATGGAGCACTTGACTCCATATTGATTTCAAGATGGGAAAGAAGAACAAGAAAGACACAAACGTGGAAAAACAAGACACAACACCAATGCTTCCCTCATGGCCTCCATGTTATTCCCCACCCCACTACTGTTGGGCTTTAGGATTATTTAGCAAAGCACCAAGGGAGCTACCACTCCAGTTCAAGAGTGCAGAATTTAGTTGTTGCAGCTATTTGAGTAACACACATGGAGATCACTGTAGAGTCTAAACTAGATTGATTTATTGGTGAAGTACAGTTCAAATCGACTTGATGGCACACTTTACCTTTACGTTTGAGATGCTACATTACATTAGCCACCTAATGGCGCAGTGGGAAATGACTTGACTTGCAAGCCAGAGGTTGCCAGTTTGAATCCCCGCTAGTATGTTTCCCAGACTATGGGAAACACCTTTATCAGGCAGCAGCAATATAGGAAGATGCTGAAAGGCATCCTCTCATATTGCACGGAAGGAGGCGATGGTAAACCCCTCCTGCATTCCACCAAAGACAACCACATTGCTCTGTGATCACCAGGAGTTGACACCAACTCGGCGGCACACTTTACCTTTACATATGAGATAGGAAAGACCTGCCCTATCTATCAGCTACATAATTAAAAGGGAGGGAGGAAGATGTTTCCATCTTCTCTCTAGGAGGAAAGGAAGAGGACTGACTCACTACAGGACCCCTACCTTGATTGAGGGGTCAAAGCAGGGGCCATAGAGGAGAAGCAAGCAGGGACAGGTAATGAGACCCTCACTGGCTACCTCTGTTCTCAGTGCCCCTAGTGGTCATTAGGATAGTTGGTGCAAAAGGTTGATACACTGGAACTCCATCTCCAACAACTACAACCTCCCCACTCTGCATGGGGAATAACCTGGAAGCCATTGTTTTGCCACTTTTGTGTCTTTCTTGCTCTTCTTTCCCATATAGAATATGGACACTCAGCACCAGCTTTGAAGGTGAGGGTGCTCAAGGAGCTTCATGTGAGGAAGATGTCTTCCTCTCACATTTATTGCATGAGTGCCATATGGGATGCTACCTAGTATGCCTGATAATACTGAGCTGAAATTTATTTATTTATTTATTTATTTATTTATTTATTTATTATTTAAAAATTTATACCGCCCTTCCAAAAGACTCAGGGCGGTTTACGTTTAATCCACTAAGATTAAATCCGCTAAGATTGCTTTAACTGGGTGATGGCTGCAAGAAATGCTCAACATATTTCAGCGACCAGTACTTTCAAAAACATTAGATTGCTAATAATATTATTTAAGGTTGGTGGGAACAGTTGTAGGGGAGGCCAAATGTGTCTGTTGTTCAGAATATCCATTATCTTTAATCAGTGAAAAACCTTTGACAGTATATAGTGACAGCCAGCTTTGTGTCAAGATTGAGAGTGATAGCATCTCATAAATGATTTCCTCCAATTTGACAATATCACTCTCTCCAATATCCCCCTACTGCTTGCAGAAGCTTAAAGAGAGACGTAGGCTGTTATATATGGCATATGGAAGTGATCCAGTGAATACAAACAACATAACTTCTGGAAGGATTTTTTCTTTAAGGAATCAAAAGTGCTAAATTGTAAGATGACATTTCATATCAGGCCATTGTTGGGTTGCCACTCTAAATACATTTCCTTCAGCTAGAAGTGAATTGGGCTGTCACAGTGATGTCATTCAATGAGATGCTTCGGCACCTTTTTGAAATGCCATGACAGCAGTCATTGATTTTAATTTTGCAGCTCCTACTGCTGCCACTAGCAATAGGGACATGTGACTTCAGTAACTAGCCATTGCATCTATATTCTGAAATTGTATTAACTGCAACATTAGTTGATATGAGACCTGGCAAGATATGATTGTTCTTGTCCATTACCCTCCTCCTGATTGAAAAAGACATTTTAAGCAATCTATTAAAACAAACCTCCCAAATCTGTTATTGTTTTCATCAGTGATGGGCCTATTTATTCGATTTCTATACTGCCCTTCCAAAAATGGCTCAGGGCAGTTTACACAGAGAAATAATAAATAAATAATATTGGTCCCTGTCCCCAAAGGGCTCACAATCTAAAAAGAAGCATAAGACAGACACCAGCAACGGTCTCTGGAGATACTGTGTTGGGAGTGGATATGGCCAGTTACTCTCCCCCTGCTAAATAAAGAGAATCACCATGTTAAAAGGTGCCTCTTTCCCAAGTTAGCAGGGGATGCCACCAGTGATCCTTGGACCTTGGCAGTCTTCGGACCAGGCAGTCCCTGCGAAGGGATGCTGTCTGGTCTTTCAGTAGCCAACCTGAAGGTAGAGGCAGGGGGAATAATAGCTGTGGAACTGGGATTTGTTGGCAGGCCACTGGGGATGGAGATTTTGGCCCACCATCTCTCAATCCCTTGGCTGATCCCTAAACACACAGTTACTTTGGCATGTACATGTCCAAATGAGGGATCAGAAACTGATCTGCAGTGGAACAGAATCAACAATCTCTGGCACAGTAAGGATTTCTTAGATCACCCTTCCATTCCAGGATAAGCAATCTATGCAAAGAACAGCAAGACTGTTAGGTGTGGTGAAGTTTAGAACTTCATAGGAAAAAAGCAAACAGTGACCTGTGTATAGCCCAAAATAATCAACAAAAGTATGGGTTTAAAGCAGCCTGGAATGTCTTATATATTAAAACACTGTCTCAAGGTAATAACCCTGAAATAACAGCTTCTGAATCCTGATAGTGTAAACAAACCCATAGATCTAAATCTACAGTACCTCCATGGCTGTGAGAACTAGAAAGTTTTTTAAATTATTATTGATTATCATTAGCAGTAGTGTATAAATAAAAACTGAATGCTGACAAGAGCCTCCAATAAAATACCATGGGGGACTGAAAGTTGTTCAGTCCTAAACAAGCTTGTAAAGAATGAATAAAATCAGAACCATTTGTACTCACAAGATGCAGAGCAAGTTGTTTATACCAACTTATATAAAATCATTTTGACTATAAAATCACTGTCAGAATTCCAAGTCTCCTTATGTAGAGTGCAAATTGGAGTACAACCTTTTGAATACATCAACTGAAGCTTCACAGGGGTCCAAGTTTGGCCTAGATGGTACATGATAGTAAGATTAAGAGGTTTCAGGATGTTACTTCAAAGTTGAAGTTTAAAAAGATCTGTACTCCTAAATGTGCTACCACTTTAGGTTTGTGGAATGCATCTGCTCGCGCTCTCTCTCTCAACATCTCTTCCTCTCTCTTTGCTAAGAATATGTCCCCAACATTAACAAACACACACACAAACACAAACAAACACACACACAAACACAAACAAACACACAGTGCACTAAATCATACACATTTTGAAGCTACCCCAAGTGGCAATTGGTATAATATTCACTGGCCTTAACTTCCTGTCCCATGGCAGAACACCATACCTGCAGCTGGCACTTTTCCTGAAAGTCTCCATGAAAGGAGATCTTATGACTTCAATGGGGAGCTTGTTCCATTGCTGTTTCCTATCCGTTCTAGCTCCTCTTCCTCTTGCTTCCTAGTAAGCATGCAAATAAATAATCATGTAAGCATATGCTGTTTATCTGTATTAATAGTTGAAGGCCTACCAAAAATGACAGGCAGGATGATGGGGAACAGTTGTTGGTTTTATGTGTCACCTTTCTCCCTCTCTGCATATGCTATTCTCCTTCCCTTCCTTCTTTCTCTTTCTCTTTTTCTTTTTTCTTTGTGCCCAGATAAGTTGTCTCCTCCTCCTCCTCCTCCTCCCTCCTGCTCTTCCTCTGCTCTTGTTTTTCTGGCTCTCCACCTCTCCATTTTTATTTCTTTCCTTCTATGCCATCTTTCGCAGTACTTCCTTCCCAGCATTCCCTTTAGCTGTTCTTAGCAGTTTTGATTTTATGTTTCATAGTTTTTCGATATTTTTGTTTCCATTTTGGTCAGCTGTATTTTTAGCTGAGGTTTGGAGTATTAATGATGGCTTTTTTTAACACAGCCAGCAGATTTCTCTTGTTGACATGAGCATTGTGAAAAAGAAAGCAGGCAATGACATGAAACTCAGAAAAGTTGAGCATTGTTGTCTGCCAGGGGCATAGCTATAATTGAGAAGATGGGTTCAAAGAACCGGGCCCCCTAGCTCCACTCCTCCCTAGTTTCTTCATTATCTCCCTCACTCCAAAGAGCCACCAGAGACAAGGGTGAACACAGTCCCCTTTTCCCCTAGCTATGCCCCTGTTGCCTGCTTGCCTTTCCACAGACATGGCCCTTCTTTGGAAACAATGGCATTTGTTTTAAGAATAATTAACCTTCTGTGATAGCTGTTCTGTAGGGGGATGGAATGTACATCAGGTGTGAATTTTCTAAATTCTTAAATGTCACAGATGGTGAAGAGAAGTATGGATATAGGAGTATGTGAGCAACAAGGCCACTGCTCACCCTCGGAAATTATGTATGTTAGATACTTTGTAATGTGTGTTGGGGTTTGTTGGAAATGTCAGAGCTTTAAGATAAACATACTTAAGCATGTGATTCTCAAAGTATGTCAGCAGTGACATGTGTGATGTTCATAGGAACATAGGAAGCTGCCATATACTGAGTCAGACCATGGGTCTATCTAGCTCAGTACTGTCTTCACAGACTGGCAGTGGCTTCTCCAAGGTTGCAGGCAGGAATCTCTCTCAGCCCTCTCTTGGAGATGCCAGGGAGGGAACTTGGAACCTTCTGCTCTTCCCAGAGCGGCTCCATCCCCCAAGAAGAATATCTTCCAGCGCTCACACATCAAGTCTCCCATTCATATGCAACCAGAGTGGACCCTGCTGCTTAGCTAAGGGGACAAGTCAAGTTTGCTACCACAAGACCAGCTCTCCTGGTAAAAGTTCACTTTTACTAGTAAAAGTAATTGCATTATTTTGAAGGAGTTAAGTAGTTTGAGCGAATTCTTTTATAACTATTCCCCACTGCTGAAAATTAAAACATTAAAACACTGCTGTTGTTAAATGGGTTAAACAGTTTACTGAAAGGGCTTTAGACATTTACAACCTGTGCAAATTGTTCTATATGTGTTGAACTTTAAAGGGAAAAAATGTGAATTAAGTGCAAAAAAAGGAAACAAGATGTGATGCTCTTTCATGCTGAGGTTTGTTTTTACTTTTTATCATCTCTCTTCCTGAGCCAGGCTGAACCTCTAGAATACTGCATGTGCAACCTGCCCATTAGAAATGTTACTCAGCATGTTCCTATAGAATAGCTGTAAATTACAGGCATATTGTATTCTTCTTGTGACTGATTTGGTATTTGTGTTGGTACTCATATAGAGTTTTCAGTGGGATAATAAATCATGAATTATTTAAATAACATTTTCCCTAATGATGAAAGTAATTATTGTTGTTAGTAGTTAAATAGTTAATGACCAACTAAAGAAGTTTTGCATAGTTTTAGCTACTTTCCATAAAGAACTCTAAATACCATCCAACTACTTGAAAAGGAGTGCAACTACTGCCCTTCATTGTCTAGAAGACAGGAATGATATTATTTCACTTCTGTACCCATCCAAAGCAAATTTGCAGCAAGTCAGTGGCAAGAGCCAGCGTGGTGTAGTGGTTAGAGTGCTGGACAAGGACCGGGGAGATCCGAGTTCAAATCCCCATTCAGCCATGATGATACATGCTGGGTGACTCTGGGCCAGTCACGTCTCTCTCAGCCTAACCTACTTCACAGGGTTGTTGTGAGGAGAAACTCAGGTATGTAGTACACCACTCTGGGTTCCTTGGAGGAAGAGCGGGATATAAAACATAAATAAATAAATATAAATAAATAAATAAAGATCTTGTGCATGACAACACCAAAAAGAGAACTGTAGAAGTCAGCATGTGTTTCCATCAGGCATCTCAAAAATGAAAAGCAGTCCTGAAAGCAATCCCATTGATATCGGAAACAGCTTCTAGACGAGGTTGTAGATTCATCAAAGGAACCGGACACAATACATTTAAAATGCCACATTTTAGCACAAAATACTGACTTTCAAAAAGTTTTGTATCCTCATATCCTTGATGTCAATTATTTTGTTCCATCTAATTAATTCTGATTCATGTTTCACATCTTATTTTTACAGTAATAGGACGATTTTAAAAACCTCTTGAAAATAGCCATCTGTGACTATTTATTTCACACAAACATGCCACTTAAAAAACAAAAAAACCTGATTTCAGATGAGTGTTTGTTTTGCTGTAGAGTCATTTCAGACTGTTATTTATTTATTTCTCTGCTCTGATGTTACCACTTAGATCACTAAACAAAGCCAAAGAGGAGAATCACTGTGAGTCTATAAAACAGCACCGATCCCACAGAGTTCACTGAAAAATAAGATATATAGATTTAGAAGGGTGATTACATATATACAAATATACATACATACATACGAGATCAATGTATGCAACCATTAAAAGTATCATTCCATTAGGGCGTAGTATATATCTATAAGATATAAAGACTTTATATATGAAAATAAATAATCCCATACACCCAGATAATTAACGCCGTTCATTATGACAAAATAAATATATTTAGTTATCATACAAATCAAAAAGATCATTGTTGGTGTGTATATCATACTCCTCCTTGCATATGACACCTTCCTCTTCACTCTATACATGCTAGTCCGTTCAGCTGTTTCAGAATTCAGCATGTGCCTTCATCATGATTATGAGCCAAGGACATGTGACCTCTTTTGGAGACAATCCCTGGACCCATATAGAAAAGAAACAATGTTCATTTGTAATCAATACCCAGTCAGTTTCCCAGGTGTGACATTTTCCTCCACAGGTTCACAGAGCATTTTATAACAAAATGGCATTGTTTTGATACAATATATTCAAGGATGTATTTGGCAAGATATGCCATGCTCCATATTGAATGATTTTATTTATTTTTTTATGTATATTTTTTGGTAACATATCTGAATCATGTGATTCTTTTTATTTAGAAGGGAGAGTAACTGGCCCTATCTACCCCCAGCACAATACTTCCAGTGACTGTTGCTGGTGTCTATCTTATGTTTCTTTTTAGATTCTGAGCGCTTTGGGGACAGGGTTCCATCTTATTTATTTATTATTTCTCTGTGTAAACTGCCCTGAGCCATTTTTGGAAGGCGGTATAGAAATTGAATAAATAATAATAATAATAGCACTCCTACATGCACTAGAAATATTAGCTTTTGCCACACAGGACCAAACTACATATTTCTTTAAAACATCATTAATAGATGCATTCAGAAGCTTCTCATGTTAAATAAAAAGCAACCACAGGAGAACCCAATACAGACTGGGACCATTGTGGAGGGTGGAGTGGGGGTGAACTCTTTCCCCCATTAGTATTTTCCTGCAGAAGCCACCCACTACAGAGTTACCATGTGCCCCTGATGTGATTAACTAAAGAATGTCCTCATTGGTATGTTCTGCTGATGGCAGCAATCTACTTTCTTCAGTCTTATGTCTTGCTAGGGGAAGAGAGCTGGTCTTGTGGTAGCAAGCATGACTTGTCCCCTTAAGCTAAGCAGGATCCTCCCTGGCTGCATACAAAAGGGAGACTAGAAGTGTGAGCGCTGTAAGATATTCCCCTTAGGGGATGGAGCCGCTCTGGGAAGAGCATCTAGGCTCCAAGTTCCTTCCTGGCATCTCCAAGATAGGGCTGAGAGAGATTCCTGCCTGCAACCTTGCAGAAGCCACTGCCAGTCTGTGTAGACAATACTGAGTGAGATAGACCTATGGTCTGACTCAGTATATGGCAGCTTCCTATATTCCTACTTTTGTCAGTGGTGAGAGAACAGAAGAGGGGGGGAAAGAAAGTTCTTAGCATTGAGGTACAGTAACAGGATAGTAAACCTGCCAGTTATTTTCCTCACCAGAGAACCTGCCCGCCGCCATTACCACCGCCCCTCCCCCGCGCAGCCCGCTGCCGGCTTGCTTTCCTACCTGTTCATCTATCCTGCTGCTGGCTTGACCTCCTGCCCGCTCGTCCATCCCGCCACCAGCAGGCCACAGTTTTCTTCACCCACTGGCTGCCGCCGCCACGATTTTCTTTCCCCCACCTGTCGCTTGGCTATCCGGCAGCTCTCCAAACTCTTGCGAGAGCTGCCACACATGGGATTATATACGGGTATGCCTTAGAGAAATATATGTAAAGAAGATGGTCATAGTCACATTGTAGTCCTTTTAGAGCCAACCTGCATGTTAGATTAAATCTGGGTTTAAATCAAAAAGTGGGTAGAAGTGATCCCTTTAAGCTTCAAAAGAGCAGGCGGAGGCATGGAAACACAGCATTGATTTGGCATGGAAACACAGTGTGTGGTCATAGCAGGGTGGGGCTAAGGTTCCCCCCTCCCCAATATTTTCATCCCAATCCCCACAAGTGGCTAACCAGCTATTTGTGGAAATACCACAAATAAATAAACAGAGTGTAGCTATAATTGAAAGTAGGGTGAGGGAGAGACAAATGCCTTGGGCCCCCTGAAGGGGGCATCAGGCACCCCTTGAGTTGAATGACAGCTTGCTTTTCACTCTCATCCTCTCAGCTCTCTGAAAAAGAAAGGGGTGGGTGGGCAGGGGCCTATCTTCACCTCTTGTCCCAGGGCCCACTCCATCCTTGCTACATACCTAGAAATGTACATAAAAACTGAGCAGAAGTCACAAAAGTTCATTTATTTGGAACATCTCTGCATGCAGGAGTGATTTAAACCTTAGGCTGTTCCTGCATGAGAGGATGACTGCAAGGGTGCAAAAATATGGTGGGGCAGAGAGCAAAATAATTGTAGGCTAGTCTTCTACTAAAAGTCATTTTCACTGTCTGCACTTACGACAATGGTTGAAATTGGGTTGCTTTGACATCGGGGCTTAATTGAATTAGAGCAGAGCCCCCCAAACATGCAAACCAAAAAGCAGTATGTCTGAGCATGTGCAGAGTACCTGTCATAACCATTGACTGAAAGACATCCTACCTGGCATATGCCTAGGCTCCTAGGGTATGTTGTTTGAACTTTACCTTCCCCACTTCCGTCAAATTAACTACTGTGTGAAATGTTTGCTCCTGTTATAAAGAAAACCATTTTATTTTTAGATCTCTCCAAGGCTTAGCAAATACTTTACATGAAGGACATGTTGCCTCAAAGCATGAGCTGCATACATTACTGCAACACACCGTTTCTCAGGATTCCAGAAGCGTCATCTTGTTTCTTCAAGACACGGTAGGTGTCGGTAATTTGTCTCCTAGCTGCAGAGTGCAGCTTGTGTGTAATGAGCTGAGATGTCCCCCTGCGCTATACCTACGCTATCTTTTTGTTTTCCAGCTTAGCGTGGATGACTTCACACGTTACGCCAACTCCTCTGGAAATGAGACACCATTTCGCAATGTTCAGGCAAGCATAACCATTCCATATGGCATCTCCCAGCAGTTTTCAAAAACAAAACAAAATGATGCTTGAAAGAAATGACAGAGACATTGTAATTTGGTAACAGGCTGAAGTCTCCCTCAAACTCGATAAAGAGATCGTCGTAAAATAAATTTAAGCGGCTGTAATTCCCATTACAGCTTCCAGAAAAGCATTTGAAGTTCCTTAGAATTTACACTCCCTTCTGTATATTGATCTCCGACAATGGAAATTAGTCAGGGAACAAACCATTCTGTTTCCAGGCTGTTTTCCGGAAGTCCACTTAGAGACACTACAGATAATTTATTGGAATACAGTGCTTTCCAGAATCAATTTTCTGCAACTGATTCTTTCAAAAGTGTAACATTATCTTCATGGTAAATTTATTTTTCAACCTCATGACATTTTTTGCCTTCTACTGAAGCACTTTTGAAAATGCTTCTTGCACCCTGATCTCCACCACCCCCAATTTGTGACTTTCTTTTGTCCAGACAAATGCACTTTTTAATCCTGTTGCTCAGAGATCTTGAGTTGTGGTTGTGGTTGTTGTTAATAATAATTCGATTTCTATACTTTGTTACTAAGAACCTCTGCATTAACATTTAGGTTGGGGAGTGGAAAATTAAGCTCTCTGTCAGAAAAAAGTAGTAGTAAACAAGAATAAAACTCAGAATAAAACTTAGAGGCTGTTCTCACAAGCAGCCTGGGCTAGGCTGCTTGTATGGAACACCAGGATCCACAGAGATCCCACATAACCTCGCATAACACCATTCCTAAGCCTGGCTCTAAGTGTTCCCTTAACTTGGCTGCTGGGCTCATGTGTTTCCTTGGCTTCATGGAGCTGAGGAGACAGAGAGACGGGCGCCTAGAGCGCTTGTCTGACAGAATCCCCACTTGTCACACGGTGCCTTGTGGAATATGTGGAGGCCGGGGAAATGAGTCCCGGCCTCTGTTGACCTGGCAGGGTAGGTCTTTTGGCCGTGCAGCTTGTGCACAGAAAGGATCAAGAGGGATTGTCTGGGGCAAGGTAGGTTGAACCCTGCCTTCTCACCTGCCTGCATGGTCGTGTGAATAGCCCCTTAGTCTTTCTTAGCCTACATGAATCTCTCTCTCTCTCTCTCTCTCTCTCTCCACACATATACATACTGTTTCTTGTTTGCACACGTGCACATACACATACACACACCCCAGTTTTCAGCAAAATGTTCTCAAAGCATTTTACATAACAAAGTCTTAAGAAAATGGTTTCCTGTCCCCAAAGGATGCATATTGTAAAAATAAACCAAGGCAGACACCAGCAACAGCCACTAGAGGGACACTACCCTGCAGGAATAGGGACAGCAGGAATATCTAGCTAGCTAGCTATTCCCTCTTTCATGTCAAGGCAGCTTACAGCCAAATATAATACACAACAGCATCAGTCCCCTCCAAAAGCAAAATGGAAAAGCCATGTTTTAACTTTGTGCCTGAGGGGAAATAGGAAGGGGAGCAAATGAGCCTCCAGTCATAACACTGGTGCCACCACAAAAAGGCCGTGATGCTAGTGGATGCCTACCACAATTTAGACAAAAAAGGTACCTGCAGCAGAACCTCTGATGACAATCAGAGCACACGGGAAGGCACACATTTCCCTCAAACCATGTGACTGCTTTCTACCCCAGTTGCATTAGTGCAAGTATTTGTTTTCAATACCAGCCTAAAATAGATTAAACCATTATAAAGAAAACTCTCTTTGCACATGCAGAGCATCTTTCTCTCACCTAACTCCAACTGAACTTAATAGAACACAAGGGCATCATTAAATGCATTGTCCCATTGATTTTAACTTGATTGAGATAAATTTCACTTTTTGTCTGGATTTTGCCCATAGTGTAGAGTTAATTATCGAGATATGGAATTTCCATGAGCACATGAATTCACTTGAAGCAAGCCCAAGCTCATGCTTAGTGTCTTATGTGAGCATGCAGCAGCATGTGTAATAAAAGCGAAAGCTCCAATACTTGCAAGAGAAAACTGTTGGATTAAACGTCTCAGAGATATTTGCAGATATTAGATTTGTTCTGCTACATTAAGGGCCATTTGAAGCCTAGAAGATCTATGGCTGTATGCACAAATACTCTTACACTGCCATTATAGAAGGGAAAGGGATGTGGTGCGCCATTTGTCTTAAATATTCACCCACTCTTTAATTAAACTGTGAAGTGCAAAGATTTAGCATTTAGAAGATGTCTTTTCCAACTGAATGGATATATTGCAAGCTATCTGGCTCTTTCTATGCCGAACTGTCATTCAATGCAGCATACAACAAATCAAACCTATAACAGGTGGTCCATCCGTACCATCTACCGGAGCTTTTCCAGGCAGCAGACTTACTGCAAGGCTTTACTGCGAGTTTGAATTTGAAAAAAAAGTGTATTTTTTTTTAACCCCAGGCTTAAATTGGGCTCCACTCTAACATGCAATGAAAAACCCGAATCATTTCTGGAGTGCTCCACAATAGCTTGCAGTGACTTTGGGGTAAATCTGGCCAATATGTGAGCGCACACCCTCCATTCTGGAGAAGTGAGCTAAAAGCTTGGTCTGGAAATGCTCCAGTAGAATATTAAATCCAGAGGCAGTAGCGGGGATTGTTTACTTATTTGTAAGAATATTTTTACCCTGCCTTTTTCTGAAAAGAACCAAGGCAGACTACAGAAATAAGCAAGATATCATAAAACCAAACGATGCATCCATCAGATAATTGGTCAAATCAAATCAAGCAGCAACAAAAAGCAATCAGCAGTACAACAAAAGCATGAATACAGCACCAGTTAATCAGTTCGTCAAGCACCAGAAAAGGCCTTCTCAAAGAGCTTGGCTTGGTGCCAGAAGTTACAGAGAGAGGGAGCATGCTTGGCGAGACTCTGACTGAAGCCATCCCTGGAGATTTCTTCCCCCAGTATTCTTATCAACATTTTTGATAATATCAAGCTATCAAATCTCCAGGATTGCTTTCAATAGTGACCTGGAGATTGATGCTGATTCCTGGAGAGACTCAGTAATGCAATGAGAGCTGGCAATACAATGCCTGACCTTCACCAAGAGGGCATGCTAGAGGATTGCTGCCATCATCACCAAAAAGGCCCTGCTCCTCCTAGATGTCCACCATACCTCAAACAACCTGGGCATGCAGTGGAGGATCTCCAGGGATGATTGGATGCTCTCCTTGAAGTACCTGTCTTAAACTGTTCAGGACTTTAAAGCTAAGCAGCACTAGCACCTTGAATTGAGCCTGGAAGCAGGGCAAGTAGCCAGTGCAGATTGTACAGAACTAGGATGGTGTGTTCCCATCTAGCCATCCTAGTTAATAACTGGGTGGCTGCATTTTGTACCAACTGATGCTTCCAAACACTTTTCAAGTACAGCCCCACATAGAGGGTATGACAGTGATCTTATCTAAGTGTCACCAAAGCATGGATGTATGGCCCAGCACTAATACCTGACCTTCCAGACTGAGGAGAAGCAGCCACTGTTGCCACCTGTATCTCTCTCCATATGGCAGCACAGTTCGGAGGATCTCCTGCAATGATTGGCCTCCATTTCATGGATCCACCCCATCCCTCTTGGTGTTGGGCTGCCACTTACAATAGCGGTGATTCCTCATAATAAAAACCATGTAAAGGGTCCTGCTGGGTCATATAAAAAATCCAGGTGGCCTAGCATTGTGTTTCCCACAGTGGCCAACCAGATATCTCTGGGAAGCCTACACGCAGGATACACAGGCAAATAGTCATCTTCCGTCCACTGGACATTCAAGTGGGCAAGCAAACAAGTAGTGATGGTGGCACTGCCACTTGTTCACCTGCCCTCTACTTATGCCCAGTGACTGCGTCTTGTAGCCACCATCATAACTTGCTCACTGATGTAGGCAAGCATGTATTCAGCAAGGGCTACAAGGAGCATCCACCAAATGACATCCCAAGGGCCTCCCAAAACCTGGAGGTGGCAGAGCATCTGCTTTGAATGAAGAAGATCCCAGATTCAATCCTTGGCATCTCCAGGTAGGGCTGAAAAGGACCCCATTTGAAACCCTGTAGAAGCTGCTGCCAGTTACTGTAGACAATACAGGACTAGATGGACCAATGATCTGATTTGTATAAGACAGCTTCCTATGTACCTATTGTTGGAAATTCTCTGTGGTGAGAGAATCCCTTTCTCATTATAGCAGAGTGCACAGAGGCACAATACAGCGGAAATTTAGTTAGGCATGCGTGTGTGCTGAGAGTAAAGTAACTTGGAGCCAATTCATAGTTTCAAATCAATATAAAAGGCATTTATTAAGGAACTCCATTCTAGATAGGAAAGTGAGGAGTTAGGATCTCTAATCTATCTATCTAGCTGGATGCAGATGGATTCTGCATCCTCTCTGCACATATGGTGCAGGGAGAGAAGTTTGCCATGTTGCAAGGTAGGCGGGCAGGTAGGAAGAGAGGGAGGAAGAAGGAAGTTGAATTCCCTAAGAGTAGCAATCTACATTTCAAAGGGATAGCATCAGAGCAGTGGAGAAGGGATTACCAATGTCTTGACTCTCTAGCCCTCTGACTTACTAGTCTGTCCTCCACTGTCTGAGGCAAAGAGACAGCGCAAAGTCCTTTAACTTCCAACACCTATGCTGTGTACGTGGCCAATGAGAGACTCAGAACACTAGCTGACATCCTGACTACATCACTTGATGCAATATTGATGTTTTTCTTTCAGTGGCTTCCTAATGTATTTTGGTTAAAGAATGGTTCTGCAAAAGATGGCAACATTTCACTTCTCCTTGGCTGAGAAAAACATTATTGATTGATTGATTTGATTTGATGTCTATACCAAAAATGGCTCAGGGCAGTTTACACAGAGAAATAACAAATAAATAAGATGGATCTCAGTCCCCAAAGGGCTCACAATCTAAAAGGAAACATAAGATAGACACCAGCAACAGTCACTGGAAGTGCATCATAAAAATGCTAAATGAATCCTGAGTGGGTCAACGTTTGTAAAGAAATGTAATAGAGTTTATGAGTAATGATGAGAAAACTAATCTTTCATTGCATTTTGCTAGTGTAGGAGTCTAGGAATATATGCTGTGTCTCAATTATTTAAATAAAGTTCAGTTGTTTATTATTTCCAATGAATATTTTATCAACTAAGTCATACTAGCTTAACCCACGCAGAGCATCTGCATGTTAGTACTTGGTTGCTCCCCTCACCCCCTGCCACAGCCCCCCTCACCTCAGAGATCTCTCCACCCTCACCTGAGCCACACTCCTGCTCCTCCTCCTCCATCCCGTTGCTTCCATCCACCTCACCCCTCTTGGTCACTCCTCCATCTCTTTACTCCATCCCCCTCACCCATCTTGGTCACAGCTGCAACATTGCTGGCACCTATTGGCCAGGCTGAAGCCCTCTATCCCCAGAGATCTCCCCACCCTCACCCGAGTCCCACTCCTGCTCCTCTTCCCAGGAGCAGCAGCAACAGTGGTTGATCGGGCCCTTCCTCGCTGCCGCCACGGGCACTCATTCCCCTCAGTCCATTGATAGGCCTGGGCCCGTCCCTCACCCTTCCTTCTTTCTCTCTTCCCCTCCCGTCTTTCTCTCTCTTTCTCTCTCCTCCACTAGCTCTTCCCCTCTGTCTTTCTTTCTTTCCCTTTTTTCTTTCTTTCTCATATATATAGAAGGGGGGGAGAGAAAGAGAGATTTTCCTCTCCTCTACAATCCAGAACATCTTCCATCTAGTAACAGTTGCATTCCAACTGACCTTAACCATCACAGGCTCCTCCTCCCAATCTGCACATGGAATCCCCACTGCCCAATCACCATGATGCTTCTGCTCTCACAGGCTCCTCCTCCCTATCTACATATGGAATCTCCACTGCCCAGTCACCACTGTGTTTCTGCTTGCGAACTCTCGTGAGAGCTGCCACACAAGGGATTAGCCATGGGTATGCCTTAGATCAGGGCTGCTCAACTTCGGCCCTTCTGCAAATGTTTGCCTACAACCCCCACAATCCCTGGCTATTGGTTACTGTGGCTGGGGATTATGGGAGTTGTAGTTCAAAAACAGCTGGGGGGCCTAAGTTGACCAGGCCTGCCTTAGATAATTAGATAGATAGATAGATAGATAGATAGATAGATAGATAGATAGATAGATAGATAGATAGATAATTTCCACTAGAGTTGTATGAATGATTAGTGGATTAATTCTCAGTCCAGCAATAGGGCATGTGCTATACATCTTAAAATGGGATAATGAGCGATATAGACCAAATGCTTCAAGAACAGTAGCAATGCTAATTATCCACTGGCCTATCATGATGATGCTCAAAGAGCTATTACCTAAGAGGAAACAGATGGTCCTTTGATTTACTTTTAACAAATGATGCTAATGAATCAGTGTTCAAGAAAACAAACATGTAACTCAGATGTTTCCAGTGGCTTCCCTATGGGTAAAAGAGAGGCACCGATGCAATTCCAACCACACACACACACCTACATACACACACACACGTGACCAAAGGCTCTGGATGGGCTACACATACAGTTGAATTTATGGAATCAGGTTGTTTGTTTTGACCATCAGGTTCAATGACACTCAGATGATCATCATGATATAAATGCACATTCAGATCAGCACCAGATATGTGCTCAGATCTTCTTCACAACCAGGGCATGAGACAATACTTACACCTCCGCTTCTATCTTGCATAGAGAGCAGGTTGTTGAGTGGCTTCTCATCAGACCAACACAAGATCAAGCTCACTTTTCCTTCCATGGGAACAAATGGGAACATAGGAACACAGAAAGCTGTCATATACTGAGTCAGACCATAGGTCCATCTAGCTCAGTATTGTCAACACAGACTGGCAGCGGCTTCTCCAAGGTTGCAGGCAGGAATCTTTCTCAGCCCTATCTTGGAGATGCTAGGGAAGGCACTTAGAACCGAGATGCTCTTCCCAGACCAGCTCCGTCCCCTGAGGGGAATGTCTTACAGTGCTCACACTTCTAGTCTCCCATTCATATGCAACCAGGGTGAACCCTGCTTAGCTAAGGGGACAAGTCATGTTTGCTACCACAGGACCAGCTCTCCTTTCCAAGCCACTGCCATGCCAATTGCACTCCAAGGTGGCCAAGCCATTTATTTCAAGCAGAGGCCATTCTGCATTCCCCATGGGAGCATGAGCAGTCCACTCCTCCCCACCCCTTGCCCCCCCACCCCCCGCCGTGTAGAGAGACCTCAGAAGGATGATCTTATGTGTGGGAAGGAGGAACTCTGCTTGAAATGGAATGACTGGTCATGTTGACATAGACCTGATATGAGAGTGTTCTTTTGCCCTGTTGTCAATTCTGCCATGATTCCAGGCTCAACTGGCCAAAATGGAGAAGCTGTAAAAGTGGATTTCAATAGCTTCTTTCCTTGGAATTAGCATCACAAGGCAACTTAGGCAGTAGAAAAATATCTGAGCAATTTAAAAAAAAAAGACATGAAAAGGTCAGAGAAGTGTAGGCAGGCAGAGAAGAGGAAGCAAGACACAAGAGTAGGAGGAGGAAAAATGTAACAACGTAACAGCAAAGAGATAGTAACAAGTTGTTAATATTAGATAACCAGACAGAATAGAAACTGAACTTAAATGTAAACCAAAATAGAGGTTATTATATTGCAAACCAAGGCGGTATCAGTGCATTGAACATTCCACACATTAATGTTTAGCTATGATGATCACAAACCCACCTTAAGTGGCACAGCGGGGAAATGCTTGACTAACAAGCAGAAGATTGCTGGTTCGAATCCCTGCTGGTACTATATCAGGCAGCAGTGCTATAGGAAGATGTTGAAAGGCATCATCTCATACTGCGTGGGAGGAGACAATGGTAAACCCCTCCTGTATTCTACCAAAAGAAAACCACAGGGCTTTTTGGGTGCCAGGGGTCAAAATCGACTTGACAGCACACTTTACATTTATGATGATCACATGTTTTTTGTTTGTTTTTTGCTATTTGGTGGCCCTGAGCATTTTAAAATTTTATTAATTCACGTGCTGATTTTGTTGAAATCATCCTTTTTTTCCATACTAGATTGAATCCAGAATATGATTTTCACAAATGTGGTTGATTGCACATGACTCCTTAGAGAAGGTTTTATTGAAGAGCTAACAGATATCATTATCCTAAACATCTATGCCAGATTAGTTGCTCATAACCCATGTAGTATCCCTACAGAGCCCATGCAACCTCATGTTTCATTATATTTAGCTTGTGTAGCAGTCTGCAGTCTGTCTCAGCTGCTTGAGCTGGTCCACATATGCGTATACATCACTTACATTACTGAGCATGTGATTTGCAACTGAATTGTTGAACTTACTCTAATGAAAAACATAGTGTTTCAGAATATGTGAAAGTTTTTATTTGATCTCCCACACATTAAAGTTACTAAGCACATGATGCATTGAGAGATAACTTGCATGTGTGAAGCTGCTCTAAGTTGCTGGCATGGTCACCTTAAGTGGCGCAGCGGGGAAATTAGCAAGCAGAAGGTTGCCGGTTTGAATCCCTGCTGGTACTATATCGGGCAGCAGTGATATAGGAAGATGCTGAAAGGCATCATCTCATACTGTGCGGAAGGAGGCAATGGTAAACCCCTCCTGTATTCTACCAAAGATAACCACAGGGCTCTGTGGGCACCAGGAGTAAAAATCGACTTGACAGCACACTTTACCTTTACCATTAGAAATAGTCAAAGATTCCAAAAAAATATTCATTTTTCACCTTGTCACATCATTGATTTTCTCACCACTCTATAAATTGGTTGCAAAACAGCCAATTTCACACATACACACAAAAATTAATCTTTCCAAAACATTCAGAAAATTATGAACACTTGAATATTTTTGCTAGGCTTGATGATTATCATTACTGGGTTGTTTATGTAATGAAATTGCACATCAGATCCTTGTGGATAGAATCGAGGATAACAGAGTTTATTTTGCATAATGAAGACTATAAAAGACTGTAATCAAGCCTATCAGAGTATAAAAAGCAATCACCCCTGCTTTAATCATCCACTTCATAATTAACTGTTCTTTGTACTTACTGCAGGAACTTCTCAAGACTTCGTCATCATCTTTAGTTTTACCAGCTGTTGACCATCATGCTGTTGATCACCTTTCAGAATACTTTCAGCAAATTCTGAACTGGACTGTAGTGAATGTAGATGACCCTCATATATCACCGCTTATGATGAATGCATCGAAACCCCAAATATTTGTAATAATGCTACAACCAGTCCAGAGGTATGAGGGGACCTAAAACTCTTGTATATGTGCACAAAATGTCTGTAATTTAGTAAAAGAGGTCTTGTAAAATAATTATATAGACAGAGTAGACTGGATCTAGATAGACCAAAGGTCTGACTCAGTATATGGCAGCTTCCTATGTTCCTATGACCCAAAGGTTCAATTCTTCCAGTGGAAAGGATTGCTGGTCTTATAGTAGCAAGCATGGTTTGTCCCCTTAGCTAAGCAGGGTCCACCCTGGTTGCATATGAAAGGGAGACTAGAAGTGTGAGCACTGTACGATATTCCCCTCAGGGGATGGAGCCACTCTGGGAAGAGTATCTACAGGTAGGTTCCAAGTTCCCTCCCTGGCATCTCCAAAATAAGGTTGAGAGAGATTCCTGCTTGCAACCTTGGAGAAGCCGCTGCCAGTCTGCTGCCATACTGAGCTAGATAGACCAAAGGTCTGACTCAGTATATGGCAGCTTCCTATGTTCCTATGATCTAAAGGTTCAGTTCTTCCAACGGAAATCATTTCTCTTGGAGGAAGGAATCTTTCAGCTTCTGAGACAGGGCTGCTGAACTTTGGCCCTCCTGTACATGTTGTACTATACCTCTCATCATCCCTGACTATTGGCCACTGAGGCTGGGGATGATGGGAGTTGTAGTTCAACCATAGCTGGAGGGCCAAAGTTGTGCAGCCCTGTTCCGGAGGAACCTCTTCCAATCAGAGGAAGGAAACCTTTGGACAAAACCCAATGGAAAAAGTCATAATTGTCATCAGGTAGCACTTTCCCTAAAGGTGAAGGTCCATACGTCAAAGACTGCCCTACGCTATTATACTGCTTATTTAATAGTGCTCATTGAGCTATTTCCTATTATACAGCCTGTGGCACACAAGGGGATAATGTGGCTTAGTCACTACTGTATCACAGCATTGCCTTCTCCAGTTCAATTAATCAAGCAGGCACCATTTAAAATGGGGAACAGTCATCTGAAGTAAGAGTACTAGAGTAAGAGTTCATTTAGGAACATTGTCAAAATAACATGTCCACAACATTCCATCTTATTACATTTACCAAGTGTAACATCTGAATGAAGCTGGCAAGGTAAGCCATTTCTCCCTAGTATTTTCTTCCATTCTCTTTCCACACCAAGGAACAGGCAAAAAACATAAACAGAACTGATTTATAAATTATAAATTGAATGGCTCCCTCCCACACACACCCATAAAACAAGTCAGCAAAATCTGTCAGATTTTCCATGTATTACTTGAGTCATCTGGGGGTGGGAGTTTATAGCATTGAGCCACCTGGGATCAATTTTTTAGTACCACGGCATCCCCACCCGCGCCCGCCACCATACTGTCTAACATTGGTGCGCATTGGTGACTCGTGGTTTCAAAAACTGGATCACAGCACTAGATTCCTTTAGAGAGCATGAAAAGGTTTAATTATAATAGAAGGGGTTGTAGGCCTGAGCCAGCACCCATTATTCCAGGCCCCAGATCTTTTAAGAACCTAGCAATACCCCTGAAGTAAACAAGAAGACACTAACATAATAGGAAACTTTTAGTTGTGCTACCTCATTTGTAACTGATTATGTATTATCCTACATAATCTCCTAAAATTTAATTTAATTTACATTGTACATGGAAAGGTCACTTTATACATCATTGTAAAAGGTCACTTTAGGGCAGTGCTGCTCAACGTTTGCCCTCCTGCAGATGTTGACCTACAACTCCCATAATCCCTGATTATTGGCCATTGGCCAATGAACCAGGGCTGGGGATTATGGGGGCTCTAGGACAAAAACATCTGGAAGGCCAAAGTTGAGCGGCCCTGCTTGAAGGTAAAATGTTCATGTGGTGAAAGGGTCTTCAGAATATGCCTGCATACAGTGACATTGGCAATTATCACATTATTTGGGAAATTAGTGAAAACAAATGTTTTCTATCCCATAGTAATTATTGCTATTGTCATCTGGCATCGAATTCTCAAGACAATTTCCTATGCAAATTTCTTTAAAACCTCCAAGAGAGGAGTTTTTAGAATTCCCCTAGGGAACTGTCCATGCCTGACCTGATTGTAACAGTTTAAAAGTTTTTCCTAAAATGTACCAGTTTGTAGTTTAAAGCAATTGCTTAAAAATTTCATTTTCCCATATGCAAACATCCCACAGGTTTATCCCCCAACTTTCTGAACCCTGCCGGAAGGCGATTTTACTTTGGAAGGGTAGGTGTGTGTTCGCATATTGTCCAGATTTATGTTGAAGTGCCTGCAAGCTATCGGGCAGCACTTCATACATGATTCAGGTTTTTTAAAATTGAGCATTGGAGCTTAGGCCGATTATGGAGCTTACCCCGATTATGTCTGGGGTAAAAAAATCTTCTCTTTGTGTCAGGTTTTGGGGCAAATTCGAAATATCCACTGCGCCCCATAACTCGCAGTATTTCACCCCTCTTGATCCTGCGGTACAGCCTGCTGTCTGCGAAAGGCCTGTGATTATGTCACAATGGCAAATGAACCACATTAGGCATTTGCATGAATAAACCTCATTTCCTCCCTGCAAAATGCACTCCTGTCCCTTTTACTTAGAGCAGGGATTCTCAAACTTGGGTCCTCAGGTGTTATTGGACTTCAACTCCCATAATCCTCAGCCTCAGTGGCCTTTGGTTGGGGATTATGGGAGTTGAAGTCCAATAACACCTGAGGACCCAAGTTTGAGAATCACTGACTTAGAGAAAAGGCAATAAAACCTCAGATTACCAAACCATAATTGAATGCATCTTCAGCAAGAGGTAGTGCTGCTGGTCTTGTGGTAGCAAGCATGACTTGTCCCCTTTGCTAAGCAGGGTCTGCCCTGGTTGCATATGAATGGGAGACTAGAAGTGTGAGCACTGTAAGATATTCCCCTCAGGAGATGGAGTCGCTCTGGGAAGAGCAGAAGGTTCCAAGTTCCCTCCCTGGCTTCTCCAAGAAAGGGCTGAGAGAGATTCTTGCCTGCAACCTTGGAGGACCCACTGCCAGTCTATGTAGACGATACTGAATTGGATGGATGAGCTAGATGGATTCGGTATATGGCAGCTTCCTGTGTTCCTAGGTCAAATTAGCTAACCATTTGTTTCTCTTTGCCTACTCGCTTGATTAGTTGGGGCTTTTTTATGAGGCACGCTGGGAAATAGCTGCACTGTTCCTTTCTGCCCTGCTCACATATTTTCAATCACTGCATAAGGACCCCTCAAGTCTGGTCTTCCCTCCCCCACCACTTGTCCCTAGTATTTCTGTTGACCTTTATATTCATTCATTCGATATATTTTTATATCACCCACTCAACATGTCTCTAGGCAGTTTACAAAAGTTTTAAAACCAACACTTAAAACATAGTCAAACAATTAAAACAGTTTAAAAAATTTAAAACAATCAGCACTAAATGTCTGGATTTTAAAAGGTGTGTCTTTAAGGCCCCTTTAAAAATTGGCAGAGAGGTAAAACCCTGCATCTCTGTAAGGAGTGCAATCCAAAGCTCAGGGGCAGCTACTAAGAAGGCTCAACTCTGGGTTGCTACCAGATGAGCTGGTGACAACTGCAGGCAGACCTCGCCAGGGGATCTTAATAAATGTCCTATACATTATACAAAATGCTACCAGATGTTTTGCTTAATCCTCTGACATCAGGCAGTGTATTTTGGGAAATCCTGACATTTTGTCTGTAGAAGGATACTGAACTATAGTGAATGGACTCTTTGATCTAGGACAGGAATTTTTCTACTTCTGTGCTGCTCTTTTAACCTGCTATGTAGTTTTAAGTAGTCCTAGAGGTCTTGTGGGGAAGTAACTTGCCTAGGGAGCAAGAGGTTGCCGGTTCGAATCCCCGCTGGTATGTTTCCCAGACTATGGGAAACACCTATATCTGGCAGCAGAGATATAGGAAGATGCTGAAAGGCATAATCTCCTACTGCGCAGGAGATGGCAATGGTAAACCTCTTCTGTATTCTACCAAAGAAAACCACAGGGCTCTGTGGTAGCCAGGAGTCGACACTGACTCGGCAGCACAACTTTGCCTTTACCTTTATAGGTCTTGTCAGCAGTCTTATTAGGTAAGTCACTCAATAGAGCCATCAATTATCGAGTCTTTCAAGGATCTAATTATCTGTCTTATCCAATAACAGTGTGTTATGCTGTTGGTTTAACCATTATTGGATTTGTATCTAACCAGCTTTTATTTTATTTTCTCAAAGCAAATTACACTGAACACATTTGAATTCCTAGAGAGTAAATAAATGCAGATTTTACTGAGCAATCTACAGCTCATTTGGAAAGTACTTAAAAGACTCTCCCATTAACCACACCCATTTTATGTTCCCCATTTTGCAGACTATATCAAAATCACTTCTATCTTTCAGAATTAAACAAAACTATTTGGCATTTGAAAATAACTGCTAAAGTTGTTTCAATATTGTTTTTAAAAAGTTCTGCTCATGAGACAAAAAAGAAATTAGGCTTGTGCATTTTGATTCGGGTACAAAACGTTTTGTGCCCGAAAATGGCAATTTTGGAGGTTTTGTAACTAAAACAAAATCAAGAATTAAAAAATAGAGATTTTTGTTTCCAAATTGAAATGACTGTGTTTTGGACAGAATGCTTTGTTCTTTGGGAAAGTATTGCAATTGAAATTGACTTCTCTGACTCTCTCCACTCCAGCTGAGGCACTGAGTGATTAGCTAAGATAAGATATGCAAAAAGCTGTTGAGCAAGAATGGTTTAGTTAAGTATGTGTTGTATTCAGTGTGATTGAAATGCAAACTGACCTTGCAAAGGGATTTGGAAGACAGCATTTTGAGACAGAAATACCCAAATATCTTTGGGAGCTCAATGCAATTCCAAAGCTCTTGCTAAAAGCCATGGTATAAATTGTGTGGAGAAGCTTTTCGAGAAGCTGGTTAATCTTCTGAAATTAAGTTCTGAAATTACACAGGTTTTTCTTTCCAAAGGTTTAGAAAGAATCTCTTGACTTGTTCAGGGGTCTTTTGGAGAGCTATTTTGTTTTTCTTCTGATTTTTATGAGTTATAGCGGTGTCTAAGTTTTGTTGCCCAAGTTGAGCAGTCTAATGTAATTTAGGCCACAATGTAATTTGGTGAGACATCAAGACTAAGCCAGTGGTTCACAACTTTTGCCATTGCAGGGACAGATCATCCACATGGGACTACAGGAGACAAAAGGAGGGGGGTGGGCAATACCCCGTCAATCTATTGACACCCCCAGGAATCTTAGTTGCTTCTCTCTTTCTTGTAACCATGATCTATGGTTTTGCACTTTCTTAAATGCAGTGATAATAAATCTCAACAATTCTGAACAGTAGGATGATTTGTTTGGGCTATGGCTCACTCCAGTTCAGTTAAATGAACATTTGAAGCTGTTCCATAGTACCAAGGCAGTTCATTGGTCTATCTTGCTATCTCAAATGACCTGTGGTCACTGTTCCATGGGGAGGGAGTGTTTTTATTGAAAGATTGCTTGAATACACAAATGGGTTGTGTTGCTGAGCTAGTGCCACAGGGACAGGCTCCCAACCGCTGCGGAATTCTCAAATAACTGTGCCAAAAAATTAAGTGTCGTTGTTGTTCATCATTCTCTTCACTCTTTCAACTTGTTTATGTGGGGCTTCAGGGGCAAAACAGTGGGTTGGGTGGCAGCGCCCCAAGGGTGGTGCACCAGATTCCAAATAGGGCAAAGGGCTGATTTCTTAGGAATTTTTGAGGTTTACATGCCTAAGATTTCTCCCCACAGGGAATAATGGAGGTTTCAGCAGCTCCATAACTCCACCTGGGGGGCACTGGGATGGCCTGAAGCGAGTGGTGGTGTAGTGCACAGAGGGTGCCAACCACCCCCCTGGGTTGCTAACCCACTGGGGTACTGGGCTTTGTTGTTTCTGAGGTGTTGAGTTTAGATTCTCTGGTAGCAGATGAGATTTTTTAATGAAAAACCATGAATCCACTCCCATATGCTACTAGAGAATCTACTCTCAGAACACCTCTAGAACAACAAAACCCTGTACTTCATGGGTTGGCAACCCATGTGGGTGGGTGGCACCCTATGTGCACTACACTGCCACTTACTGTGGGCCACCCCAGTGCCCCTCAAGTGGAGTTATGGGATTGCAGAAACCTCCATTATACCCTACGAGGAAAATCTGAAAGATACGTAACTTCATTTATTCTTTAAAAATTAGCCCTTTGCCAAATTCCTCTGAAAAAAATGTGGTCGCTTCCTTGTACCAACTGGGCACTACCACCAACCACACTTGACTCTGGGCCACTCTCCCCCCTCCCCCCATGTGAAGCTATACTTTTCCTGAAACCTCCATCATACCCTATGGAGAAAATCTGAAAGATGAGCAAACTTCAAAAATCCACCAAAAATCAGCAGTTTGCCCAATTCCTTTGACATTTTTGTGGTAGCTTCCACTCATTGGGCACTATAACGCCCACCCACTCTTTTGACCATGTACCCATTTTTTAATCTGAATTAATTCGGGTTTGTATTCGGATTAATTCGGACACAAAACAAAACTGGGGTGATTCGGAAGGCTTAATTTCAGACAAAATACAAAATGGGGTTGATTTGGATTTGGTACAAATTGAAACAGAAAAAATACAAAACGCGCAACCCTACAAGAAATTATTCCTTGAAGGTCAGTTTTCATAAAATTCCTCTCCTCAGTTCTGTTTCCTTACTGTGGCCACATTCACCTGTAATGGCAAACCAGAGTTAAAGGTGGCTGAGGCTGTAACTCCATAATGCCTGGATAGACCCACGTTTATGACCAAAAGCAACCTCCAGTTTGCCTCACTAAACTCCAGTTTGAACTTTTGGTTATCTCTGAGGTTTGCCACTTGAGGTTTTGCTGCCCATGCATTATCTCTGACAACTTGCTATAATCACAGTTTGGCACTGATTTCCAAACCCCAGTCATAAAACCGGTGGCACAGACCCACCCAAGGGTGTGGCTGCTCCTTGCTTTTGCTGTTTTTTGCTGGCAGCCTCCCAGAAAACCAGCCCTGCCCCTCCTGTTGGCTATGTGGCTATGGAGTTGCCAGGCTACAGGGACACCGCCATGCTCCATCCTGGACTTATTAGCCTGTCAAGCTGCACAGTTGCCTGGGGGCAAGCAGTGGAGAAAGGGCACAGGTTAGCAGGACAGGCACTAAGTTGCTTTGCCCCCCAAGAAGGGAGCAACAGTGATGTAGGTTCACAAGCACAAACACTCTAGGTGGCAACACAAGCAGGGCACTCCATCACAGTAGTGGGAAGGGAGACCCGGGGTTAGGTATAAAAGGCATACCCAAGCAGGGAGTCTGGAGCAGTCAAGTTCTATTTTTTTTTTTTTTTGACAGCTTGGGGAAGGGAGGCCCAGCCTCTTCCCTGGGAGGGGATATTTGCTCCTTAGTCTTGCTCAAGAGAATAACCATCTGTGAGGATTAAGTGCAATTGCACGAGATGGCATTCTTCTTGTATAGAAAATGGCTGTCACCATGCTGGAGACCTAGCCCATTATCCCATGGACCACTCTCTCACAATATTGGCAGACTAAGGGGAGTGAGGGAGGATGCTCTATGAAGGAAAGCCGCGGGGATGGGTTCTTGGGTGAGTGCTGTCCCAGTCTCAGCAACTGCAGCCCACCAAGCTGTTGTCAAACCTGCCAGCCCACCTGCCCATGTGGGGATGTGCACCCCTGTCGGCAGCCCCAAATGGAAAGCTCAATGTCCCAGGCCAGCTGGAAATTGGGGTTCTCCTCTCCTGGGAATAACCATGCTGGGAGATTCTGCATACAGCTCCATGTTGGACCAGACCCAAGAAATTTGAATGTGTTTAAAGGTCCATGCCTGACCCCTGTATCTACACCATCCACACAAGTGGGTATGCCCTTGCAAAGGGTCTCCTAATTGCAGGGATAGCCAGAATGAGTGGGGTGGCCAGAGAATGAGGGCTACGCTCTCTTGTGATTTTCTGCACCCACCCTGCATATGGCATGATATTGGGCCTTGGATTCTGAATGGGTTAAAGGTCCATCCCTCTCCCACGCATGCATCTGGACAATGACACATAGACCTTCTATATGTCCTTTGGGTGCATGAAAGTCTCAACAGGGGATGAGGGTGGGGAGGTTTAGTGGGATCTGTCTATAGGGTATGAGAATGGGGTGGTTTAGGGGGAATCTGTTCTATTTTTTTTACCATAGAGAGTTTGGGGCCCTACTAAAGCAGGGGACCCTTGGGTGCATTGAGTGGACTGGCTCTTCTCGTGAGCTTGCAGTCCATGGGTGGGGAGTCACCCTTTGATGGGCCCAGCCTTTCCCCAGTAGACTGGTTCTCTCATGAGAGGGCTAGCCCACTCAGCAGCAAGCTGCCAGACTGCAGATTCTGGTTGGTTCTGCATGGACTGCTATGCTGGTGTCACCCCTCCCGACATCATCCAAGGTTATGGTGAGACATATCCTGTAGCATTCCCCAGAATCCTTTTGTCCTTCCTCATCTACATATCCCATACTAGTAAGTCTGGATGTTCCCCTCCTCTCCCTTAATTAAAGCGAAATAACACCACCCATGGACCCCAAACACCCCGAGAATTCATGCTCGTGTAGGACTACTGGGGTGCAGGGCTACTGGGCCCCCGCCATCGCTGCCAGAAGTAGTGCCATGGCATGGCGTGGCAGGCCATTTAAAGGGGTTTGAATGTCCTCTACCTGCCAAGGGTGGGCAAGCATTCTGATAATCCATGATCATGCTCGGCACGCCCCCTTCACAATCATGGCCAATCGCGTCCAGATGGCAGATGTGGTGCTGCTGTGCCCACATTCTGGCTGTGATGCTTGCTGGGATCTGCCTCAGAGGCCGAACAGGACTCTCCTCTCCTGCAACTGGAGTTTGGCGGGCTGCAGTTTGGCAAACGTTTGCAGCTCAATTTGGAGTTATGAATTCGAACCTCAGCTACGTTCACCTCTGGTTTACCAGAACATGTGAATGCAGCCTGTATCTTGGAATGTGCCTGTCCACCACAGCCTTACAGTCCTTATTTTAAAAAGCCCATCAATTTTATTTGCAAGAAGTAAACTATTTTGTTTCCTTTGCAATATTTGAATTTTTCTTCCCATATTTCCTTTTTAGAATAAATGAACTTTCTGCTCTAAAGGGACTCATGGAAAATGGTAAGCAATGCACAATAGATGAATTCTTGTTGATAACTATCACCAGTTAAGCACGAGGAGGCTCCTTTGCTGAACCAGGAACCATAGGTACAAAGCAAATAAAGACTGAGGTGCAAAGTATCTATTGCAATGTGATCTGCATTGCACTGCAGCTGTGTTCTGGTCCACCTTGCACATGAATGCAAATAGGCATCTCCATCCACTGCCTCAGACTACTATCTGCACACAGCACAATGGGCACATATGGCTATATCTGGATTGGGACTTTGTAATCCAAGCCTATTTATGTTTATGGAAGTAAGCCCCATAGAATTCAATGGGACTTATTTTCAAGAAAGGGTGCACAGGATTGTAGCATTAGTGTGCAAATGAAATCCCACCAACGTCAATGTCAATAGTTACATTATTTTTTTCAGACTATACTGTACTTTAGGTTAAGTTCCTAGTTTACATTATAATTCAAGGCAGATAACAGCAATTTTAGTTTCAGAGTCAGGCATGTCCTTGTCCCTGAAGGACCCATGATCTGTGTAATTAACAGAAATGGCTTTAGTGAACAGAGGAAGGTGAACAAAATGTGTGATATAATATATTAAGAAAACGTAGACATGATGAAACTGTTCTAATTTTATTTCATCCAAATATATAAAAATGGCATGATGTTGGTCTGTGTTCAAGGTTGTTTATGACCAAGAAAGCTTCTAGGATCTGGATCTGGATTATGTGTGTGTGTGTACACACACATATACTGATGTCACCAAGAGTATTTAATTTGTTCCTCACATGTCTTGTTCACACTTGATGTTTTACATGAGTTCTTGCATCGGTAGTATAGCCAGAATGTTCCTAACAGCACTGGCCAGTGGCCACATATTACGGTCATTCTCACGACCAGCCCTACCCAGGTTTTCAGACCCAGGTAGGACAGGTCATATGGAGTGCTGGGATTAGTCCTGATCCTAGTGCTCTTCAACTGGGTAGCCTGGGTTTTTTACCCAGGCTAAAGTGAGGTAGAAGAGTGCACACACCCTTCTACTCACCCCTCCTGGTTGTGTGGACACTCAGGCTGCCTGCAGCGCTCAGCAGCAGAGAAACCCCACAGTGCACCGCACTCTTTGTGTGGTGCATTGTGGGATGCAGGAGGACCTAGTCTGCATTTCCCCCTCACTCTCGCCACTCCTGGAGCGCTTGTGTACTGGTCATTTGGGCACACGGTACTGTGAAGAGTGGGAGTGGCACCGATTGTGTGGGAGAAGGCAGGAGGGCTCCTGCCTTCCTCCAGGCCTCCCAAGCCCCAGAGATTTTGGTCGAGTGAATGACCTTATTATGTTTTCTGGCAACCGTTCTAATACTTACGATACCATGTCTTTTGATGTAAGGTCTGGAGTAGTGTCACATATCAACTGAGCCTAATTAATAAGTAATAGTGAAAATGTACTTTACAGAGCCTTAGATCTGGTAGAAAGTTCCTTTTAAAAAATCCCCTTAAAGGTATCTTTCTATCTATTTCTAAAAGAGCTGGAAATGTTGTGATCCTTATGGACATATAATTGGAGCATCTGTGAGTTAGAGGGAGGTACTGGCAGACTTGGAGTAACCCAGACATTCACTGGTTTCACAAAAATCTGAAGGGGAAAAGTCAAAGTGGTGGGGGGACCCAAACTCACCTAATGTAGCTCAATGGAGCAGAATGTTTGCAGACTTAGAGGGCCATTAACAGACTACCAGGACCAGGTGGGTGGAGCTAATGTAGGGTGGAAGGAAGGACTTGAACAAAAAGAGTGGGCAATTTCTCTGCCTGAAGAATACTCTCTCAAGACAGTTGCAACTCCTTCTGCTTTTGAAAGGGAAAGATTTCTGAAACTCTTAAATTTTCTAGCCAGCCATTTCACACCTTTGTGTTTCTGAGAGGAAAGGGGTTTGACACACTTAACCTCTTGGTGTGGGGGCTTAGCCTCCCAATCACCTAAAAGCAACTGTGCCACTCAACTCCTCCCAACACAGAGAGAGAGAGAGAGAGAGAAAATGGCATAGGAAGTAAGACCCAAATTAGAGCAAGGACTCCTCTTTTTTTGCTAACTTTTGGTTTTTTGCCATGCTCAAGCACAAGCTCAGGTAGCACATGCAAACCAGGGATATACTGCAACATTTTGTTGCAGGCCCATACTTGTACAATCTTAATTCCAAACTGTTGAAAAGAATCAAGTGGGCAACATACAGATCTTCCTATAAAATTTAGATATAACAGCTTAGTTCCTATCCATGAGTAGTACAGTAGTTGCTGCTGTTTTTATGGGGGCTTGACTTTAGGTTCAGCTTCTTACTTCAGTTATTCTTCACCTTTGAACTTCTCCACAGTAGCCTTAATGTACCACTTTCAATCACATCTAAACCTCTGAGCCTTCTCTGAAATGCTGTTTGCATCACCTAGATAGACTCTAAACTCTTCAAGACATCACAGACGTCTCACTGTGTTTTTATAACTTGTCATGTACACTGTGGAATTCTATGATTATTTTAAAGAATAAGAAGTGTGGACATCTCTTTAGGGCCATACATGAGTTATCCTCTAAGATTTCCAAGCTCTTTTGAGCTTGATGACTGTTAAATGAATATAATACATTTCTGTTTACAGACAAAATAATTGAAAGATTTGCTAAGGCTTTGCAACAACATGGAATTCAGTATTTAGCCATCTATACAGCAAGACGGCCTTCAAAGGTGAGTAATTTCCAATGCCTTTAATATGCCTCAGTCATTTGGTATATAGCAATTTTTGGATTACTCGTGGACATTGTACTTGATCTTCCACATTATGCAAGAGAGTTGTGTTTGCTGGATAGTAATCTCCCCATCAAGACCAAACCAGGTGACAGCCAACGCTTAAGGTCCAAGATGGAAGGTGAGCAAGACTCTTGGGGTGAAGGTTAGAATCTGAATATATTGAGGGTTAGAATCTCAATATATTGCACATGAAGCTGGAGGTTTAAATCAAGCAGTAACTGAGACTATGGGATTGTGGTGTTTTGGAAGAAGGGGCAGTCCTCTCAACTTCAAACAAGATATAGGAATGGAGAGGAAACATGAAATAAGATGTAGCACATTTTTCCAAAGGCAGATTTATTGGTTTCCTGAGTGTTCTTGGGGCATTGGGCTCTTGTGTGCACATACAGCTACATTAAAACATAGGCGGCCCATTTAATTAAATATTTGGGACGGAACCATTCATTCATACCCATGTTGACCTTCTTTGCACTGCAGTTCATAGACTAGCCCCTGGTCTTGCAATTTTGTGTGTACATTGAAACCTGATTGCCCTTGAAGTCATTGGATCAGGACTGTTGGCCACTTCATACTGCATTATGGCCATTATTTGTAAACATTTAAATGGGACTTAAGTGCAAATTAATCTTGATGTATTTGGGGCCTATATTGTTCATGTTGTGGAATCAACACAAACTTGATTTCTCTGGTTTTAAAACGACCCTCTGCTCCAGGCTTTGTGAAAATGCTGTAGCAACTGGTTCATGTAAACAGAGAAACCCAGCTGTCCTATTTTGTTGTTCATTTTTGCACTGATGCACCACAAAGTGTACACAGAAACTAGACTTTAGTGAAGGAGGTTGATCACAACAAGGAAATGAAATGCATGTTGCTTAGCAACCCGAAAGGTTTTGTCCCTCTTGAAAAGCATCCAAAAGGAGGACAAAGAGGAACAGCCCTTTGTTACAGTGAAAACAGCAAGGAGTTTGGGGGTACCTTAAAGACTAACAAATGCATTGAAGTGTATGCTTTTTATATAGTCCACAAAATATATGCTACAATAAATATGTTTGTCTTAAGGTGCCCCAAGACTCTTTTTGCTACTACAGAATCACATGACTTCCTCCTTATGGTGGACTCTGTTCCTTTTAAATAGCTGATCTCTACAATACCTTGAGAGTATCATTTGGCACACACAGATAATGTGGCATTAGATTGTGTACTTTCTTTTCAAGGGTTTGTATGTCTCTTCATCTTCATAACATGGAAGTCACAGTGGATGGCATCCAGACTAGTTAACCATGGCTAAGCACCATTGAAATAATGACTAACTCAAGGCCCATTAATTTCAATGGGGCTTAGTCATGACTAATTTGGTCTGGATGGTGTCACTGATGACAAGAATTTGGGTGCGGTATTCCAGGGGTTCCTTGAAGCTGTTTGAATGCTTTGATTTAGTGCATTGAAATAAAACTTAATTTGGCAGCTGTAACTATTATAGGTTTGGTCTGCATCTCTCATTCGCCATTGTAACAATATAAGATAAATGTGTGTCATCTGTGTTTCCTCCCTATGTCTTCAAAGTAGAGAAAATGCCTGAAGACAAGTTGTTCTCTTCTGCCATGGAAAAGCTAGTAACCAGTTGCCATATCCTTCTCTTTTATTTAGTCATTTACACTCTGGGGACATTCACATGCCCTACCAGGTGAGAGGAAGGCTTTGCAAACCATGCCTTCCCCCCAGACATCATCCTGTGTTTGGTGGGAGCACAGAGCATGCTCCCACATGATCCACGCTGCTCTGTGCAGTGCAGAGAAGAGAGGATCGCTCTGAGACTGGGACTGATTGTCCTGGCCTCCAGGTGTCCCACAGTACACCACTCACACTGGAGGATTCCCACAGGGGACAAGTGCTCTAGGCCCCCATCTCTGTGTCAGCATGAGCTACAATTAGCCTGTGCTGACACATGATCCAGCAGCCAACCTTGGCTAAGAGTTGGTTCTCGGTGCTGGGTTTGGCACCGCTGGGATCCATGTGGATCCTGGCAGTTCTCACGAGCAGCAGTGTTCCCTCTAAGGCATGCACACATACCTGAGCTCACAAGTTTTTTGATGTCTGCTCAGTTAATTTTAGATCCCACTCAGGTTGAATCAAGAAGGCCCCATTCTGAATGCATGTGTGCCCCTGCGAACTTGGCAAAGAGGCACCTTTTAACGTGGTGATTCTATTTAGCAGTGGGAGAATAACTGGCCCGATTCACCTCCAGCACAGTACTTCCAGTGACTGTTGCTGGTGTCTATCTTATGTTTCTTTTTAGATTGTGAGCCCTTTGGGGACAGGGTTCCATTTTATTTATCTTATTTATTTGTTATTTCTCTGTGTAAACTGCCTTGAGCCATTTTTGGAAGGGTGGTATAGAAACTGAATGAATGAATGAATGAATAAAATTTGTGCACAAACTGCCTTGATACTCCCGCCCAGAACAAAACTCATTCCACACACAGGCAAAAATGAATAAATAGAGAAAACACTGATGGGCAGGCAAGCTCAAGCTTGGCTGCCAAAGCCTTGGCCTGGCTGCTTGTGAGAACAGCCACTTTATTTTACAGCTATAGCTAACATCCATCGTCAACTCACACTCAGCATTATCATTTCTGTTCTTTTCCCTGCTTCCTATTGAACTCTAGAAGGAGACACATTTAGGCTAAATGGGTTAATTTAACAGCTGCTGTGTATTACAACCAATCAATTTATAGAAGCTGCATTGTTCCAATGGAGCAGAAAGTCTGCACTAGTAACTGGAACCATTGTTGCAGTCATTGTCCTGAAGCTCAGATGACTCCAAAAGCAGCACCATTGTAATGGTTGGCTGTCCGTTGCCATATCATTTCTGCTGAGCTGGCTCAAGGAAAGCCTCTGCCTGAGGCAAGGAAGAATTGACCCTTCACTTGCCTCAGAGGCAGATGCACAGTAGCCACACACTCCCTGCGTCAGAAAGCAGCGCTGATGCTCCTCAGTTTCCTCCTTACCTTTCAGCTGCCACACGTGCTTTCTCGCGGGGCCAGCACAGCTGCTGCTTGCTATATTAGGCAGGCAGAAAGGTCATTCACACAATCAAAACTGTGTTCTACCCAGGTTTGGGAGCTGTGTATGCTACCAATTTTCAGTTCTGTGGAAGCAAGGTAGGAGGCAAACCTAGGTAGCTTCTCCTCCTACCTTGCTTCCACACAATCACTTCTCCCCAGGCTTTCCTCTTACCTTGCTTCCACACAATTGAAAACTGTGAGCACGTACAGTTCCCAAACCCAGGTAGAACACAGTTTCTGGTTGTGTGCATGACCTCAGAATGACCTCTGGCCCTGCCTCTCCCTTCCGGTGCCGGCAGCAGCAGCAGCAGCAGCAGCAGTTCAAGTTAAAGTGCCCCCACTGCTGGCATTGGAAGGGAGAGACAGAGATAGAAGAATGCATGCTGCCCGCCTAATACAGCAAGCAGTGGCCACACTGGCCTCAAGAAAGACCATACATGGCACCCAGGAGGTAAGTGTGATGTCAGAGCCAACTTCTGGCACCCTCACCTCCCTGTGTCAGAGGCAGGTGCTGATGCCACCCATCTTCCCCCTTACCTTCCAGGCACCTTGTGTGGGCTGGTGGGGACTACTGGCAGGAGAGGAAACTTTAAAAAAAATCTATGGGGACAGCAGGTGAAGTGTGAGCAGCAAGAGGCAAATGGATAATGGCTGAGACAAGGGGGCAGGGCAGAGTGCCCACACTCACTGCTCCATGGCGCACTCATCATCTGAGGGCAATGCCTCACCTTGCCTCATGGAAGAGCTGCCCCTGCATCTAAGATTTGCAACGTAAAAAAAAAAACAACTTATAGTCATTCAGAAGATGGAAATATAAGCTTAGTGAAGCTTCCTAGGATTAGTGGCCTCATTAAGTTATACTATTTAAACAAAGGGGAGGAAATCCTTGTTTTTATGGTTACAATTGCTGCACATATTGTTTTCTTTCTCTTCCAAATTCAGTGTTTGAATAATGGAAACTCACATTAACACTTAAAGACTTGGTTTAGCGATCATTATTGTGCATCACACAGGTTATTCTCAGCTAGTTGTTGCTTAGTGGTAGAAAATTGACCTTGCAATCTTACAATGTTCCGCTAAGGCACATTGTTGGATTTGAATAATATATATACCTAATAATCACCAATTCATGAGTACTTTGCCATAGATCAAGGATAATGAATGCAGGGAATTCACTTACTGTCATTTGAGCTTTCATTGTCAGTGCTTGTGGGGGAGGGATGTACAGAAGGACATATACTGAAGAATCCTTTCCCATTCTGCCTTCCCCTCTCAAGCACCACTTTATATTTGAAAAATAAAATTTAAATTGTAGCTATAGACAATATACTTAATTATTTCCCAGCTAGGTCATTCAGATTCCTACATGAAACCCAAAGAAGGGTTTTAAATAATTACAGAAGAACTGCTTCAAGCTGGGTGAAGCCAGCTGCATGTTACTCCACAGAAAGTAAATATCAGCTTGACTATATGGACAGCTGAATGAAGCAGAGACTGAAAAGTATTCTATCTGTAGTGCCTTGTTATTCATTCCACATGGCAGTACTATCTTTGGGTAAATAAGACGACAGAGTGTTTATTTTATCCTTTGGCTCTAGTTCCTGCAGTAGATTTTGTCCCCAGCACAGATGTTAGCCTCCCTCTTACTTCAACAGAAATGTTTCTCTACAGTGTTAAAGTGTGATTTTATTCCTACTATGCCTGTGTACATATATGGAACAATTAATTCCCCATAACTGCTTTCTGCTACATTAAGAAGGATTGAATGGAGGAAGCCTAGAGACAAGGAGGTATACACAATTAGGTATGCCACTGAGAGGATTTGCCCCCATTTCCTAACATTTGTCCCTTGACTTCTGTCAAATTTCCAGAGTTTATCCAAGTTGCTACATGACAAGGGTCATGCCAATATGCTCTAGCCGTTTTTGTGTTTATAGATTTGGCAATAAAGCGGGCGCTCATTTGCAAGAGCAGCCAGCCAAAAATTACGAAAAGATTTATTTGTGCTGATGGAGAAAGCATTTATCAACATGTTCAAATCTGAGGTTGGAAAGAAAACATGTTTTTTTTTAAAAAAAATCCTCATATTTTCTCTCCAGAAGGTCGTTGATTTGTATAGTTTGCCATTGTCTTTATTGATAGGTTGGGTGTTGTTCTTTTCTTTACTTATCCTCCAGTACGGATGTCTAATAAACTGCTATGAGTAGGCTCTCATCTGGTGCCAAAACCAAGGAGAGATCTAATCTCAGATTTTCACACTTAAAAAAAAAAATGAAAGCAGTTATGGGGTGCGGGGAGGGGGGGGAATAGATCTCCCACTTCATGTTTATTTTGGCTCCAAGTCATTAATATTTTTAGAAAGTCACATTATTTTACTTACATTTCTCTGTAGAAAAGCATAGATCCCCCACCCCTGCAGTTGGGAAAAATTTTTTTCCAGGGTTCCTGATAAATACTAATACTAACAGGTACAGACCCTATGCATTTTTTTTTTAATTTATCATATTTTTATACCACCTGATATATACATCTCTAGGCCTCATATAAAATTTAAAAACAATATAAAAGTCAAAGAATAAAATCGACAAAAACCAATAAAAACAATAGCATAAATCAGTTATTTAAAATGGCATAAGTAGTGACATAAGAATTTACAGTTCTTATGTGTGGTGGGGTCTGTTCATAGAATCTACTGAATATGTGCAGGCGGGCCAGCTACCATGATCCTGCTTCTTCCTCCAATGCATGCTCACTCACCTTGGATCAGTTTCTGAACAGGGCAAGAGTTAGGCCTGAAAAAATACTGAATGGTTGGCTTGCCAAGTCCAGCCTTTGGTTTGTCATTCTGGGCTACAGATTTCCAAACAGAGGCTGCAAGCCCATCTGTCAAGAACAGCAGCATAGTGACATGGGTGGCAACCTACAATTTGATTCTTTCATTGCAGCCACTGCTGCGGCTGGCCTTCTCAGTCATCTGCCTGCCTGCAGTGAGGACTGAGGGAGAGAAGAGGGAGCCCTGCCCCTGGCCCCATGTGTGCTGGTTCTTTGCTGGTGCCAATGAGGAAGAGGGACAGGTGGCTGCGGAGGCAGGCAGTGTGCAGTCCCAGCTGCGGCCCCAGACACGCTGGGCGGCCTGTGTTCACTGAACACAGCTGCCCAATGGCAGTTCTACCCCTGGACCAGGGATGCTGTATTAGATTCCTGTACCAAACAGGGGGCTGGATTAGAAGATCTCTTAAATTCAATTATTCTATTCTATGAAAGCACACGTAACAACTAAAACTCCAGGCTGGAATTCTATATTCTAGTACTTTTAAAAAGCTGCAAAACATGGGATTGTCTCAGAGCATTTGGAATGGATTTCTAGCTGCAGCCATGCGCCCAAAAAGACATCAGCGTTGGGAGGTTTGGCAGGGAATGGTAAACAGTGATCTTACCACATGCAGACAAATTCAGATGACATTTTCACAATGCAACATTTGAAAAAGTCATCATGACTTTTGCATGCTTTCTTATTCTCATACCTGTTTGAGAATAAGTTCCACTGAAGCCAGCAGGCCTTGCATCTGAGGAAAAAGCTTAGAATCAGGCTGGGCAAATTGTAATGGACAGTTGCCCAATTATCCTGTGAAAACAATTTGCTCCATCTTTTCCCTTAAAGGAGTGATATTGTAGCACAAGTCAGTCCTGTTCTTGTCCAAGTGAGGGACATCCTATACACCTCTCTTTCAAAAACAGACCAAGTGTGGCCTCTTAGACATGTGGAAGCAGCAGGACACAGCATACCTCTTGTAATAACTCAGCTTAATAACTCAGCTATTTATTGCTCACTGGAATAACTCACTGGAAAAGCCCAGTGCATAAAACATAGACTGGTAAAACAACAAACACAGAAAAAGGAAAAAAAACACCCCACAAAAATGATCAAGAACACCTGCTTTGACAGAGATTGGTGATATTCTCTCTAGTCTTGGGATTCAAAGTTAATTTCAGCAAGATTCTTTCTTCAGCCTGAGTTCAAGCAATAAACAAATGATTCCTAGCTGCTTTCATTACAAATATAGAGATAGTTCCAAAAGATCATTGGGAGAATATATATTCCTGATCTGTTGACATGGGATATCATGAATGTATCCTGATCATCAAGCATTCAGGCTGTCAAAATGATGGCCGTTTCTAAAATATTTCAAACCATCCCTTTATGTATACCTACTAGGGTAATCGAGGGTTGCCAGAGAATACTTGAGAATTTTATCTGGGCTAGCATGGTGATTCATGCCTCAGCAAATACTACCAAAAGGATAGATACTAAGCAAATACTACCAAAAGGACAGATAGATACTAAGCAGGAAGTGGTCTAGGTGGTGCTCTGGATTTACTGCTCTATTATGGCATGTTCCAACTTAGGCAGGTCTTGAGGCTGACCACTGATCTTTCCTTGGTTGGATGTAGAGTGCAGCTTTATGGAGAGGTATGCATTGAAGGAAGTGTTATGAATCATTGACCAAAACAGATGCAAGCTAACCCCTGCTTATTACATTAGCAGTTTGGGATGAATGGTGTGGGTTTTGGGCACTTTCTATTTGGCTTTTACAGTTTTAAATCAATAGTTCTTTTTGCCTGGACTCCTACCACCATCCTTTAAAACATGGAAACAGTAATGCATTAATAGGTTTGTGAAGGAGTACCTCCCTCTAAAACAGAACTAACAAATAAGGCTGCACAAATTAATATATCATGGTTTGAAAAATCTCCAAATATGAGATAAATGCTCGTACAGCATTTACTTAAATACAGGTAGCGTAAGATACTTTCATGAACACCTACAAACTTTGAAACCCCTACCATTCTTGGGGCTTTGAGAACCATACCATTACCCAAGCAGTGGCTCACTGTCTGCGGAGAAGTGAGATGCACCACCCTCCACCTACCCAGCATCCCACCCCCACCCTTACATGACAGTGGGGTGTTGGAACAATGGGGTGTTGGAACATCCAAGCTGGCTTTTAATTTCACATGATTAGGAACTGGTTTGGATGTTTTGGCTCCACTGAATAGCGGAAGAGCAGGATGCTGTGTGGGTAAGAGCAGTGGTCTCACATGATGAGCCACCTCTTGCACAGCACCATTTGAAGTGGCTCACTGCGTTTCATTCTTTATGGGTGTAGTATTAGCCTATCTTTATAAATTGGTGAGCTCTGAAGGATGGAAGAAAGAGCCTTCTTACAAAAATAGATGAGTTCGAGTCATAGATATGACTGTTGATGAAAAGGTATAGTCCAATATATTGTCTTCAGGTCCCTACTCTTCCTCTTCCTTCAGTATTAGGCCTTATGTTCTTAACAGATGACATGGTACTCAAGGAAGTGTGGTTTATATGATCAAAGACTGGGCCCTACTCCACTGGAGGAAATACATAGTTCCCAGAACATGCTACCATATCTGGTGGACCTGACCCACATTTGAATATTTTGATTTATGGTATTTGAGTATATTAAAAGTATGACAGGATACAGAGTGCCATTTGAGCTGAGTGGACTTGGAGGGTTAGGAAAAAATCCCAAATATAATTAGAAAGTTAATTTCTCTGTTACTTAGTGCTGCCAAATTGGTATCTCAGTCACTTCACAAAGAAACACAGGGAGCTTAAGTGGGTTATTGTGACTAACTTGACAGGCACTGCATTGGCTGATGACCTTTTCTACGTCAGAGTCCATTTCAGGAATTCACACATAACTTATGGCCAGGCCCAGCATATTCATCTGCACAATACCTGGGTGTGCAACATATAGATTTCTCCGTGTGATCTATCATCCTGCTTCTGGAATTACAAGAAGTTCTCATAACAATCCAACACTTAGGCTGGCAGTTCATGCTGATGAAACAAAAATGTCCTTAATTCTTCAGCAGATGTCTGAGTTGCCTAGCCCCTCCAAACCGAGCTGAGGCCAGGATAATATATGTTGCCATCATCCTGGCCATCAGGTTTGGACTGAAGCGGGGTTTCAACATAAGAACCATTGCTGGTAGAATTGTGTCAGTACTGTATTTGTCAGGCATGCAGGGGAGAACAAAGACAGGGCCTTTTTGGTTGTGGCCCCTTGGCTTTGGAACATCCTCCCTGAAGAGCTTCACCATGCTCCCTCCCTCAGTGTTTTTAAAAAACATCTTAAAACACACCTTTTTAAGGAGGCTTCTTAATGTTCCATTGTAATTTTTGTTATATCTGGTAGGTTCTTTAGCTTTTTATAATTTTCATTTTTTAGCTTTTAAAATAACCTTTAATTTGAACCTATAATGATTGTGTTTTTTCATCTGACAACTCTTTTTTTGTTTAATTTAGTTAATTTTATTACTTTTATTGTATCTTGTATCTAATTGTTGTGAGCCGCCCAGAGGAGTAGTGCACTGGAGGAGCAGGGTATAAATATTCTAAATAAATGAATGAATGAATGAATGGGCAAGTGGCTCTGGAGCCCCTTGAGCCTGAGGACTCCCAATGTATTTGTTCATACTGACTCTGTTTGAAGGGTCCAGGAGCACGACCCCCCAGAGTACGTTTTGCCCCAGACCTTGGGTTACCTCTCTACGGCCTCACTGGTGTATATATTCTCTTGCCATTTATATTATAATATATTTTAACATCTATTAGGTACTTCTTTCCTCTGTACCTCTTAGGTAATACTTTCCTCTGACTTATATATGAGTTTGTAAACATATGCTCCAGGATTACACACAGGGAAATGAAACAGGAGGTGTTAGGTTGTCTTTGGTGAAAATCCCAAGAACTGGCTTGTCTCTTAAAGAGGAAGCACACAACAGCCCTCCCTCCCCCACCACCTTACCCGAGTAGTTGTCCTAATATATTTTTATGTATTTTTATAACTATTATAAGCTGAGCTGAGAAGTTTTTGACTTAAAGGGCAGGATAAAAATATAATAAACCAACAAGTACTGAAATAAAGCAGTAAACCATACTCCCCTTCAAAGACACACAAAATTCTGCTTTCAAGGAAGTGAGGAGAGGTTCATAGCTAGGTGTGGGGAGACAATATGCTCCGGAGATAACCCACCGGTCGCATTCACTTATTGCTATGGCAGTTATTCTTGCAGCTTTACACTGCTGAGAAATAAAGTATGTATGAGGCACAGCACTAGCGAGAGAGAGAGGCCTTCTAATGATTTATTACCTACTGTGCTCAAAGTCAGCCATGAATGTGAAAGAGTGCATTTTCAGAAGTAGCACACTTCCTAAAGTTCCATTTCATCTTTGTGAGGATCCAAAGTGTCCATTCCAGTTTCAACAAGTTAAACTAAACCCTGTTTTGAAAATATAGAACCTGCTGTGCACTTTTAACTGCAACCACTGCCTCAATTTTCTCTACTTTCTTCTTGTGAATAGTCTCTAATCTAATGCTCTGCAGCATCCGCCAGGCTTGCTGATCCATACATACAGCTGAGATTTCATTTACTGGTGGCTAAAGTTCCCTCCTTTTATGGATGTGTGCTCTCACCTAACTGCTGATTCCTACACATTGCCACACAATGCAACACTCTTTTCAACTGTATCTTCCACAGAATCTGGCCGTAGAATGAAGTTTTCTATTGTTCATTTTTAAACCATACATAGGTTGTGAAGCTAGATATTGATCTTTAATTATTTGCATGATGACTTCCAGCATGGAAGTTTATTTGGGAATAGAAGACACTTTGCATTATGTTCCTTAGCCAAGTATTGGCAAAGGGAGATACAATAACTACCTGGAGGCTGTATTTTGTTTTTTCAGTCACTCAGTGTGTTTAAGAAGGCAGTTGTCTCTATGATAAATCTCCGGCAACGTCCATCCTATTCTCTCCTGCCCCGTAACAACCTCCCTAATTTCAAAGTAGCTCTTGTTTTGGCAAGGCTTATTTTTCTAGAGATCTTTACTAAATACCAGCTAGACTTTATCCCTTTTGAATGAAATCCTTTTTCATTTTTTCTAGCAGGATTTAATGCTGTATTTAAACCTGTGATTCACCCATCCACGTTCAGTCTCAAATAATTTAATGAGGGGGACAAGTATCTGGAAATGCATTACAGTCTCAGAGATCTTTTGCAAGGCATTTATCTCATTTTTGCTTTCCACTGAGCTCAGTGTGATATCCAGGAATTATATGATGGGGTTCGCTACGAACCCCACTGCCCATTGAGGTCATCTGAGGAGGTCCGTCTCCAGTTACCGCCAATTCGTTTGGTGGTTACACAGAGACGGGCCTTCTCAGCTGCTGCCCCGAGATTGTGGAATGAGCTCCCTGCTGAGTTACGATCGTCCCCATCTCTGGCTATTTTTTAAAAAACATTTGAAAACCTTTTTTTTAACTCAAGCCTTCTCAGGTTTTTAATTAAAAATACTGTTTGTTAATTTTATGGTTTGTACATTATTGTATTGTTTTAACTTGTATATATGTGTTATATGTTGCATTGTTTAAATTTTCATATATGTTTTAATTGTTAGCCGCCCAGAGACGTATGTTTGGGCGGGATATAAATTTAATAAATAAATAATCAAATAAAATAAATATGTGGAGTGGGACAGTTCCTCACATCAGTTTTGATTGCCAAGTCAGAGCCACTTTTCTTCATAAGCTAGATTGTTCATATTTACTGTTCCTATGCAGATTTCAGGGGCAACCCAAGATCAAAGGGCATCTGAAGTGGGGTGCCAAAGGACACTGCCTGCCTTGCCAGCTGCTCCCTGCCGCCCATTGCCATCATTGCCTGTCTTGGCGGCAGGAGGGAGACAGAGCAGAAGAGGAAATGTGGAGTAGAGGAGAATGATGAGCTAGAGTATCCCCCCACAATTCTCATCTCGCCACCTCCTCACTTCCTCTTCTGCTCCATCTCCTTCCTCCTTTCCAAATCCAGCTTTTGTTCTCTTGTCTAGAGTGTCTACTCTTGTCTAGAGTAGCTAAGCCAGGGCCAGCATCAGCACAAGGCACCTTTAGACCATTGCCAAGGGCCCACCCTGGGTGGCCCACTACTGACATCTGTCCTGGCACCCTGGGAAGAATTGGAACCAGCCAGCCACTGGCAGCTAGTGTTGACCAACCCAGTCATGCCCAATGTAGCATTGTGATGCTCTATGGTCCATTGTGGAGGGGAGACGCACGGCAGCTAGTGGCTGCCAGCCAGACCACTGTTGTTAGTGTGGCCTGCTAAGAATGAAAGAAATCCATGCCTGCTGTAATGTAACGTGAAAGGAGCAATCTGGGTAGGAGGGGGCCCATCAGGGCTGTCCTTAGAGAGCCCTGGTGGGGTGCGGGGCCCGGGGCAGATCAGCCAGTGTGGGGTCCCTTTCCAATTAATTCTAATGGGGGTTAAAGAGCGAGACTCAAGGTGGTCGCCCTGCTTGCCATGCCCTAGGGATAGTCCTGGAAGGTCAGCTTGTCAAGGGGTCTCCTCAAACCTAGAGCTGGTACTGAGCTCCCAGGCCACTCAGGTTAGCTCAATGCCACTCAGCAGCACAATTTAAATGTATTATCCAAACACACAAATGCAATAGGTTTTTTCTTAACTCTGGGAAAGATGACAGCTCATTCCTTTTCTATACCATTTTATTCAATATGAAGTAATTAAATTGCATTATTATGTGCTTGGTTGTTTTATTGAAGGGTGGGGCGCCTGCAGCTAGACTTGGTTAAAGTAACTGTGGCAATGCTATGAAAGTAAAGGCTTTTGAAGTCTGAACATGTTTTTCTTACTTCATTCCTTCTCTCCAAAACCAAACTATTCCCCAAAGCTCAGTTAGCGTTTCCTTCTACATAATCTTATTTTCTGTTATTAGTATTAAGATTCTCACTAGACAGTGTGGTTGCCCCAAAGTCCCTTAACATGTAGTCAATTGATTAAACACAGTATAATTTAGTCTTCATAACCTCTTTCTCAGTGTGAAATAAAATGGTTACACTTTGGGAGCAATGAGAGAGATTAAATTTTTTAATTAAAAATGGAATACTTATACTTTTTCTTTGTAATATATTCCTTTATTATAGGAAAGGGTTCCTATTTTTAAAGACACTGGGCCCAATCCAGCAAATGTTATGTGCTGCTACGTCTCATTGAAAGTAATGGAAGAGGCCTTGCTCAGAACAGGAGAGACACCATCATGAGGCTTGCAGTCCAGTCCCATGGTCCCTGGCAGGAAGTGATGATCTGTACCACTGAAGTAAGGCCCCACAAGGCCTCTTCTGTGTCCACTGATATCTCCCATTGCAGCTTTTTCCATTGCTTCTAGTTGCATGGAACCATTCAGCACTCCATTCTAGGAGCGCCGAACTGGTTCTGGCAACCAGCATTTGAACTGGTACGGAGGGGGTGGGGTCACTTTAAGGGGTAGGGAAGGTGCTGCCTACCTGCCAGCCCCCACCCCGCCACTTCCCCCTGCCAGTGCTCTCCTAAAAAGCAGATGTGCGGGGCTGCAACGTACCTCCTTGCAGCGGGGATCAGTGTCGCCATGCAATGGCTGCTGCGCATGCGCATGGCACACACATGTGTGTCAGCTATTTGCATGGCAATGCTGATCCCAGCTGCAAGGAGGTACGCTGCACTCTGCACACCAACTTTTTGGAGGAGTGCCGGCAGGGGGAAAGTGGTGGGGCAGGGGCTGGCAGGTGGGCAGTGCTTTCCCTGCCCCTTAAAGCGACCCCCCTGCCTTCCCAGGAGTGCACAGAACTGGTTCCATGCACATCCCTAACTGCTGCTGCTTCTTCCCTCAGTTAAGAGCTTGAGTTTAGCTTTTGGAGGGGGCATTGGCAGAAAAGAAGCAGTACATACTGCTTTTTGGAACATTAAAAAATCTTTTTGAGGATTTTTGAATATTCAATATGAACATTTCAGAAAGGTCAAATAATGTCCATGGCAAGCATTAGGAGGCTTGCACATCCCTGTGCAACTTCTGCCTTTTACTCCCTGGACTCCCTTCCCTGCTGCTGAATTTTCAACTAGTAGTGTATGTGGGATGCAAGCCAAAGTTGTCATTGAAAGATACTGAACAATGCATAACAGGGGTGTGCACTAGGACTGTGCTCATCAGTAAAGGTTGGAATTCCGATTTGGAATTTCCAGCCCCCACCACATATCTACAGGATATGGAACTACATCCCTCAGGTATTCCTGTGGTTCCCAACTGCCCCATGTGAATGCCCCACTTTCCCTTCATCATTACCTGCCCACCCACCCACCCACCCCCTGATGCTCCCAAGGATGACTGCAGCCATCCAGCTTTCCCTGTGCTAGTGCTGGACAGCTTTAAAGGGTCCCACCACCACCCACTTACCTGGGGCAGTTGCCCCATGAGAGGCTGACTCCTTGTGGTGGGGGCTGGCAACTCCGACTTTTACTGATATGCACAGTTCTAGTGTGTGCAGTGCCTAACTTGACCCTCCATATCTCCGATGCTATCAGCCAGTGCCACCTACACACCCAGTGCCAGTGAAATTTCCATAGCTAACATGCCTATTATCCTTCTCAGAATCCTTCTGTTCATGGTATAGCTGCTAGTTCACTAAGAACTACGAGCCACCTAATGGTGCAGCAGAGAAGTAACCTGCCTAGAGAACAGGAGGCTGTTGGTTCGAATCCCCGCTGGTATGTTTCCCAGAATATGGGAAACTCCTATATCAGGCAGCAGCGATATAGGGAGGTGCTGAAAGGCACCATCTCAAACTGTTCAGGAGAAGGCAATGGTAAACCGCTCCTGTATTCTGAGAAGAAAACCACAGGGCTCTGTGGTCGCCAGGAGTCAACACTGACTTGATGGCACAATTTTTCTTTTTTCTTTTCACTAGGAAGTATGAAAAGCCAAGCTGAAAATATTATAGAAACTGAGTACCACAACTGGACATGTTTAACATAGTGGATAGATTTGTCAGGAGTTGATCAAGTGACGGTTCTTGTGGTGTGTGTTTTTAAAGAAAATTCTATTAATGTGCCAGGCTGTTATAAACACACCCTGTTAGTACTATACAAAACCACTTGGCTAACAAGCTAATGCTGCACTAGGGCAAATGTGCTGCACTAGCTAGTTTCGCTAAGCTGGGAGTTTGTGTTCCAGACTAGTGACGCTCTGGTGCAACAGGATGTGCTTGCACAACTTGTGGTGAGGCTCCTGCTGTGAAACCTCTTCTCCAGTACAGGGAATGATACTAATCTCTCTACTACCCTTCAGTGCGCAAGAGGACTGACTGAGCATGCAAGAGATTGAGCAGCAGAGCATCCACTCAGCTGGTCTTGGGGTAGCAAGCATGACTTGTCCCCTTAGCTAAGCAGGGTCTCCTTAGCTAAACAGGGTCTGCCTTGGTCACATATGAATGGGAGACTCGAAGTGTGAGCACTGGAAGATATTCCCCTTAGGGGATGGAGCCGCTCTGGGAAGAGCAAAAGTTTTCAAGTTCCCTCCCTGGCTTCTCCAAGATAGGGCTGAGAGAGATTCCTGCCTGCAACCTTGGAGAAGCTGCTGTCAGTCTGTGTAGACAATACTGAGCTAGATGGACCAATGGTCTGACTCAGTATATGGCAGCTTCACTGCCCGTTGCACTAGCACAGTGTTAGTCTTAATGTCAGCCTTTGTTTTTCAGCCCTATTAATACATTTGCTAGATGTCATAGTCAAACCATGACAGACTGTGCAAGATCACCTTTTTAATGCTGTAAAAGCCAGAGATTACAATCAAGTTATGCATATCTCTAGGTCTATGTGGTGTTCAAACTGCTAGCATTTAATCAATCAGTATCTATGCCTCATGTCAAACTTTTGTTTTCTGTTGAAAGAATCTCAGATATTCTTATGGTGTTCTTTCAGATACCAGTGGAATTTGGTGTAGGGTGGCACAGTAGACGACAGCTAATGTCTGTTCAACAATCAGATATTAAAGAGCAATATCGTCCAGTGAAAGTAACCAATGGATCTCAGACATGCATCCTTTTTTATGCCACTGAATTCAACTTTACAGCGGGATCACAACCAACAATTATTCTAACAAATTCAACATTTGTATTTCCCAATGTGGATACCAGCTTATCTCAGTGTTCAGAAACCAGTGCAAAGTAAGTAGGACTTAATTTCAATACCAATGATCTATAACAATTTAGTAGTACTTTGTGTGACTGAATAGCATTGCAGTGGGCATCTAAAGAAGCACAGGCAGTCTTGTGCAATTTTCATTGAAAGTTGTGCTCTTGAAGTGTGAACGTGCAAGTTAAAGTCTGTACTTGTGCACTTGTACTCTTGTGCAAGACCACAGGTGCTTCCTTAGACACCCTCAGCAGTGCAGGCTGGTTGGAAATGCCCAATGCTGCACAACATGCGGGCCATTATTTCTAAGAATAAAACCATTTTTCAGTTCAGTTCAGTTTATAAATGGACTTCTGTGAGGTGAACAGATAGAGAGTTGTACCAACATAGCTTCTTTTGTTTTCTTCATTCTAAAGGGAATAATTATATAGAGCATCTATTTTTGCATCAGTCTTATCTTATTTCTGTGCTCTCTTCTGCTATGCCCTCATTTTCATTAAATGTTTTATATTTCATTAAATGTTTTCTTCCATTCAAATGTTGGCAAGAACTCCACATGAAGAGTTCTTACAATGAAATTACAGGGATAACAGGGAAAAGGGTACTTTTCCCTGTTATCCCTGTAATTTCATTGTAAGAACTCTTCATGTGGAGTTCTTGCCAACATTTGAATGGAAGAAAACTAAAGCTTTTCAGGGAACAAGGCCTCCCATGCTGAATATTTCTCCCCTTTCTGTTTGTCAGGGAGACGAGACATCTTCTTGAAAATTGTTGTCACCACATTTGTTCCCTTGCTGTCTTTTTCACTGTGCCAGTTCTTTGCATTTACCTAACAGTTTCAATAATTAAGTTGATTTCTTGTTGACGATGTTAACAGACTTTGTTTGAAAATGACTCTGTACAACATTTTCTTCATTTTTTAAAACCCGTTAGCTTATCATTAAGATACAACAATCAAGGAAATATCAAGGATCTGGAAATAAGGTATGTTTTATTAATTACTTATAAAATTATATAGATTATAAGGCATGGCTGTAAAATAAGAATATCAAATTCCAAATCAAGATTATTCAACTTTTTTCTTAAGGGGCAGAATATACTGGTCAAAACTAAAAGCACTGTGAAACTTTTTCTGTGAACCCAAAGGCCTTTAGACTTGTTTTCTCTGACAACAGCATTCTACTCCACACGGCAAACTGCTTTTGAAACAAAAGAGGCTTTCCAAAAGCAGTTTTGTAATATGATAAGGGATCAGCAGTTCAAAGGCAAAATTTAAAAAATAAATAAATAATCCAACTGGGCTAATGCAAGATGGGTTAGGTCTTTTCATAAATCTCAGCAGCTTTTTGGATCCTGGCCACTGGCATTTGCTGCCTTGTTGCCTTATTACATCTCTCTATTTTGATCAGGCATGGACCACTATAGTATATTGTTTCCCATCATAAGGTGTGCATTGTGAATTAATATATATTGTTAGTGCAGCAAAAACAACCAAATCCAGGTGGCACATGTATTGTCATTCCGTTCTTTTAGTTGGGGACAATTATGAAAATAACAGTGCCATGTGTGAAGCAGTCTTTTTTCTCTCCAGAGAAAGAACCAATTAAAAAAGAGCTAGGATTCCTTTAGAGAAAAAGCAAAATTAAAGATTCATTTAACAGCAGAGTACATGGAACGTATGCTTAGTGTACATCTCTTACACCGTAATTCAGATGCAACACATAAATAATGCATGGAATTCACAGCCACAAGATGTGATGATGGCTTTAAAGGGGGGTTAGATACATTTATGAAGAACAGCTTATAAAAGAAAGCTTTTACCCCTTAGGGGTTGCCGCAGTCTCTCCTTTCTGGCTGCTCTGTTTTGTTTTTATACAAAGAAAAAAGTTACCACCCAATACAAGAAATGAATGAAACTTCTTAAATCACTTCATTAATCTAAGTTACTTATTATACATGAATCATTTAAGTCACTTATTATAGTAAAACACTGAACATACATAAATCACTTGACAAGTTTTTGCGATAAGTCCTTGTTTCCCAGTGAGCTTCCTCAGAAGTGAAATTGTTGTGTCCCAAACGTGATAAACTTTACATCCTCCCTGGTTTATGGAGTTCTTCAAAGTATCCTTCAAAAATGTTTCTTCAACTCCTCCAAAGGGAGTGTAGGTTGTATCAACATTAATAGATTTCTCCAAGGGCGTTAGACAGAGTCCTTCTAAATACAAAACACAAACCATACATAAAAGAAAACATTTGCAAAACATGAGAAAAAACATATACAACATACTGAAATTCATATGTTAACATTAAAGATAATTACCCAAAAGATGCAACGGTTCACAAACTGCAGCCCAAGCTGACACCCAGTCTTATCAAGCCTGCTCAGATGAACTGACCAAGCTATCTTACTACAGCTTTATAACACTCTCAATCATTCTCAGCTGCTGAAACTCCTAATCAGCCACTATCTGGCACTCTTCACGCTTAATTAGGGCACCACAATTACAAAAAACAAGATAAGTCTAAATTTGTGTTTAAACCATAAGGTGACAGGGAATTTGAATATAAAACGATTCTTGTCTGTTTAACCATCTTACTGCATCAACGTTACAGTTTCCAAATTTTTCTTTTCTAAAGGTGGAAATCACCACAAATTTAAAGTCATCAGGCTGATGACCAGCTAGCCAAAAATGTTCTGTGAGTGGTGCCTCTAATACTCCATTTTTAATTCTGTAATAATGTTCTAAAATACGTTTTTTAACCGGACGTATGGTGCAGCCAACATATAACTTTAAACATGGGCACATAATAACATATATGGCATAGGCAGAATTACAACTGGAGAATTCTTCCAAAGGCTTAACATAATTGCCAGTAGGATGTTGAAAGACTTTAGTGGGCAATGAAAACTTGCACGCAGCACACGTCCCACATTTAAAATGGCCCTTAACCCTTGACATAACTAACCTCTCCTGTGGCATATCAGAGTGTATCAAATAGTTAAACAAACTTTTATTTTTCTTGAAGCCAATCAGTGGTGGTTCCTCACAACCTGGAATGATATTACCAATGGCCAATATCTGAGAACCACTTTTTAAATTTTATTACTTAGTAAAGAATAATTCAGTCCCCATGTAATCCTGCGTGGTATGGACTTATCTTTGGTCTGAAATAAACATCTCCTCTGAATGCTATCAGCACGTAGTCTTGCTCTCTTAATAATATGCCAAGGATAATCCCTATTCAGCAATTGTACCTCAAGCGTTCTGGCAGATTTCTTATAATCAGAGTCCAGGGTGTTGTTTCTTTTTAATCTGAGGAACTGGCCATAAGGTAAATTATCTTTTAAATAAGATGGATGAAATGATCTATAATGTAAATATGTATTACGGTCAGTCTCCTTCGTATACAATGATACAGAAATACGATGGTCAAATCCAATATGTACATAGACATCCAGAAATGAAACTCTGGATGAACTTATATGACTCTCAAATTTAATCGTCTCATGAATACGATTGATCCATTCAATAAATGCCTGGACCTTCTCTTTATCCGAAAAAATAATAAAAATGTCATCAATGAAACACTTATACAAAATCAAATTATCAAAAAATGGATTGTTGTCCTTATTGCAAATAATATAGGATTCCAATCTTCCCATAAAGAGATTAGCCAAAGAGGGGGCAATAGGACTACCCATTGCCACACCCTGAATCTGCATGAAAAATTGTTGATTAATTCTAAAGTAATTCTTCTCCAAAACTATATCCAATAATTGTAACAAAAACCAAGTGGGAGGATTTTTAACGTGTCTAGAGTCAAATGTGTCTTCTGCCACTGACCTTGCCTCATCATGAGGTATATTAGTATATAGTGATTTTAATTGATTTACATTTTATTGATTTTAATATTTTAATGAGATTTCATGGAATTTTATTGTATTAACTTTTGAAACTACCTTGGGATAATTTTATGAAAGGTGAAACATAAATTTAACAATAAACCAATAAACAAACAGGTTTATCAGTGGTTATTGTGCATAATAAATAAACACAACTTCCATGTTCAGAGGCAGTATACTGGTGAATACCAGTTGCTAAGAAGGTGGTAATAATGCTATTTTCTTCATGCTCTGATTGTGAGCTTTTCACAGGAATCTGGTTGGCTGGCTACTGTGGAATGTTGGACTTGATGCTGGGCCCTTGCTTTGAGCCAGCAGGCCTAACAAAATATATGTTTGTAGTAATATAAGTTTTGTTTGAAAAAGAAATCAGTGAGCCTTTGAACTGCAGTCTGGAGAGCATATAAGAAGAGCCCTGCTCTTCAGTTTCAGTTTTCTCTTCCCATTCTCACTCATGTCTAAAGTAACTATTTCCCGATTTTTCCTGAAATCAGGCTGACATCCTGAATAATGAAGTACTGATGGTGCAGAAGCGATTGACTTAACACAGCACTGGTATTCACACTGGTGGGGGTGGCAAGAGGGAATTTTGACTACATCTCCTTTCCCCAGAAGTGCTCTGTGTCATCCAAAATATGTCCCTGAAGGTTGCACAGCCCTCAAGGACACAGCTTTGGGTGACAAAGAACTTCTGCGGGAAGGGGAAAGTGTTGAAATTTGCCTCCCCCCATGAGTGCCAGTGCTGCTTTAGTGTAGAATTTATCTGCTGCTGCAGCAGCACATCTCACAAAGCATCAGCACTTTGTTAGTCGGAATGTAAGCCACCAAAGACTGTGGAGATGTTGCATTTGTCACTTTGCACCCAGACCCAAGGAGACACGGACGCAGTTACATTTGGTGAAACTGGCCTCTTTATTAACATTCCAATTGCAGTGGACTTGTTAAGGCATTCAGCTGGGATTGGCATTCCACCCCCTCAGTGCGGGCACTCCCAGGTCAGCCACGTGTGTGGCCGCCTTACTCTAAGGCCTAGGGCGCTGGCACCTTGGCTTGAGGCAGTTTGACCAAGCGGGAATGCCCTTCTCAGCCGACCTAATGTCAGGTCCCTGCTGTCGGCACTATCCCTTCGACGCTGCACAGCCATACGGAAGGAAGCCGCCTAGAGCGGGGTAGGAGTTGAGCTGCATCCCCGATCTGTCAAGCCTCAGGGGATCAGCGCCTCCTAGTTGAAGCCCAAAAGCTTACCTAAGGTGCTGCACCAGTTATTTCCCAGTTTTTACCCACACTGTACCTGCCACAGCGGGCATTAGCCTAGCTTAACGCCCCGCACCTCACAGGCCCTTCAGGACCATTGCCAATACCAGCCTCAGTCATCAATGAGTAACCGCATCCCCTCAGGTGAAAGGTGTACCCATCACCCCTGTAGAGTGTGGGCTGCGACAAGAGTGTTTCATTGTGCGGTGTGCAACCGCCCCTCGTGTCATTGCCGCGTTAACTCTCCGTCTAGCCCTATCGATCTTGTTCTGCTTACGTGCCCCCCTCCATACTCTACACTGCGTGATGTCAGACGAGAGTATATCCCTCTCCGGGCACCATGCCAGCACCTCCTCCAGGTTCAGTATGGTCTGCTGAGACAGCGATAATCCCGTCTGGCTGCTTCGCACAGCATTGGCAAAAACTGGGCACTCTGCATGGCCATTCCTCCAAGCCGTTCCACTGAGGCCCACCGCCCCAGGCCCACCTGCGTTCCGGGTTCGGCGCTAGGAGTGTGCATGGTTTGGTCCGGCACAATTCAAAAGACTGCCGGACCGGTCCGGAAGTCTGGATGGGCGGGGGACTGTTGCTTTAAGCGGGGGTGGTGGTGGTAGTACTTACTCCCCCCGCCGCTCTTCCCCCTCCGGCGCTGTGTCATTTGAAAAATCTTCTTGGGGCGGCAGAGTTCCTCAGCCGCCCCTGCCCCCATCATTGTTTGTAAAGCCTTCAAAGAGACGAGCGCTAGTGGCGCGCATGCGCCCTGCGCGGTGCGCGCGCTCGTCTCTGACGCTGCTGCACGCGCCGTGATGTATGCAGCGCGTGGCAGCATCAGAGACGAGCACGTACACCGTGCAGGGTGCATGTGCGCTGCTAGCGCTCATCTCTTTGAAGGCTTTACAAACAACGATGGGGTCAGGGGCGGCAGAGGAACTCTGCCGCCCCAAGAAGATTTTTCAAATGACACAGCACCGGAGGGAGAAGAGCGGCGGGGGGGGGAGTAATACCACCCCCCCGCGTAAAGCAACAGTCCCCCCCATGCCGGACCGGGGGTGCACCAGACCATGCACACCCCTATTCGGCGCCCGGCGCCCATTTGAACACCCCGAACAAAAGCGTGGCCCCAGACGATGACTCTGGCCCGCTGCGTTGGAGACATCACGTGTCTGAGACCCGCATCCCAGACCACCGTGTGCTCTCCACCATATTGCTGAGACCCAGCCATTGGTATTCCATTGTACGTTCCAAGCCACGTGGTGTCTCTTAGATGTATGTGTGAATTGTCTTCTCTGAAAAGCATTGTGTTTTGAGTTAATGTGAGGTCAGGTCTGGCTCTAGAGTGATGAAGTCAGGCATTTGCATGGAGTACTGAAGAAGATCAGAGAGGGCAATATGAGATAATTCTCAATATATACATCTTGCTTCTTCAAGGTTAAGAGCTCATTGACAATGTGTAAGGTGATACTTTCTACTTGTGGCATTTGGTTTATGATGGGTTATTCATATATTCTAGACAGGAGGTCCTTAATTCAGATTCTGAGGTCCTTAAGTGGTGTGTGAACAAGCTCCTAGTTGGAACGATACAGTTATGCTGTATTTGCAAGGTAACCAGTGTTCCATAGAGGATTACTTGTCAGGGCCCTTTTAGCTGTGAATTCAGGGTGAACAAAACACAGATGTTATAGAAACCTTCTGCACATGAATGGTAGTTCATACAATCCTTGGGAACATGGCTAGGCCACTAACTTTCTGTCTCAACAAGTGTTTTTATCAGCCCACACTTTTGCCTGCCTTTAGCAAAGAAATTACCTGAGTACTTCATAGACATAAACATGTCTATGTTAATGTCTAGCAGACATTCAGTATGCCTCTGTTTAATGTACCATTATTTGTGATGATGCACTGGATTGCAGTTTGTGTCCAGGATGGAGAACTCAGATGTCCTTTTTGGACTGCGCATACTAAAATCTAAGCAGATAAGACTATTCCAGCAGCTTATGATGTGCCCAGTTGTGGTTTGATGGTAGAGCATGTTATAAACAGCTACTTACATAAATGTCTGAACACTCTTATAGCATGTCCAAATATATTTCTCCCATCTTCTGATTACTTAAACTCCCACTGAATACATAGGAATACCTAGGAACTTAGGAACCTGCCTTATACCGAGTCAGACCACCTTCTGGACACCCCCGTCCAGCACCACCTTCTGGACACCCCCATCCCAGAAAGGACCGAAGCCACTGGAAAGCAGTGCCTCCAATCCCCATATTCGAGAGGTGATCCAGAAAGATACCATGGTCGATGGTATCAAATGCTGCTGAGAAGTCCAGCAGAACCAACTGCGACCCACTCCCCTTTCAAGCTCCCGGCGTAGGATATCTCTAGGGTGACCAAGGCAATTTCAGTCCCAGATCAGGACAGAAGCCAGATTGAAAGGGAACTAGATAATCCGTATCATCCAAGAGCCTCTGCAGCTGAGATGCCATCACACACTCTGTCGCCTTGTCCCAAAAGGGAAGGTTAGAAACAGGCCTGTAATTGTTCAGGTTGGAGGGATCAAGGGAGAGCTTTTTTAGTAGTGGTCTCACCACCACCTCCTGGAGGTACGATGGCATCCTGCCCTCGTTTAATGAGACATTAATTATAGCCTCCAACCACCTGCCCGTACCTTCCCTGGCAGATTTTATTAGCCATGAAGGGCAAGGGTCTAGAGCATACGATGTTGCCCACACAAAATCCTCAGGCTGCACCAACTGAAAAGAATCCAATAAAATAGGACCAGATGGTACCTGAGGCACACCTGCCAGAACTGCCAAAACTCTGGAGTACAAATCAGCACAGATGCGAGCGACTTTATCTGTAAAGTGGCATGCAAATGGGTCACAGTGGTCACAGTGGTCTATAGATGGCCCCATTACCTGGGGGGATGTGCCTTTGCTACACAAAAAAGCTCTGCTAGCTAATATATCTTTAAACAAGTATTTGAAGCACATGTACAGAGGCTCTTTGGATGAACAGCCCCCCCCCCCACATGATAAAGGGACATGCTGGAAGGGCGTTGTGATGTCCCTTTTCTAATCGCATTGTCAGGGACAATATCGTCTGTACCAGCCCTGATGCTCAGATCTGCAATGGTTGGGCAATACAGTGTATGCAAAAGCCAGAATTTGGCCTTAAATTGCTCTGAGTAAAGATATAGTTCACCTTAAGTTAGTACCAAATGCCCTGAGCCTCCAGCCCTGCCTAAGATGATGGCTCATCAAATAGATTTTACTGTACTATAGGGGAAATATTATTGGCTATTGAGGTCAAACTTGAATGGCTGAACAGTTGCTTGTGAAATTAAAAAAGAGTATCTTGGGTGTTGGTAAGTAGAACAACACTGAACATGATTTCAAATTAAAACCCTTAAATCTTCTTATACCATGGTCCTACTGTTAGCGCCAGCAGGATAGCAAATGCTTCACAGATGATGTTACAATACAGTACAGCCTCAGGTAGACTAAAAAATGAATTTCTACTCAACATAGAATTTAGGAAATTCTCTAAAAAAATTCTACCCAAAGAGGAGGAGAACTTGTTTATTGCAGAAGTTGCACTCAAAATTTCCATGTATTCTAACATTGTTTAGAAATGGGATTACCATGAGATGGTTGTTAAATATCCCCTTTTGCTAGCTATTCTCTCAGACTGCTACAGTTGGAGTTTTTTAGAGCAACACCTACTCCAGTTGCTCTAAAAATCTCAAATTAATTATCTCCATATTTAACATATTTTCCCCTTTGCTTAATCATAAGATTGCTTAGAGAATCAATCTAGGCTGAAAAGTAGCACATAAATATGTAAAGAAAATAAGGTCCAAGTTATTCTGTTGGCCACACATAATTGCATATGGACTCACAAAAATTAGACATTTGTATTTAAAACTGGGAAGAGGAGAAAATGCAGCAGACCTACGCAAAGAGTTGTGGATGTCTTAATGGTTAATGGCCAATATGAGGACCAACCCCACTGTGAACACCAGTGAATGGATTTCTGAAGTCTTGGTTGCTGTGGATTCAGTTACCTCAGGGTCCAACTACACATTACATTAAATGCATGTATGTTCAGCTCTACTTTTTCCCCTTTTGGTTAAATGGTAGCCACTAAAGGGGAAGGGACTGATCAGAACTGGAACTATGGTGCACAGGCAGAGGATATTTAAGCTTTCCCCTTGTACCACGCTTAGTGACCAGATTTGGCTTTTTAAAAGCCAAATTCTGGCTTATGGCCCATTTGACCCACAAATATACCCCTTAGGTTCTGGCAACCTTGCCCACAGTCCTGATGAAAAGTGTCCCCCAAAATTGCTTTCACCCCTGGGAGGAAAGCTTCCACTGGATTCTATTTGAGTTAAATACTTGCAGGCCTGATCCTGAGTACCCCATGCCTGATTTTTAACTAAAAAATAAATAATCCACACATGCAGAGCAAATCTCCCTGTTTCTATGTAATGTGTAGTTTGGCCTTCACCCTGGAGATTAAGGCCAATAAGCAACAGCAGTAGTGTGTATGTGAGCTAAGAAGAGAAGATTGGGACAGGACTAGGAGCTAGACACAGAGGCCACAATCACATGTAACACGAAACCACAATGAAATGGGACAGAGGTTGGAATCTGTGGACATCCGAATGTGTGAAACTGAAGTTTTGAGGCAAAAGCAACCTGCGGTTTCCCTCACCAAACTCCAGTTTGAACCTTCATTTGTAGTGAGTTTCACTGCCCCAACATGAGATTTTGTGGTGGCAGTGTTACATCTGAATGTGAATGCCAACATAACCACAGTTTTGTGCTGTTTCTGGAACCATAATCATAGAGAGGGTGGCCCAGACACGCCTGGGATTGCGCCTGCTCCATGCCTGCAGCGCTTCACGCTGGCCCCCTCTCCAAGCACTTGCCCCGCTCCTTGTCGCCATTCTAACAAAGCAGTTGCCTAGCAACAGGGATGCTGGCACATCCTATTCCAAGCTTCCAAGCCTGTGAAATGGGAAAGTCACATAGAGGTATTTCCTTTTCCCACTCTGTCCCTTGTTCCCCCCTTCCTGGCAATCAGGAGAGAAAGGAGATGGGATGGCAAGACAAGCACTATATGCTTAGCTCTCAGGAAATGAAGCGATAAAGACATATATTCTCAAGCACATGCAGTTGTAGTGGCAACATAAACAGGGCGACCCTATTAGATCACTGAGACAGCAACATATGGCAGGATGATGATACTCAAGGCTGGGTTTAAAGGGCACCCCCAAGTTGCCCCAACCAGGAATTATTGAATGGCTCAGGGGTATTTTTTGTACAGTGATGTTGGGGAAGGGGTCCCCAGCCCCTCCCCTTCAGTTAATGTGTGTGGTCCTTAGGTTTACTCATGAGAAGGGCAGGGCAGCAGGATCAGCTTTTCCTCCAGTGAAAGGAGCAATTCTACATGTGGGATGACAACAGATGCTGTTCCTGAGTGGACCATTCTCTCATGAGAGTGGAGGGCCATGGGGATACCCCTTCACAACTCATGAGAAGAACTGCCCAAGGGGACAGGGGAATCAGGCAGAATCACTACTAATGTGTGATGAAAGCCATTTCCCCAAGGACTGCTCTCTCATGAGAGTGCTAGGCCATAGAGAAACACATGTGGGGCAGATGGCAGATGCCGCCCAGCTTGGTTGCTTGATACAAGCAAGCCACTGGGACAGATAACCCGATAACACCTCTCCCTATCTTGGAGACTGCTGTGATGAAGCAGTCAAAGCAGGCCCTCTGCCAGCCTGTCCAACCATTTGAACATGTCCATTTTTATTTTTGCCCAGAATGGTGAACCCACTCTCCGGAGGTCACAGACAACTGGAGCTCCCCTCTCCCGCAATTCCCCACAGTGGCAGAAATGCATCTGCCGCAATGCTGGTCCGAACACAGGAAATTTGAATGAGAGTTAAGATCTATCCCTGGTCGCGGTGATTCCCCAGTAATGTTCAGAAACATGGAGCATCAAAATGTTGTTTGGATGTGCGAAAGGCTTTCCCAGAGAGAAGGGTGTTGTTGTTGTTGTTATTACATTTATATCCCGCTCTTCCTCCAAGGAACCCAGAGCAGTGTACTACATACTTGAGTTTCTCCTCACAACAACCCTGTGAAGTAGGTTAGGCTGAGAGAGAAGTGACTGGCCCAGAGTCACCCAGCAAGTCTCATGGCTGAATGGGGATTTGAACTCGGGTCTCCCCGGTCCTAGTCCAGCACTCTAACCACTACACTACGCTGGCTCCCTTGCTACAGACCCTGCTTTTTGGATGGCTCAACTCATGAGCATGCAGTCCAACAGAAGAACGAAGGTTGGCGAGTCTAAGGTCCTCCCAGTAGACTGACCCTCTCATGAGAGGTCTTATCCCCCTGGCGGCATGCCGCCACGGTGACAGGAATATGGTTGCCAGGTCCAGATGGTGAAAAAAGTCGATATCCATCACCAAAAAAAGTAGAAATAGAGGACGCTTTTCACAAAAAAAAGTCTCCACTTTGCATAAAATTTGCATATGTTTATTGGTATTATATATGCATATTTTGAAAAAAAAATGTATAATTTGAGAATAAATCACTTTGAAGCTGATGACTGGGTGAGCTGTATATCTGCTCCGTCTGCTGTCTAAGTGCTGAGTTCTCAAGGCCCCTGCTTCTTAACCATAAATTCATCTCCTGGTTAGGTTTACCACACACACACAGTCCTCTGTCCTCTTCCCCCATGGGCCACCCAGCCTGCTCTCCCCTGCCAGGCCAGCAACTTCACCTCTTGGTCAGTCACCGACAGCTCAGCTGAGGCCTAGCATCCAGTGCAGGGAGTGGGAGAGGCATCTGGCAGTGCCCAGAAACCTGTGGCCCCAGGACACCCCCAATCGCTCTTCAGTGGTGGCTGAACCTGTGCTTCTCTCTTACAATCACTGTCCAACAGACATTTATTCAATTCTAGATTTTGTATAGCCTCTGTTGGTATATTTGGGGAATGATTTATTATAATTCATTAATTCAATTTCTATACTGCCCTTCCAAAAATGGCTCAGGGTGGTTTACACAGAGAAATAACAAACAAATAAGATGGAACCCTGTCCCCAAAGGGCTCACAATCTAAAAAGAAACATAAGATAGACACCAGCAGCAGTCACTGGAGGTACTGTGCTGGGGATGGATAGGGCCAGTTCAGGCGCGTAACAATGATCGGGCAAGGGGAGACAGTTGTCTGGGGGCCCCACTGCCTGGAGGGGCACCCCAGAGGCACCTCATGTGACTCCCCATTGCCCCCTGCCCAGCCCCATAGCCTCTCAGCCACTTGCCCTCTTCGCCGTCTCTCCTGCTTGTTCTGCTGGCCCGCAATCGAAGCAGCAGACAAGCTGCAAAGAGCTCCTTTTCTCCCGCCTCTCAGCTGATCGGCGGGTGGGCGGGGCTTCCACGGAGGCCTCCGTGTAGGCCGCAGTGAAGCCTGAACTCGAGTAGGGCCCAAGCAAGCCAGGAAGGAGGAGGCAGCCAGAGTGTTCTCTGCAGCAGAAGACCCCTTGCTGCCCTGCTTAACCCAGACCAGCATTTGCCAGGTAGAGTGTGAACTCCTTTTTGTGGTTACCTTTCCCGCCCCGCCCCCCCCCATATATAGGGATCTGCTTGCCATAGGGCTTGGATATGGGGGCGGGGGGACCGAGAAGTCTCTGAATATTTATTTTGAAACAGCTTGGAAAATTTGCTGACTTAAAAAAAACTATCTAAAAAGTCCTATAAGTGGCTTGTTTCATGGCAGAAAATTGCAAAAACTTCTGGAACAGTATTTTATTAATTTTATTTATTCATTCATTCATTTATAAATGCACTTATGTTCAAGTTGTTTTGCAACCCAGAAGGTCTGAGTGAGAACTGTGAAGCATGTGTGGTGCTTTTATTTTATTTTTCTTGTGTGTGAACTGCTCCCCAATAACTTGCAGGGACTTCAGGGTAAATCTGGCCAACATGTGAATGCAGCACCTCCATTCCAGAGGAGATGTGTCTTAAAGGGCTTTAAAAGCCTCCTGTGAAAAACCTCCTGCAATCAAACTTGACTGAATTTGTTCAGAATTCTGAGAAAACAAACATAGGTTCACCCTGCATGGTTGAAAGTCTACTTTGCTAATCTGCAGCGAGGGGCCCATTTTAATAATTCATCTTTCTAGTGTGTTCTAGGCATTAAAAGTAATACAAATGTATAGTACTCAATGTATATCACTATATATTGTGACGTGTGTGTGTATTCAGTGAAATGTATTTGCAGGCAGCATACTTATTTGGGAATATCAGACTTAAATCCTTGGGGGCCTGGGGTGTGCGGAGGCCCTGGACTTTGGGGAGGGGGGCCCATTTTAAAATCTTGTCTCTGGGCCCACTCCAACCTTGCTACGCCCCTGGGCCAGTTACTCTCCCCCTGCTAAATAAAGAGAATCACCACGGTAAAAAGTGCCTCTTTGCCAAGTTAGCAGGGGACTGCTAAGGGGAATGAGCAAGTAAATGCCATGCTTGCATTTTTAAGTTTAAGCATTTTTAAGCATGCAAAATCATTTTTGGAGTCTCTTTATCATTGTCAAATGGAATGTTTGCAGGTTCAAATAGCTATCAAATTGAGTCCAAATTCATTCCTAACCCTACCTGTTATCTATAATGCAGAAATTATCCACTGTCATTTGATTTCCTATGTTCTGTGTTTTCTTTCTTTCTAGATTTATAATGAACAACAGGTTCTATGAAGGTTCTGCACGAAAATGGTTCACTTTAGAGCATATTTTGATTATAGCAGACAACAGGAGTGTTGATTTTAGTGTCACTGACATCTCCAGTCCTGCAGAGTTTTCATTTCATTGCCAGAAAGTGGGAACAAGCAAAAACTTTGATGTAACTTTGAATCCAGATGACAATAAAGAACACTGGGAGGTTGTCATTTCTGAGTTTCAGGCAAGTATGCATTGCCATTTCCGAAGCAATTCTATGAGGTATTACTTGCAGTAGGTATTTCAGAAAGGAATATATTGAACACCACCTCAACTTCTTCTTCAGTCTTAAGACAAACTTAAAAGAAAACTATGCTCCCCATCACCATTACACACACACACACACACACACACACACACACACACACACTTACTTAAGAACATAAGAACAGCCCTGCTGGATCAGGCCCAAGGCCCATCTAGTCCAGCATTCTATTTCACACAGTGGTCCACCAGATGCCGCTGGAAGCCTACAGGCAGGAGTTGAGGGCACGCCCTCTCCCCTGCTGTTACTCCCCTGCAACTGGTACTCAGAGACATCCTGCCTTTGAGGATGGAGGTGGCCTATAGCCCTCCAACTAGTAGCCACTGATAGACCTCTCCTCCATGAAGTTATCGGAACTCCTCTTAAAGCCATCCAGGTTGTTGGCTGTCACCACATCTTGTGGCAGAGAATTCCACAAGTTGATTATGCATTGTGTGAAAAAGTACTTGAATTTGTTGGTCCTAAATTTCCTGCCAATCAATTTCATGGGATGACCCCTGGTTCTAGTGTTATGGGAGAAGGAGAAGAATTTCTCTCTATCCACTTTCTCCATACCATGCATGATTTTATAGACTTCTATCATGTCTCCCTGCAGTCGTCTTTTTTATAAACTAAAAAGCCCCAGGTGGTGTAGCCTTGCCTCATAAGAAAAGTGCTCTAGGCCCCTGATCATCTTGGTTTCCCTCTTCTGTACCTTCTCCAGTTCTACAATGTCCTTTTTTTAGATGTAACAAGAATTGTATGCAGTACTCCAGGTGTGGCCGCACCATCGTTTTGTATAAGGGCATGATAAAATTAGCCATTTTATTTAAAATCCCCTTCCTAATGATCCCTAGCATGGAATTGGCCTTTTTCACAGCTGCCGCACATTGAATCAACACTTTCAACAAGCTGTCCAACATGACCCCAAGATCCTTCTCCTGGTCAGTCACCGACAGCTCAGATCCCATCAGCGTATACTTGAAGTTGGGGGTTTTCGTCCCCATGTGCATCACTTTACACTTGCCAACATTGAACCGCATTTGCCATTTTGTCGCCCACTCCCCCAGTTTGGAGAGATCCTTTTGGAGCTCCTCACAATCCCTTTTGGATTTCACTACCCGAAAGAGTTTGGTATCATCTGCAAATTTGGTCACCTCAGCCCAGCTTGGTTAGGCTGCATGTGTGTAGGGGTGTGCGAGCTGGCTTGTTTCAAGCTGGCAATTTCAGGGTCAAACCAAACTGGGCCCAGTTTGAATTGAGCTAGCTTGGAGCTCTACTGGTAAAGAGAAATCTGGTGAGGATTCCCCTTTACCCGTTAGGGGGGGGGCAGGGGGCTTCCCTAAAGGTTTTGCGGGTGTGAGTAAATAAGTACTTACAAGTGCTCGTGGCAGCAGCAGTGGCCGTGGAGGGGTGGCAGTGGTTTGAGCCTCTGCGCATGCATGAAGGTCACTAAAATGGCCTCCACGCATGCACACAGGCCATTGGCGTGACCATACAATTTTCATGGTCGTTCAAATTACCTCTGTGCATGCATGCCGACCATTTTAGTTACCTCTGTGCATGCACGAACCAGTTCTCTGCCAGCCATGCCTACTTTGGTGGAGGCCGACAGAGATGGAAGCTGCCGCCGCCCCTGCTGTAGCCGCCGCCACAACTGTAAGCAGCGACACTTGTAAGGACTTGCTTACTACCCTCCCACCTGCTCTACCTTTAGGGAAGCCCCCTGCCCTTAACTGGCAAAGGGGAAACATCACTGGATTCCCCTTTACTAGTAGAGCTCCGAGCTGTTTCGAACTGTCTTGCTTCCAACTTGAACTGGGTCAAGTTCAACCGGGCACAAAACCAGACTGGGCCAGGTTGGATTGAATCTGGTTTAGATTCAAGCCGAACTGGGAAAGCCAGTTTTGTGCACTTCCCTAGTGTGAAGTGCCAGGAGTGACCCGTGCCAATCTCAAACCCAGTGTTTAGATGACCTGTGGTTTGCTTAACCTCAGCTGGGGATCATCTGGGTAATTGCCTCCGGGTTAAATTGCTTCCACCATTTCCGGCAGTGAGCCGGTGGGGGTGGGGGTGGGGGTGGAGGAGCGGCCATCCCAAGCATGGTGGCAGCTCTAACGAGAGCAGACGTCATGTTCCTGACCCGGGGCATCATTGGATGCGGGAGAGGGGAAGTCTTTCCTCTTCCAGCATCTCCCTTCACCGCACCACTGCTAATGTAACTGGAATAAGGATAGAAAGAGAAAGGGCAAAAGCACAATGGTACCTAGCTGACTCTGAGTTAGCTAGGTGTGGAAAGTATTATTTATTTATTCAGAATCTTTATTCTGAATAAGCACTATATGCTTATAGGAGGGGGTACTTACATATGCATAGTGCATATATGGGGGGGAGAGATTGAATAACAAAGAGAGGAGCAATACAGAGCAGAACAACAGAGAGACAGTTATGGGATGGGATGACAGGGCTTCTCCCCATGGCCCTCTCAATCACATCCTAAAACTAGTCCTTGTCCTGTCATTCCACTCAATTCCTTGCTGCTGTGCCCAGTTGTGCAACCTGTCCTTTTAGTTCATGCCACTCATCCTCAGTGGTGCCTTCCTTCTGTTTTCTCCTTCTCCCTTCCCATAGTCTCAAAGACAGAGTGCCATTGTGTTCTTTCACAACTGCTTAATGGGAGCTGTGAAAGATGTTTTGACATGTGCATGGCTGCTGCATCCATTCTTTTCATTGGGCATTTTGTGTCATTGATTTCAACATGTAACCAAATCAATTTCTTATTCAGGATTTATATAGGACTGAGATTAGCTTTGATGTTGTCCTCAAGCTTCAGAGGAAGAGGGTGAGGGCTAAAAAACTAAACCAAAGGGTGCCTACACTGCTGTAAGTGAGCACAATATGTGCAACTATACAATACTTACGTGGTGTAAAAGTTAAGGTGAGTGCCTTAACTTACACGTTCCAAGCATTTTGCAGATTGAGTGAATTTATAAGATCCTTCTCCCTTAACAAACTGGGTTTTTTAAATAAAAAAAAATCTAGAGTAGAAATAGAGATACAGCAATATGAGTAGATGCATGGGTGACAGATCCTTGCATTTGGTAGCCCTTGGAAATCTAGCAGTCTTTAAGGTGTCAAAGGATTCTTTGTGGTTTTTGATAAAACAGCTGCTACTTTGGAATTGATCAGATCTGTAAACTTCTTTGTTGTTTTGTCAAATACGAGAGGCATTAAGAATCTGATTGTTAACATTTGAATTATTAGCATTATATATAAATCCTAAGGAGTGCCTATTAAATGCAAATGTCTTTCATATTATATCTTTATCCAAGGTCAACCAATTAGGACAATCCACTGAATATATACAATACAGTAGACAAAAGCCAAATCAGCTTTAAATATATAATGAATCAAATACAAAGTGGGAGGGGAGACACCTTGATCACGAAGGAGGTTTTCCCAGGGTGAGGCTCATCCATTGCACTGCGGGTGTGCTGACCCCTGCGATTTCCCCAAATGCGGGAAACTCGACTGCATAATTTGTGGTAGCTAATCTAAATCTAAATCTAATCTAAATTTAGCTTCCACCACCTCAGTGGTGGTGAAGGAAGAGGGTGGGCAATGAAAGCAGCATCAGCAAGGATAATCGGAATTATGCTTGGCTGACTGGCTCCTCCTGTTTTCTTAAGCCAGCCTCACACCACTGCTGCCCCTGTTGGACATCGTGACCCCAACCCTGCCTGTCTGGGGATCCCTCCTGACTCTCAGAGTGTTTATAACATTCAGAGTGGTTATTTCTAGGGATGTGCACAGAACCAGTTCCGTGCACACTCAGGAGGTGTGGGAGTGTCAAACTGGTTCCGTGGACCAGCATTTGGCTGGTTCAGAGGGCGGGGGTTCCTTTAAGGGACAGGGGAGGTGCTGCCTACCTGCCAGCCCCCACCCAGCTGCTTTTCCTCTGCTGGCATTCTCGTAAAAAGCAGGCGTGTGGGGCTGCAGCATGTCTCCTTGCAGCCCTGATCAGTGGTGCCCCAGAAATGGCCGACGCATGTGCGCGTGCATGCTGTATGCATGCGCATCGGCCATTTCCAGGGCTCCACTGACTGGGGCTGAAGGGAGGCACGCCCCATTCCCATGCACCCACTTTTTATGAGACCGCCAGCAGGGGGAAAGCGGCTGGGTGGGGGCTGGCAGGTAGGCAGCACCTCCCCTGCCCCTAAAGGAACCCCCGCCCTCCGAACCAGCTTGAATGCTGGTCCACAGAACTGGTTTGGCACTCCCGGAATGGAGCACCGAATGATTCCGTGTACATCCCTAGTTATTTCCCCTGCAGTTCTGGGAAAGGCTCACTCAGGGTTTTCTGGGAATTATAGTATTTTATGGGGCTGCTGCCATGGCTACAGCCCCGGAAAGCAATATAATTCCTAGGAAACCCTGCACCTTTTCCAAGACAGCAGGGGAAGAAGTAAAAAAACAACAACACACCATCTGTTTCTTAGAGTCACTTTAAAATGATGCTTTGGAGCAGGGGTGGGGAACCTTGGCACTCCAGCTGTTGTTGAACTACAACTCCCATCATCCCCAGCCACAATAATTGTGGCTGGGTATGATGGGAGTTGTAGTTCAACAACAGCTGGAGTGCCAAGGTTCCCCACCCCTGCTTTGGAGGATGCTGCTACCTCATGCACACAGATAAGAATGAAAATAGAGCTAGCCTATCTTCCACCCATGCCATGTAAGTACCTATGGGGATTGGGTGGGGCAGTGCCCAAAGCTGTGGCTCAGGATTAAAGCAGGACCTCCCCTTGAAGCTCCAACTTGAATTGAGGGACCTCTGAAGCACTGAGGCAGCAGGTGAATTGAAGCAGGGCAGCTTTGCACAGCCCTAATAAACTGTTTGGACTCCACAAACCATAAGGGTAATCTGCTCCCTTACATTTCTACCTGCTCATTAAGATCTTCTTGAGAGGGTCAGCTCTATGTGTTGATACCTCTAGAGGCTTGTCTGGTTAGCACATGGGACTGGGTCTTCTCAGTGCTGGTGCCCAGGCACTAGAACTCCTTCCCTTTGCATGATCATTTTGCCTCCTCCCTCCTGGCTTTCAAATGCCTTTTAAAAACACATCTGTTTTGTCAGGCTTTGGGGATTGTCTTTCTGAAGTGGTTTTATTCTGCCTCTGGTATTTTATTGTCATTTTATCTTGTTTAAATTTTGCTCGAAACTGTTTTGAAAACTCAGAATGATAAAGCAGCATATAAATATAAAAAAACAAATGAAACTAACATGGTTACACCAACTTGGGACAAAAATATACCTATTCTTCTAGTCAAGTATTTCATTGCCTTGAAGATTCTACCAAGAAGATTGGTAGAGCGCGCAGGGCATACTGGAGAGACCCTCAGAGCCGGGAGGCAGCTTTCCGCCTCCCGGTCAGGGGTCTACCCACGAGTAGCTGTGGTGCGGAGCCGTGCTGCAGCTACTCACGAGCAGATATCCCGGGTTTGTGGAGCGCTCGTTCTGCAAACCCAGGCTAAGGAGCGGGCTACTTGAGCAGTTTAGCCGCTCAAGAACCACTGGGCTTTCTTGCGAGCCAAGAAAGATCAACAAAAATCTGGCTAGGCTCTCCTAGCCCGATTTTTGTTAATTGTGAGAATAGCCCCAATGTGTCCTATTCAGACAAGATCTCCCTGTATGCAGCTGACACACTGGCTGGTCATGACCACTCAGCCGTCACATGTTTGGTCCTTATTTACAAAGGGTAGCACTGTATATGCAGAGGGTTTTCGCCTGTATTATAGATCCTTGGACAATCGAGGTTCTAAACTACTTGGGGAAACCTTCTGTGCATTCCATGCTATCCCTTGGGACAGAGACAGCACGTGCAGCTGCCAGGGGAGCTGGCCATTGGTGGCATCAGGGCAGGACCAGTGGGCACATCTTGATCTCCTTTGCCTGCAGTTACAGTCCTTTTGGAGGAGTTGTTTGACTTGATCTACTAACTGGCTTTCTGCAGAAAAGGCAAGTTTAGGAGAAGAGCGGGAGTTTAGTCTGCCCCTAATCCTCATCTAATTCAATTGTGTATAATATTATATGGCCATCAGAATCATTAGGGGATATATCTTCTTGGTGTTTGTTTTTTTTAAAAACTGACTTCCCTAAATACTCAGACCTGGTCTTTAACAATCAATGTTTTATTTTTGATTCTCACTATTATATAGTATTTACTTTATCCAGGTTTGCTGATATTGTAAATTGTGTTTCTAATAGCAGACTAAAACAAAAGAAACACAGATCATTCTTCCATAAAGAAACCTGCTAAATCCACTAAATCAGTTCTAACACAAACTACTTATTTCCAGGGTAAAGTCATAGAGGCTATTCACATGATGGGACGATATCAGGCTAGTGGATGCTAGCCCAATTTTGTCCCATCGTGTGAACCACTGGGCTCAGCTGCAAGCCCGGTGGTTCCTAAGCGGGTAACCCGCCTTACTACCCTGTTCTTAAACCAGGTTTGCGGAGCGAGCGCTCCACAAACCTGGTTTTAAAATTCGTGAGTAGCTGTGGCGCGGCTCCACAGCACAGCTACTCATGAGGAGACCCCTGAAGGGGAGGCGCTCATTCAGGGCATGCTGGAGCTTCCAGGGGCCAGTCGTCCCCTGCTCCCCCCAGCACCTGCCAGATCTGTAACAGAGCCGGCAGTCGTGTGGGTGGCCATTTTGGCCACCCAGAGCAGACTGTCTGCTCATGTGCTGGGAGAGCGGGCGCTCTCCCCGCTCATCCTCCCCAGGCAGGTCTCATTGATCGTGAGACCCGCCTCATGGTGTTTTAGAGCGACTCAATGAGTGCCCCCTTTTTCTGTATGCAAGATGTTAAACTCAGAGGTAGAACCCAAACCTCGTATTATGGGATTCCAAGTTCAATCCCTGGCATTTCCACCTTCTCTTAGGCAGAAGGTCCCAGAAAATAGTTATCTTGAAAATCTGGAACGCTGATGTTGAAATTGAACCATTGCTCTGATTTTATGTGCAGTTTCTTAGACACAGGAAGGTTACATAGCAATGCTGAAATGGGAAAGTTAATGGGTGGCTCTCTTACTCTCTCTTTCCCCAGAGCTATAACCTTAAAATACCCAACTGTTTCTGAAGTTTAACTTATACAATTCCTATAGTTAAACAAACAACAAGGACGTGTGGTTAATGAACACATTGCATGTGGAAATAGAACAGGTAGTACAGATTCTTGGAAGCTCACACCCCTTCTTCTCTTTTGCAGATTCAAGCATTCAATGTTGCAAACAATACATTTTCCTATGCAAGTGACTGCACATCTTTCTTCACTCCTGCAATTTGGATGGGTTTGGTGACATCATTAGTTTTACTGTTGATCCTTACCTATGGAATTCACATGATTGTGCACCTCACAACAAACAGTAGATTTGATGACCCCAAAGGTCCAGCTCTTTCAGTACCAGAGACAGAATAGCTGCCAATGTACAGTTCAGATCACAGTGAACTGCTTTCAAATCTATTAGTGTAGGGGAAATCATAAATAAAGTGAAGAGAACCTTAATCAAATGTTTCCAGAGGGGGAGCCGTGTTAGTCCATAGCAGCAGCAACAGTCTTGTTAAAGACTAACAGATTTATTGTAGCATGACATGAAGTATAGTCCACTTCATCAAATGCTGCTGAGGATTACACTTCATGGGTCTGATGAAGTGGATTGTAGTCCACACAAACTTACGCTGCAATACATTTGTTAATCTTTAATGTGCCACAAGACTCTGCTTGGGGGAAAAAAAAAGATTAAACCATGAGCAATGAAATATTGTTTCAAAATCAGAGACTGAGCAATAGTGATAATCTTTCCAGCTCTTGCCTCATTTTTAATAGCTGCCTGAATGAAGGTCCTGCAGCAAAGCTGATACCATTCACAGTTGCTGCAAGCCATTAAGAAGACCAGGATGTTTTTCACACAGTGCTTTTAAAGCCCTTTAACTCACATCTCCTCCGGAATGGAGGGGGTGCGTCCACACATTGGCCAGATTTACCCTGAAGTCTTTGCGAGTTATCGGGGAACAGTTCACACACAAATTGGGTTTTTCACTGCGTGTTAGAATGTAGGCCGATATATATCCAGGGTTAAAAAATCCACTATTTGTGTCAGTTTGGGGGGACAACTTCGATTTTGCAGTAAAGCCTCCCAGTAAACTTGCGGTAAAGCCTGCTGTGTGTAAAAGCCCCTGCAGGTAGTGCTAGCAGCTTTTTAACTGCTATTTGAAAAGGGTCATAGCGAGGGATTTTTGGAGAAACATGTTTGTAATAAAGCTTTATTCAGAAATTCCATACTGAATTTTAAAAACCTCTTTTTAGAAAATGTTCTCTCCAAATATTCAAATCAAGTAAAACAGAAGAAATGAATTCTAGATATAAAACTGACTGGCTGTCTTACACACCCTTAATGTCTGATTTAATCACATTTATGACACCACATTTCTCTGAATGGATTCACATGATTCATTTATCCATTTTTGTTTTGGTTTGGGGTTTTTTGTTTTTTTGCAATCACCCAGTGATGAAATATATGTAGAGTGTGGTCTTTCAAGAGGGCCTAATATGGATTCAAGTCCAAATCCACTACAAATCCACTACGAAAGTCCAAATCCACAACACAGTGATATTGAAGGGCTACGATTCTCTTTGTGATTTTGGAAGCTGACACTAAACAATGAACTTTCCATAACATCATTAGCAAACATCATTGTTAGTCTTGATTCAGTTCAGATTCATTCCTGTGTTTACTGGAATCTGTCCCTATGTTTATAAGCCTGGCATTCCTAAAGTCTGGATCTTAACTTAATATCCCCCTGTTCTCTCTCTTCCATACCCGCAGCCATTCAAATAAAGTATAAAGATTATTTTATTCAAATAAATAGATACTTTTAGATCAAATAAAGATAATTCTACTCTGGGTTGTATATTTAAAAAAAGCTGGTCCTGACTAAGTTGCATGCACCGTAACTAACTTGTTTCAATGGCCCTTAGTTATAACTTCCTTTGGATACAACCCAATGGATTAGAAGGGTTTACTAAGACAAAACCAAAAGATGACATCTGAATAAGAGATACAAATTTATAATCTGGGAGTCAAACCAAGCCTGAATCCAAATCTAAAATATCTTATTTGCTTTGAATCTAAACTGGAACTAAGCATCTAAACACAAGAAGTGATAACTGGTTCAAAGCAAGTGATTCAATAATCAGGCACTCAGTCTTCAATTTTGTGATCAATGTTCAATTTTCCTGATTTTGTTTATCCCGTTGTATGTATTTTGTTTGTTAAAATCCTTAAAAATTCAGAAATAAACCGTTTCAATAATATTTTTCTCAAGTTTAGTCATTATCATTGTGTTCATTTTGCAGAACTGCACTGCGAGCAGAAGAATTCTATAGTATACTGCATGAAATATATCTAAACTGGTTCAAAGTGTCTGAACAAGTTACCAAGCCACGAGGGATGTGCACGGAACCACGGTGGGCCGATTCAGAGGTGGCAGGGGTCTCCCTTTAAGAGTGAGGGGAGGGTGCACTTATCTCTCTCGCCGCTTTCCCCCCGCCGGCATTGGTTTTTTTAACAGCCCATCGGAGTGGCAGCGTACCTCCCTGCCGCCCCGTTTCCCTCGTCTTCGGGATATGACCAGAAGTTGCTGACACGCGTCTGCTGGTTCTTTGAACCGGTTCGGGACCTCCAAACCAGTTCTTTGCACATCCCTACAAGCCACTTTTAAAAGTTAGTGCTAAAGTAGAACCAAACTGGAGAGTTAAATATTAATAAACCCTGAATTGGAACTGAACCCAGTTTTGTAAAGGTTTGACTGCCTACTTTTAGTATATTGTCAAGAAACTTTGATATATTAGCTGATTAGCCAAAAAAATTGAATAATGTCATCTTAAGAACTATTAACTAAAGCTACAGAGGTTACATCTTATTTCTTAAGAAATGACAAACAAGAAATTATAGACAAACATTACATTTCAATGACTAGGTGAAAATGTTCATATTACCAGCTGGAAATGGCATGAATCCAGGAAAGACTTCACATGGAACAAGAGAGACTACTCCTGTGATTAATCAAAGGCCTTTTATTCCTATTAACCCTCAAGTCATAATATTCAATCTATTCTATACTGATTAAGAGAGAATATATATATAGAGAGAGCGGGAGTGCGTAGTATTAAAACAATGCATAGAAGGGAAAGAACAACATTATTCAGACAGAATGACCTTATTGTTTATTAAATCTCTATACCGCCCTTCCAAAAATGGCTCAGGGTGGTTTATACAGAGAAATAAAAAATAAATAAGATGGATCCCTGTCCCCAAAGGGCTCACAATCTAATTCTTTCTTATGCAGAAGAAGGAAAAAAACCCAGAAGAACAGAGAAATTAAATATGGGAGGCAGCCTAGGAGTCATTACTTGAAAATGAAAGGGACAGATAAATAATCAGAAGAAATTAAAAGTTTAAGACATAAAGAAGGAAGAAAAGGAGAAAAGAAGGGGAGAGAAATCAAGGTGATGGCCCACCACTGAGGTACTCCCGGCAGACATCCAGTGGAATCTGCCTGCTGCATATCTAATATCTCAACATTTTATATCTTTTTCCCTGACCAAAAACACTTATGGGAAACCCCAGATGTTCCACTATCCTGCTTCAATGGGTGGCAAAAAATTACTTGAAGGCCCCTCAGCAGTGTAGGGAGGCTGGCAGCAGCCCATGTGTGGCCACTGTGGTCCCCTGGCCCCACCCCCTGCATCTGACATCAGACACAGGGATGTGGCTAGCCACACCCCCACGTCTGATGTCAGACATGGGGGACGAAGTCTCCCTCCCAAACGGGGCCATGCAGCCCCGTTTGGAAGGGAGATTGGCCTGTGCTGCATTGGGCAGTGTGGGCCGGAGTGATTCCCCCTGACTTAAAGGCAGGGAAAGCTGTTCCGGCTGTGCTGCCAATGCAGTGCGGGCTGATCTCTCCCCTAAATGGGGCCATGGGGCCCCATTTGGAAGGGAGATTGATCGGCCCCAGTCTTAAACGGCTCTCCCCGCCACACGGCCTGTTTGGGACCAAAATAATGCCCCCCACGTCTGACATCAGATGTGGGGTGTGTGTCTGGGGCTGTGCTCATGGCCCCTGATTGGTGGCAACCTGGGTTCTTTGAACCTGTTTACCCAATGGTGGCTCCTGCTGACTGGGGAAGCTCTGCAGGGGCTGTGTGTCCCTGTCCTCGGTATTGGCCATGCCCCCTGCATCTGAAGTCAAATGCAGGGGGCATGGCTACTGCATGGGAGAGTATCCATTCTGATCCTCCCCAGTCAGTGTTTCATTGAAATGCTGACTGGCTGGGCTTTTTTCCACAGCCCAGCCAGCATTTCAATGAAACACTGGCTGAGGAGAAAAGGGGTGCACCTCATGCTCCTAGCTGGTGAGTGTCTCATTCACTGGCTAAGAGTGGGAGAGGGTAAGGGTGTGCCCTGACCAAGGGTGAGGAGGTGCCTTGCTGGGCCTCTCAAACCCTGGCAGCCGAAGGACGGTCGTCCCCCCTTGCTCCGTTGTCCCCATGCCCCTGCATTTCTTTCCCCATATTTATAGCACAGATTTATAACAGGTTTCTTATCTTTCTTATGTACAAAATGGCTGCCATAGGGGAGGAGCAGTATAAAATGATCTCCAAAATTGCAGCACGCTTCTACTCAACAAGTCTTTTTCTGCAGTGGCTTGCCAAAGAGATTGGACAATTTCCTCCATACTCCAGTATTACAAGCTTCAAAAACAAAAGTTTACAGGTTTTTGTAAAAATAAAAATAAAAAGTTTGCATGGAAAAAATCCTCTGTCGTCTCTAGTGAGTCAGAAACAGTTTGCCACATAGGAGCAGCTGCCATAAGCAGTGGTTTAAGATCATTTTGATTTGGTAGAATATTTTATGTAAACACAGGTCTTTGGAACCACCAAAATGAATGCAATTTGAACAACGTGAAGGAGTATCATTTTCATCATGTCCAGTGAGATTACCAGTTTTCACCATCCATTAAGAACTCGACAAGCTACATTAGGAAACAGTAGATCTAGGTGATGCATATAGGGAAATGTGGTTTACTTCAGCAATATAATAGGGAAGTTATAGATGGAAAGTTGTGAAATCTAATCTAAATTAAACATTTTCCGCTAAAGGCTGAATAGGCATCTTGGCATGCTTTAGGTGCAGGGAGTTCAGAATAGACAGTTGAGTTGAAAGTATGGCTAGGAGACAACAACCATTCCTGAATGAGGAATGTCTAGAGTCAGCCCCATTCCCACCAGCAGGTGGAGCATGAACAACATCTGTTAACCTGCCTATGTTCAGCTTGTCTATTCTTCAAACTCCTCTGCAAGCCTCTTGACCCATGACCTTAAGTTAAGAGAAACAAAAGTCATGCCAATAGGCCAACTTCTTCTTCTGACAAAAAATGTATAGACAACAGTAGGTACCAGATGTTTGTGTAAAACCTCCTGAGATCTATATGGAAAGTAGCAGAGGCAGCAAGATGAAGAAAATGTAGCAACTGCTACACTGAAGAATGATCCATTGTCTAACTCTTTTACACACACACACACACACACACACACACACACACACACACACACACACACCTACCTTCAAAGATGGATAGTATATTCTCTCAAGCAGTGTTACTTATTGTGGTGTGAACAGTGGAGGAATCACAATGGAGACAGAAAAACCCTTCCAGTTCAGTTCAGTTCAATCCAATCCAATCCAATCCAGTCCAATTATGCAGTAGCTTCTCCAACCCCAGGATATACAGTAAGAAGAGGAGAAGTCCTTAGAGGCCCAATGAACAGGGGTGTAGCTATAATTGAGCAGATGGGTTCAACGAACCTGGAGCCCCCAGCTCCTGAGGGTCCCCTAGCTCCACCCCTCCCTATTTTCTTCATTATCTCCCTCACTCCAAGGGGCCGCCAGGGAGAGGGATGAACACAGACCCCCTATCCCCTAGCTACAACCCTGCTAATGAACCCATCAACATTTCAGTACACACTATTTGGATCTTGAAATTTCATTTGGATAAAAGCTTTTGTACAAGATCTGGATTATGGATAGTACTAATTTGAGCTTGTGTGTGTGTTTTACATTACATTTAGGAATGCAAAAAACATTCCCAAAATATTATTTCGATAACATTTAACCTTTTCTTGGAGTACTTAGTATTTGAGAGCACTGAAAGCAGAAGGAGATGCAACTCTGCAAACGTGCAGCACATATACTAAGATTGGAACGCTACAGAGAAGATTAGCATGTCCCCTGTGCAAGGATGACATGCAAGAAGAGAAACGTGCAAAGTAGACAACCTACTGATTTCAGTTGAGTCTATGCTCAGTTAAGGACACGTTTAACTTGCAGAGGATTGTAGCTCAACATGTGTTTAACTTGGCTTGGATCTTGTCCAGAGTCTTAAGCAATGCATGCAAATATATGAAGTGTTTCTCAAAGCCAATGATGAGTTTCACTGCAAGATGAGTTTCAGTAGACTCAGTACATGCTGCTGAGACTTGCTGCACTGACTTATAAAGCTGCATGTCTTATAGTAAAGTAAAGGTAAAGTGTGCCGTCAAGTCAATTTTGACACCTGGCACCCACAGAGCCCTGTGGTTTTCTTTGGTAGAATACAGGAGGGGTTTACCATTGCCTCCTCCTGCGCAGTATGAAATGATGCCTTTCAGCATCTTCCTGTATTGCTGCTGCCCGATCTAGTACCAGCGAGGATTTGAACGGGCAACCTTCTACTTTGTTAGTCAAGCACTTCCCTGCTGCGCCACTTAAGGTGACAGTGAGGCAATTCACACGATTGGGCGAAATCAGGCTAGTGGAGGCTAGCCTGATTTCGCCCCATCGTGTGAACCACCGGGCTTGGCTGCAAGCCCGGTGGTTCCTAGGTGGGTAACCCGCCTAACGACCCCTGCCCTAAAACCAGGTTTGCGGAGCGAGCATTCCGCAAACCTGGTTTTAAAGATCATGAGTAGCCATGGTGCAGCTTCGCGCTGCAGTTATTCATGAGTAGACCCCCGGAGGGGAGGGGAGAAGCCGCCTCCCAGCTCCAGGGGTCTCCCCAGTATGCCCTGCGTGCTCGCATACAGCAGGCCGGCTCTGCGCGGTCCCCAAGCTCCCCAGCCCCACCGGCTCCGTCACAGAGCCAGCAATCATGTGGGCGGCCGATCCAGCCACCCAGGACTCCCCGCTTTCCCCACGCACTCTTCAAAACTGGGTCTCACTGATCGTGAGACCCAGCTCAATGTCTTATTAGTAGGGTACTGTGCAATTGTCACCCTGATTTATTTATTTATTATTATTTATTTATTATTATTATTTCTTGTTTACACAGTCAGACAGGTGTTATCGGTTGGTTGGTTTTATCCAGACATCGAGTCCTTCCCAAGGACCTGGGATGGCTGAATTTTATTGTCAGTTGTTATAGATATCGTCGCAGAATATAGGCTGTTATTATTACACATTTTATATCCCACTCTTCCTCCAAGGAGCCCAGAGTGGTGTACTACATACTTGAGTTTCTCTTTCACAACAACCCTGTGAAGTAGGTTAGGCTGAGAGAGAAGTGACTGGCCCAGAGTCACCCAGCTAGTATCATGGCTGAATGGGGATTTGAACTCGGGTCTCTCAGGTCCTAGTCTAGCACTCTAACCACTACACCACACTGGCTCTTTGAAACACTGGCTGCTGATTTGAAACACATTAGCAGAAAGCAAGTCCTTAGAATTAATGGGTTATACTTCTACAAAGTGTATTTAGGAATACAAAGGATATCTCCTGTATCATGGTGCCTGCCTTCAAATGACTCAGCAATAAGTGATCTGTTTCATGGTTTTCTCTCACTCTCATTACCTGTCGCTCTACTTTTCCTTTTAAAACCTTGGCTCAACACACACATTCTTCACTCTTATGTAATTTGTCCAGCATTCAGTTCCAAGATTTGTTGAAAATTAATGTCAAGTAGAACAAAGATTATCTCAGCCTACTTTTTAAAAGTAACTCCTGAATTACTTTTGATCACATGTCCAAACTCCTGGCAGAAGCAGCATGAGTTCTGTAAATTTTCAGACAGAACCCATCATTCGCTCACTGAGCACCTTGATGTGCAGTGAAGCACTGAGATGGTCACTTCATCGCAGACAGAAAGTGCACCTTCTGCCCAAATCAGCTGTCAAACAGTCTTCTATTTTTCTTGATGAAATCCAGATCCTCTTGAAGTTGAAACCCATGGATTGTATCCAATGAAAGCTAGTCCCATTGAAATGAATGTATGCAAGTTAGTCCCAACAAACTTGCCTTATTGACTTCAGTGGTACTTGATCTTGACTAATTTCCTTCCAATACAACTTGGTGAGGCTATTCACACAGGCAGCCAAGGCCAAGCTTGGGCAGCCCAGCCTGGACTTGGCTGCCTGTGTGAAGCACCACTGGGATGAAGCCCGATCCCAGCACTGCCTCAGTCCCAAGCCCGGGAATTTACCCCAGACTTTAACCTGGGTTTAAAAGAGCGAGCATGTCCTTAGCCCCAGGTTCAGGGTTGCGTGTGTACGTGGGCTACAGGCAGAGCCAGGCAGCAGGAGTGGCCGTCTGGGGAAGGATCCTCAATACACGACACTCCTGGCACAGGTCATTGAGGGATGCTGCAGGACTTCCCCCTCCTACTCCCTGCTCATGTGCCGTGTGAGTGGCAGAGCCTTGTAGCTCACTTGGGTCGTGGGCAGGGAGGAGCTTGCCTCCCTGCCTGCCCTCCCACCCAGCAACATATTTGGCCGTGTGCATGGCCTTTGTATGTGTAATCAACCTCTTCTTTCTTCTTGCTGTTAACTTCTATGAGACCATTTACCTAATGTTTATCCAACTGTCTTCTCAATGAGCTAATTTATCTCCCCTTAATGAATTAACCTATATTTGTTTCTGATTAGCGGACCAATCTTCCTGCTAATTGAACTAACTGACATTTTTGTTGATGAAATTAACCTCTCAGCAGATTAACTAACCTCTTCCTGTTTAATGATTTCTTCAGTAATGAACTAGGAACCTCCTAGCTGATGAACTAATCACTTTGCTGGCTGATGACCTAAGTGATTGCCCTGTTGACAAATTAACGGATTGTCTTCAAATGAACTATCTCTCCCCTCTTGGTGATGAATTGTGGATATTTTTTAATCTGATTGATTAACTGATTTTTTTATTGACAACTTTGTGGAATTTTTTATCTTTTGATGCATTTTGTGTTAATTGTTTCCTTATTGAAGTATAGATGAAACTAAATTGGGTTTTGCATTTTGAACCTATTAAAATGATTTTATTTTTAGGATTATTTGTTTAGATTGAGCTAATTGTAAATCACAGAACTTATTAACAAAATCCACTATCAGTTTAGGATATCCCACTAGAGCTGACACCCTGACTACATTCACTAGAGAAAGACCTATTGAAAATGAGTTCTCCTTTAAGATAACTCCTGTTTAGTACTACTGAGTAATTAAGTCAGGATGTCAGCCAGGGCTTTTTATGTTACTTTCATCGTTCTATCTGGATTGCTGTAAGCCATCTTCTATCATATATATTCTGGTAGCTCCAAGTCTTAACATTCACAACAATTTTGAATACAACTGAAGGAAACCCAGGCGGGTGCACAGCTGGGGGAGTCAGTCATGTGACTTGTCTCTGGTTCCCCCCCCCCGCCCAGTCAGTGGGCCCCCAGACAACTGTCTCCCCTTGCCCTATTATAGTTACGCCCCTGCTTCAGCACCTTCTAGAGAAAAGGAGAAGCAAGAGGGAAGAGAGGGAGGCATGAAATAATCTGAGATTATGGTAAAATGAGATGTAACCAAGAGAGAAGTTTCAAAAGAGTGAAGACTATGGGAGGGCAAAGAAAGAAAAAAGAAGAGTAGACACATAAGGAGGCAAAAAAAAGCAACAAATATGGAAATATGAGAAGTAATAAGCACCAACGTGTTTTAAAGGTGCTTTTTATGAAAAGTAGGATATACAATTTATCATGACTATAATAAAATAAAAGTTAGTTATTATGGATCTTTTCGTTATAATATACAGTTTACTACTACTACTACTATTACTAGCATTTGTATAGTGCTTTTGAGTGGTCAAGATTATATATGCTTCGCATATTCTTATCTGCATATTGCAGCTGGGGAGCTGACTGAAGGGGAGCGACTTGCCTAAGGCCACCGAGTGAGTTCATGACAGAGATGAGATTCAAACTTCATCCTTTCTGATTCATTCCTGGCGTTGCCAGGTCTGGAACCCCTCAAACCTAAGATTCAAGAGCTGGGCTTGGTGATGAGTCAGGGCCCACTAATGTCACAAGGCTACCAACTGTTGAACGATCCCAAAAATGTGTGTTACTGTGCAGAGTTCCATGGTAAAGGGGTGCACTTTTTCTGGGAAGATGGAAAAAATTAGGACAAAATATCTACATTTTGGGAGGAATTTTTCCAAAGGGAAACTTGAATTATTTTAGTCAATATTGAGATCAGTATACCAGAAATAAAAATAAAACAATCATAGCTGTGACACAAAGTATGGCAGTGGAATAACATAATACAAAACATCTATACAGAACATCAAATGACCCAAAATAACCCCTAGCCCCAAATAACCCCTAGTCCTTTTATCATCACCAGTTCACAAGTTGCTTCTTAATTCGTATAACTATAGACAAGAATTTTGCCACTCTTGGAATGTTGTCTATCCGTAGATATTTTACACAGAATTGGATAGTTCTACCTTGCAGTGTGGTCAACACAATCAATTGTTGGTGGGCTCTGGTACAGAAGTTTAATTTGAATTGAAAGTGAGTGGCTAAAGACATACCTGAAGTACATAACTGCTCTGCATTGTGTTTTCAGAAGTTCAAAATGAGCCTTAATAGCATATGAAAAGACCGGTTGTGCACTGCATGGCACTTTAGCGTACATGTGCACTCATTTACTTGCGTGTGCACTAGGGACACAACCCCACCAAGGCCTTCTAGACCCTGGGGAGGGATCTAAAACCTTTAGCAGCTCACATTAACAAAATTGTGACAAGACATTACCCAGGAGTGAAAAATAGGGACTGTGGCTTACATAGTGAGCAAAGAACCATAGATCTAAATGAGAGGTGCCTGTGTGGCTGCAATGAACTTTAAAACATGCCTGTGCTGCTTGCAGAGGCAAGGCTGTTCTGTGCTACTAAACACTGTGTAACCGCAATTGTGATGCTACTCCCATCATCCCTGATGAGAGTAGCGTCACAGCTGTGATTACATCATGCTTAGTGGGCATGGAACCGTCCACCTCCTCCAGCAGAGTGGGCATTTAGAGTGCATCACAGCAGCAAGTGCACAAATCTAAGAGAGGGATTTTCTCCTGCCTTCCTGAACCAGGAGGCTTTCCAGACAGGGCTTCTACCCCGGATCTCCTTCAGAAGAGTGTGTGCATTCCCACACCAGCCAAACTTACCCCAAAGTCCCTTCGAAATCATTGGACCCACTCCACACACAAATTGGGCTTTGTCTTGCGAATTCTAGCTTATCTCGAGGTATTTCTGGGTTTTTAAAATGCTGGTTTTAAGCTACTTTTTCTGAAATAGGGAGAGGCACAGACTTAGAATCATTATCATGATAAGAAGGATACTCTTTACAAATGCAGATACAGCTCTTCAGTACTCCCCCCTCCATTGGCTAGAAGGAAAACATGAAGGAAAACATGTGAACTTGCATCAAAATAAAACCTGAGAGCAGAGGGGAGGGGCTATGCCACGAGTGTGATTCGAAGTGATTTCACTCAACATTTACCCCGCGCATGAAGCCATGTACAAATAACTCTCAGGTAGATTTGGTGATAGCACCACCAACACAAGTCCCATAAAATGAATGTGTTAAGGTCTGGCCAGCTGCTAGGGAAGTTCACGAAGCAAGCGGAGCTGCTGAAATCAGATACGGCTTGGCTGAACGCTGTCGACAAGAATGTTGACGAACGTTGATTCTCAGCAATGAGTAGGAGGCTGGAGATGAGATTTATAGAGCAAGCCGAGAGCTCCCAGCTGGTAGGAATTCAAGGCTTGTCAGCCCTCAGCAACAGATGTTTGCTCCTCCTAACAGCCTCTAATTGCGTTCTACGTCTCGTGAGCCTGCGCTGTTGTGGAGTCAGTGGTGTTTCATTGCTTAGCTCTTCTTCGCATTGGTCCCCCACGCCTTCCGCTGACTCAGGTTGCCGTGCCTGCTCTAAATCATTAGTTGGATCTACCTCAGCCGTTTCATGAACGCTGACAGCCGGGCTCTGCCCCTCAGACACTTCTGAATCGGCTGGTAAGTTGACAGCTTCCCCTTCCTCCTCGCTGTCGGAGCTCGAGGGCATGACAGAATGGGGTTCTAGATTCTCTGAAATAATCTAAGGGAATGCTCAAAGTTTTTAAATACTGGGACATGCTCTTCTTTCCTCATCTTTTTTCATCTTTGGTGGCCGCTAAACTACCATTAACTGACACAACTCTTTTTTCAGGGGTATAAAATTAACAGCTTTTCTTAAACGATTAGAACAGATGTTGTAAATCTGCATTCCCTTGTACACAGGGGGCTGGCTATGGACCCAAGGTGCTTCCTGGTCCCCCACCAAGCTTGGCACCACAGGGAATCTCATCACTGAAGAGCAAGCACCCAACCCCAAAAAAGTCTAAATACGCATTCCTATGTATAAAGCCGTCCACCCATCTACTGAAATTAAAAGCTACAAAAATCGAGAGAGAAAGTGGCCCCAGGGCCGGCAATGCCAAGCCTGTGCTCTTTCATTTCAAATACGCCACCGTGGGGGCAGGGGCTATTCCCCAAACAAAATTAAAAATTATTTTTTCTGCCTGCTTCAATACCCTAAAATATTTACATGCTCCAATGCCTGAACTTCAGAAGTCTGCACTAATTCTTCAAGACTACAGTCTAAGAAAAGCTTTAACAGATGAGATGTTAACCAACTTTACTTGCTGTCCAACCGAAGTACTGAGCTTTTATCCAGCTTCAGCTCTGATCCAGAAGCCTTACTGTAGCAATGAAAAAACTGCAGAACCAATGGGATCTCTTCCAGTCCTTTCACCGCAGTGTTAACATCCTCAGCATGAGCCATTGCCTTAATTCTGATGTAACACAGATCGGGGAAATCTTTCTGTTTGTTTTCCTGATTGGGTTTCCCCAGGCAAGGAGATGGGGATGAATCCCATTTCTCCCAGGATTCCTCTCGATCAAGGAAAGACAAACCCACCCCCAAAACTTAGGGGCTATTCCTGATAAAGGCCAAAATTGGATCTAATGCAATGATCTATAACAAAGAGCTCACAGGCTATCTCTGCTGAGGCCACGAGTACTTTCTTGGCCCTCCACCAGTTAATCTGAGGGGTTACAGTGGCACCCCTGTACAATGATTGTAAAAACAAAATGAATATTTTGGGATAAATATTCCAAAATGTGCCATAAACAATTGATTCAATTTATCAAATGCCTGGACTGATCTAAGGACAGCAAATACCCATCCCACTGACATTTCCATGTCATGTGAAACACTTCCTTCACAGTGCAGAGCAAATCTGCCATGTATTTTCCAGGAATGGTGCTGGTTTGTGAAGAAATTACCAGACCATCCACTATCTTAGACAATCTGGTCATTAACAGTTTCGCATAAATCCGATAATCAACATTTATCATTATGACAGGGCACCAATTTGCTGGCAACTGTAGATCTCCCTTTTTTGGAAATAAAATCAGAAGGCCCTCTCCAAAAGAAGGTGGCAGACATTTTAACCTTAAAAAGGAATTAAACTTTTAACACAGGTATACAAATTATTTAAAGAATGCCCAAGGCAAGCTGCCTGGTCCCAGTGCAGACCTGTGACTCTTGTCTGAAATAATGAGTTTTACTTCCTCAAGCATCATGGGTGTCAACAAACTTCCAACCTTGCCTTGTTCAAGTGCATATGGGATACCATCCAGCCCCTAAGCTAACTCTAAAAAGTCATTAATGGTGGAATCAGGAATGTCCTATCCTTCAAACACCTTTCTATAGTATTCTGCCATGATCTCCAACATTCATTCAGGATCATCTTGTACAGGGCTTTTGTTATGGGCACCACAACATATTAGACTCAGAGGAACCAACGCAGAAATATATGGAATTCAGGCCTGTGTCTGATTTCATTTTATATTAAGAGTTCAATTAATGCCTGAGCTCAGGGTGAATTGACACCCCAGATCTCAACTGGTCTGTGAGGGAAGAGGCGATCCAGCATTGTATTGTGAAATGGGTACTCAAGGAAGCACAAAAGCCAGGCCAAAACAATCCAAATGCTAAAATGTGACTCACTACCAGATAATGTCTGTAGAAGAGGCCAGAGGTTGATCTCCCCTCTTCCTGTTGCAAGAAGTCCATGATTAATCCTTGTCAATGATTGATTCAATTGCTCTCTATAGAAATTCAACATAGGTAGATGCATACAAAGAAAATACCTATAGACTTTAATTCTTACTTGACTAACACTTTAACACCTTTTTGGGATCAGGCTAGCAAAATCTGGGACAAGAGAAGATGCCCATTTGCAGCTCAGAGATGCAGATTTGCTTTGGGCAATGTTCCCCCCCTCCTAAGCTCACAGCTTACAGAAGATGGGATTCAGATCTCTCTGGACTGGCCAATATCCTGAACAACTAAAAGACATTATCCAGAAGGTAGCAGCAAGTTGTCATCTTTTGGGACCCAGGAAAGATGATGGGAGATCAAAGGAAGATATAACTATAAAGAATGAGGCTACTGGACAGAGAACTAGCAATCTTGTGCCTACAAGCAGTCTTTTGCCTACAGGCAGTCTTGTGCCTACAAGCAAGACTTGCTCATGAGTAATCCAAGAGTTTGCTGCCCAAGACGCGGGGCTAGAGGCAGGAACTCTGTCCATGGACAGGAACTGTCTGTGACTTCCACTGCGCAGTGAGAAGTCAAGACTTCCCCAGCCATGGTGCTATGACTCTCAGCCATGCTCTGAGCAAACTGCATGCTTGATCCAAAAGCTCCTGTCTCCAGCCAGAAGCCTCACTCCTTCAGCTGAAAGATTCACTGCTCTCAAGCCTCTGATCCTGGTAATATGCTGCCTCTACAAGCCTTGGATCCCTCCATCCTTTCCCCTTCTTCTCCTTTCCCCTTGTCCCTCTACTAATTCCTGATATCCCCAACCCATGCCAGTCCTCAACCTTCCTTACCCCCCCCCCCCGCCCTTTTCCATCTATATCTTACTTCTTTTAGGCTCTAGGAAGATTTAATACAAACACAAATGTTAGTTAGGAACACTGGGTGAATATTGTTGCTGGTTAGGGTTGAAATACTGTTAGTAATATTGATAGAGTGTTCTGCTTTCTGCTCAGCTAGATTGATGTTGTTATTCTTTTATACTCAATAAAGCCCATTGAATCATTTAGGATTGGTTTGATCTCCTTTCTTCCTTGCGCCCAGATCCTACATGGTCACTATATAAAAGAACTTGGTCACTTGGTGACACTATGAGACAGGCCTAATTTTGTATGCTAGCTAATGAGCATATTTAGTATATAAATCAGGCTTGGACCGTAACACTTTCCATTTCGGCTCTCAGCCCTTGAAAAATGACACGGGTTCTCAAGATCTTAGATTTTCTCTATTCCTCTGGTTTGAGAACAGGGCCCCTGGACCTGAACAATTTATGTTTTAGTCTCTGTATCTTTCTACAGGTCTGTAAAGACTTCATGATATTCCATGCATGATTGAGTTTATGCGGCCTCTAAGAAGCACAAAGTTGCCTTTGCCCTAAGTCTTAAACCTTCTGAGATTGCCTGATGGTATGAACCAACCTCAGCATTATAGTCGGCGGCAGCCGCCACCCTGACATATTTCTTAAGATGGTGTTTAAGAGACTCCTGCCAATCAAAAAGATTGGTGGCGGTCAAAGGACACTGATTCAAATGTGTCACCAATGAAGAAGCAATTCTATCCTTAAAATCTAGGTAAGTCAAACGTTTAGGCTGAAGCCTCCATAATGGTCTCCCCATCTGGCATAAATTTCTCATAGAAAAACTCAAAGCCAAAACCAAATTGTCAGACAGATCAGACAAAACTCATTGGCAGAACTGGATCTTTAGTGCAACCAGTGCCCACACTTTGTCAATTCTGAGAATTCACAAAAGTAAAATGAGAACAAAAGTAAAATGAGAAATCCTTCCTTGATTTCCAATTGGGAGTCTTGGGCTTCTCTTGGCAAGCATGGGCTTCCCACTTTCCTTTCCTATTTTACCTTTGCAAATTGTACCTGTTCTTTTTCCTTGTGTAGTATGATTTTCTCAATAAACACTGAGGCCATTCATGATACAATCAAAAACTGTGCTCTACCCAGGTTTGGGAGCTATGTGTTCCCAATTTTCTGTTGTGTGGAAGCAAGGTAAGAGGAAAACCTGGAAGTGATTGTGTGGAAGCAACCCAGGAAAAGCAACCTAGTTTTTCCTCCTACCTTGCTTCCACACTATTTATTTATTTATTTATTTATTTATTTTTATTTACATTTATATTCCCTTTTTTCCTCCGAGGAGCTCAGAGAGGTGTACATGATTATGTTCATCCTCACAACAACCCTGTGAGGTAGGTTAGGCTGAGAGATAAATGACTAGCCCAGAGTCACCCAGTGAGTTTCCTGGTTGAATGAGGATTCAAACTCGGGTCTTCCCAGTCCTAGTCCAATCACTTCTACTGCTGCTACTACAAATATTTATATACCACTCTTTAACCAAAGTTGATTGGCCGGAAATTTAGGACCAAAAAATGGAAGTACTTTCTCACACAACGCATAATCAACTTGTGGAATTCTCTGCCACAAGATGGGGTGACAGCCAACAACCTGGATGGCTTTAAGAGGAGTTCCGATAACTTCATGGAGGAGAGGTCTATCAACGGCTACTAGTTGGAGGCTATAGGCCATCTCCATCCTCAAAGGCAGGATGCCTCTGAGTACCAGTTGCAGGGGAGTAACAGCAGGAAAGAGGGCATGCCCTCAACTCCTGCCTGTAGGCTTCCAGCAGCATCTGGTGGGCCACTGTGTGAAACAGGATGCTGGACTAGATAGGCCTTGGGCCTGATCCAGCAGGGCTGTTCTTATGTTCTTAAAGTTCTACCCAGGTTTTCAATCATATTTCTCAATCATATTTCTTTGGATATGAGTACAGAGTATTACCAGGAACCCAACTCTTGATTTCCTTAATGTTTGAGTATGGTTATGACACAAATGCAGTCATGCCATGTATAGTTTCCTTGTCTGCAAACAGTAAGACAGTAACAGTAACACCAAGGTGATTCATAAAGTGGCTCTGTTTGTTCTGAAGTTAGCAAAGCCCTCATACTGAATTAGTTCACAATCATGTCATAAATTATGCTGTAGAGATTCACCACGTTTTCGTTTCGAGCAAGTGATTAGATGGTGTGCAGCCAGATTTTCATTCTGTACCATATGTTGTCATGACGAATGTCTAAAACAATAAAACTGAGATGAAATTAACTAAGATCATTCCTTAAACTAGCAACCCTAAATGTGTTAGGATTGGGGGAAATCTTGTTGGTACTTACTTCGGAATAAATATGTTTAATATTAGGCCATATGCGATCAACCAGCAGTGCTAATTGCAATAGGAGGGCATTGAGTCATCATTGCTGTAGACACAGAAGCAGCGGAACCGCTAAGGAGGATGCTGGTTGTGCTACTAGCATTACCATAGCTTCTCCCATCTGCCACAAAAGGAGCAGGGTCTAAGAGCACATGATACAGCCACTTTGCTGAAGCTAAGCAGGTCTTGGTGCGATCAGTACCAAGATAGGAGATCCATATATGCCACCTTTCAGAATGGGGTGTTGCTCAGTGGTCAGTGGTACTTTGTATGCAGAAGGTCCCAGGTTCAATTCCTGGCATCTCCAGATAGGGCTAGAAAAGACACCTGCCGCAAACCTTGGAGAAGCTGCTGCCAATCAGTGTGGACAATATGGAGCTGGACAGACCAATGGTCTGATTCAGTATAAGGCAGCTTCCTATGTTCCTAAAATTGGCACCCCACCAGGAGGGGAAGCACAGATTCCATGGGAAACACCAATGCAATTGGCTCCCACCAATGTGGCTGGGTTATTTACATTTACGCCACAGGCAGCTCCACATATGTAGGATAACATTTAAAGGACCATTCCATTTCAAAGGATCAGGGGCGTAGCAAGGTTGGAGTGGGCCCAGAGACAAGATTTTAAAATGGCCTCCCCCTCACTGAAGTTATCTATATCTATATCTATATCTATATCTATCACATATATGTATGCATGCATATATAAGGACGATGCAATTCATTTAATGGTACAAGAGAAAGACATTGTGTTCTGGTAGCTCCAGGTCTTGACACTCACATCAATTTCGGAGGATGAATACAACTAAAGGAAGCCCGGGCGGGTGCACTTCTGGGGGAGTCAGTCATGTGACTTGCCTCTGGACACCCCCCCCCCAAGGCAGTGGGCCCCCAGACAACTGTCTCCCCTTGCCCTATTATAGTTACGCCCCTGCAAAGGATCTAAGTCAGGGCTGCACAACTCAAATGCCCTAGTGGGCCAGAACCATCCACAATTTGTCATGCAGGGGCCAAGGTCAATTTTTAGCATATTATTGCATTAAAATTATTATTAGTTACTTGTGGATCTATTCCCCCTGTCAATGGACCCAAGAATCATGACCAGAAAATAGGTCCTGTATCTGCTCAATCAGTGGGGCTCGTGGAGTGCAAGCCAGCCCAAAATAAATGCCACCTCCTCTCCTCTCCCTAAATTGTCGTTGCTTTCAGGCTGCAATCCTAGGCATGCTTCCATGTGAGTAAACCTCACTGGATACACCAGGAACATATTTCTGAGCAAACATGCACAGGATGGTGCTATAAGGCACTTTCCAGCTCCTGTGTTGCTGCAGGATACCTGCGGACCAGTAAAATAGTCCCTGCCAGCCAAATCCGGCCCCTGGGCCTTATGTTGTGCAGTCCTGCTCGAAGTGATCTTTTAAAAGCAAGTTGAACTGGTTTGTGGAATGCAGCCAAAAAGCATTATCCTTTTTGCTTCTCATTGTCCAGAAAATGTTGATTCTACAGTGACTCGAGTAAGTTGAGCAGAACATGTCAGGGCCTGTTCTGAAACCAGAAGCACGAATTAAAGACCTGTTTGTTTAGATGACTGGAATGGAAAAGCAATAAAGGAAAGATAATCTTGAAGCAATACAGGAAAAGAACCACCTGCCAAGAGGTGGTTCCCTACTGCCTTCTTGCGACATTGCCACACCTCTACCTTTTCACATCTGGAGCAATCTTCTATTTAATCTCTCTCCCTAGGAGATGGAGATTTGCTTCCCAAGCAGCCAAGATCTTCATTACTATTCAGTGAAGCTGTTTCTATCATAGGACCAGTTTATGGTGATTTTCCTGCCAGTTCTCCGGGACATTTCATAAGACCTCCTATTGGATCATTATTCTCAAACTCTAGTTTGGATGGACCCCTCCATGACTACTGGTATGTTTTTGGAAAGTTTTCCCCCCCATGTGACTTTAACCTGAGCTCCAGTAAGTTTCCCACCGATTGTCTTTTATGATATACTGTATACAAGAAAGTCCACTTTGTCTTTACTATTCTGCAAAATAATTACGTGGCAATATGAGAGCCAAGAAGAAAAATGCCTAGCCTGCTTCAATGAAAGCAAAATGCTGCTGTTTAATGCTATATATTCAGTTGATGCTTGTCCTATGAGAAATTTCAATTCTTATAAACAGCCATTCAGCCTGAGCATGGAGAGCATGTCTGTAGGAAGTTTTTAAAAAATGCTACTATTTCCTCCATTTTGCTTAAAACAATACTGCTTAACCTTGCAATAAGAATAAGAATAGGATGGGCAAAGAAGGGAAAAATTAGATCTGAGTGCAGAGAAAGTTCTGTCTCACATCTTGCAAGCTTCCCAAAAAGGAAATAAATTATATTTAATGAGATGAGTAGGCAACAGATTTACCTACCCTAGTGCTGCCTGTTCACCTTCAGTAGAGTTCTTTTCAGTCATAGACCAAATTAGTAACAAAGCATTAGCATGCAAATGGGAAAACCAGTGTGCAGTGTTTTAAAGAGATTTGGAGTGCCATTGTCTGCCTATTTTATGCAAAGGAACCCATAACTGAGTTAAAAGTGAATGTTAGATGTAATTAATGTTTTATCTCTGTCTCTATTGGATAGAGTCCACATGTAAGCCCTGTTTGGGCAATATAAAGATAGTACGGTACTCTGTACCTAGGTAGAGGGGGCATGGGAGTGTGCTGACCAGTCACACCTCTTCGTGCTACCATGCTCTCCATGCTAGCGTGTCACCTGCCCCCCTGCAATCCCTGTGCTCAGTGCTCTGCAAGAGGCAAGCACTGACTTTTGAGAGGTTTTCTCTCCACATTCTGGAACCCTGGTCACTCAGAGTTCCAGAGCATGGGGAGAAAGTCGTCCTGGATTTAAAGGTTGGACCAGTTTAGATGATACTTTATGTCTGAACTGGCCCCACCTTCAAGCAACAAGAGATGTGAATGAGCATATCCTGCTCCCCGTTCCGGTCCATGCTCCCAGAAGCATTATTGTGATTGTCTGGGGGAAAGTGAGTTGGAGCAGCCTTTCCTCCCACCCCTGCCCTCCTGGTCTTGTGAATAGCCCCTGTGTGTGCTACAGAGAAGGGACAATTTTCATCCATCTCTCCTTCCCTCTTAAAGTTGGGAGTCTAACTTTGACTCCCAATAATATATCCCCGAGGGCTGCATGACACTCAGGGACATATTTTTGGGAGTCACAGTTAACTTCAGAGTGAAGGAGAAATTGACCAGAAAAAGGCCCGTGTCTGTAGCATGCATGTGCATTTTGTTAGTCTGGATGTTGGTTATTATTGCTGTTGCCATATTTCTGTACATCCACATATTTTGCAATGTAATTATAAACAACCTGCTCCCTTAGGCTCAAGGCAGGAACAACCTTTTCACATCTAATTGCTGAATGACACATATCTAAGTTATGCCACAGTCATTCCTGTTTTAATAATGGGGAATTTGATGCTGTGTGGTAATTAACTCAGGATATAGAGCAGATAAAACTCCCACTTGGGCTCAAGCCCAAAGCTGGAAGTACAAAGGATCCCTAAAAAGAGAAACAAGAGGTATGAAAAAAATCTGGAACATATATGTCTATATTAAGCCCTTAATACTTTGAAGTGAAGGAGTATTAGGGCATGCAAGTCTTGGGGGCCGTAAAGGCAATGGGAATGGTGAGGTACAGCCATTGGGATGGCAGTGACAGGAGACAACTGGTATGCAACCTTTTGTAGACTTGAAGGCTTGGGTCTCATGTGAGATTACAGTAGGGTTTCTACAGATTATAGGCAGCTTCTAGACTAGCTACTCCTATCTAAGCAGCAGTGAAGTCAATGAGACAAGTTAGTCCTGATTACTTTGAACTCCATTAATTTCAATGGGACTTGGTCAAGACTAACTTAGCCTGGAAGCTGCCTTGTGCGCCTTTAAAAACAATTTCTCATCCTCCTGCTGCAGTTGGCAGTATGCACATATTTCTGTTTTCCTTATTGTACCTGATCACAGTCAAACTTGTTTTTCATTGTCCTGGCTCATTGCAAGTCATACCCTGAGCCAAAACCTTCTCAGTCAATGCTACTGAACTTTCAGACCTCCATCAACTTCGGACCTCCATCATCCTCAGCCACAGTGGCCAATAGTCAGGTATGATGGTACTTGTAGTCCAACATCTATAGGAGGGCCAAACTTGCACAGCTCTGGATTTGAACGATGGATCGTTATTTTGAAACTGCCAGTGGCAGCTATGGAAAGGGCATATTGCACCATTGGTGATGAGCACTCCCACAAATGCCCATGCTTTTGGTACTATTTTTTAAAAGGAATCTTTTAAATGAATGTTGAGTATGAGGAAGGGTGACAGTAGCATTTGTGGTGCTCTTCGAACAAGATAAAGAGCAAGGCTACTGCTTCCCTACAGCAATGCCCCAATAAGCCACAAACCTTTCCTTCCTTTTTAAATATGTTTTGCTTCCCTCTCCAATAGGGATGTGTACGAACTGGTTTGTGCACTCCCAGGAGGCAGGGCAGGTCCTTTAAGAGAAAGGAAGGGTGCCCTTACCTGACCCGCCACTTTCCCCCCACCAGAATTTCCCCCCAAAAGTCTTGGTGCAGGACTGCACTCCTGGTTCACCAGGCTGCAAACAGGTATGCTGCAGCCCCACACCAACACTTTGGGGGAGAGTGCCGGTGGGGGGGGAGTGGTAGGGCAGGTAAGGGAACCCTCCCTGCCCCTTAAAGGGCCCCCCTGCCTCCAAACTGGCTCAAACGCCAGACTTCTGAACTGGTCCGACGCTCCAGAAAAGGAGCACTGAACCAATTCTTGCACATCCCTACTCTCCAACTCTCAATATTTTTAAGAGTATGAAAAGGTGTTCTCTCTCCCCTTCCATTATATGTACAAATTTTATTTAATATTAAATATTAAATATAAGATTTAAATTTAACTGATGCAGGAGGCCAGCTTTAAAGACTAGTGTAACTCAGCAATGAAATGTTTTGCCCATGAAAGTCATCTCGAGTTTCTATGTCAAGAGGACAAAGACTCTCTATTCCTTCAGTATGGAAATTGGCATAAGTGCTACAGCTACAGTTGCAGGTTGGTGTTATTGTCTGGCCATTTCCTCTGGTGAGCCTTTTGTCCCAATAGCTGATGCAAAAACAGCCTGAGGACATAGGTGAGAAACTGCCAATATCTGTAGCAACAGTATCAACTGGAATCAAACCAGATTAAGCCTATTTGAGGAGTACAGAACAAAAGCTGCTTTCATTAATACCACATTGATTCTAACGGAAGTGCAAAGGGTCTAGTGTGACTAAATTTATGCCATATTCTATACTGCATTCTTGGATTACAGAAAGCACTTGCAAATATCTTTCATGCTTCCTTAAAGAGAAGGGGAGACATAATATGGTAATACTGTTATCTCAGACACAAAATATCAAGAGGTCACACTAGCTCTTGGTTCCGTTTTCTTGTTCAGATCATCTGTCAAAGTCCAAGTGAGCTATAAATATGACTTGATATAATGTCTGGTACAGTCTACAGATGATTCAGACAGATGAACCAGAAAAGCAATCTGCTTTTCAGCAAGGGTGAAGAGTGAAGCTCCTGTGTATGATTTGTAAAACTGAAAGGTAACATAGAACAGCATGATGAGCAGCCAGATCAGAAAGGTTGTATAGGGAGGGGTCGGGGAGAAGAGTAGGACCAGTGTAAAACTATAGTGCAGGAAGCTACACCACTTCTGCACTAAATGACAACCATATTTAAATAATATCTCAGAAAAAGATGATATGAAGGTCTTTCACAGAATCATCTGGGGGTGATTTGATAGGGTAAAGGGTTCCTACCTTGATCCTCACAGACAAGCAGAGCCTGCATTTGGCTCTGCAAAGCCAGCACATGTGTAACACATCTGGGATATTTGTTTTAGAATCCAGGAGCTGGGTCCTACAAGGAAAAATTGAGGTATCCCAGAATGCATTGCACTCCCAGTAGAGAGGCAGCCCTCACTGTACATCAGTTATCCTCTGCTTGGCTACTCTATCCTCAGCACCCTCTGATAAACATGGCTGCTAACTGCCGGAGATTGTTTAAAATAGTGATTTCACAACATGATCAAAGACAGAGGTTTAAAAAAGCAAGGTAAAAAAAGTTGGGCTAGCAGTTTTGAACAGGCTGGATAGGCAGGAGTCCCATGGGTTCTCATTGTGTGTGCACAAAACCGGTTTGCCCAGTTCAGTTCGAGCCAGACTCTGAGCCAGACTGAGCCACACCAGGCATGTTTGGTTCTGTGTCCCCAAACCAGAAGCCCAGCTCGGCTCAAATTCAAGTTGGTTGGGGTTCTAAACATTTTTTTTAAGTTACTGCTGGGTCTGGCGGCCTCCAGAAGTGCCCCTGCAGCCACGGGAGGGGGGTTTCCAGAGGTTATGTCTCCCCCTGCCAGCCTCCCCCAGTTGTCTGTGGGCCAGTTTGGCCCATTTTGGGGTTGTTCTGGCCCTTTCTGAGGTGGCGGCAGCCATTTTGGAGGCCACTACATATGCATCACAGCCATTTGTGTGGCCTGGGACTTCACCCAGCATGCAAATGGCCAGGGTGCATGCATGGCAGCCTCCAAAATGGCCACTGCCACCTGAGAAAGGGTTAAAATGCCCCCAAAATGGGCCAAACCAGCCCATCGAAGACGGGGGGAGGCTGGTGGGGGAGGGGAGCATCCAGAGACACACACACACACACACACACACACACACACCACAGCCACAGCAGCAACCCCCCCAGAGGCCGCTGGACTCGGCAGTAAGATTTTAAAAAATTTAAAGACCTTTTAGAACCCCGAGCCAGCCCGGTGGGTTTGGCTCAACCACAAGCTGAACCAGGCCACATGCAATGGAGAACCAGCTTGACCTTGAGCCAGTTCACACATCCCCAGGTTCTCACAAGCAGAAATAGCTGGTTCTAGTGCCTCTTGCCCTTTAATTCTTGGTCATGAGGATGGGCTTAGTGTTAAGTAAAGCATGGAACGAGTTAAGCTTCTGGACAGCTCATTTCTTGAAGTAAAGCTTTCTGCCCCAGCCAGTTGAAGATAGCCAAATTCTGGGAAACCAAAGCAAACTGAATACATCAGAGGGAAACCAGTTATTTTCCTTACACTAATTTGTCATTTTGACTCAGTTCAAATGTTACCGATGTGGCATGGTTGCTGCATTTCAGGATTCCGTGGGGAGGAGAAAAATAAGGGGGAACAGCAGGGGCGTAACTACCATTAGGCAAGGGGAGGCAGTCGTCTTGGGGCCCCACTGCCTCGAGGCCCCCCCCCCAGAGGCACATCACATGACTCCGCACCCGCCCATGTTGCACCCCCTATGAATTATGTTGAGTCTCTTGGAGATCAGCAGGAGCAGAGAGTAAAAAAAACTAGATTGTGAAGTGTGTTTGTGTGTGTATATCAGCGAGGGGCCCATTTTAAAATCTTGTCTCTGGGCCACCTCCAACCTTGCTACGCCCCTGGGGAACAGTACTTTTTTCAACTCCAAGAAGACTAAAAAAGGAATGGACAGGAAAAGTGCCTGAAGATTGCTTTTTAAACAGCCCTCAATGAAGGAAACACAATTTTTAAAAATATATTTTTAAAGCTTTAAATATATATATATTTGAAGCTTTTAGGGGAAAGATCATTGCGATAATCTTCAAAAAGAATGTGTTGATAAAGTGTATCAGAATTGTTCCAAAATATGAAACATTGCTTCAGGTAGTTCTAGATCGTTTGGAAGACCTGGAGAATGAGACATGTAAGAACAACTTTATTTTTCTGAGGGATGCCTGATGGGTTGAAAGGGAAGGCATTGCATTTATTTATAAAATCATGGATAGTTGGCTTATGGGCAATAATTAGAATAAATGCAAGGTTTCAAAAATATGATGTGTAGCACAAAAAATGTTAATTAAATTCTACAGTAATTAACTGAAACAACTTATTCAGATAGCCTTTTGGCATAAGAGTCTACCGTCCGTCTACTACAGAAGTAGGGGTGTGCATTTTGGAATTTTCTTGTTTCGATTTGTATCCGAATCAAAATATCCCCGTTTTGTTTTGTTCCCAAATTTTCTGAATCTGAATCAGCCCTGTTTTGTTTTGTAGCCAAATTTTCCGAATCTGAATCGATTTGGATTTTTAAAAAGGGTGGGTGGTGGTGGTAGTGTCCAATGGGTGGAAGCTAAGTTTACACATCTTTAAGAATTTTCCCATAGGGAATAATGGGGATTCCAACAAATGTATCGCTTCAAATCAAGGGGAAAGGGATGACCCAGAGCAGAGTGTGGTGGGTGGTAGTTCCCAATGGGGGCAAGGAAACTTCCAGAATTATTTCAAAGGAATTGGGCAAAGGGCTAATCTTTTGTGATTTGTTGAAGTTTACGTGTCTTTAAGATTTCTCCCATAGGCAATAATGGAGGTTTCAGCAGCCCCATAATTCCACTTGGGGGGCATTGGGGTTGCCCAGAGCGAGGGGTTATGTAGTGCACATAGGGTGCCAACCACCCCCATACCCACAAGCCTGTGGGGTACTGGGTTTTGTTGTTTCTGAGGTGTTCATTGTAGATTCTCTGGTAGCATATGAGATTTTCAGTGAAAAACAAGAATCCACTCTCATATGCTACCAGAGAATCTACACTCAGAACACCACAGAAACAGCAGAACCCAGCACCCCATGGGTTAGCAACCCTTCCCTTGGCCAATGTGGGGTCAGTAAAGAGTGGCAAGAAGCAAAAGAGCCAATGGGGAACAAGGAGGGAATTGTTAGCAGGTCAGCCCATGATTTAGGTCACCGATCAGAAGGCTGGAAGGGTGGGAAATTCAAAGAGATGTCAAACACAAAATGGAGACTGACTCAGAGATCACCACAAAATGGAGGTCCGAAACAACAAAACGTTTTGTAGCCGAAACAGGGACGTTTTGTTTTGTATACAAAACTTTTGGATCTGGAAAATGGGTGTTTTGTTTTGTCTACAAAACACCCGAAACAGGCTGTTTTGGGTACAAAACGTTTTGTATCTGAAAAGTTTCGCACATCCCTATACAGAAGTACTGATTAACCAGTAAAAGTAGCATCAGCTGCAGTATCAGTTTCAGATTTTTTCTAATTTCTCACATTCTGAGAAAGTGAAGATGTCTTGGGTTTTAGATGGAAGCTCTTCTTCAAATGTGCTAATTTTAAAATATATTTAATTGTGATTTTTTTTATCCCGTTAATTTTAAAATAAATTTTAATTGTAATGTTTATATCCCAAACAGCACAAATAGTTAAATTTGATTTCTATACCACCCTTCCAAAAATGGCTCAGGGCAGTTTACACAGAGAAATAACAAATAAATAAGATAAATAAAATGGAACCCTGTCCCCAAAGGGCTCACAATCTAAAGAGAAACATAAGATAGACACCAGCAACAGTCACTGGAGGTCCTGTTCTGGGGGTGGATAGGGCCAGTTACTCTCCCCCTGCTAAATAAAGAGAATCACCACATTAAAAGGTGCCTCTTAGCCAAGTTTGCAGGGGCACACATGCATTCAGAATGGAGCCTTCTTGATTCTACCTGAGCGGGATCTAAAATTAACTGAGCGGACATCAAAAAACCATGTTAAAAGGTGCCTCTTTACGAAGATAGCAGGGGTAATTATCGTTAAATTACTCATTCGGAATAAATAAAATCAGTTTTTTCATAAATTGAGCTATATGGGGTTACCCTTCTCTGATTCTGACATCATTTGATAGTTTCAGCTATGCACATTTCAAGGGACTGCAGGGATGTGCTCGGAGCCCTCACATGACTCCCCCAGTACCAGCGCATGTGCAGTGTTGCACAGTTACTCTTAGAGTTCAGTGCATTGCCTGTGCCCTTGCAGTGCTCCAGAAGATCAGAAACATGCCACTGAAAGGAAGCGCACTTCAAATTCTCAGAGCCCTTGTACAACAGGGGGATCGGGAGAGTCCCTCAAAGCACATACATTGTGAGTCAGGATGTCAGCCACTGGAAGGTAGACTTTTCAGCATGTAGGTTTGGAAGCAGTATGCCAAATTTTAAGCATTAGAAGTAAGCTGTAATACAATTCTCCAGCAAACAGTTCCCTCAACAGCATAGGCTTCCTCTAGAAATACAGAAAAAATCATCTGGTTGTGAATTACATCACCAATATCTAATTTATCAGAGTTTTTGGTAATGTAAAGGGAGTCAAGTATCATTTTTACATAACTTCATAAAGAGTGGTTCATTGCAGATTAATGGATAGTGGTAGTCATTAAGCCCCAGCCAAACTCTCTTAGCAAGAGGTCCCAAATGCCTTAATGTCTCGTTGACCTTAATATGCCTCCTCCTACTCCTCTTCATGTGAAAACAGGTGGCAGAAAAAGAATCTGCTGGAAGCTAAAACATAAACAATTATGTTAATAATTCTGCCTGTTCCACCCTCCCTCCTTCCTCTTTTTGGTGATCCAAGAACTTAGAGTGACCCAAGAGCTTAGAATCTCTTGCTCAGAAGACACTGGGAGACATCGAGCAGGTCGGAAGGCCACACAAGTACCCTTTATCCTCCTTTCACACAGGGAAAAGCTGCTTAATTGTTTGGGAAATAAAGATCATAGGGTTTGAGTGGTGACATTTTCAATCATTTCCATGGCAACAGGCTCTAACAAACAGGACCTGAATACAGAAACAAAGGAGCATTTTAAGAACAATGTAAGGATTAAGAAAGTTTCATTGGCAGCATTATTAAGTCCCTCTTTTTCATGGGCTCCAAATCATGGGCTCCAGCTGGATGTGAACCTTGTTTTAGATGGGGTGGCGCTGCCCCCGAAGGAGCTTGTATGTGATTTGGGGATCCTTTTAGACTCGCACCTCCTGCTTGAACAGCAAGTGGAGGCTGCAGCCAGAAGTGCCTTTGCCCAGCTCCATCTGATTCGTCAATTATGCCCTTACCTTGATCAGCAAGCATTGATGACAGTGACCCATGCCCTTGTTATCTCCCATCTAGATTATTGTAACGCCCTCTGTTTAGGGCTACCTTTGAGGATGATCGGAAAGCTACAACGGGTCCAGAATGCAGCGGCTCGTTTACTTATGGGTGCCAGAAAATATGACAGGGAAACACCTCTCCTGCAGTCATTGCACTGGTTGCCTATTCGCTACTGAGTTCAATTTAAAGTCCTGGTTTTGACCTTCAAAGCCTTGCGGGGTTTGGCACCTGTTTACCTACAGACCCACCTCTCCCATCCAGTTACATCCCATCCGGTCAGATCTGCTCAGATGGCCCTTTTATCGGTCCCTGATTTCCGAGAGGTTCGGGGTGCTAGGACCCGTTAAAGAGCCTTCTCAGTTGCTGCCCCACTTCTCTGGAATTCCCTTCCTCTGTAGATTTGTTTAGCTCCTTCTTTGTCGATTTTTAAGTCTCTATTGAAGACTTTTCTCTTTCGCCAGGCTTTTACCTTGTAGTTTACTTAATTTTCTTTCCCCCTTCCTCTGTTAGTTACTTTAGTTTTATTTAGAATGTAATTTTAATGCTGTTTTGTTTTGCATGTTTTTGTACACCGCCCAGAGTCTTTGGAGTGGGCGGTATATCAAGTGTTTCTAATAAATAAATAAATAAATAAATAGGAGTTCCAGCAGCCAATGAGATTCATAAGATCATTGTCTTGTAGGGACTGTGGCCCAAGAATGCATTATGTTGTAAGGCATCCATTGCCTAGGACTGAGTTTCTCAGATCCCCAGATGTTGTTTGGACTACAACTCCCATTATCCCCAGTTACAATGGCCTTCAGATGAGGGGTGCTGTAGTCCAACGTCACCAGGGTATAGAAGTTTGAGTACCCCTGGTGTAGGGGAATGCAGGATGTGTTGCAAAACAGTTTCTAGTTTCTTGCCATTTCCAGCAGAAGTTGTGCACATCTTCTAAGATATGGGGTGACTGGCAGCTTCAGCATTATATTCTGTGTGTGGAACATTAGGCTGAAAGCAGAGCACACTGTCTTATTGCTATACTTAACTGCTGTAAAGCTCACGATGATGACAGAAAAGCAGCATTACAATCCCTGAGGCTTTGCTCCTTTATGGATCTAGGAATGGCTTTTCTCCCTCCCTAACTTTGCAGATAGCCTACTCTATACACATGTATATACAGTCAAGTGATGACTCTTGTTTTGCCAGAACCTGAGTCCTTCAAGCTCAGAATTTGAGACGTAAAAGGCTTGGAGAGAGTAGGACATTTCCTCAGTCTTCCAGCTTCGAATTGCTTCTCCTTACTGGCTGAGGAGGAGACTCAGCCAGTCAAAATCCTTCCCAGTTGTGGTGAGCTCTAGGCCTGAGATCACTCGGTCTGCAATCTGGTGGAACGTTTCCACCAGGCCTGTTGCCCTGTTTTCTCAGAAGCCTTTGCCCAACCCCCTCTGTCTGTTTTTTTTGACACAAATTACTTATTGATCCAGGTACAGCCTCTGTCACCTGGAAATAATCTAATCTCTACAATTGCTGAGAAGGAACGTGACCAAACTGTCAGGCCTGCAGAGAGGCAGGTTGCAACCTGTTAGCCATGCTCTTGACACAAGCCTGTAAGAATAGAGGAGTGGCGTTTGATAGTCCTTCTGCCACCCGGTTTCCTTTAAACGAGTCACACTAGTTTTTCTGCCCATGTGTTTCTAGCTCACACTCCGTATTAGCCAATTAACAAGTCTGCTAACTGAATACGTGTATGAAAATAAGTAGTGGGAATTAATTTTCATTTTCTCTTTGACATCATAGGCAACCCAGCCAGGCAGACGTCACAACAATGTCATCAAAATCTGTACATATATAAAAAGCAAAGGGTGAGGGTCTGTTCCATTTACAGTCTTCTTTGTAGGCCATTCTTTGGCTTCTTCTTAGGCCATTACTTATGATCATTAGTAAATATATATGCTAATAATAACTTAAACAGGGATAGATCTCACAAACAGCAGATGAGACAACAGCAGGCTGTACCACTGCAGATTGCAGATGGGGGCTCAGATAACAATGTTCTTTCATACAAAACATTATCTGAGCATAGAAGATATCAAGAGAAAGGGTTGTAGTCTAGCTTTCTCGCCTACATACCTGTTTTCTATGTATGGGGTTTATTGGTGGGTGCAGGAGCTTTCCATCATGTGAATCTCTAAGATGGTACACTTCAGACACAGGTTTACCACGTTATCTGCTATTTACAAAACCTAGACCTAAAGTACATGATAATTCTTCCCTGGTCCACATCATGGACCAGGAAAATTGATGATATATGAAATTGATTGCCAGAGAATTTAGGATCAGCAAACAGAGGTACTTTTTTACACAACACATAATCAACTTGTGGAATTCTCTGCCACAAGATGTGGTGAAAGCCAACAACCTGGGTGGCTTTAAGAGGGGCTTGGATAGCTTCATGGAGGAGAGGTCTATCAATGGCTACTAGTCGGAGGGCTAAGGGCCACCTCCTGCCTCAAACGCAGGATGCCTCTGAGTACCAGTTGCAGGGTGGTACCTAAGAAGAGAGGGCATGCTCTCAACTCCTGTCTGTGGGCTTCCAGCAGCATCTGGTGGGCCACTATGTGAAACAGGATGCTGGACTAGATGGGCCTTGGGCCAGATCCAGCAGGGCTGTTCTTATGTTCTTATAGAACTTAAAATATTTTTCTTTGAAAAAAGTTTGTCTCACCTACAAAAATGAAGGGATGCATAAAACATCCATCATGTCTATCTTCTCCATTCAGTATTGCTGTATACATGCATGCACATAGACACAGACAAACATGGAACGTGTTTTATTCCTCATTCTAGACAGGTTACTAGAATTTAATGTCCTATGTTTTTGTACAGTTTGGAATATGACAGGCTAGTCTGTATGCTGCAGGGGTTTGTGACCCACTTGGACAAAAACAAGAGAACCCATGGGCCCGGCTGCATCATAGAGTCAGGTCAGCCAGAAGGGCTGTGGGTTCTCAGGGAGCCTCCAGCATCTCTGCAGCGACAGGCTGTGGTACAGCCAAGCAGGCATGGCCGGAGTAATTTTTGCTTCTCTCCCCTCCCTCCAAAAGCCTCTTGCACTTTCAGGAATATGTTCTTGAGGGCTGCCTTTCCATGCAAGTGGAAGGGGTTTTGGAGAAAGGAGAGAGAAGCGAAAATCACTTCCCCCTCCCCATTTGTCAGCTGTGCAATGGGCGACTGCCGCAGGGACATGGGAGGCTCCTTGCTGACCTGCAGCCTTTCTTATGCCAGCAGGGGCGTAACTGTAATAGGGCAAGGGGAGGCAGTTGTCTGGGGCCCACTGCCTGGGGGGTCCCCCAGAGGCAAGTCACATGACTGACTCCCCCAGCCACGCACCCGCCCGGGCTTCCTTCAGTTGTATTCATCCTCCGAAATTGATGTGAGTGTTAAGACCTGGAGCTACCAGAACAGCATGTCTTTCTCTAGTACCATTAAATGACTTGCATCGTCCACAATATTCAACCTCATTTAAGATTTCTTTACTTCATGAGCTGAGCTTCAGTGGGGGGGGGATTTTAAAATCTTGTCTCTGGGCCCACTCCAACCTTGCTTCACCCCTGTATGCCAGCCTATTACTGTTCATCATGTTGGCCAACAGAGTATTTATGTAGCAAAAGCTACGAAATAAGATGTTTCCCTGTCCAGAAGGGGCTCATAATCTATGAAGAACCAGCAACAGCCACTAGAGGAACTATGGAGTTGTTCTCCCCCTGCTAAATACAAGTGGCAGGGGTGTAGCAAGCAGAGAGGAGGCCCATGTTCACCCCTCTCCCTGGTGGCCCCTCAGAGTGAGGGAGATAATAAAGAAAATAGGGAGGGGTGGACCTGAAGGGCCCTCAGGAGCTGGGAGGCCCAGGTTCTTAAAACCCATCCTCTCAGTTATAGCTACACCCCTGATAAGAGGGCCATCACTTTAAAAGGTGCTTCTTCTTAGCCTAGTTAGCTAAGAAGAAGCTCATGTGGGGTTACTTTCCCGCATTATAAGAACATAAGAACAGCCCTGCTGGATTGGGCCCAAGGCCCATCTAGTCCAGCATCCTGTTCCACACAGTGGCCCACCAGATGCTACTGCACACTTCCTGACTCAATGGACTAGAGATAAAATCACACCAAAATATTCAGGAGACCGCATAGAGGGAAATGCACTCTAGAGAGGCAGTGTCATCAGACTTGTGACATGCTTGCCAATTTCTCCCGTGATCACGAGATAATGAAGCCGCACTCTAGGCACCTGCTGGGGCTTTCAGGAGACACCAGGAAGGTGGGCTCTCCCAAACTGGACTTTTAATGGATAATTTTTTGCCATAAAATGCAGCTATTCCTATTTTACAGTATCCTATTCTATAGTTTTACATAATGGTAAGCATTGTAATCATACACAAACAAATCAAAGGAAGTTCATATTCAAGATATAAAGTTACTACCACAGAAAATTATGATTTTTATTTATTACATTTCTATACCGCCCAAAACTTGCATCTCTCATGATAACAATGATCTTTCTAAAAGAATTGGGCTTAGAAAAATGCACAGAAAGCAGGGTCATCACTGGCTCCTAGCCGTGACAGCCAACCTTTGTGGTAAAAAACAGTGATATCTTTCATTACCAGATACCAGTAGACATCACCATCATGAGACCTGTCTGTAAACTTTCCTCTCTCATGTCACTGACCACTATCAATAGACAGAATGCTGAGCTACATGGACCATTGGTCTGACCCAGCATAACAGCTATTATGTTCTCAGTTCCAGCCTTGGAACGGAATAAGGTTTGGAATAAGGTTCTAGCTCTATACGGCAACAGCTCCTGGGCAGAGCCAATTACATTAAGAACTGAATTTTTTTCCTGTCAAATGAACAACTTTCGGAACCTTGTCCTGATTAAGAGTACATTATTTTAGCTCCTGTCTTTCATCCTTCTGTTTTCCTACGGAGCCCTAATCAACACCTAAGACAACTGAAATGTGTATTGTTTGTTCCCTTTCATTTGTTTGCAGGCTGAGCAAAAGAGTGGGATTCAATTGACATTTTTTAAATGGTTTGTTGGTTTCTCAAGCACTGTAAAAGTAAGCTTGAGCAAAGCTACAGAAGGGTATTAGATGTGGAAACCCATCTATGTTTTTACAAATTTGGTGTTGGGCTTGTTTGTTTGTTTTTTTAAATCAGATTAGATAGAAAACATTTCTGCAAATGATCCTGCATACAAGAAAGACAAAAGCTCTAAAAGAGAATCTCAGTTAAGAGAATCAAGGCTGTTTGCATGCTCTATAGAAACATCACCAAACGGTTAGGACAGGCTACAAGACCTTGGAGAGGTCCAAAGGAACAAGTTGTCTTAAAACCAGTCAGAAGCAGACTGAGCTTTTAAATTATCGTGAACCCAGAATACTCCATCCTGGGCCCCACCTCCCTGCCTGGAGAGCGGGGGAAGTCTAAAAGGCCACCATTTTATCCCGCTACTTTTATTTCTTGCTTTACTGTGCTTTTTAATTTTTCTGTTTTGATTGGGGGTTTTTCAAGCTCCGTGACAATATGTATTGAAAAGCAGTATATGTTTTTATTAAAAAAAAATACAATTAAATTTTGTTTATACTGTCAACAGTTTGGAAATAACTGCTGAACTCATATTAGTCTCTGGGGGTTGTAAAATATGTTCAAGGGGCACATTCCTGGCATTGTTAGAGTATCTTGAGTTCCCACTCTTTCATTCTTTGATAAAATACGTATATAAACAATGGCAGAGTATTTCCATCTTGTGGGCAGTTCACAATTCAGGACAGAATCTTAGTGAATGATCTCAGACAGTCAGCAAGAGATTTATGGTTTGCTTATTTGTTTGTTGATTTATTTCATACATGTGTATCCTACCCTACCTCACATAAATACTTTCTGGGCAGTTCACCAAGTTCAAAACTAGAAATACAAAACAACAGCCGCAGCATAAAAACTGATTGACAATAAAACACAGCAGAGAGAATGGCAGATTAAAAACACATTAAAAATCACACAGTAGATAAAGCAGTCAATAGAGATTTTAAAGACCTGTGGTAATAAAATGGTTTGTGTTTGCCACCAGAACAATATCACGGTAGGCATCAAGTGAGTTTTCCTAGGGAGAGTGTTCCATTGAAGGGGTGCCATCAATGGAACTGAAGAAGCCTCTCCTCATTTGCTATCTGCTTGACCTCAGAAGGGACACCAAGAGAAGAGCCTCCAGTGACGACTGCAAACCGTTGGGTTGTGGGCTTCCTCATTGGACAGGAGTTTTAACCACAGGACAACAGGTCTCACATAGAAGCCCAAGAAGACTAGTCTTTGGTCCCTCTACCCAGAGAACTGTAGTTCTGTGAGGCAGGCTAGATGATTCCTGTCTGAGAATCTGCAACACCGTACCAAACTATAGTTGCCAGGGTGCTTTGGGGAAAGCCATCAAAAATAGACTGGAATAAAAGTGATACATGTTTGCTGTGTAGAGATGCCCAAAGAACTGAGCTAAGCATGCATCAAATGTATTGAATATGTGGAGAACAATGCCTTCCTCTTTCAGTTACTGTACCAGTGGACAGTGAATAGCTTGCCAGATCAGTCTATTTTCTATTATATTCCACTGTTTTACACTAATGGAGTGCTGTGCTAATAAAGTCATATCCAAGGCTGCCGCTGCAAATGACACAAATGGCTTTTGTGTGATTAGTCTTTAACTGTGCATTTTATTCTTTTGCCTTCATCCAGCAGCAGCAATTCCATACTAAAAGGGTTGACAATGGAATATTCAGCTTTCTCTTACACTTTGATAATTTACCCATTGTCCTCTGCAATTCTACATGAGTGGTACTGAAATTACCTTTTACTTTTTTGGTGTCAGTGGAGAAGAGACAGATTAAGGGATTCTGTATTATGTTTTATATGTAATATGTTAGAGAATGCACAGAATGCATAGGTTTTTATTTATCTTTGAAAGACCATGGACATTGTTCATTGAAAGACCATGGACAAGTGAACAGGGCATGCTGGTGAGACCCCCAGAGTCAAGAGGACCCTAACCCCCGAAGCCGGGAGGCGGCTTTTCGCCTCCCCTCCGGGGGTCTCCTCATGAGTAACTGCGGCGCAAAGCCACACTGCGGCTACTCACGATTATTAAAACCAGGTTTGCGGAGCACTCATTCCGCAAACCTGGTTTAAGGGCAGGGGTACTTAGGCGGGTTACCCGCCTAGGAACCACCGGGCTCGCAGCTGCCCGGTGGTTCACACGATGGGGCAAAATGGGGCTAGCCTCCGCTAGCCTGATTTTGCCCCATCGTGTGAATAGCCTCACTGTATCATTGGAGGTGCCTGAAGACAAAGCGATGTCATGCCGCCACAATAAGATGGCAGAACGAGCTTTGATCGCACTTCCTGTGTCAGGTTATTAAACAAATCTGCACAAAACTTGAAAAGACTTAAATTGTGAGCAAATGTGCTAAGCCCGCAAAACGTACTGCATATTTCCTCACACATCTATAGTTGATGTGTAATAAAATACTCTTAACCACTTGACAAGATAATATAGATGACAAGCTGACCCTGGATTAGTTTGCCTGTATGGGCTTCTTCATTTAACAAGGACATTTTAGCTTCTAAAAAGTAAAGTACTCCAGTGGCTCTTTTATTGCTCTTGGAACTTGCTGTAACTGAAGCAGGATGCTTGTTGTGAACATCTGGACATAGTATTTGGAATGAGGCCTTTCCATATCTCTGTCCTTGGCAACACTTTTCTTGGTTGTCCCAGAAACAACACTGGTTAGTTATTGCTGACAGAGGTTAGAGTGATATGTTTTGATGGAGCTGTGCAAAAATGTCACTCCCTGGTCTAGCATCTAATGTTAGGCAGCAACATGAACTACCCACGCCAAGTTTCTTCAACTCAGTGTATAGTACAAAATAGGGTCGTGTATCTGTGATTGGTGAAATATTAACAGGTCTAATGGCTGATGAACACATCTGTCCACAATAACAGTTCCCTGATAATGGGCACGTCAGCTGATTTGTCTCCCATAAGCCAATACTGCAATCTATATATATAATTCTCTAAGGCATACCTGTGGCTAATCCTGTGTGTGGCAGCTCTGCTGGGGAGGGAGGGAGGTCGAGAAGGAGGAGGGGGAGGAGGTGGTGCCACGGTGAATCAGCAGGAGAGCGCACAACAGCTCCAACCGCCTGCCTCCTCATGAGGAGGATGGCTGAGCACATGGTGGCATGTGGGGCAAGAATGAACTGGCCGAAGGGATTGAGGGGGAGAATGAACTGGCTGAAAGGATGTGGGGGAAGAACAAACTGAATGGAGGGATGGAGGTTGAGAAAATGAACTGGCTGAAGGGATGGAGACGAAATGGAGATGGGGCAGGGAGCCAGATCAGTTGAGCTGGGTGGGGGGAGACAGATAACTAGGAGTGCAGATGCTCTGTGCCGGGTTAGCTAGTTCTAAATACTGCCCCTCAGTCCTCAGTTAGAAGACTCACAACAGCTGAGCATTCAGAACCATACAATGCTGCTTGTGGTGAATGAGCCAGTTGACCTACTCACCATGAGCTTCATGTCCAAGTTGGACAATCAGTCCTAGGGGAGGCTCTTCACTAAGAACAGTTGGGATGTTGCCCTTTCACTATCCACGTATCCCTCCACTCTCTCCCATCTCTTACCCTTCCTTTGCTGATACTGGCAATGCTTTCTATCAGGCTACAGGAGACTGCTTTCTCTTGCCCCTTGCCTATGCTATGCCTGGCACCTCTCCAGTTTAAATAAAAAGTTCCTTTTTTCAAATGTAAAGTTGCCTCATGCAGGGCATCCTTCTGCAATGTTCTGTTCTTTCACAAAGCCTCCTTCTCTGATTGGCGAACGATGCACTCAACAATTAGAATCTACAGTTTTGTTTTATAGTTGGGAATCTTTCACAAACGTCCACAGCCAATCCTGTTTTAGAAGAGCAGCTGCTGTGTTGCACAGGGCAGGAAAAGGCTGTAATCCTAAGCCAGAAGTCTTCAACCCATGATACTCCAGGGCATTTTCCAGCCTACAAGATTCGCAATGGGTAAAGCATTGCAAAGTGTGACGGAATAGTGCAATGGTTTAAAACAAAAGTAAAGCGTTATTCAATGCATCCTTGTAGGCTGGTGGCCATTCATATTTCCTGTCAACTGCAACGTGTTTTCAAGGCAGGACTGTCCATATTCTCCTTGAAAACTGTTTATCTGCTCCTCTCCTGCTCCATTTGACCAATGGAGCTGCGGCGGGGAGCAGGGGCAGGGTTTGACGTGAAAATTATTTTTGTAACTTCTCGGCTGCCTTGTGTTAATCTGCCAGCATGGGGAGGCACCATTCCAAAACAAAAAATCTAACTTTGTCTTGCATCATCCCAGTTTTGTGCAAGCAATAACGAGGGATTTTTTTTAATTATTATTATTTTTAAGAGGGTGAGTGGGATGCGTGAGGAGATCCTTTGGAATGACAAAACAAGATAACTGTTTATTGGTGAGGGAGTGAAAGGCAATCCTGTGGTGAGTCAGGCAGGGGGCAAGACAGGAACTGGCGTTCCTCCAGAGAGAGAGAGAGAGAGAGAGATAAACAAACAAACAAACAAACAAACAGGAGGGAGGCAGAGGGGAGCCAAGTGCTCCTCCAGAGAGGGCTGTGGGATTGCACATAAGTAAATGAATCATGATTAATTTCAATGGGCTTCCTTTTAAGTGACTGTTCTTTCTTCCTGCCCTTTGCCTTGTAGTAAGCAAGTAGGGTTGCACAGAAGTAAATGATTTAGTTCAATGGGCTTCCTCTTCAGTAACAGTGCACAAGAAAGGCTTGGATTCAGAAATCTGCTCAGCTGCACTAGTATGAGTCTCTGGCCAAAGCAGCAAATTAAAAAGAGAATGCACAAAAGAACCCCAGTGGAATAATAATAATAATAATAATAATAATAATAATAATAATACCCCTCTGATCTCCCTCCCCCTCCATCTTCCCTCCCCTTCTGTGTTGACAAGCTCAAGTTATATTGGAAGCAAGTGGGGGAAGAGGGAGGGGTGGGGTTTGGGATCTGTGGGGAGGAAAGGAGGGGAAAGCCAAGATTTCTCCCTGCCTGTTTCTCTCCCCACAGTGAGGGGACAGAGGAAGCAAGCACAGAAGGGGGTGGGTGGGGAGAACTGTCCATACTGCAACAAGCCACAATGCATAAAATCCGTTGCAAGCCTCTCTACCATGGAATAATACAGCTACTTTCCTGCAATGCTATTACCACGTTATAGGGCCATGACACAAAATTCAAAACAAGGCATGAGAAATATGGACAGCACCTTGCTGACAGCTCAGCAAGCACAGTCAAAACACTGGCAATATGGAGGGGCACTTATGGGACACGTGGCAGCATGTAATCTGGAAAATGCCCAGATGTTTCTGCGGTACTCCAGATGTTACAACTTCCATCCCCAGCTACAATTTATTGTAGTTCACCAACATCTGGAATACGACAGACTGGGGACCCTGTGCTAATTAGATCATTTTTATCTGTATTTTAATCTGTTTAAATTGTTGTGTTTTTAGACAGTGTGTCTATGTGCTGTTTCTGTAAAAGAGGACTAGAATGCAACCCTATGCACCCTTACATGAGAGTAAGACTTATTGAACTCAGTGGAACTTCTGAGCAAACATGTATAGGCTTGTGTTGCAATAGTGATAAAAGGGTGCTTCCAGGGACATAGCTAGGAGAGAGTAAGCCCGTGTTCACCCCTGGCCCCAGCAGCCCCTCAGAGTGTGGGAGATAATGAAGAAAATAGAGAGGGGTGGAGCTGGGGGCCCTCAGGAGTGGGGGGGGCGGGTTCTTTGAACCCATCCGCTCATTTATAGCTACATCCCTGGGAGCTCGTGTTTGTTTCTGAGTTCTCAGCCGTGGATCCTCCTGTTGTCACCCCTATTTTTTAACTGTCCTGCCCTGCCCTGCCTTCCACTCCACCAAGCCCAATCAGCACCAGCCATCATTGCCTAGAATCAAATGCACTGAGAAAGCAGTCTCTAAGGACAAGGGCTGGCATATGGAATACCTGTACCAGCAGCTGCCTTATGCCCACAGTTGTGCAGTGCATGAGGAGCTATTGGACTGTGGTAATCATGTTCTCCCAGGAAATCAGAGGTGGCTCCCTCAGCCAACCAACAAATCTTGTACAGCAAAGTGCCAAACAATACAGCTATCTTGATAATCAATTCAAGCTAATTGTTTAAAGATGCCTTTCACTCACTTCTCTACCCCAGAACAAGCAGCAGAAGCCCATGCAGGCAGGTAGGTAGGAGACTCCTCTAGCCTTCCAGGAACCAGGCCAAGCCAACTCTGTAGTTTCCTTCCTGGTCAGCCATAGGGATGTGCATGGAACCAGGCAGGAGTGGTTGGAGGGTTGTGGAGGTGCTGCTTTAAGAGCAGGGGAGGGTGCACTTACCCCTCCCTCCGCTCTTCCCCCAGCGGCGCTCCTGTTTTCCAAAGTCAATAGGGGTGGCAGCGTACCTTCCTGCTGCCCCATTGCCCCCGTTGACCGGACATAACTGGGAGTATCTGACACGCACCTGCACGTGGTGTACACACACCTGTGCCAGCACACACAGGTACGTCAGATACTTCCAGTTGTATCCAGGCAACGGGGTGGCAGAGAGGTACGCTGCTGCCCCGATTAACCTTGGAAAACAGGAGCACTGGCGGGTGAAGAGGAGAGGGTAGGGTAAGTACACCCTCCTCCACTCTTAAAGCAGCAACCCCGCTGCCATAGAACCAGCGGAACCTGCTGCCTTTAAAACCAGTTCGGAGGCCAAGGGCCTCCAAACCGGTACCATGGACATCCCTAGTCAGCTCCTCTGCAGATTTCAGCTGGCCTGGTACTAGGGATGTGCAAAATGTTTCAACATCAAAACATTTCAACTCAAAACAGGCCGTTTCAAGTGTTTCGAGCTCGAAACAAAACACCCTTTAGATAAAGAGCCTATTTAGCGCTCGGAACAAAACAACCCTGTTTAGATTTGATTTTTGGATGCCTGTTTTCCTCTTGCGTAATGGTCTTTTGGCACAGGCTTTTGATTGGTTTGCAATCTCCTTGCTTCTTGGTTGGCTTGTTATCTTACAAATCAAGTGTTCTCATGGGCAGCTGTGCCCATATTGTCTGGGGAGGGGAGACGAGACCCAAAAGGAAATGTATTCAAAGGGATTAGAAGGCAGAAAGAGCCCTCATAGTGTGTCCCTCTTGAAGAAGATACATCAGGAGAAGAGGGAGGTTTGACTTTATGGTTTTCTTAGCACTGAGGATAATACGCTGTGCTATTGCTGCTATAACAATCTGGTTTTGCTGGATCTCAGATTGACAAAGGAAGAATTTGGGTGCCTTCCTTCCTGGGGTTGTGGTTTGTTTTGTTTGTGAGATAGAGGCAGCTCTCTCTGCATGTGTGTAATACCTCTTGGTAATTGCTGTGATGAGCACCATGCCTGGCCTTGAGACTAATTTGTGCTTCACTCACTGCTCTGGTCTGCTCTGCAATCTGCATTACAAGGTGTACTCAGTCAAAATGTGGTTGACATTGTTCTAGCTGAGCTTATGGCTATGCTCACTGTTAAGGGTGCTGCTGTGGCAGCTGTTTTAATGCTAGGGAGTAAGAAGTCATAATTGTGTGTGAGAGAGCAACTTGTGCCAATGCTGTTACTCCAGCACAGACACTGTGGCTGGCAGTGGATTCTGGGTCAGTGATACTTCTTTGGGCCATTTTTTGGACCGTGTTTGAAATGTGTGTTTTGTATTGGTAGGGACAGATTCCCTTTTACTATGTGCTTCTACAGTGTTTTTCAAGGGTTGCAAATTACAATGCAAAACTTTTTACTTTACTTTATTATATTTACGGTCATGGACCAAGACATACAGCATAAAACCTAACGAACAATAAAACATACAATTTATAAGTACACAGATCTTCTGCAACTAATAATAATATAACAAAATTTACCTGTAACGTAAGGTACTACTTCATCCAAATCAAAAGACATTTTACAAGAGCCTCATCAGATGACTGCCCCCGCCCCACTGCTGTGTATCAACAGGGAAATCAATCGTTGTCTAACCTCATGATAGAGCTCACAGTGGAGCAAAATATGACCTCTAGTTTCTATATCACCACAAGGGCATTTTGAACCTATTCACCTATCTTGAACAGGGAGGTGCTGATATCTCGCTACTAAAAGAGCTGAAGGAATCGCAAACAATGCAAAACTTGTGTGCATTGAACCCTGTGAGTGCCGCTTGTTCCGGCCATAGGGAACAATGGAAAAACTCACAACAGCCCAATGTTCGCCATGAGTAGCTCCTAGAGACACCAAAGTAGGTTGTGTGGTATAGGGAGGTGCACAGAACCGTTCAGTGCTGCATTCTAGGAGTGCGGAACTGGTTCCAGAAACCGGTGTTCGAACTGGTTCAGAGGCGGTGGCAGAGGCGTAACTATAGGGGGGCCATGGGGGGCATGTGCCCCGGGCGCCATCTTTTCTGGTCATGTGGGGGGCGCCGCCATGACAATTTTTTTAAAAAAAAATTGTTAATTTTTTGTTAATACAAATGTTTCCTGCTCAGTGCAGCAGCACTGCAGCAGTCAAGGGAGCGCGTCGGCGCCCCCTCCCCCACGAGCAGTCCCTTCCGTGCTGCCCGCGCCCCCCCCCATTGGTTTGCTGTCACCTGGCGGCCAGTCAGTGGCCTGGCTTGGCGGCGGGCGCTTGTGAAGAAAAACCTAAGTATAATGTTGTATGTTGGGGGCGCGGGGGGGCACCAATTCAGTGCTTGCCCCGGGCGCTGTTTTCCCTAGTTACGCCTCTGGGCGGTGGGTTCCTTAAAATGGCAAGGAAAGAGCTGTCTACCTGCCAGCCCCCGCATGTATGTTGGCCATTTGCTTGATGACTCTGGTCCAGCCTACAAGGAGGCACACTGCAGCCCCATGAACCTGCTTTTTGGAAGAGTGCCGGTGGGGGGAAAGCAGCAGGGCAGGGGCTGGCAGTTAGGCAGCACATTCCCTGCCATTTTAAAGCAGCCCCCTGCCCCCCCCCCCCGGAGGGCACGGAACCTAGTGTGGTAGGGCATGGTGGGTGCTACCTACCACCCAATCCACGAAAGAAACGGGCAAGCAGGTGATTTTAAACAAATCTTTAACCTTCCGCTAAATCCCCCATAGGATCCTTAATTGTGTTAGAGGTTCTCTAGAAGACGATTACCTTTGCTGTTTTGCATTAGTGGAGAACATTGATTAAATGAGCTTTAGCCTGGTCCCTCTTTCCCCCCTCTGCATTATTATGCCTGTTAGCAGCCAGTAAAGCCCCTTTTAATGGCTATGTATATCATTTCTAGAGCCATTAACACATCACATAGGGCTGGCTCAGATGATACTGCCGGGCCTAATTGTGTGATTAGTGAGCACCAGGGCTTCCTCCTTCTGCTTCATCAACATGTGGTGGCTGGAACATCCAAATCGCCCCTCACTGTGTGACTTAAATTCTACTTTCTGTAAGTATTTAAATCGCAAAATGAGGGACTGTTCACTTATCCCTCCACCCTGTGACTGGGGTGGTTGATGGTGCATCAGAGGGATCAGATCCATGAGCACACTCTGCCTTATCATGTAGTTCGGATGGCAGTGTTCTCTGAATCGGCCCCTAGTAATCTGATGCACTGAGTCCTAAAGTGCATTAAAATACATTTTATCTTTCTGCAGAGGGGTTGATTGCTTTCCTTCTCTTTGTTTTGAAGCAAGCTTAGGTTAAAGGCACGGCAACCCTAGCTGACTTCTGTAAAATGTGATTCTATGCCATTGAATTACTTCTGTCTGCAATCGTTTCCATTTTAATTAGCACCCTATCCCTGAACATTTGTGCAACCTCTGGTGCTATTGCAATGTTGCAACATAATTGGCATAACTTCTTGCTTCCTGATCATATTACACTTGCGTTGGTATTGGTAAGCCCTACTCTAAACACTGACAGACTGATGCATTAAGAGTTAGGATCAGGCTATCAGTCAGTTTCCATCTAATGCCCCTGTGAACTCTGTTGGCAGATGATTATGTTCTCTAATTGGCTCTATTATGAGAAACATTTTTTGTCATGTCAGACTGAAACTATCTCCTTTTTAGTGAGAAGAGAGGGGATTGCCTCCATAGAGAAGAGAAGCAGCACGAAAGAGAGAGCGAGATTGAGAGAGAGAGAGAGAGAGAGAGAGAGAGAGAGAGAGGGATTTTTAAAAAAACACCTAATACTCCGGCTGCCCCCTGGTACATCTAAGATTCCCAATCTTAGATGTTGCCGGATTTTTAAAGTGAAATAGCTTGTGAAAATTGGTGATTGGGGAAAAGAGAGAGAAGCATAGAGTTTCAGCATTATGGGTCAGGAAGTCGCTAAAGTAATTTAATCTACCACCACCCAACTTTCCGAGCGTGAAGTGAAAGAAGGAACGCCTGCCATACTTATGCATTTTGGGGAAACAGGAAAATTGGCATATCAAGCTTTCCCCAAAGCTTCTGTCTCAGAACCTCATTTCAAGCTGCTTTGATTGAAAATACCTAATATGTAATTAACCAGTTACATATGCCTATTTAAGGACAATATTAGTCCAACGTTAAAGCTGCTAACTAAGCAAAGAGGCATCTTTCAAAGTGGTGATTTTCTTATATTTAGCAGAGGGAGAGCAATTGGCCCTCTCCAACCCCAGCACAGCATCCCTCCAGAGGCTATTGCTGGTATCTGCCTTATGTTTCTTCTTAGATTGTGGTTCCTTTGGGAACAGGGGACCACCTTCTTAATGTATTATTTATTTTTCTATGTAAACCGCTTTGAGAACTTTGGTTGACCTTTGGTATATAAATATTGGTATATAAATACTGAACTTTGGTATATAAATATTGTAGTAGTAGTAGTAAAGCTGAGAGCACATCCAAATAGAATCTCATAAGTGTTCTGGATCAGGATAATATTCCTTTGGTTCTCCAGCTATTTTTGGACTATAACTCTCATCATCCCCAGAAAAATGGCCAATAGTGGGAATGATGGGAGTTGTAGTCCAACATCTGCAGGAGGGCAAAAGTTGTGCAGCCCTTCTCTAACTCAACACTCTGATGCCAACAGTGACAGCCAGATATGCCTGGGAAGTTCACAGACTAGGTTTGATGGAGGAAACAAACACCTAGAGAGAGCAAACACCTGTTGTTTGTTCCCAGGATTTGGTGTTGGGGACTGTGATTATTTATCTTTCCCTTTGGGGAAAGTGCAAAGTAATTCTAGCAGAGTGCTAAGGAAAGCTCCCACTCCTGTTACAGAGTGTGGAGTCTAGTTGCTGAAGCAATTTAAGGAACATGCATGGAGATCACTGTTTAGAGTCTAAACTAAATTGATTCATTGGTGAAGTACATTGAGAACCACATGGCTCTGTGGTCACCAGGATTCAACACCAACTCAATGGCACAACTTTACCTTTAATTTACATTGAGATATGAAAGTCCTAATCCTATCTACTAGCTATATAATGAATAGGTAGGGAGATATTTCCATAGAAATAGATATTTCCATCTTCTCTCTAGGAGGAAATGAAAGAGGACTGACTCTAACTCAGGAAGTGCCTGAGGAGTCAAGGCAGGGGTCACAGAGTAGAGGCAAGCAGGGACATGTAAGGAGACCCTCCCTAACTACCTCTAATCCCAATGCCCCTAGTGGTCATTAGGATAGTCGGTTCAAAAAGTTGATGTCACTGGAGCTCCATCTCCAGCATTTGGTAATCTGAGACATACCATCTCTGAAAACTGAGACTTCATTTTTTGCCATAATTGCTATAAATAAATTATGGCATTCTTGAATATATATATTTTTAAGGAAGCCATACAAATAGTCATCATCCCATCCTGTGAGCTGTACTCCACATTAAGTGGTGGAGCACATGTGCCCCCAGCCCAGCCCTTCACTCATAGTAGGATCCTAGCCATGCAAAATGTACTGTTTCTGAAGGTCTTTCTTGGTCCATGTTAATGATATCCATCCACTGCTGGTGACCGGTGCTACCTGGAGCACCCTGCCCAAATCTCTTGTGAAGCTGAGATGATCTGAAACAGCACATCTGATCTCTGAAATGTGAGCTGTGCAAACATGCCCTGAGCAAAATGCCTGACAGGAGTCACATTTCAGTCATGAGGGAAACTTAATAATAGGTGGAGTTAACAGAAAAACTCCAAATTAGATCTGTTTATTTGCATTGTGTAGTGTGCCCTTTCCAAGAATAAGGATAGCTGTTTACATCTGAGTTTCTGTTTGGCCAGTTTGTAGTTTCGTCATTTCCCCACCCTTAAATATAATGATTTATACAGCAATGAAGATCACCACCATAGGAGAAAAGAGGACATGCAGGAAGGTACCCAGAACAATGCTCATTTCTCCTTGAATATGCTACACAACCAGAAGTGGTCAGGTTTATTGCTACAGTGTTACACAAAGTACTTCACAATAAAATGTGAGCTTTGTTAAATAATGGTACCTGTGCAGTGATAATAATAGCCCTGTTCAGATCCTCCGATGAATACAAGGAGTCATGTTTCTGCCCCACCACCACCATTACCATGTATTCACAGAACTGCAAAAACTGTTTCCTGGACACAAAATGGCTATGCTAGAATATCCATTTCATAGCTGATGTGCGAAATGTTTATACCATTAGGTAATGGTTCCCTGACAATCCCTTTGTTAGGCAGAATGCTGGCTGATACTGATAGTCTAGGATGTTCTGAGGTGGTGGGGTAGGACTTTAAGGGCAGAGGAGGGTGCACTTACCCATCCCCCTGCTCCCCGCCCCCGCCAGTGCTGAAGTCCTGTAAAATCTTTTGGAGCGGCAGAGTACCTCCCTGCTGCCCCTTCCGCTCTTCGGCTTTAAGTACCGGGCATGCATGCACATGTGCCGGGTGCCTGCATGCACAGATCTCTCATGCTCACGCACATCAGATGGGCTCACGCACGATCACAAAATGCACATGCATGCCCAACGTGCACATGTGCACCCGGTACTTCTGGCCACTTCCGGCCAAAGGGGGGAAGGGAGGTACACTGTCTCCCTGAAAGATTTCATGGGACTCCAACACCAGTGGGGGGGAAGCAGGGAGGGAGTGCATGCTCCCCCAACCTTAGTCCTACCCCCACAACTCTTCAAGCCACCCCCACCCGGTTCTGTGCACATCTCTACTGTATTCACACCTTCCTAGATTATGTAGGGGCTCAAGAGTGCTGTTTCCCTTAACTACACTCCTCCCAGTACTGAGGGGAGCCCTCCCACAGCACTGGGCAAAGGCACTGCACAGTTGCAATGGTCATCTCCAGATGGTGCCAGCAGGACTGTGCAGAGTATTCAGCTTCAGCCAAAGCTTCACACAGGCCCAATAAACAATTAGTCAGGGGGTCACACTTGGGGTTGTTGGGGGCCAACACAGGCCCTTAGGTCTTACAACAAGGACCACTTGTCTAGGAAGCCATGTCTCTGAATTGAGCAAGCGGTCTGGTAGCATGCCATCAGAGTCTTGTAAGATGGTGCATACCCACCTCTACCTGATGGGAGGAGCTGAGCAAAAAACCACAGCTTTTGACAGGCTGTGATTCTGAAAGAGAGAAAGACAGACAGACGTGAATTTGGGGGGGAGAGGAATGGAAAAGTTGGGCAGTAAGTTGAAGGTTGTTCGGATGTAGGTTTCCTCTCTGCAGATCTAATGAAACCTGTTGCTGCTTGTAGGAATGCTCTGCTGCTTCATCTAATACTCAACTAGTCTCTTCGCACAACCTGTGAGAAGGGCTCCAGAGTGGGCTGAGGGGAAGGCGGGTTATACTTACCATCCCCACAGATGATTCTCCTGGTGTTGCTGGGCACGCTCCCCGCACGCCCAGATGATTACCCACACAGAGGCTTGGGGGCTGGAATGGATCATCTTGGCCCCCAGAAATACCATGATGTACTGTGCAAGTGTGCAGAGTATCATGGGGTTTCCCCCTCCCCTCCCTGGGCTCCCCACAGTGTGGCAGCTCCGGCTGCCACATGATCCAAAAAATGAGGTCAAGGGAGCACTCTCTCACTTAACCTGTTTAGGTTAAGGCTATTTAGGTGGGTTTGCCACCATGGAGCCACCAGGATTGGGCCAATCCTGGCCGTTCACAAGCACATGCAAAACCAGGCTGGTCTCCCTTCGCCCGGTTTTGCACGCCTGTGTGTACAGCCTCAACATGTTTATTTGTAAATCCAATATTATAAAGACTATAAGTTTCCAGTGACTTGACCTCTCAAGGAAGCCAGAATCCAAGTAGTGTTGTGTCTCTGGAATGCCTCAACATTCAGGGAAGTGGGATGTGTGTGCATAACACTACACTGGTTTTTGCATATCCCCCCCCCACTTTGGATTCTTTCTTTCTACTCCACATATTCAAAAATTACTCTAAAACTAGAGTCTTCTCTGGATACACAGGAACTGAGGCACAGTAAAAGTAAGTGATTCCTTTTTATTTCCATTTTGACACACTGGATTAATACTGCTGTATCAAAATTATACAGAGACCTGTTCTACAATACATTGCTGAGTTCATTCATTGTGACAGCAGCTAAAACAGGCCCATAGGTGGGGGGAAAGGCAGTGTTATCTGGATTACAGTCTCTGATACACACAGGCAAGAACATTTTCCTTCAGTGCCAACTTGTTTGCACAATAGCTTAAATTGGTACAGACAACCCATTAGATTTTTCATAACACCAGCCTAATATGAATCTAACTTTAGAAACAAGCCTATAATCTTGAGGAGAGGGTTCGGTGCTGCACTGCAGATATTTTCATTACATGTTGACAATTTCTACTATCCTGAGTACTGTGATTTCTAAAAATTATTTTGAAGTTGGAGATCTCATATTTTCATCCATTCTGCCCTACTGGCTGCACAGCATGGCCAGCTATCATAAGGAGACAAGATGAATAACATGTCACTTTCATTCCTACTTCTTAAAGCACTTTATGGAGGAACAGGAGCAGGGAGAGTAAAGTTTTGGGAGGCTAAGGAAGCAATCCGATGTCCACTTACCTAGGAGAAAGCCCCAGTGAAGACAGTGTAGTGGGACTTACTTCTGCCTAGCCATGCATAAAATTGCACTGCACATGGTTTTCCAGTGTATTTCCTATTATACAACATAATATCTGAATTGGGCTACAGTCATTCATACAAAAACATGTATGAGTGTACAAACCTATGGACACTTATCCGCCATAATGAGACTGTTAGGCAGCGTAGCCGGGGCTAGGTTGCTCATGTGGAGCTGGAGGAAGATGGGAATTGTTGTCCAACAATATTTGGGGCCCAAGATTGAGAACCCCTGAATTAAGGAAGAACACTTCAGGGCCCCAGAACTAAGATTTGCTGTGGCAACAATCAGGTACAGGATAAACTGAAAATGACTACACCAGTGTGGTGAGCTGTGCTGTGTTTGGTTAATCCATTCCTTGTTCCAGGCCAGCTTTTGAATGGTGCTTTAGTTACTTTTAATCTAGTTCTGGAGTAGAGGTGGAGCAACAAGCGACCACTCATGTGTGGGGAGAACGGGCTAAGCCCGCTCTCCCCACCAGACCCCTTGAGGCTCTACACCTTGATCGTGTGTAGAGCCCCAATATCTACTTCATTAAACCATTAATATTCCTGATTCTACTCCACTGCCTTGTCCTAGCATACCACAACTCTTTCGTCTGGATTCTACAGTAGGAAGCACAACAGTGTAGGCAGCAGGCATCTTAGAGCAAATGTGAAGAATTGTCCAGTCCATCCACTACAATGGGGACAAGTCAAATTAAGTAGGGATGTCCAGAGGTTCGAGGGTTCAGTTCGGGGTTTCAGGATCGAACCAAACCACCACCACCCCGGAACCGAACCCCCGGACATGTTCGTGACTTGTTTTAAAATAAAAAAATAAAATAAAATAAATACCTCTAGCCCTTTCGGGGAGGCTTCATGTAGGCTGCAGGGGTATTTTATTTTATTTTTAAAAAAAAATTAAAAAATTTGCGAACTTGTCCGGACCGGATTGGACTGGGGGGTTCGATGGGGGGCCAGACTGGACTTGGCTGGTCAGGTTCAAGTCCGGTCTGGACTTGAACCAAACCGGGCCAGCCGGTTCCGTGCACACCCCTAAGATTAAGCATTGTAAAACAGCAGAGTCAGGTACTGAACTGAAATATCATCAGATGTGCTATTGCTATTAAATATTCATTGAATATTTGGCACATACTTGAATATTCAAAGAACACCTGGTGAATCTGACATCCTAACTTACTGAGAGAATTTTGGAATGCAGATTCATTTGAGCTCTGTGCCGGGAAATCATAACTTGGCAAGTGGCTGCTGATGTTATACATTTTACACCTGACCTGTGTTGGGGAATGGCATTAAATGCTCTCAGCAGGATGCAGTCAGAATGCTACCACATGAGTAAGGTGGTGAGGTTCTTGACTCTTCTTATACTACAGACCTACATATATTACCCCACAAGAAAAGCTATATATACAGACAGGGAAAACAAAACAAAGCTCCACCTTCAGAGATTGCCATCATTGTGTATATGTTGTATAATGTTGGGATTTATCCTTAGCTGCACATTTTACTAATACTGCACTTGTCTGGGGCATTACAGATGATTGCAGTGGAAGTAAATGATGACTGAAGCTATACTGGCTAATTAATTATCCTATCGTTTTGTGCTCATGGCAGTGCATTTCCTTCTCAAATATGAACAGCACTATCAGTTCAGCAGTACAAAAGAAAATGACAACAGCTGTTGAAGTTGGCAAAGAGCACTGGGCACCTGGGTCAGCGAGGTTGCATGTTTCCAGTGTAATTAAAATCTGGATTAACTGGCAGGCTGATCCAAAGTTTGATGACTGAAGCAAAGTTGATTCCGCATAGTTGATTCTGAATAGTTGGAGGAAACTCACTCTTCCAAGGCAGGCTGAGGAAACGTAATTCAACCAACTGGCCTATGGAAACCTGTTTATCATTTGCATTTGCTGGGAAAGTTTGAAGAAGCAATTAGGAGGATGAACCATCTACATGCAGGTGTCAGACCTGGCTATGATTTCTGCACAGGAAATCTGCAAGATGTGAGACAGCCCCAACTCCAAATGAGGGCTGCAATCCTATACACTTACTCGTACAGTCAGCCTTCACCAACTGCTAGGGTTCTGTTCCGGCAAAACCGCACCGTTGGCAAATTCACAGTTGGAGAGGCATTAAAGTCTATGGGGAACAGGGGGTTAGGGGAACCATGACCACAAAAAGACCTAAAAATAAAGAAAAAACTACAAAATGGTGGTTGGCAAGGGATGACTGCATACTGTATAACTGGCATCAGAGGAATACATAGAAGTATGCTTCTAGTCAGGGTTCAGAAATCATTTTTTCAAGTCCTTGGTCTACGTGTAAAAAATTACATTTCAATGCAGGGAAAACAGTATCACATTCTCATAGGCTCCAACTATCCCCATTTACCAGGGTCTGTCCCTATTTTTTGGAATCTGCCCCGGTAAATCATTATATTTTAATGTGGGGAAAACAGAATCACATTTTAATAGGCTTCAAATATCCCTATTTACCAGGGACAGCCCCTATTTTCTGAAATCAGCCCCTGGTAAATCACTGGCTGACATCCTGTCGAGTGAAGCATGTCAGGAGGAAATGCTGGAGCCCAACGAAAGCCCTCGTGAAACTCCTCTTCTTCCTGCCTGCACACTGCTGTGGAAGAGCTATTAGACTTCTGAGTGCTCCCTGCACTCCAGAAGGACTCTGCAAAATTGGAAATGCATTGCTGAGGGTCAGTGACATGTTTCTGATCTTGCAGAGCCCTTCCAGAGTGCAAGAGTGCTTGGAAACCTAATGGCTCTTCAGCAGCAGCTGCGTGGATACAGAGGGAAAGAGGCATTTTTATTTTTTCCCCTTTACATTTTGTATCCCGCTCTTCCTCCAAGGAGCCCAGAGCAGTGTACTACATACTTAAGTTTCTCCTCACAACAACCCTGTGAAGTAGGTTAGGCTGAGAGAGAAGTGACTGGCCCAGAGTCACCCAGCTAGTTTCATGGCTGAATGGGGATTTGAACACGGGTCTCCCCGGCCCTAGTCCAGCACTCTAACCACTACACCATGCTGGCTCATTGGTCTATCTTGCTATCTCAAATGATCTGTGGTCACTGTTCCATGGGGAGGGAGTGTTTTTATTGAAAGACTGCTGGAATCCACAAATGGGTTGTTTTGCTGTGCTACTGCCACAGGGACAGGCTCACAACCACTGGAAAATTCTCAAATAACTGTGCCAAACAATTAAGTGTCGTCGTCGTTCATCATTCTCTTCACTCTTTCAACTTGTTTATGTGGGGCTTCGGGGCAAAACAGTGAGTTGGGTGGCAGTGACCCAAGGGCGGTGCACCCAGATTCCAAATAGGGCAAAGGGCTGATTTCTTAGGAATTTTTGAGGTTTACGTGTCTTTAAGATTTTCCCCCATAGGGAATAGTGGAGGTTTCAGCAGCTCCATAACTCTACCTGGGGGGCACTGGGATGGCCCGAAGCGAGTGTTGGTGTATTGCACAGAGGGTGCCAACCCCACCCCACCTAGCCCCCAGATTGCTAACCCACTGGGGTACTGGGCTTTGTTGTTTCTGAGGGGTTGAGTTTAGGTTCTCTGGTAGCAAATGAGATTTTTAATGAAAAACCATGAATCCACTCTCATATGCTACTAGAGAATCTACTCTCAGAACACCTAAACCCTGTACTTCATGGGCTGGCAACCCATGTGGGTGGTTGGCACCCTATGTGTACTACACTGCCACTTGCTCTGGAAGGAAAAATCTGAAAGACGCGTAACTTCATTAATTCTTTAAAAATCAGCCCTTTGCCAAATTCCTCTGAAAAAATTGTGGTAGCTTCCTTGTACCAACTGGGCACTACCACCAACCACACTCCACTCTTGGCCACCCCTTCACCCCGCGTGAAGCTATACTTTTCCTGAAACCTCCATCATATCCTATGGGGAAAATCTGAAAGATGCGCAAACTTCAAAAATTCACCAAAAATCAGCAGTTTGCCCAATTCCTTTGAAATTTTTGTGGTAGCTTCCACTCATTGGGCACTATAACCCTCACCCACTCTTGACCACGTTACCCATTTTTAAATCTGAAATAATTCATATACAAAACAAAACTAGGGTGATTCAGAAGGCTTAATTTCGGACAAAATACAAAATGGGGTTGATTCGGATTTGGTACAAATCGAAACAGAAAAAATACAAAATGCACAACCCTAGCATATAGCAGTTTAATGCAGCAGTGTGTAATAGTGGCAGGGGGTTGTGTGTGCTTTGGCAGCAATCCTCGCTATTGGAATTGGTTGTTATGGGTGAATCCCTATCTTTAGCTGGGGAAATATTTGAGGGTATTTATTTATTTCTCAAATTTGTACACTGCCCCAAACTTTTGTCTCTGGGCAGTTAACAATAGCATAAAACAAGTTAAAATATATACAAAAACTTAAAACAATTTAACAATTTAAAAATCACCTACAAATTAAAACCTTGAAATTTTAAAGAACTGAAAAGGCTTGGGTGAAGAGGTGGGTTTTCAAATGCTTTCTGAAAATTGTCAGAGATGGGGAGGATCGTATCTCAGTAGGGAGCGCATTCCACAGTTTCGGGGCAGCAACCGAGAAAGCCCATCCCCGTGTGGCTACCAGCCAAGCTGGCAGGAACTGGATACAGATCTCTCCGGATGAACTCAATGGGCGGTGGGGCTCATAATGAAGAAGATGTTCTCTTAGATACCCAGGCCTAAGCCATTTAGGGCTTTATAAGCCCTTTATAACCAGCACTTTGTATTTTGCCCAGAAACCAACTGGCATCCAGTACTGGTATGGTGGTAATCTGGAAAAAATATGCTCTGTATGTACTTCATTACTTGCTTTCCATTTGTAACATGTATATATCATTTGCCACAACTCCCATATTTCTTGGTTATGCCTCCTACGCATCCCAAGTCATCTCCCTACTTCTGTTGGTAAATATTAAAGTTTCACATTCTGGGCCACTCCAATCCCACACTGTTTATATTCAGGCTGGGAGTATGCTTTCAAGAAGATACCTGCACACCATGGAAATGTGCTGGTTGACACCATGCTGATGCCATTACCACATGCTTCATGCATTGCTCAGACAGCTAAAACCCCTTGGGCAGCCGTGAAGAACAGGAACAACAAACAGTCAGCGAGAAAGGCCTTAGCCAGGAAACGCCTCCAGAAGTGGGAGGCAGCTTAGAAGTGTCAATATATGAGTGCGTGTTAATGGGGAGAAGCAGTGCATCTTTAACAACTGTACTAACTGGCAGAACCAGACAGCGCTTTTAATATATGATGTGTCCTTTCTACAGGTCGCATCTTACTCTGAGCAATCCTGGTGACTGGGAAGAGTGATTAATAAATTCATGCTGGGAACTTTTCCTCCCAGTGTGGAAATGCAGCAATGGGGAAAGCTTAATCTCTTGGTTTCCTGCTTTTTATGCCGCTGTCAACAAAGTAAAGACTCTTCTTTACTTCCTTAAACAGAAAACCAATGTCAGCCTTAGAGCTGGAAAGTCTAGTACCTTGTACCAGGTAGAGGTTAGGTTATTTCTGTGAGGAGAGTGAGCAAGATTAGTTTTTCTTTCTGTTCTTTCTCCTTAGCTCAGATGCACACTCCTCCCATCTCTCTCCACCTGTATGTCTCTTTCTTTCTCATTTCTCATCTCTGCTTTCCCCCAGATTTCTATGCGACTCCTTATATATGAAGGGCAGAGGGAAAGTTCTGTAGATAAACCTTTCTCACTTTCCTCTAACCTCTTAGGATTTGGGTATGGCTTCTCCTACCACTTAGCAAGCCTTACATACTGAGGCGATCCACACGCATGTGCAAAATCGGGCTAAGGGAGCCCAGCCCCGTTTTGCACACGCAAGTGAACCACCGGGATCAGGCCCAATCCTAGTGGCTACACAGTGGCAGGCCCGCCAAAGTAGGCACCCTCTAAAATGAAAGGAAGCGAGCGCTCCCTTAAGCTCATTTATTTGATCTTGTGTCAGCTACTGGCACACTGGGGGGGGGGGATCCCAATAATGCCGTGTGATGCATTATTGAAGCTCGGGGGGGGAGGGGTGACGCACAGCTGGGAGTGCAGTTGCTCATCTGGGTGAGAGATCATCTGTGGGGAGGGTACGTGAAACCTGCTCTCCCCTCAGATCACTCCAGAGCTCTCCTCAGTGATCATGAGAAGAGTTCCACTGGTTTCGAATAGATATTCAAAAATCCCTGCAATGAGAAAATGAATAGAAACTTTGCATGTGAAACTAAATTAGCAGGGGGGAGGAACAGAAAACCTGTTTTGAGTTGACTTACTGTGCAGGCTAATCATGTAAATTGTTAACACATTTATGTATGCAGACTGGCAATACAGGAGGCCCTCATTAGCCACATTTCCAGCAATCGCAGTTTCGCTTATGTGCAGTGAGGACCTAGAGGCCTGGTTTTCATATCCACAGGTGTAAAAATAGGGGATTTCCACCTATCTGTGGTCTCAGGGCCAGCAGAAATGGCTTCTGGAGTCATTTCCGGTGTCATTTCTGGTCTGGAGGAGCCATTTTGTGGCTCTTTAGAAAAGTTATTGTGATTGCTAAAATTGGAGGAATTGGGGGTTTGCAGGAGCATTGCTGGAGAGCAAAGTAGAGTACTTTATTTCTCTTATTTATCCCCCCCCCCTCAATTTTTAGCCTTTTTGTGTGTATGTCCATACATAGGGGTAAGCTTTCATTGTTTGCAGTTTCCATATTTACGCCTTAGGCAAGAATGGAACTTCCGCAAATAACGAGGGACACCTGTACGTTGTTCTGTGCAAAGATTGTGGCTGGCAGCAACTTTTTTAAAGGCCTTAGACAATAGTTCGAAGACTTTAATTCTCCATACTTGAGTGACTATTCTTCTTTACATTTTGCTAAAAAAAACATCAGTAAGCTCTTCCTGTTAGGATAGCCTCAGGTAGCACAAAACTTCCCCCATAGCCATAGAGAGTGCAAATGTTTTGCTTGGAAAGCTCCTCATGCAGCTCGAGCAGCTGCATGAACGTCAGCAGGGGAAGCTTTCCCTTCTTGCTGCATCTCCACTGCAGGAAGGTAGTCTCTGAAACCAACTTTAGCACCTTGAATGTCCTGGTAGAAAGGTAGGATAAACTTAAATGAACAACAATCGTTATTGGATAATAACAATGGGTAAACACTGAAAATGACAACAACAACAACAATAATAACTTACTCACATCCCACACAATTTGCCACCACGACGGTCTGGTTTTATATAATGGCTTCCATCCTCTAAAAGTGTCACTTGCATGGCACATTCAACATCTCTCGCCCATCTCCCTCCTCACCTCACGCTCCAGTTCCTTCCCTCCTTGATTTACATTAGTTTGCCTTGACATCTGAAATGGGCAAACAGTGGACAAGGGCCAAACTAAGGTGGTCCCGCTTTCTCAATGGACATGCCTACAACCCCACCATCCTGGTGCCCAGAGTGCCCCTGCATAAGGACCATAAGAGGTCTGACCAATGAATTGTCAGTTGTGCTATAGCAGTTGTGGATGCAGTATCTTGCTTTGCCTAGATAATCCAGGCTATCTTGAGGCCTCTGAAACTTTAGACCTGATTATTCTGGGAAAGCCAAGGACCTAGCCTGCTTCTATGGCTATATGGTTAGTGTTTTAGAATTTAGCCTTCAAAGGCTTTAGAAATGCTTAGCTATATAGTAGAAATGGTTCCTGGCAGCTAGGAAATGGAACCTGGGAAATAATGGGACAAGATGTGCCTTGAGTCTACAAAAGAGATAGACTCCAATTGAACCAAGATGGAACCAGACTGCTGGTGCTTAAAATAAAAAAAGGTCACAGAGCTGCTTTAAAAATGATGCCTGGGGGATAGCTGACAGGAGCTGACCAACAAAAGGAAGTACTTTTTCACACAACCAATAGAATTCTCTGCCACGAAATGTGGTGACAGCCACCAGCCTGAATGGCTTTAAGAGGGGTTTAGATAAATTCATGGAGGACAGATTTATCAATGGCTACTAGTCTGGTGGCTATAGGCCACCTCCAACCTCAGAGGCAAGATGCCTCTAAATACCAGTCACAGGGGAGTAACAGCAGGAAAGACAGCATGCTTCCATCTCTTGCCTGTGGGCTTCCCAGAGGCATCTGGTGGGTCACTATGGGAAACAGGATACTAGACTAGATGGCCCTTGGGCCTGATCCAGCAGGGCCTTCCTTATGTTCTTATGATGTTTTCCATTGTTTCCGTGACCAAGAGAGAGAGAAGATAATCCTATTTCTTTGTGCATGTGCAAAACCAGGCAGACATATCCTAAGAAAGCAATATTATTTTGAAAGTATTTACCACCTTTATAAATACAACTAAAAATCAAAATACAATTTATTCAAGTTCTGCATTATTTGTCTAGTTGTGCCTCTAATCCCATTTTCCATGAAGAATTTTACTAGGATTAAGAGAGTATTCATCAAGTGTTGGGGAGTAAAGAGAGACACCAGAGGACATGCTGATAACAAATGTGGCGTAAAGCCTCTCAAATTGCATTCTGTTTAGCATATGTGTGTTTGTTATAAAATCCCAAAACCTCCGATTCCAGTTAGGGCTTTTTTCTAACCATTTACAACCTTAGAAACTGGAACTCACAAAAATGATAGAAAACCCACTGCCTACTACATAAGTGGCTGTATCACAGCACAATCATCATGATTTTCAATTTGTTGCCCAATATTTGTTTCTCAATAGGCTTTTCTCACTTGCATTTTAAAATATAACAGATGTTTTATAATTTATAATTTGGCTGATAAAGATTTTAGAAATGCTTAACTATATAGTAGAAATGGTTCCTGCAGCAATGTGAGGCAGCTTGGTCTAACGAACATGGAGGCACAAGTTTATTCCAAGCATAACATGCCATGGTATTCTCTTCTAGTATAGTGAGTCAAGTTTATGCAACATCAGTTTATTATGTAACATTATCAGTTTATGCAACATCATCAAGCCTTGGGAGCATACCACTCTCTTGTCCACAAGAGAGTCAGAAGTATGCTACTTCTTCTTAGGAATATGCCAGTATTCGTGAGAGATCCTGTTTCATTCTAAACAGAGTTCTTAAATAATCCAGAATCTGAATCTAGAATCTTGGGGAGAAATAGGAGGAAGCCTGCCACTCTGCTGTGGTACAAGAGAAGCCCTCCATTACAAAAACAAATCAAGTAACAAAAACGGCCACCACTGGTTGCAAAACAAATGGCAGCCATAACAAACCAATAACTAAACCAACTAAATTTTTAATATGAAAATAAAGGGAAATGCAACAAGATGCTCAGACACTCCTGGGGGATGCTGGTATGGCATTATCAATAAGAATGACAGGAAAATGCTAAATGTATACTCTTCAGTTATTTTCCACTGAACCTTAGCATATGCATTTAAAGGAAGTAGTTTTGAATTATTCCAAAGGAAGTCTCAGACTCAGTGGTTGACATTGTGCTAAGGCTGGAGCTTGCATTCCAGACCAGCACTACTACACTAGTACAAAAAAGTTTGCGCTTGTGCAACATGGTGACAATCTCTGCTACACTTCATATGTTTTGCAGGGAACTTCTGTGCAAGAGTGCAGTTCTGAAAATCCTTATGATTTAGTGCAGCTACACGATCTTCTTCAACAACCACAACTTTGTTTGCTCTGCTAACAAGCACAGCATTAGTCAGAATGCCAACCAGAGTAAGCAGATCCTAGCTTAACTTAAAGCTTCATTTGAGCCCCTGTATGGAACTGAATAAAGAAGCTCTCAGCCATGCAGCAAGACCTGGAGTCCTAGGCCTAATGTAGAGAAAGGCTTTGAGAGTTAAAGTGCATACAATTCCACAGTTCCTATTTAGGAGTAGGGTTGCCGGGTCCATGAAAAAAAGTTGATATCCATCACCCAAAAAGTGGAAATAGAAGACAATTTTCACACACAAAAAGTCTCCATTTTGCATAAAATTTGCATACGCTTATTGATAGGTTTATTGATATGTATATTTTGATAACAAGTGGATAATTTGAGAATAAATGCAAGTCACCACTGTTGGTGCTGTCTAGGTGCTCAGTTCTCAAGGCCTCTGCTGCTCTAACCGTAAATTAATCTTCTGGTTGAATGAATTTCACAGGGTTCTCTGTCCTCTTCCCCCATGGGCCACCCATCCTGCTATCCCCTGCCAGGCCAGCAACTTCACCTCTTGGCTCGAGGCCAGGCCACTAGCTAGTTACTGAGCCAGCCACTTTTCATGCCAGCGCAGCAGTGAGTGCATGGTCTCCCACTCGCTTGCTGTTTTCTGCAACTACAAACATTTATATACTGCTTTTCAACACCCCCATCAACCATTGAAGAGATGCTGTGCTGGGGCTGGATAAGGCCAGTTGCTCTCCTCATGCTAAATAGAAGAGATTCACCACTTTAAAAGGTGCCTTTTTACTCAGGGTGGTAACTGCTAACTGAGTAAAGTTGTTTAGAACACTTTGTGTACCGCCCTATACAAAAAAGTTAGTTAGCTAACTGCTAACTTACCACCACCACATAAAGGAAGCAAGCTGCACCTGCTGGGCCTGTCACCTATTCATGCTCCTGCATCACGTGCCTCTGCAACCTGCCACTCAGGCAGGACCTCCCCTCTGGCTTCTTCATTGGATGGATGCTCAGGAGGAAGGGGAAGGAGACAGAGGAAGAGAAACTGCTCATGAGAGCAAAGTGTTCTGAGCAAATAAAATGTTCCAGCTGCTCCCAGGACCTTGGACACCACAAGAAAAAGTTGCCTGGTCCCCCAAATAGTCTCTCTTCCTCCTAATGCCAAAAAAAAAGGTCATTTGGTCCCCAAAATAGTCAAATGTCCTCTAGGAAAGTCCCTAGTTGACAACCCTATTTAGGAGATGCAGTCCTTATTTCCTGATCCTCATAAATTATTTTCCTGATTTTTGTCTTGGGAAGATGCCTTGATAAAGTGTTAGTGTGAGTTGCTAGCATTGTCATTTCCCAGGATTCAGTTCTTTCCTCAGGACTTCTATGAGTTAAATCTCTGTGTGGGTGTATTGATGTATCTTGTCCCTGGTGTACATGCTTATTAAGTAATCCAAACACCTTCGGTTTAAAATGAGTTAAGTTGCTTTACATTTTCACTCATGCTCTCAAAAGAACATGGAAATTTCAAGTTAAGGTGCCCATCTCAATTTCCATGCCATGATGCCTTTAGAAATGAGGCTCCAGCACCTATCACTCTAAAGAAAGTGAGGAGATTCTCACAATCAGCAAAAAGCGGGCTAAGGAAGCCTAGCCCGCTTTTTGCTGATCGTCTGCTGCCACAGGAGCCACGTGGCTCACTGCCATGGCAACACACAAGGAGACAGCCCCCCCCCCCGACCCTGGGGGTCGCTCCAGGATGCCGTGTGCGCTCGCGCGGGGCATCCTGGAACTTCTGGGGGCTGCACAGACCCCACTGGTTCCGTGACAGAGCCGGCAGTCATGTGAGCGGCCGATCCAGCTCCCCAGGGCTCTGCGAGCGATTATCTGCTGGCAGAGTGGGCTAAGCCTGCTCTCCCTGCAAACCCCCTAAAGGCGAGTCTCACTGATCGTGAGACTCGCCTCATTGTGTCTTTAGAAATGAGGTTCCATGCACCCACACTTTGCCTTGGTCTTTCAGTTGGGCATTGGGCTGGGGAGGGATCCCTCCAGGCAGACATTTAACAGGTGCAGTTTCCCTAATCACTTCCTAGAGATGCCCCTGATTATTTTTGGCCTGAAGCACCTCTGATCAAGGCAAAGTATGGGTACATGGAGCCTCGTTTCTAAGGCCATCATCATATACCGGACTGTACAAAAGGTTTTTGGATTACTTAATTTCCAGGCATTTAAAAAAGGAAGATCTGATTAGCTTACTTCCTGATGTTGAACACAAAAAACTTTGTAAAACCTTCAACTAAGATAAAGTCACACTCCCCACCACTGCCTGAAAAAGCACAATGAAATGAGTGGGTTCAGTAATAATGACAGTGTGATCATGATTATTCAGCAGCAAATAAGGATACAACAAGAAGCAGGTAATTTGTGTTCTTCATCTTCTCCTTTTTCTTAAACACACACACACACACACACACACACACACGATAATTAAAATTAACAAATGCCTTAACTACCATGTCTAAAACTACAAATTATCTTTCCAGAAATTTCTCATAAACCTCACAGTGCTCCTGTTTGATTTAATTTCCTTCAAGATGGTGTTATCAGCAAAATAGTGTAAAAGTTGTACACAAGTGACATAGCCATTCACAGACACAGGCAAACACACACTGCAGCTATTCATATGTATGGGAAGGGGCACACACACTGCAGCCATTCTCTCTCTCTCTGTCACTCACTCACACACACAGAGGCATGCACACACAGGCGCAGGCATGAATCACATGCACACACATGTGTGCATACAATCACCTCTTCCGACTGGCTCCTTGCCCTGGCTCCCGGCCCTGGCAAGCTGGCATTCCCTGCCAGCTGCCCCACCCCGGGGCTTAGATGGCCTCCGTGCATGTGCGGAGTCTGCACATGCACAGAGGCCATCTGAGCCCTGGGAGCAGAGGCCAGGACAGCCAGCATGGGACACCAGTTTGCCAGGGCCAGGGTGAGGGGCCTGCCAGAACAGGTGAGGTGTGTGCGCCAGAAGGGAGTGGCAGGCAGGACCAGTAGTGTGCAGTGGCTGGCAGGAAAGCTGTCCACGGATGCACATGGGGTGCCATCTGAGTAGCAGGAGCAGGGCAGCTGGAGGGGCAAAGCAGCAAGAACAAGGAGGCCGCAGCTACATTGGGCCAGCGCTGGAATGTGGTGCTGCAGCCCTGAAGGGATTCAGTGGCCATCAGGCCAGAGTAGCAGGGTCGGGGCAGCTAGAGGGGCAGAGCGGTGAGTCAGCCATCGTATTTGTTTGTGGGCAGTGCTGTGGGCACTGTAACCTCAAGCTTGCTACTGCATAGACTGTGTTAGTACTAAAGAATTCATTTTGCTCCCTCATAGGAACATAGGAAGCTGCCATATACTGAGTCAGGCCATTGTTCCATCAAGCTCAGCATTGTCTACACAGACAGGTTGCAGGCAGGACTCTCTCAGCCCTATTTTAGAGATGCCAGAGAAGGAACTTGGAACCTTCTGCATGCATGCATGCTCTTCCCAGAGCAGCTCCATCCCCTTAGGGAAATATCTTACAGGGCTCACATATCGTCTCCCATTCATATGCAACCAGGGTGGATCCTGCTTAGCTAAGAGAACAAGTCATGCTTGCTACCACAAGACCAGTTCCCCTCTTGTTGCCTCTTAAAAGCCAATGGGAGGATCAATTGTAAAATAACAATCAGTTGAGTCCCAGAGGTTCATACAAAAGGCACTTTTCTGGCATGCAGTCTAAAGGCTGGAATTATGCAAATAAACTACAAAATCAATCAAATACCACTTCCTCAGTCCAAAATAATGTTGCCAGCCCTGATCAAAAGAGAAAAACTTTAAACTGTTCTATCTAAGCTCAACAGATCTTCACCAAACTTTCAGGGGAGGTGTCTCTAGTCACCTAGTGAATGTGTGGTGATGGCCAGATCGATCAGACAAATGGTTTTGATTTTATAAGCAATAGAATCTTCAGGGCTTAATGGCACAGTGGGGAAATGACTTGATTAGCATGCCAGAGGTTGCCGGTTCGAATCCCCGCTGGTATGTTTCCTAGACTATGGGAAACACCTATATCAGGCAGCAGCGATATAAGAAGATGCTGAAAGGCTTCATATCATACTGTGTGGGAGGAGACAATGATAAACCCTGCCTATATTCTACCAAAGACAACCACAGGGCTCTGTGGTCGCCAGGAGTCGACACCCACTCAACAGCACACTTTACTTTACCTTTAATGGTCGAACGTTGAAAACACTCTCCAGTTTAACTACACTGACACAATCATGCCAGTCTAAGAAATGCAAACACATGAACATTAAGGTGCCATCAAATGCCATTTCACAAAGTGATAAGCCTTATTTTGAACTGTTGATATTGAATTATAAAGGACCATGATGTTTTTCTAGTATATCTAACATATGGAACAGATACCTTCCTGGCTTTTAACACAGAGCAGAGAAGAGGCTATTGCAAAGGAATTAATAGAGATGACCACAAAGTGGAACCTTTGTGGATATTAGAAGTCATTTTCCTCTGTTAACTGCTGTTGGAGAACATGAGAATGGAGTGACATAGAAACCATTTTATCATACAAGAAGAGTAACTTCAGAGCCTTTGCTGATGAATGCACCTCTTATCTCGCATGTTAATAAAGGCACTAAAACAATAAGGAACAAGATTTATTTTTAACTTGACTTGACCGAAGCCTCTTTTGCAATGGCTAAAGGTGATAGTTTGGAGAAATATTAATCAGACACAATCTACTTAAGGTCCAATCTAATGTTTTTGGTGACTGTTTCTACAGAAAGCATAAGTCACCAACCTGTAGCAATGAAGATTATTAGACAACTCTTGGTCTACCGCCGGTTCCTGCTCATTCTTTTTACTCCCCTTCTGCTACTTCCATTGCCTCTCATCATCAGAACGAAAGTAAGTAAATAATTGTTGACCTCTGTGCATATCTTTCCAAAGCCCTCTTGAAATGTTTCAGCTGCTTTCCATGTCATGTGCTCCCAGTATGTCTTATCCTATGGGTCTCTTCATGAACTTCTGAGAATATTATTGGGAGCCTTTTTGTCTTGAGATTTATAATTGGACATACAGACTTTATCAAATCTTTTAAAATTTCATCTCCATTTGAAAAATCCTGGGCACAGCAGATTATCTTACTGATTACAGTGGGGAAAATGTATTAGTCATTACTAAATCCCAATGGAATTAATGGGACTTATGTTAGTGATGATTAATTTATCTCATAGATTTCAGTAGTGTGTGTGTGTGTTTGTTTGTTTGTTTATTCGATTTCTATACCGCCCTTCCAAAAATGGCTCAGAGCGGTTTACACAGAGAAATAATAAACAAACAAACAAACAAACAAATAAATAAGAAAGATAAATAAAATGGATCCCTGTCCCCAAAGGACTCACAATCTAAAAAGAAACATAAGATAGACACCAGCAACAGTCACTGGAAATACTGTGCTGGGGGTGGATAGGGCCAGTTTTGTCATGACTATCAAGTCTAGAAGTGGCTGAATACGTTTGTCTTTATGATTTATGGGCTACCCATAACATCTACCTAGTGCTTTTTCAGGTTGACAGAAATTGGCTTTTTATACCATATAATTTCAGCAATACCAATTATCTTCTTACATACTCAGAGTACTGGAAGAAGAGTGGGAATGACATAATCACAAGGTCATTTGAGGGGGCTCTGCTCCGGGTGCCGACAATGAGTGAGGCTCGGTTGTCATGCACACGGGACAGGGCCTTCTCTGTTGCTGCCCCCAGACTCTGGAATGCTCTCCCGGTGGCTATTCGCTCCTTGGTCTCCATCACAGCTTTTAGAAAAAGTGTAAAATCTTGGCTTTTTGCCCAGGTGTTTATTTGATTCTCTGCTGCTGCTCTTTATAGGCTTTATCGCTTTTATGCTTTTGTTTTAAAAAATTTTTTAATCAGATTTGTTTAATATTTTTCCCCTACTTAATATTTTAATTGTGTCTATTTTACCATCTTGTGTTAAATTTTTTTTGCTGTAAACCGCCTTGGAATTGCATTAATGAAAGGCGGTATATAAATTTAACAATCAATCAATCAATCCTAGCTGAATGGAATGATCGAATTAATAGGATGAAAATGTATTATGCTCCTGCTGTTGGGCTTATTCATATGACTATTGGCAGTGTGGCAGCTGCTGATGAGCATGAATTGTCCCCATGCTGAGCAGGGTCCACCTTGGTTTGCATTTGAATGGGGGTCTACATGTGAGCACTGTAAGATATTTCTCTTGGAGAACGGAGCCATAGCTCAGTGAAAGAGCATCTGCATGCTTGCATGTAAAAGGTCCCGGGTTCACTCCCTGACATCTTGGGAAAGGCTGGGAGAAACTCCTGCCTGAAACCTTGGAGAAGCCACTGCCAATCAGGGCAGACAGTACTGAGCTGGCTTGACCAATGTTTGACTAGATACAAGGCAGCTTCCTATGTTCCAATGACTTAAAAGAATTGCATGTGGCATGCAAAGAAGGAAGTGTGTGCAGGCTACTGGGGCACAAAATTCAATGTGCATTAATTTTAAGCATGCTGAAGCAAAAAACCCCCAGTGTGCACCAAGTTCTTTGTGCATCAGTAGCCTGCACATAACAGCCATACTACCAGCAAGCTGAAATCAATGTGTGTGGCAAATGCTTTGTGAGTAGTTGTGAGCCTTTTCTGTTAATCTTTGGCATTTAGGGAAGGATCTGCTGGCTGCACATAAATCCAGTGTTTCTCCTTAGGGCCTTGGTATTACCAAAGGCCAAAGTAAGTTGAAGATAGTGAGGCGATTCTCACGAGTGAGCAAAACTGGACTGGGCTCCCATAGCCCAGTTTAGCTTGCTCTCGTGAGAACCACCGGGTTTGCGGGCAAGCCTGGTGGATCCACGGCAGCAAGCCCACCTAAATACCCTCCCTCTTAAATTAGGTTACTGGAGTGAGCACTCCGTTAACCCCATTTTAACTGTTTTGTGTCAGCCACGGCTGCTTGCATCCACGGCAGGCACACTTGGGGAGGGGGGGAGGGGGGATCCCAGGAATGCACCGTGCACTTGTGCAGTGCATTACTGGGCCTCCGGGGGCAGGGCACCACACAGCGGCACTTCCCTTCACCTGACCCACGGAGCACCCGAGCAAGCTTCAGCCCGGTGCAGGAGCCAAACCACCGCTCATCTGGGTGGGCAATCTGCCCAGTGCCCACCCAGGGAGAAGGTGCCAATCATCTGCGGGGAGGTAAATGCTTTCGGGCTTCTTCCCTGCAAAACAGGGTAGCCCTTCCCACTTGATTGTGGGAAAAGCTTCAGTGACTTGCTTTTCAGGACTGGCCCTAACATGAAGCAGGGTGAAGTGGACCACTGTAGGTGGTGGATTGGGACGGCATCGAAAAAGAATCCAGATAGATACATATATATGTTATATTATTTTACTATTTATTTATTTATTTATTTATTTATTTGATTTATATACTGCCTTTCCAAAATGGCTCAGGGTAGTTTGCAACAGGATAAGAACAATTAAAACCAGCTAAAAATTAAAACCAAAACTATTTAAAAAAACCAATTTAAATAAAATAAAAAATAAAAATAAAACCCATTTAAACATTCAAACAGCTGAAAACCCTGGAAAACCAGGGCAACCATTTAAAACAATTTAAAACAGTTTACAGTAGTTTGAAAACCCTGGAAGGACAGGCCAAACACATAGGTTTTCAGGGCTCTCCTGAAAGACAGTAATGAACTCAAATTACGGATTTCTGCCTGGAGTGGAGTTTTAATATAATTATAATAAAACTATGCTCTTAAAGAACACTGTCCAGTTGCATAGGGAGTTATGAAAATTACATCTATATACACACTACATAATCATTAAGATGGTCTCTATATCAAATTAAAAAGCCCAATAGTCCAAAAGTTCATTAATAAGATAGGAGAAGTCCAAGTCAATCTTCCCAATGTCTTGTTTTATTCAAAGGATAACATATCATAATTTTGCCAGCATTTGTTAATGGATCTACTGTTGCCAGTACTACTATTAGCTGCTCCCTTCAGCAGCTAACAGTAGCCCTATCCTATACCTTTATAAAAAGTAAAGTTGTGCCGTTGAATTGGTGTTGACTCCTGGCGACCACAGAGCCATGTAGTTTTCCTTGGTAGAATACAGGAGGGGTTTACCATTGCTGCCTCCCTCACAGTATGAGATGATGCCTTTCAGCATCTTCCGATATAGCTGCTGCCCAATATAGGTGTTTCCCATAGTCTGGGACAGTGATTCTCAAACTTGGGTCCTCAGGTGTTATTGGACTTCAACTCCCATAATCCCCAGCCTCAGTGGCCTTTGGTTGGGGATTATGGGAGTTGAAGTCCAATAACACCTGAGGACCCAAGTTTGAGAATCACTGGTCTAGGAAACATACCAGTGGGAATCGAACCAGCAATCTCTTGCTCCCTACGCAAGTTACTTCCCCTCTGTGCCATTAGGTGGCGTAAACAGTATACATGATATTTTGTTAAATACTAAATTTGCCACTGAGGAAGACTCAATTAGCATTGAAATGCATCTGCCAACAGTATATCCATGAACAGATGCTGGCAAAACCATGATATGTTATCCCTTGGCTAAAACAAGACATTAAAAAAATTGACTTGGACTTCTCCCATCCTATTTCTGAACTTTTGGACTATTGGACTCTTTAATTTGATATAGACATTGGAGATGGAGTTCCAGTGCATCGATCTTTTGCACTAACTATCCTAATAACCACTAGGGGTCATTAGTGAGGATCTCCTTACCTGTCCCTGCTTGCCTCTACTCTATGACCCCTGCCTTGACTCCTCAGGTACTTCCTGCAGTGAGTCAGTCCTCTTCCTTTCCTCTACCTATTCATTATGTAGCTGATAGATAGGATTGGTCTTTCCTATCTCAAATGTACTTCATCAACAAATCAATTTAGTTTAGACTCTACAGTGATCTTCCCATGCATGTTTTTTAAATAGCTGCAACAGCTAAACTCTGCACTCTGTATCTGGAGTGGTAGCTTCCTTGATTGATTGATTGATTGATTGATTGATTGATTGATTGATTGATTAAGTGCCATCAAGTCGGTGTCAACATTTAGTATCCACATAGATAGATTCTCTCCAGGAAGATCTGTCCTCAACTTGGCCTTTAAGGTCCCTCAGTGGTACATTCATTGCTGTCGTAATCAAATCCATCCACCTTGCTGCTGGTCATCCTCTTCTCTTTCCTTCAACTTTCCCCAGCATTGTGGACTTCTCAAGGGAGCTGGATCTTCACAAAGGGAGGCGGGTCTCAGGATTAGTGAGACTCGCTTTTGGTGAAACTGCGGGGAGAGTGGGCTAAGCCCGCTCTCCCTGCAGATGATCGCTCAGGAGCTCTGGGCAGCCAGATCGGCTGCCCACACGATTGGCGGCTCCGTGACAGAGCTGGCGGGGGCTGGGGGGAGCAGGGGCCACACGGCCCCCGGAAGCCCCAGTATGCCCTGCGTGAGTGCGCAGGGCATACTGGGGAGACCCCCGCAGCCGGGAGGCGACTTTTCTTCTCCCCTCCAGGGGTCTACTCATGAGTAGGCATGGTGTGAAGCCACGCCATGGCTACTCACAATCTACAAAACCAGGTTTGCGGAGCGCTCACAACCGAGCCCAGTGGTTCTTACGATCTGCAAAAATCGGGCTAGGCCCTCCTAGCCTGATTTTTGCAGATCGTGAGAATAGCCCCAATGTGTCTGAAGTAGGATAGTTTGAACCTGGTCATTTGTGCCTCAAGTGAAAATTTTGGATTGATTTGTTTTATGATCCATTTGTTCGTTTTCCTGGCTGTCCATGGTATCCTCAAAAGTCTTCTCCAGCACCTAAGTTCAAAAGCGTCAATGCTTTTTCTATCTTGCTTCTTCAGTCTTGTTTTTTCTATCTTGCTTCTTAAAGAGGTTTCCTTGGTGCTTTGCTAAATAATCCCAAAGCCCAACAATAGAAACCATCTTAATGACTATGTTGTGTATATATAGATATAATTGATTGGGTTTTATAACTCCCTACGCAACTGGACAGTGTTTTCTAAGAGTATAGTTTTATTATAATTATATTAAAACGTATGTATATAAGTGGATTCTTTTTTATGCCTCAACATATTGCTGAATCCATATAGGGTTTTGTTTGGGGGTGGCAGATTGGGGGCCAGTTGTCAGGGTCAGCAACCCCTCTCTGATGGATGGCTTGCAGAAGGAGGGAGGTAAAATGGTACCATGCTACTTTTTAACTTCCCTTCCTAACAGAAAATAATGGAAGGGGAAGAGATTTGACAGATTGGAGGAAGTGTGTGTGTGGGGGGGGAGTTGACAGAAAAAAAGAGAAAGGGAAGGGTGCTCTGTTTCATGCAGCAAAATATCATGGGTTGGAATATAGCTTATAGTTGGAGCGATATTGAGCTTTTCAAAATGATAGGGTTGGATCGGTGGGTTCCAGCATTTTCTTTAATCTAGAGCAAATTTGAGCTATCCCAGACAGCGGGCTTTACCATGGGTTTACTGAGAGTTCGGAATTGCCCCCCAAAACAGATGCAAAAAGTGGATTTTTGTACCCCAGATATAAACCAGGCTACACTCTAACGCACAATAAAAATCCCGAATGTGTGAAGTGCTCCCTGATAGCCCGTAGGGGTTTCGGGGTAAATTTGGCCTATATGTGGATGCACACCCTCCATTCTGGAGGAGATGTGAACTAAAAGCCCTGTGTGAAAAACTTCCTGGCTTGCAAGTCTTGCTCTCTTGGTGGCAGCAACAGGAGGAGAAGGAAACCAGGAGTGCAGCCTCAGGAGAAGGGGGAGGAGGATGTGTGGGGAGAGATAGAATGCAAGGATGAAGCCCAGAATAGTGAGGGCAAAAGAAGGGAGAAGAGGAGGAGGGAAGAAAGGGAGGACACTTGAGGAGTCCCAGGAGTGCTGTCCACAATGGCTGGAAGAGAGAGGTGGGGGGAGGGACCCCAGTGAACTGAGGAAAGAAAGTGGAAAGTACTCCTCCGTCTCTGACTCCTTCTCCTCCAAAGAGCACTCTCTTCCTGCAAAAACCTGTAGGAAGTGGACACACAGATCCTAACGTGCACAAAACCGTTCTTCCAGGTTCAATGCCGGGGGAAAGTGGTGGGTTTTTTGCTCCACTTGTAGCGCAGATTTGGGGGCCAATCATTGCAGAAAAGTGCTGATATCCACATGCATCATTTATACTGGCAGCAACATCTCCCTTTGAAATCTGCACCGAAAGTGCCAGGCGCGTAACAATGATAGGGCAAGGGGAGACAGTTGTCTGGGGGCCCCACTGCCTGGAGGGGCACCCCAGAGGCACCTCATGTGACTCCCCATTGCCCCCTGCCCAGCCCCATAGCCTCTCAGCCACTTGCCCTCTTCGCCGTCTCTCCTGCTTGTTCTGCTGGCCGCAATCGAAGCAGCAGGCAAACTGCAAAGAGCTCCTTTTCTCCCACCTCTCAGCTGATCGGCGGGTGGGTGGGGCTTCCACCGAGGCCTCCGTGTAGGCCGCAGTGAAGCCTGAACTCGAGTAGGGCCCAAGCAAGCCAGGAAGGAGGAGGCAGCCTGAGTGTTCTCTGCAGCAGAAGACCCCTTGCTGCCCTGCTTAACCCAGACCAGCATTTGCCAGGTAGAGTGTGAACTCCTTTTTGTGGTTACCTTTCCCACCCCCACCCCCATATATAGGGATCTGCTTGCCATAGGGCTTGGATATGGGGGGGGGGGGGGAGGGACCGAGAAGTCTCTGAATATTTATTTTGAAACAGCTTGGAAAATTTGCTGACTTAAAAAAAACTATCTAAAAAGTCCTATAAGTGGCTTGTTTCATGGCAGAAAATTGCAAAAACTTCTGGAACAGTATTTTATTAATTTTATTTATTCATTCATTCATTTATAAATGCACTTATGTTCAAGTTGTTTTGCAACCCAGAAGGTCTGAGTGAGAACTGTGAAGCATGTGTGGTGCTTTTATTTTATTTTTCTTGTGTGTGAACTGCTCCCCAATAACTTGCAGGGACTTCAGGGTAAATCTGGCCAACATGTGAATGCAGCACCTCCATTCCAGAGGAGATGTGTCTTAAAGGGCTTTAAAAGCCTCCTGTGAAAAACCTCCTGCAATCAAACTTGACTGAATTTGTTCAGAATTCTGGGGAAACAAACATAGGCTCACCCTGCATGGTTGAAAGTCTCCTTTGCTAATCTGCAGCGAGGGGCCCATTTTAATAATTCATCTTTCTAGTGTGTTCTAGGCATTAAAAGTAATACAAATGTATAGTACTCAATGTATATCACTATATATTGTGATGTGTGTGTGTATTCAGTGAAATGTATTTGCAGGCAGCATACTTATTTTGGAATATCAGACTTAAATCCTTGGGGGCCTGGGGTGTGCGGAGGCCCTGGACTTTGGGGGGGGGCATTTTAAAATCTTGTCTCTGGGCCCACTCCAACCTTGCTACGCCCCTGGAAAGTGCTTTAAATTGGTGTTTAGAGGTGCTCATCACCTTTTATGTTGCTGTTTTGTGTTGTTATCTATCAAGATATTTGTGAGAAGTTAATAATGTTAATGGGTGAAATCTCCACTCCATAAAAGACAAGGGCAAAACTCCCATTGAGTTCCGTGAAGCTGTAGAGTTTCATCCAGATTGTTCCAATTGTTAGGCTATGTGCTTTCAGGGAATAAATGCACGGCCCTGTATTGTTCCCTCTGCATGCGTGGGGGAGAGAAACAAATCCCCCCCTCCTTGCCTTGTTTCTTGTCCTTTTCCAGAACAGCATGTTCTAGGAAGTATTCCTTTTGTATACACACAATAATAGACTACATGTGAATTTAAAGTTGCATCTATCACATCCAAGTGACTTTCTCTCTCTCTCTCTCTCTCTCTTAGCTCAGTCACTTACGATATAACCGCATGCATCAGTATATTCTGAATGCATCTAGCACCTAGCCCAGGCTAGAGCATCCCAGCCTGGATGCTCGTGTGCAGCTCTGGGATCCGTGTTCCCTGTAAGAGGGATTCCCAGATGTTGCTGACTACAACTCCCAGAATCCCCAGCCCTTTGGCCATTGCTGCTGAGGATTCTGGAAGTTGTAATCAACAACATCTGAGAATCCTTCCTACAGGGAATACTGGCTGGGATGCCTCCTGATCCCAGTGCTCCCACCCAGTCTTACCCTGTTTTTAATCCTAGCCTTTAGCCAGGGTTAAGGCCACGAGTGCACCCATAAGTCTGGTGCTGGAGTCGTGTGGGTGCTTGGGCTGCTTGCCACCTGAGAACGCACAGAGCCGGGTGCCTAGACTCTGATTTCTGGGGGATTTCCCCAATGTACCCTACTTGTCATGCAGTGCATTGTGGGATATCTGGAGGACAGGATGCATTGTCCTGGCCTCTGGAGAGCCACACTGCTCCAAGCAGCGCGAATCCATGCTCCCACCACCAAGAAAGGATAGTCTGCGGGGAAGGTGAATTCCATGCAGCCTTTCCCCCCCCCCCCGGTCCCCACCCACCCAATCGTGTGCAAAGCCTATGTGTCAGGTACTACCACTGGAACGCGATATCACTGGTTATTTTAGAGGCATATTCTTGTCTTGGTGTTCAAGCACACCCACTGATGCATGTAGTCATATGTGCAGGCTAACATGCTAGAGGAAAAAACCTAACTTGGACAGGATAAGAGCCCATTCAAATCCAGTCTCTGTGAAAACCACATTGTGGAATAATGGTACAAATTTGTTGTTTTCTATTGAGATGTCTGAACCATTGTAAATAAGGAGAAGAGAAGAATACATTCTGTGGACAGATCTGACTTGCTAACAGCCAATCAGCAGCTTGCCTGTTAGATATCCACGACAAGAGGTGGTTGATGTGTTTAGGGCTTTTTAGTGTAGAAAAATATGACTGAGGGGGGATATGGTAGAGATCTACTATATTATTAATAATTATATGGAGTGTGTTCATGAAAGAAGTCTACACCAAACTGGATACTGGCTTTCCGCCCATCTCCCCATGGGCAAGTATGCCCTGCTTCCCATTGTGGTTTGATACACAGCATCTCTGCTCCTTTGCTAATGCATTATGCAAGCAAGTTCACCCTTAGCACTAAACTGAGTTGACAGATAGATAAAATCTTTTATTGACTAGTATCTAGGGTCACTGCAATTTCAAAAATATAAAAGAGCAGAAATTTACGAATTCTGCTCAGCACCAATTATAAGCCACATAAATAAATCTGTGTTAAACAAAGTGATATGTGCAGTCAATAACATTTTGATTTACATATTGTTCTCATCCTTGCAGCCTGTAAAGCAAACTTAGCAATGTCTTTTAATAACCGACAAGCAATAAACTAATAGGTTTATTCCGAGACAACCAGGGCTGCTTAAATAAATTTCCCTCTGTTTTTCATACAACTTGAAGAACAACATATAAAATGATAAATCTTCTACCTCTCCCAAATAGTGTTCAGTATGCTAATGCTCTCTTCTGAAGTTCTGGTTCATTAGAATCTCAGCTGCAATAGGCGCATCGGTGGGTGAAACTATGTAGTGGAGTTTATGGAGCGTATCCTACACAACTGACCACTTTGTGGCAGTTCTGTACAGTTATAGCCCCTTTCAGACATTTAAACATGGGTACAAAGAACCCACATCAGGGAGGCAGTCAGTAGGGGTGTGCATGAACAGTTCGACAGCACACAATATGGCTCGAATTCAATTCGAATCTCAGGCACAGAAATCTGTAATAACAGATCTCAATCTATTATTTTAGTGACTACTAGGGTTGCACGTTTTGTATTTTTTCTGTTTCGATTTGTACCAAATCCGAATCAACCCCATTTTGTATTTTGTCTGAAATTAAGCCTTCCGAATCACCCCAGTTTTGTTTTGTATCCAAATTAATCCGAATCTGAATTAATTCAGATTTTAAAATGGGTCACATGGTCAAAAGTGTGGGTGGGGGTTATATTGCCCAATGAGTGGAAGCTTCCATAAAAATTTCAAAGGAATTGGGGAAACTGCTGATTTTTGGTGAATTTTTGGAGTTCGTGCGTCTTTCAGATTTTCCCTTTAGGGTATGATGGAGGTTTCAGGAAAAGTATAGCTTCACATGGGGTGGGTTGGTGGTGGCCCAGAATGGAGTGTGGTTGGTGGTAGTGCCCAGTTGGTACAAGGAAGCTACCACAATTTTTTCAGAGGAATTTGGCAAAGGACTGATTTTTAAAGAATTAATGAAGTTACGTGTCTTTCAGATTTTCCTCGTAGGGTATAATGGAGGTTTCTGCAGTTCCATAAATCCACTTGAGGGGCACTGGGGTGGCCCAAAGCAAGTAGCGGTGAAGTGCACATAGGGTGCCAACCACCCACATGGGTTGCCAGCCCATGAAGTACAGGTTTTTGTTGTTCTAGAGGTGTTCTGAGAGTAGATTCTCTAGTAGCATATGAGAGTGGATTCATTGTTTTTCATTAAAAATCTCATTTGCCACCAGAGAACCTAATCTCAACACCTCAGAAACAACAAAGCCCAGTACCCCAGTGGGTTAGCAATCTGGGGGGTGGGTGGGGTGGGGTTCTCACCCTCTGTGCACTACACCACCACTCACTTTGGGCTATCCCAGTGCCCCCCAGGTGGAGTTATGGGGCTGCTGAAACCTCCATTATTCCCTATGGGGAAAATCTTAAAGACGCGTAAACCTCAAAAATTCCTAAGAAATCAGCCCTTTGCCCTATTTGGAATCTGGGTGCACCACCCTTGGGGCACTGCCACCCAACCCACTGTTTTGCCCCTGAAGCCCCACATAAACAAGTTGAAAGAGTGAAGAGAATGATGAACAACAATGACACTTAATTTTTTGGCACAGTTATTTGAGAATTTTGCAGTGGTTGGGAGCCTGTCCCTGTGGCACTAGCACAGCAACACAACCCATTTGTGGATTCAAGCAATCTTTCAATAAAAACACTCCCTCCCCATGGAACAGTGACCACAGGTCATTTGAGATAGCAAGATAGACCAATGAACTGCCCTGGTATTATGGAACAGCTTCAAATGTTCTTTTAACTGAACTGGAGTGAGCCATAGCCCAAACAAATCTTCCTACTGTTCAGAATTGTTGGGATTTATCATCACTGCATTTAAAAAAGTGCAAAACCATGGATCATGGTTACAAGAAAGAGAGAAGCAACTAAGATTCCTGGGGATATCAATGGATTGACAGGGGTATTACCCAACCCCCTCCTTTTGTCTCCTGTAGTCCCATGTGGATGACCTGTCCCTGCAATGGCAAAAGTTGTGAACCACTGGCTTAGTCTTGATGTCTCACCAAATTACATTGTGGCCTAAATTACATTAGACTGCTCAACTTTGGCAACAAAACTTAGACACCACTATAACTCATAAAAATCAGAAGAAAAACAAAATGGATCTTCAAAAGACCCCTGAACAAGTCAAGAGATTCTTTCTAAACCTTTGGAAAGAAAAACCTGTGTAATTTCAGAACTTTCCTAACCAGCTTCTCGAAAAGCTTCTCCACACAATTTATACCATGGCTTTTAGCAAGAGCTTTGGAATTGCACTGTACTCCCAAAGATATTTGGGTATTTCTGTCTCAAAATGCTGTCTTCCAAATCCCTTTGCAAGGTCAGTTTGCATTTCAATCACACTGAATACAACGCATACTTAACTAAGCCATTCATGCTCAACAGCTTTTTGCATATCTTATCTTCTGCTAATCACTCAGTGCCTCAGCTGGAGTGGAGAGAGTCAGAGAAGTCAATTTTAATTGCAGTGCTTTTCCGAAGAACAAAGCATTCTGTCTGAAACAGTCATTCCGATTTGGAAACAAAAATCTCTGTTTTTCAATTCTTGATTTTGTTTTCGTTACAAAACCTCCAAAATTGCCATTTTCAGGCACAAAACATTTTGTACCCGAATCGAAATGCATAAGTCTAGTGACTACTCCTTCTAGCTAAGCTTTCTTATATTATAATAGATGTGCAATATAATCACTGAGGGTGTGTTCAAGTCATGAAAAAAGGCTGGCTGCAGAAGCTTTCTCTCTGCTTTAGTTTCCTTGAAATTTGTTTACAGCTTTCTTGATCTCTGGAGCTGGGTAGAAACTTCCTCACTGTGATTATTATCTCATGGCACAAATCTGTTCCAGAGAACTCAACTCTGAAAGGCAGATGGAATTCTCAGCCACAAACTATTACTCCTAATGACCCCTTTGCACAGATACGTTCCACAGCTGCAGGGAAGCCCTGTGGTATAATCCCAAGAACCTTCAGAAGAAAAGGTGATGATCAGGTTGGGAGGCAGGGGTATAGTTACAATGAAACAGGGAGGTGGGGCATTTGTCCCATAGCTGGGCGGGTGATGTGGGGTGGGGGTGGGGAGAACAGCTTGGCATGCTCCTTGGCATGCTGGGATGCACATTCCCAGGGCTCATCATCTCAGCTTCAAGCCACTTAGTTGTCTCCAGGAGGGGAGGGGTATGGGAAGAATGTCGGGCAACAGCCCGCCTTCCTTTTCCCTCAGCCTGACTGAGAGGCTCAGCAGCCAGGCACCAGCCAGTGTTTCTTTGGCTGCTGATCCTGTCAATCAGGGAAGGGGTTGCCTAGTTTAGGTTACAGTTGCTTTGTTTGTATTTTCTTGCCACCAAGCATCAGCAAGATTTACTTGTGGGGGTGTCACAAATTCTGGCGGCTCCCTATTAAAGCCCTTTTGGGGGAAGGCAGGGAGCAATCATCACTTATTCGAGAGCCCAACCCAAACTTGCTACAACCCTGTAGCAAAATTGCCAAGGCAGAGCCATGGATAAGAAGGTGATGTTTGCATTATATTCACCATTCAACCCTAATTGGGGTGGGGGAGATTTATTTGAAGCTTATTATCCCAGTGCCGCTAGCATTTCCTCTTGCAATTGCTGTTCATTTTGGAGAATATTTTTGCACTTTTCCCCCTGCAAGTGAGAATCCCCTCAAAAATAGATCCATTTGCAAGCCATCCAGACAGTTCTTGGCAAACACTCCCCTGATATACAAATCTGTACAGACCATTTTTAAAAAAACCATACTACAACAACTATTTATATACCGCTTTTCAACAAATGTTTCCAAAGCGGTTTACAAAGAGAAATAATAAATAAATAAGATGGCTCCCTGTCCCCAAGGGCTCACAATCTAAAAAGAAACGTAAGATAGACAATAGCAACTTTCACTGGAGGTACAAGCAATTCTTGCAAAAGGACACGGATTTTACAATCCCAGTCCATACTTCCCAACTACCACATTCTCCAGACAATCAAAATCGCTCAATAAGGTGCAGCTAGACACAGAAGTTAAAGTGCTTCATCTGTTATTGGATAATGATGTGGGGATATCTCCATGTGTAGCCTCATTTGCCTTCGCAGTCTTAAAAATGCGGGCTAATTATTTGCAGATAATGATCATTGTAAGGTGACTCTTCAACTGAGTTTAAGCTGGAGGTGGCGGGCGGGGGGAGTCACAGAATCAGATCTGGAAAAACATGAGATGACAACTTGGGAAACACTTGGATGTGTCATGGTTGTGGATGATGTCATCTGGATTCTCCATAAAAACCAGAATGAATTAATTCCAGATTAAACATCTAGAGTGGAAGCAACTAACATGAGCCAAAATGTGGAGACGACTTACAAGTGTGGAGATGGCAACTGCAGTTCACACAGGTCGTTTCAAGTTCAGTGACTTTTTACATTTCTGTTAATGGAAAACCCTTGTCTAGCACAGGTTTTTCTAGGTAGGTCTGTTTGACATGGATGTGACTTTCACCAGAACAAACTCTGACCATGTGAATGTTCTGGTGTGTTATTGAATCTTAGCGGAAAATTCCTATTCTAAAGCAGTGTAATTAAAGGGGAAGGGAAAATAATTATTTTTCAGATGCATCATGGAAGCAAGAATTGAAATTCCACCAACTAATCTTCCTTTGCATATTTTCATATGCTTCAAAATTAGATGTTTTCCTATTTGGCATCAACATTGCTGTTTCAAAATAACCAAATTATGTGGTTTACTACATACAAGTCCATATACAGAATCCAAGATTACATTTTATTGTCAGGTGTGCAGATGCACTGAATGAGAAGTGGCACATTCAGCTGTGGGCCTTAGATATTGGAAGCCTTGTTTCAGTCCTGATTCAGCTGTGGACCTGCTAGGTGACCCTGGAAAAGTCATTATCTCTGGGAACAATAATGACAACCCCCAGAGTCATCGTGTGCTTGCAATGAGATAAATAAAAACTGCAATCTGACTATTTAAAAGAAAAGCTCCTTTTTCCAGGAAATAAGGGAAATTTTGTAGTTATATATACTGTGCATCTTATTATTCATAGGGAATTAAGACTATAACCCTGTGCACACTTGCTTGGAAATAAGCCTCACTGAATACAGTACAGGAAACTCCGATACATAGGACTGCATAGGTAAACAGGCATAGGATTGGAAAAGAGGTCCATCTTTTCACTTTCAGAACAAATTGGAAAAGACAGACATACAGGCCAGTTATATGGAGCTATATGGTCCATATATATGGTCACAAAAGTGTGTTCCTTCTGGGGTAAAATTATATGGTTTGTGCATCTTACTCCATGTCTTATGACACCATTTACCACTTTCTAGAGTGAACTCTCATGACCCCATTTACCACTTTCAGTATTGGGCAATCAAATTGCATTGCATCCCTGGCCTATATAAAAGAGTGCCAATTTGCTTTATACTATATGGTTCAATACCATTGAGATGGATACATCTAAGTGGCTGAAATGAAGTGAATCCTGAATTTCTTAACAGGCAGTGCCTTGCAGCAAGGCTCTGCCTTATCTGTTGAGAGGGTCTTGCTGTTTTATGATTACGTTGATTGAGAAGTGTGTGCAAGATTAAGTGTGTTCAAGTTGAGTGCCACAAATGTGACAATTACTAAGTGAAAGTAGAGGAGTATGTATAGAGATGCTCCTGCCAACTCAATAATACATACAGGCTCTGTTGCTTGAAAAAACAGAACAAGGAATTAGTTCGGTCAACATCTCATCCCATTTCCTGCCAGTCTTTCTTTCACAAGAAAGGTAATACTGCATTAATTGGGTGTGGTCCTTTTGTGAGGGAGGTGAGGTGGCCACCTCGGGTACCAAATTGTTGGGGTGCCATCAGGACAGCAAGATTCCCCTCATTGTCATGACTGGAGTAGCTCTTTGGACTGAACTGACCCTTACAAGCTTTACAAGGAGTACCTCTGCTCATACTCCTTGCAAAGCTTGCAAGAAGCATGTGGAGAAGAGGAAGCTGCTGGCAACCTTCCCTACTTCCTGCCCTCCCCCAGGCCACTTTCAACGTTTACAAGGGTTGGTTTGGAAAGAGGACTGGGTTCTACTAGAGACATGGGGCAAAACAGCATTTGCTGCCTTGTCTCAGGTACCACAATACCTTGAGCCACCAATGGCATTAATGAAGTACGAACTTTTCTTCTGGGCAAATGTCCTGCAGTGTCATCCATTGCCATACCAATCCTCCCTCGTTACTGGAGCTTTTTGCTTTTGGCAGTGGGGTGGAATCCAAGCTAATTTTAAGCCTAACCCATTTACCCATCACCAGAGTTGCCAGCTCCTTATCTAAAAATGATGCCTATTTTTCTTAATGCTCTGAAGAGTTGAGATAGGATGAAGAGTTGAGATAGGATTCCCAACCTCACAGGGGCGTAACTTTTATAGGACAAGGGGAGACAGTTGTCTGGGGGCCCACTGCCTTGGGGGAGCCCCCAGAGACAAGTCACATGACTGACTCCCCCAGCCACGCATCCACCCAACCCTTCCTTCAATTGTATTCATCCTCCGAAATTGATGTGAGTGTTAAGACCTGGAGCTACCAGAACAGCATGTCTTTCTCTAGTACCATTAAATGACCTGCATCATCGTCCACAATTTACAAAACCTTTAAAAAAATAATTTAGGATTTCTTTACTTCATGAGCTGAGCTTCAGTGAGCAGGGGGCCCATTTTAAAATCTTGTCCACTCCAACCTTGCTACACCCATGCAACCTCATCCTCCAACTCCAGGGAAACTTGATGTAAGCATTTTTGCTATGAAATGGGTGGGTGGCGGACTAATTGGGGCCAACAGCTCAGGAGTTTGTGTCAGACCTGGAACATGGACAGTAATAATATACTCAAGAATATTGTATTTCAGCACTGCATATCCATTAATTTGGAAGCTGGAGGCTAGGCTTCCTGACCAGAGGGAGTAGCTTCCTGGTAGTGTTGAAAATCGGAATGTTTCTTTATGATCTGCCTTTGCAGATGGAACGTTGACTATAGAAATATTTCCTTTTACTTGACCTCTAGGTGATTTTGCTTTATTAGCTGGAAACATGCTTGTAATGAAAGAAAATGGAGAGGGGGATGGAAGAAATATGGGGCTTCCTTATCTAGCATGAAGGAGTTATCTTCTTCTGGAGAGGAGAGCTGGTCTTGTGGTAGCAAGCATGACTTGTCCCCATAGCTAAGCAGGGTCTGCCCTGGTTGCATCTGAATGGGAGACTTAATGTGTGAGCACTGCAAGATATTCCCCTCAGGGGATGAAGCCACTCTGGGAAGAGCAGAAGGTTTGAAGTTCCCTCTCTGGCTTCTCCAAGATAGGGCTGAGAGAGATTCTTGCCTGCAACCTTGCAGAAGCCGCTGCCAGTCTGTGAAGACAATACTGAGCTAGACAGACCAATGGTCTGACTCAGAATATGGCAGTTTCCTATGTTCCTATGTTCCCCTGACTAATTGAAAGGGTGGGGGGAAACCACTGTGAAGAATAGTTAAAGTAGTCCTAAAGGTGATAGAAGCAATATGAAACAGAAAAATACTGCTTCCATTAGGGTATTTAAGTTTATCTTGAGTTTAGCAGGGGTTACAAGACAGTCTCATTTGATAACTATACAGCTCTTCAGTAGATTCTTGTTGGAAGAGGACTGAAGGAATTAAAAGTTATGACAACAATGTTTAAGGTGTTTATTAAATCCCTGGGTTCTAACTGAAAGTTGAATAAAGGGACTTCTCATAAAACATTTGTCTTTCAGCCAAGTGTCTTAATAGTAATTTGAAGTTTTTCTGTTTCTTTCTCTTTTGTTTTGTTTTGTTTTGCTTTGCTTGATTCCTGTTGCTCTTCCTATATTGCTCTGCAATAGGCATCTTATTTAGTTTTTAATTATATTTGTCCTAGGAAGCAGAATGTGCTTACACATTGTTCGTGGTGGCTCTCTTTTGGCTGACAGAAGCTTTGCCCCTGGCGGTCTCAGCTTTACTTCCTGCCTTAATGTTTCCACTGTTTGGAATTATGGCTTCGAAACAGGTACATCTCCCTTTCCTGCTTTTCATTCCACTGTCTCAATTGCCCATACCTTTTTATATGCCAACGGTCAAACAATTGTATCATGTCATTTACTCTTAAATCCTATGCCCCTGCCTAATACTATGAGCAGCGCCGGCTCCAGGTTTGAGTGGGCCTTCAGCTAGGTAACCTATGGCAAGAGAGATGGCCCTCCTTTCTGGATTTGACCTCCATGGCAGAGGAGGCAAGTTGGGGTTATTAATCAGCATCAACTACAGGGTTCTAGTCTGCAGTTGCTGCCTGCCATGTCTTTCCCCCGACAAGCATTGCATTGCAATACTACATGGGACATTGCAGGAGGGAAACGTGGCAGATAGTAGCAGCTGCTGACTAGAAAGCTGTTGCTGCTGATGATCTGCTGAGAATGAAAGAAACCCGCTGCTGCCGCCACAGTAAGGGGATGGTCCCACCTTGCTAGCTGTTACCATCCTCCCTGTGGGGCTAGGGATCAGGGTGGGTGTCAGCACTGAGCTCCCCTAAGAGCTGCCTAAGAGTGCCTTGTACTCGGCCAGCCCGGAATAAAACCCTATACCTACATCAAGTTTAAAAACCTGACCCCCAGTCCATAAAATCGAAATAATAATAATAATAATAATAATAATAATTAATAAAAGACCAGGAAAATCATGACCATCAATCATGCTCTGCACCCCCACAGTGATGTCAATAGGCTATACCTCCCTCACAGCTCAGGTGGAAGAGGAATGCTGCAAGTCCATCAAACAGTAGAGGAGGAGAAAAGAGGCCTTGAAGAATATATCAAGGACAGTGAAGAAGATGCACTTCAAAGGGTCAATAACGCGAAACTATTCAACACCAATGAAAGACCTTGAAGAGCAGCTCAATACCATAGGGGCCACAGAAATCACCATCAGCCAATTACAAAAAGCAGCTTTACTGGGAACAGCCTATATTCTGCGATGATATCTATAACAATTGACAATAAAATTCAGCCATCCCAGGTCCTTGGGAAGGACTCGATGTCTGGATAAAACAAACCAGTCAATAACACCTGTCTGACTGTGTAAACAAGAAATAATAATAATAACCCCCAGTGAGGCACTACCTTGGCATGGTTGTGAGGCTTGCGTGCTCTGAGGAAGGTGAGAGCTATGCCAGAGGTCCAACCATACTGGACAGGTCTCACCAGAGGAGCCAGACAAAGAATGCCTCTCCCATCAACAATATGGTGAGACGTAACTTTAATAAATCTATACCGGATCGGTCGTCGCCCGGGTCAACAAGGACCGCGCCAGGTGCTGGAGTCCCTGGACATCTGCTGGCAAGTGGGCAACAGGACTCAGGATCTTCAGTTAAGCAACCAGGGCTGGAGATTGCAAGGTTACTGGAAGAAACGTCGCTTAACCAAAAAAAGAAAAAGAAAAATGCCAACAAGGAAATAATGATCTGCTATTACAAGTCTAGTCCAACTAGAAGAGGTTATTTAAAAAGAATGTACCAGATTTGGAAAGAGAAGCATCCAGATACAGAAATAACAGAACAAAGGCTAACAGACCAAAGAAGATTCATAATAAGAAATAAAGTATTCACAGAAGTTGAGCTGGAAGAACTGCAAAGAGCAACACAGGCTCAAGATATGGAAGAAGAATTACCACCAACTGAAGAAGTTGCTCAGGCGCAGGTGGAGGAGGTGTTGGAAATCGAGGATGCCACTGTTACTGAACTGTTTCAAAATCAAAACCAGGCAACCTCCCCTTTGCCTTCACCTCAAAAACCCAAATGCCATTTAACAGAAAAGCAACAAGAACTAAAGCAAAAAATTACTGAGCACATGAGCCAAACAACCACCAGGGTTCGACTTCCAGCTCTAAAAACAGTTGCCAAAAAACAACTTACTCAGGCATTAAAAGATGTCAGTGATGCACTTGCAGAAATAACAACCAATAATTTGCAAGAAACAAACCAACTAATGTACAGTGCAGCAACAATAACAACACAAGAGCTTGGATATAAGATCAATGGACCTGTAAAAAAAGAAAGCAGTACATCACCTAAATGGAAGATTAGATTAGAAAATAAAATCTCCAGGCTCAGATCAGATGCTAGTAAACTGAAAGCTATGAAAGACAAGAAGCTGAAGAATGAAAACACCAAACAGTATCTGATCCAAAAACACCACCTAGATTCAAGGAAAATTAGAGAAGTCCTGGAAATAATAAAGCAGCAAATAACAGCAGTGTCAAAGAAGATTAGCAGATAGGAAGCCAGAATTACACAACACAGGCAGAATCTCCAATTCCAGTCGAATCAGAGACATTTCTACCAAAGCATAGAAGGAGAAACTGCAAGAAAGGTAGAAACACCAAATAAAGAAGAAACAGTGCAATTCTGGGGGAAATTATGGGACAATGCAATAGATTATAATAAAAAAGCAGGCTGGATGAAAGAGGTTGAAAAATGCAACCAACAAATGCAAGATCTAATAATAAGACCAGAATTAATAAGTTAAAGAGCAAAGAAAATTAAAAATTGGACTGCGCCAGGCAACGATGAACTGCATGGCTTTTGGCTTAAACACCTAACAAGCCTTCATAAACAACTATCAAAACAGTTCAATCACATTTTGCAAGGAGGTGATGATGAACAATGGCTAACAACTGCGAAAACTCACCTCATAATGAAAGACCCAGCAAATGGTGCAGTTCCAAGTAATTATAGACCGATAACCTTTCTGCCAACCATGTTCAGAGGCGTAACTATAGGGGGGGCGGGGGGGGCAAGTGCCCCGGGCGCCATCTTTTCTGGTCACGTGGGGGGGTGCCGCCATGACAAAAAAATTTTTAAAATATTTTTTAATTTTTTGTTAATACAAATGTTTCCTGCTCAGTGCAGCAGCGCTGCAGCAGTCAAGGGAGCGCGCCGGCGCCCCCTCCCCCACGAGCGGTCCCTCCCGCGCCCCCCCCATTGCTTTGCTGGCGCCTGGCGGCCAGTCAGTGGCCTGGCTTGGCGGTGGCGGCAGGCGCTTGTGAGGAAAAACCTAAGTATAGTGTAGTATGTTGGGGGGGCGGGGGGGTGGGGGAGGTGCCATTTCAATGCTTGCCCCGGGCGCCATTTTCCCTAGTTACGCCTCTGACCATGTTCAAATTATTAACTGGAATAATAGCAGATGAAGTGATGCAACACTTATTAACTAACAAACAGCTTCCAGCTGAACAGAAAGGAAATTGCCCAAACACCAGAGGCACAAAAGACGAGCTGCTGATTGACAAAATGATTTTTGTCAAAATCACCAAATACAAAGATCTACAAATTGAAATTGCAAGGCTGTGGCAGAAAAAGACCAAAATAATCCCAGTGGTAATTGGCGCCCTGGGTGCAGTTCCAAAAGACCTTGAAGAGCACCTCAACACCATAGGGGCCACAGAAATCACCATCAGCCAATTACAAAAAGCAGCTTTACTGGGAACAGCCTATATTCTGCAACGATATCTATAACACCAACAACATTGACAATAAAATTCAGCCATCCTAGGTCCTTGGGAAGGACTCAATGTCTGGATAAAACAAACCAGTCAATAACACCTGTCTGAGTGTGTAAAGAAAAAATAATATGATGATGACGATTGATGATGAAACACTCAATTTCTAAGTAGAATGGTACAGCTAACAGTGTGAAGTCACTACCACCATTTATAAGCTATACGTGGATTTTTTCATCTCTTGCTATAATGCTCAAAAGCCAGGACTTTGGAGTGTGCTTAACTATGTCCAACTCTTCCTGGACACTTTCAAAAGTCTTCAGGCCTAGTGCTATGCAGTCATTCCTCAGTTCACTTCAGATCAGATAGAGAATTCTGAGGGGTGTTTCCTGAGAATTCTCAGAAAAGCTTGTCTGTTTCTTGAGAGTTCTCTCCCAATACTTAATTGTGCATGTACATTCATGTGTCGCATGGATGTACATCATTATGTTGCCCCCTAGGAATCCTAGTTTGGTCTGACTTGTCCTGTACATGAACAGTTATGACAGCGAGATTCCGTTCTTCTGCCCACCCCCAGTAATTCTGCGGTGGGGTGGGGTGGAGGTGGGGGAGATGCTTTTAGATCCGGATGGACAACAACCAGACAAAACATTATCAAGAAACAAACAAGCGGGTTGATCAATCCAAATAGTGAAGCTGATCACCAAACAAATGGATGCCAGAATGGGTGAGCTGGTCACACCCTTCAAAGCAATCAATGAGAGTTACATTCAGAGTAAGTTTACATTACAGAACTTCTGTTCATGCATGCACAAAGGAGCTGGCTTTGTCATTCATATAGTTTCATGAAAATGGGAAAGAGTTTCCTAGAGAGTAATGGGTTAATGTTAAAGAACGTTTGCTCATTTGCCTTCAAAGCAGCTCCCTTTGTGCACATGGTCTGCTGATGACTCTGCATGTGTACAGTTTCCTTTCACATGCCAAGCCAGAGAAGAGCTTCTGGAGGAAATGGGGCTCCATTTGTAATGTGTCTGTGCTGGACATTTTTGAACTGGACAAATCAATATTCTGACCTTCATAATAATGATGAAGTTCATAATAATGAACTTCAACAACATTTCCAGGAACATTTTATTTTTATTTATTTAACGTATTTCTATACCATCTAAAACATGCGTCTCTGGGTGGTTTACAACTAAAATCATTTAAATATTAAAATCCTTAACATTAAAATCATTTAAAACTCAACATTAAAAGTATTAAAACTATAAATCTAATTGGCTAATAAGCAGAAAGTCATCAAGTGGTGACATTATCCTTTCATAAATGATCATATAAACCTAGCCTAATTTTCATAGTATAGGGTTGAACTTTCTGGCTCCCTTAGGGTGAAATCAACTGCCGTTCTAAACGAGATCCATCCCCATGCTGGAGCACTTTGCTGAAAAGCCCTCTGCTGCTGCCTCTGTGGTAGGGGTGTGCACGAAACGATTTTTTGTGATTCGATTTGTACCCAAATCGAAACACCCCCGTTTCGATTTGTGTCCGAATCTGACCCATCCGAATCAGCCCAGATTCGATTTGGATCCAAATTTATCCGAATCCGAATCAATTTGGATCAGAAAAATGGGTCGTGGGGTCAAAAGAGTCGGGTGGGGTGGTGTATCCGAAATGAAATGCACATCCCTACTCTGTGGTTCCTAAGCACAGTGATGAAGCTCCCTTTGGGAAACGGGAGCTTCATTGCTGGAGTGATGATGCTCTGCTTAGCCATGGAAGCTCTGCATGTTTGCAAGCAGTGGTGGAGTACTTTGCAGTAGAACACTGCAGCGTGTGCTCATCTCACTTAGAAAGATGGTAGACTGTGCAGTATGTAAGCCACTGACCGCAACAACCCATATATTAACAAGAAGCAGGTCAGAAAAGCAGAGAAAGCAGAAGTGCAAGTGAATTCACAGACACATCCAGGGGCGTAGCCACCATTGCGACAGGGGGTGCCACTGTGGCAGGGTTGTGGGTCTCTAGGGACCACCATCTGCCTCCCCCACTCTCCTCTCTAAGTGGGAGATCAACCCCAACCCGTACCAGCCATTTCTGTTTCTCAGCGAGAACTGGCGGTCCCTTTAAAAGGTGCCTGTTCTTGCTGAGAAATGATAGTGGCCAGTGCAAGACAGGGCAGCTCTGCCTCACCAAGCTGGCACCAGCTTGATGATGTCATCAGAACACATCTCACGACCGTCCCAGCCAATGCAGACAGTGAGAGGGGGAGCCAGGTAGGCAGGGAAGGGGCCTGTTTTCAAATCTTGCCCCAGGGCTGTTTCCAACCTTGCAATGTCCCTGAACCCTTCATGTACATAACCCTTAACTAATCTGGTTTTTCACTAGTTCCATTTTGTGTGTGTCATAACAATTACTTCTGATCCTCAGCGTTTTGAAAGGGATCACAAATATTGTAGCAGCCGATATGTGTCTTTATTTTTCTGAACAGCTTCACACATTCAAGCTTGCAAAAGCCCTTTTCCTACACAAAGTGCATGAAGCATTCTGTACCTTGGCTTGAACAGTGGTAGCTAAAAAGCACACATCTAGCTAACAAAGTGAATTCTGTTTCTAGGTGGCATCTGCTTATTTCAAAGATTTCCATCTGCTGTTAACTGGAGTGATTTGTTTGGCAACATCAATAGAAAAATGGAATTTGCACAAGAGAATCGCCTTGAAAATGGTGATGCTGGTGGGTGTTAACCCTGCATGGTATGTAGTATACTGACAAAGAATAATGCCACTGAAAGTCCTTTTGGCCCAGAAACATTTGCCATCTCTTTTCCTGACCGTAACTCCTATGCCTTTAAAAGCAGCATGTTGGAAAGAAATTCAACAGGTACTGCTTTTCCCAGCGCTGCAACTTCATGGCAACAGAAACTTCACCTGTTGGGTTTTTCAGTGCCATGCAGTCTAATAAAAAGGCACTAAACATGAAGCAGCAACCCTATGACAGGTTGGGGTATGAGGTATTGCCTGACCACAAGCCAAAAGAGCTCCATTGGCTACTGAAGAGCTTTGCTAAGCCCAGCCTTTTGCTGAAATCTAATTACACCTATCATTGGGGCGAGAAGATGAGTCTTACACGCCATGCTTCTGTTATTGGCAATAAGGGTGCGCGGCTTGAAAATGATGATGCTGAATCTGTGAACAATTCTGACTCCTATTCCTTAATGACTGACATTAAGCAACTGGAGCAACCTTTTTATACATTATGTGATAGTTCCAGCAGTATTTTCACAGACACATAGGAAGACACTGCCTTCTCCCAATTTGCTGACAGTTGTTACAAATCAGAAGGTGAAAGAAACGCAGACCATGCTGTGCTCCTTTTTATTGCTTGCAGAGGGGGTCAGATATTCCCCAGCTGTCCCCTGTCAATCCAATCAGCAAGACAGAAGCTGCTTCCAAGCATAACAGGCTTTCTGATCCAGAATTGTCAGATGCTGCTGTGATGGAAAAGCAATGAGTTGTCACTTACCTATCTGATGACAGCAAATTAGCACAGTTAGATCAAGCAGCAGCACCATCGCACTCCTCCAGATTTGGGGTGGGCAAAAAGGAAATCTCTGCAAGAGTCAGGGGCATGTTTGCATAACACAGTGAGAATGGGCAGAACGCACGGAACATTGTTCCCCTACAAGACCTAGTCCGGATTACAAAGGCTGAAAGATCTAAACATTACAATGACAGAGGAGCTGGAAGCTGAGATAGGTATAAGGTAACAGAAGAAAGCTGTTGAGTTCGCCAGATTTTTCCTACTCATTCCTCTTCATCAGTGCCCTGGACATTTTCACGAGGTGCAAAAAAGACAAGAGAAAAACCCAACACAAGGACAGATCAAGGCTGATTCTACACTGTGATGTTTTGCAAGCACACAGCAAGATGTTGGCAGTGCTGTAGGGAGGATATGGACAGTTGCTGTACCATTGTTGCTTTGCCATTGAATACACTCATCACCTGGAATGAGTGGAGTTCCCTGGATCCCATCACTTTCTGTCTGGTGGGTGAACATCGGCAATTTCTCAAATTAATTCCAGAACTGGTGCAGGCACAGTTTGCTGCAGTCTGCATTTCCTTCCCTTTTAGATGCTCAAGTGGCAGCTGTGGCTCAGGGAGCCTTTGCCCAGCTTTGGCTGCTACACTAGCTGTGTCCTTTCCTAGATCAAGCAGACCTAAGCATGGCTTGCCACACCCTTATCACCTCCCATTTGGACTACTGTAATGTACTTAAGATAGTGGTCCTTAAGATATTTTGGGGTCAGGCCATTTAGGTTCCTCACACCCCTACTAGGAACCCGAGGTTCCTGGTGAAAGCACATTCCCTTTGGGTGTGTTGTCCAAACACACCAACCCCCAGTTGGTGGCCAGACATACTAACTGCAGCCAGACCAATTCCATCCAACTCTAGCCCTAGGTTACAAATCTCAGGCTGAAGTTGAGCTGAAGTTGGTACATCTGGCCACCAACTAGAGGTTGGCAGGTTCAGACAACACACCTGCCAGGGGTACACACTCACCAGTAATCTTTGGTTCCTGGCCTTCTAACTTCTTGGTACTGGAAAGGAGAGCTGGTCTTGTGGTAGCAAGCATGACTTGTCCCCTTAAGCAAAGCAGGGTCCACGCTGGTTGCATACAAAAGGGAGAGTAGAAGTGTTTGCACTGTAAGATATTCCCCTTAGGGGATGGAGCTGCTCTGGGAAGAACAGAAGGTTCCAAGTTCCCTCCCTGGCATCTCCAAGATAGGGCTGAGAGAGATTCCTGCTTGCAGCCTTGGAGAAGCCACTGCCAGTCTCTGTAGACAATACTGAGCTAGATAGACCAATGGTCTGACTCAGTATATGGCAGCTTCCTATGTTCCTATTGTACAAACCTGCCCAGTGAGAGAGGGAGCCAACTGGTCCTCTCTAGGAAGCAAATTCCATAACTGTGCTGCGGCTACCAAAAAGGCCCTATCCTTGGCACTATACAAACGTTGTAATATAAAATCAAAACACAGTGCAAATGACATCTACAAAGCAATTGCAACTTTTCAGGATGATTATGCCAGGCTGAAGATCTGGCAAAAAAGAACTGTTTTCACGACACTCTGAAAAATGATGATGGATGAAGCCAGGTGGACCTCACAGAGAAGAAAGTTCCATCTGCCCTGTCCAGAGTCCCCACCAAGCTCCCTTCCTTTTGGTGATGGATCATAGAACAGGACTTCCCCAGAAGATATTAAAGGGTGGGCAATTTCATATGAAATCAGTCCAGTATCTGTGTTTCAGGCTGCCAACCCCCCAGGACAGGCCTGGAGTCTCCAGAAAATGACTTCAAACTCCGGAAGACTATGGAAAGCAATCCTGGAGATCTTATTGGCTTGATATTGTTAAAAATATTGGAAAACATATTTGTGGAGGTGGAGACCTCCAGGTACAGAATCAGTCAGGGTTGGCAACCCTGACTCTGGGGCTATTCTGACGATCTGCAAAAATCAGGCTAGGAGAGCCTAGCCCGATTTTTGCAGGTCATCAGAACCACCAGGCTCGGCTGCGAGCCCGGTGGTTCTAGAGCGGGTAACCCGCTCAAGAACCCCTGCCCCCAAACCAGGTTTGCGGAGCAAGCGCTCCGCAAGCCTGGTTTTTAGAATTGTGAGTAGCCGTGGCGTGGCTCCGCGCCATGCCTACTCATGAGTAGACCCGAGGAGGAGAGGCAAAAAGCCGCCTCCTGACTCCGAGGGTCTCCCCAGTATGCCGTGCGCGCTCGCGCACGGCATACTGGGTCTTCCAGGGGCTGCGCTGCCCCCGAGCTCCCCAGCCCTTGCCGGCTCCGGCTCAGAGCTGACAATCATGTGGGCAGCCGATCCAGCCACCCAGGGCTCCCTCCCCGCTCACCCGAAGAAACCGGGTCTCACGGATTGTGAGACCTGGCTCTCTGTCTGACAAGGACTACTTTAGATTTCCAAGGTTCATGGCATTTCAGTTTCTTCATGAATGGATTTTAGGAACTTTGTTGTTCCTATTGTTGCTTTCCCATACACTCTTTTTTCCAGTGCAGATAGCATGGTTGTGGTTGGATTTGTTCCGTGAAGTTGGGCTGTGGATGGAGTTATACCAGTGTCTGCATCAGGCCCTAAGAATCTGCACAAATTGAAGTTACAAATACGAGTAGGTAGACTGCCAGACTGCAACCCAGGGAATTCTTTTTACCTTCAATTCTGCTGCATCTGGAGCACTGCATCTGCAGTGCCTCCCACCTGATTTCTTGCTAGCCTCTCCCTCCCCCCCCCACACACATACCACCTGCTGTGGGGCAAGACAGAAATCCCACTTGCGTTAGCAGGCAGGGGGTGGAGCCAAGTGACAGAACCTAGGAAGAAATCAGGTGGGAGCTATAGTGGCAACAACATCTGCTGATGTGAGAGAATTAAAAGTCCAAAGAATTCTTTGGGTTGCCACTACCTGGGTAATCTGTTCTAATTAAGGAAGGGTTAGCCATTGTTATGCACCACAGAATGAAGAGTCCTGGCAAGAAAAGAGACTCGCACTATGATATATTGTTTTGAATCAAGGGTGAATTTTACTCTTTATTTTTAAAATTCCATAATACAGCTCAGAACACAACTATTCATCACTCCAGATGCTATTATTTCTTCATTCCTTTTTCATCCATATATTAAGTTTTACAATATCTGTGCTTTTTGGCTTCAGAACAATCATTATTCCCCTTTTCACGGATGAGGAACATACACGGATGAGGAACATACATTTCAACTGGCCTAATCCTACAAATAACTTTTTGACCTCGTACAGTCCTCCCCCCTCACATTTTTCACAATACCGTTGTTTGGAAATCACATCATATGTCAACCCTTACACCTCAGAGAGTAGGTCTCTAGCGTACCTTCTTTCTGAATTGTAAGATTCAGAAAGTGTGTGGGTAACCCCTGTATGAAATCTATGGTGGTAAAGTCATGCGAGATAACAAACTCTCAGAAAATTGTTTCAATTGCCCCTGGATATAAGTTGCTATGAGTTAGTCCATCTTCTGAGGCCCCAATATGCCTAAGAGTTGTCTTTTTCTCCCCCCACCCAATTGTCTTTGCTTTTATTCCAGGCCTAGGTTTAGTTACAGTCAGAAATAGCCATTGCAATGCTGGGTTCAGGATGAGGGGATCTAAGCTCCGCTGAGCAAGGCCAGTGTTGTGGGTGGGTCATATTGGCCACTGCAGGCCAGAGGTCCCATGCTCACCCATATGGCTGACTCTTTTGTGAGGGCAGCTGTGGCACAAATTGGCTGACACATCCACACAGTTGCTGCCTTTGCCACTGGACACTCCCATTGGCTGGTGCGGAGCAGGGACAAATGTCCTTCTAGAATTTACAGACCTGCCTTTGCCTTCCCCTCTGTGAAGGGATTGCAAAAATACAGTGGGGATCAGGGGCGTAGCTATAATTGAGCGAAAGGTTTCAAAGAACACAGGCCCCAAGCTCCTGAGGGCCCTCCAGCTCCACCCCTCCCTATTTCCTTCATTATCTCCCTCACTCTGGGGGGCAGCCAGAGAGAGGGATGAACACGGGCCCCCTCTCTCCTAGCTATGCCCCTGGTGGGGATAGGAGTCTGTAACCCTTGGACCAAGAGATGGCAGATGTGAGGGCTTGCAAATTCTGGCAGGATGTCTGTTACTGATGGATTTTGTTACATATGGACAGAGAGGGGTAGCATTACTCCTGCTAACTGAGCAAAATGGCACCTTTAAAGTGGTGGTTCTCTTGTACAGTAGCTCTTATATTTAGCCAGGGGAGAGCAGCTGTCCCTAGCCAAACCCCAGCACAGCATCCCTCCAGTGGCTGTTACTGGTGTCTCCCTTGTTGCTTTTTAGATTGTGACCCCTTTTGGGATCGGACGGGAACCATCTTATTCATCATTTATTTTTCTATGTAAACCACTTTCAGAACTTTGTTGAAAAGTGGTATATAAGTATTTGTAGTACAGTAGTAGTAGAGGCAAAAGGCTGCTAGCACTGGCAGTATGTCTGTTCCAGTGTTCCTTCTAACAGGGATTCTCAGATGTTGTTGACTACAACTCCCATAATCTCCAAGCAGAAGTAATTGCAGCTGGAGATTCTGGGAGTTGTAGTCAACAACATCTGGGAATCCCTGTTAGAGAGAACATTGGTCTGTCCTCAATTAGAACCAAATATGGTTTCCTTGAAGGGTTGAAAAAAGCTTGCATTTCTTTGTGAGTATTCTGACCATCAAAGACAAAACCTCAAAATTACAAATACCCTCTATAGTCTGAAATCCTTGAAATAAGTCAACTGGTTTGACTGGCTGTCCCTAGAACATTTTCCAGTAATTACTATAATCCACTTAATAACAGTCAGAGAGCTAGAACTGGACCTTAACCTAATCAGTTTTTGTGCCCCTATAATGCAAAAGCAAGCAACTTTATTTCTGAGAAGACAAGATACCATTAGCCAGCCTGCGGAAAGGTCCACCAAAAATAATCTGTAAAGTCATTTTGCATTCTTAAAGAAGCCTGCACTTCCTGTGTTAAGCAATCATTAACACTTATACAGTGTGGATCTATGTGGATTCCAAAGGTCCTTGCAACCTTTGTAAAAATTATCCATGCTAGGATCATTTGCCGTGAAGTTTTGTTTTTTTAAGTGTATTTGCATTAACAATGTCGATATGTGTTATGAAGGCAAGGTGGTCATTTATTTCACAAGTTGAAGTTTGACTAGGAGCAGCTTTCATTGTTTCCAACACTGTGCAATGGGAGCAGTTTAAATAAAGTGTCAAAGGTTACACAGATGGAAATAAAGTATTAAAACAAGATGATATCTTTCCTGATGACCCATGCTTTGAATTTCTGCATAGAAGTTCTGTACTCCTTTGCCTGATCTGACATTCCTAACAGCAGGAAGCTAAGCTATATCTATCTATAAAGCTAAGATGTCGTGTTCTCTGCAACTGAGCCCTGGGCAGTTGTGTAAGGCCCACATCATGGAATATGAATCCCAATAGGAACTGGGGGCTCAAGACATGGAAATAGCAGAAATCTGGAAATAAAGACTTGCTCAAGAATCAGGGAGTGGGGGCAGAACCATTGTAATAACGGGTGATCTTTCCAGAAGGTCAAATAATATTGCTGAAAAATCTATCCACAAAAGGTTTGCTTAGATCCGAATGAAAAAAGGAGGAAGAAAGAGATGGAGGAAGACCAACAGCAGGAGAGGAAACATTAGAGCAGTGATCTTCACTATTTTTCCAGCGAGGGCCACTTTGACCAAAACAAACAACACAACTTCAGTGTGAGAACCCCTTCCCACTGTGCTGACTTCTGCACACTAGTGCACTTCACAATGCACTTTAGTACCAGAAGGGCCCTTTAAGAGAGATGGAAACCTCTCTTAAGAACTCTGTGGGAAAGGCACTGGGAAGGGCTATGCTTCCCAGCACTCCGTGCACACCTTCCAAGATGATGCAGGGGCCCAAGAGGGCTCCATTTCCCTTAACCCCCACTGGACATAGCACAGCAATGCATGGTGAGAATGGTAGTCTCCACATGGTGCCAGGGGGACTGTGCAGAGTATTCCATTTTGGATGAAGCTTCACACAGGCCCAATATACAATTAGTCAGGGGGGGGGGGGCACACATAGGTTTGATGGGAGCCTCCATTATTACAGTGAAGAACACTGCATTTGAGGGCTGGAATCGGTAGGTAAGAGAAACACATACAGCAAGAGCATGATTTTAGTGGGTCACAGAGCCAGGGACACTATATTGGCAGACTTCTCAGTTGTGCATGTGGGACAAACTGCAAAGAAATGAAATAAGCAAAGTATAGGTTTGGGGGGGGGGGAGTAGAGAGGATTCCCCACTCATACCATGCCCTGTCTCATCTAAAAATGTGCCTCCCCCCATTGTAGGAGCCAAAGGACTACCAATTGGTTCAAGGTGTTGCGCTCAGAAATTGTTTGTAGCAAGGGGCATAATTAAAAGGTTCTCCGAGGTGAGCAGAACTCTGCCTCACTTACCTGGCAAGTAGCCTAGGATACTCTCTCAGCACAGGCCTTTCCTTGTATCACAGCAATTCATGGGACTATTGTACACAATGCACCCTGGATCAACTTTTAGTTCAACAGAGCTTGTTGACTAAATAGCCTAGCCCTTCTTCCTTTGAATTGCAAACTGTGTTAACTTTTTAGTACACCTATATAGGAGGGCATTATTTGGAATTTTCTTCATGGTATTTTCTTGGTGGTAATTGTGTTAAGTCCAACTTTTTTATTTAAAAAAAAATACCCATTGATGGTGAAGAATGATCGTTTTTGTTTTCAAGTGAGTGGTGACAGCAGAAATTAACAGGAGTAGTCAGAGGTGTTTCTTTTTACAGGCTTGCCCTTGGTTTCATGATCAGCTGTGCCTTCTTGTCTATGTGGCTTAGCAACACCTCCACTGCTGCTATGGTTATGCCAATTGTAGAGGCCGTGGCTCAGCAAATCATCAATGCTGAAGCTGAAGCCATAGAAATGACTCACGCAAATGGAGCCATCAATCATGCATTGGAACTTGACGGTACACATACTGTAGATGGGGAACCTTTTTATGTTCTCCGTCTTCACCTTAACTGGGGGAGGCCAGGTCAAATGATGGCCTTGTGCCCTTATCTGGAACTTTTCTCCATTTTTTTAAACAGAAAATATGGAGTGCGAAGCAGGTGACTGGAAAGAGAAAACAAAGCAAGTTGATGGGTAAAATTTATGTTTGATAATTCATTTTATGTTCTGTTTCTACAAGCACAGAAGATTAATTACTACAGCAAGTTTCCTTTTTCCAGAGACTGCAATGGTATTGCTCATACAGCTCACACTGTGTGCAAGATTGAAAAGGAAAAGGTATTTAAAAATCATTTCTAGAATATATTTTGAAATAAGTGCCTCTGATATGGTCAGATATTAAGCTTATATATGGATATACCTTATTTTCACTTGTATACGCAGTTTATATGTATAATTTCCTAGCTGGTGGTGGCACCTTTCCTACTTTGTGATTTACATTCTAGCTGAGTTTTTAAAATATATCTTATTATGGTTTTAAATAACCTCCACGCATTTTGAAGTGATTTGACTCTCCTGACTCATTTCGGGTTCCATTTTAACCAGTTTCCTCCTTTTTGAAAAAAGTTCTCTTTTTCAGTAAAATGTGTCTGTGTTGGATTTACTGGGCAATTTTTAGCTGGCATATATGTTCAATTTGATAGCTTGATGGTCACTATTCCCGATCAGTTCAACAGCACTTACATTTCACAGCAGGTCCTAGGTATCACTTAGGATTCAGTCCAGGATCACCTCCCCCTAGTTGGTTCAATGAACAACTGTTATTGTTCATTGGCACAGCCATTTAGGGCATCTGGAATTTTGGTCTCTTTGATCCATTCTTCCTTGGATACCTCCCTCATTTTTTTTCTAGCTCAGGATCACCCACAGCTTTTTGATCAGGAGGGTAATACTGTGTCTGGTAAACCACTCCTGTATTCTACCAAGAAAACCACATGGCTCTGCAGTTGCCAGGAGTCAACAGCAACTCGACAGCACAATCTTTCCTTTCCTTTTACTAACAGATTGCTTTTCAGACCTAGTGTTACAAACCTACAATGATTATGTGGATGAGATCAGTCCTCCGAAGTGTTCTAGGTTATTGGATTCCACCCTCTTAGAGACAAAGAGCTACACAATCCCCTCCCCCTCACCTATCTATAGAGTTAGTATCCAGAAATAACTTTATTCCACTGACGCAATGTCACAAGGTTTCCATTATACCTACTATATCTACATTTTCATTTGCAACCAAGCACTCCAACTTCCCCATCTTGACTCGGAAGCTTCTTGCATTTACATATACAATTTAGTATAAATGTGTCCCTTTCTAAATGTCATTGCCATGTGCCTTCTCCCCTATGGCCTTTTTGTCTCTTTGATTAGAGGTCATATCCTACCATATGCTCATTCCCAAATTCTGTCCTATTCTCTTTTGGATAATTTGGCATATTTACACCTACACCCTGACCTCCCTTCAGGATGATTATTCCTGAACCAGATTCTGTCAACACCTGTCAGTTTTACCCCAGTGATTTTATTGTTCTTTCCTCTCCTGACCTAGTCCCATATGCATTTATTTCATTGTCTCTTGTCTTGCATTGATTGCCCACAAGGGGGGCTCTCCAAAGTCTCTCAGGACCTTGGAAAGCTCCAAGGGAGCAAATTAACTTGACAGAGCCCTTAAATATCTCTGAGCTCAGAATACCCATTCTGGGTTCTACTGCCTGAAGAATGGAAGCCTTAAAGGGACAGCCTTCTGGAGTTTTGCACTTCTCCTCCACTAAGTCTGTACCTGTTGAGCTTGTTGCCAGAGTTGGCATGCCGGAATTGTAGGTGTCCATTGGTATAGGAGAGTCTGGGTCTGCAGTGAATTCAGATTCCAAAGAAACTGCCTTACAGAACTCGGACACTGAGAAGGCTACCTTGGGGGCTCCAACTCCAAGGTGCTCTCTCTCGCTCTCTCTCTCTCTCGTTCTCTTGCACTCGCTCTCTCTTGGTTCTGGTCCAGTGTCAAAATACAGGACTGGTGCTGGTCCTGTCTCACCATTTGACTAAGAGTCGTTACTGTGAGCAGAGGGCTATGACAGTCTAGACCAGGGATTCTCAACATTGGGTCCCCAGATGTTATTGGACTTCAACTCCCATAATCCCCAACCAAAGGCCACTGGGGCTGGGGATTATGGGAGTTGAAGTCCAATAACATCTGGGGACCCAATGCTGAGAACTCCTTGTCTAGACCATGACATATCTAAGATTTTGCAGTTCTCTTGTTCTTACCTTGTTTCTCATCTCTTACTATTACAGTTTGCCAAATGTCCCTAATTTTAAGACATTATCTCTCACTGGAGAACATGACAGTCTCATACATGGCTGTGTAGATGCTTTGAAGTCTTCCATTGAACATAATGGGTATTTCTTATTACAAATACTACAGCTCAGAAACATCCCTTATTTATAAAATTCTGATCAAGCAACAATGTCACAACTGAATTCCCTCTCTGGGAATCTCTTGTTGGCTTTGTTAGGCAAGGCTTCAGGCTTCTTCTTTGAGCTCTGCCTCTATGCCCCTGGTCTCCAGCTGCAAATCCTTCCAGTAATGATTACTCTAACACCCTGCATTGGCTTCACCTCATAAACTTCTGCGTCCACTTCCTTTCTCCTCTTGTACCTTGACCTCAAGTTCTTTCCTGGTCCAAATCTGACTCTGAGGTTGCTGGCAAGCCTTGTAACAAAGATTCTAGTGCCTGTTCTAATCGTGATTATGTTATGTAATCATTTATTTATACATTTATTTTTACACTTCTATTCCGCTCTTCCACCTTAGAGAGGTATACTGTAAGCAGATTACCCGCTTTGGGGAAAGCAGGCTCGCCTGTGAGCCCAGTGGTTCCCACGGTCCGTGGAAAGTGGGCTAAGCTCCCTTAGCCCGCTTTCCACTGATCGTGAGAATTGCCTTCTTGTTGCTGTCTTTCGTGGTTTGGTCTGGTAGTTTCATGTCAGTGAGTGAGTGAGGCTCAAGCAGTTTTATATTATAGATTATTAGCCATTTAATTCAGCCTGAGATTTCAGTGTCTACAGTGTCTCTAGTCAGATAATGGGAGTCTTAAAATGTGGTCTCCTCACTTTCTCCTCCTCCTCCTTCCTTGTTCCCACAGGCTACAATACCTTACATACTAGTATGTTTTGATCACTAGTGCCAAAACTGCATATCTGATAGATAGTTGATTCCAGGGTATCACCTAAGGGTAGATGATGCAGCCACCTTACTGGAACTAAGCAGGTCTAGATCTGCTCAGTGCCTGGATGTTTTACCACCTGAGAGTCTCACATAAGCCACCTTAAGTTTCACCATAAGATAAAGGTGGGATAGAAGTGTAATGAAATAAATGGCAGGGTAAGATGTGGGGGCACATAAAAATGTACATGCTGAGAAAGCATAGCTAAAGCCAACTTTGCATGCCTTTGATCCTTGCCATGTATCAACAAACCTGTGCCACCATGTACACAGATGTCTCTTCAATTGCTCTGTTTAAGCCTGTGTTCAGTCCATAAGACTATCTGTGCAAATACACAGATGATAAGAAGCACCACCCTTTTGTCCTAGGTTTGGATATGGTATGGATATCCAACCCAGACTATCTCATCTTCATCCTGAATTTGCATCCAGTTTTTTAAATTTTGCAAAGGAACTGCCCTACGGACATTAGTAACTGTAATCTCTGTTGTGTTATGGAAATGAGAGGAGTTGCTGTGTTAAATTTGCCCCATGTTTTTTTCTAATTATTATGCATGCATTTAACTCTACTTGTGTGATTTGAATGTTCTGGCTATTTTTAAGCGTTTGAGATGAGGCAGTGGTCTGTCTGAGCTTTGCTGTCAAAAATCCTCTTCTTTTGTGAATTTGTAAGGGGCGATTCCCACCTACTACCCACAATCCACCCTAGTTTGGGGCCACTTCACATGATCTTTGGTTGTTTTGAGATTTGGACTGTTGGGCAAAGTGGGGAAGAAGAGAAAAACACCCAGCCAACTGGCAAAGAAAGTGCTGGTTGGATGGATGGATGGGCCACATGTCTGTACCTGGTGTTGGCAATGCCCCTAATGGATCTGGAAGGGGCATAGCCGTTGCGGAGTAGTGTACCTGGCAGAGGAGAGAGGAAGGCTTAGTTCATGGTGGTGATGAGGGGCCCACCCTCCCATCCTGTTCCAGAGCTGCCACCAGTCTTCCTACACCCGTGAGCAATGACTCTATTCTCATGACATCAAAGCCGATGCTGGCTGCAGAAAAGAGCCAGTCCATGGTAACATCTAGTTACATCAACCTATAGCAAGGCTGTCTTGAGAAACTACCAGCATCTGCAAAATTTAGCCCTGATTTGACACTTGGTATGTCATCGTTATCTCACATTTAGTGTGGCTTGTGTTGCTATGTCCAAGCCAGATCCTATACACACTGGCAGATGCTCATGATGACTGCTTTACCATCATCTGCTGTGGTTGGAAATCCAAATGTGCTGGCTTTTCCCCACAACTGCCAGAGACTGCACTAGTAAGGTAGCCCTACTTATTCTTAATGATGAAGCAATTTTCTGGTTTTTCCACCATGAAGTTAGATGTTCACTAAACAAACCACTAGAAATCTCCCACATATAAGACTTATTTAGTGATGGAGAAGAATTTTGGAAATTGGAGGGTTTGGAAGTTAACTCCTTCAACTCAGAACTATCCAAGTTGTTTCAAGCAGAGCCGAACCCCCTCCAGATTTTACCATGGCTCATTATGGCTCAGCTTTGGCCTTCTCTTCTAACTCCCTTCCATACATGTTCCCAAATGCATCGCACTGTAAATGTGGAGGAAGTTAAACAACAGCTGAGGCTAATGCCGAAGGTTGCTTTTGTTCCCACAATCTAAGCTCTTCCTAGTGACATGAACTGTGAGAAGCAGAGTCTTTTGTTCCTCCTGACTCATTGATCTGGAAGAAGAAGAAGAAGAACCCTACAGTTTCCTGAGTTCCACCAAAGGATTTCAAAGGATCTTCATGCTGCAGTGAAAGCTTCTTATCGTGCTTAGAGCTTGTGTGGCTGACTCTGGGGAGAGTAGGATTGGCGGGTTTTCTTGTTTTTATTCCTCCTGGCTCATTTACTAGGAGGAATACAGAGCTACAATTCTCCGACTTGCTGTCAACAGTGCAGGATCTGAGCATGCATGAAAGCCTTCATTGAAGAGCACTGGAAGCTTAGGGAGATCCTTTATCTTTTGCAAGCCCTCTCAGTTACCATTTCCCCCCAACTTGTAAGTTTGTGGGAAGCTGACAGATAAAAGGGCTGGTGACAGTAGAGAGAAACCCTGGATTGTGCCTTTCCATGCCATGTCTTTGTCTTGAAAAACCCCAGCCCATTCCAGATTGAGTTGGGTGGGTTTTGCCTATCACTAGGCTAAAATGCTTATGTTGATTCTTTTATTTCATGTATATACAGAACCAAGCATCAAGTGAAACAGGAGGAAAATACCGAAGCCAAAGGGACCACATGATCTGTAAAGTCATGTGCCTTTGCGTTGCCTATTCATCTACTATTGGAGGACTGACTACCATCACTGGAACTTCAACCAACTTGATATTTGCTGAGCAATTCAATACGTAAGAAAATATACTAAATTATTTGTCTCACTCCTATATCTGAGCACTACTTTTAATTCCTGCCAACCTGGATCCCAGAGCGTGGTCTAAGGGCACACAATAGATACTTGCTGAAGCAAGGCAGGTCTTGGTGTGGTCACTGTGGTCAGTGCCCGGCTTTAAGGATGGGGCCGTAGCTCAGTGGTACAGGGTCAATCCCTGGCATCTTCAGGTAGGGCTGGAAAAGGCTCTTGCCTGTATCCTTGGAGATCCACTGCCAGTCACTCTAGATAGTACTGAACCAGATGAACCAATGGTCTGCCTTGATATAAGGCAGCTTCCTATGCTGAAGTCCTACTGCATTTGTGTGTGTGTGTCTATATTATGTATCTCCCTTTCGGTTCAGTGCATCTGTTACACTTGCCAGTTAGAATTCCGTGTAAAAAGGCTCCTTTTCTGCCCTTGGCAGTTATGCAGAAACAGAGCTCCAAATGGAAGTCTAGTTAGTCTACTGGCATCTCCCTTCTAATGACTGAAGGCTTCAGTCCAACATCCAAGTTTGGAAATCTTCCCTGGCTTGACAGCTTTTGCAGAAGAATTTCATCTTTTAATATCCCTCATCCAGCTCTGTCCCCTGACCATACCCCCAAACCCACCCACTTTATTATTGTGTAGGTCAGCTGATCTTATCACTGGGTCAGATAAGAAGATCAGCGAACCACCTGACTCTCCCATGATGCTCTGTTAGGTCAGCTACCCTGCTGCTGCATGCTTCCCAGCCCCTTTACAAATTAATGCCATGTTAGTTGCACAGCCAAAAAGCAGAATGCCAGCGTCTCTGTTAACTATAACTGCCATCCATTGATCTAGTCCTTTTAAGCTTAAAAAAAAATTTACAGTTTCATCTTACTTGTCCTCAACTCCAGTCCTGTGTGCTCAATTGCAATAGGCATGAGTGAGAGAACATTCAGCACTTTTAAAACCTCACTATTTCAGTGGGAGAAGTAAACATGTGCTTGAATCTCTCCTGTTGAAACCAATGAGACAAAAGTATTCATTTTTGCCTAGATCATGCTCTGTTGTTTCTATTTTACAGATAGGAATTTGAGACTGAGGGAAGGTAGATTTTATGTGGAGACTCTTTAATCAACATCTATTACCTACTGAATCTCAGTAATCTCAAAGTACAAATCTGGAATTCATATATAATGACATATATAGAGAGAGAACTCGTATACAGCTACTCACGTGGTAGCTGATGTGCATTATCCAGACCAAAATAGCAGAACAACAAAAACAATACCATGCCTAAACCTATCATTCTACAAGTTCAGTCATGTTTTCCCCCTTTTAACCACCCCAGTGAAACCACGAGGCTGTCTTACCAACTTAGCATGAATGATGGTGACACAATTTGGCCCCAAGAGACTGTTCACAGTTGAAAATATGTGGTGCTCAGTTTTGCCTGTTATTTCAAAGGCAACTGCAATTTTTACACTTCATACTAATAGACGAAAATCACAGCATCAATGAGCATTCTGTCAGCTTCACTCGGCGTCCCAAATATTTCTAATCTGCTAAAATGATTTCCACTTGTCAGGAATATTGTCTGTCTGCCACCTGTAATTTGTTAAAAGTAGCATCACTGCAAACTGAATTTTGCACACGAGAATATAACATAGTTACTTTTATTTTATTTTTTTAAAAAAGCCATACGTACGATCAAATAAGAAATGGTGCATTAAAGTTATAAAACTTCTTTGTGAACAAGATAAGGAAATGACTGCACTAGAGTTCTCTGCAATGTGCTGAAAACTCAGAGGAGGATAGGGGATCTTTGTACAAAGTGGCACTGGCAGTTAGCTGTGAGTTGGGGTACTTGCTATAGGCAACCTGAGATCTAGTCGTGTGGACTCCGGGTCATAGCAACAGGTCACGTGCACAAAAGTCCCAACTGTTATTGTGTTTTCCACATCCTCAACCTCTACTTTAGGATCATGTATGTTGTGGAAGAAAGCTAATAAAAGGGACTGTGTGAATCTTAAATCCATTATTTTGTTGCCAAAGTTGAGGTAAAATTTTAGCTATAAATGTGGTTGCCAGATTGCTACCCAGAGACAACATGTTACCTTTAAATATACCAATAAAGGGGAAGATGAGGGAGCTGTAGCTGCATCTGCACATTCCTCCTCAGATCCTTTTAACCATTCCTCTCCACCTGTAATAGTGAGCAGGAGGACAAGATCCCTCCATCCTTTCCTTACAATTGGCAGAGGCGGGCAGACAAATGAGTCAGGAAGAGCTGGGAACTACCTCCCACTTTATCAACATGTTTAGAGGTACAAGCATCTTCTCTGAGTTGCAACTGGCCACCCTAGAAACATTTCATGAAGTAATAAACAGGCTGAGAGAAATGAAATGTACTGGAAGAAAGGAGAAATTGGGAGTAGATTTGAGCCAGACAAGGCAACATAAAGGGGGTGGGCTTGTAGGAAAGCACTGAACTAAGCAGCCAAACAGCAGAAAGGAATATGAATATGATGGATATTTATATGCTACTTTTCAACAAAAAGTAGAGCCAGCATGATGTAGTGGTTAGAGTGCTGGACTAGGACCAGGGAGACCCGAGTTCAAATCCCCATTCAGCCATGATACTAGCTGGGTGACTCTGGGCCAGTCACTTCTCTCTCAGCCTAACCTACTTCACAGGGTTGTTGTGAGGAGAAATTCAAGTATGTAGTACACTGCTCTGGGCTCCTTGGAGGAAGAGTGGGATATAAATGTAAAATAAAATAAAAAGTTCCTAAAGTGGTTTACAAAGATATAAAGAAATAAAATGGCCCCCCGTCCCCAAAGGGCTCACAATCTTAAAAAAAGAAACATAAGATAGACACCAGCAATAGCCACTGGAGGGATACTGTGCTGAGGATGGATAAGGCCAATTGCTCTCCCCCTGCTCAGTAAAGAGAATCACCACTTTTAAAAGGTACCTCTTTGCTTGGTTAGCAATGACAATGCCAAAAGTAAGAAAATACAATGCAACCAGGCATTAATGGCCATTTTTGGAAGGGCGATATATAAATCAAATAAATAAATAAAAATAATAATATTATCAGGGCTTATAGCCTTTGCAGTATAGCTGCTCCTCTGTGATCCATTTGGCTGTGGTTCAGTTTCACTCTTTCTGGTAGCTTTCTCTTTTTCTTTCTAAGTTAAACTAATGCAGCTTCTTAAGAATGTTCTTAAGATAATAATGATGTTTTTAAAACACCCTATTGTAGAGTGATAAACGTATCACTTGTCCTGATACAGCAGTTTTATCATTGTTGGTATTGCAGGCATACATCACTTCAGTGCAGAACTTCAATGAAAATTACAGAACTACGGCCATGACAGAAGGTGAGGGTGTAAGGAAGCTGTTAGAACAGATAATCTAGTTTATCTCTGTTGGATCATATCCAAATCTGTAAGGTCAAAGACCGATAGTGTTTTAAGTATATGTTACTGAGAAGCTAGTAACATAAAATGTCTGCCTGAGCAATCCTAGATATATATAATAATATAATTATACACATTTTAGTTTATTATTTATCCTTTGGCCAATACAACCTGTACATTTCCTAGTACTCAGGGACCGTTAGTGCTGATTCCTACCTTTTAATCTTGACATGGTGCATTCACCACAGTGTGACATGTATGTGTCACTTTCACATGATGGACATTCCTTCGTAACAGTGACATCTTTATCATGCCCTAGAGAACTTTTGCTTTCACTAGTTCTCGAATGTATAGTCAGTCTCTGATCTCGCAGTGTGAAGGAGCTCTTCAGAAGAAACGTCAAGCAGTAGGAGAGTTGGTTAGAAGTCTTAGCTTTACCATGTCAAAAATAAAAATAGAAATCAGGGAAGAGCGCACACCATTTTTGTTTTCAAAAAATAGATGTCATGGGCTATGGCTGCCTGCACATCAACATGCCAGGCACGCTAGCATAACAACTGTGCAATTGTTATCCATTTGTTGTGGGGTGTCTAGCCCCAACATCTTCTGAACCTTTTGTTTTTAATTCTTCTGTGTAATTTTTGGAAGACTCAATTCCCCCTTCCCTGGCATTTTCTTTATCTTTACATTGATATGCTGCAGTTCCTCCAGGAGGAACACCCAGAGGGCGTGTACATGGTTATGTTTATCCTCCCAACAACCTTGTGAGGCAGATTAGGCTGAGAGATAAGAGATTGACCCAGAGTCACCCAGTGAGTTTCATGGCTGCATGGGGATTTGACCTCAGGTCTCCCCAGTCCTGGTCCAACATACTAACTACAACACCATGCTGGCTCTTGGAACACACATCTGACCAAACTGATTTTTAAGAGGCAAAAACATCTGTTTGGTTCTCCTTCTGTAGCTACAGAAGGTGGTTTAGTGTGTGGGAGCTACAGCAAGGGCATGTTCTGATATTTGCGTATAGAAGCAAGCAGCAGTGGTCATTTGGGTTCTGTGATGTTAGGAAGCAGCAGGAAGAGGTCTCTGCTGATCCCCTACACACTTACTAGCAACGAACAAGGAGGCACTAGACGCAGTTCATGACTGAACTTAGCACTGTGCAGGTACATGGTCACTGAGTGGCTAGCAGTGCCCAGTGCAGGGGTAGACACTAACTTGCGCAGTCTGTGCAGGATTCTTCCAGTAGCTGCCTAGTAATCAACCATACACATGCATGGTACTAACTCCAGCTGCTTGCTACCTCCATTGCCACCTGATGTATCCTGCTGGTAAAAGCACAGGGCTTCCCTTTCCCTTGGTCATTGTCCAGTGACTTCTACCACCAATATAGCAGGAAAAAGAAGAAGAAAGAGTTACAATACTGAGTACCACAGAAACTAGAAATGCATACATGTTAGTAGTCACACCTGTCTACTTCATAAATGCTTGTGCTTGGTTCTGATTTATAGGAATAGTGGATTGCTGTGGCATCTGCAGATTGGTAGAAAGCCAGTGCATAACCAACCTGCAAAAAAACTACAAGCATCTGTCCAGACTAGGGATATGCAAAATGTTTCATCGTTGAAATGTTTTGACTCGAAATTGGCCATTTCAAGTGTTTCAAGCTCGAAACAAAAGGGCCTGCTTAGATCTCGGAACAAAACAACCCTATTTCAATTGAGGGAACTAGGAGGCAGAGAGAGTCCTTATAGTGTGCCTCTCTTGTAAAGTATACATCAGGGGAGGAGGAAAGAATCAATGAAGGGTTGGTTTTATGGTTTTCTTTTCTCAGCACTGAGTATAATATGCTGTGCTATTGCTGCTATAACTATCTGGTGTTGCTGGATCTCAGAATTGCAAAGACAGAACTTGGGTGCCTGCCTTCCTTGAATTGTGGTTTGTTTTGTTTGTGAGATAGTGTTGTGGCAAGAAATGGACAGTGGCAGCTGTGTGTGTGTATGTTTGTGTGTGTGATATTTCTTGGTCATTATTGTGATGAGGTCCATGTCTGGCCTTGAGACTAACTTATACTTCACTCACTGCTCTGGTCTGCTATGCTATCTGCATTGCAAGGTGCACTCAGTCAAAATGTGGCTGAAATTGTTCTAGCTGAGCTTATGGCTATGCTTGCTGTTAAGGGTAGTGCTGTGGCAGCTGTTGCAATGCTAGGAAGTAAGAAGTTGTAATAGTGTGTGAGAGAGCAACTTGTGCCAGTGATATTACTGCAGCATAGGCATTGTGGCTGGCCATGGATTCTGGGTCAGTGATTCTTTTTTGACCATTTTTGGACTGTGTTTGAAATGTGTGTTCTGTGTTGGGAGGGACAGATTCCCCTTTACTGTGTGCTTCTGCAGTATTTTTCAAGGAGAGTTGCAAAATGCATTGCAAATTGCAGTGCTAAACTTGTGTGCGCACTCTGTGTGTGTAGCTTGTTCCGGCCATAGGGAACAAGGGGGAAACTTGATACACCGCATTGTTCCCCATGAATAGCTCCTAGGGACACCAAGTGGGTTGTGTGCTAGGGCATGATGGGTGATACCTACAACCCAACCCACAAAAGAAATGGACAAGTGGGCAATTATAAACATTTTTTTTTCCTTTTTCTAAATCCCCCATAGGTTCCTATGGGGTTTGGGGGGAAAGGTTAAAAATTTGTTTAATATTGCCTTCTTGCCCAGTTCTCTTTTGGATTGGGTGGTAGATAGCACCCATCATGCCCTACCACCCAACCCATTTTGGTGTCCCTAGGAGCTACCCATGGGGAACAATAGAGTGTTTTGGATTTCCCCATTCCCTATTGCCAAAACACTCAAAACATTTCAAGTTTTGTTTCATCAGAACAGCCGGTTCAACCACTGTTTCAATGAAATGTTTCAGCCATTTGCATTTTATTTCAAGCTCAAAACAAAATGCAAAATCTGTTTTGTGTACATCCCTAGTCCAGACCAGACACAGACTGAGAATTCTGGGAACAGCAGAGTAACCCTGATGATCAGTGGGATTTCTGTTTCCCTGGACTCACTCTCTCATGACAGACAGCACAAGGCTCCCATACATACTGTTCCAGGCAGCTCTTGGTACAGCATCTCCATGCTACTGAAGGGATGGAACATGGAAGTAAGGCTTTGGTCAACTCAGGAAGAAGGGAAGAATGGTGCACAGTCCCCACATATATCCATATTTTCCTGCTCAGAAAGAAAAGCAAGTGGTGGATCATATTCAAGAATCAAATCCAGTCTCTCTACACTCTCGTCCCTCCATCTCTGACTGAAACGTTTCTAACAATTTAGAGATTGCATTTGTACAAAGAGATTACCTCAGTATATGATTTATGGCTCATGAAATGCAGATAGCTACTTTCTAGCATTGTTACTTGCAAAGAAAATACTAGGTTGTGCTTTGGAGCAAGAGGGGCAGGTGGGACGAACTTCTCAGGGGAGCTTAGTGGACAGTCAGCTGAATGAGCTGGGCTGGTATGCCTGTGGGGTGGTGGGGCTGGAACAGTTCTTGGAGGCAGAGAGAGCACTTTGGGCGTTGTTCCTGGTGGGGGACCTCAGACATTCTGGCTTCTGTGTACTACTACAGAAAAGGTGTTGCCACCCCTCCTACCACACACACACACACACACACACACACACACACAATATGCTGCCACAGACTAGGGATGTGCGAGCCAACTCACTTCAAGTCCAGCTCGATGCTGAGCTAGCCCGGTCTGAGCAGCCCAAGTTTGAACTGAGCCTGCAAAGATTCCCCTTTACAAATAAAGGGAATTCCCTAGTAATGCAGGGTGGGGGAGGCTACATTTTACCTTTACTTTTCAATCGCCGGAAGCGGTGGGTATGCAAACGTCCTGTGCACATGCACGAAGGTACAAAAATGGTTTCCGTGTGTGCGCAGAGGCCCAAACTGGGCCACAGCCAGCCTGGGCTGTCATTTGGGAACCGGCGGGTGGGGTGGGGTTGGAGGAGCCGCCGCTGATTTTTTCAATGCTAGGGCCACTGCCATAGCCACCTTCATTGTCCCTGCTGACCCCAGAGACTGAAAAGTAAAAGTAAAATGTAGTCTTTCTCCCACCTTCCCACCCCCTGCATTACTAGGGAATTCCCTTTACTTGTGAAGGGGAATCCTCACCAGATTCCCCTTTACAAGTAAACTCATTGAGCTGAACCACAAACCGGTTCAGCCCAGTTCAATGGCCAGACTGGACCCAGTCCGGCTGAGCCCAAGCCCAGACCGGGCCAGGTCAGTTTGAATCCTGTCTGTGTCCATCAGGGGCGTAGCAAGGTTGGAGTGGGCCCAGAGACAAGATTTTAAAATGGGGGCCCCCTCACTGAAGCTCAGCTCATGAAGTAAAGAAATCTTAAATGAGGCTGAATAGTGGTAACAAAAGCATAGTAATATATCTATATCTATATCTAAATGTAAAAATAATAATAATAATATATCTATATATCCTGCGTGCCACAATAGAACATCATCCTAAATTATTTTTTTTTAAGGTTTTGTAAATTGTGGACGATGCAAGTCATTTAATGGTACTAAGAAAGACATGCTGTTCTGGTAGCTCCAGGTCTTAACACTCACATCAGTTTCGAAGGATGAATACAACTGAAGGAAGCCCGGGCGGGTGCGTGGCTGGGGGAATCAGTCATGTGACTTGCCTCTGCCCCCCCCCAAGGCAGTGGGCCCCCAGACAACTGTCTCCCCTTGCCCTATTATAGTTACACCCCTGGTGTCCATGCTGAATGGCCAGCTCACACACCCCTATCACGGATTCTCTGTAGGCTCACTTACTGTTAAGGTCCATTTTGAGTTTGATAATGAACTATGGTGTTGATTTCTTTTTTGAGAAAAACAAAATAATATTAGTGCAGGCCTTTTCTCTTGCAACCCATTCTCACAGTCCACTGCATACAAGCTTCAGCCTGATGGTGAATGCCTTCAAGTTCACCTTGGCATCCCAGGCTATTTTGGCATGCCAGATGACATGAATTCTGTTGCCTGCCTCAGAAAGAAACACATGGTTTCTCCTCCCTCCCCGCCCCAAAATGTCCTATAGAAGATAACACCTTGCTTATTTTGTACCTCTCAAATCAAATCTGACACCTTTGTCCCAGAGAGGGCTTGATAAAATCAAATAGACCTTTTTCTCTTAATGAAACCTTTTCTCATTATAGAAAATCTTTCTGTTTGTTAAGCTGTTGATCTGTGTCTGGCTTTGAAGTGCAGTGACTTCAGACGATTGATATGCAGAGACGGTTGTGTGACTCCGGGGAACTTGCCATGCATAACTTGTGGCAAGGCATTAAGCCACTTGACTGGGTCTGTTTTTGCTCCCCAAACGACCATTCCTGGTTGCCGCACCTGCTCTTCCCTGCCTCGGAGGTTCTGTGTCACACAATAAGGAAAAATGAGATGAGACAATGACAGCTTATTGTAGATTTTACTGTCACAGGCATGTTAGACCATCCTGAAGTTAATTACTTGTAAATACCCTACTGCTCACAAGGACACCGTTTCAGAATTTCTGGATTGGCTGCAAAGACTTCTTTTGCTTTACAGAAAGTTGCCGTTCTATATTTGCCTGAGCAAACTGAATTCATAGCAGCCTGCTCCTATGTTGCACCTGTAAAGGGTTGTTTCTTCATGAGCATTTAACACTGATGTCACCTAGTCAGGATCCTGCTCCTACATGAGCATCCTACTCATATTTTTGAGACAATACTCACATCTTATTGTTATAGGACTGGACCTTGGCAGTGGTGGCACCAGGAAAAAAAATGGGGGGGGCACAGAAGGGGCAAAGTGCATTTATGGGTGGGCAAGCTGTGTCCCACATATTAGATTTCTGAAACAGAAATGGGGGGTCTGTGGCAGGATGCAAGCCACTAGGGAGGCTCTTCCCCCTTGCTGGAGCCATCCTTGGTCCTCAGTCCATTTATCTTCTATATGGTCCCCTCTCCACCTACATTTGTCTGATGTAAGGCTGTGCACAATGTTGCTCTAGCAATGCAGGCAGAATCACAGATAAGAATGCATGACTACACTTATGTAATGTGATCCTAGTTCTCATTGAGGCTCTAAGCCTATGTCTGGGCAGTACCACTTCAGACTACAGGTAGGATACTTAAGGTAAGATACTGAAGGAATGCCACCCAAAAAAGATTCATACTCAGATAAAACTGCATGTCAGGGAGAGGGCTAGGATATAATTCTGATGCTTAGTTTGCTGTGTGGGTGGACTTTCTTCTAATGGAGAAACATTCCATAAGAGCCTCCACCTACAAACAAAGGTGGTATTGTCCAGACATAGATTTACCACTAGATTTACCACTAGGAATAACAGGGATTGCATCAGGGGTCACCCTGATAGACACCAGCTGGCAGTCAAAATGGACACCAGCTGGCAGTCCATACCCATCAGAAATCTGACTTCTGAACAACCTCGGTACCAGAGGCAGCAATTGCCTGAGTCAGTCAAGAGCCTTGTGCTGCTGCTGCTTCACCCCCATCTGCATCTGCTTCACCCCCATATGAACTGCACCCCCATCTACAAATGGGGGTGTCCCCTAGAAAATTTCTATACTAATCTGTAGTTAAGGGTGTGCACAAAACCTGACCTGCTGGTTCAGTTCGAGTTCAAACCAGACTCGAACTGGGGGCTCCCTGTCCAAGAACCAGTTCTGTCAAACTGGCTGCTGATCCTGTTCAAATTCAAACTGGGGTAGAACTCGTTCAAATTGGTTCTGTCATAGGGAATAATGGGAATTCAAACTGGCCCATTATTTCCTATGGGTAGCATCTCGGGACACCAAAACTGGTTGGGTGGTAGGTCATGATGGATGCTACCTACCACCCAACCTGCAAAGCAATCGGGCAATTTTTTGAATATTTTTTTCCAGGGTCATCAGTAGGTCTCTACTACTGATTTACTACTAACACTAACCCTAAGTTAGGGTTGACCTACTGACCCTAAGCAAATTCAAACATTCATTACAAGTGGCCCAATGACCTGGTTGCTTTGCAGGTCGAGTGGTAAGTAGAACCCATCATGACCTACCACCCAACCTATTTTGGTGTCCAATTTGAAATCCCATTATTCCCTATGGCAGAAACAGCACCACTGCCACCACACACACAAGTGAAAAATTAAAACACAAAAACATTTTTTAAGGGATTCTCCCAAGTCCCAACTTAGAACATAGCGCAAAATAGTCCAAAAAAGAATCACTGACCCAGAGTCTGGCAGCCTCACAGTGCCAGGTACCCTGCCTGCCAGCACATCATTGCCAGATGTTGCTCTCCAGACACACAATTATTACTCCATAGCAGCAGCAGCACCTTATTAACAGAGGAACATAAGAACTGCTGGATCAGGCTTATCTAGTCCAGCATCCTATTTCATACAGTGGCCCACCAGGTGCTCCTGAATCTGACTGTACATCTAGAATGCAGAATGCACATATCACCAGACCACAGTCCACAGCGCACTACAAGCACAAACACATGGAGCTAATCTCACACTAAAAATCAAAATATAACAGAGATTTTGCCACAACACTGCCATTTTGCATACTAATCCTCAGCAAGTCTCAGGAAGAAAGGGCAGACAAGGCAACCAAGTTCTTCTGCCTTTGTCCATCTGAGATCCAGCAAAACCAAGCATATTGAATTGTGTTTTTGTGTGTGCACACAGAGACTGAAAAAAGAAAACCACATACTTTATGTGTCTTCTTTTTTCTTTTTGTGTGTCTGCAGTAAGTTGGCCTCAGGTTGGCTGGGCTCTGGATTGACAGCCTGCAGGCTTACACATGTCAGGGAACCAGTCTAGACTCATCATGGGCCAGTGTGTGTGTGCGTGTATGCGTGCGTGCGTGTGTGCGTGCGTGCGTGTGTGTGTCTGGCTGTGCTGAAGCAAACAACAAAGCAACCAACCAAAATAACCAACATTTGAAAACCAACCAAAAAAACCACCCATAGCTCCACCAAGGCCTCCGATGGGTGCTAGCCCAGGGTCACCAGTCCATCATCCCCAACCTGGCAGTAGTATGCATGCATGTCTGCATGTGTCAGCAGCAGCACAAATGGGTAGACTGTGACACATTCAGATTGGCCAGAGTGAGCTGGTGTTGCAGCATACAGGGTGATTATGAGTCACTCACCCTCCACATCCAGCTTCGGATAGCCCAGCACGGAGAGGTTGACCTTTAGGAAGACCAGCTGCTCCACCAAGCCAGCATACAAGCAGAAGCAATGGGGCGTCATCACATCCCTGGCCATGGAGAACACACTCTTGCTCTGGACACTGGTGGGAGTGGTGGTGGGTGGGCAGGAGAGGAGCTGTCTGGCAACCGTTGCCAAGTCCGGCCAGACTTGGTGATGCATTGCCCCAAACTGGACAAGATTTGTCTCTGGGTCTGCCACCATTTGCTCCGGCAAATACTGCAGAACACTTTGCTCAGCACCAGTGCAGGGTGCAGGCAGCACCTCCCATACTCCTGGCAAAGCACCAAGGCACTCCCGTTTGAACCACAGGGTGGATTAACCTTAGAACCGTGTCCCATGTTTAGTAAGTATGGAGGTTATGACATGTTGGGACCCATCAGACTCTCTGGTTCCATTTTATTTCTCCCACTCGGCAACTGCAGCAGCCAGTGCTCATTGGGGAAAATCCTGGTTGTCTGACTACATTTGTTAACAAACATGAGCTCTAGTCAAGTCTTATATTGATAAAAGCTAAGTAAACGTCTCTTATGTCTTTCCATTCAGCCTCCATGAAACTGAAGTTGCTCTCACACTAAGGATTTGGAACTCTTGCAGAGTGCATGATTAATTTTTCAATAAATAGGCAGACAACAGAGAATTCTAATATTTAATATCTTGTTTGACTTCAATTAATCATCACTGAAAACACGGTTTTCATTTGTAATGAATTTCAGAGCTCGTTTCAGTTCTCTTCAAAACCCAGCAGAAATGTATGTGCGATTCCAATCCCAATCCCAATCCAATCCAATCCATCTGGCTGTGCGAATGTGTGTAAATTATAATCATTATAGATCACCAAGCTTACACAGTGCTTCAGATGCATAGAACAGAGCTATTTCCTATCCTGAAAGCATATAGAAAGCCAAAACTTTTAACAAATATGAGATGCAGTATTTGAAAGTATTAAGAGTTTGGAGTGGATTCTTATTGAAAAAATGCTTTTCTTGACCATGTTATCCTGGGTCTGTCCTAATAAATAAAAAGCCAGTTCATCCGTCTCATCCTTTATATGATTCCAATGCCACCCCAGCCCACATCATGCAGTACAGTTTGAATAGCTGTGGGGGACATGGACAGTTTTAAAACAAGATAGAGATCATTCAGAAAGAAGGGAAAGTCATATTTTCAAGTGGGTGGGTGTCACCATCTCCACACACACAGCCAGGCTATTCTTTAGAAATCTGTGGCAATTTATATATATCCAGAAGGTAAACAAAAGTAAGAAGTAGAAAGCCAGTTAAAACCAGCCAACTATCTAGGGAACTCAGTGGCCTTATACCGTTCACACTAGTAATTAATGTGTAGAAATTGGTGCAGTTGTCATTCAGATCTACACTTAGAATAGAGCCAGATATTCCATCTTGGTTCTTGCTTTCTGATAGAGAACCTATCAACCTACAGAACTGGAGCTAGACTAGTTTTTCTGGAGAAATGTAGCCTGTCTGCCGCTCATCCTTGTGTCAGGTGCCTGGCAGAGGTGCTATATTTATTTATTTTATTCTTACATGTATATCTTGCACTTCCTCCAAGGAGCCCAGAGACATAGTTATGTTTATCCTCACAACAACCATGTGACGTAGGTTAGTCTGAGAGAGACGTGACTGGCCCAGAGTCATGCTGAATGAGGATTTGAACTCAGGTCTCTCCGGTCCTGGTCCAACATTCTAACCACTACACCACACTGGCTGAGGCTACTGGCAAAGCTAGAGAGGGAGCAGGCAACACAGAGCAAGGTGCAAACCAGTTACTGGAGAGTGAGGCTGGAGGCTGAAACTGTTGGAAATTCTCTGTGGTGAGAATCCCTTTATCATTATAGCAGAGTGCACAGAGGCACAACACAGCGGAAATTTAGTTAGGCATGCGTGTGTGCTGAGAATAAAGTAACTTGGAGCCAATTCATAGTTTCAAATCAATATAAAAGGCATTTATTAAGGAACTCCATTCTAGATAGGAAAGTGAGGAGTTAGGATCTTTAATCTATCTATCTAGCTGGATGCAGATGGATTCTGCATCTTCTCTGCACACATGGTGCAGGGAGAGAGGCTTGCCATGTTGCAAGGTAGAGGGGCAGGTAGGGAAGAGAGAAAGAGAGGAAGTTGAACCCTAAGAGTAGCAATCTACATTTCAAAGGGATAGCATCAGAGCAGTGGAGAAGTGATGACCAATGTCTTGACTCTCTAGCCCTCTGACTTACTAGTCTGTCCTCCACTGTCTGAGACAAAGAGACAGCACAAAGTCCTTTAACTTCCAACAAACTGGAGTAGGACTGGAGTTAAGAACAGAAGGCAAGCTGGAGCAGCAGACTCTGGAGCAGGTTCTCCAGAGTGCTTTCCAAGTGCATGCAGATGTCCATTCTTCTATCAGCAAAGATCTAGCTGCAACTGAAGGGCTGATATATGGCGAAGGAAGCTCCTCCCCTTGCTGGAGCTAGCTTGGCCCTGACCTACGTTCACTTCCTCCTATGTCCTGAGTAGGCTCATTGGAAAAGAAACCTCAGGCAGCCAGGTGGGCATTCTGCCAGTTTGGGATGTTGGTCCTCACCTGGCACCACTGTTGCTCTTGGGGCCCCAGAGGTGACTGGGAAGTGCCTGAAGTGCAGCCCAGGTTGGGGACTATTGCCTTCCCACCTCAAAAGGTCTTAGGCTTCTCCAGCAGGTCCAGCTTTAACTGATCTTTGTGGTCACTGTTGGATTGTGGTCTGTGTCAGAGGCTCCGGAAGAGTTCAGCTCCTCTTCCTCCTCAGAGGAGATTTCTTTAATAATTAATACATAATAATAATTAACAATTAAACTTTATTTGTTAGCTGCCCCATAACAAATTGTTCCCCGGACAGCTTACAACACAACATTGAAACATGAGGGGTTTTTTTAAAAAGCACACATTAAATTATAACAAACCAAAAGGGGGGGGGGGCTGGGGGGGAGAAAGTACAAAATACAATATAAAACAATTTAAAAGACATTTCTTTTAGAATCAGTTAAAATCAGCTCAAATTTTAAAAGTTAAAAGGCCTGAGTGAACAAAAAGGTCTTTACCAGTCATCTAAAAGCACAAAGTGATGAAGCCAGGCGAACTTCACTGGGGAGGCTATTCCATTAGCAGGGTGCGACTGCTGAAAAGGCCTTCTTCCTAGTAGCCACCCGCCTCACCTCATTTGGCAGGGGCACCCGGAGGAAGGCTTCCAAGGAAGATCTTAAAGTCCAGGCAAGGTGCTCTTTCAGGTAACCAGTCACAAGCCATTTAGGGCTTTAAAAGTTCAAACCAGCACCTTGAATTGTGCCTGGAAATGGACTGGGAGCCAGTGCAGCGGGTATCTTTGTTTTCATGTACATGACAATCAATGTCTTCACTTGAGGTTTTTCCCTCCTCTCCTTTTTATTCAGACGGTACCCAGGTTGCCAGTGCATCAACTTTGGATCCTGGTTTGTCCTTTGCATCCCCATCACTGTTATCGTTCTGTTGCTTTCCTGGGTTTGGCTCCAGTGGCTTTTTCTGGGCTTCAAGTAAGTAAATGCTTAATGCAACCTATACAACAATGATTAAGCTTGTCATAATAGATGATAGAGAACAATATGATATGTTTAAAATGGCGGGAGTGTGTGCTTTCATTCATCAACATTCATGGACAGCTGGAGAATGTTGCATTTCATTCACACATGGCAAGGTATACTTGCAGTTCTATACCAGCATGGAAATCAGATAACCATTAACATTATAAGAATATGGATATTTATATACTGCTTTTCAAGAAAAATTCACAAAGCGGTTTACATACATGCATACAAATAGAATGGCTCCCTGTCCCCAAAGGGCTCACAATCTAAAAGAGAAACATAAGAGAGACACCAGCCACATCCACTGGTGTTGGAGGGATGCTATGCTGGTGGATGGAAGGCTAGTTGCTCTCCCTATGCTAAATAAAATCACCACTTTTAAAAGGTGCCTCTTTTGTTCAGTTAGAAGGAGATATGCTCAACATCAATCCGCTGTAGTCCAATATAATATTTGCATGTGGACTGATGATAGTGTGGTTTGGGAATCATCTGGGCCTTCTGCACCCTAACTCACTGCCCAAGTAGACTTCAAATGTAATGCCAAAGTTTCCAATGCAAATAAAATGGACTTTTCTCGTGTTTCATGGGGAAAATGTCATTGTATAGCTAGAAGAGGTGTTACCCTACTATGGCTTTGGATTTTTCCCCCCAATAGACCAGCACATCTACCTATAGTGTTTGTGCAACTGCTAAACATGCAAATTGGAGGGACAGTGACAAAGCTAGTGACTCGTCTGGACCAAAGAGGGGAACTTTTACTGTCGGCAAGCCATGGACTGTCAGCCCCATAATAGCTAGGGTAAGGAAACCATGGCTGGCCTCAGTCAGTCACCCTGTCCTTCAGAGAAGCTGTGCTTCCCGGACATCAGCACCAAAAGTACATGTTGTAAGAATTCCAGCAGGGAATCTGCTTCTCAGAAAATGGAAGCCCATCTGTCTTTGTGATAGTTAGCATAATTTTGCATGCCATGTCTCTGCACAGTGACTTAATCATGTGTATAGAAACACACACCATGTGCCAAAAACACAAGTACATGTAGGAGCAGCCCAATTTTCACTAGACACTATACAAAACTATATATTGTAGCATAAAGTTGTATACCTATTAACTATGAAATATTCCTTTCCAGAGTCTGTGGGCTGAATCCACAAAACTGTGTGACTAGAACAATAATCCCACATGCTGCATGGCAAACCTCTTTTTGAAATAGAGGGGTATTTCTAAAGCTGGGTATTTCTGTCTCTAAAGGGGTATTTCCAAAGATGTAAAATGTGGAAGGGGTGTCTCCTGTTCAAAGGTGGGAAATAAAAGACTCCACTGGGTCAGCCTAAGCCTTGAAGAATCTCTTTGGATCCCAGGACAGGAAAAGGAACTCATAACCGGATATATGGATAACTTTACTGGTTCACCTCATTGTCAATTTTCATTTCAGTTTCAAAGAAATGTTCCAGTTTCGCAAGCCAAAGTCAGCCAAGGAGCTGGCTTCAGCACAGGTGATTAAAGAAGAATATAAGAAACTTGGACCGATGAGGTAAGGCAGAAGGCTGAACCCCAGGGGGACATGTTAACAGTGATGTCAAAGCAAACAGATTCAAAGGGCACTAATTAACACACTCTGTGCTTCTGTTGCAGCTATCCAGAAGTTGTCACCCTTGTCCTTTTCTTGGTGATGGCCTTGTTATGGTTTACTAGAGATCCTGGATTCATCCCTGGCTGGTCTTCACTTTTCCCACAGTAAGTTACTAAGCCTGGAATGCCAAGAGGTTGCCCTGGATGTTATGAGGTGTCTGCATTATCTCTCGCTTCTAAATTATTCCGGATGGATGGCTGTGGAGGCCAGTGAGGCCAAGGCAGGGAGGGGGCAGCGAGAGGTACCATTCAAAGTCTTTACCGGCTGGCAATACTGCCAGCACCTGGAAGCCGCACCCTTCCAAGCACCCTGCCCGGCAGTTGCCCTGCCTATGGCACTCACCTGGTCTCTGTGCATGCACGGTGGCCATTTCTGTGGTCAGCATGGTGTTGCTGACCATGCAAATGGCCATCATGCATGCTCAGAGACCAGGTGAATGTCATAGGCGAGGTAGCCACTGTGATGCGAAATTCCAGGTGCCAGCAGTATTGCAGATAAATACTTTTAAATTACCTTTTGCCACCCTTGCCCCCACCCCGTGTCGCCCTCACCGACCACCACTGATGGCTGGTACTGAAAAATATTTCCTTAGACACTGCGAAGAGTACAGGAAGTGCTGATATGTTTTTTCTTTACTCTTATGTTTACAAATAAGTCAAAATTACTCAAAAACAGAGATAGATGGGGAGATAATAAAAGCCATTGGTGATAAATGCTTATCGTGGTTGCATGTGGCTTTTAAAAACATTTTGTATAAAAGCACTCAAGGTTTGAAGGCTTCTGGGATGTATATTGCTAAAATGTTGCAGATGTCCATTCCGGGGGTGTAGCTATAATTGAGCGGATGGGTTCAAAGAACCTGTGCTCCCTAGTAGGGATGTGCACAGAACCACGGTGGGGCAGTTCGAGGGCAGCGGGGGTACCGCTTTAAGAGCGGGGGAGGCTGCACTTACCCCTCCCACCGCTTTCCCCACCGACGGCGTCCTTTGTTTAGAAAGCTAATCAGGGCAGCAGCGCATCAGGGACTTCTGACCATATCCGGCCAATGGGGGTAACGGGGCGGCAGGAAGGTACGCTGTGGCCCTAATTAGCTTTCTAAACCAAGGGCACTGGTGGAGGAGAAGCAGTGGGAAGGGTGTGCACCCTCCCTCATTCTTAAAGCGGCATCCCCGCCACCTTCAAACCAGCGGAATCACCAGTTCTTTGAACCGGTTCGGAGGCCCATAAAGGGCCAAACCGGTTCCGTGCACATCCCTACTCCCCAGCTCCTGAGGACCCCCCAGCTCCATACCTTCCTATTTTCTTCCTTATCTCCCTCAAGCCGAGGGGCCACCAAGAAGAAGGTTGAACACAAGCTCCCTCTCCCCTAGCTACATCCCTGGTCCATTCTTAAAGTAGTGGCAGCACCAGAAAAACATTTGTGGGGAGGGGCACAGAAGTGGCAAAGAGTACTTATGGGTGGGTGAGCTGTGTCCCACATATTCAATTTCTGAAACATAAATAGGGGGCACTGGGGGGACAAGCCACTTGTCTGGGAGGGGGCACTTGCCCATGCATGACCCGCCCCGCCCCGAAGCTGCCCTCATCTTAAAGTGAAGTCCAACAGGCTTAAATGGTAAACCAAAACCATAAGCCACCACAGTTCGGGCAGTCAGGAACAATGTTGCCTCCCATAGACCCGAAAATAACCCAAGTCAGCCATGGTCAATTGGGTCTTAATAAATGATTGCATGTGTAGTACATGATCACAATCCAAGTAGCTTGGATGGTTTTTCTAAGATCTCCTATAGATGCCTTTTCAGTCCATGTCATCTCCATTCATCCTCCCAACTAGAACACTGTGTTTTGCTTTTAGCCTACTTTCCAGTAGGCTTATGAAATCCCCCAGCGTTCCATCTGTGTGTCCGTCCGTGTATCTGTCTGTGTATCCATCTGTGTGTCCTCCCCCCACTATCAACTTCACAATGCCTGGGCCAAAATGAACCAAATCAGATACATTTGTAGCGATACCTCAACGGCATAGTTTGTGATTATGTCATCCACCTCAATTCAAGATGGCAGATGCATCAACATTTTAGGTTCAAGTGGGCTAGCTTGTAAAATGCCTAACTGATTTGGACCAAATTTAGTCCAGTTGTAGGGATAGTGCAAGGAAAGTCGGCAGATTAGTTTTTACTAGAACAACTTGTTCAAAACTCCAGAAAGCAATCATCCAAATAACAAAAATGTGTGTGTGCTTAAAAGCACAATCCTTAGTGGAAGTGATGAAATCCTACTTCCAGGAAACTTGTGAGGATTGGAGTATATCTTTTAATCATACCTTTATCTGCCCTATGTTCTTGTCTCCTACCTCTTGCACACATTATTCCTCAATTGTTTCAGGTATCTGCCACTTAGGTATTATAACCATTGGATACAACCAGAGGCGCTCTTACCCCTGGACTTTGGGGCTGAAGTTCAGGGTCTCTACAGCCCCTGGGTAGGGTCGGTGCTACCATTAGGCCAACTAGGCAGCTGCCTAGGGCGCAGACCTCAGAGGGGCGCAGAGTGTAGAGTGTCAATGTGTTTGCCTAGGGCGCAAAATAGTCTGGCACTGGCCCTGCCCCTGGGGGCCCGCAAATTCTCTTTAGTCTGTCGTGGGTGGTGTGGTCATCAGGCGGAGCATTATGATGCTTAATTTGCAGGCGGGGGGGGGCCTCCAAAGGCCTTTAGGTCCAGGCTCCAAAATTAATTAGATGCACCTCTGGGTACAATATTTAATGCTTCTTCTTTTTAAAATTTATTTATTTATTTATTTATTCGATTTTATACCGCCCTTCCGAAATGGCACATGGCGGTTTACAATTAAAAACAGAAACCATTAAAACCAATAACAATTAAAACAGAAATATAAATATGAACACCAATTTAAAAACATCTTTAAAAAGAAACTATCAGAACAATTAAAACCCTGAAAACCAGACTAGCATTAAAACAATTATAACTAATTAAAAACCCTGAATGGCCAGGCCAAACAGATGGGTTTTAAGGGCTCTCTTGAAGGTCAGTAAGGAATTAAGATTGCGAATTTCTGCTGAGAGTGCATTCCACAGCCTGCGAGCAGCTACAGAGAAGGCCCGCCTCTGAGTCGCCACCAAACGAACCGGTGGTAACCTGAGACGGACCTCCTCAGATGACTTTAACGTGAGGTGGGGATAATGTAAAAGAAGGCACTCTCTAAGATATCTCGGACCCAAGCCATTCAGGGCTTTAAAGGTAATAACCAGCACTTTGTATTTTGCCCAGAAACATATTGGCAGCCAGTGTAACTGTTTCAAAACAGGCATAATATGGTCTCTCTGGGTTGCCCTAGAGACCAATCTGGCTGCCGCATTCTGAACTAACTGAAGTTTCCGGACTATGTACAAATGCAGCCCCACGTAGAGCGCATTGCAATAGTCAAGCCTGGAGGTTACCAGCTGATGCACCACTGTTTTGAGGTCATCCTCTTCAATGGGTGCAGCTGTCGAATCAGCCGAAGCTGATAGAAAGCATTCCTGGCCATGGCCTCCACCTAAGATACCAGGGTGAGGCCTGGGTCCATGAGTACTCCCAAACTGCACACCTGCTCCTTCTGGGGGAGTGTAACCCCATCCAGCACAAGAAGATCTAACTCACCCCTCAGATTCTGAGCCCCCACAATGAGCATCTCCATCTTGCTTGGATTCAGCTTCAATTTGTTATCCCTCATCCAGTCCATTACTGCCTGTAGGCAGGCATTTAAAGAATGAGTGCCATTTCCTGAAGATGAAAAGGAGAAGTATATTTGGGTGTCTTCAGCATACTGGTAATACCCAGCACCAAACCTCCTGATGACCTCACCCAGCGGTTTCCTGTAGATGTTAAAAAGCATTGGTGACAGAATGGAGCCCTGAGGGACTCCATATAACAGCTCCTGTTTTGAGGAGCAACTGTCACCAAGCTCCACCATCTGGAATCTACCCAAGAGATAGGAATGGAACCACTGCAAGGCAGTGCCCCCTATCCCCAACAACCCCAGGCGATCCAGAAGGATACCATGGTCGATGGTATCAAACAATTTTTAATGCTTCTAAAGCCCTTTTCACATGATACCCCCCTCACTTAAGTGAACACATGAGGTGGAAGTGGGCCAGTCCCAACTCCCACACGCCCTCTGGTCACCCCCTTCAGTGGCCACACATAGCATTTGCAAGAGGCACTGCTGAGTGCACGGGGTGGGGTGTTCTACCATGCAGTTTGGAACCTTGGCTGATCAGGGTTCCTGCCTCACATCCAGCTCTTCCCTTTCCAGAGGAATACTGAGCACGTGGGGTTTCCAACCCCCAGTGGCTGCTGGTGGGCATGGCTCTAGCGGGTGTGATCCTCTCCCCCCTTACACTGAGTAGTGGGGGGACGTTGCCTAATGTTGTGTGAAAGAAGATTCCGAAGAAGCTGCAATAGCTTTCTAAGCATTATTGTGCAGACGGTGCACTTGTACTCTCCATTCTTACCCCATCCACCACGTCAAAAAGGGCAAGGGGGACAGGGAGTGCAATGGCAGGAGTCAGTAGCCCAACTTTCTAGCCAGCTCCATGCCAGATTTAAAGCAGCTGAAGCTTTAGATGAAAGGAGAAAAAGAGGAAGAGCCCACCACTATTCACTCCCATCCAAAATTATTTCTTTTTCCTCAGCTGTAGTGACTCATTGGCTGGTAAAGTCGCATTGCTTTCTAGCCAAATTTCTTCCAGCTTGGCCGAGGGAGGAGTTAACTTTGTGGCTGTTCTCCTGAGCAGCCAGGACTCGGCAAAGGCAGCTAAGCCCGGGCTTCGCTGCCCATGGGAGCCGCTGGGAGCCGCTTGGCTCCTGTCCCGGTGGCACCTCAGTGGCAAACCCAGCTAAGAAGCTGGGCTGTTAAATGAGGTGAAGGGAGCGATCACCCCCTTAGCCCCATTTAATTGACCAGGTGTCAGCACCATCGCTGGTCGGGTCCCCACAATGCAGTGTATGATCTTTGGGGGCCCAGCCCCCTGCACCTTCACGCTTCCTAGGGCAGCAGCAGAACATCTGGGCATGTGATCTGGATCGTCTATGGGGAAGGCAAACCTCTGCAGCCTTCCCCGCCACCCACCAGCAAGCCCACTCATGCAATTGTGAGAAAAGGCTCTTTGTATAACAAGACAGGACATAGCATGACTCATGCTTGTGGTTATGGCATGAGCCCTGTTTTATTTAAAGTCAGATTTAAAAGTCATGTTGCCAGCCCACCACTGCCAACCCAAAGTAATAAGAATGGCAGGAGCACCCCAACCGGAGGCCATCTGGGAAACCTCCCCCAGGCCAAATCCTGTCCAGGTTCCCACCCCGCTTATTGATTTAAAATACTGATATCCTGCCTTTCCGACTATGCCCAAGCCAGCTCACCACAGTCAGATAGAAACAATGCATAATCAATTTTTAAAAATACAATGTTTTTTTCCAAAGGCAGTAACAAAAATAGGCTCAAGTCTAGGTCCAAGAAGATCCTCATAAAAACCATCAATGCAGGTTCAAAATTGTTTAAATCAATAAGTTCTTAGATGGTGGAAGCAGCAGATGGAAGCCATGAGCCAAATCTCCCCAGGAATTCCATGTAACACTAGCAAGAAGATCCTCCCATGCCTGCTTACCACCAGCTACCCTTCAGGCAGAGGCAGGAATTGCAGGAGGGCCTCCTCAGATGACACTAGTGAGGAGGAGGCTTCACGGGGGGGGGGGGGAGCAGTGCTTCAGGTATTCTGGGCAAAGCTGTTAAGGGCTTTAAAGATCATGACCAGCTCCTTGCAGTTTGCTCCAGTGAATAAGGGCAACAAATCCAATCTGTTCTCTCCGTAGTCTCACCTTAAGACTTTTATGGGTTATCTGCCAATTTTCACAGTGTTTAGTTGCCTTTTTTGCTTTCTGTTTGACAAACAATTTTGTCGTTCAGAGAAGCAGCTTTTGCTCTTAAACAGGATCTTTGCTTCCAGGCAACTTTCAGTCCATTTTCATTTGGAACTATGTGTGAGCATATGTCATTCTATGTTAGGGTAAATCATTTTAAAGTGTAATATATCCACCCTAACATGATGAGATTGGAAGACTGCATTTCTTGCTAAGATGGGGGAAAAAACCTCTCTCTCTCTCTCTCTCTCTGATATCTAGATGTTGACACTTAAGATTTCCTAGTTTTTTTTCAGAATAACTAACTAGGCTTTGAATTCATACAGGCTTAAGTAGTCTCACTTTGGAAATCCTTAATATACAGTTTGCAAAGTGAAGTTTCTTATGGAAATTGACTGAGATGGATGAGACATTCCTATAGATTAATCAATATGATTAAGATTATACACACACAAACACACAGTAATGTCCTTTGGTGATTTCACTTGTATGTAATACAGAACAAAAACATTATTTACATTTACTCCTGGAAAGTATGTAGTTGCCATAGTAACTCTTGCAATAGTAGGAACCTGAACATAATAGTTTGTGTGAGGTTGGTCATGATTCTTGTTTCTTACTGTTATTGCAGATTAATTTATTACACACAAAAACATGCTGTAACTGTTTTTATACTCCAGCATTAAAAACTTAGTTTCCAGCAATTTCATGAGAAAGTGGCAGAAGCTTGATTCAGACATTATGCTGTACGAATGTACAGATGTCTGTATGCTCGTACATGTGTTTGTGTGAATGACCGTACCTGTGTTTATTTTAAGTGAACCTGGATACAGGGCCTTCAAATATATGGTACAGATAGGAAGTGTGCTTCTGTACCTATGTTCAACATAACATGTGAATGTCTGTACCTGTGTACACTGAACACTCATTGAACAGAACCAGCACAGTGTATAGAGAGCCAGCATAGCGTATAGAAAACCAGCATAGCGTAGTGGTTAGAGTGTTGGACTAGGACCCGAGTTTGAATCCCCATTCAACCATGAAACACATTGGATGACTCTGGGCCAGTCATGTATCTCTCAGCCTAACCTACCTCACAGGGTTGTTGTGATGATAAAAATAAGCATGTACTCTGAGCTCCTTGAGGGAAGAGCAGGATATAAATGTAAAAAATAAAATTTATTTATTTATTTATTAAATAACATGTGGATGGGCCTAGAGACCATGAGGATTCTTGAGATTTGTCTCAGTAGACTTCTCAAGGAACCTTCTGCTTGAATCTGATAACATTACATTGGTGAAACAATGGGTTGCATGAAGAAAGAAGCTCCTCCTGATGGAGAAGCTGTCAATTATTTTATAAATGGAAAATAATACAAATGTAGTTATTTTTTTAAAAAGATAATGCTTCTGTTTGCTTTTCTGCTGGAGTCATGCCACCTTGCCAGATCATGCCACAAAACCACAGTCCAGCCACAAGAACCATTCCTTACAGGCCAACACTAGTACAGAGTGACACAAAGATTCTGTAATAGTGCAGATTTCCTGATGGCGGCAAGAGCAATGTACCAAGCAGAGTACTCTCAATAGCTGCTACATCCATTTCCTGGCTCAGCTGTACATACTAACAGAAAGCACCTGCAAATACTCACTTCTATCATTTTACTCTTCTGTAATAAAAGGAAATGCCATTGGGGCGGCGGGGGGTGTTCTTGCCCTATTTACATGCCAAATTCAATGGGCATGCAACCTGTGTAAAGTGGCCAACATCCTGACTAAAAGTGCACTTGTGTGAATCACAAGATTCACAGGGTGACTCATGGAGATATTTGGAATGGCACTATTTCACTCTTCTGCTACGGTGCAACAATTCCCTGCAGAACATATGAGGAGTGCCACGGTTTGGACACGTTGCATGAGTGCAAATATGTTTGAGCTAGCCCAACATTAACTGCCCTGAGATTTTATACAGGGTGGTATATAAATGCGACAAATAAGTCAGTAAATAAAATAAACATTAGTCTAGAAAGTGAACTCCAGGCGTTGAACAAGTAGCTGGTGCAACGTTCTTGTGCAGCATTAGGATGTCAGCCAGTGTACACACAGACAGATCTATGCACATGTACAGCAGGAACACACATACAGCAGTACACTTGCTCTCTGCACCCTGCATTTCAGGGGGCCTGTACCTAGGTTCACTTTTAAAATGGACACAGATACACTCATTCACACAAAAACATGTATGCACACAGAGGCGCTCTTACCCCTGGACTTAAGGGCCGAAGTCCAGGGCCTCTACACCCCATGGGGGGGCTCCAAATCCTCTTTAGTCTGTCCTGGGTGCTGTGGTCCCCACACCGCTGGCCTGCACTGTACCAGACAGCAAAGTGTGATTGTGACCTGCGCTGGGTGCTTTAGAGACGGAGCGGGGAGGGGGAAAGAAATATGTGGGATGAGAATATGTTGTTGCGTGTTGAAATGTTTCTGCTAATGCAGATTTGCTTAAATATACCTGTTTTATAATCTTACATTCTTGTGAGTTCCGTTGCTGTTCGTGCCCTCAAGAACCCATGTGCCCTCAAGAACCCATTAAAAATAATGTGTATGTCATGGTGTGTATGTGTGTAGGGGGATGATGCTTAACTTGCACTGGCAGTGGGGAGGGGCTCCAAAGGTCGTTAGGTCCAGGCTCCAAAATGATCTAGATACACCTATTTATTATTTATTATTTGCATCGTCAAACAGTTGTTATTGACTGGTTTGTTTTATCCAGACTTCGAGTCCTTCCCAAGGACCTGGAATGCCAGAGTTTTGTTATCAATATTGTTGTTACAGGTATTGCCTCAAAATGTAGGCTGTTCCCAGTAAAGTTGTTTTTTGTAGTTGGCTGATGGTGATTTCTGTGTCCCCTATGGTGTTGAGGTGCTCCAAGACGTTTTGGAATTGCACCTAGGGTGGCAATTACTACTGGGATTATTTTGGTCTTCTTCTGCCATAGCCAGTGGTAGTCCCCATCAACCCTACGTGTGGCTCCATGACTAATTGTTCATTGGGTCTGTGCAAAGATGTGGCAGAATCCAAATCGATTCACAGTCCCCCTAGCACCATGTGGAGATGACTGTGCAGTGTTGGCTTTGCCCATTGCCTGATAGGGAGCCCCTTTAAGGAAAATGGAGCCCTCTTCAGCCTCTGCACCATCTTAGAAGGCCTGCACGGGGTGCTGGGAAGTGTAGCTGTTCCCACTGCTTTCCTCCTAGAGCTCTTAAGAGAGAGCTCCTTTTCTCCTCAATATATATCTCTGCTGCCCGATACAGCTGTTTCCCATAGTCTGGGAAACATACCAGCGGGGATTCGAACCAGAAACCTCTTGCTCCCTAGGCAAGTTAGTAGTCCTCCCAATATAAATTAATTTCTCAACACCTTGAATTTGAGTTATAAAGCTTCTGAAATATGAACAAACATTGTTAACTGTTGATTTTGCTGAAGTATCTGAGAAGAATTCATTTTCCCCATTGCTGTGATATTTGTAGACTAAATGTACATCTTTCCTCAGATACCCAGGATTTGCTACAGATTCAACAGTTGCTTTAATAGTTGGCCTCCTCTTCTTCATTATTCCAGCAAAAACAGTGTCTAGAACTTCAAATGGAGAAAACAGTTGAGTATACTTCCCTGACAGCATTTACTTTAAATATTGTAAGATAAGATCATGTGAAATAACTGAGAGCTGAGTCATGCAGCAATATTTTGAGCATCTCTTTCGGTTCATGCAAACTTTACTCTTGTTGTGAGTAGGCTGAATATGTATATAGTATGCCAGTCATAAATGGGCTTCCAAAAACAAGCATTGGCAGAATGCTGATGCAGTCCAAACCCAGAGCTCAAGATGCATCCCAGTACTCACAGGGTGCAGCTCTCATAGGCATGTGGGAGATGGTTCTCCATACATTTCTGTGAAGGCTGCCACTCTCTACACATGGAGCACCTCCAGCAGCAGCCGGAGAGGTAGAGTAGTGTGCTAGGAGAAATGGGCAAGGGCTGCTGGGGCGTGACCACAGAGACAAAAATTCCCACCCTTACCTTTTGCTCCTGGGAGGTGATGGTAGAATGCCACAACTAGCACTCTGCAAATGCACAATAGGCTAGATAGGTGCCCTGGCTGGATAGGTGCCCTGGCATCAGCAGGGGCTGATTATCTCTTCGGCAACCACACACATACAGCACCCCCAACCTCTGCCCCTATTTCCAGTGCCAAAAAATAAGGGTAGCAGGTTGCTTGCCCCCATGATCTCCACATGGCCACCCATGGTGGTTCACCTAGTTCACCGCCATACTGGCTGTTGCAGATCCCTTCAAATAAACAAGAAAGCTTGATGGGACAGGATAGTTCTGGCTCTGCATGAGCACTTATGACGAATATGACGATGAATATTTATATACCGCTTTTCAAGAAAAGTTCCCAAAGCAGTTTACATAGATATAAATGAATAAATATAAATAAATAAATAAAATGGCTCCCTGTCCCCCAAGGGGCTCACAATCTAAAAGAAACATAAGATAGACACCAGCAACAGCCACTGTAGGGATGCTGTGCTGGGGATGGATAAGGCCAGTTGCTCTCCCCCTGCTCAGTAAAGAGAATCACCACTTTTAAAAGGTGCTCAGTTAGCAGGGGACTTACTATTAGTTATCTGCACAGTGGAGGAGGCTTGCTCCTAAGAGCTGCTGCATGGACAACTTTTGCATGTAGGATGTGGCTAAATGGATCGTAAGGCTTTGCCAAAGTTGGTATATCCATCCTCATGCTGAATAGTAGAGATGGATTATTAGAATCCCTAGCTCCAACCTGTTGGAGATGGAGTTCCAGTGCATCGACCTTTTGCACCAACTAACCTAATGACCACTAGGGGCATTGGAAGTAGTGAGTAAGGGCCTCCCTGACTGTTCTACCTGTCTCTACTCTATGACCCCTGATCTGACTCTTCCGCACTTCCTGTGCTGAGTCACAATCCTTCCTTTCCTCCTAGAGAGCAGATGGAAACATCTCTCTCCCTCCTTACCTATCCACTATGTTGTCCTTTAGATTAGAGATAGGTCTTTCCTATCCAAGTGTACTTAACCAATAAATACTTAGTATTTAGTTCTATAAAGATCTCCATGCGTTTTCTCTAAATAGCTGCAACAACTAAGCCATCCTCTGCTACCTACTCTGTAACCGGAGTGTGTTCTCATTCCTTAGTGCTCTGCTATTTTACCTACTGGGGATACAAATTAACAACCTCTAACAATACCTACAATTGATCAAGGCAGGCGGGATGGGAGGTTAGACAAATGTGAAGGGCATTGGCTGGGTGGATGACAGCTTTCTCTTTGCTTTCCTCTTTGCACCTCTCTGAAGAAGGAGGCAGGGAAGAGAGGGGACAGGGACCCATCCACGTTTGTCCGAGAGCCCACTCTAATGTTGCTCCACCCCTGCCCAGCTCTGTGGGTCTGTCTGTGTAAACAAGTAAAACACGACAGTGGAAGTTAATGCAATGAGTTTTTCCTCCCCAGATCTTTTTAATAAAATGTTTTTCTTTCTCTAGTTGTTTTTGATTACACGCCACTGATCACTTGGAAAGAATTTCAGGCCTGCATGCCCTGGGAAATTGCCATTCTTGTTGGTGGAGGGTTTGCATTGGCAGATGGCTGTGAGGTAATGCAGTTTTACAATACATTCAATTGATAATAATTAATAAGCAGTAATTGGTTGCAAGAAAAAAAACGCAGAGAAAGAGCTGGTGCATTTCCAAAGTTATTCTGTTAGTTACATTTGTTTAACAAAAGAACAGTAACTGAGCAATACAGTGAAGAGGAAGATCATTTTGAAACACATTTGGGGCAACAGGATGTTCAAATCAAAGCTTCAGTTCGTTGACAGGATAACACATTTTGACTGAAATCGGTTGCGTTATTTCGGTCTTCGTACACTGAAGTATAGTACTGAGAGACTTCATTGAAGAGGCTTCGTTGAGTCAAGTCTGAGGTCAGTTGACCTGGGGGAAATATAGTCCGCTGTCTGCATGCAACTCAAGGATAGCTCCTAGAGCATGTCATCTCCTCATAACTTGAAGCGGGGTGGCAGGGTCTATGTAGTAGTGTGGACTACGAGTACCAGTCCAAAATTACCCCCTCATTTTCTCTGCCAGTTTTCAGGGGGCAAAAAATGGGCATGTTGAGGGATCAATTTTCACCAACTTTCAGGGGGGCTTATTGGCAGCAGTGACAACAGTGTGGATGTGATTTTTATTTATTCTTTAATATGATGGTTTTGTAGGCAGTGAAAGCAGCTGAGAAAGAGGCGCTGGAGGCTTTTTCTGACAGCTGGCTCCTGCTGGTGACCAAGAGCAGCCTCATGCTGCTGGCCTGTACAAACAACTCCCTGTTAACTCAATATCTTCATTGGGCTGGATTGGAGGAATATCAGCCCGCAAAACCCATATACATGATAACATTGGGGCCACAGTGTGAACACACCTGCTCCCAACATCACTCAAGGACATGCTATCTCGGCAATTCCTTTATTCATGTGTGTGAAGGGATCATTTAAACAGGATTTTGTAGTGCGTATAGGCAGGCCATTTGGAGGATCGCCCCTCACACATGATTAAAGGACATGCCAAGATCGTGTGATCATGTCATCACCCCAACATTATCACATGTAGGGGCTGCTGAGGGCTGATGTTCATCTGAAGTGGCCTGCTGCCTAAGAATGATAGAGCTGTGGTGTTTAGAAATAGTATTGCTATTAGTATTAATTTTAAATTGCACTTGATTGTGGAGCATAGTGTCTGAAGCTTCAGGAACCTGTTCAGCTTTGGTTCACTTTGACCACTTCAACCCCCTTCAGCCTCAAGCAAAGCACCATCTTGGGTGTGTGTGTGGGGGGGGAGTAAGGTTAAAACAAAGCAAATTGAACCCTTCAGCCCCTCAAAACAGTGCTTTGGGACTTCCCCCCAACTCCACCCCTTACCCCACAAACAACTGTGAAATTATTTTAAAGGTTTTTACCCTGTTTTATATTGTTGTGTTTTAAATTGTGCACACCACCTAAAGAGACACATATCAAGTGGTACATAAATATGATAGATAGTTAGACAGACAGACAGACAGACAGACAGACAGATAGATAGATAGATAGATAGATAGATAGATAATAAAACTATCTATCTATCTATCTATCTATCTATCTATCTATCTATCTATCTATCTATCAGGGCCAGGAGAAAAGCTTCTATTCTTTCCCTCCACAGCCTGATTTATAAAAGGCTCCTCCCTCCCCACTTTTCCCATGAAGTCCTACGAATCCCAACAAGTGCTCCTGGGATTTGTAGTCTTTTCTGAGGCTTCAGCAATTACCACAAAAAAGAAAATTGGAATAAACAATCACAGCAGCAACACAAGATAAATCAATATAAAGACCCTCAGATGACCCAAACTAGCCCACACCCCCATTGCCCCAGCACAGTCCTTCCAGCATCACCAGTTGACCATTTCCTTCCTGCTTCTTACAACAGCAGATATGAATTATATATAACTGGGACAGGCCTGGGCTTAAACCAAAGGTTGAGCCATCACTGGGTGTTATTTGAGCAGCATACTCAACATACACAGCATGATCCTAAAAAGCTTTCTCTCAGAAATAAGTCATATTCATTTAAATGACCCTCAAAGTCAGGTGCAGAGCCAGCCGAACAGTGGCCTGGGTACAGCCTCGCCCGGCTGCCCCTCCAGCGATGTCCCATGTGCATGATGTCATGCGCATGAGCCATGACTGGGGCTAAGGAAGAGCCCCAAGTAAACTCCTGTGGGCTTCAGTGGCCCTTTCCATTGGTGGCCCGGGTTCTTTGAACCCGTTCGCAAAATGATGGCTCCGCCCCATTCAAAGTTGAGGTGCTCTAAGAATGAATCCACTACTGCTACTACAAATAAAATATCATGTTTAAATGAGAGGTCACCAAGCAGTTTACACAGAAAACTAAATAATAAATGTTTCCCTGTCCTCAAAGAGCTCACAATTTAAACAGAAACATAACGTAGATACCAGCAACAGCCATTGGAGGGCTACTGTGCTGGGGTTGGACCAGAAAAGTTGTTCTCCCTTTGCTAAATATAAAGTAACCACTTTAAAAAGTGCCTCTTTGCTCAGTTGGCAGTGTTGGACATGGAGTTCCAGTGCATGGACCTTTTGCACCAACTATCCTAATGACCACTAGGGACATTGGGAGCAGAGGTAGCTAATGAGGGTCTCCTTACCTGTCTCTGCTTTACCTCTACTTTATGACCTCTGCCTTGACTCCTCAGGTATTTCCTGTGGGGAGTCAGTCCACTTTCTTTCCTCTCGGAGAGCAGATGGAAACATCCCTCTCCCTGCATCTATCCATTATGTAGCTTTTAGACAGTGCTAGGTCTTTACTATCCAGAATGTTCTTCACCAATAAGCCTATTTAGTTTGAATTGTACTACAATCTCCATGAGTGTTCTTTAGATGACTGCAGCAACAAAAACTCTGCACTCTGTAACTAGAGTGGGTAGCTTCCTTTGTTGGCACTCTGAAAGGTAATTACAAACTCCAACAGGCAGGACTCGGATCCACCGGAGGCTGAGTATCTTGGCATGAAAACATTTTACTGGAGGAAAAAAGACATTTTGTGACCATGAAGTCCTACAAATCCAGTGATTTCCATTTCAGTGTTAATTCTGCAGACTGTTAATGCTATATTTTTGAAAATATGCATTTAATAACATCAGGGGATAATTGTACAAAGATTTCTGTTTGCAGGTCTCAAGACTTTCACACTGGATAGGAAGCAAATTAACTCCACTGGGATCACTCCCCGTATGGCTGATTATCCTCATCTCATCTTTGATCGTTACCTCAGTAACTGAAGTGGCCAGCAATCCTGCCACTATCACTATATTTTTGCCTATTCTAGCTCCTTTGGTGAGTAACATTTCTGAGACTGGTTTGTTTTTCAAATGGTTAATGTGCACAGTGCCAAGCATAATAAAAGAAAAAAGAAAAGTAAATTTTCTGTCCTTACAAATCAAAACTTGTTTATGTGGAACAGGGATCGAAAACATGGCAACCAGCTGCTCAGGGTTCTTGCATGTTTTCTTAAACATATGTTTGCCCCTGTTGCCTATAAAGCAAAGTGGATCTATTTTTTAAAGCAAAAGGCACGTGTGGGATAGGATATCAAAACACACCAACCTTACCTCTCCATGTTTAGCTGTCCTGCTGACTTTTGCTATCAGTCAAGCTGCTTAAATATTGCATTAACTTGTTCTATAATTAATCAGTTTTGCTGTTTAAAAAAGTAAACAGTATTGTTTGGTATTTTCACCAAAGAACAAAGTTGTCAAACAAACACAGGTGGAACATAGGAAGCTGTCTTTTAGCTGTCAGACCACTGGTCCATCTAGCTCAGTATTGTCTACCCAGACTGGCAGTGGCTTCTCCAGGGTTACAGGCAGGAGTCTTTCTCAACCCTATCTTGGAGATGCCAGGGAAGGAACTTGGAACCTTCTGCTCTTCCCAGAGCGTCTCCATCCCCTAAGGGGAATATCTGTACAGTAGGGGTGTGCATGGAGCCAGCCGGTTCGGTTCAGGTCCGGACCAGACCGAACTGGATTGGGCCAGTTCGGTCTGGCAGCCCCTTGAACCCTCCCCCCAGTTCGGTTTGATTGCGGGGGGGGGGGGGTGTTTCACAGACATTTTTTTAAAAAAATAATTAAAAAATTACTTACCCCCTTCGGGGGAGTTGTTGGAGGTGGTGGTGGGGGGTCCACAGAGGTTCCCTCTCCCCCCCACCAGCCTCCCTTCATGCCTATACCAGCTGTTTGGCCAGCTCTTCGGCCTTCCCCCTCCAGTGTGGCAGCTTTTTTGGAGGCTGCCATGCTTGTGCAATTGGCCTCTGCATGGGTCACCGGGGGGGGGGGTGATCGTTCCGAGGTCGGACCAAACGGGATGGTTTGGTTCAACCCCAAATAGTCGAACCAAACCGGTTCGGCGTCAAACACGTTTGACGTTGAACCTGTTTGCACATCCCTATCGTACAGTGCTCATATGCAGTCTCCCATTCAAATGCAAACCAGAGTGGACACTGCCTAGCAAAGCAGACAATTCATGCTTGCAGCCACAAGACCAGCTCTCATCATCATCATCATCATCATAGGGATGTATATTGTTTGGTAAATCAAGGATATAACTTTGTTTAGTTAATGAGAACACAGAGTTCCTGAAGTCTGATTGCACTGACTTCTCCCACAGGCGGAAGCCATTCATGTCAACCCCCTTTACATCTTGATCCCTACAACTCTCTGCACCTCATTTGCATTCCTGCTACCTGTATCAAATCCACCAAATGCCATTGTATTTGCCTATGGTCACCTAACGGTTATTGACATGGTAAGTTATTAGCAATAATGCACATTTTAGCCCTTTTTTTGCATAATAATAATAGGCCTATGTAGTGTTTTTCATAAGTTCTCAAAACACTGTATATATATTATCTCCGGAATTCTTAAAAAATGAAGAGCCCTGCTGAATCAGGCCAAGGGCCCAACATCCTGTTTCTCCTAGTGGTCAGGCAGATGACTCCAGGGACCCCACAATTCAGGCTTGAAAGCAATAGCTCCCGCACACTGTTGCTCCCCAGCAACTGGCATTCATTGGTATACTGCATCTAAACCTGGAGGCTCCATATAACCATAATGACTAATAATGTTGTTAGATGAGTCCTCTATACATTTGTCTAATCCCCCTTTAAAGCCATTTAAGCTAGAGGCTATCACCACATTATGGAATTTGCTTCCAGACAAAATGAATGCCACATAAATCTTCCATTTACCTAACACAGAAACCTAGGAAGCTGCCTTATACCGAGTCAGACCCTTGAGCCAGACTATCTAGCTTGGTATTGTCTACACTTACTGGCAGTGGCTCTTCAAGGCTTCAGGTCAGAGTTTCTCTCAGCATCTGGAGATGCCAAGGATTGTACCTCGGACTCTCTGCATGCAAAGCAGATGCTCTGCCTCTGAGCTACAGCCTGATCCGTCAGACCTATTATCCTCCTGGTTCAGATTAGGGAGGAAGAAAGCTGAGAGATGCTTAAAATGACATTGTGAATACAGGGCTGCTCTGAGATTTGAACCAGGAACTTTCCAGTGTGTAGATCATATTCTTAACCACTGCACTACATCAACTTGGCAAAGAGGCACCATGGTGACTCTCTTTTAGAAGAGGTTAACATGGTGGTTCTTTTTTATTTAGCAAGGGGAGAGCAACTGGCCCTATCCACCACCAGCACAGTACCTCCAGTGACTGTTGCTGGTGTCTATCTTATGTTTCTTTTTAATTTGTGAGCCCTTTGGAGGCAGGAATCCATCTTATCTATTTATTATTTCTCTGTGTAAACCTCCCTGAGCCATTTTTGGAAGGGTGGTATAGAAATCAAATAAATACATAAATAAACTTTCTTAGGGCCATACTATGTGTTACAGTACATGTGTACTTTGGCCCTGCATATATGATTTCTAAAGCACTGGTTCAAATGAATAGTGGCCACTACATGCGATAATGTCAGGGCCGTGAAAAGAACATGCCTACCCTAACATCACTAAAGGATGTGCAATTGGGGTATGACAACAGTGATGAGGAATATTTATATACTGCTCTTCAACCAAAGTTCTCAGAGCAGTTTACATAGGAAAATAAATAATGCATAAATAAGATGGTGCCCTGTCCCCAAAGGGCTTACAGTTTAAGAAGAAACATAAGGGAGACACCAGCAACAGCCACTGGACGGATGCTGTGCTGGGATTGGATAGGGCCAGTTGCTCTCCCCCTGCTAAATATAAAAGAATCACCATTTTAAAAGGTGTCTCTTTGCTCCATTAGGGATAGACATGTTCTCGCCACAGCCCCAACATTATCACGTGTAGTGGTCACGGTTTGTTTGAAACAGCCAAGAGTTAAAGAGCAACCACATGGAGCGGGGAGTCAGGACTGTGGTATGCAAGGAGCAGGTATTTAACCCCTTGCCTTCAGATCATGACACACAGACATACACCCTGCCACCCAAGGTGTAATTAGTCCTGGTAGGGAAACTTCCGTTCTTTAGAATAACTGTAGAAACTTAAGCTTCTTGTTAACTTCCAATTTGTAAAAAATAATCTCTGTGTTGTTGTTTTTTTAGGTAAAAGCTGGTTTGGTTATCAATCTCTTTGGAGTTGCTGTTGTCATGCTTGCTATGATGACATGGGCCGTGCCTATGTTCCATCTTCATACATATCCCAGTTGGACAGTCCCACATTCTCTGGCTAATACCACTGGAATTTAAAAACATAATACATGGCTCATTTCCTTGTTCTTCCCCCTTGTGGTGTGAGCTGCTAGATGTGCAGTACACCTCATTTGTGGCCCAGGATATTGTATGCTTTATGTTTCCTTTTCCTGAGGACTGATACATCTGCACTGAATGTCGTAAAGCAAAAATATTGCTGTAGGAATCCTGCAATGGCCATTGTGTGTCTGTACAAATTTCCCATCTGTTCTTCCAGTTCAGATTTTACTCATGAGGGTTTTGAACTTCACATCTGTGGTTATGGACATTCATTATGAATGGTAATTTGCCCCTGTTCTTAGGGTTGCAAGATAGTATGGTTTTAAATATTTGATGGTAGGAATGCTGGAATAAGAACACAGTGTATATTTATTTTAAAATACTAGGTAATGTTAATAGCCATATAGAAAAGGACCAGTAGGGGTTGTCATTAAAAGATTAGCTTGTCTATTTGCAATTGATCTGCTAGCAATAGGCAGGCTGGTCTATTATTTTGCACTTTCTCTGCTAGCCATCCTTATGTCATCTGTAAAGAGAATCTCTTATGCACAGGACAGGGATGAATGTGATGTGAATTCTTAGACATCTTTATAACCATCCTCTCATTCCAAGTATTGGCATCACATAGGGAAGTTTCAGCAGCCAGGCTTTTAGGAGGCAGTTTCTCCAAGTTTATAGCTAGTATGCCTTCCAACATGTGCACTAATTTTCTGTGGGTACAGAACTACATAACCACTTCATGTGGAGATTATTAACCCATAAACATACCCTGTGTCATCTCCTTTTGCTAGTGATAGCTCCCATTGGCCTTTGATGGGAAGATGTTTTTCATGATAACCAAAGGTTGATTGAAGTTTCAAATGATGAAGCTATCATGCAGTGGATCCAACCATTAGACAAATGGACACGACAGCCTGGATATTCTGCACTGGGAGCTTCATGCTGCAGCCAATCATGAATGTTAGGATGGCACCATAGAGAAATCTTAATTATCCAGAGGTGAATTTTTTTAACCAGATAAGCTCACCAAATCACATTTATTCTACCAGAGTTAACTGTTGGAATAAATGCACCCCACTATATTAATGATAGGATTTTTTATTGCTATATATTTCTTTAGCTGATAATTAATTCCTATTTCCATTGAAGTATCTTTATTGAACTCCATACATGTGCTTTAATAAATACAAGTAATCATGGCAGGATTATAGCATATTTCCACTTCAGGCAATGGTTCTTTGATGAAGAAGCCCGTTACATAAACTCACTCAGAATCCTGGTGATCCAGATTCATTGCATATTCTATATATAACTTCTTGTTAATTAAGACTGCCCAATAGCACTCCTGTTTATTGAAGTTAATAGGACTTGACTGTTATCAAGACTAACAGTTGGATAAATCAAATTATACTGTGGTCATCTTGCAGGAAGTCCAGTTTGAAGCAGGTTCCTCAGCAGAAATTCTAAATACACCTGTCTACATGAGGGACGACAGAGAGATTTATTTATTTATTTATCTTATTTTGTGTTCAAAACAAACCTTCTTTTTATCATGATTTGGCTGCTGGTTGAGCATTGTAGATCAAGATGTTCCTTGCAACTATTTCCATAATGGTGATAATAGCTGTTTAAAAAATTAAACATACTTGAGACATCAGAAGGCTATGTTTTTATCCTGTTAAGTGGAGCTAGGATGTCTATCCTAAACTTTTCAGAGTACATATGGAAGCACAGACTGATAGAAGATGTAGTTAATATGTTCACAATTTTTAAAAATCCCCATTCAGCTTCAGCAAGGTGAAGGGATACAGCAAGTGCTCTTTGAAATGACAACTGCGACATCAGAAGGTTGCCCTCTCTGAGTTGCATCTTCCCCGCCCCGCAAGATTTGGTGGTGGTGGCCAGACACATGATATGTGTTGGAAATGGAACTGCTTACGCTAGGAAAGTATTAGCTTTCCAAACATCAGTTGTAAAAGAAGCAAAGAGGAAGCAAGAACTCCTGCTTTCACTATAATGTCCATGTTGAACACAGAATAGAGTCCCTGCCAATGGTGGTGGTTGGTGTTTCCTTTGTATTAGATTGTGAACCTTTTGGGACAGGGAAAGATTTTTCTCATTCCTTTTGCTATGCAAATCACTTGGTGAATTATTATTGTTGTTGTTGAAAAGCAGTATATAAATATTTTTTTGTAATTTTATTTTATTTTCAACAAATACAGCACATTTATAAAAACTGTGCAGCAATGGAAAAGAACAAACAATAAAAACTCAGATATAAGCCAGAAATTAAGAGCCATTTGAGGTTATATGCAAGTCCAGTGTTAAGAAGAGATTGTCGGTTGCTGAGCATGCAGGGACAACTTGATAGGAGACCATTGAAAACAAAATTCAAGAAAGAACATCATTCCAAAATTTCATTTGAGTGGATGGAGGGTTACAAACTGACCATCCCTTATTGACATATTCAATAAATGGAAACCATATTTCTAAAAACTTGTCTTGTTTCGTTACTCTTCTAGCTAACAATATTCTTATTAATAATATCCTATATCAGGGGTTCCCAACCTGTGGTATTGCAGATGTTGCTAAACTACAACTCTCATATCCCCAACCACAATAAATTATAGCTGGGGATGATGGGAATTGTAGTTCAGCACTGTCTTATATAAACAAACCCTGTCCTATATAAACAGAAGAGATTATATGAGATAATGGAAGTGGAAATCAAGCTGAAATCAATATAATTAATTCTCTTGGCTGGCCATGCGTGGAGATGCGTTGCTGGCTTTTGTGGCAGAACTCTTGTGACATGCTGCGAGAGTTCCCAGCATTGGGCTGGAGGACGTTGGAGGATGATGGCTGGGCCCGGCTGCGGTGGGGAGGCGGCAGCGGCAGTAATGGAGGAAGCAGCGGCAATGGAAGTGACCCGCCCACCCGGCCACGGTGGGGAGGCAGTGGCGGTAATGGAGGCAGCCGTAATGGAGGTGGCCAGGCCCAACCGCAGTGGGAAAGCAGTGGTGGCAGTGGCAGGCCCAGCCACGGTAATGGAGGCAGTGGCAGAGGGGCAGCTCAGTCACAGTGAGAGAGGCAGCGGTGTGCCCGGCCATGGTGAGGAGGAGGAGGAGGAGGCCCCGCCATCAGGAAGGGCCGCCAGGAAGAGGGCGACTGAGAAGGTGCGCCAAACAGGGACGGCCCACAGCTGCTGTGGACTCCTACGGCAGGGCCAATGTTGTTAAGGATAGGCAGTTGTGGTAACAGTGCTTCCCCAGTTCCCACCATTGTTATGGATGGGGGGAACGGAGGAAGTGTTGCTAGCATAACTTCCTATTCTTAACAGTGTTGGGGCTACCTGAGGAGTCTGCAGCAGCCCCAGGGAACAGTATCATGGCTTTGTAATGCAGCACATCATGTTAAACACAAACATTAAATCGTTTTTTTCAACAGGCCACCTCCATGGCAGAATTTTAAATAAATTCTGATTTTTTAAAAAAACTGCCTGGAGCTTTTCCAGACAACAACTTTACCATGACTTTACTTTGAGAGGGTGGGTATTCATTCACATATTAGCCACACTTACCCCCAAGTCTGTGCAATATTTCAAAGAGCACTTCACACACGATTCAGTTTTTTCCCTCCATATTGGAACCTAGCCCAATTTATGTCTGAGGGTTAAAAAAAAATTCTCTTTTTGCATTGCAGTATCTGTTATGCTCCAAACTCACAGTAAAGCCTCACAGTAAACCCCGGGGTGTTGCTATAATTGAGTGGATGGGTTCAAAGAACCCGGGCCCCCAGCTCCTGAAGCCCCCCTCCCCCCCGTTTCACCCCTCACATTAATTTGTAACTCCTTGGGGTCTTGCTACAACCCTAAATATCCGTTTTATATCATTCAGTGTCTTTACATAAAGCAAACTGTTTTAGAAGAGTTTCATTCTAAAGATCCAGTGTGGAGACTAGAACACTGCATAGGCAGCTCTAAGTATGAGCACAAAGACCTCTAATTTAAGAGAACATCATCTTCACCATTCATTCATTCATTCGATTTCTATACCGCCCTTCCAAAAATGGCTCAGGGTGGTTTACACCCCACCCCACCACCTGTTGAAATCATCTAGAGAGGTCTGCCTGCAGTTGCCGTCAACTCGCTTGGTGGCTACTCAGGAACGGGCCATCTCCGTTGGGCCCCTGGACTTTGGAATGCTGCTGAAATCAGAGCCTCCTCATCTCTGGCAACTTTTAAAAAGATGCTGAAGACTCATTTATTCACCCAGGCTTTTAATTAGATTTATTGTTTTAAAAATTTTAATGCTGATTTTAAATTATTTTAGTGTTAATGTTTTTTATGTTTAAATGATTTTAATTGATTAATTGATTTAGTTTTGATTTTAACTGTTAATTGATTTTAATTGTTTTTATTTGTTGTAAACCGCCCTGAGCCATTTTTGGAGAGGTGGTATATAAATCAAATAAATAATAATGCTTACTGCCAATCCTATACTTGAAAGCAAATACCACTGAATACAAGAGGAATTCCTCCAAATAAATATGTGTATGATTGTAACCTTGATATCTGAAGGCAATGCCATGACACTGTCTATACCGACAACATGCTTTCTTGTGAAAACTGTACTCACTGTGTCAGTTCCAGTTTTGTAAATTGGTTTTCCCATTCTTTTCTGATGATATTTGTCAATTTGTTGCTGTGGAATAATGCACAGCTGCTCTAACCTTCTTGTGTTTATCTGATAGTTAGTTTTTCTTTTCTTTTTAAAGATGGTTTTTGGGGGAAAACCACTTTAAGGAAGAATGTAAAAAATGAAGCTTTAAAATAAAAGGAAAAAGCCTTAGAAAACAACAACAATGTAATTTGAATGTTTGCCACTAATTGCTCTAAAGCTGTGAAGCATCAGATATTAATTATAATCAGTGGATCTGTGTAAAAGATTTCTAGATGTGCCACCTGTAATAAAAAAAGAAAGCTAGTTTCTTAATACATGCTAATTAGAAGAAAAAAGAGGACAAATTCCATGTAATGAAGTTTCAACTTATTAAAACTGATATCATAGAACCATAGAACTGTAGAGTTGGAAGGGACCTTAGAGATCTTCCTGCATGGCTCATTGCAGGAAGCTGCTGCAGTATCCCTGACTGAGAGCTCTGACAGATTCAGCCTCGGTCAGAAAACCTCTTGAATGAGAGCCCAAAGCAAAGTGTAGAAAACCCTACTGTATTTCTGCTAATGTTTCTGTTAATGCATATTTGCATAAATATATCCACTTTATACTGTTACATTCTTATGAGTTCAGCTGCTGTTTTGCCCTCAAAAACCCACGTGTTAAAAATACATGTGTCACTATGTATGTGTTTGTGTGTTCGTGTGTGTGTAGGGGGGTGATGCTTAACTGGGGAGATGGGGCTCCAGCGGTGGGGGGGGGGCGGGCTCCAAAGGCCTTTAGGTCCAGGCTTCATAATTGCCTAGGTGCACTTCTGCTCACATTTAGGCTGCTTAATGTAAGGAATGTAGAACTTTCAGAAATGAATACATACCACACACACACACACACACACACACACAAATACATGGGCTGTTTACAGAACCGGGAGGGCTCACTTTCCCCCCCAGACAAGCAAGCAAATGCAGCTGGGAGCACGACTCATGCTCCCAGACAAGCAGCACAGATCTCCAGAGGCTGGGATGATGAGTCCTGGCCTCCGGATATCCCACATTGCACTGCGTGACAAGCATGGTGCATTGGGGGATACCCCCGTGAGGCGGGCGCTCTAGACTGTCTGCAGCCCGAGCAAACACATGATCCCAGCCACGGGGTTAAGGGCACACTCATGTTCTTAACCCTGGTTAATGGCCGGGTACAAAGTAGGGTTAGGTGGGTTGGCAGCGCTGGGATCCATGCAGATCCCAGTGATGCACACGAGCAACCTAACCCAGGCTGGGCTGCCCTAACCTGGATTTGGCTGCTTGTGAGAACAGGCTTACTGGCTTGTTTGGACAAAACCACAGCTCCTTCACAAAAACGTGTGTGTGTGTGTGTGTGTGTGTGTGTGTGAAACGTGTTAAAATTGTTGAGACAAGAGAAATTAATTTAGTAGTAGTAGGAAATTCGCAAAACTAAAAGGATTCGAAGGACAAGGTTCACATAATTGCATTGCACATGCAATGTGCACATAATTGCATTGAAGGCGCATTACATCCCTTGTCCAGGATGTCATGAAACATTCACCTCCACCTTCAAAAGTCAGCCTTCTAGCTTCATAATGAGGTACGGTGCCAGATAACATTAAAGACACATGCAGGCGAACTTTTACTATGTGTATCGGTTAGACTAAGCAGGACTATCACTACGTCAGGTGGGGGGAACTTACCATTGGGTAGCTGAGTACTTCCACTTGTCAGTTCAAATGAGTGACTGTAAATTGATCGGAAACAGGCTACCATGGGTCTGCAATGGGAGGAAGGGGCAGAGGAGGCTCAGCAGGGTGTGATAATAAATGGGAAGATTTGTATGCCTGGTCTCTGCTGGTCATGAAAGGTCAAACCTATTACGTTACATGCCTCACTGGTCCTCCTGATGAGTTCAAGCTTTCTTCACAAAACAGCAGCTACAACTGCAATATGTGGGGCTGGTGAGGAAATTAAGCCTTTGCCCCCAAAGTCCCAATCTGGATCAGACCATCCTTCAGCTGCTACAGCAGGATGGTAGTTCCCACTGGAGTCAATCAATGCTTTCCTGCCAGGCAAAAAGCAGCGAAACTGGAAGAGACAAGTTCAATAAGAAGTACGGGCAGGAAGAAGGAGGTGCCACCTACTGGCAGGTCATATTACAGCACATTTCCACACAGAGGCAGCTGCTGTTTTCTTCAGTAAAGACAAGTTATTTATTTGGAGACCCAAGACACAGTTAACAGAATGTGTAGTTTGGCCCTCACCTCTTCATCTTTCATCACATTCCCCAGGCATATCAAATGAAACACAGGGGGACACGGCAACCTTTTTAACTGGGATGCTAGGCTTTTATGAATAGGAAGGGTTGGTTTTTGTTTTAAACGAGCACAGAAACATGCAGAAATTCAACCCATCCACCCCCACCTGGAGTCTAAGTGGTACAGTCCAACAACAGAGTCATTAGCGGAGCCTGTTCATGGTGTACCACAGAGAAATAGCAATTGCCCAGCTCTCCAGACATGTAGCTACTAAAGAAGGTTACTACTCTTCCAAGCTCATTGCTGGCAATCCTGTGCATGTTTGCTCAGAAGTCAGTCCCACTGTGTTAAATGAAGCTTAAGCAGAGGCACTCTTAAACCCCCCCCCCCCCAGCCTCTGCACCCCCCCCCAATCCTCTTTAGTCTGTCCGGGGTGGTGTGTTACCTGGCCAAGCATGATGATGCTTACTTGGGGGGGGGAGGGGTCCAAAGGCCTTTAGGTCTAGACTCCAAAATTACCTAGGTGCACCTCTGAGCTTAAGTAAGCATAGGACTGCAGGCATGATGTACCCTTACTTGGGAGTAGGTTCCATTGGACACAGTAGGGCATACCTCTACAGTAAATGTATATGTATTCGGATCAGGCTCCAAGTTTCCTTTTTGTGTCCATGACAATTCACTGAAATCACTCATTAGACGCATTATTTTCAAGGTCAGTACAATGAAGATTAATCTTTTTTTCTGCTAATTTGTTGTTCCTTTATGTCATGGTGAAAAATGATAGCCTTTTTTATTTTTACTACATTAGTTTGACTCTACATTAATAAACGTCACACTCTATTTTGGCACTACTAGAAAAATTAAGGAGGTTTCCAGATGCTGGTATTGGCAAAACATTAGGGTGGGAAAGTACTAAATTGCTCAGATACCATAAAGTGTTAAACATTACTGTAGAAAAGGCTGTTATGTGATAAAGTAAACGTAATTTAAAAGACTGGACATAATGATTATGAAAAAGAGATCAAAGCTTTTGACTATGTATAACTCAAATGAGACATGAGAAAAATCTTGTTGTACATGGGAAGTCCCAAGAGGGTCAGTTTCAACAGCCGCTGGATATTCAAAGCTCTGAAATATATTCCATTGAACTCAGTGGAAGACTTTCAAGTTAGATCAGGGTGCAATGAACAAGGTGCTATTTGGGCATGATTAATTGCTCAAATTGTTGAGATTGTCCATAGCAAAAGAAGTCAAAGTGGATCAGCTTTTCAGGCTGGCAAAATTTCTTCCTGAGAGGAAAAAAAAGGACATGCAATGAATATCTACTCAAAATGAGATAATTTTAAAGTTGGGAGGAGCCTTGGAGGCCTTCTAGTCCAACCCCCTGCTCAGTACAGGAAACCTCTACAGCATACCTGACTGATGATGATGATGATTAATAAATTAACTAATTAATTAACAACTTTATGCCCAGAGAACAATTTTTTATGGGCCAGTTAACAAATAAAGTTGTCTAGAACAGGGTTCTTAACCTTGGGCCCCCAGATGTTGTTGGACTACAACTCCCATCACCCCCAGACATGACCTTTGTGGCCGAGGATGATGGGAGTTGTAGTCCAACAACATCTGGGGGCCCAAGGTTAAGAAACCCTGGTCTAGAAGACCTCCAAGGCTCTGCACATAGGAAACTGCCTTATACTGAGTCAGACCATTCATCCATCTAGCTCAGTATTGTCTACACAGCCTGGCAGCGGCTTCTCCAATGCTGCAGGCAAGAGTTTTTCTCAGCCCTGTCTTGGAGATGCCAGGGTGGGAACTTGGGACCTTCTGCATGCAAGCAGGCAGATGCACTTCCCTGAGTGGCCCCATTTCTTACTGTGCTCATACATGTAGTCTCCCATTCAAATGCAAACCAGGCTGGACCCTGCTTAGCAAAGGGGACAATTCAAGCTTGCTACCACAAAACCAGCTCTCCTCCCAATGTACTTCTGCCAAATCAGGTCTCTCCCATCCTGTACCTGTGCATTTTATTTTTTCTTATCTAAATGCAAGATCTGATACGTATTCCCTCTACTCCCTCATTGAAGTCATTTATAAATGATTCTATTAACTGTGAGACAATACCAAATACATACAACTGAAGAACAAAAAGGAAATCTATGGGCAAAAAAGTGAACTCGTTGAAGGTAAAAGGAATAGTGCAAAAGCACTCTGGGTGACACACAAAGATGGAGATTGTGGTAAAACTGTCTTCTCTGGCATCTGCTTCCTAGGTTGACTTCTTCATGGTATGTGTCCCCCTGTGACAGACGCATGCCTTGATTAAGCTCTGAACTGTTGCCTTCTTCAGAAAGCACTTTAGTGCTTTAGCAGCTGCACAACAGGCAGAACAGGTTAGTTCTTCCTTACCACTACAACGGCATGCTAGGAAAAGCTTACATTTCAGGTAAACATGACAAAGTCAGAGGCAAAGCTAGAGTTTCTTCAAAAGTTGAAGTTCCCAGCTACTACTAACAGCACTGCTTAGGAAATCTTTATGAACTATCATTGGATTGGCTGTATTGGAAACAGAGGGTAAGGGGAGCAACTGTAGGAGAGAGGGCATGCCTTCAACACTTGCCTGCAGTGGGCCACTGTGTGAAACAGGATGCTGGACTAGATAGGCCTTGGACCTGATCCAGCAGGGCTATTTTTATGTCCTTATCAAAAGGAGGTCTCTAGGGCTTCTCCTGGAGATGGTGCATTTACTGTTAAAAGCTTTGAAGCAGCAGGATATAGCTGCTGTTCCTTCCATCACTCCTTTTACCAACTCTCCCTTCCCTACCTTCTCCAACAAGCAGGACCCTGCCTTGCCCCAGAAAAAAACTGGGCAGGGTAAGTGAACTGATGGGGAGGAAATGAGGCTGCATCCTTTTCCCACCCTGGAACTTTTAAAGGCACAGGTACCACTTCCAGATTGAGACCTCTCATTCTTTCATTTGGAGGAAACCAAACCAGGTAGGTATGAAAATATAATCCACCTCAGCTGTATTAAAGCACTGTGCATATTTGTTTATCAGTTCTTATATCTATGTTGCATCTACTTTCTTAGCTTTACCAGAGCCTGATAAAGTGCTTCCTGTCTCCAAGAGTAGGGCAATAGCAATTATATTATTTAAGAGAGCATATTTAGCATTATCGAAGATGCAAACGTGTCTCTGAGAATAAAGGTCATCAAATATATTAGGGTATTTTTGTGCTGTTTTGCTGACATTTTACAATGCCCCATCTCTTTATTTTTTATTCCTTTTTGTGAAACACATTAAAACACAATTTAAAGGCCACCTTTGCTTCTAGCTACAATTCTGTTGTCACAGAGAGAATTCCAAACAACTGGCTCTAATAAGAAGCCCTAATGGAATATTGTTAAGCTGCAGAGAGTACACAGCCTTAAATATTTTATCAACGGCTAGGTTATACCAAGCTGGCTAATAAGATATTTGCCTCACATTCATCCTTTTCTAATCCTGCCTCTCCTTTTCCACCTTTCCTGTCTACCCTGCAGTTGAAATTTAAGAGTGTAAGCTCCTTACAGCAGAGACGAGGCCTTTTAGCTTATACTACTCTGCAAAGGCCTATCAATTCACCTGCCGGCATTTCTCAGATGAAAATAGGGGGACAGTTGCAAGTAACACCCTTGTTCTCCTGCAATTATTACTTTCCATGAACCAAACCCCATTACACACTAACTGAGGGCTGTACAGGAGAATCTCAGTGTTCACAGGGGTTCCATTCTCCACAATTACCGTGGATACGGAAACCACAATTACTGAGTCATTGGGGCAATGGGATTGCAGGGGTTAAGTTCACGGAAGCCCAAAAATTGACCCAAAAAACAGGGCGGGGGAGGTTTAAAATGGCAAAATTAAGTGCTTTGCCGTGCTCTGCAGGCCTCCAGTAATCCAGCAATACCCCCCAGAAATCAGAATTCGTCCATTTTTAAGCACTTTCCAGCCATTTTTCACAGGGGTTTTCAAGTAAATGAGCCACAAAATGGCTCCGTTTCACAGAATGGTGGCCGGAAATTACCTCCACAGTCATTTCCGGCTGCCTCCAACCCATGGATACATGGAATTAACCCCTTGTGGGCCGAGTTTTTCCCACATATGCTGAGGTCGGGTGTCAGTCATCCAACTGCAGATGCTGGATTTGCATATAGCGAGGTCTACCTATACTCCATCTGCTACTTGTTGATTTAACTGGCTTTGCCATAGCCTATCTTTCCTGTTTCAAAAGCCAGTAAGTGTTTTGTTCTTTAGATTAATGAGATGCTGGTCTACAAGCCACTGAAGCCATGTAACTGGTATACAACCCATTATCAGCCATCTGAAATGGGGCCACAACAGCATGTGAAATGACAATGTGTATAAATGACAATACACAATGTGTATTGTGTGGTGCTGTAGTGTTCATCAGGTGAACATTGACATGGATGTACAGGCATGCCCTCCCCAGGCATTTAACTTCTAGAGACTCTGGGGAGAGACTTGAGTTCTGAAGAGAATGCTAGCCATGCACATGTGTGAGCATACACACACACACACACAACATTTTTAAAAGACATCCCCAGTGCGGACAAAATGGGGACAGTGATTTACAGGAGTTTGTTACCAAAAAGAGAGATTGTCCCTGATAGCTGAAGTGTATGCATCTACATTGATGGCACTACATAAATAATCATACATCAGCAAAACCCAATTGCCTATGAGGAAAAAATCCTTTCAGAATGATACTGTTCCATTGAAATCTGTATGACAAATACCAAAGCTCCTCAACGTCCCAGTTTGCCATCTGTTTCCTCATTTTGATCTGGCAGCCATAATTGAAATACTCCCGAACTCTGACATGCTTATAAGAGCAAGATCAAGGTGCAAATGGTATGACTTGAATCTTTAAATGTCATTGCTATTCATCAAACCTACCAAGTACCAGACCAGAGACAGATAATTAATGTGCTTGTCAGCACAGCTAGTTGTACTCATCAGAACCTTTTTATAGTCCAATAATTTAAATAGATTTTGCATGGATGTGGCCTGTTTAATCACCCTGAAGAGGCATGTATGGATGGGAAGGAAGCAGTGATCCTCTCTCTGATCCTTTAGTAAAAATGCAGCTGTGCAGAAATGAATTCACTGCAAAAATGTCGTATTTATTTTAAACTATATCTCAGTTGAGACTCTCAGGGTGGCATACATAATAAAAGTATATAATAATAATAATAATAATAATAATAATAATAATAATAAAAATCACAAGACAATTATTGAAAATGCAGAGCAGAACCATATATGAAAATGCAGAAGAACTAACACCAGTCCTTTTAAACCTGGCATACCATATGTTGACAGACCTGGAAAATTAAAAATATATACTGTACATATATCTGCACAGTCAGGACCAAGCAAGCTTCTCTGGGGAGAGTATTTCACGCTCTGCAACCCAGACAGCCCCTCTCTGGTCTTTCCCGGCTCAAACCAGAAGGTGGAATGACTCAGAGAAGAGCCTATCAGGGAACACACAAGCGATCGGAAGTAGGGTAGGGTAACCAGATTTTTAATCCTTGATTTCCCTTATTTTGAAAGGTTACAACTTATTCCAAAACACCAGCGTCTCATTGCAAATCATATTGTGATTTAACTCGTCTATTCCAACTGCTTAGTCTACAGAGACCAATTTACATAGCATGCCAAGAAAGGAAGGGTTGGTCTTGTAGAACCATGAGAATTGCACAACTAGTTATGCATGTGCAAGGGTGCTTTTTTAGGTTTGTAATTCTTGAACACCACACCATCTAGAAACCACATTAGAAATGGAGGATACTTTCCACAGCACTCTGTGATGTTGTGTAGGTAAGAATATCCGGAGGAACAATTGTGGCAGGAGGGTGGGCAAGGTCCAGTGAGAAATGGTGAATTTTGGAGTTGGTGTTCCTGACGTGCATGTGTATGCTGTGTGTCTTATTTTCGCATGCATAGCATGAGCCACTTCAGCACATCTGTGCACTTTTCTTGAGCCTTTGCATGCTTTTGGACACACCATCCTCCACCCAGTGACTATCTTAATGCATGTGTGGTTTCCTGTAGCCTCGGGGAATCGGAATCTATTTCTCTGACTACTGAAAGGAATCCTGGAGATTGTAATGGTTTCCTATTGTGAAAGATACTGTAGAAAATATTGAGGCTGAGAAATCTCCAGGAATAGTATCAGTCAGCATTGTATTTATGGGGTATACAGATTGTGTAAGATCTGACAAAGCCAAACAGTGGCAGAATCTACAGAGCAAAAGAGGGGGAAAAGCAAAATTCATCTAAGCTAGGCCTGCTCAACTTTGGCCCTCCTGAAAATGTTGTCCTATAACTCCCATAATCCCTGGCTATTGGCCACTGTAGCTGGGGATTATGGGAGTTGTAGTCCAAAAACAGCAGGGCGGGGAGGCAAAGTTGAGCAGGCCTGATCTAAGCTGCTGCTAGCCTAGGCCCTCCCTTCTCCAGAACAGTACACCTGGCAGCCAAAGACTGCTCCTCTTCTCTTGCTAGGAATGGTCTGTGATCAACTAGGCCATCTGCAGACTAGTGAGTATACTAGATTTCCCTAATTTCCATACATTAAAAACATTGTTTTTAGTACATTTAAAACTCTCCAGAAGTGCTCTCCTGCCCCCTCCCCCATGGCAAAGCCCCATTTGGGACTGAAATAATGCCCCCCCTGCATCTGATGGCAGACATGGGGTGTGTGTCTGGGGCCGCACTTGCAGCTCCTGATTGCTGGCAGCCTGGGTTCTTTGAACCCTTTTGCCCAATGGTGGCTCCACCCCTGGTGGAACCACTCCAATGAAACTAGAGAACACATGCAAATAGCCATGTTGGCAAGATATCTAAATCTAGAGCAAGTAAGGAAAGAGAGAGGAAGAGTTGGCATTAATGAATGAAGTTGTGCCAAAAATCCAGAAACTATAAATATTTATTTTATTTTATTTATTTTTTATATATTTTATATCCTGCTCTTCCTCCAAGGAGCCCAGAGCGGTGTACTACATACTTAGGTTTCTCCTCACAACAAACCTGTGAGGTAGGTTAGGCTGAGAGAGAAGTTACTGACCCAGAGTCACCCAGCAAGTATCATGGCTGAATGGAGATTTGAACCCAGGTCTTCCCAGTCCTAGTCCAGCACTCTAACCACTACACCACGCATGCTTTATACTTGTCTGTATTGTGGGATGACATTGGTAGGTTATGTTTATGTAATAGTTGAACTTTTTGTAAATATTTATTCAGATTGTATACTATCCATATAGAGAAAGTCTGAAATTTTAGTAATTGCAAATGAAACATCTGGCTGCACATGAGAGCCTAGCTGTAACTTGGGGAACTACAACAATTCCTTTATAATAATGCCATAGAGGAAGACTCATTATAGGCCAAAACATGTTTGGCTATGGTAGAAAAGGAGGATATTCCCTATAGATGACCTGCAACTGCTGTCAATGCCCCCATAAGATACAGAATTTATATCTTTATCTGATTTAAGGACAAGTGGATTGGACTTTGTCCTATTCATATTGGACTTCCAGATACCTCGAAGGTTGACTTATGGAGGACTGACTTGCTAGTTGTATATTTTGGGGGTGGTTCTCAACAGCAAGGTGAATTTTTAATTCTCAATTTACAAATATCTTGCTCTACACTTGTTTCCTATTATGTGTGTTTACATTTTTATATACATTGTCCACATTAATGTGTTAGAGTATTTATTAAATATTTATCTTTATATTATCTTTTTACTTCATGGTATTTGGGAGGTATTGCATACTTCCACCATTTATAAATTAGATAGTGTTTAATGCTCTATGCATATTTTTTTAGAATCCAGATTTTTAGGCTGTTATATGGTGGTGGTTTCTTGTTGGGTCCTTTTGCTATGACAAGGCTACATGAAAATAGGGGTTTTAAAAAGAATGTCTAAAACACTTACAGATGCCACATCAAATTCCAGTTTATACCAGTTTTGTTGTTGTCATTTACTAGAAGTCAGACAAAAACAGACCCATTTCAGGTTGGACTGAGTCTACAGAGTCTAGGTATAAATCAAGGCAAGGCTCTGTAGAGATTTGAAATCTCTGCAGAGATTTGATGGCTGTGAACCTTGGCACCAAGTGATTGTGTTATTGCCTTTAGCCAAAGGCTAGAGGCCTCTGGGAAATCCTAGCACAGTTCTAGGACTCTTCTGGATTTAATTTAAAGCCCCAATTCCATTTTTCTGACTGAATATTAATGAAGCTGGTAATATATTCATAGTTAGGGGTTTCTGTATATTCTGTCTTTGATTTCCTTAGAAGTCCTGAAATTCCAATAAAGTACCAATAAAAAGATTGAGGTAAGAAATGATAACAGCTTGAAATATGCACGTTTGTTCTTTTTCACCTTACAGTGTTAAATTGGTGCTTTAATGAACTAAATGGCTACTGGGAAACATGTTTGCTTAAAACTAATTAAGATTTAAAATGCAAAAAGGAGTCTATGTCTGTAAACATGTTTGACTTTCAGTGTCTTATAATACCCACAACAATATCTTGGGAAAATAAGATATTGTGCCCTTTCTCACAGTTGGTGAGAAGGGGCTACAGGGTGCATGGAGATGGAGCCTTGAAATGCTTACTTCCACACAGATGTTCTAGGCTGCTAGTCTGGGCACGGAAACTGCACACCCAGATGTGCAGCTGCCCCCTCGGGTAGCGTGGAGAGTCAGGAGCTGGAGCATATTACCCCGCCCCCTAACTCCCATAATGTCCTGCACAAGTGTGTCGTGCATTATGGGGATCCCCCCATGGTGGCCTGGAGCCCCGCAGTCTCCCAGCCCTGGCTGCAAGCAGCCGGGGCTAGCAGACGATCCAAAAAATTGTTGGAAGTTAAAGGACTTTGCGCTGTCTTTTGTCTGAGACAGTGGGGGACAGACTAGTGAGTCAGAGGGCTAGAGGGTCAAGACATTGGTCTTCCCTTCTCTACTGCTCTGACACTATCCCTTTGAAATGTAGATTGGTACTCTTAGGGATCGACTTCCTTCCTCTCTCTCTTCCCTACCTGCCCTTCTACCTTGCAACATGGCAAGCCTCTCTCCCTGCACCATGTGTGCAGAGAAGATGCAGAATCCATCTGCATCCAGCTAAACAGATAGATTAGAGATCCTAACTCCTGACTTTCCTGTCTAGAATGGAGTTCCTTAATAAATGCCTTATATATTGATTTGAAACTATGAATTGGCTCCAAGTTACTCTCAACATACACGCATGCCTAAGTAAATTCCGCTGTGTTGTGCCTCTGTGCACTCTGCTATAATGAAAAAGGGATTCTCTCACCACAGAGAATTTCCGACAGGTTATGGGAGCCCAGTATTTTGAGCTGCGTGTACTGCAGCTAGAGAGTTAGGTTTGTTCCAGGGGATCCAGTGAGATCTAGCGTGGACACTTTGAATTGCTGATCTACAGCAACTGCCTTTTTGGAGCCCATGAGGATGGCTACCTACCTAGAGGGAAAACTCAGGCTGACTATCCTGAACGCAGACAATTATTACTCTCAACATACACGCATGCCTAACTAGATTTCCGCTGTGTTGTGCCTCTGTGCACTCTGCTATAATGAAAAAGGGATTCTCTCACCACAGAGAATTTCCAACAAAAATGAGGTTAAGGGAACACTTGCTCCCTTCACCTCATTTTGAAGGCAATCTCCAGAGGCAGGCATGCTGCTGCGGTGCCACCGAGAGCCAAGCTGCTCCCGATGGTTCTCTCACACACAGGGGAAACCAGGCTGGGCTACCTTAGCCCTGTTTCCCCTGCACATGAGAGCAGCCTCATAGTTTCTACTTCCAAATTAATTATTTTGATTGGGGGGGGGATCCAAAAATATGTGCTGGGGCAGGGATTGGTGAAGGTGGGTTGGTGGGCAGAATTTCCCCAAGGAATTAAGGAGTCTGGCAGTTAATGTTCTCTTCCTGGCATCTTTCTAAATATTGGCATCTTCCTTCCTCTCCTTGCAAACATCCCAGAGGACACAAGAAAGGTACCATCAAATTTAAAGAAGTTCCAGAACTATCAGTTAATCTTCTTCATGTTCTATGGAAGAAGGTTGAAGGGAGCTTAATCTGATAGATCGGAACTGGATTCTCAGCTGAATCTGAGGTTAGCTCTTCTTCATTTAATATATTTATATTCCTCATTTCTTCCTGCCATTCAAGGTACACAACTAATGAGAAAAATGACAACTTATTAAAGGCTTTATGAGGGTGGTGGGTGATGCTGGGAATGTCTGTTCCTTAAGCCTCAGATGTAACGCTTATTCCCTTCTCACTGTGTCACCCCAACTCTGGGGATTTCCTGAACTACAGATGTAAGAGCTTGTTTCCCACATTCTAGTAATGTCTCACACGTTCACCTAAGTCACAAAATGGTGAAAAAGTGGGCTGGCAAAGTAAGGAAAGAGTGGGCTGAGGTGCCCACTCATACAGGCAAACTCATCATGGAGGTGTAAGACTTCCTTTGCAAAATTCTCGTTGTGTGGTTCCTGACCAATAGAATGCTGGCTGTATTCAAAATATAGATCAGATTTATTTGGGGACTAAAATCAAAAATTGAGTAAGCAAGGACTAATATAGTAAATAAAATGCCAGAGAACAATGAAGTGTATATCAAGCATATTACTAAATCTACATAGTTTCTATTAACTAACCAGCTAATGTTACAAATGTACAACATGTATGTAGTAGATAATGAGGTCATTCACACAATCAAAAACTGTATTCTACCTGTGTTTGGGAGCTGTGTGCGCCCAATTTTTGATTGTGTGGAAGCAAGGTTAGAGGAAAACCTGAGAAGAAGTGATTGTGTGCAAGCAAGATAAGGAGGAGGTTCCCACGAGCAGCAAAAATCGGGCTAGGAGAGCCTAGCCCGGTTTTTGCTGCTTGTGTAAACCACTGGGCTTGCAGGCGAGCCCGGTGGCTTACAAGCGGCTAGCCCGCTTAAGTAGCCCGCCCATTAGCCCAGGTTAGTGGAGCGAGCGCTCCCATGACCTCATTTAATTTATTGTGTGTCTGCTGCAGCTGCTTGCAGCTGTGGCAAGCGGATACAAGGGATCCCAGTAATGCACCACACACTCAGTGCATTACTGGGGCTCCGGAGGGTGGGGCACTGCATGGTGGCGCTTCCCTGCACCCGGCACCTGGACCAGCTGGGCGAGATGCAGGAAAGCTGCCGCTCATCTGGATGGATGATCTGCCCGCCCAGGGAAGGGTGAGTGATCGTCTGCAGGGAAAGTCAGGCTCTCCCCACAGACCTCGAAGGAGGTCTTCGATTTGATTGTGTGAATGACCCCACTGCTCTTCTTTTTCAAACGTTTCTGCTGTTGCTGAGTCCAGCTAGTGAGTATCCAGTGATGGCAGGTACCTCATAGGGAACTGACTAGCAATCTTCTGTTCATCTGAGACTGATTATGAAAGTCTTCGCTAGGATATCCCTCCTGCTCTCTCTGCTGCTGACTCAAAGGACTGGGTTCTCCCTTCACCCTGGCAAAGCCACCCCTCTTGGCTCTCGGGCAGAGCCTCCTCACCTGTACCCATGAGTACAGACAGATCTCCCTCTCCCATTCCATCTCCAAGTGTAAACTGCTCTTCTCTCAACTATCATTCTCTCCCCACCATGGTAACCAGAAGCCTCATACTCATTCTGGTTCTGCCCTCTTCCAACTGACTACTCCTCAGCCAAGGTTCCTTATGCAGGGCATTTTCCAGACTAGACCCTACAAAGGGGTTCAGGACTTATCTCAGAGGCATCTCATCTAGTCTGGAAAGTGCCCAGGTGTTATGGAGCTCAAACATGAAGTGGTGTGAATTGGGCACTGACTCCTTGCTTCTTGTACCAAAAAGGCTGCTGGGAGAGGGAGGGGATAGCTCCCAGATCTGTTGCTCATCCTCAGTCAGAGCAGTTCGTGGCTGAGACCACCAGACTCTACTGCAATGCCCTTCCCCTTGCAGACTTTAGTGTGCACAATCACTAGTGGGAGGTTGGAATTTGGAGGAAAGTAAAGTGGGAAGCATTCCTGGATTTTAGACCTGCTGATTGTATCTCCCCAAATCTAACCTGTGACACATGGGCACTGTGGGCCTCCTCTTCCAGGGAGGGGTGGGAGTCGGGTTACTTTGATGACTAGGGGGACCCTTGGTAGCCACTGAGCACCCCCATCTACAAATGGCAGGGGACTTGGTGGTGGCAGTGGCAACTCTTTCTCTCAACCTCCCCATCCATGTATGGCTTTCCTCCCAGAGGCTGTTGGGTCCTGCCAGGATAATGGGAGGAAGCTTATTCCTGGATGGAGAGGATGGGAGAAGGTAGCAGCAGGATAACTTTCAGGGTTGCTAGGTTGCTTCCTTCTCCCGGCCCCCGCTCCATATTTATTGATTGATTTGATTTGATTTGATTTCTATACCACCCTTCCAAAAATGGCTCAGGGCGGTTTACATAGAGAAATAATAAATAAATAAGATGGATCACTGCCTGCAAAGGGCTCACAATCTAAAAAGAAACATAAAACAAATACCAGCAACAGTCACTGGAGGTACTATGCTGGGGGCGAATAGGGCCAGTTACTCTCCCCCTGCTAAATAAAGAGAATCACCGTGTTAAAAGGTGCCTCTTTGCCAAGTTAGCAGGGGTAACTTGGATATAGGAACATCCACTGAGTAACTTGGAAATAGGAACATCCACAGAGGCCACTGCAATGATGCATGGACCCCTGGAGAATGCTCCCAGGTTGGGGAAGGGGTGGGGGTGCTGGGAGAAGCCAAGAGTTCTGCTGCCACATGAAAGTGGGCACTGGGACCTCAGTTTAGCCATGGGCTCTCTGACGGCTTCAGGTAATACCCAGCCTGGGCCTGCTTGCACCAGGCCTTGCTACAAGTATGGAAGCATGAGGCTTGTCGACTGAACAAAAACTAACTGTAAAAGACTGACGTATAACTACTTTTCTAGAGCGGAGTTTGTAGAATGGTCCTTAAAACAAAAGGGACTACTTATAGTGATGTAGATTTCTATGGCATTTTGAATACTCTCTGAGCTATCCATGAGCTAAGCATTTGATACAGTTACAAAACAACATTTCTTCTTTGTGCAGCAGTTGTTTCCTACCTATCTCGTAGCACAGTTTGTACTTCCCTTTTGTTTAGATAGGTTTGAAATGATTGGTTAAATCAGTTTCTAACTATATTGTTCTGATCTGATTTGTTGTTCAACCCATAATCATAACATTATCTTAACTCGGATAGGCAATTATGTATGGCAATAGTATTTATAGTCTTAGATAATTACAGCATGCCTGCTTTTAAGCATGACATTTCTAATACAATAATATGTCCTGCAGTACATTATAACCATTTATCTTATATTTTTTTCTTTAATGTGCTGTCACTCACTCCTTTCACAGATACTTCACCTATCATCTACATTTTTTGCAGCAAACTCTCTGCAACCCATTATGGTTTCATCTTCAAGGCAAATAGGAGACTGTGGTGCTATTCTCACGACCAACAAAAATCGGGCTAGCAGAGGCTAGCCCGATTTTTGTTGGTCATCAGAACCACCGGGCTCGTAGCCAAGCCCAGTGGTTCTGGAACAGCTAACCCGCTCAAGAACCCCTGGCAAAAAGCAGGTTTGCAGAGCGAGCGCTCCTGCAAACCTGCTTTTTGCGATCGTGAGTAGCCGCGGTGCGCCTTCACGCCATGCCTACTCATGAGTAGACCCCTGGCCGGGAGGCTTAAAAGCAGCCTCCCAACTCAGGGGTCTCCCCAGTATGCCCTGCGCGCTTGCGCAGGGTATACTGGGCTTGAAGATGCCGCGCGGCCCCCACTCCCCCCACCCCCCTGCGGCTCCGTCTCAGAGCCGGCCATTGTGTGGGCGGCCGATCCGGCTGCCCAGGGCTCCCTGCCCACTCGTGAGCGGGGAGAGCAGGCTTAGCCCGCTCTTCCCGCTCAGCACCCTAAACCGGGTCTCACTGATCGTGAGACCCGGTCCTGTGACTTAGCCATTTCCACATATCTGTACATTCAGTCATGATCTGTTAGCAGTTCTGATGATCAGCTTATTGGAAGGAGCAGAATATACTCTGTTCTTTCTGACTAAAATCCATGGGAGTTATGTGTAACTTGTCTTCTGAGAGCTACAAGGTAAGAGGAAAACTTGGGTAGAAGTGATTGTGTGGAAACAAAGTAGGAGGAAAATCTGGGTAGCTTTTCCTCCTACCTTGCTTCCACACAGTCACTCTTACCCAGGTTCTCCTTGTACCTTACTTCCACACAACTGAAAATTGCGAGCACAGCTCCCAAACCCAAGTAGAACACAGTTTTTGATTGTGTGAATGACCTCTTTGTGTGTTTAAGGAAAGCACAATTCGATGCATTTGGCTGGCCAGTTTCTTAAGAAAGAATGCACCAATTTTACTATCCCTCTTCTGTCAACGGCAGTGATTAAAATCCCTTTCTAGCCCAAGAGACATCTAAATGTAGCTTTAATGTCTAGGTTCAAATGTACAAATCGTATGGTTCTGGCAAAATACTATTTTAAAGAGTAAAGAAATAGAACTGATAGCACAGTCCAATAAAAATCTACCCATAGTTTCAGAAATGTCAACCATGGAGATACAAAAAAAGGAGAGATATAATTAATGATATAGGTCTTCTATTCAGTATATAGGCAACGTTCAGAACAGTTGCAGAGTTCCCAGTGGGGGAAACATCTTAATCTGCAAGGACACTCTGCTTCTGCCCTGAAAGCTGTCATTCTTCAGCAGAGAAACCTTTAAGGGGAACAACATAGGACAGCTGAATTAGAATTTATCAAATACACACATGGATACCTGCAAGGAGAATAACCGTTCATGCATCTGTTGAAGTGGATTGCAGTCCCTGAAAGCGAAGGCTACAACTGGTTATTATTTTTAAGTGCCGGAAATACTCTGAGCTCTTTCTCACGACCCGTGAGAAGGGTAGGCAGAAGGAAGGTTCACTAACCTTTCCTTCCCTGCAGACAATCTGTCAAAAGGGCCTGGGTGTGCAGATTGCACACCCAGACAATCCGCTGCACCAGACAGCATCAGGGTTGGGGCCAGGACACATCATCCTGGTGGCAGACGATTAAGAAAACAGGGCTACCGGAGCACTTGCTGCTCCCTTAACCCCGTTTGCCGCCGGTATCAGGCACGATCCTGACAGTACTTATGATCAGCTAAGACCGGGCTTGGCTTCCTTAGCCCGGTTTTGGCTGATTATTAGAACAGCATCAATCTGTTGTATTGTATTTACATACATAAACTAGTCAAGTCTGTTGAGATGGTGCCTGACATCCTGACTAAATTACTCAGTGGAAGCCTTATTGAAATTAAGAAACCCTTTAGAGTAACTCCTGAGTAGAACTATTGAGTAATTTAGGTTGGAGATCAGCCAGTATTACTTACAGCTTCTATAGCAGTAGCTTCACGGAAAAAGGCAGGTCTACATATTCTTTGTACTTACGAATGTAGTGAATTATTTATTCATGCATGTTTAAAAGGCAATGTGTTTGTGTGTTTTTAATCTAGCAAATGGGGATTATATTTGATGCATGTACAATTTATAAACAGTGTATGCATATAGACATACAGATCTCCCTGCTCATACAGCTTTTCACACATACAGTAGTAAAATTCCTACTTGTACCCTGCATTTGAATGGCCTGTACCCAGATTCACTTTTGAAATGATGCATGCACAATTCATACAAACATCTACATGTGTACAGACAGACAGATATACAGGCAAACCTCATGACTCGTGGGGGTTCCATTCCTCACTTCTACCACGAGTAACAAAATTGTGAATAACAAGGCATTATGCCAATGGAAAATGGGGGGTTAGACTCCAGAAAGGACAAAAAAAGTTAAACATTTTTTTAAAACGGCAAAAATCACTGAAAGTGTTCACTGTACTGGGCTCCGTGGGATCTACATGTGCCCAGGAATGCCCCCAAACCCATGAAATGCCTCCCCAAACCACAAAAAAATTATGGGTGCAATGCTTTTTTAAAAAAAGAACCAAGCCACAAAATGACTCCTCCTGACAAAATGGTGGCCAGAAGTAACCTCCACAGTCACTTCCGGCCCTCTAGGATCCACAGATACATCGGTTTTAACCCTTTTGTATATGCAGATAATGAAATCTGGTGTCAATTAGACACCCATGAATACGCAAAACCACGAATAGCAGTCCCGCATGTAACGAGGTTTACCTGTACAACATAATGTCTGAATAGGGCTAATGTGTGAATTGGCCCTCAGTTTAAATAAACGAAACAGAATTCTGCTTGCTACAGAAGGTGCCGGAGGGCTTCATATTTAAAGGATCTGTTGAAGCCCCAGGGTTGACTCTGTAACAGCTGTATCTTCTCTGACCTGTTTTGCTTTCTAATAAGTTGTGTCAAATGCACGGAAATTCACTTATTTAAAAAATCCAAAGCTTATTTCAAATGCCAGTGAATGTGCAGAGTGGGGGAACAGATATCAGGTTTCCCAACTTCCATGCATTCATCAGAAGGCCTGAATAAAGCCCACATGTTGTATGCCAGGCCTCAAATTTTACTTTGCTCTAGGACCCAACTGAAAAATGTAGGCTCTAGAGACAGCCTCTCTTGTGTGACAAGGAACTTTGAAAAAGGTAAATCATGCATGACACAGCTGTACACTTAGACTAACCATGTGGAGGTCAGAAGAGGAGACAGCAAGTGCAGCCTTAACTGCACCTCTTACATACGCATGTGCACATTTACTGAACATCTGAAAGACGTTCAGTTTCCTCCAGAATCAAAAGGGAAATAAATTATCAGTGCTGTGGTTAACTCTGAGCCTCTTAAAACAAGAACAGCACATTGTTGTAGCAGAGTCTTGAAGAGAGTGGCACCATTTAAAACTGTATGCTTAAGAGAACAGCAGGACTGGAACCAGAGGAATTCATAGCTTGTACTACTAACATAAGAACAGCCCTGCTGGATCAGGCCCAAGGCCCATCTAGTCCAGCATCCTGTTTCGCACAGTGGCCCACCAGATGCCGCTGGGAGCCACAGACAGGAGTTGAGGGCGTGCCCTCTCTCCTGCCATTACTCCCCTGCAACTGGTACTCAGAGGCATCCTGCCTTTGAGGCTGGAGGTGGCCTGTAGCCCTCCGACTAGTAGCCATTGATAGATCTCTCCTCCATGAAGTCATCCAAACCCCTCTTAAAGCCATCCAGGTTGTTGGCTGTCACCACGTCCTGTGGCAGAGAGTTCCACAAGTGGATCACGCGTTGTGTAAAAAAGTACTTCCGTTTGTTGGTCCTAGACCTCCTGGCAATCAATTTCATGGAGTGACCCCTGGTTCTAGTGTTGTGTGAGAGGGAAAAGAATCTCTCTCTCTCCACTTTCTCCACACTATGCATGATTTTATAGACCTCTATCATGTCTCCCCGCAGTCGTCTTTTTTCTAAACTAAAAAGCCCCAGGTGTTGTTGTCTTGCCTCATAAGAAAGGTGCTCTAGGCCCCTGATCATCTTGGTTGCCCTCTTCTGTACCTTCTCCAGTTCAACAATGTCCTTTTTAAGATGTGGTGACCAGAATTGTATGCAGTTGTACTAGTTTGTACAACTTGATGTTCTAGGATCAGATGAAGCAGCATTATTATCTCCCTACCATTGTGTGCTTACATGCCCCATAGTTAAATCCTCAAACTAACAAAATAGTGGATTTTCCTGGTTTAATCCCTTACTGTGCATTTTCTAGGCTTCCAAATCTTGTTTTGGAGAAAGCAGCTGACATTTTCTTTTAAAAAAGAAAAATCCTCGAGCTGACAGAATGCAACAGTAGGAGGGGAGGCTTCAGCTGGCTGTTTGCTTCCTGGCATGCAATTTTAATTAAGGAGTCAGCATGCTTGCCACACAAGCCCACAGGGGTTAGTAGCTAAAAATGAATGAGGGGCCATCCAGGGCTAGAAATGGAGGAGAAAGGGACAACAATGAAACTGTATTTCGGGTGCTTGGTGGAATGTGTACTTCTTGCCTTGGCCCATGCAAGTAAACCCTGTTTTTGACAGGGTGTGTGTGTGTGTGTGTGTCTGTCTGTCTGTCAAAGTGATGGGGGCATCAAAATGAGTTACCAGAATCAGAGGGTAAGAAAAGAGACATTATTTCACAGGTGACAGATTGAAATATGATTGATGATTAGCCTAAAGGCAGCATCTGAAACCGACAGTGGACTGGACCAAGGAATACTAGGCTCAAACTCTACTCCGACACAGTGCCAGATTTAGGCAGAAGCTTACAGCCTAGGGCCTCACATTCTGAGGGGCCTTTGAATTAAAAAGAAAATCACTAAATTTCAAGTTTTGCATAACTGGTTGTAAAATAAAAGAGAAATAAGGGGAAAGATTCCAAAACAAACATCCTGATAAGGCAGAAATATGGCTATGCAATTATTTACCACATTGAGTTTATAAATAAAAATTTTATTAGACCAGGGCCCAGTTCAGACCAATACCCGCCATCACAGTTACAGGCCACATTCACTTTTTTCAGATGAATGCTGCTGTGTAACCATGAGCAGCATGGTTGGGGTGAGGTGCGTGAGCAGGATTTGGGTGAGCACTGTGTAGGATTTCTGTAATTTTGTAATGTTGTGGGGCCTTTTAAGCTTGACATAGCTTAGGGCCTCAGCATATCATAATCCAGACCTGCTCTGACATGAAGTTCACTTGAGCAAGCCACTCACTCTTTTGCCTAAGCTACATCACAGGGTTGTTGTGAGCATAAAATAGCATGGGTTCAAAAGACCTGCCAAAAGTCTGGTTCTCAGGGAGAGCACGCTCCTGGCGTGCATCATCCTAATCCACCAATCTCTGGTTCCTGAGACATTCACCCAACATTCCCTACCCAACTCCAAATGTACATTACAGCTGGGTGGAGAACGTCAGGCGAATGTGGGCCTGAAGGTTGGCGGGTTCAGACAATATGCCTGCTGGGAATGCACACTCCCCTGGAATTGGAGGTTCCCAGAACCAGACTTTCAGCAGATCATCCAAACCTACCCAAAGGATAACCCCACATATATATCTCTGAACTCCTTATGCATCATCTGTGCAATACACATGTGATAAATAATTTACATAACTTTGTACATGCATGGTTTCAGGGGTGTGTGTACATGCATTTTTTTGCTGCTATTTACAAGACTTGCATATTAGTTAGTCATTGGGGCAGTTGAAGCTAAACCATCTTATTCAAAATTTAAATGCTGGTGCATTACAATTATGCCTTCAAGCTTCCTTTATCATCAGTATTAAATTGAGACATTTATTCTGATGTAAGTTACTGACTATCCAATAAACGAGCTATAAGATTACTTTAATTTATCCCCAGTAATTTTTCAAAAATACATTTTCTTTCCCCTGGTGTAATGAATCTTCTTTTTCACAGAGCCAAACAATATCCTGAACTTTCAACAGCCATTATTAATCATAAAAGCAGTTTTTCTCAGAGGCATGGCAAAAATCCTCCTTTAGAAATGGCATTAGTGACTGTTTTCACCATTGATAGAATGTTCAGACATAACAGCATGGTGTGAGCAGAAAATCTCGTACACCTGCCTTGTTTTATATCTGCACAAATCATTGTCTGGGGCCTTGTACGAAAAATGTTTTATGAACAAAAAGCAAATTAATCTGATATGACTTAAAAATGAGAGCTCTGAGTTCTAGAGGGAAAAGAACCAGGAATGTAATTTCTGTGTCATTGCACTCCGTTCCCTTTATTAAGAGCTCTCCAGCTAAGAGCAGAATTGAGTTTAGAATTTATAAGTTAAACAAATGGAAAATGAAATACAGTAACACAATGGGATCGGGGCGGGGGAGAGATAGCCCTTTTGTACTAATTCTGAATACATTTTTACTCTCTAAAAGCACTTTAATGAGCTCCTTTAAGATCACAGATGTATTCAAGTGTATGGAAGTTTTTTTGACAGAAGACAAAACACTGCTTTTTAAAAACATGAATGAAAATAAACACTGAAAACTAATAAACATGGTCCTCTGGTTACCTTAATATGTGTTTTACTGGTGCATGATACATTTAGCACGTGGTGAAATAGCTGACTGTTGCAATGCATATCCGACACATTATTTGATGCTCTGTGTGATGAAGCAAGGAGATGGCCATTCTGTGCTGCCACATGATGCACCAGAGGCTTTTATGCACTCCAGGGTAAATGTTGAGCGAAGCCTCTTCGAATTACACTCACAGCATGAGGGAATCAGCCCTTCCCCTCTGCTCTCAGGTTTTCTTTTGGTGCAGGTTCACATTGCATACCTCCGTTTTTCCTTCTAGCCGATAGGGGGAGGGAGGGAGGGAGTGTACACTAACTGATGTCTCCCCTTTTACCCAACACATGCATGGTGTGTTAACCAGTGGAAACCTTAAGCAAGCAGACTAATATTGTTCAAAAACAATGTGAGCAAACACAGAGGTTTTACTTTTGTAACTAGAACTTAAAGAGTTTGCTTCCTGCAGCAAGGCAAGCCTGCTCTGTTTGCATTTCTAAAGAGCTATATCTGCATCCCTAAAGAGTGTTTCCCTCTTACCATGTTAACGATTCTATGTCAGTGCCTCTCCCTACTTGCTCCAGCGTTTTCAGAAAAACTCACTTAAAACCAGCATTTTAAAAACCCAGAAATACATTGCGATAAGCTAGAATTCAGGAGACAAAGCCTAATTTGTGTGTGGAGTGCTTCCAAGGATCTTGAATGGACTTCGGGGTAAGTTTGGCCGGTGTGTGAATGCACACACTCTCTTCCAAAGGAAATGCACGGTAACAGCCCTGTGTGGAAATGCTCCAGGTGCATCATGCACTGATACCAAGTTGCATCTTTACAGGAGCTGAGGTTCTTGTGAATCAGCTGTCTTGGTGCTTATATACCCCTCAGTGTTGCAGTAAATTAAGCAGCCAATTAAGGTAATTACCCCTCTAAGAGCAGTGCTTGATCAGTTCTTTCTGGAACATCTTGCAAGAAGAGAAGCAAAAACATTCTATTTTCCATGTTACTGATCTGACTTGAAAAGAAAAGAAATAGTGATCCAGATGTTGTAAAGCAAAAATGGATGGGAACAGGATCATTTTGCTGCAGAGGTGAAGGACAGTATCTCTCTCTCTCGCTTACACACACACACACACACACACACACACACACACACACACACCAATCTGCAGGTGAGTGTTCAGCATTCTCAGCCCATGCAGCTGAGGCAGCAGGAGCAGCACATGAGCACTCTCAGACTATGCCACCAAGCCAGGCAATGGTGATGGGCAATCCTAGCTCTTATTGTGTGGGGGGAATTAGAGCCATGTCCCACAGGGCCAGGGTGGAGGGAAATGAACAGGGTGCTCAGCAGAGCGAGAGAGGGCAGTGGCAGTGGGCAGCAGAAAGGCTTGTAGTGCACCCATGGTGGCTGGGGCCAGCACTGGCTGCCCCCCTGCACCCCTCTGTGAGGAGCAACCCCCTTTCATCCCAGAACTATATGCTTATAGGTCTCCCAGGCAGTTCAGGACTTTTCAGGTCCACACTGGCGCTACCAGAGACCAACCAGAAGAAGACACTTGTCAATGAAATGTGAGAGAGGGTTTGTCGTCAGTGCCCCTCTCCCATACTGGATACCAGTAACAAAAGGGCTGAACAGGTTTTCAGTGAATCAGATGACTTGGGAAGACTCTGGAAGAACAATAACTAATCTTGATATGCAAATACTAAGAAGCCTTCTCCAAGAAATTAAAACCATAAACCACAAAATTTCCCAACAGAGCAATCTTCCCCCTAAAGCACAAAAACAATTTCCCACTACCGATTAAAATAGCCCGAAAGATTAGAACCTTGTAATTAGGTCAACCTCAAAGGGTGAGTCTCGCACCCCAAAGTGATCTCTACCTGCAGACGATTCCGCTTATCTGAATCTCCCAGAAATAATAGATTGCTAAATCTCAGTACCAAAAATGGTCCTCTTGACCTTTGTCTCAAGCACTTGGTCTTTAGGGTAGAAGAACTCCCTCCTTAGAGTTAGGACTTTGTATAGTTCACCAACCCACTCATGGATCTATCTATACATCGTTCATTGAGCTGTTCCCGGGGATCAAAGTAACCCCAATTCTCATTAGCTTTACCATCTACTGCTACTGGAAGCCCAGACAGAATGCACACTCTGTGGATGAGTCCTGGAGAATCCCAAGGCTCTCTGAGGTGAAATCACTATTTTGGGGTCTCTCAGTTTTCCATCACAACTTCCACCTAGCCGCCTGGATTTCACTGTGTCACGTGGATATCCAACCTCATTGTTCCAGCCAGCCCAGGCAAGCTATATAGCGCCCTCCCACAACTGCCCACTTTAGGACAGGGAGAATTTTCCTATTTCTGTCTCTTTCCTCTCTTTTATAAGTAGAGTGGCTAACTTAGGGGAATTGCCCTCTCACATTCGTCTTCTCTCAAAACCTAGCCCACTTCTTTTTTTTTAAAACAGTGTGCACCTGCTACCTATTTAAGCCACCTGGGCATTTTCCAGATTATGAGATTTGCGTCGGTTAAAGTGTTGCAAAGTGCAATGGTCTTCCGCAGTGGCTGGAAACCACAGGCACAGTGTTTTTCAATGTGTTTCTCAATGCATCGTGACAGGATTGTGGCCATTCAAATAGCCCACCACTGCAGCAGGGGGTGTCCATATTCCATTGGAATCACATTTACTGCCCCCTCCTCCTCCTCCTCCATTTTGGACCAATGGAATAGCAGAGCGGGAATTACATGATGAAGTTGTTGTTTTTAATTTTTCTCTGGGTGCTTTTGTGCAAATCCACCACTAGGGGAGCACCATGGAGCAACCTGCAATCCCTTGATTGCCTCTACATTAAGGAAACAGAAAGGGATTGTGCATTTGCGCAAGAACCCGAACCCCTCCCAAAAAAAATTCATATACAGAGAGGGGCTTTAGATATCAACAAATCCTTGAACTGAGGAATGAGCCCTCCACACCACATGGCACTAAGAACAGTTTGCAGGCTTGCTGGTGAATGATTCACAGTGGGCTTCGTTGCAGTAAACAAGGATGGTGTGTGTGAGGGGGTGGATTCCGTTGCCTTGCAATAAACAATTGGGATTGCACAGAAGTAAATGATTCAGTTCAATGGGCTTCCTCTGATTCAGTTCAATGGGCCAGATCCACACTTTTCCCAAAAGCAGGATGCAAAAGGAAGCAACAGTGGGAAAAGAGGTACCACCGCCGCACTGTGCAAAAGCCAGGCTGGGATGGCAAAGGAAAGGGACAGCGAGAGCGAGGGAGAGAGAGAACGGGGAGCAGTCCACCGGGATCTTGCCCTCTCTTCAGAGGGTGTGCACAGGGCCCCATCTTGTTCTTCTTTGCCACAAGCCCCAGTGCACACTCATCCGCTGCCAAGCCCATTCAAGAGAGCTCTAAGACGAGAGGCTGCTTTTCTGGGCCCCTTTCTGAATGTGTGGATTGGGGAAGAGGGAGGGAGGTAGGTGGGGCTCTTTCCAGAGGCTGAACATTCCCATTCCATGGCTCCCCTCCACCCCAAGCTTGTCTCCCTCCGTGCTTCCTTCTGTCCCTCGCTGCCTCCTTCTCTTTCTTTGCTTCAGTGCCACATTCCATCCCCCGGCTGCCTCCCCTGGCAGTGGGGTGAGAAGGCAAAGGGAGGCAGCAGCGACTCTTGGGATCCCACCACGAGGGGGCAGAGGAAACAAGAACAGGCAGGGGAGGGCAAAGAATTGTCCACACTATGTGTTGCAATGCTCAATCTATGGAACAAGCTTCCTAAAAATGAGAAAATACAGCTACTTTCCTGCAACACATTGAAAACGTTATAGGGCTGAAACGCACCAATAAAACCTGAAACAAGGCATCGGAAATGTGGACAGCACCCTACTGACAGTGCAGCAACTGCAATGTCAAAACACGGGTAATATGGAGGGGCACTTAGCAGACATGCTGCAAACCTGTTGCAGGGGGTAATCTGGAAAACACCCAGGTCTACCTCCAACGCAGCTGCATTGCCTTGGCTTGTTTTGCCTACCCTCTCCTTTTCTAACCAGGGTATGCAGGGGCGTCTCATAAATATGACAAAGGAAGACAAATGTCTCCTGGCCCACAGCCTCTGAGGGGCCCCAAAGCCAGTCCTTGCCCTCTCTCCACAGACAGGGTTGGTGGAGGGAAGGGAAAGCAGGAAGGAAAGAGTCGCCTGTGCCGGAGATGAGTGTGGAAACAGCCACCCGTACCAGAGACTTTGTTGTCTCTCTTTCTGTGTGCTTTCCCCTCCCTGCTCCCTCAAAAACAGGTGAGTGAAGTCGCCAGGTTGTGGCTCACCTTGCCCTTCCCTCTGTGCTTGCTCAGGTACCTTGCAGCCTGGGAAAGAAAGTCCAGGCTCCTGCACAAGCTGAGGGAGGAGGATGGGGATGAATGTGTTGGCTGAGGTTAATCTTTGGAGAAGGAACAGCAATGAGGTCAGGAAGGGGAATCAAAGCAGTTAAAGATGATATGATGTGAAATGTTTCCGTTCAAAAGGATGTGGATATTTTATATGCCCTTTTGGATATTAACACTGAATTTTGTCTGTATTTTTAATGTGATGTATTGTTCATATTACTGTTAATTTTAATTGAACAAATGAAAAATATTGTGTTTAAAAAAAATCCCTCCATGCTACAGCCCTGACAAAAATGGTTACGCTTGGAACAGAAGATTCCTTGGGAGCCCACAGAAGGGGAGGAGAGCTGGTCTTGTGGTAGCAAGCATGAATTGCCCCCCCCCCAAGTTGATACCATTGTATTTGGTTCTGCTGTTTACACCTTGTTACATCTGTCCTCTGTTAATCTTATACACTATATTACATGACTGAAAGTTGGACACAACTGAACAGATAAGTAGAAGATATTACATGTGTCCTTAATGTTCTTCTGCAGCAGAGACATGGGGCCAGAAGAAGGAGAGGAAGGCAGCAAGGGGTCCATTTTAAAATCCCGTCTCTGGGCCCACTCCAACCTTGGTATGCCCTTGAGGGTATGCCGCTTCTTTGTTGTTCCCCATGTCAATTAGCTATGTGGAACCATCCCCACATCGCATTGCCAAGCTAGCAGCTAATTTTTATGCCAGGGAGACTTGCTAGGAGTCACATCTTTTAAAACTCTATGGTTACTCCATTCATTTCAATTGCAATTTGCACTGTTTGAATGTATTGTTTTTCTGAGCTAACGTTTCTTGCAAGTGAGTCTGGAAAAGTTAGCCTTTTCCAAAGATCCCGTAGCAGGACATGAGAGTCTAGCCCTACGTGTTGTAACACCTCCTTGTGCCAGCACCTAAGGTGGTCACCTCACCCTGCCTCATGGAGAGGCTGCCTGTGATGAGAAGGTTTTCCTTGGCATCTGAATGCCATTGGCTGTACTCTGCACAGTCCTGGCATTGCTTTACTTTTATTTAGGGACTAGGGATGTGCACCAATTGCAATTTGACACACGATTTGGAACACATCCCTGGCCCCTTTAAAATGGAGGAGAGCAGGTGCATACCTGCTCCTCTGCTGCTTGCCACCACTTTCTGAATTGGCAGCGCTCCTCCCAGCTACTTTCACATGCCGGTAGTGCTCTCCCCCAACTGCCCTGGCACAACACAATCACACACATGGCCTCTGCGCCTGCGCAGTGGCCATGTGCATGCCAGCACGTGAAAATAGCTGTTTGGAGCACCACAGGTTCAGGATGTGTCGGCGAGCAGAAGAGGAGCAGGTATGTACCTCCATTCCTCCATTTTAAAGGGGCCAGAGATGTATTCCAAATTGTCTGTTGAATTGCAATTCATGCACATCTCTACAGTGTACTCCTTACTGCTTCTTCTCAAGAAGTCAGTAAACAAAGTAGTCCGTTAATTTCTATGTCATCCAGGGTTGTCTTGCTGTTTTCCTTTGGAAAACCTGGCCACCTGCCCTTGGTGAAAGTTGGAGATATTGTAGTAATAAAAGACAAGAAGCAGAGAGATACATGGGGGGGAAGGCGATTGCTAGAATTGTCTTGAAATTTTAAAATGGGAGTGTATTTACAGAACAAGATCTTAGTTTCTAGGCAATCAGTTAGCTTGGGAATATCACAGGCTGTCTGTTTTTTGACAAGATGGAAAATTGGTGGATCTGTGCCACCTCTTGCTCTGCCTTGAATTCCCCACTGGGAGGATTCTCTTGTGTTTCATAGTTGCTTTCTTAGCATGTGTGGAGGACAGGTTAAAGCCTCCTTGACCGAATGTGACTTCAGGATTGAAAAAAGCCATTTCTCCCAAGCATTTAGTGATGACACTTGCAGTTTGCTAATCAGCTATACACTGTACTAAGGGGAGTTTGCATATCCCTAGCTGTTGTACACGGGACCAAGAAGCAGGATTCCTCCCCCTCCCCATATATGATCCTTATTTACCTTTCACATGCATCATAGGGAAACTGTCATCCTAGCCTAGAGATAGGCTGTGGCATTGCATGAATCCTAATACATATTAACTGGTCTTGGCCCTTCCTATGCCTTGTATAGTTTTTAAGAGAGTGGATCTTTTTTTTTTTTTTTAGAATGCTGTCAGTGGTCTTAACTTGTAATGATTTTAGATAGTAGTAGAACAGCACCTACAAATGCATCTCTATATCCTCAGCTGTCCTGAGTTGGTGTTCCAGTGGTAGTATTGATCCTGGTACAGTGTCCTCTGGCATCCCATCCCCTTCAAGAAACAGGGAAGAAAAAATATCATCAGAAATTTCTGATGGAGTATGCCCCAGCCTTATCCATGCCTTCATAACTTCAAGACAGGATTATGGTTCTGCTCTCTGTATGGCATTCTTGATGAATAACTCAATCAAGAATGCCATACAGAGAGCAGAACCATAATCCTGTCTTGAAGTTATGAAGGCATGGATAATACAAACAATTTTATAAGGGTCAGCAGACGTGGATCACACAGGGGCCAATTGCGCAGGTACAGCGGCCTCCAAAATGGCCACCACGCCAGAGGGGGAAGGCCCGAATGGGCTGAAGAGCCAGCCGAGTGGCTGGTAGGGGCATGAAGGGAGGCCGGTGGGGGGAGAGGGAACCTCCATGCCCCCCCGCCACCTCCAACAACTCCCCCGAAGGAATAAGTTTAAAAAAAATTTTTTTTTTAAGGTCTGTGAACAGTTGGGGTGTGTTCGGTCCAGGGTCAGACTGAACAAAGGGATGGTTCAGTTCAACCCCAAATAGTCGAACTGAACTGGTTTGACATCAAACACGTTTGACGTCGAACCTGTTTGCACATCCCTACAAAGCACCATGCAGGGCAACAAACAAATATATTTTCAAAGCTCCTCAACTCCTACACCTCAGGGTCATCAATATTAAATAGATGAAGTGGAAGTGTGCTTTCAGTTGTACCTTACCTGTTTTTACATGAAGAAGCAGATATGTTACCTGCAGAGGTAACAAAAAACCAGACATATAAACTGAGCCCTGACTCTTCTTATAGAGGTTTGTCATCGAAGGATGGCCCATCCACTAGGCAAGCTGGGCAGTCACCTAGGGGGCCAAGCAAGGAGGGCCGCTGACATCCTGGGTCATGTGCCACCCAGCCAGCCAAAAGCAGGGTCAGCCCACCCTAACCCCTGAAGAGGCAACCTATGGGGTACGTTGTTGCACACCCTATCCCCCTTTGCTCATGTGGGTGTCCCCTGGCCCTATGGGCACATGCACACACCTCCTGTCCAAGCGGGTGGGTGACCAAGTGGGCACTCCCATCTCTGTTGCCTGACAGGCTGCCCATGTGCTCTCCTTGCCACCACCTCCCACTGCTCCTGTCACTGCCAGCTGCTTCTGCGCAACCAGCCTGCCCCTGTGCTTTATAATCATGTTGCTACATTGCACAATACTGTCATTATAACATGCAATGGCAAGCCGGCTGCCCAGAAGCAGCTGGCAGTGATGGGCAAAGGCAGCAGAGCAGGGAGTTCAGTCAGTCAGAGGGTGATGGGGCTTGCTCACCTACTGATGTACCTCTGGAATCGATTCCCTATGCCCACCGTATCATATAGGGTCCAAATGTAGGCCCAGAAGCCTGAACCAAAGTATTCCCATCTAGTAACCCTTCCCTGAACCCTAAGCTGGTTCTAGAATAGAGCTGGGCTATACAAAGCCCTCCCATCACATGCCTTTTCACACTGAATCTGTCCCTGAGCTTTAGAATGCAGAAATTGTTCCTCTTAATTGCCCACTTCCCACTCCTACAGGAACAGATCTTCGCCTTGAAGATAACACCAACAGCCAAGAGGCCCTGCCTGGCATAGCAAATAAACATCAATGACATACAGCTACAGATAAGGGTAGACTAACTAGGCAAAGGGGAACAGAGGAGCAGAACAGCTTGTAAATTGAGGATGGCAATGCTGTGTCAATTGCTTGTTGTTTGATGTAAATGAAGATTGATCTGCATGTTTGATTGCAATAGTATCTTCTTTCAAGGTACTCTTACGTAGACTGTATGTAGGATCAAATGGCTTTGAATGTATAAATACTAGTTTGTAACTTGGTAACTGGGCTCTCGATTTGGGCACTGCACCCCAATTGCCTTACTTTCTGCAGAAGTAAAATCTTCAAGCTTTTCCTCTGTGTGTGTGTTTAATTGGCGTCTACACCACCCAGACAAGAACCAGATTTTCGGTATATCACTACCCTTCCTTTTGTTTGGATGCCAGCGCAAGCAAAAGGGCTGGGGGCAGGAGTGCCAAGGCCAGGCTTTGCCTGGGGCACCAACATTCCTTGGGCCGGCCCTGTTGACATCCACATTTGAAATGGCATTGAAACATCATTGAGATCATAGGGACTTAATCTGGATTTTCAGATCTGCTGTCTTCTCCGACTTAACCAATTACGTTATTAGCATTTTGCTCTTCAGGATTCAAAGGTCCTATATTGTGCTTTTAAAAGCGAAGCATAAACTCGATCCACCATTTCCTATTTAAACTCTAAGATTATTTGGGGATATGTGTTGTGTGTAAACACAGGACAACAGCCTGTGATCAAAATGGGTTCTTGCTTTCACTGAGATCCATGGGACTTTAAAGTGTTTAGCTTTGCTTGGGGGTGCATATGAGTATGTGTCTTTATTTTTAAAGTGTATATCTTGCCCTTCAATCGAAAACATTTCTAGGGCAACTGTCAACAATAAGAATAAACAACAACAACAACAACAACAACACTGCTCGGCCCCGTGGCCGTTGGCCTGTGGGGTCCCGCAGGGATCGGTCTTGTCCCCCATGCTGTTTAACATCTACATGAAGCCGCTGGGAGAGGTCATCCGGAGATTTGGACTGAGTTGTCAGCAATATGCGGATGACACTCAGCTCTATCTCTCCTTGTCATCTGATCCTAGGGAGGCGGTGGATGTCCTGAATCGGGGGTTGGAGGCCGTGATGGGTTGGATGTGGGCTAACAAACTGAAACTGAATCCGGATAAGACGGAGGTACTGTTGGTCAATAGGAGAGCCAATCGGGATGAGGAGTTTTTACCAGTTCTGGATGGGGTTGCACTCCCCTTGAAGGAGCAAGTACGCAGCTTGGGGGTACTACTGGACCCGGCTCTGCTTTTGGAGGCTCAGGTGGAGGCGGTGGCCAGGGGTGCCTTTGCACGGTTTCGGCTGGTGCGCCAGCTGCGTCCCTTTCTCGAGAAGGCAGATCTGGCCACGGTTACCCACGCCTTAGTCACGTCGCGGCTGGATTACTGTAACGCGCTCTACGTGGGGCTGCCCTTGAAGAATATCCGGAAACTGCAGCTAGTGCAAAACGCGGCAGCGAGGGTTTTATCCAGAGCTGCCCGTTGGGAACATATCACTCCCATTTTGAAAGAGCTGCACTGGCTGCCGGTTCGTTTCCGGGTCCAATTCAAGGTGCTGGTTTTGACCTTTAAAGCCCTAAACGGTTTGGGCCCAGGGTATTTGAGGGACCGCCTGCTCCCAAGGGTTGCTGCCCGCTGGACGAGGACATCTGAGGGGGCCCTGCTCCGGGTGCCGACAATGAGGGAGGCCCGGTTGTCGTGCACTCGGGACAGGGCCTTCTCTGTTGCTGCCCCCAGACTCTGGAATGCTCTCCCAGTGGCCATTCGTTCCTCGGACTCCATCACGGTTTTTAGAAAGCTTTTAAAGACTTGGCTTTTTACCCAGGCTTTTACATGATTGTTTTCTACTGCGGCTTCTCTGTGTTTCTATTTGTTGTATTTGTCGTGTTGTTTTTATGCCTGTTTTTATATGTTTTTGTACTTTTAACATGATGTTTTAATTGTGTTTTTATTGTGTGTTTTTAACTTTTGTAAACCGCCTTGGGGTTATCTTTTTAATGAAAGGCGGTATATAAATGCAAAAATAAATAAAAATAAATAAAAAAACAGAGAAACAAGAACACAAATGCAGTATGAAAATAGCAGCAATCGAAGCACTTTGCATCACAGACTGAAAAGTTTTAATTGGGTAATGGCCAATTCTTATTATTAATCGCTATTATTATTCCAAGCCACTTTCCTATTTTTAAATGATTCCTATAGTGCATAACAGAAAACCACAAAATTCAGCCAAAAGCTTTTTCTGTGTAAAACCAAACACCACCCACTACATCCAAATTTGCTTTCAAGTATCTCCAACTATTCTTCATAGAGCAATATTTATAATGCAAATTCTGTAGCCACTGGAAACAAATCTCTGCTTATACAAGATAAGTTTCTGTGCTCCTGCTTGTATTTTGTTCTCCTTTCTTATAATAAGAATTTATCACAAAGATGGCCTAAAGTACCAAACTCATTTCAAAGTAGTCCAGATACAATGTCAGCAAAAGTATGAATATACTTAAGATTTCTAGTTCTCCAAAATCCATTTAGGAAATCAAGACAGACAATAAAAAATCTTGCTGAATAAATATATGATGTATTTTAGAAGGTCTTTTGAGTACTAGTCAGTCATGGTTGCTAAGAAACAATGTACTTAACCTTTCACACCATTTTCCAGTTGCAAGGATTGATAGCAGCAAGGAAATGAATAGCCAAGTTTATCTGAAAAAATTGTTTTGGGAATTTCCAAATGCTGTTAAAAATCATAGCAGCCATCTTGGTGGAATTTTATATTCACCATCCAGTTCTCAGAATGGTGCAGCTACACAAGTCCTTATTGTATCTCTGTGACATTCTTGGAAAATCAGATATTCAGGTGATGGAAGAAAATGTATTGGAACGAGAAATTCCCTGAGAGAGAGAGAGATATTTACCAGAGCTGTGTCATTGACTCTCCATTTACTTTGAAACAGTTGTGAAATGAGGGTCCCAATTTCTCCATGAATGACATGTAGCTTTCCAGCTAGGATAAATCGTTTTTCATTTTTGTTATGGCCAATGGCCAAGACGAAGAAAAACAGACTGAGATGTGAGAAAGAAAACACATATGATACGTTTTCATCAACAGAAATTGGTCAAGATTTTTAAAAGCCAAGAGCCTGGGGTTTTGGTTTAAAACAAAAAACAAAAAAACATAAAAGCTGGTAAAAATTGAAAGGTAAATCTTTTACACCCTGTAATGCACATACAGGGAAGTTCATTATTTTAATTCCACAGTTTTTAAAAAATTGTCCAGGAAAGAACATGCGACTTAAAAGCCACTGTCAGGCAGGGGCGTATCTAGAGTAGGGCAGGCAGGGCACGTGCCCTGGGCGCTACTTGAAGAGGGGCGCAAATTCTTAAAATTATTTAAAAAAAAAAAAATGGCCACCAATAACAAAATGGCCACTGCACATGCTCAAATGGCCTCTGTGAGGCCCTAGGCCATGCCAGGCCTCACAGAGGCCTTTTGAGCATGCACGGTGGCCATTTTGTTTTCAGCAACCATTTTTAAAAAAACAACAATTATTTTAAAAAATGGCCACAGCACATGCTCAAATGGTCTCTGCAAGGCCCTAGAGGCCAGCGGTGGGAAGGGTAGCATTTGCAGATGCCCCCCTCCCATGGCCTATAGGAAGCGCCCTGAAGGGGCTACAGGTTAAAAAAAATTAATATAATATAATATAATATAAGTCACTGTACACATATTCAGTTTGGCACTATGTACAGAGAATCAGGGCTTGTGAATACAGAGCTGAAGCTTATGAGCTAGGATTGTATTCATTTGCTCTTAATTTGCGTCTTATGATAAGTGAGTTAAATGTGATGTCTTAACAATATGGCTATTAATGGTGAGTTTGTCTTTGAATCAGTGTGAAATCCTTAGTATTAAGGCCCACTGGGAGTTTCTTGCTCTCTTTCTCTCATTTTAACTGTCTTTCTGAAATACTAGAATATATTCCAAGCAGTGACAAAGTTTACTCTGCATATCCTTTAATTATTTTCAGAGTATCTGGGAAAAGCCAAATTCTCCATTTATTTTAAAAACTGATGTAATAGTGATGCTATAATGCATAGTAGAGAATTAGATAGGCACTTCAGTTTCGTTTTCCAAGTACACCTCCGCATAGTATTTGGGTATTTCATGAGCCCCAGCATACTGAAATTTGTAGTTTTCCAGCATTTTTTGGTCTGGCTACATCCACTGCTAAATAGTTTTTGAAATTTTAAAAGATTAACGAGCTTGACTTATATTTTTCAGCTGATATTATAGTAAAGTTATCTAAAAGATGGGTGTCAGATGTTTGGACAGGGGGCGCAATTTCAGTGCTTGCCCTAGGCGCTATTTTCCCTAGATACGCCTCTGCTGTCTGGCCACAGGTGATTCTTTTGCAATAGGAAAATATATAGTTTAGTAGAATCCTCCTTTTCCTTGTAGTACGCTAATGGAATGATAACAGCTGTGCAATTAATGTTTCTAGTGATGTAATAACCCTTTTCACTGTTAGCATTTGAATACTGATAGCACTTTATCTGCCAGCTTTTGTCATAAGTATTGTTGCTTCATCTTGGCATTCCTTGCTGTGATGGAGAAATACTTTGCGATTAAAATCTGGGGTGAAGAACAGGGAGTCGTGTTCTACCTTATTTTTATTTATTTATTATTAACTAAACCTTTTTAAAAAGCATAAATGTTCATAGATGTTTGATACAAGACAGTCAACCAACAGATTTGCAAATACCCTGCTTCAGTATGTTCGGTTTATACTTATATACTTTACTTTTCAATCCCGTCAGATCCCTGGTCAACTTCTGGAACTGGGGCATATCCTGAAGGGCATTTCATACCATCTGCTCATAGATACTCTCCTGCTCATTAAGAGTCCAGCCAGTTACTTTAGCTCTACAACAAGCCCTATTCACACTATGCTCAACACTCATACTATGAGTGTACAATGTGCACAGATAGGTACAGTTATTCTCACATTGTACTGAACACAGGTACAGAAGTATACTTTCTATCTGTACCACGTATTTGAGGGGCATATACTCAGGTTCACTTTTAAACTGATCACAAGTGCAATCATTCACACAAAAATATGTATGAGAATGTACATTTCTACATTCATAAAACATAATACCTACAGTGATGGGGGTTAAGTAAAGATACTTCTTTGCCACCCTAGCATCCTCAGGTCAAGTGGAGTTGTTTGGAATACAAGAACAATGTACAATGTAATACAAGAACAATGTACTTTTATATTTTGGTCTACAGAGAGCATTTGATCTATCTCATTGCCTGCTGTGAATTTGTGAAGCACTCTGAGGATAAAATTTCTCTCATCCAATCTGACTTGGGTAATACATCCATTATAGATATGATATTGGATGCTGTTGTAGTCCCCGCTTTTCATGTTTGCTTGGATACCTTTTAGTTTATGAAACCTGAGGATGTGGACAATATGCTTAGTGAAGTTAGACCTGTTACCAGGCATCCAGAAATCCACTTGCCAGCTCACCAGTGGTGAGTGCCCCTGGTCCTCTGGTGAGCAGAATACCCAGAACCACACAGATCTCCTCCCCAGAGGTCTCATTTCCAATGCCATTTGTGAGAAGGTAAGAACCAGCAGGAATTCTTTTGATCAGCAGAAGGGTCCCATTGTTTGTTTCATCTTCAAACTTTTCATTATTTCCTTTGCTAAAAGTCAAATTTCATCCTGCTAGTATAAATAATAAAGTTACATTAAATATTTGCTTTAAATATGTATGTGCAAACATTTTTTTTAAAGATCTTGTTGGAAGATCCACCATAGCTCAGTGGTAGATTACCTGCTTTGCATTTGGAAAATCTCAGGCTCAATGCATGCTATTTCGAGGCAGGACTAAGAAAGACCCTATTCTGAAACCTTGGAGAGCCAGTGCCAGTCAATACTCCGCTAAATGGACCCATGCTCTGACTTAGTATAATGCAGCTTTCTACATTTATGGTAGTCTAGAGCAGAACTACATTGAAAAAGTCTCATTTAGCTTTAGCCCTGTTCAGACCTTGGGCTGGTATGGATGATACGGTCTCTATTCATGCAATTAGAAAAGGTATGTGCTGAGAACGCACCTGTTTGGGTGTCCTCCCTAGATATCCCTATACCCTCCTTGTGCAAGCCTTTTTCAATTGGGGGGGGGTGTTCATCTGAAGGGCCCCTGTTGCCACACTCATACAGTTCACCATTTTGTGTGCTTTAGACCAGTGTACCCCCAGACCAGAAACATAGCCATTTTCTTAGCCTGTTTGGAAAAGAAGTTTCAGCCTGCTGCTGCATTCATGAGATTACATGTTGTTCTGATCCCGGTGCCCTCAAGTCATGACTGCAATAGGACTAAGGATATGCTAGTCTGATTGTATCTGAGCATATGCAAATCAGAGTAGACTAGTAGTCAGCACATACAAAAGCAACAAATGGTGATATAATGCATATTTCCTTCCACCCCAATAATGAGCCTCTGTAGATAATACAACTCAAGGATATTTCATGCCCTTCCACTTAAGTTTTGCTGAGTAATGCCAGAGAGAGATCTCCCCACTCCCATTTCTATTCAGATCACTATGTGTAGTGAAACACCTATTGAGCACCCCTTGTTTAAGTGAAGCACCCAAGAGATAATACCCAGGATGTAGCCTGATTGATATGAAAACCATGACTACGATACGCTCACAACTGGGTGGGTGGGGTGGTGGACGCGTGGAGTGGGGGAGGTTGGTTAAATTCACTTTCCCACCAGACAAGCACTTTATTGTTGCTGGGAGTGTAGACCATGCTTCCAGACAATGTACAGTGCGTGGCACAGTGTGAAACTCCAGAGAACGAGATGATGTGTCCCAGCCTCTGGATATCCCACAATGCACCACACAACATACACAGTGCATTGGAGCATTCTCCCATGAGATGGGCACTCTAGGCACCCATCTCTGTGTCCACTGTGGCTGAACATAGTCCCAGCTAACACACAATCCTAGAACACAGGTTAAGGGCTTGGGTAAACCCTTAACCCCAGCTAAGAGCCGGGTTTCAAAGCGGGGCTAGGCGGTGCTGCCCCACCAGGATTGGACCCAATCCCAGCTGTTCTCATTCACAGCCTAACCCAGGCTGCGCTTCCTTAGCATGGGTTAGATTAGAGTGTGCATGAGAACAGCCTCCATACCTTCTGTGGAACAAGTGTTCAAAATGCTTCCGTACTCACCACTCATGCTATGTTTTTCACTATGAAAACTTCTCCCATGATGGCATCACTGGCTTGCAGCTCTCTTGCACCCCACCTTTCATGCCTGTGCACCTCTGGAGAGAAGTACTCCACCTAGATTGCAGGAAGCTATGGAAAATGCCTTTTTCTCTCTGTGTCCCCCTTCCTAGCATTACAAAATGGTAAATGTGTGTTAGAGGCAGCCTAAGTCATTACTAGAGAATCTGCAAACCCCGTAGGGGAAGATTGTTTCCAGCAAGCTTGGTTGGCACCAATCTTTGCCTTAATCACCCTCTTTTCTCATATTGTTCCCCTATTACCCCTCAGTAAAGCAATTCTTTGTTTTCAAGGCACGTCTCTACATTCTTTGTCTCCTTTCTGTACATCCATACCACAATCAACTTTCCCTGGTATTTTAGAGTTAACATAGCTATATACCAGTTTGCACTAATTTGGAGCTCATTTCCCCCACTTTGAGCAAAGCATAGTCACAAAGGGTGGTTACTACCACACTTCAGAGTAAACCCAATAACACCGCTCTACATGCGCTCAAAGTTATTACAATAAAGGGACATGCTGTGGAGGATATCACGATGGGTGTCCTCTTTTTAGTCATGTGGGCCAGTAAAATATCACTCAAACTGACTCACAATGTTATAAATGTGTTCAGATGTTTATACACATGTACATATGTTTGTGTGAATGATTGTCTGCATTCATTTAAAAAGTGAGTCTACCTAATGGCACAGCAGAGAAATAATTTGACTAGCAAGCCAGAGGTTGCCGGTTCGAATCTCCGCTGCCTGGTGTGTTTCCCACACTATGGGAAACACCTATATTGGGCAGCAGCAATATAGGAAGATGCTGGCACTAGTAAACCCCTCCTGTATTCTACCAAAGACCACCACAGGGCTCTGTGGTCACCAGGAGTTGACCCTGACTCAATGGCACACTAGCGGTGGAGCCCTCTTCAGATACAGAGTACAGAGAGGAAGTGGATTACTGTAGGTACACTGAAAATTATGTATGAATTATTGTATGTACATATAGGTCTGTACATGTGTACACTGTGCACAGATTGTACACACATTGAGTATAATGTGTGAATAGAAATATTCCCCCACAAGCAATATACTCCGAGCAAGTGACTACTTCTGCCTGATTTAATACCAATCTGTTTGGATTATACTTCTCCCCTCTCACCTTGCATGCTTAGGTTAGATGTGGGACTCAGGCTCATGTGCTTGCTGCCATTCCTCCTTTATCTCTCCTGACACATAAAAAGATAATGACCAACCGGGATATTCCACACGCAGATAAAGCTGCAGTCTCTACCTTGGGCATTACTTTCTATACATGGAGAGCAGGAGAGGGATAGGAAAGAAGTGTGTAAGTCCATGACCTGCTTCCAATCTCAACCCATGTAGAGTTACAGAGGAATAGACCTAATAAGACTTGTACTTCAGACTTTGCAGATCAGTAACTGAGCTGTCTGTCCTGCATTATGCAACTAGTTGTGGCAGAGTGGATTATTCCATCACTGCTCTTTCTGTCAAAATCCACCTTGCGGTTAAATACAAGAGTGTCACCTGGAAAGAATTATCGCTCTGAGAAAGTGGCTAACTCCAAAATTATCTTTTGATTGCTAGCTGGAAATTGAGGAGACTAAATACCTCATACAGTATAATAAAACACTTGGCCTGCAGTCCATCCCTACTAATTTTCATTAGAAAATATGCAATGCTATCAAGCTGGGTTATTCAGCTTTCAGCTCAATAAGAATTCCTCTCACAAAAGCTTAAGAGTGGTTGTGTGCATCATCCCTCCACCCTTGCCAGACCAGTATGGGGCCTGACAGGAAAAAGATACACTGAACAGCTTTTAACGAAAGCTTTTAACTGCCAAAATGTAGAAAAATACCCTTGCCATCCTGCTCTATGGAAAACCATTTAGTTTTATGAATTCTGGATGATAAAAATTCATATATTAAAGACTTTCCACTTCCTGTCTGTATTCTATTCAAATGTGGCAATGCAATTATGTTGTCTTCTGTTCGAAAGTAGTCCTAGTCAAAACTTGGCTTCTCTGGTCTGTTCGAGCAGTGAATAGAAATTAAAGAAGAAGAACTTGTGGGTAGGATAATTAGGGCACTTATAAAGAGTTACATCGTGAACCACTGGGACTTAGACATTTATTCTGTACCACTCCAGCCAGCTTGAGTACAGTACAGGAAGGCCCTTTAAATTTGAACACATGTTCCACTTGCCAGTAGTATGCTGCCCAGGAATTTATGGTATGGCTGATGCCACACTTATGCTGGCTTCTGCCACTTCTATATGCTCCTGTAAGATTTTTCTTGTTTTTGGCTTTTGCTAGTGCGAGGCTTCCTTTTGCTCTGAGGATCATTGTCTCTTAGCTTTTAAAAAGTACTTTTGCACTGTCGGGCATCCATTTCTTTTTCTGTTGCTCCCTGCCCTCTCGGCTGCTTTGTAAGCCATTTCCTCAGCACCACATAGGTTTCTCACAGTAATCTGGATTCCAGTTTATCGGACTTTCTGCCACCCAATAGTGGACCTTTAATAAGCAATTCAAACAGCTTTCCAAACTCACAAATTTGTGCTAACAGCTTGCAATCAGTCACATGTGGGTCTATGCTTTCTCCTTCACTTTGAGGTTTAATGGAGAATGTGTATCTTTCCTATATAATTCTAGGTGCAGAGTTCAAACATTAAGCAAATTTGGTCCTCCTCCACCCTTATCTGCTTCACTTGCAATGCAGCACAGAACCTTGTTTCTACCTTCTCTGATTCTCTGCAGCATTCGCTGATTTTTGTTTGAGCAGGGGGAAGGATGTGTGAGCCAGCTCAATTTGAACTATGGCTCGAATCGAAACACACCGGTTCGGTCAGTCCAAGTTCAAACAGGCCCAGCCTCCAGTTCTAAGAACTGGCTTATAGACCAGATCAGGTATACTTGTAAAGGAGAATCCAGTGAGGATTCCCCTTTACAAGTAAAGGGAGATTCCTAACAAGGCGAAGGGGGGGGAGCAAAAGTACCTGTGCTGGCAGAGAATCTCCAGAGGTGGTGGGGTGGTGGCAGGGGCTCCTCCAAGTCTTCCGCTGGCCTCCCAAGGGGCTGGCTGCAGACTGGTTCAGGGCTCTGCACATGCTCAGAAGCCCAAACCGGGCCACAGCCAGCCCGGGTTGTTGTTTGGGAAGCCAGCAGGTGGCTTGGAGGAGCCGTCACCACCCCACACCTCTGGAGACACCACCGCTATGGGCTTAAAATAAAAGGTATTTACTTGTAAAGGGCAATCCTCACCAGATTCCCATAGGAAGTTACCATATTCCGAGTCAGACCACTGGTCCATCTAGCTCAGGGATTCTCAAACTTGGGTCCTCAGGTGTTATTGGACTTCAACTCCCATAATCCCCAGCCTCAGTGGCCTTTGGTTGGGGATTATGGGAGCTGAAGTCCAATAACACCTGAGGACCCAAGTTTGAGAATCACTGATCTAGCTCATTATTGTCTACACAGACTGGCTGCGGCTTCTCTAAGGTTGCAGGCAGGAGTCTCTGTCAGCACTGTCTTGGAGATGCCAGGGAGGGGATTTGGAACCATCTGCATGGAAGTGTTGGGCCAAGAGAAGTATGCAGATGTTCTTCCCAGAGCGCCCCCATCCCCTGAGGGGAATATCTTACAGTGCTCATATGTAGTCTCCCATTCAAATGCAACCAGGGCTGTCCCTGCATAGCAAAGTGGACAGTTCATACTTGCTACCACAAGACCAGATCTCCTCCCATACAAGTCTATCCCTGAACAAGTATATCCGTGAACCTGCCCACAGACCAGTTTGGCCCGGTTTGATGGCTGAACCGAACCGGACCCGCTTCGTCTGAGCCTGTAGCTGGACTGGGCCAGGTTGTTTTGAATCCGGTCCAGATTTGAACTGAACCAGCCAAACAGGTTCCATGCACATCCCTGTGAGTTTATGTGGATATTTTTTTGCTTCACTGTTTTCAGTTTCTCTTCAGACACTCTAATATTTGCTGCTGCAGACTTTGTAAAATGAAGCCACAGGAAACTGAGTTGTTCAGCAAACCTTTAACACTGCGCAACTCTTACTACAACATTTGATCTCAAAATGGCTGCTGCTCAATGTTTCAGTTGTCTGCTGGTGTTCATCAGAACTCCTCCTCTTTATGTGCCACCCTGTACTCTCCAGTCATCAGAGACCCTGCTGTGAGTGTCCTTGCCATTGGAGATATGGCAGACAGCCATGAGGAGAAGGGCCTCCTAAGTGTTGGCACCAACACTGTGGAATGTCTTTCTGGTGGAGGCCAGTGTAGCACTAGTTTAAGACATGGCTTTTTTCATTCAGATTTAGAGGCAGCTAGTTGTGCTAGTTTCTGGGAAGTGGGTATTGTTCACAGAAGGCTGCTTGGGGTTTTTTTTAAGCTGGCTGGTGGCCTTTTTATTCTTCTGTTGTACTGCCTAATTTGCTTTATTTTTTTGTTTTGATGTTTTGTGATTTTTATTGGTTTTTTATGATTTCATGTTTTCATTGTGTATTTGTTGCTATTGGCCACCTTGGTGACAAGAAAGACAGGATATGATTTTTAAAACAAACCAAAATGAAACTCACTCACATAACGCTTTGGTTCCTGCTACCGTTACAGTGGCATTGAAGCTTGAAAAGCCTTAAGGAAGGGATTTGCAAGTTGCTGAACTGGAGACAATATCCTATCAGGCTCCTATCAGCCTCCTAAAGCAGCAGCCACCATGTTTTCAGCTATGGGAAATGTTAAAGGAGCACTGCGGTTAGGACCATGGAGACTCTCAGATAATTATACAATGGTGGGAGGTAATATTTCTAGCTGCTGTCTATAGCACCAGGCCCTGATGCTATAACACCCCCCTGTAGCAAAGGTGCATGTGCAACAGGAACAAACACTTGAATAAACTCCAGAGCAGGGCCTGAGCATGACTTGTTCAGGAAAACAATCTAATTTCAGCATTTAATCAAAGTCTGTCATAAGGAAAGAGAGAACTGCACTTCTCACTCTAATTAGCATTGAAAAAAACATGTGGACCACTTCAAAGAATATTTACTTTTTGAAACAGTGCACTTTACTAAACAAGGCCTTTCACACTAGCATCTGGGGGTGGTTTGGGAGGGGGTAAAGAGTCTCTACTCTGTTTCCCACAGATGAGCAGAACCTCTGTTTGGTTCTACAAAACCCAGCATGCCCACAAGTAACGCAGCCATGGTCTCCATTTTTAAATTAGGGAGCTGGGTCCCCCGAGGATCGAAAGAGCTACCTCAGCATGCATTGTGCTGGCTGGAAATCCCCATTACAGCATCAGCCTGATTGGCCACAAAGGCACCAGAGGCAGTCCCATCACTATTGAAGCCATTGTTAGGAAAGGCTCATAGAGCGTACTTTGCAGCACATTCACATATGGCAGCCTCTTTAGCCTTAACACACTCTTTCAACCAGAGCCGTTTAGCTCCCAGGGACAGGAATAGTGAATGCACCCACGCAACTGGAGCACCAAGATAGGACAGCTGCTATTTTTGTCCTGCCTCAAGGTGCAAAAGCTGGACTACCCAGATTTGAGCAGATTGTTTTGGAAGGAGTTGTGTGGATTCTCACACGCCTCCAAACCTGGACTCTTTGCCTCCTACCTTTGTTTTGAGAATCGGGATAATAGTCCTAATCTCTTTTATGTCCAAAAAGAAGATAAACTGGTAATTAATCTGAAACTGATGAGACTCTTTATGCTATTAAAAACACAGGGGGGGCTGACTTGGTATTGTTATTACTTACAAATATTTTTATAAACTGCTTGCAAGAAAAAAAAATTCTTAAAGTGGCTTACATAGAAACATAAGATAGTTTCCTTTCCCCAAAGGGCTCACAATAATAAAGTATGGTGAGGTAGCCATAGGAACACAGGAAGCTGCCATATACTGAGTCAGACCATTGGTCTATCTAGCCCAGTATTGTCTTCACAAACTGGCAGTGGCTTCTCCAAGGCTGCAGGCAGGAATCTCTCTCAGTCCTATCTTGGAGAAGCCAGGGAGGGAATTTGAAACCTTCTGCTCTTCCCAGAGTGGCTCCATCCTGAGGGGAATATCTTACAGTGCTCACACTTCTAGACTCCCATTCATGTGCAACCTGGGCAGACCCTGCTTAGCTAAGGGGACAAGTCATGCTTGCTACCATAAGACCAGCTCTCCTCTCCTATTATGTGGCCAGTTGGGGAAGGCAGCATGTCCTTCCTGCCTCCACTGGCTACCAGACTCACAACCTGCCTCACTGCTCCCTGCTTTTTGAAAATACATGGGGTGGGGAACAGAGCACAGGGAAGTTTAGCGAATAGCAGTGTCACTCTACCCCTCCACCCTTCCTTCCATGCCATTCCCTGCTCCCTGGCTTTTCAGGAAATGGAGGAGGAGGAGGAGTGCTGCTGCTGGTGGTGGCGGCGGCGGCAGCAGCCACTACTAGGTCAGAAGAGGAAGCAAGGTGGATGCATGGTGGATCCACAAGTGAGAATATGGGGGTGGCATGGGGTGGGGAGATGGGGGAGAGATTGGTACATGCCATGCTCCACAGGGATGGAAGGCAATGGCTCACTGTACCACTTCAGGCAGTGAGTGAGGGTGCTTGAGCTAGGCCTGAGCACAGTGAAACATATCTGAAAGATGTACCCCTCCCTGTGTTGAATCCATTAATATAGCCATCTACTGCTGAATTCTAAGTCTATAATTTACGAAAACAAGCACCCACAAAGCATCATTTGATTGCATAGCTCAAGGTGTTTTTCTGTGTAACAAGGAGTTAGCATGAGACTTTGAGTACATGGACTGCATAAGCGAGTCTTAGAAAACTTCTTTAGACTTTTCAATAATGTGAATAAATTCATAAATTTCCGTTCCCCATGCCTTCATGGAGATTCATGTTGCCTGCATAAATATGTCCCTTCATTTCCCAAATGCTTCTACAGAATAAATGTGTTTGTACGTTTTTATGTGTCAGAATTGGAAAAGGGGCTCATCAGTAGCTTCAAGGAGAAATGGCTCATTGTATGTACCCTTCAGTGCCTTTCCAATGCATCTCTGTATTGACACAAATGTATTGGACAGGTCTATCTTTTGCTCTTTTCTATTACTTGGTGGCAATTCTTTAGCATGTAATCTAGTCTTATTCATTTAAAATAAAAAGGCACATCATTTGTTCTGTGCTTGTTCATCTTTTCTGTACATTTGTCTGTTTTTCAGTACATTTGAGGAGAGCAGTTCTCTTCATATGTCACTCAATATCTTCTCATAAAAACTACTGTCTTTATTTAGGCCATCAAAATATCAATCAATCAATCTTTATTACGGTCTTAGACCAACTTAAAGCAAAAAGAGCATGTAACAGGTAGTATAAAAAGCAGTTTAAAATGATAGCATCTGTGGCTATTAGCATAACGACTGTAAAGTTACTATAAGATTACTGTAAGGCAGGCCTGCACAACATGCAGCCCGGGGGCCGGATGCGGCCCGCAAAGCCTTTTTTCCTGGCCCCCGGGGCTATTTCCTCTTCCTCCCCCTGCTGCTTAAAAAACACCTCCTCAAAAAAAATTCCAGCCGCTGCACGACCAAGGAGATGGCTGCGGGGGTGTGGGTGTTCTTCCTTACCCTCCCCCACGGCAGCAGTGGTGCACAGTGGCAGAAACCAGAGCGACACTCGGGTCTGCCATTTGGCCCGGTGTTGCTTCCCAACTGCGAGGTGCGCCTGCACAATTAAGTCTCTTAAGTCTCTCCCTCCCCCCCTCTCTCTCTCCCACCAAGACTGCGCCATTCTCTCTCTCTCTCCCCCACCAAGACTGCTCCATTCTCTCTCTCTCTCTCCCTCCCACCAAGTCTGCGCAATTCTCTCTCTCTCTCCCACCACGACTACTCCATACTCTCTCTCTCTCCCCCACCAACTGCTCCATTCTCTCTCTTTCTCCCTCCCACCAAGACTGCGCCATTCTCTCTCTCTCTCTCCCACCAAGACTACTCCATACTCTCTCTCTCCCCCACTAAGACTGCGCCATTCTCTCTCTCTCTCTCTCTCTCTCTCTCTCTCTCTCTCTCCCTCCCACCAAGACTACTCCATTCTCTCTCTCTCTCTCCCAAGACTACTCCATTCTCTCTCTCCCCCCACCAAGACTACTCCATTCTCTCTCTCTCCCTCCCCAAGACTTCTCCATTCTCTCTCTCTCTCCCCCACCAACTGCTCCATTCTCTCTCTTTCTCCCTCCCACCAAGACTGCGCCATTCTCTCTCTCTCTCTCCTACCAAGACTACACCATTCTCTCTCTCCCCCACTAAGACTGCTCCATTCTCTCTCTCTCCCTCCCACCAAGACTACTCCATTCTCTCTCTCTACCCCACCAAGACTACTCCATTCTCTCTCTCTCCCCCACCAAGACTTCTCCATTCTCTCTCTCTCCCACCAAGACTCCTCCATTCTCTCTCCCCCCCCCAATAAGACTGCTCCATTCTCTCTCTCTTTCCCCCACCAAGACTACTCCATTCTCTCTCCCCCCCCCACTAAGACTGCTCCATTCTCTCTCTTTCTCCCTCCCACCCCAGGACTACTCCATTCTCTCTCTCTCTCCCTCCCACCAAGACTGCGCCATTCTCTCTCTCTCCCTCCCACCAAGACTGCGCCATTCTCTCTCTCTCTCTCTCTCTCTTTCTCTCTCTCTCTCTCTCTCTCCCCCCCCACCAGGACTACTCCATTCTCTCTCTCTCTCCCTCCCACCAAGACTGCGCCATTCTCTCTCTCGCTCTCGCTCTCCCACCAAGACTACTCCATTCTTTCTCCCTCCCTCCCACCAAGACTGCGCCATTCGCTCTCTCTCTCCCTCCCACCAAGACTGCGCCATTCTCTCTCTCTCTCTCCCCCACCAAGACTGCTCCATTCTCTCTCTCTCTCTCCCCCTCCCACCAAGACTGCTCCTTTCTCTCTCTCACACCCACCAAGACTGCTCCATTCTCCCTCTCTCCCTCTCTCACCCACCATGACTGCTCCATTCTCTTTCTCTCTCTTTCCCACCAAGACTGCTCCATTCTCTCTCTCTCTCCCACCAAGACTGCTCCATGCTTACTCTCTCACACACCCACCAAGACTGCTCCATTCTCATTTTCTCTCTCTCTCTCTCTCTCCAATCCTCCTGCTGCATCCTTTCCATCTTTCTTTCCCCTTCTCCATTCTTTTCCAAAATTATGAGAAGAGGTTCTCATTTTTCCCCCTTAAAAGTGTTCCATGTTTTGTGTGATGATTTGGCTGAGGTGGAAAGGAAGAACAATGCATTTTATTATGTATTTTGTACAGATTGTATAATATTTATATTATTAGAATGAATTTTAATTCAACTTATTTCATATTAATTTAAATCAATCTTGGCCTGCCAGAACATCAAAAGTTAAATATTGATTAAATTCATTTTTAATTCATTTTTAATTCATTTCACTTTAATTCAGTTGATTGGTTGATTGGTTGATATTAAGTGTTACTCTAATAATCAGCACCCTAGGAACTGACCTCGGCCCCCATGAACCAAGTCACGGTTGGTTTCGGCCCGCCAGGTCATTTGAGTTGTGCAGGCCTGCTGTAAGGCTAAAATCTATGAGTGATTGTAGAAAAGCAGTAAAGGAATTGTAAAATTACTAAAACAGTAGCATGAGGACTATAGAGTCACAGTAGGGCTAAAAAATATAAAATGCTGTTAGAAGCTGCATGCTATAAAACTGCTGTAGTGCTAAGATCTGTAAGACAATGTCTGTAAAATAGTCTGGAATGTTAAAAGATAAACTGAGACTGTAAAAATAATAGGGCTGAATAATTGGAGAATTAGTTCTTGTTGGCGGTCAGAGCCTGGTGAATTCTGCATACTGCCGAGCAGAGCTTGGCAACATCGTGTGTTATAGAGGGATTATAGTCTGAGAGTAATAGGGAGACGTAGGATTGACCTGAGCGTCCTTGTGACCTGTCAAGCAGTGGGAGAATAAGGGACTTTCATGTGTCTCTACAGAATAGGCAGTGAAGGAGGACATGCTTGATAGTTTCAACTTGTTCTGAGTTGCAGGGGCACAGGCGATCTGGGAAGAAGAACTTCCTGTATCTCCCTTCTAGGACAGCTGAAAGGGGGGACATCACAACAAGCCAGGGTAAAGGCCCTTCTGTGGCTAGGTACTTCTAGCTATGTATCCAGCAGGTATTGTTATATACCTTCGACTTTCAGCAAGAAGAAAGTTCGGGGACCTAACTAAGTCAGATTGGCATTCTGCATCAATTATGCACTGTTTGGTAAGTGTTTTGGCCCGCTAGTAACCCAAGGAAAGTAGTTGCGAAGAGGAAAGTCCAAGTAAGGATAGTTTTGCTGATAGAGATCGCTTCCATGTGGATTGGGAACCATCCACCAGTGCTGAGGAGACTAGGCTCATTGGGAGGAGGGATAGTCTCAGCTAGTAGATGAATATGGACAGCCAGACTCTGGTCTCCACTTTCACCAGGCCTACCTCCAATCAAAGAGTGATGTTAGAGACACAATGGGGGATTTGAAGTACTGTTCTTTGGAATTTAAACTGGATGAGCTCTAGTGGGGCAAAGTTGGAAAGGGGGCCCTGTTGGGCACCGTATAGAAGTTGTACCATTGACAGCTTCAAATAGCTTCAGGAATATGGTATCTATTGGCCCCCTTTTGATCAGAATAATTTTAGGATGGCAGTGGCGCTTCTCTGGGTGTTTTGGGCAACATAGCTGCCATAGGCCTTCCTAATCACGGAAGTGTGGAAGACCATGCCCACCTGGTCAATGTCATTCCCGTTTATATTCCAGGTCTCTAAATGAACACCATAATTTTGGTTTTGTGGTAACTGATTTCCAGGAGGTCTTCCAATTTTGGTGGGTGGAAGACTGGGTTGTTTAGGTGGTCCACCATGTCATTTATATGGAAGTTGAACAGGAGAGGAGCAACCTTGTTTGGTGCCATTATGGTTGGGGCGGTGTTAGATAAGTATCATTGGAGGTTGCATCTAACTTTCAGAGATGTGTCATCATGCAGAGTATGAATGAGATATAGCAGGCATCGGTCAATTGAGGAGGCTTCAAGTTTTTCCCATAGTTTGGGTCATGAGATGTGTTCGTTTTGGTTCCACACAAACAGCACACATGCCAGGCCATTGGGGAAGTGATACCATGGCACTTATCAGAAATACCAATGTGCTGAGCCCGTGCACATCAATGCTACATCTGGAACACACCTGCAAAAACCTGGGTGACAACATGTAGCCCCACAAATCTGGTGTATGTTTCTATCCATTGGATTGGATTTCTTGAGCAACCTGCAACACCCACCTTGGCATGTTGCCCAGCATGCAGGATCTTTGCTTAGAATTAACATAGAAAATGTACTGAGCGCTTCCATCTGGGGAAGAAGAAGGAGCACACATGCAAGGAACCCTTTCATTAGCAACATATCTGATCTAGCATGGCTGCTCAACATGGGATCCTTTCAAAGTTGATGCTGTCTGGTTGGGCAGCAGGTCATTGATTGCCCTGCATGCCTTTACAGTGTATTTATTTTCAAGATTCCCATGGACAGTACTGCTCCTTCCAACTCTATAGAGGGATGTCTTCAAATTGGTATGTATGTGTCTAAATTAAATAAGCAAATATTCAGCCTCCCCCACCCCACCCCGCAACCAGACTTGGAGGTACTCCAGACTGGTATGGTATTATGTATTACAACAAAGGAAAATCTACCATGGATGGAATAACCCTAAGTTTGGGTTAAAAGAAAGTCCTTGGTCTTTTTCAGTGATCCTGTTCTATTTTTTGTACCAGTTTGTAGGGGAAGGGGGGCCGAGCCCCTTCCCCTGGGGTACAAATATGCAATCTCAACCATACCTCATGAGTGCCGCCATCCAATGGGACAAAGGAATTGGGCTCAAATGTTCTGTGTGATGATAGAATGTACAAAAGATGTTTATGCCCTTTCCCCAAAGACCACTCTCTCATCAGACTGCCTGCCATGGAGACGTGCATGTGGACAAGAGGGCTATTGCTGCCCAGCCTAGTTGCTAATTCCATGCAAGCCCCAGGGAAGGGTACCCCAGCATCACCTTTCCTGGTCCCACAAACCAAGAGTCTAAGCACTCTCTCTGACAGTCTGGTCTCTGCACAACCAGGCGTGGATCCAGCCGAGCGGCGGCTTGAGTCCAGCCCTGCTCGGCAGCCCCCTCCAATATGCCCGTGCGCGTGACGTCACGCGCATGGGGGCATGGCTTGGGCTCCATAGGAGCCCAGAGCGAACTCCCCCTCCCACGCCCGGGCTGCCAAGAGCCCGGGCGAACTCTTTGCCAATTATTTCAGGCAGCTCCAACTGATCCATAGAACATTTTTCCCTTCCTCTCCCTCTCTGGAGGGAGAGAAAGGGGGAAACGTCCTAATAGGCAGCCGACACGGCCTGAAATGACGAGCTGAGAACTTGTTCAGGCTCTCAGCAGCCTAGGCCACTCCCCCTTGTCACGTGATCAAGGGGGCATTGTCTGGGCTGCCGAGAGCCTAAACGAGCTCTTAGCTCATCATTTCAGGTAGTTTCGGCTGCCTATTAGGACGTTTTCCCCCTTCTCTCCCTCTGGAGAGGGAGAGGAAGGGAAAAATGTTCTATGGGGCAGTTGGAGCTGCCTGAAATAATTGGCAAAGAGTTCACCCGGGCTATCAGCGGCCCGGGTGTGGGAGGGGGGAGTTCGCTGTGGTCTCCTATGGAGCCCGAGCCATGGGGCGGGGCTCTCTTGGTGGCTTTTCCCCATTGGCGGCCTGGGTTCTTTGAACCCTTTCACCCAATGGTGTCTCCGCCCCTGCGCGCAACACATACCCATGTCTTTTTTGCACTACATGGTTACCTAGCTTACCAGGAATCACTCTAATCCACAGGTGCCCTGCCCTGGGATGTGGACCAGACTCCTTGGAAGTCTGGAAGGGTTGAGTGGAGAGGGGAAGGTATGGCGTATGAGTTCTATCATTAACCAAAGATTCCAGAAGCAACACATCAGCGAGGGCCCTATAGTCAGAAGGCCTACCTCATAAGAGTGAAATCCAATGGAGACCTGAAGCACATGGTATCTTCTTTTTTTCTCTGGTGGACTGTTTCTCTTATGAGAGGGTTAATCCCCAGCCAACAAGCTGGCACAGGGACAAGAGTGTGTTGGGGCTTCCTGGACTGTTTTGCCCAGGTCCTCGAGTCCTTTGTCACAGTGGACTAAACCCTATGCCTGCCATCACATACATATTCCCTTCTAGGAAGTGAATAAGATCCCTTCCAAGAGTAACAGAAAACAAGTTACCCTCGCCATCCCCCGGTATCAATAATTGTGCTTGTGCAAGACTGCAGAGCTCTTGCAAGGGCAGTGGTGCAAGAAGTGTGAGAAAAGGGTTAAAATATCTTTCCCCTGCAGAGAGTGGGTGATTGATGACGAAAAGGCACGGTCACACTGAACACGCCCCCCTCAAAGATAGTGGCCAATGGTTGCCGATTTACTGACATCCAGATGCTTTGGCCACACTCTGGAGATACGAGCGATACAGAGCTTGTTAGGATGTAGCCTCGGTGGACCAGGAAGAGGGAGGGATTTCTCTGCCAAGAAGCCAGAGATTGCAAAACCGTGATTGAACAATACAAATATGACAAATACAACAAATATTTATATACCGCTTTTCAACAAAAGTTTCCAAAATGGTTTATATAAATATAAATAAATAAAATGGCTTCCTGTCCCCAAAGGGCTCACAATCTTCAAACAAACAAAAAACACCATAATATTGTCATGGCCCAGGCCTCTGAGTCAGAAGAGTCAGAGGAGGAGCGGGAGGATTTGGTTGGGAGAGCAGGATCAGGAGCACAGCAGGAGGATTTGGCTGTGAGAACAGACTCTGAAGCTGAGGTGGAACGGCAGCAGACAGGGGAATCTGAACAGCTGGCAGAGATGGGGACTGAGGAGACTGATCAGGAGGAAGCTGGAATTTCACCTGTGTTAAGGAGACATCTCAAGAGAAAGGCTCAGTGGGAGACACGCGGGCATAAGATCTTGCAGGAGAGGGAATAGAAATGCTGAGTCAGGACAGCCTGATTGGCTGCCGGTTATCTTGAACCCTATATCAAGCAAACACTGTTCCTGAGATGGTACTGTCAGCAACGTTGCCTACCACAGACAGTGTTCCTTGTGCTTATAATTGTTCAACCTTTCTTGTTTCAGCTTGTCCTTGTTCTGTTCCTTCCTTGCTCCTTTATTTCAGTTATTGCTCAGATATCATAGATGGGGGTACTTAGTTTAGTTTTGAGGGGACTTTATTTTGTTTCTACTACTTTATTTTTGAGAGTCATCCTTCGCTTTCGTCCGTGCAACTAAGCTGCTACTTTCTTATCTATAGAATTTCTATCTTGACTCACAGAAGTAGAGCTGGATGTACCATAAATCCTGTCAGGTCAGCCATGCCAACATATTTACAACAAATATAGACACTAGCAACAGCCACTGGAGGGATGCTATACTTGGTGTGGATAGGGTCATCCATCCCAATCATCTGTGGGACGATTCCCGACTTCACAGATTAACCACAGGTTCATCTACCCAAGGTTTCATGCTATGTCCAAATGGGCCCTCTATCTAGTTCTAAAAGTATCAGCTCTAATCCTGGGTTAATTCAGTTTTGCCACGAAAGGAATTGTTCATTTTCTGAAGCCAGCTTTTTACTTTAGGAACCATATCTTTCCCTTGTTTTACTATACATATTATCTTGCTGCTGTTCAAATATTTTAAACAAAATGTTAGTCCTCCTGTTTAATAAGTCCCTAAATCAGGCTCAGTATAATCCTCTGCAGATCATCTAGCAAAACTGGCAACTCTAAGAGTAAGATAGAATATCAGTGTGGAACCCTCTTCTTCATGATCCTCTTCCTCTTCATGATCAAGGTGCATAAAATTATGCACAGAGTGGAGAGGGTGGACAGAGAGAAATTTTTCTCCCTCTGTCACAATACTAGAACCAGGGGTCACCCCATAAAACCGAAGGTTGGGAAATTTAGGACAGACAAGAAAAAGTATTTTTTCACACAGCGCATAATTAATCTATGGAATTCTTTGCCATTGGATGTGGTGATATCCAGCAGCTTGGATGGCTTTAAAGGGGGCTTAGACAAATTCATGGAGGACAGGTCTATCAATGGCTACTAGTTTGGTGGCTGTGGGCCACCTCCAGCCTCAGATGCACGATGCCTCTCAATACCAGTTGCAGGGGAGCAACAGCAGGCAAGAGAGCATGTACTCTCTCTTGCCTGTGGGCTCCCCAGAGGCATCTGGTGGGCCACTGTGCGAAACAGGATTCTGGACTAGATAGGCCTGATCCAGCAGGGCTGTTCTTAGTTGTTCCTGAAATAACACTTCCTCCCATTTTGGATGTCATGACATTCTCATATCTTAGTCCAAAGATGGCAGCATCACAATTTATGGAATTTGCTCCGTTGTTTCTCTTGTCAGAGGCAATAGTACCAGTCATAGTATATATGCTGCAGATTTTCCTGGCCCATTTCTGGGTGGTTGTTTTAACTGCTACAAATGTAAGCATGCACATATTCACAGCAAAGCTCCCTCTGTATTACTAATTTATAATTTCTCCTCCTCAGACATCTGGAGGATTTTATCAGTATCTGTGGTGTCAGCGCAAATTACCACATAACCATTCAAAGCTGCCTTGGTAGCCTGATCTACCATGACTTGCCTGCAGTTTGCTTAACAGGGATTTTGTGATAAAGTAGAGCCTAATCTGTGCTCCAGCTCTAAAAGGTGTTATCAGTGCCATGGGAAGGCTAATACTCTTGCTTTATGATGCCTTCAGCTCTCTTCCAATATGAATTGCTTGGGGGGTGAATCGCTTCCTGAATTCCAGTCAATTGAGCTGCCTGCTGAGCCACCACTTTGAGGCTTCAATCTCAATTTGCCCATTTAGAGTAGTTTCCGATGCCTTGGTGAGACATTGCGGGAAGACGGAAGAATCTCCCCTTTCTAAAGTCTCCTTTTAAAAAGTTGTGTTCTGGGCTATCAAAGTTGTTTTTGGTGTTGATGTTTTTAATGTGAGCACCAGCGCCTTCATAATTCAGTTTTGACTCAGTCATGGGATCAGGATACCAAAGAGAAGAGGGCCAAGATTTCCCCAGAGAAGCAGGAGGGTGGACTCCAAGAGTGAGAACAGGTTGGAGAAAACTAAATGTTGTTAGTCTTCATACAGCATTGCAAGCCTGGCTAGAAGTGAGAGGGGCACATAATATGACAATACGGAGAGGGAATGAAAGGAATCTGAGAGTCAAACTAGGCGTTCCTTTTAAGCATGTGCTTTATAAGCACATGCTTGCTTTTTACTGTGAACTAATAGCGCAACCAGGACTATGTGGGAGGGTCTTAACCCTAACTTCCAGCTCAGTCCCAGTTGAAATTGCCACACACAAACACCCCCACACCTCTTATCTGCTAAGGGGGTGGGGAAGTACCCAGTGTCAATGGGAGTTTTTGTTCTTGGGAAATAACAGCTACGGCAGGGGTGGCCCTTCCATGAGGCAGGGTGAGGTGGCCAACTCGGGTATGGAAGAAAGGTGTAGCACACCTCATCCATATCCCATAGCTAGTAAAAGGGGAAGGGAGAAACCCAAGCTTGACAGTTTGGTCTGAATAGCTCTTTTCCAAGAAGATAAGAAGGAGTCCTGTAGAGTCAGGGCATTGCAGCCAGTGATTGTGTAAACAGACATGGGCATTTTAAAGGGCTGTTCACACAATGAGTCCTACCTGGGTACAGCTGGTCAGTGGGGCACCAGGATGAAGACCGATCCTAGCACTGCCCCACCAAGTAGCCTGGGTTTTCTACCCAGGCTAAAAGTAAGGTAGAAGGATGCGCCCTCGTACCCCACCACCCAGTCATGTGGCAGCACAGACTGTTGGCAGCCTGTGGTACCATAGAGGTTGGGGGAAGGAGCATCCCAGCCTGTGGCAGTGAGAAGCGCAGTGCATTGTGGGCTTTCTGGAGGCCCAGTCTACCTCTTGCTGCATTGTTCTCCACAGCATTGCTTGTTTGGGTGCTCAGCACGGCAAGCGGGGCAACAAGCGGTGATCATTTGAGGGAAAGTAGGATCGATCCCGCCTCCCCATGCCATCCCCAGCCCCATCCCAAATGGTTGTGAGAACGACCTCTAAGTCTTAGAACATTACAGACCAGGGTGTCACCAGGCTCTACACTTCTGCTCCAAAAGCAACACCACTGCAAGTGCTCCCGGCCTGATTCTTGTTTCTGTCTAGACTTGATCTTCTGGCTTGTGGCTTGACCTGACTTACCTTACCTGACTTCCTGGCTTTGCCCTTGGCTTGTTCCCTCATGAACCTGACTTCTTAGCTTTGTGTCCCTGACTTCTGACTAGCTCCCATGGTGGGTCTTCGCCATGAGATTGGCATTGTTCAGCCCTGCAAGACACAATAAATGTCATTCCTGCCACCTCAGCAACATGGCTTGAGAATGCTGACCTCTGCCAGCAGTATATTCCATCCCAAATCATTGCCAAGCTCCCCATTTTCAGGCTTTCCATTGGCAATCTGAGTATGCTGGAAAGAAGCTATGAGGGATGTGCATGGAACCGGGCAGGGGTGGCTCAAGGGGTTGGGGGGTGCCACTTTAAGGGTGGGGGAGGGTGAACTTACCCCTACCCCCACTTTTCCCTCACTGGTGCTCATTTTCCATAAAATCTTTTGGGGCGGCAGTGTACCTCCCTGCCGCCCCTTCCTCCTCTTCAGTCAGAAGTGGCTGGAAGTACCAGATGTGCATGCACACATTGCATTCGTGCATGCCCATCTGACATGTACGCACACCTGGCCACTTCCAGCCAAAGAGAGGGAAGGGGCGTCAGGGAGGTACACAGCTGCCCTGAAGGCTTTTACGGAAAACAAGTGCCGGCAAGGGGAAAGTGAAGGGAGGGGTAAGTGTATCCTTCCCCACCCTTAAAGTAGCATCCCATAGCTTCAAACTTCGACCCTGCCCCCCAGTGTTCAAACCTGTTTGGAAGCCCGTAAAAGGGCCTCCAAACAGGTTCGTGCACATCCCTAGAAGCTACCAGCATCTATGCACAGACACCACCATGCCAATCTGCCTTGCTGGTAGTCTGCCTCCCCTACCAAGGTAAATTTTGTAGTTTGGACAGTTTAAGGGGGTGGGACTAGTGGAAGAGATGAGAGTGAGGTCCTCTGAATATGGTGGTCTTTGCAAACTGTCTCAGAAATATCTAAGGGGGAAACTACCTTTTCCCTCCAGAATTCTCTGTGAAATATTTAAAAAAACTCAGACAATTCTGATGCAAGCCAGAGGAGAGTTTGCCCATCTCTAACAGAAAGGCAGCCAAATCACACATACTAATTGAGTAACTCATCCTGAACTGATAGAGTGCTCTGCAAATTACAATCATCGATTTCCAGAGTAGGAGAAGGAGGAGGAGATTTGGACTGTGTGAAGGTTTTTGTAAGCTACACAAGTTGAAGGCAAAGAGCAGTTAAGTGAGCATTAAATGTTATTGTTTATCATCTGCAGCTTTTAAGAGGTGAGACTATAGGGATCACTAAAAGACTGAATAAATTCTCCTTTCCAGAACATTTTAATTAAATGTTATTGTTTGACCATTCTGTTCCTGAATAATACAGGACCAGTGGTATTATAATAGTGGTATTTCTACTAAAACAAGTTTGGCAACTGAAAGCCACTTTCAATGGGGGTATGGTGACCAAAAAATGGGGTTGGGGGAGATGCAAATCGGTACATGGTGACTGCCTGACCATGATTTCCAGCTTAAACATTTGAAAAACAACATTTTGGTCGCCTACCAAGAGCTGAATGCTGTGTGCTGTAATAGATTCACACAGCCTGCTGGCCAAGGGCTCACAGCTGGGGCATGCTGGATTTTCTTCTAGCTACCATATATTGAAGTGGTCATGTAGTTAGAGTGCAATGAATTAACAGCGAGTTATGCAGAGCACACCTGAGAGAATGAGCATAGCAGTTATTAAGCGTTCTGCTAATGTTTCAGTACACCCAAGTGATGTGTGAGAACAGTGTGTGAGGCACTGTCAGCTGTGGCTATTAATCTTACCACCATGCTAGATGCTTCAGAATGAGGGGAGGGGATGGCAGGCAAAAATGTTCCTTTTAGGATGACAGAAAGATAATCCCTCAGACTGGACAATAACACTCCTAGTCTTGTCCCTACATCTTCCTGCCTGATCTAGTAGCTGTGCTGGTCTTGCGTCTGTCATCCCCAGATGTCCACACAATGGCACCATGCTTTAAATGTTCATATAGTCACAGAGGGGGAAGGGGCAGCAGGGAGGTACACTGCTGCCCCGAAGGCTTTTACAGAAAACGAGCAGCTGTGGGGGGAAAGCGGGGGGAGGGGTAAATGCACTCTCCCCCACCCTTAAAGTGGCACCACCCCGGCTTCAAACTTCAATCCCCCCCCCCAGTGTTCGAACCTGTTCAGAGGCCCGTAAAAGAACCTCTGAACGGGTTCGTGCACATCACTAATAGTGAATGGCCGAGAGTCACCCACCAGCATTCTGGCTATGCCGATTTAGCATCAGCCTAACGTTGTCAGGATCTTATACCAGGCCAGCACAAGGTAGCAGAACTTAAGTAAAGAAGAGGTGGGGAAAGGCACAGTCCCACAAGCCGTCCCCCTTGCATGCATGGGGCAGACAACATCCTTTCATGAGTCACGCCTAGTGACAGAATAACAATTGTGACAAAGTGAAAAGTTTTATTGAGGGATTGGTACCTGAAAGAAATAAATGCATAGATCTGCCAACAATCTCATCCTAGCAGAGCTCCTGTGCCTTGTCAAGTTGCATGATAGACATACAACAGGTGTTGGAGTCTGGCTGATTAAAACCACACCATTCTATCTATATTATTAATTCTCCAAGACGGGCCATGCGTGGAGACGTGGTAGAAAAGAGGCGATTGGCTGGCAGAGTTTGCAAGCAGAAGTACCTGATTGGGCAGTGGGGATTCCATTTGCAGATAGGGAGAAGGCGCCTGTGAGAGCAGAAGCACCATGGTGATGGGGCAGTGGGGATTCCATATGCAGATAGGGAGGAGGAGCCTGTGGCACCATGGTGATTGGGCAGTGGGGATTCCCTATGCAGATAAGGAGGAGGAGCCTGTGATGGTTAAGGTCAGTTGGAATGCAACTGTTACTGGTCGGAAGATGTTCTTGGTTGTAGAGGAGAGGAATATCTCTCTAGATAGATAGATAGATAGATAGATAGATAGATAGATAGATAGATAGATAGATAGCAGGCAGGGGTCTGCAAAAAGACGGGTCGTGAGGGAGGAAAGAGCCCCTTGAGGAGAAGGAGGATGCCATTGTGTGAATTAAATGAGGAAACAAGATGGACAAAATCTGTTAACTCAGGGAGGGAGGGAGAGAGAGAAAAAACATGAAGGGAGGGGGAAGAAAGAGTGGGGAAGAGCAAGTGGAGGAGAGAGAAAGAGAAAAAGAAGGGAGGGGGAAGAGAGACAGAAGGAAGGGCAAGGGACGGGCCTGAGCCTGTCAGCAGCCTGAGGGGGATAAGCGGCCATGGCAGCACTAGCAGCAAGGAAGGGCCCAGTCAACCACTGCTGCTGTTTGGGGCTACTGAGGTCATTGTCAGAGGCAGGGAGGCAGACAAGGGATGGGCCTCGGCCTGTCAGTGGCCTGAGGGGAACGAGCGGCCATGGTGGTAGCAGCAGCGAGGAACTACCCGGTCAATCACTGCTGCTGCTCCTGGGGGGACATGCAGGAGTGGGGCTCGGGTGAGGGTGGGGAGGTCTCTGGGGATAGTGGGCTGCAGCTTGGCCAATAGGCGACAGCAATGCTGCAGCCACAACCAAGAAGGGTGAGGGGGATGGAAGCAATGGGATGGAGGAGGATCAGGAGTGCAGCTCAGGTGAGGGTGGGGAGATCTCTGGGGTGAGGGGAGCAATCAAGTACTAATGCGCAGTTGCTCTAGAGTGTGCAAGAGTTCCAGCATTGAAGCGAAGAGAAATAATGGCAGCGGTCAGGATGCAGAGGTGGAGGGCGAGCAGGTGAAACCCCTCCGGCCAGAAGAGGTGGGTGGATGGTGGGTGACGCCCCGCCAGCCAGGAAGAGGAGGCGGTGGCAGGGAGAAATAATGGCGGCGGTGAGGAGGTGGGCAGATGGTGGGCAAAGCCCTACCAGTCAGGAGGAGGAGGTGGGAGGTGACGGTGTGATGGCCTGGCCCTGGCCTGCCCAATGGGGAGAGCTGCAGGGGAAGAGAGTGAGCGAGCAAGCTGCGGGGGGAGAGCGAGAGAGAGAGAGCTGCGGGGGAGAGAGCAAGCAAGCTGTGGGGGGCGAGTGAGTGCGCTGTGGGGGGCAAGCGAGCAAACACGCTGCGGAGGGCAAGCGAATGAGCACGCTGTGGGGGGCAAGTGAGTGAGAGAGCTGCGGGGGGAGACTTAGTAAGAGAGCTTCAGTGGGAAGAGAGCAAGAGAGCTGTGGGGGGATCCACGGGCTCAGTGCACAACTGCACAGATGCTCTGTGCGGGGTAAGCTAGTTCCTTTCTTAATGTGCCAGTTTTCTTCACCAGCTGGAAATGAGGTCTGTGCACATTTATTCATAATATTAAAGTTTTTTGTTCTGGTTAGGATCAGCAATAATTTTCCAGCTTACCAATGAAGCTAAGCCCATTATATGAAAACCAAGATTCTGCAATTATCACATTTACCAAGCACAAGTAGCTTGTCAGCATTTTTTAATTTTTGAAAGTACAGAGGAAGAAGATGCAGCAGATTAGGTGGATGTCAATTACCGAATGCTCCAATTAAGATTTCCAGAAGATGAAAACCCTTGGGGTAGAGTAGTCCCACATTGAAGTAAGCCTGATCATTAGATAGCTCAACTTTCTTCTAAAGAAATGAATCCTCTCAGAATCAGACAATGAAAATGAACAATTAAATAGAAAGTTACTCATTCTGCTGTGGACAGGGATACTGAAACTATGGCCCAGTTCAGACGTACTATGGATCTGTGGGTTCAATGGACCCATGGTTCTGCCTCCCTCCCCACTCTCCCGTCTGCGTTCGGATGTTGGGGGGAGGGGCCTCTCTGCAGTCAGCTTCGCGAGACCACAGAGAGGTAGCAAAGCTGACTGTGTAGGCTTCCTTCTTTCCTGAAGGACAGCCTACACAGCCATTAGCAGACGGAGCGAGGGAGAAGCTTCCTGCCTCAGCTCCAGATTGGGAGAAGGCTAACAGCAGTGCCTACTGCTGCCACAGGCAAACTGGACACTGGGACAATGAAAGCTAAAGATAACCGAAGGTGACAAATGGAGTCTGGAGAGGGAAACTGCAGGTCCATTTTTTCCTTTAACTGTAGTTCCCTGAGTCTGGGAGCCTGGTTAGCGAAACTGGAAGTGAAGGGACCTCCGGTTTCATATTTATCTGAACTCTGCCTATATGTGTAAAAACAACAACAACCCAGCTCTTTTAGGGTTGGCTTCTTTCCCAAAGGCTGGAAGCAGCTATTACTTGGTTATGATTATTTGTTAAAATATATGCAAATTTAAAATGGCCTGTTAGCTAGCATTTGGCTGAGCGGTAACAAAATCCATCCAAGGAGGCAAAAAAATCAAAACAAAAATACACGTGAAGTACCATCCCATTCTTTCTGATCCCTACGGAAGTTTATAGTTGAACTGCAATTCTATCCTCACAGTACTGTGACATACTGTTCTTTTAAAGCTTTGCAGGAGGTCCTGTTTACCATATGACAGTGTTAACCTTGTTAGGTGTCTGATTTCACCTCCTGACCTACTATCTAGGAGCTGCCATCTTTCCCATACACCTATTATCTTCACAATCACAATTGCTCCAGTCCCAGCTGCTGTATTTCTTTCATGAAACTGCACATACATGTGCCATGTTGTAAGAAAATGCAGCAACAGACACTGAGGCAGCACTGTCAGTTGCTATGATATCAGCCACCATACGGAAAAGTTTGGGGAAATGATTATGTTCTTTCATGAGACAATATGGATGGGAAATACTTTGAAAAATGAAAAATTTACCTGAATGTTATAGGAAAGATAATTTGTGAGGTAGATACTAGATTCCTAATCCTTCTCCCTTTAGTGAATAATACAGATGTGCCTCTTTTCATGGCATGTGTGATTTGTATCCAAATGCAAATCATTACATGGGGAGCTGTCCTTAAGAAGCTGGCTATCCTGGGGATAAGGCCTAGGTTCTTTGCTGTAAGGATCTCAGAAGTGCTACTAAACTGTGTGGAACTTGCTGCTAGATGTTCAGACCCTATAATGGAAAGAACAAGAGCTTATCATTCAGTTTTGCATTTGCTTCTCATCCCTTCAGATTTTTTTTCGTTTTGCCATAACTACTTGTTCCACCATTCCCTTCAGATACCAACCTAGAGCCTTTGCTTCCTCACTTCTCTGCTGCCTTATTGCAGAGCAACTCTAAACAGCTTGTTCCTCTGTGGCTCTGAAAATGTGTGTAGGCACATTGTACTTTGAAGTACTTTTCGATTCTTGCAGTTTGAAAAGTGAATTGCTCCTTAGTCTTGCTACACTGACTTCCTTGGCTTTTGAAAGAAAGGCTAAAGCTGCTGTGGCTGCATAAAATGGCCCTTCACTCGTGTGTCTTTCCACGTCCACTTCTGGAGTCAACTCCCTGGCTTTTAGTGACAACGTGGCTTTATTTGCCGTTTACAACTGAAGTCTTGTAGGATCCTATTCTAATCTCAAAGCACTGCCATCATCTTCTTCTTGGTGAGGTAACTTAACTGCTCCTGCCTCCGTCCAGTAGAAGAATAGTGGACAAGGGCAAGATTATTTCAAGGCCTGGAGGAAGCTGGGCCACCAAGCAAGTCAGACAAGTATCTGGATAGTTGCCATATTCATGTCAGACTAGATATTAGGACCACACTATTTCTTTGAAGCCAGATTCTTCTTTGTCTTCTTCGCATAACCTGAGGATGCAATATTTTCCCAAGTAGTTGCAAAATGCTCCATGATTGTGGCATGTTCTGCCTCATAAGTGTTGTATGCCCCATCTCCTCCGCCTCCCTCAGACATTTTGTCTTCCCCTGGCCTGCATCCTACCTGTAAGCTCCAACACAAACGTTTGTGTCTCCTCCTCTACTGCATCCTTACTAAGGATTTTCCACAAGATCAAGATGGACCATAGAGTGGGGAAAGCAGGAGGAGGAGATGAGCCGTTGCTCAGTGGCCGTTGCTCAGTGGCTTTGCATGCAGAAAGCTCCAGGTTCAATACCTGAGTAGCAAGGGTTGGGAAAGACTCCTGCCTGAAGCCTTGGAGAAGGCACTGCCCGTCAGTAGACTAGCTCATGCTGAGCTAGATGGACCAATGGTCTGACTTGGTAGAAGGCAGCTTCCTTTGTTCTGATGTATGTCCCTGCAAGTACCTTTTTATACATTTAGATAAGGATACAGAAGTCTTAGCTCCAGACCTGTCTTGATCATTCAGCAGCAGAGCAATAGGCCCACATAAGAAAGCATGTGTTTCTGAGCATGAGCAGAATGAACATCATATGCGTAGCCATATTGCAATATTCATCTGAACCACACCAAACTGACTAGATATCTCTTTTTGTGTGGTTAGGGATGCAGAGGCTAGTAGAGGCTAGTAGAATGGAATCAGGGTTTTTATGTCTAATAAAAGATTGGGTAGCTGATTCAATTCTAGCTGGACCATAGTACACTATAAGCTGTGGACACAATTTTTCAACCTCTGGTACAATAGACAGAGCCCTCCTGAGAAATTTCACTTGTCTTGTAAAAACTTGTTTAGCTTCCCTTAAGGGCGTTCTCAGGCATTTTGCCTTTAGCGAAACCATGAAATGACTTCGAATCTCACTTTTCCAAATGTTGGTACCAAGTTGCCAACCTGATAGAAAGAGGCCTGGAAAGAGCTTTAGACCCCCCATGTATTACTAATGCTTAGGCTAGGAGCTATGTGGTTCTGAATCTACTGTGGCTACCACCTACTTGAAATGCAGTCATATTCCATCACTATTAAAATGTGCCGATGTATTTTACTTCCATAGAAAAAGAAATTGCCCATGTTATTTCAAATGTTTTATGGGTCTATGTAGACTATTAATAGCTTCACCAAACTCCCAGAGTAACTTTCCCATTATATATTTCTTTTTAATAAAACTTATGAAAGAGGTCTATTATGGGAGCGAACATTTCAGCTAGCCCTCATGCTGGTGATATATTACAATAATAGCCTGTAGGAGTGACATGCAACATTTTTTTTTCCTTTGCAAAAAAGTCTTGCAATGAAATATAATAGCAATGGCTGTCTGGTGAAATATAAACCTATTTTTCAGGCTTCATTTTTAAAAAGTTATATACTATGTTTTTTAAAAAACAACAACTTCAATGTTAGAAAATAGAGAAGATTTTGCAATATATTGCACGCATTATCATCCTCAGCAGTAAATCTTGTGCTTCCAATTTTTGGAGATGGAAGCAGTGCCAAAATGACTTTCAGACTAGTGCAACATTAATTACTAATACAATTTTTCAATGAATACATTGGATTGTCCATAATTTGGATTGTCTGAAAGACAGGGCCAATTCATACGACATAATTTTCAGTTCCCGCAACAATTTCTATGATTGTATTCCTGTGAAAATTATGTTGTGTGAATGATGTCAACAAAGAAACTGCATTCCTATGAAAATATGTTGCATGAATGGTGTGTTAGTAAAGAAACTGCAAGCTAATATTCCAGGAAATGGAAACCCCTGTGTTTACAAATGAGGGTCATTCCAGGAGAGCAAATGATAAGAACTAGGCCTCACAGCTACATGGGGGCATGGCAGCACAACCTTTCTGCTAGTCTGTTATATTCATTCACAACCATCTGAAACCCTGCTATATCACCCAGAATCCTACTAGCCTCACTTTCTATCCTTGCCTCCTTAACTGACAGTACAAAATAATGAAATGTCAGCTCTATATGGAAGTAGGTTGGGATTATTATTATTTTTTAATGGACCCAATGTTTGGGTATTAGAGGTATAAATTGGTTTGTATTGCCTTATCCTTAGTGTGAAGAACAAGCACAAAAATTAAGGAAAACTAATTTTTTTCCCGTAATCACCAGTGACGTTGGAGAGATTTTGAATATGCAGTTCAGGGATGCAGCAAGGTTGGAATGGGACCCATGACAAAAAGTGACGATGGGCCCCACCCCTTCCCCACCTCCTCACCTTCTTTTCAGAGAGGGGGAAGGGGGAGAGCAAAGATCAGACTGTTGCACCGCTGGCTGGCCCCTCACCCTTAGGAGCAATCCCCCCGCCCTTAAATTACAGTTACACCCCTGATGCAGTTCTAAGTGTTTAAGAGCATGTCTATGTAATTTCATTTAAATACTAGTAAAAAGGCTTGCAGTTTGCAAACATATGAACAGCTCATCTCTCTGACTCTAGTCTTTTTTTATTTCTATGAGGTATAATTCCCCATGTTTGCCAATGGGAGGGTTTTTTTCCTGGATGTTCTGGGAAAGTAATGGGTCTTTCAGGGGTTTGGGATTTTGTTTTGGTAGTCTGGGCAAGGTCTGGAACTTACCTGCAAAAATGCATGTTTCTATCAAATTTGGTTGGGTTTGGAAGTTGTGAGTCAGTCACTCAGTCAGTGAGGCCCAAACAGAACATAAGAACAGCCCTGCTGGATCAGGCCCAAGGCCCATCTAGTCCAGCATCCTGTTTCTCACAGTGGCCCACCAGATGCTGCTGGAAGCCACAAGCAGGAGTTGAGGGCGTGCCCTCTCTCCTGCCATTTCTCCCCTGCAACTGGTTCTCAGAGCCATCCTGCCTTTTGAGACTGGAGGTAGCCCACAGCTCTCCGACTAGTAGCCATTGATGGACCTCTCCTCCATGAAGTTATCCAAACCCCTCTTAAAGCCATCCAGGTTGTTGGCTGTCACTACGTCCTGTGGCAGAGAGTTCCACAAGTGGATCACGCGTTGTGTGAAAAAGTTTGTTGAAAGTTTTAAAAAATTAAACCATCCCAACTCCAGAAATACTATAGTGGATAAATAATAATAATAGTAATAATAATAATAATTTTAAAAAGGTTTTTCTTTAAGTGAGTTCTAGAAAGTAAAGCTGGCTGAGGCTGAATAGTCTGCGATAGTAGAAATATAGGAAATAAAAATAGCACAGGGGGGGTAGCAGGAATAGTAACTGTAGTTTCGCTTCTTCCAGCATCGTCTTCTCAGATGTGGGCAGCAGCAGATGGTATGCCAAGAAAGGATTCCCGAGTGAAGGCTTCCTACCGCCCTAACTTGTTCAAAAAGAAGTTAGACAGATACAGAAGATCTTCACTATTGTGGAAAAACCAGCTTCTTGCCTCCGTTTCAACTTCTTCGAGTTGATTCTTTGTAAAAAAAAAACCTGAGAGACGCAGAGCTAAAGAAATGAGCTCCCTTTCAAACATCCTGGGAAGGCATTCCAAAGCCAAAGGGCCATAACCAAAAAAGCCCTGTCTATTGTCCCCACCAATCAAATTTAAATCAATTGCGGGGCCATGAGTAGGGCTGGAGATGATAAGCAAACGGCTCTGACAGATTTGTATGGGTGAATGCAGTCTGACAGATGCCCCAGCCCCAGTAAGGATGATATCACTGAGCTTCATAATGATCTGGTTTGGGATAGAAATTGTATTGCATGACATGCTTGTAAAGCACATTAGTATTCCAAACCAGGCTATCCTTACCCCAGTAGTTCTTATCCAGCTCAAAGTCTAATCCAGACCAGAAAAGAACTCCCCCTCTCATTTACCTAGTGGTTGTGAGGGCAGAGTGGATGTCCCCCTTTCTCCCCTCTCCCAGTACTTGAAAGGCTGGGAAATATAATTTTTCTCAGAACCTATGGTGCCTAAGAAGTTATTGTAGCTAGATTTCAACTTCCAGTTGCCAAACGTGGAGGAAAAGAGAGAGGACAGAGGGGAAGGAAGAGAAAGTTAAACCTCTCTCCCATTGTCACCACTGCTGCAGAAGCAGCATCCACTACTCATATCATTGCTACAGCAAACAAGTAAGGATAACTCAGGATAACTAACCAATTATTTTGTTTGGGAGAGAAAATAGCTCAGGTTGCTGAGCTAAACTGAACATGGGAAGGGTTCACCCATCACTTCTCCTCCCTCCCCAGCCTAGAATCTTTTTGGGAGAAAAAAGGAAACAGTTGTGCAAGTTTGCAGCAAAAGCCACCTGTGAACAGCACCAACTGCCTAGCACCCATGTCATCATCAAAACACATATTTCTCCCCTCCCATTCCCAAAGCATTTTTGCCATTGTTTCTAAACTATTTCCAGCCTGCTGTGGTTGTATAATAATGCAAGGTTAATGATGATTGAGTATATTTGTGGTGCTTTAAAAATAAAAAGTAGGCAGCTCACCTGAAGCATGGGGGAGGGCAAAAGAGACAGCCGACCCAGCATTGGCCTTAATATACCTGTGTCATTAAAACTGAAAAGGCAGCCTTATATTGCCATTGGATAACATGTCGGAGCTAGGACCCTGGCAGCATCAGCTCTCAGCTGCAATGTCTCATAGTGACCATGGGGGGGGAGGGGTTTAGGGTCATGAATAAAGGTGCTGGACTCCTCCCCAATTTGTTCTTCCAGTCTTAGTCTCCATTTTGTCTCTCCAGAAATTTGTTTTGGTCTCGCTCTTCAGCCATGAGCTATAGCTGAAATTAAGCTGCAGGCCTTTTCTCATTTTTTTGTAACCTTTTCTTTAAATTAATCCTTGTAGTCCTTCAATACTAAAGAACTGTCTCAAGACCTCTTGCTTTGCTGCTTTCTCACCAAACTGGTTTTGCTTTGCTATTTGGGGACGGAACTGCCATTCTTCCCCTACAGAACATACTGTGGCTTGTTTGTAAATGCAACATCTGTTTTTCACTCTGAAAAGTCTGAATAACAACACTTAGTAGATTGGACTCACATGGTACATGGACTTCACACATACACTTCTCATAACAAAGCAAAAGATAATTTTCCCTTTTAAAACTACCATTTGCAGGCTGCTTTATGCGATGAGCTAAGTGAAACTTCTTTCATATTGTCTAAGATTAGTTCATGCGGTGACATTTTAAATTGCATTTGCTATCCATAATTTTGCTTTAGAAAATGCTGCAGATAGCAGACAAATGGCAGATTATGTAAATAACCATTTAAGCCCCCCCCTCCCTTCCTCATCCCCAACAGACGAACAGAAATTGCTTTATGGATTTTTTTTATCGCAAAATGTTTCTCTTGCCACATATTTACTGCAAGAAATATGTCAATACTTTAAAATATAAAGCTTTAAAGTAAAGAGCTACAACAAATAAACCACTTGGCCATGCACCAAGCATTCCTCCAAAAAGAAGGATGCAAGATTACAAAGGCACCATCTGCCAAGCATGATTGCAGCATCAAAAGCTGCAGGGGTAAAAAATGGTTATGTCTTAACTGAACTTACCAGCCAGCACATACTGAGATACATCAACTCTGTTGACTGTCAGGTCATTTGTGGCAATGGAACCTTTTATGGATATTCCACTTTGAACTTCATAAAATTCCTAGTTTGAGCTCTATATCATGCCGCATAGTAAGAAATCACTTCCTGTAAAGAGTCAAGACTGTGCCAGTGCACAATAAGCATCCACATTTAGTTGAAACTCTGCTATAAACTGTACCACATAATTGCTGACAATTACAGATGTGTTTCCAGTGGTGCTCTGATTAAAATCCTATTAGGGATGGTTGACCATCCCAACCTTAAATACATCTGCACTGACCTTATGCATGTTGAATCAGAAGTAGCCTTGCTAGGTTCAAGGAGGCTTACTCGCAAATAAATCTACATTGGACCGCATCCACGTCCCTAGGATTTCAGTGGCACCAACTTTCATCTAAACATAATAAGGCTCACAGCCTACATTTGATTTCAACGTTCATAACCAAGTCAGATTCTCTCTTTCAGGGGCTGTAGTGGAAAGGGAGAAAGATGTTCTGTCACTAGAACACAAAGATCAAAAAAGAAACAGACACAGGAGAGAGGAAAAGCGGAGGTACAACGAAAGTGATATGTTTCTAAATGATAATTAGTAGAGGATGGAAATCTGTACCTCAGTCAGGAGATATATTGATTGTACCGTGCCCTGGGAGCTTATGCAGTAGGGTGATTCGTACACTGAATGAATGAATGAATGCAAGTTTAGTACAGTGGGGCAGATTTCTCGAAGTCCCAGGGAATACAAGTAATTTCAAGTGGTTTAAATACATACAAGTGCTCTGCCCCCTTCCTTCTGACAAAGTGTTGTGACCCAGCCTCCTCTGATAATAAATGACCTCAAGCTAGGATAATCTTCCCAGGAGCTGTCAGAACTTCTGAATCGTCTAGGTTGGGGGTCTGCAATCTTTCAAAGAAGAGCCATCTTTTTTCTCTTTCTCTTTTACAAAATATTTTGAGAGCTGTTTCACACTCATACATGCATATAATGTACACATACACATCCCAATCAATGTTAATTGTGACTGATGTGTGTGTGTGTGAGAGAGAGAGAGAGAGAGAGAGAGAGAGAGAGAGAGAGAAATACCAGGAGGAATCAAATACAGCTCCCAATGGATTCTGTTTACTCAGAATATTATTTATAACAATATTCATGTCGTGTTGGCATTTCAGCCCCCTTTCAATGTGATCTTTCCAATGGACATCTTTAAAGAGTTTCTTAATGTTTGGTGAATATGCTATGATTTCATTTTCAAGCAGGACTCAAGACTCATAATTTTCAGATGGTTCCTTAGTTTGGCTTGGTATTTAAATGAAATTTATGTTAGAAAATACTCGCTCACAAAAATATGTTGACTTGAAGGCCGAGAGAAGCCCAAAAGCATATTTCTTCAAATCTGTTTGCTTCCAGTGGATAATTCCAAACGTCAAATGTTATTTGTTCTTGTTTTTTGAGATTACCCATTTCAGACCATTGGTGTTATAGTATTATAGTATAGTATATAGTAAGGACTATGTATTTACTGTGATTCATATTAAACGAAGAGGTACAGGCCCCTATTCTAGATTCAGAATGGAACATTAGTAGAGCAATGAGAGCAACCTGAAAGCATCTTCACTGTGATTAATCCAAATAAACATTTTCTTTTTTTTCTTTTTTCAAAAAGGTATGAGGGGAAAGGCAGTTTATATAGGAACATAGGAAGCTGCCATGTAGCGGGTACATAAGGGCATAGGAAGCTGCCATATACCAAGTGAGACCATTGGTCCATCTAGCTCAGTCTACGCAGTTTACGCAGACTGGCAGCAGCTTCTCCAAGGTTGCAGGCAGGAGTCTCTCTCAGCCCTATTTGGGAGATTCCAGGGACGGAATTTGGAAGCTTCTGCATCCAAGCAGAAGCTCTTCTCAGAACAGCCCCATCTTCCAATGCTCACATGTAGTCTCCCATTGAAATGCAACCAGGGTGGACCCTGCTTAGCAAAAGGACAAGTCATGCTTGTTACCACAAGACCAAAAGACCAGCTCTCCTCCCAAGAGGAGGAGTCATTTAAATCTGTCATTTAAATTCCAAAAGCAGAACCCCTGCCCGACAGACTGAAGTGGTACAGTCCACTTTACCACTTTGGATTCTACCACCTCATTCTGCTTCATGTGCAGATCCAGCCTCAGTTCAGGACCCTGGCAGGTTAAAACAAATTAGACCAGGGTACTGCCCCCCACACATGGAGAGTTAAGATAAGAAGGGTTGGGCAGACTTAATGCTTGCAGGAGCTGCTGCTGCTTCCTTCCTTCCTTCCTTCCTTTCTTTTTGGCTAGAGCCTTTGAAGCTATTGGCACAAAATAGCAGCTTTGGGAGGTGGCACTAGTTACAAAATGGCAGGTTGGTGGGCCAGACCGAGTAGCAAAATGGCAGCTTGTGCAAAGATTTGCATCTACTAAATTAAGGGATTTTAACCTCTAAATCCCTGAATTTCAGGAGAATTGTGCTGCAGGACAAGAGGGGGACAAGGCAGTCTGCTTAGTGGAGGAAGGAAACAGATAAATGAATGAGAGAGGAAGTAAAATAACTGAGCGTTCTTTGAGATTAAAAAGGGCACAGCCATGCCTCCACAATGCCAGCCAATCAGATTCGCAGTGTTGGTTGGAACAGAGGGAAGCCCAAACACCTGAAGAGCTACTGCAGAAATTTTGGGAACTACCAGTAGTGCCAGGGGCGTAACGAGGCTGGAGTGGGCCCAGAGACAAAATTTTAAAATGGGCCCTTCACTGATACACACACACTCACTTCACATGTGACTTGCCTCTGGGGGGCCCCTCGAGGCGTGGGGGGCCCCAGGCAGCCGCCTCCCCTTGCCTAGTGGTAGTTACGCCCCTGAATAGTGCCCAAACTGCCTGAAGATACTGTACTGATGTGTACATCAGTACAGTATCTTCAGGCAGTTTGGGCACTACCCATATGCATTGAACACAAACCCCTGTACTGCTGTATGTGCATTGGACACAATGGGCTGGTTTGGACAATGCTCCATCCCCCGTTCACTGAACTGACCCATGCAATTAAAACGGGAGCACATCAGTTGAGTGCATGTCCTTGTGTCTTCCCAACATGTCCTGTCATCCTCTTAATGTATACCTTTATTTGATGGCGGGGGCAGTTCATTTGACACTGGGAAACTATAAAGGAGTAAATTTAAACTAGTAAACTGGCCCTTTAGGTTCAATGCACATACAGAAGACTGCATGAAAAGTCATTCACACAAAAACATGTCCATATATTTAGACACATGCACATATGTCCAGCATAATATCTGAATAAGGCTTTAGATTCACTTTCCAATCTACATGTCAAATCCTAGTTTAAATTACTAAATCATGCACACACCTATGAGACAAAGGAACATGCCGGCAGGACATCGGGATGTGTGTGCTCTCAGCATGTTCCCATTTTAATCATGTGAGTCTTTTCAAAGGCAGGGGGGAGCATCCCACCAAACTCAAAGTGTGAATAATTTAACTTGAATATGAATCTGTACCTGTGTACATTGATTGTATTATATTGAACATAATGCGTGAATACGGCTTAAAAGTATGGCAGGAGGGTAAACTGTATATGGTATAAATGGCTAATGTTTACATCGGAAAAACCATAGGGGGAGTCATGTTTCATTTGAGCTGGAATGCTCTGCAACTGAGCCCTGCCTCTTCTAAACGTCAAGTAAATGATTGAATGAATCAAACCTGCACATTTGCTTGGGTGGGCAAAATCTGTAATGGAGTGGGGCTGGCAATTGGCTCGGTGAACCAGACAGAGCCAAATACAGAAGGGTTCTTCCAGATGGCAAGGTATCTGAGTGTCAGTCCTGTTGGTTCAATATTCCTGGCACCTACTAGTCACATGGAGCTGTGCCAATCCCCATGTTGATGCCTACTAGTCCAAATGGCAGATGGGGGACTAGCAGGACTGGCACAGTCAACAGCTGTTGAGCAGATCACAAAAACAAAAACAAGCCCCTCATCACTAGACTGGCGCTTATTATTGCAATATCTTCTTCACCGTTTTCAGTGCCACTCCCTGGACAAGGACAAATGCATTGTAAGAAATTTCTCAAGAATAAAGAGAGAGCATTAGGTAAGCTGAGAGGAATTGGAAAGAGGCAGTGTGGTGTAGTGGTTGGAAAGTTAGAGTAGGACTGAAGCTGGGTTCAAATCCCCACTCCATCATGAAGCTCCCCCAGTGATCTTGGGCCAGTTACTTAGTGCTCAGCCTAACCAGTCTCAAAGGACTGTTATAAAGATAAAATGGGGATAAAGTGTGCCGTCAAGTTGATTTCGACTCCTGGCACCCACAGCGCTCTGTGGTTGTCTTAACAGGAAGGGTTTACCATTGCCTCCTCCCGTTCAGTATGAGATGATGCCTTTCAGCATCTTCCTATATTGTTGCCGCCTGATATAGTAGCAGCGGGGATTTGAACCGGCAACCTTCTGCTTGTTAGTCAAGCATTTCCTCGCTGCGCCATTAGGTGGGAGGGAGCTGTATATGCTGCCCTGAGCATCTTGTGTAGAATATAAATTTATAGCAAAATTGAAGGGATCTTGGTGGATGGAGGGATTGGGTCTTGGGGTTAAAACTGAGAGTTTTGATTTTGTTGCAAACCTCTGCAGCCCCTGCTGCAAGTCACTGAGGTCGTGCACATGACCATGAGAGGGGCAGGGAAGGTGGGCAAGGGGAAGGCAGGGGATTATCCTACCCTCCCCCCAGATGATCAGTACCCTCTTTGGCATGGGGCTGCACACCCACACAAGGTGGACACCCACACACTCGGAGCAGCGCAGATCGCGGGAGGCCAGGAAAATGAGTCCTGGTATTCAGAGATATCCCTGAATGCACCACACAATCAGTGCAGTGCGTTCAGGGATTCTCCCTCGAGACAGGCACTCTAGGCGCCCAGCTCTGTTTATGCCCAGAAAAGGACACACTCATGTCATTAAACTCAGGTAGAAGCCCAGGTTAAAAAAAACTCAGGCTAGCGGGATGGCAGCGCCCGGATTGACTTTGATCCCTGCGCTGCATATGTACAGCCCTACTCAGGTCAGGCTGCCCTAACCTAGGTAGGGCTGCTCATGTTCACAGCCTCATTATCCCTCAACCTTAGTCCTGTAATATAAGGATAATAGTAGTGGCCTGCCTTATAAAGGCACTCAAAGGTTTACTAAGATAAAGTGAAATGCTTTTGAGCACTGAGGGAAGCACTAGATAAGTGATTGGTATTTAATAATAATAATAATAATAATAATAATAATAATAATAATAATAATTCGATTTCTATACTGCCCTTCCAAAAATGGCTCAGGGCGGTTTACATAGAGAAATAATAAATAAATAAGATGGATCCCTGTCCCCAAAGGGCTCACAATCTAAAAGAAACATAAGATACACACCAGCAACGGTCACTGGAAGTACTGTGCTGGGGGTGGACAGGGCCAGTTACTCTCCCCCTGCTAAATAAAGAGAATCACCACGGTAAAAGGTGCCTCTTTGCCAAGTTAGCAGGGTCTAATGATGGCCCATTTATTCCAGTCTTTAGAAGACAGTTAACCAAGGCTGCAATCCTAAACACATTTACTTGGAAGTAAGCCCCACTGAACTTACTTTTGAGTAAATGTGCAATGATTGTCTCTTTTAAAGGAATCCACCGTGGTCAAAAAAGCACTACATTGCTATTGATTGATTGATTTGATTTGATTTCTATACCGCCCTTCCAAAAATGGCTCAGGGCAGTTTACACAGAGAAATAATAAATAAGTAAGATGGCTCCCTGTCCCCAATGGGCTCGCAATCTAAAATGAAACATAAGAGAGACACCAGCAACAGCTACTGGAGGGATACTGTGCTGGGGCTGGATAGGGCCAGTTGCTCTCCCCCTGCTAAATGAAGAGAATCACCACATGCTTCTTTTAGTTACCCCCCCCCCCCATTGCTGCCTTTACTATTAGGAATCGGATTAGGGATGCCCTTTACTCGTAAAGGGGGGCCAGCTCGAGTATACTTGTAAAGGGGAATCCTTGAGGATTCCCCTTTACAAGTATACTCGAGCTGGCCTGTGAACTGGCTTGGCCCAGTTCGGGGGAAGCCAAGTCGGTCCAGGTCGGTTCAAATCTGGTCCAGATTCGAACTGAGCTGGCAAAACAGCTGATTCTCACACCCTTAGCTGAGACTCAATCCAGACAAAACAGAAGTACTGTTGGTTAGTGGTTCCTCTTGTTGGAAGTTAAAGGACTTTGCGCTGTCTCTTTGCCTCAGACAGTGGAGGACAGACTAGTAAGTCAGAGGGCTAGAGAGTCAAGACATTGGTCATCCCTTCTCCACTGCTCTGATGCTATCCCTTTGAAATGTAGATTGCTACTCTAAGGGAATTCAACTTCCTTCTTCCTCTCTCTCTTCCTACCTGCCCGCCTACCTTGCAACATGGCAAGTCTCTCTCCCTGCACCATATGTGCAGAGAAGATGCAGAATCCATCTGCACCCAGCTAGATAGATAGATTAGAGATCCTAACTCCTCACTTTCCTATCTAGAATGGAGTTCCTTAATAAATGCCTTTTATATTGATTTGAAACTTTGAATTGGCTCCAAGTTACTTTACTCTCAGCACACACGCATGCCTAACTAAACTACCGCTGTGTTGTGCCTCTGTGCACTCTGCTATAATGAGAAAGGGATTCTCTCACCACAGAGAATTTCCAACACTTCTACTCAGGTAAATGGTGTTCAGCCTGTTCTAGATGGGGTTGCACTCCCCCTGAAGGACCAGATTTGCATTCTGGGGGTGCTCATCTATTCAGCATTGTTGCTAGAGGCTCAGTTGACCTCTGTGGCTCGAAGCACCTTTTTTCAGCTTTGGCTGATACACAAACTGTGAACATACCTGGATAGAGATAGCTTGGTCACTCATGCTCTGGTAACCTCTCACTTAGATTACTGCAATGTGGTATATGTGGGGCTGCCTTTTAAAAGGGTCCAGAAACTGCAGTTGGTACAAAGTAGGGCTGCAAGATTATTAATTGGGACTGGGCAAGTTGATTATATTATACCAGTGTTTTGTCAGCTGTGCTGACTCCCAGTCTGTTTCTGGGCCCAATGCTAAGTGCTGCTTTTAACCTTTAAAGTCCTAAATGGCTTGGGAACAAGTTACCTGAGAGAGCACCTTGCCCCATAAGCTCCAACTCAGACCGTAAGATCTTCTTCAGAGGCCCTGTTCCAGGTGCCCCTGCCCAACAAGGTGAGGAGGGTCTCACGTAGGGAGAGGGCCTTTTTGGTGGTTGCACCCTGTTTATGGAACAGCTCTCCAGTGAGGTTCGCCTGGCACCATCACTTTGTTCTTTTAGATGCAGGTGAAGAACTTTCTGTTCACTCAGGCTTTAAAAATTGATTTTTACAATTGGTTTTTTAAAAAAATAAGTTTTTAAATTGTTTTGTTTTGCATTTTTTTAGGCATGTTGTGATTTGATGTTTGATGTTTTAATGTTGTGTTGTGAGCCGCTCAGAGAACAATCTAACAATTTATTATTTTACATTTATATCCCGCTCTTCCTCCAAGGAGCCCAGAGCAGTGTACTACATACTTGAGTTTCTCTTTCACAACAACCCTGTGAAGTAGGTTAGGCTGAGAAAGAAGTGACTGGCCCAGAGTCACCCAGCTAGTTTCATGGCTGAATGGGGATTTGAACTTGGGTCTCCTCGGTCGTAGTCCAGCATTTATGTTACACACACATTCATGTAAGGAATACATTTTTAACACCCTCTTTCCTTTTTTAGAAGCAAAAAGCAGCGGGGGGGGGCAATTTTGAGCAGAGAAGAATTGTGGAGGGAGGAGATGCTTAACACTTTGCCTGCCTTAAACTGCTGTTCCCTATGTGGGATTCTACTTGTGTGTTCAAGAGCAAATGCATGCATATCTAAACCCCTAGTGACAGAGAAGCAGCTTCAGCAATGTTGAGCAGGAAAATGGCTGGTGGGGAAGGTTTAAGTACCTTCCCCTCTGTGCTGATACTTCTGTGCTCAAAATAATCTCTTGAATCGGTTTTTCATTTTTAAAGGTAATTGGAGCTTCCTTAAACATTGTGTGTGTGTCAGGGGCGTAACTATGATAGGGCAAGGGGAGACAGTTGTCTGGGGGCCCACTGCCTTGAGGGGCCCCCCAGAGGCAAGTCACATGACTGACTCCCCCAGCCGTGCACCCACCCGAGTTTCCCTCAGTTGTATTCATCCTCCGAAATTGATGTGAGTGTTAAGACCTGGAGCTACCAGAACAGCATGTCTTTCTCTAGTACCATTAAATGACTTGCATCGTCCACAATTTACAAAACCTTAAAAAAAATAATTTAGGATGATGTTCTATTGTGGCACATAGGAGATATATATATAAATTTTACTCTGCTTTTGGTTACCACTATTCAGCCTCATTTACAATTTCTTTACTTCATGAGCTGAGCTTCAGTGACAGGGGGCCCATTTTAAAATCTTGTCTCTGGGCCCACTCCAACCTTGCTACACCCCGTGTGTGTGTGTATACACAGACACATCTAATCTCATGCGTGGCAGCTCACGTGAGAGTTTGTGAGCATCTGCCCGGATAGCGACGGGGAAGGAGGAGAAAATGGTGGCGGTGGCAGCTGGCCAGCCTGTTGGCTGGTGGCCAAAGAAAATGGTGGCAAATGGTGGTGGGTGGCCAGGCAGCCAAAGAAAATGGCGGCAGCAGGCAGGTGGGCAGAAAGAAGACAGTGGCAGCGGGTGGGGGCAGGTGGGGGGAAGAAGACAGCAGGCGGGAGAAGAAGACGGCTGGCAGGTGGGTGGGGAAGAAGGGGGCAGGTGGGGGAAGAAGGCAGCAAGTGGGCAGGCAAAAAAGAGGCAGTGGGGGTGGGAGAAGAAAGCAGCGGCGGGTGAACTAGAGGCACAGATGTGCCCGGCCCAGCTAGTATATATATAATCTCTCCACAAACACACACAGTCACATATACCTTAAGTGATTATCTTTTACAGGAGTTTTCCCAGACAGCAGGCTTTACTGTGGGTTTTTTGCACTGTGAGTTCAAAGTTGCCCCCCAAAACTGATGCAAAAAGTAGATTTATTTATTTTTAACCCTGGATATAAGTCAGGCTGCACTCTAATGCCCAATGAAAAACCCAAATTGTGTGCGGAGTGTTTCCTGATTGTTCACAGGGACTCTGGTTGATATGTGAACACATAGGCACTCTTACCCCTGGACTTCTGGGCTGAAGTGCAGGGGCTCCACACACCCTGGCAGCCTACAAATCCTTTTTAGTCTGTCTTGGGTGGTGTGGTTTGTGCCCTCAAGAACCTACTTGTTAAAAAATGATGCTTAACTTGCAGCGGGAGGATGGGGGCCTCCAAAGGCCTTTAGGTCCAGTCTCCAAAATTACCTGCGTTCAACTCTGTGTGAACACACACCTTTTAGGCGCAAACTAAAAGCTGGGTGTGAAAAGCGTCCTTGCAAGATATAGCAATTTTAAGTCAGAGACATATTTTACTAAGATTTTGCAACATTTTGTTTGGAAAGCTATTCATTTGTATATGTAGTTTAGGAAACAGATCTGAATAAACTTACTTTGTATATCTAAGGACAGATGCAAAACCGCAAAGTAACTTAAATCAAGCATAACAGATCTAAGGACAACAATTTTGTCAATACGTGCACAGGCCAATTATGAGGTCACAGTGTTCTGTTATTTGAAAATGAATTTGATTTAGACTGCAGAGCTGTAAACCATGAATATTCATTCAGGATGGGATTGATTAAAAGAGAAAGTGTACTTGTGGAAGGAACATGGCAGCAAGGGTCAGTCTCAATAGCATTCCATTCTGTTTGTGATCCATTAAAATAAAGCTGTGGATGGAACATTATCCTAGTTAGAATCGAGAAGCACTTTCTAAAAATTGCACAAAAAGCTTCTTGCCAGAAAACTTGGATTACATTAATTAGGATGTCTCATTTTGGAAAGACAGTGCAACAATATGTGCTTATAGAAGTAGTTTGTGTTCTAAAAGTTTGATAGCACCCAAATTCACTAAGACCACTTTCAAGTCTCCAAGTGGCTTGCATTAAATTATACAAATTGTAGGTGCCTATCAAGGATGGCAGAGGAAACCACGGAAAAGAATCCCCTCTCCTTGACCTCCAAAGGACCCACTTTGCCCACTGGGAAGACAATATAATCAATCTTTAAATCCATGTTTTCCTAATACAATGAATCTTTGTACTGAAAGGGCTTAAATAGCTCCATGAATTTACATAATCTATATTATTGGGGGGTGTCCCTCCCCCACAAAATGAAATTATAGTTTCTTCAAGGAGGAAGAGATGTAAAAATGGTTAAGGGAGATCATGATCAGGAAGCATATAGGTTCTCTCTGCAGCTCTGAGGCTCTTTTACCACCCTCTTATCTGCCAGGAAAAACAAAAGGCATCTATCAATACAAACTTCCTGGAAGACTTCCATTTTGGGCCACTTACTGATTCTGAGCAGACCATTTCCACCTCAAAATCTGCCTGGCAATTCAAATTTCTCCAGGTTGCATACTGGTTCTTTCAGAGATTAGTTCCATGCAGTTACCTCTATTATCTTGTGTATAAATGTTGCTTGGAATGGTGGAACGAAGTCTGTTGCTATTACCAGTCACTCATTTCCTATATCTAGTAAGTTCTTTCTAAACAGAACTGGCAAGGCAGTATTAATTATTTTTTATTATTTCTTGTTTACACAGTCAGACAGGTGTTATTGACTGGTTTGTTTTATCCAGACATCGAGTCCTTCCCAAGGACCTGGGATGGCTGAATTTTATTGTCAGTTGTTATAGATATCATCGCAGAATATAGGCTGTTCCCAGTAAAGCAGCTTTTTGTAATTGGCTGATGGTGATTTCTGGGGCCCCTATGGTGTTGAGGTGCTCTTCAAGGTCTTTTGGGACTGCACCCAGTGCGCCAATTACCACTGGGATTATTTTGGTCTTCTTCTGCCACAGCCTTTCAATTTCAATTTGTAGATCTTTGTATTTGGTGATTTTTTCTATTTCTTTTTCTTCTATTCTGCTATCCCCTGGTATTGCTATGTCGATTATTTTGACTTGTTTTTCTTTCTTCTTGACTACAGTTATATCTGGTGTATTGTGTGGCAGATGTTTGTCTGTTTGTAGTCGGAAGTCCCATAATATTTTTACATCTTCATTTTCTTCAACTTTTTCAATTTTATGGTCCCACCAATTCTTGGCTACAGGTAGCTTGTATTTTTTGCAGATGTCCCAGTGTATCATCCCTGCTACCTTGTCATGCCTTTGTTTGTAGTCAGTCTGTGCGATCTTCTTACAACAGCTGATCAGGTGGTCCACTGTTTCATCTGCTTCTTTACAAAGGTGGCACTTGCTGTTGGTTGTGGATTTTTCTACTTTTGCTCTTACTGCATTTGTTCTTAGTGCCTGTTCTTGTGCAGCCAGTATTAAACCCTCTGTTTCTTTCTTCAAGTTGCCATTCTTAAGCCATTGCCAGGTCTTGGTGATGTCTGATTTTCCACTTATATTGTGCAAATTTTGACCATGCAGGGGCTTATTTCTCCATTTTTCTGCTCGGTTCTTGACTTGTTCTTTCTTGTAGGCCTGCTTTGTTTCATTGGTGTTGAATAGTTTCTCGTTCTTGACCATTTGAAGTGCATCTTCCTCACTGTCCTTTATATATTCTTCAAGGCCTCTTTTCTCCTCCTCCACTGTTTGATGGACTTGCAAGCATTCCTCTTCCACCTGAGCTGCGAGGGAGGTAGAGCCTATCTACATCACTGCGGGGGTGCAGAGCATGATTGATGATCATGATTTTCCTGGTCTTACAATCTAGCGTCTCTAGCTCTGCCAGGGTCCAGTCTATTATTCCTGCAGTGTATCTAATAACAGGTATAGCCCAGGTGTTTATGGCTTGTATGGTGTTCCCGCCATTGAGTTTGGACTTGAGGATTTTTCTAACTCTCCTGAGGTATTCACTTCCAATTTTTCTTTTAACTTCAGTGTGTGTGATGTTATCAGCCTGGAGAATGCCCAAGTATTTGTAAGGTTCTTTTTCTTCCAGGTTCTTGATCTTGCTTCCATTGGGCAGTTCTATTCCTTCTGTTTTTCTTATTTTTCCTCTTTTCATTATTAATGCAGCACACTTGTCTAGTCCAAACTCCATTGCTATATCGCTACTGAATATACGGACAGTGTTTAGCAGTGATTCGATTTCTGACTGGGACTTTCCATACAACTTCAGATCGTCCATGTACAGCAGATGGTTGATTTTACTGGATGTTTTAGATGTTTGGTATCCGAGGCTTGTTTTGTTTAGTATTTGTGAAAGTGGGGTCATGGCGATTACAAACCATAGAGGGAATAGTGAGTCCCCTTGGAAAATGCCTCTTCTAATGCTAACCTGTCCAAGTGCCTTGCCATTTATTGTTAACTGTGTACTCCACATGCTCATTGCTTTTTAAATAAATATCTGAATGTTTTTGCTGACACCAGTTGTTTCTAAACATTTTAGTATCCATGTGTGAGGCAATGAATCGAAGGCTTTCTTGTAGTCAATCCATGCAACACTTAGATTTGTTTTTCTTCTCTTGCAATTTTCTAAAATCATTTTGTCAATCAGCAGCTGGTCTTTTGTGCCTCTGGTGTTCGGGCAATTTCCTTTCTGTTCAACTGGAAGCTGTTTGTTAGTTAATAAGTGTTGCATCACTTCATCTGCTATTATTCCAGTTAATAATTTGAACATGGTTGGCAGGCAGGTTATCGGTCTATAATTACTTGGAAGTGCACCTTTTGCTGGGTCTTTCATTATGAGATGAGTTTTCCCAGTTGTTAGCCATTGTTCAATATCACCGCCTTTCATAATGTGATTGAACTGTTTTGATAGTTGTTGATGAAGGCTTGTTAGGTGTTTAAGCCAAAAGCCATGCAGTTCATCGTCGCCTGGCGCAGTCCAATTTTTAATTTTCTTTGCTCTTTCACTTATTAATTCTGGTGTTATTATTAGATCTTGCATTTGTTGGTTGCATTTTTTGACCTCTTTAATCCAGCCTGCTTTTTTATTATAATCTATTGGATTGTCCCATAATTTCCCCCAGAATTGCACTGTTTCTTCTTTATTTGGTGTTTCTAGGTTTCTTGCAGTTTCTCCTTCTATGCTTTGGTAGAAACGTCTCTGATTCGACTGGAATTGGAGATTCTGCCTGTGTTGTGTAATTCTGGCTTCATATCTGCTAATCTTCTTTGACACTGCTGTTATTTGCTGCTTTATTATTTCCAGGACTTCTCTAATTTTCCTTGAATCTAGGTGGTGTTTTTGGATCAGATACTGTTTGGTGTTTTCATTCTTCAGCTTCTTGTCTTTCAAATCTTTCAATTTACTAGCATCTGATCTAAGCCTGGAGATTTTATTTTCTAATCTAATCTTCCATTTAGGTGATGTACTGCTTTCTTTTTTGACAGGTCCACTGATCTTATATCCGAGCTCTTGTGTTGTTATTGTTGCTGCACTGTACATTAGTTGGTTTGTTTCTTGCAAATTATTGGTTGTTATTTCTGCAAGTGCAGCATTGACATCTTTTAATGCCTGAGCAAGTTATTTTTTTGGCAACTGTTTTTAGAGCTGGAAGTCTAACCCTGGTGGTTGTTTGGTTCATGTGCTCAGTTATTTTTTGCTTTAGTTCTTGTTGCTTTTCTGTTAAACGGCATTCAGGTTTTTGAGGTGAAGGCAAAGGGGAGGTTGCCTGGTTTTGATTTTGAAACAGTTCAGCAACAGTGGCATCCTCGATTTCCAACACCTCCTCCTCCACCTGAGCCTGAGCAACTTCTTCAATTGGTGATAATTCTCCTTCCATATCTTGGGCCTGTGTTGCTCTTTGCAGTTCTTCCAGCTCAACTCCTGTGAATACTTTATTTCTTATTATGAATCTTCTCTGGTCTGCTAGCCTTTGTTCTGTTATTTCTGTGTCTGGATGCTTCTCTTTCCAAATTTGGTACATTCTTTTTAAATAACCTCTTCTAGTTGGACTAGACTTGTAATAGCAGATCATTATTTCCTTGTTGGCATTTTTTGTATATATTTTCCGGTTAAGCGACGTTTCTTCCAGTAACTTTGCTGTCTCCAGCCCTGGTTGCTCAACTGAAGATCCTGAGTCCTGTTGTCCACTTGCCACCAGATGTCCAGGGACTATAGCATCTGGCGCGGTCCTTGTTGACCCGGGCGACGACCGATCCAGTATAGATTTATTAAAGTTACGTCTCACCATATTGTTGATGGGAGAGGCACTCTTTGTCTGGCTCCTCTGGTGAGACCTGTCCAGTATGGCTGGACCTCTGGCATAGCTCTCACCTTCATCAGAGCACACAAGCCCCACAACCACGCCAAGGTAGTGCCTCACTGGGGGTATTATTATTATTATTATTATTATTATTATTATTATTATTTTAAAATATTTGTCTATATTGCTTAGGGGCATAGCAAGGTTGGAGTGGGACAAAAAGTGATTATGGGCCCCTGTCCACCCACATCCCCACCTTCTTCTTCGGAGAGGTAGAAAGGGAAGAGCGAAGAGCAAGCTCGAAGCATGGTCTCTGGCCCTTATGTTCCTCATGATCCCATTCTGTGCTATGGCTACTATAACTACAAGGGAACTACGTTCCTTGTTTGCTTTGTTGAGAAGTCTGGTCAGGGAGTAATTTACCAAGGTTGCATACAATTTATTTAACTAGGTATGAGGCTGTAGATGCTCAGCTTGCCCAACAGAGGTGATTTATAGGTACTTACACATGGGCATCTGAGGGGAGCAAGAGGGAGCACTCCCCACCACCACCACCACCACTAAACCAGTCCCATTGAATTCAGTGGGGTTTCCTCTCAGGTAAGTGGGTGTAGGATTGCAGGCTTTGGCTCCCTGCCCCCTGCAAAATGTTCTGTGGATACCCATATCACCACAAATTGAAATTAGTCCTGCTAAATTTAATTTCTCACCTGCACAGGTCCATTTAAAATGTATGCATACTTAAAATGGCCACCATGATTTAGCAGGAAAGAAAATATAGCATTGCAAGTGTTGCCCAAAGCAAACTAGCCTTTAGTCGTCTTGTTGATTACCTGGGCATCTTTAGCAGTTGTTAAATAGCAGGTAGCAGGGGGGGAAAGATGAACCTGGTCCCCCAAAGGAAAGCTTGACACACTATGACAAATGGGAAATAAGCTAAACAGAGTCATTACAGAATCCCTTTGGTAAATTTACAGGAGATGAGGGAAGTTGAAGCCAGATGCTTCCATTAATTAGTGTGTCCAATTTAGATGAACAGATTCTGAAGTTGGGTTTACCAGCACAAATGTAGAAATCATTTTATTGATAAAGAGATTTTCAGATTTCTTTTACAGAAATATGATTTTGTTCATGACAAAACAATATGCTAATTCCCAAACATGTAATGCAAATGTGCTGAATTAGGCATGGAGCAACAGGTTTGGTTCAGCATTTGCTTGTTGATATATTTAATTGCACAGATCATCAAGTGGGTTCTAAATACCCACTTGAAAAACCTGTTCATACTTTAAATATGCTGAACAGGTGTTGCTGCTTGATGTCTGCAGATGGCCATAGTGCCAGACAAGATATCAAAGTGTCAGGCAAGCATATTTTGCTCTAACAGAATGATACTATTTCTCCTTATAGGCTATAATCCAATACAGAGTTAAGCATGCATGAAGCCAATTGAAATTGGCTTTATCTTGGACTGAATTATTAGTATATAATAATTATTATTAATAATTATTAATAAACAACTAACCACCCCTTAACAAATTGTTCTCTGGGCGGCTCACAACAGAGGATTAAAACATACAATAAAAATATTAACAACAATGTATGCTCACAATATTCTGTTTTTTACTTGGAAGTTAACAAAATTAACTCTTAATTCAATGTGGAAATTAATTATGTGCTCTAAATATTTTTAAAAGGTGCGTTTAAAAAGAACAGATCAAACATGTTGGATACAAATCAGCAGCTAGTTATAGAAATTAGCTTTGTGATATGCATAATGTTTGTGCAGAATGTTTATAGACACAGATTTGGTGGAAAAGAGAATGAAAAACTGCAGTGTAATTAGGGCTTTTAAACACAAACAATATCACACAATTAACTCTGATTTGAGGGTAAACATGATTGCACAGGTTTAGTGTTTTGTCAGTTACAGCTGTAATGAGTTTGATCAATCTGTGTTTGAGATTAATGATTTGACATACTTTTCTTCATAATGGAGGGCTTTATTTCCTATTTGTTCTCACTGTGGCACAAAACATTTAGAAACCTTGCAACAAAGCCAATATGATGAAAAGTCTATGATAACCACCATCAGTCACTGTTAACACTTTGGAATTTTAGCTGAGATTGATGTTGAATTGTCAAGATTATAGAATCTTCCTGAAGCCAGAAGGTTAGTTGCAAACAGTCTAAACTTCTCAAAAGTGAACATTTTGAAAATGAAAGTTATAAGTTTATTTATTAACTAGCTGGCCTGGGCGCAGAGCATCTGCGCCTCTAGTTCTCCCTCATTCGTAGCCCCCCTCCCTCATTCTCGGCCCCTCGTTCTCAGCCCTCCCCCTCCTCTTCCCCCCTTCAATGTTTTTTTATCTCTGGCTGGCCACCTGGCCAGCTGCTTTTTCTGGTTGGCCACCACCTTCTCTCCCCCCCCCACCGCTGCCGCTTTCGCTTTCTCTCCCCACCCCCTCAGGCGCTGCTGCCAATTTTGCTCTCCCCACCCACACCCCTGGCCACTGCTGCCACTTTCTCTCCCCACCCGCCTGCCCGCCCATTTGCTGGTGTATCCATTAGCCTTATGTTCCCCACCGCTGCCACTTTCCTCTCCCCCTCCCCTCACTCATGAACTCTCACGAGAGGTGCCACACATGGGATTAGCCATGGGTCCGTCTTAGAGAATTATATATAGAGATGGTACTGTGCTGGGCATGGCCCTATCCATGCCCAGCACAGTACCTCCAGTGACTGTTGCTGGTGTCTATCTTATGTTTCTTTTAGATTGTGAGCCCTTTAGGGGCAGAAATCCATCTTATTTATTTGTTATTTCTCTGTGTAAACTGCCCTGAGCCATTTTGGAAGGGCGGTATAGAAACTGAATGAATGAATGAATGAATGAATAACTACTAGTAAATACAACTTGTATTTTCCCACCCTCTTCCCCCCTGCAAGCCCCATGTATGTGTAGGCTGTCCCATTTTCAGATATCAGTTGCCAGTGAATATTCCCCTACCCCCTTTTGATACCATTTCCACTAGAGTGACTTCTGGCTCACCTGTGCTGGAGCATCAGCTGTTGTTCGGAGACAGAGAGCAGTCCTTTTCAGACCTTCATGTTCCATGTACAGTGTATGCCACCTGTGGAGGGGAGTAAACCCACTATTCCTCACCCCCAACCTCTTCTCTTCAATTAGCTCTTACATTATTTTAATTTAATTTAATTTAATTTAAAGATTTATATGCCACCATTCATTCATTCTAAATGAATTCATAACAGTTTACAACAAAATTCATCTTTTAAAACACAGTAATTATACATATGCCACCCATCAATTTAAAAATTCCCAGGGTAGCTCCCAACAACTGTAAAATAATAAGAAATAAAAGTATATAAACTACCCCTGTATAAACAAACCAGCTGCAACCAATTAAAAAACACAGCAGATTAAAACTAGCTAGTGACATCTGGCTCAGTTGCAGGCAAGCCTCTCTGAAAAGGGCATCCCACATATGTGGGGCACCATGACTGAAAAGGGTCTCTCTACTTGAACACCATCTGCCTTGCTTCAGAAGATGTGAGGTGGTGGAAATGACTTGAAGGAGGGCCTCTGATAAAGATCTTAGTTTTCAGGTTGGTTCATGTGAGAGAAGGAGATCCTTCAGGTACCTGAACTAACATTTACACTTTAAAGGTTTAGCAGCAATGGTGGCATATACACTGTCAGCCAGTGTAGTGGTGTAAGAACTAACAAAATGTGCTCCCTTTAGCCTACCCCAGTTAATAACCTAGCAGCTGTATATTGGAATAAGAATTATTTTGGTGGCCATAGCATCCAGGCTTGTGGTCTCCAGACAGAGAACCACTGCATCCCCATTTAATAGAAATGGTATAATAAAGTAAGAAAGTATAGTTGGATGAGGTGATTGAAAGGGTGGTGGCATCTTAGCTCCAGGCAGTCTTAGAAGAAGCAGATTATCTGGGCTCATTTCAAACAGGCTTTTGGACATGCTGTGGGTTTTAGACAGTCTTGGTTGGACTGTTGGATGATCTTCAATTAGGAATCAACAGGGAGAGTGTGACTCTGTTGATCCTTTGGGATTTCTTGGCAGCTTTCAATACCATTGACCATGGTATCCTCCTGGAGCACCAGAAGGGGTTGGGAGTAGGAGGCATTACTTTGCAGTAGTTCTGCTCCTTTGGTAGGTTCCAGTTGGTGTCACTTGAACATTGTTGCGCTTCAAAACAAGAGCAATTGTATGGGGTCCTGCAGGGCTCCATTCTATCTCTAATGCTTTTTAACACTGCTTTTTAACCAGGGCCAGTTTAAGCTAGTGCGGGGCCTGTAGCATATGTTATAAAGGGGCCCTAAATTTTTTTTAAAATGCACATAAATATTAAAACATAAATTATTTACTTGCATAGTAAAGTAATGCTATTTTTTCATTTGCTATATTTTGGAGTATGGGAGACCAAGCCACAAACTCACACTTACTGCAAAAGTGAACATTTATATACCGTTTTCCGATCAAAATTCTCAAAGTAGTTTACATAGAAAAATAAAGAGTGGATAAATGATTCTCTGTCTCCAAAGGGCTCACACTCTAAAAAGAAAAACGTGGGCCTTCTCTTAAAAGGCACATTTAGCAGAAAAGGGATATTTTATCTAACATGGACCAAATAAAACAGGTAACGTTTTAACTTTAATTCCCAGTTGGAAGCTGGGTGTGCAGGGCCCTCGAAACGCAGGGTCTGTAGCAAATGCTACATTTGCTACTACATTAATCCGCCATAGTTTTTAACATGCTGCTGGGAGAGATCATCGGGGATTTGGTGCAGGGTGTTATCAATATGCTGATGACACCCAAATCTATTTCTCCATGTCAACTTCATCAGGAAATTGCATAAATGCCTGCCTAGAGGTGGTAAAGGGCTGGATGAGGGAGAACAAACTGAGGCTGGATCCAAGCAAGGTGGAGGTACTCATTGTGGGAGGTCGGAATTTAGGAAGTGGCTTAGATCTGCCTCTTATGGATGAGGTTACACTCCCCAAGAAAGAACAGGTACGTAGTCTGCTGCAGTACTTCTGGATCCAAACCTCTCCCTGGTCTCTCAGGTTGAGGCAGTAGCCAGGAGCTTTCTATCAGCTTTGGCTGATACATCAGCTACATCCATTTCTGGAGATCTTAAATATGTTATATGCTGATTACATCAGACTTGACTACTGCAATGTGCTCTACGTTGGGTTGCTTTTGTATGTGGTCCAGAAACTGCAGTTGGTACAGAATACAGCAGCCAGTTTGGTCTCTGGGGTTACCCGAAGAGATCATATTGCACCCATTTTAAAAGAACTGCCAAGAAGTGACTGGGTGAAATACAAAGTGCTGGTTATTACCTACAAAGCCTTGAACAGCTTGTGTCCAAGGTATTTAAAAGAGTGCCTTATTCTTCATGAGCCCCACCACCTAGTAAGATAATCTGGGGAGATCCGGTTGCAGTTGCCAGCAGCTCAGTTGGTGACAACTCGAAACTGGACCTTTTCTACAGTTGCCCCGGAACTTTGGAATGCACTTTCTAACAAAATTAGAGCCTTCCCTTCTCTAGATGTTTTTATGAAGGACCTGAAAAGAAGGACCTGAAAACATACCTGTTTGTTCAGGCTTTTAGTTTATAGTTTTAAAGTTTAAAGTTTTAGTGTTTTTATCTGTATTTTAAACTGTTTTACTTATGTTAATGTTTTAATTGTGTGTTTAGATTATGAACTACCATGGGACTTGTGTATGGGGCGGTATAGAAATGTATAAAATAAAATAATTTTTAAAATAGTGTAAGAGAAATCCAACAGATGCAGTTTCCCCAGTTATATGCTACAAATGCAACTAATGAATTTCTTCCTGATGCATCACTTAGGCAAAGTCCTTCCCCAAAATGCTTCCCCAAAATGCAGACAGTCCTTCTCTGTTGCTGCCCCGAGGCTTTGGAATGTGCTCCCTAGTGAAATAAGAACCTCCCCATCTCTGGCAATTTTTAAAAAGTCTTTAAAGATGCATCTGTTCACCCAGGCTTTTAACTGATACTGTTTTGATTGTTTTTAATGTTGTTTTAGAATATTGTTTTAAACATTTTAAATTGTTGTGTTTTAAATTTCTTGTTTTTGTTTTTAACTAATGTTTTAATGTTGTTTTTATTTTGTTGTAAACTTCCCAGAGACATAGGTTTTGGGCGGTATAAAAATATGTAAAATAAAATAAAATAAATACTATAGAAAATCTCCAGGTAGATATTCAACAGGTGCAACAGCTTCCTTTTTCCATCTGTCAGTGAATCTTTCTCCTCTCTCCATTCTGACTTATGGTAATGCAAGGGCTTTCTTGGTTCTTGGCCTGAATGGAGGAGGGAGGAAGTTGCATCTCTTCATGTCCTTTGTGTCTGCATTTCCTTGCCTGCTAGTGCAGAACCAGAAGATGGGGACCATTTTCTGGTTGTCTCAGAATGTGCTCCCCCCGAATTAGCAACTGGAATTTTGGTGAAGCAGTATGCCTTCTCAAGATCCATCAGGTAGAAATTCATGAGATGCATCTCTTGCCAGTGATTGGGGAAGCTGCACCTGCTGAATTTCCATCCCTACCCAGCTCAGTGTTGAACTGAAAGACCAAGACACAGTGTGGGTGAATGGAGTGCCATTTGTAAAGTCAGCATAATATAGCATACAGAGTATTTACTGCTTATCTGCATGGAAGTTAGCGTGACCACATTAATTTTCAACTTCCACATTTTTTATGAATGAAAACTGTAAGGACTCTTATCTTAAGCTGAAGAGTGTTTAAAATGTTTTAATTTATTGGGCCATCAATATGTATGGCACTGTACAAAGTAAAAGAGGTTAAGGAAAGCAATAGAGGAGGGTTGGGAATGGAAGTAGGATGAAACGAGGAGAAATAAGTGGTTAATTCAATTGCAGGTACACAGGTTTGGTTACAGTAGACAATGGGAACTGGGGGGGGGGGGGTTGTACCAGATACATCCCAGAAAAGGTGGATTTTGAGACACGTTTGAAGGAATTAAGAGGTGGCATAATCTTCTGGTCAGTGATCATAATGAGGAGGAGGAGGAGGAGGAGGCATCATGCGCATGTTCTAGGAGGCATTTCCTGGCGTGAAGGGCAGAAAGAGAAAACAGGCAGAGTCATTTGTTGGAGCGGGACTTTGGGCAGCTGAGGGTGATGAAACAGGAGGAGAGAAGGGATGTATTGGATTATGAGATGTATGGGCAGGGATGTATTGGATTATGAGAGCCTAGTGATAAGGGGCCATGGAGGGCTTTGAAAACAAAGGCTTGGCAATGCATCTAACCAAGTTATGAAAATTATGGGAATTATTTCTCTTAAGTAATCTCAATATTTTTGCAGTTGTAATCCAACACAGTAGTGCAATGGGGTCAATCCATTTGTGTGCCTTTTGCCCCTAAAGATTCTGTTTTAAACATTATTTGGGAGGATGTCACTATTACTAACTCTATTTTCCAGAAACTACATAGGAACAAAGGAAGCTGCCTTCTACTGAGTTAGACCCTTGGTCTATCTTGCCCGGTACTGTCTACACAAACAAAACACAACACAAAATAGGGTGTATTGCTGATCCAAAAAAGAATGTAGATGCCAAAAAGAAAAAGAAAAAAGGCCAGAGGAAGAAACCAGTGTAATAATGTAACATCATGCCTTTGTAACTTTGTAAGAGGAGGTTACATTTTAAGTTGATGTAGATTCACTTTTTAACTTTTCTATTATAAAATCTTTTCTAAAGAGAAAAAAGGTAGGCTTTATACACAGGAGGAACAGTGTACCAATGTATGAATCAAGATAATCAAAGTCTGTAAAAGTGATGTTTTTATGAAGGTACGGGTCACTGGGTCACCTTAAGTGGTGCAGCAGGGAAATGCTTGACTAACAAGCAGAAGGTTGCCGGTTCGAATCCCCGCTGGTATTATATCGGGCAGCAGTGATATAGGAAGATGCTAAATGACATCATCTCATATTGCGTGGTAGGAGGCAATGGTAAACCCATCCTGTATTCTACCAAAAAAAGCCACAGGGCTCTGTGGGTGCCAGGAGTCTAAACAGACTTGACAGCACACTTTACCTTACGGGTCACTGAGGAATACATACATCGAAATGCGTCTGACCCATTGGAAATGACCCACTGAAAAGTACTCTTACACTTTGAAAAGATTTCTTATTGTTTGGTAGAAAGGCATTCAGTCTTCATAAGGATTTTGGCTCACTGTGAGCCTACTTTGATTATTCAGGGACATTTTTATATATTCCTTTATGTGATCTTGTATTGTTGTCTGCAAAGGAATGTTTTAATGGTGTAATTTTAAATGTGTGTAGTTGTTCTATGTAGAACTTGTAAATTATATTAATATACCCATTTTTAGGTACATTCTGAATTTTTGGCAGCCTATTACATTAGTTTCTTGTTCTGGTCTTGGGGGGGGGGCAGGGGGAGCATCTTCTGTCTACACAAACTGACAGCAGCTTCTCCAAAGTTCCAGGCAGGAGTCTCTCTCAGCTCTATCTTGGAGATGCCAGCGAAAGATCCTGGAACCTTCTGCATGCAAGCAGGCAGGTGTCCTTCCCAGAGTAGCCCATTCCTCTGAATGGAATATCTTACAGCACTCACACATGTCTCCCATTCAAATGCAAACCAGGGCAGATCCTGCTTAGCTAAGGGGACAATTCATGCTTGCTACTACAAGAGCAGCTCTCTTGCTATGCAACAATGGGCACTTCTTAGCTGCTGAAAAATACCAAAACTATAAGCCACAGGGTGAAAGAGTAATTACTTAAAAGGAATGTGGTCAAACCACTTGCAGCCCAGTTCTATGGATATTCACCCACTCGGAAGTGAGTCTCACCAAGTTCAGGGGAGTTCCAAGTATATGTGCATAGGATCACAACCTAAGGTGGAAGTTTTCACATGGGAGGACTGGTTTTGGTCTTAAATGTACCAAATGTACTACTCGGAGACTGACACTCGGAGACTGACTGTCGTGTGTGTCTGTTTCAGCTCCTTTCTTTACTGGGCTCTCTTGAGGCTGTTCCCAGATGCAAAGCCCTTGAACTGAAGGATGATTTAAATGTTTGATCTTCTAACATAGTGCATATGCCACGTTATTGATTGAGGGGAAGGGCCCTATAAAAGTATAAAATGGAAAGTCTTCATCTGGTCTGTTTGGGATGTCTAAAATAATTTCCTTGTTTTGTGCCTGTCTTAGAAAATATTGTCAATTACTGCACTAACTCTGAGAAAGTAAGTATTTCTGACTGTGTTAATGAGAGCACCTATTTTAAATAGCCATCAAGTAGATGCAAGGCTTTCAGACACTGTCTGGCTCAGAATCATTTTGTCTTAAAATGTTTTATTGAAGACTACAGGAGCTCTGTATGCAACAAGTTTAATCATGCTGTATATTAAAGACCTTTCAGAGACAGAAAGAATGTTCTCCACTATTCTATAAAAACAAGGTATTTAAGTCCTCTTCAAATCTCAGCAGAAGCTGCTTTTAAAAATCCTCCTTTTTCTATATTTCTGAATATCTAAGGTTATTTAGTTGAGTGGAAGTGTCAGAGCTCGCTATGTGTCTCTTCATCTGGCTCTCTTTCAGGAATAGCCATTCTCTGCAGTTAACTATCCTAACTCCCCAATTGCCAATTATTAACTGCCACCTAGTGATCTTGCATTGATTTCCACCCCCACCCCCATTCATCTGAAGAAATACTTACATATTGACAGTTGGCTTGTTAAAATTCTTTGTTCCAATTAACCAGCAGTCTATATCCCTTGCTGATCTTCAGTTGATGAGATGGACTGAAGTGCTATATGCTAATCTGAAAGTCTGTTTTGCTGTTTAGAAATACTTCTCCAGTCTCTATTACGATTGCCAACTTTCTTATTGATTTTCTCCTGCAGCTTTAACTGTAGAAGTTTCACAGGTGAAGCTTTTTCCTGGCTCAGTGGTAGAGCATCTGCTTTGCATGCAGGAGGTCCCAGGCAGGGATGTGCAAACTGGCTCGACCTCAAGCCGGTTCTCCATTGAGCCGGCCCAGTCCAAAGGCTTGCCATCATCAATTTTATTACAGCCATTGGCCAGCAAAAGTGAAGGCTTGCCTTTGAGCCGAACTGGGCCCGATTCAGCTCGAGGTCCAGCCAAACTCTCCAGGCTGGGACCAGTTTGGGGTTTTTTTATTATTAAATGATGGACTTACCACCTCCAAGGCCTTGGGGGGGGGGGTGCTGCAGCCGAGGGGGAGGGGTCTCTGGCAGTTTTGCCACCCACCACCAGCCTCCCCTGCAGTCTTCCACAGGCCCTTCCAGCCCTCTCCTAGCTTGCAGTGGTGATTTTAGAGACCGCCGTGCATGCACACAGGCCATTTTTGTGGTGGGGTCATGACCACGCAAAGCAATCAGATTATTAGTTAATTAAAATAATAATAATCTGGGGACAGGCCCAAGTAAAAAAATAATCTGGGGACAGGCCCAAGTAAAAAGCATCCCTAGCACACCTGAACAAGGCCCAAATTGGCTCGAAGCCAAGCCGAGGCCTTGTTTGGGGTGCCAAAATTGAACATGCCCGGTTTGGTTTAAGCCCAGTTTGGACTTCAACCAAACCAGGCAAAGGTTTTGTGCACACCCCTAGTCCCAGGTTCAACCACTGACATCTCCAGATAGGGCTGGGAAAGTTTACTTCCTGAAACCTTGGAGAGCTGCTGTCAGTCAGTGTAGACAATACTGAGCTCGATGGACTAAACGGCGTGATGGTATAAGGCAGCTTCCTATGCTAATCAGTGCAATGTGAGGAAGTGTTATGCCTCCACCATATAAGCCCTATTTATACATTAGGTTCAACGATTCTACAAACTGTGCACAACCACTCGGGTAAAGATCTATACACAGGTAAAATTCACATATTAAGTTGAACACGGTACAACATTACACTTCCTATCTGTATCCTGCATTTCAAGGGGCCTGTAGTGAGGTACAGTTTTAAATGAACACAGGTACAACCATTCATGAAAAAACATGTGTGAGTGTACAGCAGGCATCCCCAAACTGCAGCCCTCCAGATGTTGCTGAACTACAACTTCCAACATACCCAGCCACAAAAAAATTGTGTCTAGGAATGCTGGGAGTTGTAGTTCAGCAACATCTGGAGGGCCGCAGTTTGGGGATGCCTGGTGTACAGGCATATCTGAATAGGGCTATGGTTTTGATGATGGTTTGGTCAGTTGATTGACAGAGCTGAGAGATTCATTCATTTTTTTCAGGGAACTTAGTGTGCTTCATACCTTATCTTCAGGAAACCTTTTCCATATTGATTTGTCTGTTGAGGAACCCTTGCATGTGTGCTATGGAAACCTGAATGCTGCAAAGAATTCTGGGTCATGATAGGCACACACTCCATTTGCATGAAATGCCAGCAGGCCAGCCAAGCTTTTGGCTTACAGTTCCTAGAAAGCATCAATTCCCCTTTGGGTTGAATTAAGAGATCGTTCTATCTCCTTGTAGTAAATACTACATGACACTTCACTAGGCTTAATCATACGACACAGTCTCCATATGAGTGACATGCTTAAACATTGGTATTGATTCCCAAAATCCAATGATCACATGTGGAAAATCATGTAATCCAGCCGCAAGTTGGATATGAAAACCAAATTCATTGGTTTTCAAATTCATTGTGCATTTATAGGAAGAGTGTAAATTCCAAATCTGTGCAAAGGCTAGGCTACTTTATTACAATTAATGTTAACAGAAGTTGTATTTTAGCTGTACTATGGTTGGAATACAATGAACTTCGCATTGCTATTAGATGGTTCAGTAGAACTGTTGTATTGTTTCAGTTATCTATGGGTCCAAGACCGACTTTCTAGGGCAGCTGCTGAAGGCTCAGTCCCAGGGGCAGATCTATAATTGAGCAATCTCATGTGCTCTGCCACACAGGCCACTGGGTAGTGGGGGACCACCACACTCACCTGCCACTGGCCTCCATGATGGCCTCCGCACTCGCCGCTGTCTGCCTCCCTCACCCACCACTGGATTCTGCACCTGTCCCCCACCTCCCTCCAATCATATTATGTTGCAACAGTATAATGGGAGGCCGGTGGGGACAAGCAATGCCAGCAGTGAGCCACCATGGGGGAAAGCAGTGGGTGTGCGGAGGGCAGGTGGTGGTGGGCTGGTAGCTGCCGCAAATCCAGAAGCAGGTGGGCAGCAAAAAATCTAGACATGGGCTGTCACCAACATTGCTACTCTAGTGCCGGGTCTTCAAGTGTTTTCATTGTTTTAGACACACACAGCAGTGTGGGAGGATCCGTACCTCCTGCAATTTGCTGCACAGAAAGTTGTGTGTCTATTTTTATTAAGAAGGCCAAGGCTACAATCCCATATGTGCTTACTCAAGAGCAAACCCTCTCAATTCAGATGAGCTTCAGAGTAAGGTGACACAGTGACATGCCCAGTAACTACATGCCTGATAACTTTTATCCAGACGTTGGATCCTTCCCAAGGACCTGGGATGCCTGAATTTTATTATCAATATGGTAGTTCTTATAGCTATCACCACAAAATGTAGGCTATTCTCAGTAAAGTTGTTTTTTGTAGTTGGCTGGTGGTGATTTCTGTGGCCCCTATGGTGTTGAGGTGCTCTTCAAGTTGTTTTGGAATTGCACCTAGGGCACCAACTACTGAGATTATTTTGGTCGTCTTCTGCCACAGCCTTTCAATTTTGGTTTGTAGATCTTTATATTTTGTGATTTTTTCTATTTCTTATTCTTCTATTCTGCTGTCACCTGGTAATAATCACCTGTTGATTATTTTGACTTGTTTTTCTTTCTTTTCGAAATAAATAAATAATATCTGGTTATATCTGGTGTATTGTGTGGCAAATATTTATCTATTTGTGGTCAAAAGTCCCATTATATTTTTACAACTTCATTTTCTACAACTTCTTCAGTTTTGTGGTCCCACCAATTTTTGGCTGCAGGTAGCTTGTATTTTTTGCAGATGTTCCAGTGTGTATCATCCCTGCTACCTTGTCATGCCTTTGTTTGTAGTCAGTCTGTGCGATCTTTTTACAACAGCTGATTAGGTGGTCCACGGTTTCACCTGCTTCTTTACAGAGGCAGTGCTTGCTATTTGTTGTTGATTTTTCTACTTTTGCTCTTATTGTATTTGATATTATATTATTATTATTATTATTATTATTAATTCAGTTTCTATACTGCCCTTCCAAAAATGGCTCAGGGTGGTTTACACAGAGAAATAATAATAATAATAATAATAATAATAATAATAATAATAATAATAATAATATTTGTTGTTGTTGTTGTTGTTGTTATAGTTATTAGTGCCTGTTCTTGTGCAGCCAGTATTAAACTATCTGTTTCTTTCTTCAAGTTGCCATTCTTAAGCCACTGCCAGGTCTGGGTGATGTTTGATTTTCCGGTTATATCATGCAAATATTGACTATGCAGTGGCTTGTTCTTCCATTTTTCTGCTCGGTTCTCTTTCTTGTAGGCCTGCTTTGTTTCATTGGTGTTTAATAATTTCTCATTGTTGACCATTTTAAGTGCATCGTCTTCACTGTCCTTTATATATTCTTCAAGGCCTCTTTTCTCCTCCACTACTGTTTGATGGACTTGCAGCATTCCTCTTCCACCTGAGCTGCAGGGGAGGTATAGCCTATCTACATCACTGTGGGGTTGCAGTGAATTATGATTATATCATTGCCACCTAAGCAGATCTAAAATAACTTGGCCTGATTGTCTACGAATGGGTTAATTGCAGTTCCTACATAACCAGGTATGTGGGTTTTTTTAATCCCTCTGTTACTGTGTGAACGTAACATCATCTGACATTTACTAATCTCTGAAAATTAGCACAGCCTAGCTTTCTTCCTTGGTACAGATGGGAACCTTTTGAGCCTTGCTGAAATCAAGCAAACATCCCAACATGTTCTTAGCTGCTTTTTTGAAAAAGGGGCTTATTTTAAGAAAGTGGGGCTGGATTTGCATTTAAACCTGTTCTTTTTAGAAGTACTACTATATTGGCTGTTATATATAGTGTGCTATTACCTTAGTGCTTAAATATGTTCAGGGTGTTGCAAACAGGGATCTCTCATTTTTATCTTCACAACAGCCCTGTGAGGTAGATTAGGCTGAGAGAGAGAGATGATTGACTCACAGTGGCATATGATTCCATGGAATACATATCAGTGTTTGCAATTATGTCAGCTTTATTCATTCTCTTCCTTTCTCTCTCCTGCCACTTATTGTTTTTGGAAAGAGGCAATGAGAATTCACAACAGCAGTAATTGTGTTGTGAAAACTGTGTCATTGCCATTACTGCTGATGTGAATTGTAATGCCACATCTTCCAACATTTTGCAGATGAAAATGGGGACATCTTTTCACAGATTGACAAGCAGTGCTTGATTTCCATCCTACACACACACACACACACCCCAACCACTTCTGGCCTCATAAAGTAAAGTAAAGTGTGCCGTCAAGTTGATTTCGACTCCTGGAGCCCACAGAGTGGTTTTCTTTTGATACAATACAGGAGGGGTTTACCTCTGCCTCCTCTTGCGCAGTATGAGGTGATTCCTTTCAGCATCTTCCTATATCGCTGCTGCCTGATATAGGTGTTTCCCATAGTCTGGAAAACATACCAGCGGGGATTCAAACGGGCAAACTCTTGCTCTTCTGCTTGTTATTCAAGCATTTCCCTGCTTCATACACATTGCTAGAATTATATTATATCTGCTGCAGGGGCATCGCTGTAATTAAATAAGGGGGGACAAATGTCCCTAGGCCTTGAGGGAGGGGGGCACTGCCTGGGGAAACAGCCCAGTCTCCCCTCCCACTTCCTACCTTGAGCCAATGGCAGGCTGCTGGCTTCTGATTGGAGTGTGGAGAGTGTGTGATATTATTTGCATAGCAATGAGATAAAAGGCATGCTGAGAATATTTTGTTTTCCACCATGGCCATATAGTTCTTCTACAGCAGATTCACAGCAGGGGTGAGAAGGTGGCAGGGACCCATCTTCACTTCTTGTCCAAGAGCCCATTGCAACCTCGCTACACCTGTGAGCTACTGTATTAATTTAGTTCTGAGTAACCAGGCACATGATTTGGATGTACCCGTTATTGGTGGGAGAGCACCCTAATGGGGATAATGTTGGACATGGACCTTGGAGACCAGGATTTTAAAAATGGCTATTCAGGCAGATTCAAATCTGGAGCATACTGTGGCTACCCCAGGAAAGTTGGCCTTGCCTTCGTTTCGGGGCTCGTTTCAAGTCAAGCCCATGTATCGTATGCCTTTTTTGTTGGGGTTGAAATATGTTTGTTTATTTAAAATTTTAATAACACTTTTTGACTAAAAGTACTCAAAGTGGTATTTTGTATGGTTTGTTTGCCATTGGTTTCTTTTAAATGCACTTTTTGACAAGATAATTCTTCTGTTTGTTTGCAAAAAGGTGTACTTGTCTGAGAGGGAAGTATTTAGCATGCTTATTTCTCTTTACTTCCTTAGATCCAAGTTATATTGTTTGTAGAGTATTCTAAAAGTTAACCAATCATGGCAAAAAACCTTTTTTAAATCCACAGAATTCAGGGGAGGGTATTGGAAGTATACTATTTAAGTGCAACTAAAATGTTTGAGGCAGTTAAGATGATCCATAGAGAGTGTAATTGTGACATGTAATTTGAGTCTGCCTTAATATTCTGTTAATTTTAAGCTTTGATGTTACTGACTGTTAATGTGTTACAGCCCCTTTAAACAAACCAAGTGGAATTCTGGAAAGTTAACATTGCTTTTAAATTTTACATTGTTTTTAATGTTTTAATTTGTGTTGTTTTATTGTAAACTGCCCAGAGAAGTGAGTTTTGGGTGTAAGATATTTAAATATGTTTAAATTAATAAATAAAGGGAGGAAAGCCAACTCCATGGCAGTTGTGTTGGAGTGTTGAGTGCAAGTGAGGAGAGAGGAGAGCTGGTCCTGTGGTAGCAAGCATGACTTGTCCCCTTAGCTAAGCAGGGTCTGCTCTGGTTGCATCTGAATGGGAGACTTGATGTGTGAGCACTGGAAGACATGCCCCTTAAGGGATGGAGCTGTTCTGGGAAGAGCAGAAGGCTCCAAGTTCCCTCCCTGGCATCTCCAAGATAGGGCTGAGAGAGATTCCTGCCTGCACCCTTAGAGAAGCCGTTGCCAGTCTGTGTAGACAATACTGAGCTAGATGGACCTATGGTCTGACTCAGAATATGCAGCTTCCTATGTTCCTAAGTGGGAGTCTATTCAGACTCATTTTGGGTGTTCTTGATATTTTTAAAAAACATTTCAGTTTCTCAAATCTCCCTGCTCTGGAGTTTAATACAGCGGCAGCATTGTCAGAAAGTATAAGCATCACTTTTGACATGATTTGTTTCAGTTTAAGGGGTGGTGTCAGACTTGGCACCTTGCCATGCATGCAGTCATAGTAACAAATGGTATTCTTTTCAAGACCATTTAAGCAAGTACTCTTGACAAATCCCTCCTGAGTCAGGTGGTTCAGCAGGGTTGAGAAGGTCAGGTGGGTGGAGTTTGAGGAGTGGGGCAGGGGGAGATCAGCCTACACTGATTTGTTTTCTTGGTTTTTTAAAACCCGAAATGTCTGTGGTTTAAGCAAGCTCTTGTTCTTTAAATAGAAGCTGCCATGTTCAATATTAAAAGCCCTGGGGGGGTGGGGAGAAGAAAAGAAAAAACTTAGGACAAATCAATACTCCAAGTTGTGGGCATCCATTACCCCATTGTGGCTGTGTGGCTCTGCTCTGGGGTCAGGCAGCACTTGAATCAGAGGGGAGGCAGGACCCTCAGTCTTAGCTGCTATTTTGAGAAGGCTATGGGGCATGATATACCTAAATTGGGGAGGGGGGCAATGGGGTGGAGCTTGCAGGTTTCATTAAGGGCCGCTCCTACCTATTAGCCAATAATTCAAGCACAGAGGCTGGGTAGTAATTAACTTTACATATTCCAGAAGTAAATGTTTTGCAATATAAGAGCAATTTGCATCCAGAAAGAAATGGTTCTTTGGTGGTTCAGAATTGGAGAAATCCATAAACAACCCAAAGCAGAAAATAAGAATGCATGTATTGTATATACATAGCAAATAAGTATGAAATATGCAGTAGGCTACTAGATGGCACTATTGCTCACCATAGTTGCAGCAACGTCTGCATTTCCTTGTCAAAGATAAAATACTCTGTCTTCAGCTGATACCTGGACTTGGATCTCTAGGAATCCTCTATATTAGTATGCCAGGAAAGAAAAAAGGGAGATAAGCTTAGCGTTGGTTTAATATTGAGAGGATTATGTATAATTCAAAAATATACACAGTACAAAAAGTAGACTGACGACAGAGAGCTAAAGGAAACCAAATTTAAGATGAACTTTTCGTCTTATGCCTTCATCAGTATTATATATATAATTTCAAACAAAGCAATACTATGTTATGAATATACTTACTGTTGTGCAGCCAACTGTCTGGGGATAGTGCACTCAAGTGTACATGTTCAAAAACTATTGGAGGTGTACTACTTTATATTAATAATAATACTGATTGGAGAACCATTACAAAATCTAAATGCTAAACCCCAGTTCAAGCTGGTTTTAAAGCATTAAAGAGATTCCTTGTCATATTTGTTATTCTGAAAAATGTCTTGGAAACATTCTTGTCAGCTAGCCGTTCCAATTCATTATAGATTTTGGACTGAAGCCATGGTGCAGTAAGCAATGGCAATTATATGAAAAACACTTTATGACTTGTGCATATCAGTTTCCGAGACACCTGACAAGTAAATAAAGCAGTGGCGTCACCAGACGGAGGGGGGATATTCAGAACACATACTTGCTCAGCTCATATTCTTAAACGTAGTCCAAACTGAATCTTATCTTCTCCCCCACCTCATTTTTCCAGGTTGGATCCTTATTTAAGCAAGAGAAAAACTCCCTGGTCCTTACCTGTTGCTCCTGGTACTTACCTGGCCTGGTAACAGCAGCACTATCAACGGCAGGTGAGGAGAAATGTAATTTCCCAAGGCACCCAAATCCTGAAAATGTAATTTCCCAAGGACCCAAATCCTATCTCTCTCAGGGTTTTTTATAGGGATGTGCACAAATCAAGATTTGTGCACTGATTCGAAGCACAGCCCGGATACCATTAAGAGGAGGAGAGCAGGTCTGTACCTGCTCCTTCGCCGCTCCACACGGCTTTCTGTTTCAGCAGTGTTTCCCGCAGCACCCCTCATGCAGCCTCCGCGCATGCATGTCTGCTGACCACACAAATAGCTGCCGCGTCCTCCTATCTACTTCTCAGTGCCTGGACCAATATGAAACAAATTTGGTACAGTTGTGGGGACACCTCAATGACCTAATTTGTGATGATGTCATCCACTCCAGTTCAAGATAGCGAATGTGTATACGTTTGAGGCGCCTAACCAATTTGAACCAAATGCCTAACCGATTTGAACTAAATTTGGTATAGTTGTAGGGACACATAGGGACACCTCAAGCACATAGTTTGTAATGATACCATCCACCCCAATTCAAGATGCAAGTGGGTTAACTTGTGAACTGCCTAACCAATTTGGACCAAATTTAGTCCAGTTCTAGGGATAGTGAAAAGAAAGTAGGCAGATCAATTCTTACTAGAACAACTTGTCATTAAATAAGGAGCTTCTCGGTTTAAGTGCTTCCACTGATGTGTGTGATGATGTGGGAACACATGGCCCTCAATGTATTGAACTCTAATGAGAACACAGTGGTTGTACAGTATAGCCCTGTTCAAGAATACAGGCAAAGATGGATGCTGTATCCCAGTATAGCATCAATAACAGTGTGCCTGTAAGTACATCCCCAACACTGACATGCTTTGAATACCCCTCTCCCTGCTCACCATGAGGACCGTATTTGTCTGAAGAGTATGTCTCTTCAGACAACAACTGTCCTCAAGGTGAGCCGGGCGGGGAGGGCACATGCTTTCAAACCATGTTAGTGCTTCATAGAACAGGGAATTGCCTCCATAAAGTGAGCATTAGAATGTCCTTAGCCCAAGAATGAAGGAATCCAGACTGTCTATACACACACACACACACACACACACACAAACACCCCAAATCAACTAATAAGGTGTGTGGGGGGGAGAGATAAATCCTGAATTTAGGCATTCATTACTTATAAATCGTGGCTGGGAATCTCAATGTCAATTGTTGCAATAGAGCACTTCTGGCCTCCAGCTAAACTTTGGCAATCCATAACATAGTTGCCTTGTCAAGCACCCAAATTGCTGGGAGATATCTCAAAATTATTCAGGGTGAGTTCAGCTTTGGAGAGAATACTGGAGGCTTATAGTGCCTTTTAAACATCTGTTTATTTACAAATGTACAGACCGAGCACATAGGAAGCAAGCAAGCAGTTCTAGTGTCCCAAGCAACACTGATACATCTCCCCAATGTCTTCAAAATTAATTTCAGTAGCCAAAAACCTCTGCAACTTTCCCTAGCCAATTTCAGACACTGCTTTCCCCCTCTCTATTGTCCACTCCACATCCAAAACTTAATAATAAGTATCTGTTTCATCAGCCCTCCACCCATACAGGTGGGGTGTGACACAAATTTCAGTGGCCTGGAATAGCCCACCTGCCATGGAAGGCCATTAATCTGGATAATATTTCAACCTCAAGTACAGGTTAAACACATCAGGCATTTTGCATAAGCAATGAGCATATTTACAACAGTATATGCTGCAAAAAAATAACACAAACTCCTTCCTGAAGTCTTGCTTATTTACCAGTGCAGCAGCTCATGGGATTGGATTGAAAGGCCAAATACTGTATCCCTTTCTTTCTGCAGTTATTGTGACCTTGTGTTGTATGCTCCTTTACAGCTCCTTTTAGAAGCCCTTTAGATAGTAAGAAGCCCCATTGAGCTCTAGTGGCAAAGTATAATTACCTCCAACAGAGGACCAATAGGTTAAATAATGCAGTGCAGCCCCAAACCATGGCAGAAAATGCAGTCTGGAAAAAGAAAGAGGTTATCAAATCAAGACACCAGGTCAAATTCAGATAGCATATTTGTAACTCCTGCTGCATACGCAGCTTTTCCCCAGAGAGAACGGCAATGCTCCCCAGTTTCTAAACTGGTTAGGCAGTCAACCTAAAAATGCTTGCCATCTGACTTCCTTTCCTTTCCACTTTGCCTAACCATTTTAATCTCTTTCCTTCCTTATTACTGGTTAAGGTGTAAAGCCAGCCTGTTGTTGAAATAGCTACCAACTACATAGCTGATCAACTCTTTTGGACTACCAAAAGGTAGGGCTGACATATGTGAAAGAGGACAGGTCTCCTGCACCTTTAAGAGATGCAAAGAAGAGGGGAATTTCAGAAGGTGCTGCTTGTTATGCAGGGGAAAGAAAAGCTGTACCTGCTGAACTTCCCTCTTCTGTGCATCTCTTAAAGGTGCAGGAAACCTGTCATCTTTTCCATATGGTAGCCCTAATAATTTTTTCTCTTATGGGCATTGTGTGTGTTTGTTTTAAATCAAGTAGTACTTGTGTTAGACCAGGGCTGCACAACATCCGCCCTTCTGCACATGTTGGACTACAACTCCCACCATCCCTGACTATTGGTCACTGTGGCTGAAGGTGATGGAAGTTGTTGTCCAAAAACAGCAGGAGAGCTGTGAGTGGAATTGTCATTTTAAATGAAATGAAACCATGTGTTCTCTGGTCCTGTCGTGTGATATACAAACTCTTGTTCCAGAGAGAGATAATGGGTCCCTAGTGTGATGTTCTGAGTTTTCTTGACAGAGCTACTGCCATTTTAAAGCAGACAACTTTTGTTTTGGAAGCCTGCAAAGCAGACAGCCCTAACAGTTATATCTCCATTTTCTTTTTTATCACCTAGACAACCAAATTGGCTCCTCTCACTCTTCATCCTGCCTAGTAATTGCAACCCTTTCATCCTTAAGCATTTGAAATGCTCTAGGAGGATTTTCTAGTTCCTAACCAGATGAGTCCAAAAGTTTCAGAACTGGATATTCTTTCTGCAACCATTAGTTTGAATTAGCATTGGATATATAAACCTCATCCTAAGATGTCCCTGATTGGCCATTCAAAAGTCCTGCCTCTTCCCCTCCCTCGATTTGTTAGATACCAATTGGACCAAGTCACAAGAGGTGAGTGGTCACCAATAATGAAGACTTCTTCCTATTAAAGAGCAATACTTTAATTTCTTTCAAGACTGAATATGAGCTCTGTTCATATTCACAACTCCTCTGGACCACAAAGGTTAGACAGGGTCAGACTTTTGCACTGATCCAGGGCCGTCTTCTCCATTATGGTTGAACGTATGCTCTGCTAAACCTAGAATTCTTTAGGGTCCAATAGGACCAGATTAATAGTTTCTTTTAATTTTTATTTTTGCTTGTTTCTTTGTTGTAAACCAGTTTTATAAGAGTTTTACATTCGTGCTCTAATGGTATTGGTTTTGCACGCAAAGAGCGGCAAACCAATACTGCTTACATGCTTTCTTAGAATGCAATGATTCGCGGAGGGAACACAAAATACCCTCAGGCAGGCAGAGTAGCCCCGAGCTTTTAAGCAGTTCTTCCCCATGGCTTGTATGTATTCAATAATCCAAAAACCTGCAATTTAAGATGAGAACTAATATGCTTTAAATTTTCGTCTGTGCTCTAAAATGTGTGAAAATTTCAAGGTAAAGTCTTAACTTCCATGCCATATAAGTTGTAAAGACTTTGTACAGTGCCTTGCAGAGATGCATCAGACAGAAATGCATCAGGGGCATCTCTAGAAAATGATTGGGAGGCTGCACTGGTTGAATTTCTACCCGGATGCATCCCTCTCCAGTCCAATGTTCAGCTGAAAGACGAAGGCAAAGTATGAGTACATGGAACCTCATTTCTAAAGCTAACATAATATATGAGATCATACAAAGTCTGTACAGATCATATGTCACAGAGGTTAAGATTATTATTATTATTACATTTATATCCCGCTCTTCCTCCAAGGAGCCCAGAGCGGTGTACTACATACTTGAGTTTCAGATTCACAACAACCCTGTGAAGTAGGTTAGGCTGAAAGATGTGTGACTGGCCCAGAGTCACCCAGCTAGTTTCATGGCTGAATGGGGATTTGAACTCAGGTCTTCCTGGTCCTAGTCCAGCACTCTAACCACTACACCACGCTGGCACCTTAACTCTCATCTTAAACCAAAGCCTTTTGGATGACTGAATTCCCAAGCTTTTAAAACAGGAAAATCTGGTTTGGCACTGTGGGAAAGAGAAATGAAATAATGGCTCTTAACCATGCTGGCTAAGTGGAGCCTCCATATTAAAGGCAAGAGAAAATTAATGTTCAAAAGCAAAACTGTAGTTGCTCATAGGGGGCAGTGTACCTCTGATATAGAACCTCCATGCTCAAAGGCAGTCTGCCATCACCCTGTGTGCCTTTACAAGGCTCCCGATACCTTGCTGCCACCTCGTGTTCCTTTGTAAGTCCATTTGCCACCCCACAGCCTCTTCAAGTTTCCTCACATATCCATTTGTCACCTCACTACAGCCTTGCATGCCTTCACAAGGCCCACCACTGCCTTGAGTTCCTTCACAAGTCCATTTGTCACTTTACTGCGGTCTCGTGTTCACTCTCTGCGGTCACAGTGAATGTGCTTCTCTGCTTTGTGTAGCCACCTTGCCACCGCCTCAGGGGAGGGGAAAACCAAAAGCCCATAAAATGAATGGGAGAGGAATGGGTCCATTTAACTATAGAAGGTCCTCCTACATCAGAACCAGAAAATAGCTCTCAAGAATTTGTCAGGATTTGCCCCTCCCAACTCTGGCTTCGGAATGCTCAGTGGGCTAAATCACTGATCTGCAGCCTTAGTTGATTTTACCCTATTATTATGGGGACTTTAGAGGTTAGTAACTCTGAAAATACTGGATGCCCCCCCCAAAAACAAACAAACAACAACAACAGTTTATGCTGCAGTTTATGCTGCAGCATATACCTATACTTAAAATAGATATAAAAAGAATTAAGATGTGTTATCTGGTGGCAAAAAAATGGTAGTAGTTTTCTGGAGTTTAAGGATCGATTTTTAAACTGCCATATCTCAGCCATTTTACATCTGATCTGCATAAGATTTTGAGGGGTGGTGTCACTTATCACCTAGCTGGTGTCTTCAAATGTTCAGCCAGATTGGAGAGACTGTTTCAATGTTATGACTAATAGAATGTTCAGGGATTGCAAGGGTAGAATGTTGAAACTGTTAGAGGTTGTTGATTTTTACCCACAATAGGTAAAACAGCAGAGCACTAAGGAATGAGCACACACTCCAGTTACAGAGTAGGTTGCAAAGGATGGTTTGGATATTGCCGCTATTTAGAGAAAACACATGGAGATCCTTGTATGACTAAACATGTATTGGTTAAATACACTTAGATAGGAAAGACCTATATCTAATCTAAAGGACTACATAGTGGATAGGTAAGGAGAAAGATGTTTCCATCTGCTCTCTAGGAGGAAAGGAAGGATTGTGACTCAACACAGGAAGTGCTGCAGAGTCAGTTCAGGGGTCATAGACAGAGGCGTAACTAGGGAAAACGGTGCCCAGGGCAAGCACTGAAATGGCGCCCCCCGCGCCCCCCCAACATACTACATTATACTTAGGTTTTTCCTCACAAGTGCCCTCCGCCGCCGCCAAGCCAGGCCACTGACTGGCCGCCAGGCGCCAGCAAAGCAATGGGGGGGGGCGTGGGCGGCGCGGAAGGAACTGCTCGTGGGGGAGGGGGCACCGACACGCTCCCTTGACTGCTGCAGCACTGCTGCACTGAGCAGGAAACATTTGTATTAACAAAAAAAATTTTTTTTAAGTAAAAAAAATTTTTTTGTCATGCCGGCGCCCCCCACGTGACCAGAAAAGACGGCGCCTGGGGCACGTGCCCCCCCTGCCCCCCTATAGTTACGCCTCTGGTCATAGAGTAGGGACAGATAGGGAGACCCTGACTCACTGTCTCTACTCTCAATGCCCCTAGTGGTCATTGGACAGTTGGTGCAAAAGGTCGATGCACTGGAAGTTCATCTCCAACAGAAACAACTCCTCATCTTAACTATACTGGCAGTCAGTTTTGGATCATCAAAGTGGCCTTAGTGAACAAATTGATGGTGGCAGTTGTTCAGTACTAGCCCTGGCTAATGTTAGACTTAAATTGTGAAATGCACTTGGACTGAGTGTTTTACACCTAACAAAACTGGAAGTTCGTGCACTGAGTGTTTAAAACCTTATCCCTAGAACTTAAGGATATATATTTATTGTACGCATTAATAATCTGGCATTAAAAAAAAAAAAAACTAGGGATGTATCCAAAGTTCCCTTCAGACTCCCCAACCCCTTCCCAAATCAGCTTTCCAATCTGCCTTGTCCTGGTTACAGCACAATGGTACCAAATACATTTGCTTTTCTTCCATTCTTCCAGGTACCACAAGCTTTTTTGTTAAGACAGGAAGGACTTGCTAGCAGTTGCAGCCAGCCGAAGTGCCTTCAATTATGTCAGTTAAAGCTTAAAATGTAAAAGAGGAAGAAGAGAGCAAAACAGATCAGTAGGTTTCACTTTTTGCTAATGAGAGCTGTAATCATTGTAAGCAAAGAAACAACCTTTAGTAATGTAGTCTTCACATGCTCAGATGCATTGTCAGAAAGAAACTTCCCCATTTAGGTACCAACAATGCATCTCTATCTCTCCCTCCCTCCCCCCCCCCCCCCACATACATACGCCACCACCACCACCAACTCCAAGTGCAAAAAGGCCAATTTCATGCTGTGAAAAAGGCCAATTCCATGCTAGGGATCATTAGGAAGGGGACTGAAAATAAAACGACTAATATTATAATGCCCTTATACAAAACTATGGTGTGACCACACTTGGAGTACTGCGTACAATTCTGGTCACCACATCTTAAAAAGGACATTGCTGAACTGGGAAAGGTACAGAAGAGGGCAACCAAGATGATCAGGGGCCTAGAGCACCTCTCTTATGAAGCAAGATTACAATACCTGGGGCTTTTTAGTTTATAAAAAAGACGACTGCGGGGAGACATGATAGAGGTCTATAAAATCATGCATGGTGTGGAGAAAGTGGATAGAGAGAAATTCTTTTCCCTCCCACACAACACTAGAACCAGGGGTCACTCCATGAAATTGATTGCCAGGAGGTCTAGGACCAACAAACGGAAGTACTTTTTCACACAACGCATGATCCACTTGTGGAACTCTCTGCCACAGGATGTGGTGACAGCCAACAACCTGGATGGCTTTAAGAGGGGTTTGGATAACTTCATGGAGGAGAGGTCTGTCAATGGCTACCAGTCGCAGGGTTGTGGGCCACCTCCAGCCTCAAAGGCAAGATCCCTCTGAGTACCAGTTGCAGGGGAGTAGCAGCAGGGGAGAGGGCATGCCCTCAACTCCTGCCTGTGGCTTCCAGCAGCATCTGGTGGGCCACTGTGCGAAACAGGATGCTGGACTAGATGGGCCTTGGGCCTGATCCAGCAGGGCTGTTCTTGTGTTCTTATGTAATGCAAATGGAGTACTTCAGTATGTTACCTTATAAGAAGCATAAATTATTGTTGTAATATGTATTAGAGAGCAGACTCTTTATTTGTAAAAGTGTGCAATGGCTGTGCAGCATAGTAGCATTAAAGTGCTAGTGTTAAGCCAAACATAAATGCCTTCTGAATATATACTTTTCTCCTCAATACTTATGAGAAGTAAGTCAGCATAAGATCAGAAACTATCTTTAGTAAGTAATACCTTTTGCACATGTTCTGAAGTACTCCACCCTTCATAATTACTTAACTGGTTATGGCATTATGCAAAGATGGTGGCTTTGGCTGTTGTACTGCCACACTCTGCAGCGGGGATGCAGAGAATGTTTGGGCTGGAGGTTTTTCACATGTGGCTCTATGCCTCCGGGTATCTGAAGAGGGAATCTGCTTTGCAGCAGATTTGACACATTTTAATTCGAGAGATTAGATGGACCATTCACATAACCATCAGCACCTCCATCAACACCTTCTCTGAAGGTGTTGATGGAATTCAACACCTGGATGGAATTCAACACCTGATGGAATTCAAATTCAGGCTAAGCCAGAATTTGCAATCTCTCTTTGGAGAAAAACAAAGCCCTGTCTGTTCTAATCCCTGATAGCCCACAGGGAGGCCATCTTAAATCCAGTGAATATGTGGACTGGCACACTCCAATCAGGAGTGGATTTGGGGGAATAGCCCTGTCTGTAAAACCTCCTGGTGGCTTGTATTATATATGGACTGTTGCATCTCATTGTGCTCTGCATACCATATTGAAATACAGAGTGAAAAGTGTATCTGAACAGATAGATATTATTTAGAAAATTTCCATAGGTAATGCTAATGGTGCAGAACCTGGGAGCAGCTGACCTGCAGTATTAGAAAAGGAAATATCCATCCATGTCTATCAAAAATGGGGTTTCAAACACAAATAATTTCACCTTTGGTGAACCGCATAATAAATTCTACAATGTACTTAGAAGGATTGTACAAAATCAAGGACCCCATAAAACAGTTTGGGTACTTACTGGAATACCAAGCAAGGTTCCAGCCCTTGGATCATATATCACTAACTTGGAAAGCAAAGCTAAAACGGAGGGTGACAAAGGTTGGAGCACAATATTTTTCAAGAATCAGATATGTGCACTGGAGTGACATGAAGGCATGGGCTCAGGAGCATGTCTCGGATAAACAGCTCTGGATGGACTCAGGCCAGGTATGCTAGATCACGAATTAGGTTTCAGGAAAGTGGGGGCAAGGGCCGAAACAGCAGAAACTGTAGGAAGTCACAAAATTCCAAACTTCTTAGCTCAGAAAATGTGGAAGTGCTCCATAAAGTAGCTCCAGGGATAAATTCAGATTAGAGGAAGCAGCACAAGATAAGCAAAGCTGAACAGAAAAATCATTGTATGCATATTTGCCTATTGTTAGCCTTTTGCATCCTGAAGATCACCCAGATTTCCTTGCAACTCATTTCCACTACTGGAATCTTTTGCTCATCAGCTTTCGTCAGACTGCAGCACTCAGCCATGGCAAAATTATCACAAAAGCCTTCCATTCAGTCTCCCCAAACAGAATGACTATTTAAATCATTTTGCAGATTCAAGCTGCGCATAATATTGTTCAATCAATTTTGTTAGCAACTCAAGTTGGAGGAGATCAAATGTGAAGATGCTAACGATGCATAAATCCAAGACTATTCTTGTTGAATACAGCATAAAAGAAAAATACAAACTTGGCTTCTTGGGATGTGCTCAGTGATTTAGTAATACAAGATGTGTGCCTTTTTTTAAGGGGGAAAATTGAAATACGTTACCAGTTCATCATTGCAACAATGAAATCTGATTTTATAGTGATAATGTAGTTCAATCTCATCATGGCTTCAGCGGGTGCTACAGTTAACAATGGGCACTGACGTGAGATGTTCCAAATCAAATTGAACGGCTGCAAACAGTAGAAACTTGAAGAGGATGTCCATGACTAAATCTCTCTCTCTCTTCTCTCTTTCTTCCCCTCCCTTCATTTTGACCAAGATATTAATGTGTATTACAAAGTGATAAACAATTCTGATAACTGTAGGCAAGCCTAGGGTGGCACAATTTAAATTAGTCAATAAAGGTTTATTTAAACAAAATGCAGTAGAGCCTGGGAGTGAGTGTGTGTGTGCATGCACTCACATTTCTTCCTCCCTGATTATTTGCAGTAATTTTCTTCTTAAATTAATGGATCTAATCGATCTCAACGTCTATGAGCATTCATTCACTGAAGTTGCTTGTTTTTGATCAGGCCCTAAGTGAATATGGCTGCCGTGAAGGTTTAGAATCAAGAATGTCCCATGCTGGGTCAAAAACCACTGCAGCAAATAGACAATGCTGAGTGGAGGAAGGGGGAGGTTCTGTTTGCAAAATTTGGGCTGCAGTCCTAAGCACACTTACCTGGAAGTAAGCCTACGGACTCCGATGGGATTTACTTTGAAGGAAACATGGTAGCATCAAGCTGGTGGAATAGAATAAGATGGTCAGAGTAAAAGTAGGGCCAGCTTTTCAGAGACAAGGCAAAATGGCTGCTTCGGGTGACAGATCTGGGGCACTATTAAGAGAGTAGGAAGCAGATTTGACTGATAGGGGCACAGTCTACCTGGAAGTCCTGCACACACCCCATTGAAATGAATAGGATTTGCTTGAGCATGTCAGTGTGCTTGAACTGTTCCCTTCATTTCAATGAGGCTTTGCTAATGATTGTGTCTCATTTTGATTTTCTGTTTCTGACACCAGCATGTGTTGGATCGGCCTTGTTATCTGATTGAGTCAGCTTCTTTTTAGAAATGCAGATAAGCGTTACAGTTGCCATATGTAAGCTGTCTTGAATTGCTCCATGTAGCAGCTGTCATCACATAGGAAGTGGCTTGTATGCACAGTTTACTAAATGGCTGGGGCAACCTCCCAAGCAAGCACAAACCGCTGTCATCATGAAAATTGCCACACAGCATGGTGGGTTGCTATATGTTAATCCACATGTGTTAACTGCCTCTACCTGTTGTAACATCTGAACTCACCCAAATGTTCTCTCTTTCTTTTCTGACTAGTTTAAGGACCCAGTAACGTATTTAATGGAATAAGGAAGAGTATAGTCATAATTGTAAAGGTAAAGTGTGCCGTCGAGTTGGTGTTGACTCCTGGCAACCACAGAGCCCTGTGGCTTTCTTTGGTAGAATACAGGAGGGGGTTACCATTGCCATCTCCCATGCAGTATGAGATGATGCTTTTCAGCATCTTCCTATATCGCTGCTGCCTGATATAACTGTAGGCCTTGCTTTATACTGTGGTCTTGACCATATTTGTACCTTCTCTCATGAACAGGATGCAAACATACTCTTACTATGACGACGAAGAATATTTATACAGTCATCCGCCAACCATGAGGGTTCCGTTCCTGGAAACCCTTGCAGTTGGCAAATTTGTGGTTGACGAGGCATAGCAATGCATGGGAAATTGGGTTAGGGGAATTGCGGTTGGAAAAGAGAAAAAATAAGGTTAAAAAGTAGAAAACCCACCCCCTGTTCCCCAGAAATGATCCCCTGACCCCCGGAAATTGCCCCCAAACCTCCAAAAATCACTCCCTGACCCTGGAAATGATCTCCCAAACCACCCAAATTTGAAGAAAATGTCACCAAACCACGGATACTTGGGTCGTGGTTGCTGAGATCGAACACAATTTCCCAGCCACAGATACTCAAATACAGTTGTTGGCAAGGGAAAACTTCCAACACAAGTGCTCAAAGCAGTTTACATACAAAAATAAATAAGTTGTTTCCCTGTCCAAAAAGGGCTCACAATCTAAAATGAAATATAAGGTAGACACCAGCAACAATCACTGGAGGGATGCTGTGCTTAGGTTGGATAGGGCCAGTTGCTCTTCTTCATTAAATATAAACTTTAACATGTTGTTCTAGTAAGAACTAATCTGCATACTTTCTTTTCACTTTCTCTACAACTGGAATAAATTTGGTTCAAATGGAGGTCCACAATTTTGATCCCTTGCACCTCAAATGTTCATATGTCCGCCATCTTGGATTGGGGTGGATAACATCATTACAAGCTACACCACTGAGCTGTCTCTTTTTTCACTCACTATAATTGTACTTAATTTGGTTCAAATTGGTTAGACAGTCCACAAGTTAGTGCACATGCACCTCAACGGTTTATGCATCTGCCATTTTGAATCAGGGTGAATTACATCATCACAAACAATCCCATTTTGGCATCCTATGTGTCCCTACAGCTGAAGCAAATTTGGTTCAAATCAGTTAGGCAGTTCACAAGTTAGCCCACTTGTGCCTCAAAATTTACTTGAATTGGGGTGGATGACATCATCACAAACTACGCAGGTGAGTTGTCCCTGTGTCCCTACAGCTATAACAAATTTGGTTCAAATTGGTTAAGCGATTCACAAATTAGCCCATTTGTGCCTCAAAAATTTAGATGTCCACCATCTTGATTTGGGGTGGATCACAAACTATGCAGTTGAGGTGTCCCTGTTTCTTTTGACCTCCCTACAGCTGAAGCAAATTTGGTTCAAATTGGTTAGGCACTTCATAAGTGCACCCACGTGCACTTCAAAGGTTTACTCATCTGCTATCTTGAAACAGGGTGGATGACATCATCACAAACTATGCAGTTGTGGTTTCCCTGTATGTCACTCACTACAAATGTACCTAATTTGGGATTCTCAACATTGTGTCCCCAGATATTATTGGAATTCAAGTCCCATAATCCCCAACCAAAGGCCACTGGGGCTGGGGATTATGGGAGCTGAAGTCCAATAACATCTGGGGACCCAACGTTGAGAACACCTGTGTTAGACAATCCACAAGTTTGCTGATTTGCGCCTCAAACATTCACGCGTCTGCCATCTAGGATTGGGGTAGATAACATCATCACAAACTGTGCCATTGAGGTTTCCCCATGAGCCCCTACAGCTGTAGCAAATTTGGTTCAAATTGGTTTGGCGGTTCACAAGTTAGCCCACTTGCACCTCAAACGTGTACGTGTCGGCCTTCTTGAATTGGGGTGGATGACATCATCACAAACTGTGCTGTTGAGTTGTCCCTATTTGTCCCTACAACTGTACCCAATATGGTTCATAACTGGTCCAGGCATTGTGAAGTTGAAAGTGAGGTACACACACAGACACACAGAATGCTGAGTGATCTCATATGCCTACTGGAAAGTAGACTTAAAAGGCACTTTAAAAGGTGCCTCTTTGCTCAGTTAGCAGGCGTATCCATGATAGCAAATGGGATATTTTCTAAATACTGTTTAGAAAATATCTTCCATATTCAACTGCAGGTGCAAATATAGATCTCCGGAAGAAGAACTCATTGAAGCTTTGTTCTTAGATGTGTTGGTGTGTTGCAGATTGCTTCCAACCTCCCAATTGCTTGGAGAGATTGCTTTGGGGATTGGCGATCGCTTTATGTGACTAATTCTCTGCCAGGTGGGCAGAGACTGTTTGGCAAAAGTCAGGCGGACAGTTTGGGCACTGGACTTGGGCAGGTTTGAACAAAACAACTACTGGGAACACGTGTGTTCAGTTACCAATATTTTCTACACACTGAACTTGCCGGTGGTTGTGTGAAGCCACCCATTGCCATAGTTCACTAGGGCACTATGTTTCATTCTAGTTCAATATCCCCATATTCATTAACGATACCTTAAGAGAGGGAGTCGAAGGGATCACTGTGACCAACAGTTCATTACATTTTCTTTTTCTTAAAACACGGCTGTGACAAAAATGTCTATTAAAATAATATCCTATTTTTGCTTTGAGTTGAATATTTCTTTAAATGTCATGTTAAAAGAGCATAATAAAGTGGTGTTAGCAGCCTGGATAAGAAGTAACCTTTTTATATATATCATTTCATATTGGAGGCATTTGCTCGTAGATCACTCCCAGGCCTTGTGAATCGTTGCAGAATAGAGCTTAACTTAAGTTTGATCGTGTCTTCATAGTGTGCATGCAATCATACTCAAAAGTCATTCTACTGGCACATCATCCTATTCAAAGAATGAGAAGGCATCTTCTCTAAAAGAGTTTGCTTTAATAAATCTATAATATGTAATATATAACAGTGGTATAAATTTTTATTTATTTATTTATTGCTGAATTTCTATACTGCCTTTCATTAAAAACAACCCCAAGGTGGTTAACAAAAGTTAAAAACATACAATAAAAATGACAATTAAAATATTAAGCTAAAAATATAAAACAAATCTAATTTAAAATCATAAAATACAGGCATAAAAACACATAGACACATGTCTATGTGTCACCCCATGGAAATCAATATACTTGTATACATGTTTAATACAAGGAAAACTATCAAAATTAAGCAAAGTGTTGCATATATACAAGGTTCAATACAATTTTAAACTCGAGTGTGATTGTTCTGAGAAAATTAGTTAAATGAACAGATGCATTCTACAAAAACATTCCCTGCAAGGCTGGCTTTATTCCAAATCAAAGATTTCAGTTTGCAAGTAAACAGTGGAATTTTATTGCTGCGAACCTAGAAATGCAAACCAAACTGAGAATAAAGCTGTAATCCTTTGGCTCCATTGTTTAGTGTTTACTTTTTTGCAAATCATTTTTTATTTCAGTTAATATCCATGATCTCTGATGTCTGGTTTCTTCAAGATTCAAAACAGAATGATCAAGGGGCTCCATCTTCCTTGAAGGGGAAGATTTTAGTTTAGAAAATGTCGACTTTTTGTTTTTGTGTGTGTGTTTTGTTTTGTTTTTTAAGGTGACTAGAGGAGGACATGATTTAGGCTTATAAAATTAAACAGTGGGGTGCCGGGGGGAATGTAATAAGTTTTTCTCTTCACCACCCTAGAACCAGGGTTTATTTTATAGGGATGTGCACGGAAATCTTCGGCGCCGGCGGGGGTAGCACTTTAAGGGTGGGGGAGGGTGTACATTTCCCCCACTGGTGCGTTGTTTTTATTAAGCCCCTCGGGGCGGCAGCGTTCCTCCCTGCCTCCCCGTTTTCCCCATCAGCCGGAAGTGGCCGGAAGTGGCGAGTGCGCATGCGCCCGTCGTGTGCGCCCGCCCTTAAAGCGCTACCCCCGCCAGCGCCGAAACGCCGAAACCGCCCCCAGCGCCGAAACGTTTCAGAGGCCTTCATAATGGCCTCCGAAACGTTTCAGGCACATGCCTATTATTTTATCCTACTCTTCCTCCAAGGAGACCAGAGCAGTGTTCATTGTTGGTTTTTATCCTCACAATAACCCTGTGAAGTAGGTCAGACAGGGATAATCAACTGGTTCAGAGGAGTCAACCAGTGAGTTTCATGGCTGAACGGGGAGTTGAATGTGGGTCTCCCCAGTCCTGGTCCACTACACAATGCTGGCTTCTTCTCCATGCACACTGGGATGTGCAAACATGCCAGATATTTTCTTTAGGGGATCCCTATTATTTATTTCAGCTCTGAGTTTATTGGCTTGGAACCACATCTTGTGGCTATTCCAGGGACAGTTTCACTTAACATGCCCCGACCCTTTGCATTTAAAGCATCTTTTTGGCTTTGAAGAGATTGAGGCTATTCACACGATTGCCCTGAGCGGGCAAGGAGGGCGCAGAGGGAAGGCTGCCTTCACCATACCTCCCCCTCCACCCCCGACAACCAGTGCACCTCCCGCGCGCCCACACAGGCAGCCCTTCTCCGTGAAGCACAGCACAAGGTGGAGGGATCCAGGGCTGGAATTTCTTCTGCCCTCCAGGCATCTCTCAATGCAACACATGTTGCATTGAGGGTTCCTCACTCAGAAGGGCGCTCTATGTGCCCATCTCTGTGACTCCCTGGGCTGAACATAGCCCAAGGAATCGCACGATTCCCGGTAGCCAGGTTAAGCGCTGGAGAGGACCCTTAACCTAACCGCCGGGTTGATTAAGGGGATTAGGTGGGCGGGGAGTGGAAGGAATCTGTGAGGATCTCTCCAGTTTTCACAACCAGCCTAACCCTGCAGCCCAGGCAGGGTTAGGCTGGCCATCAGAACAGCTTCATTGTTCATTTTGAGGGGACAGGAATAAAAAAATCCTTTGCATCTTCCCAAGGCCTTGGATTTCTGTCACATCTTTCCTGTTCTTCTAATCTTCTTTCTGTGGCATTATTTGGGGCTATCCCTTTCTCACAGACTTGCGCCATTGTTTTCTCTTAGGCAGAGAAAACTGTTCTTCTTTTGCAGCAAAAAACTCAGTCTCAAAACCAAAACTTCTTCCTGCCTTGTAAACTTTTACTCTGCTTCTTCTTTTTTAACAAAATCTAGACCTGTTTCAGTGTCAACACAAAAAAACAGCACCTAAGCAAATTTTCTGGATATTCTAAACAAATCTGTGCTTTACTCACATTCTCATGCACCTAAAATCAGATCACACTGCTTGTGAGGCCTCTGTTCCATTCCGATCTGACACAGGGCGCTGTTGAATAACCTGCCATCATATTATATTTAACCAGTCATTGGTATATCCTTAGATCTGATCTAGTGCAAAGTTGGCTGATAGACATTGCATTGTTTCAACTCTGAATCAAGCTGATTAAATATATAGCCCTAATGGCTACTATGCAAGGGCTATATTAGACTTTGTATTAAGTATATCATCATTTTCCTTTCTTTTTTTTAAACAAATAGGTGCCACAGGAGATCCTAGGCTGGATTGGGACCACAATACATGGACTTAAAGCCCACCCACCCCTGCCCAGCACCAATGAAAATCATCCCCCTGATGAAAGGTGGACTTCGAAGAAACAAGATTTTAAAAAGTATTGACACTTTGAACTTTGATGCTGGAGAAGACTTTTGAGGATACCATGGACAGCCAGGAAAACAAACAAATGGGTCATAGAAAAAATCAGTCCAGAATTTCCACTTGAGGCACAAATGACTAGGCTCAAACTATCATACTTTGGACACATTATGTGAAGATCCAGCTCCCTTGAGAAGTCCATAATGCTGGGGAAAGTTGAAAGAAAGAGAAGACGAGGACAAGGACCAGCAGCAAGGCAGATGGACTTGATTACAACAGCAATGAATGCACCACTGAGAGAGCTTAAAGGCCAAGTTGAAGATAGAGAATTCTGGAAAGAATCTATCTATGTGGCTGACACACCGACTTGATGGCACTTAACCAACCAACCAACCAACCAACTAATCAATGCTGCAATTTGGTCCTGGGGCAAAGCTGCTATTGGCACTGGAGCAATAGCTTCCCGGAAGGTAGAATAAATCTTGTATATGTATACAGTGGCCAGATGGAAATGAGGACAGGATTTCTATGCCTTTAACAGATGCATAGAAGTGGGAATTTCAGAGGGTGCAGGTTGTGATTAAGGCAAAAGAAAACCAGCATCTGCTGCAATTCCTGCTTCTGTGCATCTGTAAAAGGTATGGGAGCTCTGTCCTCTCTTCCATCTGGCCACCCAATGTCTGTATATTTGTTTGTTTCTGGAAACACCGAAACAATTCCCATATTGTCTGCATATGTCAATGCATTATGTGCTCTCTGTTTTGCCAACACTGCAATCAAGAGTCTGTTCTGCAGCTCTAAGTTTCACAAATGTGTCAAGTCAGATTAGAATTGCATGATGTCTGCAGTTTCAGGAACCGGTCCATGAACATGTCTCACTGTTGTTGCTGTAGAAGCCAGAGGTAAGAGTGGTGGCACGCAAGGAATGGATTAATCAAAAACACCACAGTTGCCTGTATGAAAAGAAGGAGGTTTGGGGGGTGGGGAGCAAATGCACAACAAGGCTCAAAGTGTTCTCTTCAAGATCAAATTGCAAAAAATAGCAGATGTGTTGGGTGAGAATATGAAGATGTGTTTTACTGCATCATAACCAGACACATAAGTGCTCCTGAGCCATTATTATGTGATCTGAAACACAGGGGTGAGAGCTGTTCTTCTCTCTAAATTGCACCCCTTGGTGTGCATACATGGGGAACTTTCCTGCTCTATGTGCAACTCTGAAACATCCACTTTGTGTGTGGCTTCTTTGGGGCTCTGGAAAATGTCCATTGAGCCATATATTTAGACAAAGGAATTACTCCACAGCCCAGTTCAGCTGTGATGCAAGATCATGGTTGGTTTTAGTCTGAACTTTGAGCTGTGATCTGCCATTACGTCCAAATTCTGAAATCATAGTTACTGCTGTTGTTCCACCCTCACAGCTCCTTTGACTATAAAGAAAAGTAGCCGGAAAATGAGGATACGGTTTGTGTACAGAAGGGGGTTGCTGCTTTGCAAGACTGGTGACTTTACTGCTTATATTTCAGGAGAGGAAGGGTTGCTTGCAACTAATATAGTAACCAGGTATATTGGTTGGGATTGGGGTGGGGGAAAGGTTGCATCCTGGTTTTACTTGAGATTTGGACTTGAAGATCCAAGAAAGTGTGTGCGGGGTAGAACTAGGAGCTGGGTGTATGTGAAGTAACAAAGGTTTCAGTTATGTTTGCCCCAGTTGCTACTGATTGGGAGAATCAAGACACCTTGGCAGCTGCTCTCCAGACATATTAAATGCCCTTTTGGAGAGGAAGCAGGTACATTACCAGTGCAATTTACTCTTCTTCTGGGGAGTGGTGTTACAGACCAGGCCTGATTTATACACCAAATATGCTCATTAGCTAGTATACAAAATTAGGTCTGGCCCATAATGTCATCAAGTTCTTTATATGGTGACCCGTGTGTGATCTGGGCGCAAGAGGAAAGGAGATCAAACCACTCCTGAAAGGGTTCAGTGGGCTTTATTGAGTATAAAGACTAACAACATAATCTAGCAAAGCAGAAAGCAGAATACTCTAATAATATCAGCAACAGTATTTCCTAACCAGCACCAATATTCACCCGTGTGCCTAACTACATATGCATGGGTATTTAAATCTTCCTAGATCAGGGATTCTCAAACTTGGGTCCTCAGGTGTTATTGGACTTCAACTCCCATCATACCCAGCCTCAGTGGCCTTTGGTTGGGGATTATGGGAGTTAAAGTCCAATAACACCTGAGGACCCAAGTTTGAGAATCACTGTCCTAGATCCTAATACATTTCAGATACAAGCAGAAAAGGGAAAAGAGGGTGTGTGAAGGCTGCGGGCTGGCATGGTTTTGGGAGGTTAGTAGAAGGGAAGAGGTGGGGGGGAGGAGAAGGGAGCCGGGAAAGGATGGAGGGAATTCCCAAGGCTTGTAACGGAGCAGCATAATTACCAGGATCAGAGGCTGGAGAGAGACGGATCACTTCAGCTGAAGGGGTGAGGCGCTGGCGGAGACAGGAGTCGTGCAGTTGTTTCAGATCATAGCTGAGAGCTCCATGGCTGGGGAGCCTTGACTTCTCACTGCGCAGTGAGAGTCATAGCCTCTGAGCACGGGCAGAGTTCCTGCTTAGCCCTGAGGCTGGGCAGCAAACTCTGGGAAAGCGTGTGAGCAGATCTTGTTGTAGGCACAAGAATGCTAACTCTGTCTCAAAAGCCTCATTCTTATAGTCATTTTCTCTTTGATCCTTGAATAGGATCTATTCAAAAATCTCCTCTTTTCCTGTATGTCCAAAAAGGTGTCAACTTCCTGCCACCTTCTGAGCAAGATCTTAATTATTCAGGATATCAGCTAGTCCAGAGATGTCTTTGGATTTCATCTTCTGTAACCTGCGTGCGCTCAGGAAGGGAGGGGTGGGGAAATCTGCAACTAAGATGCTGCAAATTACATCTTGGCAGTCTGGTCCCCAGAAGGTGTTAAAATTCCGAGTTAGTAATGGAATTGTGGAATTGGTCTCATTTGGTGTCAGTCATTCCATTATGTACCTTTATCCAGTGTTTTGCTTGTAATTGAAAACAAGATAATATTTAGAGGAACATACATGTGTGTGAGACTTGTAGCATTAGTGAGGTGAGAATTAAAGTCTACAAGCATTATCTCTGTATCCATTTGGCTATGTTGAACTTCCATGGAGACAATACAGTTAATTACTGACAAGGATTTAACACTGACTTCTTGTAGCAAGAAAGGAGGGGAATCAGCCCACTGGCCCCTTTCACAGACACTTGGTAGCCAGTTGCAATTTAGCATATGGAGGCTCAGGCCAAAGCCTTTGTGTGTTTCTTGCATATCCATTTTAACAACACAATGCCCGGTTGCTTCCTGCTCCTCACAGAGCAAGGAACAGTATGTCAGAGTTCAGATATTATTTCATTTCTTGATATAACATGGAGTCACCCAGGCCCATATATTTCACCATACTTCTGAGTTGGTACCTCTGGTTATGATGGGTTATGACCGTTCACAACAGTGGGGAGAAAAGTGTTCATTATAAAATCCAAAGGGATTTTTTGTGCCCCTCTGTGAAAGCGGGAGGAGATGGCCACCCAAGGAATATAATTGTTTGCAGCCATCCTGAAAGCAGCCAAGCCAAATATCTTTGAAGCAGCCACTTTGGGCTTCTTTATTCCATTTCTGCTAATGCTAAAATGTTTTCACTGTAGTGATGCTTTACTAAGAGTTGGGCACTGCTGAATAGCTTGGGAAATACAAGATGTTGGAATTGCAAGAGCAATTGGATTGTTCTTAGCCAGAATGTAAAGGGTTAAGCTTACCTTTAGACCTGAAGGGAGGTAGTGGGGTTCTTATAGATTCTATGTATACCAGCTTTTAGCCAAGTACACAGACTTCTCTTTCTCTCCCTCTCCTCATTCAAACTATTGGGAATTCTCTCTGTAATAGAAGGGTAAGAGATACCCTTCTATTACAGCAGAGTGCACAGAGGCACAACACAGCAGAGTCTGCCCAGGCATGCGTGTATGCTGAGAGTAAAAGAAACTTGGAGCCAGTTCATAGTTTCAAATCAATATAAGGAGTCTTTATTGGTGAACTCTATTCTAGATAGGAAAGTGGAGAGATAGGATCTCTAATCTAGCTAGCTAGCTGGATGCAGAGGGATGATTCCTGCATCTCTGCACACATGGTGCAGGGAGAGAGGAGCATAGGTGTTGCAAGGGAGAAGAAAGGGGAAGAGGAAGAGGCAGGAAGGAAGGACGTCCCTGAGAGTAGCAATCTACATATCAAAGGGATAGTGTCCGAGCAGTAGAGAAGGGATGACCAATGTCTTGACCCCTCTAGCCCTCTGACTCACTAGTTTGTCCTCCTCTGTCACTGAGACACGAGACAGCGCAGAGTCCTTCACTTCCAACACAAACAGACATGTAACCAAGCCGAGTTCTTATTTTTTCTTACAGTTATGAACTAAGATTCAATGGTTTCTTCAAAGTCCAGCTCTGCTAACACAGGGGCTGGATTCACACATACACTACAACTGCAGTTAGCCCTAACTGAAGTTACACCGCCTAACTCCAATTCATGCTGCAGACATACAGTGAACCACCGTTAGCCTAACTGGAGTTGAGGGAGAGGGGATCCCCCCCTACTGCTCAGCCTCCAAGCCAGCCAGCTCTGCGGCCAGACTGTGGGCAAAACATCACTGCATCAGCTGCTCGGCTGCACTTGACTGCTGTCTCCAGCAGGGTGTGCTGAGCATGATCGTGCATTTTTGGAGCTTTCCACCCATTCAGAACTCCCAGTTCCCGGTCTATCCTCCCACTGTATGTGGATCTGCAGGCATGGGGGTGGATGGGAGCCCCCATTCTTCAGACACCACCGTAGACCAGGACAGCCGTTCCAAGTCACTGGAAAGGGTACACATGTGCACATGGATGCGCGGACAGGCAGGGGGCATGGTATCAGGGCAGCTTGTCTGTGTTCCCCAAGACTAGGAATGTGTTCCCTGGGACTGTATTCCCCGTGGCTATGAGCCAGAAACCATCCTCACTCTATTCAGAGCACCCATGTCCTGACACTCTTGTGAGGGAGGTGATAGGTGGAGAAGGGGATTATTGCCCTCTTGAATCAGTTATGCTTTTCCTGGGCAAATCAGTAATGCTTTTCTCAGGACACTCTGATGGTCCCTCTCGTGAGCTGTCCGGCGGTGTCCCCGTGGCCTGTCACTCTCATGCCTGGTCACTGATCTCTGGGTCAGTGGTGGGATCCTTGAAAAAGGATCTCAGTTGACTCAAGACTGTCCTTAGTGTCCTGTCCTGCTCATGAGCAAGCCTCTGGAGGCATTAGGCCCCAGAGGGGAAAGGGGCTGGGCAGGGGCGGAGCCACCATTGGGCCAACGGGTTCAAAGAACCCGGGCTGCGCCCAACTCCATAGCTGCACATCTGACAGAAGGGACATGGCTTTTTTCTGAGAGGCTGCCAGCGAGAAGTGCCCAAAGCATAGAGCAGCCACATCCTCGGGTGGGTCTGCACTGCTGCCTCTATGATTGGGGTTTGGAAATGGGCACTTAACCACCTATTAATTTTCAAGTCTGTGGCAAGTCTGCCTTCGAGAGTAACAGTTCGGTGACAAAGCTGGTTGTTGGCAGCGAAGCGTAGAGAAAACCTCAGGTTCCAATTGGAATCTGGCAGGACAAACTGGACTTAACTTTTGACTCTTAACCACGTTTTTGCACGTTTGGGTGTACTACAGTTACAAACTCTACAGTTACAAGCTTTAACTGCAGTTAAAGTGTATGTGTGACCCAGGCCAGGGAAGTTAGGAAAACCACATTAACTGCAGTTTTGTCTGTACAAACTCTGTTTTGCAAAACAAACAAGCTTTCAACAAACCATGAGTTTGCAATATGACTGAAGTGGGCCAATGTATGCAAAACCGTAACAGCTGAAGCAGGCAACAGTTCTATCTCATACTTCAGGAACTGACCCTGTGCTATTTAAATGTGGAGATAATATGAAAAACAGTAGGCTGTAATAGAGAGGGAGAAGCTATTAAAATGAGAAGTGACCATTGAAAGGGCTTAACATTAAGGAAAGGGCAGGTTACTGAAGAGGAAATCAGAACAGTAAGTAGCATGGAGCGCTAACAACAGGAAGGCAAAGAACACATAATGAGACCATATGGCCATCATTAGATGTATCTGGGTTTGTTCCCCCCCGCCCCCCGGGGAACTCTTATTTTATTTCTTGTCCTTTTAGAGTTCTTTCTGTGTATGAATTGATTCTAATTTAACTGCCAGATCCATCCTAAGTGTATGTTATGTTTATAACAGATAAAAGACTTAATGTGGCCTGCTGGACCAAATAACTGCAATGTGCAGAGAAAATAATGTGTTTAATTGTGGCTTAAGCAGGGATATGCTTGAAATCTGACTTCAGCATATTTGCTTCCATTAATTAATTAATTAATCAGTTATCATATTTGTATACCACCTGATATGTACATCTCTAGGCAGTGTACAAATTTTAACATTAAAAATCACAGATTAAAATACATAAAACACAATAAAAACAATATAAAATAAATTATTAAAATTAATTCTAATTAAAAGTCTGCAAGACCTTCCAAGTCAGATGGAAGCAGATACACTGCAGTCTTGAGGGTCTTCCTGAAAACAAACAGAGAAGGAGATGCTCTTATTTCAGCAGGAAGCATATTCCAAAACCCTGGGGCAGCCACAGAGATAGCCCGGTCCTGGGTTGCCACCAAACGAGCCTGTGACATCCGTAACCAGACCTCTCCAGAAGATTGTAACAGATGGCAGAGTTTATAGCAAAGGAAGCGCTCTCTTAAATAGCTTGGACCTCCACCTTAAGTGGTGCAGCGGGGAAATGCTTGACTAACAAGCAAAAGGTTGTAGTTTGAATCCCTGCTGCTACTGTATTGGGCAGCAGCAATATAGGAAGATGCTGAAAGGCATCATCTCATACTGCACGGGAGAAGGCAATGGTAAGCCCCTTCTGTATTCTGCCAAAGAAAATCACAGGACTCTCTGGGTGCCAGGAGTCAAAATTGACTTGATGGCACACTTTACCTTTAAGCCATTAAGGGCTTTATAGGTAAGAATCAGCACTTTGTATTTCACCCAGAAACATATCGGCAGCCAGTGCAGTTCTTTAAAAACCAGTGTTATGTGTTGTCCCAGAGACCAATCTGGCTGCTGCATTCTGTATCAATTGTAGTTTCCGGACTACATACAAAGGCAGCCCCACATAGAGAGCATTACAGTAGTCAAGCCTGGGGGTTACCAGCATATGAAGCACTATTTTAAGGTCATTCACCTCTAGAAATGGACGTAGCTGGCATATCAGTCGGAGCTGATAAAAAGTGCTCCTGGCCACTGCCTCAACTTGAGAAACCAGGGAGAGCTTTGGGTCCAGGAGCACTCTCAAGCTATGTACCCGATCTTTCAGGGGGAGTAAAACTCCATCCAGAACAGGCAAATCTAAACCTTCTCTCGGGTCCCCCCTGCCCCCCGCCCCCACCGTCCCCAAAGCAAATACCTCTGGCTATTCAACATCAGTTTGTTATCCCTCATCTAGCCCATTTTTGCCCATTTCCTGATGAGGTCGACATGAAGAAATAAATCTGGGTGTTATCAGCATATAGATAACACCCAGCACCAAACCTCCTGATGATCTCTGCCAGCGGTTTCATGTAGATGTTAAGGAGCATTGGAGACAGTATGGATCCTTGTGAAACTCCACACCTCAGTTCTCGCTTTGCAGAGCAACAGTCTCCAAGTGACACCATCTGGAATCTACCAAAGAGGTAGGAGCAGAACCACTGTAAAACAGTGCTACCCAATCCCACCTCTCTCAGGTGGTCCACAAGGATACCATGGGTGATGGTATCAGGGCCGGACTGGGGGCACTGAGAGGGTGGAGGAATGTATGTGGGGAGGGCTCCAAGTTTTGAGCAGAATAGGTAATTAAGGGTGGGAATTGGGGCGCAGGGGCGCTGCGCAGTTGGGGCGCACCGGGAATATGCCCTGTTGCCCTGTGGGCCAGTCCGAGCCTGGATGGTATTGGATGCTGCAGAGAGATCCAAAAGGATCAGCAGAGATCTCCCTCTGTCGATAGCCAGTTGGAGATCATCCATCAGGCCGACCAAGGCAGTCCCCGCCCTAGCCCACAGGAAAGCCAGTTTGAAATGGGTCTAGATAATCCGCATCATCCAAAACTACCTGGAGCTGAGAGGCCACCACCCGCTCAATCACCTTGCCCAACCATGGAAGGTTAGAAACAGGTCTGTAATTTGCTAACTCTGATGCCAAACTACTTAATTCAACGTGGTAATATTTGCAGTGCCTTAGATGTTTTAATAACCATGGCCCCTGTTAACGACAAAGAGAAATAAAATTATTAATACTGAGAAATGCAAGTTAAAACAGAACAGACTGAGTAGGATGCATTGTTCATTTCTGAGTCTTAAATTGGCTATAATTGCCAGAACAGAAGAACCACCTTGGGGTCAAACTGCATTAGATTATTACACTGATTATTATCAGTGTTTGTTTAGAATAGCAGTCATGGGAGAGGGGATGATCCACATTGGGACTTTGGCATGTGGGGTTGACCCCTTCCTCCTGCACAATTTTCCTACTGAATATAATCCTCCCCCCCTCCCCCCCCAATCTGCTGTTCGTCTCTGAAGGTGTCATTTGTTGCAATGACACCTTCTGGGTACAAAACGTTTTGGAGGGAGGGAGTTTCTGTGGAGAAAATGGTTCCCACAGTGATTTTTGTTGCTTATTAAAAGTCCATGAGATGGAATAGAAGGTGATAAGTACAATAATTCAAGACACCAGTACAGCTAAAGTTAGTCATGGCTAAGACTGCAATCTGATTCATGCTTATCTCAGACTAAATCCCACCGAACTCAGTGAGGCATATATCTGAGTAAACATGCATAAAATGAAGCTGCATGTCTCATTTTTTAAAAAAAATTGGGTTTAAGTAAGTTGCAAATAATGTGTTTCAGTGGGACCTATCGCAACAATTAACAAACTAGATTAGGTCTCATGTGTTTGAATTAAGTGACTGTTGTGTTTGTATCCGCCCTTCAGAAGTGGGCCCCACATTTCATTTAAAGGTTGATGCACAAATGATGTGACACATAATGGGGAGCAATCTAATACATAAGAAAAATTAGAAATATACTTTTGACATATTTTGATGTATTGACCCTTGTTGTCTCTGCTAGAATAGTTTTTCTGGTACAATTGTGGAAACAAAACTCTTTACTGATTTTAAAACATGAGGTGAATTTAGAAAAGGTATTTCCAATATAATTACTTCAGATCCAGAGCCTTGAATCAGTAGGACTGAAAAGACTTTTCCTCTCCATAAAAAAAAAAAATCCTCAGATTCAAAAAGATGAGCCTGGTTATAAAACTTATTTTTCCCCTGAGCATTTTTTACACGGGGCTTTTAGCTCTCATCTCCTCCGGAATGGAGGATGTATGTTTACATATTGACCAAATTTACCCCGAAGTCCGGGGAGCACTTCATGCACAATTTGAGTGTAGCCCAATTTATATCTGGAGGCGGGTGAGGGGTCCACTTTTTTCATTCATTTTTTGGAGTAAAGCCTTGCAGTAAATTCACGGTAAAGCCTTCTGTGTGAAAAATGCCCTGATGGATTAGTTTTATTTTCATATGCATGTTGTATCAAGTCGCCATACTAAGAACTAAGCAAGTACTTTGTCCATAAAAGTAGTGGCCATGGGCAGTGGTGCCATTAAGACTGGACTTTCTCCTCCTCCCAACCCTAGTGAGAGTGGTAGCCCCCCCCCCTCTGGAGGAGCACAGAGAGCTCCTGAAAAAGTGATCACTCTGAGCCACAGGACTGACATCTTCTTTCTCCTCCCCGCCACCCGCTCCTGCTTCTTGCCAGAGTCAGGTTGAAAGGCAGCTGCCAGCGGTTTGCCAGGAGCCCTGCCAGATGGCGATTTTATTTGGGGAAGGCAGGTGATGGGGGAGCAGCACTCCACACACAATTCAGGTTTTTTTTTATTGCACATTAGCCCGATTTCTGTCTGGGGTTAAAAAATCCACTTTTTTTGGTCAGGTTTTTGAGCACATTCGAAATATCCAATATGCTCCGTAAGCCACAGCATTTTACCCCTCTTAATCCCATGGTAAAACCTGCTGTCTGGGAAAGGCCCGGCTGAGCTGCAGGTCACAGGCTGGGCCAGGCTTTTGCCCTACTGCCAGTCTGAAGTACAACTCTGAGACTCCCTTTTGGTGCCTTGTAAGGGCTGGGCTGCTGCTGCAGAACTTTCTTATTTCTGTGGCTGCAAACTGCAAGTCACAAGTTGGGGCACATCTCTGGGGTGTGGGGTGGGGCCTTGAGTTTAGCTGGCCAGACAACTTTCCCTTCACTATCATCTTATTTTGCTATTTATCAATTTCTGGTTTATTGTTTTCTATGTAAGCTGCTTTGAGAACCTTTATTGATAAGGGGGCCCTGTAACAAGGGAGGGGGCCCCATAAGGCCACTAGGCCTATAGTCTGAAATTGCCTAGCTGTACTCCTGGCCATGGGTGTCTTTCATCCTTCTCTGTACCATACAGTGACAGCACCCCCAACAAATATTGAGGGGGGCACACAAGGGATGAAGTACATTTATGGGTGGGCGTGTTGTGTCCCACATATTAGGTTTCTGAAACAGACATGGGCAAGCTCCTTGTCTGAGGGAGTGCGCCTTGCTCCCCCACCCCCTCTCCAGAGCCACCTTTGTGATACAACTTGTTTTCCCCCTCTAATCGACACTCCCCCCACCCCATGTTATAACAAAATAATTACAACAAAAAGGTGAGGATATTTTATTTTCATTTTATTTATTATTATGTATTTAACATATTTTTATACTGCCCAAAACTTACGTCTCTGGGTGGTTTACAACACAAAAAAATAAATGACACCAGAAAAATTAAAACATTAGTTAAAATAAATGACAGCAAAAAAGTTTTTAAAAATTACAATTTAAAATTTTTAAAAAATGTTTTAAAACAATGTCCAAACTATTAAAACAGTATTTAATTAAAAGCCTGAGTGAATAGATGCGTCTTTATTAATTAATTAATTATATTATATTATATTCATTCATTCATTCATTCGATTGATATACCACATTTCCAAAAATGGCTCAGGCGGTTTATACTGAGAAATAATAAATGATGGATCCCGGTCCCCAAAGGGCTCGCAATCTAAAAAGACACCAGATCTAAAGGTTGCCAGATCAAGAGGTCTTCTAGACATTGATAAACTGAGGGGCTATAATGATCTTTCCAACACTGTAAAATAATATGCTTGTCAACAAGTAGTATAAGGGGGAGCTATGATCTGCTCCCCTAGGGACCTTTACACACAGCAGGCTTTACCACGAGTTTACTGGGAGGCTTTACTGCTAACTCAAAATTGTCCCTGAAAAAAGACAAAAATAATGGATTTTTTAAATCCTGGATATCAATTGGGCTACACTCTTAACGCACAGTGAAAAATCCGAATTGTGTGTGAACTGCTCCCCAATAACTTGCAAGGACTTCAGGGTAAATATGGACTTTACACACAGGGCTTCTTCCCCAAATCTCCTTCGAGAGAGAATGTGTGCGTTCACACAACAGCCAACTTACCCCCAAGTCCCTTTTTGATCCTTGGACCCACTCCACACACAAATCGGGCTTTGTCTTGCAAATACTAGCTTATCTTGAGTTATTTCCGGGTTTTTATTTAAAATGCTGGTTTTAAGCTACTTTTTCTGAAAACTCCAGAGCAAATAGGGAGAGGCACCGATGTAGAATCATTAGCATGATAAGAGGGATACTCTCTTTACAAATGCAGGTGTAGCTCTTTAGTAATCTCTCCCCTGCCTATTGGCTAGAAGGAAAACATGGACGCCTGCCATATGAACTTGCATCGAAAGCAAACCCAAGAGCAGAGGGGAGGGGCTACTTCCCTCAATGCCGCAAGTGTACTTAGAAGTGGCTTCGCTCAACATTTACCCCACAGCATGAAGCCATGTGTGAATAACTCCCAGGAGAGGTTCTAGACCTGGTAAATAACCGAGAAGGATTGTTCTGTCACAAAATTTAAAATTGGAATTCAAAACAAGCTTGATGCTGTCAATCATGTCTTGCCAAAAGGGAGCTATTACATTGCAACTCCACATAATATGAATTAGGGAGCCCTCAGCAACACCACAGCACCAACATAAAAGAGAAGCAGTGATATGTTTATGGAATAAGCATTCAGGTGTCCAATAGGTATGGAATATCAATTTTTGCTGGATAAGCCTCAATTTAAGATCTAGGGTAGAAGATTGTGTGCTTGCATTGTTCCATTGGGCTGGAAAGATCTGGGTTTCTAGTTCCTCATTCCACTTAGCACATAAGAGCAATAACTCATATTTATTGTGGGATACATACCAGGAGAATTGTTCCATTGGGCTGGAAAGATCTGGGTTTCTAGTTCCTCATTCCACTTAGCACATAAGAGCAATAACTCATATTTATTGTGGGATACATACCAGGAATATAAGGATATGTTTGGTTTAGGTAGATCAGCAATGCAAATGATATGTTCTAAAACTCCAGGTACTTGAAGAGCACCTAGAACAGTGACACAGCTTATTTAGCCCTTGCTCCATGGGCACCCTCACATCCTTGCCTCAATGGGGACTCAGCACTCTTACTTGCTCTTCCTTAATACCTGACAGGCTAAGTTAAATGATTACGTTATTCAAGTTTAAGTACAGAGCATTCTGCCTTGGTGCAGGAAACGGTACCTTCATATTCTGGACTTTGCAATCGCAGCATTGCATATGTTTGTGTTGCTCAAGCTTGGCATTGTGAAAGCTGTGGAAATGTGTGATGGAACGTTAAAAGGAGGATGGGAAAATAAATTCACGTGTGTACTTTACCAGGTGTTTATGGGTTGAACCATCACCTTTGAGAGCTATAAGCATCGGAACACTACCCTTTCACCACTCAACTAGTAGACCAGTTCCAAATCAGGAGGGAGAAGGACCACTTGGTCAATTAGTTATGAAATAACTTCTCTTCAGGTAATGCATTTTTAGCCTATGTTCCAGTAGGCTTATAAGATCACCCGGCATTGTGTGTGTGTCCGTCCGTGTGTCTCCCCCATATCAACTTCGCAACACCTGACCAATATGAACCAAATCAGGTACAGTTGTAGGGACGCATAGGGACACCCCAACGGTGTAGTTTGTGATGTCATACACCCCGATCCAAGAAGGCGGACGCATAAACTGGAGGTGCACGTGGGCTAACTTGTGAATCGCCTAACTGATTTGAACCAAATTTGCTACAGCTGTAGGGACACATAGGGGTGCCCAAATGGCGTGATGTGTGAAAATGTCATCCACTCCCATTCAAGATAGTGGCTGCATGAACATCTGAAGCACAAGCCAGCTAATTTGTGGACCGTCTAACCAGTTTAAATCAAATTAGGTACAGTTGCAGTGAGTAACACACAGGGACACCTCATTGGCATAGTTTGTGACTGATCCAAGATGGCGGACATGTAAACTTTTGAGGTGCTAGTGGGCTAACTTGTGAACTGTCTAACTGATTTGAACCAAATTCGCTACAGCTGTAGGGCCACATACGGATACCCTAATGGCATGGTGAGTGATTATGTCATCTACTCCAATTCAAAATGGCAGCCATGTAAACATCTGAGGTGCAAGTGGGCTAATTTGTGGACTGCCTAACCCATTTGAACTAAACTGGGTACAATTGCAGTGAGTGACACACATGGACACCTCAATGGCATAGTTTGTGATGATGTCATCCACACCAATTCAAGATGGCAGACACGTAAATCTTTGAGGTGTAAGTGAGCTAACTTATGAACCGCCTAACTGATTTGAACCAAATTTGCTATAGCTGTAGGGACACCTCAATGGCAAAGATTGTGACGATGTCATCTACCCCAATTGAAGATGGCAGACATATATATTTTTGAGGCGCAAGTGCACTAACTTGTTGTCTAACTGATTTGAACCAAATTAGGTACAGTTGTAGTGAGTGACACACAGGGACACTTCAATGGTGCAGTTTGTAATGATGACATCCCCCCCGATCCAAGATGGTGAACACATGAACATTTGAGGCGCAAGAGATCTAACTTGTGGACCTCGATTTGCACCAAATTTAGTCCCGATGTAGAGACAGTGAAATGAAAGTAGGCTGATTAGTTCTTACTAGAACAACTTGTTAAACTATCCCTATACTGCAGATATAACAAGCCTCCACACACAAAAATACTAGATGCCAGTTTGATCCCCAATCAACTATATAAAGTACTTTTCTCAGAAAAGCCTTCTGAGAATCGGACACCGATGTCAATATTGATGCAAGTGGTGTTTGTTAATCTGCTAGTGTGTAATATTTTCATTGTAACTATTGATGTAATAATGATTACAGAATCCATGCTAGGCAGGACGTATATGTACACAAAGGCACACACAAGTGACAGCCTGCAAAAGGTCAAGGAGAGGTTTTTGTTTGTTTGATTTATATCTCACTCTATTCCATAGCTTAGACCAACAAACAGCATCCCCCCCGCCCACCAATAGTCCTGTCCCTTCAGATTTATCTTAGTTTTTAAAATAAAATCTTCTGCAACCTAAGGTTTTAAGTGCTCTATTGTCTAATTAGATTTTAGAAGATTTAAAAAACCAAGATCCTAAAAACAAGACAAGCCTTTTAATCTAATCTAAGTAAAGCAGTTTGCAAGCCTTTCCACACTAAACATCTCCCATTTAACCTGAGACCCATTATGAAGAAATAACAATAAGAATCTTCTCTTGCAACTGCAGTTTTGAGACGTCAGCTGGCTAGAAGTGGACAGGAAGAACTGGTTTCAGTGCATCTCCAGGCCAGCACATTGATTAGTCAGTCAGCATGGAAGGGGGTTGTTTCCAGATTTCATTTTTAGAATTGAAGGGAGTTGTTTCCAGTTAGAGCGGAAGGGAGCTGTTTCTAGCTTTCCTATCTTGCCTAGTTGTGGGGGAGGGGAAGAGTGTTGGATAGAAGAAAAGGCTCAAAAGAAAAAGTAGACAATCCCACCTAAGAGACAAGTCAAAATCTGGCTAGTGGATGATCTGGTAGTTGAGGGGTGGGGTCCACTCTGTGAAAATGACTGCCAGAATTTACACTTTGAGGGTGCTCTATGTCCAGGTCAAAGGCTTTTGATCTCATCCAAAAGATGACCCTTCATGCAATTCCTATCCCTCCCTACCCTCTAAGAGCAAAGTAGGAAGAAAGTGAATTATCCTCCATCTATTATAAATTTTCATTATTTTTACATGAAAGTCCATATTTATTAAGCTCTGCTGGGTTCCTCAGAAGTTACAAAAATGTATTTGCTGAAAGAAATTAAAGAATTCATGAATGGGAAATGGCTACAGAAGGTAGGTTTTTGCAATGATGCCTTCAAAATCATTTTGAATATATAGAGATGTAAAAGTAAAGTGAGTCAGCTTAAGTGGTGCAGTAGGGGAATGCTTAATTAAGAAGGTTGCTGGTTCGAATCCCTGCTGGTACTATATTGGGCAGTTGCTGGTACCATATTGGGCAGCAGCGATATAGGAAGATGTTGAAAGGCATTGTCTTGTACTGCGGGGGAGGAGGCAATGGTAAACCCCTCATGTATTCTACCAAGGACAACCACAGGGCTCTGTGGGCACCAGGAGTCCACACCAACTCAACAGCACACTTTACTTTTAAAAGGTAAAGTGTGCCGTCAAGTTGATTTCGACTCCTGGCGCCCACAGAGCCCTGTGGTTGTCTTTGGTAGAATACAGGAGTGGGCTACCGTTGCCTCCTCCCCCGCGGTATGAGATGATGCCTTTCATAGATGTACACATTTCCTAATACAGATAATTTAATACACTGATACTATATTAGTTACTAGGCACTTGAATTCGCACATACAGAAATCACAACTTTCAAGTCCCCCCCGCCCCCGCCCCCTTCTCAGCCAAGGTCTTTAACATTATTGCTTGGCTTGAATTTCTGTCACAGTGGTTTTACAGATACGCTGCTGAACTCTGAAACAACTTACTCAGAACTTTGCTTGCTTCCTTCCCTCTCCTCTGCTCTTGAAGAAAGGTCTGCGTAAAGGCCTGGCCAGCTTTCCTACCTGCTTGGAAACCTTTCCAGGTTGGTGAAGTATAACTTTTTTTAAAATTGGCTCACACTGGCTGTTTGGCTTCTTGTGTTGGTACCTATTCCCTTGTCTGTCCTGCCCTGTTTGATCTTGTCTGGCCAGCCATGAATCCTTATTTTTGTGCAATCAGCTGCCTGCACACTTGCAGTCATGCACCACACGCAGCAACTTGCTCCTCTAACTGCATACATGGCAGATGATGATGATGATGATGGGAGATAGGGTTGGTCTACCCTTATCCTGCTCTCTAACCCCCTTGGTCCTCACTCAGCAAGAGTCTGATGGTACAGTCTACCCCATATACAGATGCTATGAGGAACTGGGGTGGGAGAAGTGTCGAATAGTTAAATTACTCTTCAATGTGTTGTTTACAATACAGGCAGATTTAATTAAAATAATTTCCACAACAACTTAATACAAGGCGGCTGTGTGCCCTTCTGACCGTGTAATTAATTTTAAGTTAAATATGTTGTATAATTCCATGTTGAATCAAATTTACCCAATCTTGTATTCCACAAACTTGAAATTACGTTTTTTTATTTTAAAAGGGCTTAATCTAATCATACCAGATACAGGCTTCATTAATATAATTGGTTAGGTGCTGAATGCCTGTTGCACAATTAGTTTATGGAAACAGGGAATATTAACTACACTCTTAGACTCATGTTTACGTATGAATCCAATGTTAGAGAATGAAAAGACTTTAAATTTGGTAAATGTTTTGCCTGTCATCCAGAAAATTAGTAACTCTAGACATTTCATTGTTGTCCTAAAAACACACACACAAACTAAGATCCACTGAAAACAACAAAAAAGCAATAGGACATCTTAATAAAGTGCTACTGGCATGACCAGTATACTTAAATTTCAAGAACACTTAAAATAATAAACATGGAAAGATAAAATGCTAAAATGCCAGCAAGACAGTAATACCCAGCAGACTCCTGCAAAAGGCCAGCAGCAACTGAAGTTCAAGAAAAAGAAATTGTTAAAAACTTAAATATGGAACACTCGGCTAGAACAGAAATAATATCCTGCATTTATTTGTGAACAGAAAGATTCCAGACACCCAATGAAAGAAGTACACAATATAAATGAATCAAAGCAGCTAATGGTTCTCCTTGGCAGGCTTGCAGATTGCCTCTGTGATAGAGTCAAAGAGAGGCATGGCCTGGAGGCTTTACAGAAAGGGCTTCTACCCCGAATCTCCTTCAGAAGAGGGTGTGTGCATTCATACACCAGCCAAATTTACCCTGAAGTCCCTTCAAGATCCTTAGACCCACTCCACACAGAAATTGGGCTTTGTCTTGCGAATTCTAGCGTATCTCGATTTTTTTCCGGGTTTTAATCTAAAATGCTGGTTTCAAGCTACTTTTTCTGAAAACGCCGGGAGCAAATAAGGAGAGGCACTGACGTAGAATCATTCACATGATAAGAGGGATATTCTCTTTAGTAATCTCCCCCCCCCCCCAATGGCTAGAAGGAAAACACGGAACAGAAGCATGTGATCATGTGAACTTGTGAAAACAAATACCGAGAGCAGAGGGGAGGGGCTGCTTTCCTCAATGCCGCGAGTGTAATTCGAAGTGGCTTTGCGCAACATTTACCCCACAGCATGAAGCCATGTGCAAATAACTCCCTGGAGGCAGTGGGCCTTGTTCACTTTCTCCTACTGAAAGGTTGAAGTCTGAGGTGACTTTCTAAAAAGATTTTCAAGGATTTTGTCCAGATGGAGCCCCTCTGTGGAACAGAGAAAATATCAGCAGTTTACTTATTATGTTTATAACGCAGTACTGCTTAATTTTGGAGATGCAGCTCTTGCATGGCATCAACTCTTAGCACCAGCAACCCTCTTAACCACTAGGGGCATTAGGAGTAGAGATAGCCAGTAAGGGCATTCCCCCCTCTGACCAAGTTTTCTCTGCTCTGATTGTCCTTTGTTAGACTGATAGTCTCAGGTTTAACTGCTTTCTACCAAAGAAAACCACATGGTTCTGTGGTCACCAGGAGTCGACACCAACTCGACGGCCAAATTTACTTTTAAAGGTAACATCAGATGAAGCCTCAGACTTGCTATTAAATGAATGACAAATCTGAATGAAATGCTGCTGGCAGCGTTACCTTAGAATGGGACCAGTTTGGAAAGTATGTGGGGCAATTATTTAATAATACCCCAGATCAAACTCTTCTCCTATGTGGAATACCATACATCAAGGAGAAGACTGCACACCACATGGAAGAAGATTGTGGTGGGTGGGCAGGCATGGGTGCCTTCCAATAATTGATTCACCATCTGCATTCTGAGATAGTACAGTCCTACTACAGAACTGTACCAGCACATTCAAATCCATTCTATTTCAATGTCTTGCATCTTTTCTTTGTAGTAATTCTCACATTTTCCAGAGAAATTAATTGACCAAATAATCGCTGTATACATGCTGGAATCGCATAACAAAATTGTTACACACTGTACTACACTCAACTTCCCTTTTAATTTGTAGTTTCTTGCACTCTACTGCTTTTTTCCTCCCACGGTGACTTATTTATTCTTTCGTCCTACATTCCCTCAATTTATAATGCAATACTGTGCATATTCACTTGGAAGTAACCCCCCCCCTCAGTGTTCCATGAGGCTTACTTTCTATCAAGTGTGTTAAGACTTAGGACTGCAACCACAGTCCCTTTCTTCTTTATTTATAATAGTATTTTGTCTTATCCTAAATACCTAAATATCTTAAACTTCCCCTGCTAGTTACCATCTTTCTGTTGCTCTTGCCTCTTAAGATGTTAGTGACCAAGTGAGGGAGGCAAAAGGAAACATACCGGCTAGCCACACCCCTGTGCTTACACAGTCTCTGGCCACAACTCCCAGACGTCCACATGTTCAGTGCTTGGTTGCAGAGGGCAGGCTCTGAACACAGGAAGGTTTAGAGCCTTAAATCAGGCTCCGTGCTTGCGCCCTGAAGACATGCACTGAACATATGGACATTTGGGGGAATGTGGTCAAGCAAGGAGAGCATCAGTGCAGGAGGTTTGGTTAGCCAACATGCTTCTATTATCCCCCTCTCACATTGGCCCTCCATGGAGGACTAGTGTATGAACTTGACCTATTAATTTAATATATTTGTGTTTTGCCTTGCTGCTTGACATGGACATCTAGGGCAGCTAATAATAAGGCACAATAAACACGACAGTTTAAAACAAAAACCTGGTGCTGACTGATAAAAGGCTCGGGGGGGGGGATATGATGGAAAATATTGCCCACTACCTAGGCCTCTTTGCCTTTGGCTCAAATTACCCTTCCATAAGGTAGCTTTCCCCCCAAAGCACCATTGTGTCACACTGCTGTAGACCAAGGGTGCATGTCAACAGGAGGTTCTCCTGCAAAAGCCTCATTTAAATGAATAGGAGCTGTACAAGTCTGCAGTGTTAGTGCTCTTGCACATTTCTTATTCATCTCAGTGGGGCCTCACACAGGAGAGCTTTCCTATGGATTTTGCTTCAAAGCCCCATACTTTCTCCTACCATCTCAATGCAGTATTAAGGGCTACATTTAAAATACCTACCTATATCTTGCATCAAATAGGTATTAAAAACAAAAAAAGAGGCACAGAGGAAATATACCAATAACATTTTATTGGGCCACCGTCTGTGGTTAGAATGCATCAGATTTAGATCTTCTCAAAGCTCTTTTTTTTTTTTTTTTAGAGAACACAAAATTGGCAGGGATAAAATAGATCCATATAATGCACTTGCTGAAAGCCCACCTCATAAATATTGGATTTTTGGCTGTACCTTTAGCTTTTAAGAATTTCTTCATGCAGTAAGACCGTGAGTTGTCTGCACAATATTCAGCTTTAAAAAAAAACAGATTGCATCCAATTCCTTGCAAATGCCTGCATATTGTATCTATAGAGATATTGTTTGGGTGACTGTGAAGACTGACCAATTATTTAAAATGCAGATTTCAAAGATGGCCTTGGGGATTCCATTTGCTTTGACCATATGTTGAAAGGCAAGTGCCAGTGTGTTTGCAGGCATGACAGCTTTACAAAACAAACTATCTCTGCTCCTCAGCAGTAGTAAACAAGATGACTTTGTGGCATATAATGAAAAGATCTGATCATAGCAACAGTGCTTTTTGTCCGACCAGTACTGATTGCCATGTATGCCTCTGGGGATAGGGCCAATGTTTCATTTGGGCCTCTCTCTAGTACCTATTATTCCTACTATCTAATTAATATTGTTCTTTTAGAGAAAATGCTTCTATTCACTTCTGCCAAATGTAATGCAGCATGACTGACTGTGTTAACGGTGATGGGTTGATATACAGGCAAAGTTTAGAAATGAGTACTATGCAATGGATAGGGCCAAACGACATCACATATTGAGCAGGTCATTTGCTCTTGTATGCTTGATTTTTATTTCTTAAGTAGCAGTCTGGGTGGGGGGATGGTTGGGTCCTTGGTAAGCGGGGGTGGGGTGGGGTGGGGGGAGAGGAGATTTAACCCTGTAATCCTCTCTGAAACAGTTGGCAGCACTGTGGGGCTGACAAGAGAGTGGGGAAAACACCAAGACTGCCTCTAATGTGCTCTCAAGCAACTTTCTAGATGACGTGGCCTATACAGCTGAGGTCAACAAAGAGGCAGGGCAGTCTCCACACATCCATGGTTTTCCTGGACTGTCATTAGATAGCAAAAGCCAATAGAAATTAGGGCACACTGAATGTTCACTTGCAAATGTGTTAGGAATTAAAAGTGTGCTTTGGAGGGGGCTAAAATGTTCTCTGAAACTCCCCCCACCATTAACAATATTCACAGTTTCTCAGTGAGCACTTTTTCACAAGCAGTGAAAAAGGGCTACAGGGTTTGTGGGGAGGGAACCCTAAAGACCTGATCTTCCTGCAGACAATCATTCAGCCTTCCCTGGGCAGGCGGATCACCCGCCCAGATAAGCACTGGCTGCTACCGGCAGCTCCGAGGGTTAGGGTGCCGGGATGCATCACCCTGCATCGCCCCACCCCCTGCATCTCCAATCATGCACCATGCGAGTGCATGGTGCATTTTGGGGATCCCCCCTCCCCAAGTCTGCTAGCCATGGCTGCTTGCAACCGCAGCTGACAGGTGATCGTAAAGATGAGGTTAAGGGAGTGCTCGCTCCCTTAACCTCATTTTAAAAGGAAGCTTCATGGGTGGGTTTACTGCCATGGTGCCACCAGGATCAGGACCGATCCTCGTGGTACACACACACATGGAAAACCGGGCTGGGCTCCCTTAGCCAGGTTTTGCACGTGTGTGAATAGCCTCACTGGCTATTCACATCTTCAATCAGATGCTGCCTCAGCACCATTTTTTTTTCTTTTTTAGTTTTGTTAGGGCTTTTTCTGCCTTCACCATGAGATTGCAGTGATTCATTTAGTGAATGTGATGGCTACATGGTTACATCATGATGTTAATCACATTTGGCTATGTGATGATTTCAGTAAAGGCAAACTAAGTGAGACACACATTGCCTTCACTCAGAATTGAGATCTGCTAGGAGGGAATGTGTGGCCATCACTGAGGCAACCAGGCCAATGCCCCGCCTTGCTGTGCTGCAGTGGTTTTATTGCCCATCCTTGCTGTTAGCACCATAACATAGTGTGGTAAAGACCGAGAACACTGGCCTGGTTGGTTGCCTTGGCAATTGGGACATGCTCTCTCCCTACTGAAAATTGCCCTTACTCGAAGGACATACACTTTAGCAGCACACCTGCAAACAATCACCGTAGGGGGTTCTTTCTGCAGGGAACAAGAAATGTTTTGTGAAAAGCTCTCCCTGCCTTCTCATTTTGGATCACTCCTAATAGAAATCTAGCAAGGCTGGGTTTAGCTCAATCTTGTTCTTTAGAATGCAGATATAATGTGCATTCGGGGACCATTTCTCCCTCAGATTGGATCCTCTCTACTTGCTATGAATGCTTTTAATCTCTTTAAATATTGTGTTACCAAAAAACTCCTATCCCTGGACAGCAAAAACAAAAAACAAAAAAACCCACTAGGCTAATCAGTGCTGGGTTTTTACAAATAACATACTGCAATTGTAAATTATAGCAATTGCATCTATCAAGAAATCATAACAAAATATGTTTCTGTAAACATGGCCTAGAGGAAAACCTGTGTTCTTGGAAGGTGGGTAAGAATTGCTGCATTAAAGAGGTGGAGTTGCCTTGAGCAGTCTCAAGAAGTTATAGACTTGATCAGAGGTCCTATTCACACAGCCCCAGGAGGTTTTTCATACCGGCTTTTAGTTTGCATCTCCTCCAGAATGCAGATGCGCATTCACATATCAGCCAAATTTACCCCAAAGTCCCCTCAAGCTATCAGGGAGCACTTCACACACAATTCGGATTTTTCATCGTATGTTAAAATGTTGCCTAATTTATATGCGGGGTAAAAAAAAATCCACTTTTTGTGTCGTTTTTTGGGGGGCAAATTTGTACTCCCAGTAAAGCCTTGCAGAAAACCTGATGTCTGGGAAAGCTCCAGGAAACTTTAAATCTGTTATGCAAGTCATGATTTTAAAGTGTGTTAGCCTTCACACTATCTGCCCTAGCTGAAGGCTCAATTCAACCAACATTAAAATATGTAGAAATTACAAAACCATAATTTTAAGCAAGAACTTCCTACCAGTTTAATTTTGGACTTGGTAAACTAAGTGAGAGAAGGAAGTTTAATAGTCACAGGGCAATGGTTCTCAACTTGGGGGCTTCCAGATGTGAACTACAACTCCTGTCACCCTCAGCCACAATGTAGCTGGGGCTTATAGGAGTTGTAGTTCAGCAATATCTGGAGGCCTGCAGGTTGGGAACCACTGTTAGAGGGGCAAGCAACTAACAATTCCTTATACTATTCCGACATTGTATCCAGATGTTATGTATGAGACTTGGCACTCTTGATTGTAGGCACCGGAACAGGTAGAGATAAAAGGCAAGCCTAGGATTTTGAGTATGCAGAAACCAGACCATTTGGGTTGTTATAGGTAAAGATTAACCAGCACATTCAGTTCTGCATGAAACCTATGCTCTCTCAGAAGTATGCAAGTTTGACTGAAATCAATGGAACTTCAAGTAAACATGCTTAGAAAGTAATTTAGCCACTAAACTTTGTAACATTGTGGGGCTTATACTTCCTTATAGGCCAAGGGGAGTGATGGAAGTTCAGGGCTTCCTTCTTACTACAGAGTTTGATAAACTCATGAAAGGATAAGGTGTTGGAAAATAGACTTTTTTGGCATTATGTCTGTTTGCCAAAGGTTTCAGCAAGTATCAAAAGGCAGGAGAGCTGAGCCAGCAGGATCCAATAAATTTTAATGCGCTTTACTGTAACTATATTTTCAAAATTCTGTTAGCTGCCTTGAGCTTCCATTGTCAGAGGAGGGTGAGATATAAATTAAATGAATAAAGTGACCAAAGGCTGCCCCTTATTTCTCAAGTATATTTTACTTTGGGGCTCCAGGTGCTGTGAAATTGCCATCTTCCTTCCATGGAACTGCTTGCTGGGAGAGCAGATAAGAAAATTACTATAAGGCACCACAGGTGGTTGAATATGTGACTTTCCAGGACCGAATTACATGTTAGCTTATTATTATTGGTTTTTGTTTGCTTGGATTCTATATCTCCCCACAAATAGCAGGTGTGTGTGTGTGGGGGGGGAGATCTGGTGTGGGCCCAGCATGAAGGGAAAGGAAGTTCAGTGCTTTACACCCAGAGGTACACCTAGGTAATTTTGGAGCTAGGGCCTAAAGGCCTTTGCACACACACCCCGACAGGCTGCAGGCCCCCTTTTCAAGTTAAGCATCATCTCTCCCTCCCACTCATATCATGACACATGCAGTATTCAGCACATGGGTTCTTGAGGGCACAAACAGCAACTGAACTCACAAGAATGTAAGAATATCAAACAGGTATATTTATGCAAAAAACATACAACTTAACTTATTTCCATCCCACATATTTCTTTCCCTACTCTGTCTCTAAAGCACCCGGACTCAAATTACAATTACACTCTGTCGCCTGGTGCAGTGCGGGCCAGCAGCATCCACACCATCCAGGACAGATTAAAGAGGATTTGGGGCCCCCCAGGGGTTGTGGAGGCCCTGGACTTTGCCCCCCAAATTCAGAGGTAAGAGCACCACTGTTTACCCCTCACCATGGTCCTGATCTGGATTGAGCCCCTTCCCTGTGGCTATTTGCCCTGACAAATAGTGCCAAGGCCAGCTGCCCTCCCAGGGCAAATAACTGCAGGAGCCCCAATCCAGATTGGGGTGCAGCAGGACAAAATATTAAATCCCACCATGAGCATTTCCAGACAAGGCTTTTAGCTCACTTCTCCTCCAGAATGGAGAGTGTGCATTCACTTATCGGCCAGGTTAACCCCAAAGTCCCTGCGAGCTATCAGGGAGCACTTCACACACGATTCAGGTTTTTCATTGCGTGAGTGTATCTCAATTGATATCTGAGGTTTAAAAAATCCACAATTCTTTGACTTTTTTGGGTGCAATTTCAAACCACAGTAAACCTGCGGTAAAGCCTGCTGTCTGGAAATGCTCTATGTCACACTTAATCTGTGTTGGGTCCTCCATGGCTGCCATTTAACCAAGTATGCAAGGACAAACAACATGCCATTAACTTTGTACTTTGGCCATCAAGAGCATGTCCTTAGTTCCAAAGCATGATATAGAATTCTATGATATAGAATTTAACATTGCTTTAAAAAAATTAAAATGTTTTTATCTTGTTTTAATTTGTGTTTTTATTGTAAACTATGCAGACACGTGAGTTTGGGGTGGCATATAAATGTGCTAAATAAATAAAATAGGAACCTGCTAGATTACTAACTGGGATTGGTTTTAGGGAAAATATATATCTCTAGTTCTTAAACAACTGCACTGTCTACCAGGCAGTTTCCAGACATAATAATTCAAAGTGCTGGTGATCACCTTTTGAGCCCTAAAGGACAACGCCTTCCACTAAGCTTTGAGTGTTTCTCAGGACCAGGGCAAATCTTACACAGGATGCTTTCATCTGGATACTCTGCAAAACACTCTGTAATAAGTGTTCATGACTGAATATAAACCATCATCTGGAAGGGCTTTACAATTTTCCAGATGTGATCTTACTGTAGTACTTGCTGACCCACAAGGTGGTGATTTGGCCAGTAAACTTTGAGGCACAAAATGGGCATGGTACTCTTTTAAAGACCAAGGGGTCTGTAAAAGGGTCTATAAAAGAGGGGAAAGATGCCTGTTCGGGGCCATTCTGATTACTGAGTCTCTGATCAGCACATGATGCTGTTGGCAGCAGCCTCTTTCTTACTGCAATTTATAATGGTTACAGCAAATATCAACAGGCAGGAGCGCTGAGCCAGCAGGATCCAATCAGTTTTAATGTGTTTTACTGTGATTTTATTGTTGTTTTGATGCTGTTAGCTGCTTCAGTTTCCATTGGGAAAGGGAGGCAAGCTATAAATGGAATGAATAAATTAAATAAAGTAGCAGAATGTGTCAGGCTGCAGACATTGATCATGGAAAAAACTGGTCAACACCATTACTACTGTTTAAGTGGTCACTGTGCTTATCCTGTAAATATCTGAGCTTTGTATAGAAGTGTAAGACTATACTACTAGCATTTCATAGGCCTTTGACCCCACTGTTTACAATGTGTGTGTGATTAAAATATACATATCTAAAAACTGCCATCTGAGGCTAACACTTCATGTATCTGATGGAGTTCTAGTCTACAAAAGCTTATGCCATAAATCTGTTAGGTTTGTAAAGGTGCTGCACTTTTTTGTGTGTAACACAAAACCAAACCCCTGTTTGTGTAACACAGGGGTGAGCAGACTTGTATAATTTCTTTCTTTCCTAAGAACCTCAACATTCACAAGTCAGCACCAGACACAAAATGGGGTGTGAAGACAAATATGTTTTGTACCCTATGAGCTATTCACTAGGTGGGCTGCATATACAAGTACTAATCCCTATCTTTATAATTAATTCTCTTAGCTAGCCAGTATGGAGATGTGGCAAGGCAATGCGTGCAGAGGGAAGCACCTGACTGACTGAGCTCCATTTGGCTGGCGGAGGCACCTGATTGGCTGGGCGCTGGTTGGCCCGGGCCGTTGTGGGGCCTTCGTGGCCGCAGCCTGGGCTGGGAGGTGGGAGGCAGTGGGATGTACTGGCCCTGGCCTGGGTGGCGCCAGAGGGGGTGAATGGGGAATGGGCAGGAGGGAGGGTGAGGGGAGAACAGCTGGCCCCAAAGAGCACACAGATGCTCTGTGCAGGGTTGGCTAGTTTTAGTTATTACAAGAGCAGAGCTGTACAAATCTTGTAAAAGGCAACCAAATAATCCTCATTTTCTACTTAGCTTTTACAGAGCCAGAGTGCTAAGTGACTAACTGAATCTATGGTGGAGGATACTCCCCTATGGTAAATGCAGTCTTCAGGGAACAAGTTGCTTCAACTTTCTTATAAGCCCCATTTTACAGCTTGGGAGTATCAAAGCCCTTAGAGATACTTTCCTGATCAATTGGCAAATTGTGTAAGAGGAGAGTATCGCAGCTTATGTACAACCACAGTTTTAGCCTTATTAGAGTAGCAGTGTCAGACCAAAAGCCTATCTATGCAAGTTTACTAAGAAGCGACCCTTACTGACTTGAGTGCGACTTACTCCCAGTTAACTACTATACTGCAGCTGCAGCCTTAAAAGTTAAACAGAAACAAAACCAGCACAGTTAGTCCCAGGTATTCTAGGAGTACCACACATCATGATCTTATTGTAGAAAATCATTAAAATTGGAAATATTTTTAATAGGAGATCTGACAGGTAGGGCAAATTTATTCCCCTACTTTGGGCAACAACAGATTGGATAGATGACTAATCAAATTGAGAGGAAAAGAATGCAAAACATCACACCCATACACACCATCATTCCGCAGGTGAAAGAAATTAAGTAAGGAATGGATATGCACTGGAATAGTAGAACTGAGAGAACTAATAGTAGAGTTGAGAACAAGTGTGCATAGCAGTGGAAACGGCAGAAAACATTTCACAAATGAGGCCTCTAATGTACTTAGTAAATTATGTGGAACCAAGGAAGGTGTCTGGCAGGCAAGTAGGCAAGGCAGGGAGAGAGATTTGTAGAAGAGAGTGTGCCAGACAGGTGGAGCCCATTTCTGAGGGCAGTGAGGCAAAGGAGGGCAAGCATCTGCACCAGACAGATTACCTCCCCTTCTGGCCATAATAAGAGTCAGCATGGTGTAGTGGTTAGAGTGCTGGACTAGTACCGGGGAGACCCGAGTTCAGATCCCCATTCAGCCATGATACTTGCTGGGTGCCTCCGGGCCAGTCACTTCTCTCTCAGCCTAATCTACTTCACAGGGTTGTTGTGAGGAGAAACCAAAGTATGTAGTACACCTCTCTGGGCTCTTTGGAGGAAGAGCGGGATATAAAATGTAATAAATAAATACATAAACTGAGAAACATGAAACTTGCCCCTTCCACTCATACAACGTTGAGCGATGTACCTCTTCGCAGAAGCAGAACCCCTTTCTTTCTGCCAAAATATTAGTTGCCAGCCACAACCTGGCATCTTCCCACGCTCTTCCGGGTTAAGGGGCAGGGCTTACAGGACGATTATAGATCATCGACATGCCTCAATACTTTTAGGTATGAATTCGAACACACTCTCTCTCTCTTGCATATGTTTCGCACACAAACCCACTCCTGTTCTCCCTCCTCTAGGAAGTCTTCCGATGGTTTCCACCGCCCACCCCCCCTCCTAGTTTTAGGCAGTTTACACACAATTAAGGTTAAGTACATACATGCTCAGCTCAGACACGCGTTCCGACTCCGAGCGCCAGAGTCTGGTCCTCCGCTCCACCCCCGTCATCCACTCCTGCGTTTCCTCTCAACGCTCTACGTTCCTGGAGCCGGTATTTACTAGCACTTCAGGAAGGCAAATGTCGGAGCTGGAAGAACAAGAGAAGTATACGGGAGATAGGGCAGAGGAAGAGACAGGTCTGCGTGCTTTTACACACAAGGCTTGTTTGCTGCTGGGTCCTATGAGAGAAAGTTGCAACATCAAACCCTGCACCGAACCAAGCAGCAGGCACCGGGAAAGCGGTTGAAGATGCCGTCGCCACGCCCCCAATTCAGCCAGCCCGCAATGGACGAAGAAAGCAGAACGGCTCTAGTGGCAGCAGTTCGTCCCGCGAAAGAGAGAAGGGCTCGGCCTAGGGAGCGCAGCTGGCCGCGTAAGCGCGTTATTAGCATTCCGTTCCACGTGTTGCTTGTTGTGGGCGCTACAGGTTTCCCACCTGTGAGCCGAGCGGCTGCTGGGCGGAGCTGCGCTTCCCTCTCGCTCGCTCGGAGAGCAGCGACAGGCTAACTCAGTCTCTGATAGGAGCCGCTCTGAGCAATCCCTAAGCTCGACCCTTTCCCCCAACTCCGCCCCTCTCCTTCTGCTACCGGCGCTGGCTGCCTTGTAGGAAATAGTCTGGCGGGTAAGCTCGACGTGTCTGGGAAGGGGCACGCTAGTTTGGCTGCAGGCGCCTCTGGGGGATTTTTGCTTGTCCGAGCAGCTGCGGATAGCAGGCGGTGCGCTGCGATCGGGCACCATGCTCGACCCGTCCTCCAGCGAGGAAGAGTCCGATGAGGTGTTGCTGGAGGAAGAGAGACGGGATGTGCTGGTGGTGGCCGGCGGGTGCTGTGCAAACAGCTCGCAGCGAGTCCTTCTGGCGAACCGGGAGCCGGGGCGGCAGGGGAGTGGGAGCAGCACGGCCGCCAGACCGGCCAGCCCCAGCCCCTCGGTGCGCAGCGAAGGGAAAGAAGAGCAGGAGCGGCTGCAGAAGGAAGAGAAGGAGAAGCGGCTGCGGCTCCAGCTGTATGCCTTCATCGTGAGGTGCATCGCGTACCCGTTCAACGCCAAGCAGCCCACGGACATGGCCAGGCGGCAGCAGAAGGTGAGTCGCGGCTTGGCCGCAGGACACTCGCTGACTTCCCACTCCGCCCCTCCGCCGTGGTTTGTTTTGATAAGGGGATCGGTCTGGCCCGCTCGCCTTTCCAGCGAGATCCCCCTCCCACTTTCCGTCTCGGTAGCACTGAATGCGAAAATGCAACTGGTAGCCCGGCAAGCTTCGCCAGAGCTGCGCCCGGCGGGAGGAAAAACAAAACCACCACCCTGTTGGCCGCGCCATGAGCTGAAGTCTCAATTCCCGGCAACTTGGACCGTGCCGGACCGGGTCCCATTCCCTTCCTTTCCTCCGAGGGCCAGTCCCGGCTGCTGTGGGCCTCTCGGCAACAAGTCTTTGCTGGGACCCCGCTGCCGCGCCTTCCTCCCGCGCCCCTGTGGGCCTATTCAAAATTGTCCCGAGAGAGAGAGCGGGCTGCCCAGGTGAGCCGGCAGCCAGGCGCCTTCAAGGAACGGCAGCTATCTCCTTTGCCTGCCTGCTTGCTCTCTGGGAGGGCGCGCTCTGGACACTGCTGTGGCTCTCACCGTGCCGCGGCCCCCGAGGGAGAGAAGAACAAGTGGAGGCAGTTGGAAGCAGCCTCTGTTTGTTTGCCTGCGCTCTGCCTCAAGAGACGGTGCAGCAGTTGAGATTGGACCCAGTAGGCCTCGTCTTCGCTGCCCTGCTGCCTAGAGAGCCGGGGTAGCCGCAGCTGCAATGAGGAACATAGGAAGCTGCCATATACTGAGTCGGACCATAGGTCCATCTCGCTCAGTATTGTCTACACAGACTGGCAGCGGCTTCTCCAAGGTTGCAGGCAGGAATCTCTCTCAGCCCTATCTTGGAGAAGCCAGGGAGGGAACTTGCAGCCTAGATGCTCTTCCCAGAGCGGCTCCATCCCCTAAGGGGAATATCTTATAGCGCTCACACTTCTAGTCTCCCTTTCGTAGAGTGGCTGTCTTGCCTGTGCTCTGACCACTGCAGCTCACCTGGGGCAGAGGGAGTGCAGACTGGCAAGCAAGTGTTGGCATCTGCACCTTACAGCAGCCTTCCCCTTGACCACTGGCCTGCACACACTAGTGGTGTGCACAGAGCCGGCGACTGGCGGTTCGAAGGTGGTGGTGGGGAATAGCTTTAAGGACCGGGGACGGTGCTCCCCCAATGTTTCCCCTGCCAGTGCTGTTTCTAAAAACTGACCTGCAGGGTGGCAGCGTACCTCCTTGGTGCCCCGGTGTACGTCGGACCAGAAGTGCCCAGTGCATGTGTGGATGTTGCGACGTGCACACTCATACCGGGCACTTCCAGTCTGATATACAGCAGCAAGGAGGTACCATTAGACACAGCACCTGGGGGTGGGGGATGCTGCAGTGGGGGGGGGAGCATCCTCCCCCATCCTTAAAGCTATCCCCCCACCTTCAAACCAGCAGAACCACCAGACTTTCAGACCGGTTCGGAGGTCTGTAAAAGGGCCTCCAAACTGGTTCGTGCACATGCCTAGCACACACGTTTATCTCTAGGTGGTGCAGTGGCAAGGTGCAGACCTCTGGTCACCTTCACCTGAATGGTCAGAGTTGGCTGCTTCTTGGAAATGCTGTTCATTTGCCTGCTTTGGCAGGTAAGTGAACAGCAGCTGTGCCACCTTTTTCTGACCTCGCTGGGGTGATAGGCAAAGAAGAGGCAGTGTTGCTGTGAGGAGGAGGTCCATTCGCTGGAGAGGGATCCAATCCTCTTAAGGCGCCAGCTGCTGCCACTCCAAAACAAACAGTTGTTGGGGGTGTTTGTGTGTAGTTAGGTGCTGGGTCTTTCCATAGATCCGGTTTCCATCCTTCAGTGTTGTTGCCAGTTGGTCAGATATGCATGACTAGGGAAGGACCATAAATTCCTAGCCTCTCTGGTAAATGCCTTTGCACGCTATTGCTGTGCATGTTGCAGCTCCTCTGTTACTGCAACAGGTTGAGCTGCTTGCGTGATTCAAATATCGCAGCACTTGAAATAAATGAAGCCTTTCTGCATGTTTGTGGCAACATTAACTGGATTGTGTGTCTGTGTCTGTTAGGTGATCATTACAGTGGATTCCAGAGTGATTTTTAAGAAAAAGCAGTACTGCTTAATGCAGAGTTAGTGAGCCAGGAAGAAAACCTTCTTGTAGATTATGATTATGCCAATTCTCCAGAGAAAATGTGGATAAAGCTGGATCAGAGAGACTCAATGTTGGAGGCTGGAGAGGAAAGGCTTGGTGCAGCTCAGTTCTCTGCATGTTTACTCAGAAGTAACTTCCACTGAATGTATTGGAGTATACTCCAAAGAAAATATGTGAAAGATTGCAACTGAAGAATTATAGATAGCTTCTGTTTATGATTTAGTTGCAATAACTGAAACCAGCTGATATGTCAATACCAGTAATACCAATTATTCACAACGGTGGTTCCCCCCCCACCCCATATTTAGACAGTTCCATGTGTATTAAAGGTGATGTATGGTTTCCTTGGAAGGTAGATAGCTGAATGCTGGCCTGCTAAGAGGAAATAATAGAACACAAATTGCTTCAGACAGCAGACATCCATTTTGTTTGGGTCCCCTGTGAAACTATGTCTTCAGAGAGACTCAGCCAATGAAATGAAGCTATTGACATTCTAATAAAATGGAACAAAATGGTATCTGACTGGGAAAACATTATTTGGTAAGAGTTCAGATTAGCTTCTTGATGTAGCATCCTGTAGCGGCAATTGTCAGTGGTACTGACTTCATTGAATGAACATTGTTTTAGTATGTTCCTGAGCAAGGAGTGGTTAATCTTTAAAAAATTGAGTGGCATGTTGCATAGATATAGGGCTTCAAATCTCTAATGTAGTTTCTGTTTTCTTATTGTCTTTCCCTTCTTTTCCAGTCCTGTCTCCTTAAGAAAAACTGAATTCCATTTGCGTTATAGGGACAGATCCTGATGCAGTCACTTGCCTCTAAGCAAATGTTTCTGAAGTAGGAGGAATGCATGTGGAAAGCTTAACATCTCTTGAAAGATTTGTGAGCAGGATGCTAGATTCTTTGTGTGGCTCTGACCTGAGACATTGATGAAAATTTTCAGTTTTGACAGCATTTTCCACATCAGTTCCTCCACCAGTAGTCTCTCTAATTCTTTTCATCAGGGGTCAGAATGAGTTTTGTTCTGTGCGGCAGTATCAAGGCAGTGTGCACGCACATGCGTTCCAAGTGGGACCTTCCTAATTCAACCTGAGCAGAATCTAAAATTAACTGAGTGGACATTACAAAAAACTTATGAGTTTGCAAAGTGTGCAAGCCTTAGAGGGAACACTGTCCTCCACATTCTTAAAAATATGCCCACAGGGAAACACATTACTTTGAAAGATCATAAGACTTCTGTCTGCAACAGTTGCTATACCATTGCTCAAAGATTTATTATTTGAAGTATTACACAGAATTAAGAACATGACTTGTTAAATGTACTTTTTGGAATCATGCAGGTAGTTCATTTTGAGCCTTAGGACTAGATCAGTAAGAAACAGCAACATATTTGAATTGGGAGTAATTTTCTCTGCTTTGACTAAGGACTCCCAACAGAAATTTCAGAGTCGCTATCTTAGTATATAAAGTGAACTTTTTCTTGTATGCTATTTCACCAATACAGAGTACTATGCTATAAAATTCGTTTTGAGTTCACCTTTATTTGTGCCGGTTTTATAGTGACAAATGTGTTTATAGAGGGAGTAATTGAGAACAATATGATAAACTGTAAGGTCAGTATTGGACGTTGTTTGATGAAGCAATTAAAAACTGCTAGAATTTGCCTCTGGAGAGCAGACTCAATGTTGGGTGTTGGGCAGACAACGTTTGACATTTTACCTCAAACGAAATGGTACCTGTAATTGTTGCTCACAAGTGATGGCTCCAGTACACTGTAATTCATGAATCTGAGTTTAATTTGCTTTGGGCATTTACATTTGGCATGATGAACACATTAATTTCTATCTTGCAGTGGAATTGTGTCTGCAACAGGAGCTTATAGTTATGGTAATTAATCTTGCATAATCCCTACTTCTGAGATATGTATCTTCCTATCTTCTAGTAGCCATCACAATGTGTTCATTTTATTTACGTGCGTTTAAAAAAATTATTGTAGACCCACTGAGATCCAGCTGTGGTAGAATTGCTAAAGCACCTGGTTTTTATCAAGACAAGTAGTGCTAAATGAATCAAACAATGAAACCGCTCACTGTTGTATTGCACCACAGAGAAGCCGAAAACTTCACAAATGTGTTTTGTAAGTGAAAATCCTGTTCGTTTTGGTATTCAGTATTTAGATTGGTGAAATAGTTGCTATGAGGTTTCCTGTATCCTGAGTGTAAATAGCAGGGGCTCTCTGACTTCCAGTTTCTCTGAATCTTATTGAGTACCTTTTGCATGTTGAAAAAGTGAGGGCATTATTAAGGAATGCCTCGGTGGTTTTCCTTGCCTACAATATACCTGGCAATTTTGTTTGCTTTGCAGGGTTTATTCCCCACCCCTAACTGCAGTAGATTATTCATGTTTGTTTGTGATTTGTCACCGGCTGATTTGTCATTTTTCTTGCTCTTTATTTTTACCACATTGTGCTTGTCCTTCTGTGTTTGTTTTCTACTCTTTGTTATTCTTTCCCATGCCTCTCTTTCATAACAAGCTGCCGTCTTGGATCGGATGTGTGCCAGGGTTTGGGAGAGAATAGCGGGGAGGGGGACTGGTTAGTTTTAGGGATGTGCACGAACCGGTTTGGCATTCTATTCCTAAAACGGTGAAGTGGTATGGAAAACTCGCGTTAGAACTGGTTCAAACACAGCAGGGGTAGCTTTAAGGTGCGGGGAGCGTGTCCTTACCTCCCCCTTGGGCGTGGCTTCAAAAACAGCTGGCACAGGGCAGCTGTATATCCTCCTGCCACCATGGTCAGCATAAAACTGGAAGTGGCAGATGCACCAGAGAGGGGAGCGTGGTGAGGGAGGTAAGGACACCCTCCCCGAGCCTTAAAGCTACACCTCCCTGCCTCCCGGGTGTGCATGGAACCAGTTTTGTGCACTTCCCTAGTTTAGCTTTGAGTCTTCTGGGTCCTGCAACCACATATTAACCTGCCGGTGCTTGATCTGAGAGGCTCTCTGGGTGCCTCCACAATCGGAATGATGCATGGAGAAGAAGAGGGCCTTCTCTTTTGTGGGGCGTATCTGAGCACCTCTGTTGGATGTGTAAGTGAAAATTAGGTGTTAGAATTAGCTCTCAATTGTACTTGCTGTTTTAATCGTTGTGTGTTAATTTTAAACCACCCTGGGAAATTTTCATTTGAAAGACTGTATAGAAATAAATAAATAATGTGTTGACTTGATCCAGATGCCTCACATACATAGGTCCGCATGAGCCACTTCCAATTTCTTTCAAGCCACTCTGCACAGTTTTGTAAGGTGGAGGGAAGCCCTGGCAGACACTTTTATATACTTAATCGTGTATTTCCCTATAGTTGTTACCAGTTTACGGCAGCGGGAAAGATGGGTGATAACGGGGTGATGGCAGTGGAGATGGCAGTGAAAGCTCCTTCTGTGGCCCCGCCGAGTTGTATGTGAAAGCACCACTCACTCATTTTCATTAGTTGCGGCAGTGGTGGAACTTGCCACGTTTGACCTTAGTGTATTTTGTGTGTGTGTGTTAGGAAGTATAAGTTTGCAAAATTGAACACAAATGGTTTGAAATGTGTACAGTTCTATAGTTGTTCAAGAATAATGTTGAGTGATTATAGTTAAGTAAAGTACAGTCTTGGCATAGCTGTTTGCATTTCTATTGTATTGAAATATTAAGTTCTCAGTTTCTGCTATACAAGAACTTGCCTTATACTGAGTCAGGCCATTGTTCCATCTAACTTCATATTGTCTCTCATCTTTGCCTGGCAGGGTGTCTTGGGCTCTTTCCCAGTAAGGGCATCATTAGGGGTGGCCCATGGGACTCAGAGCCCCAAATCTTATCAACCACAACCTCCTTGGATAGAAGGTGGTTGGTTGCCTCTGCTGCCCCTCCAGTAGCAACGATAGCTTCCCATCTCTGTCTCCTCTTTTAAAGTTGCTATGCTGAGGAAAAAATGCTTTCTCTCCCAATGTAGTATTGGTCTCCTCAAGTTTCTTCTTGGGGAGAAGTCAGTCATAATTATTGTGGTGGCAGATAATTGAGTTTAATTATCAAAAGAAAGCTGAAAGGGAAAATCAGGAGAGTCATTTCGCTCCAGAATGCATGGAGTTTACTCAAAACCACAATACAAGAAGCCCAGCTAGATTGTATACCCAAAAGGAGGAAAGGTACCACTAAGTCCAGGAGGATGCCAGCATGGCTAACAGGTAATGTCAAGGAAGCCATAAAAGGGAAGAAGACTTCCTTCTGAAATTGGAAGGCCTGTCCAAAGGAAGAGAACAGAAAGGAACCCAAACTCTGGCAAAAGAAATCCAGGGTGACAATAAGGGAAGCGAAAAGAGAGTTTGAGTAACATTTAGCTAAAAGCATCAAGGGGAATAACAAAAACTTCTTTAAATACATCAGAAGCAGGAAACCTGCCAGGGAGGCGGTTGGACCATTAGACAATGAGGGAGTGAAAGGGATTATTAAGGAGGATATGTAGGTTACAGAGAAGCTCAATGAGTATTTGCGTCTGTCTTCATGGCAGAGGATACTGAACATATTATTTTTACATTTACATTTACATCCCGCTCTTCCTCCAAGGAGCCCAGAGCTGTGTACTACATACTTGAATTTCTCTTTCACAACCCTGTGAAGTAGGTTAGGCTGAGAGAAGTGACTGGCTCAGAGTCACCCAGCTAGTTTCATGGCTGAATGGGGATTTGAACTCGGGTCTCCCCGGTCCTTGTCCAGCACTCTAACCACTACACCACGTTGGCTCATATACCTGTTCCTGAACCAGGCTTTTTGGGGATGGAGGCTAAAGAACTAAGTCAGATAGAAGTGACAAGAGATGATGTTCTAAACTGTCTGGAAAAACTGAAAACTAGCAAATGGCCAGGGCTGGATGGCATCCATCCAAGAGTCCTCAAAGAACTCAAATGTGAAATTGCTGACCTTCTTGCAAAAAAACCCAAAAAACGTATCCCTGCAATCAGGCTCTGTACCAGAGGACTGGAAAGTAGCAAATGTAACACCGATTTTCAAAAAGGGATCCAGGGGTGATCCTGGAAATTACAGGCCAGTTAGCTTAATGTCCATTCCAGGCAAATTGATGGAAAGCATCCTCAAGGATAAAATTGTAAAGCACATAGAAGAACAGGCCCTGTTGGAAGAGAACTTGCATGGCTTCTGCTAAGGCAAATCTTGCCTCACCAACCTTTTGGAGTTCTTGGAGAATGTCAACAAGTGTGTAGATCAAGGTGATCCAGTTGACATAGTATACCTGGACTTTAAAAAAGCTTTCAACCAGGGTGGATTTGATTTAAATCAAACTGATTTAAATCACGATTTAAATCACGATTTAAATCACTAGCAGGGTGGATAAAAATAAAAAAAATCAGATTTAAATCAAAAAAATCCATTTTTTTTTATTTTTATCCACCCTGCTAGTGATTTAAATCGTGATTTAAATCAAATCCACCCTGCTTTCAACAAAGTTCCTCATCAAAGACTCCTGAGGAAACTTAGTGGTCATGGTATAAGGGGACAAGTGAAAGGCAGTATAGAAATTGAATTAATAATAATAATAATAACAACAATACATGTGTGGATTGCTAACTGGTTGAAAGACAGGAAACAGAGGGTAGGTATAAATTGAGAGTTTTCACAATGGAGGGAAGTAAGAAGTGGGGTCCCCCAGGGATCAGTACTGGGACCGGTGCTTTCTAGTTTGTTCATAAATGATCTAGGAGTAGGGGTAAGCAGCAAGGTGGTGAAATCTTATTTATTTATTTATGTATTTATTTATTACATTTTATATCCTGCTTTTCCTCCAAGGAGCCCAGAGCGATGTACTTCATACTTAGGTTTCTCCTCACAACATCTCTGTGAAGTAGGTTAGGCTGAGAGACAAGTGACTGGCCCAGAATCACCCAACTAGTAGTATGGCTGAATGGAGATTCGAACTCAGGTCTCCCTGGTCCTAGTCCAGCACTCTAGCCACTACACCATGCTGGCTCCATCAAATTTGCAGATGATAACAAACTTTGGATAGTGAAATCCAAAACGGGATCATTAGGAAGGGGATTGAAAATAAAACTGCTAACATTATAATGCCCTTATACAATTCTATGATGCGGCCAAACCTAGAGTACTGCTGTGTACAATTCTAGTCACCACATCTAAAAAAGGACACTGTAGAACTGGAAAAGGTGCAGAAGAGGGCAACTAAGATGATCAGGGGCCTAGAGAACCTTTCTTATGAGGCAAGGCTACAACACCTGACCTGAGGCTATATAGTTTAGAAAAAAGACGACTGCAGGGAGACATGATAGAGGTCTATAAAATCATGCATGGTGTGGAGAAAGTGGATAGAGAGAAATTCTTCTCCTTCTCACATAACACTAGAACCAGGTGTCATCCCATGAAATTCATTGCCAGGAAATCCAGGACCAACAAACGGAAGTATTTTTCACACAACGCGTGGAATTCTCTGCCACAAGATGTGGTGACAGCCAACAACCTGGATGGCTTTAAGAGGGGTTTGGATAACTTCATGGATGAGAGGTCTATCAACGGCTACTAGTCAGAGGGCTGTAGGCCACCTCCACCCTCAAAGGCAGGATGCCTCTGAGTACCAGTTAGAGGGGTGTAACAGCAGGAGGGAGGGCATGCCCTCAACTGCTGCCTATAGGCTTCCAGCAGCATCAGGTGGGCCACTGTGTAAAACAGGATGCTGGACTAGATGGCCCTTGGGCCTGATCTAGCAGGGCTGTTCTTATGTAAAAGGGGGGCTGTGGGCCTGGGCCCCAGATCTTTTCAGTACCTAGCAACACCCCTGTTTCTCAGCCCAGCTATGCCAAGGATTGAACCTGGGACCATCTGTGTGCAAAGCATGTGCTTTGCCTCTGAACTGCAGACCTTCCAAGTCCTGCTTTTGGATGAGTTTTTCTTTTAAATTGGGTCAGTGCTTAACACATGGCCTGGTGTGTTTCTAGCAATAGGAGACTAGGTAGACTTCTAAAAATAAATATAATATCTATGGAAATTCCAGGAAACAGTAGCATTGGCAATAGCTTGACATTCTGTCTGAGTTTCCATCTGAATTGTAGGAATCTTCTTTAAAGACCTGTTTCAGCTTTTAACGGGAGAACTGGAGCCTGACAAATAGCTCCTCGTGGGATAAAACCACCTAGTGCTCCCTCCTAGCCTTTCCCTGATGTGTTAGTTTTCCATGTGTAGGTAGGTAAGGGCTGCTGTTAAGCCCTCCATTCTGTGTGTCTTGTTTGGAAAGAGGAGAGTGGGTCACAAGTCATTTGTATTATGCAAATGCAACCTTGAAAGACTGCTGCAAACAATCATTTGGTGCATAATGGATTTTCTGGCCCCTTAGATGTTGGCAGCTCAACCCAAGATTGGGCGGGAAAGACTAGAAAAAGCCAATATAGATGCATTCTTAGCCTCACCTGTACTTTGTTGTTGCATATGCTGGTCAGTGATTACTGTCATGATGAAAGAAGTTATTAATGTTCCAGGGAGAGAACAGTAGGGCATGGAGGCACAACTGTGTGTAAGAATGCTGTACAAGCCAACTTTGTGACAACTCTGCTTTTAAAAGATTATTTCTCAAGGGGTATGGTGCTTCAGTTTCTCCACCTTGCACTGTTATATGTTGCTGCTAAGGCTTCGTAAGTTGCTGTTTTTGTATGGTAGCTTAATCTTGCCGTAAGTGCCACACTTGGCTGTGTTCAGTATCTTGCTAGTTGTGCTATTGTTTTATGATGCTGAAGATGATTGTCACCTGGGAACTCTTCCACTTACTGGCTCCTGAAGTTTGATAGCAGTTTTAAATTGTGTGGTAGTCTTTTTGTATCCACTAATGCCTTTGGTTGAATTTGGATACGGATGCACTTATGAATTACAGTACCAGTTTTGGGCTGGCTAACATACTCAAACCAGAAATCTGTATACAGTATTTGCTGGGAAGCAAATCTGTGATTGCACATGCCAACAAGCATTGGACAAGGTCTGTGTTGCGTGTGCATATGTGCTGCTTGTTACGTTGGATTAATGTGCATATGGTATTTGAGTGAAATAGGCTCAAACTCCTTAACATAGCTGTTTTTTAGTCTACTTTCCAGTAGGCTTATGAGATCACCCGGTATTCTGTGTGTGTGTCCGTCCGTTTGTCCCCCCACACTATCAACTTCACAACACCTAGACCAATATGAACCAAATGGGGTACAGTTGTAGAGACACCTCAATGGCGTAGTTTGTGGTGGTGTCACCCACCCCATCCAAGATGGTGGACATGTAACCTTTTGAGGCACAAGTGGGCTAACTTGTGAACTGCCTAACCGATTTTGCTACAGCTGTAGGGACACACAGGGACACCTCAGTAGCATCGGTGATGATGTAATTTACCCCAATTCAAGATGGCAGACAAGTGGATGTTTGAGGTGCAAGTGGGCTAACGTGTACTGTCTAATTGATTTGAATCAAATTAAGTACAGTTGTAGTGAGTGACACACAGGGACACTTCAGTGGTGTAGTTTGTGATGATGTCATCCATCCTGATTCAAGATGGCAGAACCATAAACTTCTGAGGCGCAAGTCAGCTAACTTGTGAACCACTTGACTTAACCAATTTGAACCAAAATTTGCTATAGCTGAATGGACACCTAGGATGCCCCAGTTATGTAGTTTGTGATGATGTAACCCAACCCGATCCAAGATGGTGGATGCATAAACCTTTGAGGAGCTAGTGCACTAACTTGAGGACTGTCTAACCGAGTTGAACCAAACTTGGAACAGCTGTAGTGAGTGACACACAGGGACACCTCAGTGATGCAGTTTGTAATGATGACTCCACCCTGATCCAAGATGGCGGACACCTGAACATTTGAAGCACAGGAGATCTAACTTGTGGACCTCGATTTGCACCAAATTTAGTCCAGATGTAAAGACAGTGAAAGGAAAGTAGGCTGATTAGTTCTTTTAGAACAACTTGTTTTTTGTTCATGCTTCCTATCAACACTGCACAATGTCTCCTGTCCATAGTCTCTGTGCAACTTTTTTTTCTTTGTCAACCAAACTGAGGCTTTCTCTTTCCCTGCAAAAGTGATCCTTTCAGTTATATGGAACGGCCCTCCTTCAGCACTTAACATATTTGTAAATATTCCCTGACAGCAGAGCAGCTCAGCCAATGGCTCCAGAGAATTGCAGGTGACAAGAAGTTCTTATGTTTTTCAGATTTGTCCTTGAAAGATTTGTCATCTGTTAAGTGGTGTATGGTGGAAGACTTCTTGTGGCATGCATTTTTTTTACTTGTACACCTATGTACCAAACAATGTTCCTTGTAAGAGGGATTCCCAGATGTTAACTCCCTTAATACCCAGCTGCAGTGGCCTTTGACTGGGGCATATGGAAGTTGTAGTCAATAGTATCTGGGAATCCCTCTTACAGGGAACACTGGTACTAAAGTTCTTTGTGCAGAACTTGTCAATTGTATCAGTATAAAAGGAGCTGTGCATTTTAAACTCTTGATATAGGTAGCTGCTCTCATTTGAAGCCCTATGCAGACGTTATTGTGTACATGGAGGGAGGAGAATGGGAATGCACTGTTTTCTTTAGCCATGCCCCCTGCATGGCTAAAGACATGCTAAAGAACTTATGTCCTACTGACCATGCCTCTCTGAGCCCCCGTGTTCAGTCCTTGTCTCTGCAGGTAAGCAGAGAAAGCAGTGATGTCTAGGGGCATGGCCATCAGCATGTTGCCATGAGGGGTGTGGCTAAATTCTCCCCCCCCCCGCCCCCACATATAGGCTCAGGGAACCCCTGTATCTGGTTTTTTTTTTTAAAAGAAGGAAATGCAATTACTCTTGACATTGTTTACGTCTAGATTGATCCTGAGTATGTTGAATGAGTGATCTGGCCGCAAATGTTGGTACTGCTAATGAACTATCTCTTGCTTTGCATCTGCCACTGGGCAGTAAGTGGTCTTCATGAACTGATATATCAGCCCTACCCTACTTCTGTGTGTCTCAGAGAACTGGGGGACAGAGTTGGTCTCTTATAATTAGCACAAAATGAGGGCTCCCTCTGTATCCCCTAAATTACTTGGGTATCACAGAGGGGAGTTGTTTTGTGCTGTCCCTCCCTCTGAGGGTGGGTCAAGTACCATCCACCAAAGCTAAATTGATTGTCACCATCCAGTAACTTGGCAAACCTCTGTTTCTTTTTCTTGATAATTACTCTTCTTGTGTGATGTGATTAGTTTTATTTATTTTATTTTTATTTATTTTACATTTTATATCCCGCTGTTCCTCAAGGAGCCCAGAGCGGTGTACTACATACTTAGGTTTCTTCTCACAAAATCCCTGTGAAGTAGGTTAGGCTGAGAGAGAAGTGACTGGCCCAGAGTCACCCAGCTAATATCATGGCTGAATGGGAATTTGAACTCGGGTCCTAGTCCAGCACTCTAGCCACTACACCACACTGGCTCTGTGTGTGTGTGTGTGTGTGTGTGTGTGTGTGTGTGTAAAATCAGATGGTGAGATGGCAGCCACACATTAAATAAAACCTCGGTCTAAAAACATCTTGAAAGAATGTTTTTTCTCCCTCGAAGTAGGAGGTCACGGCTCACAATGGGTAGTCTTCCACTCCTTGCTCCATATAGACAGGAAGTCTCAGGTGTTTCAGATAGGTGATGATCCGCCCCCTTCTCCCAGCATGCCCAGGTGCACTTCCCCAGTTCCTTCCTGTCTTAGCTCCTGTATAGACGCATCTGGGCAGGCTCCTGCCCGAATCACTTTGCAACTCTTCTTTGGTGAGCTTTCTCTCTTTACTAATATGGACCTTTCACAAACTGGGGATACCCTACAGGGTTCCCTCTCAGAGAGTACCGGGGAGGACCCTAGGGTGCCTAAGAAAAAGTCCCATAAGAGAGTCCGCCATTCCTCTTCCCCTGAACCACATGGTCAGGGAAAGAGAAAAAAGACCATTCCCAAAGGGAAGAAAAAAGAGGAGGAGGCTGGGGGCAGAGCTCAGCATACTCTGCCGGTTCAGCGACAGAGCGAGAGAATTCTAATTCAGGCCGCCTGCAGTGATTCACTGCGGTGGCGGGGAGACTGGGAAGCACACGTGGCTGGTGGGCAGGCTGGGGGGAGCGGGTGCCCTCTCTCCCTCGCCCCCCCCGGGTCCACCCACAGCAGTCTGGGGAGAGGAGGCAGGCCCCTCCACGTCCCACTTCGCCATCTGCCCTCCCTTGCCGGAGCTAGCGGTAGGGACCACGAGGCGGCAGCCAAGCGCGTCGGCCAGCACGGAGGCGGCGGCCGCCATCACAGCCGCCCCCAACTCACCCCCCGATGTCACGCGGCTATTCTCCAGGCGGCGGCCGCTACTGCCAAGCAGGCCCCCGCCGCTGGGGCTCCCGCCACCGTTGCGGCCTCCGCCGTTACTACGGCCGCCGCTGCCACTGGGGAATCCGCCGCCATGGAGGTTACCCCCTTTACGGTCACCTTAGCGATCTCCATTACGGCCGCCTCCGCCATTACGGCCAATCATAGAATGGCGGCCGAGGCCCCCTCCGCCGATTTGGAGGAGACAGCCATGCCGCGAGCTCCCGCGCAGCAGACTATCATGGCCGCCACCACAGCCGCCCCCACCTTCATGGCCGCCCCTGCCTTGGCGGCTGTGGCCGCTTCGGGAGTGTGCACACTGGTGGGGGCCCTTTCTCCCACACGGGTCGCCCCTGGGGAGCGGTCTCCTCACAAGGAGAGGGCCACAAGCGCCGCCATTCTGTCCCCCCTCCCCTGGGCTCTGCCACCTATGGAGGCTGTCTCCATTGCAGCCACTAGCAATGAGGAAGTGACAACAGCGCCATCTGCTGGCCTAAACGCACCAGAGGTTTTTCTGGCCCCACATGACCATGGCTGTATCCCAGATAGAAGGCAATCGGGGACAGGCCCTGTTTTCATACAGGGACCGTATGGCTTCACCCGGGAGCCATCAGACGGACCCTCCTGGGAGCCCCAGACTGAAGCGGGTCTAAACCCTTGCTCAAGGGTGCGGAGACTGGCCAACCCCGACAGAGGCGCTGAACAGCAGGGCGAAGTCCATAGACCCCTCACCCTTGCAGCATGCGACGATAGGCGACTGGGTGAAGTCCGTAGACCGCTCACCCAATCCGCTGGTGTTGGGGCACAAAACGCATTCCAGGAGGATACACCCCTAGGGGCAACCTGCGGCCAGAACAACCCGCACCACCTGGCGAGCCCCTATGGATGCAGGTTTGAGCACCCCTCGCTACCTAGTCGGCACCAGGTAAGTGTCGCGTTCAGGGACTCTGAGGAGATGCAGGAAAGAGCACAATGGGTGCGGGAAATGATGGCCAAGGAAATGAGAGCGAATGCTAGAGCACTTTCACGCTCAGTTAAGGAGGCTGTAGCCAGGGAAATGAGGAAAGTATCTATCTTACCCCAGGGTGCGTCCCCGCAGGCCACCTCGGGGAGAACACGGGTCAGGTCCCCTTCCTCTTCCTCTGAGGACAGCCCGGAAAGGTCACGCAGCTGCAGCCGCACACTAAGACGCAGGCGCACCTCTGAGGGTACTTATACTTGCAGACGTCACCTTGGGGCAAATCGAGCGGGGGGGAGTGGGGAAGTAATCACCCCCACTCCAACAGCGCCCAGGTCTATTGACAACTCGGCAGTAGCGCCCAGGTTGAATGATGGATCTGGAGATAGACGCCCTCCAGAGCCAAATCCCGGGGACCACACTGAACCTGAAGAGTCTGATAAGGAGGAAGGGGAACTCTCTGAGGAAGAGACCCCTCAGACACCGAGCCCCATCCTGAGATTGTTTCCTCAGGATATGTATGAGGTGATGCTATCCAAAGCCAAGAGGGTAATCAACGCTGCAGCTCCACAGCCAGAGGCACAGGAGACATCAAGCCAGCTGGCGCTAGATGTTTTCCCTGTAGCTGGACACCTACGCCCCGTGGTCCCCTTCCCACCACTTTTCCGGAATACCATGTACGCCGAATGGGCTAATCCCGCGGCCGTCAGACACACAAGCTCCTTCCCCAAGAAGCTTTATATCCTACCAGATGAGGCTATGGCAGAGCTTGCGGTGCCCAAAATAGACCCGCCCATAGTGTCCCTGGTATCAGGGGCCATTGTAAATAAAGAGGGGGATGAACAACTTAAGGGTTTGGAGGATAGGAAAACGGAGGCCCTCCTACGCAAGGCCCACGAGGCGGCAGCTGGCTCCATCAGAGCTTCAACCGCCACTTCTGTCATGGCACGCGCTTCCGTGTTGTGGGTTAAGGACCTCCTCACCAAGCTGGAGCCGGGCCAGACCGCACTCAGACAAGGCCTCAACAAACTGGCAAAGGCTGCTGCCTTCATGGCGGATGCAAGCCTGGATTCCATCCAAGCCTCTTCTAGGGCAATAGCAGCAAACGTGGTGCTGCGTAGATCGCTATGGCTCAAAAGCTGGCAGGTGGATGCAAAATCAAAATCCAATCTGGCCTCCGCCCCGTTCAAGGGCGGCAACCTCTTTGGTGAGGCACTTGATGAAGTCCTGGTAGAGACACAGGACAAAAAGAAGGCCATGCCCACGGGCCGCAGAGACTCACGCAGACCCTTTCGCACTAACCGACATTCCTTTCACCCCTACAAGCAAGGTGCCGGCTTCCGGGGCCAGCGACAGAATCGATTCCAGGGACGACCCCAGTGGGGACACAGCAGCCACTGGAACCAGAAAGGCAGACCAGGTCAGCGGCAACAACGCTTTGCCGCCCACCAGACGGGTGGACGGCAGAATCGTAAGCAGAACTGACTACTTGCCAGTAGGGGCCAGGCTGCAACACTTCACCACCAAGTGGGCAGCCTCCACAAACAACAGGTGGGTCTTAAACACACTACAGTCGGGCTACTGCCTGGAGTTCAACTCCCTTCCACGGGAGCAGTTTCTAGCCTCCCCCAGGTCCAAGAACAAGATCAAACACCAGCGGATGGAGCGGGCCTTAGCCCACCTGCTTCAGATACGGGCCATAGAGCCTGTGCCCGTGCCCGAGATAGGGCGTGGTGTTTACTCAATTTTGTTCTTGGTACCCAAGAAGGACGGAACCTGGCGGGCGGTCCTAAACCTCAGACAGTTAAACCATTACATCCAGAAGCGACGTTTCCGGATGGAGTTCCTCCATTCTATCAGAGAAGCAGTAGCACCCGGCGACTTCCTGGCGTCTATAGATCTGAAGGAAGCATACCTTCACATTCCCATTGTCCATTCACACAGGAGGTTTCTAAGGTTCTACTACGACCAGAAACACTTCCAATACAGGGCACTACCCTTCGGGCTTTCCTCAGCCCCACGGGTATTCACCAAGGTGCTAGCTGCACTGGTGGGCCACATGAGGTTGAGGGGTCTCAGGGTCCATGCTTACTTGGACGACATTTTGATTCGAGCACAGTCCCTTCAGCAGGTGAACACAGATGTCCTGAGGGTCCGTCAGCTGCTACAGTCCCACGGTTTTTTGATAAACGAGGCCAAGAGCCAGCTCCAACCATCTCACACTATCCAGCATCTGGGAGCCTGGTTCGACACAAAGGCGGCCACCATATCCCTCCCTATAGAGAGGAGGGAGAAACTGCGCGACCAGATCCAGCCTCTGCTAAACCAAACGCAGGCGAGGATCATGTCGCTAGCACAGGTCCTGGGGTCCATGACTGCATGCATCAAATGCCTGCCATGGGCAAGGTGGCACGCACGTCCATTACAATGGATGCTACTGCCCTTCCAGGACGATATCTCAACCCGCACAGGGCGACTGATACCGCTCCCACGTCAGGTACAGCGGTCACTTCGCTGGTGGCTATCCCCGAACCTGGAGAAGGGGAACCCCCTAAGGGAGCCCGACAGGATCTCCGTCACTACAGATGCCAGTCTGTCGGGATGGGGAGCCCTTTGCGAAGGACAGACGGCCCAGGGCCGCTGGACTGCAGAGGAGACCCAACACAGCATCAACTGGTTGGAACTCAGGGCCATCAGATTGGCCCTCCTCCACTTCTCGGGTCTCTTACAGGGTCAACATGTGTTGGTCAGGACCGACAACATGATGGCCAAGGCTCATGTGAACCGTCAGGGCGGAACCAGGTCCAGATCCCTAATGGAGGAATCCGATGCCCTGTTCCAGTGGGTGGAGCCCCATCTGCAGTCAATCAGGGCGGAGCACCTGAGTGGAATCTCCAATATTCAGGCAGACTGGCTCAGTCGCCAGACAGTGGACCAGGCGGAGTGGGCCCTCCACCCCGAAGTGTTCAGGCAGATTCAGAGGAGGCTGGGGAACCCTCAGGTGGACCTGTTCGCGTCCCCAGAGAACGCCAAGCTACCCCGCTTCTTCACGAGGTTCCATCATCACCTCGCGGAAGGCACAGACGCCCTAAATGCTCTGTGGCCATGGTGCCTCCTGTATGCCTTTCCCCCAATAGGCCTGATCCCTCGGGTGGTGGCGAAAGTCTGACAGAGGGCAGCACAGATCATTCTGGTGGCCCCATTCTGGCCAAGGCGCCCATGGTTCGCCGATCTGGTGCTGCTCCCCACCGCGGAACCAATGCCCCTTCCACTGTGGCCAGACCTGCTGTCCCAAGGGCCGTTATGGCACCCAGACCCTGCCTGGCTTCAACTTCACGCCTGGAGTTTGAGCGCACGTTGTTAGAAAAAAAGGGATACTCTAAGTCGGTGCAGGATACGATTCTGGCCGCAAGGCGCCAGAGCACAAATAGAATCTATCAGACAACCTGGGCCGCCTTCCTCAGATGGTCAAGGCGCAAGAAGGTCGACCCTAGCTCAGCCAGGGTCCCCCAGGTTCTGGCCTTCCTCCAGGCGGGCCTGAATCAAGGTCTAAAACCCAATACTCTAAGACGACAGGCTTCGGCCCTAGCCTCGGTGCTTAAGCTGAAGGGTGCGGGGGGCCTAGCTCTACACCCCCACCTATCACGTTTCTTGCGAGGGGCGAACAATATCGCCCCTCCTCCAGTCCATCGTTTCCCCTCATGGAACCTCAACAAGGTCTTGAATGCTCTGACAAACCCACCCTTCGAACCGCTGTGAAGCATTCCTCTGAAATTCCTATCGTACAAGGTTCTCTTCCTAGCTGCTATCACCTCAGCACGCAGGGTGTCGGAGTTGGGAGCGCTTTCGGTCCGGAAGGAGCTCTGCATCTTCCAGCCAGACGCGGTGGTCCTTAAAACAGACCCTACCTTCATCCCTAAAATCAACTCTGTTTTTCACCGGTCCCAGGCGCTGGTGTTACCGTCGTTCTGTCCCAAGCCTAAGCACCCGCTAGAGCGTAAATGGCACACCCTAGATGTGCGCAGGGCCCTGCGCATTTACATTCGAAGGACCAAGGACTTGAGGAGATCCGAGGCCCTCTTCGTATCCTTCCATGCCAGGTCCTTGGGTTCCAAGGCCTCCAAAACCACCTTGGCCCGCTGGCTGAGGGCTTGCATAGCCACGGCCTACCAGGCCCTGTCGATGCAAGTACCACGGGGGATCACTGCCCATTCCACCCGCAGCGCAGCCACCTCGGCAGCATTCTCAGCTCAGGCACCACTGGGGGAGATTTGCCGGGCAGCCACGTGGATTTCTCCCTCTCCCTTCCTAAAACACTACAAAATCGATTCCCTGGTCGCAGAACAGGCAGCCTTTGGGAGGACTATACTACAGCAGGTAGTACACAACTGAAATCGATCCACTTCCCGCCCCCACGGGTACCTGTACTGCTCTGGTAGGTCCCATTGTGAGCCGTGACCTCCTACTTCGAGGGAGAAAGAAACATTGGTCCTACCGTGAAGGGTTCTTTCTCCTCTGAAGTAGGAGGTCACGCGGCCCACCCGTGGATCGGGCACAGACCTCAGCAATTCTAAAGTAATTCGATATCAGTACTACTAATGTTTCAATTTCAGTACTAACGATTCTAAGGTCTCAGGTTTCCGCCCCGCTATCCTTCACCCCTTGCATGCCGATCTCTTGTCCGTAACACTGTTGGAGCTAGGCGAAAAAGCCAGGCGTCATGAGGCACGACAGTCGGAACTGGGGAAGTGCACCTGGGCATGCTGGGAGAAGGGGGCGGATCATCACCTATCTGAAACACCTGAGACTTCCTGTCTATATGGAGCAAGGAGTGGAAGACTACCCATTGTGAGCCGTGACCTCCTACTTCAGAGGTGAAAGAACTCTTCACGGTAGGACCAATGTTTCTTTCTATTTGTTTTCTTTTTGAAAAAGCATACTAAATCTCATTTGTAGGACCACAACACTTAACCTTATGAGCTCAGCTTTGCTTATGAATGTTAACTATTGCTAAATGTAATGAGCATTTGTTCAGTTTCCTCCCATCAGATGTGAAATGAGGTTAACTCTTGTTCCAATAATCAAGAAACAGGCCTATTAAAATGTGGTGTTAGTGTAGTAGTTGCCACATAAATCAGACCAGTGTAGTTCATTGTAGTTGAATAATGTGTACTTTGACCGGCTTAAGTACTATTTCCTGATACTTTCCAGTTTTATTTGCAAAACACATTCCACAAATATAATTTAGATAAGGTCAATTTGAAAGCTTATGTACCATGGCAAATGATGGTATATGCTGCTGTTGGGTAATTTGGATCATTTTGTCATCTCATCCTTTTGTTGAACAGCATTATATTATGACAGATTGAAAAGGGGAAATGGTGTTTTGATGGATTAATGGCACAATCCACAGAATAATTTAAGGTACTGTATTTCCACTAACTAGTATTCAGCCTCCCAGAATGGGCAATTTGCAAGTAATTATTTATCCTCCCTTAGTCTGTGAACAGAAGTGGAAGTATCGGAGCCCAAAGTATGCAGACGCTGATACTACACATCTTCATGTTGGACAAGGGAGTGTACATCCTCTCTCTTCTCCCATAGAAATGATGAGCATCACTGTGGTGTCCAAGAGGCCATGGCAGATGACACTGTGGACAAATGTGTGAGGGACACACATACTCCGCATAGCAGAGAACTGGAGAACAAAAGTATGTGAACAAAAGCACTGTGTTCTGCAGTGCTCTAGGCTAGGAGATTCTTATTAACTCTCTAGATATTAAGGAACTTGCTTCCATTCTTAGAATGGCCTGACAGAGAGAAGCCTAGTTCTCAAAGAATGGATAAGGAAGCAAACCTATACTACTGTACAGGTTATAACTACTTCAGACAGCAGGAATGCTCCTAAATGTAAAATAAAGTTCAGAACTAGGTGGCAGGTGGATTTAATTAGTCTTCCTCTTGATGTGCTATTCAAGTATTATCTATATGGAGTATTCTGTCATCTGAAGTGCCTCCTGCAGTCTGAAGTGGACAACCTAGACTAAGGGTAAACATCTTCATCTGATATTTGTGAGAAGGTGGACCAGAAGTTCTAGGTCATTTAGTAGTGTGGTTAATAACCTGCACTGGATGTGCGTATTGTCTTCCCTTGTGGAGACAAGATTCCTGTGCATGTTTTGTTATTGGCTAATAAAATGTAAAGATTGGTTTAAAAAACAAAAATTGCCAACTCTGTTTGATGCATTGTTCCCTCATACTTGCTCTCTCCTGGATTAGACTTTAAACCCAAGTGCTCTGGTTCATAACTCAATTGCCCACAAAGGATTTTGAATATCTGTTTTGAAGTGGGAGAGAGGATTTTTGATTTAAAAATAAAATAAAATCCAATTTTCATTTCTGAGGAAGGGGAAAGCAATTTTTTTTGGGGGGGGTCTTTTCTGGGCTGTCAAATTTCTCTTCTTCCCACTTCATAACAAATGAGGGCAACTGAAAAGACCTGTGGAGAGGCAAACTGTGGTGGTCAGGGGGTATTAGAGGGACAGTAAGTGCTTATGTATTTAAAGTGAGGAAAGAAAAAAATGGGCCTTCAAATTTGCCTCAACTTTCACCTTCTAGCATTAATCGGTTTATCTACACCATTTGCCATCCCTCCCCCTCAAATTTCATATGTATTTAGGTAAGGAGCAATATTGGGACTCTACATTTAGTGAAGATTAGTTGAAAAATCAGACATGTGTAACAGTTAAAATTCTTTGTGTAAGTGATGTGAGTCGGGATCGATTTACATACCTATTGTGACATTTTCTTTTTGCTTTGAATTGAAAAATTCATTTCCATGATCTGCTACATACTTCTGAATCTTTGGAAATTGTATTTCATTTTTTCATTCTTACAAACTTTTAAATTCCTAATTTTAAACTCCTGTTTCAGTGTGGGAAAACTTCACAAGCACATGAATTATGGTATTTGGATACTTGAAGTTACTCAGTTCATTCTTCTACCACAACAAAGATGATGCTTGAATTTCTGGCAAGTCCCCTGTTTGCCAGAAACACAGAATTTCTGTAGTGGCATATGTTGATCTGGAAAATTGTACTTCCTCATTCTTGGTCTGAAAATACTATAATTGCCTCACCAATGTCAGCTGGAGTACCACCCAGAGACCTGAAGAGAGGATGTCCCAGATAACATCTCTTTTTGGAAACAAACAGAAGGGACCACATCTCTGAACATTAGCTACTTATTTCAAGCAACATGTGGCAAGTTTAAGATAATGTTTGCAGCACTGCTTAGAGATCCAAAACACATTTGCTTTCTTCACACTCCGTATCTATTACAATGAAAACAAAAAATTATACATCAGGAAAAGTGTATTCAGTTCAAGTAAAATCTCTGAAAGTTAACCTAACTTCTACTGTACTTCTGACCATTCTAAAGCCTTAGTCACCTCTTGTATAGTATTCAAAAGAAATCCATGATGTATAGGAATTGATTTTTTTAAGATATACCTCTTGAGTTGCTTGATGTAGATATGACTCCATCTAAATGTGAAACTGAAAGAAGGGAAGGAAGGAAGGTGGATAGAGTATAAATTGAACATAAAATATAAATTGAAAACATAAGAGTAAGTTCTTTTTATAAGGGGTAAAATTGAAAGTGAGCACTAAATGTGAATGTCGGTTCTTAAATTGTTAAAGTGGGGCTTGCCTTAAAATGTGACTTTAAATTGGTTTCTCAGAATTTTAAATAAGCATTTAAGATTCTGTCCTGAATAGTCTGTACGTGTTTCCAATGCTCTTTAACATCTACATGAAACTGCTGTGAGAGATAATCAGTAGATTTGGTGCAGAGTCTTATCAACATGCTGATAACACCCAAATTTATTTCTCTATATAGACCTCATCAGGAAATGGCATAACTTCCCTAAATGCCTTCCTGGAGGGGGTGGTAATGGAGTAGATGACGGATAAACTGAGGCTGAATCCAAGTAAGACTGAGGTTCTGATTGTGGGAGATTGGGACCTGAGAGATGGTTTAGATATGTGTGGTCTTGATGGGGTTATACTCACCCTGAAAGATCAGATACGTAGCTTGGGAGTGCTCCTGGATCCAAAACTCCTTGGTTTCTTAGGTTGAGGCAGTAGCTAGGAATGCTTGTTATCGGCTTTTAAGCCAAATTTTGGGTTACGGCCCATTTGACCCACGAGTATACCCCTTAGGTTCTGGCAGCAACCGGAAAGTATAATTGGTACAGAATGAGGCAGCCAGACTGTTAATAACCAGTGTTGGTTATTACCTATAGAGTCGTGAATGGTTTGGGTCCAGGCTACTTAAGAGAATGTCTTCTTTGTCATGAACCCTGCCACCTGTCAAGATGATCTGCGGAGGTCCAGTTATGGTTGCCACCGATTTGTTTGGTGGCAACTCAGGACAGGTCTTTTCTGTGGCTGCCCTGGGGCTTTGGAATATGCTCCCTGTTAAAATAAGAGCATTTCCATCTTGATTGCTTTTAAAAAGACCCTCAAGACAGACCTGTTTCCCCCCCTGAACTGGAGCTCATCAGTATGGGATTAGTCACTGAGCATGCTCGAGACAGGCTGGAAATCAACGAAGGCTAGTTCCTCCCACCAGAGGGCACCATCCCCAGTTGCGGTCCTGTCTGCTTGAGGCTCGCAAGCTGAGAGTTTAGCTCTTCATAAATTGCTCTATTTATCTGGCTTTTCTCTTTCCCTCTGCCCTACCCTCTTCTGTAGTGTGTGCAAGGGTGGGGAGGAGTTTGCCTATAGGCTTTTTGTTATTTTTCCAACCTCCCAAAACACTTTTTTCCGTTATTAATTCAGCTGTTTGGCTTTTTCACTTTGGTTTATGCTTTGCCTAATTTGGTTCCACGTTTTTCTCTGTTGGCTCAGCATTCAGTCTCCAGCATGAAGCTTGCCCATGCTGAAGAAGTACTTAGTGGCTCCCTATCGGAGGGATTTCACTTCTGCAACCACTCTGGCCAAGCCTTGCAGCCTGATCTAATGGCAACCTCAGAGGCTAACTTTGGTGCGCCCATTCCTGCTCTGGCGGAGGCTCTGGCACCCAGCCAGCTCTTGTCCCCCAGAAAGGTGGCAAAAAAGTCCAGGCACAGTAAGGAGGCTAATGGGGGCAAACTTAAAAAGGCAAAGAAGCTTTCGACTTCTGTTTGCCTCAGTGAACACCTGCTGATACAGGTTGTGTGTAAGCAGACGAAACCACAAAAAGAACAAAAAAGGGGGAGGATGACCATCACCCGGTGGGTGACCCACCTGATGCATTGCCGGCTGGGGGGCCCTCAGGTAACACCGGGCCCCCTCTCCTGGGGCTGGTACCCCCCCTTCCCACCTGATGCAGCTGGCTGGCTGAAACATTTCTTTGCTAAAGAATACCTCCTGCTGCTTACACAGACCCAGCCACCAGTTCAGTTGCCTCTCTTGTGGCCATCTTGCCGTTCTCTGCGGGCACCTTGACTGCCCGCTCACAAGCCGCACCACAACAGATGCTTGTCCTCCTCTACAGACTCCAATCCAAGGAGGGGGCAATTCCTCCTCGAACGAGAACGTTTTGCACCCAAGCCACTGAAGCATCGGTGCAAGCGACACCATCGCCACCGCTCTTCTAGTTCTGAGTCTGGTGCTAGAGGTACCAGATGCCCCCGATTGCCCAGGGATCTGCCACAGCCACCTATCTCTGTGGCCCAAGGGACCCCTCCTATTTTACCTACTCCATCCCAGCCACCTCCACCCTTGCCTAACCCGGCCCTGTTGCTCCATCATGGGTCTGACTCTGATCTGCCGGTGCCCCTGCACCATGATGAGTCTTGGACTTAGAGTCTACCTGCCATCCCTTCAGCCACAGCAACCTGCGTAAGACTACTACAGCAGCCAAGGCTCTAGCCGCCTGCTGGATACAGTCAAGGCTAGAGTCTGCCATGAAGGACATGGCGTTGGCCATCTTGTTAATGCCTTGCCTCAGTTTAGAGTTTCCAGGGGGGGACTAATGGTGCAAGCTGCTTAGCCCACAAAATGGAGGCCCTGGTGGCGCAGTGGTAAAAGCTGCCCTGTAACCAGAAGGTTACAAGTTCGATCCTGACCAGGGGCTCAAGGTTGACTCAGCCTTCCATCCTTCCGAGGTCGGTAAAATGAGTACCCAGAATGTTGGGGGCAATATGCTAAATCATTGTAAACCGCTTAGAGAGCTCCGGCTATAGAGCGGTATATAAATGTAAGTGCTATTGCTATTGCTAGTGCTAAGATTGCCTTAACTGCATTGTCCTATTCAGGCACTAACCTGTTCGGTCCTGCTATAGATCCCATCCTGGTGGAAACCAGGGTTAAAAAAAAAAGGCTATGCCTTCTACTAGGAGAGACACTTGTAGAGGTTTTTGCAACCCTGGTCATTCCTTTTGGAACCAGAGTCAGTCTCATACCTCTTCTTCCTTCCGATCAGGAGATTTTAGAACTTCCAACTTTAGGGGCACTGAGATATACCAATGGAGACAACGGTTCAGAGGAGCATCCAGAACACAGGGAAATAGAGCCCCCAATGCTGCCACCAACTTTAATAAGCGACAGTGACTCCCTGCCCATAGGGGGCAGACTTCAGCGGTTTGCCCTCACATGGCTATCCATGACCCAAGATAGCTGGGTGATAGACATGGTTTCCCGGGGCTATTCGCTGGGGCTATTTGCTGGATCTATCCCTGACACCCCACAATTACTTCTATGCCATCCCGCACTCCCAGAGAATGGAAAAGCATCTTCTGATGAACGAGGTGATCCAACATCTTCAGATACGGGCGATCAAGCCCTTTCCTTGGACACAAAGATGTCCAGGTGTTTACTCACATCTCTTTCTGGTGCCCAAGAAGGACAGTTCCTGGAGGGCGGTGCTGAATCTCAAACGCCTCAACAAATACATCAGGAAAAGGAAATTCCGGGTGGAGTCCTTGCGTTCCATCAAGCAAGCGATCCTCCCAGGCAACTTCCTCATGTTAGTAGACCTCTCAGAGGCACACCTGCATATTCCTATTCCCCCGGAGCACAGAAGATTCCTACGCTTCTCCTACAACAATCTCCATTTTCAGTAGCTGGCACTCCCATTTGGCCTAGCCATGGCCTCACAGGTGTTCACGAAAATAATAGCGGTGCTTACAGCCCATCTCTGCCTGCAGGGGGTGTTCCAGCGACTGTGACTCTCCTACCCAAAAGGAGACAAGATCGTGGATGTCATCTCCCCACTCCTTTGCGCTGAGTCAGCAGACCTGATGCTGCTAGCCCAGGCCCTGGGGCTGATGGTCTCTGCCATGGAGTGTACAACTTGGGCCAGGTGGCATTCCCAGCCTCTTCCATGGCTCCTCCTGCCGTTCCAGGATGCCATCATGTCTGTGGATCACCGACCAATACACCTCCTGAATCCAGTCAGGAAGTCCTTCATATGGTGGCTCTCCCCAGCCCTGGAAAGGGGCCTGCCCTTCACAGAGCCACAGAGCGCTGTAATTACGATAGATGTGAGCCTCGCAGGATGGGGAGAATTCTGCGAGCGTCTTCTGGTGCAGGGACCCTGATCCAAAACGAAAAAGAGCTGGAGCATCAACCGGCTAGAGCTGAGGGCAGCCAGACTAGCTCTCCTTTGTTTTCAGGCATCAATCAAAGGCAGTCACATTATCGTTCAGATGGACAACACCACCACCAAAGCCCACGTAAACCATCAGGGGGGCACCCGCTCCAGGGGTCTGATGATGGAATCCAACCTTCTCTTCAGCTGGGCTGAAAAGCATCTTCTGTCCCTATCCATGGAGCATCTCAGCAGGTTGAACAACCTGCAGGCAGACTGGCTAAGCTACAGAATGGAGGCTACATCCCCAGGTCTTCCACCAGATCTCCAAATGTCTGGGCTCTCCTCTGGTGGACCTCTTTGCATCCCCCCCAATGCCCAAGTACCCCAGTTCTTCTCTAGGTTCCCGTCCCAGCAAGCGGAAGCCACGGACGCTCTCACGTCCCCATGGCCACCAGGGCTGCTCTACGCCTTCTCGCCAATGTCCATCCTTCCGACAGTCATCAGAAATTTGCAGCTGGAAGAAGTGGAGAGCGTCCTGGTTGCCCCTCACTGGCCACGATGTGCATTGTTCACGAATCTGATCAACCTGTCGGTTCGCCCTCCATGGCACCTTCTGCTCTGCCAGGGCCTTCTGTAGCAGGGGCCCATTCACCATCCAGACCCCGGGTGGCTCCAACTTCACGCCTGGAGGTTGTGTGCCAAAAACTAGCTCAGAGTGGATATTTGCAACAGGTTCTAGATGCTGTCATAGCGTCCCGATGCCTGACTACTCAGTGCATCTATCAAGTCACCTGGGTAGCTTTCTGCAGATGGGTCCGCAGGAAACAGGTCAATCACATCTCGGCAGGGGTGCCCGAGGTACTGGCGTTTCTCCAGTCGGGCTTGGAACTGCAACTGAAACCAGCTACATAGCAGAGACAGGTCTCTGCCCTGGCTTCGATACTGGACATCATGGACCTTGGTACCCAGTACCTGCACCACACATCTCTCGGTTTCTCGGGGGTGTCGAACTTGGCTCCGCCCCCGGTCCCTTATTTCCCATCTTGGAACCTGAATAAGTTTTTGAACGCCCTCACATCCCCGCCCTTTGAGCCCCTGAGTTCTATTATCCTGAGGATACTTTCATACAAGGCTCTTTTCCTGGTGGCTATTACCTTGGCCCGCATGGTTTTGGAACTAGGGGCTCTCTTAGTTCTCAAGGAGCTATGTTTATTTCAACCTGAGGCAGCCGTGTTGAAACTGGACCTGACATTTTTACCAAAGGTTAACACAGTATTCCATCGCTTTCAAGAGATTATCCTACCCTCCTTCTGTCCCAACCCCCCTCGTATCACAAAGAGAAGCTCTGGCATAATCTGGACGTGTGCTGTGCCTTACGTTTCTGCATTCGGCGCACTAAGGAGGTCAGAACACTGGATTATCTGTTTGTCGTTCCAGTCTTGTACCCTCGGCCAGAAGGCATCCAAGACTTTGTTGGCGGCCTGGATTTAGGCATGCATTAAACTGGCACAGAATTTGGTGCCCCCTACGGGTATTACAGCTCATTCCACACGTAGCATGGTGGTGTCTATTTTAGATAGTATGAGCAGAATTGTATCAAATGTTTTGGTTGGCAGGGGGTGTTGGAGTTTGCTGAATCCCTGTTCAACACCTCACTTTAAAAATCAGCATGCAGATAGATAATTGTAGTCTTGTATGCTTTAATAGTGCTGCCAGCATTTTCAAAATTTAAGTGTGCTGAACAGGAGTAGTTTTTGTGAGTAGAAAATTTAGTTGAAAGAGCCAGTGACTTATGCCCTGTGAATTCAGCTTGGGAACACATCTGCATATATTACCTTGCATTTTCTGTGGTATGTTGATCTTAGAACCAGGAAACTCATAAAATAATCATTGTAAGCAGGAAAGGAACTATTGTTCAGTTGCTGGAAGGTATGCAAGGAATTTTGCCTGTGATGGTTAACATCTGAGACCAGTTTTGATGGAAGCAGGAGTGCCATCTCATAGAAAGTTTCTGAGCAAACTTGAAAATCCTGCTCATGGGCATATCTTAAATAAATAAAAACTGTGTATGAAGAGCATATGTTACTACCATTATATTATATAGCAAGGTGGTTAACAGAGGATACCCTTCAAGGAGCTAATATCATTTAATCCATAGTTGTCTTAAAAGGAGCCTGTTTGCTTTGATGAATGCTGGATATGGAATACGTAGGGTAATATAGGCATTTTTGTCTGTCTCACAAGCCCTAGATGTAGCCTGAGATCAGTGTATCACCTAGTAAGGCTTGAGTCTGCATAAATTGTCCTCAACTTCATCTTAAGACCAGTGTACTCTCCAATTTCTTTCTTCTGTGTGCAGAATGAGTTTTGTTCTTGGCAGCAGTATCAAGGCAGGGTGTGCAAATGTGCATTCAGAGTGGGACTTTCCTGATTAAATCTGAGCAAGAGCTAAAACTAACAGAGCAGATCTCAACAAATGTGTGAGTGTGCACACACACCTCAGAGGGAACACTGCTTAAGACCGTTGTTGCTATTTGGGGCTATAAAACCATGCTCTTTTTGCCTCCTTCTCTTTTGCTTTCCTTAATATTTAGGTGGATGATAGAGCTTGCTGTTTACAAATTCTGTGTCGTTGTGGTTCATCCTAATAAAGGTTTTGCTAGAGTGTGGCTTTTGGAGATCCTGTTGACACTGTCAGAGGCGACATTCCCCTAGGAACGAAAGTTCAAGTCCAGTCTCATAGACAAAAAGACTCAATTCAGAGGTCAGTGGGATAGGGTCTTTAGAATAGGATCAAGAGCAGGATCACATGGACAGGTTCAGATAGAAACAAGGAATGCGTGAGTTCTAGATTCAAGCTGGTATAAGAGCTCAACAAACTCAGACTTGCTTGAGCAGTTGTTACCAGCAACTGGCCCAGGAAAGGAAGTAACTTGAATACTCTTAGGAAGGGTCCACACCAGTGTTCCCTCAAATCTTTTACATCTGTATGCAGAATGAGTTTTGTTCTGTGTGGAAGTATCAAGGCAGTGTGCACACACGTGCATTCGGAACAGTAGCTTAGATACAGCTGAGAAAGAGTGACTTACTCAAGGCCACCCAGCAGCTTCATAGCTAAATAAGTGAGTATTTGAACTGAGGGCTTCCTGGCCCAAACCTAGCACACAATATGCTGCTATTTATATAGATCTCCCCCCTGTATTTCAGTTAATCTCAATCCTATTGGGTAGGTTAGTATTATAGTCTCCCAGATTGGGGGGAGGGAGAATTGATGCAGAGACAGTGGCTTGATTTTAAACTAGGGACTTCTGGCTAATAGCTCATTCTCTTAACCACAGTTATATCCTCGCTGCAGTCAAAGAATGTGCCACTTAAAAATATTAATACGATGATTGGCTGACATATTATACTTTATGGGGGTGGGGGGGAAAGCCGCTTTGCTTTAGGCAAATCATGCCAATTATCGGTCTTGCTGCTTGTTGCTCAGTTGAATGCTCAGCTGGTGCCTACTGTATCCCTTCATTAATTTTTGAATTACAGATTCAAAGGCCTTGTGGCAGGTTACCAAAGGCAGCTTCTCAACATCATAAAAATTGCTCTATTGCTACTTTTGGGGTTATAAAATATGCATTAAGATTTCAAACCTTGATATTGGCAGTTATAATCTTACTAACTGTGTCTTGCAAGGCAAAACAAGAAAGGAAAAACATTGCTTGACTGGGTTGTGTCTACATTATATTGTTTAAAAGTACTATTTATTCCAGTCATGCACACAATACATCATAAAATGAGTTCAAAAGCAAAAGTTCCCCAAGGTAATGCAAGGTCCTGGAACATCACATTAAGAAAATAACATGCCTTACAACATATCTGAATTAGTTTTTTAATGTGTTGTAATCTGCCTGAGTCTAGAAGATATGGGGAGCTACGCATCAACTGTTGCTCTAACTGGATGACATATTATGGGGATATCTCCTAATCTCATATAGCATTTTTAGTATTATTAATCCATTAAGCAGCTTACCATTAGATAGTAGCTTGATTTTTTTGTTTGTTCTATGTGAGGTAGTTTATTTAAAAACCCGTCTTAAATAGTCACATTTCACTGGCAGAGCAAAAATGCTTTCCCATTGTCTGAAGAGGTTATAACATCGATGCTGCACAACCTCCCTGTAGCTGTCTGTGTGAGAGGACTGAGTTGTGTGGAATGGTTTTATGCTGATGACTGGAAAAGAATCTCTAAAAGGAAATTCAGGAAGTCTGCCATATTATTAATAAATAATAATTGCCAGTTTTTAGCTTTTAAAATAACTTTTAATTTGAAGCTTAAGTGATGATTGTGGTTTTTAACCTGACTTAACTTTTTTACTTAATTTGGTTAAATATTATTAGGCGAGTCTCACGATCAGTGAGACTTCCCTCTAGGGGGTTTGCAGGGAGAGCGGGCTTAGTCCACTCTCCCCGCAGATGATTGGAAGGGAAGCCCTGGGTGGCTGGATCAGCCGCCCACATGACTGCCGGCTCCGGGGCCGCGGGGCCCCCGGAAGTTCCAGGATGCCCTGCGTGAGTGTGCGAGGCATCCTGGAGAGACCCGCGGGGTCGGGAGGCTTGTTTCAGTCTCTCGGCGGGGGTCTCCTTGTGTGTTGCTGCTGCGTGGAGCCGCACCATGGCAATACATGATCAAAAAGTTGGGGTTAGTGGAGCCCTCTCTCCGCTAACCTCGTCTAAGGGGAGGGGGAATTAGGAGGGTTTGCTGCCAGGAGCTGCACTGCTCCCATGGCAGCAGATGATCAGCAAAAAGCAGGCTCGGCTCCCTTAGCCCGCTTTTTGCTGGTCGTGAGAATCTCCTTATTGTATCCATTTTATTGTTGTAAGCCGCCCCAAGCAGTAGTGTACTGGAGGGGTGAGGTATAAATATTTTAAAAAATAGTTTCTAGATTGCAGATTCCTTCACTGGCAGTGAAGAGTGTTGGAGTGAAGACCATAAGGTCTTTTATTTCTGTCAGGGCTGGTGAAATGAGAAATCCTTTTAAAAATAAAGGACAACGATTATTATACATGAATGATTTAACTCATGTCTCTGAGATAAATAGGGAAACAGGCTTCGTCACATAGGCCTTGGCTCCGTAGCTGTGACAGTGACCTCTTACTCCATTTTACCTCAGAACTGCTAGGCCTCAGTCCTCCTATTCGGTTTTTACAACCCTCCAATCTTGTACCTCATAAACAGAAGAGGCTGCTAAATTCCTTGTATAGGCTATAGGGCCCAGGACTTTTAGGCATGACAGGCAGATCAAGAATAGTAAAATGAAACAGAATGAACCACTGTTGAATAGAAGCAGCAACGCTAACACTGCTAAGTATTTGAGGCTTATGTGCTAGAACAGATCCAATCTATGTCCGAGACAAGAGTTAAATCGTTCAAATGTAATAATGGTTTCCTTTTTATTTTCAAGAGATTTCTCTTTCCTGGAGAAGGAGGGGAGGGGCATATTTCATCAACTCCGACTGAAATTTTTCTCAGCTGTTACTAGGGCAAAAGGCAAAAAGAGCAGGAAAAGCCACTGTTCACCCCACTTCTCGGCACATTTGCTTCCCCCTCCTCCTTCTCCTTTTTTTTTTTAAGGCAGGGAAAATCAAATAAAAATAATTTCCACTTATGCTGGCATACCATATAAAAGTTAATTATTTGGGTGGGGGGAGGGGATATTTTGAGCTATAAACTAGCTCTAATACTCATCTTGTGTTCTTCATTTTCCTCATCTCCACTCCTATAAAACTATCCACTCTACCCTTCTTCAAACAGTTGCTCCCCTTTAAAAAAGGGGCAGGAAAATATCAAATAAAAATACAGAATTGGGAGCAAAATAAGCATTTTATAATTTATTTGCAACAACACAGAAATGGTACTGTCACACAACACAGATTTCTCATTGAACACCTTTTCTCACTGCATCTCCCCAAGCTTTTCATCTTTTCTGTAAGTATGTGCACAATTTTGCTCTGGTATGCTTTTTGTTGAGCTCTGGCACAGAGGTACTCTAGACCACTTGTACCTCTTGGATTTTTCAAAACCCTGTTTGTTCTTGGTCAGATTACTGAAGGAATCTTCACTCTGCATACTCGTAATGTTTAGGCCTCAGAGCAAGGGCAGAGTTTTAATTGTGCGCACAGGTTCCAAGAACCCATGTGCAGCTGCTGCTGGAACTGCTGCTAGTTCTTTCTAGGGCCGCCATGTTCACCACGCTGGCTGCTGGGCTAAGTGGTAGGGACACGGCAGCCCACCCTGGGCTCCTTCGTCAGGGAGGCTGCCACAGCTGTGCAAGGGGGGACACTGCTGGGTTCCTGTCATGGCGAGTGTGGTACTGGTCTCTCTGACGAAGGAGCCCTGGGTAATACAATGGAAATCTAATCAAGGCTTGCCCCTCGAGCCAATCAGGGAAGGGGGCTCGGTTCTGTGCACATGCAGAAAGGCTCAAAACTGGCTGCAGACTGACCCGCGCTCCACTCAGGAGGCAGGAGGGCAGCTGCCTAGAAGGAGCTCTTGCCGCCTGCAGCCGCTGCTGCTGCCCCCATCCTGTGGCTTTGAGAGGTAAAAGGGGAGCTTTCCTCTCACGCCCCCTGCAGCCCTTGCTGCCCTCCCCTCAGTGGCCACTGCTGCTCCATCCTGCCATCCAGTGGCATGTTTTTAAAGATTAAAGGGTTAAATTTCCCCTTACCTCCCCCCACCCTGCCCCACCACAGCCTTTTACTTGTAAGATTCCCCTTTACTTGCCAGATTCCCCTTTACAAGTATGGCCACTGAGCAGGCTTGACAGCCAGACCAGGTCAGGGCTTGTTTGATTCCAAACCGAGCCACCTGGTAACAGTTTGAATCCAGTTAGGATTCGAACCAAACTGGGCTGGCCAGTTCCAAGCACATCTCTAACAATTGGGAATATCTATAAGAATATGGGAAAATCTGAATTTTCTGCTTCAGACAGATGCAAGGGTAAATGCTTTCTCATTTATTCTTCAAAATATCTCTGGAAATTGTAAAGTGTGGATGTGATTGAGTACACTGTCTTGCCAAGTTCCCTTTCACCCTGGAAGCTGCTTTGATGCCTTCTCCTTTTTTCTTTCACACAGCACATAATCAGCAGCAGTAATTCTTATTTGTGTGTACCCAGCTGATCACTTGCATCCTGGTGGCGCAGTGGTAAAACTGCCGCCCTGTAACCAGAAGGTTACAAGTTCGATCCTGACCAGGGGCTCAAGGTTGGCTCAGCCTTCCATCCTTCCGAGGTCGGTAAAATGAGTACCCAGAATGTTGGGAGCAATATGTTAAATCATTGTAAACCGCTTAGAGAGCTCCGGCTATAAAGCGGTATATAAATGTAAGTGCTATTGCTATTGCTATTAAAGGTAAAGTGTGCCGTCAAGTTGATTTAGACTCCTGGCACCCACAGTCCTGCTAATAATTGAGGGACAAATGGGCCTGGGATCTCTGGTTGTCTTTGATTCTGCCTCTTCATACTGATCAGTGTCTGTTTATGTGATTTGTACCCTTCCTTTTAAACCTAGTGTTTCAGAAGGTGACTTACAATCAAGATAGCAAATGCAAACCAATTATAAAGCAGTAGCAGCACTACAACTTGAGGTGTGTGTGTGTGTGTGTGTGTGTGTGTGTGTGTGTGTGTGTGTTAAAGAACCAATTGAAAGTCTTTTGGAATAAAAACACTTTAATGACTCATTTAAAAGCACCTAAAGTGTGGTTCTGACAAACTTCTTTGAGGAGAAAATGCAAGTTAGTGGTGGGCCAGAGTGCAGTGCTTGTGAGGATGATCTTGGAGCCTAGGTAGACTTATATGGGCAAACCCAGTCCAAGGTTGTGTTGGACTTTTAAAGGTTAATGCTAATAATTAAAATGGGCTCCCAAATGCTGCCCACATGGCAGAGGCCAGAAGAGTGCCATAAGCGAGGCAGCCTTGGTGTGAGATGCCGGGCGGGGTACCACTACTCGTATGGACTTGCAGTAACTAGGTAGTGAGTGGTAACTAGGTAATAGGTTGTTTTGTTTTGTTTTAATGGAATTTTTGCTTTTATTAGTAATAGAAATAAAACTGGTTACATCTCTGAGATTGACATAATCATACATGAATTAGAGCAATGACTTGTCCACAGCAAGGAAAGCAAGAGGGGGGGAAACTTGTGAAAAGTAATAATATTTAAGTATACTTGAATGAGTTAAGATAATCTGTAAGAAATAGGAGGTATGTCTAAAAAAACTAAACCTAATTGTCAGAGAAAAAAATGAACCTCAAACCTCCCATAGAACTCTCACCTTGGCCTCAAAAGAACGATTTAAAACATAAAAATTCAGTGGAGAAGAAAATGTAAGTGTTAAAACACAAATTCTGCCATAAGGAAAAGGTACATATATTGTAAATACGGAACCACATGCCCACCAATGTTTTATAATCAAGATTCCCATCTTGTCCCCAGGTATGCAAGTGACAGAAATCGGTTAAACCTTCAGCAGTCCTGTTCTTCATTTAGCAACCAAAAAAACGGAGAGATAAATGCAAAGATATTCTTTCATGAAGAGATAGACTAATTTCAGCCAAAACTGGTCTCTATAACCCACCACTGGGAGAACAGGCTATCAAGCGATGACACCGAGATCTCTCCCCATACATACATGTAATCCTTCTCAGTTTCCTTCTGATTGTTTGCATCACAAGAAGTTCATTCAACAGTTACCATTATACAGTTTGCATCACAAGCAGTAAAAGCCCATAGGAGGAAATGAAAGAGAAAAAAGATACTGAGAAGAAGAAAAATAGAAATGATAAAGGTATATATATTTTTAAAAGTTTATATTTGGTTTCAATTAGAAGCTAAGGCTAACTAATTGTTCAAACCAAGACGTAAGAGTAGCAAAAAGTCAGACACTGAACTTTCCAAATAAAATATCTCGATATGTAGTCTTTTTAAAGCTATAATAGGTGATGGTTTTTAAAGGTACCTTCTGCTGCCCCTTGCTGATGGATAGGGATGTGCATCCCTCCGAACCGGTCTGGATGGCCATGGGGGGGTTTGTAGCTTTAAGGGCGGGGGGGGTAGTACTTACCTCCCCCCCTGCCGCTCTTCCCCCTCCGGCGCTGTAGTTTTTGTAAAAGTTTCTGGGGAGGCAGCGTTCCTCCCTGCCGCCCCTGGCCCTGTCGTTAGCCCTCCAGAGCTCAAGTACGCTACACTCATGGGCCTGTTCTGGCGCGCGTGCGCACTCGCCACCGCGCATGCTCCGTACACGTCACATGTCGACGTGTGACATGTACGGAGCGCACACGGCTGCGGCGATGAGTGCGCACGCACGCCATAATGGGCGCATGCGTGTAGCATACTTAAGCTCTGGAGGGCTAACGGCAGGGCCAGGGGCAGTAGGGAGGAACGCTGCTGCCCCAGAAACTTTTACAAAAACTACAGCACCGGAGGGGGAAGAGCGGCGGCGGGTGGGGGTAAGTACTACCCCCTGCCCTTAAAGCTACAACTCCCCTCTGTGCCGAGCCGCTGGACCGGCTCGGAACCGGACCGGTTCAGAGGCCTCCAGCATGGCCTCCGAACTGGTTCGGGCACACTCCTACTGATGGAAGTTGCTTTTGAAGTTGGTGACTGCAGCCAGGGCATGGCCTGCAAGCACAGCAACTTTGTAGAAACTAAGCTGGTCTGAATCTAGTCAATGCCTGATACAGACACTGCCTCGGAATTTGTTTGTTGCCTTGAGAAGAAAGGTGGGATATTGGTCTGTGTTGTAAAAAAATTAAATTCTTATGTTCTGCTCTGAACAAAGGCAAAGCTGTTTTTTTGATCCCTATACCACCCCATGTTTGGGATGGCTTAGCCTAGTGTGGGGTTCTGCTTGAAAGCAGGCTACAGGGGTTAGAAGTCTACTATTCTGTAGTAAGAAAAGGTGTTCTCTTATTCAGTTGGTTAAGGTTGCTGATTTTCGGTACTGATCAGCCCAGGTACAGTTCTGATAGCTGAAAGTGCTTGTATTCAGAATTGTGATACACCTGTCCTGAAATCAGATCTGCTCAAGAAAATTCATATCCCATTACTCTTAATGAAATTATCAAAATAACAGAGCCTGTGTGTGTGTTTAGGCATTTCGTGTGGATGAAAAAGTGTTAAGCTCTCCCTTTCACCCACAAATGTAGCTTTATATTAGTTAATTGAGGTTTTGTAATTTCCAAACCTTAGATACCCTTATGTTATCTTTTTCCCTTGAAGCATTTAGACCAGGAATATAAAAGCCCTTCTGAGCAGTACTCGGTTTTCTTGTTAAATGCTTAAACAGCTCTCTGTTAACATTAAATTCTGCATTTTATTTATTTATTTATTTATTTATTTATTTAACACATTTCTATACCACACAAAATCCACATCTCTGGGCAGTTTACAACAAAACAATCACAAAGTAAAACATTAGTTTAAAACATTACAATTCAAAATTTTCAAAACAATATTTCAAAACAGTATTAAAACAATATTAATTAAAAGACTGGGTAAACGGATGCGTCTTTAAAGACTTTTTTAAAGCTGTCAGATGGAGAGGCTTTTATTTCACTAGGAAGTGCATTCCAAAGCCTCAGGGCAGCAATGGAGAAGGCCCGTCCCTGAGTAGCCACCAGACGAGCCGATGGCAAATGCAGACGGACCTCTCCAGATGATCTCAGTGGGCGGTGGGATTCATGATGAAGAAGATGTTCTCTTAAATACCCAGGGCCCAAGTTGTTTAGGGCTTTATAGCTGCCTCTCTTGTGTTGAATGAGACTGAGATGTTTGCTTAAGCATTTAGACTTTAAAACAAATACATATAATCAACGTATTTAATTTGCTGGATGTTATACCAAGTTCTCAAACCCTAATGTACATTTCTTGCAAGTTAATATTATGTAATGAAATCGGGGGAAGGAGGACCAATGAATGATTTCATTTTATGATCGGTATCCAATCCGATATGAGTTAGAAGCAGTTGCAGAGCTGAAAACTGCACCAAAAGTTTTTGTTAAATGTACTATTGTAAATTCATATAAATTTTCATCAGTAGCCATGAAATAGTTATCTTAGAGCCATCTCCCAAGCATATATAGAACTCTGAGAAGGTCCTTGTGAAATTGGAGCTGAACAATTGCTAGGGCTGTTGCCCAATATAAGAATGTCAGTTGATTGGTTAAAAGGCACATATCCAATAGCATTTAAATGTGTATATTAAATCCTCAGTGTGACCTTTTGGAGGTATAGGATAACTTCCCATTAAATAAACAAAAGCTACCACTCCATTGCTGAAAGGAAAGGCTGTCTTGTTTGGACTAGCAGGGTTGGTTACAGTCCCTGTTTGATTTGGAGGCATTAAGCACAACAGATCAAGCACAATGGCATCCAGAAAACCCCTCTGGTTATATCATGTTGTCCAGAATGGAACATAAATCTACCATTGTGTATAGATGGTATTTCCCTTTCACTTCTTTCACATTAACCTAACATTAAAAATGTATAGTGCAGAATTACTTACTTTATAAATCTTTTATTAAGATTTATTTTATAAATTGTTTATTTGATAGATTTTATCGTATTTTTCATTTTATTTATATACTTTTCTTTGTAAACCACTTTGAGAACTTTGGTTGAAGAGAGTGTTGGATTAGGACCGGAAAGACCCAAGTTCGAATTCCCATTCAGCCATGAAACTCACTACGTAACTCTGGGCCAGTTGTGTATCTCTCAGCCTAACCTACCTCATAGGGTTGATGTGAGGATAAAAATAACCATGTACACTGCTCTGAGCTCCTTGGAGGAAGAACAGGATATAAGTGTAAAAATAATATCTATCTATCTATCTATCTATCTATCTATCTATCTATCTATCTATCTATCTATCTATCATATAAATATTCATAGCAGTGATTAGGCACAGGGGGTTGATTCAGACCCCAGATCCATGTAAACCAGGTTTGACCCTTAAACTTGCATGCCTAGTGCTCTCCTCAAGCATAGTGATGCCCTTTCCTGATCTGAAGCAAGTCATGGTTATGCTTGCCCCGCAATTAAAAAAAACACCCCAGGGTTTCATCATGGTTTGCAGAACAAGCATAAACCATGGCTTGCTTCAAATCAGGAAACAGGGTTGGTTTGTTCTACCTCACTTTTTTCGGCACAAGGACTTCACAAAGCAGTTTACAAAAATGCCCCAGTAGCACACAAGTAAAACATGTTATCAAGCAATTAAAAGACAAAAATTCAAAAGAACAGTAGCAGCTGAAACCAAGCAGATGTTTAAAATGGTTAAAAGCCTCAGAAGAAGAAGATTCCCAGAGCGCTCTTGAAGGCTGCCTGAGAGCAGGGTCTGGTGGCTCTCTTCAGGGTGTCTTCCAGATTAAGATTAAGATTTCCCCTACAATGTGCTTCTGTACTTCCTGTATTGTCACACCGCAGTCCCTACACTGTCAGCAGGGTGCTGTTCACGTTCTGGATGCCTTGTTTTGGATTTTATTGCTGTGATTAAGCCCAATAATGTTGTAAATGTGTTGCAGGAAAGTAGCTGTATTTTTCCATTGTAGGAGGCTTGCCCCGTAGTTTGTGCATTGCAATGTAAGTGCTGTGTGGATGGTTCAAATCGCAGTGTGGCGATCTATTGATTTCTGTGGAGCCTCTTTTCTGCTCCGATGCTCCTGGCAAGAATTTCCTAATAGGAAGCAGCCCATCCTGGCTCAGACCTCTCCCGGCCTCACTTCCCCGGTTCTCTGTTGCAGCACTCCTCCTTGCCGCTGCTGGAGAGAGCAGCAGCCCCTTCCTAAATGATCGGCCTTGCAGGGGGCTGGCGCAGGGGTCCTCTGTTCTCCCCATTTTTTTGGGGGGGGGATCCTTTCAAACTTCACTGCTGCTGTTGCCTCCGCCCAGCCGCTTTTGCCTTCCCTCCCTTCCTTTGGAGGCTACGAAAGAAAACTTGGCAAATGGAAGGTGAGCAGGAGAGTGCTGGCGCTGGGCACACCAGCTGGTATCTGAAGAAGCGGGCAGCTGAAAGCCGGGAGGGAGGGAGAGAGAAAGAAAGAGAGAGAGAGAAACAGGTATGGAGAAATGTGCTTGTCAACATAAGGGAAGGGGAGGGGAGGGGGAGGTAGGAGATAGGAGTGGTTATATTATTATTTCCCCACTGTGGTTCTGTTGTGCTTTCCCCTTTTTAATTTGCTACTTTGGCCAGAGACTCGTACTAGTGCAGCTGAGAAGATTTCTGAATCCAGCCCTTTCTCGTGCACCTTTACTGAAGAGGAAATGTGGCCACATCGTTGGAGAAGTTCCTGTCTCTGGTCTCCATCAAATGAACCTGTGACAATGGCAAGCCAGGAAACAGGGTTTGTGAAGTGATCTAAATTCTGAGGCAAGTTCATGTGGAAATAGGGTCTCGTTCAGGTTTCCAGACCAAGTGTAAACTGTAGTTTGCCAGTAAGAACAAACAGAAAACTATGGTTTGCCTCAAACCAGGAAATGAGGGGAGCATCGCTACATGTTAGGGGAATGTATGAGCTCAAGGGGCCAGCCAAGCATGTGCATGTAACATTACAAAAAGAGCTGGTTGTCTTATTTAAACAATGTAAGTGGGGGGAATGGGGGGGAGGGGACATTATGACAAGCCTGAAGGGCTTGTTCTGTAATTGTTATACTATAAAATGCAAATCCAAAAAAATAGAAACAGCTTGACAGTTGAGCAGGAGAGAATGAGTGAGGGAATGTGGGTTTGGTGGGAAATGTTCTCTTAGAGGTCAAATATGTGCATCTGTAATTTGTAGAAGGAAAAAAAGTTATATAAAAGAAAAAGTTGGTTCAGACGTATAAATTCAATATATAAAATATGCCATGTCAGTATATAAATTTCAGCTTATCCTTAAAGATTGCTATTGCTGCTGAAATATTGTGTGCATTTGTTTGTAGCATAGATAATAAGCAAAAAACCCCAAAAAACTCTTCCCATAGTGCCTAAAATATATAATGTATGCATTACATAAAAAGTGAACATATGTGTCTAAAGTGGTCAATTAGGAAGCATTTGTCTGTTTAAGGAGCAGCTTAACTGATCCACGTAATTAATCTGTTATCATATCTTACTCATATTTGACCACACAATTTTTCCTTTGGTAAAATAATTGGCTTATTCACAAATGGCTTTTTAAAAAAATGCTTTGATGACTAAGTGTAAACCTTGATACAAAAGGTATCAAGGTTTCTAATACACTGTACTAACACATAATTTAGAAGGTTTATGGTGAGGGTTGATTGCTCCAAGTGATGTCTGTTAGATCTAGTGAAAGACATAAGGCTGAGACTATATATGCACTTTTGAAAATGGGAGTATTGCAACCTAGCATGGGGCTAAGGAATGCTCAGTTATATCTTGATTTGGGTTGGGTGAGACGATAAAAATGATATTTCAGGTGTCTGTGAATTTGTTCACCAGTTCCTTTGCCTACTTAGTATTTATATGTCCACTTCATTTGCCACTTACTCACTTGCTCTGTAGGTTCATTACTTCAAACCTGAAACGCTGATGAAAGCTTCTTTCTGAGCAGTGGCGGCTGGTGAGGTGGTGCTGGGCACAGGTGAGGAGGGGAGAAGCCCTGAGAGAGGTAACTTTAAGAAGTTATTACTGGCAGCACTGCTGGCACCTGCAAGCAACAGTAAGCAGTGGCACCCCACCCAGAATCCCATGCGGCGGCTGTGGTTCTGGCACTCACCTGGTCTCTCTGCGTGTGTGGAGGGCATTTGTGTGGTCAGCAACACCGTGCTGGTCATGCAAATACACATGTGCAGAGGCCAGGTGAATGCAGTTACTGCAGCTGCTATGTGGGATGCCAGGTAGGGTGCTGCTGCTCGTGGTGGCTTGCAAGTGCCGGCTGTGCTGCTGGTAATAACTTTTTAAAGGTACCTCTCTCTGCCCCCCGCCCCGCGCTGCCCTCACTGGCTGCCACTGTTTCTGAGTGGGATTAGCTCTGCAGGATCAATGCCACATGAGGGCTTCTAAACTTGAACAGCCAAAGGGAAGGAAGGTGAGGCAACTTGGGCAATAAATTTGTGTAGCCTCATGGAAACTAGTGATAAGTAGAGTTGACACAGCTCCCCTGCTGTAGTGAGTGAGTGTCGAAGCCTTAGTCCCTGATAACTGGGCAAAGAGGCACCTTTTTAACATGGTGATTCTCTTTATTTAGCAGGGGTAGAGTAACTGGCCCTATCCACCCCCATCATAGTACCTCCAGTGATTGTTGCTGATGTCTGTCCTACATTTCTTTTTAGATTGTGAGCCCTTTGGGGACAGGGATCTATCTTATTCTCTATATAAACTGCTTTGGAAACTTTTGTTGAAAAGTGGCATATAAATAATTGTTGTTAGTCATAACCAGACGCATTTCCAGACATTTTGTCTTCCAGGGCCCAAGAAAAATTGCTGGAGCTGGTTATTTGGGGACAAAATGTGCACCTGTGCAGATGACATGTTTGCACTCCTAGATTTCTAATGTGAGTGGAGCCAGGGATTAGGGCAGAATCTGGTGCTGCAACACCTTTTAATGAATGTAGACTGGTAAAATATGTGCCCAACGTCTGGGGCGCTGCTGGCTCCTAAAAGGTTGGCAGTTTAAGCCTATTTCATTTGTAATCACAAGGAGCTCAGAGTGGCATAAATTGCTCCACCCACTTATTGTCACAACAGCTTCCTGAAGTATGTTATATTGAGAACTGGTGACTGGGCCAAAATCATTTGAGTCTGGGTCTTCCGGTCAGAGTCCAACTCTGACCATTATATCACACTACCCTTTTTAACAGGACTTAAGTGCTCTTCAGATGTCATGTAAAACACCACTCTAAATGTATACAGTGCCAAAAGTGGGTCTGAAAGTCCCACCCTGGAGCATCACTCAGCCTGCTCACTGCGCTGCTCAGCCATTTGTCTGAAGAGGCAGATGCTGTAACTGTGATGGCGGATATTTGCCTCCCAGAAATGCCCACCATTATGGTTACAGTATTCACCTTTTTAGACAAACATCATCACTGAGCAGTGTGGTGAGCGGGCTGAGTGATGCACTGCGATGGGAGTTCCTACTTTTGGAGCTGTGCACATTTACAGTGCTAGTTTACATAATGTCTGGACTAACCATCCAATATTTTATCACTTGAGAGTTCTAGGAGAGATGAAGATGAAGTAGTCCACACAGACTTGTTCATGTAACCTGTTGCAATAATCTCAATATTTCCTTCCTTGTAAATTTTAGACAACACTTGCTGCATCCTGTGAGCCTTCTACTGGTGTGAACTGCTTGTATCTGAGCAACTATGCATAGAGATGTAAAATTTTCAGAAATTTTGAAATCATAGGGAAAACCCCAAATTTTTAAATTTTTCCTGAAAAGCAAATGGAAATTTTGGGAATAATTGAAATATATGCAATAACATTTATCATGTTTGGTATATTACATTTAGTAGTACTGTATTGCTATTGGTAGTTTCTGCTTCTTTTGAGCCTTCATTTTCTATCAACTTAATGACTACTGAAAACTGAATTACCTATATTGAGACAAGCCTCTCTACCTTTGCACGTGTTCCTTTATTTTTTTTTAATTTTATTATTTTATTTTATTTTCAAACATAGACCAGTTTCTTTCACATGCTATAGAAGATGGAGGATTCTGGGAGAGTAAAGGTCAGAACACCTCTCCTTATATGAATATATCTGAACATCTTTTCTTAAACATTTTATTCATAATTTCAAAAGAAAATATTTCATAATCAATTTTTTTCCATTTCCCCAATTTTGTAAGTGTAGAAAAAAACAAAGTCCTTGGGAGAGAAAAATGGGGGGGGGAGAGACTCTCACCCACCCAGATTTTCCCCCAGGCATTTACATCTCTGTGCATCTAAGTTCTAACAGATCCGATTCTAACATCCATCCCTTAAAAATTCTACACCAAAACCTGGTCACAAGGATTAGAAGTATTGCTCTCAAGTCAGTGTGTGTAGGATTGAGGAAGGTATTATCAGAACCAGATTTACAACCCACTTCTGTGTATGTTTAACTAAAAGTAAAACTAGCACTGTTAGTCTTCAGACATTTTCAGACCATCATCGTCTCAGATCTGTAAATTCTATATTTCTAAATTCACTCCAGTCCTGTGCATGTGTACTCGGAAATGAAAATTGACCTCTTCCTGTCTCCTGCTGGATTATGTGTGAATGTCTTTGCTGCCTAATTATCTCTGGATTAGGAAACTGGGTAGTTGTACCTATTGCCTGAGTAGTAGAAATGTAAACATTATTGAATAAATTATTAGTTTAGACTATTAAAATCACATTGTTTACATGTTTCAACACTGGAATAAGGCCTGACTTCTCCCCAGTTTGGCTGTGGTGTTAAGTCCTAATGACCTTCCTGTCTCAACCTAGGTCAGGGTAGGCCATTTTTGGTACTCCAACTCTTGTTGAACTACAACTCCCATCATTCCCAGCCACAATAAATTAACAGCACACAAATTTACACAAACAGTAAATTGTGATTGTACAGTATGTAAAACTTCTGAATATGAGACATTTTTTTCCATTTTGCTGTTAAGCTACATTGTGAGGGCTTCTTATGTTGAAAAGTGATAGATTATATACTTAAAGTTATTGTAAGTAATCTCAAGAATATATTCAGTCCTAACTATAAAATCTTATACATTTTCCATGGACCTATGCTCTCTTGGTTTAACTTACGTCACAGGGCTGTTGTGGGGATAAAAATGAGAGATCCCTGTTTACAACACATCCAAGCACTAAGCTAATAGCTCGCTATGAGCCTTTCTAAATGAGGGGGTTTGCTATGGTTGGATTAGTCAGTTTGCCCAAAGTGACTGTGGGCTGTGCAAACACTCAAGATTTTCCTACTATTTTGTACTGTTTCTTGCTCAGTTTCCTGCAGACACCTTGGTCTTCTGCATTAAAAAAATGTTGATGTAATGCTCCTCTTCCATGCAGCAGAGCCTTTCCTCTCTGCCCATTATGGCTGCCTGCTGTTGCCGCCAGTGTTGCATGCGCATTGTGGGAGAACAGTGTAATTTTTATCGTTAATATTGATTGATGTTGTTATTGTTAATTTCAAGAATAAACTTGTTTTTACTTGTAAGAATTAAAGGCTTTATCATTCTGTCTTTTGTTTGACTGCAATCTTGTTTGTTCCTTCTTTCCTCTCTCTCCTTCCGGTCAGCAGAAATATGCTCCGCTCTGTCCTATTCCACCCACCCCCACCCCCGCTTTGTGGAGTACTTCACCACTTCAGAAATGAAGTGAATAGGTGCTGAAGTGGTGAAGTGCTCTGTAAATCAGGGAAAGGTGGGGGGAAGGACTGGAAGAAGAGGAGGGGATAGGAGTCATCATTCTTTATGGGAGTTCACATCCCCTTCCAGCTGGTTCTCCATGCACTTTACAAACATTCCTTGCATGTGGACCAGAGTTAGGAGTGGATCTCTCTCATTGGTGCATGCACACCCACCCACACACTTGAAGCCTCCAGCTGTCCCTTATCTGAGGAGTAGCACAAGCTGATTGAAGAAGAGAAGGTGGGGGAAGGCAGGGGGTTGAGAGACAGTCAGTCCCAACGCTTGCCTTCTCTCTCTCACTTGTACTGGGGGGTGGGGGTGGGGACAAGACACCCCCACCCCCACACACTTAGATAGGTGACCAGAAGAAGAGGAGGGGAAAGGTGTGCATAGCGGAAGAAAAAACTCCTCCCCCCCACTCCAGAAGGGCAATCACCCTGTCCATGCTCCCTCTGGGAACCTACAGAAACTGTACATGGGTCCACATAATGCACACAAAGCAGTCCTCCCACCCTCAACCTGGGGTGGGGAGAGTGGGGAGTTTCGCTCCCACCTCTGGTGCAGATTTGAGGGACGTTTGTAGCAGAAAGCTGTGGATTGCTATGTGTCATTTATCAGGGCAGCAACACCCTCTGTTGAAATAATCACTGAAAACTGGCTCAAATTGCTGTTTAGAAGGGTTCCAAATGTAAAAGTCAATCCAGACCCAGTTCTAAAAAGGACAGGTTTAAATACAAATCTGGGTCAACATACGCTCCATTATCAGTAAAACAACTTCCTAGAGTGTTTGCTTGGTTTCAGCAAGGTTCCAAAGCTTTCTATCTGTACCAAGGAAGAAAGCTTGTCCATGCTAATTTGCAGATATTAGTAAATCTTAGATAGTGTTATAGCCACACAATAATACTGGTGTTTGAAAAACCTCCCTCCCCCCACCCCCCACCTCTGCTGACTTTGTGGGAACTACAGTTAACCTGCCAAAGGCAATCAGGCCAAGCTACTTGCAACCTGCTTAGGTGACAGAGCAAACTTTAAAGCAGAATGCTATTAATAATAATGTACTTTAAAAAGAAAAATGTTGTGTGAAATGGCTTTGCTAAATAGACCTATCATTTCCTTGGCTGTGGGGTGGGACCTAATTGGAGAGAAAAGGGTCACTGATACTTAAGTGAGTAATGGCAGTAAAACAGAGTGCAAAGTAATTACTTTTAAAAATATATATCTTCTCTTCATTCTGTATGAGTGAAAAGTAGGCTGCTGTCTGATTCTATGCATGTTTCCCCAGAAGTAAGTTCAACTGAGTTTAGGACTACTTGTGCAGATAGGATTCTGGCCTTTTTTAAAGGCTACTTTCCAGTAGGCTTATGAGATCACCTGGCATTTCATGTGTCAGTGTGTGTGTCCCACCTGTCCCCCATCAACTTTGTGGTGCCTGAACCAAATCAGATAAAATTGTAGGGACACCTCAGTGCCATAGTTGGTGATAATGCCATCCACCCCAATTCAAGATGGTGGACACGTGAATGTTTAAGGAGCAAGTGGGCTAAATTGTGGACTGCCTAACCGATTTGAACCAAATTTGCTACAGCTGTAGGGGCACATGGGGAACCTCAGTTCCATAGTTTGTGATGATGCCATCCACCCCGATCCAAGATAGCAGACATAAGAACTTTTGAGGTTCAAATGCACTAACTTGAGGACTGTCTAACCGATTTGGATCAAATTTGGTTCAGCTGTAGTGAGTGACACACAGGGACACCTCAGTATTGTAGTTTGTAATGATGTCATCCACCCTGATCCAAGATGAACATGTGAACATTTGAGGTGCAAGAGATCTAGCTTGTGGACCTCGATTAGTGCCAGATTTAGTCCAGTTGTAGAGATAGTGAAAGGAAAGTAGGCAGATTAGTTCTTACTAGAACTTGTGGTTTTTTAAAGGCGTATAAAATAAGAAGGAGAAAATAAGACTTGCTAGTGGGGCAAGATGGTAGATAGAGTTCCAAATGAATTAAAGTGGATTTGCACTGAAGTGAACACTGAAGGAAATACTACTTGTCTACTTGACTGTGATTGACTGTAAGATGCATGCACACAAACACACATGCATTATTTCCTTCCTTCTGTTGTTGCTGGACTTGGCAGCCAGTCCAGTGTGATGTGATCCTGGGCAGGAACTGACTTGGAAAGAGAAGAGGTAGCATCTGGCAAAACCAATCCCCAACAGTAGTGCTCAGTCTTTAAGTCTGGAAAAGAAGAGGAGGCAAGGTGAGAAGGGTGGCAGAGGAAAGAGTTGGATGCTACAAGGACAGTGCACCAGCAAACCATCTTCCAAAAGGACAGAGCAGGGTGCAGAGTGGAAGGGTGGGGTTCCCCTCATGCTTTTTTGTATGTGTCCCTCTTTCTGCCTTTTCAGATTACAAGGGGTGGGATAGATGAGTGGGCGGAAGGGGCATATGGGGAAAATGGACTCATGCCACAGGTATGAAGATTGGGAGAAACTGGCATGGCACTCAGCAGGTTCCTGTTTCTGCTCCACTGCCCTCCCTCCTTTCTATGTCATCCAGAGAAGTGATCCCAACCTTGGGAAGGCTATTGTGGCTGGCAGGTGCATAGCAAGGCTAGAGTGGGCCCAGAGACAAGATTTTAAAATGCTCCCCCCCACTGAAGCTCAGCTCATGAAGTAAAGAAATCTTAAATGAGGCTGAATAGTGGTAACAAAAAGCATAGTAAAATTTACACACACACACACACGGTTTTGTAAATTGTGGACGATGCAAGTCATGAATGGTACTAGCGAAAGACATGCTGTTCTGGTAGTTCCAGGTCTTAACACTCACATCAGTTTGGGAGGATGAATACAACTGAAGGAAGCCCGGGCGGGTATGTGGCTGGGGGAGTCAGTAATCGACAGAGGGAGTGTTTCTCTGCTGATCCTTTTGGATCTCTCTGTGGCTTTTGATACCATCGCCCATGGTATCCCTCTGGGCCGTCTGAGGGAGGTGGGATTGGGCGGCACTGTTTTACAGTGGTTCCGCTCCTATCTCTCTAGCAGATTCCAGATGGTGTTGCTTGGAGACTGTTGTTCCACTAAGCAAGAACTGAAGTGTGGAATTCCACAAGCCTCCATACTGCCTCCAGTGCTCTTTAACATCTACATGAAACCGCTGGGAGAGATCATCAGCAGGTTTGGTGTGGGTGTTATCAATATGCTGATGACACCCAGATCTACTTCTCCATACCGACCTCATCAGGAAATGGTATATCTTCCCTAAATGCCTACCTGGAGGCAGTAATGGGCTGGATGAGGGATAACAAACTGAAGTTGAATCCAAATAGGATCAAGGTACTGACTATGGGGGGGCAGGACCTGAGAGAAGGTTTAGATTTGCCTGTTCTGGATGGGGTTACACTCCCCCTGAAAGATCAGGTATATAGCTTGGGAGTGCTCCTGGACCCAAAGCTCTCCCTGGTTTATCAGGTTGAGGCAGTGGCCAGGAGTGCTTTTTATCAGCTTCAGTTGATATGTCAGCTATGTCCATTTCTACAGGCGAATGGCCCTAAAACAGTGGTACATATGTTGGTAACCTTCAGATTTGACTACTGTAATGTGCTCTACGTGGGGCTGTATTTGTATGAAGTCCGGAAACTACAATTGGTACAGAATGTGGCATCCAGATTGGTCTCTGGGACGACACGAAGAGACCACATAACACCAGTTTTGAAAGAACTGCACTTTATTATTTTATTTATTATTATTATTTATTATTAAAACTTTTATACCGCCCTTCCAAAAGGCTCAGGGCGGTTTACATTAAAACACCTTAAAATCAGTTAATAATTAAAATAAAAATTATAAAACATAACAATGATTAACAATTAAAAACATCATAAAACTACAATTAAACAATCAAACAATTTAAAAACAAATTTTTAAAAAGCTGAGAAAGCCTGGCTGAAGAGATGTGTTTTCAGGTGTTTTCTGAAAATTGCAAGAGATGGGGAGGATCGTATCTCAGCAGGGAGTGCATTCCACAATCTCGGGGCAGCAGCCGAAAAGGCCCGTCTCTGTGTAGCCACCAAACGAGTTGGTGGCATCTGGAGACGGACCTCCTCAAGTGACCTCAGCGGCTGGTGGGGCTCATAGCGAAGAAGACGCTCTCTTAGATACCCGGGGCCTAAGCCGTTTAGGGCTTTATAAGTAATAACTAGCACTTTGTATTTTGCCCGGAAACCTACTGGCAGCCAGTGTAACTCCATCAACAAAGGAGTAATGTGGTCTCTCCGAGATGACCCAGAGACCAACCTGGCTGCCGCATTCTGGACCAACTGAAGTTTCCAGACTACGTACAAAGGAAGCCCCACGTAGAGCGCATTACAGAAGTCCAGTCTGGAGGTTACCAACAAATGTACCACTGTTTTGAGGTCACTGATCTCGAGAAACGGGCGCAGTTGGCGTATCAGCCGAAGCTGACAGAAGGCACTCCTGGCCACCGCCTCAGCCTGAGAAACCAAGGAGAGACGTTGATCCAGAAGTACTCCCAGACTGCGAACCTGTTCCTTTGGGGGAAGTGTGACCCCGTCTAGAACAGGCAGATCAAAATCGTCTCTAGAGTTCTGACCCCGCACAATAAGTACCTCCGTCTTATCTGGATTCAGCTTCAGTTTATTCTCCCTCATCCAGCCCATTACTGCTTCCAGGCAGGCATTTAGGGAGGATATGCCAACTCCTGAAGAAGTTGACATGGAGAAGTAGATCTGGGTGTCATCAGCATACTGGTAACACCCAGCTCCAAATCCCCTGATGATCTCTCCCAGCGGTTTCATGTAGATGTTAAAAAGCATTGGAGAGAGTATGGAGCCTTGAGGAACACCATACCTAAGCTCAGATTTCGAAGAGCAACAATCTCCAATCAACACCATCTGGAATCTGTCCGAGAGGTAGGAGCGGAACCACTGAAAAACAGTGCCTCCCACCCCCAACCCCCTCAGACGTTCCAGAAGGATACTATGGTCGATAGTATCAAAAGCCGCCGAGAGATCCAAGAGGACCAACAGAGTCACACTTCCTCTGTCCATTGCCAATTGGAGATCATCCATCAGGCCGACCAAGGCAGTCTCCACCCCATAGCCCGCCCGAAAACCAGTTTGAAATGGGTCTAGATAATCAGTTTCCTCCAAGACCGCCTGGAGCTGAGAGGCCACCACCCTCTCAATTACCTTGCCCAGCCATGGGAGATTGGAAACTGGCCTATAATTGCTCAACTCTGAGGGATCTAACGCAGGCTTCTTTAGAAGACGTCTAATAATTGTCTCCTTAAGACAAGGAGGCATCCTGCTCTCCCTCAGAGAAGCATTTATGATTTCTACCAGGCTGCCTACAACAGCCTCCCTGCTAGATAGAACAAGCCATGTTGGACAAGGGTCAAGAGGACAAGTGGTAGGCCTCACCGCTCCAAGCAGCTTGTCCACATCCTCAGGAGTCACAAACTGAAATTGATCCAGCCGAATCGTATAAGAGGAGTTGTCGGACACCTCCAGTTCAGACATCAGATTAATTGTGGAGTCTCCATCTAGGTCGGCCCGAATCAGAGAGATTTTGTCTGCGAAAAATTCATTAAACACACCACAGCGGGTAACTGATGACTCCAAATTCTGGTTCAAGGGAGAGGGAGCAGATACTAGTCCCCTGACAACCCTGAACAACTCTGCTGGACGTGAACTCGCAGAGGCAATACGGGCAGAAAAGAACCGCTTCTTTGCCGCACGTATCGCCTGAGCATAGATCTTTAAATGTGCTCCATGTAGTAATCTGTCGGATTCGAGTCGAGTTTTTCTCCACTTGCGCTCCAGTCTTCTACCTTGTCGCTTCAGCCCCCATAGATCTTCCGTATACCAAGGGGCCAATTTTGAAGCAGGTCGGAGGGGACGCTTAGGAGCAATCGTGTCTACTGCCCTGGTGAGCAAGTTGTTCCAGTTTTCAACCAGGGCATCAACAGGATCACCTGCAGAGCCAACATTAAATCCCTCCAAGGATCCTTGGAATCCTACCGGATCCAGTAACCTCTTCGGGCGGACCATTCTAATAGGCCCCTTGCCCCTGCGGAGGTGGGAAGTGGTTGTAAGTCCAACCTTAACCAGATGGTGGTCCGTCCATGACAACGGGGAGATCGAAGGAGTCCCCACCCACGGAGCACCACCCTGATCAGAATAAAAGACCAAATCAAGCGTGTGACCTGCAATATGCGTCGATCCAGAGACCGCTTGGGATAGGCCCATAGTCGTCATGGCCGCTATGAACTCCTGAGCTGCCCCAGACAAATTGGTCCCAAAATGAACATTGAAGTCCCCCAGCACCAAAAGTCTGGGAGACTCCAACGCAAGTTCCGCGACCAAGTCCGTGAGCTCAGTAAGGGATTCCGTTGGGCAGCGGGGCGATTGGTACACCAACAGAAGTCCCAATCTATCCCTGGTCCCCAAACTCAAGTACGCACATTCGATATGGTCCGATACCCTAACAGGGACCATGGTAAGGGAGATGTTATCCTTATAGACCACAGCCACTCCACCTCCCCGCCCACGTCCCCTCACCTGCTCCTCTACAGAATATCCTGGCGGGAGAAGCTGGGACCAAACTGGACCACTAGCCTCCCCCAACCAAGTCTCAGTAATACACATCAGGTCGGCCCCTTCATCCATGATCAAATCATGGATGAGTTCTGATTTATTTTGGACCGACCTGGCATTGCAGAGAAGCAAGGTAAGGTTATGTGGGATGTTGGCAGTGCTCCCCGAGATCAAAGAGCTGGCAGGAGAGCCGGAAAGGGTGACAGCTATTAGATTTCTGACCACCCTTCCCCCGGAACAGCCTGCGGACCTGCCAGCGTTTTTTCTTCTATTCCCCACCACCACAGGAATAGCTGCCCCACCTTCAACGAAGGCATTCCCTGGCTCCCCATCTCCAGACAAACCCACACACATTACAACTTCAACCCAACCTCAGCACAACCTAAAACTGATTGAACAGAAGCCTCCCTCTATACAAATGGTTGGACAAAGTGTCGAGCCCTCGCCCTCGTTTCTCCCCCGAAGTGGCTCCCCCAAAGGGGCAACCCCCTTTGGTGTCGCCCCTTCGGTGGTGACCCCACCGGTGGCGGGCCCGCCGCCACTGGCAGTCTTCCTATATAGGCTGAGCAGTAAGCTCAGCAGGTGGAACCAGGAAAAAAAACTGCCCACTCACCCTTACAACCCCAGTCCTGCAAAGCCTCTCCACAAGCAGTCCTGGGGGAAGCAGATGGCAACCAGGGAGGGCAGAAGAGAAGAGGCAAACACCCCAGTCTTTCACCCTGGGGGAGATGGAATCCTCTTCTCATCTTCTCCACTTGCTGCTGATAGGTTTCCAGGTGAAATACAAAGTGTTGGTTCTTACCTATAAAGCCCTTAATGGCTTAGGTCCAGGGTATTTAAGAGAGTGCCTCTTTTGTCATACAATCTGCTGCCTGTTACGATCCTCTGAAGAGGTCCGGTTACGGATGCCACCGGCTTGTTTGGTGGCGACCCAGGTCCGGACTTTCTCTGTGGCTGCCCAAGGGCTTTGGAATATGCACCCTACTCAAATAAGAGCATCTCCTTCTCTGTTTTCAGGAAGAACCTCAAGACTCTCTTATTTTTTCAGGCTTTTAATTAGAATTAATTTTAATAATTTTAAAAACTTGTTTTAAGGCCTTTTATTCTTTTGTCTTTTAATGTTTTTTAATTTGTTACTTTTAAATATTTTAAATTTTGTACACCGCCTAGAGATGTACATATCAGATGGTATAGAAATATCATAAATAAATATAAGCAGCAGAGAAAACATTAAAAAGCCTCTTTAAAAAGATCTGTGTTTAATGGTTTTTTAAGAACACTGAGGGAGGGAGCATGGCAAAGCTCTTCGGGAAGGGTGTTCCAAAACCGAGGGCCACAACCGAAAAGTCTCTGTCTCTAGTCCCTGCAAACTAGATCTCCGTTAGTGATGGCACCATGAGCAGGGCCTGAGATTAAGTGGAAGGCCCTGGCAGGTTCATATGGGTGAATGCGGTCTGACAGGTACCCTGGCCTCAAGCTGTGTAGGACTTTAAAGATCAAGACAAGCACCTTGAATCTAGCCCAGAAGCAGACTGATAACCAATGAGGCTGCCGCAGGATAGGTGTGACACTCATGAAGTGACTTGCACCCACAAACATCCTTGCAGCAGTGTTCTAGAGCAGCTGAAGCTTCCAAACAGTTTTCAAGGGCAGCCCCACGTAGAGTGCATTGCAATAGTCCAATCTGGATGCTACCAAAGTAGGAGTGACTGAGATGGTCTGACTTCTTCAACAGCACCTGGGGACCCAAAGCTGGGAACTTCTGATCCAGAGAAATGACTCTGAGAAAGATTCCTGAGGTCCAGGACAAAACATCACAAGTACAAGCACCTCAAGCCCAGGTCTGGTGATGCCCAGGTTGGTGCTGGAGCCAGAGGCTGGGGCATGACCCCTTCCCACCTCTGTGTGGATGCGACCCTGTTCGGAACTCAACCCAGAAAGGTTGAGTTCAATCACAAAGGACTGCCTCTTATTCCTCTCCTGTTTTGCACATAGGATATTTAGTGTGAATTGGTGTTCATGAGTAGGCTTTGCTGTAATTAATCTGTTGTGTAAAAATTGACCCCAAATTATGTGGTGCCAAATCAGATTCATGGCAGTGACTCAAATGTCGAGCTATGCCTTGGGAAAAACACTCCATTTGGAAACTTAATTCACATTTGGTCCAAACATGAAGAGTTTCACTAAACAATTGGTTATGAGTGTTTTTACTTAAGCAATTTCTCAGTGGACTGTGAGAGAGAGAAATTGCCACACTGTAATTAGAATTAGTAGCACCTGGCTTTGAAATGCTTAAACCATGCATCCATTTCCCCTGCAAGTATTCCATTCAGAACATATTGGACTTCTACTTTTGACAGCAGCATGTGTAGCCTGCCTTGTCTGATGTTGGCAGAACTAAATATAATAATGCAATTTAGTTGATCCTCTAGAAGGAATGTTAATGATGCTTGCTCACTACTTGCAGTGAGTTAGCACTGCACTTGAGTCAAATGGTATATCCAGGTTTGAACAACAGAATTTGGGAATACAAGTAATCTTGACTAGGCATGTGCCCGAAACATTTTGGAGTCCATTATAAAGGCCTCCGAAACGTTTCGGCGCTGGGGGGGTGGTTAGTACTTTAAGGGTGGGGGAGGGTGTACTCGCCCCTCCTGGCGTATTTCCCCCACTGGCGCTCTGTTATCTTTAAGCCCCTTGGGGTGGCAGCATTCCTCCCTGCTGCCCCGTTTCCCCTCTCGGCCGGAAGTAGCAAGCGTGCGTGCGCCCGGCAGACGAGCGCACGCATGCAACTGGCGCACGCGCGCTCACCACTTCCGGCCAACGGGGGGAACGGGGCAGCAGGGAGGAACGCTGCCGCCCCGAGGGGCTTAAAGATAACAGAGCGCCAGCAGGGGAAATGCGGTGGGAGGGGTGAGTACACCCTCCCTCACCCTTAAAGTACTACCCCCACCGGCACTGAAGATATTAGTGCACATCCCTGATCTTGACCTCTTCATATATAGTGAGGGGAAAACTCAAAGAAGTAGCTTGTGTCATGTGCTTTCTCCTCTTTCCATTCACACACCCTCTATTCCTTGTGGTTCTCCTCAGTTCTCCTCAGACCCCTCAGCAACCTAATGGGTACATCCGTTAAGACAATTAAATTTTTTTTAAAAAAAAACTTTTGGATTTAAGATGAGTTTTTTAAAAATCCATGCAAGTTCCAATAACAAAGCATGGAAATGTGAAGCTAATGTGGTTACTGATTTTATATATTAGGCTTCAGGCATCCACAATTTGCTGTGGTCTTTCAGCTTCACACTGGGGTGGGCAGGGATGTGCCTGGGGTGGGTGGGGGAAAACTCAACAGGTGTTCCTATGAATATGATGAATTTCTGCTCAACACATCTGTATAAGGCACATTCCCTAATATACCACTTAATATACTAAATGTCCAGGCAGAAATTTGATGTGTGCCACAGCTTTCCCAGTCACTTGCTACAGATACATCTGTTGTAGTAGTCACAACTATTTTGGTACATGACCAGAAGAAGAAGAAAAAAGCAGCAGCAACAGTAGTATACATGTCTAATATAACTTAAAATTAACATGAAATAGAAATATCCACTAGTCCATAATAACCAACTAAATTCCAACTAATCAGTAATATCCAACTTAAAAATATCTTGTCTAATCTTACAAACTGCAGCATAACATTTCACAACCTTTGTATACATTTCCAAATTTAGACCTGAAAACAACGAAGATTCTTCAGAACATACAGGATGTAAAGTTATGAATGGAGCAATAAGCGACCCTCTTAATTCTCTCTGAAAGGGACAGTTTAAAGCAGGCCTGCTCAACTTAGGCCCCTCAGCTGTTTTTGGACTGCAACTCCCATAATCTCCAGCCACAGTGGCCAATAGCCAGGGATTATGGGAATTGTAGGCCAACATCTACAGGAGAGCCAAAGGAGCCGCTCTGGTTTAAAAGAACATGCTCAATTTCAATAGCACTAGAACCACAAGGGCAGATTATCTCATGAAAAGGAGTTTTCCTATGTCTCCCAAGTAATACCGCCATGGGCAAAGCATTATCCCTCGCTAAGGTATAAGCTTTTCTATAACTAGGAGTTGTTATTAAAATATGCTGCTGGCTTACAATTTAATCTTCTCAAATTAAAATGTCTGGAGACCAAAGCAGTGACATTCTGATGGTCAATATCACTTATTCTTAATTTTATGGATTTCTTCTTTCTCTCTCTCAAAGCCAGTTGCCAAAAGTTTTAAGATATAAGTTTCGACTCAAGATGACAGCACCACTAACAATGGAAAGAATCGGTCAACGGTAAAGGAATTAATTCAACTAGGAAATAGCTAGGTTTTAACCAGTAGTTGAATTAGGCAAGCCAAATCCTAGATTCTACCTTCAGCATTCTTACTTCCAGCCTAAGAAGCACCTTTGGGACACACTTTGGAACCTGAAGAATTTCACTCAGGAACTTGGATTGAGTTATTTATTTCTAACAAGGAGGAATTAGAATATAATCCAAATTGAGCTCTGTATAATAATTGGGAGAGAACTTTTGCTTCAAAGTGTTTCATTGTTGCAGGAATATAATTTCCCCCCCAAACTATTAGTTTGAAAAAAAACCCTCTTAATTACCATTATGCTCCACTGAATGCATCTGTTAGATTTTTGCCTGATTCTTTTGCACAAGCAGCTGCAGTGTGGGCACATAGGACCATAGTCTTGGGCAAGAGCAAGGGTTCTCAAGCTTGGGTCTCCAGATGTTGTTAGACTACCACTTCCATCATTCCCAGCCACAATGGCTGGGAGTGATGGGAGTAGTAGTCTAACAACGTCTGGGGACCCAAGTTTGAGAACCCCTGGCTAGAGAGTTTACAAAGGGTTTCCGTTCCCCACCCCACTCTTGCCCCATGTCATTCATTTTTAAGAATTTTGTAGCATGGCATTGTGCAGTATACGGTGTGCTTTTCTGATGGCCACATCATGAACACCCTTAAATATTCAGTTAAAGAGAAAACCTTTGGTTTACAGGATAATTATGCATATGGTAGCTCCAACTGAGCTCCAAAAAAACCAAGGACATTTTATGGCCTATGATGTTTACACTGTGAGGATATGAGATCTGATGTTCAGTCTGAGATATTGTACTGGCCTCAAAATCATAACTATTGAGACATAGTTTGGCTAAGTCATCCATGCTCCAATGCACTACCTGTGTGTGTTGATGGCAACAGCAAAAGCTGGGGATTAGTGTTACAGCAGTGTCTAAGAAGAATTTGGTAACGTGCCTCTGAACATATGGTGAGTCCTGTTGCATAGATCTCTGGGAATGGGGGAAGCAAGTAATGCTTCCACTGTAAAAAAATTACTCTCTGTGTGTGTGTGTGTGTGTGTGTGGCCCTCTGCTGGACGGGGAGTGAGTTGAATATTTTTGGCCCTTGAGGGTTGTAGTAGGATAGACTGGTGCAGAAAATAAAAGATCCTGAGGATTAGCTAGATTAAATTGCGTTATTAATATCTGATACTCAGCATGTCAAAAGGAAAATGGCTGTCCACAATGGAAGCTGAAAAGAGAAGAATTGCTTGTGACTGAAGCTAAGCAGCGTAGCAATAGAATATAGATGTTTCCTAGAAAGGTTTAATCCCCTTAACTAGGACATTAAGGAAATGCATAACTCCAGTTGCAAGCAGTTTGTGTGCCATCATCCTTTTGAGCTTCAGGGCAGTTGTATCTCCCTGTTGAGTCTTAATAGAAGGCTTTCTTAAATGTGTGTGTTGCTGTATTTACATAGAAAGATCTTACACCAGAGGCAGGGATGGATCTTATCAATGGACAAAATGGGTGGCATTCACCTTAAATTTCTCAGTCAGCCATGTTGTCTCTGCCTCCATTTTGTGTACTGTGTGCCTAGTGCCTCCTGCTTCCCTCTGTTGTTCGCTGCTGCTCCTGCCTGCAGTCCTGCCTCAAGGGTTGTTACGTGGGTTAGGATAGCACCAAAATCAAAGAAAAAATGAAAAGCTCCCGATCTTTTAAAATATTAATAAGGCAGGAGCCAATAAGGATGCTCACTTTTGTTTGTGTAAAGTGAGTGGTCCTAGGACTGCCCTATATACCAACCAGAGAGGGATTAGGCTGACTGACTCCACAAACAGCCAGTCAAAGTGCCCAGAGAACGAGGAAGTCTTTAGCTACTCAGAATAATCCAATCATTACTTTGGTTAGAGAGCAGATAGGCTGGCTGGCAAGTCTGATCTTTTGTTGGCTTCTTTGTGTTTGGAGGGAAGGGATGCAACCTCATCTTTATCTCCCTTGCTCTCTGTATGCAAAGCCTTATGGCCCATTCTCAATATCACATGCTATAAAACAGTGGAAGGAACAGTGAACTGTAAGACTAAACTAATTAGATTAGAAACTGGCATAAGAAGCCAGAAAGTTCTTTTAGAACAAGTCTGGGAGACTATTAAAAGGTAAAGTGTGCCCTCGAGTTGGTGTTGACTCCTAGCGACCACAGAGCCCCGTGGTTTTTCTTTGGTAGAATACAGGAGGGGTTTACCAGTGCAGTATGAGATGATGCCTTTCATCATCTTCCTATATCACTGCTGCCCAATATAGGTGCTTCCCATAGTGTGGGAAACATACCACTGTGCTTTACTTGTGGTTTATACAGTTCTTTGTGTGTCTGAGTGTGTGCGTGCACTTGCACTTGTCTTTTGATCTTGTCATGTTAGATACAAATCTACACACTACTGTAGTCCCTGTTAAGCACTATAAAGCAACTGGTGTTATATAAAATGTATGATGTTATATAAAACTGATATAAACCCCTGCTAACTTGGCAAAGAGGCACCTTATAACGTGGTGATTTTCTTTATTTAGCAGGGGGAGAGTTACTGGCCCTATCCACCCCCAGCACAGTACCTCCAGTGACTGTTGCTGGTTTCATAAGAAACTTTTTGTTTCTTTTTAGATTGTGAGCCCTTTGGGGACAGGGATCCATCTTATTTATTTATTAATTATTTCTCTGTGTGAACCACCCTGAGCCATTTTTGGAAGGGTGGTATAGAAATCGAATGAATGAAATGAATGATGTCTTCCATATTTTTCTGTATCTCTGCTGATGAGCAATTGCAATAACTCATTAGCTACAAATCTACACTTTGCCAGTTATTGCTAAGGCACCCAGTTATTGCTAAGGCACCCACCTATTCCTGGCTCCACCTCTGCAGCTGCCCACAGTTGGCTCTACCTCTCACTACCTGTGGCTCCACCCATCACCTGCCCTGCCTAGCACCCCCTCCCCTGTCCTAGGAACCCCCAGCTGCCACTGCCCAGATCAAAAGTGTTAGTGATACAAAAATCTTGTTATTGTTGTTTTAGAAATGTTAATTTCTTTGTGCTGCAACACAAGAAAAGATGTTATTTCTGTGTTTGAAATTTCACAAAGCTGTATGTCAGTTGTATCACACCATTGGTTATTCGAATGCGTATTCCAATGTGTCAGATCATTGCCTCAGAGATTTCACTAGAAAATGACATCTGCTGGGATATGATGTCACAAAGGAACAGTTTTCTTTATTTTCTTCTCTCGCATCTGCTTGTAGAATAATTATTTGGCTTAGGGAGGCTATGAAAAAATCAAGTAGCTGGAAATAATTTTCTTCTTATTCGTGCCAACCTAAGGAGTGAGTGACTTAATCAGTTTTTTAAAAAAATATCTTAAGTCATTTATAAAACAAAACTGTGTTCATAAAGGTAGGTGTTCACGATATGGGAAATGTGTATGCCAAAGTGATTACTGAAATAGTTGGGTCTGGGAATCGCTTGCTTTAAGGTGCTTGTCAAATGCAAAGTGACCCTGTCTGGCCAAAACATTACCAAAACAGGTACTCTTCCTTATCTTAAGGATCCATCTGTTCCTTTAAGGGAAACTCTGCAAGCCTGGACTCCTTAGTATGGAAATGAACACAGTTAGGAGACCTTTTTGGCAATTTATGTGAAATATAATTTTACAGGAAGTATTTGAGCCACCAGAGAAGGGAAGCCTTGTAAACACTGAGTGGGGTTAAAATGATTTATTAAACCTGTATCTTGCATTTTGACCAGAGTCCCCAAAGTAGCCTGCAACAATAATAAATTGTAATAGGAGCAGGCATATGATAGTGTCTTTGCTTTGCTAGCCCCCACTCTCTTAATTCCCTCACGTAGGACAGTTGATCTTTCATGGCTGTTATGGTGGAGACAAGTAGAAGTTGAACCAGGGTCAGGCATGTGATGGTGTTTTGCCTGCTTCCCTCTCCTGGGATTTTCAAAGCTGACTGGGTAAGTAAGGGCAATTTTGAATACTAGTTCCCCTGATTTCTTGATAGTAACTACTTGCCTCTTTTGTGAAGACAAGGATATTACAGTACACTGTTTTTGTAATCACCAAACACTTCATATTAGAAGATGCTACGGTTGTAAGGACAAAGATGTTGGCAGTAAGATTAATACACATCTGCTGTAAATCTTTTAGGCTATGGTTTGCTCTTACTAAGCTAGCTAGTGGTTTCCAATCTCTCTGAGCATATTTGAATCTTACATCCCCTTTGCTTTTCTCTCGTACTGTTTATGTACATGTGATTGAGAGAAGAATATGTGATGCAAATGAACATTCTGGTTGCACATTTGTATTACAGGAGCCATATGTTTGAAACCCTCTGTGTGAAAATGGTCTGTTGATTGAAGCTGTCTTTAGAAGGAGCAGTGGTGTAATGAAACTCATCTCAGACTCTTTCCAGACTGTGATTTTTAGTTTGATAATTTTGTAGTTGTTTAGTTACTGCATAGGATCTTGATGTCTTTTCTCTCAAGTGCTTTTTATTGCTGGGAAATATACATTTTCCACAGCTTGTTAAACACCAATATTTCCCACTATGCAATCATGAGTTTTGTGTGTGTTCATGAGTTCCTCTGAGTACCAGTTGCAGGGGAGTAATGGCAGGAGAGAGGGCACGCCCTCAACTCCTGTCTGTGGCTTCCAGCGGCATCTGGTGGGCCACTGTGCGAAACAGGATGCTGGACTAGATGGGCCTTGGGCCTGATCTAGCAGGGATGTTCTTATGTTCTTATGTGTGGAATGTGGTTGCATTTGTTTCATGGGCACCTGTTGGGAGTATGCCCATAATGACCAATACTTCTCCATGCTTATCTGTCTAGGGCTGAATGCAATGCCTGCTTTTGGAAGTTGTTCCACCTGAGCATTTACTAGTGTGTGAGAACTTACTAGGATTGTTCACACAATCATCAAAATCCGGGTAGAAGGCAGGCTACCCTGGCTTGCTTGATTGTGTGAATTCACGAAAATCCCTCCAATCCAGGTTGCCCAAAGCAGGGTAACCCAACTTTTGTACCCCACTCTTGACAAAGGAAGGAAGGAAGAAAGAAAGGAGAGTGCTCTTACCTTTATTTCCCAGTTGTGTGGATTCTTAACTTTCCTACCTATCCATCAGGAGGCCTGGAAACAATAGTGATGTGGCTACAGGGGTTGTCCATGGATATGCCATTCTGCAAAGCATACTCTATGATCCTTAGCTGGAGCAGCTTCATCATGGCTTTGTCTGCCTCCTGCTCCGTCATGGCTAATTGGAGAGCAGCTGCTGATGCAATGAGGCTTTTTCTAGACTACTGGCAGTACAAAGCATAGTACGTAGGCCTGCTAGGAGTTTGGAGGACTTTCCATGCTTGCAGCTCCCGATTTCAGCATTAGACACCTCGCCTGGCTTAATCATATGTTTCCTGAGCTTGTTTACCCAAACAAAGGTTCTGATTGTGTCCTGCTACTGAGGTTGGAGCTTTCTAACCCTCCAACCCACCTCCCAAATGGTGGACCAGACCTATTGCTTTTCAATAAACTCCTACTCTTTTGCCAGTGGTCTAGATCTTAAGACGAGTATCTGAACTCTTCTTTTCACTTCATTTCCTAACTTGAAAAAGGGATTTGATGTGGTGCTCCCTTTATGTCAGCTTCATCATCACTTTTTTAAAATCAGTCTTCTTTGTTGAGAAACTGGGATTGCAATGCCTGTGTTAAAAGTTAATGGGTAGATTCTTCTGGCACTTTGTCTGCATATAGAACCCTCCCCACCATTACAACATACTTTAGACTGGGAGTTGGACAGCAAGCTTTCACTGGCCTGACTTTCTTTTTAACCTGAAATGCTTTCTGACCCTCAGATCCTCCAGTCTACTTTGCAGATGACTTGTACACATACTAACTGCCAAGAATGGCTTTTTATTTCTTTTAATGCTTGTAGAGTGAACATGCACTACATGCACTTCATAATGATGGAGGGATGAAGAGCACTGCTTGAGTCAGTAGTGTATCCTTGTCAGTTTTTGTTTTGCAGTGTTCCCCGCCCCCCATGCTTCTTGACAGGCCAGTATTTAAGCAGTTCATATTTGTTAGAATGTGAAAACTAAAGACACTCAACTATGTATTTTGTTTCTTTCCATCATCATATTAAAAAGAGAGAGGGGGAGAGCATAAAAGACAGGGGGCAGGCATTAAGTTATTCTGTTATCAGAGTTACTGCACGGTGAAAAAAAGACATTGTTCATTTGATGAGTTGGAAAAAGATCCTCGGTGCCTAGATACTTGCTTCAGCTACGTGATCCTCTGAGCAGGGTACTCTGTGAGTTAGTCTGTATGTATATTTAGAGTCCTGATTGTAGTGTAGCCTACTTTTGATTTTTTTTTTTAAACTATCATAATTGAAGAAATACTTAATCAGCACAGATTGGGAGAGGTCCAACTATGCCATTCGCACCCTTAACTTATATATCCCCAGCATTGGCAGATGTTAAAAGGTGGTCTGGAGGCTTGCCATATGCCACCAAGCTGTCTACAGATGGGTTTTTGATTAAAAATATATATACATTTTTATTCATGAAATTTGAACAGAACTCTTTCTGAACCATCTTTGTTCTGTTTGAGTTAATCATGAGTGAGGTGTATGGGTGGGTATTGGGTTGGTATTTTATGTTTTGGCTTCTGTTTGAAGTCTCAGGTGAGATTGTTTTATAATGTGTCTGGGTCTGCCTGGAGATGGGGAGACAGCGGGCGTATCCACTGATTATGTGTTGGCTATTCCGGTGGTGGTAGGGAATAGAAGAAGTAATGTTGGCAAGTCAGCAGGTTGTTACAGGCGAAGGGAAATCAGAAATATTGTAGCTGTTTTCCCTTCTAGCTGTCCTGCCAGATGTTTGACCTTGGGGAGAAGTGCCAGTCACCCACAGAGTCCTACCTTGCATCCTTGTAATGCCAGGTCGGTCCAGAATAAATCAGAAATCATCCATGATCCGATTCTGGATGATGGGACAGACATGGTATGTCTCACAGAGACTTGGTTGGGGGAGGCTGGTGGCCCAGTCTGATCCCAGCTACTCCTTCCAGGGTACTGAGGAGCAGGTGAAGGAACATGGGTGGGGACGTGAAGCGGTCTATAAGAATAACCCCTTCCTTACCAGGATCCCTGTTGAAGTATCTGACCATACTGATTGTGTGTACTTAAGTTTGGGGACCAGGGATAGACTGGGATTTTTGATGGTATATCGATCACCCTGCTGTCCAGTAGAGTCCCTAACTGAGATGACGGTCTTGCTCTTGGCTGTGGTGTTGGAGCCCTCGAGGCTTGTGGTGGTGGTGGTGGACTTCAATGTTTATTTTAGGACCAATTTGTCCAGGGTGGCTCGAGTTCATAGCAGCCATGACAACTATGGGCCTATCCCAAGTCATCTTGGGACCAGTGCATGTTGCTGGTCACAAGCTTGATCTGGTCTTTCACTTTGATCAGGATGGAGTTCTGTGGGTGGGGACTCCTGTGATTTTCCCCATTGTCATGGGCGGACCACCATCTGGTTAAGGTTGGACTAACAATCATATATCACCTCTGCAGGGGTGAGGGGCCTATTAGGATGGTCTGCCCGAGAAGGTTGTTGGATCCAATAGGATTCCATGAAGCCTTGGAGGGATTTAGTGTTGGCTCTGCCAGAGATCCTGTTGATGCCATGGTGGAGAATTGGAACAGCAAACTCACCAGGGCAGTAGATGTGATTGCTCCTAACCATCCTCTCCAACCTGCTTTGAAACTGGCCCCTAGGTATATGGAAGAACTTGCCGCTGAAGCGGCAAGGCAGATGGCTGGAGCGCAAGTGGAGAAAGAACTTGAATCCGACAGATTACAACATAGAGCACATTTGAAGATCTATGCTCAGACAATATGTGCAGAAAAGGTGATGCTTTTCTGCCCCTATTGCATCCCTACGCTCATGCTCAGCAGAGTTGTTCAGGGTTGTGAGAGGGCTAGTGAGTGCCCCTCCTCCCTTGAATCAGAATCTGGAACCATCAGTTACCCGTTGTGATGTTTTTAATGAATTCTTTCTGGATAAAATCTCTTGTATTCAGGCCCACTTAGATTCAGACCCCACAATTACTGCAGTGTCCGGTGTGGAGGTGTCCAGGAACTCCTCTTATGTGGTTAGGCTGGATCAGTTACAGTTTGAAACACCTGAGGATGTGCACAAGCTGCTTGGAACAATGCGACCTACCACCTGTTCTCTTGATCTTTGTCCAACAGGGCTTATACTGTCAGGCAGGGGGGTTGTTGTAGAAGGCCTGGTAGATATTATAAATGCTTATCTGAGGGAGTGCAGGATGCCTCCTTGTCTTAAGGAGGCACCTATTAGATCTCTTTTGAAGGAGCCTGCATTGGATCCCTCAGAGTTAAGCAACTATAGGCCTGTCTCCAACCTTCCGTGGTTGAGCAAGGTAATTGAGTGGGTGGTGGCCTCCCAGTTCCAGGCAGTCTTGGAGGAAATGGATTATCTAGACACATTTCAAACTGGCTTTCGGGCAGGCTATGGGGTGTAAACTGCTTTGGTTGGCCTCATGGATGATCTCCAATTGGAAATTGACAGAGGGAGTGTGACTCTGTTGGTCCTTTTGGATCTCCCAGCAGCTTTTGAAACTATAGACCATAGTATACTTCTGAAGCATTTGAGGGAATTGGCAATGGGAGGGGGGCATTACATTGCAGTGGTTCCACTCCTACCTCTCAGGCAGATTCCAGATGGTGTCCCTTGGAGACTGTGTTAAGAGAACAGCTTGTTTGGGGGCTACAAGAGCCCCCTACTCTGTACTAAGGATCTGCAGGCTTTCAGACTCTATCTTGGTTGGGAGTCATGGGAGCTTGACTTCCCTTCAGTCACCAGTATATGGAAGACTCCTAATCCAGTCGCTTGGCACAAGCAGTTTGGGGTAGCAATCCCTAGGTCAAAAGTACAAATTCAAGGCAGAACAGTGCTCCTCATAGCTCCTCTTTGTGTAAATATACAAAAGAGGTTGCTTGGATAAAATAGATACGAGTTAGAATAACTATTTCCTCAGGAATAGTTAACAACTCCATCGATGGCTCTAGCAGTGCTAACTGGTGCTACGCAAACACAGATTAAAAGCTGTCTCACTCCCACCCAACAATCACCAGTGCTAATACACTGATGTATGTTGGCAGGAACAGGTTGTTAGCTTCTAAAGAAACTCTTAGCTTGCACCTGGAAGGATCTTCCCAGGTGTTTGATGAATTTTAAATCCGCTTATTCACTCTTAGCCCATACAGTTCGCTCAAAACCGTTATAGCCATTGTACCCTAGAGCACACCCACCCAGGATTGAATAGGACAAAATGTATTCTTTTGTCCATCATGGATGTCACCCTCATCTGCAAAGAGGTGTGGCCCATATATGGCCTCTATTTGTATCATAGGCCTCATCAGGCCGTGTGCGTTGCTTCCAGAACCACCACCTGTGTATACTTGTGTCTTGGCATTGGCTGCTCGTGCCTTGGTTCTTGTGCCCGTTCCACTTCCAGTCTGAACCTATATCTAGGTCCAACCTGTGCACCACACTTGGTTGCATCAGTTGTTGTTGTTGTTGTTGTTTATTTTGGCCCAAGTCCAGCATAACTTGGTTGCATCAGGGAATTGGTCCTTTGGGATCAGACCACCTTTCAAGTTTTTCTGGCTTCCTGGCTCATGAGTGGCACACTTGCCTCTGCACCCCACATTCTTCCTTGGTCTTTTGGAAGAGGTCCCTAAGCATCCTTTGAGCATCAGTGGTGACAGATACCCCACCGGAAGGATTCAGGTATACTAACAAACCTATGCTTCAAGCCCCCTTGCTCTCTTTAAAGTCTAAAGCTGTTCTCTAAAAGACCCTTTCTCTGGTCAGCCTTGAGTTGATTTTATTCAGAATCTAAGCTAAAATGCCTCTTCGTGAGATCTGAATTAGTCTTATTAATATTGTATTGCTTATGTTTGATTAATCACTCTCTCTGCCATTCTGTACCCTTATTAACTTTAATAAATCTGATTGCATTGTATCTCAGTCTCTGTCATTAATTTCCAGACCAAAGCTTTGCACAACCGAACTCTGTAATGAACTGCTCTCTCTAGTTTTGCTGATTCCCCATACAAGCACAAAGGTTAATCAGTGGTGCTTAGTCAACACCCCAGAGTAGTTTCATTAACAACTGTTACTCTCAAAATCTGAACTCTTATATGGTGCTCCTCAGGGCTCCATATTGTCTCCAATGTTGTTTAACATCTACATTAAACCGCTAGGAGAGATCATTCGGAGATTTGGTGCAGGGTGTTATCAGTATGCTGATGACACCCAAATTTATTTCACCATGTCAGCATCATCAGGAGAAGGCATAACTTTCCTAAATGCCTGCCTTGAGATGATGATGGGCTGGATGAAAGATAGTCTGAATCCAGATAAGATGGAGGTACTGTACTTACTGTGTGGGGTCGGAACTTGGGAGACTATTTTGATCTGCCGGTTCTGGATGGGGTCACATTTTCCCAAAAGGAACAGGTACGTAGTCTGAGGGTGCTTCTGGATCCAAGCCTCTCCCTGGTGTCCCAGGTTGAGGCAGTGGCCAGATGTGCTTTCTATCGGCTTAGGCTGATACACCAGCTGTGTCCATTTCTTGAGATAAATGACCTCAAAAATGTGGTACATATTCTGGTAACCTCCAGGCTTGACTACTGCAGTGCGCTTTATGTGGGGCGGCCTTTGCATGTAGTCTAGAAACCGCAGTTGTTACAGAATGTGGCAGCCAGGTGGGTCTCTGGGTTATCTTGGAGATACCATATTACTCCTGGTGTGAAAGAGCTACAGTGGCTTCTGATAATTTTCCAGGCAAAATACAAGGTGCTGGTGATAACCTATAAAGCCCTAAACATCTTAAAGTAAAGTGTGCTGTTGAGTCGGTTTCCACTCCTGGTGACCACAGAGCCCTGTGATTGTCTTTGTTCGAATACAGGAGGGGTTTACCATTTCCTCCTCCTGCGCAGTATGAGATGATGACTTTCAGCATCTTCCTATATCGCTGCTGCCTGATATAGGTGTTTCCGATAGTCTGGGAAACATTCCAGTGGGGATTTGAACCGGCAACCTCTTGCTTGGTAATCAGGTCATTACCCCTGCTGCGCCATTAGGTAGGCCCTGGATAATTAAGAGAACATCTTCTTCGCCATGAGCCCCACTGCCCATTGAGATAATCTGGAGAGGTTTGTCTGCAGTTGCCACCAACTCGTTTGGTGGCTACCCAGGGACGGGCCTTCTCTGTTGCTTCCCCAAGGCATATTTAAGAAGGCAGTTAAGAAACAATTTGTTCATTCAGGCTTTTAATTAGATTCACCATTTTTAATAGCTTTAACAATGTTTTACATGTTAATGTTTTAACATTTTAATTCTGTTTTAATTTGTATGTTATTGCAAATCTCCCAGACACGCAAGTTTTGAGTGGTATACAAGTGTGTTGAGTTAATAAATTATGTGATGCTGTGTCATTCTTTTGTGTGTGTGTGTTTCTTCAGCGTTGCTTTAAAAAAAGTTGCTTACTCCTTGGAGTGTTCATCTGGGTTTGAACGAGGGGAGCTGAGGATACCAGGCCTTGTTGTGCTATACACCTGGCTGAAAACATGTGGGTTGGAAAACAATAACACAAATAGGGATTCAAGTAGATCCTGGCTAGGTGAGCCAAGTATAATGCGAGTTCAAATGGCAGCTTTCCATTCCACAAGTAGAAGTGGAGCTACCAGGAGAGGGGCTGTGGCAAAATATCAAACCAGCAAAGAACCTACGACAACCTACAGAATTATAGTCTACTATTTGTGTGACCTGTGTCTTATAATTTTGATGCTTTGTTCATAGTGTACTTGCACAATAACTTGCATTCTCTTTCCCCAGCTAGTAACAGAGCTCTGTGAGTTTTAAAGGTTCCCCAAGGAGAATGATAGCAATGATTTGGGGATAAGGAGAAAGGAACTCATATACTTCACATCCGGTTCCTTTTGGAGGTCTTTTTTGAGAGCAGGCTTCCCCGCAGCAAGCCATGAGAGAATTGGGTGGCTTATTTGTTTAAGTGAGGTTCTGATCATTTTAATAAGTCGTGTCATTGCAATAAAAGTCAGGCTGCATGCTGCCAATTAAATGTTGTGGTATGCTTGGATATGAGAAGAAAAATCACCCCATGGTTTGTATATCTAGCAGTAGGAGCATAACAATGATTACCTGCAGAGCCGAGGCAGGAGCAGCACATAATGCAAGCACGCAGCTAGCCTCTCTGCATTGGAATAAATTGATGTTGGAATGGAATAATTAGGTGACAAAATGTACAGATCTACACACTATGCACAAAGCTATAATAAAGCTCTTTGGGTTGGAAATGGGAGCTCAGCAAGAGTTGTAAAGACTAATGTGTGCAAATACATATATGAGAAAATGTTCAGTAATGAAGCCCTCACTTTATGCTCTTTCAGATGTGAACCACTGTGCCCACATAGTAATTGTCAAGGAAGATTTTGATGCAGAATATCCTCTTAGGGTAGAGAATTGGGCAAGATTTCACACACTTATTTTCATATATTCATTATGTTTTATATTCTGCTTCTCTTTCATCATGGAACTCAAGGTGGCATACATGGAGTTCCCAGTAAATCACCCATCCAGGTGCTGACCAAGCCTAGACCTGCTGAGCTTCAATTTTTATTCTTGGGTTTAAAAAATAACAATAAATGTATCTAACTTGAGTATTAAGTGTCTAAGAGGGGAGTCCTTTCACTGTGGTTTTCCCCCCAAGCAGTGGTAAAATACTTTGCATTGCTAACTCAGTAAAGAGAGACTTTTTAAAAGTGGTGATTCTCTTATGTTTAGCGGGGGGTGGGGGGAGCAGCTGGCCCTATCAAACCCCAGCACAGCATCCCTCCAGTGGCTGTTGTTGGAGTCTACTTTGTGTTTCTTTTTAGATTGTGAGCCCTTTGGGGACAGGGGACCATCTTATTTATGTATTTATTTTTCTGAGTAAACTGCTTTGAGAATTTTGTTGAAGAGTGGTATATAAACATTAGTCTCCGTCGTCATCATAATGAATGACTTCAGACCATTTAGAGCCGCTTTAAGGGGAAAAACTTGGAAGGAAACATTAATTTATATAATACAGTGCTTTCATCCTATTAACTTATTTATCTGTTAATATCTCACAGTTTTTATCAGGCTTTTTATCAGGCTTTTTTTATTTACAGGCTTTTTATCAGGCTGTTCTTGAATTATTTTTTTCTTTGTGTAAAATGTGGTTTGAAAGCATCACATCCTTTTTACTAAGCAATTTAGTTTCATCAACTTTCTAAAATTTAGATTCACGCTCTCCCACATTTTTATTGTTGTTCAGTGAGAATTTTGGTTGACTGAAACCAGGGGTTAGCCTTGATGCTATCTAGTTTGAGCATCAGAAGGAATAAGGCATGTGTTAATAGGTCAGGAAGGTAGGAATAAAAGAGATGTATTGGAGCAGGAGGAATGTTGTCTTTTTCATTTCTCTGTCTGTAGTCTTCTAGAGCTGGTCTTGAGGTAGCACTCAAAATACAAAGAAAGCTCTAAATGGTCTGAAGTCATTCATTATGATGACGACGAAGACTAAGGTTTATATACCACTCTTCAACAAAATTCTCAAGTACCACCCAATACAAGAAATATACAAATGAATGAAACTTCTTAAATCACTTCATTAATATAAGTCACTTATTCTACATGAATCACTAAAGTCACTTATTATAGTAAAACACTGAATATACATGGATCACTTGACAAGGTTTCGTGATAAGTCCTTGTTTCCCAACGAGCTTCCTCAGAAGTGAAATGGTTATGTCCCAAACGTGATAAACTTTACATCCTCCCTGGTGAATGGAGTTCTTCAAAGTACTGTATCCTTCAAAAATGTTTCTTCAGATCCTCCAAAGGGAGGGTAGGTTTTATCAACATTCATAGATTTCTCCAAGTGAGTTAGACAGAGTCCTTCTAAATACAAAACACAAACCATGTCTTGTGGTAGCAAGCATGCATTGTCCCCTTAGCTAAGCAGGGTCTGCCCTGGTTTGCATTTGAACGGGAGACTACATGTTAGCACTGTAAGATATTCCCCTTAGGGGATGTGGCCACTCTGGGAGGAGCACTTGAGGTTCCAAATTCCCTCCCTGGCATCTCTAAGAGAGGGCTGAAGAGAGAGACTCCTGCCTGCAACCTTGGAGCGGCCACTGCTAGTCTCTGTAGACAATACTGAGCTAGATGGACCAATGGTCTGACTTACTAAAAGGCAGCTTCCTATGTTCCTAATCCCGACTCATGATTTTTACTCTGTTTCTAGATAGTGCCATTGGTTATATTGGATGCTCCCTACACCACAGAATAATTTAATATTTCACTTCAGGGGAGTGCAATAATGACAAAGCACACTCCAAGCAAGGCACCCTGAGTGACTGAGAATGTGAGTTGTTACCTTAAAAAACCAAACATTTAAAACTCTACACTAATGAGAATCCATGCTTCAGCATCTCACTTCTCACCATTTCAGCTGAAAGGACACCCTGTGACTGACCTAAAGGCAGTCATCACAGATCTGGGAGTTGATCAAGTGTATTCTACAAGTCAGTCTCCCACAATTGTTACATCTTTTGTTTCATTTCTTGTTAGCTATTCTTGGGCGCATACTTCTTGTATACATACAAAATGTATGTCTTCTGTCCATCCAAGCCAAACACAGAACTCTTTGTGAATGTGGTTGCATCTCTGGGAGTATACTTCTGAATGATTTACTAAGAGACTTGTGTCTCAGAGTGGATACATAGGTCACCTCCTTGTTCAGGAGAGCCTTTGCCAGCTGTACACTTGTAAAATAGTTATCCCCCACTGAAGTCCTCTGAGAGAAAGTTCAGATTCACATGTGATAACATCAAGGCTGTGGGAGTCCCTTTTTGGGCTATGTCCCACTAGGAGAAACAGGAAGAGACCAAAAATGTATTGTGGATTGTTGATCCATTGATGCCAGGCTTACAGAAACTGATGTGTTGTGCCTGCTGCTGTTACTATGCTTTTGGCTTTGTTCTGGTGGCTAAAATCCCTGCTTCTGAGAAGTCAGATGCTTCTGAAAGATTTACTTGTTTACTGGGTCTGACATTGTGGGAGAGGCTGGTTTCATCTGCCCCAAGTCAAGAGCACAGAACTATGCAGTGCCTATTTTTCACACACTCATCTTTCAAATAAATTGAGCTTGCAAGAAGAAACAAAACTAATGTTTTCAAAGAGAAACAGGGTATTTCTATCCCAAATGGCTTAACATGGACATGGAGGAGAAATCATCCCACCATAGGGAGTCCATTGATTTTGAGGTGATTTTCTACCTGTTCCATATTTTTATTAATAACATTAATAAAATGTTATTTTGTTCACCCAGGCTTTTAATTAGATATTGTTTTAATTGTGTTTTAATAGTTTTAACTTTTAAAATTTTAATTGTTGAAATGTGTCAATCTTTTTATTGGTTGTTTTTATTGTTTTGTAAACTGCCCAGAGAACTTGTGTTTTGGGTGGTATAAAAATATGTTGAATAAATAAATAAACATCATAAATGTCATAACTGGTGAGGGGCCATACTTGTGGATGTACTGCAATCCAGTTTTTAATTGCTAAATAATTTGCTTACTCCAAATGAATAATGGTATTAGGATAACTTTGTTGTTGTTAATGAGCATTTCAGACCTTAACTGGCATTTCAAATATGAGGCAGCAAGGGAATGACAACGATAAAGAGATAATCAGTTTGTCAATTAATGTCCTTAATATTCAAAAACACAGTAGAAAATTGAATACAATAATTATTCAGCATTCAGTGCTTACATCTGCTGAATGTTTATGGGTGCAAACTGCTTAAGCCCATTTAGTACCTTTTAGATTGATGCATCTTAAAATCTGGTTGTGTTCAACTCCATGTGTACAACTTTTTTGTTATTGTTCTTTGACTGCATTAAGCAAGGGAAAAAGACGTGACAGGTATTCATCTTGGGTAAATGGATATTGAAATCAATAGCGGGAAAGGTGCTTTCTCGGATCTTAGTAGCAGCATTCCCTTTTCATTATTTGCCATGTTTGAAGCACTTGGGAACAATGAGCAATCTCTTTTCTAACCCAAGGTACACTGATACATGCTCAGTCTTTTTCCATTGTTGCACTCTCTAATCCCTTTCATGGCTAATAGGAACACTTGACTGCTTTCATAATAAGGTTCCATTGGTGTCTCCTTTTTTCTTTCCCCAAAGGCGCACTTAGGAGACAGTTGTATTGCAGACTAAGAGATGTTCTGATCTTTGTCTGCAACAGCTATGGTCTGTCTTTGAAATGGACCCTGGGTGGTTGGTTTCCATGGTGGTCAATTCAATGTAAAGAGATCTTCTTAATTCCTGGAGCACCTTAAAATAGACTTGCCCGAAGCATTCACTGAGCTACTTCAAAAGAGGCTTCTTCATATGTTGTGTTAAGGGGATGGCAGCTTGCTCCCTATCAAAGAAGCCATCACTGTACTGCTGACAGTCTCCACAGAATTCATCAAAGCCATTCAGATCACCAAGTTAGGTAAGCAGTCTGCCTGAGCTACTCCTAATGCTATGACTAGCTGTGTGTATAAGGCAGGTGATAGGCATTTTTTTTTTAGGCATCCAGCTCCAGGACAAAGAGAGTTGGATCCCTGTTGGAATCTCATGGAGTCATACAAGGCTTATGAACTGTGTCACCCAACAGTCTGATGCTTGTTTTTGAGCATCAGATGTATTTTTCAGACTCTGTGTATTGTGAAGTAGTACATCATTTGCACTTGCTTCTCTGTGTGGTTGTGGTTTGAAAGTTGTGATCAAGGGGGAGAAGAAGCATAAATAAGTGATGCTTCCTCTTCCAAATGTGTTTTGACTCAAGCTAGTAAGCCATTTATAAGTGCTAACACTTTTTGATCCATCCATTAGCCTTGCAGGCATTTTAGATAAGTCAAAACGATGCATGTCACATTCTGAAAAGCATGCCCTCCAACATTTAGTCAAGGAAAGCAAGCACATTGGACTTGCTTGCCAAATTAGTCTATTCATGAGGCAAGGCATACTAATCTCTGTGGGTCTAAATGACTTTACAGTCAATTTCTATCATGAGGCTCCTTTCAAAAACTTGACAAATATTAGTACTATTAGTAGGCATCTAAAAGTGACAGACATGCAACTAGTGACACACATGCAGGTTTCCTTCTGAGGGGCAGCAACCCCCTCATAAAATTTGAATTGGGCCATAGTCACTCTAGTTCTGTGCTCCAACATAACCCTGAAATATAATGTTAAACCAGAAGCAGTTTTGCCAGTTCACAACATTACTCTGTTTTCTTTAAACATTTGAATGGGCAGGGGTTTGAAAAGGCTTTGCTCCATAGGAGAAGACTAGGCAAATCTTAAAAGTTGCACACTAGTCATTGATGTCAATTGGAGGAGAGAGGTCATATGTATTCAAAAAAAGTGAAATAGTGATCCCTCTATACATGGATGAGTTGCATGAGGTAACATGGTCTCTCTCATTAAGTGTTATCTGTACATAGCAAACAAAAGGTTCTTAGGTTCTTATTTGTATATATAGAAACCAGCTTGTAGTGTTACTCATGGAACTTCTTATCTTTCAGAAGAGAGGCATGTAAACAATGGTGTTCAGTAAACAAGCTTTTAAGGCATAAAACTTTTAAACCAGCAGAACAGAGATTTAAAGAACTCTGAGGCGGGCCACTTTATCCCCCCCCCCTTTTTTTGGCCTCTTCTTCACCGTTGTCATTCTTTCCTTCACCTTTTTTCTGCTGCAAGAGATTTTGAGAAAAATTTTGGAGCATGTGTTTGTTTTGTATGTCTCAATCTCTGTTTATATGCAGCAAGTATGGTTACATTTAACTGCCACCTGTATTTACATTTGAAAATTTATGTTGCCTCCTAATTAAAGCCTGGGAGAACTTGGAGCATATTAGATGCATTACAACAATATATCAAAATTATTTCCCTCCTTCCCACTGACCCCCCCCCAAATAATAAGTGCTAGGAATCTTTTCAAAAACAGTTGTGTGCCTTCAAGCTTTAATAAAAAGACAGACTTGAAATTAAATAATGTGTGTTTAATAAATGTGATTCTACCCTGAACAATCTCTGTACAGTATTATTAAACCAGACATGGGGAATAACCAGTTGCCTGGTTGCCCTGGACAATCAATATATTTGTTGTAAAAATATCTGTCATATTTTAAAAAAACAGTTTTTTGCTCTCAAGGTATCAGATATAATTCTTAAAAACATTATTGCAGTTTGTGTCAAACCAGTGTTTTCCAATTTAATTTTGTGTAGCCACTCCAGAGTTTGCCTGTAGCCACAAATCTATATCTGTACCACGCCAGAAATCAATGCAGGATATTGAAAGATTAATGCAGTGTATTGAGGGAAGTTGTGGCTGAGAGCCATAAGAGAGTGCCAGTAGATAGTGGCAAACAAGCAGGTTAGCAAGGAAGGCTGTGCCACAAGAGGAACTTGTGGGGCCTGAAGGTGGCTTTTGTGGGGATCCAAGGAACGGGCAGATAGAGTTTGATGTCACTTCTGGCTTGAATTCAAGTATTTCAGTCATTGCAAACAGTTGGATATGCTGTGGCATGTGTGGACTACTAGATTGATTGATTGATTGATTGATTGATTGTTAAATTTATACCCCGCCTTTCATTAAGAAAACCCCAAGGCGGCTCACAATAACATTTAAAAACAAGAGTATAAAAAAGACACATTAAAACATTGAGCGAAAAAATATAAAAACAAATCTGATTAAAAAATTAAAAATTAAAATACAAGCATAAAAACAGTACAAAATACAAGAAGCAGCAGCATAGACAATCATATGAAAGCCTGGGTAAAAAGCCACGATTTGACATGCTTTCTAAAAACTGTGATGGAGACTGAGGAGCGAATAGCCACTGGGAGAGCATTCCAGAGTCTGGGAGCAGCAACAGAGAAGGCCCTGTCCCGAGTGCACGACAACCGAGCCTCCCTCATTGTTGGCACCCGGAACAGAGCCCCCTCAGATGACCTCGTCAAGCAGGCAGCAACCCTTGGGAGCAGGCGGTCCCTCAAGTATCCTGGGCCCAAACCGTTAAGGGCTTTAAAGGTCAAAACCAGCACCTTGAATTGGACCCAGAAATTAACTGGCAGCCAGTGCAGCTCTTTCAGAATGGGTATGATGTGCTCCCACCGGGCAGCTCCAGATAGAACCCTAGCTGCCGCGTTTTGCACTAGCTGTAGTTTCCAGATATTCTTCAAGTGCAGCCCCACGTAGAGTGTGTTACAGTAATCCAGCCATGATGTGACTAAGCTATGGGTGGGATGCCTTAGATGACCTAAACCTAAATGTTTCATTCCAGCCCTTTTTTAGGGAAGCCCTATGTGTATGTGTTACATTGGGCTGTTATTTTACCGCTTTGTATCTTGTAGCTTTACACTTCCACTATAGCAAAACTATAGTAATATGCCCCAGGCTTATATGCCCAGTTCTCTGCAATAGAGTTTGAGGATTTTTGTCTTTTCTCCTGATTTCTACCAAAGAAAACTACAGGGCTTTGTGGGCGCCGGGAGTTGACTTGACGGCATACTTTACCTTACCAGTTTTTACCAGCAGGAAGAATGTAGCCCTCTGAATGGATGCTCTTTTAACAAGAGTAAATAATCACTACCATCCTATTCAGTAAACAGTCTAGAGCCCAAGGCTTTAAGCCAGCTTGATCACATTGACTTAAAATCCTAATAAGTCTCAATTTTTGCAAAAGACTTTGAGAAACCTTTGGAGGTTTCTGTTTATCACTTTCTTGTTTGCTTCTTGGCACATCATCCGTCTATTATTTGATTTAGGCTTTTGTGAATGTATTGGGTGGTATCCAAATACAATTCTTTTTATGTCTGTTTTTGTTTAACTTTCGCTTCCCCCCCCCATCAATTGTAAAGGGATTTAAGATAAAGAATTAGCGAGCGTTATTTTCAGCTTTTTTCCCTTTCCAAAATGGAATCCTCAATGCCATTTCCCCTGATGCAAAACCTGAGATCTTGCTGCTGAACAAGCTTGTTTATATACAGTATAAAGGACAATGAACTGAAGAATCTCCTCTTTTTAAAGCCTTATTGAAAGAGAATTTTCTAGAGACACAGACTTTTGAATTTGAACTTGGGGAGGGAAAGTCACTCTTAATTTCAAAGTGAGACTGACTTCGGAAGAGTTGCTTCACTGCCTTGCAAACATTTGTGGTGTGTCAAAGTGACTCCTTTAAGAACTGGCATTTGTTAGCAAGAAATATATTTATCTTGGTAGCAGATCTTTAGGCTAGAAATTATGGAGGAGGAGATTTCCCCTCGCAAATGAATTATAGCAGGCCAGGGTGAATAAAATTGCTTTGAGTTTGTTTCTTATTTCATAGGAAAGCATGGAGTTTACTGACATAAAACATCAGTTTCTTCCCTTTTCTCCTTTCCACAATGATCCTCTGTGTTTTTAAAAAGAGCTTCACAATTGAAATGCAAGGTCAACTACCATTTGGAGAGGAGAATAATAATCAGCAGCTCAAATAAGCTTCCAGTTAGTAGATAATTAATCTAGTATTAAAGCTGTCTGTCTTTGTGGTTGATGATCTTTTTCTTTCTTAGGATTCCTCCTGTTATTACTGCTTTGGAGGATTAGGTTTGCATCAATAAAATAGTTGCCTGGTCTTCTTGAGGACTGCATGTTTTAATGGTGCTTAGGGAGAACCTTGTCTTTGCATGTAATAATCCCTTACTTGAATTGCTGGCCACAAAGGCTGATGTTCAGACCTTGTTCTTCCTGTGCGTTTGGACCTCTAAGGATGTTGCTGGAATGTATTGAGGCAGGCTTGCTTGCTTGCTTATTTATTTATTTAACACATTTTTATACCGCCCAAAACACAAGTTCTCTGGGCGGTTTACAACAAAACAATAAAAATGACCAATAAAAAGATTAAAACATTTCAGCTATTAAAATTTAAAATGTTAAAACTATTAAAACACAATTAAAACAATATCTAATTAAAAGCCTGGGTGAACAAATGCATCTTGACTGCCTTTTTAAAAGTTGTAAGAGATGGGGAGGCTCTTATTTGCCCAGAAACTTAATGGCAGCCAGTGTAGATCTTTTAAGATAGGAGTTATATGGTCTCTCCAAGGTGACCTAGAGACCAACCTGGTTGCCGCATTCTGGACTGATTCGAGGGAGAAGGGGCACTCACTAGCCCTCTCACAACCCGGAACAACTCAGCTGGACGTGAACTTGCAGATGCAATATGCGCTTTAAAGAATCGCTTCTTTGCCACCCGTATTGCCAGAGCATAGATCTTCAAATGTGCTCTATGTTGTAATCTGTCGGATTTGAGTCGAGTCTTCCTCCACTTGCGCTCCAGTCGTCTACCTCACCACTTCAGCCCCCATAGTTCTTCCATATACAAAGGGGCCAATTTTGAAGCGGGTGGGAGAGGATGCTTAGGACCATTCTAATGGGCTCCTCGCCCCTGTGAAGGTGGGGTGTGACTCTGAGCCCAACCATAACCAGATGGTGGTCTGTCCATGACAATGGGGAAATCACAGGTGTCCCCACCCATGGAACACCACCCTGATCAGAGTGAAAGACCAGATCAAGTGTGTGACCTGCAGTGTGCGTCGGTCCCGAGACCTTTTGGGATAGGTCCATAGTTGTCATGGCCGCTATTTATTACTTTTTAAAATTTATTTATTTATTTATTTATTTATTACTTTTATAAACCACCCCATCCAAAGGCTCTGGGCGATGTACAACAACTTTTAAAAGACATAAAAACACACAATTCAAAACATAGTACTAAAAACAATATAAAAACAATTCAAAAACAATTAAAACCATTTAAAACCAATTAAAAAACACTTTACAAACCTTGGAAGGCCAGGCCAAACAAATAAGTTTTTAGGGCTGACAGCGAGCCTAAACTGCGAATATCTGCTGGGAGTGCATTCCATAGACCAGGAGCAGGTACAGAAAAGGCTCGGTTCCTTGTCGCCACCAGACGTACCGGTGGTAACTGGAAACGAACCTTTCCAGATGACCTCAACGAGTGATGGGGATCATACCAAAGAAGTATGATATAGAGTTCAGCTATGAACTCCTGACCCACCCCCGACAAATTGATCCCAAAGTGGACATTGAAGTCCCCCAGCACCACAAGCCTGGGAGACTATTAAAAGGTAAAGTATTCCATCAAATTGATTTTGACTCGTGGTACCCATAGATCCCTGTGGTTTTCTTTGGTAGAATACAGGAGGGGTTTACCATTGCCTCCTCCCGTGCAGTATGATATGTTGCCTTTCAGCATCTTCCTATATCGCTGCTGCCCAATATAGTACCAGCATAGATTCGAACCGGCAACCTTCTGCTTGTTAGTCAAGCATTTCCCCGCTGCGCTACTTAAGGTGATTTATCACCCTACTATTAAGGATTCTCTAGGAGCTGGTTTACACATTAGGAAAATAGCAATAGCAATAGCAATAGCACTTACATTTATATACCGCTCTATAGCCGGAGCTCTTTAAGCGGTTTACAATGATTTTAGCATATTGCCCCCAACATTCTGGGTATGTTGCATCTCCCCATGCATGTTACAGCAGCAGTAAAATGTTTATGCTTCTGCTTTTTACCCATTTTTCATATGTGAACTGGCGTCTTATACCTGCTTTTCTAATTCAGTTTGTGGTTGCTGGGTCCCATCTGGTCTTAACATGGGTAGTGAGACACACCTGTGAGCTAACTGGCCTGCAGTGGTATAGAAGTGCAGCTTGACCATCATACAGGTGGAGGATTTCATGCAGTGTTCCAGCTCTTAAATCAGTCACTGAAGTCCTCATGAGGCAGAATTTGACCAGCCCTTGAAAAGTGGAACTAAATTTAAGAAGTTAATTTTACATGTGCGTGTATTGAGTGGACATTTGCTTATTTTCAGGATAACTCCATACATACAAAAAGGAAGAACTCATAATAAGGAGAGATGCAGGATCTCTTCTACACCAGAATGAAAAGACTGTAGACACATTATAAAATTACTGATATACTTAAGTGGTATGGTAATAGATACATAAGTTTTAAATCAGTGCAATCCGCTCTTCTTAATATAAGGTGCTAGTTAGGAGCCAGATCAGCCATTTCATCACTCCAAGGACCAGTTCAGATTATCCAATGTACCATAGTTTGTTGGAAGGCAAAGCCACACATACTGCTACACCATCTCCTTGCTGCCTTCCCTCCCACTCCTGGCTAAATGCAAAGCTTCCTGGTTTCTTAAACCATGGTTCCTTGCGGACTTCTGAACTGAAGAACTGCGGTTTAAGTGGTTCCAAGCTGGGTTTCAAACCAAGGGTAGATCCAAACCAGAAGACTTTGCCTTTAGGCAGGTGCTCAAAGGGAGGGGGAAGCAGGGTGTGCTTGGCCTTGTTAGCTTGTTCATGATCCAAACAGATGCTTGGATTGAACTGGTCTCTGAAGTGTGGTCTTGAGTCTTTCCAGGTTCCAGATCCACTAGCCTTTAGCAGGGAACTTATTTTAAATTTTATCCTACTATATCTATCCATCTTTTCTCCCCATCCCACACTCCTTCCAAAAAATGATGGCTGTGAAGCTATTTATCACCTTTGATTAGATTGAAATTATAAAAACAAATGTACTTCTGCTTTACTTCATTAAAGCAATGACTTGTAGACACCAAAGCAACCCACCCCCCAAGCTGCTTCTTTTAAATATTGCTTATTAATTTTAACAGATGGGGGTTAGGGACCTCTTGCCATATCATGAAGCAGAGTCTATTTCAGTAAAATCAAGAAAACTGAAACTCCCAAATGGAAGCTTCTATTTGCATTGACACACAATGCAACAATGATTTTGTCAACACTGATTTTGTGCTCTGGAATTAGTACTCTCTGGTTGCGTTCGGACGTAATGCCAAACCAGAGGTAAATGTGCCAGAAGTTTGAGTTAGTGATCATCTGAATATATGAAGCTGCAGTTTTGTCACCCAACTGTGGCTCCGTATTCGCTTTCAAACCTTTATTTGAATGCTCAGATGGTAGTGAGTTTCACTGCTGAAATCTGAGGTTTGAAGGCACCATTGTGTCATCTGAATTCTTCTGCCTCTATAATCTGGGTTTTGTGCAAAAGCTCCTCCCGCAACCATAGAGAGGTCATTTCAGAGCAGCCCAGAAATGTGTCAGTTCTCTCTGAGCTGATGCTCCGCCCTCTACCATCTCCTTACTCCTCATGCTGCTGCTTGGCAACAGGGATGCTGTATTCCTAGAGTTCATGCATTTAAAGGGCAGAGCCACACTGGAGAAAGCCTGATTTCCCCAGTCTATTTTGCATCTTATGTATTCCTCAGCAAAAAAAATAAAAAAAAATAAAGATAGGAGGACAAGACGGAGATAGCAGGGGAGGTATCTAATAATTTATCACTGTGATGCTTTGTGCACAAACATTAAGCCCAGGCAACACAAATAACTGAACGCATTTCTGACCACATATATCTCAATCACTCTGTTTCCCCACCCTTCCATCAGACAAATGATGGCTTTCACATGGCTTTATTTTCATGCGGGAGGTTTCCGTCCACTCATATGTCCCACCTGTATTCCACACTGCTCGTGTTACACATTGTAGGAGTTTTAGGTTCGGGGCACTTCACCGATGTGCCCATGTGCCACTGCACCAAAGTGTTGGTGTGCTATTGAACCATTGCCCAAGGGAACACTTTGATGTGCCAATGCACCCTTGAGCTGTTAAAACCAGGGAGGACTCATCCACTAGATGTGGGAGGAGATCACTATTCCCTTTAAGGCATTCACATGTGTGTGCTCTCACACATTTTCTGATGCCCAGTCAGTTAATTTCAGATCCAACTCAGGTTGAGTCAGGAAGGCCCCATTCTGAATCCATATGTGCATGCACTGTCTTGAGACTGCTGCCCAGAACAAAACTCATTCTGCACACAGATGGAAAGAATTAGAACATTGGAGGAGATGCAAGGAATCAGACCAGGGATCTCTTTTGTAGGTTTTCTTGAGGAAATAGGTTTTAAGGATTACAATGGATTCTTGGTAAGCAAAAATTGATTAGTCCTGGTAAGCAAAGACTAATCCTTGTAACCTATCCACAAAGTAAGTCTACCCAGAAAGGGAGAATTGAGAGTGAAACGGGAAGAGGGGGGCAAAAATTTTTATTTATAAGCCCCAGCTGTCAAACAACGATTGTTTTCCTATCCAGGACCTTTGCCCATCAAGTCTTTTCTTAATGCTTCAGTTGAGTTTTAAGAGGGTAAGTGGAGAGGGGTGATGCCACAACCAGATTATTCCCCACATAGGACACATATGCAAGGCCTTTGGAGGAGTGATAAAGCAGCACGCATCAGAAATAACCATTTTGCAGATTCTGCCCCCCACCATTTATACCCACACACTTCCCCGATACTGATGCCCAGAGCAAAATGTATTGTGTGCACATATAGGGAAAAGTAGAGGAGAACGCTCATGCAATCTATTTTAAACAAGTAAAAGTGGGAAGAGAGGGGCCCAAACCTCTCTTCCTGGAGGCAGGAGAAAGGGGAGGCAAGTCCCTTCCTCCCCAACTGGGGAAGACCGTTTGTCTTCCCCAGGGAGATTAAAAGAGGTCCCCCACAAGGGGAACACAAGGATCCTCACAGCCAGAAGTGACAAGCCATTTTCCTGGATGTTTAAGCCCAATGTGGAAAGCAGATTCCCTCTAGGAAGAGTCAACTTGCTGGTTGTAGGATCCTATCCAATGGTGGGGTATGGGTTAGCACTGCAGTCGCTACTGGGGGGAGTTACCACAACAGCCCTTTTAAATGCAGCAGTTTCAAACTACATGCAGAAATATCCCCTTCTCTTAGAGTATGGATGCCTAAAACGCAAGTCACTCTTCCTGGCCAAAGATGGTCGTCACATGGCATTGCCAGGTGCTATCTTTCCGGGTAGGTAACAGTTCCCAGAAACACCTGCTGCCCCTAGGCTCCTGGAGCAGTGATATGGAAAGCATCACTTTCTCCAGTGGACTGTCCCTTTTCCCACCAGGCCAACAACCAACCTCCCCCTTGCCCCAGTTTCTCAGTTGCTGGTCCGCATCCCTCCCACAAGACCCCATAACAATCCGGAAGTGTCCCTTGCCATCCTGGGGTGTCAATAATTGTCTGTGTTCATGTCTGTGTAGCAGGGGTGTAGCAAGGTTGGAGTGGGCCCAGAGACAAGATTTTAAAATGCCCCCCCCCCACTGAAGCTCAGCTCATGAAGTAAAGAAATCTTAAATGAGGCTGAATAGTGGTAACAAAAAGCATAGTAAAAATTACACACACACACACACACACACACACACACACACACACACACACACACTATGTGCTACAATAGAACATCATCCTAAATTATTTTTTAAAGGGTTTTGTAAATTGTGGACGATGCAAGCCATTTAATGGTACTAGAGAAAGACATGCTGTTCTGGTAGTTCCTGGTCTTAACATTCACATCAGTTTTGAATACAACTGAAGGAAGCCCAGGCAGGTGCCTGGCTGGGGGAGTCAGTCATGTGACTTGCCTCTGGGGGGGCCCCCCAAGGCAGTGGGCCCCCAGACAACTGTCTCCCCTTGTGCTATTATAGTTACGCCCCAAGGCAGTGGGCCCCCAGACAACTGTCTCCCCTTGCGCTATTATAGTTACGCGCTATTATAGTTACGTGTAGTTTGATAGTTCTTGCAATATCAACGGTATGAGTGGTGTGAGGAAAGGGTTAAAATGTCTTTGCCCTGCCTAAGGCACGTGCTCAATGCCGAAAAGGCCCGATTGCATTGAGCACACATCCCTCTAACATTGCAGCCAATGGTTGCCACTTTACTGACAGAGCTTGCTGGGATGCAGCCTGGGCGGACTAGGAGGAGGAGGGTTTCCTCTATTTAGAAGCCGAAGGTTGCCAAACTGCAGTTGAACAGCTGTCTGCGGCATGCTTCCTGGCTTCACAGAGTAATCACAGCTTCGTCTGCGCGAGGTTTGATGCTATGTCCGAACAGGGCCTCCAACTCAAAATTGTTTTGAGACATGTTACTTTTACTGTTGTTTTATGCTTCTATTCTTCCTCCCTTCCCCTGTTTTATATTTCCCCCTGTAATGCTGTTGAAGCATGTCTGTGTGGCTCTCTTTTTCTTGGTGGTGGGGCGTGAAAACTTCAGTGGCCTTCCCACCTGGGGCTCTGCTTGCCTGTGAGAGCACAAACAGTCTGGCTCCTGTGTTGCAGTCCTATGTGGGGTGGGTATGTTTCCATCTGAAGTGTTTGGTCCACACTTCTTAATTTGTAAAGAGTCCCTATTAACATTATATTGAAGCCCATATTTGTCCTTTCCCAGACAAAATAGCACAAATTGCATTGGAAGTAACTGCTGCTTCTTACCAGTGTTCCCTCTAATTCTTATCATCGGTGAGCGGAAAGAGTTTTTTGTTCTGGGTGGCAGTATCAAGGTAGTGTGTGCACATAACTCTCTCTCTCTCTCTCTCTCTCTCTCTCTCTCTCTCTCTCTCTCTCACACACACACACACACTCACACACACACACACACACACACCCCGCCCCCCAGGAAATTATTAATTATTTTTACCTCCCCCCTGCCACACCGTCTCTCTAATTATACGCCTTTCCATCCTCACCCCACACACCTCCCTCTCCCTCCCTTCCCCCCTCTCTCCCTCCTCGCCTCTATATATACACACACATAGTCTCTCTAGCTACACTCCTTTCCTTCTCACCCCCCCCCATATCTCCCTCTACACACACAGTCCCTCATTCATTCATTCATTAAATATTTATTTATTTATTTATTTTTATGCCGCCCCAAATTTATGTCTCTGGGTACCCAGTAGTACCTCTAGTACTTCCCTTCCCTTCCCACTTTCACACCACACACCTCCCTCCCTCCCTCTCTATGCACACACACACACACACCCTCCCTCTAGGTACACTCCCTTCTGAGCCACTGAGGTATAAGACCTGCAGCTGCAAGGAAGCGCTTTGAAAGTAAGTTAAGCACCGGAGCTTCCAGCAGAAGCCCCTCCCCTGGCTTTCCCCTTGGACCAGCAAGCCTTAGCCTATAGGAAGCGGAGAGGGGGGCGGGGGCAGAACGGCAGGGTAGCTGCTCAGAAACTTCCTCTGAGCTATTAAACTACAGTACATGCTAGCAGCTGAAGGTGGTGGGGGCTGGGGTAGAGTGCCCACAAGCCTGCAACACTTCTCCGAGTGGCTTGCAGCCCTCCCTGGGCTCCAGGAGCCTCCGGCTGCAAGAAAGGCAGTCGGGTGCGGCTGCAGACTCTCTGGAACGATCTCTCCTGCCTGGGCCTTTGAAGGGCCGTAACACTGATTTTGCAAGCCTCTCCATTTCAGCTGGTTTTTTGCAGGGGCTGGAGCACAAAGACTGTCAGCACTTCCAGCAACCATTGGAGAGCGGCGAGACTGCGCGGCTGATGGAATCCTCTGAGTGGGGGACTGGATTCTAATGTGCACGTGCACACGAGCTCATCTTAGAGGCAACAGTGCTTTTTACTCTTTATCAGTTAGAGCTTTTGTGTTACATAAATTCCATTTGCAGAGTTTGGGCTGGAAGTGAGAGCTCTGTAGCTCCCTGATGTGCCCTTGAGTTGGTGTCAGTGTCGACTCCTGGCGACCACAGAGCCCTGTTGTTTTCTTTGGTAGAATACAGGAGGGGTTTACCATTGCCTCCTCCCATGCAGTGTGAGATTATGCCTTTCAGCACCTTCCTATGTTGCTGCTGCCCGATATAAGTATTTCCCATATTCAGGGAAACATACCAGCAGGGATTCAAACCGTCAACCTCTTGGTCGCTAGGTGAGTCATTTCCCATCTGCGCCAGTTCCTTGTACTGTACTGGAAAACGCTGCGTGGACAACCCAGTATGTAATAGAAAGCATATGTCTGCTGTATTGTCTGACGCCAGAGCCAGAAAACTATTTTTGATTCCCAGGTGCTGCTAGCAGCTAATTTGTAGGTGTCAGCTCACTGTAGAGCCAGGAAACAACAAAATGCCTAGGCATCCACATCACATACTTACGTACCCATTTACTGTTTTGTGTATGGGGTATTTTTGTACAATTACTTGTCTCCCTGCAGGACAGTGATTCTCAAAATATTTCGGGGGCTTTGTGGAAAGCCACAACTAATAATGTGAGAGCATGAAGGAAAAGACACAGGCCTTTTGTCCTCGCCCGATATTGAAACTAAGCAGTAGCTGAACTTAATGTTCAGTTAACTTCTCCTGTTTACTCTTTACTCTTCCTTCCCTGCCTCCATTGTTTTGAGTTTTAGATTACACACTTCTTGGGGCAAGGGCACATCATTCTTTTGTTTTGCAAAGTGCCGTTCTATCCGCATTAATGGCACAATCATCATTTCCTCTAATAGTGAACTTGGATGGTCAAGTACCTAACTGGCCCACCCAAAAAGAAGATGGTGGGGACTCCTGCTGTACAGTGCATGTTTGTAAATGGTAGGGGAAGTCATTTGTACTCCCCTTCCCCATTCTCCCCTCAAAAGCCTTGGCTATGGAATGTTGATGGCATCGAGATAAGAAAATACTTAAGTACTTAGAGTAACCTATCCCATTGTCTGGAGGGAAAACTTTTGGATTCACATTTACACCAAAAACCAAAGAAATTTGGCAGGGTCGTAACTATTGTAGGGCAAGGGAAGACAGTTGTCTGGGGGCCCACTGCCTTGGGGGACCCCCCCAGAGGCAAGTCACATGAGCGACTCCCCCAGCCACGCACCCGCCCGGGCTTCCTTCAGTTGTATTCATCCTCCGAAATTGATGTGAGTGTTAAGACCTGGAGCTACCAGAACAGCATGTCTTTCTCTAGTACCATTAAATGGCTTGCATCGTCCACAATTTACAAAACCTAAAAAAAAAACAATTTAGGGCACATTGTGTCACATAGGAGGGGTGTGTGTGTGTGTGTGTGTGTGTGTTTGTATAAGCTGAGCTTCTTGGGGGGGCATTTTAAAATCTTTTCTCTGTGCTCTCTCCAACCTTACTACGCCCCTGAAATTTGGTCTTTACTGTTGTGTTTGCAGTGGGGGAGGGACAGTACTTCCAAACACAGCTATGCTAAAATCCTAGATATTTTTGTTGCTTTGGGCAGCTTTCACTTCAGCCCTGTGGGAGGTCAGTAAAACAGGGCTGCTCAGCTTCAGCCCTCCTGCAGAGTTTGGCCTACTCTCTAGTTATTGGCCACTGTGACTGGGGATTATGGGAGCTGTAGTCCAAAAATATCCTCTGTGGCACCATAATAGTGCTAGAAGACTCCTGTTCTAGTCTAGCTGGAGTCCTGTACAGGAGTATTTCTGGTGAGGCCTGGGGATCCACTGGTCCACACTTGTTCTCTCCAGTACAATACAATAACATTATTGATCACACCATTCTGCCCACAGGAAACATGGCATCTCAGTCTCTGCCCATCTAGATATTATAGACAAATGGTGCTGTTGTTTCACACTCCTCTCAGCCGCCAAGCAGAGACAGGGATGGGTGTCAGTGCCCAGGAAGGACACAGAGGGAGGAGATGAGCTCTGGCAACCATGTGGGTACGGGGGTAGGAGGGAGGGAGAGATGAGACCAGATGCAGTGTGTTGAATAACATCTTTGGATAGAACACAATTTGCATCTTCTTTATATATAAAAGCCTTAGGATGTATGTAACAAATCCCGCGGTACATGGCACATCTCGCGAGAGTTCTGACAACACTCGCCGAGAGAGCGGGGGGCACGGAGGAGGGGCTGAGGAGTGGATGGAGGGGCAGCTGCTGCCAAGGAGGAGCAGGAGGACCGAGGAAAGACCAGCGGCATTATAAGAACATAAGAACTGCCCTGCTGGATCAGGCCCAAGGCCCATCTAGTCCAGCATCCTGTTTTGCACAGTGGCCCACCAGATGCCATTGGGAGCCTACAGTCAGGAGTTGAGGGCATGCCCTCTCACCTGCCATTACTCCCCTGCAACTGGTACTCAGAGGCACCCTGCCCTTGAGGCAGGAGGTGGCCTACAGCCCTCCGACTAGTAGCCATTGATAGACCTCTGCTCCATGAAGTCATCCAAACCCCTCTTAAAGCCATCCAGGTTGTTGGCTGTCACCACATCCTGTGGCAGAGAGTTCCACAAGTGGATCACGCGTTGTGTGAAAAAGTACTTCCGTTTGTTGGTCCTAGACCTTCTGGCAATCAATTTCATGGAGTGACCCCTGGTTCTAGTGTTGTGTGAGAGGGAAAAGAATCTCTCTCTCTCCACTTTCTCCACACCATGCATGATTTTATTCCTGCCAAATCTCCTCAGTCCAAGACTGCCATAGCCAAGAAACAATGCACTTAGTGTGTATAGATAGATAGATAGATAGATAGATAGATAGATAGATCATTGCTGGCTCGCTCCCTCCCTCAGCTACAGCCGCCGGCCTCTGACACTTTGCTGAGTCTCCTCGTGAGGAGGACGGCCAAGCTGGGGTTTCCCCTCTGGCCTGCATGGATGGCCCTTGGTACTCTCTTCTGTCCCAGCTTGGCCATCCTCCTCATGAGGAGACTTGGCAGGGTGTCAGCTGAGGGAGTGAGTGGTGGTTGGGTGAGCTGAGAGAATAGGGGAGTGGAGGAGAGGGGTTGGCAGTGAGTGGGGTGGCTGAAAGTGGGGGAGGGGAGGAGAGGGGTGGCTGTGAGGGGTGGGGGAGGGGAAGAGTGGCTGCGATTGGGGGAGGGGTGGCTATGAGTGGCGTGGCTGAGAGTGGCAGAGAGAAGGAGATGGGTGAAAGTGGTGGGGGGAGGGGAGGGGGAGGTGGCTGAGAGTGGAGGAGGGGAGGGGTGGCTGTGAGCGCCGTGTCAGAGTGGGAGAGTGGAGGGGAGGGGGTGGCTGAGAATGGGGGAAGGTTTGCTGTGAGAGGAGAGAGGAGGCTGCGAATGGATTGGCTGACACTGAGCAATAAAGCAGGGGCTGTGGCAGGACTTTAAGGAGAGCAATAAAGTCCTCGCGTGCAGATGTTCTGCACAGGGCCATCTAGTACTAATATATTTAAATCAGTGAGCAGCTGATTTCTATCTATCTGTCTGTCTGTCTGTCTATCTATCTATCTATCTATCTATCTATCTATCTATCTATCTATCTATCTATCTATACACACTAAGTGCATTGTTTCTTGGCTATGGCAGTCTTGAACTGAGGAGATTTGGCAGGAAATGTGAAGCTGTACTTTGGGGTGGGGCTGTCATTAGCTACCAGCTGTGGGGGAAAGCTCTGGAAGATTTCTGTGGGGACCTAGCACAAGCACAAGCCTTGAAGTGGGCCACTAGAAGAACTGCAGTTACAGGTATGCAATTTGAATATTTAAATATCTAAAACTCTTTGACTTAAGATGAGACTTAATGTGAGCTTCACTTCTACTCGTACTGTACAAATGCTGTCGAATGTATTACAGTCACCTGGACTCATTCCCCTTATCTCATGAGACATCATCTTGCCTTTTAAAAATTAAAGACAGTCTTTGCCATCCTGATTCATGTCCACATTCACTTCAACACAAATGTGTACACCTACAAATTCAACTGCAAATCTGTGGCGTTGCATTGGTGTCTGAGCTCCTCCTGTAAGGAGCAGATCATGGCAGGCAGTGATTCGCATAGTCAGGCAGGTAAAGTACAGGCAGTTGACAGTAGGGCAGGGTCAGCAAGGTAGCATCTGGATGAGCAGTCAGGAATGATTGCACCAGCAATGGCTGAGGCAATTGAGGCTCTTAAACAGGGCTCATTATGGCTTTTGTCTGGCATTACTCAGTTTGATTCCCTACAACTGGGCATGCTCCTCTCTCCACCTCCTAAGGAGACTCCTCTGCCTCAGGAGGAGAACAAGACGAGTCCTCAGAAGAGGCTAGGTCCAGGATCTCCAGAGCTTCCCCAGTGTAGCCTCATTCAGGTGTTCTCTAGAGCTGCGAGGGGTAGAGTGGAGGAGAGGAGGTGCCTCTGACCTGGGATCAGGAACTCCACCAGCCACAGACTCCTCCTCAAAGGACTTCCCTGTTCCACAGCTGAGAGGGTCCCTGACAATTGGTTATCTTTTTTATTTTCAGCACAGTTGATTGAATGAGAGGAGAGCTGGTCTTGTGGTAGCAAGCATGACTCGTCCCCATAGCTAAGCAGTGTCTGCCCTGGTTGCATATGAATGGGAGACTTGATGTGTGAGCACTGGAAGATATTCCCCTTAGGGGATGGAGCCACTCTGGGAAGAGCAGAAGGTTTCAAGTTCCCTCCCTGGCTTCTCCAAGATAGGGCTGAGAGAGATTCCTGTCTGCAACCTTGGAGAAGCTGCTGCCAGTCTGTGAAGACAATACTGAGCTAGACAGACCAATGGTCTGACTCAGTATATGGCCGTTTCCTATGTTCCTATGAATGTTCAGTTTTCCCTTAAGAAGGGATGTGTAAATCTCGGTCCCCCACTGACTGCTTTTATTGTGTAGTCTAATCATGCACATATTCGTTCCCAACAGTCTTTGTTTTCTGATTGTTTGACAGTCAGTTGAAGTTGAGCCATGACAATAACATAATTATATCTCTTGCTAAACATCAGTGCATGTTCTCGATCAGTTAGAACTTGCTTAAGAGAAAAAAATCAAATGTCCAAAACACAGAATTAAGTACTTTGTGGTGTGTTAGTGTGTATGTTTTGGAAATATCATGAAAACAAGAACTGGAAGTTAGCAAGTTAGAAAAAACTTTGTGGAAACGGACATGTGTTGCTGATACAAAGTGTATGGCTGTTCTTTATTTGCACTTAAAGGCAGGCGTTTGACTTTCATCTTTCAAGCAAGTAGAGTTTAAAGCAATACTGATAAAGACAGAATTAACTTGGTACCTTTCATGCACAGAAACACTTGACATTCTCTCACCCAGTCTTAACACTGAGACTGGGGGTTGGTGGTGTATGGGGAAAACTATTAAAAGCAATGGTAATGACCAGCATGTATCTTTGAACTCATTCTGGGAAGTGTTGGTACATGCGATGTTGGTGTTTAAGAATTTGTTCTCAGAAAATGCAGATGCTCAAGAAGAGGTTATATGTATTGTAGGCACATTCAGTAGAGAAACTGTCTTGCAGCTTGCATACATGTATAATATTTAGCAAAGGGAGCCCTGACCTACAGACTACCACCTTTTCCTTGCACTCAGCTCTGTAGGAACAGCCAGGTAGACTATCTGACTGACATAGTAACCCATCCTGTTATCCCACATGTAGCTATTGAAGACAAAGATAACTTGAAAAACTGCATGCTTATTGTGATTAAATAATAGGGCAGGGTATCCCTAAACTAGAATATGGGCATGGTGTTTCTGTAATGAATACAGATCTATAGGAGGGACAAGCAATCAAACTTGCAGGTAAAACTTAGGAACAGATTTTATATAATATTAACAGAAAGAACAAAATAATTATTGTCCAAAAACAGAGAGTAACCGTGACAACAAAAATGTTCATACAAGCTTAATGATGTGATTATTTAATGTTAACCGATTGGAATATAGAACTGCATCAAATGTCTCTCTTTTGAAATGCTGGCTTCTAAGGTTAAGAGCCAGTCTGTGCATAGAGGAAGCTGTTATCAGTCTGCTGACTTCTCCTCAGATCTGATTACCAGTGTTCTGTGGTTGTAATATTCCCTGTGTTTGGATTCCTATCACTGTCTTGACATTCTGCCATCTTCTCTGTTTGGCTCTTCGGGGTCAAACTTGATGTGCATGCAATTGCATGCTGAAGAGGTGTCCTCCTGGGTGAAAGAAGCGGTGTTTCCAATTAGAACAACTGTGCCCCCTGCTGATCTGAATTAATAGCCTGGGGAGAGGGAGGCTAACTCTTTTCTCTTGTGCTGTTTTCCTGCAAAATTATACATACACGCATGTGTGTGTGCGCGCGCACACGCACGCACACACACACCAGCAACTGTTTTGGATAAATAACTGCTTTCGGGGTGGTTTTTGGTGGTTGAAAGGCACAAGGGGGAAGAGTTGACCCTCCATTCAGAATGGGGGGGGGAGCCTCCCTGCAAAGAAGTGTCCTTTCCAGTTGCTAGTGCACCCCTTTGGCACCCATGTGCATGCACATCTAGTTTGAGCTTTATTCTTGCCTTATGCCATTGACTTTGCCCATGTTCCCAACACTCAAGTACCTTCCCTGTTCCCCAGTGCAGCCATACCGTTGTAGACATAACATGTATATCTCCTATTATTTTTGAATTAGACTTTCTCTTTGCCATTTGTCCTTCCAGTAGTTCGTTCATTCTTGTTCTAAGTTCTGTTCTTATTAGCAGTCTGATATTCCACAGTAAGATTCCTTTGTCCTTAACAAAGGAAAAATATGTGGCTTATACGGTCTTTGTTTTCTGAAGTAGCCCTCCCACAGGACTCAAACTAACTTGTTTCTCTGCTTCTCTTTTGGCTTCAGTCATGAATGGATATTGCTTTCACATCTTATACATAAGAGAATGGTCTTCTTATACTTTCACTTGTGGTGGGGGAGAAGGGTAATGACAGTTGAAAGGAATATTTGGCTGATTTGTCCCTGGCCTTTCCCCCTGCTCTCTCTGATAAGCATTCTGTAGGACTGAACAGTGTAGGAAGTTTTGACAATGACAGTGATATCATCATCATGAAAAGAAAGAAGGCATTTGCTTCTTGTCAAAGTACTCTGTCTCCTACCTTAAGCCATTTAACACGAGAGTATGTGTAGCATAGCTAGGGACTGACACCATTGCAAAGAATACTAGCAGTACAGATGGGCAAAATGACAGCTGGAGTATTTTTGCAAAGGTCATTTGTTAGAAAGGTATTTTGCAGTTCAGAAGCTCAATAGTAAACAATAAATAACACTTTCTATTTTTTGGGGAAAAAAGTTTATGATCTCTCATATCTTACAACTAGGGGGTGCACTTGGCAAAACCTACACGCTAGTGAGGAGGTTCTCACAATCCACCAAAAGCGGGCTAAGGGAGCCTAGCCCGCTTTTGATCGTCTGCTGCCACCGGAGCTGCACGGCTCCCGGCAGCAAACCCTCCTAATTCCCCCTTCCCTTAGACGAGGTTAGTGGAGCGAGCACTCCGTGAACCCCGTCTATTTGATTGTGTATTGCCGTGTTGCGGCTCTGTGCCAGCACATGGGGAGACCCCCGCTGGGAGACTGAAACAAGCCTCCTGGCCCTGGGGGTCTCTCCAGGATGCCCCGTGCACTCACGTGGGGCATTCTGGAACTTTCAGGGGCCACGCGGCTCCCGATCCCTGCAGCCCCCACCGGCTACATGATGGAGCCGGCAGTCATGTGGGTGGCTGATCTGGTTGCCCAGGGCTGCAATTGTAATCGTCTGCGGGGAGAGCGGGCTAAGCCTGAATTCCCCGCAAACCCTTTTGAGGTGGGCCTCACTGATCGTGAGACTCACCTCAATTAGATTTGACTTTTCCCTGTGACATGTAGACACTTTCCCAGTTGTGTGTTCCATTGTTCGTGCTCTACATTGTTGGTTGTGTCTGACATAGAAATGAAATGGTAATTGTGCCTAAATGTTTTGGGGAGTGGTGGGGGGGAGAGAAGCTGACACAGAACTGCTAGTGAAAACCGCAGCCTCATGTCAAACATCACATCTTTAGTTGTGCTCAGTGTGCCATATGAATGATTTCGTAATACTTATCATGTGCCAACAACACAGTACCATGTATCCTTGTCTGTGAATGTGACACTTCAACTGGATCTGAGAGATGATTTGTTGCCTTTAAGTACATGGTTGACAGTGGAAAACCCCAGAAACGTCAAAGTTCAAGGAACTGACTTGACGAGTATAAAATACGTTGTCCGGGGTACTCAGTTCCTTAGCGCACACTTGTCTCTTCTGATCAATAGTGGATAGTTTATAGCCTTGAATGGCAAAGCTGTATATCTTTCTAGCAAATACTGTTGGGAAAACACACTGCTCTGCTTGGATAGAAGTAGATGAGGTGTTGCAAAGCCATCAATATTACTTAGTCAGTGGGTGATTGCAGGGCTTCATTAATTACTGTTGCGCTTCCTGGTTGAGTAAAGCTTTTGTACCTATAAGCTTTGAATTAAGGCTCCTCCAGCTGCTCTTACTACAATATAAATACTACAGAGCTTTTGAAAGCTGCAGTTTTCTGTTGTCGCTTCTGATAGTAGGGGATCAAATTTTGTGTATCCAGAAATATAAAGAACTTGGGGTGGGGCGGCAAGGTGGGGAGGGGAGAAGCTGCTGAGAGTTCAGAAATCTGCCCCCTCACACCGCTGAATGATCAGCAGCTCCCTGTTGCTGCCCCCCTCTCATATAGTTCTTTATATTTCTGAATTAAACAACCAGACAAGGCTTATCTTGCATTCTTTTGCACCCTGTCTTTAGTGCTCTAGCAGTTACATGAGTGAGTTACATATTGGCCTATTGCTACAACAAATATTTATATACCGCTTTTCACAAAAGTTTCCAAGGCAGTTTACATAGAGAAATAATAAATAAATAAATGAGATGGCTCCCTGTCCCCAAAGGGCTCACAGTCTAAAAAGAAACATAAGATAGACCCCATCTACAGTCACTGGAAGTACTGTGCTGGGGGTGGATGGGGCCAGTTACTCTCCCTCTGCTAAATAAAGAGAATCACCATGTTAGAAAGATGCCTCTTTGCCCAGTTAGCAGAGGAGTTACATTGCAGATGTAACACTGTCTTATAGCTTAATTGGAGTTAGGCAATTGATCCCCAGCAGGCTCTTGGACTCATCTTTTCCCTCTCATGTGAACAACCTTCTGGATTATTTCAGTCTTGTAACTAACTGGTTAGCATTACATCTGAACCTGTGTTACCACCAAACCAGTTTGTAACTGGTGACTTCCATACAGTACAAGGATCTGCTGACTCAAGAGCAGGGCGCCTACGCTGTTTCTGTTGTCTGAAAATCGTATTGATGCTGCTGGAGAGCCTTTGTGTGCTGATGCTTAGCGACACTTGTTCCATTATATCTAATGGGAATTATTCCCAAGGGCAGGGACTTGCCTTTAATGAAGACCAGCTTCTCTGAAGAAAGAGACTGCCTTCCGTGCAGCCATTTGTGGCAGTGTTTCAGATCACATCCTCGTCTTTCCTTGCCTGATCTTGCCCTGTAGTGTACCAGAAAATGAAGTGACATCATGGCATTGCATCCTTTTCTTGGTGCATAGGTAATCAATTCCTTGTTGAAACTTGAAGCTTTAGCTTTATTTGAGTCATTAAGTATAGCTATCTTGGTTTATCTATTAGGAGATGCAGGATTCGTCCATCTTTTATGGGCTGTAAGTTTGTTGCCACTTTCTGGATGCTAGTTTTGTATGCTTGCTTGAAGAAGAGGGAGTTGGATGTATATGGCATTCAAAGTAGAGATGGGGAAATGTTTTGGTATGATGAAAGCATTTCCTTCACATTGGTTTATAAAACTTTTTATCCTGTCTGAAACATTTAAAAACCCACAAAAACTGATATTTAAAGTGCTGGCTGCTTTTGAAGTCTCCTGAACTTTTCTTCCACGATTGTCCTTATCATTGTTTTGAATACCAAAAATAAGATGTTATAAAAGCTGCTGTTGACCTGGCAGAGTTGACTGTCTTTCAAAACGAAAGAGCAGAAAGACTTAAGGAGGGCCTGTGTTAATTGGATTTAAGAGTCTGGCTTTACTGGAGTAATTAGGTTATACAAACCTCCAGAAATAAAGTAGATAAAAGATTCCGCAAGAAGCAGTAAAAATTATTCAGTGAAAAATATAAATAGCAAAACTGTACTTTAAAGTAATCTTTCCCTCTCTAGTGCCCTTCAGACCTCACAAGGCCTGATGTAGGTAACAGACATGGGTGTCCGGGGGAGGAGGAAGAATGTGCAGCCCTCCCCGCTCCTGGTTTAAGCCAGTACCCATTGAATTCAGTGGGGCATACTCCTGAGTCTAGGATTCTTGACTTTGCCCACTACCCGAAAAAAGTCCTCGGGACACCCATAAGAACAAACCAAGTCAGTAAGTAATATTTGCAGAGCTACAAATAAGTTAGAAAGCAAACTCAAATCTGATTGATAGGTTACCTTCTGTGAAATTATTAGTGCTGCAAATTTGTTTCCATGTTGTATCAGTAGCATAGTATTGCTTGGGTAGATTGGATCATGCAGGTACTTTCCCCACTGTATCCCCGGCTCCAGTATGGGAAATTCCCATCTTATTGGACTACATATCCACTATAAACATTCCTGCATCACTGATATGGTAGGATAGCCACCCATACAGAAATGGCTTTGAAGCAGCGCAGATCTGATGTATGAATTGCTCTTGGACAAATTGCTGGGTCATGTCAGATTTGATAACCTTGCAGCCTATGCCAGCATGTCATCTAGCAGAGTTGCAGACTTTTGACTTCAAAAATACTGTGTCCCTGGTTGGGCTAGGATGTGGAGCCATGACAGGACCTGATGAGTCAGTGGTGAACATCTGGCAAGTCTGAGTCTAGGGGAATCTTGAGCTAGAGTGTGTTAGGGTTAGGTGGAGCCAGGATGGGACCTGGCAATTCTAGATTTCACTGGTTTTTCAGTATTTGTTGTTGATTACCTGGCAGAGTATAGTTGTACTGATTGGGCCAGTAGCAGGTTCATTCTAGAGCGGTGGCAGTGAGCAGTGTTAAAACAAAAGAAACTTTTATTGTGCACCTGGAATAAAATTACAACAGCTACAGTGTAGATTTTTATATGTTATAATATATGTTAGCATTATAGTGCTACCATATAGTATAGGATATGCTGGCAGTATAGTGCCTAATGAGTGACCAGAACTTGTTATTTTTCTTGTGTTCCTTCTAATCTTCTACTCATATAAATCCCTCCTTAGATTCAGAGGCAGCTTCTTCACAGAACGTATCATCTTTTAGTAGCTGCCTTTCAAAGCCTATAAGGCATACTAGTTCTCTGGGATCATTAATTAATATACTCTAATAGAGTTTCGTCCGTGCTGTATCAGAACAAAGGCCCATCTTTCAAAGTTGTGCTTGTTAGCAGTTTTAGTTGAGATGTCTTTACTGGTAGAATTATACTATTGATTGCTGGTTCTTTTCAGTTTATTCCCCATTATCTACATGCTGATTAGAATTTCAGGATTTATTTTATTTTATTTTATTTTATTTTATTTTATTTTTACATTTCTATACCGCCTTTCGTTAAAAGAAAACCCCAAGGTGGTTTACAAAAATTAAAACATACAATAAAAGCAATAAAAACACCAAGCAATAAAAGCACCAAGCTAAAAACATATCAAACAAGCATAAAAAACAAGACAACTCTTAATTTGAGTAATTTCTTTATTATTGACCATAGCTTTAATAAATGAGCAAATCCTGCTGTACTATACTGAACAAACCCCAGTCCACTTTTCAGACTGCGTTTTTCCCCTGACAACATAATTAATGTTGTTGATACTAGAACAAGATCTGGCTCTTAGTAGCACATTAATCAGGGATAGTTACTGGGAACTGTCCTGTCATGGGAAGGGAGGTGGGTGGGCAGGAGAGTGTGAAATATAGAGAATAAATTGTAAAGCTATTAAACCTGGAGCATGAAACTTATGCACTGGCCATTAATTTCTAGAAGACCATGTTTCCTATTAAAGCCAAATCAAACCCCATTTCAGTAGCAGAATGTGGATATTGTTACAGGCACATGGGGAATTAGGGTAGGATTGTACCGTCTGTTTTGTACAATAATTAATGAAGTGCAAGTTAAGTATTTCCTGGCAGGTACAGTGGAAGGTCTTGAGGGTTCGGTAACATATTGCTGTTTAAATGAAATGGGTGAAGGTGGAAGAATGGTGTAGTAATGTGACAAGATTTCCCCCTTCCTCCAACAAGTAATGTAAAGGTAAATTGTGTTGTCGAGTTGGTGTTGACTCCTGGCGACCACAGAGCCCTGTGGTTGTCCTTGGTAGAATACAGGAGTGGTTTATCATTGCCATCTCCTGCGTAGTATGAAATGATGTCTTTCATTATATTTCTGCTGCCCGTAGCTGTGCTATATTGTGGTAGGTGCTCCCTAATATACTTATACTGTTCTTATTTCAGTTATGAATACTGATCCTTCCCAGTGATTGATCATACTGATTAACTTCAAGTGAACAGCACACCTACTGCAGGATCCTGCCTGTATGATAAGTGCCAAGAACTCTTCCCTCTCCTCTCAGCATAAGGCCTCTGGAACACTGCTAAGCCAAGGCAGTCCTTCAGTTGCCGTTGAAGGGAAGCTGTCTCAGCTGTGCCCTCTTTCCCCTGGATAGGGTCTAATGGTTTTGTTTATGCCTGTTTATAATACAGTTTGTTTGAAGGCATCTTTGTGGATTGTTCATCTGGTCAGTTTGCTAGAGAGCGCCATTTAGCATTGCAATTTGCACGATGCATAGTCATGTTTCATTTGGCAGACAGTTAGCTTGCCTTTTTGTTTTCGATGTTCTTTCCTATTTATTATTCACTGCATGGATTTTAACGTGATATCAGGGGAACAGGACTGCAGTTGTACAAACTGTCTCAGCTATTTAAATTCTGTCCCGTTAAAGCAGGGGTGGGGAACCTTGGCCCTCCAGTAGAAAATTATAACTTGTGTTATAGTTTTCAAAATAACTAGTATAATTAGTTGTAAATAGCTAGTTATAAATAACTAGTATAACTTTCTAAAATAACTAGTATGGACATCAGGTTGTATCCAGACAAAGTGATTGCTAATGAAGCACCATTGAGACAAGTTAGTCATGGCTAACTTAAGCCCCATTGAATTCAATAGAACGTAGCATTCATTTTCTTTGGATACAACCCAGCCATAATACTAGCTGGGTGACTCTGGGCCAGTCACTTCTCTCTCAGCCTAGCCTACTTCACCGGGTTGTTGTGAAAGAGAAACTTAAATATGTAGTACACCACTCTGGGCTCCTTGGAGGAAGAGTGGGATATAAATGTAATAATAATAATAATAATAATAAGAAGAAGAAGTGTAAGTTTATAAATATTTCTTAGTTATGTTTTATGGCTGTGCTTAATATTTGTTTATAGCTAATGGTTAAAATAGTTAATATAAAATATTTTATGGGTTCTTAGACTTTTTAAAAAATGGAGCTTTTTCAGAGTTGACCTCTTCACAAAGGACAGAGTATCTTCTTATCTTTATTATGTTATTTATGTATTTATTTTTCTATGTAAACCACTTTGAGAACTTTGGTTGAGGAGTGTTATATAAATATTGTTAGTAGTAGTAGGATTGATAAGCAAGAAACTTATTTTGAAATGGACATGTCATTTTTTCAGTCTATAAAGCCTAATCTGTTCCTGGTTGTGCTATGGATTCTGTGTTGCTCTGTACCTGTTTTCCAGTTAATTTACACAGGAGAGCCATATAGAAATGGCTTAGGAGAGAATGGGAGTAGTAATAGGCTCTAATTATTGAAATCTGCCTACCAGATTTTAGGGAAGATGTGTTTGCAGAGCTGAAGAAACTAGTTACATTTTTCATAGTCCAAAAATATGCATCTTGATGTGTTAAAAGAAACCAGGAGACAAATGCTGAACTGAGGGTTTTTAAAAAATTTTTAATAGTATTAGAAGAATGTGCTTCCTGAAGACTCCAAAAATCTCTCCAAACAGCTTTTTTTGGTCTTCAAATTAGGGGAATGAAAAGGTGGTAAACATGCCATCAATAATAAATATACTGATAAGCTCTGGTCAATAGGAAACAGGTTTCCTGCCAACCTGAAACTGATTTGTTGGCTTGATACAACTTAACAATGAGAGAACTTTGTATTAGTTCATTCATTCATTCATTTTGTTCATTCATTCATTTATGCTTTTATACCATCCTTTTGTCCTGGAAACCTAGGGAACCAAGGTTCAGTCTCTGGAATATCTAGAAAGGGCTGGGAAAGACTAGGGATGTGCAAATAGGTTTGGAGGTTCACGGTTTTGGTTTGGAGGGTTTGATGGTTTAAGGGTCAAAACCCACCCACCCCCACCCCCGGTTCGGTCCAGACCAGGACCAAACCTCCCCCGAAGTTCAGGGGTTTGCGGACCGATTAAAAAAAAAAAAAAATTCAATTTTTTTAACCTTCTACTCCCCTTGGGGGAGTTCCTGGAGGTGGCGGGGGTGGGTGGGTGTGGGTGCGTGGAGGTTCCCCCTCCTCCCACCAGCCTTCTAAATCACCCCCTCACCCCATTCGGGCATTCGGACATTTTTTGGCCTTCACCTGGCAGCCAAGTTGGGGGCTGGGCTGCCAGGTGAAGGCCGAAAACCTGCCGAAGAGTGCCTGAATGGGGCGAGGGGGTGAACGAAGAGTGCCCAAATGGGGCGAGGAGGGGGCGATTTAGAAGGTTGATGGCAGGAGGGCGAACCTCTGCAGACCCACCCCCGCCACCTCCAGGAACTCCCCTGAGGGGAGTAGAAGGTTAAATTAAAAAAACAAAACAATTTTCCGTCTGCAACCCCCCTAAACCAAACCGGGGGTGGGGGTCAAGGGGCCAGACCAAACTGGCCCAGTTGGTTTCAAGGCCGGTTCGGCCTCAAACCAAACCAGGCCAGCCGGTTTTGTGCACACCCCTAGGAAAGACTGCTACCTGAAACCTTGGGAAGCCACTGCCAGTCAGAATAAACAATACTGAGCTAGATGGACCAATCGTCTAACGCGGTATTAGGCAGCTACCTGTGTCTCCTATATCTAAGTTTTTAGTTAAATTAATGAAGAGTATCTTGCATTTTTCTTCTATAGAAATGCAGTTGGCAAAAGTGGTAAAGTGAGCCAAGATTCAGTAAAAAGATAACTCTAGACTTATGTCTACTATTTTTAGTAATACATTCAAACTGAACAAATGGTAACTACTGAAGCAGTTGTGTGAGGTATTATTTCTATGAGAACAACCTGGTTCTTGTGGATACTATTAAAGTGTTGGCCTATGCATCACAACTGAGCTCTGGATAAAGGAGGGAATTGCAGAGAGACAATCAGCCCAGCAAGCCATTCTCCAAATGCTTATTAGGCCAGATTGGACCATGTGAAAAGCCTTGAGGTCTTCCAGATCAGACCTCCTTTTGGTCTTGAACACTAAACAACATGCCTTCTCACAGGCCCAGTCATTTCTGCATTTAACATAAGCTTTTTCTGGGTAGATATTTTCTACTGCTGTGTGTTATATAGCATCCAGTTCTATAACATGAAATAAATGTGGAAGTGCAGTAATAATATTTAGTTAATAGCAACATGTTTTCCAAACATATTTTTTGATTTGTCTTTTCATGTGCTTTTAAAGTTTTAAAGTCAGTAGTGGTGGCTCTTTGAATCTTGTTTAGACTATTTTGTCTTTGTGGCCATGTTTAAAAAACAACAACCAAAAAGTTCTGGTAAGAACTAATCTGCCTACTTTCTTTTCACTATTATCTTAATTGATAACTACCATCTTCACAAGTTAGCCCACTTCAGCGTTAAATGTTCATATGTCTACTATCTTGAATTGGGGTGGATGATATAATCACAGACTACACCGTTGAGATGTTCCTACAGCTGTAGCAAATTTAGTTCAAATTTGTTTGGCGGTTCACAAGTTAGGTCTCTTGTGCTTCAAACGTTCGTGTGCCCACCATCTTGAATTGGGGTGGATGACATCATCACAAACTATGCTGCTGAGGTGTCCCTTTGTGTCATTTACAGCAGCACCAAATTTTGTCCAGATCGGTTAGGTGGTCTACAAGTTAGCCCATTTGCACCTCAAAAGTTCATATCTCTGCCATCTTGAATCGGGGTGGATGACATCATTACAAACTGCACCATTGAGGTGTCCCTATGTGTCACTTGCTACAACTGTACCAAATTTGATTCAAATAGGTTGGACGGTCCACATATTAGCCCATTTGTGCCTCAAACATTCACGCGTCTGCCGTCTTAAATCTGGGTGGATGGTGTTACAGACCAGGGCCTGATTTATATACTAAATATGCTCATTAGCTAGTATACAAAATAGGTCTGGACCAAGTTCTTTTATATTAGTGACCATGTGTGATCTGGGCGCATGGAAGAAAGGAGATCAAACCAATCCTCAAAGATTCAATGGGCTTTATTGAGTATGAAAGACTAACAACATAATCTAGCAAGCAGAAAGCAGAACACTCTATCAATATCAGCAACAGTATTTAAACAGAACATCCTAACCACAACCAGTGTTCCTAACTACCATATGTGTGTGCAATTAAATCTTCCTAGAGCCTAATACAATTCAAATACAGGCAGAAAAGAAGGGTGGGGGAAGGAAGGCTGAGGGCTGGCATGGTTGGGGAGATTAGTAGAGGAAAAGGGGGTGGGGAGGAGAAGGGAGCAGGAAAAGAGGAAGAGATGAGGGGATTCCAGGCTTGTAGGAGCAACATATTTACCCAGGACCAGAGACTTCTTGTCAGCTGAAGGAGTGAGGCGCTTGGCTGGAGACAGGAGTTGTTGCAGTTGCTTCAGATCATGTCTGAGAGCCGGAGCACCATGGCTGGGGAGTCTTGACTTCTCACTGCTCAGTAGAAGTCAAAGATAGCTCCTGTGCATGGGCAGAGTTTCTGCTTGTTGCCTCGCGGTTTAGCAGCAAACTCTGGGATCTTTGTGTGAGCAAGATTGCCCGAAGGCATAAGTCTGCTAAACTGCCATGTCCAGAGACTCCTTCTTATTGTGGTTCCAGCCTTTGATGTCCATTTGAGTCTTCTGGATCACAAAAGGCGTTTATTCCTGCTATCCTCTGAATATTGTCTTTTAATTACCAAAAATCTCTCAGGATATTTGGTCAGTTCAGAGAGATCTCAATCTCATCTGTAAATTGTGTGCTTAGAAGGGAGGGGGAACATTGCCCAAAAGCAAATCTGCATCTTAGAGCTGCAAATTGCATCTTCCCCCAAAAGGTGTTAAAGTCAGGAGTTAGTGTGAGACAGCAATTACATTATTTCTTGTGTACCTCTATCTAGTGTGTATTTAAAGTAACATCAAAAGGTGTACATGTGTGAGGCAGGTTAATCAACACATTTGACTTAAGGCAGAAGCATCCTGTTACTGGACAACAGGTTAATTTCAGCAGTGTGAGACTGGTAATTAAGCCTGACCCATTGTCTCAGTCAGTTTCCACAGACGCTGATAACCAATGCTAGATTACCCCTGCCTCTACAAATCATTTACCAGGCAGTACCCAGGCAGATCTAATTGAACTCTTAATATAAAATGAAATCAGACACAGGCCTATATTTCACATACTTCTGAGCTGGTACCTCTGGTTCTGATATGTTATGGTGCCCATAACAATGGCATCACAAACTACGCCACTGAGGTGTCCCTACAACTGTACCCAATTTGGTTCATATTGGTCCAGGCACTATGAAGTTGATAGGTGGACATAGACATACACACACACATACACACAGAATGCCAGGTGATCTCATAAGCTCACTTTCCTTAAGGAAAGTAGGCTAAAAAGTGTACAGAAAAGTGCTTAGGAAAATAAACAGCCTCTGTTCAGGGCTGTGTCCCTTACAGTTAAAAAAAAAAAAGTTGTGTGATTTGCTTCTTGGTGCCTATCCTTGGATAAATGGTCACTTAAAACAATAGGCTATTTCCTTGAGTATGCAAAGTTAAGAGTTCATTAGGTAGAGATGCGTATGTAGGTGTACTTCAGAAAATTCAGTAAGGACAAATAATGCATTTCAAGAGGACCCGACAGAAGCTATCCTTTTTCAGCCAACAATGATTCAGTTCTCTCAGCTATATACATATTGTTCTCCGTGGGTGGCTAAAGTAGTTAATCAGACTGGAAAGAATTGCACAAATCTATGAAGGAACATTTGATTGGTATGCCAGCTTTCTTTATCCAAAAACTGCGTTTGGAAGGCCCTGTGCTTCAGTCTTTACTGATGGAATAACCTGTAAAATGTGTCTTCTGACATCCATGAGTTACACCAGCAGAAGCTATGCTATGCTTTTGTAACCATGCCTATGCAATTGCTATATCAGTGAAAGCATGTGTGTGTTACTGGTTCAGGCAGATATGGTAAAAGTGGCTGGGACTCAAAGTTCAGACAACAGCTGTAATAGTTTCCTATCATGTACAACATGTTTTATCAGTGAGTATATTCAGATAGAGCTGCTATAATCTTGCTAAATGTGTTTGTTCATTAGAATATCAGATTATTATTTCTCTGTATCTTAAAAAAAATATTCTGCTTCTCTGTGTAAAGACAGTTGAAGTTTGGTATATCTTAAACAAAGAAAAGGAACTATAGCTGCAAAAGAATGCCATCAACTGGTAAAGTAAAGATAAAGTGTCCCATCGAGTCGGTGTCGACTCCTGGTGTGACCACAGAGCCCTGTGGTGGTCTTTGGTAGAATTCAGAAGGGGTTTACCATTGCCTCCTCTCATGCAGTGAGATGATGCCTTTCAGCATCTTCCTATATTGCTACTGCCTGATGTAGGTGTGGGAAACATACCAGCGGTGATTCGAACCAGCAACCTCTGGCTTGCTAATCAAGTCATTTCCCTGTTGTGCCTTTAGGTGGCTATCATCAACTGGCATGTCTATGTATGTATTTTGTAAGATTCATAGGAAAATACCATAAACAACCATTTCTGCTTTTTAGTCTGGGAGCATGTATAAGGTGCACAAATGTAATGTGCACCTGCATCAGTTCTCCAGTTGCTCATGTGTTTAAAACAAATGCTTTCTACCATGCAACTGCTTGACTTGCAACCTGCCTCGCACTGAGATGTGCACATGCACATCGCAGTACGAGCTCCTTTGGGTAAGTGTTTCCAAGCAGAGGTCGCAAAGAAGATACTGATGGCAAGGACACCAAGTGAGTCCTGACATATGGAACACAATTGCTAAGGGTTTTTTAATATTAATTTTCAAAAATATGGTTTCATATTGCAGAATTGTGGTCGTATTACAGGAAATGTCAGACATGTTTCCCTCTAAAATAATATATCTTGTGATCACCTTCAGGTTTACATCTGGTCCCTCCAAATACTTTGGAACAACAACAACAAGAAGACTTGAAAACATGTGTAGAATTTATTGAATTGTTGGAGAATTAAGGGACCAAGCGACAACAGATATCCTGTATGTTAAGTTTGAAGTGGCCATAATTAACCTGCCAATTTCACAGTGCTTCCCAAAATGGTGTTTACAGTCCACATTTTTCTGAATTTGCTGTAAAAATGAAAACAATAACTTGTCTATAGCTAATGTAAATATATTTACAATGAGAGCTTACACCAGGGCTCGACAGATCCCAAGTGTCAAGGTACACATGGTGCCTAGAAATTTAATGGTGGCGCCTAGAAGGTGCTGATTCAGTTATTTCTCCATAGCAATTCTATTTCTTGGCCAGAATCCACTGTTGCGGCCCCTCTTTTCTGCTACCACACCACCTCCCCTCTTCCCTCTTTCCCCCTCTCTGAGTCTTCCTGGGCATGCCGCCTCCTCCTTCAACCTCACCGTGTAGGCAAACGCACCCTCTTTCCTTTTTGCATGGAGCAGTATTGCAAGAAGCAGCTAGATTGTGAGAGCAACAGTGACAGGTGCTACTCGATGTAGGCAAGGAGGATTCTATGCTGGAGGGGATAGTGGCAGGCAGGTAGGTGATAGTATTGTTGTGGCTTTGGAGTAGAGAGAGAGTATAAACTTTTGCTGGCCAAGAAGGAGCAAGGAAGCTGGCTTTGTCAACAACTAGATTTGCTGCTGCATGGAAAGGAGGAGGTTCTGGCCAGTGCATTGTTTCCCCACCGGGAAATGGTTGCCGCCCCTTCTTCTTTTTCATCTCCTGTACTAGGGGCATATGCTGACACCTGCCACTGCGGTTGATCCAGCTTCAGGCACTCTGTGAGCCACTAGTGCTGATGGCACTACTGTTCAAGCAGCAGCAGCAGCTGGCTTGCTCGCTCGATGACCCAACCATTGCCGCCACTGTCTCCCCACCTCTGCACTTTTCTTTTTAATTTCCCCAGAAAAGGGATCATGTGACGCCAGAACAGCAGCAGCGGTGACAATAGTAGTGGCGGAAGCTATTGAAGCATGACCTGGGAGGGGGAAGAGAGAAGGAAAAGTGTGTGTGTTGGGGTGTGTGTGGAATTTTTTACTCAAGGTAGCTTTTTACATCCACTGAAAACAATAATGCTTTTGTTGAAGCTGAATCAGAGCTGTAATTCCTCTCTGGTCAGAATATGCTTTTCTTCATCCTTAAGTGTCTAAGCATTTTCAAGATATGATATGTATTTATGGAACTTAACAAGTTGTTTAAAAAGTATGAAGAATTGGTCCCTCCACCCCTTCTTTCATATAAGTGTTTTGGCCCTGGTTCTCCTGACCAGAATATTCAGAGGCAGAGTTATTTAATAAAATATGTATTTATCTCAGACAGCCCTATTTCTGTTCTAAGTATGTGGCTTGTAAACGATGTCCATCACTAAGTCTGCTAACTTTGTCAAGCACCTATTGTCTGGCTCTTAAATTCTTAGGATGACTATTCTTAGCATGATTTGTCCCCATAGCTAAGCAGGGTCTGCCCTGGTTGCATCTGAATGGGAGACTTGATGTGTGAACACTGCAAGATATTCCCCTCAGGAGATGAAGCCGCTCTGGGAAGAGCAGAAGGTTTCAAGTTCCCTCTCTGGCTTCTCCAAGATAGGGCTGAGAGAGATTCCTGCCTGCAGAGGCATAACTAGGGAAAACGGCGCCCGGGGCAAGCATTGAAATGGCGCCCCCCCGCGCCCCCAACATACTGCATTATACTTAGGTTTTTCCTCACAAGCGCCCGCCGCCGCCGCCAAGCCAGGCCACTGACTGGCCGCCAGGCGCCAGCAAAGCAATGGGGGGGCGCGGGCGGCGCGGAAGGGACCGCTCATGGGGAAGGGGGCGCCGACGCACTCCCTTGACTGCTGCAGCTCTGCTGCACTGAGCAGGAAACATTTGTATTAAAAAAAAAATTAAAAAAAATAAAAAAAACATTTTTGTCATGGCGGCGCCCCCCACGTGACCAGAAAAGATGGCGCCCGGGGCACGTGCCCCCCCTGCCCTCCCTATAGTTACGCCTCTGCCTGCCTGCAACCTTGGAGAAGCCGCTGCCAGTCTGTGAAGACAATACTGAGCTAGATAGACCAATGGTCTGACTCAGTATATGGCACTTCCTATGTTCCTATGTTAGGATGCCTCCTAGATCCAGTCTGTCAAGGCCTGGCTTATCCTATAAAACCTGTCCAGTACATACTGAGATAATGGGTTTTTTTTTTCATTTTGCACTGGTGACCATTTTGATGATATCATAATAACTGTGAGCCACATGAGTGCAGGTACAAAGGTTTGTGAATTGATTGAATCTATCTCTATATATTTATCACTAACATTAATGCAGAGTAAACTTTGCATAAGTTATGCTTTCTGACATACAAAATGAGTTGAAAATGGCCAGTGATGTCTCCTTAGCCAGTTCCTACCTCTGCAGTGTGAATCTGTGATTATTTAAATATTGCTTATATAGAGCAGGTGACAGTGTCTAATCATAAGCATTTCTGAGAACAATGAAACCATTTAGCATAATACTAGTGTAGCAAACTGTAATGAGCTTCCATTGGCAAACAGTGTCTTTTGGTTTGCAAAGATGAATAAATATTTTGCCGGTCTAATAAAATGATGCAGCACTGTGAATGTTTTTTAAACAGGAAATTGATAGAAGGCTTATCACTTGTTTTATTTATGGCTTGGAAATGGATAGAAGGCGTATCATTTTATTTATTTATTTGTTAACATTTAATTTTTTTAAAATATTGAATGATGCATCTGTGCCAAAATGAAAATTATAGATCAGAGATATGAGCCGATTAGGTTTGCTGCCATCATAGAAGGGAGATACTTTGGACAATCCAGTTCAGGACATTGAAATAAAATAATAATAATTCAAATAAATTCTAGGGATGTGCAGAACATTTCGAGTTGGAACGCTCCGAGCTCAGAACGGGCCATTTCGAGGTATGATCTTGGAACAGCCTATAGAGGGGGTCCTGTTCCAAGCTTGGAACAAAACAAGCCTATTCCAAGTGTTCTGTTCAAGAATATTACAAGTATTCTGGCTTTTTTTTTTTTAATTAAGATAGTGAGAAGATGGCGCTGGGGGGTGGCGAGAGGTACCGTTAACCTTAACTTAATCCAAGCGCTTACAGGTACCTTTAAGTTAAATTAGTTGAAGCTCTCCTACAAGTACTTTTAACTAACATTAAAGTCAGCGAAGCTGTTCTAGTTACCAGTGGTAATGTGCTGGGCCAGCACGGCAAGCTGCCACTGCAGTGCTCCAACTGGCTTCCCGTGCCGTCGCCACACAGTATGCCAGCTGGAGCACCGCAGCTGCTTGCAGTGTCAGCCCAGCGCTTTACCATTGGTGACTAAGAAGAGCTTCCCTGACTTTAATGTTAGTTAAAGGCACTTGTAAGAGAGCTTCAACTAATTTAACTTAAAGGGACCTGTAAGCGCTTGGATTAATTTAAGGTCAAAGGTACCCCAAAGGTACTGAAGTAAAACCAGACATCTAGATTGGCTAATTACCTTTTTGTATTCTTTCCAGTTAAACAAGCAACAGCTACAGGTTGTGAAGGATCGCTTTCAGGCCTTTCTAAATGGAGAGACTCAGATTGTGGCTGATGAGGCATTTTGCAATGCAGTTCGAAGTTACTATGAGGTAAGTGGAACATAAAGTTTCTTGTTCAGCTTAAAGTGTGTGTGTGTGTGTGTGTTTAGATAGATAGATATAGATATATTTTAGAAGTCTGTGAGCCTGTGCAGCAAGAGGAAACATTTTCTATGATGCTCTTAAATTTAAAATTTTTAAATCTCCTGCCTCTATTATTTGTTCATGGCTCTTCCAATAGCCCTATCTGTACTGGAACGTAGTCACCTTTGGTTGGGGGAGCAGAATGAGTAATGTTTTAAGACCTTTCTGAAACTGTCAGGTAGAAGCAAGATCTTTCCATGTAACCTGTGGTGATTTAGAAATGCAGACTGTATCCAAAGAACATTAGTTATGACCAAGTCCCACAGAAATTTGATTGTTTTTAATGTTGTTTGTGAATATGGTTTTAAAATTTTTTATTTGTTGTGTTTAATTTTTTTTTAAACTAATGTTTTACTTTTTGTTTTTATCTTGTTTTAAACTGCCCAGAGACGTAAGTTTTGGGCAGTATAAAAATATGTAAGATGACGATGATGCTATAATAAATAAATGTACCTTAGTTACTTGTGGCTAATGTGTCTCTTTGATTTCAGTAGTGCTTAGTCATTACTAACTTTCTTTGGATACAACCCACAGTGTATTTTCCTAAGTTCAAGAATTCTTCAGAATGGATCCCTTGTTATCTGCCATTTCTCCCCAACTTTACACACAACTTTACAGTAAAGTTGGGAATACAACTTCTTGATGAGTTTAGTGTAGGGTCTTCTAGGGATTGTGTTTGAAAGGGTTTCACTTCTGATAGAGTCTGAACAACAAGAAAATTCTGTCACCCTCTTTTCCCGACTTTGATGAAGATGCATCACTGGTATTCCTCCAGCAAACAGACATGCATGCCCAATCACCTGTTCATATGCCCTTCCTAACAAACACCTTCACTCAGGATAGTCCCCAATGCTGCTGAGATGATTCTCCACTGCAGGCCTACTTTTTCAATTAGCAATATCTCCTTGTTTCCATGTGGCTGACCTCTTCCAAGTATGGGGCTTAGTACAAGCTTTATCATCACTGTCTGCTGTTTTCATCACTTTGCACCAGGTGATTTGCATCCACATTAGGGTTACATAAGAATTCCAGTCAGTCCTTCAGTTTTTATGTACTCTTAATTCAGGCCAAGGGATTGTAGCTTCTATAAAGATAACAAAATGTGATATCTTCATATCTGATATGATCAGGGACCTTCGCCTGACTGTATCAGATGTACAGCACTAGCAAATGCTTCATGAAGAGTCCAGCTTGACTTTAATGAATTGCAATAAAAGTTCAATTCTCCTGCAAAAGGTTGGAGATCACAAACTTGTGCTGTAGCATAAAGGAGCTGTTGTCCTATCACATTATTGTGTGACATATGCACATAACTCTGCACATAACTGGGAGCCAGCATGGTGTAGTGGCTAGAGTGCCGGACTAGGACCGGGGAGACCCGAGTTCAAATCCCCATTCAGCCATGAAACTAGCCGGGTGACTCTGGGCCAGTCACTTCTCTCTCAGCCTAACCTACTTCACAGGGTTGTTGAGAAAGAGAAACTCAAGTATGTAGTACACCGCTCTGGGCTCTTTGGAGGAAGAGCAGGATATAAATGTAATAACATCAACAACAACTGGGACATTGAATGTTTCTGCAACCTGTTGAATTTTGAAATCAATGGATGATCCTACTGTCTGAATATCTGAAGAAGGCACACCTTTTCAACTGTGAAGGCTGTCTGCTGTGAAAATTCTGCTGAGCAGACCTGCAACATGCTTGGTAAGGCTCCCTGTGCAAACTAGAGCTTGATTGCAGGACTAATTATTGGCAGAAGAGAGACTGTGCTTATGGCAATCATTTAGTTACTCTATAACACTCTTGAAAGAGAAGCAGTGCCCTGCCATTGGTAACACTATTCATCATGGCTATTCCAAACAAGTTCAACTTGTAATGGATAAAAAACTAGAAGAAATTAGTTTGCTAGCAAACACAGGGCAGAGAGCACCAGTAGTAGAATCCAAAAGAAGAGAAGCAGGCTTCGAGCCAACATTAGAACAGCACTGCAATCTGGCAGAGTAAATGCCATAAGAGTGCCAATCAAAGTGTATTGGGCACTCTGTGGTTTTTAAACTGCCAGAATAAAATGCTAAGTACTGGCTTGGGGCTTTCTTCGCTTCTTTCATGTTCAGATAGCAAAGCAGGAAACTGTACAACAGAATGATATGAGTCTTGTTAAGCTTTGACCAGACTCTTTGAGATAATCAATCTAGCCTACTTTCAGCAAAAAGAGATCAAACTAGAGATAGAGGGGATGAATATCTATGTATTGGTGGGTATAATGTGTGTGCTGCCAAGGCACTAGGATAGGAAAAGGAGAGGTCTGTATTGTTTGTACAACCCCATGTTTAGCCCAATCCGTAGTGTTAACTTCAGTATTTGAAGGATTAGGCCTTCAGAATAGTTAAGGGTTAGGGTTAGCTAAGGGTATGAGGTATGCCCATGTTTATTTTTCAAGTGGTCTTTAGAAGGTTGGTGAGTTTTACATTTGGATAAGCAATTGACGTAGAACTAGGGGTGTATAGAACTTTCCGACGCCGGAACAGTCCTCCTCGAAGCAGGGAGTTATGAGCATTCCGAGCATGGAACAGAATACCCCTAAAAGGGGGGGCCTATTCTGAGCATGGAACAGAATTATACGTTTGGAGGTGGAACTTTCTGACCCTGTTCCTAAGCACCATTTCGGAATCCAAAATGGCCTGCGGAACGGGCTCGTGCTGTTTCGATGGACCGGGGTTGTACTGTCTAAACAACTGGCTTGCCTGGTTGTTTCGATGGAATATTTCATGCATTTTGCGTTCCATTCTGAGCTCGGAATGGAACACACAATGTGTTTTGTGCAAACCCCTATATAGAACTTCTTATATTAGTATTCAACCTACTATTGGTCAGGTCTCCAAACATTTTTAAAATAACACATATTTTTGTTAGAAATATATCTGAGAGTACTGTACTGAAATGAGCAACTATACACTCGCATTTTAAAGGCATTATGTAAACTAAGCAAGGCAGCAAATAGAACAAAATGTAACAAAAAAGGTTACTGTATTTATGGCTGAAATGCGGGCGGGGGGGCAGTTAATAAGCAGTGAGGTATTAAATTTTAGAATTATGAACACTGATCTAGAAGGATCAGTGTTTATAATATTTTTTCAGATATTTTTATTGAGCATATCATAATATTACAAGATGTAAAAAAGTTTGATTAATATCTTATGAATCAGAAATGGGATTCATGGTTCTTTTATAGAATCCAATGGAGAACAAATTATATCTTTAGAATAGACTATTCTTGTGACTGAAGAATGCTTGACAGTAATAGTGTAAGTACTTTCATACTGGTGATGGGAGTGGGTATGAAATCTTTGTTCAGTCTACATTTTCCACCAAGGCTCTTCACTGAAAGGGCAAACTGGGAAATCAGGATCTTTACAAGCTTGTATTCTCTGTAGAAATAGTTGTAATGCTGTTGAAACAATTCTTATTATTTCATTCTCCTTTCTGAAGGCTACATGACAACCTCACTGAACAGGAAAGAGGCTGCTTAACAGCGAAAAATAGACTGAAATTGTTGGTTTAGTATTTTTTTTTGTTGAGATGGACTTTAAAATAACATGGCTGTATAAATTAATTACTCGGTCTGCTTATATTGGAAAATACTATAGCTGAAACACTTCTATTTAGTTAGCAGTTAACTACCTCATTAAGTTAACTATTCCACTGTCTGATTTGCCCTTGCCACCAGAAACGTTCCCCTAATTTCCCAGTTTAATTTTTCTTTTTAGCAAACACAAGCTCATTGTGTAGTTCACTGCTTTTCAATGTAAATAGTTCTTTACTTTTGCTTGCTTTATTACCCAATGAGGAATTTTGTGAGGCTATCGTGAGCCTACTTAATATGCACAATTGTGCCTGAGCCAAGTGATTTTCCTGCTCCTGTTCTATTGCAAATATACATTTCAAAGGCTCATATTTGTGTTTCCCCAGCCTGCTTCCCTTTTCCCACATTGAAAGGGGTAATTTCACCTAATGCACCTAATTTAGACCACATTATTATCCATTTATTTCATCACTGTGCAGCTGATAACTGATCATATACGCATTTCAAGGCGATAAATAATAGAGGGCTGGTCTTGAGCATACAGGACCCAAATGAAACTACGATGAATGCAAGAACCCACGTCCAAAGGCCTGGTATTAAGCTGGGAAGAAGGTTGGGTACATTCTGGTAGGTCCTCTTTGTATGTTATCACTGCAGTTTGACTTCTTCTCACGCTGCCGGAAAGCTTTAGGCCATGTGGGTGATTCTCATTCTCATTCTTAAACCAACATTACCTCAGTTTCCAGAAGGAACTGCACTAGTATGATGAGGAATTCTTCCCACATAGCCAGAGGTTTCTCACATTATCAGGGTAGCAAGGAAACAGGGTTGGCTCATCCATGAAGCGAGGTGAGACAGTGGTTTCAGGTGGGGGCAAGTACAGGTATCTCGCCCTGTCCACATGGGTGCTTCATCTGTTGCTGCCATTGCTCCTCAGCCTGCCTTGCTCCTTTTTTGTCCCACACACCTTGTGTCTTGCCCCCTGATGCTGACACCAGTGTCGAGGGTGGTGGGGAGACCAGCCTGCCTCCCTTGTCCAGGCAGCCCTCCCCACACCTGACTGCCTTTTCATCTGGTCACACCAGGATTTTAAGGTGGATTTTAAGCTTCTGGTCAGTAGCTGAGGTAGTGCCTCTCTCCAGCAAGCTTGTGCGCTGGAGGAAGAGAGCGAGGGAGAAAGCCATCCAGCAAAAGAAGCTGCTGCTTCATACTGGAATTGCCTCTACCACTGCTGCCTCTGCCATTGACCCATAGTTTGAAACCCTGGCTTGCCCAGAAGATAAGGCAGCTGGGAGATTGGGAAGGGTTGTGCGGATGAGGAAGCTGGATTAACCCCTCCCATGATGGGGCCAGCTTCAGGGGGAGTGATCAGTGGTTTCTTGGTGTTGCATGCCCACGCTGCATGGGAAGAAGCCACAGTGATAATGCAAGAAGGGGATTTTGTGGCACTTAGTCATAATCCCTATTGGCTCCTTGGCCAGGTACATAACACCAGATATCTGAATCTATAGTGGTTCCTATTATCCCAAGCAGGATTACTATTGAAACAGCAACATGTCATCAGTTGAATAAAAATTATCTGGCTCAGTGAAAGTCTGCACTGAGTACTTTTATCCAACTGGTTGGCAGTGCCATACGGTTGCTCGCTTAAGAGCCAATGAGTTGAACTTTTAATTAAAACATGTTTACTCTACCTATACTCTGTGCCTTGTCTCTCCCCCCCCCCCAATTCTTTGAGTGCCAGCATAGTCTGAGATCTTGGACCATTAGAAACTGGGGGCATGATCCTGTCCACCTTGGGTGCAGCACCTGCATATGAGAGGACTGTCATACAGTATTCAGAGACCTGTTCAACCCCCCTCCCTGTCTGTGCATGCCCACAGGTTCACAGGTAGACAGCATTGTTTTTAGTGAACAGGAGATCTGTGTGCACCTCCCTTCCATACCCAGCCCCCTCCCTCTTGCCTCATTAGAAGTTCTGAAACATGGGTAACTTGCACAGAAGGCGGGGGGTGGGGGCTAGATGGTGCATACAGGTCTCAGAATCCGCCACAAAGCCCCAGCTGCTTTCTGCATGGTGTGCATGGGTGGAGGAGGGAGAAAATATGCCTCTAAATACCAGCTGCAGGGGAGCAAGAGCGATGGCATGCCCTCACCGCTTTCCTGTGGACTTCTTAGAGGCATCTGGTGGGACACTGTGTGAAACAGGATGGACTAGGGGCCTTGGGTCTGATCCAGCAGGGCTGTTCTTATATGTTCTTAAAATGGTTCTGTATGCATACTGGACATGTGTTGGATTGAATTGTGCCTTTGTTGCTTAAGAAATTAAAGTTGGTGTTTTTGAAAGCTGAAGTAGTAACAAATTTATTTCCTGTCTGGCATCTTGTGGACACATGGAACACTTACATCCTTTCATAAGGTTTCTCCCTAATGTTTCTTCCCAAAGTTGACCATTTTTAGGTATAGAGACCTACTCTCTCTTTTCTCCTGACATCCCCTTTTTCTATGTTCAGGGAATTAGCTTTTTATTTGGAGACACATTCAGTCAAATGAGCACCTACCTGCCCTCTGAAGTGATACAGCCCAGACATGAGTGTGTTCGCTGAGGTGATGACAGGCATAGCTCTGATCCTCTTGGTGCCATACGGTGTGTTGGTTGATTTCCCTGAGGATTCTACAGTGCATCCCAGCAGAAAGGGATCCAAGCTGGTGCTTCTGCCGCCAATCTTTTGAAATGCTACTCTTTAACCAGCAAGTGCATGTAGAAACATAGGCAGATGAATATATTAGGAATATGAGAATTAACATGGGGAGAAAGGGTTGGAGAATGCTTGGAAACTCCCAGTTTGCAGTAGGAAAATGCAAAGCCAACACCCTCTACTATCTATAGTGCCTATATCATCCTATATTTCCATTGTTTTCTTCCCTGTGCATCTGAGTAATCTGATTACATTTAAAATGCTGCATTTTAATGAACTTGCTTTAGAATTCTGGAACTGTTACTTATTTAATGCAATTGTACATATTTCTTATCATGTGCCAAAATACAGTGTAATCGGAAAGCAAGGAAGTAATTAAAACTTGGGTACAGTGCCTTGTAAACATCTTTGCATTCAGTAGGTATTTGAATATGTTTATTATTTTATTGCTTTAACAATTTTTTTTGGAAGTTGTTTGTAGGAGGTATCATCATCAATAGCCATTTCTTACCCTGCAGTAAATATTTTATTATGCTAATTTTTAAAATCACATTGTTTTGGAAACTATAAGGAACAGTTCTTCAATGTCACCTCAGTGCTTTACACGAATGTGCTTTGTGCCTGCACAGAGACCAAATGGCTATTTCCAAGCTTATCTTGACTTCGAGATCTTCGGCGGTAGCCCTGCCTCCTCTGATGATATGAACATGCATCGGCTGTCCCTCCTCGGTCTTTCTTCGTCTGCCGACAGATTGACTTAGTCTGCAGAACCCTCCAAGCTTCTTTCTTTTTTAAAAAAATGGTTTTTGGTTTTAAGTTTACTTTTACCCTTCATTTATTCCTTTTCCTTTTCATTTCAGTTTCCCCACTTTTCATTTGCGTTTTGATTTTATATTGTGGTTCCCTCCTCCGGATGGGTTGGGGAGTTCAGGGATGCGCCACTCTTGTGGTGTAAAAAGGAAATGCCTCGTCCAGTCAATACTGATGCACAGGCACTATCCCCAACCAGCATTAACTAAGAAATGGGCCTAAGATGATGCTTCCTTGGCCCTACCTAAATTGAAAAAGAAGTCCCAATCACTTTCTGCAGAACTGTCTTCACAGTATCGACCTCCTGCATCTCAGGAACAAGAACCCACACATTGGATAAAAACCTACCCATCAGAACCACAATCATTCGCTTCTGTGTATTTGGTCTCTCTCTGATCAGCACTGGGACCCAGACGTTTGACAAAAACCCACTTCTGACCCTGAGCGAGACCACACGGCTTCTCAGGAACCAGTTTATTCCTGTTCTGATGATGGAGACTCTGAACCCAACGAGGTTCTTGTGGATGAAATCCTCTCCGACTGTGGAGATGTACACTCCAAACCCAAAGGCTATCACTCAGATATCTCTGACCCTTACACGGGACATAGGAGCCACTCCTATCATTGAACCTCAGCCTATCCCTGTCATCAGGAACAGGGCTCATACCAGGACAAGTACTACTGTAACTAGGACTAGCACAGAGCATACGACTTCTACAGTACTTTGAGAGCATTTCACCACAAACACAAATCAAGGTATTCGAGAGACTGATACTAAGACTTGGACCCTTATGGAGTCACCACAGATCAAACCACCCATCGGTTCCGAGCCTATTCATCGGATCGCTACAGGAATGTCTGTTCTGATGGATACATACAACAGCCAAACCGATTGAAGGAGGCCTATGTGTCCTCTCACTCCTGCTCGTCTCTTGATCGTCAGGACAGACTGACATCTTCTCCAGTTCCTAAAAGATGTCCACAGGACCCTTGACAAGCCTTTGTCACAGAGGCTTCCTATCAAATCTCGGTTGGACCAAACATCAGCACTACAGCCATTGAAATCAAGGCCACTGGGCCAGCAGCCACCTGATCAGTCGAAACCACACCAGCCCCCACTGACACTCAATCTGACTGTAATGAAGCGGAGTTTAGCGAGGACCATGAGCCAGAGCTGGAGGAGGAGGAAGCCCAGTCTCTCTTCTTGGAAGTAGTGTCCATAGGCTCTTCCCCCATGGACCTCCTAGTGGAGACAAAGCCAGGCTTCCTTTCAGAGGACTGCAAACTCTGTGTGGATTATATTTTCCATGAAAACCTCCTTTGGGTACAACTCTCTCAGCAGGAGTTGGACCCTCTCTTTGGTCTCATTGTTGCCAACACTTGAGCACCCATTTTTTTCATTGATAGACATTGCTCAAACCTGCTGGCAAAAGCTATCAGCCTTGCCCCAACAAGCCAGGAGGCTGGAGAACTGTTACTGTGTCCATTCGGAGGAGGAAACAGCAGGCAAGTTCCTCCAAAAGTGTCCTAATTTAGAGTTGGTAGAAACCTCTCTAAGATGGGCAGTGTCCCGTTTGGCAAAAGCCATCCAGTGCTTGGCTGCTAATGCGGAAATAGATATAGTGGGCATAACAGAAACATGGTGGAACAGTGAGAACCAGTGGGACACTGTTATCCCTGGATATAAACTCTATAGATAGGACAGGGGCACCTTGGAGGAGGGGTAGCACTGTATGTTAAAGAAGGGATAGAATCTAAGAAGCTAGAAAACCTAGGTGAACTGGAGTCCTCCACAGAAACCCTGTGGGTGATAATACAAGGCCCAAAAGGAAACATGCTACTGGGGACATACTATTGCCCTCCAGATCAAAACACCGACAGTGACCGGGAATTGCAGGAGGAAATCAGGGAAGCGTCAAGGAGAGGAGGGGCTGTAATTATGGGTGACTACAATTACACACACATTGATTGGGTAAATTCACAGTCAGGTCAGGACAAAGAAGTCAAATTTCTAGATACGCTAAATGACTGTGCCCTAGAACAGTTGGTCTTGGAACCAACCAGAGAGAAGGTGACCTTGGACTTAATTCTGAGTGGCACCCAGGACCTGGTGTGTGATGTCAGTGTCATTGACCCTTTAGGGAACAGTGACCATAGTGCCATCAAATTCAGCATACATGCGGGGAGAGAATCACCAAGGACGTCTCACACGGACATTTTGAATTTCAGAAGAGGAAACTTCTCCAAAATGAGGAGTATGGTGAAAAGAAAGCTGAGGGGGAAAATCAGGAGAGTAACTTCGCTCCAGAGTGCATGGAGTTTACTCAAAACCACAATACTAGAAGCCCAGTTAGATTGTATACCCAAAAGGAGGAAAGGTACCACTAAGTCCAGGAGGATGCCAGCATGGCTAATGGGTACCGTCAAGGAAGCCATAAAAGGGAAGAAGACTTCATTCCGAAATTGGAAGGCCTGTCCAAACGAAGAGAACAGAAAGGAACACAAACTCTGGCAAAAGAAATGCAAGGTGACAACAAGGGAGGCAAAAAGAGAGTTTGAGGAACATTTAGCCAAAAGTATCAAGGGGAATAACAAAAACTTCTTTAAATACATCAGAAGCAGGAAACCTGCCAGGGAGGCGGTTGGACCATTAGACAATGAAGGAGTGAAAAGGATTATTAAGGAGGATATGTAGGTTGCAGAGAAGCTGAATGAGTTCTTTGCATCTGTCTTCACGGCAGAGGATACTGAGTATATACCTGTTCCTGAACCAGGCTTTTTAGGGATGGAGGCTAGAGAGCTGAGTCAGATAGAAGTGACAAGGGATGATGTTCTAAACTGTCTGGAAAAACTGAAAGCTAACAAATCACCAGGGATCCATCCAAGAGTCCTCAAAGAACGCAGATGTGAAATTTCCGACCTCCTATTTAACTTATTCCTGCAATTGGGCTCTGTACCAGAGGACTGAAGAGTAGCAAATGTAACACTGATTTTCAAAAAGGGGTCCAGGGGTGATCCTGGAAATTACAGGCTGGTTAGCCTAATGTCCATTCCAGGCAAATTGACAGAAAGCATCCTCAAGGATAAAATTGTAGAGCACCTAGAAGAACAGGCCCTGCTGGGAGTAAGCCAGTATGGCTTCCGCAAAAGTAAATCTTGCCTCGCCAACCTTTTGGCGTTATTTGAGAGTGTCAACAAGTGTGTGGACAAGGTGATCCAGTTTGACATAGTCTACCTGGACTTCCAAAAAGCTTTTGACAAAGTTCCTCATCAAAGACTCCTGAGGAAACTTAGCGGTCATGGGATAAGGGGACAAGTACATGTGTGGATTGGTAACTGGTTGAAAGACAGAAAACAGAGGGTAGGTATAAATGGAGAGTTTTCACAATGGAGGGAAGTAAGATATGGGGTCCCCCAGGGATTTGTGCTGGGACTGGTGCTTTTTAATTTATTCATAAATGATCTAGAAGCAGGGGTAAGCAGCGATGTGGCCAAATTTGCAGATGATACCAAAGTCTTCCGGGTAGTGAAATCAAAAACGGATTGTGAGGAGCTCTAAAATGATCTCTCCAGACTGGAGGAGTGGGCGACAAAATGGCAAATGTGGTTCAATGTTAGCAAGTGTAAGGTGATGCACATTGGGACGAAAAACCCCAACTTCAAGTATATGCTGATGGGATCTGAGCTGTTGGTGACTGACCAGGAGAGGGATCTTGGGGTCGTGGTGGACAGCTCGTTGAAAGTGTCGACTCAATGTGCAGCAGCTGTGAAAAAGGCCAATTCCATGCTAGGGATCATTAGGAAGGGGACTGAAAATAAAATGACTAATATTATAATGCCCTTATACAAAACTATGGTGCAACTACACTTGGATTACTGTGTACAATTCTGGTCACCACATCTTAAAAAGGACTTTGTAGAACTGGAAAAGGTACAGAAGAGGGCAACCAAGATGATCAGGGGCCTAGAGCACCTTTCTTATGAGGCAAGACTACAACACCTGGGGCTTTTTAGTTTAGAAAAAAGACGACTGCGGGGAGACATGATAGAGGTTTATAAAGTCATGCATGGTGTGGAGAAAGTGGAGAGAGAAATTCTTTTCCCTCTCACTCAACACCAGAACCAGGGGTCACTCCATGAAACTGATTGCCAGGAGGTCTAGGACCAACAAACGGAAGTACTTTTTCACACAGTGCGTGATCCACTTGTGAAACTCTCTGCCACCGGATGTGGTGACAGCCAACAACCTGGATGGCTTTAATAGGGGTTTGGATAACTTCATGGAGGAGAGGTCTATCAATGGCTACTAGTCGGAGGGCTACAGGCCACCTCCAGCCTCAAAGGCAGGATGCCTCTGAGTACCAGTTGCAGGGGAGTAACAGCAGGAGAGAGGGCACACCTTCAACTCTTGCCTGTGGCTTCCAGCAGCATCTGGTGGGCCACTGTGCGAAACAAGATGCTGGACTAGATGGGCCTTGGGCCTGATCCAGCAGGGCTGTTCTTATGTTATGTTATGTTATGTTAACAAGATATGCTCAACCTCAACAGCGTCAGAGGGGTGCAAGCTGGATACCTAAGGAGTATGATTAAACTTACTCTCAGCGCTCCATCTCAAGATAGCCAATTACCAGGTATAACTACTTCCTGTGGGAAAAGCTAGCCCCATTTCTGGACCATCTCCCAAAAGACAAGCAGGAACTGGACACTGTGTTCTTAAAAGAGGTGGCTCATTTAGCCAAGCAGGAGCTCTATTCAGCCAGGCACGCAGCTGAGTGTTTGCCCAAAGTAATGGCCACCTGCACTGTGATATGTAGGCATGCCTGGCTCAATTCTCCAGGCTTTGCCCAGGGTTCCTGCTCACACATTGAGGACTTACCCTTTGATGGAGATGCTTTTTTTAGTGAAAAGACGGATTGCACCTTGCAGAAACTGCAGAAGCTCTGGAATATTGCATGTTCCATGGGTTTTCAGATGGCTGCCTACCACCCCAACAGGCCCATGAGGTGAACCTGCCCCCAACCAACACAACCCTTGCCTCAGTTTGCTACATCCAATTTCTCCGTTTGGAGTCCAGTATTTCTCCAGTATGGTAAGTGACAACCTTCTGCCACCCAAAGGTCTATGTTTGTTTGTTTGTTTGTTTATAAAATATTTATACCGCGCCCCTCCAGTACACTACTTCTTGGGGTGGCTCACAGACACAGGGACTGCTCAGAGACACAAGCCACTGTCACCCTTCCCCACAAAGAAATGACTGTTTGCCTGTACACCATACAGCAACCCGTCTTTCAACATACGTTCAGGCATGGGAGACCATTGCATTAGATTCCTGGGTCCTCGCCATTATATGGATAGTCTGTGCACTGGAATTTTCAAGCATACCCCCTATAGCCCACCCAGTCACCACTCCTTCTATTCCTGCCCTGAGGGATGAGGTCACCTCCCTTTTAGAGAAGGATGCCATAGAGCAAGAGTTGAACCCTACAAGCAGTGGCTTCTACTCATGATATTTTGCTGTACCCAAGCACAACGGTGGCCTCTGGCCCATGCTAGACGTCAGGGGACTAAACAGTTGCATCACATACAAATGCTTTCAGATGATCACATCCTGTTCGTCCTCTCTCTTCTCCAAAAAGGGGCTTGGTTCTCCTCTCTGGACTTGAAGGACACATATTATCATCTTGCCATTCAGCCTCAGCACCTAAAATACCTCTATTCCAAAACTGGGACGGAAACCTATCGGTTCATATCCTTAACTTTTTGGCCTAGTGTTGGCCCCAGGAGTATTTACCAAGTGCATTGCTCCAGTAGTATCCTATCTCTAATCAGAGTCCAGCAACATGTGATCCAAATATTCCCATAACTTGGCGATTGGCTGATCATAGGCCAAACCCCTCAGGCCACAGTGGTCATCATCATAGCCACAATAGACCTGCCTGATCACCTGGGTTTTCAATTAAACTATGCAAAATCTCACCTTACTCCCTCCATCTCTATAGAGTTCATTGACCTCCTCTTCCAATTCCACCATCTTCAAATATCACGGCCAGTCCTCCAATCAGTCTCTTGGTTGATCCAGACTTCTCACTTATTGGTGGGTACCCCTTTTCATCCTCAACAACTGAGTTATGCCTTGACCATGGATGCATCAGAGACAAGTTTGGGGAGCACACATTGGATTCCTCTGCCTCCATGAACCTCCACCAAGTTCTGCCACCACATCAATTATCCGGACTTGCTGGCAGTCTTCAAGGCCCTGAGCAGATTTTTGCCCATTTTATGCAATTTGGTGGTCATGGTGCAGACCAAGAACACCACAGCAAGAGCCTATTTAAACAGGCAGGGCAGCACAAACTCCATGACTCTTCTGTTCCTGGCAATGGACATGTGGCACTGGTGCATAACCCATCATTAGCCCTACATCAGTATACATACAAGGCATCTCCAACATGGCAGCGGACGCCCTCAGCAGGTCCCAGATGACTTCACACAAGTGGTAACTGAACCCCACAATACTCCGCCCCTTCTTCTGCCTCTGGGGCACACCATATATAGATCTCTTTGCCAGACCCCGCAATTAGCAGTGCAAACTCTCAAGCTCCAGAGCAGAAGCTTTAACTCAAAGGATGTATGCTCATACATGTTACACTTCCGAAAGGCGTGAAGACATCCTCTCTGAGTACATCTTGCTGATCTAGTAGCTCAACATTCCTTTGCAGAATTCCTCTTGGTTTCAAAACCATACAGTTAAAGAGGTTCTTTAAGGGTCTGACCCAAGATTGCATAAATTCAGTTATCAGCTAGTTCTGTAAATGAAAAATATTTTTTAATAGGTGAAGACTGAACCAGCTTTACCCAACTAGAGGACTGAAGCAGCTTTGCTCCCATCTATTCTTAGTTATCACTGTTATATGTGAAGAATATAAGTACGCCTAAGGGCTTAATCTTGACATTGCAATCAGTGTTGCTGCTGTTAAACAGGGAAACTGTACCAAAAAGACCAAGAAGATTTTTTTTAACCCCCTATATATGAAAAGTCTTTAATTGGAAAGGGTAAACTCTTGTCACTGAAAAAGATGTAGGTGTTTGTTACAACTGTCCCCTGCTTTTCCTCCTATCTGTCTCTCTCTGTCTCTATATCTCTGTGTATGTACACACACACAAACACACATACACACACGTATATACATACACACACAGACACATACACATACACGCTAAACAATACTGAACCAAACACAAACAGCAAAACATAATACAGCAAACCCCAATCCATCCTCACTTTAATATTGTCTGGGCTAGGAAAACAACCATAGTTCCCCCATTTATGTAAGGAGTAAAATTTAATAAAAAGAATTCTTTGTTGTCTGTTTTGCACGGGACCAAATAATATGAGTTAGCTTTTCTGAGAATGTGATATGCCATAGGTTCTTGTACCAGATATCCATCAACGTGGTTTGATTTTTCCAGTGTTTGGCTATAGCTAATCTGGCAGCAGTTACTATACACACAATTAATTTTTTTGATACCGCATCTGTATTGACCCCAGAAAATACATTTACTAATGCCAGCTGGGGAGCTTTTAGCTTCACAATGATCCAGTGAAGGATAAAAGCAGAGAGAGTTACTGACCCAAGGTCATCCCTGAACTTTTTGGCTGAGCAGTAATTTGAACTTTGGCGTAAGTTGAAAGAACAAAATATGGTTCTCTAGCCTCCCCATCCCGCCAACCAGTTTAGAACTGTGAAATTGCTATGATTTGTTGCTTTATTTTTGATGTGTTATTTATAGGGCCAAAGCACGCTGTGGACACCGTTTTGTAATTCTGGAATAGCGATATTCAGATATTCTGAAATTAATTACAAAAATTCCAATACAATATAGAGTACAATTTCGTATCGGAATTTCAGAAATTCAAAAATCAGAGCAATTCTTATATCAGAATTCTGAAAATGCAGACCTAATATTTTCTACTAATGTCCCCAGCAGAATAACTCCTGGATCCAGTACTAAATCATATCCTATAATTTCGTTTATAAAACAAATTATATTCTAACATAATATTTTTATAGAGGGAACAGCTACACTATATATGCTGCAAATATGCCTATCCATTTGACATGTATCACTATTTTTAAAGCGCCTTGGCGATGCAGTTGCTAGAACAGTACATTCAGTTGTAATGTAGACTACTTGTTGTCTACACAAGGAAAACACCATTTTTTATTAATCTAAAGTTAGATTCAGATTCTCTAGAATAATTTGTCCAGGAAAAATAAGATTGTACTTTAAAGTATGTGCAAAAGCAGTGTATTCTTTTCTGCAATATATGCAACTTTTTATAAAAATTGTAGTTCTTCTGTTAAAACTAAATATAGTTCATACATTGCATAGTCTAGGGATGTGCATGAACTGAGGTTTGTGCACTGGTTCGGCGCCATGGGGAGAGAAGCAGTGAGCAGGATCTTTAAAAAAAGAGAACAGGTCCTTACCTGCTGCAACGGCACTGCCCGTACGAACCCGTGTACGGTTCATGCACATCCCTAGCATAGTCCATTGCTGCCTGATCTTTAAAAATGAAAAGCTGCAGAAGTGTTTAAAAAATAGGGATCTAAACCTTCACAAATCCAAATCTTGGGTTTAGATTTCTCAGAGCACAAAATACATGGGTACCTCTTCAAGTATGTTTAATATAGTAAATGCCTTTTTTTGTCAATGTATTTGACTTAAAATCCCCTTAAAGGCATTGTCTGAGTTTAGATATTTGAATCTCAAAGATGCAGTCTCCTGTATACAAACAGTGGGAGAAGATATGTGCCATATGTGTTCACAAGACTCTAGGTACCATAGCTGACGATGGGATCTCTGTACAGATGCATGACTCTGGCTCTCAGGCTCTCTTGAGTGGGGAAACTCTTGCACAGAGGCTAGTAGAAATCCAGATCCTATTGAAAGTTGATCTTTTAAATCACATCGCTGCATTAAGCAATCAGGGCTGAAAATCTTGTGTAAAGTGTCTTTCCAGTCTGGGTGAGAAGGCTTGCCAAAGTAGAAAGAAAAATTGCATTTAAATTATGTTGTCCCAAGACTTCATAGTTTCACTATATGATAGCCTTAATATAGATTTGCTAAATCTCATATAGGTAATCAACATTCCCTTAATTACTCATTAGTTACAAGTCCTGAACAGTTTATTAGAGACAAAATGCCTATAGCAATTGAATATAACTGCCTGAAACTTCAGCTGCTTTCAAAATTATACCTTGGAGAATACTCCATAATAGGCCACCAAGTGGCCCATTAGTGTACCACTGTTGTTTTTCTATATACTTTGCCAGTCAAATTAAGCATACTTTTATCTGTACTACATAAATTTACTTACCTTTGCAGACTACAATGATTGCGACATCATTTCCCTTGGCACTAATAATAAAAGAATGTAATGTAATGGTTAAGGGCTGGTTTTATGCAGGACACAAGCCACAACAAAAGCCTTTTGTGGAGGGGGGTGGATTCAGAAACTTCATCTGATGCAGAAAGCGACCATCAGATTATTATCTGGGGCAGCCTGGCTGAACTCTTATCATCTAGGGGTGTGTGAGTCAGCCGTTTGGCCAGCTCACTTTGAATCCAGTCGGGATTTAAACCGGTCCGGGCTCAGCTGAACCCGGTCCAGTCCATCCAGCCATCCTGGCTGGCTTAGGGGATATACTTGTAAAGGAGAATTGAGCCAGGATTCTCTTTTACAAGTAAAGGTGGATTTCCTGGACTAAGGGAGGGGTGGCCAAAGGGGAATATTTTACCTTTGGTTTTCTGACGGCAGAGGTGACCACGGTGACAACGGGGACTCCTCCAAATCCCCCTCCCTGCCAGCCTCCCAAATGACAGGCTGTGCCAGCTGTGGCCTGGTTCGGGCGTCTGTGTACTCACAGAAGCTGCTCTTATGCCTCTGCATGTTCACAAAGGCCTGAACTGCAGCCAGCCTGGCATGTCATTTGGGAGGCCAGTGGGGGAAGGGGTTGGAGGAGCCAGTGTTGCGGCCATCTCTGAAGTCCCCACTGGTGGGAAACTAAAGGTAAAATTTCCCCCTTTGCCCCCCTTCTTATCTAGGAAATCCCCCTTTAATGTTAGCCGGATTGCCCTTTACAAGTATTACCTCTGTGCTGGCCCACATGTTGATTATTTGAACTGGGGCGGCATCGGCGTTCCAGTTTGAACTTGGAATGGCACCCCCCTTTGCCGGGCCGGTCCAGTTTGAACTCAGACCACCTGGCTAGCACATCCCTACTATCATCCCAGTTCTGAAAGAACTGCACTGGCTTCCAGTCTGTTTCTGAGTTGAACTGGAGGTGCTGACTTTAACCTTTAAAGCCCTAAGCGACCTGAGCACTAGTTATTTTAAGGTTTACATGCTCCTAAGTGAATCTGCCTTGCTCACAAGATCTTCTAAGTGGGGTGAGTGGGCTGCTCCGCATGTGAATGCTGGCTGAGGCCTGGTTATAGGGCATGTTGGTCAGGGCATTCTTGGTTTCACCTTCAGACTGTGGAACTAGGTGTGTGGCTTGGGGAGAGTGAGCTCATGTTCACTCCTCTCCTCGACGACTCTTGAGTGTGACATCACATACAGGGAGTATGGCCAGCTCCCAGAAGAGCCCCTTGCAGCCCTCTGGAGTTCATTTCCCAGCGGGCTTCATTGTTGGCTGGGTGTTTTCCTTGTACTCTCCCTGCAAGGGAGAGAATGAAGAAAACACCCAGCCAGCAACAAAGCCAACTGCTGTGCACGCCAGGCAGCTCCCAGGAGCTGGGGTGCTCGGGTTCTTTGAACCCATCCGCCAATTATAGCTCCACTCCCATGTGGAACTCCCTCACTGGAGAGACCCTTGCCTCTCTTATGCCCTCTTGCAAATGGATTAAGACCTTTTAATGTGGATTTTTAATAACAGCTGTGGAGATTGTACTGTGTTTGTATCTATTTTTAGCGTTTACTCTTTTTAAATCTGTTTTCATACTGATACCAATTGGTTTTGTATTTAATTTGTGTGTTGCAAGCCACCTTGGGATTTGTAATGAAAGGTGACCTAAAAGTTTTAATAGTAAATATGTCATCCATGCATTTACCATATGTGCAGATTCCTTCATGCCCACCATTGACTATCCCAGGTGGGTTTTCTGCTGGTATACTTGTGTTATATCCAAATGGGCCAGGACATAAAGTAAATGCAATTAAAAGTGATTGGTGTGGACCACTTATGAGTAAGGGGTTTACCTTTAGGCTAATTGTTGTCAGACATATAAATCTGGAATGGCATATTATTGTAATTGAATAAACGTGATTTACTTGACTTGCATATCTTTTATGTCATAGAATGTTAGAATAACAACATTATCAAACCTCAGCTTTAATTAAAAAGAATAAAAATTAATTGAATTTTACATGCCTAATTTCAATTAAAATGTTCACTGTTTCGAGAAAGTTTGTATTAATCTGGGGAAACATTCATGTTTAGCTCTTGAAAGAAATTAACTAACTTTCCATTTTATCATTGCGATATTATCTGGTTTAGAGGTTTCTTGCATATAGATGTATGCAGCAGAAAAGGATAACATCTCTGATTTAATTAACTGTGGAAACAATCTCTCCCTTTTCACTTTCTGTGCAGCCGTCAAAGAATTTTTAACACATTGTTTTCCTGATACCCTCTTCCTTGCTGCTGTCATTTTAGGCAATAATGCATTGATTGTACATAAGAGCTCCATAGTCGATGCCTATATGCTAAGTTTGCTGAACGGTGCCCAGTATGATTCTAGGATGAAAAGCCTTCCATTTAAGTGAAGAATAAAGTCCTTACAAATCCTCTCAGATTCTATGCATCAGAAAGCATAGAATTTGTAAACTAAAGTGTTCACCTTAACTTGCACAGCATATAAGTAGTAAACACATTTTACAGTCCCACATGTTATGCTTGCTTACAATTTAGCCTATACATACTAATACTGTATTAGTCTTTCAGCCCCAATTGTCTTCTGCAGGATAAATCCAATGCTGAAGCTGGAGTCAATGCAATATCTATGTTTAATAGGATACATGCTTCTAAATTTCAAACTCTTAAGTCTGACAGCTAGCCTTCCACTTTGCTTATCTTAAATTATATGCATTTTTAAAAAAACTTTACTTTTTAAATTTTAATTCTGACAACCAATCTGTGCAAAGTTTATCTTCAGCAAAATAGTCTAATCTTTTATGCATCTTCAACCAAAAATAAGCCCAAGAAAATAATTATTCAGGCATTTTCAGAGCTTGAAACTTGCTCTGTATCTAAATTCTAAATATTTAATTTATTTTTTAAAAAAGCTGTTTGTCACAGAGGCCAATCCTATCGATTGCCAGTCTGATGGTCTGAGAAATGTATTCATAATATTTATATTCTATCTCCCCCAGCAAAATGCTGCTTGGGGTGGCTCACAATAGTCACAATAAAATAACAATAATAAAAAATGCATATGCAACAAAGCAGTATAAAACAGAGGACTAAAAGCTGGAATCCCAATTAAAACTAAGCTTAAAATCCAGAGCACTAGTGCAGACAGCAGGATGGAGGAGGCTCTTTAAATCCTTTTAAAAAGTTATTGGGGATGGAACCTGACAAAGCTCTTTTGGGACATTCCAAAACAGAGGTAATGACCCCATGTCCTTTTTCTTTCTGACTTGTACATGCACCTCCTCATTATAAGAGAGGCTTTATTAGAGAATGCTGAAAAACCCACTCACTGAAACTCCAGTATGCTCAAAATATTTATAGCCCTCATTTGCTCCAAGATCAGTATGGGCGAAGTATGACATTTCTAATGTTTAACAAACATGTTTGTAATGTTTGACAAACATTTCAATTTGAAGGCCACATATCTGTGATGATCTTCCACTTTGCCAGAAACCATGGAGAGATGGAGGCAGGGGTGCAGCTAGGTAATTCTGGACCCTGCACCAAGTAAGCTTACAGAGGGGGCTCCCTGCAAAATACGCATCCTTGACGTATGTATGCATTTCCCACAAACCCACAGGTCTGGGCCAGAGTGCATTTGCCAAACAAAGACTATGCAAGCCCCAATAGATTCATACAGCTTTTTGACCATTCACAAACTAATTGAGACACAACATGTGTCCCTTCTTCCACAGATCAAACTTGGACATATAGTACATTTGTAAGGAACAAAATTAGAACCACGGCACATGCCCCTTGCTTCACAGTTCTCATGCAGACCATTTGGATCACAAACCAACTTGAGCATAGTCCCCCTCCCTTATTTTTTTTTTTTAAAGTTCATTAAGATGTAACAGTTCCACAAGGTGTGAAATATTCTATGGATAAAGATAATTCTTTCTGGCAACTTTACTGCAGTAGGGGGACATTTTCATTAAAAAAATCGCATGATTGACCAATTTCCTTGAAATTAAAAATACAGAGTCATGCCATCTTGGGCTACATATATGCCCGATTTCAGAACTCTAAGCCCAGCCATTCTGGAAATGTAAAGGGTTGGACAAAGGCGGGGGGGAGGTGTTGTACTTTTTAATAAAGGCATTAGGAAGATTCCTTCACATGGTGGTGGAATGATGATCTAAGGGGGAAGGGCTTCGGTTCCAGAAGTCTTGGTAATGTTCTGCCTTGAAACAAGCCACTTATAAGACTGTTGTGAATTTTTATTTTTAAATTCAAAATAACATTAAAAATTAATAGACTGATCCACTTCAGAATTAATACACGGAGTCCTGCTTGCCTATCCTACCTCAGTGCCCAATTTCAAAGCTTTGTGCTATTCTGGAAATACTCAATGGGGGTGGGGATAAATCACCCACTTTTATCCCACACATGGACCTCCTCATGCACCCTGAGGATGAGCACACAGAACACCAGGTGGTGGTGGTGGCGGTGGCGGAGGTGGCGGCAGAGCAAAGGGCGCACACACACTGTGCAGCACTGGCCACTATGTCTCCTTTGAGCTCTGCAGCCTGCATGCTGGAGAGCTCTTCAGGCAGGCAGCATGCTTGTGGCTCTGCCTATGGAAGCCCCACCCACCAGCTGAGTAGCTGATTGTCAGTTGGATTGAGGAACAGCAACCCTCCTGTAGTCTTGAAGAGCTTTCTATTGTGGCCAGGGAGGAATCTCCAAGTTGGTGCCTGTGCCAGGCATGCAGGAGATACTTGGTGCTGGCTGGGACCTTCCAGGAGATCATGGGGCCCTCTAGGAGAGCAGGCATACAGACCTCCCTCCCCCAGGTCCGGGCCCAACAGAGCCCCTGATGGAAGGGGAAGAGAGGCAAGGAAGTGACTTCCCATGGAAAGGGCAAGAGGCCACTGTGAATAACAGGAAAACCGGTTTATTGCCGCTCACTGCTTTTGCAAAGTGGCTGAATGGTAAAAAGGGTTGCTGAACAGGGCACTTCCCAGCAGTGTTTTAGGTGTTTACTTGAGAATCCTTTTCATGTATTTTGAATTGAGTGCCACATCTCTTGAAAGTTCTCCTCTGACACAGAAGGCTAACAGCATTTCTGTGTATATGAAGTCATTGTTCTTTATACATGGTGCCCAAATCCAGTTTGCCGATATGTGCATTCTCAGGTTGACAGTAAGGACCCACTGGACTGCTGTACATCTTCAAAGGCAGTCCTGACGGTGTAACTTCAAACTGCTTCAACAGTGCCATGCACTTTCCATTGGAAACAGTGGAAGGCACACTGAGATGCTGTGTGGAAGCAGTTTCCTGTTAACATTGTACATAGTTGTCCTCTAGAAAATTCTGAAAACCTCTCCTGTTTCTGGATTAGTTTGAGGGCACGAGGCAGTTACATTCCAAGTGCTTCTCTGCAATAGCTAGAGCTGTGGGGAGGTCGTGGGATAGGTAATATTACACATGTTATAATGTGCAAATATGTGGCATTATTGGCATTTATGCATGAACCAGGAAGAAGTTCTCTGAAAACAGTCAAGTTTTTTTCTGAATGCTTGAGAAGAAAGCTTATAAATACTGAGCCAATTCTAAATGAAGGTGAAGGGAGCTTGCATATTATTAATTTCAGGGTTCATGTAACAAGCTGTCTTCTTTGCAACAGGCAGGGTCTTTGATGACAAGCCAAAGTGTTCCTAATGCTTGGGTACGTGGAGGGAAACAATTCTGGTGAACACCAACAAAGTTTAAATCTAGGGCAGCTGCTCTCTTGAAATAAGCTGTAGTAAAAATTGCATGGTATTAAGCAAAGGATTTTTGTAACAGCTAATGTGGTGGTGATAATGGAACATCACAGTTATGAAAATAATAAGATCTGTTTTATTAGATTGAAGCCCAATTTTAGTATTCTTACTTTTAGTATTGCTCCTTTCAAGAAGCTTGCAAGTTGTTTGTTCTTTCACTTTTTTTGGTTGTGCCAGGATTTTTATCTATAGATATATTGGCTATTGCTACCTTCCTTTGATCTGCCTAAGACCTCCAATTATTTATTTCTTTATCATATTTTTATACCACCTGATATGTACATCTCTAAGTGGTGTACAAAATTTAAAACATTTAAAAATCAGCACAGACTAAAATACACAAAACAATTCAAACAGTAGCATAAAACAATTATTAAAATGAATTCTAATGAAAAGCCTGTGAGAACAGGTGAGTCTTGAGGGTCTTCCTGTGGTCCCTTCCTGTGGTCCCAGAGACCAATCTGGCTGCCACATTCTGTACCAGTTGTAGTTTCCAGACTACGTACAAAGCCAGGGAGAGCTTTGGGTCAAGGAGCACTCACAGGATATGTACCTAATCTTTCAGGGGGAGTGTAAGCCCATCCAGAATAGGCATATACAAACCATCTCTCAGGTCCCAACCCCCCACAGTCAGTACCCCCGTCTTATTTGGATTCAGTTTGTCATCCCTCATCCAGCCCATTACTGCCTCCAAGCAGGCATTTAGAGAAGATGTGCCATTTCCTGATGGGGTTGACATGGAGAAATAGATCTGGGTGTCAGCATATTGATAACACCCAGCACCAGACCTCCCGATAATCTCTCCCAGTGGTTTCATGTAGATGTTAAAAAGCATTGGAGACAGTATGGAGCCTTGTGGAACTCCACACGTTTGTTCTAGCTTTGCTTGTTCTCGCTTTGTTTGGCGCCAACCCAGAATTGGGCTTTGTTTCCACAAGACACCATCTGGAATCTACAAGAGAGGAAAGAGTGGAACCACTGTATAACAGTGCCACCCAATCCCACCTCCCTCAAGTGGTCCAAAATGATACCATGGGCGATGGTATCGAAAGCTGCAGAGAGATCCAAAAGGATCAGCAGAGTCACTCTCTCTCTGTCGATCACCAGTTGGAGATCATCCATCAGGCCGGCCATGGCAGTCTCAACCCCATAGCCCACACGGAAGCCAGTCTGAAATGGGTCTAGATAATCTGCATCTCCAAAACTGCCTGGAAGCCACCACCTGCTCAGTCACCTTGCCCAACCATGGAAGATTGGAGACAGGACTGTAATAGTTAACTCTGAGGGATCCAATGCGGGTTTCTTCAAAAGTGGTCTAATAATAGCCTCCTTAATAGCCTCCTTACCCCTGCTAACTTGGCAAAGAGGTACCTTTTAACATGGTGATGCTCTTTATTTAGCAGGTGGAGAGTAACTGACCCTATCGACCCACAGCACAGTACTTCCAGTGACTGTTGCTGGTGTCTGTCTTATGTTTCTTTTAGATTGTGAGCCTTTGGGGACAGGGATCCATCTTATTTTTATTTATTATTTCTTTGTGTAAACCGCCCTGAGCCATTTTTGGAAGGGCAGTATAGAAATCAAATAACTAACTAACTCACTAACTAAGACAAGGAGGCATCCTGCCCTCCCTCAGAGAAGCATTTATAATATTTGCCAGACCCTCTCTGATAATATAATTACCAGATGAGATAAGCCAAGTTGTCAAGGGTCAAGATAACAGGTTGTAGGATGCACAGTCTGAAGCAGTTTGTCCACTTCCTCAGGAGTCACAAACTGAAAATGATCCAATCTAATCCCATAAGAGGAGTTGCTGGACACCTCCACAGTAGACTCTGCAGTAATTTTGGAATCCAGTTCGGCCCGAATCTGAGAGATTTTATCCCCCCAAAAGTCATTAAAAAGTCACAATGAGTGACCAATGGTCCCAAGTTAAAATCCAAAGGCGAGGGGGGTACATACTAGCCCCTTTACAGCTCTGGGCAGCTCAGCTGGATGTGAATTTGCAGAAGCAATGCAGGCAGAAAAGAACCGCTTCTTTGCCGCCCGCACTGCCAGAGCATACATCTTCAAATGTGCTCTGTGTTGTGCCCTATCAGACTCGCACCAAGTCTTCCTCCACTTGCGCTCTAGGTGTCTACCTCGCCGCTTCTGTTCCTGTAGTTCATCCAAATACCATGGGGCTATCTTTAAAGCAGGTCGAAGGACACTTAGGAGTTATTGTGTCTACCGCTCTAGTGAGTTCATTATTCCATGTTTGCACCAAAGCATTGGCAGAATCTCTAGCAGAGCCAATCCTGAACCTTTCCAAGGCTTCTTGGAATCCTATTGGATCCAATAACCTCCTTGGGCGGACCAATCTAATAGGCCCTTCATTCCTGCCAAAGTGGGTTGTGGCTGTAGGTTCTACCTTAATCAGAAGGTGATCCGTCCATGACAAAAGGGAGATGACAGAAGCCCCCCCCCCATGGAACACCACTCTGATCAGAGCAAAAGGTCAAATTGAGCATGTGACCAGCATCATGTGTCACTCCAGTGACCAATTGGGATAGGCACACAGTTGTCATGGCCGCTATGAACTCTTGAGCTGCTCTCGACAACCTGGTCCCAAAATGAACATTGAAGTTACCCACCACCAGCGTCTTGGGCCACTCCAATGCCAACTCAGCAACCAAGTCAGTCAGCTCAACTCCACTGGGCAGCGGGTTTATCCGGTACACCAGCAGAAGTCCCAGTCTATCCCTGCTTCCTAAACTTAGGTACACACATTCAGTATAAGCCAAATCCTTAACAGGGATTCTGGTAATGGAGATGGGATTCTTATAGACCACACTCATCCCACTTCCCCACCCATATCCTCTCACCTGCTCCAACATGCAGTTAACCCTCTGGGAGAAGCTGGGTCCAAACCTAGTACTTAGGGCTGGTACACTCACCTCTTCTGACCAGGTCTTGGTAATGTGTACTGAGTCGGTTCCTTCATCCATAATTACATCTTAGACTATCTCAGATTTATTTTGAACTGACCTGGCATTACAGAGTAATAAGGTGAGGTTCTATGGGTGGTTGGCTGGCTCTCCAAGTTCAAAGAGGTGGTAGGCATGCTGGAAGGGGCAACAGCAATTTAATTTCTGAATCGCCTTCCCTTGTAACAGCCCGCTGGCCTGCTAATGCCATATCATCATCGATTCCCCACCACCACTGGTATAGCTGCCCCAGAGTTGTCCCCCACCTCCCAATCTCTGTTCAACCCAAGACACATACCTGTACCAGGCCTAACTAAGTACTAGGCAACAATGAAGTTGCTGCTTGGTTCCAGAAGTCCAAGACAACAGGTTGGCCCCAGCCCTCAATCGCACTCCCGAAGGCCGCCGCCACCAAAGGCCAGCCCCCTTTGGCGGTTGGTTTCGGCAGCCACCTGTGGGTGGCATGCGCCTTGTGCTGCTCACCCTTATAAGGGCCAGGATTTCAAAAGCCTGACCAGTGTAGCTCTCACCTACTACCAATCAGGCCAGCCCTCCCAGATGCAAGGAATTACAGCGCAATTAAAGTGAGCTAACACACCAGAGAGCCTGTAGCAGCCTGCAAAAGGGAGAAGGAGCTGTTGCCAAAAATCCCTCTCTCCCGTCCAAGAAAGGGAGTTGGAGGCGGTGGCCAGATGAAATAGACTACCACAACATGCCTTCATTCACCTTCTGAAATTTATTTGATAAAATTTTGTATCTATCACATTTTATTTGATAAAATTTTGATGCACAGAGATTCCAAATACCCCCAAAAAGTGTCTTTGAGGTTATAGAATTTGGCTCTTTCTATGTGTGTGTGTGAGGAGAGATCTGCCACAATTATATTGATTTAGAGATTAAGAAAACTTGGTCAACTGCATTGTGTATCGTACAAACAAATATTTCAAACTATTTTGCTAGATCCCAGCCTGTCTTCTGGAACTCTTTGTCTCACAAAATGTTATGTTTGGCATACTTTAAAACACATTGCCGTTTGTTTTGTAGAAAAAAAACATTCATTTTTTAAGCTTCTTTTGCCAAAGCATTGAACTGATGTAGCCATGTAACAAAAGAAATATCAGGCAAGAGAAGCAGTTGAAGAGTAACATTCTTATACTTGTTTGGTGTGCCCAGTATCGGCCTTAGTGGTAGCTGTGCTGCAAAGCCAACAAAAACAGTCTAATGATTTGAAAGTCTCCCTCACAGAAAATAAAATAAAAATCCAAACAGAATAGATTGAGGAGCTGAGCTAAAAAATAAAATAAAAGATAACATCTCATGAGAGCTTTGTCTAGAGGGATTCAATTTAAGCAGAGGCTAAAAGGTAATGTTGCCTGGTTTAATAAACTAGAACTGTGCTCTTCAGTTTAAGAGATGACTCTCGTTTAAAGGCCAGTCTAAGCAAACTCCTACAAGTTTCATAGTGAATTTTTGTTTATATTTTGATAGCAGATCAGCTTTGGAGCCTTTCCTAAATTCTATTTTTAATCCTCCCTACTTCCTTCAAAGGGGTGTTTGGATGATTACCGGTAGGATCCTTTCCTTAACAGACCATTTACCCTTCCTATGGCTGGGAAGGCAATGAAGGTAAGCTAGGCCAACCAGTAGTTAATTTTGGAAAGGGAGATATCTAGGCTCAAGCAGGACCAGGACACCTGGCTCTCTAATCTTAGATCTGTGGTGTCTGATTACAATTAATCATTGGTAATAGAATGGCATTTGGCATTATGGTAATACTACAATTTTTATTTAATCATGTTTTGTATTTTCAGGGCTGTTCATGATAGGCTTTGAACCTGACCCTTTGCCCTGAGGTAGGATCTCGCACCTATTCTTGCCACTAATAAGTCTTACCTAGAGGTTTAGTTCAAATGATGTTGTTTACACTATGTGATAGGCAGATATTTGTATGATTCAAGAAGTAGTTTACTAATAAAGAAGATATCACCAGGTGAGCCAATTATTGCTGTATAGGAAATACAAAACTCCTTCCTCATTCAAGTTTATACTCCAGTCTGATTTGCTGAAAAATTCCTCCTTATAAAAGTACATGCAGCATGGCGACAGCAGATATTTACCTTGTCAGAAAAAAAGCCTGAGAATCCTGTTACCTTGACATGGCAAATTCCAGCAACCACCATGTATGTGGAAGTGGATTGATTAGGAAAACTTTACTACTGTGTCTTGCAATTTATTTTTTATTTTTGGTCAACAGTATTTTTGCAATGTGGCCTAAGATTGCCTTGATCCAAGACTTCAGGTTCACATAGAGAGGAGTCAAGATCCTGGTGTCCCACAGGATAGCATTTTCCATTTCTTGTTCAATGAATATACAAACCAGTAATGCTCATTATCACTCAATTGTGATAATGGGTGAGGTGAGAAAATAATTGCTAGTAGCAGTTAACCTGATGAATACCTTGATCTGATGTTTAAAGTGAATGGATTAAGTACTTGTCCACGTTCATTATCTGTGTTCCCCACCTGCTCATACTTTTATCCTTAGATTCCTCAAGTAATAGCAGTAATGTATGTAATTAATATCTCTGCCTTCAGTGAGCACAAATTGAAATGAATAGGAGCTGCTCTTTTGGGTGCTGAGTAACTGCTACCGTGTACAATACACAAGAAACATTGGAATGAAAAAAAAAAAGTTTTGAGGAACAGAGGCACTGGGGATTAGTCTGCAGTGGAACTTGAAAATATGACTGTGAGCAAAGCAAGCAAGCTAGTAGGAGAAAAAACAACAAAGTGTAGCACCTTAAAGACAAAAACACTTATTTCAGCATATTTCAATATTTAATGGGCTTCAGTCCCATTCCTTAGATACATGAAGTGTCATCCTCAGTTGGAAGGGGTGTGTATGTGTGCGCGCGTGCGTACACACACACACACACACACACACAGACAAACTGAAAAAAACATACATGACAGAGAAAGAGGAAAAAATGTAAAGATAAGGGTCAAAAGACTATGGGCTGGAAGAAGTACAGTCAGTGGTCACTATTATTCATAGTCAAAATGTAAGCGAAAAGTACAGTGAGAATTTGCCATTTGATTCTTATGTCTCAGAGTTCTAAGCCTTTGTATTTGAAGGCTGAATACTCAAATGGGCTGTTTTAGCATATCATAAGATATCGGTAGGACAACACTATAGGCCTCTGTCCCTGTTTTATCTTTGCATCAGCACATCTCCTTCAAGAGGTATGTTATACCATATAGGTGTACCAGATCAGATGTAGCAGGTGTAATGTAGAAATAGCTACATTGGGTCTGCCCCTCTTACTCTGTGAGAATGGAAAGTACTGTAGATCTTAATTGCCGATTTTCATTCTGCATAGCAATTGGTGCCTGTATCCATTTTCTGTATCCATTTCTGGCCTTTATGTGATGCTAAAGATGCTGGCCTACATTGTGCTGTATAGAATGACTGCCATTGTTTGGGATTCCCCAGTTAAGTAGAGTGCCTCCTTGAGTTTAAATCTTATAATATGAACTAGCTGGGCTGGGCACAGAGCATCTGTGCCTCTAGTTTGCTGCCGTTTTTGCCTGCTGCCGCTTCCAGCACCCCCCGCTGCCTGCCGCTGTCATTTTCTTCCCACCCAGCCTCGGCCGCCTTCTTTTGCCCACCCACCCCCACTGTTTTCTCTGCCTGCCTGCCAGCCGGCTGGCCAACTAGCCACCGCCGCTGTCCACCTCCATCTTTCCCCCAAGCGGGCCCCTGGCCATTTTCTTCCCTCCCTCCCTTTCCCATCGCTGTCCATCAGCTGCTCGCGAACTCTTGCGAGACCTGCCATGATTGGGATTAGTGATGGGTACACCTAAGAGAAGTGTGTGTGTGAGAGAGAGATAGAGAGAGATAGAGAGATATTTACTTATTTATTTAACATATTTTTATACTGCCCCAAATGCATGTCTCTGGGTGGTTTACAATAAAGCAAACAAAAAAAGTTAAAACATTAGTTAAAATAAATGACAACAAAAAACCCCAATTAAAACAAAATAAATGATACATATTACAATTTAAAATTTTGGTAAAGGGTTAAAACAATCTCTTAAGTTTTAGATGTTTTGAGTGTGCCAGCTCAGATGTCACATGGAATCTTTGTTTATTTCATATAACCTAACATTTTATTGTCTGAACTCATGCCATGGCAGTAACCGTGGTTTATTTATAGCCTTCTAACCAATTCATGGTATACATGGCCTTTTAAAAAGCTTTTGACAAGGTCCCTCACCAAAGGCTCTTGAGTAAATTTAGCAGTCAAGGGATTAGGGGACATGTTCATTCATAGATTAGGAACTGGTTGAAGGACAGAGAACAGAGGGTAGGAATAAATGGTCAGTTTTCAAAATGGAGAGGTGTAAGAAGTGGGGTCCCCCAAGGATCTGTATTTGGACCAGTGCTTTTTAATGTATACTTTACTGATCTAGAAATTGGAGTAAGCAGCAAGGTGGCCAGATTTGCAGATGACACTAAACTATTTAGGGTAGTGAAATCCAAAACAGACTGCGAGAAGCTCCAAAAGGATCTATCTGAGTGGGTAACAAAATGGCAAATGCAGTTCAATATAAGTAAATATAAAAGGATGCACATTGAGGCAAAAAGTCCCAACTTCACATAAACACTGTTGGAGTCTGACCTGTCTGTGACTGACCAAGAGAGGGAACTTGGGGTTTTGATAGACAGCTCACTGAAAATGTCTACTCAGTGTGCGGCAGTTGTGAAAAAGGCCAATTCCATGCTAGGGATAATTAGGAAGGGGGTTGAAAATAAAACTGTTAGTATTTTAATGCTATTATACGAACCTATGGTGTGGCTACGTTTGGAATACTGTGTACATTTCTGGTCACCATATTGCAAAAAAGATATTGTAGAACAGGAAAAAGTGCAATAGAGGGCAACCAAGATGATCAGGGATCTAGAGCACCTTCTTACAAGTTAAGGCGCCAACATTTAGGTTTTTTTCTTAGTTTAGAAAAAATGTGACTAATGGGACATATGATAGAGGTTTATTAAATTATGCATGGTGTGGAGAGAGTGGGTACGCCTTTACAACACTAAAACCAGGGGTCATCCCTTGACACTGATTGTCAGGACTGACAAAAGGAAGTACTTTCTCCACACAGCACACGATTAATCAATGGAATTCTCTGCCACAGATCAGCTTGGATGACTGTAAGTGGGGCTTAGACAAATTCATGGAGGACAAGTTCATCAGTGGTGATTATTCTTGATGGCTGTAGGTTTCTTCAGTCTGCAGAGGCAGGATACCTCTGAAGTTGCAGGGGAGCATCCCCCTCCCCAACAGAGCTGCCTTCTAACAGTGCTCTCTTTCTGCCTATCCCCTTCTACCATTTAAAACAAAACTACTGATTCATACTTAATTCTTTGTTAAGAGTTAAAATTCTTAATTCTTCCCGGATAATTGAGAAAAAGAGGCACCTTTTTAAAGTGGTGATTCTCTTTATTTTGCAGGGGGAGAGCAACTGGCCCTATCCATCCCCAGCACATCATCCCTCCAGGGGTTGTTGCTGGTGTCTATCTTATGTTTCTTTTTTATATTGTGAGCCCTCTGGGGACAGGGAGCCATTTTATTTATCTATTTATATCTATGTAAACCGCTTTGTGAACCTTTTGTTGAAAAGCGGTATATAAATATTTGTTGTATTTGTATTCTTTAAAAAAAAAATTATTTAAAATCACCAAACACCATTACAATACATTTTTAAAAAACCCATAGTTAAAAAGCAAAGAAAAAAGAGGCCCAAGCCTACGACTACAAAACATTGGACATATAACACTCTACAACATCATTCTTAGTTATTCTTAAACAAAAACATCTTTCCAAACTGGAGTGAATTGGGTTGTCCTCTCCTTACCAAATTTTTTATGGTTCCAAAATAATAAAAGATCCTGCCAAATCATAATAACAGATTGGGGTGGAATTACCTTTCCAGATCTTTAAAGAACAAGTCAGTCAGTTTTTTTGGCTGTTGCAATTTACCAGAGTTTGTTATACCAACCCTCTAGGTATAACTCTTCCTCTTTCTAATTGTTGGCTATGATCAATTTAGCTGCTATCAACATAAAGGGCAGCAAATCTTTAGATTTTAGGTTCTCTAATTCTCCTGAAAAAATTACCTCACAATGTCAAGGGGGAATCTGGCTGAATCTGCTGGTCAGTGATTTTCATCATCTCTGTAAAAACCGATTTCCAGAAATTCCTAACGCTTGAACAAGTCCACCATAGGACTTAATTCTGCCCTTCCATGATTTCACTCTCCTTTCTGGCTCCTTAATTCATCATCTCTCTGCATCTCTTCTCCACTAGGCATTAATGTTGTTTTCTGCTAATCTAGGAGTGGGTAGGAAACAGTTAATGGTGCTTGGTGCAAGACTGCAGTGGGTGGGGTGGGAGGATTAGCTCTTAATAGCTCCTTTGCATTCCTCAGGGAGCTGAGAGCCTCCAGAGATCTCCCACAAGTGAGCAAAAAAGAGCTTGTTCCAGGCAAAATCACCCCATTTGTAACTGTCACTCATTTTCCAGTAGTGGGAAACGGGGTGAGGGAGACGGGGTGAGGGCTTACCAGGAAGAGGGCAGAGCAAAGCAACCTGGGATTGCATATGGGCCTTTACTGGGAGGAAAAGATGGGGGTGGGATATGTTCACGGCAGTGTATTCATAACCAGGATATTCATAACCACAATTGTGAGAAACAAGCTGAGATTGCTGATTGTCCACACCACCATTTTCAGTTTATTTTGGAAACCTTTGTTAAATTTCACCAAGTTTCTATATGAAGTCTGTACCAGCCCAGTGTCTCTTAGTTATACATCTCTTTGAAGTCAGGGTGTCTGTACTAATTGACTGGTATCAGATTAGATGCCTTCCAAGGGGAGAACATCCTGTTCTCATTTCAGGCTGACCTATTCTCTGTTCAGTGACAGGAATTTCATGGGAAAGAACGGTTCTCCTTTCTCTCTGCCCTATGAATAATACTGACACAAAAACAGAAGTGAAGAGAGCTCCCTGGAGAAGATGAACCCTTTAAACCTTCATGCCTCTCTTGTTAACTCAGAGTCAGTCACTCAGATGCTGAGAGAGCCTCGGGGGAGGAATTGTAGCCTGGTGATAGAGCATACTCTTTGCATGCAGAAGATCTCAGGTTCAGTCCCAGCATTTGAAACCCCTTTTCAGCATTTCTAGAAGGGTTGGGAAGATCCCTATCTGAAACTGCTGCCACTCAATATAGACAATACTGAACTAGATGGGATCATCTTTACTGGCATAAAGCCACTTCATACCTTCAGCTTGATAAAAAATGGTAAAGATTATCCTGCAGCTGCTACTCTTAAAAACAAAACAAACAAAAAACTTTAAAAAGTTGCTTTGGATCAAGCAGGCTTAGAAGTTATATGTCATATATATGCCCTTTGTGTTCTGCTGCCAGAGGATTATGCATCTTCTTGGATAAAGGAAGAAAAGCTCCTAAGGTTGCAATTTATCAGTTTATTCTGCCCAATGCATTTCAATTAAGAAAAATATTCATCAGATACATTATGTTCTCTACAAGTTCTGTTGCAAAATTAAGAGATCTTTTTAGGGCTCCTCTCATGTTGATTGTAATTTCAGGTTTTCATTCCTCTCTCCTTATAAGGTTCAGCAGCTTTTAAGCCCCATTTACAGTCATCCCAAACTAAATATGGATCCCTGAAGGGTTCCCTCTGTTCTATTAGTTGCCAACACAATTTCTCATTCATTCTCCTCTTGCCAGAAACAAACTTTTCAAATATTGAGGCATGTGAAGTAAGAGCAAGATGGGGTTGCTCCACACCTTTTCAAAAAACTCTTTGACAGATCTTGTTGCCAGCCAGTGCTCTGCTGCAGGGATGTGCAGAACGTTCCACAGTCGCAACATTATGTCTTGGAACAGGCCATTTTGAGTGTTCTGAGCTCAGAACAGAATGCCCTTCAAATAAAGGGCTTGTTCTGAGTGCAGAATGAAACGACCCCATCCCGAGTTGGAATGTTCAGACTGTTCCAAGCACCATTTTGGAATCCAAAATGGCGCTCTTCTGGCTTCTGTGCATGCGTGGTGGCTATTAGCATGGTCAGCACCACCATACAAAGGGCCGCCACACATGTGCAGAGGAATCAAAAATAGCACTTGGAATGGCTTGGAATACTTCAAGTTTTCCGAGATCTTTCTATCAGAAAAACCGGCTCAACATTCTGCCCATTTTGCGTTCCTTTCTGAGCTTGGAATGGAACGCAAAATGTGTTTTGTGCACATCCCTACTCTATTGCCTTTCTCTGTCTCTCTTTAAAAATGTTTTTGGTGCAATCAACTCTAATGTGGATTACTTGTGCATAGTTAAATTCTTAACAGGGAAGAGCATATTGGTAAAAGGAATATAGATGGAATGGAAACATATTTTCATTTAGAAAGAAACATCTAAAAGAATCTTCTAATGCCTACAGAATACTAGACCACTAAATTTTTAATATTTTCCCCCAATGTAAATGTTTCTAAAGGAATGAATTACTATGACTCAGACATCTCAGAATCACATTTAATGCTGTGTGAACCTTGACACATAATTGGGATGCAGAAAAATAGTCTAATTTATAAAACTTTCTACCTTGCATAGTAAAATCTGAAGGGATTAAGCTGCATCCCAAATGTTTGTTAATCTTTCCATTGAAGCATTGCTGACTGAAGTGCAGCTGGGTGATTACTAAATCTAAATGGATTTAATATTCAGAATGCATTTTGAAAACTATTATGCAAGTTATAACTTTTCAACTGTAATTTTGAATAAATCATCCTTGTACAAAATAAAAGAAAATGTGTTTTTGTTATTTTTCAATCAAGAAAGGCTGCTGGTTTAAAACAAGGCAAGAGGACAATACAGTTTTTAATAAAATGGAAGTCCTGCCCAAAGGAAGAGAACAGGAAAGAACGTAAACTCTGGCAAAAGAAATGCAAGGAGACAATAAGGGATGCCAAGAGAGAGTTTGAGGAGCATATATCTAGAAGTGTCAAGAGGAATAACAAAAACATCTTTAAATATATCAGAAGTAGAAAACCTGCCAGGGAAGCGGTTGGCCTCTTAGATGATGAGGGTATGAAAAAGATTATTAAGGAGGATAAGGAGATTGCAGAGAAGCTGAATATGTTCTTTGCATCTGTCTTCACGGCGGAGGATACTGACCACATACCCTTTTCAGAATTGAGCTTTTCAGGTTTAGCAGCTGAAGAACTGGGCCAATTTGAGGTGACAAGGGAAGATGTTCTCAACTGTCTTGAAAAATTAAAAATTAACATATCACCAGGGCCAAATGGCATCCACCCAAGAGTTCTGAAGGAACTCAAATGTGAAATTGCCGATCTTCTAGCAAAAATTTATAACTTGTCCCTACAATCAGGCTCTGTACCAGAGGACTGGAAAGTAGCCAGTGTGACTCCAGTTTTTAAAAAGGGATCCAGGGGGTTTCCGGGAAATTACAGCTCAACTTCAGTGCTGGGTAAATTGATGGAAAGCATACTTAAGGACAAAATTGTTAAGCATATAGAAGAAAAGGCCTTGTTGAAGGAGAACCAGCATAGCTTCTGCAAGGGTAAGTTTTGCCTCACTAACCTTTTGGAGTTCTTTGAGAGTGTCAGCAGGCACGTGGATAAAGGTGATCTGGTTGACATCGTATACATGGACTTGCAAAAAGCTTTTGATAAAGTTGTTGTTGTTGTTGTTGTTACATTTATATCCCACTCTTCCTCCAAGGAGCCCAGAGCGGTGTACTACATACTTGAGTTTCTCTTTCACAACAACCCTGTGAAGTAGGTTAGGCTGAGAGAGAAGTGACTGGCCCAGAGTCACCCGGCTAGTTTTATGGCTGAATGGGGATTTGAACTCGGGTCTCCCCGGTCCTAGTCCAGCACTCTAACCACTAAAGCCTCTTGAGTAAACTTAGCAGTCAGGGAATAAGGGGACAGGTTCATGTGTGGATTGGTAGCTGGTTAAAAGACAGGAAACAGAGAGTAGGAATAAATGGACAGTTTTCACTATGGAGGTAGGTAGGAAGTGGGGTCACCCAGGGATAGGTACTGGGACCAGTGCTCTTTAACTTGTTCATAAATGATCTAAAAGTTGGGGTAACCAGCGAAGTGGTCAGATTTGCAGATGACACTGAACTATTTAGGGTAGTGAAATCTACAACAGATTGTAAGGAACTCCAAAATGATCTCTCCAAACTGGGTGAGTGGGTGACAAAATGGCAAATATGGTTCAGTGTTGGCAAGTGTAAGTGATGCACATTGGGATGAAAAACCTCAACTTCAAGTATATGTTGATGGGATCTGAGCTGTCGGTGACTGACCAGGAGAGGGATCTTGGGGTCGTGGTGGACAGCTCATTGAAAGTGTCAACTCAATGTGCAGCAGCTGTGAAAAAGGCCAATTCCATGCTAGGGATCATTAGGAAGGGGATTGAAAATAAAACTGCTAATATTATAATGCCCTGATACAAATCTATGGTGTGGCCACAACTGTATCTTAAGGATATTGTCGAACTGGAAAAGGTGCAGAAGAAGGCAACCAAAAGGATCAGGGGCCTGGAGCACCTTCCTTATGAGACTAGGCTATAGCATCTGGGGCTCTTTACCTTGGAAAAGAGGTGTCTAAGGGGAGACATGATCGAGGTGTGTAAAATTATGCATGGAGTTGGGAGAGTTGACAGAGATAAATTTTTCTCCCTCTGTCACAACGCTAGAATCAGGGGTCACCCCATGAAACTGAAGGTCGGGGAATTTAAGACCGACAAAAGGAAGTACTTTTTCACACAGAGCATAATTAAACTATGGAATTTTCTGCCATGGGATGTGGTAATGGCCACCAGCTTGGATGGCTTTAAAAGGGGCTTAGACAGATTCATGTTGGACAGGTCTATCAATGGCTACTAGTCTGGTGGCTGTGGGCCATCTCCAGCCTCGGAGGCATGATATGTCTCAGTACTGGTTGCAGGGGAGCAACAGCAGGAGAGAGGGCATGCACATACTGGCCCCCTCCAGAGTCATGAGGAATGGCAGCATTTGGCACCTCACCTCAATCAGTGCAGTACGTTGTACTGTTTCTGCCTGATGTTTCCTGCAGCACTCACAGTATGTATCAGTGCCCTAATATAGTATATTGTCCAGAATTCAAACAGGGGCACTTGCTTGAGCTAAGAGGCTTACTTGAGCTAGGAGGCTGAGCAGCTGAGTCACACAGCTTGTGGGTGGGGCTGCATTCCTGAGTTCCTCAGTTTGAAAGGAGCTCCTGAAAAGACAAGAGGTGCACCAAGGGAACTTTGAAATCTGTTTGTCAACTGCTACTAGCAAAACTCCTGGGAGCAAAGGAGTTTTGCAGTATTTTAGCAGGGAACTTTGTGGGGAAGCACAGAGGAGACACACAGCACGGAGACACACAGCACAAAGAAAAGGTGAGTACTGCCCCACTTTCATACTTTTCTTGGGACAGAGCATAAAACCTTTTATTAGCTGACAACTGCACCTAATACATAGCTTCAAGTGAACCAGCCATACCTATTCTAGATAACTAATCAAACCAGTTATGTAGGTAGAATGCCAGCAGGGGAGAGGGTGCTTCCCAGTGTATTGCACCAAGTGTTGCATGTATGGCTATCTGCCTGAGGGCAGCAGTTGTGGATGTGAGCTCGGTGCAAAGAGCTCCTCATTCTCAGTGAACAAGTTGGTTCCCTCGAAGCCAAGGTGGCTGATCTGGAGAAGCTCAGGGAGGCACAGAGGTGTGTGGATGAGACCCTTAGGGATGTAATAGAGGCATCCCACTCCCAGGCTGACAGCTGCTCTGCTGTCATGGAGAATGAAGCTCTCAGGGAAGGAGGACATCAATCTGAGGAAAACGGAAACACTCCCTTAGCAGTGATACCTTCCTTGGGCAATGTGACCATATCCTCTTGCACAGAGCATATGGATGGTGGCCTCCTAGTAGTGGGTGATTCAATCATTAGGGGCATAGAGGGGTGGGTCTGTGATCCGCGTGTAGACTGCATGGTGACTTGCCTGCCTGGTGCAAAGGTTGGAGACGTCATGTGGCATCTAGATAGGTTGTTAGTCAGTGCTGGGGAGGAGTCTGCTGTCATGGTGCACATTGGCACCAACAATGTTGGGAAATGCAGTTGGGAGGTCCTGGAAGCCAAATTTAGGCTGCTAGGTAGCATATTGAAGTACAGGACCCCAGGATAGCATTCTCGGAAGTGTCACCTGTTCCACAAGTAGGATCAATGAGACAGGCAGAGCTGAGAGGTCTCAATGAGTAGATAAGACAGTGGTGCCAGGAAGATGGGTTTAGATTTGTTAGGCACTGGGATACATTTAGGGGAAGCAAAGCCTGTACAAAAGGGGTGGGCTTCACTTGAACCAAGATGGAACCAGACTCCTGGTGCTTAAAATAAAAAAGGTCCCGGAGCAGTTTTTGAGATGATGCCTGAAGGATTTCCGACAGGAACTGGGTGGTACCTGGTTCGGCAAGCAAAATCCTCTAAGGCACGAGGGAGCAAACACTACTGATACATCAGAAGGGGACAGAGTGGAATCAGGAATAGATCAGAAGGAAACACATGACAGCTGGTCAAAAAGGCCAAATGATATCAAGGGAGAAAGCACGCACCAACGCCAGGTAAGAGAACCAGCATATAGGTGTCTATATACCAATGCCAGAAGCTGCCAAATGAAGATGGAAGAGCTGGACTGCCTGGCCACTAATGAAAACATAGATATAGTGGGCATAATGGAAACCTGGTGCAACTGTGAGAACCAGTGGGACACGGTTATTCCTGGATATAAACTCTAGAGAAGGGCCAGGGAAGGGAGGATGGTGGGTGGAGTAGCAATCTATATTAAGGAAGGGATAGAATCCGACAAACTAGAAAACCTAGGTGGACCAGAGTCCTCCACAGAATCGTTATGCTTGACATTACGAGGACTTAAAGGAAATTAGGGATGTGCTATCGCCCTCCAGATAAAAATGCGGAGAGTGACCTGGAGCTGGAGAAGCAAATCAGAGAGGCGTCAAACAGAGACAGAGCGGTAATAATGGAGAATTTAATTACCCACACATAGATTGGGTAAACTCACATTCAGGTAGTGAAAAAGAGGCCAACTTTCTAAACATGCTAAATGACTGTGTGTTAGAACAGGTAGTCGCAGAACCAACCAGAGAAATGGCGACCTTGGACTTAATCCTTAGTGGTGCCCAAGATCTGGTGCGAGATGTCAGAGTTGTGGAACCATTGGGGAACAGTGACCATAATATGATCCAATTCAGCTTATACATGGGTGGACCATTGCCAAGGAAGTCCCAATACTGATGTGTTAGAAGAAAAAACTTATCAAAAATGAGGGGACTGGTGAAAAGGAAGCTGGAAGGGAAAGTCAGGAGAGTCAAATCACTCCAGCAAGCATAGAACCTATTTAAAACCACAGTACTAGAAGCTCAGGTGGAATATATGAAAGGAGGAAAGGTACCACCAAGTTCAGGAGGACACCAGTGTGACTAACAAATAAAGGCAGGGAACCTATACAAAGGAATAGGGGTGTGCAAGGTTCGGAGTCCCCCCCCGGTCCGGAGGGGGGGGGACTGTGACTTTAAGCGGGGGGGTTGTAGTACTTACCCACCCCCGCCGCGCTTCCCCCTCCGGCGCTGTTCCTTGTTAAAATCTTCTTGGGGCGACAGAGCTCCGCTCTGCCGCCCCTGCCCCCGTCGTCGCTTGCAAGGCTTTTAGAAAGACGAGCGCTAGTGGCGCGCATGCGCTCTGCGCAGCGCGCGCGCTCGTCTCTGACGCTGTGGCGCGCGCGCCACAGCATCAGAGACGAGCGTGCACGCTGCGCAGAGCGCATGCGCGCCACTAGCGCTCGTCTTTCTAAAAGCCTTGCAAGCGACGACGGGGGCAGGGGCGGCAGAGCGGAGCTCTGTCGCCCCAAGAAGATTTTAACAAGGAACAGCGCTGGAGGGGGAAGCGCGGCGGGGGTGGGTAAGTACTACCACCCCCCCGCTTAAAGTCACAGTCCCCCCCCTCCGGACCGGGGGGGGACTCCGAACCTCCAGACCGGTCCGGCGGTCTGGCCAATGAGGCCAGACCAAAACCGTGCACACTGCTACAAGGGAAGAAGACTTGATTCAGAAAATGGAAGTCCTGCCCAAGTGAAGAGAACAGAAAGGAACATAAACTCTGGCAAAAGAAATGCAAGGAGACCATAAGGGATGCCAAAAGAGAGTTTGAGCAGCACATAGCTAGAAGTGTCAAGGGGAATAACAAAAGCTTATTTAAATGTATCAGCAGCAGAAAACCTGCCAGGGAGGTGGTTGGACTTTTAGATAATGAGGGAGTAAAAGGGATTATTGAGGATAAGAAGATTGCAGAGAAAGTGAATGAGTTATTTGCGTCTGTCTTTACAGTGGAGGATACTGACCATATACCCTCTCCGGAACTGAGCTTCTCAGTCTTGGAGACTGAAGAACTGGACCAATTTGAGTTGACGAGAGAGGATGTTCTAAACTTCCTTGAGAAACTAAAGATAAACAAATTGCCAGGGCCAGATGACATCCACCCAAGAGTTCTGAAGGAATGCAAATGTGAAATGGCCGATCTCCTAGAAAAAATATGTAACTTGTCCCTACAGTCAGGCTCTGTACCAGAGGACTGAAAAGCAGCTAATGTAACTCTGGTTTTCTAAAAGGGATCCGGTGGCAGTTTTCACAATGGAGGGAAGTGGGGTCCCCCAGTGATCTGTTCTGTACTGGAACCAGTGCTCTTTAATTTGTTCATAAATGATCTAGAAGTTGGAGTAACCAGCGATGTGGCCAAATTGGGGGTAACCAGCGACGTGGAATTTGCTACCACGGGATGTGGTGATGGCCACTAGCTTGGATAGCTTTAAAAGGGCTTAGACAGATTCATGGAGGATAGGTCTATCAATGGCTAATAGTCTTGTGGCTATAGGCCACCTCCAGCCTCAGAGGCAAGATGCCTCTGAATACCAGTTGCAGGAAAGCAACAACAGGAGAGAGGGCATGCCCTCACTTCTTGTTTGTGGGTTTCCCAGAGGCATCTGGTGGGCCACTGTGTGAGACAGGCTGCTGGACTAGATAGGCCTTGGGTTCGGCCTGATCCAGCTGCGCAGTTCTTATGTTCTTAAATGTTTCAACCAGTCTCCACCTGGAGCCTTTAATTTTTAAAGCAGCCCTTCATATTCATATCCAATGTGGTTATTACAACCATTTTATTTTATTTTATTTTATTTTATTTTATTTTATTTTATTTTATTTTATTTTCTTGATGGAGTGGAATGATTGAACAAAGTGCAGCCATTGAAATATATTTTTTTCTCTGCAGTGGGCTAAGATTTAAGCGTGTTAGAGAGAGATAATGATGAAAACTATATTTGTTGCCTAGTGGCTAAAAAAATTAAAAAACAAATCCATCTGTTGGCAGAGGCTTTTATCTTGCATTTTCCATTACTGTTAACTGGCACACACTTAAAAACTATCTTAGAGTGCCAACAAGTTCTCAAAGGTGTGTTTTGGGATTTTGCCCAACTTACATTAAAGCTGTTGAGCTCAGTATAACTCTTGTACATGTACCTTATCTTTTCAAGTAGTTTCTCAGTGAAACAAAGATGTTCTAAAATGGAGGGAGAGAGGTGCTATGGGCCAAGTGTTTGAAGGATTTTTAACATATCACCTGCCAGTGCACAGTTTTAACATTTTGACTGTTAAAGGGGCTGGAATCCCTAAGGAAACAGGCAGAGAAGACAAAAGGCAATAGAAAATTAGCTTATTAAAACTAGAGATGTGCACGGAACCACGCGCCGCAGTCCGGCACTGAGGGGGGGTCTACCTTTAAGGGCAGCGGGGGGGGTAGAACTTACCCCTCCCGCTGCTCTTCCCCCTCCGGCGCTGCGTTTTAAATTGTAGTTTTCGGGGTGGCAGCGTTCCTCCCTGCCGTCCCTGCCCCCGTCGTTGCCCGGAAGAAGGAGTAAAATGATCACGCATGCGTGTGACGTATGCGGTGTGCGCACGGCAGTGACAGGTGCGCACGCGCCGTTACGCCTGCATGTGTGATCGTTTTACTCCTTCCGGACAACGACGGGGGCAGGGGCGGCAGGGAGGAATGCTGCTGCCCGGAAAACTACAATTTAAAACGCAGCGCCGGAGGGGGAAGAGCAGCGGGAGGGGTAAGTTCTACCCCCCCGCCCTTAAAGGTAGACCCCCCCTCAGTGCCGGACCGCCGGACCAGTCCGTTTCCGAACCGATTCGGAGGCCTCCAACATGGCCTCCGAACCGGTTCATGCACATCCCCAATTAAAACCACATGAGATGAAATAAAAGGGCAATTAAGAGACTTTAGTAGAAGAATGTATATTGCAAAATTGCTTTCTGCTCAGACATCTGGTTTCCTGTTAAACATATTTTGTATTCTGTAGGCATCATTGCACCTTGATCCTATCTGCTCTTTGCTGGTGGCCCGTTGTACATTTATTTGGTTATAATTTGTGCTGTAAATTGAGGCTTAATTTATTAGAGACTGCTATATGTAACATCAGTTTTTGTGTTTTAGATATTTGGCTTAGATCTGTAGGATACCCAACAAGAATAAGGGCTATGCTTGACAAATAATGTAATGGGGCCCACCCAATTTGCAGTTTTCTCCTCTCTCCCTTCTGTCTCTCCATCTCTGAGGTTCTGAATCTCATTGTCCCAAAGATCTATGCACAATGCATGTATTTTGCTGTTCTACTCCCAGCTTTTTTTAAAAAAAGGGGTGGTAGTAGTAGGTAGCAGAAGGAGAAATATTATACTAGAGAACCTTAGTTTGCAGCATTGTAATAGAAAGAGGTGTGTGTGTGTGTCTGCACACATGCCCCAACTCAATGTAGGATATTCTTTGGGGAAACCATATATATTGGTTCACATAAAGTGTATATGCATCTAAGACTCTTATTTGCCATTACACTGGGCATGATATAGAAGAGTTTAGATTTTAAGATGTCTCTGATACGGATTTAGATTTTTTTTCTAGTTGAGTTCCTATTGGTTCTTCAAAATGGTACACTGTAACAGTGATTATTCTAATTAGATTGTGAGCCCTTTGATAGCAGGTAACTATCTTCTTTTTAATGTAAACCACTTTGTGAACTTCTTGTTGAAACATAGTGTATAATAAATAGTAATAGTTTTCTTGGAAGAAGCTTTCAATATAGTTCCCTAGCAGGGGTTCTGATTTCTGGACTCCCTTCTCAAGTCAAACACGTTTGTGCAGCCTCCTGTTTTTCTTTAGTCCCAGAAATTCACCAGGTGTTTTCCTGTAAAAACATGGCAGGGTTTTAATTGCTCTACTACTTGCTGCTCAAATGGAAACTTTGTTTTTGTGTATATTGATAATTGCACCTGTCCCTTTTTAGAAAGAGAGATTTTCAAATTGCAGTTTAGATTCTAAAACTAGTTTTGTAATATAGTTTGAAAGAGACAGTTTGAAAGAAGAATAGTGTTTTGAGTTGACACCTTTGTTTATTGAGCGTTAATAGGCTGTGGTGTTTGAAAATTTTATATTAAAAAAGAGTTTTTATGTAGCATACTTAGTGTACAGTCCTCTACAGACTTTAACTTTATCTTCTCAAGAGCCCTGTGAGGTAGAAAATTAGTCTGAGGTCATGCTGGGAAGTCACAGTGCTGGGAAGGTTTTGACCAGTTTTAAACATTTAGCCAATAGGCTTGCAGTATTCAAATTAACCAGTCCATTGTGTCATCTTGTGATACCAGAAACCTCCTCGCTTAACATGGCTGTTTAAAACTGTAGGCTGATCCCAGAAACAATTGCTCAGAAATACAAATGCGGAAAGAGATATTAGTTCTCCATGCTGCCACCTTCTTTTTTGCTTTTTAAGAAGCTACTGGTGACTGGCAGTTTTGTCACCTGAGTCATCTCTTCTTTTTTACCATTTTCAAAAGACAGAAGCAAAAGAAAGAATGAAGGTTTATGAGATCTGCAGAAGAAAGTTTTCATCATGTTGGAAACTGGCATTCAGCCTTTCCCTAATGTTTGGTCTGCCTCACTCCCATGCTGCAACTCCAACTGTGTATTACATGAATTTAACACTTCATTGGGGAAAGTGGGCCATGTCAGAGGTAAATTACACAGCTTGGTTTGAAGAGAATCTCCCTCCAGAAAGGTTAGTAGGGGTGTTAGTGGTACCAGAGGGAGAACCAAAAGACGCCTGTAGCCTGGAGACCAACTTCAATGTACCACCGAACACAGAGGCCTGGATAGCTTTCATTGAAAGAGGAGGCTGTACTTTTAAAGAGAAAATAAAAGTGGCTGTTGGAAAAGGTGCTACAGGAGTAATCATCTATGACCACCCATGTCCAGACAGACAGATTTTTATTTTGACGCACGAGGATGCAGGTGATACTGTTGCTATCATGATTAGTAGTCTGAAAGTAAAGCAGATTCTACGCTTGATTCAGAAACGCATCAGGGTAACTGCAGTAATTAAAGTGGAAACCACACAGTGCTTCTGGAAGATCTGTCTGTGTGCCTACTCTCTCATTTTGACATTCATAGGCTATGTTGTGTTGTGCTGTTCTCCAGGACAGATTGTGGCAAGACGTGAAGAAAGGATTGTGGCAAGACGTGAAGAAAGGAGCACACGGGCATCTAAGGCAGAACTCCAGGAAGCTATTCATTCACTTGAGTCACGCAGGGTAAAACGTGGTGAAATTGATCTAGCTGAAGAGACTTGTGTAGTGTGCTTAGAGACATACAAGCCAAAACAGATAGTGCGCATTTTGACTTGCAGACATGTCTTCCACAAAAGATGCATTGACCGTTGGTTGTTGAAGCGTGGGATTTGCCCTATTTGCAGCTATGCCATTCTCCAAAGGAGGTGAGAAAGGTAGAGCATCTTATTCCTTTGCAAGATACCTAGCACCACTTTGCTTTCAGAACAGTATCTTAAATTGTGTTCTCTAAACAAATGAGGAACTAATTTTCAGCTGATTGTGGTGACTTTTGCCAGTCGTGATCATTTAATTAAAGTCTTAAATGTATGCTTAGCAATCTTAAATGTGATTTTTCCCACTCTTTCATGGATAATTGCAGTCAGTGATAGGCTTTTGGTGTGCACACGTGTGGATGTGTGGATAAATGGTCTGTGTTAAAACAGCCTTCTAATTCTGGAAGACTTTTATATAGACAATAGCAAAGTATTCTGTTTTCTCTTGAGACTCTGTTGAAAGCTTCTACTTCTAGTTAAAAAGTTAGTAAGCATAAGATTAACTCAATTTATGTCACTTGAACAGCCTATGAAGTATTTGGTCTTTGACAAGAACTGTTTTTAAATAATTCTGTAATGGTTTTGTTAGCAACTGTATGGATGCCAGTGGAATATAAATTAGGATATCAATACATTCAAATTTAATTCTACATAATGTTTGTCATAGCTACATTCAAAGGGCCTTTCCAGATTATTCTAAACCCACTGGACTTTACCCTTACTTCTTACCCTTGCTAGGTCCCAAACAGGCATCAGCAGTGCAGTACCTTGTCTCCATATAATATGTTGGAGATAGGAGACTACCTTGCTACCCAACAGATATACTAATGTTCACTGTAAAGGGAGATTGCCCACTGGAGATGAGAGTGCACATAGCATTCAGATACCTTTTATTAAAAGTTCATAAAATTGAACTTTGCATAGCTGGAAATTGCTATGACAGAAGAAGTAGCTGTGCTGGTATACACCATTATCTCTTCATGGTTCCATGAGAGTTTCTGTGCTTGAGGGCTACAGGGTGAAAGAGTTAAGCTTGTTAAAATGTTTCTAAAAGTCCATACAATCACCTGGGCATCTTTGTGTAGTAGTTTGGGGGGGGGGAGTTCTGGTTCTGATCACCAATAGGTATGGGTAATCAGTCCATGGGGCACTCATTTATTGCAGTTGACATGCTGGCATTTTCTGAGCAAGAAAATAGTGGATGTAGAGAAAAGTGACTTCTCAGCGGCAAAGCACTATTTTGAGGAAATATTCTGAAAATTTGTGTACAAGAACTGGTAGAATTGTAAGGTGGGGAGGAATATCGAAAAACCACTTAGCAACAGAAGTTCTCAAAGTGAACTTTGAGGGTGGGCAGGGGTTGGTGGGGGTTCCCTGTCCCAAAAATGCTTACAGTCTAAATAAAAGACATGCAGGGTAGAAACCAGCAACAGCCACTGGTGGGATACCATGCTGGCGGTGAATTGACCCAGTTGTTCTCCCCCAACTATATAAGAGAGAATCACAATTTTAAAAGGTGCCTCTTTGCTCAATTAGCAGGGGTTATTTTAATACTTTAATAAATAACAAATTTGACAAGCAGAATTGTGTTGTTGAATATGTCTTTTTAATTTTTAACAAAATGTCATTTTGACTTTTTTCTGTTCACTATATGTTGTTTTCAGCCTGAGTTGAGCTTCACCTAATTTCTAAGTACATCTTTATTTTGATCGTGTTCAGGTTGGAAATTCCAGATACTAACTCCAATGTGATTCAAACAAGTAGTTAAGGACATAGGAGGACTGGAGTCCTCCACAGAAACTCTGTGGATGACAATACAAGGTCTGAATGGAAATGTGCTACTAGGGACATGGTATTGCCCTCTGGATCAAAATGTTGACAGTGATGGGGAGTTGCAGAAGGAAATCAGGGAGGCGTCAAGGAGAGGCAAGGCAATAATAATGGGTGATTTCAATTACTTACACATTTACAGTGCCCTAGAACAATTGGTCATGGAACCAACCAGAGAGAAGGCGACCTTGGACTCAGTCCTGAGTGGCACCCAGGACCTGGTGCATGATGTCAGTGTCATTGACCCTTTAGGGAAAAGTGACCATAGTACGATTAAATTCAGCATACATGCGGGGAGAGAATCACCAAAGAAGTCTAACACAGACACTTTGCATTTCAGAAGAGGAAACATCTCCAAAATGAGGAGTATGGTGAAAAGAAAACTGAAAGAGAAAATCAGGAGAGTCACTTGGCTCCAGAATGCATGGCGTTTACTCAGAACTACAATACTAGAAGCCCAGTTAGAATGTATACCAAAAAGGAGGAAAGATACAACTAATTTATTTATTTAATATATTTTAATACCTCCCAAAATTTAGTCTCTGGGCAGTTTACTAAGTCCAGGAGGATGCCAGCATGGTTAACAGGTAAAGTCAAGGAAATCATAAAGAAGAAGAAGACTTCCTTCCGAAATTAGAAGGCCTGCCCAAATGAAGAGAACAGAAAGGAACACAGACTCTGGCACAAGAAATGCAAGGTGACAATAAGGGAGGTGAAAAGAGAGTTTGAGGAACATTTAGCTAAAAGCATCAAGAGGATTAAGGAAACCTGCCAGGGAGGCAGTTGGACAGTTAGATAATGGGGGAGTGAAAGGGATTATTAAGGAGAATATGGAGGTTGCAGAGAAACTAAATGTGTTTTTTGCATCTGTCTTCATGGCAGAGGATACTGAGCATATACCTGTTCCTGAACCAGATTTTTTGAGGACGGAGGGTAAAGAAATGAGTCAGATAGAAGTGACAAGATAATGTTCAAAACTGTCTGGAAAAATTAAAAACTGGCAAGTCGCCAGGGCCTGATGGCATCCATCTATCCTTAAAGAACTCAAATGTGAAATTGCCGACCTCCTTGCAAAAATTGTAAAACACATAGAAGAACAGTCCTGCTGGAGGAGAACCAGCATGGCTTCTGCAAAGGTAAATCTTGCCTCACAAACCATTTGGGATCTGAGCTGTCAGTGACTGACCAGGAGAGGGATCTTGGTGTCATGGTGGGCAGCTCATTGAAAGTGTCAATTCAATGTGCGGCAGCTGTGAAAAAGGCCAATTCCATGCTAGACATCATTAGGAAGGGGATTGAAAATAAAGCTGCTAACATTATAATGCCCTTATACAAAACTATGGTGCGGCCACATTTGGAGTACTGTGTATAATTCTGGTCATCACATCTAAGGAAAAACATTGTAGAACTGGAAAAAGGCAGAAGAGGGCAACCAACATGATCAGGGGTCTAGAACACCTTCCTTATGAGGCAAGGCTTCAACACTTGGGGCTTTTTAGTTTAGAAAAAAGATGACTGCGGGGAAACATGATAGAGGTCTATAAAATCATGCATGGTGTGGAGAAAGTGGATAGAGAGGAAATTTTTCTCCTTATCACATAACACTAGAACCCAGGGTCATCCCATGAAATTGATTGCCAAGAAATTTAGGACCAATGAACGGAAGTACCTTTTCATACAATGCATAATCAGCTTATGGAATTCTCTGCCATAAGGTGTGGTGACAGCCAACAACCTGAATGGCTTTAAGAGGGGTTTGGATAATTACATGAAGGAGAGGTCTATCAACAGCTACTAGTCTGAGGGCTATAGACCACCTCCAGCCTCAGGGGCAGGATCCCTCTGAGTACCAGTTGCAGGGGAGTAACAGCAGGAGAGAGGGCATTCCTCAACTCCTGCCTGTAGGCTTCCAGTGGCATCTGGTGGGCCACTGTGTGAAACAGGATGCTGGACTAGATGGGCCTTGGGCCTGATCCAGCAGGGCTGTTCTTATGTTCTTATGACATAAGAAAAGCCCTTCTGGATCAGATCAAAACCCTATCTAGTCGGCATCCTCGTGTCTCAGCCTGCAAGCAGAAAATGAAGGCAATATGTGACACTGCTCTCCAGCAACTGGCATTCCGAGGCATATTGTCTCTGAATCTGGAGATAGCATATTGTCATAGTGGCAAGAAGCCATTGATGGACTTGTTCTGAATGAATAAACTCCCCATGTACAATCTGAGCTGATCCAGGACCATCAGAGGCTTCTACCACATCTTCTCTTCTGAATGTTTTAATAAATCCATACTTTCCCATTCTTTACCTAGCAGGACATTCTTGATTCCCACTTGGAGGTTTCCGCTTATAAGTACTTTTGCCTTCCTTTTTCAAGAAACCTTATTCCACCAGACGATTTCATGGAAAGCAATCACTAAAAAGAAGATTCATTCTACTATTCCTATTTGTCTCCTTCTCATCACCATGGTTACAGAAGACTCAAACCAAGGTGCCTTGCTCACTGTGAATGGTGCCAGTGTCATTGACTAGAATGCTGACTGAAAGCAATCTTCCACATTAAAAGTTGCTTGATACTGTCACCGTTGTCATCGGAATGGCATCATTTCTTTCAATATGTAGACATGATTTAAAAATTAGCATAACATGAATTTCAAAATGTAGTTCTAATATGGATGTTTGCTTCAACAAATCTTTGGATTATTGTTTGATATACCAGTTATTGGAATACATATCTGTCTTTTCACCTTCTCGAATTGGTTTATTCTCTGCTACATTCTGTCAGTGTACATATGACCTCACTTTCTTAGTCTGCATCATATATCTTATGAAGTAAACATTTGTGAAAATTTCTACACAATAAATATAATTTCAATGCCACAATGTCATGGGTATTTTTGCTATACACTTTCATGACATCTTTCTTTTAATTTGTCCCTATGGCAAAAAAAATCAGTTCTTATTTTTTACGAAGTTGAAATAACCTTCTGTGCATAAAATATGTTTTATATGGGATGTGAAATAGTGTTCTTAATATTTTTAATTAAGAATATTTATTCAATGCATAGGTAGGTATAGCAGTTCATCTGTTTGGCAGTTTTGTTTAATTATTCAAGGTAAAATAATCACACACACACACACACAGTGTGTGTGTGTATACAGTGAGGGAAATAAGTATTTGATCCCCTGCTGATTTTGTCCGTTTGCCCTCTGACACAGAAATGACCAGGCTATAATTGGAATGGTAGGTTTATTGTAGCTGTGAGAGACGGAATAACAACAAACAAACCCTCAAAAGCCCAGTGCCCAAAAGTCAGCGATGGATTTGCATTGTAGTGAGGGAAATAAGTATTTGATCCCTTCACAAAAGATGTCTTAGTACTTGGTGGCAAACCCTTGTTGGCAATCACAGAGGTCAGACGTTTCTTGTAGTTAGCCACCAGGTTTGCACACAACCCAGGAGGGATGTTGTCCCACTCCTCTTTGCAGATCCTCTCCAAGTCAGAAAGGTTTCGAGGCTGATGTTTAGCAACCCAAACCTTCAGCTCCCTCCACAGATTTTCTATGGGATTAAGGTCTGGAGACTGGCTGGGCCACTCCAGGACCTTCATGTGCTTCTTCTTGAGCCACTCCTTTGTTGCCTTGGCTGTGTGTTTTGGGTCATTGTCATGCTGGAATACCCATCCACGACCCATTCTCAATGCCCTGGCTGAGGGAAGGAGGTGCTCACCCAAGATCTGACGGTACATGGTCCCGTCCATCGTCCCTTCGATGCGGTGAAGGTGTCCTGTCCCCTTAGCAGAAAAACACCCCCAAAGCATAATGTGTCCACCTCCATGTTTGACGGTGGGGATGGTGTTCTTGGGCTCATAGGCAGCATTCCTCCTCCTCCACACACGGCGAGTTGAGTTGATGCCAAAGAGCTCGATTTTGGTCTCATCTGACCACAACACTTTCGCCCAGTTCTCCTCTGGATCATTCAGATGTGCATTGGCAAACTGCAGACGGGCCTGTACATGTGCTGCCTTGAGTAGGGGGACCTTGCGGGCACTGCAAGATTTCAGTCCTTCACGGCGTAGTGTGTTACCAATTGTTTTCTTGGTGACTATGGTTCCAGCTGCCCTGAGATCATTGACAAGTTCCCCCCGTGTAGTTCTGGGCTGCTTTGTCACCGTTCTCATGGTCATTGCAACTCCACGAGGTGAGATCTTGCATGGAGCCCCAGACAGAGGGAGATTGACAGTTGTTTTGTGTTTCTTCCATTTGCGAGTTATCGTGCCAACTGTAGTCACCTTCTCACCAAGCTGCTTGGCGATAGTCTTGTAGCCCAGTCCAGCCTTGTGCAGGTCTACAACCTTGTCCCTGACATCCTTCGACAGCTCTTTGGTCTTGGGCATGGTGGTGAGTTTGGAAGCTGAGTGATTGCTTGCTTCTATGGACAGGTGTCTTTTATACAGGTACTGTAACAAGCTGGGATTAGGAGCACTCCCTTACAGAGGGTGTTCCTCATCTCAGCTCGTTACCTGCATATAGTGAAAAGACACCTGGGAGCCTGAAATCTTGCTGGTTGATAGGGGATCGAATACTTATTTCCCTCACTACAATGCAAATTCATCGCTGACTTTTGGGCACTATGCTTTTGAGGGTTTGTTTGTTGTTATTCTGTCTCTCACAGCTACAATAAACCTACCATTCCAATTATAGCCTGGTCATTTCTGTGTCAGAGGGCAAACAGACAAAATCAGCAGGGGATCAAATACTTATTTCCCTCACTGTATATGTGTGTATGCCTTTGATTTTAATTGCCAGACTATTAGCTGAGTAATAAGGCAATACAAAATCAAGACTGCTTGAAAGAAAGTTGGCAAAATATTAAGAACATAACAGCCCTGCTGGATCTTGCCCAAAGTCCATCCAGTACAGCATCCTGTTTCATACAGGGGCCCACCAGGTGCCTCTGAGAAAGCCCACAGGCAGGAGGTGAGGGCATGCCCTCTCTCCTGCTGTTGCTTCCCTGCAACTGGTATTTAGAGGCATTTGCCGCTGAGGCTGGAGGTTGCCAATAGCCATGACTTGTAGCCAGTGATAGTCCTATCCTCTGTGAATTTGTCTAAGCCCCTTTTAACACCATCCATGCTAGTGTTCATCACCACATCCTGTGACAGAGAATTCCATAGATTAATTACATGCTGTGTAAAAAAAAAAAAAAAAACTTCCTTTTGTTGGTCCTAAAATTCCCGGCCTTCGGTTTAATTACCCCTGGTTCTAGTGTTGTGAGAAAGGGAGACATTTCTCTCTGTGTCTACTCTCCTTACTCCATGCATAATTTCATACACCTCTATCATTGTTCCCTGTAGTCTCCTTTTTCCAAACTAAAAAGCCCCAGATGCTGTAGCCTTGCCTCATTTTATTGTATCCTGGCCAGAGACATAAGTTTTGACTGGGATATACATACGTTAAATAAAAAATAAAATAAATAAAATGGGGACGCTACTCCAGTTTTCTTATCATCTTGGTTGCCTATTTCTGTACCTTTTCCAGTTCTACGATGTCCTCCTTAAGATAGGGTGACCAGAACTGCATGCACTACTCCAGATGTGGCTGCACCATAGATTTGCATTATGACATGAATAGATGCCATAAATTGGCATTATAATATTAGAATTATTGTTTTCAGTCCCCTTCCTAATGATCACTAGCATGCAATTTGCCTTTTTCACAGCTGCTACACTCTGAGTCAACACTTTCAACTAGCTGTCCACCACAACCCTAAGTTCTCTCTCCTGGTCAGCCACTGACAGCTCAGACCCCATCAGAATATATGTGAAGTTGGCGTTTTTTGCTTCGATATGCATCACTTTACACTTGCTTACACTGAACCGCATTTGCCATTTTGTCGCCCACTTTGTTGTCTATCGACACTTTCAAAGAACTCCAAAAGTTTAGTGAGGCAAGACTTGCCCTTGCAGAAGCCATGCTGGTGCTCCTTCAGCAAGGTCTGTTCTATATGTTTAACAATTTTGTCCTTGCGTATACTTTCCATCAACTGACCCAGCACAGAAGTTAAGCTAACCACCAGCCTGTAATTTCCTGGATCCCTTTTTGAAGATCGGATTTACATTAGCTACTTTCCAGTCCTCTGGTACAGAGCCTTGATTATAGGGACAAGTTACATTTATTTGCTAGGAAATCAGCAGTTTCACATTTGAGTTCCTTCAGAACTCTTGAATGAATGCTATCTGGTCCTGGCAATTTATTTTTAGTTTTTCAAGACTTAGAACATTCACTCTCATCACCTCAAACTGGCCCAGTTCTTCAGCCTCCAAGCCTGAGAAGCTTGGTGGAGACACTGAGAAATTAAGGTGGAGACACTAGCCCATGGATGGAATGCAATTTGTGGTTTCCAGTTTTGATTAATACTCTCTGCTCCAAAGATGTTCCATAACATTGTAGAAAAATCTTAACCCCCGGTGATATATTTTCCCCAGAGTATTTGATAACTGAGGTAGAAGTGTATTATAAACCAGGGAATCTCCCTAAATCAAATGAACCTTTGATTTGGAACCTTAATTTCTCAGTGTCTCCACCAAGCTTCTCAGGCTTGGAGGCTGAAGAACTGGGCCAGTTTGAGGTGATGGGAGAGGATGTTCTAAGTCTTGAAAAACTTAACATTAATGCATTTCCAGGACCAGATAGCATTTATTCCAAGTAGCTGATATAAACTGGTCATGCTGGGCAAGCATTTTTGAGAAGGGAAACAATAGGACTTACTGTCTTTTATTTAGTGTATATATAATGTGAGTAGGAAAGCAAAAAGATCATAAAATATACAACCCTTTACAAAAAGATAATGGGAAGGTGCTACAACGATCCCATCCCAACACAATTAACACTGTGTTGGGAATACAATACAAACCGCACACTATCATTAGAAAAAGGTGATTGAATATTCTACTTCCTCAATATAACTAGTCAAACACAGAAAAACTAAGTGGCCAAGGGATCAAAGAGGAGCCTGCATCTCCACACACAGCTGGACCTCCTTTATAAAGAACGCCACTTGACCCATCAGACATTTGGACAATGGAAAGTACTTATTTTATACTCTCTATATCTGAAACTTTCTGGTTCCTCTCTTGTGTATTTCTTCTGTGAGCTGAGGGAGAACAAATGTCATTGGAGTCCATTCTTATGTCACAATGGCTGCATCTCTGTTCCAGATTCTTGAGGTAAATATTCTGAGCAGTGAGGAAGCACTTCAACATTTGCCAGACACTGAATTACATGGGCCTATGCCATTATATTTTCAGGCCTGTGTACATTAGTGTGTAGTACCTTGCTGGTGAACAGAATGCTTGTGGAAAGAAAGAAATGTCAGTTCTCCAAATCTTTTTAAAAAATATTATTGATAACTGGTAGTTTTATCATGTAAACCTTTCTTATATTCTTATTTTTAACACTTGCAAAAGTCAGACGTTTGAGTGAAGCGTCATAACTGTGGAAGAAAGGAAGAAGTGCTTAAAACTGGTGCCTAAGCCTTTCCTTAATGTTTGGTTTGCCTTGTTTCTGAGCTACAGGTCCGTTTCTATCATTTCACTCAGGGAAGGGGCCATGTCAGAGGCATACCTCTTAGCTTTGTTGGAAGATAACCTTCCTTTAGAGAAAATGTTGGGGGTGTTGGTGGTACCAGAGAGGAAACCTAAAAATTCCAGTAGCCTAGAGACCAGCTTTAATATACCACCCTAAGGGGAATGCCTGGATAGACTTCATTGCAAGTAGAGGTTGCACTTTTAGATAAAATAAAGGCAGCTGGAGGGAAGAGTGCTACTGGTGTCATCTACAAGTGTCCATGTCCAGGGAAAAAAAGGTTATTTTGACTTATGGGGATGAAGGGAAAACTATGGCCATAATGGTTCTCAGTCTGAAAGGAAAACACATCTAATTCTTGATTTAGGAAGGCAACTGTGGTAATCACCATGGAAACCACAAAATACTTCTTGGAAGATCTGTGTGCCTAGTCTTTCATTTTGACATCTGTAGCTTATTTTATACTGTACTTTGGGCCGATTGCTGCTTGGGTTTTCCTTCCTTTGTGTCTTGGCTCAAAGATGGAACTCTAGGAAATGGTTCATTCACTTGAGCTGTATATATTTTAAAAGGGTGAAGCTGATCTAGCTGGGGAGACGTGTATGGTGTGCTTATACAAGCTGAAAGGGGTAGTGTGGATTTGAATATGTGCCGTAGGCATGTCTTCCACATAGAAACATCGTTCGCTGGTGGCTGAAGTGTGTGATCTGCCCTATTTACATAGGAACATAGGAAGCTGCCATATACTGAGTCAGACCATTTGTCTAGCTAGCTCAGTATTGTCTTCACAGACTGGCAGCAGCTTCTCCAAGGTTGCAGGCAGGAGTCTCTCTCAGCCCTATCTTGGAGAAGCCAGGGAGGGAACTTGCAACCTTCTGCTCTTCCTCAAGTAGCGGCTCCATCCCCGAGGGGAATATCTTACAGTGCTCACATGTGGTCTCCCATTCAAATGCAACCAGGGCAGATCCTGCTTAGCTAAAAGAACAAGTCATGCTTGCTACCACAAGACCAGCTCTCCTCTCTTACATCTATGCTATCTCCAGTTCTTTTTCTACTACTGCTACTATGAATATTTATATACCACTCTTGAACCAAAGTTCTCACCGGTTTACATAGAAAAATAAATACATAAATAAGGCAGTCCCTTATCCCCAAAAGGCTTACAATCTAATAAGAAACATAAGGCAGATACCAGCAGCAGCCACTGGAAGGAAGCTGTGCTGGGGTTTGATAGGGCCAGTTGCTCTCCCCCTTCTAAATCACTACTTTAAAAGGTTTCTCTTTGCTCAGTTAGCAGGGGTTACAGTTGTGTTGAGAGAGGTTTACAAGACTGTTAATTCCACTTCACTTCAAGAATCATATATATAAGATTGTTTTTGCTGAATAACAATTTATTTCGGTGGTGCTTGTGAGCCATGAACATTAATTTGAATCCTAAATATATGGTCAGGAACTTTAAATTGGTTCTTTCCCCCCCCCTTTTTTAAAATGGACATTTGCAGTCATTGGTAGACTTTTGGCTTGTATCTTGGTAAGTTCAAGAAATTCAGTCTCTGAATGGAGCTTCCTACATTTGGAAGAACATATTCTGTTTTCTTTACTTAACCTTTGAAGGTTAAGAAATTCATAAGCACAAGATTAGCTCATATTATGTCATCAAAATAGCCTTTGAAGAACTTGATCTTAGAGAGCAACTGTTTAGAAATCACTCGGCAACTAATTTAACTAGGATACCAATACATTTCAGTTTAACTTAGGCTGAGATAAAATGACCCACTAAATTTGCCACTCTATTCAGACAAGTTGGGTGGGCCATTTTGTTGGTTTTGTGGAGAGAAATACAAACGGGGAGAAATAAGGGGTAATCTTACTAGGGTAATATCTAGGATAATTGCTCAGAGCAAATGACATTCAGACTAATCCTGTATTGATGTGTCCTGATTTCCCCTTGTGTGTGTGATTTTAGCGATCCTCCCCTTCCTTCTCCAGCCGCCTGTAGCCTTCCTTCAAGGACATGGTTTTGGGAGGCATAGATGACTGCAAAGGGAAGGGAAGATCACTGAAAATCACACACCTCCACACACATGCACAACAGAAAATCTTTTCCATCTTATCTAAGGTATGTAGATGGAGAATGAGGAGAAGGAACTACAAGTATATGGCTACTCCTTTTCACTCTGTTCTGAAGCTGCTATGCTTATGTTAGAATGCCAAGAGAGTGGTTAGAATTTCAAAGAAAAACCATGTTCACTGCACAGTTCTATTTTTGATTATGTTTGATACTCCTAGTAGCATGTATTTTGAAAGTGTTCAGACTTTGAAACAAATAGCTAGTCCAATAAAAGATGCCATTTCACATAAAATTGCCACTGAGATTCCATCTAAAGCAAAAGTCAGAGAAGTCAACAAAACCCTTTGTTAGATGAAATGTAAAAGGAATGCTGAACAAAGTTTTAAGTTTGATAAGAGGAATTTGTGTGAATTTGGGTGAGCATGGGTGTTCTGCACATCTTACTTTATCTTTGGATTTGGCCTAAAGTGAAATTCAGAGTGGGATTTGAATGTGTTTTTTATGGCAAAACATCCACTGAATTCTACAGCTATCAAAAGGGTTGTAATAAAACCAGAACATTTCTCAGTGGGAGATAGCAATAGCAATAGCAATAGCAATAGCACTTACATTTATATACCGCTCTATAGCCGGAGCTCTCTAAGCGGTTTACAATGATTTTAAGCATATTGCCCCCAACATTCTGGGTACTCATTTTACTGACCTCGGAAGGATGGAAGGCTGAGTCAACCTTGAGCCCCTGGTCAGGATCGAACTTGTAACCTTCTGGTTACAGGGCGGCAGTTTTACCACTGCACCACCAGGGGCTCAGTGACACATTCCTACTGACGAGGCAATGTGTAATATATTCTTCCCCACCCCACCCCCATCTCTGAATTTATTCTGATTTACATATGTCTCCATATGATGGAAGAGATACATGCACTTCTTTCATGAAATTTTATTTTTCTTATCACATTTTTCTCTTGCCCTTCCTCCAAGGAGCTCAAGAGGGCATCCATTGGGTTATTCCATTTTATACCCAGCAACCCTGTGACAGGTTGATAGGTAATGACTTATCCAAGGCAACAGTGAATGTGCTTTATGGCTAAGCTAGGATTCTAGCACAGGTCTCAATCCAAGTCCAATATTTTATCCACTATGTTATTCTTGAAAAGACAGTTGCATCTTTATATTTTTACATCTTTACATTTTTTTAGAGAATGCACTCATAACATAAATCATGAAAGAGAACCATAGAGATCTCACCATATGGTCAGATGACTTGGTGGAAGTTGAGCACATGAACTCCATGTCTTTCAAAGATAAAAATCTTTTCGGGGGGGGGGGGGGGGAGTTGTATAATATTTATGATAACCGTACTTTGTTTTCACCACCTTAAGTGGTGTGCAGCAGGGGCAATACTTGACTAACAAGCAGAAGATTGCCAGTTTGAATCCCTGCTGGGACTATACCAAACCTTATGTTAAATGTGTCATGGTCTAATTTGGGACTTTTCCACTTTAAAATGCCAACTGTGCAGGAGGTATTTACTTCTGTGCTGTTTCTGGTCAACCCCCCCCCCGCCCCCATACACACAAGCTACTATGAGGAATCATACTTCCATGCTGTTTTTCCATCAAAAAGAGTTAAACACTCAAAACCTCTGTGCTATAGTCCTGATATGGATCAGGTCCCCACACAGCTGTTATTTTAAGATGAGAAATAAGCTCCATGTTTTATTAGGACACATTTAACTTTATATCTAGTTTGTTCCTGAACTTTAGCAATGTAGCATCTTGTACCCTCAGACTGTTCATTGGGCGTGGGGGGTGGCACAGCACGCATATATACCAAAACCTTCAGCCAGTTATATACCCATATAATTTTGCCTAATTTTGTAAAGATCTTCAGGGAAGGTTCTGCTCCATGGATGGTGAGCACACAGAACCTTTTCCATTGCTTCATCTGGGCCCTTGTTTGGGAAGTTCGAGCTGCCTCATTCCCTCTCTTGGTATTTCACGTAGAACATGGCCCTTCACCATGTTTTGCATCTGGTCCGAACAGAGAACTCTCTCTGTCTTGTTCTGCTTCTGACCTGTATTTTAAAATATGCTATTCTTGTTCTTAGTATTTGTTGTTGTCTGCATATCTATTGCTGTTCTCAAACTTTTGAAAACTACTTTGGGGCAACATTGCAGAAAAGCAGATTAAAAATAAGATACCCAAAAGAGTGCATAGATTAATTTGCATACTGTGTGGTAGTTTAATTCTGGATCAGCGAATACAGAGAAAATTATTAAGACTGCAATCCTATACACACTTACTAGGGAGTCAGTCCCATTGAACTCAGTGGGACTTACGTGCTCATCTTGCTTCCTCAGAAGTAACTATATTTGGATGCTGACCCACTATGATCTTAAGTTGTAGGCAACTTACTAAGTCAGTGCCAATTGGCAGAGTTGTGCATGATGTCACAATTTCATTACTTAACAATGAACTACTTCACTGGAGGCAAAGCCATCATGTTTTCTTTCTGATACTGTCTGCAAGAAAGTCTTATCTAGGCACCCAAATGCAGATAACCTCTTGAGCTTTTTAACTCTTCAGTTTTTTAAATGGGTTTTTAATATCATTCCATATCGTTCCACTGGCATGCTGACAATTTTTGTTTTGTTTTACATTACCGATTCAGAGACTGGTTGTTGGGGCCAAAATGAACTTGTATGGGACTGTCATGGAAAGAGGAGGGATAACATCTTTTTGCTTTCTGCACCTTGGCATTTATCTTGTCCTCAGCATACACTGCTCACGGGCTAACGCCTTTTGGATAGCCAATCTCAACATCTCCTTTCAGGTAGGAAATCAGACTGTGTGGGAGATCTCAGAAAATGGAATCTTCGCCAAAGCCTCTCCTTTGAAGAAGGTGTCTGGAGTTCTGGTACCTCCCAAAGAACCACATCAAAATGCATGCAGCTCCATGACAGATTTTGATAAGTCAGTAAATTTTGACAGCTGGATAGCTCTCATCATGAGAGGACAATGTTCCTTTATCAAAAAAATTAATGTGGCTGCAGAAAAGGGAGCTATTGGTGTGATCGTTTATAATGTTCCAGGTACAGGAAACAACGTCTTTCCCATGTTTAATTTTGGAGCAGAAGATATTGTAGCGGTTATGATCGGCAACCTAAAAGGCATGGACCTCTTGCATTTGACTCAGAATGGCATCCAGGTGCTAGTAACAATTGAAGTAGGGAAGCACTATTACCCATGGCTGACTCACTATATGGGTACAATTTTCATTTTTGCATCAATTGCTGTAGCATATTGCACCTTTTACTGTGCTAGAAGGCTGAGAAGAGCAAGGAATCCAGGACAGAGAGGTCAGCAGACACCTAGTATTAATAAGGCCATTAATCAACTTGAACTTCGCACATTGAAAGAAGATGACAGGGAAGTTGGATCAAATGGAGATAACTGTGCAGTGTGTTTGGAAATATATAGGTCTAAAGATGTAGTACGGGTTTTGAATTGCAGACATCTTTTCCACAAAGGATGTGTTGACCCTTGGCTTCTAAAGCACCAGACATGCCCAGTGTGCAAGTGGGACATGCTTACAGCAGTGGAAAGCGTTACAACTGAAGCGGAGCCATTCAGTACTCTAATACCAAATGATGCGCCTTCCTGTGCCAGTTCTCCTAATGAAGAGGGCAATCAGGAAATACATGCAGGAGTACAAGAAGGCATACAGGCCCAGTTGGGGGCCAAGTAACTTTTCCACACCAATTGTTTCATTCTTAAAGATCACGCTTAAGCATGCATGAAATAAAGTTCTACAGCTGTCTCTGTACAACTTCAATTTTTCTTTATCTTGTGACAGTGATTTTTTTTAGCTTCATTTATCTGGACCATATGATGAATGAGTTGAACAACCACTTTGAACATTTCTTCTAGAAAGGCAGAGTAGAAATACTTAAATTAAAATTACTTTAGGTTGTGTGTATTAAAAACAAATCTTAAAAATTGAAGTTGATTTAGTTTTTTAAAGTTTGGAATTCTGCAGTTATAGTACAAATCAAAATGTAAAATTTCTAGACATTTTGAAGCCATCGGAGTGGGGGGAAACTTTGGTTATTTTATTTTTTAGAAAATAAAATGGAAATTTGCATGGGGGGTGAAATATATACAATGCTTACCTTTGTATCATATTTAAACTTTACTGTTTGTAAGCACAAAATGATATGTACAACACAGATAAGATTTTCTTTTTTAAAAAATACAGCTAAAACATATACTTCTAAATGGGATAAATATACCAAACAATTACAAATATTGTAATGATGGAGATTGATCTGTAAGCTGCTGCAGCCTGAGGTATCTAGGCATGTCTGATATTTTGCCAGTTGAAAGTAAGTAAAATTGGCACTGTAGTGAATAAATGGTTACATTTATTAACTGAAATTAGATAGGTTTCCTGCAGTCTGAATTATCTAGATCAGAATTGCGGGGGGGGGATTATTTTCTAAGTTCTCTGTTAGTCTATTGCTAATATTGTTGATATTGTTCTATTATTAATATCTCTATAAAGAAACAATAGAGCCAATTATTTTTAAGGACATTGGTTAGCATTCTGAGCAGGGTTACAAGTACATAACAGCAGTTGCGTCTGTGGAAGAGTCTGCACTGGAGTTCAGCTTAGTGTATTGTTGAGCAGCCAAACACCCATGAAGGTGGTAGCGATTTTTGCTGCTCTCTTCTCCCTCTAAAAGTATGGGATAAATTTATGACTTCAGAAATATGTCCCAGAGGGCTGTAAGATGGCAAGTGGTAGCAGCTGACCTCTTGGAATATTATTCCTACTTAAAGTTGCTGAATCTGCGATTGCCAACAGAGGCACAGTTGGGAAGAAAATCAATAAGAGAATCCCTGCTACTGCCACAAAGCAGACAAGTTATTTATAGACTTATTAACATGGCAGCAAAGGAGGGAGCCATCCTAACCTTCCTTGGGAGGGAGTTCCATATGTATGGTGCTGCCACTAAGAAGGCCCTACACCTGATAACTACTAAGCACAACTTTGTCAGTGATGACCCAGATCCTCCATTGTCAATTTTAAGGACCAGTCAAATTCATATGGTAGCAGGTGAAACTCAAGGTAACTGGTCCCAAGCTGTTCAAGGCTTTAGAAGCCAAAATGATGACTTTACTCTCTAAAGCTCTAAACATAGGATCCAGTTACCTTGAGTATACCTATGAATTGGGCTTGGAAGCACATTGGTAACCAGCAGAGCTGAGGGAAAACAGGGGTAATGTGCTCCAATCAATGTTCTTGCTGCCAAGAACATTAATTGGAGCTTCTGAACTAGGGAGGTACACGAACCTGTTCGGAGGCCCTTTTACGGGCTTCCGAACAGGTTCGAACAGCTGGTGGTTTGAAGGTGGGGGGGGACACCTTGAAGGGCAGGGGGAGGATGAACTCACACACACACACACACACACACACACACACACCGCCGCATTTTCCCCACTGGCGCTCGCTCTTAAAAACCGGTCCAGCGGGGCGGCAGCATACCTCCCTGCCGCCCTGTTCCCTTCTTGGTTCAGAATTGACCAGAAGTACCCTGTGCATGTCGGATGTGTGCATGTTGGGCACGCACGTCACAATCGTTCGCTGTGGGGTACTTCCGGTTACTTCCAGACCAAGGAAGGAATGGGGCAGCAGAGAGGTATGCTGCCCCGCTGGACCGGTTTTTAAGAGAGCGCCGGTGGGAGAAACGTGACTGTGTGTGTGGGGGGGGGGGTAAGTATACCCTCCCCCACCCTTCAAGGTGACCCCCCTGCCTTCAAACCAGCCCCCACTGGTTCCATGCACATCCCTATTCTGAACCGTCTTTAAAGGGAGCCCCACCTACAGTCTATTGTGGTAGTTGAGCCTGGATGTACAATGATTGCAAGTAGAGCAATTTCATCAATAGTAATCAGTGCAGATCCTTCTACTTCCTCCATACTAGTCAGTGGAGAAATTCTCCTGCCCTGACTTGTATGCGGAAAGGGAAAATTACTGCTTATAACATAAACCAGTAAACAAGAGGGTGTTCTTGCTCAAATGCTGTTGTTGCCCAGACCGAAATGCTGTCCTCAGGAAATCTCCCTGCTGATCAAAGAGGATTTTGATTGTGTCTAAACTCTTTCTCCACATTTACCAGTGGGGCAGCAGGCTCTCAGCTCTGTTCCTCCTTGCTTATACTGTCATGTTGGTTATGCCACTTCCTCAAGGCAAAATAACATTTCCTTGGGAAAGGGGTACTATAAGTCCCAGGACCCCAGTAGAAAATGATATCCCATGTGTGATTTCCACCTAGGAGGAATGTGTGTCACCACCACCTCATTGATACATCTGGGATATACCCCATGGCTCTCTTCATCTTGGCTCTGCTTGCCAGCATTATTTGAGTAGGGGTGTTTGCTTTGATCTCCCCTAGTGGTTTAGGCAACATTTTGTTGAGTGGATTTGAAGAACTAGGAATTGTGCAAGGATTTACTCCTCAAACTGATCAGCACTCTCTCAAACTGAGAGTTTTCAGTCCTGCTGTACAATACCAAGCTTCTAGCCTATTTTTGTAAAAATGGAAGGTATTGCTGGAAGTCCAGGATAAGAGTTAACAGCAGTTTCTTTATTGGGTTCAGGAAATAAACTAGATGGCTGCTTTAGGTCAAGCAGACAGGAATAGTTGTTTACACTTCAAAAATAGATATCTAATCTGTTTGCCATTCACATCTTTCTTGTTAAACCTGACTTGCAGGCTGTTTTTGTGCCGGCTCCTCCCCCCCACACACCCCGCTGCATGGGGATTAAGCTTGCTGAAATTTTCTTAATGTGCTGCTTTTTGTATGTGTGTGATCGCCATAAGTAAAGAGTAGCAGAAGAACAGCTATTAGTAAGATAGCAGCTAGTGCTCCATCAACTTGGGTAGCCCAAGATGTTGTTTCTTGTTTTTGAAGAAAAGTTTTTTAAACAGGATTACATTGGATAAGACTTTGCCTTTGAAGAAGCCTTCAGCCGAAATGCGTTTGGCTCTAATAAATAGTTTACAGCACGGTGGGACTTTTGTCTCTTCATTTGCAATAGTGGGCCACCCAGCTGTAAACAATGTTGCTTGCAAGCACCAAGCCTTGCCCTGCCCTGCCCTGCCCTGCCTTGCAAGTGGCAAGCTTTATATTTTTGGGACATCTATCCAGACTTCTGGAGGAATATGCTCACTTCACAGGAACAAGAGGCAGAAGTGGAGCCCTAATAAATGACTCTTCCCAAGATGATGCGGAAATGGTACCATCTGTTCCCGAGACAAATTATGCAGGAGAAATGGCTGTAACAGACACACCTTTAATGAGGGGTCTTTTAGGACCTCTTGCAGAAAGGAGAGCTTTAGGGAGGAGGCAAAGTATCGAGACAAGCTATCATTTCCAACTGGTATCAATAAAATATAATTAATACAAATTATAGGTTGAATTACAGGGCAGGTTCAAACGTATGACAGCACCTGAGGTTGAAGCAGGCTCCCCTCCAATCCCTGCACAAGCATTCCAGCTTCCAATATGCCGAGATGTGTCATCTGAGCCCAAAGATTGATTGGACATAAAGTACTAAAAATTACAATCTTGAATTAGTTTTACTTTCAAAATGTAGTACAGTATATGGGATATAGCTTTACCAGTTGTACTTCTGCATCCACCATCAGCTTCGCTGCCTACCCCAACTTCTAGATCACTTAATGAACAAGTTAAAGAGCACTGGTGACCCCACTTCTTTTTTCTTTCCATTGTGAAAACTCGATTTATTCCTACCCTCTGTTTCTTGTCCTTCAACCAGTTACCAATCCACACATGAACCTGTCCCATTATCCCATGACTGCTAAGTTTACCCAAGAGCCTTTGGTGGAGAACTTTGTCAAATGCTTTTTGGAAGTCCAAATATATGATGTCAATTGGATCACTTTTGTCCACATGCTGTTGACACTCTCAAAGAACTCCAAAAGATTAGTGAGGCAAACCTTGCCTTTTGCAGAAGCCATGCAGGTGCTCCCTCAACAAGGCCTGTTCTTCTATATGTTTAACAATATTGTCCTTAAGTATGGTTTCCATCAATTTGCCTGGAACAGAGATTAAGCTAATCGGCCTGTAATTTCCCAGATCTCCCCTGGATCCCGTTTTGAAAATCAGAGTTACATTAGCTACTTTCCAGTCCTCTGGTACAGAGCCTGATTGTAAGGACAAGTTACATATTTTTGTTAGGAGATCAGCAATCTCACATTTGAGTTCCTTCAGAACTCTTGGGTGAATCCCATCTGGCCCTGGCAAATTATTAATTTTTAAATTTACAAGACTGTTTAGAACACCCTCTCTCATCACCTCAAATTGGCCCAGTTCTTCAGCCTCCAATCCTGAGAAGTACAGTTCCAGAGCGGGTATATGGTCAGTATTCTCTGCTGTGAAGACAGATGCAAAGAACTTATTCAGCTTCTCTGCAATCTCCTTATCCACAATAATCCCTTTCACTCACTCGTTATCGAAGGGTCGAACCGCTTCCTTGGCAGGTTTTCTACTTCTGAGATGTTTAAAGAAGTTGTTGTTATTCCCCTTGACACTTCTTGCTATACTCCTCAAACTCCCTTATTGTCTGCTTGCATTTCTTTTGCCAGAGTTTATGTTCCTTTCTGTTCTCTTCATTTGGGCAGTATTTCCATTTTCTGAAAGAAGTCTTCTCTTTTATAGCTTTGCCAACTCTATTTGTTACCCACACTGGCATTATCCTGAAGTTGGTGGTACCTTTTCTCCTTCTTAGTATACATTCCAAAGGAGCTTCTAGCATGGTGGTTTTAATTAAGTTCCATGCTTTCTGGAGTGATTTTACCCTCCGGACTCTCCCTTTCAGCTTTTTTTTTTACCAGTCCTCTCATTTTTGAGAAGTTTCCTCTTCTGAAATCCAACAGATCTGTGTTGGACTTCCTTAGCAATGCTTCACTCCCATATAAGTTGAACTGGATCACACTATGTTCACTGTTCTCCAGTGGTTCTACAACTCTGACATCTCGCACCGGGTCCTGTGCACCATTTAGGATTAAGTCCAAGGTTGCCTTCTCTTTGTTTGGTCCACGACCAACTGTTCTAACTCACAGTCATTTAGCATGTCTAGAAATTTGGCTTCTCTCTCAATACCTGACGTGAACTTGGCCAGTCTGAGAGTAATTGGTCACCCATTATTGCAGCTCTGTCTGTCTTTGATGTTTCTTTGATTCACTTATCCAATTCCAGGTCACTCTCAGTGTTTTGATCTGGAGGGCAATAGCACATCCCTAAAGCGTGCCATCAAGTCAATTTCAACTCCTGGCGCCCATAGAGCCCTATGGTTTTCTTTGGTAGAATACAGAATACAGGGGTTTACTGTTCTCTTATTCTTTACTATTCTTCCTCTCACGCCGTATGAGATGATGCCTTTCAACATCTTCCTATATTGCTGCTGCCCAATATCATACCAGCAGGGTTTCGAATTGGCAACCTTCTGCTTGTTAGTCAAGCATTTCCCCGCTGTGCCACTTAAGGTGACAGGACATCCCTAGTAACACATTTTCTTGTCCTCATATTGTCACCCATAATGATTCTGTGGAGTTCTCCTGTCCTCCTAGGTTTTCTAGCTTGTTGGATTCTATTGCTTGTTTGATATATAGTGCTCCCCTAATTCAATATACTCCACCCCCAATCGTTCCCTCCTTGCCCATTCTGTGGTAGAGTTTGTATCCAGGAATAACAGTGTCCCACTGGTTCCACCAGGTTTCTCTTATGCCCACTATATGTTTTCATTAGCAACCAAGCACTCCAAGTCTCTTACCTAGCATTGGTATGTGCTATCTCCCTTACTGCCATTTGACCTTTTTAACCAACTGTCATGTGTTTCTGTCTGCTCTACTCCTGGTTCTACTCTGTCCCCTTCTGGTTTATCTGAAAAAATTGCACCCTCGTACCTTAGGGGATTTTGCTGTCCAAACCAGATAGCACCCAGTTCCTGTTGGCAGTCCCCCAGGTGTCATTTTACAAACTGCTCTGTGACCTTTTGATTTTAAGCACTGCCTCATTCAAAAACTTTATGAGAACACCAGCGTCAGGGTAAGATGTAACCCCAACAAGGCTGATCTGAGATCACAATAAAGCTATTCATTCGTTCATTTTAAGCGCCAGCAATTTGGTTCCTTCTTGGTTCAAGTGGAGCCCATCCCTTTTCTACAAGTTTCACTTGCCCCAAAATGTTACCCAGTGCCCAACAAATCTAAACTCCTCCTCCTGGCATCACTGTCTCATCCACATATTGAGACACCTCAGCTCTGCCTGTCTCGCTGGCCCTCTGTGTGGAACAGGTAGCACTTCAGAGAATGCTGCCCTGCGGGTCCTGGACTTGAATATGCTACCTCTCAGCCTAAATTTGGCTTCCAAGAACTCCAGACTGCATTTCCCAGGCACCACAACAGCTGACTCCTCCCCAGCGCTGCCTAAAACCCCATCTAGAAGCTGTGTGACATCCACAGTCCTTGCACCAGGCATGCAGCTCACCGTGCAGTCTACATGCAAGTCACAAACCCATCTCTCTATGCCCCTAATGCTACTAGGAGGCCCCCAACCCCTGGAGTATCCTCAGAGCGAGAGGATATGGGCACATCACCCAAGGAAGGGGTCATTTCTAAGGGAGCATTCCCCTCTTCCTCTCACTGATGTCCTTTCCCCCCAAGACCTTTATTCTCCATGACAGCAGAGGGGCTGTCAGCCTGGAAGTGGGATGCCTCTGTTACTTTCTTGAGGGTCTTATCCACATATCGCTCTGCTTCCTTGAGCTTCTCAAGGTCACCCACCTTGACTTTGAGGGAACAAACTTGTTCACTGAGAGCCAGGAGCTCTTTGTACTGAGTGCACACCCATGACTTCTGTCCCTCAGGCAGATAGTCATAAATGCAACACTCCATGAAATAAACTGGGAAACGCTCCCTTCCCTACTGGCATTCTACCTTCATAACTGGTTTTATTGACTATTTAGAAGCATTATCTATAGAGAGCTTTGTTTACTTGAAAGCTAGGTCTTACCTGCAGTTGTTCGCTAATGGAAGGTTATAAGCTCTGTTCTCCAAGAAAATTACAAAAGTGGGGTAGTAGTCACCACCTTCTCATGCTGCGTGTCTCCTTTTTGATAAAGGGGGACTGCTTGTCTGCTTCCCTGCTAAAAGCCACACAACACTCTCTTGATATCTGTTAGCAAACTCCTGTTTGCAAAGTTCCAAGTAACAAAGCTCCCCTGATCTGAACCTTGTCTTCTCAAGAGCTACTTCCAATCTGAGCCATTTCATGAATGTGGTCCCCCTCCAACAAGTTTTGTGACTTGCCTGCAGCTAGTCCCCACCCACTGTCTCTCTAGTTGAAACTGAAACTGCCTAACTAGCCAGAAATCAAATCCTAGAAAAGACGGGCCCTAATAAATTTATTGTCCTTCCCCCCTTGTTTGTTTTCTTTCTTTTCTTTCTTTGCTTCCTTGTTTGTTATTGTGGGAGTGGGGGCAAACATTTTCTGCCTCCTCTGGAATGAGCCTTGTCTTCTCAAGAGCTGCTTCTAAACTGTTTCCTCTGCTGGAGACCAGTTGCTTTTCCATATTAAAAAGCAACTTTTGCTACTAAGGCTTTGACTGTGTAATAATGAGTCCTTATCTGGAAACAAGGTAATACTATTTGTGTAAGTAATGTTAAATAACTGAAGAATATCTAAATATGTTACATGTTTTTCTTAATAGCATAGTACTGGTGTCTTCAACACATCTGTTTTTCCCCTTTGTCTTTTAAGTGTATTTCTAATTCTGTATTTCATTTTTTAAAGGTTTTTCTCAAGAGCGATCGAGTTGCCAGGATGGTTCACAGCGGAGGATGCTCAGCAAATGACTTCAGAGATATTTTTAAGAAGAACATAGAAAAGAGGGTTCGAAGTTTGCCTGAAATTGATGGATTAAGCAAAGAGACTGTGTTAAGTTCTTGGATAGCCAAATATGATGCTATTTACAGGGGAGAAGAGGACCTGTACAAACAGCCCAATAGGATGCCTTTAAGTGCTGTATCAGAGCTTATTCTGAGCAAAGAACAGCTTTATGAAATGTTTCAGCAGATTCTAGGAATCAAAAAACTGGAGCACCAATTGATCTACAATGCCTGCCAAGTAAGGAATTTGTCTCAGTTCTGTCATATGTAGCATAGTTTGTCATATGTAGTCTTGTGGCAAGGACTTGGGGAGGAGAGGGTTGTTTTCTTTTGTGCTGCTGGACGTGTGCCCCAACCTTTTGCCTGAACAACATTCTAATTGGAAAGCTGAAAATAAGAGCTTTGACTTTCCAAGAGACTAGGAAGAAGTGGTTGGGATCATAGTGCAGTATGAGGTGTGACAAGGCATCTTGTAAACCTCCTGCTAGGAAAACAGGGTCCCAGGGAATGTGGATGGGTCATGACTCATGAGTCAGGAATGGTTTGGTACATATGTGTAAACCCACCCCCGCCTTGTTGCTGCGTATGTTATGCCTGCCTACATGTATTGGCATATCAAATGACAGTGTTACTGTGATCAGAGTAACCGTGAATGGAAAAATATTTTGCCTCTGTCTGTACCTCACTGTCATACAGTTTCCTTTTTCTTTTTCTGAAGTAATTGCTTCTCTCTCTCATGTTGTTATTTTAAGGAAAGTGTGAGAATGACAACCATGAGTGCTGTGAAGTGCATACAATGTAACTAGAGATTTTTCTCCTCCCACTAAATTCTGATTTACTTAATTCCCCATGTAACAATATTAAGGATATAATTGTAGAAATCCTCTTAATATATCACATCCTATTTATGCCAAATAGGATAACAGCCTATAATAAGACAAACATTTGCCCTAAGATGAGTGTTACTGTTCCTTTGTGGTTCTGGTAGCTTATTTTTCTGGATATATTTTCTTTCTACAATCTACCTACAGGTTGCTTAGTCTAGATTTCTTTTCTTTTCTGTTTTCTTTTGAATTTCAGTCTGAATTCTGGGTTTTCACATTATGTCCATTTTCTGTGCACTCTCCAGTGGAACAAAATTTGCCACCTTTGGGACATTTTAATGGCATCTACATAGTGCCATGGAAACACCTCATGATGGAATTTCTGAAATTGCCTAGGATAAGTCGTAGAATAGGGTTTGTTATAAAAGGGATTAGACTGTCTGGTTCAATTTCTGTTTGGTGGAGATTTAATTTTGGTTTTCTGCATGGTGCAGAGGCTTTATATAAGGAAAGCTGCCCAAATCTGAATCTATAAATTTTTCTCAGTGTAGCACTTCAGTATAGGACAGTTCCTGCTGGGAATTTCACTAGTTTCATGAGGTATCCAAGTAGATTGTCTCTAATGATGCTTGTAACCTGACACTTAGTGAGGTTTCTGAAATGTAGTTCTCATTGCAGTTAAGGTGACTTACCTGGAAGTAAGTCCATGATAGAAGCCTAAAATACATATTCTTCGTAGTGGTCACTGTACCTCACACAAATGGGCTTCATACATGCGTAGTAGCTCAATCAGGAACATTTCAAGCTATGCTGCTCTTTGGCGGAAGCTCCACTCCCCAGGCTACATGAGACAGAGGTTATCCCCCCCCCCTTCAGTTCTTTGTCATCCGCCGCACGCTTTGCATTGCCAATGACTGATCGGAGAATATTCCTGGCTCACTAGGTTTCTCTCATATCTTCTCTTTATCATTCTAATAATTTAGTTTAGGTTTTTTTCCTGACTTCCTCCGTTCTTAGTGTTCTCACTCTTTTTAATTAGCATGTTATATGGACTCAGTTCCCCTCTTGGATTTCTATCCAAAATTTTATGGAGACAAAGGTTTCGTTTAAGAAGAGTGTCCACTGTGAAGCCAGACTCCCCTCAACCAACAGCCATCAACTCTGTCTTATTTGTCTAGGGGAAGTGCATGTAGTTGAGCACTGCATCCATTGCTTAAAGTTCACCAAGCAAGCTTGACACAATCAGGCCTCTAGACTTAGTGCTTTGCTGTGGGAAAGGGCCCTTTCCACCCCCATGCCAATGGTGGAAACAACTCCTACCATCATTATTTCTGATGAGGAGGCCTCCTCGATGCCTTGGACTGCCACCTAAGAGCTGGTGCCCTTGGTTCTGCAACCTTCGGGACTGGTAAAAAATCCAAACCTGATGAAGCTGATCTAGAGTACCTCTTCTTCCACGGTACTGATCCTGAACACTTCATCGGCCAGGCTTAGCCAGTGTCATGCCTCCTTTAAAACTTAAAGGAGTGGAAAAGGTTCCTTCTGAAGAGGTTCCGAAGAAGAAGCTGCTGCTGCTGCTTGCGGAGTAACCTTGCAAACCAGCTAACCCACCTGAGCAGTCTGAGGAACAGACCACGTTGCTGGTGACTAATCTTCCTAAGATTCCCTAGAAAATTCATGCTGCAGTACCAGTACTAAAGAAGATGCCTGTATCACTGGCAGACTCGGTACCTAAGCCTAGATTCCCATTATGTGACCCTCTGGATCATTTTGAGCGTGATTAGGGCTCTATAGATCGCTCTACACCTAATCGGGACGACTCCAGAGAGGCCACGCCACGGACAGCTTCTGATCCTGATCGTGATTTTGAACCTGACCTGGTGCGGTCAGAGGAAGACACCCAGGATGGTCGCCTCAACACTGACCTCCACTGGACCACAGAGACTCTCTTCAGCGTTGACACTCTCCAGACCATGGGGAATCCCCTCAGCATCAGCATTTCCCGAAGTGCTATTACCCATCAGATGCTACTTATTTCTACCGAGATCGACACTGTAAATACTCCCGTTCAAACGCAGTCACTGCCCATATCAATCTTCACCAGATCTACACTTACTTCTTTGTCGACAGATACATCATAGATGATAGACACTGTTATCTTCATTGCTCTTGGGCTCCATACTGACACTGATGTCAGGAGAGCTGACTGCTACCATCATGATCGATCCCAATCGTGCTCCCCTCAATGCCGTCACTCCTGGTCTTGGACTAGGGATAGGAGAACTCCTACTAAGATGCCTGCATCTTCAATACCAACAACAAAGGACTTTTCAACAGATCCAAGTCATGATACAACTTGTCCAGCTCCTCTATCTTGAGTGCCTCTACCACTCACCTCCCTCAATTCCAGACATCCAACCTCCTACAAAACTGGACACCACATTCCTTGGCAGAAGAATCTGCCTCAGAAGGAGATCATTATTTAAGAAGGAGATCATGATCTTAAAATCATGATTTAGAAACATCTCTGGCTCTAGCATCTGGCTGCACATGGTCAGATCTGATTGAGGATCCTAAACCTCCATCCCCATCAGAGGACAAGAAACATTTTTCTGACCAGGTGGTTCGTATGACTACCTCACTTGGCATTCAGATCAATGAACTCTTTAAATCCTTGCCAGACCCTATTTTCGGGCTACTGATGCCGACACTTCACAATCCATATTTCTGCCTCTTAAATTGTTAAGACTTGCTGGGAGAAGCCAGCCTTGATTCCACCTTCCTCAAAGAAGCTGGAGGGCTTCTATAAGGTCCAAGCAGGAAACAATCAGTCCCTTCTGCATCACCCCACCCTGAATTTAATCATTGTTGAAGCAGCTCAGTCTCATTCAAAGAACAGAATCCTTCAGCTCCACCTGGTAGAGAAGGTATAAGGTTGGATGTTCTTGGGTACTCTATCGACTCTACTTCTACACTTCATCTTAAGATCATGAACTAGCAGGCCTGCATGGCCCATTATAATTTGCTCCTCTGGGAAAATATGGCTCCGTTTCTGGACTTCATTCCCCAAGACCAACAAAACACTGCTCTATCTTACCACAGAGGCCTGTCGTCTCTCCAAACAGCTTCTCCACACTTCTTGCCATTCCACAGACTGTACAGTTCGATCCATGTTGGCAGCGGTGACCCTTCACTGGCACACCTGGATGCTATCCACCGATTTGGCACCTGAAGTGAGAACAAGAATAGAAAACATGCCTTTCGATGGCCAAGCCCTTTTTGAACCAATGAGACAATGGAACGGATACAAAAGTTAAGAAATACAGTGAAATCAATGGCATTGCAACAACCTGCATGAGAGATAACAAATCTTCCTCTGCTACATCTTTCCGCCCCTCGAATTACTCTCAGTTGACTGACCACTCCTTTCATTTGTCTTGGACCTTTCAGTTTTGGAAAGAACAGTATTGGTTTGGAAAACCACAGCAGTCCATACCCAAGTCTTTGATATACAGCAAACGTTCATGGCTCCTTCACGTTTGGAACACACCTGAGACCCTGTCTGAACGCATGGGGAAATATCACCTTGGACCAATGGGTCCTGACTTCTATCACGTATCCTATTGAAATAATATTTGTCACCCTTCGTTCCCTTTCAGGCATGAGGACCAGCCAACCTACACCAGAACTCCTTGAGGAAGTACATTCCCTACTTCTCAAAGACGCCATTGAACCTGTGACTCACAATATCTCCACAGGTTTCTTCTCTCCATACTTTACTGTCCTTAAAAGGGATGGGGACTTCCATCCCGTCATGGACCTCAGGGACCTCAATGCCTTTGTAGCCTACAAAAAATTCAGGATGCTCACTGTTGCTTATATTCTCCCCATGCTTACAAAAAAAGCCTGTGTGATTTGCATCCTTGGACCTTGAGGATGCTTATTACCATATTTCTAAGACCACAACACAGAAAATTCCTGCGTTTTCAGATTGGCTCTCAAGTGTTCCAGTTCAAGGCCTTTGTCATTTGGCCTTTCCACATTTCCTCAAGTCTATACAAAATGTATGGCTGTAGTTGTTGCTTTCCTTCAATAATGGGTTATTCAAATCTTCCTGTTCCTCGATAACTGGATCCTCTTAGGAAATACCAAGGAGGACCTATGTCACAATCTATGGTACACCATTGCCTTCTCTCAGACTTAGGTCTATGGATCAATTACGCGAAGTGCCAGCTTGCTTTGGTGAGAACAATAAAATTCCCGGGAATTATTTTCAACTCCATTCTAGAAGCGATGTTTCTCCTGGTGGAGCATATTGCCGCCCTTCACAAATTTACCATGCAATGTCTGACCCATCCCAGGCAAACTGCCCAGATGGTTCAGCATCTTCTGGGCCTCATGGCCTCCACCATGGCCATATTACTGTATACACAGCTGTATACGCAGATTCTTCAATGATGGTTCCTCGATACTGTCAACCACCGGCAACATCCCCAGTCCACGACCTGGATGATACTTTCCCACATCCATTGGTCCATCCAGTGGTGGACTCGCCTTCTCAATCTACATGGGTTCATGAGTTTCCACTCGCAGGAGCCTTCAACTCACATAATTACAAATGTGTCACTGTCGGGTTGGGGGACTCATCTCAGTGTCATACAAGTCTGGGGTTTTTGATCCCCAGTGGAGAGACACCACCATATGAACTATTTGGAACTCCTCATGATCCTCAGAGCTCTGCAACACATAGCTCCTCACATTCATGGCACAGTAGTTCAGATCCAGATCGACAATGGCATGGCAAAGGCATATATCAATTGCCAAAGCACTATGGGCTCTCATCGCCTAGTGTTTCTGGCCCTCCACATCTGGAAATAGGACATCCACCAGTGCATATCACAGCTATGCATATATGAAGGAAGGACAACTTGCTGGCAGACTCGCTGAGCCAGACCACTGCCTTCAACCATGAATGGCCTCTAGCTATGGAACTTCTCCAGACATTTTTAGTCAGTGGGACACTTCCTCCATATATGAGAGCCAGCGTGGTGTAGTGGTTAGAGTGCTGGACTAGGACCGGGGAAACCCGAGTTCAAATCCCCATTCGGCCATAAAACTAGCTGGGTGACTCTGGGCCAGTCACTTCTCTCTCAGCCTAACCTACTTCACAGGGTTGTTGTGAAAGATAAACTCAAGTATGTAGTACACCGCTCTGGGCTCCTTGGAGGAAGAGCGGGATATAAATGTAAAATAATAATAATAATAATAATAATAATAATAATAATAATAATAATATACATGTTCGCTTCCCAACAAAATGCACAATGCTGGAACTTATGCTCCAGGGCAGGAATAGGTCATGGTTCACTAGGAGGGGCTTTCCCACACCATTGGGTACACAGCTTCCTTTACCTATTTCCACTGATACCATGCCTTCCAAGAGTGCTCCAAAAGATATGTGAAGACAGAGCATTTTGCATCCTGATCGCACCTTGGTGGCCATGAAGACATTTCTCTTCATCCCATGGACCAGTCTTGCCGAGACCTGCATGTCCTCAAACTCACAGTGTGGAGAATCTTGAACGGTGGTCAAGAGTTTTAGCTCCTATACTCATTGCATCACATAACACTTAAACTGTGTGCTTGTATACAGCTAAGTGGATGAGATTTTTGTCCCAGGCCCGAGCGGCCAGCATTGACCTTTTACAGCCTTATGTCTGTTGGAGCTAGGACCCTGGCAGCATCAGCTCTCAACTACAATGTCTCATAGTGACCGCTGGGGTGTTTTGAGCGTCATGGATAAAAGTGCTGTACTCCATCCAGAACCTACATCTCTGGACGGTTTACAACAAAGCAAAACAAAAAGAAAAAGTTAAACAGTTAAAACAATAAAAGATAACAAAAAACTTAGAACATTACAACAATTTAAAATTTTAAAAACAATATTTTAAAACAATGATAAAACTATTAAAACAATATTTAATTAAAAGCCTGGGTAAACAAATGCATTTTAAAATACTTTTAAAAAGTTGTCAGAGGTGGGGAGGCTCTTATTTTGGCAGGGAGTGCATTCCAAAGCTTTGGGGCAGCAGCAGAGAAGGCTGCTGATTAGAGAAAGAATTTATAAATCTAGATACAAGTCGTAAAATCCCCATATATTTGGCAGATGAAAAACTGATGTATGCAGAAGGGAAAGGCTCTGCACAGTTGCTCTGCAAACTGGAGAAAGGAGAAACCATTGGATTAACAGTTGAAGAAGCTTTGTATGTGCCTACTTTAGAAACAAATCTGATGTCTGTAAAATATGCTACAAAGTAAAATTTAAAGGGAGGCACTGTTTAATTACTCATAAATAGGAATTGCTTATGAAAGCAGTTTTAGAAGAGAAATGTTTGAAGTAGAATGTGTGACTGAAAAGGTCAAAACTATGAAGGAATGCACACAGAAAGGATGTCTGAATTTGTGGCGCAGAAGTTTAGGCCATAGAGATGCCAAAATGATGGCAGGCTGAAAAGTTGGATTCAATAAAGTGTCTAAAAATAGTCCCCTGCAGCACTGAATCAAAGTGTGCATGTTGTATAAGAACAAAGGCAACACAGCCTGCTTTTCTTCCACACAAAGAAAGAGAAACACAGAATCCTTTGGATGTGATTCATAGTGATGTTTGTGGTCCTATACAAGTTAATACATCAGGAGGGAATAAATAACCCCTGCTAACTGGGCAGAGGCACCTTTTACTGTGGTGATTCTCTTTATTTAGCAGGGGAAGAGTAACTGGCCCTATCCACCACCAGCACAGTACTTCCAGTGACTGTTGCTGGTGTCTATCATATGTTTCTTTTTAGAATGTGAGCCCTTTGGGGACAGGGATCCATCTTATTTGTTTGTTATTTCTCTGTGTAAACCGCCCTGAGCCATTTTTGGAAGGGCGGTATAGAAATTGAATTACTATTATTGATAATAATAATAATAATAATAATAATAATAATAATAATAATAATAATATGTTCTTACTTTCATTGATAACAATTCTAGATACATACATATCTGTTAAGTGAAAAGGGACAAGTACTAGAAAGACTAAAAGAAAGACTAAAAGAATATGTTGCAAGAGTGAGCAAAACATTTGGGAGAAAGCCACAGATCCTCCTCACTGACAATGGTGGTGAATACACAGGGACTGATGCCATAAGATACCTAAAGGAGGAGGACATTTAACACCAAAAGACTGTTCCCTATACTCCGGAGCAAATTGGAGTGGCAGAAAGAAAGAACCATTCTTTTATGGAAATGATGAGATGCAAGCTTATAGCTGCATCTATAAGCATGCATCTTATAGCCATTATAGCCATATTATTATCTTGTTTACACAGGCAGACAGGTGTTATTGACTGGTTTGTTTTATCCAGACATTGAGTCCTTCCCAAGGACCTAGGATGGCTGAATTTTATTGTCAATGTTGTTGTTGTTGTTATAGATATCTTCGCAGAATATAGGCTGTTCCCAGTAAAGCTGCTTTTTGTAATTGGGTGGTGGTGATTTCTGTGGCCCCTATGGTGTTGAGGTGCTTTTCAAGTTGTTTTGGAACTGCACCCAGGGCGCCAATTACCACTGGGATTATTTTGGTCTTTTTCTGCCACAGCGTTTCAATTTCAATTTGTAGTTTTGTATTTGGTGATTTTTTCTATTTCTTTTTCTTCTATTCTGCTATCCCCTGGTATTGCTATGTCGATTATTTTCACTTGTTTTTCTTTCTTCTCAACTACAGTTATATCTGGTGTATTGTGTGGCAGATGTTTGTCTGTTTGTAGTCGGAAGTTCCATAATATTTTTACATCTTCATTTTCTTCAACTTTTTCAGTTTTATGGTCCCACCAATTCTTGGCTACAGGTAGCTTGTATTTTTTGCAGATGTTCCAGTGTATCATCCCTGCTACCTTATCATGCCTTTGTTTGTAGTCAGTCTGTGCAATCTTTTTACAATAGCTGATTAGGTGGTCCACTGTTTCATCTGCTTCTTTACAAAGGCGGCACTTGCTGTTTGTTGTGGATTTTTCAACTTTGGCTCATTGCATTAAGCATGCATCTTATAGCCATTATAGCCTTCTTCTTCTTATTGTTGTTATTATGATTGATTGATTGATTCATTTGATTTGTATACCGCCGTTCCAGAATGGCTCTGGGCAGTTAGTGGCTACTAAACTTTTGGGAGAAGCAATAATGACTGCTACTTACCTGCAAAACAGATTGCCAATGAAGGCCAAAGAAATGATTACATCTATGGAAATAAGTCACCTAAAACAGGAGGAGGAGAGTAAACTTCTGCCAGACAACAGTGGGTACAGGACAGCGATTGGAAACTTTTATATATAAAATGATTAGAAGACTGGATATAGCTGCATCTTTGGGAATCTTGAGTAGGAAAGTAAGCATACCCAGCAAAGATGACACGACTGTGGTAAAGAGACTAGGCAGGTATCTAAAAGGGACAATCCATCTAAAATTAAAGTTGTCTGCTAGTAGTGGACCCAAATTAGTAGATTATATGGATGAAGTCCGGGCGGAAGTCAACCCGTGGTTATGTATTCTTTTACGGTGGTGGAGCAGTCAGTTGTCGTAGCTGCAAGCAATCAATAGATGTGCTCTCATCTCCTGAGCCAAAATATGTATCTGCCACTCAAGCATGTCAAGAGGTGGCGAGGCTGCACAAGGTAATGTCTTATTTCAACATAGTCAAACGAAAACCCACTGAGATGTTCGAGGATAATCAAAGCTGGATCCAGATCTCACAAATGGAGAAAATTCAATTTAGAACAAAACACATTGAAACCAAATATCATGTGCAGGATGCACAAGAAAACTGATGTATTGTCCACGTGAACAAATGGTAATAGACGTGCTAACTAAGCCATTGCCCAGGATTGTTTCAAAACCTTGAGAGAGAATTTGGGACTTATAGACAGCAGCATGAGCTGATAAGAAAGAGTGTTGTAGCTAGGATCCTAGCAGCACAGCTCTCAGCTGCAATTTCTCATAGTGACTACTGGGGATTTTTAGCATCATGGATAAAAGTGCTAGACTCCTCCCCTCTTGGTTCTTCTAGTGTTAGTCTCCATTTTATCTCTCCGGAGATGACTGTTTGTTTTAGTCTCTTTCTTCAGCCATGAGCCAGAGCTGAAATTAAGCTGCAGGCTTTTTCACATTTGATTGTAACCTTTTCTTTAACTAAATCCTTGTAGTTCTTCAATACTAAAGAACTGTCTCAACACCTCTTGTTTTGCTGTTTTCTCACCAAACTGGTTTTGCTTTGCTATTTGGGGACTGAACTGCCATTCTTCCCCTATAATATCTTGTCATACCTCTTACAACTGAAGAAATCCGGCCTTTCTGTGTTGGCCACCCAAGTCCACTTCGTGGCCATAGCAGTACACTGGCCTACTCTGGGGACATCACATTGTTCTGACCCTCAGATCTGAACTTTCCAGAAGGGCCTAGCAAACTTACATCCAGACATTCCTAATGTTTTCTCTCCATGGGGTCATGGGACTTACCTCTGGTCCTTCTGAGCCTCAAACCCCTCACCACGTGTGATTTACACTTTCTCATGTGGAAAATAGTTTTCCTAATCGCTATCACTTCAGCCCGCAGAGCAGGCAAACTCAGAGCCCTCCACTCGGACCTTCTTTACTTTGTTTTTCATAAGGACAAAGTTGTCTTGTGTCCTGATTTTGGAGTTCCTACGCAGGATTGTCTCCACATTCCATCACTCCCAACAGTTGTCACTCCTGGTTTTTTATCCCAACCCTACTTCGGAAGCCTAATGAAGGTTGCACACCTTGGATGAGTGATGATCCCTAGCCTTCTACGTGAAACGCCACTAATTTCCACACCACTAATTTTCTCTTCCTCACCTACAGTGGTGTGAATCCTGCCTAGCAGGCATGCCATGCCTCTGCACAATCCTTTTCCAGATAGATAGTAGCTGCTATTAAACTTGGCTACGAACATGTCCACAAGACACACCAATGGATTTGTGGGCACACTCCACTTGTGCACTAGCTATATCCACAGCCTTTGACCAAGCTATTCCTCTGGAATCCATTTGCCAGGTGGCTATTTCAGCCACATCATTCACATTTGTGAAACACTATGCACTGGATGCTAAAGTGCACCATGGCATTACTTTTGGCCAGGTGGTCCTCAAATCCATCTTTGCCGGATATCAATGAGGTTGGTCACCTGCTCTCTCCACCAGGTAAGCAAGCTTGTCATGCACCCACTTGTGTGAGGTGCAGTGACCACTATGAAGAACAGCAGGTTGCTTATCTGTAACAGTAGTTCTTCTGGTAGTAAACTGTACCTTCACACACCTGCCTTTCATCCCCATGGCAGCTGGGCAATGCATTGGGTGCAGCGTGGATTCTTGAACTGAAAGGGAGGGATAACCTCTCATGTAACCTGGGAGGGCAGAGCTACCATCAAAATGTAGCAGAGCTTGGAATGTTCCCAGTTGGTCTACTGTGCATACGTGAAGCCCATTTGATCAATCATTCATCTTTATTATGGTCCGAGACCAGTGTTATCTCTATTTTTTTTCTCCATCTGTGTGCGGAATGAGTTTTGTTCTGGGCGGCAGTATCAAGACAGTGTATGCGCACATGCATTCAGAGTGGGACCTTCCTGATTCAACCTGAGCAGGATCTAAAATTAACGACATCAAAAAATGTGTGAGTGCATGCACATGTGCAAGCCTTAGAGGGAACACTGTCCAAGACCAGTATAAGACAGAACAGTGGAGCATGATTAATAAAAGCAATTTATGGAACATAAAACTATACTACTTTAAAGTTACTAATACTATAACACTATGTTATAATACTATAGAGCTGCTGCACCTTTGAAAAGAGGGTAGCTGTGAGATTATTCAAACCTTTTGTAAAGAGTTATATTTGAAGAATGATGAGCATATAAATATGAAATATATAAAATGCCAAAAAAAGTGGCTAAAATGGAGTGTATAAATAAGGTATCTTAATAGGAAAACTAGAAAAGAAAAATAGTCAGCAGTTTAAAGCTATGCAGAGCTGATGCAAGGGTATGGACAGGCAGTCAAGGCCTGGCGGATCCTACATGCGGCCACGCAGAACTTGGCAGTGTTAGACGTGAAGGTTGGGTCTTCATCTGAAACCAACATCCGGGTATAGACATGGCTTTGGCAACCAGGGTACTTCAGAAGTAGCGGAAATATAAGCTTGGTCCAACTGTCTCTGTAAAAGGGGTAAAAGAGGAGTACATGTTCTGTGGTTTCAATCTTCCCAGTGTCACAGGGGCGAAGTCTCTCTAATTGGGGTCTTTCTGTGTTTGCCTTCCAATACAGTGGAGGGGAGGCATGACAACGGGTGAGGGTAAAAGTCCTTCTGTGGCTTGGAATCTCCAACTGTGACAGATACACGGTGGGGAAGGCAGAGTATCTGTATCTTTCCGAGGACAGAAAGGTTGGAATTCTCCCTAGGTCCGCCTGGTGCTCAGTGTCCATTATTCTCTGTTTGATGACTGTTTTCACCTGAACATGATCCATAGCAAGTAGGAGAGTGGGAGGAAAGCCCAGGAATGACAATTTAGACCACACAGCCCGTTTCCAAGAAGATTGAAAATTGTCCTGCTGGGTCAAGGGATAATTTTAGCCAGAAGTTAAAAATGGCCATCCACACTCTGGCCTCAATCTTTATCATGCCCGTTTCCAAGCATAGTGTGGCATTTGAGACACAGTGAGGCACTTGGAGGGCCACTCTTAGAAACTTGGACTGAACCACTCCAGTGGGGCAAGATTAGGTGGGTAGGGGGCACGATTGGGCACCATAGAAGAGTTGCGCCAACGTCTTGGCCTCAAACAATTTGAGCACCGTGGGAACATACTGGCCACCTCTACTCAGTAGGAATGTTAGAATGGTGGTGGAGTTCCTCTCAACAGTGAGGGTGACATGGCCACAGTGGGCCTTTCTTGAGCCAGAGGCATGTAGGACCACCCCCAGATATTTGAAACAAGTGACCTGTTCGATCTTGTGGCCATCTATACTCCAGAGACGAGTCTTGGGTCTTCTTGCAAAAGTCATAACTTTAGGTTTTTTTATAGTTGATTTCTAGTAGATCATTCTTGCAGTACTGAGCTAGAGCCGCCAACACTCTTCCGAGACCTATAGGAGTCCTAGAAAGGATTGCAGCATCGTCGGCATAGAGCAGGGAAGAAATGCTTCTATCCATCAGCTTGGGAGGGTGAAAGTCTGGACTACCAAGGTGGCTCACCATTTCATTGATGTAAAGATTGAATAGGAGCAGAGCCAGGATGCAGCCCTGTTTGACTCCCTTTTGTGTCAGGACAGGGTTCGTGAGGAGAGGTAGTTAAGCCCATTTGTGTGAGATACAGTAGATCAGAAGAACTATCGTTACAGTTAAGCAACTTGCCATTGTCACACAGTTTACCTAGGAATGATGGGGTAGAGCAGGCCTGCTCAACTTAGCGCCCCCCCAGCTGTTTTTGGACTACAACTCCCATAGTCCCCAGCCACAGTGGCCAATAGCCAGGGATTACGGGAGTTGTAGGCCAACATCTGCAGGAGGGCCAAAGTTGAGCAGCCCTGGGTTAGATCAACATATTTCAAGTGCATTGAAAGTGCACTGAATCCAAATAGCCTCTGGATAAGAAGGCTATAAGAAGATGGACACTTTTGTAGGATAGAATCCTGAAATCTCCATGCATGAACTCTCCACAATCATCTGAGGAAATTATTCTAGGCAAATTATATAAGCAGAGAAATAAATAGTGTAGCTCTTGGATTTTATTCAGAGTTCATTTCAAGAAAGTGATAGCCTGTGATTGAACTGATGTAGTGAACAAATGTGTGGCTATAATATCACTCTGTTACATAAGTAATGGATGTTGATTCTGAGCAGATAATCTAGATCAAATCAACTCTCAGAAACCCTATGGCATCCTGATGAGGGAGAGGCTTTAAAAATATAGTCTGGGAAATCAAAGTAAGACTTCACAGCTTATCCTTGTGCCAGGTGTTCAGAAAACAGGAAGATCATAATGAAGACTGTCAATAGGGCTGAACAGTCCAATGCAAAGTTTTCAGAATGATGAAAGGCTTGCATTGAGTTGTATGGTCCTGTTAACAGACTTTACCAATGGTTTGCATCTTGTTTATAAGTCTAATGGTTATACAAAGAATCTGTGAAAGAAAGATCACATGCCAGGAGTGTCCCATTTTAAGTAGGGTACCTTTCCAACATTATTCATGTATTTGACCATGTTATGGCAGCTTTCTTACATAAATGTTAAAACCAATTTTTAGCAGATGTTCATATCTGGCTTGGAGCTCAAAAAGAAGGGCTTATGTCTTGAGAATTCTCTTTTGACTAACTTCAAAGTGGCTTTGCTAGGGAAGTGTCTTTCTGGCCCAGGTTGCACATGGTGGCTGCCTAGGAAGAAACTAAAGGCTAATTTGGGTGTTAATTAAGTTGTAGATGATCATAGTGTGTATTGGGGACATTTGCAAACACTAAATGTAAAGAATGTAAAGACTCAGATCAGATGCCAGATCTCAGTGTCTGGCAGTATTTCATTTAAATAAATGGCCAGCTTGCCTTGACTGGTGATTAAATTTTGCTTGAAGAAGATCAAATCACTTGATATTATTGTGGCAAAGGCATGGGGTGAGGTTGTTTTGTTCTAGAATTCTAGAAAATATTTGTTTGTATTTATGTTTGTGATAGAGACTGATGGAGCACAGGAGTGCCCCTTTAGTTAAAGCAGATGGTAAAAAAAGGTTTCCACTATTATAAGCTTTAAAAGTATCTTGTGTATAAATATCATTAATTAAAAACCTCCAATTTAAAATGACAATTAAGATATATTTACATTTTCCTTTGTGCTCTAAGAAGCCTGGAAATTCCATGTTAAGGTGCCCATCATAACTTCCGCAGCATATAAGCTGTAAAGATTTTGTACAGTCTGGTTTATGATGATGGCTTTAGAAATGAGGCTCCATGCACTCACTTTTTCCCTTGATCAGAGATGCATAAGGCAGAAATTCATCAGGGGCATCTCTAGAAAGTGCTCAGGGAATCTGCACCTGTTAAATGTCTGCCTGGATGCATCACTCCCCAGCTCAATGTCCAACTGAAAGACCTAGGCAAAGTGTGGGTGCATGGAGTTTCATTTGTAAAGGCATTTTCTTATACCAGCCTGTACCAAGTCTTTACAGCTTGTAGGCCGCGGAAGATGGGCACCTTAACGTGGAATTTCCATGCTTTTTATGGAATGCCAAATAAGGCTCTTGCCATTTTTAACTGACCATTCCCCTGCCCTTGAACAGACGAGCCTTTGGTGCCACTGAAGGAACCATGGCGGTGGGGGCCTTCTGCCCTGCGGAGCTGGGTCAGCGCAGGAGCAGTGGGGAGGCCGGGCTGGTGGCGGTGGTCCTGAAGCGGGGCCACTGGGGGAGAGAGTTGGGGTGGCAGCTGCAGCGGGCCAGCGGCAGAGGCCTCCTATGGAGGTGTATTGCTATGGCCCTGAAAACAGGACTGTTGGGGGAACAGGGTTGATGGTGGGTGGCAGCGGAGCCAGCGCAGCAGCACGGACCTGAGAGAAATGAGTGACCATCAGCTGGGGGTGCAGGTCTCATTGGCCCAAAAGGCAGAGCTGTGGAACCATAACTTCAAGAGTGCTACTGCACAGACTCTTGTTTGTTCTGAGTGAAAAGGGACACCATTTTTGCCTTGAAAATAGCACATTTGTGTAATTATCTGTGTAACCTCTAAGGTGTGCGGCTGTGTGCCTGAGCACAAAGATTCTGTTCCCTGCTCAGTCACTACCAGCAGCCGCGCAGTCTCGCTCCAATGGCTGCATAAAGTGCCCGCCCCCTGCCGCCATGTTAGCTCTTGCCGCCACCGCTTGAAATGCCAAGGCTGTCTTTTTCTCTGCCCCCTACATTTAGCATTTGCTACGCTGACTCACGGCTCCGGGGAGTGGGGTCAGGAGCCAGAGTCAACAGAAATGGCGTCATCCTCGCCTGCGTTCTGACCTCCGCTTGCAACCAGGCAGGATGTTATGTGCAGTCTGTCAATGTGCAGGTTTTTTGCTAGGCCATTTCCGCCAGTTGCAGCTGGAGTCGGGAGACTCTGGCGGCAGCCCTCACAGATGCGGCGGGCAGGTATCAGGAGTGGCTCTGCAGTGGGGTGGCGGTTTCTGTGAGCAGTGGGTGTAGCAGTGCCACAGCGGGGCCTCCCCCCACCGTGCTTCGCTCTTCTGGCTTTGGCTCTTCCTCTTTTCAGAAATTTGTGGCATGTTTTAATGATGCTTATTAGTGTCTGTCTCTTTCCCTGCGGTCTAGAAAGTAATATTTAAAAGGTTGTACACAAGTGACGTAGCCCTTGAGCAAAGGCAGAGCCTCTGAGCAAAGCCTCTGGCCTCCACATAATGGTTAATGGCTGCTAGGAAAATGGCTTACTCAAAGGAGCCTCATTGAAATTAAAAGGACATTAGGCATTCTTTAACATGTTCTTTTAATTTCAGTAGGATTCGTTTGAGTGATGTTCTTCATTATGTGAGTCGTCATCTTTCTTGCTGCATTCTCTACAAAGTAGGAAAGGCTGGAATATTGACATTTTGGATAACAAGAACCCCATTATCAGCGGGGGTTCTGTTCCATGGGGGGGCGGAATAGTGAAGCCATGGATAATGGGGCAGTAGGGTAATGGGAATTGGGGGGTTAGATTCCTGAGGCAGAGGGGCAAAAGGGTGGAAGTGCAAGGAGGGGAGTGCCCTACCGTGCTCTGTGTGTGCCCAGCAATGCCCCCCAAAATAAAAAGTGGTGGATTTGTGAAAAATCTTTTTTCCCCTCACCTTTAATTTAAAAAAAAAAAAAATGAGCCACAAGACGTCTCCTGTCCTCAAAATGGCAGGCAGAAATGACCTCGAAGGTCATTTCCACCCATCCTGGACCCATGGGATATGCAAGTCTTAACTCCTTAAATGCATAATTTTTTCACGTATACTGAGATCGGGTGGCAATTACCCAACTGCAGATATGTGAAACCGCAGATGATAGGTCCGTGATTAACGAGGTTCCTCCTGTACTAAGGGATCTTATGCCCTGTGAGATGCTTTGGCTAATGTCATATTCTTTGAAAACAATCTGTGTGCTGGGTGGGGTGTTGGTGGGTTTACCTCACAGGATTTTTACATTGTTTTCCTCTCACATTTTTAAAAGGACCTTTCAATTATTCCTATGTGTGTACTCAGAAGTAAGCTCCAGTGGAATCAGTGGACTTTCTAGTAATTTATTCCAAACTTTGCTGAGGAACTTTGCTTGAGAGAAAGGAGCCAGAGGGGAAAAATAAATGCCCATGAAAGAAAGAGGCTGGGGGAGAGGAGGAATGGTTGTTTGACTATACAAGTGCCATAGTGCTCATAGACTGTCCTTATCAGGCATCTATGTTCAGAATCAGGAAGTCACTCACTGCACTGGAAATTGCCAGGGTTTATCCCTCCAGACCTTGGCTTCAGAATTCTCAGTGGGCTGAGAATGCTCAAAGCTAACTTGCCCTTAGTTATTATACCTGTTATGGAGATTTCAAACAATTTCTAAAAAATACCTAGTAAAAACATGTATTGATATTTTTCAGACCAGCAAAAGGCACCAACCTGTATGTACATGATTTTGGGGGAAAGCTAAAAATAAAAAATAAATCAAACATTTAAAAATATGTATTATCTGTGGTGGGAAAAAGGTTGTTAGCACTTTGAAAGCTCTTTTTAGGAGTTAAAAACTGAAACTACTGGATCTCAACCATTTTGAAACGGATTTGCACCAAATTTGGAGGAGTGGTGTCTTTTGTCTTTTAGTTGTTGTGTGCACGATTTCAGGATAATTGAATAGATAATTTTGGTCTTATAAGCAATAGAATGTTCAGGGCTTATAATGGAGGAATGTTGAAAACACACTTCATCTTGAACATACTGGCACTACTGTGGCAGTATAATATAAGGTTACTAGCTTAACCCACACAGAGCATCTATGCACTAGTAGTTGATTGCTCCCCTCACCCCTTGCCACAGCACCCCTCAACTCAGAGATCTCTCCACCCTCACCTGAGCTGCACTCACCTGCTGCTCCTCCTCCATCTGGTTGCTTCCATCCCCCTCACCCCTCTTGGTCACTGCTCCATCCCTTTGCCCCCATCCCCCTCACCCCTCTTGGTTGCGGCTACAGCATTGCCGGTACCTATTGTCCAAGCTGCAGCCCCCTATCCCCAGAAACCACATCACCCTCACCTGAGCCCCGCTCCTGCTCCTCCCCACAGGTGTAGCAGCAGCAGCAGCGGTTGACCGCGCCCTTCCTCGCTGCTGCCACTGCCATGGTCTCTCATTCCCCTCAAGCTGCTGAAAATATCCAATATCCAAAATTTTCAGAGGATGTCTCTATCTCCTATACTAACTAGATTTTTCCAGAGCATCAGATCCAAAAGTGTTCATTGGTCAAAAACTAGCTGAGTATTGAAGATGATTCATTCATTCATTTCTTGTTTACACAGTCAGACAGGTGTTATTGACTGGTTTGTTTTATCCAGACATCGAGTCCTTCCCAAGGACCTAGGATGGCTGAATTTTATTATCAGTATTGTTGTTATTATTATAGATATCGTCGCAAAATATAGGCTGTTCCCAGTAAAGTTGCTTTTTGTAATTGGCTGGTGGTGATTTCTGTGGCCCCTATGGTGTTGAGGTGCTCTTCAAGTTGTTTTGGAATTGCACCTAGGGCGCCAATTACTACTGGGATTATTTTGGTCTTCTTCTGCCACAACCTTTTAATTTCAATTTGTAGATCTTTGTATTTTGTTATTTTTTTCTGTTTCTTTTTCTTCTATTCTGCTATCACCTGTATAGCTATGTTGATTATTTTGACTTGTTTTTCTTTCTTCTTGACTACAGTTATATCTGGTGTATTGTGTGGCAAATGTTTGTCTGTTTGTAGTCGGAAGTCCCATAATATTTTTACATCTTCATTTTCGACAACTTTTTCAATTTTGTGGTCCCACCAACTTTTGGCTACAGGTAGCTTGTATTTTTTGCAGATGTTCCAGTGTATTATTGCTGCTACTTTGTCATGCCTTTGTTTGTAGTCAGTCTGTGCGATCTTTTTACAGCAGCTGATTAAGTGGTCCACTGTTTCATTTGCTTCTTTACAGAGGGGGCACTTGCTGTTGTTGATTTTTCTACTTTTGCTCTTATTGCATTTGTTCTTAGTGCCTGTTCTTGTGCAGCCAGTATTAAACCCTCTGTTTCTTTCTTCAGGTTGCCTTTCTTAAGCCACTGCCAGGTGTTGGTGATGTCTGATTTTCCACTTATATTGTGCAAATATTGACCATGCAGTGGCTTATTTTCCCTTTTTTGTGCTCGGTTCTTGACTTGTTCTTTCTTGTAGGCCTGCTTTGTTTCATTGGTGTTCAAATAGTTTGTCATTATTGACCATTTTAAGTGCATCTTCTTCACTGTGCTTGATATATTCTTCAAGGCCTCTTTTCTCCTCCTCTACTGTTTGATGGACTTGTAGCATTCCTCTTTCACCTGATCTGTGAGGGAGATCTAGCTTATCTACATCACTTTGGGGGTGCAGAGCATGATTGATGGTCATTATTTTCCTGGTCTTACGATCTAGCGTCTTTAGCTCTGCCTGGGTGCAGTCTATTATTACTGCAGTGTATCTAATAATAGGTATAACCCAGGTGTTTATGGCTTGAATGGTGTTCCCACCATTGAGTTTGGACTTTAGGATTTTTCTAACTCTCCTGATGTATTCACTTCCAATTTTTCTTTTAACTTCAGTGTGTGTGATGTTATCAGCCTGGAGGATGCCAAAGTATTTGTAATGTCCTTTCTCTTCCAGGATCTTGATCTTGCCTCCATTAGGCAATTCTGTTCCGTCAGTTTTTGTTATTTTTTCTCTGCTCATTATTAATGCAGCACACTTATCTAGTCCAAACTCCATTGCTATATCGCTACCGAATATATGGACAGCGTTTAGCAGTGATTTGATTTCTGATTGGGACTTTCCATACAACTTCAGACCATCCATGTACAGCAGAGGGTTGATTTTACTTGATGTTTAGATGTTTGGTATCCGAGGCCTGTTTTGTTTAGTATTTGTGAAAGCGGAGTTATGGCGATTACAAACAACAGAGGGGATAGTGAGTCCCCTTGGAAAATGCCTCTTCTAATGCTAACCTGTCCAAGTGTCTCGCCATTGATTGTTAACTGTGTACTCCACATGCTCATTGCTTTTTTAAATAAATATCTGAATGTTTTTGCTAACACTAGTTGTTTCTAAACATTTTAGTATCCATGTATGAGGCAATGAGTCGAAGGCCTTCTTGTAGTCAATCCATGCAACACTTAGATTTTTCTTCTCTTGCAGTTTTCTAAAATCATTTTGTCAATCAGCAGCTGGTCTTTTATGCTTCTGGTGTTCGGGCAGTTTCCTTTCTGTTCAGCGGGAAGCTGCTTATTAGTTAATAAGTGTTGCATTACTTCATCTGCTATTATTCCAGTTAATAATTTGAACATGGTTGGCAGGCAGGTTTTTGGTCTATAATTACTTGGAACTGCACCTTTTGCTGGATCTTTCATTATGAGATGAGTTTTCCCAGTTGTTAGCCATTGTTCAATATCACCTCCTTGCAAAATGTGATTGAACTGTTTTGATAGTTGTTTATGGAGGCTTGTTAGGTGTTTAAGCCAAAAGCCATGCAGTTCATCGTCGCCTGGTGCAGTCCAATTTTTTATTTTCTTTCCTCTTTCACTTATTAATTCTGGTGTTATTATTAGATCCTGCATTTGTTGGTTACATTTTCCGGCCTCTTTTACCCAGCCTGCTTTTTTATTATAATCTATTGGATTGTCCCATAATTTCCCCCAGAATTGCACTGTGTCTTCTTTATTTGGTATTTCTATGTTTCTTGCAGTTTCTTCTTCTATGCTTTGGTAGAAACATTTCTGATTCGACTGGAATTGGAGATTCTGCCTGTGTTGTGTAATTCTGGCTTCGTATCTTCTAATCTTCTTTGACACTGCTGTTATTTGCTGCTTTATTATTTCCAGGACTTCTCTAATTTTCCTTGAATCTAGATGGTATTTTTGGATCAGATACTGTTTGGTGTTTTCATTCTTCAGCTTCTTGTCTTTCATATCTTCCAATTTACTAGCATCTGATCTAAGCCTTGAGATTTTATTTTCTAATCTAATCTTCCATTAGGTGATGTACTACTTTCTTTTTTAGCAGGTCCACTGATCTTATATCCAAGCTCTTGTGTTGTTATTGTTGCTGCACTGTACATTAGTTGGTTTGTTTCTTGCAAATTATTGGTTGTTATTTCTGCAAGTGCAGCATTGACATCTTTTAATGCCTGAGCAAGTTGTTTTTTGGCAACTGTTTTTAGAGTTGAAAGTTGAACCCTGGTGGTTGTTTGGTTCATGTGCTCAGTTATTTTTTGCTTTAGTTCTTGTTGCTTTTCTTAGGGATGTGCACGGACCGGTTCGGAGGCCATTCTAAAGGCCTCCAGACCGGTCCGGACACGGGGTGGTTTTGGTTCGGGTGGGGCGTACCAAAAGAGTACGGGGGGGCTTTACTTACCCCCTCAAGAATGGAGCCGTATTTCATTGAGTAAGCGGGCGGCATACCTACCTGTCGCCCGCTTCATTCCCCCTCCTCTCGGCGCGGCAGGGGTCTTGGGGCTTGTGCCGTACTCTTTTGGAAACCCCCACCCCAGTGCCGGACCGCAGCTCAGCAGTTCCGTGCGCACCCCTAGCTTTTCTGTTAAATGGCATTCGGGTTTTTTAGATGAAGGCAAAGGGGAGGTTGCCTGGTTTTGATTTTGAAACAGTTCAGCAACCGTGGCATCGTTTATTTCCAACACCTCCTCCACCTGTGCCTGAGCAACTTTTTCAATTGGTGGTAATTCTTCTTCCATATCTTGAGCCTGTCTTTCTCTTTGCAGTTCTTCCAGCTCAACTCCTGTGAATACTTTATTTCTTTTTATGAATGTTCTCTGGTCTGCTAGCCTTTGTTCTATTATTTCTGTATCTGGTTGCTTCTCTTTCCAAATTTGGTAAATTCTTTTTAAATAGCCTCTTCTAGTTGGACTGGACTTGTAATAACAAATCATTATTTCCTCGATGGTATTTTTCGTATATTTTTTCCGGTTAAGTGGCGTTTCTTCCAGTAACCCTGCAGTCTCCAGCCCTGGTTGCTCAACTGAAGATCCTGAGTCCTGTAGCCCACTTGCCACCAGATGTCCAGGACTCCAGCACCTGGCGTGGTCCTTGTTGACCCAGGTGATGACTGATCCGGTATAGATTTATTATACGTCTCACCATATTGTTGATGGGAGAGGCACTATTTGTCTGGCTCCTCTGATGAGACATGTCCAGTATGGTTGGACCTCTGGCAGAGCTCTCACCTTCCTCAGAGCACGCAAGCTCCACAACCATGCCAAGGTAGTGCCTTGTGGGGGGTTGTTGTTGTTATTTGTAGTAGTACATTGCTGTACCACCCCATACAGAAGTCCCTGAGCAGTTCACAATCTAAAAATGAACATTAAAATATTAACACAATTAAAGCCATTTAAAAAAACAAATAATTCTAAAACCCGAAGCTTTAAAACTATAAACTTAAAAGCATGGCTGAACAGGTAAAACATCCACTTCCAAGGCCATTGTTGATAGTTTATGTTACAGGACTGAAAATATGAGGACAAATAATGGGTATAACCCAAGGCTTGAATAAAGGGCCATTTCCAGGGGGACCTACTTTGTTTTTCTCATGCAGATTCAAGAAGCCACTGTTTGACAATTAAAGCAAAAAGCTAGATGCAAATTAGGAAACTTAAAGCCATCTTGTTGGTAGCTGAAGGTTTTTTATAGCCATCATACGTTTACTCCCATTAAGTCCCCAATAAATTCCCCCAGATAGATTATTTAATGAAAAGGGAGGGCTGACCTTGCATACTCCCCACCGTTATTTCATTATCTAAATAATTGATTTCAGGAAATGTATTTAAGGCCTATTGAGCAAACTAAGCAGAGCTTTTTTAAAAGAAAAACAAAAATGTGGCATAGCGTTCATGTGCAAGCTATTAATATTTCCACAAATTCTCAGACTGAAGCATTTTCTCAGGCAGTAAAGGGTTCTTGGATATCAGAGTGACTGCCCATCTATGCTAGCTGTTGATTTTCCTTACAATGCAGGATTATAAAAGCAGACTTGTAGCTTTTCCTGGGTGATGATAGTCCATACTGACCATGGTTACTAGACTGATTGATTAATTGCCATCAAGTCGGTGTTGACTCTTAGCGACCACATAGATAGATTCTCTCCAGGATAATCTGCCTTTAGCTAGGCCTTTAAGGTCTCTCAGTGGTGCATTCATTGCTCTCGTAATCGAGTCCATCCTTCTTGCTGCTGGTCGTCCTCTTCTTCTTTTTCCTTCAACTTTCCCCAGCATTATAGACTTCTCAAAGGAGCTGGGTCTTCGCACAATGTGTCCCAGGTATGATAGTTTGAGCCTGGTCATTTGTGCCTCGAGTGAAAATTCTGGATTGATTTGTTCTATGATCCATTTGTTTGTTTTCCTGGCTGTTACTGGTATCCACAAAAGTCTTCTCCAGCACCAAAGTTCAAAAGCATCAATGCTTTTTCTATCTTGCTTCTTCAAAATCCAGCTTTCATATCCATAGAGTGTCACGGGGAAAAACCATGGTCCGAACAATTCTAATCTTTGTAGGTGTAGACACGTCATAGCATCTAAATATCCTTTCCAAGGCCTTCATTGCAACCCTACCATGTGCTAGTCAGCAGCATATTTTTTGACTGCTCTATGGTTGATTCTAAAAGGCAGAAGCTATCCACCATTTCAATGTCTTCATTGTCAATTCTGAGGCTGGTTGCTGTACCTGTTTTGATTAGTTTAGTCTTCTTTACATTTATTTAATGTCCTCAACTCCTGCTGTAGGCTTCCAGTGGCCTCTGGTGGGCCACTGTGTGAAACAGGATGCTGGACTAGATAGGCCATGGGCCCGATCCAGCAGGGCTGTTCTTATGTTCTTAATTGTAGTCCCATTTTTTCACTGTGCTCCTTGACTTTCATTACTAGATCTTGCAGATGATCCATATTCTCAGCTATCAGAGTGGTGCCATCAGCTTAGCGCAGGTTATTGATGTTTCTTCCTCCAACTTTAAAACCATGCTTATCTTCTTCCAATCCAGTTTCTCTTAGTATATGTTCAGCATATACATTGAATAAACAAGGAGAAAGTATACAGCCTTGTCTTACTCCTTTGCTGATCTGAACCAGTCTGTTTCACCATGTTCTCTCTGGACTTTGACTTCCTGCCCTGTGTATAGGTTTCTTATGAGAACAATGAGATGTTCTGGGATGCCCATTTTCCTAAGGATATTCTACAACTTGACATGGTCAACACAATCAAAGGCTTTTCTGTAGTCAATAAATCACATATTGACTTCTTTTTGGTATTCTTTGGCTATCTCAATTATCCAGTGTACATCAACAATGATGTCTCTTGTTCCTTGGCCTTTTCTGAAACCAGCTTGAACATCCAGCATTTCCCTTTCCACATAGGGCTCTAATCTGCATTGGATGATCCTGAGCATTATTTTGCTAGCATGTGAAATTAAGGATATTGTACGATGGTTTGTGCAATCTGTTAAGTCTCCTTTCTGTGGTATGGGTATGTAGACTGACCTCTTCCAATCTGTTGGCCACTGTGTTGTTCTCCAAATTAGCTGGCATAGTTTGGTTAGAGCCTTGACTGATTCTTCTGTAGCTGTTCCATCAATTCCTGTAGCCTTTCGACTTGGTAATGACCGGAGTGCTGATCTAACTTCATCTTCCCGTACTAGAGGTTCTTGCAAGTAAAGAATATCTTCTAGAGTATCTTGGCTGTTGACATCCCTGCTGAACAGATTTTCAGCATACGCCTTCAATCTCTGTTTGATCTTCTCTGAGTCAGTTACTATCTGTCCTTTGGCATCCCTTAACATACCAATTTGAGGTTGGAACCAAACCTCAAAATCAAAGTTCAGAGATCTCTCCCGCCATGATGAGGCAGCATAGCAGGACTTGGGGATAGGGGTGTGCACGGAACCGACAACTGCGGTCCGGCACTGGGGTGGGGGGGTACCTTTAAGAGCGGCGGGAGGGTTTACTTACCCCTCCCGCCGCTTTCCCGCTCTGGCACCGTAATCCTAAGAGTAATTGGGGCGGCAGGACACCTCCCTGCTGCCCCTTCCCCGACGTTGCTTAAAAAAACTCCCAGCAGTCCTTTGCGCGCGCGCGCACGTCACAGAGACGAGTGTGCGCTTCACGTCTCTGTGACATGCGCGAGCGCGCGCAAAGGACTGCTGGGAGTTTTTTCAAGCAACGTCGGGGAAGGGGCGGCAGGGAGGTATCCTGCCGCCCCAATTACTATTAGGATTATGGCGCCAGAGCGAGAAAGCGTAAAGTAAACCCTCCTGCCACTCTTATAGGTACCCCCCCACCCAAACCGGACTGCCCAGGTCCAGACCGGTCCAGACCGGTCCGGAGGCTTTTTCAATGGCCTCCGGACTGGTCCGGGCCCATCCCTACTTGTGGAAGAGAGGTGACTAGATAGCTGCTTACAGTTCATCTGCTGAAATAACTCTGTGGCAAGGTCAGATAGCCTGAGTGTTAGAGAATGCATTGGCATATTCCAAAGGGAACCTCTCGAACTGAAGGCCATTGGTTAGCACCCTGAACAGGATTCTATACAGAGAGCAAGGAATAAACTTGGGAAATACTGAAAACTGTTTTGTGTCTTAACAAAATGCATTCAGAGCTATTTGGGGATCATGCCCTATGTTTCATAGCAGCAATTACATCGGCACCCACTTTTTAACTAAAAACAACAACACAAACTACATTATTTCTGTTCTGAATGTTTTATACAGTTGAATATAACCAACATCAGCCTCATTATTTAAACAAAGACTTTATTTTCTGTTTGCTGTTGTGGTTGGTTATTTTTATTTTGTGGTTATTTATATCACACTTTATTACAACAAAAGGTAAGTTGAAAGGCAGTTAACAAAGTTAGTGTTTCTGACTTCTGGTCTTTGAGTGTCCAACCATTACAATTAAGGAAAGTAGCTGTATGATACATAGTAAATGAAACCCAACCCTTTGAGATGGCAGAAGTAATGGGTCCATCATTCCTCTCCTACAAGAAAAGCACCTACTTTTCTCATCTTATGCATGGGATAGACACAGCAAGCAGGCCATGAACTTTTAATTTTTAAATAATCTCATTGTCTTGCTCAGTCTTTCCATTTCAAGGTATCCAGTCAATACAAATGAGAATAAAATGTTTTGTTTGAATCAAAGGACTGTTCCATTAGGATCCCAGTTTCTTAGCTATTATCTCACTCAACATTCAGCTCAATGTGTCTATTTATTTACTAGTGAAGGTGACTTTTGTAAGGAAAGTGTACACACTGCCTGGTATTCATTGTGAGTTCCCATTCTAGCTACATTTCAAATGATAATTTTCCTCGTTAAAAATCATTTTCAGATCTTCTTTTTTTGGTAAACTTTTTATTGATCTCTTCTTATATAAGTAATAGATGCATGTATCTGATAACGTTTTATAAAATAAACTCCATAAAATCCTACACCCCCTCTTTCTCCCTCCTGCCCAACTACTGTCAAAAAACTGTTTCATATATATATATATATATATATATATATATATATATATATATATATATAAACATGCATTTCAATCTTTCTGTCTTGTCAAAATATTTTTCTTCTGAACTACATAATTCAGATAGGGCAACTACCTTTCTAAGAAATAATTTTTGTATGACTTGTGTAACACCAATTTAATTGGCGAGATTTTGTCTTGAACCAAAGTTGTCCATATTTTAGCAAACCATAACACAAGGCTGGGAGCTTTTTTAATCTTTCCATTGCTTCGCTATATCACTTTTGATTGCTACCAAAAGCAATACTATCAATTCTTTAACTAAAGTGTTGTTAACATCAAAGCGATGCAGAAATATGGCCTCGGCTGTTAGGGGGATTCTGACCCATGTAATCTCATATATATCCTTATCCTTATTCATAAGTACTATAGCCTTGGGCATAGCTACCACATGTGGATGTAAGACCCTGTCCGGCCACATCTCCTCCAGCATTTCAAATATGCTGAGTTCATGTGTGTTAGCTGCTTCGGTGTTCGATACCATCTCACCAGTATTTTAATCGTAGATTCTTTTATGTTAAGACTATTTTAAAGGATGGGATGTCCAGATTTTGTCCCAGTCCGCTTTTTGCAGCAGGTGGCCTATGTCCACCTCCTATTTTTGTGTGTAAGTATGATGTGAGCTAAACTGATTTAGCAAATATTTATATAACACAGAGATCATGTTTTTAGGCATGCTCTCCCCCTTGATAATCAGTTGTCCTATCTTTGTTGGGTGTGATCATTAATCTAAACTAGCTGGGCTGGGCACAGAGCACCTGTGCCTCTCGTTTGCCCCCCGCCGCTCCCCCTCCCCGCCACCGCTTTTTTGCCCGCCCGCTCGCTGCCTTCTTCCCCTGCCGGCCATCTGTCTTCTCCCACTCTCACCCCATTGCCTTCATCTTCTTCCCTCCTGCCTGCCTACCACCTCTGCCGTCATTTTCTTTGGCCGGCTGGCTGCCTGCTGCCATTTGCCTCTGTTTTCTTTGCCTTCCAGCCAGTCAGATACCCCCACCTAATAGTAGTAAGTTTATTGTAGTCACAGACCAGATAGATACCCCCACCATTTTCTCCCCTGTCCCCGTCGCTATCTGGGCAGCTGCTCATGAATTCTCGTGAGAGCTGCCACACATGGGATTAGTGACGGGTATGCCTTAGAGAAATATATATATAAAGATGGGAAGCCACATCTGTATTTATACTTTGCTTTGACCAGGGCCTCTGTGATATCTCTGAGGGCTCTTCTGCATGCCAGTGTCTCCTGGCACCGATCCTGAAATACAGTTATGTTGCTTCCATAAGCAAAGGAGCCCTGGCTTTGGGCTTCCTTTGGGAACTTGCCCTTGTTCTTGTTTCCAAAAATTTAGCTATAATATCCCTTGGCTTCCCATTATTAATATTCCTTGATTTAGGAGCAGGGCCCATCCTATAAGCATGCTCCAACTTTGGGGCAACTCCATCTTCTAATTGCAGGGCACCTGCCAGCCATCTTGACAAGAAACCCTGCAAATCTGCTCTTTCACATTGCTTGCCAACCCCCCCGGAAACACAGGGAATTTCTCCTCAGCTTGTCATCCATATATTTATTAGCATAGCTTGCGCTTTTCTCCTAGCACCTGCCATTTTTCCATTAAGGCGCAGGACAAGGTCTATCGCCGCACTTGCTATTTCAACCACATCAGTTAAGCTCTTTGTGATTTGATCTAGTTGCTTATTTATGGATCTCAGGAGCTCTTGGAACTTATCAGCTTACAAAGTTTTGACTGTCACTCATGTCTTTGCAGATCAGTTCTAGCTTCTTGTGTATTGCTGCAGGCCCTTCTAGGCCTGCTGCAGTCTCCATTTTAGGCCTTATTTGCCGAGTGGCCCTTTGCCTGCTGTCTCCCTCCCTGTCTGTGGGCAAGAGGGATTTTTTAAGATCACCCTTGGTTTGCTGGGGTTTCATTTCTGTGTGCCTGCCCATTTGTAGCATAGATTGTCCATGATAGTTGTTTGATTCAGGCGTAAATGCTGCCAGGAACCTAGGACCTTTCCCTTCAAGCGTCCTCCATCTTCAGCAGTGATGCTCCACCACTTCCAGATCTTTTATTTTACATGAAAGTCTGTAGCAGAATGCATACTCCTTTAACCCATATTTGAATTCTCTATCCTAAAAAACCTTCGCGTGGAAGCTCTGTATAGGTCAGTGTCTGTAAGGAAATGTCTAAGAGGAGGCCTTTAATTTCTGTGTGTGGCAGCTGCCTCCATGTTGAGAGCAGTCTGTCTTGATGAGAGCAGTCTGTCTTGGAGAATGGAAGAAGCCACTGAGAAGCCTCACATGGAGGCTTCACATGGAGAAGCCTCTCGTTTTGCTGCCAAAAGTCTGTATGCCAAGGAGGCCTCTCTGCTTTTGGAACCTCAAAGACAAACTGCTTGCTATATGGAGCAGTCACCAGAGATAGCTACTCAAGATGCATCGTGATAACCGTGATATGCATGTCCATCAGTTTTGCTTGGTTTTGCATTAGGCTTAGCATGACTTGAATGGCTTTTCTTGAGCAAAAGCATAGGCTTGGCATCACTTAATGCAGATCAGTTATCCATAAACATCCCTTAAGCAGTGGCAGCTCATGAGGGAGAGGATGATGCTGAGCAGTGATCTGAGGAAGAGAGGCACACTCTTCCTGGCAGTGGTGAAGACAGAGGGTCATCTGGGACCACACTGTGCAGCTGGGACCCTGCAGGGTGTACTTGGCCACCAGACAGCCATGCACCTACATGATGCTGAAACAGATGCCCCTTTGCCTCCATTACTGTCTCACCATGCCTGCTGTTAAGGACTCAGGAGCACCCCTTTCCCTACGTCACCATTCGTTGCAGGGACTTTTTACTCCTAATTGTTGTTAGGAACATAGGAAGCTGCCTTTTGCCTAGTCAGACCATTGGTCCATCTAGCTCAGTGTTGTCTACACAGACTAGCAGCCGCTTCTCCAAAGTTTCAGGCAGGATTCTGCCTCTTCCCTATCTTGACAGTGCCAGGGAGGATCTTGGGACCTTCTTCATGCAAGCATGCCAGTGCTCTTCTCAGAGTATCCTCATCCTCTAAGGGGAATATTTTACAGTGCTCACATGTAGTCTCCCATTCAAAATTTCCCATTCACCTGCTTAGCAAATGGGACAATTCATGCTTGCTACCACAAGACCAACTCTTTCCCCTATATATTGTTAATATATTTTTTTTAACAACAACAGAAATTCCACAAAGCACAGGTTTATGTAACAAAAATTATGTGAAAATCAGAAAAAGAAATAAAATAGTTCCCTGTTCAAAAGGCTCAAAAGAAAAACACCAGCAACAGCCATTGGAAAAGTTATGAAAAACATACACAATAGGAGCATAAAATACAGAACAGTAGCAACAAAAACAATACTCATATGATAGCCTGGGTAAAAAGCCAAGATTTCACTTGCTTTCTAAAAACTGATGGAGACTGAGGAGCAGATACCCACCAGGAGAGCATTCCCAAGTCTGGGGGCAATAACTGAGAAGGCCCTGTCCCTGCATGACAGCCAGCCTCCCTTGTCGGCATGCGGAATAGAGCCCCCTCTGATGACCTTGTCAAGGGGGCAAAAATCCTTGGGAGCAGGTAGTCCCTCTGATATCCAGGACTCAAATTGTTAAGGGCTTTCAAGATCCAAACCAGCACCTTGAATTGGACCTAGAAACAAATCAGCAGCCCATGTAGCTCTTTTGAAATGAGTATAATATGGTCCCAGTGGGCAGCTCTGGATAAAATCCTAGTTGCCACATTTTGCACTAGCTGCAATTTTCGAATATTCTTCAGGGGCAGTCCTTCGTAGAGTGTGTTACAGTAATCCAGCTGTGACATGACTAAGATCTGCTTTCTTGAGAAAGGGACACAGCTGGTGCACTTGCCAAAACCATACAAAGGCACCTCTGGCCATCGCCTCCACCTGCATTTCCAAAAGCAGAGAGGGGTCCAGCAATACTCCCAAGGTGAGCACCTGCTCTTTCAAGTGATGTGCAACCCCATCCAGAACTGATTGGTTCTCCTACTGGCCATCAGCACCTCTGTCTTGCCCAGATTCAATCTCAGTTCATTAACCCACATCCAGCTCATCACTGCCTCCCAGCCCCTGGTTCAGTACACCCACTGCTTCCCTAGGATCTGATGTCAGGGAAAGGATTCTTTCTCCCTTGGATCCAGTGATACGGAGAGATAGAGCTGATTGTCATCCGCATATCGCTGACAACTCAGTCCAGCCCCCTTGATGACCTCTCCCAGCGGTTTCATGTAGGTGTTAAATAGCATAGGGGACAAAACTGAACCCTGTGGGATAAGTTGAATGGCAACATTTCTGTTTTCGATAACCTGTAGTGGCATTTAAGTAACTTATAACTGGAATGGCAACATGTTGGGTTTTTGCTTTCACTCTTTCAAACCAGGACTAGGTTTTCTCATTATTTGGATAGTTGAGACAGTTGTATGAGGCATGGTTGTTACTCTAGATTAATGCATACAGATTAACTGGTGAGATCTTATGCGGCATTAAGAAGATTTGTCCCTGCATACGCTGTTATGAATTTGGTGGTAAAAGGCCAGAGGCAGCATAAATAGATATGAAGTTTAAGGATGAGTGTGGGTTGTGTTTTCTTTCCAGAATGAGAAACTCGCTCTGACAGAAGGTAGGAGGGAAAATGCTGCTGTGACCTACTCCCCACTTCCAAATTCTCTTGTTAGTGTTGTTTTCCAGCATAGCATGACTTAATGTTGATGCTGCTTTGGGGTAACAGCCTGCTAGGCCTTGGTGAAAATTACTACTGTTCGGCATAGTCTTCCCCCACCTCCCCAGAAAGAGTTGGTGCGGTCTGGAGTGCTACAGAACACATGGAGTCACTTCTATTTCTATTCTCTTTTCCAGTGATAAAACATTGGTTATTTCATTGGCAAACTGAACAGTGTTTCTGCAAGTGTCATTCTATATTAGTTAATATAGTATATTTAAATAAGTTGGTCCTAGAAAGTGGTGCCTTGTGAACTATACTTGAAGGAAAAATGAGACACTATTAGAACTATAGACCTTTTATTTAATTTAGTATAGTAATTTGGTACAGAGTAATATAAAGATGGATCTGCAAGAGACTACACAACAGAGAAGGCTTTTAACTTCTTGTTGCCTCTCAAAGTTCCATCAATCAATCAATCAATCTTTAATATGGTCATAGACCAGCATAAGTGTAAGGCGAGGTTCATAGGACTATCCTCTATAATAAAGCCCTTGATTGTAATCCCGTGTCCCTGCCCGTGTCTTTCTCGGCTGTTCTGGGCATGCGCGGAGTGCATGCCCAGAACGTCCGAGAAAGATACGGCCGCAGGGACACGAGCGGCCATGTTTGGAGCAGGGAAAGACGGGGCAGAGAAAGACGCGGGGCAGGGAAAGACGGCGGCAGTGGGACCGGCCTGACCGCAGAGGGGGGGAACGGCGGAAAAGGGACCGGCCTGACCACGGGGGGGGGGGGGATGGTGGGAAAAGGCGGCGGCAGCAGGACCGGCCCGATCAGAGAGAGGAAACAAATGGCGGGGCCAGGATCCGGACCGAGCGTGGGGAAGGAGGGCAGAAGCGGCCGACTGCTGAGGAGGGCAGAGGCGGCCGAGGAATGGGCTACGGGGAGGGCAGAAGCAGCAGCTGGGGGGCTGGGAGGGCAGAGGGGGTACGAGAGGACCGGGAGCGGAGGAGGCAATGGGCCCAGCAGAAAGGAGGAGGGCGCGCTGCAGCCAGAGGAGGCGGAGATAGGCGGCACCAAAGTACTACTAGCGCCTGTTAATTTAACGGGCTTAAAATCACTAGTGAAGCTATAAAACTGTAGATTATAGAACAGTAAAAGTATGGAACTAAAGGGCTGGAGGAGCGCAAGTCTTTCAAAAGGCATTCTGTGTTGGTGAGTCGTGAGCATGTTGGAACTGAACTGTGCAGTTGGAGGCCAAGCTATAACTGGTAGGACCCGCTACCTACCAACATCAGACGGATTTGGTATGTTGCTGTGCAGAACCTGGCAACTCTATGTGTGACAGCAGGCTTAGTGTTGGATAACAGCGAAGAGATGTAAAATTGGCTTGTACATCCTGGGTACCTGTGTAGCAATGGTAGGATGAGGGAGGAACGAATGTCTCTGTAGTATGAGCAGTGAAAAAGGATGTGCTCAGTTTTTTCAATCTGCCTGGAGTTGCAGGGGCATTGTTGCTCTGAGAGAGGAATCTTTCTGTAACGACCTTGGAGCACAGCTAAGGGGAGGGCATGGCAGCGTGCTAAGGTAAAAGCCCTCCTATACTTTGGGACTTCTCATTGTGTTAGGTATGCCACAGGGGAGGCAGAGTATCTAAGTCTTTCACTGCTCAAAGTTCCATATTCTTCATTTTAGCTAGTGTCAGCTTTTGTATCATTTCCATTTTTTGCTGAGGAAAGAACCAATCTGTAATCAATTTACCAATGTAATGATTGAACCAATGTGATCAATTATATGAGGAAAGTGATTGGTTGAAGTAGGAGGATTTTGGACTGAACTGTTTCAGATTGTAGATGGTGGAAGAGGGTTAATTTTTTTAATATTCTCCTACATTAAAAACAACACACAAATACAAAACTCTCTGCATGTTGTAAACCAGCACATCAGATAGAAGTGTTTAGCATAGCCTTATCCCTGATGAGCTCAAAGCACTTCCTGTGCTGGAGAGTATTCAAAAATATGATGAGTCTGAAATTGTATAGTTTAGAATGCTATCACTTCTTTTTGCATAATGTGTTGAACAGTTCTAAGGCAACTATAGTTGCATGCAGTATTTTAAATATGAGTACTAAAGCCACCTAATGGCACAACGGGGAAATGACTTGACTAGCAAACGAGAGGTTGCCAATTCCCTTCTGCTATGTTTCCCAGACAATAGGAAACACCTGTATTGAGCAGCAGCGATACAGGAAGATGCTGAAAGGCAGAATCTCATACTGTGTGGGAGATGGCAATGGTAACACCCTCCTGTATTCTACCAGACAACCACAGGGCTCTGTGGTCACCAGGAGTAAACACTGACTCGAAGGCACACTTTACCTTTACTAAACTTAAACAGGTATTTTCTGCCCCTCTTTTAATAGGTATTTTTAGCCCAGTTCTGATATATTGGGAACCTATGAGTTCTAATTAGCATTTGAGGGCTGCGGGCTCATATACTTCCTCCTCCTCTTTTGTGTATGGAAGGAGAACAAAAATTTTGCTTTTCTTTTTTTTCAGCTAACAACCACAGTCTCAGTTGTCAATCAAATTCAAGGAACTGGTTAGTTTGATCTTTGCTTATTTGAACAAACCAAAGTTAAATCTCTGCTTCCAGATTCTGGTTTGTGAACAAACCATATTTTAAGGCTAACCAGAGTTCCCCATGTTTGTACAACATACTAAACTGTGTTTTAGTTTGAAATCTAAAGCAGAGGCTTTCGATCTCCATTCAGGATGAGAAGCAGGAAGAAAGAGGAAGGTGTACTTTATTTACCTGAATTCAAGATTAAGTTTATTCCAAGTTTTTTTGATGTTAGAAATCAAGGGTCATCTTAAATTCAGAGTCTGTGTGCTTGACAAAGACAAGCTACATTAGCTAATGGTTTTGGTTCACATCAGTGTTCATTCTGATGCCCCTGGTGGCGCAGTGGTAAAACTGCCGCCCTGTAACCAGAAGGTTACAAGTTCGATCCTGACCAGGGGCTCAAGGTTGACTCAGCCTTCCATCCTTCCGAGGTCGGTAAAATGAGTACCCAGAATGTTGGGGGCAATATGCTTAAAATCATTGTAAACCGCTTAGAGAGCTCCGGCTATAGAGCGGTATATAAATGTAAGTGCTATTGCTATTGCTATTCTCTAATCATTAAAGACTGTTAAATCCCATAGATAGAAGTACAGCTCTTTACAGTGTGCTGTTCTTACACATTGTGCCTTTGTTTCAAGGTACACTGAAAATCCTTTATGGAACCCTCTTATACTGACTGGTTTCGTCAAAAGCATTCTGCAAATTGAAGTACACTGTGGGAGAAACTAATTTGCTGGTGTCATAAGACAATCATCTGCATTCATTTTAAGCAGAGATTATCCACCCTGTTTTCCATTATTTTGGATTTAGGAGATTGGGCTATATTAGTTTCATTGTCATGGTTGGTTTAATTAAATTGACAAAGCCATGTGCTCTGGCAGTGGCAAGGCTAGGCTAAGTTAATGTCAGTTTTGTGACAGTTTTGCTTTAGCAGACCTATTCTTCTGTTTATACACCTCAGATCAGCAAAGGCATGTTAACAACCTGTGGCCAGGGTTTGAAGACCAAGGAGCTGTGGCAGTGAAATTCCATACCAGCGTTCTCAAAGTATTTGTTGGCTGATTATTTGATTGATATGCTAGTTTTTAGTGGTTTGTCCTAAATGTATGTGCCAGTTTCACCACCATGAGGGTGCATTCACATGGAATATTCAACCCTGTGGTACTGTTTTTTAGTAGGAAAACAATGTTGTGACTTTATCATGTCAAAAAGGAAAGGGAGAATCTGCCCATAATTTCCAGCACCACAGACATTTTAAAGTTTCAGCGTAATCTGGGTGGGAATGAATATTTCCATGTGTGGAACCAGAATCCTCTTCGTAGTGTGTTCTGTTGTTATGACAGGAGCCTTGTTCAGGCATGGGAGTGCCCTCGCCCCCACTGACACGCTTTCTGGGGGTGCCTTCCAAATGTCCTCACATTTAGCACTTGTTTAGCATGAGTCAAGTGTTGAATGTGAAGAATTGGTTCCCAGTCACAAGGAGGAACTCTCTTCACATTCATCATTTGCCTCTGCTCTGCAGACAAGCACTAAATTTAGGGACATTCTGAAGGCCTGGCCCCCAGGGAGCAACATTAGCACAGGGTGTTTGGCTAGTCAGTCTCCTCCTGCTCCCTCTCCATTCAGGCTGAATGCAGGTATAACATTTGCAGAGGGATGAGATCTACCACAGTTCTCCTTTAGTGATTTCTAATAACTATATAAATGCTTTACTCGTTAAGGAAATATTAGCTGTTCTTTTAAAAATACTTTTTTATTTTGTAAATTCATAGAATGAGTTACTCTACAATGCAGATAAAATAACCAGTAGTTGTGGTTCAAATATGGGATTGAAAAATATCTGGTAATATTATCTTCATTATCTACAAATTGATTTCAGTACTGAGTAAACATTGCCCATTGCAGAGGAAAATTAACTGTAGACACAGTCCCTGCTCTTACTATTTTCTATAGAATGAGAAGAGAAAGGGACATAGAAAATATGAAATATAATCTGTACCGTGTTGAAACCTCTTTCTCTGTTTTTAACACCTGAGCTATCTGGAGGTATAGTTCATTTGTTCACATGACTACATAACATTTCATTGTTCCCCAAGAAGAAAGAAGGGGAACTAGCTGGTTAAACAAATTGTTGACTCTACATTGATGATTGTATGCAATGCTTTTGGGATCTTTGTATGAAAAACAAAGCGTATAAATCAACACAATGCCAGTGGTACCTTTTCCAGGAAGACTTTATGCATGATTAAAATAAACAAGTAATGTTGGTTTATTGCTTAAAATAAGCCAGCAATACCATATGCTGTTCTATATATGATGATAGGAGTTGGCTTGTATTTTATTTCTTTAGATCACTTTGGATTATTATGCAAGGAGATACGTGATTTGGACATCACATTAATAGTAGTGGGGGTTTTAAAAATAAAATTAAAATTAAATACTTGAGGCAGCTTATCCCTCCCAATATATTATCACTTAAATAAAAATTATAAAGATTAAAATTAAAATTATAAAAATATATATCACTTTAAATTGAAACAAGCCTCAACAATAAAGTGAACAGTGATAGAAGCATAATCATAAAGGATTTGGCTGGTATTCAGCAAATGGAGGGGAAAAACATAATCACAAACTGACTAAAAAAAAGACCTGCTAGAATAGAACAGACTTAAAAGTCTTTTTAAAACAACAACAAGAAGCAACGAAGGGGCCAGATGAACCACACTTTGGAGCCTAACCCATAAATTAGGTGCCACAACTGCAAAGGAAGTTCCCTCTCATCTTGCCACCAGCCACACTTCTACTGGCAAAGGGACAACCAGGATGTTTGTGGAAATTGGATGCAGAGCATGTTTGTATATGAGCAGGCAGTTCTTGAGATAAGTTGGTCCCAGGCCATTTAGGGCTTTAAAGGCCAAAGCCTTTGGTGATCCTAGAGACAAATTGGAAGCCAATGATGTGGAGGCAAAATTGGTCTAATATGTCCATCCTGCCTGTTCCAGACCAAAGTCTGGCTGCAGCACTCTGAACCAACTGTAGTTTTCAGATTTGCCTTCAAGGGCAGACCCCTGCAGAGTACAATACAGAAATCTAACCTGGAAGTTAGTAGAGCATGGATGATTGATCTTCCCCTCCCCCACAAAAAAGGTGCAGCTGGCAAGCCAGATGAAGTTGCGGTACGGCTTTCCTGGCCACCACTATCACTTGCACATCTATAAGCAGAAATCAATCTGAAGCACCCTCAAGCCACAAACCTGTTGTTTCAAGGGGAGTGCAGTCCCATCTAAAACAGGTTGTTCACTCTTTCCACATTAATCAGAACTACTAATCAATTGTTTTCTCTTGTCTGAATCAAACTTCAGTCTGTTCACCTTTATCCACTCTAAAACTTCTCCCAGGTACAGGATTTTCACTGCTTTCTCAGATTGAGACAATGTGGGGAGAGAGCAAGAGAGCCCACTGGGGTAACCACAGCATCCTGATGACACCCTAGCCCACATCTCCTCACTAAATGGTTTCATGTAGGTGTCCCTTAGGCTCTTTAACAAGTTGGGACTTTTCAACATACTGTAAAGCCAAGGGGTGGAGCAACGGGTCCCCAGCACCACTCTCTGGAACCAAACTTCCAAGGATAACTGCAGCCACTGTAAAACATTATTCCCAAATCCCAGCCCAGCCCAGCAAAAGCAGCCTAGAAGCATATCATGACTGAAATATCAAAAGCCATTAAAGGGTTCAGGGAGCATCCACTGTCTGTCTCCTTACATGGGCTTTCTACTAGGAACATAGGAAGTTGCCATATACTGAGTCAGACCATTAGTCCATCTACTCAGTATTGCCTACTTAGTCCCAAAGCTGGATCAGAAATGAGCTCAAAATAATTTTGCTTGTGTTATTCTTCCAAGCAAGAAGATCCAGACTAGGCCATTCATTACCTTAGCGGTATCTTTCATGTGGCTACTTCTTGCCCTGCTCTGGTGACTTATGTTAGAGGGAGACCATGTGGGAGGGATATACTCCCCATGCCACTAGCGCATGTTCATTAGATATAGAAAAGATGCAGGATTTGTTTGGACTAAACTAATTTTGTAATTGCTTTGAAATCTTTCCTATTAAGAAAGACCTCATTTATGTGAGCTTCAGTATTGCAAGTTTCGGCTACCCAAATGCACATTCTCTTTAGACACTAACGTTGGTGACCTTTTTCATAAATGACACCCATATTCATCTATACTTGTGATGAATTAGATGCTGTGAAGTCTCTCCATGCTTTTATGTGAATGAAGCAATGCTATACATTTGGTTAACACAGAGGCGTATCTAGGGAAAATAGTGCCTAGGGCAAGCACTGAAATAGCGCCCCCTGGCCAAGCATCTGACACCCATCTTTCAGATTACTTTACCATCATATCAGCTGAAAAATACAAGTCAGGCTCATTAATCTTTTAATATTTCAAAAACTATTTAGCAGTGGACTTAGCCAGATCAAAAAATGCTGGGATACTACAAATTTCAGTATGCTGGGGCTCATGAAATACCCAAATACTATGTGGAGGTGTACTTGGAAAACTAGAAGTGCCTGTTTAATTCTCTACTATGCATTGTAGCATCACTATTACATAAGTTTTTAAAATCAATGGAGAATTTGACTTTTCCCAGATACTCTGAAAATAATTAAAGGATATGAGGAGTAAACTGTGTCACTGCTTGGAATGTATTCTAGTATTTCAGAAAGACAGTTAAAATGAAAGAAAGAGAGCAAGAAACTCCCAGTGGGCCTAAATATTAAGGATTTCACACTGATTCAAAGACAAACTCACCATTAATAGCCATACTAGCAAGACATCACATTTAACTCACTTATCACAAGAAGCAAAGTAAGAGCAAATGAATACAATCCTAGCTCTTAAGCATCAGCTCAGTATTCACAAGCCCTGATTCTCTGTACATAGTGCCAATCTGAATATGTGTACAGTGTCTTATATTATATTAATTTTTTTTAAAAAAAATTTAACCTGTAGGCCCTTTGGGGGGCTTCCTAAAGTCTGTGGGGGAGGTTTTGCAAAGGTTACACCTCACCTTGCTGGCCTCTAGGGCCTCACAGGTACCATTTGAGCATGTGCGGTGGCCAATTTTAAAAATAATCTTAAAAAAAAAAAAAGCCACTGAAAACAAAATGGCCAACGTGCATGCTCAAATGGCCTCTGCATGGCCTGGCATGACCTAGGGCCTCACAGAGGCCATTTGAGCATGCACAGTGGCCATTTTGTTTTCGGCAGCCATTTTAATTTTTTTTTTTAATTTTACCTTCAAGTGGCACCCGGGGCACGTGCCCTGCCTGCCCCACCCTAGATACGCCCCTGGGTTAACATTTTCAGTAGCAGCCAGAGTGACTGATAGCAAAAGCCTAACAATAGCCAACAACTGGCCCGGCACAGAACATTTTTCAAAACTATGTCTGACTCATCCAGAGGGGCCTCTAACTTGTGAAACTAGCTTATCTTGCCAGACCAAATACTTCAGTCTAAGTAGACAGCCCTCCGCTCTGGTTAGAAAGAGGTGACACATTGGGTGGATTCACACAATCCAACAAACCATAACCTGTTGAATTGGGGAAATGACTGCAGTGAGTTCAAATCTATGTTTGCCTTCCTCCCTACTCCCCTTTTTCTCCTTAGCTCCAGTGTGAAGTTATGATGGAGGAATCCTAGTTAGTTAAATCGCAGCTCTGTGTATTGTCCAAAGCTGGGAGGTGTGGTTTAACTATGGTTTACAAATTAGAATATTAAACTGGGATTAGGCTTCCCAAGTTCTCAATGTGAGGTGAAAAGAGGAGGAGGGATACTGTGCAGACTTAGAGCTCACTGCAGCCACATTCTCAATCCTGTTGGATAATGTGAACCCGGCCACTCCATTGTCTCCTGAAGCCCAGTGCTTTAAAGAATGTCAGGTGGAAATTATACTGTAAGATTTTGATGGTACCTAATCATTTTGTGTCTCTCTGAAGGATCAAGTTTTAATATGAATTGCCAGTGGGCTGGGCACAGCAGATTTGGAGTGCTGGCTTGTAAGATAAGTTGATATATAGATAACTGGCTCCTTGATAACTGAAGGATGACCATGGACTGGTATCTCTATCCAGGAACCCAGAGAACCAAGCTAAAGATTGTTGGATGTCTGGCATGCCGTGATCAATAAAGCTTTGAATCTGATGGAACGGTGTAGCCCCTGCCTATAAAACGACCCTTAAGGAATTAAATTTCTCCTTCAAGCTGCATTGTGCCAAAGTAATCAGGAATTATTTACTCCTGCACTTAATCTCTGCTTATGGAATGCCATGGTGAAAAACTCTGTTGCCCTGTTTGGATGTGGACAAGGTGCCCCAGCCTTCTGATCACGGGAGCAACCACCATCATACTTAAAATGTTTGCCTCTTCAGACAAACACAATGTTTGAAAAATGTGAGAGAGGTCATGCTTCCCAGTGCCTCAGCATCAGGGTGAACCTCCAGGGGCCCTCAGGGATGCTGTAGACATGTAACGTATCTCCCCCCACCCCCCGATGACTGAACAGGGTGTGTGGGTGTGTAAGAGTAATTAACTTACTTTGGGTGCAATCCATGCATGATCCTATCTTGCCAAAATGGGAGTGGAACTGATAGTCTTTGGATTCTTTCCAGCTCTCTGATCATTTTTCAACTACTACTCCTCGTGTAGAATGGAAAATATGGGGAATAGCTTCCTCGGACTTAAGTTGAGAGCTGCCTTTTAACACACCCAGCAAGTTTCATAATTAGCAGTGTATTTGGATAATATGTTATAAACACTTCAGGCACTTTGTCGTCTGAATGTCGTACTGAGTTATTTTAACATATGATGTTTATACTCATCAGTATACTGTGTTTTAGAAAATGCATACAGTGAATTTGTGTAGTTCAGGCCTCTGTCAGTGGCTTTGTGGAATGCTGCAGCTTTGCAGGGTAGTGCAGCAATCATTAACACAGTTTGGTTTTTTTGTAAAACAGCCCAGTGGAATTGAAGCAGAATTCAGCATACTAAATTTCTATCTTTGTTTTTGATTTTTAATCAAGTTTTTTATGATGATGATGATGATGAATTAATTTATTTATTATTATTATTTTTATATCGCTGATATGTACATCTCTAGGCAGTGTACAAAATTTCAAATAATATGTAAAAGTAAACACAGATTAAAATACACGAGACACAATTAAAAATGATTGTATAAAACAGTTATTAAAACAAATTACTAAATTTATTAAAATTCTAATTAAAAGCCTGCGAGAACAGGAGAGTCTTGAGGGTCTTCCTGAAAACAAACAGAGAAGGAGATGCTCTTATTTCAGCAGGGAGCATATTTCAAAGCCCTGGAGCAGCCACAGAGAAAGCCCTGATTTGCCACCAGACGAACTGGTGGCAATTGTAACCGGACCTCTCCAGGAAATCGTAAAAGGTGGCAGGGTTTATGACAAAGGAGGCACTCTCTTAAATAGCCTGGGCCCAAGCCATTAAGGACTTTATAGGTAACTAGTATTTTTTAGCCCGTTATAATAACGGGCGCTAGCCTTCCCCCCCCCCTTTATGCGTTCTTCATCTCTCCCCCCCCCCTTTTTTTTTGGTGTGTGTCCCTGGTTTTTTTTTTTTTAACCTGTTTGTCTCTCTCTGTTTCTTTCTCACTTTCTCTTTGTCTTTGTTTTCCTCCGCCCTTTCCCCCCCCTCCCCTCTCCCTTGTCCCTGTGTCTCTCCTTTTTACCTTTTTGTTGTTGTTGTTGCTCTTCCTTCTCCCTTATTTCATTCTAACATACTTTAAAGGCTATGTTTTGTGTAATTAATATGCACTGAGGAGGGGGGAGGCGGCTCTGTTGCTGGGATCTGGGCACAGGAGGAGGCGGGGTGTTGACCGCCGAAGTTATGGTGCCTCCCTCCTCCCTCTCCCTGGTAGCCGCGCGCGGGGTGATTTGGGAGGATTCTGACTCACTGGTTGTCTCGGGCCTGCCGCCGTGTCTGTTATTTTGAGGGGCCTGCAGTTAAGGTGGTGTCGGTCGCGCGCGCACTCCATTCTCCTGAATTCGGCTGAGCCCTTGTGTTGTCAGTCGGAACCTGGAGGTGACCATTAGCCTTTTCTTCTCAGCCCTAAAGGCGCTCAACAGGTCCTCTCTCTCTGTGTGTGAGTGAGAGGTGGGGGGTGGCGGGCTTCACTGCCCGGAATGACTCTCCCGGTTCCCTCGCCTCTTATTTCTGGGTGCTGCTGCCATAGTCACTGAGGGCTCCCCCTCCCGGGGGGTGGGGAGTGGAGCTCTGGGGGAAGAGGCGGCGCTGTTCCTCTTGTATGTATTCTTTAGCCTCCTCCTCTCCCCGGATCCCTCTTTCCTCTTGTGTGTGAACTTTGCGTCTGTGCCTGCCGATCCTCCACAAACCCCTACTGCGATTCACACACACACAACCATTTTGCTCTGATTGATTTGGGTTTCAAGTCAGCTAGTGAGATTGCGGGGCAGGGTGGTGGCTGCTACCCCGATCTCCTTCCTCAAGGCAGATGGCTTCGTTTCCCCCCTCCCCTCCTCTCCCCATTCCAATCCAATCCTCCCCAGGTTTGTGCCAGGTTTCAGCTTCATGCTGTTAGACGCGGCAGCAATATAACCGGCCAGCATGGCTGCCTGAAGCTTTCTTCATATCTTTTGCGGTCTTTGCCCTTCCCATGGCCGCCTGTGTCAGTTCCACGGCCAGGCAAGGAGCTGCCGCCCACGGGTGTCCTGGAGCCGCCGCCGCCTCTGTCTCCCTGCGGCTGCCGCAGCCGCTTCTTCCCTCCCTGTGGCCGCCTTTTCCACTCCGCAGCCAGCCAAAGCAACAAACATGGCCGCCTGGTGTCTTTGTCCATTTCTGCCTCGGCCGTACTGCGCATGCGCGGAGCGCATGCGCAGAACGGCCGAGGGAGGCACGGACACACGCCTTGGTGTCCACGGACGGACACCAAGGCTTTTATTAGAGAGGATAACCAGCACTTTGTATTTCACCCAGAAACATATCGGCAGCCAATGCAGTTCTTTTAAAACGGGTGTTATGTAGTCCCTTCGTGTTGTCCCAGAGATCAATCTGGCTGCTGCATTCTCTACCAATTGTAGTTTCTGGACTATGTCCAAAGGCAGCCTCACATAGAGTGCATTACATTAGTCAACCCTAGAGGTCACCACTATATGTACCACTGTTTTAAGGTCATTTACCTCTAGAAATAGATGTAGCTGACGTACCAGCTGAAGCTGATAAAAAGTGCTTCTGGCCACTGCCTCAACCTGAGAAACCAGGGAGAGCTTTGGGTCCAGGGCACTTTCCAGATTAGACCCTGTAACGGGGTCATATAGTATCTCTGAAGTGTGCTTCCACACTTCCTGTGTTGTGACACCACAGTCCCTACACAGATAGCAGGGTGCCGTTCACATTTCCAATGCCTTGTTTGGGATTTAATCACTGTGATATAGAGCTAGGACATCATATATCTGGCGTAAGAAAGTTTTCGGGTTGTTTCGGTAGTTTCTGCGAGACTGCTTCCGCTGCTGTTTACGTTTCGAATGCAACTTGCCTGAAGTGAGGCATTTTGCTGCTGTTGAGCAGCTAGTCAGGAAAGTGCCCAGGACCACTCCCAAGCTATGTACCTGATCTTTCAGGGGGAGTGTACACCCCATCCAGAACAGGCAGACCTAAATTATCTCTTTTAGACCTTAAAGCTACTAAAAGAGGCTTTAGAATATTTGCATAAACCCAGGAAGAGGGTCAGTATCCTGCATAGATCTTTGATATTCCATGTAACTAACAGAAGCACAAGAAACTGGGGGGAGGGGGGATGATCAGCACATCTGCTTACTTTACGTAATTCATGTTGTGAATCTCATCTTTTTTCAGTGCAGAATTTGGCACGCCTTACTGCAGAATGTTTAATGTTGCTTTTAATGCAGAATAGACACTGTCCTGTCCATAAATGAATTTGCTATGCAGAATTGTATAACCTTTCATTCAAGGCATTCTTACAAATATAAATTCTGCCAGTATTTGTAGAATGAGTTGATAAGGTATTACATTGTTTTCCAAGACATAATTCTGTTTTGCTAATGCAAACAGCAAATAATCTATCAGATTTTCTGTCCCTATCTCATCTGCTTGTGGCATTTTTGCTCTGTATTCTTTATTCAAGCTGGACAATGCCGATGAACAAGCAGCCCAGATTAGACGTGAACTTGATGGGCGTCTCCAAATGGCTGACCAAATGGCAAAAGTAAGTTTGGTTTTCTGTTTCTAGCTTTACAGAGTAGAATATTTCTGAATATGCTTAAAACTGTAAACCTACATATGCTTACTGAGGAGTATGCCCTACTGAATTCAGTGGGACCAACTTCTGAGAAAAACATGTGTAGGTTTGCCTTGCATGTACGTGTAATGGTATTTGCTTACATTCATTCCTTGCTGCTACCCTTGCTTCTGTCTCTCCTTGCTCTGTTGTCTTTCCCACTGCCTAGATTAGGGGTTCCTAACAGCAGAGTACTCAGCCCTCCTATATATCCCCACTCAGTCCTCCTATATCTTCTCCTGTGCTTCTGACTGGCCAACTATGTGCTGGAGCTCAGCATACCCCTCCCTGCAGCCTGACTGATAGGCTTCAGAAAATCAACACAGAGTACTCCTATTGAAATTAGTGGGATAAGCTTTTGTCACATTAATTTCATTTAAATAAGACTGCTTATGATGTGCAAATGTGAGTAGACTGTTATTGTAGTAGCCTGTTGCCCTAACTGTAAAAGTTAAGTGTGTGTGTGTGTGTGTGTGTATCACATCCTCCCCCTATTTATTCATTCATTCATTCATTCATTCATTCATTTTATAGGACCTGCCTGGCAGGGGAGAGTGACTGAGTCTCTTTCTCAGAGGCTGTACTTGAGTACAGCCCCCATTTTATTTCATCTCAATGAGGCTTCTTTCCTGCCAGTGATTAAACCTGGGACCTTCTGCATGCAGAGCATGTTTGTTTGTTTGTTTATTACATTTATAAACTGCCCCATCCGAAGGCTCTGGGCAGTGCACAACAAGTTTAAAAACCACAAAAACTCACACCATTTAAAATACAGTGCTCAAAACAATATAAAAACCATTTACAACCAATTAAAAACCATTTAAAACCAATTAAAATACTTAAAAAACAATTTTTAAATATTGGAAGGCAAGGCCAAACAAGTAAGTTCTTAGAGCTCTCTTAAAGGCCAACAGCAAGCCTAGACTCCAGATATCTGCCAGGAGTGCATTCCACAGGCCAGGAGCAGCTACAGAAAAGGCCTGGTTCTGAATTGCCACCAGACGTACCGGTGGTAACTGGAGACGAACCTCTCCAGATGTGCAATGGATCATACAGATGAAGGTGCTCTCTAAGGTAGCCCGGACCCAAGCTGTTCAGGGCTTTAAAGGTAATAATCAGCACTTTGTATTTGGGCTGGAAACATATTGGCAGCCAATGCAACAGTGGCATCATATGGTCTCTCCAGGTTACCCCAGAGACCAGTTTTGACTGAGCATGTTGTGCAGCAGGGAAAGCATGCAAGTCTGAGACTCTGACTAAATGGCCAAACTGTGGCTTGACCACTGAATCTTAACTAGCTAAATTTTTACGGAAAATGGCTTGTCATTTTTCTCAATCAGTTTGGAGTGTGTACCATGGTGTGAGTGTTTTGTTGAAAAAATGGTAAATACATATTCTTCATCATCATCATCAGTAGCTCAAGACTGGTATATAACAGACCCACAGTCTTAATTTTTTTCTACAATATGTTTTGGACTGATGTTTTTGTTCTTTGCACAATGCCCTCAGCTTAAGGGTTTTCTATATTAATTGAAGGACTCTATGCAAAGAGAACAGAAATGCTAACTTTCATTCTGTTCAAAGAACAGAGAGTGTATGCAGGCCAAAACTCATATTTCAGGATGACGGTTTCTGTTGTTGAGGAAAAGTAGAATGCTGCTTATAGGATCCTTGAGAGCATTAAAAAATATTCTGGATGAAACTAATCACAATAGAATGTATAAGTCATTTCCTGTGTGCATATTACATTAATTATGAAAATATATGTAATTCTAATGCTCTTACTTTTGGTCCAAAGATCTAAACCAAGGTCCATATAATCTATTGCTCTTGGGGCTAGCCATGTGTTCCTGGGAAGCTCACAAGTAGAGCATGAGAGAGAGAGAGAGAGAGAGAGAGAGAGAGAGAGCCTCTAGTAGTTCATTATTCATTGATCAAAGATATAATTCCCCTGAGTTCAGTGTTCCAGTTTTTGGCAGATTAGTTCCTTGTCCACATTTCTATAACATTACAAGAAATTTATGTTTCTGGAGGAGTCTTGTGGTTTGTGCTTGTCTGCTTGTGGTTTGCCAAGTCTGTGTCTTTTGCTTGTTAGTGAAATGTTTTAAATATATTGTCAAGTGTGGTGTTTGCAGATCATTTCTCAGGCATGCAGCATGCTTTTATAAATAAAATGTATTAATTAAAATTAAGTCACCAGTACTGAGAATAAATTTGCAGCATTTATAATACATCTATATTTCTCAGTGTAATAGGTGAAATACGCCACCTAGTGGACATAAGGTTTCCTACATATTCTGGTCCAAATAGTAGGAAGGAGATTGCCTCACTTTTTTTAGGAGGTGGCTAAGCTGTCAGAAATAAGATCAATTAGAGGAATATGTATATATTAAAGTGCAAAAGATAGAGCAGTAAAATCTGTCAGGGATAAACACAAATCAGTACAATTCAGAAGCTAATTTGGTAAGCTTGACCACATCAAGCAATAAAAACTGTTGTAGTTCCTCTGTTGTAATTCCTTTACAGCTAAAACTGTTGTAGTTCCTCTACAGCTAGCACAGAGAGTAAAAGCTGTAGTGCTATTCCAGTCTCCTAGAGGATTAGCAGATTGTCAGGGTGGGGAAAAACATGACAAGACGATCATTTTTTCTAAAGGGAGCTTCTGAAGTCACATGAAAACTTGAGTTAGGAATGGAATGGGGAGAAGTAACCTTGGCACACATGCCCATGCACATAGAGGTTCTGCACAGGTCTTAATAAACACATCCTGTGTATGTCCCTATGTGTGGAAGCAGCCGATTTGTAATTAGAAGTGTATCATCAAGGTGTATAGATACATCAAGAGTTTTCCACCCTTCAGTTCGCATTTGTGTCTGAGCCAATATGGTTTAATGGTTAGAGTACTGTATCTGAGGAACTGAGAAGACCAGGACTCAGATTAGCACATGCACCTCACCTCACTGAGATGATTGTTCGGAGTGTAAATTGAACTCCTTCAAAAAATGATGTGATACAAGCATAATAAAGAAAGATGCAAGTAGGTTAAAATGACTTTGAAAGCAACTTTCAGATCACCTAGAAAAAAATAAGGTCTGGGCAACACACCAAGTTGTTACTATGATCATGAATCTGTTGTGAATCTCATGGAAATAGATCTACTGCCCCCTGCTTTCTTCAGATCCCTGTCTTTGTAGGCAATTAGTAGTCTGACTGTGAATATAATTTTTTTAAGAGTCTTGATTAATTTAATGGGAATGATACATATATTTGTAAAGTATAGATTGCTACAGACTGCTTTCTTGGAGAATTCTACTGTCTAGTTTCTCAACATTCCTGAAGAAATTGATTCAGCCACCTAATTGAGATTAGAATTATGTTGATCTGGATCCTATTCATGCCTGGATAATCTCTTAAAATAATCCTCTACTAACCAACCCCGCACAGAGCATCTGTGCGGCGCTTTGGGGTCGGCTATTTCCCCCTCCCTCTTCCTCCTACCCCGGTCTCTCCTCTCTTCCCCTCCCTCGAGCCCACGCTCTCCAGCCCTCCTACTGTCCCGTTCCTCCACCCACACAGAGCCGCGGCAGGTGGCCAAGAAGGGCCCCACTGCCGCCATTTTTACTCCCTCCCGTCTGCCCGCTACCACCTTCCTTTCCGTCCACTGCCTGCCGCCGCCTTCCTCTCCCCCCCAACCGCTGCCTGCCGCCACCTTTCTCTCCCCGCAACCGCTGCCCACCGCGGCCTTTCTCTCCCCCGCCCGCCACAGCCTTTCTCTCCCCCACCCTCCGCCTCCTTTCTCTCCCCGCCCACCGCCGCCTTTCTCTCCTCCGCACGCCGCCACCTTTCTCTCCCCTGCCCGCTGTCCGACACCACCTTTCTCTCCCCCCGTCCACTGCCGCCTTTCTCTCACCCGCCCGCTGCCCACTGCGCCTTTCTCTCCCCCCGACCACAGCCTGCCGTGCCTTTCTCTCCCCCCGCCAGCCGCCACCTTTCCCTCCTCCACCCGCCGGCCGGCGGCCACTGCCAGCACTTTCTTCCCCCTCTCCTCCTCAGTCCTCACTTCAGAACTCTCGCAGTCTGTCGCGAGAGCTCCACCGCCAAATCCTGGGCACGCATGTCCCACTCATCCCCTCTGGCGTCAGGCCAGGGCCAGTCCTTCTCACTGCCTCCTGCCTCCCAGCCCAGGCTGCAGCCGAGACGGCCCCTCCTCACAATGGCCAGGCCAACTCCCAGCCAATCAGGCACTTCCGCCGGCGAAACAGAGCTCAGCCAATCAGGCGCCTCCGCCTGCCAAACAGAGCTCAGCTTTGCCTTGCCACATCTCCACGCTGGCTGGCTAAGAAAATTAATTATAAAGATTTTCTCAGGCCATCAGGGCATAAGGTAGGTTTTATGTGAGAGAAAATATCAGATTGTTATCCCTGTTTTGTTAGAATAGATTCTTAAAGCATACAGTGACCAAACAGAAATTTACCCTCTACATTTTAAAACATATTTTAAAGGAAAGAAAATGTCCAAAGTTTATAGCAAAAGAAATGGAGCAGATGTACATAGAAGAATTGCGGTCTTCAGTGAATTTGCTAATGGCAAATTTGGAAAGTCTTCCAGTGTCCAAAGGTGGTCCAGAATTTAAATTACAGAAGTTAAAGCGGTCACAGAATTCCACGTTCTTGGACATAGGGGATGAAAATGAGGTTCAGCTGTCAAAATCTGATGTGGTGCTGTCATTCACACTGGAGGTAAGCATACATATCATGCAATACCTGTTGACAGTTTAAATTATTCTGTGATATTATGCCTCCTTGGGATTGCTTGGCTGAATAGTTCCTTTCAAAATTTATTACGCATTTATTCTAAAGCAATGTTACTTATGCAGTCTAGTCTTCAGAGTTATACACTGGCAGACACTTTGTTTGAAGTTTTGCGCATCTTATGCTAGCAGAATGTTTCGAGGCTCTGAGTCATGAAATGCAAATGTATGTAAATTTTTGCAGCCATTGATGGCAAAAATCTTAATAAATGTGTTAGATTGTCAGATGAATCTCACTTGTGCAGCTCACCTTTGTATAAGTGTCATGTTACCTTTCCACAGACACAATATTAACTTTAGCAATAAAAAAGAATAATGATGAAGATTGCTTGATCCGGTATCACATTCTTCTTAAATTGCCCATTCAGTCCTTTCTTCCTTTTTCTGTTTTTTGCCTGCTCAGAAATAATAGGTGGTAAAGTCCTCCTTTGGTAATAACACTTCAAATTGCAGATGGAAGAGCATAGAGTTGCTACTCATGTGGAAAGCTACTAGATTAGGTGAAGACTAGAACCCTCTTCAGGTGTTATCCCTGTCAGCGGCTCTTATGCACGTACAGTGCCAAACGCGGGGAAGAAGTCCTGCCCTGGCACTGTCACTCACCAACTGCCACCAGCTGCTCATGGTTATAGCTTCGTTTGTGTAAAGAGAGAAGCACTGTGATGACCAACTCTTCTGGGAACAGCAACCTGGATTGCCCAAGCTCTAGGGCTTCCTATTCTCTGGGATGAGCCTCCACCCCTCTCCTGAGTTTGGATCTGAGGAAGAGGGCAGGAGATACTTGGAGCATCTCAGAAGCTTAGTGTGATCTAGATGAGCCCTTGCCCTCTTTCTGAACGGGAAGAGCATGGCGGGATCATTGTGACCTTGCTGTAGATGATACAGCTGTAGTCTTACATATGTATCACTTCATTCAGTTTGAGTTGGGATGTAACCTTTTTTATTTTTCAAGATCCAGAGATTTCAAGATTTTTCAAGATCCTTTCCTACTTAGCCCTTAGCTCTGTCAAACTATTTAACCTCTTCCCACCTATCCCGCCTCTACTTCAGTTGATTGTATTTTTTTGAAATAAAACCACATGCAAGTGAAAAAACTTGTTATGATTGTTAGCTATATTTGGGGTTGGAGCAAACCGAGGCCCTCTGCAAACCATCACTCCACAATTGGGCTTTTCTGCAGATCAGTAAATCTAAAGAGTGAAAAGGCATGGTTGGTCCTGAGAAACAGTGAGCAGAAGCCAGAGCTCTTCCTAAAGAATGACCTCTCTCAAGAATGTTGACAATATTTGTAAAAGAAGGATCCACCCTTTATAGTAATATGATTTATTGATATGTGATATGATCACATTCTTTGGTATAGTGTTTTTGGGTGGGGGTTTTGTAAGTAATATTATTTATTCATTTATTTATTTATGTATTTGTTTGTTTATTTATACATACTGCCCTTCCAAAAATGGCTCAGGGCAGTTTACACAGAGAAATAATAAATAAATAGATGGATCCCTGTTCCCAAAGGGCTCACAATCTATTTGGCATTTGTATAGTGCTTTTGAGTGTTCAAAGCACTTCATGTGTATTGTAGTCTTTACAACAACCCTGTAAAGTAAGTACATATTATTACTCCTGTATTGCAGCCAGGGACCTGAGGCTGAGAAGTAGTAGCTTGCCTAAGGCCATGTTCAGGACTGAGATGAAATTTGAACCAGAGAGTTCATGGTTTGTAACTTGGTTTCTTAGCCTCTATGCGACATCAGCTCACCAGTAAAGATGCCTTGCTTACCATAGTCATTCAAAACAGACACAAGCCTTTCTGTAGTACTCTTGTATTAATCTGCAAAGAGGAAGCTGCTTTACAATTTATAAATTCAATCTATAAATCTAATTGAAAATCAGAGTAATTGAAGCTGCTAGACTGTGTTAAAATTGCTGTGCAGTCAAGGATTACGTTCTAACTGGGATCATAGCAATGTTTCATTGTAGTTCACAGGCATTCCCACCACAGATGGTAGTATCATTACAAGGGCTAGAGGATGATTGCTTCACAAGCTGGCAGCATTATGAGAGGACTTTATTTACAGCCCTTTGAAATGAAATTGTTAAAACAGCAGCAGAGGGTAGCACTTCCATAGTTCATGTGCTGTGACTCCTACCTGGTGTGAGCTGAGAGGGGCAATAGAAAATCAATCTGTAAGCCAATATAAACATGTATGTTTGTAACCCAGGGTTGTCACAAGATTTCAGATCTGTTTAACTAGAAGAGACAAATGCGCACTCTAATTAAAGTGGGAGAAACAAATGTTAAAGTACTTTTGTTGTATGAAGAGGAAATCAGAGTTGTATTAGAAATAGGACCATTGTGCTAGATTTTCATTTGTGCTTCAAATTTGCATGAACAAAGCAAATACTAAGCCAGTGTCCCCCAAACTAATGCCGGCGACACTAGGGTTCTCTCTCCCCACCCCATTAAACTGAAGAACTTCAATTTACATTCAAAAAGAGAGAAGTGTAGGTAGCCAAGGTTTTAAATCACAGGGAGGAATTTCCCCTGCATTCATCACTGAATGTGGGGATGCCCGAGGGTTGTGTTTAGGGATGCTTTCTCAGAGGAGGCATGGCTAGCTAGTGCCCTGGTGTGTCAGTCCAAGTGTCTACCATCCAAGGATGGCAAACATTTGCAAAGGGCTACGGTTTCCTGGTATCATGCTCTCCCCCTTTGTCCATGTGATCAAGGCCCAGGAATGGGACCATGATTTCTTGGCAAGTGGTGATGCTTCTGAGGTTCTCCTAGGCTGTAGAAGAGGCTGTGTTGGGGCATCCCAATGCTTCCTCATTCCCTTACTCAAGGATGCTTCTGTTCATATACTGACAAAGAGACGGGAACCCAGTGCTGCATGAGACTTCCCTGCACTAAAAGACATTGTGTGGTGAATGTATCCAACTTCCTGGCTTAATACTACAAGGCACATCTGAGTATCTCTCCTGGTGCACTAGTGTGTCTTGGGACATAGCTTAGAAATAACTTTGCTAAGCAAATAATGCAGCATGAAAGAGATCCTTACTCGAAGCTATTGTAGAAAATACAAAATATTTTGCCTTTCTAATATTATCTGAACATCTGATCCCAAGGTCCCAGGATGCTATCCATTACCTCTGCGGGGGCATTTCCTCTGGGCTACAGGCAGGGTCAGATTGCTAGGATACCAAAGGAAGGAGCTATGCAACCATCCAGATTGGACTGGTCTGTCTTCCAGGTAACATGGTTTTGCTGGAGCTCATAGTTAAACTTGCCAAACTTAAAGTGGGGGGTAGGGGGGGCCAGCCTGCTTGGCATCACTGCCTCCCAGTAGCTGGGAAATGCACAAACCACATGCCATGATGATTTACTTTTCTCCCCTGCTCTGGGCACGAAAAGAGAAGGCAGAATGGCCCATCTCTTGCATCATTTCAGAAGCTCCAGAATGGCATCCAGTAGCAACTAGAGTCCACCACAGATGCCAGAGGAGCAGTGAAGATGTTAATTCCCCAAATAGGTTGAAAACACTCAGCATCTTTAGGGTTGTGATTTCAGCCATTCACATGCAAGGATTTCCCCCCAGGCTCATGGTTTCCCATCTCCCTTTCTGATTTTTTGAATGAGGTTTATGCAACCTCCATAAACCTACAAAGTATACACAACCTTCTGATTGCTAACAGCTTGTCAATAATTTGGGCAACATCCCCCTCCTTCCTTGGAGACCAGCCCTTCTGCTTATGAATCTTTTGAGAAGCAGGACACAAATCAGGAACATTCTGCAACTCTTGAACTTTAGACCAAACCTAGAACAGAGCATGTTAGAGGTTGTTGATTTTTACCCACAATAGGTAAAACAGCAGAGCACTAAGGAATGAGCACACACTCCAGTTACAGAGTAGGTAGCAGAGGATGGTTTGGATATTGCAGCTGTTTAGAGAAAACACATGGAGATCCTTGTATGACTAAACGCTAAATATTTATTGGTTAAATACACTTAGATAGGAAAGACCTATCTCTAATCTAAAGGACTACATAGTGGATAGGTAAGGAGAGAGATGTTTCCATCTGCTCTCTAGGAGGAAAGGAAGGATTGTGACTCAGCACAGGAAGTGCTGCAGAGTCAGTTCAGGGGTCATAGAGTAGGGACAGATAGGGAGACCCTGACTCACTGTCTCTACTCCCAATGCCCCTAGTGGTCATTAGGACAGTTGGTGCAAAAGGTCGATGCACTGGAAGTTCATCTCCAACAGATCTAAGGTCTGACAAAAGAGGAAGATTGTCCTGCAAAATTCCCAAAGTCAAAATAGAGAAAGTTTGAGCCTTTTATTAAAGGATAGCATACGCTCAAACACAGAAGTTGTTCCTGGGGAGAATGGTTTGACAGAGTGCGAATAAATGATTAAAATTCCCAGTTTTATCACAATGCTACATTTTTTCAAAAGTGCTTTCTGGCAGAGCACAGAGAAATTTGAGAAATGAGTGTAGCTGTGTGGCAGATTCCCACCATTTTTCTCATAGTGGCAAATTCAGCCTGACTCTATTCCTGAAGCTCTAAAGAGCCAATGTGTAGCAGCACTGGGATCTGCACATGAACTAGAGAGATCTGGCTACTGATCCCTACTAAGGCAGGGGCCTTTTTGGGTAAACGTTTCCGGCCAATTCAGAAAGTCCCCTGGAACAGCTGCTCCTGCAGTGATCCACAAAGTAAGTAATCTTGTAGTAGAAATTGGTGTGAAGGATAAGATGTAAAGCAAAGAACAAAAATGCTTCAGTCAGCATTTCAGGGTTCAGCAGTTCTGGGTTTTAAAAAGATACAAAAGGTTCTGGACTAATACTTTAAAATGCCAGGTTTCACTGTTTGATCTAAGATCGTAAATAAACAACTAACTAACTAACTCCCAGGTTTCAGTCTTAACTGCCACATTTGGTACCCGGTTGAGGGGAAGGATAATTTTCCATGCATTCTCCACATATGTCTTTCTTCTGGGAATAGCTCTTATTAACCTTTCAAGTGCTTGTTGATTCTTTTACTTGCACACAAACAAAGATAATATCGGCTTTGATACTAGTTTCTTTGAAGCACAAAGCTAATTGAGCTAACTCAAATCGTGTTCTCTTGCTTCCACCCCAGAATTCTGTCAGCCAATAAATGCCTATGTGTCCTCCATAAGGGCAAAGGGGTGTTGGGATCTGGCCCTTCTTTCATGTCATTTCAACTCCCAAGAGAATCCTTCTTAAAATATTTTCCCCTGTACATCTTGTTCTAGAAACTTACTAAGTTGTATACATGTTTAATAGGGCTGAGGAGAGGGATCATAGCTTCCCAAGACTTGGTTTGGGAAGCTGAATAGCCTTTCCCTTGGTATCCTAGTAACCCAGCCCTTGACCATGCCTTAGCTAAGGGAAGGTAAAAGTAAAGTGTGCCGTCAAGTCAATTTTGTCTCCTGGCGACCACAGAACTTTGGTAGAATACAGGAGGGGTTTACCATTGCCTCCTCCTGTGCAGTATGAGCTAATGCCTTTCAGCATCTTCCTATATCGCTGCTGTCCGATAGAGTACCAGTGGGGATTTGAACCCGCAACCTTCTGCTTGTTAGTCAAGCATTTCCCCAGTGCGCCACTTAAGGTGAACTAAGGGATGGTACTATTCTTTTCCTCTCAGAAGTCACTTTTGAGAATGGGAATTTACAGTTGAGCAAAATTTCCTTATCCACTGTGCACTTTTTAACATAGCTCTTGAATGGTTATAACTTATTTGAAATCTTTTTGTGTTTAAGTGGGAGCTGCCTTTTTCTTTTATTTTCTCTCTTTTTGTTTTGCCCTTTTACTTATTTTTTTGTCCAGCTGTATCTGGACAAAAGATATTTTTTCTATCTGAATACAAACAACAGATTTGAGTGGAGACAGATTTAACATCAAATATCCTATTAACAAATAAAGTAACTGAACATGGTAGAAAGGCATCTCTCCCCTCAGCATCTGAATACTGCCTAGACCCGTTTTTAGAGCTGGCAAGAGAGAGAAAATATTGGAGCTGATAGTAGCTTTCATAACCTGCCTTAAAACTTCTGAAGTTTTCTCAAAAACAGTGAAGAAGAAGAAACTGCTTGCTTGAGAAAAGTTATTTTAAGTATTTTGTTAACCCCCCGCCCAACACACCCACCCAGTTCCTTAGATTGCGGGGCAGGCTGTAACAACGCAGTGTCCAGAGCCAGCCCTAGGGTTTGGGGTGCCCTCGGCATATGACTTTGCTCCCTCCGCCCAAGAGGTGCAAAGTTCTGCACATGACCAGCAGCATATATAGAGAAACTGGACATAAAATTTTGTATGCACACTACTCTGTTCCATAGTACATTGACAAATGGAGGTCTTCTTTACACACAACATACAGATAGTTGCACTTGCATCTGTCAGGATCACAGGCACTGGCCTTGAATCATCCTTTGCTGTCACCAAACTGACATTCTGTACTGTCAGCCTTAACACTGCTCATTAGTCATGGGGGCTGCAATCTGTCCCCCATCATCCCAAAATAGTGATTGGCGCTGTCAACAACTATAACAAGCTGAACATGCCAGTTATTTGATAGGGGACATTGTTTGGACTTGTTTAGTTACTGGTCACAGTGCATGAAGCCCTAGGTGCTTATTTTTATTTTTATTTTTATTTTTAACTGGACACATTGGCCACTATGGAGGCTGATATGGACATATAAGCCTGCTTCTAGATGCAGGCTATATTCACTAAGTTAGAGTGACTGTAACAAATTATGAGTCACAGGCAGCTGACAGGAGAAGCTTCAGGATGTGTCCAAGGAGAATACTGTTAAGTTGCAAGAAGCAGGATGAGATATGGGCTGTTTAATAAATAAATAAATAAATCCTAGAGCGTCTGCAGATTTGAATCCTACATTTTTATAGGCCTTACCTTTTGTGCTATAAGTATACTGATTACCGTGTTCCAAATTATTAACACCTATTTGCTGCACCTTCTTTCGTTTACTCTTGTTTAGATTGTTATAATGGAAGTTCAAGGCTTAAAGTCATTAGCCCCCAACCGTATTGTTTACTGCACAATGGAAGTGGAGGGAGGAGAGAAACTCCAGACAGACCAAGCAGAAGCATCAAGACCACAGTAAGCATCGTGTGGTGATTTTAACCTTTTTTGTGTGGTTGTGGGGAGACTTTGCCCTGAAGCTTAGAACACCTTTTAATAATATAATATCCTGTTTTGTTGATTTGACATTATGTGTTTCATAAGGACAAAGTCTTGCAACTAGTTCGATATGCAAAGCCACTACAAAAATGCATCATTAGCCTGGAGTGCTAACTTGCCTATTATACAAGTAATGAATGCAACTTCTATACAGTTTTTCCATGAATGCTATAGCTGATGAACAGGCTTCATTTAATTATTATTTTTATATTGGTATCTAAACTGTCAAAAAATCTAATTCAGATTGTCCAGATACATACATATCAAAATTATGAACTCTGAAACACAGTGAAACATTGCTTCTTGTTTTGTAACTTGAACATTTTTGCTGCCCATTTTCAGATTTTTCTCTGCAATCACAAGGGCTGGAAATATAAAGGAAAATGTACAGATTTCATATTTTTGGGATTAGAGCAAAAACTAAAGAACTGGATGACAGTGATGTGAATGGAGAACCGATGATGGATAATGGTTTCTTCCTTTGCTTCCCACCACACATGGCATGAATAACATGTATGAATTATGTAGCTTCAGCATTTTTCGTTTTCACTGCTCTGGGAGAAATGATCTCTTTCCTCCATTCCTAGAATTAGTTTGTGGCAGTCGAGCCAAGTCCTGTGGGGACAGCTATCATGAGTGTTTCTCATCTCATTCAGGGCCAAGCTAGATGGACAGCAGGAGACTTATTTGCAGAATTGGATCTGCCACCAAATACCTACAGAGCAGATGATGCAGGGAGTGCTGTCATGATTAGGGGAATGCTCACTGCAGTGTGGATAGGAGGGGAAACTGAACCCTTACACCTGCCATGGGCTTTCCTCCATAATACTGCTTGTGGAGAGCACTGCCTCAGTGGGCCTTGCACTTAAACAGAATAGAATTAAACAGAACAGAACAGAATAGGTAGAATTCTTCTGACTGGTTCTACCATCCAGTCACTGGAGCCTCTGTCCTTCAGCTTTACAGTGATAAGGCAATGTAGGCAAGTAGGTGTGGCGTGGGGACAATAAACAGAGACACTATTGAAACAGTTGAAAGACGACAACAAAAAGTTTACTTCTTTCAAAATTTTCTTAGTTCAAAAACAGTGCAGTCATAGCAAGTGAAAACAGGAAAAAAGTTCAGTTGAGGAAAAGTACAAGAAAAGCAATGAATAATCAAGTCCAGTGGCCTATGCAAACTAGGCCGAGCCACAGTCTCAAAGGAGTGCAAAGGGTAGCTTCTTCCAAAGCTTCCCTCTTCCCTCTGCAGAAGGCTTGCTCCCTCACTGCCACATGCTAGCAGTCAGTCAATCAATCAATCGCCTTTATTTCGGTCTTAGAACAAAATAAGAGTGGTGGAATACAAGAGGTACAGGCAGGGATATAGAACTACAGTTAGGAAGGTATAAAAGTGTAGGTTAGTAATGAGGTGGAATTTATTTTTAAAAATTTTAAACATAAAATTTAAAATAGAACTGAGACTGTCTACGAGAGAAAAGTCTGCATCCTAGTAAACAATTGGCCAGAAGGGCTCTACGTGTAAGAATACTTAAAAGTAATTAAGTGTGTTCTAAAAATACATAAGAAAAATTAAAGTATGCAACTAAAAGGAGGTTACAATAGCTTGTATGAGAGCTGAGGCTAAGACTGGATTTTGTAGGCTCAGCCCACAGTCCCTCTAGGCGGGAGCTGTCCTGACCCTGCAGATTCTACACGCTGCAGCACAGAACTTGGCAGTATTGTGTGTGATGGTGGGTCTTCCTCCGAGAGGAGCAGCAAGGTATAGAATTTACTTGAGCAACCAGAGTACTTGAGGAGTACTGGCAGGATGAGGTTGGCGCAAATATCACTGTAAAAGGGGCAGAACATGCACTGTAGTTTCAACCAGGCGCGGCTCCTGAACTCTCCTCCGGGGGGGCAGCGGGCGGCTTCTTTAAGGTAAACGGAGCCGGTGCTCCGTGCCGCCCAGCAGCCCCCACGGCGGGGAATCGCCTCTGCCACTCACCTGGCCCCTGGCGGGGGCTCACCCCCTCCCGGAGGCGCATTCACAAGCCGCACCTGGTTTCAACCTGTCCTGTATCACAAGGACATAGTCTCTCCGCAGGTGGAATCTTCCTGAACTTGTCTTCTAGAACAGCTGGTGGGAGTGCATGGCAATGTGCCAAAGTGAAGGCCCTCCTATGGGCTGGGAATAGGTGTTTTATGTCCATTATCCTTTGTTTAAGCACAGACTTGGCTTGGTCATATCCCGCAGCTAGTAAAAGGGAGAGGGAGAATCCAGCCACAAGCTAGCAGTTTCTGCCCTTCCTGTGCTGCAGTGATTCCAGCTCAATGATTTCCAGTTCTGTGTCTGACTGCCTCATTCAGCTTTCTCCTGCAGACTGCTTTTCTCTTCACTGTTCTAACTCTGCTCCTGTCTCTGAGATGACTCTCCTCTCCAAGTCTTACTCCTTACTACTACTTCTACTACTACTAGTAGTAGTACTCAGCTCTTACTCCAACTTTAACTAACGTTCTGCTGCAGGCAAGCATCCTTTATATCATGTTTTCCCCTCCAGATTTTCTAAACAAACCAATAAAAAAAGCACTCAAGTTCCTTCCATTTTTTAAAAAAAATACCCAATCAAATCAAACCCTATCTTCCCTCCAAAAATTTAATAATAAACTCTTTCCCCTCCCAAACCAAACTGTAGAACAGGAGCTGTGAACTTTTGACCCCTGCACAGCTTCTTAACACAGGACAAAGCAGGTAAGCAATTACATATATTATACTACACAAATCTGAAAAACACAGAGGAGGAGGTAAAGGTCTCCGTCCTTCATACTGCTTCTTTCTTTTAATGACATTTTTCTTATCTTGCTGGGGCTATGGAACAAGAAATAAACCCACCAGAAGGAAAATGGTTCAGCTTTTGCAGCCTTTTAAAAATCAATACTCTGTAATGGATTCTGACAGAGCTTACTTACCTGTTGAGCTTATTCAGTTTTATACAATTACAGATATAGTAGCATATTTATTTCATTTAATTTTTGGATGATATAATCAGCATAAAGACCCGGGAACAGTGTGGGGTGGGTGGTTGGGACTTCATCCCACCGAAGTAGCCTGCCTGACACATAGGACGATAATTAAATGTGTATTTGGTTGATTTGATTGACCTATGGATTGCACATTCTCTTCCAAGGCTTTTCCCTTCTGTTAAAATGTCATGCAGTATCTTTTGTAGATAGATTGCTGAGAGTTTTTCCTGCTTCTTAATGTGTCCTATGAGACAGTTTTGAAGCACAGAGCACTCTAAGTGACAGCCATGAAGTTGGCACTTGTTCAAAATAAGTATATAACTTTATTGAGGGAAATTGTAAGCATATAAATATGGTTATTTGCCTCTTTGCTCTAAAATTGTTATAGGCTGAAGCTTTCCACAAACATTACAGAATAGTTTTTCTCTTGTTTTCAGAGATGTGAGGCTTTCCTGATTCAGTGATTCCATTTAGTAGCAAAGTCTTGTGGAAGTAAAAGGCCACCATTTTTTCTCTAAATGTACCTGGAGAACAGCATTCAGGATAACAGTGACAGATGAATTTTAAAATGGCATTCAAAATGCCATTAAATACCATTTCCTTCTTAAAGGAAATAAAAAATAATAGATGTCTCTTGGAAATGGCTGGAATATATGAAGGGAAAGTGGTCAATAGATGTGGCCACCATAGAAATCTGGTCTTCATTGGTTTACATTTTAAAATTAAAGTCACTGTGGAAGTCAACTAGGCAGTTTGAAAGAACACAGCGGCTGAAGTTTTGTTTTATTTTAAATACTGGAACAGTACTTACATTTAATTACAAGTGAGCTGGATATGTTTATTAGGAGAAAAATCACATTAAAACGGTTTCATGTGAAATAATCACCAACAACAACTCTCATTTAAGGATTCACATAACAGCATCATCCGTAGTCCATTTATTTATCAGAACATGCTATTTAAAACATAAGATGAATAGGAGCCATGCACACACAGAGGCCAACTGAGAAGCGGGTGCGGGGGTAGCTTCCTCACGGCATGCTGGGGTGGGCAACAAAGCCCCATTAAGCATACCAGGAAATGGTGGCAGGTAAGTTCACTGCTGTTTAAAGTTGTATTCCCCCACCCTCCACAGCAACTGAAGAAACCACAGCCAAGAAATGGGGATGGGTGCAAAATGCCTAAAATAAGACTGATTGAATTAATGAGCAAAGATAAAAGGAACCTCTTCTTGGGTTTGTTTTCTGTAGCGAGAGGAAGAGAAGTGACAGAGAAAGTGCAAGAGAAGGTAGGAGAAGATGGGTGATAGAGAAAGAAGACTGAGGCAGTGAAAGAGACAGGGTAAGGGGAGAGAAAGATCGATGAGCGGTAAATGAGAGAGTACAGGGGAGAGAACATGAATTGGATATCAAGGATTGTGTTTTGTAAGGTTTCCATTGACTGCATTTCCACTGACATTCCAGTATCAAACTGTTAAACATCTTGGTGGATTACTCCACATTGTTGCTGCCAGTTACTAATGTGGAGAAGGCCTTAGTCCCGGAAACAGATCAATTTATCTGTGTGTCTGAGCCTGAAAGGGTTGATTTGTTTTTTATTTTTGCAAGTGCATAGAATTTAGATTTGCAGTTCTTATTCATGCAAGCCTCTATGTTTTCTTGGACAATGCTTTACTTCTATCAAAGTGAGAACTATTGATAAACTGTGCATATTTAGTTTCTATAAATCTTACTTTACCAATGTAATATAAGTTTCAAATACTTATAATGACACTACGCATAATGCATATGGCATATTTTTGTTCATTTATGAGTCGTCTTGGTCTCTTTCATCACCATCTGACACTTTAATCAAATCTGTCTCATGAATTTCTACATCACAGTACTTGTCACCTTCATCTGGATTGTTGTATTCCATTAATTGTTCACTTCAGTATAGTGGCACAACTTCACATATAAACCCCAGGCCTTCCTTGAAGATCACCCTATTATCTGGCTACAGTAATGCCATTTCTAGTTTGTATGGTTTTTTTTTCTATAGTAATGAAATGGCATGTTCATGGCATATATATTATGTCAGAGGTATTTTGCAGAGCAGAAAGCAATTTCTTTTAATCATTTGCAAGGTCTCTTCTTTTTGTCACTTCGTTGATAATTAATAACTGATTATCTTATAATGAGTAGTGTTCTTTGAACGAAGTGGATCTCTCAGGTTTCCAAATGCCTCCGTGCTCTGTACTCTTTTCCACTATTCTCAGTCCCACTTTCCCCTTGCACAGACAGAACTCAAAGGCATGGAGACTAGAAAGAACTGCACACATTCATTTGCCTGATTCTGCTGAGAAGCATGTTACATCTACGAACCTTCTTATGTTTGTCCCTGAATGATGCACCTCCATGTGAAGTCTGAGATTATTCTTTAGCTTACAGGAGGCGGGTGAGAATATCAGTACCATTTGCCATAGTCATTGTATGCACTCTTTCACCCTTTTTCAGATTGCAAATGTGTGATCCTTTTGTCTTCTCTATTGGTGGTTAGGACCTTGCACTCTTCTCTGACCCATACATCAATTTTTACTTCATATCATGGATATCTTCAGAAGTTTTTCCTACTGCAGACACAAGTAATGTATCATGTAAATATTTACAGTAATATTAGCTTTCCATAATGTGGCTAAAGCATAGATGAGAGTTTTCTTGAAGGAACATGACAACAGTGGTGCAGAACAGTCTGGACCACTTATGAGAAAAAAGAGTGGAATATCCCTGTGCTTTCTTCTCTTCTCTTGTTCAAGCCCTTCAATAGTCCTTTGTAGCAGTCGCTAGCCCGGGGGATCTCATCTGCTAGAGTACTATAAGCAAGTGAGCACTATAAGCACATGAACACATTTAAAAAGAGCATATAACCCCCGCGGCATTTATTAGTCCTATGAGTGAGTTGCACTGTGGTTATTAGCATGATGTAATATCAATAATATAGTAGGAGGCAATAGCTTTGTGGCAATTAACTGTAGCTTTTATCTAGACAAGACAATATAAGATCATGATCATGGTTCACATCTCATTGTGGCCCAATTTAGGGTGTGATTGGAATACAAAGTCAGGTGTTGCTTTCGTAGTTACCTTTCCCAGTTGTAGAGAGACTTCTGTTACAAAAGTTAGAAATGTTTTAGAGGTCTTCCCATTTTACGTATGCACAAGAATTATAACATTTGTTATAGTTCTAAAACTAATATCCTGTCAGGGTCTGAGCATTAGGATGATTTGAAGTCTAAATCATACATGGGATTGGCTTTCAAAAGAATAACTGCAAATCATAAGTGTGTGATTGAATCAGTCTTTGACTGTTTTTGAATTATAAACTAACTCTCTGTGTTTCCTTCCTTTGGAATAATACTGTCCTATTAAAAGGCACTCAAGTGACTTTATATGGTCCTGTGCACAGCTACACACATTGCAGACATTCTAAAATATTCCAATTTATGCTCATATGACCCTGTGACTTGGTAAGGCCCTGCTAGGATTTCTATTTGTTTTACAAATTGATGGTTTAAGTTGCTCCTTTAGTTGCCACTCATATTAAATGGCTGTTACTGTTTGTGGACCATTTATTATTTTCTTTTTTTATTACCCCTGTAGCGCTCTACTTTCTTAAGCTTTCAAAAGGCCACCAACCTAGACAATGGCCTTTTCTCTCAAACCTTAGTTAGGAGTTCATTTTAAAAGAGTCTCAGCTGTATTAAGCCAAGCACTGCTTTGTTGTTTCACGCCATAGGGGTTTCCCTGTTCCTTGAATGGCAAACACCTAGCACTTTTTTCTTGGCTATTATTGGCATTGCTATTCAGAGCTGAAATTGGAAGTTGATATAGCAGTGTCCGTATAACTTCCTAACCATTACTTTCCATTTATGTAAATGTTTAATGAAAATTTTTGACACCAAATCTTCACAATTACCTGAAGAATCATAAGGGAGAATAATAATTGTCTTTGTTTAGATCTCTACATATTTAAAATGTATATGAAGTAACATTTTAGAGAAGAAATAATCTGAACAGGTTCTAACAAAACTGGTGGTGGGGCATTGCAACAACCATCTCTGCCGGTTTAAGACCAGAGTTAAGACTGTCATTTTGACTCAAGCTTCATAAACCTGGGAAATTGAAACCCAAGGCTGATGGCTTAACAGATATGCCATGTGATCAGTAATGATGTTGTGCAGTGTCGCAAATTGTGCTCCCTTCCCACTTGCCCTCCATGCACCCATACTTTTCCTTGGTCTTTGAGGAAAGACCATCCTCATATCAAATCATGATATGAGGATGGAGTGCCTAGCACCAGCAAAAATGCCCCACATTGTCTTGGTTTACAGCTTCCCTTTTTTTCTTTTCAGTGTTCCCTAATTCAGGCAGATTGATGCCCTGCATCCCAAAATCATTTTGTCTCTATTGACAATGTTATGTTGCCCCGCTACCTGCATCTCTCTGCCAGAACATGGATCACTCTACAGGATAGTAATTATTACTTAAAGTTTAAGTAATAATTTAACTTAATTAATTAAGTAAAGTAACTGTGAGCAGGGGACCAAAATAAATGTACCGATTATGCACACATTAGGTTCCTTCTAATCCTATCACCATCATTCTCGTCATCCCACTGTTACTAGGGGCACTTTTTGTTCCCTTTTGGGACATTGTAGGCATGTTTATAAAATATGCAGTTTCCCAAGAAAAGTCACAACCACAGCTTTAAAAGTCCAAATAATATATATTTATTAATGAAGAGGCTTGAATGTGATGCTAAAGGGGGTGTGGGGGGGAAGATCCCATGTAACTTGGACCCACAGATGGGCATGTGTCCAGGCTCAAAACATTACCTCTGCTTGTGACTATGAATATATAGTTATGGGTATGTTAGACGGGGTCATGGAAGAGAAGTGGTGGTGGTTGGTCTGCTTAGTGGAGAAAATCAGTTGGAGAGCAGGCAGAGGGAGGGAGGGGCTGGTAAAAGCTCCAGTGGAGGTATCCAGTGTAGAGAAGAGATGACCCCAAGAAAGCCTGGGGAAGCAAGGGGAGAGAAGTCAGTCAAATAACCATCAGATGGACTGGAGATGAGTGAGAACAAGCCCTGAAAAAGTTCGTGTGGGGAAAGAAGGCAGAGGTGGTCTAGGGGAGACCAGGAAAAGGCAAGCACAGAGTCTTAAGAGTTTGGATAAAGAAGGAAGGACAATCTGGTTAGGAAGCCTGACAAGGGAAATAGAAGGAAAGGAACTTGAGTGAGGGAAGGGGCTGATCAGGAGAACCAGCAAGAGACTACAAGAGAGAGGGAAAGAAACCTGAATGTGTCTAGGTAAGGAATGGAGAGAAGCACAAATCTGGAGATGTGGCCGTGAGCAAGAAAGAGAGGGAGAGCAAGAAAGGGGGAGAAAGTAACCAAGAAAGGTTTAGAAAGCATGGGAAATGGCTTCTTTTATCCAGGAGTTTTCTACAAATGATGGGGGAATGGTCAGAACTAGGAAGTGTGAGTGGGAAGGGAGAGGCTCTTTGTGCTGCTGGGGGCTGCTAAAGATGCAGCATGATCAGGGTTTGAAGTTGCTAGGGTCTGGTGGCAGAGAAGGGAAGGAGCAAAGGGGGCTATGTGAGCGAGTTCTCTATAATTGGTGGGGATGCACAATGGATGTCCCCAGCTGATGGATTCAGCTAGATGCTATCTTCCTAGGGCTTTGTCAAAGAAGAAAACCCCAGGCTCCCCACGGAAGAGTCTTTTAGATCTAATACAATCTCCTAGCCTAGCCTGACCAGTCACAAAGCATACATGTGTATGCGCGCACACACACACATCCATAGGGAAGGGGGAATTGGGGAGGAAAAAGGAAAATCCCTGGGGCTGAGGAAGGAGGGGTTCTCCCTGTACAACCAGCCCAATGTGAAGGACAAGGAAACTGAGTTCTCTGTGATGAAGATCGGGTGCAATGATCATAAAAGTGGGGGGAACAACCTTCTGGGATGGACTTGAGAGGCTGTGCAGTTTGGAGCTCTTTTAAAAAAAATAGCACAAAAGAGATGTTAAATCAGTGGATTAATGGGGATGGTCTTCAGTGGGGAACAAGTGGGGACTATCTTGAAAGTATTGTACTTGGTTTTAGGATTAACTCTAAAGCTTAGAAGGATCTGAGAAGAATGAGTAAGTGGCTTTTACTACCCAAGTTAGGAATGCAGGTGTGTGCAAGGATAGGATAAAAGCCATGGCTGTCTTTTTGAAAAGTCTCAGGAGTGCTTTGGATTCTCCACAAGAGAACCTTTTCTTGGGCTGTCAGGGTGCCCTGTTGGGCTCCCATGGAAATAGATTACTGCAGCTGTGCTTCCTCCCTGACAGTTTTCTCTTAGATCAGTGAGGAACACCATTTTCTTCCTGGACTCTCCTAAACACAGGCCAAGCCAAACTGTGTGCCCACATAGGAGCACCAAGAGATGTCCAGGGGGGACACTTTTGGACCTCCTAACACCACCTTTTCTCAAAAGACTGGATCAGTGCCCTCATGCTGCCTTTCTGAAAGCAGAAAGGCAGCATAAGGGCCCAGTCCATGCTTTGTTTTCCTCTATCTGATGTCCAGTAAGAAAGCACTGGGATCAGTCATTGCTTAAGCACACACAAAACCAAGCAATTAAAGTGTGCCTTCAAGAAATAGACCCCCAAATCCACTACTACTTCTGTCTCATAGTGCTCTACTTGCCCACCAGCTTCCCAGTTGTCTATTCCAAGCCCCATCTTCCCTGAGAGTTCACATTCCATACCTCATGGAGTAAGTGTTGCACTTGCAGTAGAATCCATTAAGTGGCTTCCCCTGCAAATGTCAGAATACAGGCAAATGTGCCAGCATTCTGGCTTCATTCTCACACATGCTCTGCATAACTTTGCTGATCTTTGCTAACCATAGGCTTGAGTGGTGGAAGGTAAACTTTTGAACCACTGCTCAAAACTTCACCAAATTAATAAAGGATTGCCTTCCTGAACAAGCCTGAAGAGATCACAACAGTCATCATCACCAAAATTTGAAATATATGATATATCTGTGTAAAAATTGAACAACCAGAAAAGGTCAGTGTTTCAGTTTTCAAATCTTCTTAATTTTCTGTACTTTTGGCAATATTTATCAGATTGCTTTGAAATGAGTCTCATTTGTAGACCTCATTAAGTAGATCACACTTGCCACATTTCTGGTTATTTCCACAGTTGTCATAATGCTCAAGGCACACCTGTTTATCCAGGCTTTTTAAAATGTTTTAAGCAGTTCTAAAAGTTTGTGGTCTTTAAATTTTGATTTTTGTAAACTGATTTGAGACGTATACTTAGGTGGTATAAAATATGTCAAATATTTCTAAAGAATATTTGAGGCTTATAATAGTGGAAACACCCCCGCCGCCGCCGCCTTAACTAAAAAGGCGTTCTGTGCCCCTGTAATTAGAATATCTAGTGGAGAGCCTCATTGCATACATGCTTGGAATCCCTACAGATATTCTAATCCAGGGCTGATCAACTTCAGACCTCCAGCTGTTTTTGGATTACAACTCACATCACCCCCAACCAATATTCAGGGATTATAGAAATTGTAGCCCAACATCTGTAGGAGGGCCGAAGTTATGCAGCCATATTCTAATCAATGCATGTAAGTTGAGGGTGGAGCCTGCCAACAAGCATGTTCATTGTACCTGAACAATTATTACTGTGATAACTGCCCGAAAAGGACCATAGTGTTTCTTTACTCCTGGTTATCAGCAGCCAGTGCTGCAGAATAGGTTCAAGGAAATACTTATACCAGAACACAAACACTAAGCATTAGCGATGTGCATGAATTGATTTTTTTTTTATTTGAGCCCGAATCGAATCACCCCTGATTTGTTTTGTGTCTGAATCTGTCCACCCAAATCACCCCAGATTAGATTTGGATCAATTCAGACCACTTATAAAGGTCCTAGAGCCACCAAATTTGGGTGGTGGGTAGGTCCCCATGGGTGCCACCTACCACCCAGATTTCAAGGCTGTGGGACACTTGGTTGATATGTAATGATCTTTTAAAATTTATAATGGTTTTGTATATTTCCACCATAGGTAATAATGGGGATTCGAAATCACCTATCCTAATCCTAATATGGAGTCGCCTATCCTAACCCTAATATGGACCCACAGCTTCAATTGTTTTAAAAAAGTTAAGCTCTAGCCCTTGTAGAAGTGGAGTTATGGAGCAAAATATGTGGTCACTATTTTTCAAGTGTTTGGATTCTTTGGTATATAATAACCTTTCCTCATAATGAATCCCTATAAGATTCATTGCACACCTTCATTTCTTCTGTTCATTTTGACTGTCATTGGTCAGTGCCAACTTCCATGTGCCAACTACACCATCCCCACCCACACCTGCTCAATTTTTGTTTTTTTAAAAGGAATTTTTGAAGTGCTTAGATTTTTTGATGTCTTCATTATACACCTTCATTTCTTCTGTTCATTTTGACCCCACTGCTTTGTGGGTGGGGGTGGGGTATTAGTGGTATCCCATGTGCCAACTACCCCCCAACCCACAAGCCACTGGGTAATCAGTTTATATATTAGGATTTTTTGAGGTGTTTAATTCTTTGGTGTGTAATGAATCCTCATAGGGATCAGTGGTCCCTCTAATTTTTTTCACCTCTGTGTGAAATGAGTTTTGTTCTGGGCAGTAGTATCAAGGCAGTGTGTGTGCATATGCATTCAGAGTGGAGCTTTCCTGATTCAACCTGAGTGGGATCTAAAATGAACTGAGCAAACATCCAAAAACTTGTGAGCGCACACACATGTGCACGCCTTAGAGGGAACAGTGATAGGGATTCATTATGAGGAAAGGCTATTAGATACCAGAGTCTAAACACTTGAAAAAATTCCTATAGCATAAACTGAGTAGTACCCCACTGCCTTGCGGGTGGGAGGGGGTGTAGTTGGCACATGGCAGTTGATAGTTGGCACTGTCCAAAGACAGTCAACATGAATAGAAGAAATGAAGGTGTGCAATGAATCCTCATAGGGATTCATTGAGGAAAAGTTATTATGCACCAAAGAATCCAAACACTTGAAAAATAGTGACCACACATTTTGCGCCATAACTCCATTTCTACAAGGGTTAGAGCTTAGCTTTTTTCCTTTAAAAACAAAAACAAAAAACAAAAGCTGGGAATTTGGGGGAAATGATAGGAGGAATCCGAATCTCAAATCAAATCTGGTGTGATTCAGTTTGAACCTAAATCTAGGCAATGGACCACAGGGGCAATTGTTCTGTCTCCAAATCACCTGAATCAGCTAGATTCAGGTACAAATCAATTTGTACCCAAATTGATCCGCACATCCCTACTAAGCATTATGGAGCTGGAAATGGAGCTCTACACATGGCTGCCATTTTCAGTGGTTACATGTTTTTGGCTTTTTCTGGTGGCTGTTTCTAGGTGCCAAGCTGCTCCTGTGCATTGGCTCACCACACAGATTGCGGCGGGGGGGGGGGGAGTTTTCTCCATTGGCTTTTGTGTCTTATTTTTTGCCATTTACAGTGGAACCACTGGCAACCTATTGCACACAAATAGCTGCATGGAGCACCCCCTCCCAATGAATTGGGTTGGGCTTTTTAAGAGGTTATCAGGTTGCCTGTGACAGTCCTTTCTCTCCCTCTGAAGGGAGAGAAAGGACCCTAATCTTCTATAATATCACCATCAGTGTCTTTAGGAAAGGAGTTGTACCAATATGTTGCTGTTATATTGAACTTTGGGTGTTCGATTCTTTCAGTGTTCATTTCTTGCCCCCCAAAAAGTGAATTTCTGATTGCAAGTGCTGACTAAATCCCACAGTACTGAAAAGAGTAACTGAATCTTATTTAACATTGATCTTGATAGTTTGAATTTTCTTCACTTTCTGCACAATTAACTTATCTCTGTTGATACAATGTTTGCAGATGCCACTAAAATAACATTATCTACTACAATAAACATTGCAGCTGTTACATTTGTGTCATTGTGGAGGATGTAAGTAAATAATACTTGAAATATTAAATTACTTTTGTATGCATTACTTGTATGGCCATATGTGTAGTAGGATTTCAACAAAAATAAGGTATTTTTCTTTCTAGAGGGAGCTTAATAGAAACTCTCAAATAATAATTCTTCATGCTGAAATGTAATTAGTCTAGATGCAGTTTGCTCTTGTGTATTACAGATCTCTTAGCTTCAGAACATTGTGACATGAGTAAAAAGTTGTGCATTCACTTACTGAACGGAATGTTTTTGTCTAATTCAAAATGAGTAATTTATTTACAGCTTCTATCTGTATTGCTAACTTTTTGAAAATAAAAGTTTGTGGTACACTGCAGAGGCAAGGCAATCACATCTGCAAAGGGCTGAAGGGGATACCTTCTTATGATAGTAGCCCATCATAGGATAGGATTCTGCAGCTGTGAGGCCTAGAGGGGACTTCCATCTATATTATTTATTTATTTATTTGATTTCTATACCGCCCTTCCAAAAATGGCTCAGGGTGGCTTACACTGAGAAATAACAAATAAATAAGATGGATCCTTGTCCCCAAAGGACTCACAATCTAAAAAGAAACATAAGAGAGACACCAGCAACAGTCACTGGAGGTACTGTGCTGGGGGTGGATAGGGCCAGTTACTCCCCTCCTGCTAAATAAAGAGAATCACCACGTTAAAAAGTGCCTCTTTGCCAAGTTAGCTGGGAGACTTTCTGGCAAGTACTGCCAACTTTCCTCTATTGGGGTGGGAGACAGAATTTTGTCCCTGGTGATCCCGTCTCAGTATTGCCTGCCAATATCTACACAGTTCCATGTTCTCTTTCTTGGTCACACATGAGTGGGACAGAAAACTAGTGTTTATGGAACAAGATGCTTTCGTCCCAGTAATCTCAGTACTGCTGTGCTTGTGGTAAATGGAGTCCACTGGACATTGTGCTCCATGTGCCATTTAAAACATAGGATGTGTTTGCACCATAGAATCTAGAGCAGGGGTGTCAAACTGTGATCCTCCAGCTGTTGTTGGCCTACCACTCCCATCATCCCCAGTGGCCAGTACCCAGGAATGATGAGAGTTGTAGGCCAACAAGTGAGCCAGCATGGTGTAGTGGTTAGAGTGCTGGACTAGGACTGGGGAGACCTGAGTTCAAATCCCCATTCAGCCATGAAACTAGCCGGGTGACTCTGGGCCAGTCACTTCTCTCTCAGCCTAACCTACTTCACAGGGTTGTTGTGAAAGAGAAACTCAAGTATGTAATACACCGCTCTGGGTTCCTTGGGGGAAGAGTGGGATATAAATATAAAAATAAATAATAACAACAAAAACAACAACAAAAACAACTCAATGTCTGGATAAAACAAACCAGTCAATAACACCTGTCTGACTGTGTAAAATAATAATAAAATAATAACAACAAGGGCTAGAGGGGGCCACAATTTGACATCCCTGGTATAAAGCCAATTCATAGGTTCAGCATAGACTGATGACATTAGGCATATTTCAAACATATATCTTTTGTTGGTAAACAGTGGCGAAAACAGTGGCATCTTCATCCAGATAGATGCCTGTTTGGTTTGCATATGTCTATTCTACTAGAAGCACCTAGGCTCTCCCCCCTCCCCCCATTTCATTTTGGAAGACTTGGTTTTAATTACCCCCCCCCCCCAATCCTACATTATTTTTCTTCCTTGTGTATTAGCTTTTTAAAAGGGGCTCTATTTTCAGGATCCAAATCTGATGTTAGAGTTGTTTTTCCCTCACTGCCACTAACATGTCAGGACTATACAAGTACAGTATTAAATCTGCAGTGACTGACATGTTGTAATTGTTTCATAGCAGTGTAAGAGATTGCAGTGTTTTGTCTCCAAGGCACACATTTCTTGCAGCAGAATCAATTCACATTGATAGCTCACGGATATTTAGGTGCTTCAGATAAAAATAATGTTAAAACAATTTATGTTTTCAAAACGTTTATATGGATTGTTTGTTTATTATTTTTGTATACCACCCCTAACTTGAATCTCTGGGCGGTTTTCAACAACATAAAACTAATTAAGACAAAAATTTAAACATCGAAACAATTGAAAACCACAATTGTAGTTTAAAAGTGAACAAATGTGTCTTTAAAGACTTTGAAAAAGCTGCCAGAAATCAGGAGGCTCTTATCTCAGCAAGGAGCGCATTCCGAAGTCTTGGGGTGGGAATAGAGAAGGCCCGTCCCTGAGTAGCCACCAGACAAACCGATGGCAACTACAGATGGACTTCTCAGGATCATATGTAAACCTACAAATAGAGATGTGTGTCTGTCTGTGTGTGTGTGTGTGTGTGTGTGTGTGTGTGTGAGAGAGAGAGAGAGAGAGAGAGAGAGAGAGAGAGAGAGAGAGAGAGAGAGGAGGCGGATCTATAATAGGGCGGACAGGTTCATAGAACCCAAGCCACCCAGCTCCTGGGGCCCAACTAGCAAGGGAGAGAAAGGGAAATGCATGTGCCCAGCAAGCAAACACCATACTCATGCGGGCCCTCTGGGGCTCTGCCCATGCTGCCTTGCATATGACATCACACACAGGGTATTGCTGGTGCCCCCCAAAACACAGCAGGGCCACCAGGGATGGGGGTGAACACAGGCCCCCACCCCCCTTGCTACACCACTGGTGTGTGTTAAATTCTAAAACAAAGATGGCTACATTCTATTATATCAAGGGGCCACTCTGTTCTTCAGGCATTGGTCCACAGGCCAGAAGTGTAATTTGCCACATTCATTGAATTCTTCATGATGCCATCTAGAAGTAAGGAGTTTGCAGTGCATACAGTACTTATATTGAGACACTGTATTACATACAAATGTGTACATTTTGGTTTTGTAAAAGAGAGAGTAGCCAAACTCTAGACATTAAATGAAAGATATCACCACTACCAATCCACAACTCTTTCCCATGTCTCCCAGTAATGTTTAGTTGAAGCAGACAGGTGATTGGGGAGCTTCCTGCATTCTCAGGAGTTCTGAGAAGGAAACCTCGGAGTCAAAAGAGGAAGGTAGGACCAGTGTGGTGTAGTGGTTAGAGTGTTGGACTAGGACCAGGGAGACCCGAGTTCAAATCCCCATTCAGCCATAAAACTAGCTGGGTGACTCTGGGCCAGTCACTTCTCTCTCAGCCTAACCTACTTCACAGGGTTGTTGTGAAAGAGAAACTCAAGTATGTAGTACACCGCTCTGGGCTTCTTGGAGGAAGAGCGGGATATAAATGTAATAAATAAATAAATAAATAAAATTCCCTCAGGCCATACTAATACAGGCTTCTGGAGTCCCTTTTCTGGATGGGACCTTATCAGGCTCTTTCTAGAGATGGTTCCTGCACCCAGTCTTCCCCATTCTCTTTGTCCTCAAACAACTTCTCTGATAATAGGGGCCATGGCACTGTCAGACACTCAAATCAGTTCTCCTGGCCCTTTGGATTAGATGCTCATCAAGCATCCTAAGCCCAATTTCTTGGCACACATTTTGCCCAAACCCCACTTGAACTCCTTGATTTTGGGTGCCTGGCAGACCTTCCGGGTGTTACTTGAGACTTTGGATTAGATGTTCACCAACCAAGCACCCTAACAGATGTTCGTCCAACTTGATGAAGGCTTTTGATCACTCAAATTCGTCCCTCCCTTTGAAATTTTTGCCATCTCAGCAGACAGGAAAAGTAAAAATCCACCACCACCCCAGCCCCTTCTCATTCACACTTTACTTTCATTTCTCTCACAGCCATTTGTTTCTTGTTCTCATTTATTCTCCCCACAGTTTTCTCCCCTTTTCACTGAAACAACCTTAAGCTCCTTCACTTCAAATCCATTATCACTTTTTAAATTTGTTTTGCTCAATAAACACCTTATCTTGTAAAAGTCCTGGCCTCTGAACCCTGTTTGTCTCTTTGAGATACTCTGCCCTGAAGTTCCTCAAGTTACACACTGCCCTTTGCTGACTTGATCAAAGATGGTGGTGTTCTCTGCAGACTGTATCAAATGGACTGCTGCCTGTCCTCAATCCAGTCAGAGCTGATCATCTTGGTTGCCCTCTTCTGCAGCTTCTCCAGTTCTATAATATCCTTTCTGAGATATGGTGGCCAGAACTGTACACAGTACTCTAAATGTGACTGCACCATAGTTTTGTATAAGAGCATTATATTATTAGCAGTTTTTATTTCAGCACGGAATTGGCATTTTTCACACCTGCCGCACACTGAGTAAACACTTTCAACGAGTTGTCTACCATGACCCCAAGATCCTTCTCCTACAGCTCAGACCCCATCAGCGTATGAGTGCAGTTGAGGTCTTTTGCCCCAATATGCATCACTTTACACTTGCTAACATTGAACTGCATTTGCAATTTTTCTGCCCACTCCCCCAGTTTGGAGAGATCCTTTCGGAGCTCCTCGCATTCTGTTTTGGATTTCACCATCCTAAAATAGTTTGGTGTCATCTGCAAATTTGGTTACCTTGCTGCTTACTCCAAGTTCTAGATCATGTATGAATAAATTGAAAAGCACCTGCCCCAGAACAGATCCCTGGGGGACCTCACTTCTTACTTCCCTCCATTTTGAAAACTGTCCATTGATACCTATCCTCTGTTTTCTGTCCTTCAACCAGTTACCTATCCACACATGAACCTGTCCCCTTATTCCATGACTGCTATGTTTTCTCAAGAGTCCAGGTACACTATGTCAACTGGGTCACCTTTATCCACACACCTGTTGACACTCTCAAAGAACTCCAAAAGCTTGGTGAGGCAAGATTTACCTTTGCAGGAGCTATGCTAGTTCTCCTTCAGCAGGGCCTGTTCTTCTATATGTTTAACAATGTTATCCTTGAGAATGCTTTCCATCAATTTGCCTGAAACAGACATTAAGCTAACTGGCCTGTAATTTTCCAGATCCCCCCTGGATCCCTTTTGAAAATTGATGATGTCCTCCTTCCCCAAGACATTCATTCTTCCTGACAGCAGAGGCACTATCAGCCTGGGAGTGGGATGCCTCTACCCTGTCCCTGAAGGTCTTGTCCACGTACTTCTCTGACCTGGGCTTCTCCAGATCCGCCACCTTGGTCTCGAGGGAATGATCTTGTTTCCTGAGAGCCAGGAGCTCCTTGCACCAAGCACACACCCATGACTTCTGCCCATCGAGCAAACAGTCATACATGCGACACCCTGTGCATGTATAACGGGGATTGGCAGTATATTATGTCATGATTGGCAGTGGTTGCAAAGTTGGGGCACTATGGGGCATATTTCAGTGTTGCTATGTTAGCTTTTGTTTATGCAGCTATAAGATTGTTGACTTGACTGTTGGGCATTAGTGTTAGCCTTTATGGTGTTGAACCATTGATTGGGCTACCTCACTATTTCCAGGCATGTATTTGTGACATATTTCCTTTGTTCTAGACAGCTGTATGAGTTACTTGAAAAAGACAAGTTTAACATCATATAATTAATCTTAATGTGTTGCATTTATTTTAAAAGGAAAAATATCAACTTCTTGAATATAAATTTGTAGAAGTCCATCTGCTTGATGTTGTGCACTCCCTGACTATAGTCTATCTTTGATTATGCCATCTGTCATCTGAGATGATTTTTAATTACAGAACTAATATATGAAAATCATTAAAACTGTTTCACCCTGGGAACTGAGTTTTCAGATGGAGGGATCTGTCTATAGGGAAGTAGAAATGTTGCGTTTACTTACAGGGTCCAGAGTGATTGCCACATCAGTAATTGCTTTTAATGTGTTTGGGATTTGAATATAGCCATTTCTTTTGTTACAGATGGGGAACTCAAGGAGATTTTACCACAACTCATCCTCGGCCTGTTGTCAAAGTCAAACTTTTTACAGAAAGCACTGGGGTCCTGGCACTGGAAGATAAAGAACTTGGACGGGTGAGCACCAACATAATTTTCACTAGTTTAAGATGTTAACAGAGGGCACAACCCACTGGAGGCTCCCACTTTGTATGTCCTGGGAAATAAATGGTGATTGCACCACTTTGCATTTGCGTATCTCCCATTCATTTCACTGGGGCTTGGCATAGAGAGACACCAAGTTCATAATTTCTGACCAAAAGGTATTAAGAATGACAAAACTGCTAGCCTGCATAATTCATACAGTTATAGCAACATTTTGTCAGTAATATGCATCTCTTTTGTCATAAAAAGGGCCTTTTCAGTAAATGAAAATAAATATGGTGTTAGAAAAGGTTGAGCTCAGTGCCCTGGCTTAGGGTTTTGTATGGATGTTTACTTCTTATACACCTTCTGTATGTCCTTCAAAAAATAATTTGTTTTCTGCTAGTGAAAGCTGAACTATAAAGTTAGAATTTATACTTCAATTTGTGATGTATTCTAGGCAATAAGAGGTCTTTTTGATCTCTCGGTGGCTTTCGATACCATTGACCATAATATCCTTCTTGAGCATCTGAGGGGGTTGGGGGTGGGAGGCACTGCTTGGCAGTGGTTCCACTTCTACCTCTTGCACAGATTCCAGATGGTGTCGATTGGAGATGTTGCTCTTCAAAATCTGAACTTTTATATGGTGTCCCCCAGGGTGCCGTACTGTCTCCAATGCTTTTTAACATCTACATAAAACTGCTGGGAGAGATCATTAGGAAATTTGGTGCAGGGTATTATCAGTATGCTGATGACACCCAGATCTACTTCTCCATGACAACATCATCAGGAGAAGGCATAACCTCCCTAAATGCCTGCCTGGAGGCAGTGATGGGCTGGATGAGGAATAACAAATTGAGACCGGATCCAAATAAGACGGAGGTATTTATTCTGTGGGGTTGGAATCTGGGAGAGAATTATGATCTGCTAGTTCTGGATGCAGCCAAACTTCCCCAGAAGGAACAGTCTGGAGGTGCTTCTGAATCCTAACTTCTCCTTGCTGTCTCCACAGTCTGGAGGTGGTGGCCAGAGACACTTTCTTTCAGTTTTGACTGATATGCCAGCTATGTTCATTTCTTGAGATAAAGTACCTCAGAACAGTGGTACATATGCTTACTTGACTATTGCAGTGCATTCTACCGTGTTTCCCCGAAAATAAGACAGTGTCTTATATTAATTTTAGCCCCAAAAAATGCACTAGGGCAATTAGTGGTACATCAGAAATTACTGCTAGGTCTTACTTTCGGGGTATGTCTTATTTTGGGGGAAACAGGGTATGTGGGGTTGCCTTTGTACAAAGTCTGGAAACTGCAGACAGGTTGATCTCTGGGTCATCTTGGAGAGACCATATTTCTCCTATTCTAAAAGAGCTATATTGGCTGCCGAGAAGCTTCTGGGCAAAATACAAGGTGTTAGTTATAACCTATAAAGCCTTAAACAGCTTAGGTCCTGGATATTTAAGATAACTTCTTCTGCATGAGTCCCTTGCCCATTGAGTTAATCTGGAGAGTTTTGTCTGCAATTGCCACCAGCTCATCTGGTGGCTACACAGGGATGGGTCTTCTTTGTTGCATCCCTGAGACTCTGGAATGCACTCTTTGCTGAAATAAGAGCCTCCTCATCTCTGACAACCTTTTAGAAGTCCCTAAAGACTTGTTTTTTTCACTCAAGCTTTTTAACTGGACTGTGGTTTTAAATTGTTTTAAAACTTTCATTTTTAATTTGTTTATGTTGTTAATCACCCAGAGATAGAAGTTTAGAGTAGTCTACAAATTTGAGAAATAAATCAATAAATAAGTATATGGCTCCCCAGTTTGCATTTTAATTCAATCCCTACTGCAAACTATCCTGATGTTTCAGAACATATTTAAAATGAAGCAAAGCCTCAAACACATACAACATATGAAGCTATTGGAATAAAATGTCCAGAAAAGTAAATATCTATTGTGGATTTTGAGAAGTTTGTGGGTGTATTTCTATGACAGAAATGCATACTTCCTTATTACCTACAGAAAACTTTTTAAATGCAAAATGACTTTGCCCAGTCAACGACGGGCCTCACTAGTGCTCAATAATTTATGCCATGATACCAACTTAACTGTGGCTTCTAAAAAAACAAATCAAAGTAAATTAGAGTCTTACAGTGTTTCTGAAGAATACTTTTGGATTTGCATTGTTTCTGAAGGAAAGGAGCTCTATAATACTTGAACTAAAAGTGCTCTTAATTTATGCAGGTGTGTGGAAAGGTATTTTCAAAGGGATGTGTTCAGTTGAACTAGAAGTCACAAAAGTGTGACTAGAGGAAGAGCGATCAGCAGTTAGCAGCTCCTGGACTAACTCTGACATCTCCAATTGCTAGCCTAGAGGCAAAAGAATGCTGTAGACTAGAGAAAGTGAACCTACCCTCATTGTTTCTCCTCTTTCAAAGCAATGTACTAACCTATCTGCTGGTTTGGGCCTCTGTTACATGAATATGAGTCAATGAGAAAAGAAAAAAGGTTGGGTGTTGTTTTCTGATACCACAGTATAATATATATTTCTCTAAAACATACTCATGGCTAATCCCGTGCATGGCAGCTCTCGCGAGAGTTTGGAGAGCTGCCGGATAGCCACAGGATGGGTGGGGGAAAGAAAATGGTGGTGGCAGCCAGCAGGTGAAGAAAACTGCAACGGCCAGCCCTCGGCGGAACAGACGAGCGGGCGGGAGGGCGGACAAATGACAGTGGTGATGGTGGTGGGCGGATGGGGAAGAAGGCGGCAGGCGGGTGGGTAGAGGTGGGAGAAAATGACTGTGTCCGGCTGGAGGTGGGGAGAAAAAACAACGGCGGGCGGGCAGAGAAGCTATGGTGTGGGGGGGGGGCTAGAAGCACAGATGCTCTGAGCGCAGCCCAGCTAGTCTCTTCTATTTGTTATGTTTCAGAAATGGAGACTGATTCTCATCTTTCATTGGCCAATATTAACCAAGATCATGCCCCAGTTTTTTATAGTTTCAGTGCTAAGTTTACTGCTCCCCACCCCACAAGCACACACCTGAGAAGAGGCATCAGGCCTACAATTTAGCTGGAAGATTTACAACATTGATTCAAAATACAAAACCTACCCTTCTGAATCCTCCAAAAATAATGAATTATGGATTGTATCCTTATGGTTCAAATCTGAATTTGAGGGCATGGTTGGCTTTCTTTTAGGAATATAGCATTTTCCATACTATCTTATGGAGGAGGTAGTTCCTTGCCAACATCCCTCTGTGCATCTAGGGCTGACCCCTTAAGTTGAATGAAGAATGAGGAAGCTGTTAGGAAGAGCTTGAGTGAGGAAGCTCTTAGAGACAGGAGAGAGTCAGAATTCTTGATGCTACAAGGAGTGGCTCCATTTGGGAGGTAAAGGCAATGTCTGTTTCTGGCTTCCTCTCATAAAATTGTCAGATCTATTGTCTGCTTCTCATTATAACCAGAGAAGGGAGAGTTGCACTGTGATCTTCCTGTTCAGAACATTGTGTTCATGTAATGGCTTACTAATGTAATCTTAGCTGTTGTAATTCTGACTTACATTAGTAGATAGCTTCTTATCTGGGAATTTCTTTTACAGCAATCAAAACTCATTTCTGTTGCTCTGAACCAAATGCCTCCTAATGACAAGCTACCTAATGAAAAACTGGTCCCCTCTCTTCCCAGTCATGACTGCTGCCTCTGGGGGCAGAGGGGAGGGAAGGGAGCTGCGGTGACCACAGAGGCGCTATTACCCCTGGACTTCCAGACTGAACTTTCCTGGACTCCACACACTCCTGGGGACCAGTGTTCCCTCTAACAAGGATCCCCAGACGTTGTTGACTACAACTCCCATAATCCCCAAGCAAAAGCTATTGCAGCTGGGGATTCTGGAAGTTGTAGTCAACAACGTCTGGGAATCCCTGTTAAAGGAAACACTGCTGGGGGTCCCCAGATCCTCTTTAGTCTGCCCCGGGTGGTGTGGTCACTGTGCCGTGCTGCTGGCCTGCACTGCACCAGGCAGCCGAGCATGACCTCTGCTTTTAGAGACAGAGCGGGGAGTGGGGAAAGAAATAAATGGGATGGGGATATGTTGCATGGTGACATGTTGAAAACATGGTGAAACATGTTAAAATGTTTCTGCTAATGTATATTTGCATAAATATACCTTTTTATATTCTTATATTCTTGTGAATTCAGTTGCTGTTTGTGCTCTCCAGAACCCATGTGTTAAAAATTGTGTGTGTGTGTGTGTGTGTGTGTGTGTGTGTGTGTGTGTGTGTGTGTGAATCATTTATCATATTTGAAAATTAAACCATATATATCACAAACCTATCCAAAGAACTTTTGCGGAGCATTTCTCCTTTCAGTACTACTAATACACACACACACAACCAACATCAAACAAAAACTGGCATAAAGACTACAGTGTGGTGCAGCTATTGGCCTATTTGGGGCTAACCTGGTTTCCAAGCTGTGCCTGTTAGGCTGCCTGTGAAGAGAAGTCACTCTGGTATCTCAGGTGGAGACTGTGGCCAGGAGTGCTTTTTATCAGCTTAGGCTGATTCGACAGCTGCGTCCATTCCTAGAAGAGGATGACCTCAGAACAGTGGTGCACCAGCTGGTAACCTCCAGGCTTGACTACTGTAATGCGCTCCACATGGGGCTGCCTTTGTACGTAGTTCAGAAACTTCAGTTAGTTCAAAATGCGGCAGCAAGGCTGGTCTCCGGGGCAACCCGGAGAGACCATATTTTGCCTGTTTTGAAACAGCTGCACTGGCTGCCGATATGTTTCCGAGCAAAATATAAAGTGCTGGTTATTAGCTTTAAAGTCCTGAATGGCTTAGGTCCAGGTTACCTTAGAGAGCGCTTTCTTCGGTCTGATCCCCACCGCACACTAAGATCATCTGAGGAGGTCCGGCTCCAATTGCCACCAGCACATCTGGTGGCGACCCAGAGGCAAGCCTTCTCTGTAGCCGCTCCTGGACTGTGGAATGCGCTCCCTGCAGACATCCGTAATTTGAATTCTTTATTGGAATTTAGGAGAGCCCTAAAGACCTACCTGTTCGGCCTGGCCTTCCAGTGCTCTTAAATTGTTTTAAAGGGTCTTTGATGTTTGTGAAGTGCCCTGAGCTATTTTGTAAGGGCGGTCTAAAAATCGAACAAATAAATAAATAATAATAAATAATAATCTCAGAATCCTTAAAAATTAAAAACTAATATTTCTGCATAGAAGAGACACACATTTCAAACAGGATATGTTTGAAGTTGTCCAATTAGTAATTTCCATTAAAATGCCTTATTTTATTTGGAAGCCATAACCCCCTCCCTCTCTTTCGCCCTCGAAAGAGTAAGAGGGAGTCCCTGTTAGGAAAAGAACTACCCAGAGGAAGTGCCAGTCGACCATATCTCTCACTTCCCCCCTCATTCTCTCAGGACTTTGCCCAGATTTCCCAATTGCATTTTTTTTTAAGGAAAGGAAAAGAAGAGCGCTACCAGCAAATGCTGGAGAAATCCAGTGACTCCTGAGGGCTAAGTTGGGGTGTGTGGCTTCCCTCTGGGGAGGGAAGGCTGGAGAAAAGTAGCCAGAGCTCCTACCTGTACTGGACTCCATTTGCATGCAGATTGGGAGCTCTCATTTTGCACAAAGATCTCCAAAATGTCTGATCAGCCTGCCTAGCAGGCCCCGGGAAATCAGATTACTGGACTGGCTTTGTTTGCTGACTGTTGGTCAGAATAGGTGCCTGTAATCTATTCTGACATGATTGGTTGGGGGCAGGGCTAGCCCTTGCTTGCCCTTAAGGGGCAGGAGGAGAAAGGCACATCTGGATTGGTGCTGAGGTACTAAATATGCCTTTTGGATATAGTACTTATTTCATTTGGGGACCCTGGATCCCACTGAACGCCCTAAGAGGGAGGGAATGGCTTTACAAAGGAATTTAGAAAAAAGACCAAAGCCAGTGCCATCTACTGGCCAGCAGCAGAAATGTAAGAGCAACATTAAAGCAAGAGAGACAGACAGAAAGTCAGAGAAGAAGAGATGATATGTTTGATGAGAGAATGGGGGCCTGGCGAGGGGGGGGGGGCAATGGCCCCTCTGCCCCAAATGAGGAGCCCCCATTGCCTCACAGTGCAGCACCACTTAGTGACTGAATTATGCCTCTTATTATCTATGAAATATCTCTATAGGCATTCAAGGGCAACTCTTCAAAATTCTGAACTTCAGCTTAGACAATAGAGTCCGATTATAAGTAGGAAAGCAATTACATATCCTTTTGAAAAGGCGGTACTTCATTTTAATCAGAACAGTCATTTTTAGTTCCTTTAGCTGTTTCACATTAAATTATGTCACAGCTTCTGTCCCTATGCAAAACGTATGATGCAAAGCCTCTTTAAATATTTATTTTCTTTATCACTCCAGAGGTAGATCTCTTGTATTGTTCTCTGAGGATTCTTAAGTCAAGCTAATTCAAAACTTGTTTACATTATAAGGAGTTCTGATACTAGCTTCTGTTCAAACTATGTGACTGAAAATGTGCTTGCCTATTGTTTGTACAACTGAGGATATCATGGTAAATTATTATTTGCAATTAATGATTTAATTGAAAGTGTTAATGTTGTAACATAAAATGGTGTCTTTGGCCTTGGTTGACTCTGCTACCATATATAATGAATCAGTTGTCATAAGCATACATAGTGGGATTTTTCTCTTTTGTTGCCTATTTATTTTATTAGGAGGTTCGCTATTTTAGTCCTTTTTGTTGAATTCAAGGTATACCTATTCCTGACAGACTGGATCAAAAGTTCATAGAGTAATAGAACTTTTTAGAAGGGAGGTTTAGGCATGGAATCAGAGTGTTCACCTCTTTAGGAAGGGCAGTGAAAATAATGACTGATGGATTTTAGGGTACAGGACAAAGAAGAGGACATAGCTAAATAGCAGTAAAGGAAGTAAAGTGTATGCACCAAATGCTTTATAGATAACTGCTGTCTTCCTTTTATTTATCGATCTTGTCTGATGAGTTCACAGTGGACTTCTGTATAGCAGGAGGGTCAGATTGGGCATCACTTTCCACATGGTGATTTAAAAAGTATGCATAGAAAATACAAAAGCTTTTGAAGTTATAAATAGTGGAAATATACAGTACCTTTAAATATCATGGGATTGAAAATAGTTTAGGAAAACATTTAATGGGCACTCTCTTATAGCACATAAACATAGACATTATGTATAACATAGTATAAGCACATAAGTAACATAAATATAAAACCACAGATTTATAGGATAAAAAGTTACAATCAGCCTTGCTGCCAAGGTCCCCAAAATGAATATACAAAGAATATCATGACCTGCGGGTCAGTCTTCCATGAGTCAAACTTCCCAGTGGCTAGAACTCCAGTACAAAGTCCTTTGAACTCCAGTACAAAGTCCAGTTTCCTTAAATCTCTGATATTGTCTGCATTTATGTGCTATAAGAGAGTGTCCATTAAATGTTTTTCTATACTGTTTTTCCATCCCATGATTTTCAAAGGTACTGTATATTTCCACTATTTATAACATAGATAGCTTTTGTATATTCCATGCATACTTTTTTTAATACTTAAGTATCCAGGTTATTAGGTGGTGGTGGGTTCTTTTAGGTTGTCTTGTGAATTAGGCTGAACGTACTCAGGTCCTTTTGCAATTTTGCAGTCTTTTGATATGATGCCAGTGAGGGATTCACCTGTGTGACGCTATAGTTGCCTGGGGTCTGTGAGGCATTTCTTCTGAACTTCCAGATAGTGGCAAAGAACTGAATTGGGAGCAAGAAAAATGTCCATGCAGAAAGAGTAAAGTGAAGAAAGCAGAAGCATGAGTGACTTGTGTTCTGCATTTCACCTGCAGTGTGCATTGAAATCCAGGCATCTCACCCCTAGTGAGATTGGTGTGCCTTCTCTGATCTTGTAATTGGCAGATCTCCATATGGATGAGAATGTCGCGTCTCTCCATATAGATGAGAATGTCTTCACATCACATATGACAGCACAATTGGGGGGACAGTAGCACGAGTCACTCGGTCTGCATTTTCTGCTCTGCTGGAATGTATAAACTGGTTCAAACTCTCAATTTCTGGCATGGGTTATAAGACATCATGTGCAATTTTAACGGTATAGATAGTAGATAGTAAATATATGCTATCAATAAGTAGCATAGTTTTAATAACAGCATCAAATTTTCTGGTATGATAGTCTGTATGTTTTATCCTGATTGCTGGGAAATTTTCAGAATGATTGTCTTACATAAAAGGAACCTTGGTCACATTTTTCTAGGGTCTTGATGTAGAATGAGATATATTCTTAACTGAAGCAAACATTACATTTCGTTTTTACATATTGTCATGGTGACTCTCTGGAGTGAATGATACTTTGTGGATCTATCCATACGTAGGCAATACTTCATTTATACAATTTTTCAAGAATATACAGGAGAACCTCATTATTCACAGGAGTTCCATTCCTCACCTACTACTTTGAGTAATGAAACCATGAATAATGAAGCATTACCCCATACAAAACAGGGGGGGTTAGGTTCCAGGATGGAGGGAAAGTGCTTAAGGGGGGGGGATGAAAAAACACAAAATTCTGTACTGTGCCATGCTCCATGTGTCCAGAATGGGCTGAGAAATGCCCCCCCCCCGTGAAAAACCGTGGAAAAATGTGTTTCCCCCCCAAGAAATGAGCCATGAAATGGCTTTGATGGACAAAACGGTGGCTGGAAGTGATCTCCGTGGTCACTTCCAGCCCTCTAGGAACTGCTGATATGTGGGGTTTAACCCTTTTGTATACACAGATACTGAAAACGGGTATCATCAGACAACCCGCGGATACACGGAACCGCTAATAACGAGGTTCTACTATAGTATGAAAAGTTGAGACTTAATAAGGGGAGAAAAATCATATTTAATGTTACTAAGTAATGGTTGAGATGTTACAGTGTATAAATTCTTGCGTATACTCCATCTTTCATGCACCTAGAATTTATTTTGACAGAGGCTCATTGCAAAGAGTGGGGAGGGTCTGAGTAAGCAATCATTTTGAAAAGTATACTTCTGAAAATATTTTATGTTATGAATTCTAATTTCTCTCACACCAGAGATCCTCACTTTTTTTGTCCTGTCATTTGTATATTAAAAATTCAAGACTACTAATTCAAAGTGACAGCCATTGTACTTGCTTAACTCACAAGTGAATACAATGTGGGAGCAGCAGGTGGTGTTTTGAGTACAGAGACTATTTGAATATAATTTAGTCTTGTTCTACTGATTATTCAATTAAGAGAGAAAAAACCTATTGTGTTTTGAGCTGCTTGTCAAATACTAAAGTTGCTAGTATAATAATTAGCTTGTGGGGTTTGATAGGGTTGGTTTTTTTTTTCCCTTCTGCTGTTCTATAATTGCTTGTGAAAATCTTAAAATAGTTTGGTGGCACATCTAGCGAACATTTTAAAAACAGATTACACTTTCATACTAATTATTACTGTTCTCCTTGGTTGGAACTAGAGGTATTGCTTTGTCCTCTGCTGCCTGACCCTTAGTTCTTTCTTTTCCAAATTCAACAGAGTTTCTATTTCTTGCTGCTTTTCCCCTCCAATTTCTCAATTTCCTAATATGCCTTCAGATTTTTCTTTTATCGGTAGGAAAGTCTTTGACTGGTTGCTAATCTCTTTCAGTGCTTGACTTTGACTCATCTAAGCTAGTCAGATACAGCTTTAAGCAACCCATTAGAGAATGACTGATGTTCCTTCTCTTGTCTCTTGTATCATGGATCATGGCATTCTGTAAATTAGGTACTTGGCTCTCTTGCAGGTATTCAAGTCTAAATTATGTGTTAATACAAGATCAGCCCCACCAAATTTTTTAACCTGTATTAGAGTATGTGATGCCATTAATGTGGAAAACTTCCAAATTGCTAGTGGAATATGCTTCTCTTCTTCCAGTTCAGCAATCTTCATGGTGGGTAGAATATTTTTCAGCTAGTTATCTCCATTGACCTCTCTCTAGCTCTGTCTCAGTGACTTATTTTATGTCTGACTTAGAGAGTGCACGCTGATGGCATTCATCTCAACGAGATTGAGGTTATAACCTGTATGTTGAGGTAAGCAAACATGAGCCATGCTAGACATTTTTATTTTCCTCTCAGCTCAGTCTGCTGAATCTGCTTAAACTAGATACAGGTCAAGAGGAAGCTGTGGTTGATGGATTTGATACAGGAGAAACTGCTGCTACTGCTACTGCTATTGCTTGCTTTCTCCAGCTCATGACCAGTAATTGGTGAAGAGTTCAATGGGCATATTGAACGCAAGTAGGAATAAAAAGTGGCAAACGATGCATGAGAGAGATTGACGGGCTTGGAGAGAAGAGAGGGCAGAATGGGCAGATTTATTGATGAGAGGCCATAAACCTGTTGAACAGTTGTATAGGAAAGAAGAGTATAGACTAATAACGTGGGCAGAACTTTTCATTTTTATGAGCTCAAATGGTTGTTTGGCATTACTTATTTAAAGGTTTTTAAGGCTTTTTTAGATTTGAAAAAATGCTCTGACAGGGTTGATTTCATTTACATCAAATCAATTTAATTCATGATTTAAATCACCTCACAGAACTCAATTTTAATGATTTTGAATCACAATTTAAATCACTAGTCAGGAAGATTCTATTTAATCATCATTTTCTATAAAAGTATCTTGTTGTCTAATATAGCCTTAATACATATTCATAGATAGTTGTAGGTTTCATTTTTAGAAGGTAGGTACACGCTTGTCATTAATAATAATAATTATTACTACTACTACTACTACTACTACTACAACATTCCTAGACTGCCCCATCCAAAGGCTCTGGGCGGTGCACAAGTTTAAAAACCATAAACAAACACCATTTAAAACACACTGCTTAAAACAATATAAAAGCAATTTTAAAACAATTCAGAACCATTTAAAACCAATTAAAATACTGAAAACAATTTTAAAACCTTGGAAGGCCAGGCCAGTCAAGTAAGTTTTTAGGGCTTTGTTAAAGGCCAACGGCGAGCCTAAACTGCGGATATCTGCCGGGAGTGCATTCAATAGCCCAGGAGCAGCTACAGAGAAGGCCCAGTTCCGAGTCGCCACTAGACATACTGGTGTTAACTGGAAACGGACATCTCCAGATGACCTCAACATATGATGGGGATAATTTAGAAGAAGGGGCTCTCTAAGGTAGCCTGGACCCAAGCCATTCAGGGCTTTAAAGGTAATAACCAGCACATTGTATTTCGCCCAGAAACATATCGACAGCCAGTGCAACTGCTTTAAAATAGGCATAATATGGTCTCTCCAGGTTACCCCAAAGAGGTAACTAGCCTGGCTGCTGCATTTTGATCTAACTGACGTTTCCAAACTACAGACAAAGGCAACCACAAGTAGAACGCATTGCAGAAGTCAAGCCTGGAGGTTACCAGCTGATGCACCACTGTTTTGAAATTGTTCTCTTCAAGGAACGAACATAGCTGTCGAATCAGCCGAAGTTGATGGAAAGCGCTCCTGGCCATAGCCTCCACCTGAGATACCAGGGTGAGGCCTGAATCCAAGAGGACTCCCAAGTGGCGTACTTGTTCCCTTTGGGGGAGTGTAACCTCATCCAGCACAGGAAGATCTAACTCATCCCTCAAGTTCCGATCCCCCACAATGAGCACCTCCATCTTACTTTGATTCGGTTTCAATTTGTTATCCCTCGTCCATTCCATTACTGCCCATAGGCAGGCATTTAGGGAGTGAATGCTATTTGATGATGATGATGATGATGATGATGATAAGGAGAAATAGATTTGGGGTGTCATCAGCATATTGATAACATCCTGCACCAAATCTCCTGATGACCTCATTTACATGAGGTTTCATGTAAATATTAAAAAGCATTGGTGACAGAATGGAGCCCTGAGGGACTCCATATAATAGCTCACATTTCGAAGAGCAACCATCACCAAGCTCCACCATCTGGAATCTGCATGAGAGATAGGAGCGGAACCACTGCAAAGCAGTGCCCCCTATCCCCAACTCCCCCAGGTGATCCAGAAGGATACCATGGTTGATGGTATCGAACGCCACCGAGAGATCCAAAAGAACCAACAGAGTCACATTCACTCTATCAATTAAAGGTCATCCATCAGGCCTACCAAGGCTGACTCAACCCCATAGCCTGCTTTAAAGTCAGTTTGAAATGGGTCTAGATAATTGGTTTCCTCTAAAACTGCCTGGAGCTGGTTAGCCACCACTCTCTCAATCACCTTGCCCACCCATGGGCAATTGGAGACCAGCCTATAACTATCCATCACTGAGGGATCTAGGGAAGGTTTCTTAAGTGGTCTAATCATTGCCTCCTTCAAAACAAGGAGGCATCCTACCCTCCCTCAGCTGTGGGAAATGAGCTCTAATATTGAAGGGTTTTTGTTTTTTGTCAAAGTGTCCTCCAGCTGAAAATTTGTGAACATTGCTGCTCTAGATTTTTTTTTTTTTTTTAAGTGTTAGGAACATGGGGAGCTTCAAGGAACTGTATCATGGAGTGAGTTACAAAACAGTTGGGGGTGCTAGTGAGAGGCAGGTGGATTCCATTCTTGAATCCTATAAGCAGAAAAGGGGAAAAAAGCAATCTTTCCCCCTTAAATCAGGGCTCAGCCTTTGAGAAAGTGACTCTTCTTAATCACATTAGCTGCACAGCACAGCTAAGTGGAAGCAGCAAAATGATGAGAAATGCAAGAAGCATGCAGACCTGGTTCGTAAGCAGTAGCAATTGCCAGTGCCAGCCTGGCTGTGGTGGAAGATGCTTTATGGACTTCGGAGCTTTCTAAAGAGGCATACTGTATGTTTGTGTGTGTATGTACACACACAGGCACGCGCGCGCACACACACTCTATTGGTGAAGACTTGAGCAACTGTAATAGATACCACATTGGCCTGATGAACACAGGTGTTCTCTAAGTACACACCCTGGTTTTTCACAGGTTTGCACTTGTTTTCCCACCACACTATACTCTCTACATCTGTGAGATCAGAAAACATACTGTTAAATGGCAAGACCATGTTTCTATTCTCTAAAACGGTTTCCTTACATGATTCAAGCTTCACACTTCAGGGGTCATACAGGATTGATTTTCTTTTTCATTAGAAAAGTTGTTTCTTTCCTGTCTGGGTCTTCTGTTGTGAGGCAACTGTGAAATGTGGACTCTTGCCTTCTTCACTGCTATCCCAATCCAGTTTAGGGCTCTGCACATCTGCTTTGAAAAAACATAGAAATATAGGGAGATCCAATTGCAAATCTCCTACATTGCACCTAGTTTGACCCTTGAAGATGCAGAACTGAGCAATTCCAACATGTAAAGGCCAGCATTATAACTTTAACTCTTGTTCTGCTTTAGGTAGCTAAAGGTATCTCTCCAGAATTGAGAGAGCATGTGCCTAGCAGTCCATATCCTTGCATTTGGTATGGCATTAGCCAGTATATTGTTAATGAGGGACATAGAGAACTCATTATAGAACCTTCATATTTGTTAGTACTTATTGACACAGAAAAGGGCTAAAGCTAGAGAACCTGCACAGTTTTGCATTTAATAGCTTTTTGGCATTTAAAATCTAACTGAATGGCTTAATGGAATACATTTTATGGAAGGATGTCTTGCCATAGAATCTACCACTGTGCAGGTACTCTTATGATTTTTGTCGAGATAAACTGAATTGGTTGACTTAAGATAATACAAAGATGCTAATCCCAAAAATGTAAGATTCCTATTTCAAGAGATTACAACAAAACCATGGCTGATTCTAAAAAACACAAAAAAACTTATTTTTCCAAACTCTGCAGTTTGGCACCAGTCACTAATATGGCCCTGGTTCACACAAGCATGTACATCACTTGATCCCTAATTGGTCAACACTTGAAAACTGTCAGCTGAATGTTTGAAGTTATGCCATTGGAAAATAATGTATGCAGCTAAACCAGAAGATGATGAATGTTCTGTCTGTGGGTGATGATAGATTTGTTATGGTTCATTCAGACGTGCAAATCCTCATTAGGTATTGCAATGTCAGAAGAACCCAGCCATGACTAGATCACAAAGAAATTTCCTTGGGAGAGGAGGAACAAACTCCAGACTGGACCTGTAGCACTGAGAAAAGCTGCCAAGGATTCACAGCCCCTGAATTACCAGAGCTCGCTGCTCTGGTGCGAGCTCAAGACCTCGGTGTGCCTGAGGCTACCTTCATTACCCTTTTCCCTTTTTAAAGAAGTGCAGGCAGGAGAGTATCTTTCTGCCTTGTTGGTACCACAGTAATCTGCTGCCTAAGGCTATTGCGTTGCCTTCCCTCACTGAAGGGCTCACCCTGCACCCCTCCTACAGAAGCTCCTTTAGAGGAACTTGGAAACCTTGGGAATCTACTTGCCAACACCACTGTTCCATTCCTGGGATCCCAGGATCATATGTAACTCCGAGCCAAGCAATGTTGGCTGAGCTCCAACACGGACAGTGAAGTACCTGCCTGGAAGCTTGAGATCTCTCTCCAAATGGAGGGAGGGAGGAGGGAGAAGGCAGCTCAGGCTCTCCAGCAAAAGGCAGGTCTCATGACTTCTGTGTAGATCTTGCATTTGTAGCCAGAACACTTCAGTGGTTCAACAACTCTACACCTGGACTCTTCTAGAGCCAGTTATGGTCTGTCTCTGCTGTGATCTCTTTTTCCTTCTTCTGTTTCCCATCCCAACCCTCTGTTCCTGTTGCCCTTTCCTCCAGTTCCAGACTGACATGTTGTCTCCTCACTCCTGCCGAGATCACACTCTGACCTATCTCCAGAACTGCATACAACCCATTTTGCCACCCTTGTGTCATAGGTACATCCATGCAGTCATCAAATAGTAAACATGTGTGTGTACACCAGTCCAGAGGATCTGAACTAGATTGTGCACATGAGAATAATATGATGATGATATCTGGACACAACTAATCTTATCTGTATCCTAATCATATGATCTTTGTCTAATTGGGTTTCATTATCAGCATAGATTGAATAATGGATGCAGTATAAAATTTAAGAATCTTAAACCCATGTAAGAAATTTGGGTTTTTTTAAATGGTCTCAAGTAATGTTGCTGACAAATGCTGTGTCTGTTGTATAGCCTGTTATTTCATAAAGGATTTTATCTGAGGAATACAAAGAAGCACAATGTTGTAGGCCCTTGTGTTACTGAAGGGCTATTTTTCAACTGTCATTTCAAGTAATGCCTATTTAAACTTTGAATTCAGGATGAAGTTGCATTGGTAGAAAACAGTTGCTGCATGATGTAAAACAGAACCTGTCAGAAAATAAAGCTGTCTGCTTTGAAGTTGCATGTGTCTAATGAAATGGAAGTCTTGATACTTATATCTCCTACAGTCCCCTTTCAGTCATGCAAAATCAAGACAGACAGCTTCTGCATTGGTCAAGCCTGACAAGTAAATTTGGTTGGAAGCTAGTTACTGTGATAAACAGCTTTCATTGTATCCTTTACAGGTAATATTGTACCCAACATCCAACAGCTCCAAATCATCTGAGCTGCATAAAATGATTGTTCCCAAAAACAGTCAAGACTCGGACTTGAGGATAAAACTGGCAGTGAGGATGGATAAACCGCCACACATGAAGCATTGTGGGTAAGTGTCTGTACTGCAAATTTAATTCCATTTTAAGTGCACAGACTGTGTGCTGTAAAACTTGAAAAAAAAATTTTGAATAATGTGTTATTCTGAGTGAAACGATTCAGAAACTGAAGCAGAAAATGATGAAGGTACATATATCAAATTAAAACATAAGCCTGATTCGAAACAAAATTATGTGGCCTGAAATAAGTGTGTATAAAATAATTCCTTAGAGAATCAAAAGCAGTGAGGGAAAATAAATATGTGAAAGAATTATTAATTATGTATTTAATACATTCATATACCATCTATAACAAAAGTCTCAAGGCAATTCACAAACAGATAAAACAACCAAAAGTTTAAAAACAAATATTTAAAATATATATAGAATTCAATTTAAAACAATAAATCAATACAAATTCAATACAAATTCCACTAAAAGCCTGGCTGAACAGGTTGCCTTCAGTACTTTTCTAAAAGACATCAGAGATGGGGCAGCTCTTATTTCAACAGGAAGTCCATTCCACAATCCTAGGGTGACTATAGAGAAGGCTCACCTCTAAGCTTCTACCAGATGAGCCTGTGGCACCTTCAGGCAAACTTCTTTTGACTATCTTAATAGGCAGCAGGATACATACAGTGAGGGAAATAAGTATTTGATCCCCTGCTGATTTTGTCCGTTTGCCCTCTGACACAGAAATGACCAGGCTATAATTGGAATGGTAGGTTTATTGTAGCTGTGAGAGACAGAATAACAACAAACAAACCCTTAAAAGCCCAGTGCCCAAAAGTCAGCGATGGATTTGCATTGTAGTGAGGGAAATAAGTATTTGATCCCTTCACAAAAGAGGTCTTAGTACTTGGTGGCAAAACCCTTGTTGGCAATCACAGAAGTCAGACGTTTCTTGTAGTTGGCCAACAGGTTTGCACACAACCCAGGAGGGATGTTGTCCCACTCCTCTTTGCAGATCCTCTCCAAGTCAGAAAGGTTTCGAGGCTGATGTTTGGCAACCCGAACCTTCAGCTCCCTCCACAGATTTTCTATGAGATTAAGGTCTGGGGACTGGCTGGGCCACTCCAGGACCTTCATGTGCTTCTTCTTGAGCCACTCCTTTGTTGCCTTGGCTGTGTGTTTTGGGTCATTGTCATGCTGGAGTACCCATCCACGACCCATTCTCAATGCCCTGGCTGAGGGAAGGAGGTGCTCACCCAAGATCTGACGGTACATGGTCCCGTCCATCGTCCCTTCGATGCGGTGAAGGTGTCCTGTCCCCTTAGCAGAAAAACACCCCCAAAGCATAATGTGTCCACCTCCATGTTTAACGGTGGGGATGGTGTTCTTGGGCTCATAGGCAGCATTCCTCCTCCTCCACACACGGCGAGTTGAGTTGATGCCAAAGAGCTCGATTTTGGTCTCATCTGACCACAACACTTTCGCCCAGTTCTCCTCTGGATCATTCAGATGTGCATTGGCAAACTGCAGACGGGCCTGTACATGTGCTGCCTTGAGCAGGGGGACCTTGTGGGCACTGCAAGATTTCAGTCCTTCACGGCGTAGTGTGTTACCAATTGTTTTCTTGGTGACTATGGTTCCAGCTGCCCTGAGATCACTGACAAGTTCTCCCTGTGTAGTTCTGGGCTGCTTTGTCACCGTTCTCATGATCATTGCAACTCCATGAGGTGAGATCTTGCATGGAGCCCCAGACTGAGAGAGATTGACAGTTATTTTGTGTTTCTTCCATTTGCGAGTTATCGTGCCAACTGTAGTCACCTTCTCACCAAGCTGCTTGGCGATAGTCTTGTAGCCCAGTCCAGCCTTGTGCAGGTCTACAACCTTCTCCCTGACATCCTTTGACAGCTCTTTGATCTTGGGCATGGTGGTGAGTTTGGAAGTTGAGTGATTGCTTGCTTCTATGGACAGGTGTCTTTTATACAGGTACTGTAACAAGCTGGGATTAGGAGCACTCCCTTACAGAGGGTGTTCCTCATCTCAGCTTGTTACCTGCATATAGTGAAAAGACACCTGGGAGCCTGAAATCTTGCTGGTTGATAGGGGATCGAATACTTATTTCCCTCACTACAATGCAAATCCATCGCTGACCTTTGGGCACTGGGCTTTTGAGGGTTTGTTTGTTGTTATTCTGTCTCTCACAGCTACAATAAACCTACCATTCCAATTATAGCCTGGTCATTTCTGTGTCAGAGGGCAAATGGACAAAATCAGCAGGGGATCAAATACTTATTTCCCTCACTGTAAGGAAGAAGACGCTCTCTTAAATATCCTGGGCCCAAGCTCTTAAGGGATTTACTTGGATCCAGCTAGGTTTTTTCCAAATGCTTTCATGACAGAAATTAGGTGGTCATCTTAAATTTAGAATCCTCTTGCTTTGGGGACAATACAGGTCTAACTTATTTTTTAAAGGGAGTGGTTTTAAATTCAGAGCCATCTTCTATTTGGGTAAATATGGTATATAAGAATGAAGACACAATGGAGTTTACAGTATCTGCTTTTGAAATGTTAGGCTCAATAATTCCCAGTAAGTAACTTCAACACATACGGTAGTATTTCCTATAATGTTTGCTGAAGAATTGCTATATCTGAGTCAGTTTGGATGTTAGCTTTCCTGACCATACACAATAAGAGCGAGATTCTGCACATCCTCCCCTCCCCTTTTAATATGCCGAGGTACCTTTCTCTAATCACATATGGAGGCTATTCACACGATTGCAGAAAATCGGGCTAGCCTCCGCTAGCCTGATTTTCTGCAGTTGTATGAACCACTAGGCTCGGCTGCGAGCCCTGTGGTTCTAGAGCGGGTAACCCACTCACGTACCCCTCCCCTAAAACTGGGTTTGCTGAGCGAGCGGCTACTTACGAGGAGACCCCTGGAGGGGAGGCAAAAAGCCGCCTCCTAGCTCTGGGGGTCTCACCAGCATGCCCTGCGCGCTCGCAGGGCCCCCAATCGGCCCCCGCCAGCTCCGTCATGGAGCCGGAAATTGTGTGGGCGGCCAATCCGGCCACCCAGGGCTCCCGCTCTGATTGTCTCAGCTCACCAAACCGGGTCTCACTGATCGTGAGACCCGGCTCTTAAACTAGTATTTGTAGCATGTGTAGCTTGGACAAACCACCACCACACACAAAAAATTAGGAAAAGGCTAATCGGGGAGGGGGGCAAGGATGTGTGCACTCAAGGAACGCACATATCCTTATTGCATGTGGTTGGGCCAGCTGGCAAAATATAATCTGAATCAGCTCTGAGAGTTTTGCTCACAATTTATCATCATTCTTTCTATTTTGTGTGGATATCCCAAAGTTAGAGACAGGCTTTTTAACTGACTAGCTGGGATCCAGAGAACCACACAACGAGTTCTGTGTGTCCAAGGAGACTTTGAGTGTGTGTTTCTGAAGCTGCAGCCCCTGTGCCATGTACCAAACCACTTTTGGTGGTTTGCTACATGGACTTCCCAAAACCGACTGTGGTGTGGCAAGGGATTCTCCTGTTCAAAGGACAACAATGCAGCTCCCACTGGGCATGTCCAAGCCCTTGAGTATGCCATGTCTCTGGATCCTGGCCCTTATCAGGAATAAGAATAGCTCACACATACTGGCCACAGCTCAGTATGAATTCCTAAGTGGGAAATGGTAATAAAACTCTTGTTTAAGAAGGAACAAGCAGTTCCATGTGTAGCAAAATGAAAAGGTCACTGTGTAAATAATTTATGATTGGTTTTTAAAAATTTATGAAAAATTCTTTATTCAAGTTGCAAGCAAGAAGAGTGGTTTTAAATTATTAGAATTTAACTATTCTGTCTGCAGTCTACAAATCCCTGATTCTTGAGCAACTATTTCAACAGTACATGGTTTCCTCACTGAAGCACTTAAAAGGGCAAATACTCAACTAAACCTCAACTAGTCATGACAGCTGCATTGGTAAGGAATGGTAAATTTGTACAAACGCCTCCAATGAGCAGTTCATACCTATGTTGAGGATTGGGATGCAAGCTGCTGCTTCTGCTGTTTTTAGCATATTGTCCAGATTGCTGTTTCCAAATTCTCAATCATTTAGGACCCCAAAGTTGCACATCTGAAACTACCTTTTTCATTGCAGTTGTCTTGGCTTCAATGGGAATGCATCAAAGACCTTCCACATTGAGCATGTATGGTTCTCTATCTAAATTACAGAATAACTGAGAAATGTTGTTCTGACTAAACAATAGTATTCATTTCTTGACACCTGCATCCTCTGCACAAATAAACCCAACTGCGGCATTTAACCAGGTTAAAAATCAAGCTATTCTGCTTGATCCACAATTATTACACTGACATGCATAGATTAAAAATGGATTTAGCCTCAGTTATAGTAACTCATATTGTTTCTTGCTACATTATATGGCCGTGTGTGTTAATGGCTGCTAATTAATTACTTATGGAAGATGCATACTTTTTAAATGATCCTTTTAACTTCATTCTTAATTTGTATATTGACTTGAATGAAAATCTGGCTTTGCAAGATACATATCTGCACATGAAATAAGATTGATAAGATGAATTATGTTTTAGCATAGCCTAGTGGCTAAAAGCATGTATTGCTTCATCCAAACAAACCATTTAAAACTCTTAAACTGTTAAATAGAATTTAGAGAATAATATGTTGACATGAACATGATTTAATAAACTAAACTAGAAGAAAGAGAGTAAGGATTATTTATTGTTGCTACTTACAGTTGTACTGGCATTTCCTTCCAGAGACCATTTTGTGGTGTGGCATCTGAACCCAAAAGCACATTCAGATAATTTTCAGTCAATCAGAAATGAACTGGGACCTAATATTTCTTGGTTGCCTTGAACCAGAACTGAACCCTTGAACCCAAAAAGGTTTTCAAAGGGTTCAAACAAGTCCAAAGTGTTTGAACTGATTATTGAACCACTTTTTAAAGTTAGTATCAGAATTGGAACTAAAATTAAAAGTTTTAACAGAAATACTGATAAACCTGAACCAGAATTGAACCTAAAATTTTAATGGTTCATCTCCCTGGTCAGTGCTACCCATGCTAACCATCTATTTTCTATTGGCTTATGAGACACAAAACCTGCCTTACCATGAGTCAGACTGTTAGTTCATCTAGTCCAGGTTTGTCCTATCTACCGTTCTGACCAGCAACAGCTCTCCACAAGTCAAGGCACTTCTACCTCTGCCAAGATCCTTTAACGGGAAGCTCTAGGGATTGAACTTTGGGCCTATTGCAAGCAAAACAAGTGCTTATATTGATTGATTGATTGATTGATTGATTGATAAATTTATATATCGCCTTTCATTAAAAATAATCCCAAGATGGTTTACAAAGGTTAAAACACATATAAAAATGATAGTTAAAAGTATTAAGCTAAAAATATGAAAAAAAATCTGATATATATATACTGTATAAACACAGAAACTGTACATGGATAAAAACACACAGAAGCAGCAATAAAACAATAATGTAAAGGCCTGGATAAAAAGCCAAGATTTAACCAGCTTTCTGAAAACTGTGATGGAGTCCGAGGAGTGAATGGCCACTGAGAGAGCATTCCAAAGCCTGGGGGCAGCAACAGAGAAGGCCCTGTCCCACGTGCACGACAACCGAGCCTCCTTCATTGTCAGCACCTGGAGCAGAGCCTTCTCAGATGATCTCATCAGGCGGGCAGCAACCCTTGGGAGCAGGCGGTCCCTCAGGTATCCCGGGCCCAAATCATTAAGGGCTTTAAAGGTCAAAACCCACACCTTGAATTGGACCCGGAAACACACTGGTGAATCATACAGTTCTTAGAGAAACCTCAAAGTACAATGGGTATATTAAGTTTCTGTATTTTTACAACTGAGAAAACTGTCTCTCACCACAAGCTTACCTAAATAAAATTGATATTAGGCAAACTAAGCTGGGGCCATGCGGAACTTTTCCAAGAATTGAAGCCTACTGATAGTGAAGCCTCGATAGTTTGCCCGACCCTCCTGCAGATGATCTCTTACCTTGCACTGGGCGGGTGAATTGCCCACCCAGATGAGCGACAGCTCTCCTGAGAGCTGCCCGTGCCTTGCCATGCTGTGCAGCGCCCTGCCCCCTGAAGTCCCAATAATGCACCTCATGAGTGCACGGTGCATTACTGGGAGCCCCCCTCCCCCCCCCCAGTGTGCTTGTTGCAGCCATGGCAGGCACATGATCAGTAGCCTGGTTTTTAAACCAGGCTGGGCCTCCCTAGCCCGGTTTTTGCTGCTCATGAGAATAGCTTCACTGTGCCCTGCAATCATCATTATGTATGTTTGGTTTTTTGTTTGGTGTATTTTTTGTGCAGACAGCTATGTAAAACACCTAGTGCTAAGCCTATGCTATGAGAAGGTGCTCACTTGATGCAACTGGGGAGGAATCTTCTCTGCCCTTTGGAGGAAATGAGGCCAATGCTTGAATGATGGGGGTGGGGCTGTCCCCCTTGCTTTTGTGAAGCCTCTCTGAGCTATTCTTTTAGAAGGCTACTGGGAGCATGATTTGGCCCCCTCTACCTCTTTCAATGCCCCCCTTCCAATCTCTGCACCATTCCTCTCTGTGGCTATGTGCCTGGCTGAAGAAGACAACCTGGTCTCCAACTTGGCATTACTTGGTTTCTCAAACTGCCTATCCAGATCCACTCATGCCATTTCTTTTCCCAGAAAGGATCTCTCCTTATGTAGCTGACTGCCTTCCTGCCCCTCTCCCCATGCACTAGGTTTGGTTTGATATTCTCTCCTATCAATCAGAGTCTCCCATCAAGTGTCTCAGCTGCTTTAGAATCTGTCTACAAATACAGACAATATTTCTCAGCTAAGTGGAACTGCCTCACTAACTTCTTTAAAACTTGCATTATATCTGAAGTAATATCAGGATCCAAATGAAGCCTGCCCCCAAAGTGAACATATTCTAGGGATGTATACGAACCTGTTCGTAGACCCTTTTATGGGCCTCCAGAAAGGTTTGAGCACTGGCGGGTTCAAAAGATTCAACAGAGGGGGTGGGACAACTTTAAGGGTGAGGGAGGGTGCACTTTCCCCTTCCTCTGCTTTTCCCACATCGGTGCTCGCTTGAAAACCCGTCCAACAGGGTGGCAGCATATCTCCCTGCCGCCCCATCCACTCTTCAGACTGGAAGTAGGCGGAAGTAGCTTGCGCGCATGCACACCTCAGGCACGTGTATGTCGCACGCATGCACACAAGCTACTTCCGGTCTGAAGAGTGGATGGGGCGGCAGGGAGATATGCCACCGCCTCGTTGGTATGCTGCCGTCCTGCCAGACCAGTTTTCAAGCAAGCGCTGGTGGGGATAAAGTGACGGGAGGGATAAGTGCACCCTCCCCTGCCCTTAAATTGTCCCACCCCTGCCATCGAATTGACACCTGCCAATTCCGTGGACATCCCTATCATATTTCAGTCTGTGACTCCTGAGGATGTGGACAAGCTGCCTGGAGCGGTGCAGCCTACCACTTGTTCTCTGGATCCTTGCCCGACTTGGCTGCTTCTATCTATCAGGAAGATTGTTGGAGGTGGCCTGGTTGATATCATGAATGCATCGCTGAGGGAGGGTAGAGTGCCTTCTTGTTGGAAGGAGACAATGTTTAGACCGCTTCTTAAGAAGCCTTCCCTGGACCCCTTAGTGATGGATAGTTGCCTTGGTTGGGCAAGGTGATTGAGAGGGTGGTGGCCAAACATCTCCAGAAGGTTTTGGAGTAAACTGATTCTCTAGACTCATTTTAAACTGGCTTTAGAGCTGGGTATGGGGTTGAATCAGCCTTGGTCAGCCTGATGGATGACCTCTACCAGGGAATTAACAGAGAGAGTGTGACTCTGCTGGTTCCTTTGGATCTCTCGGTGGCGTTCAGTACTATCGACCATGGTATCCTTCTGGATTGCCTGGGAGAGGTGGGGATAGGGGGCACTGCTTTGCAGTGGTTCCTCTCCTATCTGTTGGGTAGATTCCAGATGGGGGAGCTTGGTGACAGTTGCTCCTCAAAATGGGAGCTATTATATGGAGTCCTTCTAGGTTCCATTATGTCACTAATGCTTTTTAATATCTACATGAAACCACTGGGTGAGGTCATCAGGAGATTTTGTACTTGGTGTTATCAGTATGCTGATGACACCCTGTAGCGGATAGTGAATAGAATGAAAGGTGGATTTAAGCCTAGTCTTTGTCGCAGAGCAAGTCCGCGTGGGGGAAAGAAAAAATGCTGATTCATTCCCGCCATATTTGCTCAACAAAGGCTGTTCCTTTAAACTTTACCTGGTAGAAAATAAACTGCCACCACACCCTAATTTACAGGGTTTCCCTCCTCTCTGGATTTGGGTGAGTGTCCAGGGAGACCCTCTTCAGCTTTACCAAATGGAAAAATACAAAAACCTCCCACCTGTAGCCTACATCTGAGGAGAAAAACTTGGTAGTGTGCTGCTGAGCAATCAAACTTGTGACATTTTTGCACCAGAGTAAAACCCCTTTCCAGACACCCCCCCCCATTTTCCTGAGTTGAAAATCCAATCAAAGAGGCTGATTAAAATTGTAAAGGACCAAAAATAAAAATAACCTTTATTCAAAATACTACAGACTGCTTCAATCTGAGGCTCTCTCTCAGTTTCAGTTACAGGTAATTGTTTTAGATTTTAATAGTTAATTGATTTTAGCTTTGTTTTTAATGTTAACCACCCTGAGCCATTTTGGAAGGGCAGTATAAAAATCAAATAAATAAAGGAGAGAGTTTGGTGGGGAGAGTCTAATTCAAATGACTATCAGGAGCCACACAAATGAGGGCTGGATTCTGTCTCTTTGAATTGGAGGGGCATCACTTCTGCTACAAAAGAAATGTTAGGCCTATCTGATTTCTTTGCTCTTTGAGCACCCAGAATGGAGACATGGAAGTATAAAACAAATTCCTGAAAATTCCCTTATGGATGAATGGAGGGGAGGATGACAGAACAAGACCAGATCCCTGTAAATGGTATCTCTGTCACAAGTGTGAGGATAGGTGTTGCAGATATTTCTCTCATTAAGAGGAATTTGGTTAGCAAAAAGAATAATTCATTGTGCATCACTGCTAATCAGTATCATCTACCCAATATCTCAGATGATACCCCTTTCCTATGAGTTTTTTGTCACATAAGCCAGCATGGAAGACTATTTCCCTTTTTGGATTCCACTTCTCAAACAGGAAGAGAGTTGTTGTAAACAATCGCTGAGTAGTTGTTCCAAGCTGTTGGAATAGCTGGATAGTTGTTGATGCCAAGAAATGTTGTTATGCATAGCTGCACATAAACACAGGCCATCATCCAACTCCAGATTTGAATGCTTAACACCATTCAGATAAATTGACTTCACTGTACTTAACCTGTGTTGAATTTGATTGTGACCATAATGACCTCTAAATTAATTAATTAATTAATAATAAGATTAATAAGAGTGTAAAGCTGAAACACATCTGGAAATCTTTAGGTGACACAGGGTGTTGTTGGCTGAGTGCTACAAAATATGAAATAGTAAACATAGTTCTATGAGTAAAGAGTAAACATAGTAAACATTGTTCTATGAGAGCCTCAACCAGTCTGATGTCAGTCTAGGCATAATTTTTTTTCTGTTGTGAAACCCTATATTCTGATAAGTCTGTAAATTTGAAAATTTGCAGTGTCAACTAGATTAGCAGTAAATTAATTTTATTTACTTTTCCAATAAATAGTATGTCTAAATGTTGTGCTAACTTTTTGTTGTTTCAAATTAACCCTGTTTTACATTTGGAATGATTTCGACAATTTTCTGTTCCTAATCAGTCCTCCCACATTGATTGATAGATTTCAGTTATAGCACATTACAATATGGAATAGGCAAAGATTTGGCTTCTTTAATAGGTTTGGCTGTTGTACAAACATAGGTCATTCTCATTACAGGTTTTGGCTTGGATTGTGCTAGATTTAATTTTTGCCACAAAAATGTGATGGTATTTCAACATGAAACGGTTTAAGCTCTTTGTTTTAGCAAAATGAATAGATTTAAACCAGGGTACACACATGTACACGCAAATGAAAATTGAATTGAGTAACAAGTAGCACACAAAAATTATATTAATGACTGATTGGATAATGATGATGAGGTTAAATGGAAAATGGTTGAGAAAGAAAGAAGCAGAAGCATACTTCCTACTGCTAGTTCCTTAGAGAACAGATTATAGCTATTAGCTTGATTTTAATGATTCTCACAAAATTGCTAGTAAGGGGATCTTGGAGACCTTTATCACAAGTCACTGCCATTTTAATTGCAGATAGAAGCAGGAAAACTTCTAATTGACGAAAGATATATTCCAAACTGAGGTATCACATTGTGTTTGTTTCCAAGTAATTAGTCTGAGATATTTGTAGAAACCAGAAGAGTTCAAAATGAAACTCAGTGTTGCTTAACCACCACTGGGCTAAAATTCTGCACAGAATTATATACCTGTTAATTTTAATGAGATTTGTGTAGCGGTTCACAATATTAGGCTACAATCCTGTACTTTATAATGAGTGCTTAGTCCCATTTACTTGAATATGGGTAAACCCTCCTGACTGAGTACTGCACTTGTGCTGTAATCTAGAGGTCTGAATCAATTATTTCTGAAGGAATCTCTCTGGATTGGGCCTTCCTATTTAAGAAATGCTAAAGATACTAAACTTTTGTACAATCATCACAAGTTGTTCTAGTAAGAACTAATTAGCCTACTTTCCTTTCACTGTTTCTACAACTGGACTATATTTGGTTCAAATCGAGGTCCACAAGTTAGATTTCTTGCACCTCAAATGTTCATGCATCTGCATCTTGGACTGGGGTGGATGACATCATTACAAACTACACCATTGAGGCATCCCTATGTGTCACTCCCTACAACTGTACCAAATCTGGTTCAAATCTATTATAGACAGTCCACAAATTAGCTGGCTTACACCTCAGATGTTCACGCGACAACTATCTTGGATTGGGGTGGACAGCATCATCACAAACTATGCCATTGAGGTGTCCCTATGTGTCCCTTCAGCTGTAGAAAATTTTGTTCAAATCATTTAAGCGGTTCACAAGTTAGCCCACTTGAGCCTCAGAAGTTTACACATCTGCCATCTTGGATCAGGGTGCATGACATCATCGCAAACTACGCCCTTGAAGTGTCCCCATGTATCCTTACAACCGTACCCGATTTGGTTCATATTGGTTTAGGTGTTGCAAAGTTGATGGAAGGGACACATGGATGGACACACATACAGAATGCTGGTTGAACTCATAAGCCTACTGGAAAGTAGGATAAAAATTACAATAGCATTCTTTTTCTAGAACAGTTCCAGTGGTTGTGTTTTAATGGACTTTTAAAAGCTGAAATAGGGGATATTACAAATTTCAAAAAATTCCAAATGGTTTATAAATAAGGATAAGTAGGATAGGCTTCTATTAAGCAGTGCGATGGCTCAAAAAATGATCTTGTGATGGCACCATTTGTTCATTTTGCGGATAGAAATATTTTCTCTACATGAACTTACAGCAGGTATGCAAATACTGAACTACAGAATGAAACACAATGACCAGTCATTGAGCATCCATGCAAAACAAGATATGTGTTTATTTGCCCTTTAAACATTTTAGGATGTGAACTTCAACAAATTCTTCAGATACCTGACACTTTCAAAGTAAATTAGGCTGGCACAGGAAACATTTCCCGTGAATAATACCTAAAGTAACTTGTAACCATCTGGTGGGCCTGATCCAGAGTCCTGTTCTTATGTAAAATATGATTTACAGTGTCTGGGTTTCCTTGAGGAATTCTTAACTTTTAAGTGTTTCATATACAGATGCTGGCCCATTTCTGTTCCCACAATATTAGTTTAGTAGAGTTACTGTTTGAATGTTAGGAACATAGGAAGCTGCCTTATACCGAGTCAGACCATTGGTCCATCTAGCTCAGTGTTGTCTACACACAGACTGGAAAGTATCTCTCAACCCTAACTTGGAGTTGCCAGGGAGGGAACTTGGAACCTTCTGCATGCAAGCATGTAGGTGCTATTCCCAGAGCGGCTGCATCTCCTAAGGGGAATATCTTACAGTGCTCATATGTCTCCCATTCAAATGAAAACCAGGGTAGACCCTACTTAGCAAAGGGGACATGATTTTAAAATTTCAACTCTTTGCATCTGAACTAAAATGCTTATAGTTTTAAAGATGTTATTTATGTTTATGTTTATTTCCCACTGATCCCACTCAGTGAGCTCAGAACAGTGTACAAAGTTATGTTTGTCATCACAACAATCCTGTGAAGTAGGCTAGGCTGAGAGAGAGCTGATTGGCTCCAAATCACCTAGTGAAATTCATAGCTGAACAGGGATTTGAACTGAAGTCTCCTGGATTCTAGTTCAACCTTATAACCACTACACTATTCAGGCTTTCCAAAGGTGTGACTCTGGTTTAATTAAAGCAATAAACTACGTGGGTAACACACTTCTTCAAATGTTTTAAAGCATTCATTTAGAATGAGATCCAGTCGTGTCTGCCCTGATTTTTTTAATTCATTCTCCTAAAGGGCAAGTTTAAATTTTGTACATGTAAAAATGTAAACACCTGTTTTGTTACTAATACTTTAAGACCTGTAGCAAGCAAACAGTTTGTTTATGCAGTAGGATCTTTTAATATTTGGAACTGATGCTTCATGTAGGCGACTCCCACTAATCCTGTTAGGGACAGGCAGAGGATCAAATATTTACTTTTCACCTCCATAGGGGTTAGCATTTTATGCTAATGCAAGCAGGCAGGCAGGCACCTCTTAGCATCCCTTCACAAGATGAATCTCCCCCCTCCCGCCCGCCCACCCAAGTCCATTCAGTATGAATGAGTATCTTCAGCCTTCATACCTTGACTGTTGCTGCCATGTCATGTGCTAATTTCATGTTGCACACTATTTTCTCTGAACTACATGGGTAAATTGAGACGGTTTGTATGGCTGCAACCAACAGAAGTTGTATTCAGCTGCAAGAGGCTTCTGTGGTAACTGTAAGCAAAGCTGAAGCTCTGGCTGCACTTGTGGTTCACCCCCATGAAGACATGTTTTGTTTCTTTGGATTCTGGCCTACATGTGTATCTTTTGCCTCTGGCTAGACTTGATTCCTGTTCTGTGTGAAAGCTAATAATAGGGGGGAAAGACATCATTGTGAAACACTTAACAGCTTCAATTTTGATTACATATTGAGAAGCATTTAATTATCTTATCTCATTTAATTAGCCTCACTGCTGGGGTCAATTGCTTTTTTATTAGCACGGTAGGCTTGCGACTTTGATTGGCATGAAATAGCATTTAAGATATATTTCTGAAGCTTTAGTGGGTGTTTTCTTTATAATTTAACAAATTATAACATTTTCTGTTCTACATACCTTAAGCTTCAAGTATTTTGACTATCTGATCAGAGGATTTAAAAACTGAAAATGCTTAACTTTGTAGATACACATGAAAAAGCCAAGTAATCCAAATGTCTAGAATAATAATCCTATCTATGCTGCTTGCAGTTATTGCTTATATAGTAGCAGACCTGAAACTGGTTGTGTATTTTTAAATGTCTATTAATTTTGTGATTTTTTTTTGAAAAAATGTTACGTTGAAGAGTAGCGTTAAGTAATGTAATTTGCACCCTAAGCATATAAAATAAAAACATAAATTGGCACTGTGTAGATTAGAGATGAATGATATTTGTATATGAAGTGACTCGCATACTTAATGCAGACTAGCAACCAAATGTTTCAGGTCAAACTATACTGCAGCACCAGATCGGATATGGTAGGGTGCAAAAGGGGGAAAGTGTGTTTCAGAGGGGTTAGATTTGACCCACAAGTAGATCCGTGAAACCAGATTTCTGAGAATCATGTTCCTGGCCTAAGCATATTTACTCTGAAGTAAGTCCAACCGATTTCCATTTCTGAAAGCTTTCTTCCCCCTCTTCAGTTGTCACTGATATAGATATAAGAAAAGCACACTCAGTCTGTTTAAAAGTGCCTTCTCTTCAAGAGACCACAGCAGTCCAGGAGTGGTGCATGGGTTAAGGTGAGCTGCTTGTTTTGAGCGAGGTACTTGCTTACTGCCCCTGGCACCACCTATCATATTACAACACATTTGCAATTTCCACTTGGGTAACAAAACGGCTGTTGAGCCCTTGTGATAGGCAGTTTCTGCTACCCAAGATTGGGTTCATCATAAGGTGTTCAAGGAGGGTCTCACATGCCATAGGAACATAGGAAGCTGCCATATACTGAGTCAGACCTTTGGTCTATCTAGCTCAGTATTGTCTTCACAGACTGGCAGCAGCTTCTCCAAGATTGCAGGCAGGAATCTCTCTCAGCCCTATCTTGGAGATGCCAGGGAGGGAACTTGGAACTTCTGCTCTTCCCAGATATTCCATCAGGGGAATATCTTACAGTGCTCACACTTCTAGTCTCCCATTCAGATGCAACCAGGGCAGACCCTGCTTAGCTAAGGGGACAAGTCATGCTTGCTACCACGAAACCAGCTCTCCTCTCCTAAGGTGCTGTCCTCTACAAACAGTTTGACTGCTCCACCATCTGACAGCAAACGCAAGAGCTGTACAGTGCAATCCAATGCACTTTGGAACAGTGAAATTAATTTAGTTACATTTTGAAGGGAGCCATGGAGACAAGACGCATTAATGTCCCTAAAAGACTTTAATGAGTGTTGCCATAGCGTTTTGATGCAGAAAAGTCACAAGAAAAACCGAACCAAGTTCCCTTAGTTGCAAATGCATTTTTGTTGCTGCTGTTTGTTTATTATTCTTTAGAATACAGTATGTGCATTCCATTTTTCATCTTAAAGGCTCTCAAGCCATTTTGCCTTTTAAAAAGTAATAAGAAGGTGGTTCTGTGTCCCAAAAGACTCACAGTCTTAAAAAAACACCCAAAGTAGAAACCAGCAACAGGCGCTGTGAAGGATACTGTGCTGGGGTTGAATAGAGAGAGTTACTTTCTCACTGCTAAATGTAAGCAAACTACCACTTTGAAAGGTGTCTGATTGCCCAACTAGCAGTTATGATCTTTATATGGTGAAGAAAAAGAAAGACTGAGTTCTCAGGGCAGAACTACAGTCGCTATATGTCTTATTTCTCAGGAAGAAAAGGAACTGGCAAGAAGGCACTTTTGAACAGACAGATGGCTGAGAAGGAAAGGCTTAAACAGTCCTTTGCTCATCCTGAAGCCGCCTACATTGCCTTAATTGATAACAGAACTGCATATAGTAGTTCTGCTCTCACTTAAACAGTAAACCTGTATCTTGGGTGTATCATTTCAGACTCCAAGTATCAGCTCACACAACTGAATGCTCCTCCATACCAAACAAAACCAAATTCTACATGTAGGAAAGTAACATGTCAGGAAGAAGGTTCCAGCCTCACTGTTCATTTTTCTGTATGTTGGAATCTTTTTTCTGATGGCAAAGTAGTCTATCATGTGATCCTCCCACTGCAGTTTGAAAATATTCAGCCCAGATACCAGTTAACCACCTAGACCTACGATCTTTTCTGACATATAGACTAAATGTTCTGCATGCCCAATGGGAAGGGGGCAATTATAGTCAATCTCCTCTTCCTTCTGCCACCCATTGTGCATCCTGGAAATATGTCCCTGAGGATTGTGGAACTTTCAGGGACATGTTTTTGGAAGGCACAGTGAGCTGCAGAAGGAAGCGGGGATCAATGAAAATCACCCCTCTGACTCTCAGCATGTGAAATATTTTTCAGGTACATAAAGTGCTAGTTTAGATGTCAGCCACTGTATTTTGAGAGTTCAGAAAAGGTTATTGTTCCAGGGCCAACATCATCCTTAATCTGGCTTTGCTAACTCCCACTGCTGACTGTGGGTGAACCTGTCCCTTAGCCTGACAGACTAGTTTCTCCTGTCCAATTACTTGATTTTCTTTCTTTTTTAAGTAGTGTAAAGTACAGCATCATACGTGATCATTTCAACTGAGCACTGATGATCAAGGATGCCAGTAAAGTGCTTTCAGAAAGCAACTTTAGTGTTACTAATGTTATGATACCAGAATGTTGCACAGACACAATTCATATTAATAGTGAAAAGTAATACAAAAACCACTGTTCAGCAGGATGGACTAGTTTTTGTATCCAGCATAAGCAAGTGGTAGGTTTGTATTATATGTTACCGTACAAATATTATATAGTATTCACCACAAGAGGGCAGCATGGTTTAAAGGAAGGCTGTAAAAAGCTTTGTGCTTCTGTGAGTATTTGAAGTTCAAAATGTAAGTCTGAGTTTATTTTATAGTTGTAACCTAATTTACATAGACAAAAACAAAGTTATATACAAATTGAGTCCTGTTAAGTTGCCTATTCTGTGTTTGGACAAATGTGGAACAACTTTAAAAAATATTTCCACTTTAATTTTGAGGAGCATGAGGATTAGAACATAGTTTTTACTGTTAGTCTGTAAGCTCTTCAGCCTGCTTTTGTTTAATATTGTAATAATCACACCTTAACCAAAATGTGTTTGATTAGAGTTAAGTTACATTGATTTCTTTTGAACTTAATGTTCAAGTTTTGATGTGCATAGGAAGGCATCCCTCTTTATACATTAAGTTTTTAGGTGAACATCTAAGATTTTTAAAGTGTAGATCTATAAAAGTAAAATTTGCACATTCATTCATTCATTTATTATTTTTATCCGGCTTTTCAACCACAATACACAAAGTGACAGAACAAAACAGTGAACAAAAAAGCAATGAATATATTAAAACTTCCACCAGCATGTCTGATGGAGGTTAACTGGCTGGCTGCAGAGGGAGTGGGTACAAATGAAGCCAGTTCTTAGAGGGAAGGAGGCAGGCCACAGTTGGTTTTAGCCAGGCCAATGGAGAGGGCCCAGTTCTCTAACCTGGAGGTGGGATTGGCAGCACTTTTCTCTTGCATGTTTGTTCAGTGGCAGACATGGGTTTGTTGCTACATAATGTGTGAAAAGACCCATAGTTTATTGGCTGTATGCCTGATGAGATGTGTTTGGATCTCTTACTGTGTAGAGATCAAACATCTGAATGAAATAAAATGCAAATTATAGATAAGGCCCATGACTTGGGTTCAAAGATTCTCTTCTTCAAGCAGAAGGTGACGTCTGCTCATGGAAGATGTCGTTCAACTTGTGCAGACGTAAGGACTGCTACAGACCTTGTCTTAATATTATGGCAGTGTATGAACTGTTGTACTAACTGTTGTACATGTATTTATGGAACAGTGCTAGTGGCTACTTTGTTGTACTTAGGGGATCTTTGGATTCAAGTCTGTATCTTCTGTTGTTTCTGTGTCACCCCCCAAAATGCAGTTTCAGAAATCTGCTAAAATTATTCTCTGCTAGATGTCCACATTTAGGAGAAGGATCCTAATTCAGTCCAGTGCCGAAGCTCCTGAGATTGATTGTGTGATTGTTACATCTATATCCTGCTCTTTCTCCAGGGTGCCCAGAGATATGCATTGTTATATTTATCTTCACAACAACCCTGTGAGGTAGGTTAGATTAAGAGATAAATGACTGGTCCAGAATCACCCAGCAGGTTTCACGGCTGAGCAGGGATTTGAGCTCTGGTCTTCCTGATCCTAGCCTAACATTCTAACTGCTATACCACACTGGCTTCCATCATTTTATGTTGTATAAAACTGCAAGTGTGGACCAAGGTGCCAGTCATGGAGTGGAGGCAGCTATGTGAATGAGTGGCTAAATTTAGTCAAACAGAGGAACCACCTAATTCTACTATCTTTAACACATATTTACACACCACCACAAAATTATCCCAGGAAACCAAATCCAAAGCAACATTTAGTGACATTCTGAAAACTAGAGTTTTTATCCCACCATCAGATAATAGAGACAGTTTCTATATAGAACAGTTCACTTGAACTATTCCGTTTCAGTTATCTTCTCTTCCCTAACAGATAGAGGTTTTCTTCAAACACTTTTAATTAACATTAGTGTTGTTGCTGGGATTTGTGTTTAAATTTGAAATTCCACAAATTCTGAATATTACTTTAGAATCTGGGTTGGCTTTACCAGAATCCACGATGCTTTAGTAAAACCAGCTTCACATTCAACCAAGAAGAATCAGGGACACTATTATTTTAACTCCTTAAGGTCCTTATGCAAACAAGCATGATGTTTTTTTAATGATTTTAATTCTTTTAATGACCTTGCGTTGCATCCTTAACCACTACAAATGTCTTGTTTCCGTGTAATTGATGAAGACTTTCTCTAAAATATTTAGCTTGAGTGGGGTTCAAGTACTTCAGGGGGAGGGGGTATTAATGTGCATTTTGCAAAAATTTGTAATTAATTACATAAACTGGAATATAAAACATAAGTGTACTCTGTGTCTGTAAAATATGTGTCAGTTTGGTGTTCATTGGCTCAACAGTCTGACTAACAGCACCTGAGAGTTTCTAAGGAGGCCATCCAAAGACCACTTAATACTAGTGTAGTCTCATTGACTTGAATTGGACTGTACCAGTGTAAGCCGCCACTGAAGTGCCTCATGATAGTGTTCAAAGTACAATTATAAGATTACTGTTCACCCCCTGGTTGTCTATGTATAGATTTAAACTTAAATCTTTAACTTTTTAAGAGATCATAGAAACATTTACAACAGACCTTCCTTGCTGATATTTTAGGGTGTGAACTTCATGTACTGGTTCTCTTATCCAGTTCTGACCAAATAAAGACTTTTTCTGAAACCCTTTTTGAATATTGAAAACTTAATTTTAGAAAGAGGTTACTTTTTATTTCTTTAGACAGATAGAAATTGAAATTAATTTAAGCATGCATTCCAAATATGATTTTGTGAAGTTTTTTTCCTGCTGCAAGGTGATTTTGGCTCCTATATAAATGATTCACACACAAAAAAAATTTTTTCCTTCTCTTGTTAACGTAGAGGCAGGAGGGAAAGACCTTTCTTGCCTGATTTATTTAGGTAGAGTTGCAAATGGAGTATTTTTCAATTAGATTCTGAAGTACAAGGCACTGGTCAATTGTAGATTGTCCCTCCCTGAATCTGGCCTGCTCCTCTGCCAGGATGTTTTCTTGTTCCAGCCAATGCTTTAGTTTCCAGTAAAGATGACTGGCATAGAGTTTCCTGGCTGTGCTGAGCAGGATTAATATATGTTTGCAGCATTTGGATTCTGCTCTTCCACCAAGGAGCTGAAAGTTGTGAATGCAGAATTTCCAGATCATTTCTCACCTAGTTTTGCTCTAGACTTTAACCTGCTTACTGCTAGAAATAGAACTAAATGCACATTGTAGCACTGCATGAGCTGTGTGCTGCCTAAGAAGGACCTAAACTTTTCCCAAAATAGCAGCAAAATGAGACTTAATCTCTAAAAAGTATTAAGCTGCAATCCTAAACATAGTTATTAGGCAGTAAGCCTCATTGAACACAGCAGGCTTTACTTTCAAGTAAACATGCATAGAGTTGTGCTGTAAATTATATATTCGTTAGAATGAGGAAGGAGATTAAGGCTTCATTTATTTCTCTATTTTCTTAATGTTGGAAAAATGTATTCTGAAATCACACTCAGAAAACCCAGAAATACATGTTTAGGAGTAAATGCAATGTCTATCGTGCTAGCATAGGTGGCTGTGCCACCACAAAAAGACATTGCCCCTACAATCATAGCACTTTACAAAGCTGGAACATGGCACAGAATTGGATGAACTGTCCGCCGATCTAGCAAAGTGGGTTCCTACAGGCATTTTGGCCAAGTCATTTATATATGACTACATGTCATAGAAAAGATATATATATATATATACAGTAAGTGTTTGGAAATCTATTTTCCAAACACTTAGCATTAACTTTTTCTAATAGGATTATAAGTGACCTGACAGGAGGAACAGGATCTATTCAGACCCCATCCTACTGCTTTGAGTAAAACCCTGATTTTCAAATCGGCCCTTTAGGAGGCCAGGCTGATTTGAAGCAATGGATTTGATTTGGAGCTGATGGTTTGGAAGCCCCCTCCCCGTCCCTTGTACTTACCCTACCCGGCTGCAGGAAAGGCAAGATACTCCTAGTGATAACAGAGCAGCAGCTGTGACATATGACTCTCCTCAAATGGAGTCCAGGAAGTAAGTGTGTATGAATCATGCAATCCTGTGAAAGGCTCAGAGTTACTTTGGAACGGTGGTCTTTTCAGAAGCTTCTGCAATGATCAGAACATAAGAACAGCCCTGCTGAATCAGGCCCATGCCCATCTAGACCAGCATCCTGTTTCCCACAGTGGGAAGTCCTCTGAAAAGACGACACCTCTCAAGAAACCCTGCAGGTTTCCAGGACTGCAGGCTTTGAAAAAGCAGATTAACCCAAAAGCCTCTTCCTGGGACTGCATTTGAAACAGAAGCTGCATGTTGCAATTGGTGCTCCTTCACCACCAGTCTCTCACCTCTGTAGCCTTGTAAGTAAAGTGCTGGGGAAGAGAGAAGCTTTGGATCCCATACTAGTTCTGAATTGATTTGGTCCTAATTTGTCCCAAACCAGATGACAGTTTTGTTAGGGTGTGACTGCTTCAATTAAAAACACATTCAGCTTCCAAAGCTTCACGTGTCCTAATGGATGCTACTCATGCCAGACTGATACAAGGCATTGTATGTTAACATAGGCACTCCTTAGGGGTGTGCGTGAATGGTTTGCAGTGAACTGGTCCACTACGTACTGGACTGGTTCGAGCAGCTTGATGACGAACCGGACTGGCCTTCAGGAAGGCCGATTGATCCTTGATCAAACTGAACCGAGCCTGGTCCTTGGTGGTCCTCATCATGCGGCGGTTCAAGGGGCTATGCTTGTAAAGGGGAATCCTTGAAAAGGCTTCTGGGGGGGGGGCAAGAGGGCACCTTTAAAAATAGATTTAAGGGGCTTAACGGTTTGCCGGCAGCCACAGTAATGGTACTTCTGCTCTTTGAAGGACCCCATGAAGCAGACCCAGTGCGTGTGCAGTGCTCCCCCCAGCAGCTTGCCCGTGAGGTGGTTGACCAGGTCCAGAAGTAACCTGGCCTCCGCTCATTTTCCGGACCCGCACTGCTGCCGTGTGGGTGGGCTGCTAGGGGGGAGCGCTGTGCATACACCATGTCTGGGTTGGGGGGGGGGCTTCAAGGAGTGCCCGCTGGTGGACTGGTAAGCCCCTTACATCGACTTTTAAAGGTGCCCTCCTGCCGCCACCCTTTAGAAGCCTTTTCAAGGATTCCCCTTAGCTTGTAAAGTGGAATCCTCACTGGATCCCCTTTTACAAGCATAGCCTCTTGAACCGGTTTGAGCTGGTTTGGTCAAACGGACCAGGCCAGCTGGTCGGTTCGACCAAACCAGTTTACTGACCTGCGGTTCGGTCAGAATTCAATCCGAATTTGGACCAAACTGCAAATAATGGTCTAGGCACACCCCTAGTACTCATTATGTATAGAATGGATCAGGGTGTTTAATGCTTCATTTTAAAAACTCTTTGTCTATTATTGAGATGTCATTGGGAGTATATGGGTTTCTTGCTCTAGGAATTAAATATGAATGCTAAGAGAGGTTAATTGTAGGTGATATTTCGACTTGCTCTGTAGTCCTAAAAAATATAATGCCACTTCTCTCTGTCAGATTGTGTGTCTGTGAAGCTGTGGTCCTATCTCCTTCACTGGGACATAGTAATGAATTTGTAAAGTCCTGTATTAGACTGCAAATGTAGGATTGCTATTAATCAATTAATGTGTTGACTTGAAATTTTGTTTCATTGATTAGCTTCAAGACTGATAATATTTTTAAAATATTTTTGTTAAACTAATCTCTTTTTTAGCTTTTGTAAAAATCTGATTACGAGTGATTACAAAAATAATTACAAGGTACTCTAACATTCTGAATAAATTGATAAGTACTAAATTATTTCATAGCTGTAACCATGTATTTTAGTTACTTTATATCAGTAATTATGAGTGCCAGATGCAGGAAAAGTTGCCACAATTTACTTACTCCTTCAGAAGGACAGGAAGAATTTTAGGCCATGGTTTGCATCTGCGATTCCTTCAGTATTTCAGTGAGAAATGATAGGTTTATTCCTGAGACCCACAATAGAGACAGTACTGAACTAGATGGGCTGCTGGTCTGACAGCCCTTTATGTGTCTTAAGTTGAAATTTGTATTGGCACAGTACACTACATACTTCTATAGAGTTGCTCCAGATACATTGTTGTGTTTTGCGGGTGCCTGAGGGAGGGCACCCAATGCTGCTGCACCATCACACCTGCCTGCTGCCGTCTCATCTGCCTCTCTGCCTGCCACTGCTGCCACTTGTGGCTCTCTCCTCCTTGGCACATTGAATTTGAAAATCTGAAGAGGGCAGAGCAGAAGAGGAGAGCAGTGGATTAGAACTAGAGCATTTCTGGTGATCCACCACCTGAGGTGATCACCTCCGTTAACCTTATTATGAGGTTGCCCCTGCCTGTGCCATTATGTGTCCTTGCACCAAAGAGGAGCAGGAAAACTCAGAACAGGTCTTCGTACTGTGGCCAAGCAATAGTGGTAGCAGACAGAGTGGGGAGGTGCAGCAGCAGATCAACATATATAGGGAAGAATACCAGGAGTCTTAAAATTGTATTGGGGAAGCATGTGTAACATCCAAAATAATAGAATTAGGGATTTAACCTCAGTTTGCTAGCCCACATCCAGACATCACCTCCTGCTGCTCCCCGATTCAGTACATCCACTGCTTCCCTAAGATCTGATGTCAGAGAAAGGCAGCACTGAGTGCCATCTGCATACTGATGACACTTCAGTCCAAACCTCCGGATGACCTCTCCCAGTGGTTTTGTGTAGATGTTCAACAGCATGGAAGACAATACTGAGCCTCGTGAAACCTCTTAGGCCAGAAGCCAAGGAATCAAACAGAAGTCCCCCAGCACCACCTTCACAAATCCGTTGATTTTGCTTTGGGGGCGTTAGAAAAAGATAGAGGATCAGAATAACAATCTGTTAAGAGGCACAATAGATACCTACTTAGAAGAGTTCTGTGCCTAAAGCAGAGCTGCTCAACTTCAGCCCTCCTGCAGATGTTGGCCTACAACTCCTATAATCCCTGTCTATTGGTCACTGTGGCTGGGGATTATGGGAGTTGTAGTCCAAAAACAGCTGGGGGCGGCCTAAGTTGAGCAGGCCTGGCCTAAAGGCTTAAATTGAGGTTTAGAGTTATTACTACTTTTGAAAGGAACCACTTGAGATTTCCTTGTTTTGGTGCTTTCCCTTACCCTCATTGCTTTTTATATAGATTTTAGATTGATTATCTAGAGTGGAGAATTGGTATACCTTTAAATCGGAGTAAACAGTACATTAAGATATTTAGTACTGAATATGTAAATAAGGGTTGTTAGGTGTTTCTTTGTTATATGCATAGGTTCAAACTGTGCAGTTGATGACATCCCACACATAATCTGGGAATCCACCATGATTTGGGCCTATCTTTTTCCCCCTCACTCACGCGCCCACACGCACCTGTTTTGTCGCACATGCTGGAAGCCTTCTAAAAGCAATGGCCCAGGGTAGGTATCACAGAAGGCTAGGCCCTGTCTGGCCCTTCCTTCATTTCGGCACTGATGTGGATCTTTAACAGAGCTGGAAGTGGCACAGCCACACCTAGTGGGCAAGCCAGGGAAGCACAGTCTTGCTTAGCTTCTATGCACTGTGAACATTTGAATGGTTCCAAAGTGTAGTTCAACTTGTAAAATGGCTTCAGGGAACAACCTTCTTCATTTAGATATTAATTTTAAACAACTTCTAATAAGAACGAATCTGCCTACTTTCCTTTCACTATCCCTGTAACTGGACTACATTTGGTCCAGATCGATTAGGCAGGCAGTTCACAAGTGAGCCCACTTGCGAATCAAATGTTCATGTGTCTGCCATCTTGATTTGGGGTGGATGACATCATCACAAAATATGAGTTTGAGGTATCCCTATGTGTCCCTACAACTGTACCAAGTCCACCATCTTGAATCAGAGTGGATGACATCATTACAAATTACACCCTTGAGCCATCCCTGTGTGTTCCTACACCTGTAGCAAATTTGGTTCAAATTGGTTAGGTGGTTCACAAGTTAGCCCAATTGTGTCTCAAATGTTCACATGTCCACCATATTGAATTGGGGTGAATGATATCTTCACAAACCGTGCCATTGAGGTGTCCCTGTTTGTCACTCACTACAACTGTACCAAATGTGGTTCAAATTGGTTATGTGGTCCACAAGTTATCCCACTTGCATCTCAAACATTCAAAAGTCCACCATCTTGAATCGGGGTGGATGACATCACAAACAGCGCCATTGAGGCATCCCTGTGTGTCCCTACAGCTGTAGCAAATTTGGTTCAAATCAGTTAGGCAGTGCAGAAGTTAGCCCACTTGCGCCTCAAATGTTTACATGTCTGCCATCTTGAATCGGGGTGGTTAACATAACAAATGATGCCAATGAGGCATCCCCATGTGTCCCTACACCTGTAGCAAATTTGGTTCAAATTGGTTAGGCGGTTCACAAGTTAGCCCACTTGTGCCTCAAATGTTTACACATCAGCCATTTTGAACTAGGGTTGTTGACATCATTACAAACTATGCTGTTGAGGTGTTGCTATGTATCCCTACTACTGTATGCAATTTGGTTCATATTGATCCAGGCTTTGCAGAGTTGACAGCGGAGGACACACACGCACAGAATGCCGGGTGATCTCATAAGCTTGCTGGAAAGTAGGTTAAAATTTGAAAGGGAAAGCACTATCTTGTGGGTAACAATTGCAACAAAGTAACTGTTCAAAAGCAATTGAGTATTATTAGAACAAAATACAGATGTACTAGCTGAATCTGCACAGAGCATCTGTGCAGCTGTACACTCCCCCCACCTTCTGCCAGCCTCCCCCACTCCCTTCTGCCCCAGTCTCCTCTCCCCCCGCCCACCTCTACTGCAGTCTCCTCCCCCTCCCCCCTTCTGCCCCAGTCTCCTCCCCCTACCCCCTTCTGCCCCAGTCTCCTCCCCGCCTCTTCTGCCCCAGTCTCCTCCCCCCACCCCCTTCTGCCCCAGTCTCCTCCCCCCACCCCCTTCTGCCCCAGTCTCCTCCCCCCACCCCCTTCTGCCCCAGTCTCCTCCCCCCACCCCCTTCTGCCCCAGTCTCCTCCCCCCGCCCCCTTCTGCCCCAGTCTCCTCTCCCCCCGCCCCCTTCTGCCCCAGTCTCCCCCCGCCCCCTTCTGCCCCAGTCTCCTCTCCCCCGCCCCCTTCCGCTCCAGTCTCCTCTCCCCCCGTCCCTTCCGTTCCAGTCTCCTCTCCCCCGCCCCCTTCCGTTCCAGTCTCCTCTCCCCCCACCCCCTTCCGCCCCAGTCTCCTCCCCCCACCCCCTTCTGCCCCATCCTCCCCCCGCCCCCTTCTGCCCCAGTCTCCTCTCCCCCCGCCCCCTTCTGCCCCAGTCTCCCCCCACCCCCTTCTGCCCCAGTCTCCTCTCCCCCGCCCCCTTCCGCTCCAGTCTCCTCTCCCCCGTCCCTTCCGTTCCAGTCTCCTCTCCCCCGCCCCCTTCCGTTCCAGTCTCCTCTCCCCCCACCCCCTTCCGCCCCAGTCTCCTCTCCCCCGCCCCTTCCACCCCAGTCTCCTCTCCCCCTGCCCCTTCTGCCCCAGTCTCCTCTCCCCCTGCCCCTTCCGCTCTAGTCTCCTCTCCCCCTGCCCCTTCCGCTCTAGTCTCCTCTCCCCCCACCCCTTCTGCCCCAGTCTCCTCTCCCCCCGCCCCTTCTGCCCCAGTCTCCTCGGCCCTCTGCTTTCTCCCCCCCACTTTATTTTTATTAGTTTTCTGCATATCACTGTGACTTCCAGTTCATCTTTCAACATAGTTATACTACAACATCCATATTTGCTCTCATGTAAATATTTTCTTTGTATTTATATATCTAGTTATTATGTCCTAGTCCTTGTTTTCATCACCATAGTAATCTATTAGTTTCATTACTATAACAAATTCCCCAACTGTTATTTTTATATTTCAACCCCCGTTAATAAATCCAAATTGACATTGTTTTTCATATACCACAAAAAGGGTTTCCAATTTCTACAACATTTTCTATATGACTATCTCTACTAATACAGGGCCCTCTGCTTTCTCACCGCTGCTGCCATTATTTATCGCCTGCCCACCATTATTTCTCCCCCGCCTGCTCCTCTCTCCCCCGCCCCCTTCTGCCCCAGTCTCCTCTCCCCCACACCCAGGGCATGTCAGCCAATATTGTTCCAAGATACCACTAATAGAGTCAGTGCATTGATACCCTATGTCTGACAAAGGAAAGGTACTCATAAAGAATGACAGTCTGAAGTGTGTCCTATCAACTTAATATGTATATTGGTTTAAATCTTCCCAAGTAGACTATACAACATGCTTTTCTTTAAGTAAATGTGAGGGTGAAGGGATAAGTGTCTTATGGTGAATATAGTAGGAAATTCCAACTGCCCTATAGTATATGAAGAACTCATGATCCTATCTATGCTTTACACCTGTGAAAAAAACAGGCAAGAATATTTTGATCCTTCATTGTGCCTATATCAATGAAATATCACATACAAAGGAATAAGAAAGAAAATAGAAGCTTCGCAAGGAAATAGCTTGGCTTTATTGCCAATTATCCTATTCATATCATAAGCATCTTGCTCATTGGTGTAAACAGAAATGTTGTTTCCCATTGTTTAGCTTTCTTGACCCGCCTCAAGATATTTGTCCTTAGCAGCTGTAATTACAACAGTTGTTTGGGCTGTTGTTGTTTTTCCTACCGATTTGTTGCGAGATGTGTTTAGTCCTCTTTCTCAAGAGCGCAGGGAAGTACTAAAATCAATCTGAGAATGTTTACTGCAAGGCTTCAGATGACCCAGGCCATATTGTTGTCTTGAGTCTGTTGTCTCTCATCCTTAACTGAAGAAAAGAAAAAAAAGGCTTCATCTTATGGGGTTAAATAAAAGAAGAAATGTAGTACAAGGAAGGATTCCTTTTATGCTAGGCAACACAGAACATGCCATGATGACTGAAAGTGCCTGTGGGCATTTGGTCCCTATTGGTTCTCACATTGAATGCAATGATGCCCACAGATAGCCTGTATTGTTGTCAGTTAAATGGGATCATGAGTGTCTGAAAGGTGTTTGAGAATGAACTGAAAATCATTTTCACAAGTGGATGATTACTTCTGCCACATGTTAACCGAACTCTATCAGAATGGCCCAGATTTTGAGACTGCATTAATTGCTCTTTCAACCTTGACTGAGGCTTCTTTTTAAGAAAGGCCTTTGCTGGACTAAACTGCTATATGTATTGATTTTTCTTTCTACATTTTCCCCATTGTAAAAAATAAAACCTTGTAAAAGTAGACAGATTTGTATTCGAGATACAGATGTATTGTTTCATTCCTTAGAATAAAAAGCTGACTGGGGGGGAGGTCTGTGTAAAAGTAACAAACTAATCCTCCTCTTCTTTTCAGCATACCATCAAAATTATGCTGTTTGTGCAGCTATTCATTAGTACTGAGTCTTTCTTTTCTCTACCAAGATGTAGAGCCATGAACTTGTGACATGATCTGAGTGCACATAAACGTTTGCCCTCTCTTTGCATATTAGACATATTGTTGGATAATTGGGACTACCTTGCAGTGTGTATTGACTTTTTGTTGCACATGGCACACACCTTGAAAAAAGAAATATTTTAATGTTCTTTATATTGTCTAACAATGACAGTTTTCTCATTATAGAAGTGCAGCACATCTGAGTTAAAAAGTGTAGAAGAATAAACATTTTAAGTAACAATGGAGGATAACTTGTGACTGCTATCTTTAGAGAGAGAGAGTGTGTGTATGTATGTATATGTGTGTGGCCCACACAATGAGAAAGGGGACATGCCAAGAGTGCACCTGTCATGAAGTCTTTTGTGGATGTCCCAATGCTTTCCCAGCATGCCTCTTTATCACATTGCAGTGGAGGTGGAGTCTTTTCTAGGGTTTGATTCCTGGTTGGCTAGGGGTTTGTTTTTGGCAGGGCAGTTTCAGTTTCAGTTGTGCCTAGAGAGACCGTGAGTGGGGATTAGCGGCAGATGACTCACACAGCTTGTGAGAGGGGCCACATTCTTGAGGTGGCTCAGTTTGGAAGCAGCTCTTGAGAAGACAAGGCTCAGTCCAGAGGAGCTTTGCTACCCGGAACTCTGTGAACAGGAGTTTGCTAACAGATATCAAAGGAATTTAGCGGGGAAGTGTGAGGGGAGGCGCAGAAGCAGTCTCGCTTTATCACAAAGGAGACACCCAGCATGAGGAGAAGGTGGGTACTAATCCACTTTTGTAATTTTCTTGGAGGACAGAGGTTACAGCCTTTAATTAGCTGACAAAGGCAGCTAAGACCTAGCTTTCAAGTAAACAAGCTCTATATATTCTAAAAAGTCAATAAAACCAGTTTTGTATGTATGACTATCTGCCTGAGGGCAGAAGTCATGAGCGTGCCCTCGATGCAGAGAGCTCCTGGCTTTCAAGGAACAAGTTTGTTCCCTCCAAGCAAAGATGGCTGACCTGGAACAGCTCAATGAGGCAGAGAGGTATGTGGATGAGACCTTCTCCTCTGCTGTCATGGAGAATGAAGGACTCAGGAAAAGAGAACATAAGTCTGAGGAAGACAGAGAATGCTGCCTTAGAAGAGACCCCTTCCCTGGGTGATGCACGCAGATCTTCTTGCACAGAAGATATTCCTCCAAGGGTTGGTGGCCTCCTAGTAGTGCGTGATTCAATCATTAAGGATAGAGAGATGGTTCATGACCCACATGTAGACCACATGGTGACTTGCCTGACTGGTGCAAAGGTTGTGGATGTCACACAGCATCCAGATAGGTGGCTAGGCAGTGCTGTGGAGGAGTCGGCTGTCATGGTGCACGTTGGCACCAATAATGTTGGGAAATGTAGTCAAGAGGTCCTGTAAGCCAAATTTAGGCTGCTAGGTAGCATAATGAAGAGCAGGACCCCCAGGTTAGCTTTCTCTGAAATGCTACTTGTTCCACAATCAGGGCCAACGAGACAGGCAGAGCTGAGGGATCTCAATGTGTAGTTGAGACGGTAGTGCCAAGATGAGGGGTTTAGATTTGCTAGACACTGTGATACATTTGGGGGTAAGCAAAGCCTGTACGAAAGAGACAGGCTTCACTTGGACCAAGATGGAACCAGATGCTGGCACCTAAAATCAAAAAGGTCACAGAGCAGCTTTTAAAATTATGCCTGGGGGTTGCCTACAGGAACTGGGTGGGATCTGGTTTGGCAAGCAAAATCCCCTAAGGTTGCAACGGTGCAAACCTTTCAGATAAACCTTTCAGAGAGCCAGCGTGGTGTAGTGGTTAGAGTGCTGGACTAGGACCGGGGAGACCCGAGTTCAAATCCCCATTCAGCCATAAAACTAGCTGGGTGATTCTGGGCCAGTCACTTCTCTCTCAGCCTAACCTACTTCACAGAGTTGTTGTGAAAGAGAAACTCAAGTATGTACTACACTGCTCTGGGCTCCTTGGAGGGAGAAAAATCCTCAAGTCCGAACTCAATGGTGGGAACACCATACAAGCCATAAACACCTGGGCTATACCTGTTATCAGATACACTGCAGGAATAATAGACTGGGCCCAGGCAGAGCTAGAGACACTAGATCGTAAGACCAGGAAAATCATGACCATCAATCATGCTCTGCACCCCCGCAGTGATGTTGATAGGCTCTACCTCCCTCGCAGCTCAGGTGGAAGAGGAATGCTGCAAGTCCATCAAACAGCAGAGGAGGAGAAAAGAGGCCTTGAAGAATATATAAAGGACAGTGAAGAAGATGCACTTAAAATGGTCAAGAACAAGAAACTATTCAACACCAATGAAACAAAGCAGGCCTACAAGAAAGAACAAGTCAAGAACCGAGCAGAAAAATGGAGAAATAAGCCCCTGCATGGTCAATATTTGCACAATATAAGTGGAAAATCAGACATCACCAAGACCTGGCAATGGCTTAAGAATGGCAACTTGAAGAAAGAAACAGAGGGTTTAATACTGGCTGCACAAGAACAGGCACTAAGAACAAATGCAATAAGAGCAAAAGTCGAAAAATCAACCACAAACAGCAAGTGCCGCCTTTGTAAAGAAGCAGATGAAACAGTTGTAAGAAGATCGCACAGACTGACTACAAACAAAGGCATGACAAGGTAGCAGGGATGATACACTGGAACATCTGCAAAAAATACAAGTTACCTGTAGCCAAGAATTGGTGGGACCATAAAATTGAAAAAGTCGAAGAAAATGAAGATGTAAAAATATTATGGGACTTCTGACTACAAACAGACAAACATCTGCCACACAGTACACCAGATATAACTGTAGTCGAGAAGAAAGAAAAACAAGTCAAAATAATCGACATAGCAATACCAGGGGATAGCAGAATAGAAGAAAAAGAAATAGAAAAAATCACCAAATACAAAGATCTACAAATTGAAATTGAAAGGCTGTGGCAGAAAAAGACCAAAATAATCCCAGTGGTAATTGGTGCCCTGGGTGCAGTTCCAAAAGACCTTGAAGAGCACCTCAACATCATAGGGGCCACAGAAATCACCATCAGCCAATTACAAAAAGCAGCTTTACTGGGAACAGCCTATATTTTGTGACGATATCTATAATAACCAACAGTATTGATGATAAAATTCAGCCATCCCAGGTCCTTGGGAAGGACTCGATGTCTGGATAAAACATACCAGTCAATAACACCTGTCTGACTGTGTAAACAAGAAATAATAATAATAATAAACCAGAAAAAGACAGAGTAGAATCAGGAGTAGAGCAGATGGAAGCACATGACAGCTGGTCAGAAAGGTCAAATGACAGTAAGGGAGATAGCACACGCCAATGCCAGATAAGAGACTCAGCATATAGCTATTTATATACCAGTGCCAGAAGCCTCCGAGCCAAGATGGGCTAGCTGGAGTGCTTGATTGCTAATGAAAGCATAGATAAAGGAAACCTGGTGGGGTAGTGAGAATCAGTTGGGCACTGTTTTTCCTGGATACTGTGGAAAGACAGGGAGAGGCGGATTGGCAGTGGAGTAGCACTGTATATTAAGGGATAGAATCCAACAAGCTAGAAAATCTAGCAGTACTAGAGTCCTCTGCAGAATCATTATGGGTGACAATAGAGGACTGTAAGGAAATGTGTTACTAGGCACGTGGTATCACTCTCTGGATCAAAATGCTGAGAGTGACCTGGAGCTGGAAAAGCAAATCAGAGAGGCGTCAAAGAGAGACTGAGCTGTAATAATGGGTGAGTTCAATTACCCTCACATTGACTGGGCAAATTCATTTGTGGGTATTGAGAGAGAGGCCAAATGTCTAGACATGCTAAATGACTGTGCCTTAGAACAATTGGTTGCAGAACCAACCAGAGAGAAGGCGACCTTGGATGTAATCCTGAGTGGTGCCCAGGACCTCATGTGAGATGTCAATACCAGAACCATTGGGGAATAGTAACCATAGTGTGATCCAATTCAGCTTATATGTGAGTGGAGCATTGCCAAGGAAGTCCAACACAGATTTGTTGGACTTCAGAAGAGGAAACAAATGAGGGGACTGCTAAAAAGGAAGCTGAAAGGGAAAGTCAGGAGGTCAAATCACTCCAGAAAACATGGAGCTTATTTAAAACCAACATACTAGAAGTTCAGTTGGAAAAGGTACTACCCAGTTCAGGAGAATGCCAGCATGGCTAACAAGCAGAGTCAGGAAAGCTATAAAAGGGAAGAAGACTTCCTTCAGAAAATGGAAGTCCTGCCCAAATGAAGAGAACAGAAAGGAGCATAAACTCTGGCAAAAGAAATGCAAGTAGACAATAAGGGATGCAGAAAGAATTTTAGGAACATATAGTCAAGGGGAATAACATAAACATCTTTAAATATGTCAGAAGCCTCAAATATCTTTGAGATGACAAAAGAGGATGTTCTAAACCGTCTTGATAACTAAAAGTTAACAAATCGCCATCCACCCAAGAGTTCTGAAGAAACTCAAATGTGAAATTGCTGATCTCCTATCAAAAAAATGTAACTTATCCCTACAATCAGGCTTTGTACCAGAGGACTGGAAAGTAGCTAATGTAACTCTGATTTTCAAAAAGGGATCTGGGTGGATCTGGGAAACTACAGGCTAGTTAGCTTTACATCTGTGCTGGATAAATTGATGGAAAACATACTTAAGGACAAGATTGTTGAACATATTGAAGAACAGGCCTTGCTGAAGGAGAACCAGCATGACTTCCGCAAGGGCAAGTCTTGCCTTGTTAACTAACCTTTTGGAGTTCCTTGAGAGCGATGTGGATAAAAGTGATCCAGTTGACATAGTATACTTGTACTTCCAAAAATCTTTTGACAAAGTTTCCCACCAAAGTCTCTTGAGTAAACTTGGGTTAGTGGGCAACAAAATGGCAAATGTGGTTCAATGTAAGCAAGTATAAAGTTATGCATATTGGGGCAGAAAACCACATATACACTGATAGGGTCTGAGCTGTCAGTGACTGACCAGGAGAGAGACCAGGTGGACAGCTTGTTGAATATGACTCAATATGCAGCGGCTATGAAAAAGGCAAATTCCATGCTAGGAATCATTAGGAAGGAGATTGAAAATAAAAATGCTAATTTTATAATGCCTTTATACAAATCTGTTCTACAGCCACACTTGGAGTTCTGCGAACAGTTCTGGTCACCATATCTTAAGAAGGATATTGTAGAACTGGGAAAGGTGCAGAAGAGGGCAACCAAGATGATCAGGAGCCTGGAGCACCTTCCTTATGAGGCAAGGCTACAGCATCTGGGGCTTTTTAGTTTGAAAAAGAGGCGACTACAGGGAGACATGACAGAGGTATATAAGTAAGTAATAGGTTTATTGTTGTGACCACTGGTCATAACATAAAACATAATATAAAAGAGAAACAAGGAAGAACTCAGCATACCATAGAATTACTTCAACAGTCCAATTAAACTAAGACCAATGCTACAATTTAGGATAGAGCATGGCAGCTATAAATTTATTTCTGAGTTTAAAAGAACGTGAAGCAAAAGTGGCAACTTGACAACTGACATTTGGAAACACTTCAGCAAGAAGATAAGTCAAAGATTCTCCATTTGAACCCTTAAATTTATCTATATTCTGTCCCAACATTTTTTCTCTGATCACATAATAGACGGGACAATGTAAAACATAGATAATGGATAATGTCCTCCACATGGCCACAGGGGCAAAGGTGCTGTTCCACTAGACGTTTGTGGAATCTCCGTTCAGATATGCCGTGGGCATAGTTTGGAAGCATAGCATTGTGAAAGCCTTTCTCAGTGTTGCACTGGTAACATTAGCCAGATACTGTGAGAAGCTTTTATGTCTCTTATAATAGCAGTACCAAAGTGAGAACTTTGAAGACTGCACTGTAGAAGCATCTCTACTGGCATCCCATTTAAGAAGCTGATCTCTAATATCTTTTCTGCTCCAAGATCCAAGTTCCTCCACTGAAGGCAGGGAGTACAACTGTAGGATAAAAGAAAGAAGTTTGGTCCATTGATTCCCACCCACAAAATGTGAATATCAAAATTTGACTAAGTGATGTTCCAGGAGGTTGTCTAGCTATTTGAAATATCGTAGCAATGCTAGATGGACTCTAACAGGGATTGAAAGAAGTAATCCTACCTCCATTCTTAGATAGGCAGCAGGAATGCCTAAAATTTTCCTTTGGAAATTGTTCTGGACTATTTCCAGCTGAGCAATAACCATCACATCCCACCCCCAGATCTCAATACCATACAACGTCTGAGATGTCACCTTTCCCTGGAAGGGTAAGAACCAGAGGTCATCCCATGAAACTGAAGATCAGGATATTGAGGACCAACAAAAGGAAGTACTTTTTCACACAGCGCATAATGCATCTATGGAATTCTTTGCCACAGGATATGGTGATGGCCACTACCTCGGATAGCCTTAAAAGGGGCTTAGACAAATTCATGGAGGACAGGTCTATCAATGGCTACTAGTCTATAGGCCACCTCCTGCCTAAAAGTTAAGATACCTCTGACTGAATACTAGTTGCAGGGGAGCAAAAGCAAGTGAGAAGGCATGCCCTCGCCTCTTGGCTGTGGGCTTCTCAGAGGCATCCGGTGAGTCACTGTGTGAAGCAGGATGCTGGATGAGTTAGGCCTTGGGGCTGATCCAGCAGGGCTGTTCTTATGAGGTGTTCATCCCAATGGCACCTTTACACTCATGGCAAATACTTGTTTAAACAACTGTGTCCACTCTTGTTGGTTGTTGGTTGTCACCATTGTTCCACGTAACTCTGTCTGCAAGCCATTAATTAAATGGACAGCTTAGCTTCCTCCCAGAGCTAAAGGAGGCATTTGCAAATTTTAGAGGTTATTATGGAAGAAAACATACCTAAGCTATTTTTCTTGAATAATTACAGGCATTTGAGAAGATTTAACATTACAGCAATGCTCTTTTGTCTTTATTATGGAGCAACTGAGTTGAATAATTTAAATTATTATATTTGCATATTAAATTATTATATTGCATACCAAATTTTCCTCAATGTTAACAGGATTTAAAACATGTTTCTTCAACTTGTTACATCAACACACAAATGCTTGTAGTACAGCAAATCAAAAGCCTCACCAGTGCCATGTTGCAAAACATAATCCTCTTGATTCACAATCCCATTGATTCCTACACCAGAGCCGCCTCCATTCACTTCAGTCAGGCAGGTAAGGCCCATATGTTCATCTATAAGTACATAAGAACAGCCCTGCTGGATCAGGCCCAAGGCCTATCTAGTTCTGCATCCTATTTCACACAGTGGCCCACCAGATGCCTTTGGGAGGCCCACAGTCTTCTGTTTGTGGACATGAGGCTGCATGTCAGCAATTTGTAATAGGAGAATAGTTACTGCCAGGAGTGGGGTGGGAGTGGGTCCAAACACATGACTTTTTCAAATTAGCTTGATATTTGCTCTCTGCCTACAAGATTGTTTATATGTTGTATGTTATATGTTCTGTGTGTTGTGTTTTCCACAGTGGAAACTGTAGTTTTGTGAAGAGCATAAGGATCTCTTGAAGCTTGCCACCTTCTAAAACTATATTTCTCACAGAATTTTTAGTGGAAAATATGACACGTCCTTGCTTATTAAACTCTCTCCTTCTCGATAAGTTCTGGCCAGTGATTGGGTTTGTTTTTAATTGCTTAGTTTCAACGTTTTCCTATTGGACTATTGCAGCCAACAGGAAAATATGGTACAAATTGCAAATCTGGTGCAGAGCTCTAGAACTGGGAATCATACAGACAAAATTAGTACAGTAAGGTGATGGTGAATATTTAGATGGTGTGGGCTGGAAGAGGACAACTCGAAAGGTGTTTGGGATGGTTGTTGATTAATCACATGAACAATTAATTGCACATTAAATTTTTACCATAACTAGAAAGATACATTAGATAGTACTTCCTCAATACATTTGGAGAAAATATATTGGAGTGGCTGGACATGCTAAATTGTAGTATATGTTTCTTCATAATTATGGCAATATCATTGAATAAGGAAAAAAACACTTTTCACTAAAAACAGCAGTAAAAGGGGGATTTATAGTTTATTATTTTATTATTTATTTGTTTTATTATTAAAACTTTTATACCACCCTTCCAAAAGGCTCAGGGCGGTTTACATTAAAACACCATTAAAATCAGTTAATAATTAAAACAAAAATTATAAAAGCATAAAATAATGATTAACAATTAAAAACATCATAAAACAACAATTAAATAGTCAGAACAATTTAAAAACAAGTTTTTAAAAACTGAGAAAGCTTGGTTGAAGAGATGTGTTTTCAGAAGTTTTTAAAAAACTGCCAGAGATGGGGAGTTTAGTACTATTAGTCTATGTTTATAGTGATATGTCAGACCATAGGCTTTGCTCTCCTGTTAATCCCAACTTTGTGTCAATAGTGCTAATTTCTTTGTTTCTTAATCCTGGTAACAGCAGCACATTTTAAGGTTTAGGCTACTCCTCTCCCAAGAAAGCTGGAACTTAATACATTACTTCAATTGTGCTTTCTAGAGGCAGGGGAAAGTATACAATGGTATTTATCTTAATTCTTTTGGTATAGTATTTAAGCTTGTTCTTAGATTGTAAATTGTTCCCATTGTTCTCCTTTAAATCACTAGATTAAAGGAAGTATCAGAGCTGGTCTTTAAAAGAAAGCAATAGTTACTGTATAAGCAATCACCATGCCCAGAAAAGAGAAATTTTTGTTTTCCATGTAGGAAGAAACATTGTTCAGTAATACATATCTTGGTAATTAAGGAACTACTCTGAAACCATTCAGGGGCACTCATATTCCTTTGATTAGCAGAATGCATAGACCCCGTCTACCTGCATCCCAAATCCTGAGGTACAGGAAGCATTGGAAGATGCACCTATTTTAATACTGTATATGGAATTCAGATCAACCAAGGGTATCCTCAAGCCCTGACACTGTACTTTACTGAATGACAGACAATAGCAAGGAAGAAAGAGCTTCAGAGAAAACACTACCACCCCATCAAGAAAAATGGATTTGTAAACAGGTGAGGGTTTTTCATTTCTGGCAGGGTTCAGTCCTAAAATCTATTTTCAGTGTCAAGGCTTAGTCTGGAAATATGTGAGAGTAGCAACAAAGTAAAGAAGCTCTTTATTTCCTCGGTGAGTAAATGCAATCTGTCTTCAAACACTAAGGTTGAAGGAGCAGGAATTGCAGGGCAAACAACATGTCTTTCAAGCAGGCTTTAACCCTGTCATCTCTTCCCTTCTCAAAAATTAAGCATCAGTGTGGCTTCCATCTTGAGTAACAAGGGCAGCAGTCTCTCTAACCCAACTAACAAAATATAGCCATTTACAGGATATTTGTCAAACTAGATGTGCTGGACAACAGTGTATATATTAAGCCCATGTGTGCCCCATTCATACATAAAGCAGAGGTGGAGCTAAATAATGAGTATGTAAGGGAGAAAAAGTGAAATCTCAGCCTCTTTTCCTGTCTTACCTTACTGTGCCCTATAACTTAGCTTTATTTTCTTCCTGCCCAACTTTCTTCTGATATTGGGGTTAGGGAGAGAAGCAGAAGGGACAAATTATTAAATGTAATTTACTTTTCCATGGGTAATTCATTATTTCAAGTGTCAGAGTACAAGAAATTAATTTATTTCATTAACTCCTCTCAGGTTCATGATAAGGCTCACCTTGGCAGATGGGATGGGAGAGAGGAGATGAAAATTGAGTAACACAGCCTAGAGAGTCTCTCCACCACTATCACATAAAAGCTATGAACACAGAGGTGGTCTTGGGGATTGGCAATGGGCCCTCAGCAGCTGTCCAGCTATGCTGGCCCTGGATGCTAGCCTTGAATTATTTAGCCCCTCAGAAAGACATAGGTCAAGGGAGATTCACTTGGACCATATTCCCATCACATGTTTTCCTCTGTGCTTAAAACAAACAAACAAAACAGCTGAGGAGTACACAGTGAGTAAATCTTAGCACAACACTAGTTTTTCTATGAGCAATATTATAAAAAAATGTTAAACAAGCCGAATTGTGCTCATGTAATATTTACAGCAATGCTTTAAGCTAATCGAATGAGCTTGCTTCAGGAAAACAAGTCTCCTGAAGCCAGCTCATTGTTTGTTTTAATCTCCAAATACACTGAGTGGGATCCACACTTGGGCACCATTCAGAATAACCAGAGGTAAACGTGCCATAGGTTTCAGTTTTTGATCTCTGAATGCGTGAACCTGCGTTTTCATCACCCAACCGCAGCTCAGCTTTTGTTTCCAAACATGAATGTGAACCCTAGGTTGGTAGTGAGTTTTGTTGCTGAAACCTGAGCTTCGAAGGCACCGTTGTGTTGTCTAAATTCTGCTGCCGCGATAACCTGGTGTTTGTGCGCAAGCTCCTCCAACAACCATAGAGAGGTCAACTCAGAGCAGCCCAGAAACATATCAGTTCTAGAGTGGCCACATTTCTCACTGGCTGCCTCTTGGAGCTGATGCTCCGCCCTCTGCCATTCTCCTTACTCTTCCTGCCACTGCTTGGCAACAGGGATGCAGCATCCCTAAAGTCCATGCTTTTAAAGGGACAGAACCATATTGGAGAAAGTCTGCTCTCCCCTGCGTGTTTTGAACCTCACTTGTCCCTGTGCCAAAAAAAGGGGGTGGGTGGGAGGACAAGGTGGAAATAGCGGGGGAGATCTCCAATAATTCGTCACTGTAGTGCTTTGTGCACAAACACATTAAACCTTAGTCACACAAATAGCTGAACACATTTCTGGCCACACACATCTCAATTTCTCTCAGTTTGATTCAAGGGACTGCACCTACGTGCCAATATGCCAGTGCACCAAGGTGTTGATTTGCTATCAAACCATAGTCCAATGGATCCCTCTGATGTGCCAGTGCACCCTTGGGGGTATCAAAATCAGGGATGGCTCGGCTACTGGATATGTGAGGAGACTCAAGGAAACAGCCCAGGGATGTCTTTTGTAGATTTACTATGAGGAAATAGATTTCAAGAATTAAAATGAACTAGTTGGCCCGGGCGCAAAGCATCTGCACCCCTAATTGGGCCCAGCCATTTTCTCTCGCTCACCCACCTGTCAGCCACCCTCAGCCGGCCAGCCGGCCACTTCCTCTTCCAGTTGGCTGGCGCGGCTCTGCCGTCCGGCCGCCTCCTCCCACCGGCACAGCTCTGCCAGCCAGCCACCTCCTCTCACCAGCGCGGCTCCGCCGGCCAGCCACCTTCTCCCGCCAGTGCGGCTCCACCAGCCAGCCGCCTCCTCCTGCCAGTGTGGCTCCGCCACCAGCCTCCTCCTCCCACTGGCCATCTCCGCCAGCCGGCCTCCTCATCTGCCCAGTGACGTGACTTTCCCTGCCACCTGCGCCCATCAGCCGCCTCCATATGCCGGCGCAGCTCCACTTGTCGCCATTGTCATTTGTTATTTACAGTCCTGCTTGCAAACTCTCATGAGATTTCTGCCATTTTCTGTCCTGCTCGCAAACTCTTGCGAGATTTCTGCCACACTTTTTTTCAGGCACATCTTGGAGAATTAAATATATAGATAGATGTTGAGTCCTGGTAAGTAAAGACTAATCCTTATAACCTATCCACAAAGCAAGTTGTAGCGGATTTAACCCAGCTTTTGTCTCAAAGCAAGCCCACATGAAGGAAAGAAACATGCTGAATCATTCCCTCCATGCTTTCCCAACAAAGGGTGTTCCTTTAACTTAAACTTTCCTGTTTCATCAGTAGCCGATTCACTGCCACCACACCTTTATTTATTACAGAATTCCCCCCCTCCCCGGGACCTCAAAGGTTACAGAGACTTTTGCAGTGCCTTGGATGAATAATTGGCACAGGTTCCACATTTCTTAGCTTGTTACATTACAAGATAAAACGCAGTAGAACAGTTGTAAGGATTTGCAAAGCACGCAAAAGAAAAATCAGTTCCTGACGTGAACTAACTAGCAAACTGTTGCCTAGGCTAAACTTCCCGAAGCCAAAAGCCCTGGCTTCCTTCCCCCTTGAAGTCACCCCAAACTTCAGGAGGGAATTCAGCTTCCTGCAATCCTGTGTCTCAAGGATCTGCAGATGTCCTTCTGTGAGAGAATTCTCCAGGCTAGCTGTTGACCATGAAGCAGCAAAACTCTTTTGCTCCTCACTAAGCCTTCCACTTATCATCTCTCACCTCCCGCCTAGCTGCTTCTCCACAAAGACACACTTATCTTCCTGCCTCAAAGCCCTCAAGGTCCCACCCACATTGTGCTGAGTGGCTGATCCCTAGCCTGTCGGTCAGGACAGGGTACACTTCCAGTTCACTCTTTACAGAAAAGGAAAGGCTCTTACTGCCTGATTATTACACAAGTCTACCTAGCAAGGGAGAGTTGAGAAGGGAATGGGGGAGAGGAGCTGGGAAAGTTTGATTGATAAGCACTAGCTGTCAAAAACTATTGTTTTTCTTTCCTGGCCCTTTGACCATCAAGTCTTTTTTAATGCTTCAGAATGGGGATTTAGGAGGGTAAGGGGAGAGGGGTGAGGTCACATCCAGGTTATTTCACTAATTAAGGCACATATGCCGGGCCTTTGATAAAACAGCACATATCAGAAATATCAATTTTACAGATTTGTTCTCATTCTTCCCAAAGCTATGGTTTCAATACATTAAAGAAATGAATGTGGGACCCAGCACCCCACTAATCTAGCTTTCAGAGCCACAATTACAATCAGCAAGGCCGTTCATGAATCTTTCAGCGTGTTCACTATTCAGTGCCCTTGGTTCAATTTCCTTCTTCACAGCCGCTGGGACAAACAATGCCTATGATCAAGCTGACATGATTAAAATAAAGTTGTAACATTTGAAATGGCCATGAGGACTGGAGTGTGCATAACACGCTTTCCATGCACATGGCTGATGACCACACTCCTTCTGCACACTGCCGGATTTGCATACATGAGGCAGATTCCCCTCTGGTGAAGAGACCACATTAGCACCCCATGCCCTGCTCCTCTAACCGCCTGTTTGGGAAATCACCGCCAGCCATGTAGTCTTAGCATTCCATGACTGCTTTGACATCCATGGAAAATAGCCAGACTGGGGATGGAAGCAACGAAGTCCATGCAAAACTGTGGACAGAGACAGGGGTGTCTGTGGACCTGAAGCCTCTGACCATGTCCAGTCACAATTGCAACAGCAGTTCAGGAACGAGACCATGTTCAACTAGATCTCTAGGGGCGTCCAATGCACCAGAGAGGGGCTTCCAGTGCACCAGAGCACAGTGCAAGGAAATACTGCAGTTTCTAAAGAAAAAATTCAAGGAGGTGACCACCCACAGCAAAATGTCAGGAGCCAAGGACCATGCCGCACTATGACCAGCTGGCATCAGTCCTCCTGGATGGGAGAGACATAACACCCGGGAGCACATCTGGGAGTGGGGACCCCATGCCAGAGAAGAGGCAAAGGGCAAGCCAGATGGTACCACTGACCAGCATGCCGGCTAGCAGCAGGCTCCTTACACAGGCAACTATTTCAGCCACTTCCACCTCTGCCCATCAAGGTATGTCCACGGCATCCATGGCGTTGACATTCAACTGTGTCAACGTTACAAGCTCGGGCCACAGAGATTACAAGTTGCTCTGGGGTGGCAAGTCAGTTATGCAGGCCTCCCCTTCCCACTGAGAAATGCATCAAGCTGCTGCCGCTGAAGCTTTCCAGGAAGGCAGAGAGTGCAGTGCTTGTGCAGGTTGTGGATGCCCAGGAACAGACACTTGAGGTACTCCATAGGCTCTGAAGAGGAAGATGACGACACACAAATTGAGGCCCTCGAACACCTAACACACATCCAATACATGGAAGAGGACAGCCAAGGTTCCCTACATAGCAAGAGAGTGTGCAGGGTGTCCACGCCCCACAAGCAAATACAGGACATGCAGTAGTTGGAAGAACTGTTCTTGCATTCCCTTACTGATGTGTTCTTCAGGACAGGCAGCTAAAGAACTTTTCTAGGTTTCCCAACCACACCTCTGATGAATGAAGGAGTTGGTGGTTCAGACAATGCTTCAGAAGAACACCATTTCCTGCAAGAGGACATACCTGGTAAGCGTGCATGTCCTTCAAAGCTTAGCAAGTTGCAGGGAGAATGGCTCTTAAGAACAGCTAGGTCCCAGCTGTAATCTTAACGGAATCTTAACCGAATCTTAACAGTGATTAATTAACACACCATCCATCTTGGCCACAAACTACTCTTGCATTCATTGCCACTATTAATAACAGGTGTAATGATGTGTGAATTGTGGATCTTGATACTACCTTGGGTCAGGCCTGGGCACTCTTTTCCCATCAGAAGTAGTTGAAATACAGCTCCCGTAAGCCCTGGCCACAGGTTTTAGAACCCTGGGAATGACGAGAGTTGTGCTCCATCAATGTTGATGGACCCCAGTCCCTCCAGGTCTCCCCTTAATGTGCAGGGAACAACTTTTATAGCATGGGCTACCTTGAGAGGATGGCTGAATCAGTTGCATTGTTTGCTGAGCAGGCACCAGAACATCCTCCTCAACAGCAGCAACTGTTCCAGCCACAGGTGCTCATGCAGGGACCTTACATGCCGGAACATCTGGGGTTGGCCCAAGACACCCCAGCCGTTGCATCTCTGCAGCCACTATTTATGGGTCCACAGGTGGGGCAAGGGCCCTCTGGGCTCACACACTAGCAGCCAATACATCAGACACCCCCAAGTACAAGAGCTTCAGTGACCGCCACCCCAAACCCAGAGCATGGCAGCAAAAGGAGCATACATCCATCATATAAAGCATGCTGTGGCCACCCTCACATCCCCCAGTAAAAAAAAAACCCACTTCACAGAAAGACAAGGGTTCACACTCACATTCCTGTCTAAGTTGCAGGAAGGGGAAAGGACGAAGTTGGAGTGATGGTGGTGGCAAGCATCCTCCTGACTCTCTTCCTCAACCTTGGATGAGAATTAAGTCACACATGTGGAGGAGTATTTTATTGAAAAAGTGCTGACCCAAAGTTCTTTGTACCATGACTTTAAGTTCAGATTTTTTGTGCAGTAATCCACTTACGTTCTTTAAGCCATCGTTGTGTGTGGTTGTTGTACTTGAATGTCTCTGAATTGTTGTTGTTGTTGTTTTAAAAAACCCTTCAATAGCTTTTTTAATGGGCATTTCAGTTTCAAATGCAGAAGTTATTTTTTCTAGCACCCCTGTGGCTGTGAGTTCTGCAGCAGGTATGCAACCTATTTTGTGTGAAATGTTTTCTGTCAATAAACACATTTTTAAACGGTTACACTGGTTCTGGTCTAAATTACAGAATGTGTTGGGGTGTGGTGCTGACATTTTATCACATGCAAGAAGTGCTCCTGCTGTACTATGTAAGGGGCTTTACTTGCAACTCTGTTCCTGGTGTGCTTTGTTTGTTTCTTTGTTTTGCATCCAAAAGGTAGAGACTGCCCTTTGTGTTTTGACAGGATACTTCCCCATTGGTGGGGGGTGGGCAGGGCAATGTAAAGGGGGTCAAGAGGCCGGGTGCTGTAACCGCCTGCTTCCCCCCATGGATTGGAGTTGGGTTTCTGCCCAACACAAAGAGGATACATTTGCTCAGTGCTTCAACTGCTTACTTGCCAAATAGCGATGGGGAATCCCAGAGGGAGTAGCTGGGCAAGTTCTGCGACTGGTCGATTTTACCCATTGTGGGTGGGGGCGGGCAGCACCATGCACAAGGGGCAAACTTCAAAGTTGCTGCAACCTCCTGGTTCCCCATGGGGCAGGCATGGGATGTGGTGTGGGTTTTATGCCGCAACCAAAGGGAGAAAAATGAAGAAGTGCTGCAATTGGTGAATTACCCATTGTGGGAGGTATGGTGGTTTCCACCATCTAAATGGGGAAAACTGGGCAATGGTGGAAACATCTCACTTCCCCATTGGGAATGTTTGGAGCGTGTGCATGCAGAACGGTTAAGCTTGCCAAGAGCTGCAAGTGCTTGCTTTCCCATGGGTGGGGGGGTGGGGGCGGTGTTGCGCTGTTGTAACCCACAAAAGGGGGGATTTGCAGGTTCCTCAAATACTTTCCCCATCAAAAGGTGAGAAACCTGACAAGTGTGGTGCTTGCTTGCTTCCGGAGGGTGGGAGAGACTTTTGACACATGTAAAGTGGAGAGTCTTGTGCACTGTGGAAGCAGCAAGGTACTTGGTGTCTGTTGCCGTCTATTCAGAAGCTGCTCCCTTCATGCACACCATGTGCCCCAAAGTTATGAGCAGAGCAGGGCATTGGGAGTTTCCATAGACAACTTTCCTAAAGCAGGGGGATTGGGCTTCCTCCCCCTCTGGAGTGTTGCTAATAACACTAATTATTATTCCTAATTCAGGAAACTATATATGAATGTTAATGACAGGTGCATATATAGGGAAAGAAAAACCCAAATGTTTGCTTAATTCATAGGGAGTGCAAAATAGTTCCATTAATATTTTGTTTGGGGAAATTTTAGTACAACATTTTTAACATAATCATTTGTTTTTGTGTTTGGCAGGTATTTATATGCACTTGGTCAGAAAGTTTGGAAAAGATGGAAAAAACGCTACTTTGTTCTTGTACAGGTTAGTAATTTTTCTTTTCTGCTTAATTTGGGCAGTAGTATTTCCAGGGAGATTGTTAAAGAGCAATGAGGCTTCAAGGCATATAACTCTTGCACTGCTGCATATTTTGGCTTTGCAACTGACAAAGCTACAATTCAGTTTTTAGAACCTCTTCAGATGTCCTAAAGGCTGATCTCAGCAAAACATTTCCCATTCACTTGTATTTCACTTGTTTTCATGTTATGAATTAGGGTTTCTCTTAGATCCTGTTCACAGACACTTTCCAGACATTACAAAGAGAGCAGCTCCCAGGCCACCCACTTACAGCTATGGGCACATGGTGCAATGCCCCTTGAAGGCTTCAATAAGCCTGGCTCATCATTAGGGCCTTGGCAGTTTCACAGTGATACTTACTCAGCTTTCAGTGAGTTTGAACCTCAAAAAGTTACCAGTAGAGACCTACTTGGACCATATTTCTGTTGCCTGTTTTCCTCTAGATCTTTTTAGAAAGCAGTTGTAGCCTGTGCACCACTAGTATGGTGCACCCAACAGCAGTGCACTGGACCCTTATCTTTGCATAGGGGTCCTTGGGCCCATGCATCCTTTTGGCACTACTGGCCATGCCATCTCGCTTGAAAAAGGCTGTAGAAAGGCGGTAAAGCTCGGTGGTGCATTGTACACAAAAGCAGCTGTAATACCGATCATTATAGAAAAAGCTCCAAAGAGTGTACATATTACTTAGCTGTTCTTTACATATGTTGGGGTCTACACACAGAGGTCCTTTGCAAACATAAGGGTCCAAAGTACTGGTGTTGGACGCATGATGCCAGTGGTGCGGCAGTCAAGCACATTCTATGAGTGGCCTTGAATTTCCATCTGTGTGCTTTGTGATGGAGACTTTTGGATCATGCTGTTAGAACAGCTGGGGCATAAAGGAGCTCTTGAATAAATAGGGCAGAGGGAGGGAGGTGGGCTTTTGTGCCTTCCCTTTTCTTCACCTCTTTCTCCTTCTCCTTCTCTGCATTTTCCTCACCCAATAAGTGAGGGGGCTCAGGGACGTAAGTGCAACATCATAGAGCTCTTGGGCAAGAGCACAGGGCCTTTTTGTCTGCCAAGTCCGTGGAACCAGATGGGCAAGGGGGTTCTAAGAAGGCTAGCACTGAACCCTTAGAGCTCCTCTGGGTGTGGTATTGCACATTTTTCTGAGTTCCCTGACCTATCATCCAATTGAACATGGCAGGAAGCTAGTGCTGCATCCTCAGAGCTCTGTCACAGTTCCATGTCTCCTCTGAATCTGCTTGTCCAGTGAGTTTGTGGAACTGTTATGTAGGGAACTTTCACTCCACTTGCGGGACCCTTTAAGTGCAAATATAAAGCAGGCAGTTTCATCAGAAAGTCACAGCCATAGACGTTCATCCAAATAAAGAATTGCTTCATTGAAATACAAAACAAGAGGTTTGACCATAACGATAATGGGGGAATTCCCATGTGACTTAGACACTGATTGATGCATGCCAGGATGATGGAAGCGCAATGCTTTACCTCTTCAATTGGTATAAATGCAAGTATGTGACTAAGTGAAATGGAGATAGGGAAAGGAAGTGATGGTGAGTAGTTGATCCAGTCTGCTCTTCTGAGACGGGGTGGAAAGCCAGGGTAAAGGAAGGAAAGTCTCCCTTTCCTACCTGGCAGACTTGGCTTGCCTGTTCCCCAATAGGAGGACACGAGGGCTGAGCCTTGTCTCTGCATCTGATCTCCAGCGGATGGGAGGTCCACAGGTCTGGCTTGTGTAAATCTCAGGTGGCTGCTGGGAACCAAGAAGTAGGATTGAGGACTGATCTCTAGTGTTGTCTGAGGAGCTTGGAGGAAGGAGAATAATCTGCTCGTGGATTGCTGGAATTCTACTAAGATGCCACAAATAAAAAGACCATGTGAAAAGGAGAAAAATACAGTGGAAAGCTAACAAAACATATTAGAGCAAACTGAACTTGCTCAAAATAGATTTATAAATTCTAAGTCAACAGAGAAAAATATAAAATATCAATACACACCCATAAATATGGGAACCATAAACACAAAATAAATAACGATAAACAAAGATATATATGAAAGTATCAACAATAATACAAAAACTATTTTAGAGCTATACAGAAACATAGATGTGTATTCCAGTATCCAGGGCATGAAAGTCCATGATATGGTGGAAAAATCCCTCTGTTGTTGGAAGAGAGTTGAAAACAGTGAAGCCCGTTACGAATATGCCATGAATAGATAAACTCTTGGAAAAACGATGTACAAGGAGAACCTAGACTTTTTGCATGGACCCAGGGGAATAAATTCCTAAAATAATTCATTCAAATCAGAGTAATAGTCTTGTGAACTTGCTCATGAGTCTCCTGTATATAGATGAATAATAAGCTTTGCTATTTTCGCGTGCGCTTTATCATGAAGGACTATTATAGTCCTTCATGATGAAGCACATGCGAAAACAGCTGATATCTAGGCAGCTTTTCAAGGACTATTTTGATTACACCTTGGAATATCCTACCATGCCTATCTAAGTTTTAACTTGTCTACACCTTAGAATAAGGAGCAAAGCTTGTTATTCAACTATATACGGGAGACCCCTGGGTCCTTGCAAAAAGTCTAGCTTCTCCTTGTACATCATTGTTTTTGACGGAGGGATTTTTCCACCATATTATGGACTTTCATGCCCTGGATACTGGAATACTCATCTATGTTTTTGTATAGCTTTGATATAGTTTTTGTATTATTGTTGATACTTTCTCATATATCTTTGTTTATAGTTATTTATTTTGTATTTATGGTTCCCATATTTATAGGTGTGTATTGATATTTTATATTTTTCTCTGTTGACTTAGAATTTATAAATCTATTCTGAGCAAGTTCAATATGTTCTAATATGTTTTGTTAGCTTTCCACTGTATTTTTCTCCTTTTCACACGTTCTTTTTATTTGCGGAATTCTACTAAGAACAGAGAACAGAAGGAGAGTGTGTGAGCGGGCTCCCTCTGTATGGGAGGAGCATGGATATCCCTTGTTGATGGAACTGGCTGGATGCAACCCTGCTTCATGGCTTCTGCCCTAGTCTGCTGCTGTCCCTCACACCCATGAGTGGGTTAGGTTATTCCTCATGTGGAAAATGGAACTTCTTTGAACCCTGACTTACAGTGAGGGAAATAAGTATTTGATCCCCTGCTGATTTTGTCCGTTTGCCCTCTGATACAGAAATGACCAGGCTGTAATTGGAATGGTAGGTTTATTGTAGCTGTGAGAGACAGAATAACAACAAACAAACCCTTAAAAGCCCAGTGCCCAAAAGTCAGCGATGGATTTGCATTGTAGTGAGGGAAATAAGTATTCGATCCCTTCACAAAAGAGGTCTTAGTACTTGGTGGCAAAACCCTTGTTGGCAATCACAGAGGTCAGGCATTTCTTGTAGTTGGCCACCAGGTTTGCACACAACCCAGGAGGGATGTTGTCCCACTCCTCTTTGCAGATCCTCTCCAAGTCAGAAAGGTTTCGAGGCTGATGTTTGGCAACCCGAACCTTCAGCTCCCTCCACAGATTTTCTATGGGATTAAGGTCTGGAGACTGGCTGGGCCACTCCAGGGCCTTCATGTGCTTCTTCTTGAGCCACTCCTTTGTTGCCTTGGCTGTGTGTTTTGGGTCATTGTCATGCTGGAATACCCATCCACGACCCATTCTCAATGCCCTGGCTGAGGGAAGGAGGTGCTCACCCAAGATCTGACGGTACATGGTCCCGTCCATTGTCCCTTCGATGCGGTGAAGGTGTCCTGTCCCCTTAGCAGAAAAACACCCCCAAAGCATAATGTGTCCACCTCCATGTTTGACGGTGGGGATGGTGTTCTTGGGCTCATAGGCAGCATTCCTCCTCCTCCACACACGGCGAGTTGAGTTGATGCCAAAGAGCTCGATTTTGGTCTCATCTGACCACAACACTTTCGCCCAGTTCTCCTCTGGATCATTCAGATGTGCATTGGCAAACTGCAGATGGGCCTGTACATGTGCTGCCTTGAGCAGGGGGACCTTGCGGGCACTGCAAGATTTCAGTCCTTCACGGCGTAGTGTGTTACCAATTGTTTTCTTGGTGACTATGGTTCCAGCTGCCCTGAGATCATTGACAAGTTCCCCCCATGTAGTTCTGGGCTGCTTTGTCACCGTTCTCATGATCATTGCAACTCCACGAGGTGAGATCTTGCATGGAGCCCCAGACCGAGGGAGATTGACAGTTATTTTGTGTTTCTTCCATTTGCGAGTTATCGTGCCAACTGTAGTCACCTTCTCACCAAGCTGCTTGGCGATAGTCTTGTAGCCCAGTCCAGCCTTGTGCAGGTCTACAACCTTCTCCCTGACATCCTTTGACAGCTCTTTGATCTTGGGCATGGTGGTGAGTTTGGAAGCAGAGTGATTGCTTGCTTCTATGGACAGGTGTCTTTTATACAGGTACTGTAACAAGCTGGGATTAGGAGCACTCCCTTACAGAGGGTGTTCCTCATCTCAGCTCGTTACCTGCATATAGTGAAAAGACACCTGGGAGCCTGAAATCTTGCTGGTTGATAGGGGATCGAATACTTATTTCCCTCACTACAATGCAAATCCATCGCTGACTTCTGGGCACTGGGCTTTTGAGGGTTTGTTTGTTGTTATTCTGTCTCTCACAGCTACAATAAACCTACCATTCCAATTATAGCCTGGTCATTTCTGTGTCAGAGGGCAAACGGACAAAATCAGCAGGGGATCAAATACTTATTTCCCTCACTGTAAGACCATTGCTATACAGTGGGATGCTGCTCATAAGTAGGGCTCCTGAGATTCTTGGGAGTCCCTTGGTTATGGCCCCAATCCTGCAGAATCGGTAGCCCCATTGTCCTCTGGGGCTGCCTTTTAACCGGGGGGAAGAGCTGACTGAACCTCCCCGACTTTGGTGGGACAAAGATAGATACAATACCAACTTTCAGAGGAATCTCCTAACCTCGCCTGACAGTAACTCACACACACACTCACACTCACACTCTCACTCACTCAGTTCACAAGGAAGAATCGAGAGGGGGGGAATTTCCCGGGGCAGAGGAAGTGGGGAACCCCTTATTCTACCTGCTCTTGAGGGGGAAGGAAGCAAGCCTGAATCCTCGGCGGCAAGGGTGGAGAGATAATGGGGAAGCAGAGGGACCCAATCTCCCAGGATGACTCTCAGGGCTTGAGCGAATTGGAGGGTTTTCTACTGACTATCTTTATAGAGGAAAAGATGCCTCGTGCAGGGAAGGCTACATGCTGAAGTGGTATTTTCTAGGTTAATGGTTACTTGAGACAGTGTCTGGCAGAGAACAATGGGTTTTGGAGTGGTTAGGATGTTGTCTTTGGGAATTAGGATTATCTTAGGGAGGTGGCTGTACTGACATCAGTGTGGAGGTCAGGAGGGCAGCAATGTGACTGACTGAAGAGTGAGCTATGGCTGCCTTGCCCTTGAGGCTCAGGAGCACTAGAGTCTCTGAAGCTCTTCTGGGGTGTTTGGGTCTCCTTCCTTTGCTAGTCTTGCTCTGAGGCTGCGAGCTACAGTGGTTGACACTTTCTTATTCCTAGGCAGGCAGGTCCAAATGCAGTGGATTGCACAGAAGCCCACTTCTGGACCTCCTAGCAGAACCTGGTAAAAAGGGGACCCTGGGAGTCCAACATGGCATTCTTGAAGCTCTCAGGACATGATTCTGGCCTGCTCAGTGTCCCCTCACCTGGTGCTTGCAATAGGTTCGGGGCTAAAGGGGTGTGTGGTGGGTGAGGGTTAGCTTGCTGACCTTCCCTTCTGCTCTGAGGTATCATGTGAATTTGCCTTTTGATCAAGGATGAATGCAGCAAGCATTTTCTCTGCATGTCGTCAGACACAGACCTGTGTGAGCAAGTCCACAAAAAGGATCATATACATGTGGTGACTATTTAATAAGAACAGCCTCAGTATTTTGCTGTTACCTGTATGACCAGTTCTTGCTTTTAATCCATAAGAAGGATGCACTTCTATGGAATGTCATATGTTGTGCAAACTAAGCATAAAGATACAATACTCAGAAATCTGAACCATTTTTTGGCTGCTGTGAAGGAGTGGATGGATGAGAGCAAGCTGAAGGATAGTCCAGATGAGACTGAAGTTCTGTTGGCTGGGCAAGCAGTTAATTTGGGAATTTTACTCTGTTTTAAATGGATTACACTCCCCATGAAGAATCATGCTGGCATTTTGTGGTGCTCCTTGTTCTGGTTGCCTTTTAGAGACCATGATGGCAGCAGTGACTAGAAGCATCTTTTACCAACCTTGTCCAGTTTGCCGGCTGTAGCCATTTCTGGAGAAATCTGACTGGCACAGTTATTCATGCCCTAGTCTCCTCCTGTGGACTGTTTTTAACACACTCTTGAAAAGCACCTGTAAACATCAGCTGGTACAAAATGCTGCTGCCAAGCTGTTAGCTGAATTGACCCTTTGGGAACCCATCACTTGTCATCTATTAGCACTTGCCCTCCTGTTTTCGTTTCCAGGCTCAATTCAAGGTGTTGATTCTTTCCTTCAAAGCCCTAAACAGCTTGGGAACTGGGTATTTAAAGTTGCCTTCTTCCATGTGTCCCCCCTTGTATTTCGTGTTCATCATCTGAGGCTCTGCTTTAGCTGCCTTTGCTATAGGAACTATTATAGGCATATACTAGGAGCAGACAGAGTCTTTTCCATGGCAATGGTGATGGTGAAATGGCCTCTCTGTTGATATTAGGTCCCGTCCCCACCACCCCACACCAGTCCCCGCACCCTGGTCAACACTGTGTTCTTTTAGCAATTGTGTAAAGACTTGCCAGAGGGCTTTTGGAGCTGCTTGTCTATTTGTTGCTACTATTATTTTTGTTCCTGTTACTGAAACTACTATTACACTTGGGGGTTTTTATGTTGTGAGCTGTGGGAGGGTGGTACTTTAGCTGTTGGTTTTTTGTTGTTGTTTAATTTTATGTTTCTTTTGTTTTATTAAGGTTTGAGGAAAGTGGTATATACGTTTGTTTTTTAAAAGTGCTGCTTACTGTCAGGCCCTGTTTACTGATGTGATCTGTACATGCCATTTGTAGCCCTATTGACATTATAGGTAAAGGATTTCAAATGATCATGTAGTGATGGGTATGAGTCTACAACATTATTGAGGATTCTCTCCCTGCTGCTGCTTCTTTTTAGATCTAGTTAATTTGCACATTAAATTAATGTGCATGGCCATTTGATGTGCATCCGAACCTAATTCCACAGTATGAAGGAAAACAGCTTCGTGATCATTTGAATTCTCCTGTATCACTGTTAATTGAAAGCTAGGGGTCTCTCCTTGTCATGAATATTCATCTTGTTGCCTCAGCTCAGTGGTTTCTGAGAGACACAGATCAATAGATTTATGCCTAAGGACTACAATACTTATACATGTCTAATTTAGCTATCATAGCATGAGTGATTCATCAATGTCCCCTGCTAACTGGGCAAAGAGGCACCTTTTACCATGGTGATTCTTTTTATTTAGCAGGAAGAGAGTAACTGGCCCTATTCACCCCCAGCACAGTACTTCCAGTGACTGTTGCTGGTGTCTATCTTACATTTTGTTTTAGAATGTGAGCCCTTTGGGGACAGGGAGCCATCTTATTTATTATTTCTCTGTGTAAACCGCCCTGAGCCATTTTTGGAAGGGCAGTATAGAAATCATCATCATCCCCCAGTGAGGCACTACCTTGGTGTGGTTGTGGGGCTTGGGAAGGTGAGAGCTATGCCAGAGGTCCAACCATACTGGACAGGTCTCACCAGAGGAGCCAGACAAAGAGTGCCTCTCCCATCAACAATATGGTGAGACGTAACTTTAATAAATCTATACCAGCTCGGTCGTCACCCAGGTCAACAAGGACTGCGCCAGGTGCTGGAGTCCCTGAAAATCTGGTGGCAAGTGGGCTACAGGATTCAGGATCTTCAGTTGAGCAACCAGGGCTGGAGACTGCATGATCCTGGAAGAAATGTCGCTTAACCGGAAAAAAATATACAAAAAATGCCAACAAGGAAATAATGATCTGCTATTACAAGTCTAGTCCAACTAAAAGAGGTTATTTAAAAAGAATGTACCAAATTTGGAAAGAGAAGCATCCAGATACAGAAATAACAAAACAAAGGCTAGCAGACCAGAGAAGATTCATAATAAGAAATAAAGTATTCACAGAAGTTGGATGGAAGAATTGCAAGGAGCAACACAGGTTCAACATATGGAAGAAGAATTACCAACAGCTGAAGAAGTTACTCAGGCGCAGGTGGAGGAAGTGTTGGAAATAGACGATGCCACTGTTGCTGAACTGTTTCAAAATCAAAACCAGGCAACCTCCCCTTTGCCTTCACCTCAAAAACCCAAATGCCGTTTAACAGAAAAGCAACAAGAACTAAAGCAAAAAATAACTGACCACATGAACCAAACAACCACCAGGGTTCGACTTCCAGCTCTAAAAACAGTTGCCAAAAAACAACTTGCTCAGGCATTAAAGGATGTCAATACTGCCCTTGCAGAAATAACAACCAATAATTTGCAAGAAACAAACCAACTAATGTACAGTGCAGCAACAATAACAACACAAGAGCTCGGATATAAGGTCAAAAAAAGAAAGTAGTACATCACCTAAATGGAAGATTAGATTAGAACATAAAATCTCAAGGCTTAGATCAGATGCTAGTAAATTGAAAGATATGAAAGACAAGAAGCTGAAGAATGAAAACACCAAACAGTATCTGATCCAAAAATACCATCTAGGTTCAAGGAAAATTAGAGAAGTCCTGGAAGTAATAAAGCAGCAAATAACAGCAGTGTCAAAGAAGATTAGCAGATACGAAGCTAGAATTACACAACAGAGGCAGAATCTCCAATTCCAGTCGAATCGGAGACGTTTCTACCAAAGCATAGAAGGAGAAACTGCAAGAAACGTAGAAACACCAAACAAAGAAGATACAGTGCAGTTCTGGGAGAAACTATGGGACAATCCAATAGATTATAATAAAAAAGCAGGCTTGGTGAAAGAGGTCGAAAAATGTAACCAACAAATGCAAGATCTAATAATAACACCAGAATTAATAAGTGAAAGAGCAAAGAAAATAAAAAATTGGACTGCACCAGGCGACGATGAACTGCATGGCTTTTGGCTTAAACACCTAACAAGCATACATGAACAACTATCAAAACAGTTCAATCACATTTTGCAAGGAGGTGATATTGAACAATGACTAACAACTGGGAAAACTCATCTCATCATGAAAGACCCAGCAAAAGTTGCAGTTCCAAGTAATTATAGACCGATAACCTGCCTGCTAACCATGTTCAAATTATTAACTGGAATAATAGCAGATGAAGTAATGCAACACTTATTAACTAATAAGCAGCTTCCAGCTGAACAGAAAGGAAATTGCCCGAACACCAGAGGCACAAAAGACCAGCTGCTGATTGACAAAATGATTTTAGAAAATTGCAAGAGAATAAAAACAAATCTAAGTGTTGCATAGACTGACTACAAGAAAGCCTTTGACTCATTGCCTCACTCATGGATACTAAAATGTTTAGAAACAACTGGTGTCAGCAGAAACATTCAGATATTTATTTAAAAAGCAATGAGCATGTGGAGTACACAGTTAACAATCAATGGCGAGACACTTGGACAGGTTAGCATTAGAAGAGGCATTTTCCAAGGGGACTCACTATCCCCTCTATTGTTTGTAATCGTCATGACTCCACTTTCACAAATACTAAACAGAACAGGCCTCGGATACCAAACATCTAAAACATCAAGTAAAATCAACCATCTGCTGTACATGGATGATCTGAAGTTGTATGGAAAATCCCAGTCAGAAATCGAATCGCTGCTAAACACTGTCCGTATATACAGTAGTGATATAGCAATGGAATTTGGGCTAGACAAGTGTGCTGCATTAATAATGAACAGAGGAAAAATAACAAAAACAGAAGGAATAGAACTGTCCAATGGAAGCATTAAGAACCTGGAAGAGAGAAAAATTACAAATACTTGGGCATTTTCCAGGCAGATAACATTGCACACACTGCAGTTAAAAGAAAAATGGGAAGTGAATACATCAGGAGAGTTAGAAAAATCCTCAAGTCCAAACTCAATGGCGGGAACACCTTACATGCCATAAACACTTGGGCTATACAGTACCTGTTGTCAGATACACTGCAGGGACAATAGACTGGACCCAGGCAGAGCTAGAGACGCTAAATCGTAAGACCAGGAAAATCATGATCATCAATCATGCTCTGCACCCCCGCAGTGATGTAGATAGGCTATACCTCTCTCGCAGCTCAGGTGGAAGAGGAATGCTGCAAGTCCATCAAACAGCAGAGGAGGAAAAAAGAGGCCTTGAAGAATATATCAAGGACAGTGAAGAAGATGCACTTCAAATGGTCAATAACGAGAAACTATTCAACCCCAATGAAACAAAGCAGGCCTACAGGAAAGAACAAGTCAAGAACCGAGCAGAAAAATGAAAAAATAAGCCCCTGCATGGTCAATATTTGCACAATATAAGTGGAAAATCAGACATCACCAAGACCTGGCAATGGCTTAAGAAAGGCAACTTGAAGAAAGAAACAGAGGGTTTAATACTGGTTGCACAAGAACAGGCACTAAGAACAAATGCAATAAGAGCAGAAGTCGAAAAATCAACCACAAACAGCAAGTGCCGCCTTTGTAAAGAAGCAGATGAAACCATGGACCACCTAATCAGCTGTTGTAAAAAGATCTCACAGACTGACTACAAACAAAGGCATGACAAGGTAGCAGGGATGATACACTGGAACATCTGCAAAAAAATACAAGCTAGCTGTAGCCAAAAATTGGTGGGACAATAAAATGGAAAAAGTTGTTGAAAATGAAGATGTAAAAATATTATGGGACTTCCAACTACAAACAGACAAACATCTGCCACACAATACACTAGATATAACTGTAGTCGAGAAGAAAGAAAAACATGTTAAAATAATCGACATAGCAATACCAGGGGATAGTAGAATAGAAGAAAAAGAAATAGAGAAAATCACAAAATACAAAGATCTACAAATTGAAACTGAAAGGCTGTGGCAGAAAAAGATCAAAATAATCCCAGTGGTAATTGGGACCCTAGGTGCAATTCCAAAACAACTTGAAGAGCACCTCAACACCATAGGGGCCACAGGAATCATCATCGGCCAATTACAAAAAGCAACTTTATTGGGAACAGCCTATATTTTGCGACGATATCTATAATGATCAACAGTACTGATGATAAAATTCAGCCATCCCAGGTCCCTGGGAAGGAATCGATGTCTGGATGAAACAAACCAGTCAATAACACCTGTCTGACTGTGTAAACAAGAAATAACAATAATAACAATAATTTGGCTTAAACACTTATATTCTGCGACGATATCTATAACAGCAGCAACAACATTGACAATAAAATTCAGCTATCCCCGGTCCTTGGGTAGGACTCGATGTCTGGATAAAACAAATCAGTCAATAACACCTGTCTGACTGTGTGTGTAAGTGAGTAAGTAAGTAAGTAAATAATGGGCATTGCAAGTCAGTTTCCATTTCATTTTAGTAGATTCTCAGTTCAAGGGTTTCTCTGCTTCCCTGCTTTAGTGGCTGACAGCATGTGCTAATGCCTGCACCACTGCAGGCTTCTCAAACAATGTTCATAGTGTTACATAACAGAGCTGGTGCACGACTACTTAAAACTTTTCAACTGCAGTTGCGCAATGCTACATCCGTTATATGTGCAAATGCACACTTTTAAAGTAGTAGAGCACTAGCCCTGCTATGCAACACCATGAGCATTGTTTTAGATGCCTGCAGTGGCATAGGCAGTTCAGGACCACCTACGCTGAATGTCAGCTAGTGTTTTTATCTGTAACATCCTCCCCACTTTCTGTCACATGATGATTTTGGAATTTTGAAATCTGGGAACAAAGGGTGTTTCTAAATATTTGACATAGTTAAAATATTATTCATGTTCTTCATGTGATTTTCTTTCACAAAGCTTTTTAGCATTCCCACCTGACTTAGTTGCACCCTCGCACCCCCAAGACCTAATCTTTGGCTTTTCCATAGTAGCTACACAATTGTCTTCTAGCTAAGATGCCAGTACAGTGTCATCTCCCCAGTCAGTGGACAGGAGATTAGTTGTTCTGTTTTGGGTACCTTCCTGATGCCCCTAAATCATTACTAAAATTGCAGTGAATTGGGAAATAACATTGTAATTGCTTGCTGCCTCTAGGCATAACAGAATTCACCAGAACATACTGACCGCTCCACTCATTAGAGGTGGAGGAAGACATTTTGATGAGCACATGCCAAGAAATGCAAGACAAGTCGTACAGATAAAGGACTCTCAGCACTAATCAAGATGAGCCATGCTGCAAACCACTCTCCTTTTGCATAAACTTGATTGATTGATTGATTGATTGATTGATTGATTGCCGTCAAGTCGGTGTTGACTCTTAGCGACCACATAGATAGATTCTTTCCAGGATGATCTGTCTTCAGCTTGGCCTTTAAGGTCTCTCAGTGGTGCATTCATTGCTCTCATAATCAAGTCCATCCATCTTGCTGCTGGTTGTCCTCTTCTCTTTCCTTCAACTTCCCCCAGCATTATAGACTTCTCAAGGGAGCTGGGTCTTCGCATAATGTGTCCCAAGTATGATAGTTTGAGCCTGGTCATTTGTGCCTCGAGTGAAAATTATGGATTGATTTCTTCTATGATCCATTTGTTTGTTTTCCTGGCTGTCCATGGTATCCTCAAAAGACTTCTCCAGCACCAAAGTTTAAAAGCGTCAGTGCTTTTTCTGTCTTGTTTCTTCAAGGTCCAGCTTTCACATCCATAGAGTGTCACAGGGAAAACCATTGTCTAGACGGTTCTAATCTTTGTAGGTGTAGACACATCAACGCATCTAAATATCCTTTCCAAAGCCTTCATTGCAACCCTACCAAGTGCTAGTCTGCGGCGCATTTCTTGATTGCTGGATCCTTTAATGTTGACAGTGGATCCTAAAAGGCAGAAGCTATCCATCACTTCAATGTCTTCATTGTCAATTCTGAGGCTGGTTGCTGTACCCATTGTCATTAGTTTAGTCTTCTTTACATTTAATTGTAGTCCCATTTTTTCACTGTGCTCGTTGACCTTCATTACTAGAACTTGCAGGTCATCCGCATTTTCAGCTATCAGAGTGGTGTCATCAATGTAGCAAAAGTTATTGATGTTTCTTCCTCCAGCTTTAAAACCACGCTCGTCTTCTTCCCCATCTTATCTCAGTATATGTTCAACATATAAAGAAGGAGAAAGTATACAGCCTTGTCTTACTCCTTTGCCGATCTGGAACCAGTCTGTTTCACCATGTTCTGTCTGAACTGTGGCTTCCTGTCCTGTGTATAGGTTTCTCATGAGAACAATGAGGTGTTATGGGACGCCCATTTTCCTAAGGATATTCCAGAACTTGACATGGTCGACGCAATCGAAGACTTGTCTGTAGTCAATAAAGCATATATTGACTTCTTTCTAGTATTCTTTGGCTTTCTCCATTATCCAGCGTGCATTAGCAATGATGTCTCTTGTTCCTCGGCTTTTTCTGAAACCAGTTTGAACATCCAACATTTCCCTTTCCACATAGGGCTCTAATTTGCATTGGATGAACCTGAGCATTATTTTGCATAAACTATACCTACCCTGAAATGGCCCCTATACCCCTTTTGTCTTAAGAAAATGCCTGAAGCGCACCTAAAAAAATTCACTATTCAGTAGCCCAGTATGCTGCAATTCCTTTTATTTAGAGCCATCCGGGAGCCTCATCACAATGGGTACATCCTTGACCATGTCCCCAGTTCACTTTCCTTTTGCCTCATGGCGTACAAGAACAGATTGGGATTAGCATGCGTGTTTGTTCTTTTGCTTTTGCCACCATCCCAGAGGCATCTCACTTCTGCGCATGCACACAGAGATCTGCTCTCTTGTACTGCCGCAGTTTTGCTTTCTTCCTTTTCCCTGGGAGATCCTTTAGTGCCTTCCTGAGCAGCAGAGCCCAGCCATCAGTAGGCACATTGCCTTTCCATTTCGCCTGGAGCCTCTCTGTCTCAGCTCCCAACCTGCAACTAAAGGACTGCACCTCCTTTCCAAGAAGAAGCCAGCATCTTTGCAACCCTCGGACCCAAGCCTCGCCAACCTAGGATAGATAGATAGATATAGATCAGTGTCTCTGTCTTTATTCTCTTAGGCTATTCTCACAGTCAAAATCCCTGGCTTCAAACTGGGGCTTGTGGCTGCAGCAGAGCCAGGATTGGGTTCACTCTCAGCACCGCACACAAGCTGCCCAACCCAGGCTGGGCTGCCCTAGCCTGGGTTGGGCTGCTTGTGAGAATAGCCTTAGTGTATCTATCAGTTGTCCTCAAATCTATTCCCTATCCCTCAGTGTTAACTCCTGGGTGCATATTGGAGGCAATTCAGTGCCATTCTGAGAGCATTCACCCCATAAGGGAGACCATTGCCAGCAGCTCTATAGGGGAGTGCTATATACCACTTTGTACATTTCGGTTCTTCAATAGAACTTAGTTTTTGCTTTCAAGAAACCTGACTTGACTCTGTGGCTCTCTCCTGAGCACCTTAATTTTGGTGTACCCGACCCATGACCAGCTTTCCTGGTACCTTAGTTATTAATTTGGCTATATGAAGATTTGTATCCATTTTGAATTAGTTTCCCCTTTAGCCAAAAACATAGTCAAGACACGGGGTATCTGTCCAGAGGGTGGATCAGAAAATTTTCTCTCTTTCCTGTATTTTCTGACTCACATTCACTATCTGTCTGTCCTAGTGTCTGTAACTCCCCTCCCTAACGTCTGCCCTCTTCCCTCTGAATGTCCATAGGGTGACTCCCCTGTCAAAGAGCCAGAGATAGCACTCAAAGTAAAAGCCTCGTCATTCTGTGTATGTGTGATCTGGTGTTGGAACTGTAGGGATCTTGGCTTTGTAATGGGCAGAGATGTGGCTTACTGCACTGCCAAATATTCCCACAAAGTTAACAAGTTTACTGGTCCTGCTCTTGTTTAGGACTACCACGGGAGAAAGGCATTTCCTGTGCCAACTGCATAAGAGTAGAGACAGCCTTCTTAGGTTAAAATTGCTGCTAGCTGTTGGGAAATTTTGAGCTTGGTTTACTTGCTTTAATCTCATTGGAGACACTGTAGCTTTTCTTGTTCTGTTGGGTACTTTGCCTTGCTCCTACAGAACGGCATGTTAGTGCAACCATCTCATTGGTACAACCATTGTTGGAGATACTTAGCTTTATGCTGCACAATAGTGCACACCCCTGGTTTTCCACTGTTAGTGCTCTCAAAGCCACCCCAAAGTGTACTAAAAAACTGCCATATCATCCATAGACAGTGCCTGAAGCAAAGACAGGACCTGAAGTTCAGTGGTTCCTGGACACACGTATGTGATTGGTATACAAAATGTGGGATTCCCTGCTTCTTATCGTCCACTAAGAGAGAGTTGGACCCCAGATGCAAAGTTTGAAGTTTATAATTGTGCTGTGCTCAAGGATGACAGAAAAATAAAATAAAATAAAAATTAAAAAAAAACCAAACCAACCTCTTGGTACATCTGTTGAATTTCCTCAATAACCATCACATTTCAATACTGTAGAGATAGTGGCTTCTCCTTGTTCCCCTTGTCTCTTTCCTGAACCTTGTCCAGTGGTATCGTCACAGTTGATTTATTGATGGTGCTTGTTGACCTTTTTGCCATCCTGGTCATGGAAGTGTTCAGAGTTGCTTGGACTGAGAGGAGAAAATTGATGCATGATGTACAATTGTTGGCTGAATGTCATATGGAAGGAAAGCTTTGATGCAGGGGCTAGGAACTGTGTGTTGGATGTTTGAAGGACACCACGTTAGAAGTGGAAAGTGCACATGAAAGAGTATGAATTGTCTAGGAGTGACCTTGCTTCAGAAAAGGCCAAACTAATTTCAGAAGTGGAGGAGTCCAACACCTATTTCAGGAAATATCTGTTGGTCAAAACTAGCTATAAACAACAGATTGAGGAATTAGAGGAGAAAGTAGATGAGCTTAACTCAGCTACTAGATATCTAGCCAACCAACACTATGCTGCAAAGGCTGCTGCCAGCCACTGAGAGTGTAAAAAGAAAATTGCAGCCTTAAAAGACAATTAAAAGTTCAAAGGCTTGTGATGCCGCAGTTATTCTGGATGATTCCGGATCCATCTCTGATTCTCCCATGGAGGAAAAGGGACAGGGTTTCCCTCAGGTAGCATCAGTGTATCATGCTTCGACCCTAGCTTCAGTCCCCATAGCATCAGTTGTGTACAAGCGCATCCAAGAGGACTAGCTGACCCAGGCGCAGAGCATCTGCGCCCCTAGTTCTCCTTTCCTCTCCCTCTATTTCAAGGCTCAGCCAGTTCTCCCATCCTTTCAGCCAGTCTCCCTCTCCACCCTTCCCGTGGGCAGCTGTTATCCTCCTCACAAGGAGGCTGGCATCCCAGTATCACAGCCTGCTCAGCTGCTCGCAGTGGCACCACCTCCTCCTCGACCTCCCTCCCTCCCACCAGATCTCATCCTCCTCGCGAGCAGCCTGGCAGCCCGTTTTGGCCAGCTGCTTGGCCGCTCACAGTGGTGATGGTGCCTTCTCCTCAACCTCCCCCCCCTCCCTCCCCCCACCAGCTCTCATCCACATGAGGAGGCCAGCAGCCCCATTTTTGCTGCCTGCTCAGCCATCCACAACGGCTCACAAAGGTGGCGGTGCCTTCTCCACAGTCTCCCTCCCTCCTCGCCAGTTCTCACAACTCTTGGCAGCTGCTCCCAAACTCTCACAAGAGCTGCTGTGCATGGGATTAGCCACAGGTACACCTTAGAAAATTGTATGTATAGATGGTCCTGGTGGAGCTAAAACTGTAACTGATGCTCTAGGATCCCTTAACAAAATCACCATTGTATCATGGAAGACAATATCAGCTTCTTGCTGATATCAGTGGCCCAGTTGAGCTGCTGTTTGGTTGTGACGATCAGTTCTCATTTTATATCTTGTGCCTTGCTATCTGTACGTGAGTACAACATGTGGAGTCCAAAGTAACCCTCAGGCCGAGTATAAAAGTTGCAGTCCACCATTCGACAGAAAACAGAAATCCCCAACTGCAAGCAACTGCAGATAGCTGCTAATGAGGATACTCTCAGATCGTTTGTGATGGGGCCCACATTCTTATTGGTAGAGTACATGCTTTGTATCTGTCAGATTCCAGGTTTGATCTTTGGCATCTCCAGTTAAAGGGTAGCAGATATTCCCAAACAGCCTTGCTTGAGACTCTCTGGAGCCACTGCCAAGACAAGACAAAAGTGAGCCAGATACTCTGACAAAGTATAAACCAGCTTCATATGTTCATAAGTAATGCTCTTGCAGTCCAGTATAGTAAATGATTTGTTAGTGGAAGTGCTTTGAATGGGCAGGACAATTCCTGCTCAACATTGTTTTCCAAAATGATGATGATGATTTTGCCACATACTTTGTCAGTGGGATACAGCCTCTCCAGTGGGATACAGCCTCTCCTAGCCTCTCCTTCTCCCTCCCATTCACACCTAACAAATCATTTTCCTGCTATACATACACAAACTACACCCCACCATTTACCTATACTCCACCAGACCAAAGAATAACTCCACCTTCCCAAAGAGTACAAACAGGTCCCAGATACATAATGCATTTAAGTAGTAGGAATGGGGAGAAAAGTTGCCGCTCATTATGGTCCACATTTGACACTTAAAACCTGGCTCTCTATGTGAATGCTGCTTTGACCCTTTGAAAATAATATTTATTATTATTTATTATATTACATTTTATACCACCCCATCCAAAGGTTCTGTTGTACAAAGGCACAGCAAGTAAATATAAAAGGGCAATATATTTTACTTCTCTGGCTTTTCAGTTTTGCACTTGTTATGTGATGGAGAATTTGTTATGCAGTCAGATGGGTTGTATCATCCATTATACCAGTGTCTGAATGTCTGTGTTTTCAGGAGACACATAAGCACAGATTTGCTCTGTAACCGTAAATGAGTTTCAGATTTTCAGTGCACCATTAGTGACATCTTTCTTTTCAGCTACATGAATAGTAATTTGTGACTAGATTGATACTAGAGAAGTTATTGCTGTCTCTAATAAACCATGTGCTTTTTGTATACTTCCAGTCTTCTGATATGTAATGTATAACATGATGTAATGAAATTGAGCAAATCCAAAACTTTCTTTACTCAGGTTAGCCAGTACACATTTGCTATGTGCAGCTATAGAGAGAAGAAATCTGAGCCTCAAGAGTTAATGCAGCTTGAAGGATACACTGTGGACTATACAGCACCTCATCCAGGTATTTTGCTATGTAATGCTTATTCACTTGTTACACAAGTAGAACAGACTCCCTTGGTTGTGAAAAACTTTACAACGGTCTGTGTAACCATGCAAACCCCAGTGAATAGCTGGATTGCTAACTGAGGCACCTTTTACAGAGATGACTCTCTAACATTTAGCAGGAAGAGAACAACTGTCTTTATCCATCCCTAGCATAGCATCTCTCCAGTGACTGTTGCTGGTGTCTACCTTATGTTTGTTTTTAGATTTTGAGCCCTTTTGGGATAGGGAACCGTCTTATTTATTTTTTATTTATTTTTCTTGTAAACTGCTTTAAGCACTTGTGTTGAAAAGTCATGTATAAATATTCATAGTAGTAGTAGCTCTTTTTCAGGTTTAAACTAAGATTGGTCAAAGCTGCCAATATAGCAGAACATTTCTGTGGTCCCTGTATAGTAACAATATGTATAGTGCTATGTGCTCTGTTTTTTTCTCTTGTCCCATTCTTGATCTTCTTGAAATCAGATTAACAAACAACACAAAGGCATATTCTTTGCACTTCTGCATCATAAATCTATCGGTTCCCTCATAAGACTAGATAAACTGATTTTATTTTGCCTTCTGAGGAAAAGACGTTTGTTCGTAAGTGTTAAAAGGAAAGCAGGTAAATCATAACTGGTATGTTAGTAGAAGCCTTAATAGAATGCATTCTTTTGTACTTCAGAATTTCACACAGGTTAGGACTGGCCAATTCAGTAGTATTATACACAGCTGCCTGAGACAACAGGATGCCAGGGCCCCTAGAATGCATTTCATTCACCCTTGGAACAACAGGGCTTTAAATTTTAAATGACAATTCACTTGTATGGAGTTAGGAGAAGAGACTGGACCTAGAAATATCCTCAAGGGGAGAACACAGTCCCTCCCCTACTCCTCACCCTCGTGTTCCTAGAGTCTGAGATACAGGAAACTGTCTCCTCTCCCACTTTCCTTCACTTGAACTGGATCAAACCTCTTTTACATTTGTGGCCTCCTTTTCAGTGAGGAAGAGGCTTCCACTGGGGAAATCTGTGAGAAAAAAACACAATTGCCCTCCCTTGCTTGCAACAAACTGTGAATGTGGGCTCAGTTTCCCCCAATGTCAGCTTTGTCTTTTACCTCTTTTTGCAGGCCTTCAGGGTGGTCAGATGTTCTTCAACGCTGTAAAAGAAGGAGACACAGTGATATTTGCCAGTGATGATGAGCAAGATAGAATCCTGTGGGTTCAAGCAATGTATAGAGCAACAGGTCAGTCTTATAAGCCGATCCCTGCAAGTCAAGCACAGAAGATGAATTCAAAAGGAAGCAATATCCACACAGATCTATCACAGAGTAAGTTTATTTTGTTGGTAACCAAAGGAAATGAGGTATTGTGACTAATCAATATGGAATTTAATTTTCCTGACAATTGTTGCTGTTAATGGAACACATGGCTTTCAGCTCCTTAGAAGCATAGAGTTGGAATGAGCCTTGTTAGGCCATCTAGTCCAACTTTCTGCTCAATTCAGGAAACTGAGATCCAGAGCATCCCTAATAGATGGCTGACCAGACCCTGCTTGAAGACCCCAATGCGGAAGATTCCACTCCACCCCACCCACCCCGCCCCGCCCCCAGGTAATGAGTTCCAATGTTGAACTGTTCTTAGTATTCAGAAATTTATCCTAATATATAGCTGAAATTTGTCCCTCCTGTAGCTTAAGCCCATGAAATCTAGTCCTGCCTTCTGGGGTGGTAGAGAACATTTGACCTCTTCTGTGTGGCAGTCCTTCAGGTATTGAAAAGTGCTATCATGTCCAACCTCTCTCATCTAGACTAAATATACTTAGTTTTTTCAACTTTTACTCTTGGGCATACTTTGTCAAATGCTTTGCTGAAATCAAGATAAATTACATCCACAGCATTCTCATAATCCACTAAGCAATTAACCCAATCAAAAAAAGAGATAAGATTAATCTGGCAAGATTTATTCTTGACAAATCCAGACTGACTTCTACTAATCACTGCATTGTTATCAAGATGCTTACAGGCTGACTGCTGTAAAGTCTGTTCTTCCTTGGTACTGAAATCAGATTTACTGGTCTGTAATTTCCTGCATTTTCTTTTTTGACGATTGGGACAATATTTGCTTGTCTCCAATCTTCTAGCTGCATCTAATTCATTTTCCAGAATTGCTCAAATACAATAGAGGTTACGAGAGTGCATCAACAAGTTCTTAGCATTTTAGAACTAAAAGGGACATTAGAGGTTGTCTAACAGGTGATAACAAATGGGTGGTTATGACAATCCATGAACTATAATAAGATCAGACACAAGAAAAGTCCCGTTATTTACTGAACTGCACCTATTGCAAACCCTTACTGTGGATAGGGTACTTTTCCCACTCCTTAGGAACTACTTCCGATTGTATTAATTGTGTTGTTGTTGTTGTTTAATTAATCTAACTGACCCTCCAGGTTTTTTCTCATAGGCCAACACACCAGTGTGGAATTCATTTATGTTGATTTATCTTCACTACAAGTGTAGGGATCATACTAGTGAGTACTCAAGGCCTTAATGTGTAGAATTGTACAATAAATACATTGATTTTCCAAGCAAATGTGTATCTTTTCTATTTTTAAAAGAGAAAAAAGATAATATAATGAAAGATCAAGGCTGCACATTCTTTGAAAAGGTCTTGCTTGAATTTGTATGCATGAAAGATACAAAGCACATCAGAGCGCTATTCCCCTTTTCCTTCTGTTTCCACAAGATAATAGCAGATATTCATGTAACAAATACCTAAGAAATCTTTAAAATCCTGCTTAGTTTTGTTTGAAATGAGGAGGGTTATAGAAACATTGCATTAATAATAAATTGTTCAGAAATGTTTTATCAAAGCCATGTAATATTGGAAGCAAAATGCCATCCAATCTAAGACAAATTTATGTCTGTGTTTGTTTACATGTAAAGTTGCTTGGGCCATGTTATTGTGCATAAAATGAACTCAGTTTTTTACCCTGCACCAAATGATGATCACATTGGGTACAATCCTGCTATCACTTACAGGCCCATGTGTCTTACTGACTTCAGTGGGATTTGACTGTGCACAGGATTGCAAACTAAAGGGTGTTTAATCATACATGGTGTTGCTTCATAAACTCTAGAAAAATATACTGCTGTTTCTGTGGATGATCATCTCATACCTTAAACTATCAGTGTACTGTCACACTGTTTATTTGCTATATCTACCTTGGTGAAATCTGTCACATGGATGTGACTCTTGCTTTGACAATGCAAAGCCAAGTGATATGAATTAGTTTGTGCATCTTTTCAAGATGTGATGCTGTAGATCCTTCAGCTTGAATTAAATAATTCTTCCGTCTGAAAATACAGCTGAAAGTTGGACTTGACATGGATCAATATGATCTGGGGCTAAATTTCTAAATGTGACTGATTATGTTAGCATCATGCCCACAGATCAATATAGAGTTTTATTATGAACCTGACTCTATAATTGGGTTTAATCAATAAACTTTTGTCTCCTTTTCTATAGAAATTTTAGGTTTGTACTATGTAGTTTTTTCTAAAGTACATTTAGGATGCGTCTTTTCTGGTAACGAACATAAAAAAGGCCTATATTTGAAATTAAAGGAACAAAGAAACCCAGACCTTATTGTAAGGGTTAAGTCAATTTTTGAGTTGATAGCAAACTGTTCACCCCCATTGTCACGTATGGAATCTAAGTGAGCTAATGTGTTAATGCATAACTAGTCCTTTTGGCCACTGTAAGGCTTTTTCTGTCCATACTTGGTAGACAACTCGCATTGAGGATTTTGACAAAACATGCCATTAATGAAAGCAATCACCAGAGCTTGTCTTTTGATAAACCCGCGGGGTTCAAAGGCGTTGAAAGATGCAATCTGTGAACAACAATAAATTTGGGTCTCTGATTGAAGTGCCATTTGAGATTGTATGTTATATATTTACAAAAAAAAAATACTGCTCCCAGTTTCATTAGTCTATGCTGGAAGGTTAGAGGAGCTTTTTGCCATTACTACATTAAGGTTTTTTTCATTAAAAGCTGCATATAAAAAGAAAAAGGCTGGAAATGACCCTGCACAAGCCTGTGTGTTCATTTCTGCTCCAGTTTGCCATTTGGGAAATGGGCTTCTAGCCATGATATTTCTTTGATACATAGGTCTATGATGGACATCCTTTTAATGCCCGTAAGCACAGCAATGCTCAAACTTTTTTTGTCTATGTTTTCTATAGATTAAAATGTCTGTGTTTTAGCAGTCTTGCGTTTAATAGACTATCTTGAGGCTTCCCAGGAATACATTATCTATTTTGCCAGTATCTCTAATGAAATGAATGTTTAGAGGCACATCATCCAAATAAATACTGCACTATTTCTACAGCACGTCAGAATGGATTGTTGAGTTCATTTTGTTTTAGTCTGATACTTTGGAGTCAGGGGCATAGCTATAATTAAGCAAAAGGGTTCAAAGAACACGGGGCCCCCAGCACCTGAGGGCCCTCCAGCTCTACCCCTCCCTATTTTCTTCATTATCTCCCTCACTCTGGGGGGCCGCCAGAGAGAGGGATGAACACGGGGCCCCTCTCCCTTAGCTATGCCCCTGTTTGAAGTAACGTTTGTGGTTGATTTGGCCTCTACATAAAAATTGTGTTTCTCCGGCTTTGAGCGGTTTGTCTGTTTCTCCATGGCTATGTTTAGATCTGTGTGATTTGGAACATATAAGGATAATGAATGTTTTTGCGGGCTGACGGGGAGGGTGGATAAGACTATTTTCCAATTAAACCTAGTCCTAAAGTGAGATAATCTTCATCTATGTATTCTTTCTCCTTTCCTACAATCAGATGCAGATCGGACTCAGAAGCATGGCATGGATGAGTTTATTTCTGCTAATCCTTGCAAATTTGACCATGCTGCACTCTTTAGAGTACTTCAGAGGCAGACCTTGGATCACCGATTGAATGATTCCTATTCTTGTTTGGTGAGTAAAAAGGCTGGAATAAAAGAAGTGGGGGAGAGAAAAAGTGAGAAATAGTTGCTGCAAAGTGGTCTTTTCTTCCAGACTCATTTAATAACTGTGTGTGAGGTTGGGATAAAGGATTTCAATCGATTGGCTTCAAATTTGAAAATTATACACTTGAAGACTACTGCTGTGTCACTCAATAGAGAAGAGAATAGACTCAAACTGACTCTGAACCGTGGTTTATCAGCTCCTCTAGGGAGGGCTGAATAAAAACAGAAGGCTTTAATAAATATGGAACCCTCTGTGGTAGGATTTGCTAACACCTGTACAGGCATTTTAAGGTACAAATCTAGCTCACCAGATGTCAAGCATTATGTCATCTATCTTGTAATTCTCTCCTCTTTTATGGACTATGGAGGGGAAAGATCCAAAGAATAGAATCAAAATCACAGGAGGAGAAAGACAAATAGATTATTGCAGTTGTATTCAGCTGAGTCAAGGTTAGCTTTGTAGACTTAAATCCAGGATAAATTACTTACCACTCTAGCGGTAGTCTTAATTTTTTTCCCCACTTTCAAAGGAAAATGTAGGGCATTGAGAAAGTGGGGTTGTAATTACAGGGATGTATAATGAAGGAAAAATCACTGAAGTTCATATTTCATTTCTTGTTTTTTTAAAGATACCAGTCAGTTTTTGCCTTGATTATCTTGTTTGCTTTGTTTGAACAACAAGAATAAGCCCACTCATAGGAAGAGTCAAGATTAGGAGTAACTGGAAAGATATCTAATGTGTTATGAGGTTTAGTCCATTAACTTAACTGTAAACTCATTATTCTCATAGCTCTCAGCACCCGGCTAATGGAGCAAAGAGGCACCTTTTAAAAGTGGTGATTCTCTTTCTTTAGCATGGGGAGAGTCACTGGCCCTATCCATCCCCAGCACAGCATCCCTCCAATGGCTGTTGCTGGTGTCTGTCTTATGTTTCTTTTTTAGATTGTTAGCCCTTTGGAGACAGGGAACCATCTTATTGATGTATTATTTATTTTTCTATGTAAACCGCTTTGAGAACTTTTGTCAAAAAGCAGTATATAGTATCTGTCGTATTCGTACCTGTAATCCTAAATTAATTTAGCAAAGAGTAATGCTCATTTTACACATTCTGCAGCAGCAAATCCATGTTCTTTACTGACAGGGATCAGTCCAGGGATATGCAAACAGGTTTGTGGTAGTCATGCTTTTCATGTTTAGATGTACCCTTATAACATCTTAGGTGTGTGCTTCCCAGAACACTAGGCACAATCCTTCCTAGATGTGCACAATAGCAATACATTTTGCAGAATAGGTATTTAGAATATATGAGTTACTAGAGCAGATTTCAGCTGTTGCTTTTTTCCTCTCTGCCTCCTCATATGTCCAGTCCAATCTCTCCTTTTTTCTGGTGCTACATACAACCCTCTTGTCTTTCTCTCCCATTACTTACCTTTCCTAAACTCTTCAGCTTTACTCTCCAGTGTAATTTTTTTTCACATAAAAGAACACTCTAGTGTGACAATACTAACCTCCTTTGCCTAGGAAGAATAGTTTGTTGTTCACTTGTATTTGAGATAATGTGTGCAAAACAACTTTGAACATCTTAATGCATTTGTGTTTCAGAGGTATGTGTTGTGGAAGATTAAGGTTAAGGTGCAAAAGGGAAAAAACAACTCATGACATTATCGCAATTTTCAGGCATCTGTTTTTAAAGCCTGGCTCATTTTATTACATTGACACAATTGTTAGAATCAAATCCATTTTATAAATAATTGGGTGATGGGTTTGTATAATGCATGCAACAAGCTGATAATTCTTTTCTTGTTTCTCCATGAGACTCTTATTTGAAAATCATGAAAAAAGAACAGTCCAGATTCATTAAAACATTATTTCTCCTCTCCCCATCTCTTACAGGGTTGGTTTAGCCCAGGCCAAGTCTTCGTGTTAGATGAATATTGTGCTCGTTACGGTGTGAGAGGCTGTCACCGCCATCTCTGCTATCTGAATGAATTGATGGAACACTCAGAGAACGGCGCTGTCATTGACCCAACCTTGCTTCATTACAGCTTTGCCTTTTGTGCTTCTCATGTTCATGGCAACAGGTATTTTAATATGCAGACATGCAGCAAAAGTCATTAGGTTTCGTGAAAAGGGGCAACGAGCAATGTATTTAGACTTAGCTTCTCCCACTCATTGTATCACAAAGAAATGAATGAGCATCAAAGGTTCGGCTCTTACAAAACATCTACATTGGTTCTGGAGCTCAGTAAAACATTTGCATACATAAGAGGACTTCAGCCTAAAATATGCTAACACTCTGAAGGTTCATTTTTCGCATTATGCAACAGGCATGTTTGTGGCATGTCTTTCACTGAACACAATAGATCGTGAAGAGGAGATGCATACCTGTAAACATATATGGGTTGAGGAGGAGCAGTCCATTTGTAGCAGTTGGATATACAAGCCACATGGTTACTTGGAAGGTGGGTAGGCAAAGAGTATGCCTTCCAAAGAGCCACAGATGTACTGTGCAGAACGAAGTCAGACTGTGGCTCCTTTTTGTGGCCATCATTAGGTAGAGCTAGGAAAAATCCCTCTCTGAAAGCCTATAGAGCTACTACCAGACAGTGTATTGAATTAGATTGACCAATGGTCTGATTCAGTATTAAGGCAACTTCATGTGTTTGTGTGACCTCTAGGTGGTGGTGGCTAGAGAACTCTGCCCAGATCTGACAGTCAGCAGAAGAGAGCTGGTCTAGCAGAAGAGAGCTGTCCCTTTAGCCAAGCAGGTCTGCCCTGGTTGCATATCAAAGGGAGGCCAGAAGTGTGAGCACTGTGAGATATTCCCCTTAAGGAATGGAGCCACTCTGGGAAGAGCATCTAGGTTCCAAGTTCCCTCCCTGACATCTCCAAGATGGGGCTGAGAGAGATTCCTGCCTGCAACTTTGGAGAAGCTGCTGCCAGTCTGTGTAGACAATACTGAGCAAAATGGACCTATGGTCTGACTTAGTATATGGTAGCTTCCTATGTTACAGTAAGCGGACATCAGGGAAACCTTCTCAAACCTGTCATAGATTCCAGTTAATTTATCTAAATATAATTACTTGACTTAATTCCACTCCTTAAAATCTTCCCAAACTCTGCCTTGAACTGAATTTGACAGCAGTACTATTTCTATTTCTCTTAGATGGTAGAGTAAAACTTGAAAACGTGTATGTACTGTCTGAATATTCTGAAGCCATAAGATAACCTTGGGCTATCTCCAGTTGTTTGGGAAGGGGAGGGGTGCTTTTAGACTCCTAGGCCTTCCTGCAATGATCTTTCATCTCATTGTATCTTAACCCTAGCTCATGGTGCTTTCTTGCTTTCTATGATCTCATTTCTTTCTAAAATAGTCTGTATTCTGTTACAATCATAAGACATTTGCAATAAATGCACACTTGATTTCAAACATACTTTCAGTGTTGTGATTAATGGGATGCAACATCATCACATTGTTTGGCCCTGCATTTGCTGGTGGCTTTCTTTTAAAGTAAATTGCCACTTGGGAGGCATTCCAGACTTGGACCATTCCAGACTTGACTTGGACTTGGACTTGGAAGAATGGTCTCTTTTCTCCTGCCACAGTTCTAATCTGATTATGTGGGGCCTCACAGCTGCTATTTACGTTTAAAAGAAAATAAAAAACATTCAGGGCCAAACAATATGATTAATGTTGTACTAGTTTGGCCCTTAGGCTTGCCTGATTAAGCAGTCTACCTTTTAAGGAGCATAAACTAAGCCATTCTTGACTTCCAAGTCATTAGTGAGCCTTCATCTCATGAGGCAAATGTCTTTGGGTAAACTTGGTTTGATACTTTAAGCATATATGCCTACTAGATATGTGTTTCCATATGAATGACTTAAGAGTGTATTTTTTTAATTGGGTATATCTGCTCATTTCAAATATATCATATTTTTTAGTAAACTAGCAATATAGGGTTTTAACTGAAAACCTTAATACAGATCTTAAGTGCTAGAATATAGGAAAATTCTAATGTGACCATATATCCCTTTCTGTACTTAGCACAGGTAGGCACTCAGCATTTTTTAGTCACTACTTCGCAACAACAAAAAGTTTTAGCATGTATTTGAGGTTTCTGTTATTTCGACTTGCAGGCTGACAGGTTGATAAGGATTTATTATTTTATGAAGTACATCATTTTACTTGCATTCTAAGTGACATTAATCATGAAGACATTAAAACTCAGCTACAACAAACTGGATTCAGGAAAGGACACCTTCATGAATATAATGATATCAGATTTGACTCAGTTCAAGCTATTTATGCTGTATTAAGCAGTCCACTTTTCTGCACTTGACTACTTCACTTACACTCCATCTTTCTCCTTTTAGGCACAAGCTCACCTGTTGTCTGTCTCTTGGCCTCCCACTCCCATTCTCATATCTTCTGTCCAGGAATATTATAGAACTCTGAACAAACTTTAATTCAAAGATGAATTTGGAAATCCACGGAAGCAGACCCCATGAAGTTTTCAGGACTAACGAATCCTTTAGAAGTCATTTGCTTCTGGATGTTCTCCTGGCACCTACAGACCTTTATAGGCCTCTAGACCAGGTCTTGCACTATTTGTAATACACCAAGCCCAAGGCAGACCACCAGGCATGCGTTGTGAATTTTGGCAGCCCTCACTTTGCAATCCCAGACACACAACAAACAGGAGGTTTGTTGATCCCCTGATGGTACTGGTGGACAGCATTTGGCCTGTTGGGTTACAAGTTGAATAGGCCTGCTTTAGATGCTGATAGATGCCGGTGTTATCAATATGAACCAGTATTTAGAGACCCAGCAGATTCTGAAAAGGATACATGAGAAATTGAGGCTATTCCCACGATCACTAGGATAAGGGAGCCCAGCCCTGTTTCTAGTTATCATCGGAACCACCGGGCTCACAGGCGAGCCCAGTAGTTCCATGGCGACTAGCCCACCTAAAAACCCCTTCCCTCAAATGAGATTAACAGAGCGAGTGCTCTGTTAACTTGGTTGGCTTGACTTGGCGGTTGACACACTCAGGGTGGGGGGACCCCAGGAAGGGGGGACTTGCACGATGCTTTCCTGGGGCTCTCGGAGCCGGGGTGCCGCTTGGCGGCGCTCCCCTTCCCCCTTCCCCTGGATCTCACCGGCGAGCTGCAGCTGCTGCTCGACTGGTCAGTTGATCCGGCCACCCAACAGTGAGCGACTGCTCATGTGCGGGGAGAGCGGGCTCCTCGGCTCCACACCTTGATCGTGTGTAGAGCCTCATTATTTCTAGTATTCATCCATTCCAACTTCTATTATTCTGTTCCCTGTGTCTGGAAGCACTTTCCTCTCTGTCTAGCTACCTCACACTCTCCTTAAGCCCCTCTTTAGCTACCTTGTTTTAAACAAGGCATTCCATTTTCACCCTAGCTTTGCTTTAGCTGGTTTACTTCTGCTGGTTTAGTCTCCTAAATCAGCCCTGACTATCCCTCGCAAAATTGCTGGTAATTCCCTAACACAGGCCACCCTTCCATGTCCAGTGCATATTGCAAATTCTCTGAATAGGGCCATGTAATTCTTGTTTTCTCTATAGCAGCTAGTTTATTAATGCAGTACACATATTAAATCCTATTACTAATTTAGTAAAAGGGTAGGTTTAATAAATGTTCCAAACAGCTGACTTTATTACCTTCAATAGTAATCTCTTAAATCAAGCTAATTGATAAAGGAGAGTGATGAAGTGCATTGGGGAAAACTTAGATGAACATTCTAAGCCACATATTTGGAACTTCAAGTACTACATTTAGAGTTAGAATCTTAAGTCTGCTTCATATTACAACAGATCCCATGCAAACACCTTGGAAGCATGAAGGTGCTGCCACCCAAGCTTTACTCATGCAGAGTCTCCCTTTTGAAAAGCAGTGCTTTATAGGGGCCCTGAATGCATGGCCACCATTTGAACGTCATATGCCCTCATGTAGTGTCTTGTGGCCCCAAAAGTTCCTTAGGTCCTTACCTCCCAACTAACATAACTGGGCCTTAGGCTCACCGATCTTACAAAGTTAATGCAGATTCTGAAACAAAACTTTAGAAGTTAAATCTGAGAGGTTTCTAAGTGTGCATCTTCCTGTGCCCAAGGGAGAGCAGAGAGCTTGCCCCCTTCACTGTGTCAGCGGTTCACTAACTTGTAATTGAATCTGGTAGTAGCTCAGGCCTGAACACAGTCTGTAATGCCACCATCCTGGCTTCAGATGAGGGTTTTCCAAGGAAGCCTGCAACATGAGTACTGCATTTCTGGATTCCTCTGATCATACTTACTTATGTAGAACCTAAATTTGCAAAAATTTATTGTTGGTTGTGCTTGCTCCTTTAGTTGCACATTTTTTTATCCTGATAACTAAGAAAGCAAAGAGAAACAGAAGTTTGGGGCAATACAGAAATTAAGATAAAGGAGAAATGGCCAGCTTGAACAAAGCAAAAGAGCCTGGTTTGTAGTGCTCAAAAAGGCCCTCTCCATTGTTAAGGTCTTGTCCTTGACTGCATCCTGTAGTTAGTACTTAAAGTGGAAAAGTGGCAAGAGCAGGAGAGGCCATCCTAGCAGAGTTGAGACTCTCAGAGAATCAGGTGGACTAGATTTCTACCCCTTTCCAATAATACTATTTTATTCAGTGAATGGAGATGGGCTTTTTTTGTACATAATTTCAAGGCCTTTGCTGGCAACAATGAAAACATACCTTCCATGCCAGCTCCTGAGCCAGCCGACACATTCATAGAAATTTTGCATGGAAGCCTGACTCCTGCAACTATTTCCCTAGCCTTATCTATTGTCTCGTTTTGAACCTGCCGGTGCTAATGTTCAGTGCAATGTGACTGATAATTGCCCAAACTTATTTCAAGAATTCAAAAGGAAGGTAGAAATATTTCTTTTATTTATTAACTGAAGTGAAGGACAACAGTGCAGGCAGTGTGTTGAAATCTCTGAGAGCGCCTCGTCCTCCACCATGGTGAGCACTCTGTATGTGTTCCTCCTATTCAAACCGCTGTATTTGTACAGCATTATGAGTGTTTTAGAAATAAAAGAATAGAATGGTGTTGTAAAGAGAGGGTCTGGCTGGTATTAAGACGCTGAAATAAGAAAAAAAAAGAAATAGGAAGAAAGGGAAGAGAGAAGAAAGGTAAGTCAAGGACAGAAACAGAAGCGCTCACTCAGGATTCTGCGCACACACACGCACACACACACACGGATAATAACATCCACTCATTCATCTACAGCATTACTGAGGGGAGGGGGGAAGGATTTTGCAGACAATGCATGCTAGGTCAAAGTTCTAGGCTGATATATGTGATTATACATCTTAGTTTTCTAAGTCAGGCTGACAGGGAGAAAGACTACAACGTCAAGACAAAGGGTCTTTATGGCCCAGTGCTGAAATGATTTGGCTGTACTAGATGAGCAGTGTATTCTCTTGTTAAGAGGGCCATCATGGCCCTGTTACCAGCCTGAGGGAGACGATTTAAGACATGTTAGCTTTCAGACAAAGAGTACCTCACTTGCACCACTGTGTTATCATTCTGTAAAGCAGGTAGCTCATATATATTTTTTTTCAGTGTGGTGTGCAAATAATGTGCAACTAATTTTTTTCCAGTGTGGTGGATAATCTTTACATCAGCCAAATGATGGTATGAAGAAACTTCCCTCATCTCCCCTTCCTTTCTTGATTTAATTGTTCTGCTGCTTTGTAGTCACACATTAGCATTACAGCCAGGCTTCAAAAAAGACATTCTGACTAAATTGCTTTTGCCTGAAGTGATAGTTTTAATATGATTAAGATGGAATATATTTCAATAACTGAGCAGTGAGTAGAAACAGAACAATAGCTGTACAGCATTTGCATGTACTGACGTTATTTTGATGCCTGGCAGAAGAAGCCTAAACAAGTCTTCATCAATTAAGATGCCAATCAGTTATGGAGAGTTTCTGTGCCTACTTAGTGCCACTTTAAATGACTAAGAGTTTTATTATTTTCCTGATACGCTATGGTGATGACCTGCCTTCTGCTTCATAAGTCCTTATTACCTAACAGCAGTGGTGATGAGGTGGTATAAACATAGCCTATGGTTCCTGTGATAAATTATACCATAACTGTAATGCTATGTGGCCTAAGTAGGCACAGATTCAGTAGGTATTATGAGGGCCATCACCAGTATGAAGCTGGTAATCAGCATTTGATTAGTGATTTGAAGTTGTGCACAATAAAATTTCCTTGATAGGTTTCTTCTTTCTTGGGGTTGAATCAGGAAGATGTTTTTGCCAGTGTCAGATAGATTAATGGCTCCATGAGTTTCTTACTTTTGAAAACAGCTTATAACTTGGCTCTCTTGTTGAATTATCTGAAATCATTTCTGCTCCTGGTTTGTTAGGAATGTGCACAAACCTAACAAATCCCTAACAAATAGTGTTTGTTAGGGATGTGCATGAATCTATTCGAAGGCCCTTTTACAGGCCTCTGAACAGGTTCAAACACCGGGCAGTTCAAAGGCTCGAAGGCGGGGGGTTCCGTGCACATCCCTAGTGTTTGTTGATCTTGGCTTCCATTGTCCATAATGACCTATTGCGGCTGCTTTGGTGGCCATTTTTATCTCTGTTTATTCCCCCACCAATGAATTCATCCAATCAGGGCTCATTTATTGGACATGATGGTGTCATGGTTCTCTGTAGCCAATCAAATTTCTCTTTTTACTGTTGTCACTAAAATCAAATTAAATCTATTCGGAGTGAAAGCAATGCATGTTGTACAGATCACGTGGGTGATATCAGCCAGTTAGGGATCAGAAAGCAAATCCAAAGTGCAAATGGACTACTTTTGGTCCAAAAAATTATAGAAAAACAGATCCACTTTTCGCTTACATGTGAACACTCTTTAGGTGTTCACAAGACAAAATCATTATGTAGAGGTAGGAAAGCAAACATTGCCAGTCACTGCTGTCCTTAGTCCTAGATTTGCATACTTCAAATATACATGCAGTGGGCTAATTATGTAAATGCAGTGTAGTCTTGATTATCTAAACAGTAGCAGCAGAGGTTAAGTGAAGGTACAAAATACAGAAAAGGAGCTATTGTTTTCTTCCTCATCATCTCATCTTGTATCTAGTTCTCATGCTGCGACTTCCTATTTTTCCCCCTCTCTTTCTGAAATGATGTTGCTGGGAAATACATGAAGTGCAAAGTGACTTTTTCCCCCTGCTGAGAGCCAAGTCGAATTGACAAAGAGCACCCCTCCCTTCCCTGGTTTGGTGTCTCACGCCCTTTCTTTGGAGAAGCTGATGTATTGAACATTCTTCAAATGGATAATAAATATGATAATAAAGGTGAATGCCAGCTCACAAGAATCAAATCAGTTTGTTACTATCAAGTTGTAATTTCTTCCTTTTTTAAAAAAATTATCCCTTCTAGCAGAGGAAAGGTCAGGATTTATTGAACTATACAGTTCTTGAACTATACTGTTCTTGACTGATCTGAAAAGGAAATGCCAGCACATGAAGAATTGCCTTTTTATAAATGAACATGAGTATTTTGTCAAGAAACTGAGTTCTGACAAAACATAGCTGTATCAGTCCCATGTTTTGTTTTTTGCTGTTTAATGGATTTGCAGCCGGATGTATTTATTTTTGATATTATGTACAGTACTTGCCATATTACACTTATCGTGAAGGAAGTTCATTTCCTAATGATCTAGATGGTGGCTTGGAAGGAGGACAGAAATGCATCTTGTGAATGACCATTCTCCCCAGGCCACATACTTTAGTGAGTCCATCTCTTTGCTCCCTCCCTGAAATCCCCTTGCTTCACACTCTTTGTGGCAATAAGTGCAGGATCAATGTACACAGTATGCTCAAAAAACAAATCTTGTATATTAGAAGATATTCCCGGGGCGGGGCGTGTCTGGTTTCCTATGTCACCAATATATCACACAGAATCTTGAGTTGAGAGCATGAAGATTTGTTTCTGGACATAACCTAACTCAAAATCTTGTTCAAATGAAGAAAAGGTTCTCTCTGATGTAAAGGTAAAGTGTGCCGTCAAGTCAATTTCGACTCCTGGTGCCCACAGAGCCCTGTGGTTTTCTTTGGTAGAATACAGGAGGGGTTTACTCTAGAAATATTCTGCCTAGAGCATTTATACATTCCTCGTGCTGAATTATTCCTTTGCATACATAAAATAATACAAATATGTTTAGATTAGATAAGTATCTACCCATTTTGCCATAATATTTAGGGTATTGTGTGGCCATGTGCAGAAATAGTGCAGAAAAATTCCTAGACCCACATCTACAAGGTTCCCCCTCTCATTTGTAGGTGCAACCATTCAGCAGATCTGTTCTTGAGACAGTAAAAAATAATATGTGGATGATAGTCAGTTGTAAAATTTCAGATGATTTTAAATTGCTAAGAAACAAATTGACCCCTCATGTGTCTTAACCACATATGCTGAAGAACCATGCATTCTGAAGGTTGCATTTCTGATAGAGGATGCCCAGAATTGCCTGAAAAGCATAACAGCATGGGCCTTGGCTGGTTAATTGTATCACACATGAAACCTCTGACTTAGTGTAGGACTTTGATGTCCAGATCACACATCAGTGCCTTATAATCTCTTGGAGCTTTCCCCCCTAATATTCCTTCTCACTTCACTTTGTTCAAATCATCATCTCCAAGCACAGGGAAGAATTTTGTGTAGAAGATTTAATCAGATCATCTCCATGGTTTTATTTCAGATGTTCAAAAATATTAAAGGTCATGTTAAAATCCTAAGACACAAGTATGCACCATCTATTTGGGCATATTGGGTTGAATTCTGTGTCAACTACTTCCCTTCTTTTGAGTCATCAGACTCTGAACAAACAGGCTGTTTGTTGAGTTGAGTGGAAACTTGTTGAGTGAAAAATTGTACCCCAATAAAATCTCTTAAGATTTGGTGAGATTCATTTTAGCTCACTCAAGACTTCTTTTTCTGTTTGGGTCCAAGAAATGAATTTTCTACTAGATTGCTTTAGTCTGTAGGGTGCATTGTTTTAGGCTTTTTTGAGGTATTAGTTTGGCCCATCTTTATAGCCCTAGAACTTTTTCAGAAGATTTGCCAAAACCTGCAACTTTTGGAACTTGTCAGAAGGCCTTTTATATCAGCTGGTGTTTTGTGGCAGAGCTAGGTCAATAAATAACTTGTAGTTCCTTCTTAATCTGTACACATGCCAGAGACGCATTGTGAAGTATGTTTCCCAGTGCAGGGAGGGAAAGGATAAGAAGGAGCTATGAGAAGATAGTTTACTAATTTCACAGGAAGTAAAGTGCAGGTTAGCCATCTAATGGCACAGCAGGGAAATGACTTGACTAGCAAGCCAGAGGTTGCTGGTTCGAATCCTCACTGGTATGTTTCCCAGATTATGGGAAACACCTATATTGGGCAGCAGCGATATAGGAAGATGCTGAAAGGCATAATCTCATATAGTGCAGGAGGCGGCAATGGTAAACCCCTCCTGTATTCTACCAAAGACAACCACAGGGCTCTGTGGTCGCCAGGAGTTGGTACCAACTCGACGGCACACTTTACCTTTAAAGTGCAGGTTTTGACCTTAACTTAATTCTCATGAAATGCTCAGGTACATCCCATGCTCAAGTATCCCAAGCCCACTGTTTGTTTTGTCCTTGTTAGTGTCCACCAACACCTGCCTGGCGTAAACAAAAACAAAAGGCAAATAGAAGAAGCTTTAAGCATAACTTTAAAACATGAGGAGCATTTCATCTTAGTCATAAACTCAGCAACCTTCGGGGATACGGACATGAAAGGTAGAAAGAAGAATTAGTGAGAAGCTGTTTTCTTTCTTCGGCATTTATCAGCTGGAGTTGTTGGGGTCAGACTGCAATCTCACCATGAATCGCTTTATTTCCAAAGAGGTTCTCTTTCTTCCTTGGGGACTGCATCCTTAAGAAGTAGTCAAGGCAGCACAGCAAGGGGCTTAAAACATGGCTATCTGCCACATCTCAGTGCAAAAACTCCACTTTAAAATGTCTTTCACCTTTGTCTAGTTCCATAAAACTGATTTGAGAATGGGATCGTGTTGGTATCATACCATATGCATTTTCTGGGTAATTGTGTTTTGTTTTGTTTAGTTTTTGGTACTCCATTCAGAATGCCACCGCATAACCAGTGAAAATGGATCAAGCTATTCTAAAGTCATAGGTGTTGTCAGCAGAGTTTTGTATGAAAACAAACTCAGGTAGTGATATGACAAGTAGTAAGGTCTTCTGTATGAATGTAGTGATTCTCCTCTTAGTGCAGGTTGACAGATGGTGACATTCACCTTTCTCACTTGTCACTATTAGGACCCCTGGCTCTTTTCTGTCATGTACGTGACATACCCCAGCAAAGTTTAATATGACAGAGGTATTTGCTTTATCACCACAGAGTGCAATCTCTCCTGACAATCAAATCAAAGAGAGAAATTACCTGAATTTGAGCACGTTCCATCTGTCAGAACTCTAAGACAACGTGTCATGGCATTCATTGGAAGAAAGAAGAGAAGTTACTCATTCTTTCACATTACATTTATAAAAGAGAATGGTGATGTACATATCTTCGCTGTATCTGATATTTCTGCCCTTGAAATTGTTTTTTAAAAGGAAAGCATGTTTTGCTCCCTCACCTGACAGGTCACAATTAGAAATTATTCAAGGGAAGAGGTAAAACACTCATGTGCCTATTGGTGCAACAAATCATGTCATGACCAGATTATAGCCTGTGTCTCACACCTTGTTCTTGATAGCTAAAACATTCAGATAATATTTCATTTGCTTAAGCTTTTCTGATCTTTTTGACAGTTTTAATAATACTATAAACTGACAGCATAGCTATATATTTCCATTTTCTTTCTTTCATCTATCAGTCATATTTATATACCACCTGATATATACATCTCTAGACAGTGTAGACAATCCGAGTTACAATATAAAAATAAAAATTATTAAAACACTCATAGAATAAAACCAATTAAAAACAATTCACAGATTGAAACAAAATAATTTCACAGGATAAAAACAAACAGTTTAAAATTAATTTTAATTAAAGCCTTAAAAAAAAAAAAGCTGTGTCTTAAGGGTCTTTTAAAAAGCAATTATTTTGACAGGGAGAACATTCCATAGCCCTGGGGCAGCCACAGAGAAGGCCCAGCCCTGAATCACCCCCAGGCGAGCCGGTGGCAACCGTAACGGGACCTCCCCAAATGATCTTAATAGGCGGCAGGGTTCATGACAAAGGCAGCGGTCTCTTAAATACCCTGGACCTAAGCTGTTCAGGGATTTATAGGTTATTTATTTATTTATTTATTTATTATTTTATTTTAACATATTTCTATACCATCACTTTGTATTTCACTTGGAAACATGTTGGCAGCCAGTGCAATTCTTTCAGAATCCGTGTTATAGGGTCCCTCCTGTTGTCCCAGAGACCAACTTGGCTACCGCATTCTGTACCATTTGTAGTTTCCAAACTATGTACAAAGGCAGCCCCAAGTAGAGTGCATTACAGTAGTCAAGCCTGGAGGTCACCAGCATATGTACTACTGTTTTAAGGTAATTTACCTCCAGAAATGCCGCCCCATGTCCACACGGTGAAGTGAGGCGAGGTTGTGCCTCCGGCCTCTGAGGCAGGCACAATGGCCACCATCTTGGCCCCCTCCACATGGCCAGGGCTGGCCAATCAGGAAAGGGGATGGGGAGAAGTCTGCCCAGCAGCCACCATCTTCATCATTCTCTCAGTGAGAGGAGGTCAGGACATGGAGCCTGACCTAATCAGGACCCGCCATTCCCATTGGTGTGGGATGGACCACATTAGGAGGGGCTGCCGCACGGGAGGAGAACCCACGCTCTGATTAGTTAGGGACCTCGTTGCAAGCTTGTTATTGCTGTACAATAATGAAGTGGCCCTTATTTACTCCAACTAAGCGAGTCCTGTCTTCATTGAGGCCTGGGGGTGCAATGGACCCAGCTAACATATCAGCCAAAGCTGATTAAAAGTGCTCCTGGCCACTGCCTCAACCTGAGAAACCAGAGAGAGTTTTGGACTCAGGAGCATTCCCAAGCTTTGTACCTGATCTTTCAGGGAGAATGTAATCCTATCAAGAACAGGCAGATCTAAACCATCTCTTGGGTCCTCCTGACCCCCTACAATCAGTACCTCCATCTTACTATTTTCTCAGCCTCATGATGATAATGCTAGTCTATCATATAGGATTGCTGGATGAATCCCCAAGGATGAATGAAGTAAGCTATATGAAGTGCTTTGAAGACTTAAAATATATATCTCCCCCTCTTCCCCCACCCCTCTATTGTATTGAACCCTCCAACCTGCACTATACTAATGAATCCCCAACTACAGAGTAATCTGGATGTCTAGGGGCTTTTTCTCATCTTCTGCATCCACACACACACAGCAGTGAGGTGTGATCATGATCTCTATACATACACACCCACATTTATACATGTCTGGATATTTCTGATTAGATGCTCAAGTGACCAAAATTGGTTCTGTCTTAATGCAATTGTTCCTCTATGACATCTGATTCTTGAAATGAGACATTGGCCAGGAATAGCATGTCAACAATGCTATTTACATGAAACCACTGGGTGAGGTCATCAGGAGATTTGGTGCTGGGTGTTATCAGTATGCTGATGACACCCAAATCTACTTCTCTCTTTCATCTGCTTCATCAGGAAATGGTGTTCATTTCCTAAATACCTGCCTACAGGCAGTAATGGGCTGGATGAGGGATAACAAATTGAAGCTGAATCCAAGTAAGACAGAGGTGCTCATTGTAGGGGCTCAGAATCTGAGGGAGTAGTTAGATCTCCCTGTGCTGGATGGGGTTACACTCCCCCGGAAGGAGCAGGTACGCAGCTTGGGGGTACTCCTAGATCCAGGCCTCACTCTGGTATCTCAGGTGGAGGCTGTGGTCAAGATAATGACCTAAGTTTAAATTAAAATAATTTAATTCCATTAAATCTTTTCCCAAGGACTTTTAACCACATGCATAAGTGGTTAAAAGGAGGGAATATGGATCAATACAGTCTCGGAACTGAAGAAGCAAGTCCTCACTGTTTTGTTTGCTGCTTTGGGAAACTTAAGGATTGAAATACTGGGATGCATAGGGAGGTGGTGTCAGTATGAGAGAATGGCAGTTCAAGATGGCTTCCCCAACTTCAGGGGCGCTGGTGTGCACATGGTGGGTTTCATGTTTCTGTAATTTTATGTATGATCAGATGCTGCCCTATCCTCTTCAATCTGGAGTTTTTTCCATGACTAGAAGGTGAATGCACACACAGCACTCCAGCATGGGAAAAGAATGGAATAGTTCCTTCTTGCACAGAGGTCTGTGTACACATTGGAGCTCTATGAGCTTGTGAATTGCAACCATTGGTACAGTCTAAAAGTCCATAGCTTCTTCAAGGGTATTCGATACACTTTGCTTTGTAGTAGTATTTGAATAAGCTAATATGAAGCTTTACATGCACACCACAAGTCTGCTTTTGAGTGTTAGCCATGTGGTTTGGGTAGGCTTTACATTGAAAGGTGGTATTAATTGTATTCAGCTCTACTTGCTGTGCCCTCTCGATGGGCTACTGTATTTGTTGTTCTCACCTGCTCACTGCTCTTTAAATTGTAAACAGTTTCATTTTTACAGATATATTTCTTTCTTCCCCCCTTCACAATATAGTTTAATTGTACTCAGGTCTAGGATACAGTAATCAGTTTAGTTTAATTGAAAATTTCTGCACTACCATTCATTTTGTTCCTCTATGCAATTTTTGTGAGAAAGGATCTTAATTTCATTTAAGTTTTGTTCCCATCATTCCTTTGGGAATTTCACAGGAAAAGAAAGCTTACAAATCTAATTGGGGTGTTCTATGGGCTGCCTGTATTTAAGAAGCTATTTCAACAAGTCAAAGTCAAAGTATTTTTATATATAATAAAAGTGGCAGATTTGTTATCCATGATTATTCTCTTTAAAAAATACACATATTTTAAATAAAGAAGATCTATACATTTCAGGCCTGACGGAATTGGAACTGTAACTGTTGAAGAGAAAGAGAGGTTTGAAGATATTAAGGAAAGGCTTTCTGCTCTTTTAGAAAATCAGATAAGTCACTTCAGGTGAGTGTTTTGGCAGATTTTAACATGCATGCACTATATGCAGCACTATTTTGAATGACATTTCTCTCATAAAGTTAACAAAAGCCTTTCAGAGGAGTATAGGACTGGTCTCACACAAAATACACTGTATCAGTGAACATGTAAAGGGATAACAGGATTAGGCCTGCTAGCCCTGGCCCCCACTGGTGTGCCCGCTGACCACACTCCCAATGGCTGTGTACACCAATGGAAGGTGTTTCCACAAAATCCTAAAAAAAAACACAGCTGGCATTTTGGAACACAAGACTGTGCTCTAGGCTTACATTCTGCGCTAACATGTCATGTCTGTGAAGAAAGCTATTTATAGGTGTAGCTTCTATAACAGAAAATTCAAAATATAAATTAGTGTTCCTATCAGTTTTTCATTATTGTATGCTCATTGGTTGTATTTTTTCAGATGCTTATTACTTCAATGGTATGTCTAGCAATATTTTTATAACATGCTCGGTGGGACAACTTGATTTGAAATGTGAAGTGTAATCTTATGATCAGTTTATTTCTTAATGCATTGTTTCATCCTCTGGTAATGGGAGCAAACACATAAGAAAGTGAAAAGATTAAGAGATCATTTTAGACGATTTGAACAAGAAAAATGCATTACCTTGAGGATGTACAAGCTGCTTATACCTGTTAATCTCGCTAATTTACTAAGACCCTGAAGAATTACTATTGGAATAATATGAAAAAGAAATATCGTATAGTTGAGTGTGCCCAGCTAGATTTGTCCAACTATCATGATCAGGTTTTCATCCATGCTTCCCAAAAGTGATTCCTGAAATTTATCACTCTGAATCCTTTTCCAGTTGTAAACTGATGCGGAAAGATAAAGTACAATAACAGGCTTGTGCAAGTTATGACAGAAAGACACAAAATCCGTGTTGATTTGCAAGTGAATAAGGAGTTCTGAAAAAGTATCAGAAAAGAGGATAAAGATCTGTTCTTTACTCAGTTGGGACTGCTTTTTTGTTATCAGTGTAAGGAAGCTGCAGTTTAGCAGGTGCCTAACTAACAATCACAGGGGGAAAAGATTATTTGCTGATTTTTAGACAGAATCAAATGGACTTGTTTATTCTGCAATTTATATCCTGCCCTTCTATAGTAAAATATACTAAAGATGGCATACTTCATAAACATCAACAATTTTAAAATAAAAATATCCAGATAAAAACAGCCAGCAATTGAGGATGTTCATGAAACACGATTCGAGTAGCGAATCATGGCACATCCCCTGCACCTTTTAATAGGGAGGAGATCTAGTCCAGACTTGCTCCTTCATCACTCACCATTCCAATGGAGCTCCCCCCAGCTATCACAGTATGCCAACGAGGCGCCTCCCAGCTACTCTTGTGTGACACCGGCACACATATGGCCACCACGCATGCATGTCATGCACTATGTAATCGGGCCGGCACCTGCCACTCTACTGCTTGAAGTGAAAGATAGTCTGATGCCCTTCCCATTTCAGCTACACTAAGGGCCTGTTCATGCAACACAATCAAATGGAAAATATTTTCCTGGAGTGCATTATTTAAAAGTGTAAGTTGTGGAGGAAAATTAAGCCTAGTACTCTCTTGACACACTATGTGCAGGGAGAAGGTTCTCTTTTTGTTTGTTTTCGGATTTGGTAGGGAAAGGAATATTCAAACATGTAACCCTACCCCAACCTGAAATGATGAGATCCAGGAAAAGCTTTACTGGCTTAACACTGATGAGTTGTTGGCTTCTGCCGCTTTGCCCCATCTCAGTATAGGGATGTGCACAAAACCAGTTTTGCTAGTTGGGCTCGAATCCAAACTCGATTTGAGCCAACTCTGGCCTGTCCGGTTTTGTGCACTGTTGATCTGTATCTGGTTCGAGTTTGAACTGAGGCAGATCCAAAGGGCTTGGAGCTCTACTGGTAAAGAGGAATCTGGTGAGAATTCCCCTTTACCGGTAAAGGGCAAGGGGCCATGGCAGGATTGCCTAAAGATAGAGTGGGCAGTAGGGGAGTAAGAAAGTACCACTGCCAGCTGCTGCATCCATAGGGAGCGCGGGTGGCTCCCCCCATCAGTGTGGAGGTCACTAAAATGGCCTCCACATATGCTCAGAGGCCATTTGTGTGATGCAAATGGCTTCTGCACATGCATGGAAGCTATTTTAGTAACCTTCTTACCTGCGTAGAAGCCCAACTGGGCCCAAACCAGCCCTGCCTACCCTGGGGGAAGCCAGCAGTAGGGGGGAACCACCACAACAACCGCTGGCAGTGGCACTCATAAGTCCCCTCCCGCCCACTCTATCTTTGGGAAGCTCCCCTGCCTTAATAGATTCCCCTTTACCAGTAGAGTTCTGAGCTGACTCTGTTCAAACCTGGCCGCTTTAGAACCCGGAATTGCTGAGGCCAGTCCAGTTCGACCCTGAACCTGTTTTGCTGAGCCAGCTCGACATTGAGCCCAGTTCATACATACCTATCTCAGTAGGCTTTTGTCACCAATAGCAGATGGAAATCACCAAAGCAAATCATCTGTGATTTCTGTCTTTTTGATTCAAGGTTTCCCCCCACTTGAATGCACAAACACATTTCTAGTTCTAAGAAAGTAAGATCCATCCAGGTTCCTCCACTCTTCACTTAATAAAAAGCACAAACAAACTGTGAGGATCAGAAACATGTTTTTGATCTTACCAAGTATTCTGAAGTATTAGCCCTCTTGTGGACAGGGAAAGTTGCATGAGAGCACCTCCCAAAACCCTTCTAACATGCAAATTTTATTAGTCTGGATGTCAACCAGTGACTGTAGAATTAACATTCTAAAAAACAGGCAGCAAAGGAGCCCAGTGTAACTCCCTAGGGGATCTGGGGACCACAACTGAAAAGGCCCTCTCTGTCTTGTGGCCACCCCTAATCCCAGAGACCTCCTCACCCTCACCCAAGCCCTGCTTCTACTCTGCCCCGCCGGAGTATCAGCAGCAGTTGACTGGGCCCTTCCTCACTGCCACATTCCCCTCAGATCGCTGACAGGCTCGGGCTTTTCCCTCACCTGCCTGCCTCCCTCTGCTAATGGCCTCTGTAGCTCCGAGCAGTGGCGATGGTTGACCAGGCCCCTCTTTGCTGCTGCCATGGCCACCTGTTCCCCTCCGGCCACTGACAGGCCCAGACTCGTCCCTCGCCTTTCCTTCTTTCTCTCTTCCCCTTCCTTCTTTCTTTCTCTCTCTTTCTCCCTTCCTGAGTTAACAGATCCTATTCATCTTGTTTCCTCATCTAATTTGCACAGTGGCAGCCTCCTTCTCCTGAAGGGGCTCATTCCTTCCTCACAACCCCTTTCTTTGCAGACCCTTGCCCACTATCCCTACATATGGGCAGGGGGCGGGAAGGAGAGGTTCTTCTCTCCTCTACAATCTTCCCACAGGCTCCCCTTCCCTATTTGCCTGTGGAATTCCCACTGCCCAATCACGATGGTGCTCCTGCTCTGTTACCTCCGGTTGGTAAAGCACTGTGTGGGTGGGGCTCGCCACGTACAACTTAGCATATTATATATGTAGGTAGATATGATTTTAAAGCACTTCTGTAGCAAAGGGCATCCTTTCTTTGTTCTAAACCATCCTTGTGTGTTACACAAGGATCCTTGTGTGGCAAGAGGCATTTCCTCCTGTGTGAGAGAAAAGAAATGATTCTTTTAAGATGGCATTTGCCATTTGCATTTATATAAGCAGCTATATTTTAAAAAATCTGCTTCCTGATTTTTTAAAATAGGGGCATGTTTTTAATCAATCAAAAGCTTTTAATTAATCTAATTACTAATTGTTTATTGTTAATATTTTTAGTTATCAGATAAAAATAAGACCACACAAAAGTCTCAAAGCACCTTCCATAAAATAAATCACAAGAAGATTGAATGTTGCAACCCTACTAACCATATGATTTCAAACTGTATTAAATTGCTGCTACAAAGTGTAGTTCATAGCAAATGCTCCCCTTGTGGATCCATGTCTAATAAAGTTTTCTTTTGACTTTCTCTAAGGTATTGTTTCCCTTTTGGCCGTCCTGAAGGAGCATTGAAAGCTACACTTTCATTACTTGAAAGGGTAAGTGTTGAGTTTTATTTCCATTTTCCTGTGTCTGTTTAGTGCTGGACTAAACCATATGTGTTTCTCCTGGTCTGGGACTACCAATCCTGAAATCTACAGTGGGAAAATAAATTTTCTCTCAAATGGAAATGATACAAATAGCATCAGTTTATCACCAGGGATTCTGAGACTAGCCATCTCAGTGGACACAAACTCTCTGCTAGGGGCCTGGGAGTAGAGCATCCACCCCAGCATTCTCTGCTGCTACTGCCATCTTCCTCAGCCCCAAAGATAATAACTTGGATTTTGAGGCAGGGGAGACAGCAGTGGTGGGTGTTTTGCAAGTGCCTTAGAGCCTTTTGCAAGCACTTGATTTCAGCACAAGCATTGATACTGTGCATCCCTAACATTGTGGCATGGGTTTTCATAGGCAAGAGCTTGTTTTCTCAGAATGAGTGAAATCTTACCTCAACCACCATTTCAGTAGCTGGCTTCAGGCAAGCTACTTTTCTATCAGTTTCAGCCCTGCATCTGTCATACAAGCTGCTTGGGGCGGTGCGGCCTACCACTTGTTCTCTGGATCCTTGCCCAACTTGGCTGCTTCTGTTTAGCAGGGAAATTGTTGGAAGCGGCCTAGTTAATATCATAAATGCATCGCTGAGGGAGGGTGGGGTGCCTCCTTGTTTGAAGGAGACAATGGTTAGATCGCTTCTTAAGAAGCCTTCCCTGGATCCCTTACCGATGGATAGTTATAGGCCGGTCTCCAATCTCCTGTGGTTGGGCAGCGTGATTGAAAGGGTGAGCGGCTGACCCATTTCAAACTGGCTTTAGAACTGGCTGTGAGGTTGAGACAGTTTTGGTTGGCTTGATGGATGTCTTTTACTGGGGAATCGACAGAGGGAGTGTGACTCTGCTGGTTCTTTTGGATCTCTCGGTGGCATTCAGTACCATCGACCATGGTATCCTTCTGGATCGCCTGGGGGAGTTGGGGATAGGGGTCACTGCTTTGCAGTGGTTCCATTCCTATCTCTCAGGTAGATTCTAGATGGTGGAGCTTGGTAACAGTTGTTCCTCAAAACAGGAGTTGTTATATGGAGTCCCTCAGGGCTCCATTCTGTCACCAATGCTTTTTAATATCTACATGAAACCGCTGGGTGAAGTCATCAGGAGATTTGGTGCTGGGTGTTATCAGTATGTTGATGACACCCAAATCTGTTTCTCCTTGTCATCTTCATCAACAGAAAATGGCATTAATTCCCCAAATGCCTGTCTACAGGCAGTAATGGGCTGGATGAAGGATAACGAAACTGAATCCAGGCAAGATGGAGGTGCTCATTGTCGGGGTTCAGAATTTGAGGGATTAGTTAGATCTTCCTGTGCTAGATGGGGTTACACTCCCCCAGAAGGAACAGGTATGCAGCTTGGGAGTACAGGCCTCATCCTGGTATCTCAGGTGGAAGTTATGGTCAGTAGTGGTTTCTACCACCTTTGGCTGATTCAACAGCTCCATCAATTCCTTGAAGAGGACGACCTCAAAACAGTGGTGCATTGGCTGGTGCATCAGCTGGTATCCTCCAGGCTTGCCGATTGCAATGCACTCAACGTGGGGCTGCCTTCGTACTTAGTTTGGAAATTTCAGTTAGTTCAAAATGTGACAGCAAGTCTGGTCTCTGGGATAACCCAGAGAGACCACATTATGCCTGTTTTAAAACAGTCGCACTGTCTGCCAATAAGTTTCTGGGCAAAATACAAATTACTGGTTATTACCTTTAAAGCCAGGTTGGGTCCGGGTTACCTCAGAGAGTGCCTTCATCTACATGATCCCCACTGCACGTTAAGGTCATCTGAGGAGGTCTGTTTCCAGTTACCACTGGTACATCTGGTGACGACTCAGAGGTGGGCCTTTTCTGTAGCTACTCCCAGGCTATGGAATGCACTCCCAACAGAAATCCATAGCTTGAGTTCAATGTTGGCCTTCAGGAGAGCCCTTAAAACCTATCTGTTCGGCCTCGCCTTCCAAGGGTTTTAAACTGTTTAAAATGTTTTAATTGTTGATGGTTTATATTGTTTTTATATTGTTTTGTAATGATTGTTTTTAAAGGACTGATTCACAGGTTTTATATTTGTTGCTGTGCACTGCCAAGAGCCGTTTGGATGGAGCGGTATATCAATGTAATTAAAAATAATAATAAATAAAAATAAAATACAAGAATAACTTGGACCTTACTCTATGGACCATTGTAAAGATTACCAAAACAATATTTATTTATTTTATTTATTTTACATATTTTATACCGCCCCAAACTTACATCTCTGTAAGTTTTGGTAATAATAGTAATATACTAATAATAATGATGATGATGATGATGATATTGACACTGGTAATATTATTTGGTAATAATAATTACCAAAATAATGATATAATTTTGAACATTTCATTTCATTAGTTTCATTTACAAAAAATCGCAAGCATTCTACTGATAGACAAGACTGAGGCTAACTCATTATGACCTAAATGATATTTTAACTCAAATATCCACAGATGAATAGGTAGACCATTAACTACATCATTTCCTTTCAGTCTACTGCTACTAAATAACCATTAGTATGTAGTGAAACTTTTTCTCTTGGGGATTTGGGTAATGCATCTAACTCAGCAATATTGCTGTCTTTGGCACAGGTGTTAATGAAAGATATTGCCACTCCCATACCAGCAGAAGAAGTGAAGAAAGTGGTTAGAAAATGTCTGGAGAAAGCAGCCTTGATCAATTACACTCGGCTTACAGATTATGCCAAAATAGAAGGTTAGTGCAGTGATCAGCTGTAAAGTCTATTGGTGCCTATTAACTGGATATATTTTGTGAGCAGCCTTTTCTCTTTCCTGAGCAAAACCTGTACCACAGCAAGGGGAAATATCTCATTAAAATCTCAGCTGGTGAACTACTGAGCATTTTCCTATTCATTGATTTAATATACCTCCTGGGATTATGCTTGAATGAATGATCTAGGCTTTGTGTTGAAGTTGTCCTTTGTCCTTTTATTTTAAGGGCACTTTTATATGTCATAAACCTCACACAAATCAGCCCATTCTGGAAGACACTCTCTCATCCAGTTTTGACATTTGAACTCAGTTGCTCTCCATTTAAACAAGGAACTACTGGCAATCCAGAGCAATTGATTACTTCCAATTGCATGGTTGATCCATATTTCTCAATGGGCAATTAATAATACATGTTTCAAGATTCATAAAACCTCAGCAATGGACTGGCATATGACTAACTCTTGGAAGCTTTCTTCTCATCAGAGGAGATGTGTTTCTGTAGCTTTCTGAAATATTCTGTTTTGTTTATGTAATATTTTCACCACGGAGAGTACATACTGATTAGCAATCGAATAGAATTGGGATAAAAGCCATTATATTGCATTAGTGATGCTGCATAAGTTCCTATTCTATGAGAATACCTTGCCATTGCTTGCTAATAAAATCTCATTGTAAACTAATACATTCTAATAAGATTTTAGGATGCTCACAAACTATGCTTATGTTTTGGGGAGAAATCCCTCAGGCACAGTTGTTGCATTTACTCCTTTATTTTCAGTAGGGCTTGTATAGAAGCCCTTGATGGATTGCTTCCTCCACCTATATTTTTCCTCATATTTGCTATGTTCTTAAAGATGGAGTGGAAAGCACTAAGAGTCTGGCTTGATAATTGCTAACAATAACCTCACTGGGCTACTATTTGAGACTTCAGTGGCCTATTTCAAAAAAATTCTAGGAACCGTAAATATTTTTTTTTCCTCCAAAGTACAACAAATATTTAAATGGAGGGAGGAGAGAAATTTTGAGCATTAGTACTGAAATAATCATTGGCTGAGTTACTTAGATTCAGTATTTTATACAAAGGAAACTATTGCATAGATGGTTGCAATATGCATTCAGAGTAGTCTACTATATTTATTTTTAAAATGACTGATATTTAGTGATGAATGGTAGCAAAAGCAAGAGAAAAGAAAGGTGGTCGTGTATTTACTGATTTGTTTTAACTTATTTTTATCTTTCTTCCCAAGATCACAGACAAACATGAGTTAACCAATCTCCTGAGTGATTAACAAAAAAAAAGCCATCTCATCACTATAGCAACCAATATTATATCATGGGAATAACAACATGAAGGCACCTTAGTAACCAGTTTATCATAATTAATTAAGATATCATGTTGTGTTTAAATGAAGGAGAATGTATGTAGATCTTTTGAAAAATGAGAAAGATACCTTTTCACCTTCAGCTAGCATCGTAGGCATGCTTGCAGCAGGGGCTCTTGCTGTTCAATTATCTTGAGTTTTTAACAAGCTTGTTTGGAATAATTGGTGTAAAAATAGAAACTTTTAAAAAGAAGTCACCCAAGCTGGTTTGAAAGTCAGCAAAGTAATCTCTATGTGAAACTCTTTGTTTACAGGTGAAATAAATATATCATTCCCTATATACTCCAAAACTTTAGAAGAATGAGACAGCAGTCATCCTAACTAAAGCTGCATTTCTATGGAGTTGGGAAGTATTATGATTCTAGCTAGATGATGAGGCTGTTCTCACGAGCAACCAAGACCGAGCTAAGGAAGCCAAGCCCAGACTTGGCTGCCTGTAAGAACTGCTGGGAGCCAAGCAGCTTCTGGAAGCACCTCAGCTGCAAACCCGGCTAGAGAGCCTGCCTCTCAAACAAGGCTAAGGGAGTGAGCACTCCCTTAGTTTAGTTTTACCTCACGGTTTACTTGACCGTGTGAACAGCCACAAGACCAGGAGAGCTGGTCTTCTGGTAGCAAGCATGGCTTGTCCCCTTAGCTAAGCAGGGTCCGCCCTGATTGCATATGAATGGGAGACTAGAAGTGTGAGCACTGGAAGATATTCCCCTCAGGGGATGGAGCCGCCGCTCTGGGAAGAGCAGAAGGTGTCAGGTTCCCTCTCTGGCATCTCCAAGATAGGGCTGAGAGAGATTCCTGCCTGCAACCCTGGAGAAGCCGCTGCCAGTCTGTGAAGACAATACGGAGCTAGATAGACCAATGGTCTGACTCAGTACATGGCAGCTTCCTATGTTCCTATGTGTGTCAGCATTGGCTGCTTTCAGCCGGTGCTGACACACTGACAGGCGGCTGCTCATTGCTGGAGAGATCCCCATAATGCACTGTGCACTCATGCGGTGTATTGTGGGATTTCTAGGGCCTAACGGCACGTCCTGGCTCCCACACCTCTGTTCTGCATGAGGCAGCAGCAGCAGCTTATATGGGCACATGATTAGGGGTGTGTCTGAACCGGTCTGGAGGCCATTCTAAAGGCCTCCGAACTGTCCAGACCGGTTCGAACCTGGCCGGTTCGGGTCCGGGTGGGGGGTCTTCCTTTAAGGGAGGGAGGGCTTGCTTACCCCTCCCGCCTCTTTGCCCCCTCCAGCGCCCGTATTCTACTATGTAATTGGGGCGCTGGAAACCAGCCGCCCCTGCTGCCACCCCGCGAGCGGATTAGGGCCAAAAGTAAACTACTGCTGTCCCGCCCGCCCTCCCTCCCTCCCCCCCCGCCCCCCCCCCCCCGAGTGCTCACCACATTGTTTTCCAAAAAAGAGAGGAGCTCGCGAACAGAGCTCCTCTCTCGGCAAAGTCTCGGGCCCAACTGGGGCCTTGGGCGCGCGCGCGCGATAGGACGCCTGATGGAACTTCCGCCGGAGGCCCGGTCTACCGGTCTAGTACACCACTCTGGGCTCCTTGGAGGAAGAGCAGGATATAAATGTAATAATAATAATAATAATAATAATAATTAATTATTAATTAATGCATTTTCTTGAAGGAAACAGGAATTCCATATTGATAGTCCCATAACAATTGTGTTGCAACTTACTCAAGTTAATGTCTTTATGACTCATTAAAGGGGTTAAATTATTACAGTAAGCAGATTTATTTGGGTTGTAAATATGAGTCTCGTCCTCCAAAGTAACTGTTTGCCTCTTCTCTAGTAAAAGATGTACCTATTTATAAACTAGAAAATTGGAAGGTGGCAGCTTCTATTACTCAAAAGATTTTTTTTAAAAAATCAAACTTGTCAATAAAAAATTAAAATTGTCAGTATGTTCCTTGTCTTGTTGAACTCTGATATTCCATTTTGATGATTGTTGTTCCTCCACTCATTTTAGGCATTGAATTGGATGGAATTCCATCTTGCCACAGCCATTGTGGTTATTGTTTCATCACTTACTTCCTTGCTTGTACTCAGGACTCTGTGTTGTGTGATTCCAGGGAAACAGAAAATATGCAGAATGTGTCACTGGGCTCAGAATTCAAGCTTTCAATTTTTTCATAAATCAAGTTTCCATCCCTTATGGCTGTAAAGATGTGGGTGACTAGTAGTCAGTAAGGTTGGGCTTGAGAGCCCTCCAATAGCGCTTTGCTTCTGCTCATGACTAGCAGAAGCATAATACATTTATTCGAAACAAGGAAACACATGTACATTTGCTTAGTAAGTATAATGTACACAGATTGCAAATTCAGCTTTTCAGTATTTTTAGTGGAGGGTATCCAGAGTCCTGCCGTACTTCATCAAATAGCATACGTTACCATAGCAAGTTAGATAACTGGCCGAGGCTTAGTCAGTCATTGGGAAGTGCTCATGCGGTTAACCAGGTATTGGTTCATCAGGAACATGCCAGTAGAAGTTTGTCCCAATATCATTGGCATGTCTTAAACACCATCCTTCTGTTGATTTTTAAATTGATTCTTAAAGGAATGGTTTTTAAAGGAATGCAATACTCACATATATCCCGGCTGATTGGGGACTAAATTCAAGTTCTCAATAATGGCTATGGAGAGGTCTACTAGTTGCTAAGCGATTAATTCTGTGGCAGTGAAAAACACCCAATCCACCAAGAATTGGGTGCACAGACTGCTTGAGTTAGCAGCCCATGAAAAAATGGGCCCTTATCAAGGCAAATAAACCAGATGAATGGTCAGAAATTTGGGACAATTTCCTTGAATTATTCATGGAATAAGAACCCTTTCAACTTACCCATATTTATTGATGCGAAGGTGTGTGTCTCTTTTCTTTTCCCCCTCTATTTTCCTTCTCCCACTTTCTCTTTCCCTCTCTCTCTCCTTTCTTTTCTTACTTCCTCCCAACCAGCACAGGGTGGAGAGGGGAGGCTGGCTTGGCTGGCTCAGGAAGGACAGGGAGGGTATGCGGAGGGAAGAGGAAAAACTGGGGGAAATGTTTGTAAACCATATAATGCCAAAAATTGTAAATAATAAAAAGGAGTGCTTAACTTTCTTAGATTGTGCTTGTAGTGCCTAGTTTATTCTAATAATTATTCAGGTCATAAAACCATATCTAACTAGTAATATCAGAAAGATGGTTTTCATATCTCTTTACCTTTTACAAAAATGTTCTTACGAAGGTATGCATTTCTCATTTGAAAAAATATACTGCCTATTAGATGGAAAATAAAACCTCAGACATCTATTGTTCTACCTATTCTGACTTATCCGATATGATTTCAGTAATAAACATAATTCTTATTGTCTATTTGGAGGCTAAATGATTTGTTCAGTTCCTTTTTAGATTCAGGAAAGAGAGTAGCCCTCTTCAGACATAATCGAGTGCACAGGCACTCATGGTTACAGCTCGGAAAGCAGGAAGGAAGTCCCACCCCTGAGCAATAGCTAACATCTAACCCATCCCCTCCAGTTGGCTACTTACGGTTACGGCTCCTTTTGTCTGAACGGGGAAGCGCCATAACCGTGATGCCCGGCGCTTCCATGAGCAGCAATCTGAATCACCCAAGATTACTGCTCTTGGAAGTGCTGGCCATCTACGGTGCTTCTCTCTTCAGAAAACTGAGCTATAATCATGAGTGGTTAGCTGGAGGGAATGAGTGACAGCTCTGGGGCAGTACTCCCTCTCCACCACTGGGGGCAGCGGTGCCCCCATGAGCAGCACCACTGCACTCTATAATGTCTGAAGAGGGATAGTGTTTCATATGTATTTGTCCTTGCCAGAATAAAACTTGAAGTACACAAATCTTTGCAAATTTTAATTTAATCACCACTGGTGAACATGAACTAATTTCTTATTTTTTTCTCTCCCCCACCTTACTCTTTTACATTTAAGCAAAAAATGAAAAGGATACAGGTGACTGTTGCATTAATTGTATGCATGCTTGTATTAAAGTGTCCAGTATGTGTTTGTGTATTTAACAGTTTGTAACCAACAGTGGGGAAATGTGTATCAAAATGTATCTGTATGGTCCCGGTAGAATAGTCCCTCTATCTAAAGTATTCAACTGCGAGCCTGATTAGTGAAGACAAGGTACTTTAGTATATTGTATACTGTTTACATTTTCTTTAAAATGTACTATTCTCTAAATGAACAATTAAAGGCTCACTGCAAGAGCTTTAGGTCTAAAATTTACCTTTTTTTTTTTTTAAAGGCTCTACATAGGCAAATTGGGGAAAGCAAAAGCCTTCCACTTTTATAGAGCTGTCTGTTTTTATCTGTTTGATACCACCCTTCCAAAAATGGCTCAGGGCGGTTTACATTTGAGGCATTGCCGTTGAGTAATGGATGGGTAATGAGGGGAAATGTGATGGAACCAGCTAATTTGGTAATCAGTAGTGTTCTTCAGATATTTACATTTGGGTTATTTCAGTATGGTGATGATAATTTAGTCTTTGCAGTTATTGGGCGCGGCGGGGGCATGATTCTATTCTTAGTGCTGTTGCAGTCCAGAACCAACACCAGTGGAGTAAATAACCCATTCTTGTGCAATTCACGGTGGAGGAGAATCTTGCTGTAGTAGGATAGCCTGTTTGCTGTTTCAAAAGAAAACTATCTGTAACGATTGGCACTTCAGCAAAGGAGAGTGGGAACGCACGACTTTCAAATAACTTGAAGAAGAGGATCACAAAGTGCCAGAACAGCTGGGTAGGCTGGGATGGAGTAGTAGCCTTACTAGCATTCATTACATGTCTGTTGTTTTCAAAACGGCTGCATAAGCTTGAACTTGATATTTCTCTGACACTGTGTGTGGGTACATTCAAGGGCATTGGAGCCAATCTTGAAGTGAGACTTGCCCCTTGTCAGACTTGCAGGACAGTCCTGGGAAGAAGGTAATTGGTTTATATTGTGGGTAGAGTACACATTTCTGTTTTCAAAACAGTTAGCAATAGCAATAGCAATAGCACTTACATTTATATACCGCTCTATAGCTGGAAGCTCTACAATGATTTAGCATATTGCCCCCCAACATTCTGGGTACTCATTTTACCGACCTCGGAAGGATGGAAGGCTGAGTGAACCTTGAGCCCCTGGTCAGGATCAAACTTGTAACCTTCTGGTTACAGGGCGGCAGTTTTACCACTGCGCCACCAGGGGCTCATTGTTATAGTTGTAGTTGTAGTCTCAGCATAGACATGGTGATTCCAGTGCTGTCATTTTTTGAGCTTCAGAGAATTTTTGCAGTGGTCTGTACAAGGAATGCAAAGTTCCATTTTAAATCAAGATGGCAGATAATTGTTTGTATAAGGAGTTCACATTATATGCCTGAGTACTAAAATGTAAGTGCAAAGCTAGCATGTTAGGAAGAAGGCTGAGCTTAGAACTGTCCTTCCGGACATGCTAACTTCCAATTTGCAAGGAATGTCTTTACATGGAATATCCAAACATTTGATTTCCCCCATCTGCTTTCTGAAGTGATTCAGTCCCTGGGAATGGGACTGAATCAGTGGTATTGCTGAAGACTGGTGTTAATGGTGGCCCATAGAGTGAAATAGGTGGAAGGTTGCTATGTTCATCTATGAACTTGTCCAGATGGTATTTTCTCTTAGCCTGATCCAGCTCATTGGATTATCATAAAAATAAATATAGTAAGGATTGTGAAGTATAATGAGCAATTTTATACCAGTTCATTTTTCCAGTTTTGACCTCTGTGAAACTTAATTTAACTTAAATGCTAGTATCCTCCTCCTTCCCACATTGACCTAATGGTATCATAATTAGACTCACATGGTACAGTTCTCATGTCTGAATCAGGCAACTGTGTGTCCATCCAATATCAATTCAGAGACAGGCCAAGTTATTTTATTTGCTTACATCAAGACACTTTCTCCTCTGCACTATGTAATGACAGCAACAAGTAGATATTAGGTTGACAAAGAAAAGAAAAATGACTTTGACTAATTTTCACTCCTCTTGCCCCAAATTTGATTCATCAAGGTGAGATACTGTCTATGGTAAATGATGTAGCTCTTTAAACTTTGTCCCTCTGGGTACATTTGAGTGTGCAATTTGTTATGTCATTTCAGGAGCCAAGCATTTTTCTTAGTAGCAACTAGAAAGTTGTTCAGTTTTGGTTTATTTTGAGGTTGAGCAAGATTTCAGTTTTCCAAATATTGAAGGGCACAGCATTTTTCATGTGGCCAGAGCATGGTCTGTGAAAAGAGCAGAACGGGAGCAGTAGTGTGCTCAGTTGACTGGCATGTGTCAAGTGGAGAGCAGTGTGTGTGTGTGCGCGCACACGCACACACACACTCGCACACACACACACACACACTTGTGTGAGTGCATTTTACAGTGGATACTTATCGTTGTCTCACTTCTGTCATACGTACATGCAGTGCCTGGCACAATGGAATCCTTTTTCTGTGTATGTGTGTGTGGACTCTTGGTGCTACAGAATAATGACAAGAGCCTCAGCAAAGAGAAGGGTTGCCTTGGTGATGTTCCTGAGGTTAAGGTCACTTTCCATTTTCAAAGAAAGCTAGGTGGTGATGTGATAGCTTTGAGTGATATTTGTGGGAGTGGTGAAAAGGGAACTGCTGACAGGGTTGTGCTCCCAGTTCTCCTCCTTCCTAGGAGAGGCATGGTTTCTCTAACAAGGTTTTTTGTTCTTTTCAAAGCATTTTGATCCTGGTGAAAATTAAATTACAAGCTTAAACACTATTTGCTTTTAATAGCATAGGAACCAGATCTGCATTTCTTCTGCCTCCATGTCTCCCTTGTAATGTTCACTGATTTCCCTGGGAACAGAGAGCATCTCAAAGCAGAGAAAAACAAATCATGCATTCTTTTTTAGATGTCCATGATGAAGTATTACAAAGAAACAATATTAGAAGCTGTATGGATAGGTTCACACAGTAGACTGTGCAATATGGTCTCTAAACTGCTGACTTTCACAAAATTTCAACAACCTCAGCTTTAAATAAAATGTTAATAATCCTTGTGGTTACAAGAACAACATTAACAGCTGTGAACAATTTCCACCTTCAAGCTAAAAATCACAATGAGTCTGAATGTGACACTGTTCTCAATGGCTGGGATTTAAATACTCAATTGCAAATCACTATCTCCCTATCCTAAACCTCTGCTGCTCTCCAGAGTCTCCATGATTCTTGGTCTTTTATTACCTCATCCTTGTCTGGTTGGAGGTACTTTACATAACTATCATTACACAGTAACAAAACTTTTCATGAGTTGCTTCTCTTTCCCACATTGCGAGCAATCAAGAGATTACCCTGACTCATGTCAAGAGTGGATCTTTCTATCTCTTGTCGTGAGCCATGTTTTCAAAGTTTTCTAGAAATGTATTATAATATGAATTTGTCCAAGTTCTTCACAAACACACATGTGTACAATTGTAAAAGGAATTGAAACTTCCACCCAATTTCCCATATTTTGGACCAGACTAATATGCCCAATATTGAGTAAATGTGGAATATAGGATTTTTAATGCATAATTCTGACAGATTTGCACATGAAGACACACTATTATTATTGAGCTCACTTTTCGGCATGCCAACCACAAATTTCTTTCCGTTGTGTCTGTGGAATGTGAAAGTGGAGATAATGGGAGCAATGGCATTGCTTTAGACTTGGAATATTAAGATCAACTAAGATAAAAACTTGGACTTGGAATATTAAGATCAACTAAGATTAAAAATGTCTAGAAACTGAAACATCAGAACTTTATCACAACCCTGTCAACTATATGTATAGTTAAGGTGAAATGTAATACCTACGTTCTACCATTGTAAGCCCTAAACATTCTATTGGTCATAAAATCCAAAGCATATGTCCAGTCTACCTGAAATATGAGATGGAGTAACTAGGTTACAAGTGCTATGGTATCTCCAAATTTCATGAAGATCCAATGAGCAATGACTAAGATAAAGCAATTTGAAAATTGACTCCTAAGAAGAAGACTTCACTTTTGAAATATATTCTGTTGGGGTAACCTACCTTTATTTTTCCATGTCCACTTTAAATCTGTCCAAAAAATCAGATCCATACTGGAATGCTTCTTTGTTGTTTTGAAAAAAAATCCATTTGATATTTCTTGAGGTAATAGCCTTTAAAGTCCCCATTATAACACAGTAATGTGCACATAACAGCACATGTTATGTGCACATAACAGCACATGTTAGATACATGTCAGCTTGACAGATTCTTTCCAGTAGTAATATTTTCCCATCCGGCTACCTACTTTCCTTCTTAGCTGTATGGATCAGCTGAGCCACCATTATAAGCTGACATGTATCTAACCTGAGCTTCATTCAGAGCAAAGATTGCTGGTTTGCTGAGCTTCTTCTGTGTTGTAAGAGTGCAGTCCTTGGCATACTTACTCCAGAATAAGTCCTAGTGTTAATGGGAGGGGATAAGTAATGAAAATATCCCTTTAAAAATGGAAGGAAACAATGGAAAGCACACCTTCCTGTTCAGAGATTATCTTGTGTATTATGTTGAAAGAGCACCAATATTAGAATACCAAAAATTCTGCTACTATCTGATGCTTATGATTTAAGAAGTAATGACTGTTGAGAGAATACTCTGTGTCTAGTCAAGGCACAGTACTTCTCCAAAATGCCAGCTACTATATTAAATGTCCAGGCAGAAATTCAACAATCTGCAAGCTCACAAAGCCATCCATAGTCATGTGCACCTGATCTGGAATTAATCATTGCACATTTCCCATCTTCTTCATCCCAGAATTCCAGGGCTGTTTTAAAAACAAAAGTGACACAGCAGTGCTAAATGTGTCTACATACCCATATATACCCCAGTTTGATATAGTCTACTGGGGGTGGGAGGGGGAGTTGGAGGAGGGGCCCTTTGAAATACTATTGTGACATTCCTGAGTTACAGAAATCATGAAGAGCAGTATATAAATATTCATAATAATCATAATTACAGGGTGGTGATATATTTGGATTGAGGATCATGACATTGCCAGTTTTTAAAGCTTCTGCTTCTAGACGAAATTAGCAAGATGCTGAGTGCAGTGGTGCAAATGCATTGCAAAACAAATTAAAAGAGAGAGGCTCACATAGAAGAGGAAAGGGGGTGGACCTATGGCCAGGAAAAAGGACAATGAGAGACTTCTATCCAGACCAGTTGCTCAAAAGCTTGTACCTCTTTAATGAGGTCTTTTACAGACAAGTTTTCTAAAAAGAATGGCTGCATGTAAATGTCCTCCAAGCTCACAAGGACTTATCTGAAGGAAAACAAGAGCACTACAAGCACTATTGAACTGAAGGCAGAGTAGAGCCATTTGTACATGTGGTGAGAGGGCTTCTCCTGTAATTTAAAGCTCTTAGCGTATGTTCATTTCACTGAAAGAACAAAGGGCAAAATCAGTGAATTGCCCACTAGCAAATATCTTTTTATTGGACACTGATTTTCATCTAACAGCACAATAGTTGGCACATATGAGCAAAAGGCTTTCCTGTGTTGATTTTCAAGTACTGCAAGCTTGCTGTGTTCATATAAGCAGGAATTTGTCCTGTGTATGATGCTTAGCCACCATCAGTTCAACAAAACAGAAGCAGCCATTTCATCCCTTTATTGGTACTTTTTTAAATGGTTGTCCTTCAGACAGAGGTAGTTTCCCAGTGAGCAGATTGCCTTCTTACATTTAATACTGATAACTATTTTAATAACTACATCAATTTCTGTGTTTCTAATTCTGAAAAATCCCATTGCACATTACCACACTTGGAAATAAATTGATGTTAAAATGCACTTTTGAAAAAACAAAATGAATACACTTTGTTCTGTAAGGCAATACTGCTGCTGTTTGGAAAAGTGAACCTGTTTCTGGTAAAACCTAAAATTGCTCTGGCTGCCCAGCAGCTAGAAGAGTTGCATGCCAATAAAGGTTCAATACATATTAAGTACTGAAGTCTGTGGAAAATCTATCAAAGCTTTAGGCTACAAATTATTGCCCTGATTTAGCATCGGCATGCATATTTGATCTTGATCTGTACTGCAATAGTTGTCCAGGCCTTAATGAATGTGTCTGTTGATGGGCATACAAAATCATCAGAGGCCACCAATTATACACAGCTAGTTCCTGTGACAATCACTACTTAGAGCCTCACTCCCAAGTATGTCTTTTTGCCTCTTCATGGCAAAAGGTGATAATAATTTTGCTATAAGCATATCCTCTTATTTAAAGTATTATTTAGTAGTGTCAGGCACGCCATTGTTAGGGCTAGACTGAGCAGTTGTCTTGTCATGGAATTTGTTTATTTCACTTTTCAGAGAGAGAGAGAGAGAGAGAGAGAGGTCTCGATTTTAATAAACCAAAGAAATAGCAAATGGTATAAGGCAGGCATCCCCAAACTGCGGCCCTAAAGATTTTGCTGAACTACAACTCCCAGCATCCCTAGACACAATTTTTTGTGGCTGGGTATGCTGGAAGTTGTAGTTCAGCAACATCTGGAGGGCCGCAGTTTGGGGATGCCTGCTATAAGGTAATGTCTCTTCCCACCTCTTTCTCCAATGTATCTAAACATTGGATCTTCCTCTCAGTGCAGTAAAAGTGGATGATTAAGAACACAGGAATAGCCCTGGGGATAAGGCCCAAGGCCTGTCTAGTCCAGCATCCTGTTTCATACAGTGGTCCACCAGATGCCTCTTGGGAGCCCACAGGCAAAAGGTATATTCATGCCCTCTCTTCAGCAGTTGCTCCCCTGCAACTGGTATTGAGAGGCATCGTGCCTCTGAGACTGGAGGTGGCCTACAGCCACCAGACTAGTAGCCATTGTTAGACCTATGCATTAATTTGTCTAAGCCCCTTTTAAAGCCATGAAAGCTAGTGGCCATCACCACATCCTGTGGAAGAAAATTACATAGATTAATTGTGTGCTTTGTGGGAAAGTATTTGTCGGTCCAAAATTTCCCGACCTTCATTTTCATGAGATGACCCCTGGTTCTAGTGTTGTGAGAGAGGGAGAAAAATTTCTCTCTGTCCACCCTCTCCACTCCATGCATAATTGTATTCATCTTGATCATGCCTCCCCTTAGTTGCCTCTTTGCCAAGGTAAACAGCCCCAGATGCTGTAGCCTAGCCTCATAAGGAAGGTGCTCTAGGCCCCGGATCATTTTGGTTGCCCACTTCTGCACCTTTTCCAGTTCTACAATATCCTTCTTAAGATACAGTGACCAAAGCTGTATGCAGTACTCCAGATGTGGCTGCACCATAAATTTGTATAAAGGCATTATAATAGTAGCATTTTTATTTTCATTCCCCTTCCTAATGATTCCTAGCATGGAATTATCATTTTTCACATCTGCCGTGCACTGAGTCAACTCTTTCATCTCCTGTATCTGGAAAGTTAAATCAAAATCAAAAGTTAAATAGCTTAAGTTGGGCAAAGCCCCTGGATATGATTTGATCACTGTAGAAGCTATTAAGAGCAATTTGGAGTGGTGGATACCAGTATTTGTCTCACCTTTTACATATATAGATTCAACTGCCCAAGTCCCATAAGATTGGGGTTTGGCTACTAAATTTCCATTATATAAGAGAGGCAAAAGGAAACTACCAGCCAATTATTGACCAATCAGTCTTAGTATAGTCAGCAAGCTTTATGCAAAGCATGTTAATGAGAAGCTGATTACATGGCTGGAGGATGAACAGATCATAGCAGAGGAGCAGGCCGATTTTAGAACTGGATGCTCCACGATTAACCATATACTAGCCTTGCAACATTTGATAGGGAAGTATAACATTGGACCTGGCACAGCTCTATATGCTGCATTTATCGATTTTATGATAACATTTGATTCAATTGCAAGAGATGGACTTTGGAATAAAATGGAAAATTCCTCTATCGATAGACTATTACTATCTATATAATTAATTAGCTAAGCCGGCTGGATGTGCATGGCAGGCAGAAATGTGTGGGGATGCGGCAGCGGAAGCAGGCCCAGGACTGGTCACTGGGAGGGGGGGAGAAAGAAAGCAGGCAGTGGGGAGGTTCCAGCGGCCACCAGAAGGATGAGGCGCCAGCGGCCACCAGGAAGAGGAGGCGCCAGCGGAGCCACACCACCGAGAGGAGCCTGCCTGGAGCCGCACGGGCCCAGTCCGGACACAGTGAGGCGGCGACTGGGCCACCACGAAGAAGCAGCAGGCAGCAGAGCCGCGCTGCCGAGAGGAGCCCAGCTGGGCAGGCGGCAGGGGTGAGAAGAGGCGGGCAGGGGAGACTGGGGCAGTAGGTGGGGGGAAGGGGGAACCGCCAGCCCCAAGGAGCACACAGATGCTCTGTGCAGGGTCGGCTAGTTGTTGTTTAAGCTGCATGAGAATTCTCATGTGATGGTTCAGTATAATATATGTTGGCAGCTCACAAGAGAGATCCTCATTTCTAAGGGGGTTAGACGGGGTTGCATTTTAGCGCCATCGCTTTTCAATTTTTATATTAATTTGTTAATTTCTTGGTAAAGTAACCAGTCTTTTCCCCCCACCTAAATTGGCAAATAGGCATATTTCAATCCTTTTATATGCGGACAACGCAGTGTTACTGCCTCTGACGCCTGTAGGCCTGAGGCAGTCACTTCATGCTTTGGCAGCATATTGTAAAGAGGAGGAATATTATGAGAAGACCAAAATTATTCCTTTTATGAAATGCCCAAAAGTACATACATGGATGATAGATCAGCAATTGATAGAACAAGTCATGGTATTCAAATACTTGTGTGTAGTTTTTCAGACCTCGGGGAAGCGGAAAACCCATTGCAATTACATCTGCCAATCTGCTTCAAAGCTTCGGCTGTCCAGGCATTCTATAGCTTCCGAGTGGCCCACTATATTCCTGCCGCGCTAAAACTGTTTCAGGCTTAAGTTGGGTCACAACTTCTTTATGGAGCCCAGTTGTTGACAGTTGGTGTTGTTAATGACACTGAAAAAGTACAAATGAGATCTTTAAGGAACATTTTTTAGGTAGCACGATGTGTTCCCTTGTCAGTGCTTCTCAGAGAGGCGAGATTTCTTAAAATGGAGACTACGATTTGGAAATGCACATTTGTGTTTTGGTTTAAACTTCACTTCTCAGCTGGCCAATAATTTTAAGTCAAGTTGGAAAAAAGCACTGGAGATTAAGCTGCCCTACATTGGGTTTTCAAGTGAGGCTCTACTGTTAGTGGGCTATGAAAATTGCAGAATAGTTGTGCAACGTTTGATAGATTTATATCTCCAAGAGGATATAGCCAGTTTGCCAAGAGATGTTTTTCTTGGCAGTGGTTCTTCTCTGCTGAGACCTGCAAGTTATTTATATTCCATCATGGTTTCCAAGCTAAGAAGAGCCTTGACATTAGTTAGATTTAATAATTTATCTACAGCTGTTCTTGAAGGCAAATTCGAAAAGGTCCCCTATGGGGCCAGAGTTTGCCCATGTGGAGCTGGGGTTGTTGAATTTTCTGCTCATGTTGTTTTGTACTGTACATATTATAGAAATGCTCTGGCTCGATTAATTTTACCATTGCTGTCAAAATATCCAAGGCACTTAAATGCTTTCTATTTGCAAATTTTATTATCTGATATTAAGGATGTCATTTCTTTAAATGTTGCAAAATACTGTTTTGCTTTCTATAAGCTACAACCTGAGTTAACTGGATTATTGTTATTTTAAGCATCCTTAAAGTCTTAGATGATTTGTTTGACTTCTGTTGCTACTAATATTGTCTGGTCATTGACTGTATTTTAAATAAACATCAACACTTTCAGTGAGCTGTCCACCACCACCGCAAGATCTCTCTCCTGGTCAGTCACCAACAGCTCATATCCCATCAGCGTATATGTGAAGTTGGGTTTTTTTTGCCACAATATGCATCACTTTACACTTGCATACATTGAACTGAATTTGCCATTTTGTCACGCACTCCCCCAGTTTGAAGAGATCTTTTTGCAGCTCCTCACAATCTGTTGTGGATTTTACTACCCTAAATAGTTTAGTGCCATCTGCAAATTTGGCCTCTTCGCTGCTTACCCCAGCTCCTAGATCATTTATGAACAAGTGGAGCAGGGGAATGTTTCGAAGGGGCGGGGAATGTTTCAAGTTGAGAAAAGAGCATTTCTGTTTTAAATATTTTTTTCTATTTCTCACACACACACACACACACACACGTGTGTAATACACACACCAGAAGGTGTAATCATTTCTGTATTAATTTATATATTATTCATCTAGCAAGTGTTGGTGCTACATTTAAGAATTATGTCCTGCTACACATGACCCAGCTATGTTATGATTAACAATCACGCTTCGCTCCCTTAGAGAAAAGTATGTTAATATTTTGTAATTTTGAGGTAGAAGTAGCTCTCAAAAAACCTACTTTGGAATTTTGGAAAATGCAAAATTTCATAAAAATCCAGATTTGGAAATTGGTTGTATTCGGTGGAATTTCAGTTTTCCTCTATGAGAATGTTGGTGAAAAACTGTTAGAAGCAACGCTTTCTCCATCTACTTGCAATTTTTGGATAGTCTAAAATCACTCCCCAGATTCTTAGTAACAAAAGTTGAACCCACCACACCCTAGCTGTGTGATACATAGTGAAAATTAAATGTAATTTATTAATCTTTTATTTATTTACACTATTTATATCCCACTCCTCCAGTGCACTACTGCTCGGGGTGGCTCACAACAATAAAATAGATACAATGTAATATAAAACTAAGAAAATTAACCAAATTAAGTTAAACAAGTTAAAAGTCCAGGCTAAAACCACAATCAGAATAACCATTGCTATTTAATGTTTCAAATTAAAAGTTATTTAAAAAGCTAAAAATTAAGAATTATAAAAACTAAAGAACCTACCAGATAGAACCAAAGATGACACATTTAAAAGCCTCTTTTTAAAGATTAGTTTTTAGTTGTTTTTAAAAAACAATGAGGGAGGGAGCATGGCGAAGCTCTTCAGGGAAGGCTTTCCAAAACCGAGGGGCCACAACTGAAAAGGCTCCTGTAAAACATGACTCCTGTAAAACTCCTGTAAAAGGCTCAATGTAAAACAGCATTGTTCTGAAATGGATAGAGGGGAGTCACATTTTTCCCCATGGTTATCTGTAAATGAGCTAAACATGTGCCAAGTGTAATCTTTCTGGTTTGGAATATGGCTTGAATATAGATATATCACTATTATCATATATAAGAAACAAGCAGGTGCCTGTGTGTCTGTGTGTCTGTGTAGTGAAAAACTAGTTGCATCTGTCTTGCTTTCTCACAACACACATCCATTCATGGTATTAGTTGAATTGCTATGATATCAAGAAACATTAACCATTCTTACTAATGTGGTTGCGGGTTTGAGTGATAGAATGTTGGTAAGCAGTAGAAATGAGGGGGAAGAGAATGGACAGTTTGCTCAGAAGAAAAATGGCTGCTAGAGACAGGAGGATCTGTGGGTCCCTGGAGAGTAGGATATATGGCAGGCAGAACAGGTGAGATGTGACACAGAAGAAAACTTTACACAGAGCCTCTTAAGGACAAGATGACTGCCCTGTTGGTGGAAAAGTGGTGTGAAGAGGTTGGGGGCAAAATGCTGCAGAATGATTTAGAGCAGATCTCTAACCTGCAAATATCTAGTGAAATAATACTTTTCTGAGGTTTTTATTCTGTGTTTTAAATCACCCATCTTTGTAATAATTCTGATTGTGTTTATCAGTTAATGTTTCTGCCTACTCAGAAGCATATCCAGCAGGTAGATTTGAATTTAAGCAAAGCTTCATATCTTTTAAAAAAATGTTTCCTCCTGCATTTTAGATTCCCATTTTCCAAAATGAGTTTTTCATAGTTTATGTCTTAAAGCTGAAGTTGATTTTCATTTGAGATTCAAGTTTGTTTTTTAAACATTGCTGGCTTTTATTTATTTTTTCCTATTTTGGCAGGAAAACTTTTGACTTAATATAATTTCCAACTGTGATGTGTACAAGGGCTTGAAAGAGTCAATGAATCATACAGCGCTGTTTTTCTCCATTATTTAGATCGAGCTAAACCTAGTATTGTTTTCCAATTATCCATGCTTAGAATTTAGCTGCCAGAAAACCGTGAATTCTACCAATGGAATACAACGACATGAAAAAATGGTAGACATTGTGTGATAAAGGGGGAAATATGTCACTGGCCTCCACTTGCTTTGTACATCTAGCCTTGATTAGGACCTACTTGTTGCAGAAGTTGAGCATCTAATGTGCCACTGCAAATGCACCTGTTAGTTCTCATGTATTAAATTGGAAAGGGCTCACAGTAACCTCTAATTTCTTGGCAGATGAAATATTTTATGTACATCTGCAGTCTAGTCGTAACAGCAGCACAATCATTTGCATTAAAAGCATACCTGAAGTGCTAGGTGATGTCACTCTTTTGAAATTATCCAGTTGTATATCATTTTAATTCTTCTTATGTTTCCCGTTCCACATTTCCTAGCTGCAATCATCTTGGTTTGTGTATTCCTTTTCATTACAGAGACGCTGAATCAAGCATCTCCTTCTGTAAAGCTGGAAGAGGTTATTCATTTAGCCGAGCTCTGCATTGAAGTTCTGCAGCAGAATGAAGAGCACCATTCAGAGGTGAGGATAACGGTATTAGCTGTACAATAATGCTTGATAGCCACCCTGTGCAGCCTCGGTGTGAAGCAATCCTGTCAAGAAACATTGCAGCTAAAACCTCTGACATATGTTAAAGGCAATTCACATTTTCAGAGCTGTAATAGTTTTGAAGGTTATGAAACGTGAAGTGAAATAAAACTGTACTTGGATTCCCTTGAATAAGCTTCAGGTTTGAGTATTTTAAAATAAATACCAATTAAAATAGAAGGGAAAGGAAGAAATGTGTCTAGCCATTGGTGCAAAAATCACATGAAAAATGCAGGCTAATGCAAATTATTTTTCCAACTTCTCATTTCTGATTTTTTAAAGTGACATAAAACAGAAGTGCCTTATATCTGCCACAGTCATTCATAGATTTTACAGATGGAAAGGGAAAAGCTTGCTTACGTTGCTGTTCTTCAAAGCTGACACAAGACATAATTACTATTAATTTGCCCTTTTCAAAGGTGTGGGTACAATCCACCCGGAAGTAAGTGGAAAGCAAATGAATAGATGTTCTTCTTAAATGCAAGTCTTATTTATTTCAGTGAGGCTTATGCTGGAGAAATTTCTAAATCATTCATGCTGCAGGTACATCATGCAGTGAGTTCTACAAGAAAGAAAAGTGCACTTTATTTTTAAAAATGAACAAATAGGCTTTATAAACATACATTAATATTTAGCATTTTTAAATCTTATCCACTGTTTTTTTAAATGATGCTTAAAACTACTTGAAAGGAAGTTCATATTTTAAAATTAAAACCTTTATCATTTTCCTGCAAAAGCATACAAAGTGATAAACTAAGATATTATGTCTATAAATATGATCATTCAAAACATCTGCTTTTACCTCACACTGTCGATTCTAGATTTTAGCTTACATCTGTCATGTGTGAACTTGTTATGGATATTTTATTTTATAGTGAAGAAACAGCTGCTTCAATAATTTGAAATGAATTCCCAAGGGGTGTTATTCTGCACTAGTATTGTCACTGTGATACATTGTAAATAATTACTTAATAAAATATATATGTGGATTTTGTCTTCTGAGAATGTGCTTTAAATAAAACTTTTTAAAAGGAAAGTCCAAGAAGAATCCAGAAATCAAATAGTGATTGAAGAACTATCTTTTTCTTATGTTTAACCCCATAACTGACATGTTGATAAATATTTTTCCTCTTTACTAGCAATAAAAATAAATCAAACTATAATATCTGGCATTTTATTTCTAACTGTTTTCAAGAAGGTTGGACTATAATTCTGACAAATAAGATTTTTTAAAAATGTATTAATTCTCACTCCAAACATTAATTCTTGAAAGAATTCTTCTTGGTCAGTGACAGAAAAAGATAGCAGCCTCTATCTTTTGGCTTCAAACCCACGTTTTAACAATTCGACCTTTTTTCTTATTTCACAATACTTCCAAAATTATGGATTCCCTCAGGGAAAAGAGGTAAGACAGTATATTTTTGTTTTCACCATTTCATGCATGGGATAGTTAAACTTGTCTGATCATATGGTATCAATTCTGTTCATGGATGACATTTTTGTCAGATCTATCTGTAAAGTCTTTCTTCTTGTTTCTTCTTTCTTGAATCTGAACACATGGATAGACAAACCTAGAACTGTGAGAAGTGGCTTTAAGATCCACCTCTACTAAGGAGTCCTTGAATGACCTTGAGCATATCTTAGCATTGTCTGTAAAATCAGAAAATTCATGACCGATTCCATTGGGCTGTAGTGCGGGCAGACACAAAGACTGTAAAATACATTATTATTATTATTATTATTATTATTATTATTATTATTATTATTATTATTTTACATTTATATCCCGCTCTTCTTCCAAGGAGCCCAGAGCCATGTACTACATACTCGAGTTTCTCTTTCACAACAACCCTGCGAAGTAGGTTAGGCTGAGAGAGAAGTGACTGACCCAGAGTCACCCAGCTAGTTTCATGGCTGAATGGGGATTTGAACTCTGGTCTCCCGGGTCCTAGTCCAGCAGAGCTTATCATAGTGAACATCAAGCCTTTTTAATCCCTGATGTCCCTTATACAACATATTGATGCATTGCTGGAGCCAGAAGGCAGTACCACTCATGAGTTCTTCTTACGTAGCTATAATTGCTAGTTAGGTAGTGTGAAACCAGAGGCACTGTTACCCTGGGACTTCAGAGTGCAACTCCAGGGCTGCTCAGCCCCCGCTGTCTCTGGGTGATCCTCAAATTATCCACCCAGCCCCAGCACACCTGCCCCAATCTCTTCCCAGCTCCTGTGGGCCACATTGCATCCAGGGCTGGATGGGGCCAAGCACTAGTCAGCCAAGTCCAACTCGGAGTTGGACTCTCTCTCGCTCTGAAGCAGCACACCTGCTCAGTACGCCTGTTTCCAATGTCTGACGTCATGCCCTGCCCCTTCTTGTGCTGCTGCAGGCTGCTTCCGGTACAAGGAAGGCAGGCGTCCTTAGCATCAATAGCAACACACATCGCTGGCACAGAGGCGGGCGAGCAGAACCGGGTGCTGCAAGAGGGTGAGGGAGGGAAGGAGGTTCAGGCAGCTGGCAGGGTCCGCTGGTGGTGAGACTCAGAGACACCAAGCCAGCCAACGTATGAAGGCCCTGACTTCTCAGGCTGAGTGGTGTGCCACACAGGCAAGAGTGGTGAGAGAGAGGAAGAGGCAGTTGTGCCAGGCAAGTGCCTACAGTGAACCAGCCAGCACATGCCTCCCTAGCTTGCCACTGTGCACACCCAGACCAACCAGAGAACCACCACCAGACCAGTCCAGCAACAGGTAACTGAGTGAGTGCACTCATTCCAGAACTGAATTCCAGCAATTTTAGGCTGTGGCTTGGAATCCTGGAGTGGATGTGGGGTGAGAGAGAGAGAGAGAGAGAGAGAGAGAGAGAGAGTAGTGTTATAGCAGCTTCTCTCACAACCCTTATCCTAACCCGCAACAGGATCCCCCTTGGGACAAACTTGTAAACAACAATAAGATTACTAGATAGAATACAGTCAGAGTGTGCTGGTACGCTAAGGGGGATCTGGTGCTGCCTAAAGTCACAATGAAGAGCTGGAGGGCATGTGTTGTGTCTCTCTCTCTCTCTTTCTTACCCTTAATTGGGAGTAAGAAGCACACACATGTCCAAGTGGTGCAATGATCATGCAAGGGGGGTCCCATAATCCCATTAGGTCCAGGTTCCAAAATTACCTAGCTGTACCACTGGTGAGAACACTGAGAATGGTTGAACTGTTAGGATGCAAACCATTTTGCTGAGGGATCCCTGAACAGGAAATGCAGAAAGGATAAAAGTCTGTGCCTCCTTAGTCTTGGGCAGATCATCAGCAAAGCTGAGCCACCACAGAGATGCCAGCAAACCTTATTATATAATGCTATATAAAATTTATAAATAGTAGTGAAGTAATATAAAAACATTAGCCTTTAATCTCATACAGTGACTTATTTTCTTCCTCTTGAATGCATGTGATAAATCACTAATTGCATTCATCTTTGTTTCTTGTTATATGATGAAATAACGTGGTGTCTATAGCTGTCGTCTATCCAGTTTTTCCACTTTATCCCAATGGATCAAGAGAGGGTCAAGAGAATATCTCAGTATTCAAGAAAATTCCTTCTCATGATAGGTTTGCTTCCCATAGTTACAAACAGATGAGAACGGAATGCAATTGCTTCCTGGACTGCTTTGTAATTTATTTTGAATATAAATTTGAAAGAGGATTTATAGTAATGAATGCAAGGCAAGGGAATGGTTGCATAAAGAAAGATCTGCTAAAGCGCATATATCCTTCCCCTCCACTCCCCCCACCTCACCTTTCACGATAACTAACTGCATGTCTATATTGTAGAGGTTTGGAGGTTGTTTATAATTTGCTTGCATTTAAATATTACTTTTATCTAAGGCTTAGAGGGAGAACAAGTCAATTTAAAGGTTCTGACCTATTATTTTTACACTAAGTGCCAATGAAGGAACCAGTTCACTTCATTCCTGTTAACTTTGATAACAGGAAGAGCAGTCTGGGATCATTTTAAGAGCTCATCATAATCTCCCCAGAAACCTCATTCCAGCAGTTAGGGATATGTGAACGGGCTTGAGGTTGAGCCCATTCACCATCGAACTAGTTCGGCTCAAGTGCTCGCTGTTGTTTGCTGTTTTTATGACTGTTGCTTTGGAGTTTTTTTACGGTCTTAATAGATTTTGATATTTTAATGTGATTTTATGCAATTTTATTGTATTAGCTTTCGTAAACTGCCTTGGAATCCGGTTTATGAAAGGCAATATATAAATTGAACTTTTTTTTTAATAGTGTTGTGTCTGTAATTTTAAATTTAACTTTTTTTCCTGAGAGTTGAATGATGACAAATATTTTACTTTAACCTTTACCTAAAAGAGCTGCTGTGTGGGGATTCAAACCAGTGGCCCATCTAGTCTGTACAGCTTGGCTCTCAATCTGTTGTTGGGCTACAGCTCCCATCATCGTTGTTGGGCTACAGCTCCCACTATTGGCTGGGAATTATGGAAGTTATAGTCCAACAGCTGCTGGAGGGCCAAAGTTGTGCAGCCTAGACCAAAGCTATGTCCTTCCTTCCAGAGCAGCTCCTTTCCATAACTGAACCCTCTTATTTGGAACAGGGAAGCATAAACAAGAGCTTTTTCTCTGCCTTGCATTCTGCCAACTCTCAAAACAGAAATTCTCAGCCAGCTGAAGTCTTAAGCTCCCTGGGCTTTTCAGGCTGGAGCAAGCAGGAGAGCACTGAGGGAGGAGTCAGCAGGAGGTAACATTACATCCGGCCTGGTGTGGTGAAAGAGCAAACATAATAGAGGAAGGGAAGGGGTTGTCAACAGGCCACACTCAGGCCAACTGAATGGTGTGACTGATCAAAAATGGCTGGTCAAATAAACAAGTGCTATTGTCATATTCAGTGTTTTGCCACTTCTCAAGTCATAGGAGCAAGGAACTGTAGTCGGATGATTGGTCCATCCATCTCAGTACTCTCTGTACTGACTGAAAGTGACTCTCCGGAGTTTCAAATTCAGACTTCTGGCTTTCACCTTCTCAGTGTGACTCCTTGGCAAATATAGTTGTCAACTCTTACTCTAACTTATGTAATCAAGCCAGAATACTAAAAGTGAAAGCAATTATGCAGAAGACAACTGTCCCTATTTACCAGGGACAGTCGCTATTTTCTGGAATCTGGTAAACCACTGTCCATATTTTGTCCCTATATTGCCTCTCGAGAGCACCTTGTTCAATTTTTTTTCATGTGTGTTGCCAGAGTTGTCATTCTTCAGGATTCAGCTTCCTACCCAGAGTCTTCAGAACAGTGGTTCCCAGATGTTGCTTAATTACAACTCCCATCAATCCCAGCCACAATAAATTGTAGCTGAGGGTGATAGGAGTTGTAGTTCAGCAACATTTGGAGGAGCCACTGCTCTAGAAATTCAGTCTCCAAGTTGGTGGGTGCATGGATGGATGGATGCATTGTATCTTTAGTATATCTGCATCTAAGTGGATGTGCACAATACTAAAGGCACTATGTGCAGCATATAGCAGATGGAATCCAGACTTCAGCAATGGATAATTCAGTAAATCAAAAACCTTCAGTTTAAGATGAGAGTTAAGCTGCTTTACATTTTCACTTGTGCTCTAAAAAGAATGGAAATTACAAATTAAGGTGCCCATCTTAACTTACATGATATATAAGTTGTAAGACTTTGTACAATCTGGTATATTTTTATTATTTATTTATGTATTTAAAATATTTCTATACCACCCAAAACTTGCGTCTCTGGGTGGTTTACAATTAAAATCATTTCAGACATTAAAAACGTTTAAAACCTAGTATTAAACATTTTAAAGCTATAAATGTGATTAAAAGACTGGGTGAATAAATGTGTCTTCAGTGCCTTTTCAAAAGTTGCTAGAGATGGGGAGGCTCTGATTTCAACAGGTAGTTCATTCCAAAGTCCAGGGACAGCAATGGAGAACGCCTGTTCCCGAGTAGCTGCCAAACGAGTTGGCAGCAACAACAGACAAACCTCTCCAGATGATCTTAACAGGCAGTGGGGCAAAGAATACGTTCTCTTAAATACCCAGGGCCTAAGGTGTTTAGGGCTTTATAGGTAATAACCAGCATCTTGTATTTTGCCTGGAAACGTGTCAGCAGCCAGTGTAGTTCTTTCAACACAGGAATAATATGGTCTCTCCTAGATGACCCAGAGACCAACCTGGGCGCTGCATTCTGAACCAACTGCAGTTTCCGGACTATGTACAAAGGCAGCCCCACATAGAGCACATTGCATTAATCCAGCCTAGAGATTACCAGCATATGTACCACCGTTTTGAGGTCGTTCATTTCAAGAAACAGATGCAGCTGGCATATCAAAAAGCACCTCTGGCCTGCCTCAACCTGGGAGACCTGGGAGAGGTTCTGATCCAGAAGCATCCCCAGACTGCGTACCTGTTCCTTCTGGGGGAGTGTGACCCCATCCAGAACCAGCAGATCAAAATCATTTCCCAAGCTCTGACCCGACACAATAAGTACCTCTGTCCTATCTGGATTCAGCCTCAGTTTGTTATCCCTCATCCAGCCCATTATTGCCTCCAGGCAGTCATTTAGGGAGGTTATGCCTTCTCCTGATGATGTTGACATGGAGAAATAGATTTGGGTGTCATCAACATATTGATAACACCCTGCACCAAATCTCCTGATGATTTCTCCCAGTGGTTTCTTGTAGATGTTAAACAGCATTGGAGACAATACGGAATCCTGAGGGACACCATATGAAAGTTCAGATTTTGAAGAACAACCGTCTCCAAGAGACACCATCTGGAATCTGCCTGATAGGTAGGAGTGGAACCACTGCAAAGCAGTGCCTCCCACCCCCAGGCCCCTCAGATGTTCCAGAAGGATACTATGGTCAATAGTATCGAAAACAGCCGAGAGATCCAAAAGGACAACAGAGTCACTTTGTCAATTCTCAACTGAAGATCATCCATCAGGCCAACCTAGGCAGTCTCTACCCCATAGCCCACCCAAAAGCCAGTTTGAAATGGGTCTAGATTATCAGTTTCCTCCAAGATCACCTGGAGCTGGGAGGCCACCACCTTCTCAGTCACCTTGCCCAGCCATGGATGGTTGGAGACAGGCCTGTAATTGCTTAATTCAGGGATCCAAGGCAGGCTTCTTCAGAAGCAATCTAATGATTGCCTCCTTGACAAGGAGGCATCCTGTCCTCCCTCAGAGAAGCATTTATAATATCTACCAGGCCCTCTACAACAGCCTCCCTGCCAGATAGTATAAGCCATGTTGGGCAAGGATCAAGAGGGCAGGTGGTAGGCTGCACCATTCCGAGCAACTTCTCTACATCCTCAGGAGTCACAAACTGAAATTGATCCAGACTCAATTCATCAGACTCAATTCATCAGAATCATCAGACTCTGTAACAATTGTGGGGTTTGAATCTAAGTCAGCCCAAATATGAGAGATATTGTCCACACAAAAACTCATTAAAAAGGTCACAGCAAGTAATTGTTGGTTCCAAGTACTGATTCAAGGGGAAAGGACACACATTAGCCGCTTCACGACCCTGAACAACTCAGCTTAGATGTGAACTTGTAGACGTGATATGGGAGGGAAAGAATCACTTCTTTGCCGCACGTATCGCCTGAACATAGATCTTCAAATGCACTCTATGTAATAATCTGTCGGATTGGAGTTGAGTCTTTCCCCACTTGCGTTCTAGTCATCTACTTCGCCGCTTCAGCCCCCGTAGTTCTTCCGTATACCAAGGGGCCAGTTTTGAAGCAGGTCGGAGAGGACACTTAGGAGCAATCATGTCCACTGCCCTGGTGAGTTGATTATTCCAGTTCTCCGCCAGAGTGTCGACAGGGTCACCAACAGAGCCAACACTAAATCCCTCCAAGGCTTCTTGGAATCCTATTGGATCCAGTAACCCTTTCAGGCAGACCATCTTAATGGGCCCTCTGCCCCTGTGGAGGTAGATCGTGACTCTAACCTTAACCTGATGGTGGTCCATCCATGACAATGGGGAAATCATTGGTGTCCCCACCCACGGAACACCACCCTGTTCAGAGTAAAAGACCAGATCAAGTGTGTGACCAGCAATATGTGTCAGTCCAGAGACCACTTAGGATAGGCCCATAGTTGTCATGGCTGCTATAAACTCCTGAGCCTTCCCGGACAAATTGGTCCCAAAGTGAACATTGAAGTCCCCGAGCACCACAAGCCTGAAAGACTCCAATGCCAAACTTGAGACCCAAGTCCGTCAGCTCAGTTAGGGGTTCTGTTGAGCAGCGGGGCAATTGGTATACCAACAGAAGTCTCAGTCTATCCCTGGTCCCCAAACAGGTACACACATTCAATATGGTCAGACATTACGACCAGGATCCTGGCAAGGGAGATCTTATACACCACAGCCACTCCACCTCCCTGCCCACATCCCCTCCCCTGCTGCTCAACAGAGTACTCTGGAGGGAGAAGCCAGGACCAGACTGGGTCACAAGCCTCCCCCTACCAAGTCTCTGTAATACATACCAGATCGGCCCCTTCATCCAGAATCAGATCATGGATGAGTTCAGGTTTATTCTGGGCTGACCTGACGTTACAAAGGAGCAAGTCGAGGCTCTGTGGATGGTTGGCATTGCTTTCCAAGGTCACAGAGCTTGCAAGACAGCCAGAAGGGGAAATAGCAATTAAGTTTCCGATTTCCCTTCCCCTGCAATGGCCTGATGACCTGTCAATGTTGCTTCTTTTGTTCCACACCACCACTGGAATAGCTGCCCCATAATCAGTGGATATACCCCCTGTCTCCCCATCTCCAGACAGACCCAGACACATTAAAACTCAACTCCCCAGGATTTCAGACAGAAGCCGAATTAAAATACCCACCCACATTCACACACCACAAGGAATCCTGAGCCAAACAGCCTGGCCCTCTCCCTCATTATCCCCCCAAAGTGGCTCCCCCAAAGGGGCAACAGGCAGCATTCCTATAAAGGACCAGAGCTGGACAGCTGGCCCCAGTCCTGCACACACTCCCCAGATGTTAGCCAGAAGCAGCAAGCTGCAGTCTCACAGGGTGAAGCAGAAGCAGGCAGGTAGTAGCAGAAGGAGCCAACCGCACACACTCGGTCTCCCACCCCGAGCAGCACTGAAGGGGAAGCAGATGGGCTCTTCCTCTTTCCTCTGCTGTGCTTCTAGGAGACACAGAGACAAGTAGTGTTCCTATAAAAGCCCAGAGCTGAGCAGATGACCCCAGAAAAAAAAAAAATCTTAAATATATCACTGCAGTGGGGTAATGAAAGAAAAGGGCAGGGAAGGAAACTGAAGGGCTGTGCTCCCAAGGCTCGGACAGGGCTGGCCGCCATACTGTTGTAGGCAATGCCGTAGGCACCACAACTTCAAAAGTCCTACTGCACAGACTCTTTTAGCAGTAAAGATGCATTTTTCAGCCTCTTAAAATACAACTTTTTGAAGATCAGTTGTGAAATAACCATCAATTTAGTCCTGGAGGAATATACAAAAGGCAGTTTTCTGGCATGCAGTCTAAAGGCTAAAACTATGGAAATGGACTCCAAAATCATTTAAATACCACTTCCTCAGTCCAAAATAGTGTTGCCAGACCTGTTCAAAAGAGAAAAACTTTAAACTGCTCTATCTAAGCCATATTTTACTACGTCTTCACCAAAGTTGCAGGGGATGTGTCTCTTGTCACCTTGTGAATGTGTGCTGATGGCCAGGCAGATCAGACAAATGGTTTTGATTTTATAAGAAATAGAATGTTCAGGGCTTATAATAGTGGAATGTTGAAACTACTCTCTGTCTTAACTATACTGGCATAACTGTGCCCGTATAATAAGAAAATCTTTGCTGGATGCAGTCCAGCATCCTGCCTCATGCAGCAACTCACCAGGTGCACTCAGGAGTTCCACAAATGGGAGAAAGAGGGCAACCATCTCCTCCCTTGGTCCTCCTTAGCACCTGGTGTTCAGGAGCATGCCACCTCTGATCATGATGGAATTATATAGCTACCAAGCCTAGTAGTGGTTAATAGCCCTATCCTCCATGAATTTTTCCAATCCCTTTTTAAAACTGCCTGGATTGATAGCCATCACCACATCTGGCAGCAGCGAATTCCATAGTTTCACAACACGTTGTAAAGATGTCTGTCCTGAATCTCCCAGGATTTGGCTTCAATGAATGACCCCCAGATTCTAATATTATGAGACGCTTTATGTAAGTAGTGCTTACTGTTATGCACCTCTATCATGTCCCCCCTTACCTGCCTTCTTTCTCAGCTAAAAAAGCCCAAACATTGTAGCATTTCTTTATAGGGGAATCACTCCAACCCCCTCATAATTTTGGTTACCCTTTCCTACTTCTTTTCCAACTCTACAATGTCGTTCTCAAGGTGCGGTAACTAGAACTGTACAAAGTACACCAAGTGCGGTTACACCATAGATCTGTATAAGAGCATGACTATATTGGCAGTTCCATTTCCAATCTATTTCCTAATGATTCCTAGCATAGAATGAACCTTCTTTACAGCTGCTGCACACCAAGTCAAAATTTTCAGTGACGTATCCATCATTACCCCAACACCTTCTCAGTATATATGTGAAATTTTGATTTTTAGGCCCATGTGAACCACTTTACACTTATATTAAACTGCATTTGCCCTTTGTAAAGTGTACTAGTGGGTGGGGGGCTTGGGCAGGAATTCTTGGAATGAGAATTGGTTGTTACAAGTAGGTCCCTGTTTTCATCTGTGAAATGTTGTAAGACATGGGCTTGGCTCATCTGCTTTAGTCATTTGGAATAATGTGTTCTGCATGCACTTTGTTAGCTGCTTTCCATTAATGGCATGCTTGTAGTCAGAACTGTGTGCCACTTCCACATCTTCTAGGTTGCTTGGCCATGCCCTCTACACATTCATAGGCATGTCCCATTTTAACTGGTGAAATGTTGGAAGACATGCTTTCTTGCATGCAATGTGACTAAAGCTGAGCCACTTAGTAACTCTCATGTTTAATGGGGTCAATATTTTCACATTGCTGATAGAAAGACTATGTTTTTATATTTCCATGTCTTCATTAAGCCAGTGATCACCTAGCATGTGCAAACTGAACCAATCACACCAATGCAAAATTTGGTACTGGAAATAGAATTTAACTTCTTGAACATTTTGACTTGTAATCTGATTATTTTTAAGGTTACATTTCTTACACCATAAGGGTGTGAAGATAGGCTTGATATCTGGCGACATCTCAGAAGGCTGGGGGGAAGAACTGAGCAGGATGTCTAAGAGCCAGGCTCTGGATAGGCCTCATACTTTGACTACCATATTTAATCACACAAAATAAGTACATATGTTTTTAACCCCCGATAAGTTGAATCCAAAGAAAGTTAGTCATTAAGTTGCATTGCCATTAATGGTTAATCATGACTAACTCATTTCAATTGTTTTAATTAAGCTTAGTCATGACTAACTTGCTTTAGATACTGTCTAGCCCGGATCACAGAAGGCAGGTTGAAGGCATAAATCCTAAAAGGAAGCTGGTGAACCAGCGAGTAGCTGAAGATAACTGAAGGCCTGTATGCCTTTTAGCTCTTTCCCTTCCTGACTCCTAGGGAATCCCTTCCCCAAGAAGATCCATTGGGAGGGAATCCTGAGCAGCCAGGTGCACTCTGCCTTCAGAACTGGAGCTCATCCCTGGCCCTGTGTCATATCTCCTCCTGGGGAGGTCCAGAAGCGATGGAGGTGACACTAGGGCAAGTGGTAGAACTGCACCAGAGGGCCTGGGTCTTCAGTGCTCCAGGACTCCTCTGAGTTTATGGTTAGCTCTGGCTGCTCTGATTCTGATGGTTTTGGGGGGTTGGAACCAGAGATAGGAATGGCTGGGACAGACTCCCCCCTTACTCTGAACCGCACTTCCCAGGGTCAGTATCCAGATGAACTCCTAACAACTACCAACATCCGGAAGTGCTCTGGGCTGGTATTGGACGGGGGTCACATTCCCTCTGAAAAACAAAGTCCGGGGAGTGCTTTAAAAAGCTTGGGGATGCTTCTGGACCCAACTCTGTCCTTGGAGGCACAAGTGGCGATGGTGTGTAGAAATGCCTTTTACCAGCTACAGCTGGTGCGCCAGCTGCAATTCTACTTGGAGAAGTCAGACCTGACCTCAGTCATGCTCTGGTAACATACAGATTGTACTACTGCAATGCGCTTTGTGTGGGGCTGCCCTTGAAGATGGTTTGGAAGCTTCAGCTGGTTCAGAATGCTGCCACAAGGATGCTCATGGGGGCAAGTCACTTCACAACTATCACACCCATCCTGCGGCAGCTTCATTGGTTACTAATCCGCTTCCGGCCTGAAGAGCTTTTCCATGCTCCCTCCCTCAGTGTTTTTTGTTTTTTTTAAAAAACTACTAAAAATACATTTTTTAAAAGAGGCTTTTTAATGTTTCACCTGTTGCTTATATCTAGTAGGTTCTTTAGTCTTTAGTTTTTTATAATTCTTAGTTTTTAGCTTTTTAAAGGATTTAATTTGAAATTTTAAAATTCTGATTGTGGTGTTATCTTGGATTTTTAACTTGTTTAATATGGTTAATTTTATTAGTCTGATTTTATATTGTAACTATTTTATAAATTTTGTGAGCCTCCCCAAGCAGCAATGTACTGGAGGGGCAGGGTATAAATATTTTTAATACATAATACACAAATATATGGAAATTCCACCTGATTTAATGGAGTCACAGGATTTAAATAAATCTTAGTCAACTGATCATATGTATTTTAGATAATAAATCAATTTAATCTGCATAAAGTTGCATATCAAAGGTTGCAAAAGCTCTAAAAGAAAATCATATCGTCTTTGTTTTTAGATGGTACACACATGTTGTTTCAGTATCTTAGAAAAAGCATTCTTCCTCGTGCACAGAAGAGAAAGCCTAATTTAAAATAGCTCTTTCCAACTGCAATTTTATGAGTGCCTGCATTTTTAAAAATTAAGACATTAGAAGTCTTTTCTCCATGAAAAGGAGCTACAGCTATTTATTCTTCTCACCCCCATCCCGGCTTCCTTGCTCTCTCTTGTTTTGCCCCATTGCAGCATTAACCTAAGGTGTCTGGTATTTGCTGGGTTGGGGATTGCAATTACCAACCCAGCAAATACCACTCTGCACACCATGGCGAAGCAAGAGAAAGCAAGGCAGCCAGGGCAGGGGGCCGGATTAAGCTAGTGTGGGGCCTGCAGCATCTGTTATAAAGGGGCCCTAGATTTTAAAAAATGAATATAAATATTAAAACATAAATTATTTACTTGCATAGTAAAATAATGCAATTTTTTCATTTTCTATATTTTGGAGTATGGGAGACCAAGCCACAAACTCACACTTACTACTACAACAGTGAACGTTTATATATGTTTTTCAATCAAAATTCTCAAAGTGGTTTACATAGAAAAATAAAGAGTAGATAGATGATTCTCTGTCTCCAAAGGGTTCACACTCTAAAAAGAAAAATGTGGCAGGCACCAGCAACAGCCACTGGACAAATGCTGTGCTGGGCCTTCTCTTAAAAGGCATATTCAGCAGATATGGGATATTTTATCTAACATGGACCTAATAAAACAGGTAAAGTTTTAACTTTAATTCCCAGTTGGAAGCCGGGCGTTCAGGGCCCTCGAAATTGCGGGGCCTGTAGCAAATGCTACATTTGCTACTACGTTAATCCGCCATAGGTGATAACAGTGAAAATGAGCTTCAGCTGCAGCTTGTTCTCCACCACCCCTACCCCACTTGTACCAGCAGTTATTGGTTGTCCAGTTAATAAGATCAGTCTTTTGGGGTCAATCAAAATGCTTTAATCAATTATCTTAATCAATTTAAATATTGCAAGCCTAATATAAATATGTACATATTTTCTTGCTTGCATAAGCTATACAGGTTTACTAAATTCATCTTTTCTTAATGAAGACTTTTTATTTTTACCTTAAGCACAGAGTATACTCAGGGTTGCCATAGATCAAAAAGGTGTATTCTTCATTTATTGCTTTGTATTACATTCATATTGTAATACGATATTAGGTATTTAAGAGAATGCCTTCTTCTTCATCAATCCTGCTGCCTATTAAGATCATCTGAGGAGGTCTAGCTCGACTGGTGGCGACTCAAAACCGGGCCTTTTCTAGAATTGCCCCAGGACTAGAACACGCTTTCTAACGAAATTAGAGTTTCCCCTTCTCTGAATGTTTTTAAGAAAGACCTGAAAACATACCTATTTAGCCAGGCTTTTAGTTTATCATTTTAAAGCTTTGGGTTTTAGAGTTTTTATTTATATTTTAAATTGCTTTAATCATGTTAATGTTGTAATGGTTGTTTTTAGATTGTGAACAGCCCAGGGGCATTTGTATGGGGTGGTATAAAGATGTGCAGATATATATGTAAGGTAATTTGAATTGCAATTTTTCTGACATTTTGATTTTGAAGTTATGTGTTAATTATTATGCAGGCATTTGCTTGGTGGCCAGACTTGTTGGCTGAACATGGAGAGAAATTTTGGTCGCTTTTTACTGTTGACATGGATTCAGCACTGGAGGCACAGCCACAAGATTCCTGGGATAGTTTCCCTCTTTTCCAGTTGCTAAACAACTTCCTGAGAAATGACTGTAAGATGTTCAAGTTTTGGATTATAGTATCTATTATTATTCTTCCTTTCAAATGTTGATCATGCTTAGACTTCAGAATGGTTTGGATTAGAAATCTAAGTAAATGTATTTGTTTAATTTAATTTAATGTTGCTTCTCTCTAAATTAATGTGTGCTGTTACATGGGAATATGCCCTAGGAAGTCAGTAAGACTTACTTCAGAGTAAACAAGCATAAGTGGACTGCAAGACAGCTGACTACCAATTGTGATTATGCTGAAATAGTAAAAATAAACAAATGCCTATTAAGACACAGCCGTGACAGTAAATCATCAAAAGCCTTATAGACAACTGTACAGATTGGCTCAGTTGGGCCTCTCATAGAAGAGATCCCCTGATTCCTTGGCTTTCCCTTATAGGAAGACCTGCTTAGTTGTTGTTTTCTTCTTCTTCTTCTTCTTCTTCTTCTTCTTCTTCTTCTTCTTCTTCTTCTTCTTCTTCTTCTTCTTCGAATAAGGCTAAATCCATGCTCTTGAAACTCAGTACTAAATATTCCAGGAGAAAAGTTAACAGCAAACCTGCCTTGGCATAACAGTGTTTTGAGGCTTCTTTTGCTCTAATGCATATTTTCATGTAGCTATTCACAATGGTTCATTTTCAAACATATACTTTTCAGTGCCACACATATAGCTAGATATGTTTGCCAACTATGGAGAAGGCAAAGATCTGTTTATATGAGCCATTTCACAGCCAACCGTGAGAAAGCTCTAGCTGTGTTAGTGGTATTCAGCCACTGAATCACCTTAGAACACTGGTTGCAATGTACACAGTTCTGTATCAGATAAGGAGGAGGTAAAGGCAGAGTACTCCAGTCCTGTACCTCCCGTGTCAAATGCTTCAGATTCTACCAGCACTCAATTATGGTAGGGGGAAAGATAAGGGGCCCTTGATGAAATACAAAAACTCTGTCCTTTTGATTCCCTTCAGATTTAGCCAAATCATTCTAAAAATAGTAGCCCAGGGGGACAGGCCCTTTGTAATGTGAGCACTACTTTTGCCCCTTTACGCGACAGCTCCCCCAACTCACCTTGCTGGGTGATCCACCAGGACTGTAATTTGAGCATTGTCTAGAAAGGACACACATCTTCATTATTCTGTACTTGGTAGTATAATTTCATTAAATTATGGTGGCTACTCAGGGACGGGCCTTCTCCGTTGCTGCCCCGAGGCTTTGGAATGCGCTGTCTAGTGAAATAAGAGCCTCCCCATCTCTGACATCTTTTTAAAAGTCTCTAAAGATGCGTTTCTTCACCCAGACTTTTAACTGATATTGTTTTGATTGTTTTAATGTTTTTAGAATACTGTTTTAAAATTTTAAATTGTGTTTTAAATTTTTTGTTTTTGTTTTTAATTAATATTTTACTTTTAATCTTCTTTTACTTTTAATCTTACCCAGAGACGTAAGTTTTGGGTGGTGTAAAAATATAATTAATAAATAAATAAATAAATAAATAAGTAAGTAAGTAAGTAGAAATTTAAAAAATCATGGCACCAGTGATGCTCAGGTCCAGAAACTGTATAAGTCTACTTGTATCTGTGAAATATTTCTTAACACCATGACTGGGTTGCTGGCTTGTAAAACATGGACTGGATTTGGCTTAGATCCAGAATTTAGTCTGCCAATGCAAGCCTTTGCTCGCTAACAACAAGTAATACTGACCAGCAATCAGATACTCCAAAAGCACCTCCCTCCTTTAAAAAAAAAAAGTAAACCGAAGACTTGGATTTATATTCTTTCCTTTTTTCTCATTTAAATATGTAATTACTTTAATTATGAAGAAACTGTTTCAAGAGAGGAAGACATTTTGTTAAAATGAGATAAACTGTTTTCATAATGAAGCAATTATGAACAATATTGTAAAGTGCTACTGAGAGAATCTGAAGCAGTTACATTTGAAGGGCTTAAATACCCAATAAATGCAAATATGTATCAGAGCCCTGATGAGAGCCAGCGTGGTGTAGTGGTTAAAGTGCTGGACTAGGACCAGGGAGACCCGAGTTCAAATCCCCATTCAGCCATGATATTAGCTGGGTGACTCTGGGTCAGTCACTTCTCTCTCAGCCTAGCCTACTTCACAGGGTTGTTGTGAAAAGAGAAACTTAAGTATGTAGTACACTGCTCTGGGCTCCTTGGAGAAAGAGCGGGATATAAATGTAATAATAATAATAATAATGCTTTTAAAAAGAGAAAAGAAAAAGAAGGGACTTGGAGCAGAGAAGCAGTGGGGATGGAAAGGGTTAAGCAACCTGTTCCTTCCCCATTGCAGTGTTTTCACTCCAAATCTGTTTTGGTATTTTTTTTAAATGACATTGGGACTCTGTTACATGTGTTTGCAAGTAACAAGTATTTTGCCTTTAAGCAACTGTTAAAAGTCATGTGCTATTTTCTACCATGGTTCTAATAATAGTTATAGCAGTCCTTTCTGGCAAAGGAAATCATATGGGAATGCCACATATGCCACTCTAAATGATGGATGGTATGTAAATAAGATAAACAGGAGGAAGCCATTTGGAAAACAATTGCAGATCATTTTTTCATCACTACTAAAAAGCCAATCCTTAAGTTCCTAGTCACCCTTTTGCCTCTAGAGATGCATGCAGTGGCAAATAACCATTCTACAAGGAGCTGACTCCCAAATTAAACATGCTACAGTGCTTAGTCTTTAATTAACAACTCTTTCACAGAGTTAGCACATTAAGATCTTCAGAAATAATACCCCATACTTACATTATTGATGTCACAGAGTCCTATTGTAATGACGAATAAATGTTGTGGCTCAACTGTTGGGTACAAATCTATCACGGAAGACTTTCACCTTTTAAAAAAGAGGTTCACATACATCTAAAAAGGGGAGGGGGAACTGGATTGTGTTCTCATGACAATAAAAAGGCTAGTGTTAATAATTAACAAGGAGAATGACGCTAAGTCAAATTAGCCATAATAGAGCCCAGAGTGACTGGTAAAGTCACCTCTCATTATCCAAAAAAACTCATTAGGAGATGAAGAGGTGGAAATCCCACTGGGTTATTCTTACACTGAGGCCATATCAGAGATTATTTTTCAGATTTATTTGAAATGTAGAATGGTTGAGTCACCGTATTGTACACTAAGTTAATCTTGGCCTTTGAAATTTGGAGAGTTGACACCTGCATGTTGTTCTACCTCAAGGGCTTTCAGTGAACTTAGAATTTGTGATACTGCAGAGTTTCTAGATAAGTTCAATATTAATTAACTACCAACAGCCCTGGATATAATGTATCTATCATTTCAAATAGTGAATGAAATGGAAATTGAGAGGTGCTGTTGTTTTCACAACTACATTGCCACAATGCCATATTTGAAATACTGCAGCATAATGACTTGAAGTGGGTTCCAGCTCTCTTTGTCTTCTCTCCAGTTTCTTTTCCGCAATGCAAGAATAGTTTGTCAAAGCTTAATTGTTATAACTTGCCATGTTTGTAATCTTTATTATGTATATGCTTTTATGAAAATGCATCTATCTGTTTTCATAGAGCAGATAGCAATACTTTGTTTTATTTAATACTTTATGGATATTGGCCCACATGATGTACAAAGCGGTGCTGGCGTTCCTGATTAGTCATGCGGAAGCCACCCCAGCAGTGTTGCACAAAAGCACAGTTATTTAAAACAGCACAACTGTACTTAAGCAGCATTACATGGAAATGTAAGTTCCACTGGGCAAGTGCAGGCATGCTATTTTTGTCATTCTGCAACTACACTCTTGCACAACACTGCCCAGGCTGGCTTCCACATGCGCAGGAGTGTCGGCCAATCAGGAATGCCAGCATTGTCTTGTGCATCATGTGGTTCATTGTCCTTAAATTTTAACATCAAAGAAGGGCATCTATCCATCCCCACTCCAAAAGCCCAATTTTTCATTAGTGTTCCTGCTCATTCGTTAGGTATGCACTGTAAGAAAACACTACCTGAACTAGCTAAAGGTTTAAGCCTTTCTTATTTGAAGATTCAAAATTTGAAGGTTCAAATCTCCTAGTTGCATCAGTGCAAACTTATTTTGTCTAGTATAAAAGGCAGGGGCATAGCTAGGGGAGAGGGGGCCCATGTTCACCCCTCCCTCCCGGAGGCCGCTCGGAGTGAAGGAGATAATGAAGAAAATAGGGAGGGGTGGAACTAGGAGGGTTGGAACCCATCCACTCAGTTATAGCTATACCCCTGATAAAAGGTGAGTATAAATAGTATTAATTACTGTTATCTGTGGCACAGTCCTCCATCATTTCATCCACCCTTACAGGGTGATGTGGAAGAGAGAAATACATCACATAAAAAATTTTTTCATGAAGTAGCAATGTCTTGCAATGCAGAAATGCCTGCATTCTTATTTGACTGAAGCAAAACCAAGGATTTAGCCCTCTATCTCTCAGCATTTTTGTGACAGTTAGTGGAAATTTACATTCTGTTGCTTGGCACAGTCTGTTTTTACCTGAGCAGTACATACAGGCCTCAGGCACACTGGCCCCAGATAGTGCACAAAACCTGTTTGCCCAGTTCGGTTCGACTCCGACCTGGACTCAGACCAAGCTGGGCATGTTCAGTTTTGCCTCCCAAAACAGACGCACCTGGCTCGGCTCAAATTCAAGACAGGGGGTTCTAACGTCAAAATAATAATAATAATAATAATAATGATAATGATAATGATAATGATAATGATACTCACTGCCTCTAGGGGGAACTGCCATGACCGTGCAGGGGGGGAATCATCTAGCACCTCCCCCTGGTCTCAAAATGGCCCAGTTTGGACCGTTTCCAGCCATTTCTGGGCCTCTCTGTGCTGGCGGTGGCCATTTTGGAGGTCACTGCGCATGCACACTGGCCATCTGCATTATCCCGGTCACACAGATGGCCAGTGTGCATGCACAGCGGCCTCCAGAATGGCCACCGCCAGTGCAGACTGGCCCAGAACAATCCAAAAATGGCCTGAACTGGACCATTTTGAGATCAGGGGGGGAGGGGGAACCACCAGAGTGAGTGTTTAAAAAAGATTTTTTTTAACATAGAACCCCTGACCTGTCCAGCTGGCGGGGGTCAGCTCAACCTCAAGCCGAACTTGGCCGGGACCAGCTTGAGGATGAGCCCTTGAGCTGGACCAGTTCAATGGCAAACTGGCTCGAAGTCAAGTAGGTTCACTCATTCCTAGCCCCAGAGTGTCAATAAAGGCATGCATTCCTATCCATCTTGAGAGTGATACAGTATCTGCTATATAATTGCAGACTACATGCATCCATAATCTGTTCACATTTGTAGATCATCTTACCTATACACATATCCAGCCTGCAGGTTTGGAAGGCAGAGCTTTGGATCTGACCTTTTCTTTCCTTGGATAGCAGCATCCAGTACAGGTCTGCGCATGCTGAACAATTGCTCTGTAAGTTCAAGCTTCTTCCTGAGCCAAATCACTGATGTTTCAGATTGGAACAAAATGTGGGTGTGTGTCTTCCCAGTGCTAGAAAGTAGAAGAATTTCCTCTAGAAAATTGAAGCTGAACATGTAAATTTCACAATTTAAAGATAGGACTGATTTACATGGTAATCTTCTTTTACATAAAGATTTTTTGAGCCTCCCCAGAATTTCAAGATTTTGAAGCAAAATGAAGTTTTGCTAAAATATATGGTCTGTGCAGTGAAAATAGTCCCCTAGAAATCATTATGTTTCCTTGAGTTCCACATTGGAAGAAAGGCAGGATATGAGCGAAAAAATAAATTATATATTCATCATTGAAATAAATGAGCTGTACAATAGGGAGTTGTTTCAGTGGAGCTTGTGTGAAAGACATGTCCTAATGAATTGTACCCAGTTTCTGCTATTCCTATCTATCTATCTATCTATCTATCTATATGCCAAATTTTTAACAAAAGTAAAATCTCAAAGCAGTTTATGTAGTCACATTGGGTAACAGTTAAAATGTCTCAATTCTAAAGTCTTTGCTTAACAATATTCCTGAGTCATTGGGCAGATGGCATCTATGGCTCCTAGTTCTCTGGACCTTCAGTGGAGGACTCTGTTGGATCACTGGGAGAACGGTGGTCTCAAAAAGTCTTATCCCCAGCTAAATGATGCTGTGTTACCTTGACAGACCTGCAGTAACTACAGAAGAATACCCTCTTCCCCCACCCACTACTGACCTGGAAGTAGGTTACGAAGCATATCAGGCCCAGGAAACACAAAATGTTAGTGTTCAAAATGTGCGTGGACTTTCCATGAAAGCAGATTATTTCAGAGGCTCTTGGCTATTGTAACTTTCAGTGGAGGAGGCTGTTGGAAGCACTATAGGATCACTGAAGTAAAAAATACCTTTCCCTTAGCCCTTGTGATGCTGGTATTTCCTTGCTAGGACCACAAGAGTCACACAGATCCCACCCTTGTATTATGTACTGTCTGAAGTATATCGACCTCTTTTTCACATAGTGCCTAAAGAAAATTTTGAACTGGATTCAGCCTCCAGAGCATGCATTTTTGTCTTCCATTTGTTGACATTGCTGCTAGTACTTGAATAGTGTTGTTTCTAAAATACCTGTAGACATCTATATTCACCTTTCCACAAGTCAGACATCTGTATTCACCTTTCCACAAGTGCAGTTTACTGCAGAAAGTCATTGAACAATTATGGAATCCATGTACATTTACTTAATGGGAAAGGAGCCGATGTGGCAATGAGATTGTTACCTGGATAGTAATTTCCTTTTTCCTGACTGAAGCTAAACATTGAAAGTGGATTAAATAAGTTGAAAGGTATGGAAGATGAATGCTATATTGGATGTCCTTTGAACATCCAAATGTTCTTCTTCTGCTGTAGTAAAATAGCATAAACCTTACAAAAGTGAATAGCTCTGCAGCAGTCAACTTACTAAAGGCCAAACATTAAAATGGGTATCATTGTAAATGTTACTGTAATAAGTATTTTATGGATAAAGATGCAATATGGATAAATAATTGTCTTGTAATGATAAAACTTTCTTTTGGACCATATGATGATAAACCTCACACACTGATGCACATCTGACTATTTTGTGTTTCATCCATGTGGGCATATCATAGCATCATCATCTATAAGAAATCTGCATGTATTTAGCTGAAAATTGTTTTTAATGTTATATTGCCATTCCTATGCCATTCCTATTATATGGATATGCAAATCCATATAATTGAGCCCATTAATCCATTAATCCATAGTTCAATGAACTATACTTCTGCCAAACATGTTTATGATGGACAGATGCTTATGCTGGAGTTTAAAAATGGTACCCATTTGCTACTCATGACACTTGTAAGTGATGCTAAGGAGCCATTTTAGTTGGTATCGTGTAGTAGCTAAGAGTGTAGCTTGGACAACCTCAGAACAACTCTCTCCTTAGCAGTGAACTCAATTGGTTGGTTTTAGGCAATTCTTCTCCGTAGCCTAACTTTCAGAGTCATTGTAAGGATCACTGAGGTAATGTTTGTGAAACTCTTTGAAACTAAAGTTAAAGATGATAATGATTTAGCTGCAATGGAACAAGTGGAAATGAAGGACTTAAATGGTAATTAAAAGTAAACCAAAAACTTAAAGGAAAGGCAGATGTATAGTCCCCTTAGCTGGAACAAATGAGGCTTCTAAACCACATGAATGGCTGTGCTTTCTGCAAGAAAGCCGATTCCAGATACAATAAGTGGAGACTAAAGGATGTCCGGTTTGCACCAGCCTCCATAAAGGCTAATATGAGTTTTAAACACAGCAGTATACAGCAGAAAGCATGATGTGCCACTCAAGTTTCCAGATCATAAGAGCTGGTAGTAAAGAATTCCTCTGCATCTTGCTACATTACTAATGAAAAGTGAAGAGGCCAGCATTTTTATTTTATGATAAAGTATCTTCCAGTTCTCTCACTGCATCTTAGTAGATGAGATGCCTCTCAGATGGATCAGTTTATATTCTTTTGTTATACTGAAACCTTTAATAACTGACCACACACAGTCTATTATATATTTACTTCAGAAAGTGTACCATGTGATACAAGACAATAATTTCAGTCACACTAGCAGAAAACAGTTTCATAAAAGGCGCAAAAAGTACAATATCTCAGATCATTGCCCCCATGGTACGAACATCATGCGCCATTGAATCTCCTCGCTTTCTGGAGTTCTGTTGGAGCTGCCACACCCATAATAATCCAGTAAACCAAACGGTTTTTGCTTTAATTGCATTTCCTTCCTTTTTAAAACAGAGGGTGCCATGGTGGCATAAAAAGGTCAGAGGGAGCCTGTGTTCAAATACATGAACATTGCCCCCTCCCAGTTCTTTTTAAGTTCCATTGAGGAAAGAGGCCATTCTGCTTCTTACAGGCATGCAAACTACCTCACTCCTGTTCAAGCTGTCAAGCCGCTGAAGTAAAGGCCAAATATCAGCAGGTGCTGCCGCTTACACCCTCCTGTGGTAACCAGAGTTGCACCTGTTACGTTTCTGCCGGTCATGCCGCTGTTAAATGTCCTGGGCCCTCTGACCCTTATAAGGTACTCAGCAGCCCTCCCCACTTATGAGGAACAAGGTTGGTAGGTTCTTAAAGCCATACAGGAACACAGAGGCCTGCCAGTTCTGAGGTAAAATGAACCAGACAGCGAGGCCTGTTTTCCTATTTGCCTCAGAGACATAAGGTATACCTTTCAACCGTAAGGGTTACCCTTTCAAGACATTTCTCTTTCTTTGGAGAAGAAGCAGAAGCAAAGGTCCCTTTCAAGCTGTTTCCTGGGCAACCAGGGCAGAAGCTGTGTACTTGCCCCTCCCTTCCCCATCTCCTTTTCTCCACACAAGCATTCCGACTGATTTGAGAGTGCTCCAACTGGACATTATGGGCCCCTCATTGCTTTTAATTTGTAGAAATTCCTAACCATTTTATTTTGACTAACCTATGAAAGCACATCATACAGGCCACCTGAAGACACCTTTCCCAAAGCAAATGAGTCAGTCTGTGCTTCCCTGGTCAAGGCTAAAGATTCCCATGATAAAGATAGGAAAGGGAAAGACCCAACAGTGGTCATGAGGTTTCATGTCTGTTATTCAACTTTTACTCATAACTTTGTCATTTTTCTACACATTCGATGAAAAACCGACACAGTTGTTGAGCAGGCAGTTCTGAATGTAACAATGCCCCTTCTGGCATGAATTGATTGATTAAGTGCTGTCAAGTCGGTGTCAACTCTTAGCGACCACATAGTGGAAGCAAAAAGCTTAACCCTAACCCTGAGTAGCCACCAAACAAGCCAGTGGTAATTGTAACCAGACCTCCCCAAATTATCTTAATAGTTGGGATGGTTCATGACAAAGGAGGTGCTCTCTTAAATACCCTAGACCCAAAATGTTCAGGGCTTTATAGGTAATAACCAGCACTTCATATTTCACTCGCAAACCTGTCGGCAGCCAGTGCAGTTCTTTTAAGATCAGTGTTAAATGTTATCTTTGGGTTATTCCGGAGACTAGTCTGGCTGATGGATTCAGCACATAGTTTGTAATATGCACATAGTTTGTACACAGAAGAACTTGATCCTTTTTCTTCATACAGAAGATTCTGTTCAGGAAATTCATGAGACTGTCCCAGAGTTTTCTACTCAGCTCAGCTTTCTTGAAAAGAAATAACCCTTCACAAGAACAAACTATTTTGAGGAAGGGTATGTGATTTTTAAAAGAAGAAGAAGAAATAAAATCCTCACTGTAACTCCTCAGTGAAAACAGAATAGGAATGCAATCTCATTGACAATTTATTCAACAGAAATTATTTCCTCAGACACATGCCTGACTGTTCCCTCTCTTTTTTTTTTTTAGCCTACTTTCCAATAGGTTTATGAGATCACCCAGCATTCTGTGTGTGTGTCCGTGTGTGTCCCCCTATCAACTTCACAACGCCTGGACCAATACGAACCAAATCGAGTACAGCTGTAGAGACACATAGGGATGCCCAAATGGCATGGTGTGATGATGTCATCCACTCCAATTCAAGATGGCAGGCACATACACCTCTGAGGCGCAAGTGGGCTAACTTGTGAAACAAAGTTAGATTCGAACCAAATTTGCTGCAGCTGTAGGGACACATAGGGAAGCACAACTGGCATAGTTTGTGATGACATCAACTATCCCAATCCAAGATGGTGGACGCATGGATGTTTGAGGCACTATTTATTTATTTATTTATTTTATTAAAACATTTTAATACCGCCCAAAACTTACATCTCTAGGAGGTTTACAAAAAACAAAATAAAACATTCATTAAGACAAAAAGGGGGGGGGGATTACAACATTTTAAATTTTTTAAAATACTTTATAACTGCATTAAACCATTAAAACAACATTAATTAAAAGCCTGGGTGAAGAAATGTTTTTTTAAAGACTTTTAAAAAGCTGTCAGAGATGGGGAGGCTCTTATTTCACTAGAGAGCACATTCCAAAGCCTCAGGGCAGCAGCGGAGAAGGCCTGTCCCTGAGTGGCCACCAGATGAGCCAGTGGCAGCTGCAGACAGACCTCTCCAGCAGATCTCAGTGGGTGGTGGGGTTCATGATGAAGAAGGCGTTCTCTTAAATACCCAGGGCCCAAACTGTTTAGGGCTTTATAGGTTATAACCAGCACCTTTGTATTTTGCACTAGTGGGCTAACTTGTGGACTGATTTGAACCAAATTTGCTGCAGCTGTAGGGACACATAGTGCATGTTCCATTCCATTCCTTTCCCTGCCCACATCTTAAGAATATGAGAATCAGCCCTGAAATCTTCAGGTAAATATATTAAATCTGCTGAATCTTCAGCTATAGAAAAATGGAAAGCTGGTTAGTGGGCTGTCAAGACTGAAGGAGCTCCTCCATCCTCATACCTCTGTTTTACAGAAAGGATTTGTGTGGAGGAAGAAAAGGACTCAGAAAGTATACCAACATTACTTTGTTTTTTGTAATGTAACAATCATGCTTGTGTGAGTGGGTGTTTGTGTCACATTTGCCTGTTTTCTGTCCCCCTTTTTATTCTCCTCCTGCAGGTTCTTAGTAGCAGCACCTGCCATCTTGCCCATGAGGCTTGATTAAAGCAAATTCCTCTGAGCAGGGGGTTACAACAGGTCATTGCAGCAAACTGTTTAGAGAGCTCAGGCATCCTTTAGATGCTTACAGTGGTGTTTTTACTTTGTCTGTTGTCTGCCTATAACAGTGGTTAGTAACTGGGTTATCTAGAGGGGCTGTCACCACTAAGTAGAACGTAGTGGTGACAGGCTAAAATACATTCCCCCTGTTCATGGTGTTGCTTCCAGTGTATTCATAGCTTTTTAATGTTGAAAGACCTGCCCCAATGCACTGCCTACCCAGAGCAAACACTGCAGAAAACTTCAGCAGAGGCGTAACTAGGGAAAACGGCACCCGGGGCAAGCACTGAAATTGCGCCCCCCCGCCGCCCCCCCAACATACATCTGACTGACACACATGTTTCAGAAAACTTTTATTTTAAAAATTTCAAAAATTACCAAAAATTGCAAAATGCACTACATACTTAGGTTTTTCCTCACAACAACCCTGTGAAGTTGGCTTGTATCTCAAACATCAGAATTATGATGCAATGATGATACATACTACATTATACTTAGGTTTTTCCTCACAACAACCCTGTGAAGTTGGCTTGTATCTCAAACATCAGAATTATGATGCAATGATGATGATTATGATTATGATGCCCCTCCCTCATGCCCTGGTTCTGTTCCTGACTTTCCCTTGTGAGTGACTGTATTTTAACAAAACGAAAACCAAGGACTCCAAAGTAATTCGAGGGACTAGGGTGATAGTGCTAAAGACTCCTTATTCTCCCGCTGTTAAAGAAAGACTCCCCTTTTCCAAAACCGCGCACTATTTTCACCAGAAAAGGTTTCAAATGGAGGGAGACGCATTTATGCATTTATGCATTGTTTTATGTTACGATTTCAAAGTTAGAAAAACTATAAAAGGGCCATTTTAGAGAAAATATGCACTGCCTTAGTTGCAAATCCTGCTTTTTTGAGATTCCCTGCAATTGAATAAAGCGATAATATACACCTTTGCTATTTAAATTGGTTGGAGAGTATTTATGACAATAAAAAATGAAATGGCATTTCAGATGCAACATTGGTTGCCTAAGACCACTCAGATTTAACTAATCTTCATCACATTGACAAAAAGAGCAATTAAAATTAAAATCCATGACTAAAAACAAACCACTTTGGGGTTGTTTTTAATGAAAGGTGGTATATAAATTTAACAATAAATGTTTAGAAGTATATACTTTCACCCCCTGCCCAACGTACAATTAATTCCAGCTTATTTTCAAAGGGCTTCTAGTTTTATTTACAAATTGCTTGGCAGCACCAATGTTTAAGTAATCGCTAATTGCTCCTAATGATAGTTTTACTTATTGTTAAATTTATATACCACCTTTCATTAAAACATTCTCTGTTCATCTGATTTTCAGTCTGGTTAATTAAATCGGTGGAGGTTTAGACTTTCCTGATGGGCTGAAACAGCTAATCCATTTTGATGATGACATATATATAATTAAATTAGCTTGCATTACATAGTGAAAAGGTCCAGGAAGAGAGAGATGGGGGGATGTGGAACCCAAGGTTCCACGTCCCCCCATCTCCTGATCCCTGAACCTTTTCAGTTAAAACGTGGTTAGATTATAGGGGAGGAAGGACTTGAATGAGCAAAAAGGGGAACTAGTTCGGGCATTCAGGAAGTTGTTCAGAAGAGGGAGTTGTTCAGGAAGTTTGCTCTGTTGCATGTCCTCCTCTCGACGCATGCGCGACTGGTGGCGGGGCAGCGGGGTGCGCCGGGGAGTGAGAGTCAGAGACTTGGACTACGAAGACGCCGCAGCGCCCAGTGCTGGATGAGCAATGCCAATGGAGGGGGGGGCGCCAGGACCGGGGGAGTGGGACTGCTCTGCAAAAAAAAAAAATCGGGGGAAAATAAAAAATAAAATTTTCCGGCAAATCGGCGGGGGCACTTTTTGGCGCCCCCTGCCAAGTGGCGCCCGGGGCATGTGCCCCCCTGCCCCCCTATAGTTACGCCTATGACTTGTGGATGGTACAATCCCTACTATCCTGGAAATCTCTACTTAAAACCAGTTGGGAGGAGACTGGCAAGGATTAGGAGTTTCCACTTAGAGGGCCTATGGGCTGCCAAATGCCTACCACTCGCATAAAAAAATGGAATGTTGACTGAAAACTGTAACTTCTTGTGTAAAAAGCATTTGAAATGATATTAGGAGTTATATTGCACCAAGTAGGATCATTGGTCTATTTTGCTCACTTCTGTTTTTCCTGTCTTGCATTTTTTCTTCAGGGTTTTAGCAGAGCACTATTTTAGCTCTGTATTCCTATTCTTTTAACTGAGGATTCTTCGTTGTGCAGACATAATCCCACAAGTGTGACTGCACAGATTACCACTCAGACATCTGTTACATAAGCAATCTGGAAACATGAGGATAAAATACTGTTAACATATTAGCAATAAGAATGTCAAGTGGTCATACAGAAAGGCTGCTGTGTGTTTTTAAGCAAACTAATTGTTAATTTTTGGAAGGCATTGTGTTCTCCAGATTAATATATTTATTAGCATGCAAAAACAAGTCTTCATGTTAATACAGGCCAGCTACCGTGTTTATAAGAGTTGTATCTTAAAGGAACTATGATATAGCTCAGCTAGTCACAGTTTAAAAAACAAAACAAGAATAGGTAGTGGAGTTGCCTGTGTGTGTGCTACGTACATTGCCTGAGCATAGGCTGTTCAGGTCTTGGATCAAAGTCCAGAGGAACTGCGAAACCAATAGTATGCTAATGAAGTGGCTGGGTTCAGAGGGAGGTTGGGAATTAGAAGACACAGAGGTAAAGGTATGGAGTGCTGTGTTGTAGCAGGAAGAGCCATGGATAGTTACTTGTACTTAGGACATATATAAGAACAGTCAATGGTGCCTGGAGAGCAGGTGCATTGGGTATGATGAAGGTGCTTTGGGATACTTTTTTCTTTTCTTTCTTCTTCTTATGCTATTAATAAGCCCAAGGGCAACACCAATATTAAGTTGATGATGGCTGAGTCTTTACGGAGCTGTTTCCCTACATGGAGGGGCATAGGGACAATGGACAAGGGGGAATTTGCATCCCTGGGCTGGAAGGCCTGTGGGGGTGCCAAGGCACTCCCTTACCCCCCCCCCATGACCCTTACCACCCCACACTATTACCTTCATTTCTCTCATGTCCTCCTGCTGTGGCTGTGGTGACATTTCCCCTGCGCTGCTGCCTTGTTTTTCCTCCACTGTGCTCTTTCCCCCGCCCCATTGCAGAGAGTGGGCATGCAGGGAAGAAAAACACGGTGGCCCACTCACACACACACCCCACAGCAAGCATTTTAAGGACTGAAGAGGGTGAGGGAGCTGCCTAGATTTCCTTCCCAGCACTAGTCACAAGGACATAGAGGCACAGAGCGTGGCCAGCTGAAGGCACGAACAAGGCATCAGCAAGCAGGAGGAATGCAGAGGAATCAGCAAGTAGAGAAATGGGATGGCAGGGAAGAGAATGGGATGGTGGGGGGACTGTCCCTGGGCTGCTGCCCAGCTTGCTACACTCCTGCCTACATAGAACCTGTAACTGCAACATGTTGCTTTGGGGCATGTTATTCAATACTTATTATTTAGTAACAAACATGTCTACATTAATGTTAAGGAAGCATAGGTGCATATTAGAAGTCACTTGTAGGAGTGAATTGTATGTAGCTAGCTATGTTGGTCCATTAGGAGAAATTCCAAAAGCCACAATATCATGCTGTTAAGTACTGAGTGTTTATATACTTTCATCTTCTTTTTTTGTTTCCTTTCCCTCCTACTTCTCCTCACCCTTTTCTTGGGGATGGGGGAAAAAGCAACCCAAGCAGTCTCTTGAGAGGGCAATGCTTTGGAGGAGTCCCAATGAGAGATAGCATATGGTCATAGAGGTGCATTCCAGGATCCCTTGCAACATAGATTCAGCATTGTCAACTCTATAATCTTATAACAGATCTTGAGATACACCCCTTAGAATGTGCATTGCTGCATATTGGGAGGGACAGCAGGATGTCTTGGGCTAGCCCTATTATCCTAGGGGGAAAGTATCCATGGTCATGGATCAATAACTTTTTTTCAGTATGTATTTGTTAGTTACTAACATGCTATTTTGTTGTGATAATAAAAAAGGGTTCTTAAGCTGTTAAAGTGTGAGATACATACAGAGCAGACATTTGCACAGACAGTGGCATAGGGAGGGCATAGGTGGCCTGTGTTCGGGTCACTCGCCCCCCGCCACAGCCCTTCCCTGCTGTGCGTGGTGGCAGCAGTGGCCTCCCTGACAAAGGGGCCTGGGGTAGGCTGCCCTACCCACAATGGTCAGCTGGCCGTTTCACTGACCAGGAAGGACAGGGCAGCCTACCACAGGCTCCTTCATCAAGGAGGCCATCATTGCACATGGCAGGAGGGAAAGGGTGCCATACTGTGGTGGCAGTAGCCCCCCTGATGAAGCAGCCCAAGGTAGGATGCCCTGTCCCCACCACTCAGCATTGTGAGGGGGTGCCACCAGGTGCCAGTTGCAGCAAGCGCAGCAGGCCCAGAAAGAACTGGCTGAGGCTCCAGCAACAGCAGCCCAAACACAATTACACAGCTCTGCCCCTGTGCACAGTCAAACTCATAAGATGTTGACTGCCGAAATTATTTAAAGTCTGCAAACAATTAAATGAGATAAAATAATAATAATATTTTTCCTGTACTCTCAACCCTCAAGCTAATTTTAAAGATCTTAGCTGAATTAAGTAACTAGAAAATGGTTGACGTCCAAGCTAATGATTTGTGCATCTGAATAACGTCTTGTGCACACAACAGGGGAAAGGCAAGTTTTGTAGATTCCCCCTTTCCTTCTGCACCCCTCTGTGCCTCCTGAGAATATGTCCCAGAGAGTCTGTAACCTTCAGGGATGCATTTTTGAGAAGCACAAAAGACTCTAGAAAGAACTTGGGTTTGGCAAAATCTCCCCTCCTTGTACATGCAAAAAGTTGTTTGGCATGGGCATACATGTGGATGTCAGCCATTATTTCAATATGTCCATGTTTCTCATAGTGTTTGGATAAGTCCTAACAATTGCTCATTCTTTTATAATCTGCTTTTTTGAAGGTACTGAAATTAAAAAGTAAGATGAGAGCCCAATAGCGCAAGTGGATTCCAGAGTAGAACCTCTGCGTAAATTCAACTAAATGCATAGTCTTCTATGTATTCAGATTAGTTAAATAATTTAATTTGTGTGCAGTGATTCAAAGTTTTTCAAATCCCTTCCCATTTCAAAGCAGCTGTGCATGTAAAGATAACAATGCATTTGACTTTGGGGATCTGACAAGCTTATTTGGGAAATATTTTGGAATATGCTCCCTGTTGGAATATAAGAGCATCTTCTTCTCCGTTTGTTTTGAGGAAGACCTTCAAGATGTACCCATTTTCTGTCTTTTAACTGATATTAATTTTAAACTGTTTAATTTGTTTTTATCTTATGAGATTGTTTTTGTTTTGTGAAATTTTAACTGTTAACTCTGTTTTATATTTGTAGTGTTTTAATTCTGTACACCACCTTAAGATGCACACATGAGGCAGTATAAACATATGACAGATAGATAGATAGATAGATAGATAGATAGATAGATAGATAGATAGATAGATAGATAGATAGAAAAGTAAACGTTCTTAGATTCATTAGATGCTGTTAACTAGTTTTTTCATTAAGTCAATACTCACAATGGCCGACATGTTGAGCAGCAGTAAAAGAGTTGAAGGACTGCATGGTTACAGAGAGCATGGAGCCTAGCTGCAGCAAAGGCTTGTTCCACAGTCCTTTACATAGGGAGGGGGGAAGCTATTTTTGCTTCTCTTCCCTCCAAAAGCCCTTTTTGGTGCTAGATTCCAGCCTCTCTGTGAGTATGCAGCCGTCAAAATAAAAACAATCTGAATTCTGCATTTGCAATCCTATGGCCTTTTGTGCTTGCTTAGTCATTTTGAAGTCAATGAATTTATGCAAAAATAATTAGACAGGATTGCAGCCTACAGCTCCAGATCAGGAAATGTAGTTAAAATCCTTAAGCATGTTCATCAGTAAGGCAAGTTCAGACAAAACACTGTTCTTATCCGTTCAGTCATGTCCGACTCTCGGTCACTCTATGGATCAATGCACTCCATGCCATCCTATCTCGTACAGCTTCCTTTAATTCCACCATGGTCATTCCGGTGTCACCATGATTAAAACATAATTTATTATTACTCGTGTGAGCCTTGGGCTTGGTCACTCCTCAGCTGCTTTGTGCATGAAGGGAGGAAAGTAGCAACTTCCTTTTATGATTTAGAACAATTCAGGATTTGTCATTGCATCAAAACTCAGCAAACCCTGTTTTATTTTAACCGCAGGTGTAGCAAAACAAGGTATCATACCAGGATCTGATTCTAACAGATCACTCTTCAGACTTACCGCATCAAATATATGATTGCTCTGGTTGGGGTATATTTTGATTGAAAGTTATCAGCAAGTCTGGCAGGCCATCATCACAAAATGTAGCATTAGGCTGCTGTAATAGTGATCTCACAGCAGGACCACATGCAGATATATCAGCATAAGTGTTTACGATTAATGTGTGTATAACTATTCAAGAGGATCTTGATTGCAAAGTTGAATCACTGCTCTTCAGATTCTGCATGTAGCGGAACACTGGCTGACATATAGATCAGGTCACTAAATAGTACTACTTTGGAGCTGCTCTGAAGACTTAGTTAATTTCAATAGGGCTTTGACTGAGCAATTTAGCCAGGATGTCAGCCACTGTCAGGACAGGATTTCAGCTTCTTTCATCTTAGAATAGAAAAAATCGATATTTCTTCTAGAAATAGAAGAAATTGAATAGAAATAGGTATAGAAATTGAATTAATAATAATTATAATCATAATAATAATCTTAAACCTGTAGTAATAAAAGCTAGGGAAGTAATGGAGAATTATTTTTGTTTTCTGTTTTTCAAGCACTTTTGTGCAATGGAAAGTTTCACAAGCACTTGCAAGAGATTTTTGTTCCCTTGGTCATCCGCTACATTGATCTCATGGAATCATCCATTGCCCAGTCCCTTCACAGAGGTCTTGAACAAGAGTCATGGCAGCCTGTCAAGTAAGTGTTTCTGGAAGGCCTAAGTCAAATGCACCTATAATATCTTTAGTCCCAATTTGATTTGCAGTATTCCTCAACTGTCCTCTTAAAATCTATTTTATTGTACTCCTGCGTTATTTATTTCTTCACAGGACCATCACCAACAGTCTTCCCAATGTAGCTCTTCCAAAAGTTCCAAGTTTGCCTCTTAATCTTCCACAGATACCTAGTTTTTCTACACCAACCTGGATGGCTTCCTTATATGACTCCACGTGTGTATTCTTGACTGATCTTTAAACGTTGAGTGTGTGTGTGTCTCAGCTCTGCACGTCCTCGCTAGTGTCATGTACAGCTGTATTTGGACTGCATGGTGTTTGTGATCATTTGGTTGGAAATTACAGCTTTTTGGTTGAAAGCCAAGCATGGAATGCTGTTGGGTTGTGCTTTTTGGTGTGTATAATCTCAGTAGGATGTTGCTTAAAATTAACTAGGCAAAGGTTTGTTGTGGTACACTTAGCAGTCATCACCCTTAATTACATAATTGCTCTTATTTAGTTAATAAGCAGTGTTGAAACACTTTAAATTATTGTACTTGAGTGTGGGGTTTTTTATGTCAATAGCTCTCCGTGTTTTGGCATGTTATTATTAATCCCCTGCATGCGCCAAAGAATTTTGAAAATAGCATCAGCAATTGGTTGCATTATTTTTATGAGATTTTTATAGTCTCTGTCTTTTAATAGGACACTTCCAGTGTTAATCAAGTTCAACTCCCACTTAATTAGGTTCTGGCTGTCTGAAGTTGCTTCTGTCTTTTTAAAAAGCAGACCTGGAGCAGCTTTTCATACTTTAAATGAACAATTCTACAATTATATGTCATATGTTAACAGCAGACGAAAATTATAGGGATCATTTTAAAAAAAGAATTTCCCTTATAAACAGCAAACAGATGATTATTTGGAGAAACATTGACATTTTTGAAATGTAGAACTAAATAAAAGTTTGCAGTAGATGTACAAGCAGTGTTAATGTCTAGTTCCAGTACTTCTGTGCTTAATGTTCTATGCGTCTAAGAATTTGGCAAGATAATATTAAATTTTCCTCCAACCTTTTTTGTTATTTTTGCAGTGATCTGTTATAGAAACTGCCCTGACTGGATTCATTTTGGAATAATATCTCCCTATGCATCTATAAATCCGGTGCATGTATATATGTTTAAGGTGCCCACAAGTATTGGGTGGGAAGTATAACAGACATGTGTGCTTTGGGAGAAGACATACAAGATCCTGACTGGTTGTTTTTTAAGCAAACATTATCATTAGAACATAGATTTACATAGTACCTTTCCAACTTGACTTGATGCAAACCTGTTGCAAACCATTGAAAGGGAACATTGAAAAGGACACTCAGAACCTAAACATTATGAGAGATGTAAGGCTGCTGCCAACCAAGTACAACTCCCTGGTAATGTCTAATGAAAGAAAGGCATGATTATTGATTGATTGATTGATTGATTGATTGATTGTTAGATTTATATACCACCTTTCATTACAAGGCGGTTTACAAAAGTTAAAACACATATATTAAAAATGAGTTAAAAGTATTTAGCTAAAAATATTTTAAAAATCTGATAGTAAAATATATAATATACAAACACAGAAAACTCTACATGGATAAAAACACACAGAAGCAGCAATAAAACAATCATGCAAAGGCCTAGATAAAAAGCCAAGATTTAACCAGCTTTCTAAAAACTGTGACGGAGTCTGAGGAGCAAATGGCCACTGGGAGAGCATTCCAAAGCCTGGGGTCAGCAACAGAGAAGGCCCTGTCCTGAGTGCACGACAACCTAGCCTCCCTCATTGTTGGCACCCAGAGCAGAGCCCCCTCAGATGAAGATCACGTCAAGCGGGCAGAAACCCTTGGGAGCATGCGGTCCCTCAGGTATCCCGGGCCCAAACCATTAAGGGCTTTAAAGGTCAAAACCAGCACCTTGAATTGGACCTGGAAACACACTGGTAACCAGTGCAGCTCTTTCAAAATAGGTGTGATGTGATCACACCGGGCAGCTCCAGATAGAACCCTAGCTGCCGCATTTTGTACAAGCTGCAGTTTCTGGATATTCTTCAAGGGCAGCCCCACATAGAGCGCATTGCAGTAATCCAGCTGTGACATGACTAAGGCATGGGTAACTGAGGCCAGATCTGCCTTCTCGAGAAAGGGACGCAGCTGGTGCACTAGCCAAAGCCGTGCAAAGGCACCCCTAGCCACCACCTCCATCTGAGCTTCCAAAAGCAGAGCCGGGTCTAGTAGTACCCCCAAGCTGCATACTTGCTCCTTCAAGAGGAGTGCAGCCCCATCCAGAACCGGTAAAATCTCATCCCGATTGGCTCTCCTACTGACCAACATTACTTCCATGTTGTCTGGATTCAGTCTCAGTTTATTAGCCCACATCCAGCCCATCATGGCCTCCAATCCCCGATTCAGGACATCCACCACCTCCCTAGGATCTGGTGACAAGGAGAGATAGAGCTGAGTATCATCTGCATATTGCTGACAACTCAGTCCAAGTCTCCAGATGACTTCTCCCAGTGGCTTCATGTAGATGTTAAACAGCATGGGGGACAAAATCGAACCCTGCGGGACCCCACAGCCCAGTGGCCACGGGGCTGAGCAGTAGTCCCCCAGCACCACCTTCTGGACCCTCCCGCCCAAGAAAGGAACAAAGCCACTCCAACACAGAACCTCCAATTCCCATACTCAAGAGGCGGTCCAGAAGGATACCATGGTCAATGGTATTGAATGCCGCTGAGAGGTCCAGCAGAACCAACAGGGACACACTCCCCCTGTCTAGCTCCCAGCAAAGGTCATCCACTAGAGCGACCAAAGCAGTTTCAGTCCCATATCCGGCGCAGAAGCCAGATTGAAAAGGGTCCAGATAATCTGTATCATCCAAGACCCTCTGCAGCTGGGACACCACCACACGCTCTATCACCTTGCCTAAAAAGAGAAGGTTAGATACAGGTCTATAGTTGTCCAGGTTGGAGGGATCAAGGGAGGGCTTTTTTAATAGTGGTCTTACCACCGCCTCCTTGAGGCACAATGGCATCCTGCCCTCCCTTAATGAAGCATTAATGATCACCTCTAACCATCTGCCTGTACCCTCCCTCGCAGCTTTTATTAGTCATGAAGGACAAGGGTCAAGAGCGCACGGTGTCGCTCACACACTGCACAGGATCTTGTCCACATCCTCAGGCTGCACCAACTGAAAAGAATCCAACACAACTGGACCAGATGGTACCAAAGACACATCTGCCGGAACTGCCAAAACTCTGGAGTCCAGGTCAGCACAGATGCAAGCGACTTTATCTGCAAAATGGCAAGCAAACTGATCACAATGGGCTGTAGATGATTCCTCCCCCATTACCTGGAGGGATGTGTGCAGCAATGTTTTTGCCACATGAAGCAGCTCTGTTTGTCTGCACTGAGCAGATGCAATGGAGGCGGAGAAAAAACATTTCTTCAGCACCCCCACCGCCACGGAGTAGTCCCTAAAATGGGCTCTAGCCTGTGTTCGGTCGGATTCAGCACAACTCTTTCTCCAGCGATGTTCTAGCCGTCGTCCAAGTTGTTTCATCACCCTAAGCCCCGAGGAAAACCAAGGGACCGAACAGGCCCCACCAAGCCGGAGAGGGCGTTTAGGAGCAACCGTGTCAACAGCCCAGGCTGTCTCTCCATTCCAGAGATCAGCCAGGGCCTCGACAGGGTCACCAGCTCTGGTCACTGGAAACTCCCCGAGGGCCATCTGGAATCCAAGCGGATCCATAAGCCTCCAGGGGCGGACCATCCTAATCTGTCCACCACCCCTGCAGAGGGCAGATGGAGCAGTCAAACTAAATCCCACCAGATGATGATCTATCCATGACAAGGGAGTTATCTCAAACTCCCCCACCTCCAGATCATTTATTCGCGGTCGGCAAAAACCAGATCCAGAGTGTGTCCTGCCATGTGGGTAGGGCCCGATACCAGCTGAGACAGGCCCATGGTTGCCACGGAGGCCATGACATAACGTTGTTGTACTCACTCCACTCCAATTCAAATGAGCAGTAAGACAGCAGAATTGCAGAAAGTAGACAAACACAATGCCATGTTACAAGTTTGTTTCTGTCACATGAAACTAGGAGCACATGGGGGAATGATGGGTCAGGGACAGTCACACATGTCCTGTAACATGTAGTTGCACATGTTAAGATAAAAAACCAACATAGGAGGATAGCATCAGTAGATCAAATACAAATTTAAAAAGATGCAAAATTATATTTATTGGAAAACCACAATGTGTTCTGGAAAGTACTCTGACTAGAATCTCTTTGTTTAAAGAATAAAACTTGCTTTTTGGACAATTATTCCACTAATTCCCAGATACATTCCCCATGAAAATAGGGCGGGGGGGGGGGGAATGGCCAGGGAATGAGTCTCAAAGTAAGTGATAGGCAGGGACAACTTCTCCTGCCCACCACTTCTCCCCTGCAAATGTCCCACTTCCATTCTGAATGTTAGCAGCAAACACAGAACTGGGAATCCAAAATTTAATGCTGCCAGATTCTGAGTGTGTGCTAAAAAATGTGCACCTTGGCATTAAATTCCTTTACATCTATGAAGTCTGAGTGCATGCTAGCTGAATCAGTGCTGAAAGCTTTTATTGGAAGCTTGTTGATCTGGATCAAGATCCGTTGAGATCCATAAGAATGGGCAATGTGCCTCCGCAGGACCCTTGCGGTAGAATGCCACAGCTTGTTGAGGCAACTGAGCCCCACCCCCTCACCTACAGAGTGCTATTTGAAGGCAGGCCGGGTGCCACATTCTTCAGTTCTTTTCTGACACCATTGTGTTCAGTCCTCGGGCTGTTGCTCCTCATTGGTAAAGTTCTTCCTTGGAGTTATTTTTTAAAATACGAAATAAGATATAACGGACTATTTATTGGGTTTTTTACTTGAAACGGCTTCCAGACTTCGCTGGTGTCTTCAACTTTCGAACAGACTTTGACTATCCTTAAAATGTCTGAGGAAAAGCAGAGCTTCAAGAGATGCCTGGGGCTGTAATGCCAAGCTTCCCTCAAAGGAACTGCATGGCCTAAGTTTGATCTGCCTAGGAGAGAAGCACAAAGTCTCCTCTTGCAAGATATGCTTATCTTTTCCCAAGCAGACCAGAAAAAATCGGGCTTTGTGGCTTCATGACACCATTTATGATGAGGTGTTAAGCCCTTCGACATCAGGGGAACCCCATCCTTTGGCCTCATCATTGACTTCAAGGAACTAAGCTGCCTCCTTCGAGACCACAACCATTGACGTCAACCTCGACATTGGCATCCTTCCAGATCATGAAGATTTCTTTGAAATCTATTCCCGCTTCGACACTGGAGCGTTCAAAGTAAAAAATGAGACAGTTGGGATTGGACGATCTCTCTATTTCTTCACGACCAAAAAAAATCCACAGTGCACTTGACAAAGAAAAAGACACTGTCCCACTCCGGCCTGCAGACTTTGCCTTCGAAATTCTCGACCTCTGAAATCGGGGTTGACAAACATTGCCCAGCATCGAGAACCTCAACCTCGAAGGGGAAGGCTCAATCATCGGATAAGCAGAGGGTCCTTGATGTCGATTGCACATCACCGCCGAAATTGTCGACATCGAGAACCGACTCTCTGTCTCCAGGTCCCACTCCAATAGACTCTTTGGCTCCATCAACACCGCTGGATCGACATCAAAAGACCACATCAGTGTCAATCCGAATTCCATCTACTCCAAGAGCACAAGTTCCACTTTCTACTTTAAACACGCCAGTGCTCTCAACATCGAGGTTGGTGACTCCATGATGCCAAGCCCCAATACAGACTTTCAATGTTGACAAGGATGACCTACCACTGCTCACACCTTGCTTTCTATACTCAACTCCAACTCCATCACTCCTTCAACATCCACATTTAAAGGTTTTCCTCCATGCTCTTCGGAGGTTGGAACTCCTAGGGAATCAGTTCCAGCACAGCCATTAGTCCACCGCACTCCGACAATGGGTGCGCTGACTGCTGCCCATTTAGCGGACGCCTCACCGTGGCATTCATGTGGCTTCGCATATTCATCAGCTGTGGTGGGCAACACTGGCTTCGGTTCCTTTGGGGACCAGATCACCCAGTTTCCCTTATGATTTCCAAAAAGACCAACACTGGAAATCATCACAGGCTAAACCTTATCTGCTCCTAAAGATGGATGTGACTCCAGTTACAACCATACCAATGTTAGCTGGAGGTCATGCTTTGGTCTTAGCATCGTAGCCTGCTATAAAGACTGTTTCAGTACAACACAGACAGCTGCATGGCCACCTATCAAAGATTTAAAAGATGAAGCTGTACAGACTGTTTCCAGAAGCCTAGAGGTAGGGACACAAACACTGGCTGTTCCTGCTTTACAAGAAAAGACTACTATCGAGACACAAACATATGTACCACATTCACCATCTCACTCGCCTTCAGATCACCATGGCTCTTCCAACTTTGAGTCTGATCCAGATGACCCAGAAAACAGGGCAGATCCTCCAGTTGATGTACCTCCAACCAACCAAATCTCTCCCATTGAGGAGATGAAAACGTACCACCATCACATTAGGGAAAAGGCTAAAGCACTAGGACTCGACTTCAAATCTGAACTGGCCACTATAGATGACCCTGTCAATAATTTTATGACTAAGTCTGAATCAACTCAACCTGTGGCTCTGCAAGTTCTCCCAGTCATTTTAAGGGCTGCACAGTGTGCGTGGGAAGTAATCCATACTTTGACCTCCACTTCTAAGCGACTGGAGAGCTTATATCAGATTCAAGGGATAGACAATGAATACCTTCTGAAACATCCTGCTCCCAATTCCCTAGTTACTGACTGCACCACTTCATCTTCTTCTAAGTCTGGTCGGTGGCATACTATGCCTGCAGACAAAGAGGGGAGGAAAATGGATATTCTGGGAAGAAAGATTTATTCCACCTCATACCTATCCGTCAAGATAGCAAACTATTCAGTGTGCACAGCAAAATACACTCGTGGCTCATGGGAAGACCTACAAAAGTATTATTTTTTATATTATTATTTCTTGTTTACACAGTCAGACAGGTGTTATTGACTGGTTTGTTTTATCCAGACATCGAGTCCTTCCCAAGGACCTGGGATGCCAGAATTTTATTGTCAATATTGTTGCTGTTATAGATATCGTCGCAGAATATAGGCTGTTCCCAGTAAAGCTGCTTTTTGTAATTGGCTGATGGTGATTTCTGTGGCCCCTATGGTGTTGAGGTGCTCTTCAAGGTATTTTGGAACTGCACCCAGGGCGCCAATTACCACTGGGATTATTTTGGTCTTCTTTTGCCACAGCCTTTCAATTTCAATTTGTAGATCTTTGTATTTGGTGATTTTTTCTATTTCTTTTTCTTCTATTTCTTCTTCTATTTTCTTCTATTCTGCTATCCCCTGGTATTGCTATGTCGATTATTTTGACTTGTTTTTCTTTCTTCTCGACTACAGTGATATCTGGTGTATTGTGTGGCAGATGTTTGTCTGTTTGTAGTCGGAAGTCCCATAATATTTTTACATCTTCATTTTCTTCAACTTTTTCAATTTTATGGTCCCACCAATTCTTGGCTACAGGTAGCTTGTATTTTTTGCAGATGTTCCAGTGTATCATCCCTGCTACCTTGTCATGCCTTTGTTTGTAGTCAGTCTGTGCGATCTTCTTACAACAGCTGATCAGGTGGTCCACGGTTTCATCTGCTTCTTTACAAAGGCGGCACTTGCTGTTTGTTGTGGATTTTTCTACTTTTGCTCTGATTGCATTTGTTCTTAGTGCCTGTTCTTGTGCAGCCAGTATTAAACCCTCTGTTTCTTTCTTCAAGTTGCCATTCTTAAGCCATTGCCAGGTCTTGGTGATGTCTGATTTTCCACTTATATTGTGTAAATATTGACCATGCAGGGGCTTATTTCTCCATTTTTCTGCTCGGTTCTTGACTTGTTCTTTCTTGTAGGCCTGTTTTGTTTCATTGGTGTTGAATAGTTTCGCGTTCTTGACCATTTGAAGTGCATCTTCTTCACTGTCCCTTATATATTCTTCAAGGCTTCTTTTCTCCTCCTCTACTGTTTGATGGACTTGCAGCATTCCTCTTCCACCTGAGCTGCGAGGGAGGTAGAGCCTATCTACATCACTGCGGGGGTGCAGAGCATGATTGATGGTCATGATTTTCCTGGTCTTACGATCTAGCGTCTCTAGCTCTGCCTGGGTCCAGTCTATTATTCCTGCAGTGTATCTGATAACAGGTATAGCCCAGGTGTTTATGGCTTGTATGATGTTCCCGCCATTGAGTTTGGACTTGAGGATTTTTCTGACTCTCCTGATGTATTCACTTCCAATTTTTCTTTTAACTTCAGTGTGTGCGATGTTATCAGCCTGGAGAATGCCCAAGTATTTGTAAGGTTCTTTCTCTTCCAGGTTCTTGATGTTGCTTCCATTGGGCAGTTCTATTCCTTCTGTTTTTGTTATTTTTTCTCTGTTCATTATTAATGCAGCACAATTGGCTAGTCCAAACTCCATTGCTATATCACTACTGAATATACAGACAGTGTTTATCAGTGATTCGATTTCTGACTGGGACTTTCCATACAACTTCAGATCGTCCATGTACAGCAGATGGTTGATTTGACTGGATGTTTTAGATGTTTGGTATCCGAGGCCTGTTTTGTTTAGTATTTGTGAAAGTGGGGTCATGGCGGTTACAAACCATAGAGGAGATAGTGAGTCCCCTTGGAAAATGCCTCTTCTAATGCTAACTTGTCCAAGTGCCTCGCCATTGATTGTTAACTGTGTACTCCACATGCTCATTGCTTTTTAAATAAATATCTGAATGTTTTTGCTGACACCAGTTGTTTCTAAACATTTTAGTATCCATGTGTGAGGCAATGAATCGAAGGCTTTCTTGTAGTCAATCCATGCAACACTTAGATTTGTTCTTCTTCTCTTGCAGTTTTCTAAAATCATTTTGTCAATCAGCAGCTGGTTTTTTGTGCCTCTGGTGTTCGGGCAATTTCCTTTCTGTTCAACTGGAAGCTGTTTGTTAGTTAATAAGTGCTGCATTATTATTATTATTATTATTATTATTATTATTATTATTATTATTATTTCGATTTCTATACCGCCCTTCCAAAAATGGCTCAGGGCGATTTACAAAGAGAAATAACAAACAAATAAGATTGAACCCTGTCCCCAAAGGGCTCACATTCTAAAAAGAAACATAAGACACACACCAGCAACAGTCACTGGAAGTACTGTGCTGGGCTTGGATAGGGCCAGTTACTCTCCCCCTGCTAAATAAAGAGAATCACCATGGTAAAATGCCCTGGAGATCCTCTCCCCGGAAGAATTTAAAAAACACTTCCAATAACATTAGATAAATCAGCAGCACTTACATGCCAGCAATTAAGCACGGCCAAGCACCTTGCTGAGTCCAAATCGCACTCCTTGGAAGCCTCAATCTCCCTACAGAGACATGCCTGGCTTCACTCCACCAACCTGCAGGGCGATATTAGAGAGGTAATTGAGGGCTTGCCTTTCGATGGTAAGGGCCTTTTCAGCGAGGACACCAATCCAAGATGGAGAAAATGAAAATATATAAGTTTACTGCAAAGACTTTCACCACATCAGCATCTACCTCTTCCTATGGCTCCAAACAAAAGTCCACATTCAGACAACAGGACTTTAGGAAACAATACCAACCTTATCAAGAATGCCCTTTTCATGGCAAGGGAAAATCTAATCAATCCCAATGTACGAAACAGACTGAGCCTCAGAAACACCTTTGAGGTTCAAGTCCACCCACTGTCACATCTGCACTCCTCTCCCTCCCTACCCCGGGATTTACAGGGATAAGATTCACTCAACCCTCCCAAGTGTTATTGGAAGAAGTGAAGGAGCTATTAACTAAAGGGGCTATTGCTCTGGTACAGTGGGTGCACAGACAGAAGGGTTTTTACTCCTGTTACTTCCTGATCCCAAAGAGGAATGGTGGCATACGGCCCATCATGGATCTACACCACCTGAACAAATTTGTCCATATGCAAAAATTTCGTATGATAGCGTTACAAGAGATCCTACCACTTTTATATCAAGAGAACTGGCTTGTGACTCTGGATCTCAAAGACGCATATTTCCACATTGGCATCAGGACTAGACACAGAAAATATCTCAGATTCATAGTAGGAAATCAAGTGTACCAGTATACAGTCTTGCCCAAAGGGTAGGACCACCCTGCCTACCTGTGGACCCAGGGTATATCGGTCTATCCATACCTGGATGACTGGCTCCTGACTTCGAAAGACAGAGAAGAGTTAGGTTCTCAGACAAAGTACATTTTATCTCTTCTCCAAGACTTGGGGATCCAAGTCAATTGAAAAAAATCCAAACTGGGGCCAGTTTGTGTTATCAACTACACTGGGGCAGTCCTAGGCACGGAAGCCAGGAAGGCTTACTTACCTCAGGAATGCTTCCAGTGCATCTGGCACCTGGTTCTCCATTTCCAGCAGCATCCATCTTAACCAGCCTGACTCATTCAAAGACTCCTACAACGTATGGCATCCTGCAACACAGTGGTGCAATATGCCCAGTTAAAGATGCACAAGTTACAACTTTGGTTTCTGTTGGTCTTCCACCTAAATGTGAATCGTAAAGGCATACATCTAGTGCTCTCAGATCAAATTCTACGCTCACTTACCTGGTAGTCAACGGGCAGAAATCTGCTGAAAGGGGTTCCTTTTCAATTAATGACTCCTATCTGGTTAACAACGGACACCTCTCTGCTAGCCTGGGGAGCCCACTGCAGAACACATCAGATTCAGGGCAAGTGGACCCTTCAACAAACACAATTACATATCAGTTTCCTGGAGCTACTGGCTGTCTTCAAAGCAATTAAAGCCTTCCTACCACTTCTACAAGGGAACGTTGTACAAGTGAAGTTAGACGGTACCACTGCCCTGGCCTACATCAACCATTGGGGAGGGACATTTTGAACTTGGTGTTTCAATAGCTACTACTGCACCCTCCTCCTCTTGGGAGCTCGCTAAGCACCCATTCTTATGGATCTCAACAGATCTTGATCCAGATAAACAGGCTGTTCACTTGTAACTTATGATCTAGTAGAGATCCGTCAACATCCATAAGACCCTCTCAGACCACCTCTCTGCAGTAGTACTACATTATGTGCGTACTGAGTGTGCATGCTATTCTCCTTCGATGATGAACTCACCTGATTCCGGATTATCGTCCTCCACAGTGGTTGTCCAAAAACTAAAGAACATGGTGCTCGGCCCGCCTTTAAATAGCCACACTGTAGGCGTGGGGGCAGGGCTTGGTTGCCTCGACAAGCTGTGGCATTATACTGCAAGGGCACTGCAAGGGTTCTGCACAGGCACATCACCCATTCTTATGGATGTTGGTGGATCTCTTACAGATCATAGGTTACAGGTCAGCAACCTGTTTTTCTTGTAATTTCTTGATATTGCAGTACACCACTGCCTTTTCCATTATTAAAAGCCAATAAATGAGTTCCATCAACTTTATTGCTCTAAACAGTCTGGGAGGCATCTGAAATTTGATAATATTATGTTGTGATAGAATACAGTGGTCCCTCGACTTAAAACTACTCGACATAAGTATTTTTCGAGTTACAAACGGCAGTTTTAGATCCGGTTTTAGATGCGGTTTTTTCGACTTACAAATTTTTAGATGGGGTTTCCTCGACTTACAAATTTTTAGATGGGGTTTCCTCGACTTACAAATTTTACATGCGGTTTCCTTGACTTGCCTGACTGTTTACTGCCTGTTTATTCTTGAAAAGAAATGTTCCTGTGCAGTTTGCAAGCCTTACTGGGGGTCTGGGTCTTTTTTCTAGGCTCCGGAACGCATTAATCCATTCCCAATGCATTCCTATGGGAAACCGCTTTTCGACTTACGAATTTTTCGACTTACAAATGTGCATTCGGAACGGATTAATTTCGTAAGTAGAGGGACCACTGTATTGACAAATGAGGAATGTTATCAAAAGATTTGTAGAACAGAGCTTTAACTAATCTGAATTTATGAAACAGTCAGGGCTTGATTTTGAGCATTTTGCAGTTAAATAATGACTATAATGATTTAATTCCAAATGTCTAACCCTTGGAAGTGCTGCTAAGAAATAACTGCTATATATTTAAAAGATAATGTTTGCTAAGAATGTCATTGATATTTATATAGATCTTCATGTCTTGGAACTTGCTGATTCTTCCTATAAGTTAAATCAGGGCTGCACAACTTTGGCCCTCCAGCTGCTGTTAAACTACAGCTCCCATCATCCTCAGCCACAGTGGCCAGTAGTCTGGGATGATGGGAGCTATAGGCCAACATCTTCAAGAGGGCCAAAGCTGTCCAGCCCTGCATTAAACTGTGGACTGAAATCTAGATGGCCCAAAGGAATAGCTTGTGATCAAGCTGTAATCAGCAAAGAGATACACATATTTTGTTGAATAGTGCCTATACCATTAAATGTGTTATTTTTTTTTCAAAATCACATTTTGAGGATTTCTTTGGGATTATATATACCATGCAAATTGTGTTTAGATTTGTGTGTGTGTGTGTGTTTATACTGTACACACACATCCCGTTCATTTCCAGCAATTAGCTACAATATAGCTTCTCTGTTGGCATTTTCCTTCACATACAATAGTTTTTCCCCCCTCTGTGTGTAGTTAGAAACAGTAAATGTGTGCTGTTAGAAACAGTAAATCCATCATTACATAGTCTCAGGGACATCATTACTTTGTTTTCAGTTGTTTTTGCTGGCCCTCCTCTTTAATGGTACATTTGGGGCATTGAGCATTAAGGTCGAGGAGGTATTAAGAGAGCAAAATGCTGTGTGTAGTATTCAGTGTTCTGCTTGATTGGTCCCTTGAGAGGTTAACACAGAGGACATCTTGGCTAGACATGAAAAGCACACTGAATAATGTTTGGAGCTGTCTTCATAGTGGAAGGAGGAGGGAGCTCGAACAATGTGTTGGGGAAGAGCATACAATTAGCCAGGACAGAAGTTCTCTCTATAACATACACATTTATTTCCATTCACTGTTCATTTCTACAGTTCTAAACAAACCCTTAGTATTAGGTCTGACACTTGTTTTGAATTATCAGGGATGTGAGTGGTCATATAAGGCAAGGATTTTCATTGGATTAAAAACGTCAACAAATTTCAAGTTAGGAGAAGTGGGGAAAGGAGTGTTGACTATAATTTGTATTTCTCAACAGAGCAGTAGGAATAACTCACTTGCTCACAGAATAGTGGCCAGTGTGGGGAGAAGACCACTGGAGCTCAAGTGAGTTCCCCCTAAAGCACTGGACAGAATATAGTTATGAGGAATATTCTTAGTAGCCTATACTTACTAGATACCATTACATAAAATGGAGTATTTGGGGAGGTAGAGTCTGCTTGGGACCTGTGAGTTAAGCAGAACCTGGACTTGGCTACATAGGATATTTAGTTTGCAGATGTCTTTTTCTGTCAAATTATCTTCTTTTCCCCAGTGTATCCTCTAGGGCTGATGATGAGCAAACACCTGTTACCATTACCTGGGACCTCCCCGAAAGACATGAGTAGAGCTATTAAATAAGGATGTGCACAAAATGGTTCAGCACCGCCTTTAGGAAGTGCTGAACCAGCTCCAGCGCCCACAGCCAAGCCAGTTCATCAGGGCAGGGAGCAATTCCCTTAAGAAGCAGATAAAAAGGTCCTTATCTGCTCTGCTGCCACCCTGCTGCTTTTCAAGGCACAGTGCTTATTCTAGCAAAGGCCATGTGCGGTGTCGGCACGCACATGGCCGCCGCGCATGCGCAGCAGTCAGTTGCGTGGTCAGCAACACCGTGCTGACCACTACCACACATGCGTAGCAGCCATGTGTGTGCCAACACCACACGCACAGGCTGCAGGGAAAAGCGCCGCAACCACACGCAGTCTTGCTAGAGTGAGCACCATGCCCCAAAAAGCGGCGGAGCAGGTAAGGACCTGCTTACCTGGTTCTTAAGGGAACTGCTCCCTGCCCCACCCACACCTGCACGAGCCGTTCATGCACATCCTTACTGTTCGAGAATGGTTCCACAGACACATCACAAGCAACTTGTACAATGGCATCAAGCACATAGAAAGATCTAGTAGACTACAGTTTTCCCTATGAATCTCTAGGCAGAAATTATAAGACAAAAGTGCTGCTTCAGAACCAGACTGGAAAATAGTTCAGGAGGATGGGATGTCAGTGTGTTCCTACACAGCGTTCTTTGGGTTAAAGACAAGGTGATAGTTGGATAGGGAATCTGGATCCTGGTCTGGTTTTTATATTTTAGCAGAGTTGGAGCAGAGTTGGAGCAGAGTAGGTCACCCTGACTACCTCAAACGATGCTAAGAAGTTTGGTCAGTAAATTGTGTACATCTCCTCCTCCTAGCTAGATTTCTTCTCTTATGTGTTAATCAACTTTGCAATACTTACAATTCAAACAATTTCCTTTGGTGGTCTTTTGAGAGGGTTGCTAGAACTATTTAATCCACCATTGTTGGTATGAGATAGTTGACAGTTCCTTTGGGAGAACAGGAAGAGACCATAAAAAAACTTTGAGTTGTATTTATCATTCATGTAAATGTCAAGAACTTCTTTAAAGGGTCAGGCAAGTGCTAGTACTGAGTGTTGCAAATAAATTATGCACGGTTTCCACAAACAATTGTAGTATTGTCAATGTTAAACCCCCCTTTCCCCAAGGGGATTTGACTCACACAGCCAAAAGTATCAGATGACGAATTTCTGCTTAGCAGCACTGTTAGGAACATATTATTCCTTTGTGTTGCCACAGCTTTCCTTTCTGTATGTGGATTAGTTCATTATTTCACAAAATATTTGCCTATTCTCTGAGTATTCTTGTGCAGTTCCCAACTGAAAAAGCAAATTAATACAGTACTGTTACTCTGTATCACAGAAGAGACATTGAATTCCATGTTTCTGAGAATTTTAATGAGTGATGGCTATTATACCTATTAACAGGAATGGCCAATGCAGGTGCCGCAGGGGATGGCAAGAAGCACCTTAAAGCACAAATTAAAAGGTACTTACCTCCACTCTGGCTGCAGCTGCAAACTACTGCCCAGCACTCCCTGTGGTGGCGGATCGACTCTGCCACTCACCTGGCTTCCGCAGAGCCCATCTCTCACCAGTGGCCAGGTGAGTGGCAGAGCCGTTCCACCACCGCAGGGAGTACCGGGCAGCGCGCTCTGCTTGGAGTAGTTTGCAGCTGCAGCCAGAGCAGAGATAAACACCTATGAATTTGTGCTTAAAGGTGCCTCGCCACCCTGCCCCCACTGGCGGCACTCACACCGGCTGCTCCTGCCTCTTAAGGTAATAGGTGAAAACCCTATTTGACTGTATGATTAAACCAGTTTAAATGGCTAACACAGGGTGAATGTGAATATTATTTTATTGGCAGCATTTGAGAGGAAATAATTTCTTCTGGGTCCTTTTTGTTCGGAGTCCTATTAAGCAAGCAATCATTTAAAAACTCTGAAAATCAAACAATATGAACATGTTGACCCAGTGTTTAGAGGTTGTAAGGGTTTAGATGGGCCAAAACAAGCTCAGGCTGAATCCCTCCAAGACAGAGGAACTCTTGTTTAGTTCTCGATCTGTCCAGGTTCCGGTTTTGAGTGTCTCCCTTGATGGGGTCGCATTCCTCTTGAAAGAGCAGGCTCACAATTTGAGGGTCATCCTGGAATCATAGCTCCTGCTGAACAGCAGGTGGAAGCCGCAGCCAGGGGACCCTTTGCCCAGCTTCGTCTGGTGCTCCAATTGCAGCCTTACCTCAATGGGCAGGCCCTGGCAACCGTGACTCGTGCCCTTGTCACCTCTCGGTTGGACTATTGCAATGTGCTCTACCTGGGGTTGCCTTTGAAGAAGACTCAGAAGCTTCAGCTGGCCCAAAATGCCATGGCCCGGCTGCTTATGGGCAGCAGAAAATATGACCATGTTTCACCTTTGTTGCGGTCACTGCACTGGTTGCCAGTTTGCTTCCAGGTCCAATTCAAAGTGCTGGTTATCACCTATAAAAACCCTTCAGGGTTTGGCACCTGTGTACCTTCAGGACTGCCTCTCCCGTCCAACTTCAACCCGCCCTGTGAGGTCATCTCAGGTGGGCCTTTTCAGAGTTCCGAGCCCAGGGGAGGTACATGGGGCCCGGGCTCGTGTGAGGGCCTTCTCCGTTGCAGCCCTCTCCTTATGGAACACCCTGCCTCCTGAGATTCGTAATGCCACCTCCCTTCTGTCCTTAAAGAAGTTTTTGAAAACTTATTTATTTTACCAGGCTTTTAGTTTGTGTGTGCGTGTGCATTTCCCCTTTTTTCTCTTTTCATTGTTTTAGTTTATGTAAATCGCCTCGAGTCTATGGAAGTCAGGCGGTCAATAAATTTGCTAAATTAAATAAATAAATAAAAATGATTGCTTTTATTGTGCTTTTATATGGTGAGCTATAATTTATCACCACATAGTTAACCATATAGAAATGTGAGATTTGGAGAGGAAATGTTTGACATATTTTGCCTTTGTTCTCATGTACAATGTTTTTGTCTCCTAGGATGTATACAACATAAGAGCCAAATTTCAAGCATGAGCTGCAATGAAATTTAACACTGTAAAGGCATTTTATCAGCAGTTTATGCTGCTAAACATACAAATATTTTTCTACTTGGTATTAGAGGGGAGTGTCCCTTGGGTTTATACACCCTTACACATACAGTTCTCCCTGAGTGGAAAGTAACACATAACCGCACATGATATCTGGTTCATCTGCATCCACGATCTCCTTGAACTTGCATTGAAAGAGGAGTACAAATAGTGAGTTCAGGGAGATCTCAGATACAGTTGAATCTGATATTGCATCAGGTCGTATGTTACCTCCTTTTGCAAGGATGCACAAGAGTCCAAGGTTTGCACTTGCCTTATACCTGACAGAAAAATGTTCATGCAATCAAAGTAATAGATACGTATTTGGGACATGGAAGTAACTTTGTGTCAGTTAATATGACTAGAAATAGCAGTATTGGTATTGATTGTGCCATCGAGTCTGTATCGACTCCTGACGACCACAGAGATATGTGGTTTTTTTAGTAGAATACAGGAGGGGTTTACAGTTGAGATGATGCCTTTCAGCCCCTTCCTATATTGCTGCTGCCTGATATAGGAGTTTCCCATAGTCTGGGAAACATACCAGTGGGGATTCGAACTGACAGCCTCTTGCTCCCTAGGCAAGTTGCTTCCCTGCTGCACCATTAGGTGGTTCTCAAAATAGCAGTAGTGGAATATAATTTAAATAACATAATTGCTCTTACATTTCTAGTAGTGATTCCTCTCTTTCAGGATCATAACAATAACAGGAGAAGCCAACTGTAATATTAAAATCAATAGAAAAATGTGAAGAAAACTAGTGAAAGAAATCTGGTTTTGGTTTGCCAAATCTGATTTTGGAAATAGTTTTTTAAGATCCTCTCCCACATGATGTTCTCTCTCTCTCTCTCTCTCTCTCTCTCTCTCTCTCTCTCTCTCTCTCACACACACACACACACACACACACACACACACTCACTTCTTTACATAGTCCTACTGGATTGGGATGGGGAGAGTCTTTTCCAATACAGTTTTTATCAGAGGCCAAATTTACAGCTGTATTACTATTATTGTATCTAGTAGAGCTGTCAAAGAGATACTGGCCAGTATTTTCCACCCACTGATCTATAGACACTGCAAATCCATAGCCAGTATTAACTAGGGCATGGTCTGACCTGCTGAGTTCAGTGAGCTCAACCATCAAAACCTGGAAATAGAAGAAAAGGAAACCATGAGCCATACCTCTGTTGAGATGGTATCCAGGGTTCTCTTGCATTTTCCTCAGACTTTTCCTCCAAAATATATTTTTCTACAGACCTGGAAGCTGCAATAGGTTGTTTTCTAGCCTGATCTCTGTAGGCCTTTTAGGGGTAGGCCAAGTATGGTGGACAGACAGACATACTCTCTGTTCAGTCTGAAGTGATTGCAGACCATGGTTTGGGCTGCAGTCCAAATTCAGACCGGTCTGCTTCAGCTGAACTGTGAAGCAGTCCAGCCACTTAGTGGCGTGGCTCCATCACCCACCTGGCCTCCGCTCGAAGGCCAGGTGAGTGACGGAACTGCACCACCATGCACAGGCTGCTAGGGGGAGCACTGTTGCAGCAGGAAGCTGCCTGGGGCAGTGGTGACGCTGGTAAGGACCGGCAGCTTTACTTTCATCTCAAACCGCCAGACTGGTTTGCAATTTGGCCAAACAGGTTCACCGACTGCAGACCGGTCTGAATTCTGACCATGGCCTAAACCAAGTCTGTGTATACCCCATGTTAAGTTTCATCTCTTTTTCATAACAGCAACTAAAGCTGGGCTGTCCAACTAAAGAGATCACTTATACACTCATATTTTTCATTCATAGAAAAACTGTATTTTTCTTGAAGTCATGGGCCTCTCATAGAAAGAGACTACTGGATAAGGTAAAGGTATTATGTAAAGACTAATTCTGAGTCCTGTAATTCCAAGAATGCACTACCGTTCAACCTTCCTATGCAGAGTCATTTCTTTATCTCCAATATGCTTTCAGGGTTCAAATTATTTATTTATTTATTATTTTTATACTTATATCCCACTCTTCCTCCGAGGAGCTCAGAGCGGTGTACATGGTTATTTTTATCCTCACAACAACCCTGTGAGGTAGGTTAGGCTGAGAGATACATGACTGGCCCAGAGTCACCCAGTGAGTTTCATGATTGAATGGGGATTCAAACTCAAGTGTTCCGGTCCTAATCCAACACTCTAAACACTACACTATGCTTGCTCGCGTAGAATAATAATAATATAATAATATAATAGATGATGATGATGATAGATAATAGAATAATAATAAAAATAATACCCCTGTTTTTCTCCAGTTCATGCTCTCTTGACCCATCCACTAGGCTCACCTGTCCTGACGGATATCCACATGTGGGTGTAATATATGAATAGGACATAAGTGCACAAAAAACAGTGCTGGTAGATCTGAACAATCAATATTCCAGATAAAGTCCAGCAAATAACTACACAGTCTGGGACTACATGCACATGCATTGGATTTTACATGTATGAAAAATGTTATATGTGTTCAGTGACCTCAAAGATGGGTCAGGTTCATGAAGAATCTTTCTTTGTGCCACAGCAGCTAAAGGAGATATAAAAGTGGACTCCCCAACAACCAAAGCATAGTGATTTCAGAACTGCTTTTATGATTTTGCAATGCCACACAACTGAAGTGCTGAGAGGCAAAAGCACTGTTTTATCTACTGCTGTAATTTGAATATCACTATGTTTGGTTTTATAGTAATGGGTCAGCAACATCAGAAGATCTCTTCTGGAAACTTGATGCACTACAGACGTTTGTCTTTGATCTTCATTGGCCAGAACCTGAATTTGCCCATCACTTGGAGCAGAGACTTAAACTTATGGCCAGCGATATGATAGAAGCCTGTGTCAAAAGGTATGCATGCACTTTATGAATTATCTTACAAGATATTTGGATATGAACATTCAAAAAGGGAAACTGAATCTGTTTTTCCCTGTAGAATGGGGTCAGAATAATTATCAGCATCTTCTAAATGTCTTATAACTTGCATCACATGGAGAGTGCTTTGAATTGCTCCAGTTGGTGAACCAGTCTGCAAGGACATGTAATATTGTGGTGGTGTGAAGATATGGCAATTGCTACAGACAAGTGAAAGCAGTCCCAACAGGGAACATTTAAAAATAGCTTGTTTTTAAATGCTTCTTTATGTTCACAGCTCCTGAGAACAGGGTGCACCAGAAAGGGGTATCTCTTCTCTCACTGACATTCCTCAGTCTCTGCCTTTCCTTCTGAGGAAGGTTGAAGGGAAATGTCTGGGACTAGGGCACATGTCTCCTTTTGTTAGTGCAATTGATGCTGATGCACCTGCTTTTACCCCCATCTTCCCCAGAGGAAAAACTGAAAGGGAAAAACAGAAGAGGGAGGATCTTTCCTTCATTTTTGTATGTTTCCCTTCTCTCCTGTCTGTGGAAGATGAACAAGAATACAGACTGATACTGGGATAAGCCAGCAAAAAAAGTCTCTTTTTACTCCAGCATGCTCCTGTCTCAATCTGTTCTAAACCACCTCCAAGCTATTTCAAAACATATGAAATATGTTTCATATGAAAGGAAGGGCTGGAGAGAGGCAACTGACAGCTGCAAAATTATTATTATTATTATTATTACATTTATATCCCGCTCTTCCTCCAAGGAGCCCAGAGCAGTGTACTACATACTTGAGTTTCTCTTTCACAACAACCCTGTGAAGTAGGTTAGGCTGAGAGAGAAGTGACTGGCCCAGAGTCACCCAGCTAGTTTCATGGCTGAATGGGGATTTGAACTCAGGTCTCCCCGGTCCTAGTCCAGCACTCTAACCACTACACCACGCTGGCTCAGTGTCTGATATAAACTTAACATAGGAAGCTGCCATATACTGAGTCAGACCATTGGTCTATCTAGCTCAGTGTTGTCTTCACAGACTGGCAGCGGCTTCTCCAGGTTTGCAGGCAGGAATCTCTCTCAGCCCTATCTTGGAGAAGCCAGGGAGGGAAATTGAAACTTCCTGCTTTTCCCAGAGTGGCTCCATCCCCTGAGGGGGATATCTTACAGTGCTCACATGTCTAGTCTATCATATGCAACCAGGGCAGACCCTGCTTAGCTAAGGGGACTTGCTACCACAAGACCAGCTCTCCTCTTTGGAACATCAGTTGGCAAGCACTACTTTACATTTTGCATCCCAGGCATAACCTTCTGAATCACTAGAAGTGGTGATTCTTATTTATGGTCTCCAACAATGCTCTTTCTCCTTATTTCCATCTACAGAATTTAGGAGGGTTTTTGTTATTGTTAATTACTGTGAGCTGCTGAGTCAGGCTGGATCTAAGCCTACTAAGTCAATAAATAAGCAGCTCTTTGAAGAGCCATACCATCCTTGTTTGAGTTATAGCTGTCTCTTTCTTCAAGGAACACAGCAGTTAGGTGAGATGATAGCCTCAAGTGGCAAGTACGCCACGGGGCTGTGAGTTCAGGCCCAATGCAGCCATCACTGAACCTACCTGCTGCCACCAACCAACCATGTCTTGTCTCCACTGCTGCCCCTGTTTCCCCCCTCTATTTCCCCTCCAGATCCACCTGACGAGACCATCCCCCTTCGTCCCGTCCCAGAAGCTGGCACTGATGCCAGCTTCTTCCCCTCTTCCCCTTTGCCATCTTCTCCTTCAGAGGGCATGCTCTATCCTCAGATCAGGCAGTGTGCATCCAGCTTTGTTGGCGTCTGTCTGCCACTGCTTCCACTGCTACTGGCTCTCTCTCCTGCTGCCCCTCTCCTCCAGCATGAAGCTTGTCCACTTTTTCTCTTGGAGACAAATTGGACACACTTGTTAGTGCTGGAGGGGAGAGGCAGCTGGAGAGAGAGAGTTTATGCTGGTGCATCAGTAAAGGCAGGCAATGTGCATCCTCCAGGAGACAAAGCAGACAAGCTTTGGTGCTGGGGAAGAGAGGCAGCAGAAAGAGCCAGCTCATGAAAGCACTGGCGGTAACCAAAGAAAGAGGCAAATGAAGCTGGATGCACACTGCCTGCTATGCTAGCAAGCCGCAGTGCCAGCCTAAGAACAGAGTACACACCTTGAAAGGTGAAATCGAGGAAGAGGGTGGTTTCAGCACTGCGCTCTGGTCTACCGGAGGTGGGACAGTGCAGGGGACAGTGTGGCATCAGTGTCACGCTCTTCCAGGGAGTGGGGCCAGTGGCACAGCATGCTGCAACTTGTCGCAAGCAACAACAGGCAATAAGCTTCCTCTGAAGGCCCAGGATATATTCTATGAATTGAAGACTTTAAACTGCTCCATAATGCCCGGTGAGCCACCTGTGTGCAGTGGTTGCTAGCCTGATTGATTTTCACCATGCAGCTACAAACCCTTCTGTTCATGCAGACTTGATTAAAAATCATCCGATCCACTGCATACATGATCAGCCACTTGATGGAATGATTTAACCTGATATTGTAACAGTGCACAACAGGTGCACTGATCCTTGTTTTTTCTGGTGAGACCAGTTCAAATATCTTTTGGTTCCCTTTTTTCTTTCTTTTACATTTATATCCTGCTTTTCCTTTTGAGGAGCTCAGAACGGTGTATCAGAATTACTTCAAACTATTCCTGTAGTGTGGGAGTGCTTTTGTGTAAAAGTGAAGGAGCAATTATTGTTCTGTTTTCTTTTGGATAAAAAGCTGTGAGTCTCACTAAAGCTCACAGCATATTTTTAAACTGCCAGAAGTACCTCAATAACTTATGTGACAATCTATACCCTGTTTAAAATTGTCCCAGAAACTTAAGTTGAATGCTTTCTGACAGATATTTTGTGTTTTATCGCGTTATGTTTTGGCATGCTGTTATGCAATTAAGTCAGTACCTCACCTTGGGATGATTATCAAACCACTTCACTGGAAAGTTTTATTAAGACAAGTGATATAATAATTTCACTTCTTAAAGTATTGTGTTCCTAAACATGTCTACTTTGATTTTAACATGCTTGAAATGAATGTTTTAAATTCACATATTTAGTTTGGATGAGCTTGTACATTCAATTTACTTTGAGCCATGATAGATTTTTCTACTGTGTTCTCTATGTTTTGATTAATAGAACAAGGATTGCATTTGAGCTCAAACTGCAAAAGACAAGCAAATCAACGGACTTGCGTATTCCCTCTTCTGTGTGTACTATGTTTAACGTGCTGGTTGATGCTAAGAAGCAAACTGCTAAGCTGTGTATTCTGGATGGGGGGCAGGAGGTAGGTGAAAGTGCAAACATCTTAAAATTTAGGCTTTAAAATATTAATAATGGCACAGAGGGTTTTTGCCAAATTTCAGCAGCAAGAATTCCATACAGTTGATTACTCTACCAAGTCCTTGCTCATTCTCTACCCTTAAAATCACCTTGCCACATCTCTCTAAAGAATAAACATTTAGAGGATCTAGCATAGAGTTGGCCCTTTCCCTACTTCTTCCCCGCTCCCTCTCTCTTGCTGTTCCCATTTAGTCTCAGTGCTAGTACAGAAATGTACCTTGGTGGCAAGAGGGCAGCACAGATTTCTCAACTAAAGTGCCCCTCCCCGCAATCTGCAGTCTGGGGATAATACTGGTTTATCTTACAGAGTGGCTGTTGTTATTACTAAATAATAATGACTTGTAAATGCTTTGAACACTTGAAACACACTATATAAATGCTAAGTTCTATGTTGTTGAAGATGATGGTAAGTATTATCCTGATAACCAGCACCTTTTTTTTCCTGTTTATTATGAATATACAAATATTCAGAATGCAGACCAAAATGATTTCTGAGAAAGCAAAAGCATGAGCTGCCGGTTTTCTGTAGCCATGTGAAAACTACATTACAATAGTTAGGAGGGCAGATAGTAGAGCTATAGCAGAACTGCCATCCTTCCATAACTATGTGTATCCAGAACTTTCAGGCACTAGATATTCCAGAATGTCTTATTTGAAAAACTGAGCTGAGTTACTATCTTCTTTAACTGACATTTTTAATTAGATCACACTACTGATAAAAGGAAGGAGAGCTGGTCTTGTAGTAGCAAGCATGACTTGTCACCTTAGCTAAACAAGGGCCCCCCTGTTTACATATGAATGGGAGACTATTTGTGTGAGCACTGTAAGATATTCTCCTCAGGGGATGGGGCCACTCTGGGAAGAACAGAAGGTTCCAAGTTCCCTCCCTGGCTTCTCCAAGATAGGACTGAGAGAGACTCCTGCCAGCAACCTTGGAGAAGCCTCTGCCATCTGTGTAAACAACACTGAGCTAGATGGACCTATGGTCTGACTCAGTATATGGCAGCTCCTTTAGCTTCACATCCCTGAATACTTTCTAGTGTTCAATTAGCAACAGCTCATATTTGTTAGTAGGTCTGTCCTTCCATGTCTTCCTTTGTCAGATAAAGGTTTTCTGCACAATACAATCTGAGATAAAGGAAAGTGATAATAGCCAGAACATTATTCCTGGATTGTGACCCTTTAGTTTATGAACATTTTTTGTAGTGAGGATGGTTTTATTAATGTTAACGAAAGTTTGGGCAGTATATAAATTTGATAAATAAAATAAAATGATAAAGTAGGAAGGGGTTCACAGCAGTGGTCACCAATAATGACCAGAAATGTAATGATGGTCATCAGAACCATCCTTGGTTCTGATGACCAGAAATGTCCAGCAGGCATACACTCTGCTAGAGGAATAATTTTTTTAAGCCACCAGCAATGCAAGGAAGCAGATTATCCCTTTCATCTGGAACATCACATCAGTGGTACGAACTGGAAAGGGAGAAGTTGCTACAGACACAACATCCACAAAGTCACACTCACCATGCCTTTTTTGCCTGGTAAACCCCAATTCCAAAAGCTACGGATAAAAAAGGAAAGATCCCAGCTTCGCCTCCCTGAAGCACGGATCAAGAAAGCTAAGCTTCACAGGCTATTAGAAACATTGATTGGCTTCCAAACCCAGCTAAGATTTGTGGACCCCTGCTGTAGTCACAGGTGCCTATAATATTTTGCTTTGTTGTACAACTGTCATATTTATGTGCATTTATCTTTTTTCCTTAGTAATTCAGTCCTTTTATTCATATTCTTTGTGCATCCAATTGATATACATATGCACTAATTTCATTAAGTCATCAGTTTAATTAGATATTTATTATATGATTTTATAATTATTATTTTCTCCATTTTCCCCCATTGTCTGTTTTTTGGGGGGAACTTTGTGTCCCATGACCCAGTTTGCTGATCAGTGGGTAAGTTCATTTTGTTTTAGAATTGATTTTGTCTTCAACAGAGTGTTGGTTACTTGTAAACATTCTTCAGCAAAGCAACAGCTCTGGTCAGAATATTTAGATCTTCAGCACCAAGCAAAATACATACATACTAGCTGGCTCTGCACAGAACACCTGCACCCTAGTTCTCCATCTCTCACCCCTCCCCGGACAATCTACCACTGCTCAGCTGTTAGTTTCTGCCCCATCTTCCATAGGAGGGTTACAGCTGACCCAATGCCTTTTCTACCCACACTTACTCACCACTGAAATCTATAGACCAGTGGTAGAGCATATGCTTTGCACACAGAAGGTCCCAGGTTCAACCCCTGGCATCTCCAGGTGGGACTTGGGAAAGGCTCCTGTCTGTAGCTTGGGAGAGCTGCTGCCGGGCAGTGTAGACAAAACTGAACTAGATGGACCAAAGGTCTCAGTATTCACTTCAAATATTCAAACCATCCAGGCAAGCTTAGTCTTTGTCCCCCACTATCACTGTTAAGGGAATTACTTTTGCTTTATTTATCCTTCCAAAAATCCATATTTTGTCTCATCCCACTTGTACTTAAAGTGTGCCGTCAAATCGATTTCAACTCCTGGCACCCACAGAGCCCTGTGGTGTTTTTTTCGTTGGTAGAATGCAGGAGGGGTTTACCATTGCCTCCTCCCATGCAGTATGAGATGATGCCTTTCAGCATCTTCCTATATCGCTGCTGCCTGATATAGTACCAGCCTGCTTGTTAGTCAAGCATTTCCCCGCTGCATACTTAGAGTGAGTTAATTAAAACTCCTCTTCAACTGCTTAAAATCAAATAAAGGTGAAGAAAACACCCAAAATAACGCACCAAAACAAGCGGTGCCACCTTTTTACAGTCACCTACCCATAAGTAGTTATCAGGCAGGCAGCAGCTGCTGCTTTTAAGTAGGGCTGCTTCTTAAGTAGCAATCAGGCAGGCTGGGGCTATAACAAGGGAAAAGATTAATTCCAGAGGTGAAGCTAGCAAACAAAATGATGGGCAGTAGCTACCAAAAATATCTAAACTGTGATAAGCCAACATTGCCTCATGTGTTCTTTGCATTATATATCTATATATTCATACTTGAGATTAGTGTGGCTGTCTAAAGTCATAGTCATACTCATGCATGTGAAATTCTCTGACCCTAAAGGAATAATGTACGATGACTACAGTCTTGCCCACAGTTATCCCAGTGTCTGCTCCTTTGATTTCAATGGAGCTTAAGAATGTTCAGCTATGGGCTACATTACAGCCTATTTTATAAAAGCACTAATTGGCACTTTCTGACATTACACGTGTATCTGCATCCATCTACCTGTATACAAGATGTTTGCTTCATTAATCTAAGCACAGTGGGCATTTGCTTGACAAAAGGGCAGCTCTCCTGGGAATTATTAAGTAGATCTGTGTGGACACTTTGAGAAAGGACACAAATAGCCTTCAAAAAGCTAAATTTTAGAAAACTATTCAATGGGCTCCTGCCAAGTTAGGCTAATGTTTATATTGATTTCGGTGCTTTTACTCCAAGTATTATGCTCTTGCTGTTTCAGGTAGCCTTGAACTATCAAGATAGGGTTAGTCTTTACAAGTCACATTTTTTGTGAAGTGGCTGGTGGACAAACGTTTCTGAGGAGAAAATTACCTTTTCTTTTTTTTTTAAAGTATTTATATATGCTCAGTATAGAAAAGGAGCCCTTGCTTCAGCTAACTGCAGGATGGATGTCTCTTCTATTATCATCGAAGCAGAGTGCAAAAGTCTTTCAGATTTAATTTAAAGTGTGCTTCTTTAAAGATGTTTTCATTAGCAGAAAAAAGGCAGAAATAAAAAGATAGAGAATGACAGCTGATGTATTTATTATGCCATTTATTATGGCCTAGTAATTTATTACCATCGCTTTAGCTTTCTTGATGACATTTTATATTTGCCCATGTCTGAGCAGATTGTGTAGGAGTTGTATAAACTGCAGCTCACTCCACCGATAAAAGGGCTCTTTTAAGATTTAACAACTGGCTCCTCATTTCATTTCTGGAGGACATAACTTATGAAAGAGAGTTGTCAGACATGAAGTGCTTTATTAATTAAATCTTTTTCTCATCTTGCTTCTCCAGCTAAACCAACCTTTTGGGGCGGGAGAGGGGGGGGGAATACACAGTCACCTTAATTACAGGGAAGACAAAAAGTATCCTTCGCATTCCTTTGCCTGAATGAGAATAAGAACTCAATTCATCTAAATAATAACCCCATTAGCTGCTTAACTCAACAGCGTACATGGGAAATTTTTAGAAAATGTTGATTGGGTAGACCATTTTTAAGGTTTTGTTCTTCTGATGTTCAAAATGATGATTTTAAGTAAATCTGATCTGTCGGATTTAGAAGCTCTGTACCATGTATGACTTGTAACAAAAAGTGTTGTGTCCATATGTACCTTAATGCCATTTTTGTCTTCTGAAAAACAGCAACAATACCATTCGAAAATAGACGACTTGATTGAAGAAACTGTGAAAGAAGTAATTTCACTCCTGGTTTCAAAGGTAAATGTATTTGCACTTTGTAACTGAATAACAATGGCAAATATATTTCCATGTCTACCCTCTAAAAAAAGAAGACATTTAGAATTTCTCCCACTGCATTTTTAAGGGAAAATAGACTTAGTGGCTTACTGCTCCACCAGTTCGTCAAGATGTTTACAGGTTTAAATTAGATCCCTATTTGAACAAGAATTCCTGCGCAGTGTCTGTTAATCAGATATATTTCTCTTGTGCTTCGTGCTATGCTGCCTTCATTAGTTACTGGCATCCAGCACCACCACATCTTTACTATATTTGGATTAGCTTTAATTAGGTGCATCGTTGTTTTCTTGCTTGATTCACATTGCCCATGAAGGTGGTGTGTTCTTCACATTTTTGAAAGCGTTTTAAAGCCCATTTTGATTTAGACATTGGTCGTACATAAAAATAATCAAAACAGCTTTTGTTAAACTTCTTTTTACCCTCCCTTATTTTAAATGTTGCTGCTTGACATTTCTGCTTTATTTACTGTAAAAGGGAAGCCCTTGAAATAATTAGTTTTATTTTGGCGATATTCTAAATGAAGTAAAATAACTGTGACATGAGCAGGCTGGGTTGCAAAATATATTAAAAGGGCAATCAACAGCTTTCTCCAAAGAGTTGTAATTACTAGCTTGGTGCAGTTGCCACTGAATTTTGTTGAGTTCAGCTTAGCATCTGTCCATGATCCAGTAATACTGTGGATGTGAATGGATTCTAATATTTTATGCTTCAAGACCCAATTTAGAGTCTATTATGTATGCAATTAGTTCCAAGCAGTGAAGCTTTACAAAAGAGAAATGTAGATCAGTGGTGGACAACGTGCCTGAACTGTGCTTATTCCATATGCATACATTCTTGTGCCATTTTATGCCAGAACTTAATGGTTCTGAAAGTCTTGTTTGAAACTCAACTGGAAGTCTTTAAGCTCCAGCATATGTTCATGACATCATCAATGTATACCAGCACCTAGACATCTCAGCAAAGATTGGATGATTCTACAGGAGTGGAGTCCAGTCTGTGCTGTACTATTTAAGTCATAGTTTAAGCACTGATATGGACCAATGGCATCGAAATTAATAGATTTCAGGGATTTGAACATTCCACTGGTCACAACATTCTTCCCAAATATTTATTTCTTACATATGTATCTTGCCCTCCTTCCATGGAGTTCAGAATGGCTTATGTGAGGTTATCTCATTTTCTACTCGGACAACCCAATGAAATAAATTAAGCTGAAAGATAATGACTTGTCCAAGGACAACAAATGAGCTTCACGGCTGGTGGCCAATGCACATATTTTGCTGAGGAACAATAACAGATTCCTACTTAGTGTTCATCACATGTCCCAAATTGTTTAGAGATACATGTGTGTGCTTCATATTTTATGGAGTTTAGCACTGGAGCATCTTTATACATTTAGCAAAATGTAGATTGACACTGTTGGGATTTGATCTCTACATCTAAAACCAACACTCTGTCAATTGCACCACATGGTTCTCTCATACTCAAATTCTTGTCCTGAGTCACTCTTGCAACCAGGTTTTCTAAGAACATATACCTCTGCATTTTTCAGAAAGATCTGAAGAGGGACTGTAGATCCATGGCAGAATACATGGTTTGCATGTGGAATTGTTCTATATTCAGTTCTGGGATTTCCGGGTAGGTCTGGAAAGCCCTGTCTGAAGCTTTGGTGAGCTGCTGTCAGTTTACACTAAATTATATTGGGCCCTTTCACACGATCATGGACTTGAGCAGGAGGGCGCACAGGAGGAAGGCTATAGAAGCTTACCTCCCCCTCAGATGACTGGGTCCCAATTGCTGGGCACAGAGTTGCATGTCGTCCTGGCCCCTGGAAATCCCACAATGCACCACACGAGAGCACGGTGCATTGTGGGTATTCCGCCCAGGATGTGCGGGCACCCTTCAGTTTCTCAGTGCTGTCTGAAAGCAGCTGGCAGGGTTAAGGGAGTTCTTGCTCACTTAACCTCATTTAATAGCCAGGTTTCATAGCCGGTAGAGGTGTACAAGCCGGCTCGCACTCAAACCGGCTAGGCTCTACTTCAAACCAGACTAGGTCCTGTTGAGTCCAAGGTCAAGCTGGACAGGCTGAACTGGTTCAGGCCTAGTTCAAAGCCCCTACCAGGCATTACGGCAGCTTCTCAAACTCCCGCCGGCCTCCCTACAAGTGCCTTCTTCAGCCCGATTCAAGCCTCTGCACATGTATGGAGGCTATTTGTCAGAGGCGTATCTAGGGAAAATAGCGCCTAGGACAAACACTGAAATTGCGCCCCCTGTCCAAGCATCTGACACCCATCTTTCAGATTACTTTACCATCATATCAGCTGAAAAATACAAGTCAGGCTCGTTAATCTTTTAATCTTTCAAAAACTATTTTAGCAGTGGACTTAGCCAGATCAAAAAATGCTGGAAAACTACAAATTTCAGGATGCTGGGGCTCATGAAATACCTAAATACTATGTGGAGGTGTACTTGGAAAACTAAACAAAAGTGCCTGTCTAATTCTCTACCATGTATTGTAGCATCACCATTACATAAGTTTTTAAAATCAATGGAGAATTTGACTTTTCCCAGATACTCTGTAAATAATTAAAGGATATGCAGAGTAAACTGTGTCAGTGCTTGGAATATATTCTAGTCTTTCAGAAAGACAGTTAAAATGAGAGAAAGAGAGCAAGAAACTCCCAGTGGGCCTTAATATTAAGGATTTCACACTGATTCAAAGACAAATTCACCATTAATAGCCATATTAGCAAGACATCACATTTAACTCACATCACAAGAAGCAAAGTAACAGCAAATGAATACAATCCTAGCTCATAAGCATCAGCTCAGTATTCACAAGCCCTGATTCTCTGTACATAGTGCCAATCTGAATATGTGTACAGTGACTTATATTATATATTATTATTTTTTACCTGTAGCCCCTTTGGGGGACTTCCTAAAGGCTGGGGGGTTTGCAAAGGTTCCTCCTCCCCCCACTGGCCTCTAGGGCCTCGCAGGGACCATTTGAGCATGTGCAGAGGCCATTTAAAAAAAATTTAATGGGCACTGAAAACAAAATGGCCACCGCGCATGCTCAAATGGCCTCTGCAAGGCCTGGCATGACCTAGGGCCTCACATAGGCCATTTGAGCATGCACGGTGGCCATTTTGTTTAGGGCAGCCTTTTTTTAAAAAAAATTAATTTTACAAAATGGCGCCCCCCTTCAAGTGGCGCCCAGGGCACATGCCCTGCCTGCCCTACCCCTAGATACGCCCCTGCTATTTGTTTGATCTCTGTTCATGCACACTGGCTATTTGCATGACCACCCCCACCCACCCCCATGACCACAGCAACCACTGTGAGTAATTTTTTAAAACACATTTAAACGCATGGTAGGGGTTTCAAAGCAGTTCAAATTTGAAAAGAGCCAGGGGCCATGTTCTAGGTGTGCAGCACTTGGTCCAGTCCGAATCCTATTCAGATTCAAACCGGACCGGGGAAACCAGTTTTGTGTACACCCCTAATAGAAGGGTCTGCTGCTGAGGTGCAACCGGGAGCCACACGGATCCCAGCAGTTCTCATGGACAGCCAAGACTGGGCTTGGCTGCCTTAGCCCTGTCTTGGCTGCTCATGAGAACAACCTTATTGACTACACTGAGCTACGGGGCAAACCACACAATCATCCTGGGAGGGCGTGGGGGGAAGGCTGAACTTAACCTAGGTTCTCCCCAGACAACCAAACTATCTATCATCAGCACGCCTCCCGTGTGCCCACATAGACAGCCCTACTCCATGAAGCACAGAGTCGGGGGGGAGGGATCCGGGGCCGGAACTTGTTGATCTGGTTCGTTATCCATTGAATCCATTAGAAATGGGTTCTGCGCCTGAGCTGAAGCCTATCGGTGTGGACTATCACAGCTCCTCTTGGCACTTGCGCCCCACCCCAAATGACCACATGGCTATTTAAAGTGGGAGGAAGCATCAGTACTTCAGTTCCTTTGCTACCACTGTAGCGATCGGTTCCTCAGTCACTGCAGCTCCTTCATACTGGTTCCTTTTCCTTCATGAGTTCCAGAAATAATGATAAATAGCTTAACCCGTGCAGAGCATCTGCACGCTAGTACTTGATTGCTCCCCTCACCTCAGAGATCTCTCCACCCTCACCTAAGCCTCACTCCTGATCCTCCTCCATCCCATTGCTTCCATCCCCCTCACCCCTCTTGGTCACTCTCCATCCCTTTACTCCATCCCTCTCACCCCTCTTGGCCGTGGCTGCAGTGTTGCTGATGCCTATTGGCCAAGCTGCAACCCCCTATCCTCAGAGACCTCCCCACCCTCACCTGATCCTGATCCTCCCCACAAGAGCAGCAATCATTGACCGGGCCGTTCCTTGCTGCCGCAAACACCATGGCTGCTCGTTCCCTTCAGGTCACTGGCAGGCCTGGGCCCGTCCCTTGCCTGCCTGCCTCCCTCTGCCAATGACCTTGATAGCCCCAAACAGCAGGAGTGGTTGACTGGGCCCTTCCTTGCTGCTGCCACCACCATAGCCACTCATGCCCTCAGGCTGCTGACAGACTCGGGGCCATTCCTCATTCTTCCTTCTTTCTCTCTTTCCCTCCCTTCTTTTTCTCTTTTTCTCTCTCCTCCACTCACTCTTCCCCTCTGTCTTTCTTCCCCTCCCTCCCTTCTCTCTCTCCCCCTTCCTTTTTGAGTTAACAGATCTTGTTTGTCTTGTTTCCTCAACTAATTCACACAAAGGCAGCCTCCTTCTCCTGAAGAGGCTCTTTCCTCCCTCATGACCTCTCTCTTCACAGACCCCTGCCCACTATCCTTTTTTATACAGATAGATTCCTCTCCTCTACAATCAAGAACATCTACCAACCAGTAACAGTTGCATTCCTACTGACCTTTACCATCACAGGCTCCTCCTCCCTATCTGCATATGGAATCCCCACTGCCTAATCACCACAGTGCCACAGGCTTCTCCCCCATCTGCTATGGAATCCTCACTGCCCAATCATCATGGTGCTTCTGCTTTCACAGGCTCCTCTTCCCTATCTGCATAAGGAATCCCCGCTATCCAATCAGGTGCTTCTGCTTGCAAACTCTCACAAGAGCTGCCACAATACGGGATTAGCCATGGGTATGCCTTAGAGAATTTATATTTTTGTGTATGTATATATATATACATATATTCAGACTGGCTTATTGGTTTTTGGACATTGGATTGCTTAATACTATGTTTTGATGGGTTAACGGACTTACTGAGGCAACAGATCGGACTGATAACTTGGCTAACCTCTAACGGAGCGCTGACGACAGCTATGGATAACCCTAAACAGTCAGACAAGAAAATGGATTTTTTAAAAAAAGATTTAAGATGTACTCTCAAGGCGGGCATGACTTATGCTTCATATGCCTTAGAAAAGCCCACAATACTTATTCATGTAGAGCTTGCCAATCTTTCTGTATGCAAACTTATCGTAATAGGGAGCTTCATCTCTGGGCTGCTCTTTATGACAACATCTTGAGTTCCCCGGGTCCAACTAAGGAGGGGGCAAAATTGTCTTCTAAACCATCTGCCTTGAGGGCTGAAGCTTCAGCCCCGTTGAAACCCTTGAGGCCTATGTTTAAATCTCCCAAACCGCTGAAGAAGCACAGACACAAAATGGGGGAAGCATCGGAGCCCGCCAAAAAGAAGAAGAGAGCGTCAACATCAGGAGATACTCCTTCTCCTTCGTCGGCACAAGATGTTATAATAACATTGGTGATGAAACTGCAAACAACGAGCTCTTTGGCTCCAGTACTGTTGATATCGACATTGATGTAACCAGTCTTGACTATGGCAGCAAACAGATCTGCATTGCAGTAAACTTCAATAGCATCGACATTGAGAGAGTCAACTTCGATGCTGGTACGTTGAACTACTGCTGTGCCGCCTTCGACGTCGAAGCCTTCAACACCATAACCACTAACTCCCTTGGTATCAAGGCCTGTGTCGGCTCCTAGAGTAGCTTCTCTTTCCCTGGCACCTACTCCAATGAAATCTCCGTTGACGCTGACAATAAAAGAGCTACCCTTGATGCTCAACACACTGATTTTAATGGAAACAGTGACTCCACGTTGTCACGTACCAATAACTTTTGCGATTGAGGATGCTGACTCAGCAGATGGAGCTTTGGACCCCAACACAGCACAATCTTTGCTTTCTGTGTTGGATTCCAATGATACTACCCCTTCAATCTTTAGGGGATTCCCGCAGTCTGCAGAGCATGAAACCCATGTAGTGCCTGAAGCTCTGAAAGACCCACCTACTTCTCAACAACATCCACCTGTGTGCTACACACTTACAGCTGCACATCTGGCTACTGCAACTAGTTCGCACACCAGCGGCTTCTCACATTGCATACCTTCCGCTACCCAACCATGTGGCTTTACCCAGGATTCTCCAGGGCTAGCGTATGATTACCAGGAAGACAGATCATGAAGTCCATGCTTGAGAGACAGAATCTGTTGACGACTGCTTACTCCCAGGCTCTTTGGATGAGGACACTGTCTGCAAGAGATTCTTCTGTGCCTGAAACACTAAGGAAGGTGGTAACTGCAGTTGCGGCCACTCAAACCCAGATGGAGGTGTCTTTCCAGCCACCTAAACCTTTGATGACATCTAAACAAACTCAGACGAGAGTGAGACAACAGACATCAGCTGCTGTACAGACTGATCCTCCGGAGCTGGAGGTTCCAGTTCCACAGGAACTACATACACGGGAGCATGATCCAGAATCGTGCCAGAACCTTCTGGGAGTCATCATGGCTCTTCTGACATTGAGTCAGATACAGAGACAGTTGACCCAAATTCCTCCGGACATTGCAACTCTTTCACATATTTTCCCAACTTAGGAAATGAAGGCCTACCATGTTCAATTAAAATATATGATGGAGGCATTGGGACTTAACCTAAGAACACAGACAACTACTATCGATGACCCTGTGTACAACTTTATGGCCAAGGCAATGTCTGCACAACCAGTTGCCTTACCTCTTCTGCCAGTAATTTCAGAGGTGGCACAGTGCACGTGGGAAAGCCTTTACAGAGTGCAAAATTGGAAAGCCTTTACAGAGTGCAAGAGGCTGAAAATACATACATATTGAAACCCCTGATACCCAATTATCTTATTATAGGCTGTGCTACCTCCTCCAGAGCTGGCAGACACACAACTCCTGCGGATAAAGAAGGCAGGAAGTCGGATGTACTTGGGAGGAAGATCTACGCCATTGCCTGCTTATCAGTAAAAATAGCCAATTATTAAGCCTGCATGGCCAAATACAATCACTTTCTTGTGGATAGCTTGGAGCAAGAAATGGACAGCATTACTCCAGAGGAGTTCAAAGCACATTTCAAAAATACCATGTTAAAATCGGCAACTGTGCCACAGCCACAAATAAGTATGGCTAAGCAACCTGGCTAAATCTGAGCCCAGGGCAATGACCACATCACTCACATTAAGGCGCCATGCAAGGCTCAGATCAGCCTCCCTTCAATATGGCATAAAAGATAAGATTGAAGGGCTTCCATTTGATGGAAATGGTTTGGTCTCAGAACAGACAGACTCAACTATGGAAAAACTTTGAAAGATGAAGTTCATGGCAAAGACTTTTATGACAGCATCCAGATCCTACAATACTCCAAAATTCAAACCTTATGACAGGCCACGTTCCAGCTATAGGCAACAGAACCGCAGAGATTTCAAAAAGTCTTTCAAACCATACAATAAAAAGCATTACCAATCCAAGAACAAAAACAGTCAGGGCCAGTGTAATAAACAGGTGGAGGCTCAGAAGCAGCACCTTTGGGGTCAGCAACAGCCCATTGCACCATTTATCAACAGGGGACTCAAACCCAGTTCAAATATCAGCCTACCCCAACAACATAGCTTTGAGTGTAACTGCCTGCAACAGCTATCAGGCTCCAATAATAACATCTTCAGCCATAAACAACATCAGATTGGTCAGCCATACCCATGCATGGCACCACATAACATTGGGTCGATGGGTGTTGAAGATAGTCTCTTCAGGCTACACTATAGAATTCAAAGTATATCCAGTGTACAAAGGGGGGCATTTTACACTAGCACTACAAACATTTTACTCTAGCACTACAGAAGGAGGTGCAAGAGTTGTTGAACAAGAAAGCGATTGTCCCAGTGCAGTGGACACAGAGACGGGAGGGAGTCTACTCCTGCTACTTTCAAGTCCCCAAAAGGAATGGTGGAGAACAACCTATAATGGACCTGAGACATCTGAACAAGTTCATTCATGTGAATAAGTATCGAATGATAACATTGCAAGACATTCTGCCGCTTCTACATCAGAAGCGGTGGCTTGCAACATTACTCCTGTGGGGTGCTTATTTTCACATAGGGATCAGACCATCGTACTGCAAATATCTGAGATTCACAGTAGGCAACTCAATTTACCAATATCACATGCTACTGTTTGGCCTCTGCACTGCCCCCCGAGTCTTCACAAAGTGCACGGCTGCAGTTGTGGCACACCTCAGAACCAGGTGGCTGGCAATCTATCTTTATCTAGACGATTGGCTACTGGCATCAAAAGACAAAGAAGGGTTACTTTCTCAGATACAGTACTTATTGCACCTTGTCCAAGTCCTCGGGATAGAATCTGGGGAAAAATCACATCTGGCTCCAGTGACATCAATCCTATATAGCAGGGATTCGCAGTGTTGGGTCCCCAGATGTTCTTGGACTTCAATGCCCATAATCCCCAGTTGCAGTGGCCTTTGGTTGGGGATTATGAGCATTGGTCCAATAACATCTGGGGACCCAACGTTGAGAATTCTTGCTATATAGGGGCTATCCTGGACACGCAGACAGGGAAGGCCTACTTACCGCAGGAGAGATTCCAAGCCATCTCGGAGCTTATGCGTCAGTTCCATTTGAACCTGACACAACACGTGAGGCAGGTTCAATGCCTCCTAGGCCTTATGGCTTCTTGTAAGACAACGGTTTGGCTTCTTGTAAGACGACAGGCCTGAAAATGAGGAAGTTGCAGTTGTGATTCATTTCCACCTTCCGCCTGCATGGGGACAGCCCCCCAAAATGCTTGAACATACCACCGCAAATACTCCAGTCCTTGGGTTGGTGGATTCACACAGAGAACCTGCTACAAAGTGTCTCGTTTCAACTGGATTCTCCCATGGTGTGGGTGACAAAGATGCCTCAATGTTGGGCTGGGGAGGTAACTGCAGTGGCAGTACAGTAGAGGAACTACCAGCAGAGACACATCCACATCAGTTTCTTGGAGCTCCTGGCTGTGTTTCAAGCCATGAAAGTGTTTCTGCCTATGCTGAAGGGGCAAACTGTGCAGTTGCAATTGGACAATACAACAGCGATTGCTTATCTAAACAGGCAAGGATTTGGCGGTGTCCAGGTCTCTATGTACGTTGAGTGTTCAGATATGGCACTGATGCATCAGAAACAGTATCACTCCCCAGGCCATACATATAAAAGGGACGAGCAATGTTCTTCCCGACGATCTAAGTCACTCATTTACCAGGATAAAGAGACACGAGTGGGAATTGAGCAACAAGTACTTGACTTCGAAATAGACTTATTTGTGACGGGTCAAAATACCAAGTGTGCAGCATATTGCTCAAGAGCAGGTCATGACCTGTAGCTGATAGGGGATGCATTCTAAATAGACTGGTTCCAGCACCTATTGTACATTTATCCACCACTACCACTCATAGGGAGGGTAGTTACATGACTTCTGACCTGCCAGAACACATGTATCCTGATAACACCATGTCATATATCCTGATAACACCATGATAACCTGATAACACCCCGACAGTCATGGTTTCCATATCAACTCAGACTGTCCAGTCACACATACAGGAGGCTTCCGCGGTTCCCAGATTTTCTGTCATGGGAAAGCGGGCAGGTGCTGCACCCAGAGGTGCCCACGCTGAAACTAACAGCCTGGAGGATAGGCTTTTAAGAAAGATCTTGCTTAACCAGAGAAAGCCTTCCACTAGAAAGAACCATGTAAGTAAATGGAAGTGGTTCCATTGCTATGCGGCTTTGAACGGCTTCCTCCCTTTGCAAGTTACAGTGCCCCAGATCCTGTTATATCTGACTACACTAAAGACCAACCTGCTATCTAATGTCTCCATTAAAGTACACTTAGCAGCTAAATACCCGGGCTAGGATGGAAAGACAGTATTCTCCCACCCCCAGCTGCAAGAGCTTCTTAAAAGGTCTCACCAACCTATATCCTCCATTTCATCAGCCACTAGAGCAGTGGAGTATATCTTTGGTCCCTTCTGCTCTAACAGTTGCACATTTTGAGCCTCTGGCTACCACTAACCTGAAACTGGTCCCCCATAAAACTGCCTTTTTAGTGGTTACGACAACCGCCCACAGGGTGAGTGAGCAAACAGCCTTGAGGATGGACATACCTCACACCTTCTTCCCGGATAAGGTTTTACTACGCCCCGATATCGCATTCTTGCCAATGATTGTGACAGATTTCCACATAAACCAGGATATCGTGCTACCTACACCTAATGGTGCAGCAGGGAAATGACTTGATTAGCAAGCCAGAGGTTGCCAGTTTGAATCCCCGCTGGTATGTTTCCCAGACCATGGGAAACACCTATATCGAGCAGCTGTCAGGGTCTGGCCAACTGCCAGGGAAGATCACGGGACAAAACGGAGCTGCTGCAACTGGATACAGCTCGGAAAGTTCATCTTGACCAGACTTGGCTGCACGCTGTCGACACGGAGGTTGACAAATGCTGCTTTTCAGCAGTGAGTAGAAAGCTGGTGACGTGATTTATAGTGCAAGCCGAGAGCTCCCAGCTGGCAGGAATTCAAGGCTTATCAGCCCCCTGCAAGAGGTGTTTGCTCCTCCTAATAGTCTCTAATTGAGTCCTGCGCCTCGACAGACGCCGCTGTTGTGGAGTCAGCGGGGGTTGATTGCATAGCTCCTCTTCGGATTGGTCCTTCGCGATTTCTGCTGTCTCAGGTTGTTGTGTCTGCTCTGAATCATCAGAGTTGATTCAGGTTGTTGTGTCTGCTCTGCCCCTCAGACACTCCTGCATCGGCTGGAAAGTTGACAGCTTCCCCTTCCTCCTCGCTGTCTGAGATCGAGGGCGTGACAGCAACATAAATATAGGAAGATGCCGAAAGGCATCATCTCATACTGCATGGGAGAAGGCAATGGTAAACTCCTCCTGTATTCCACCAAAGACAACCACAGGGCTCTGTGGTCACCAGGAGTCAACACCGACTCGATGGCACACTTTACCTTACTTCTTTAGCACTCCAGCTACTTCTCTGGAAATACCCTGCATTTCCTAGATTTCAGGAGGACACTTCTATTCTACCTGTCAAGAACAAAGGCTATTAGAAAGACGAAAAGATTGTTTATATTCTACAAAGGAAAATTACAAGGCCAGGCTTTATCCAAACAAAGGTTATCCCACTGGCTAGTAGAACTTACCCTCATGACTTACAAGTTACAGAAAGTACAGCCACCGAAGTCCATAAAGGCACACTCAACTAGGGCATATGGAACTTCAGTGGCTCATCTGTTAGGCATATCATCCAAGGACATCTGTAAGGCTGCAACCTGGTCCTCAGAGTTGCCCTTTGTAAAGCACTATGCCATTGACTTGGCTCTGCAGCGGAGGCAAATTTTGGGAGAGGAGTTCTTAAAAGGATGTTACAGTAACTACCTCTCCCGCCTCCTAAAGGAGCTAACTAATCATCCATTTCTAATGGATTCAACAGATCATGACCCAGATAAACAGGTTGCTCACCTGTAACTGATGATCTGGTAGTGATCTGTTGACATCCATTAGACCCTCCCAAACCTCCCCTCTGCTGTAGTGTACAAGTCTACATCATAGAAATCACCTGCGACTACAAAGATGATTGCCTACTCCAGTGGTCGTCCAGGAACTGAAGTACTAGCTCTTCCTCCCGCCTTAAATAGCCACGTGGTCAAAAGGGGCAGGGTGCAAGTGCCGAAAAGGGCTGTGGTAGTCCACACCAATAGGCTTCAGCGCAGGTATAGAACCCATTTCTAATGCATGCCAACGGATCACTACCAGATCATCAGTTACAGATAAGCAACCTGTTTTTCTGGCCACCAGGCATCCCTCAATGCAGTGTGTGACACACTGGGAATTCCCTCATCAGAGGGGTGGTCTATGCACCCATCTCTTTATGCAGCCCAAGGAACCACATGATAGCTGGGTAACCATGTGGGAGCACCCTTAACTTTGACTAAAAGCCAGGTTTGTTAAGGGGGTTAGTCAGGTGGGTAGTGGAGCGATCCACGTGGATCCCGCCACTTCTCACAACCAGCCTAACCCTGCTTGGGGCGGCCCAGGTAGGGTTAGGCTGGTCTTGAAAACAGCCTCATGCCTGGCTCTCTGTAAGGTCTGGCAGTTTTTTATATGTTCATTTTTTTTAAAGGATTTTACACATTTACTCCGTGCCTGAGCTGTGCATTGGTATATTATTAGCAAACCAGAAAACTGGTATCATAACTGGAGTAAAACCCCTTTCTTATATCCAAACAGAGCAAAGATCACCTCTTGTTTCTCTGTGTAGCGATCCAAGTACTGTATATATTTCAGATAATATTGAAACAAATTATGTACAGATGATATGGTAAAAAAAAAAAGGGGCAGGTTAAGGATGTGATGAGTTCACTGCTGTCACTCCTTTAAGCCATTAGGAGTCTGGATTGTTGCAAGGTGAGACTCTCAGAGCCTTACAGAGAACAAAGAATATGACACTGTTATGACACTGTTAGAGTGGCCATTAACAGCATGCCAGATAGAATTTTGTCCTGTCCTCTCACTCATAAAATGCTGCTCATGTATTCCAGGGGAGAGCTTCTAGATGTCAAGCAATTATTCTTTAAAACACTTGTTAGGCTCGTCATCAGCCTATTCACATATAAGCATGCTTGGGGTGGTATGACAGCTAATAACACTACAATGTGGAGTGTGTGTGTGTGTGTGTGTGTGTGTGTGGTTTTGTATTTTCCAGATGATAAGGTTTTTGGTTTGCTTTGTGCCACTTATGACATGACTTCCAGAATTAGAATGATTTGAGAATTTGTGTTGTTGGATTGTTTTTGGAAAACCTCTTTAAACTAATTGTATGCAGAATCTCATTAGTTGCCCACAAAGGTGGCTTTCAAGTCCTTGGATTTTGAGTGATGCAGTAGTGAAGCACAATATGCTTCCTTCACAGTATTAACTTTATTGTGCCCTATAGCTGAGGGCCAAATAAGCCGTTACACTGAAGACTAAAAAGTCTCCGAACTTTTTTCTTTTTAAAATTTTTTTATTTTTTTAAAGGCAGCTGAAGGAGGCTGCTAATCTGAACCAAAGAAGGGCTGCTTAACCCTTTCCCTTCTGGTAGTTTTTCACTTAAAATATTTTCTTTTTCTCCAGAAGTAGAAAAGCAGCTGGGGGAGGAGAGGAGAGGGTGGTTTTGAGCAGAAAATCTGCTGAAATGGATTGAGCAGAGCCATTCTTTTTAAAAATACAACTACATACAAAGGCAGCCCAACGTAGATGCAGTAGTCAAGTCTGGATGTTACCAGCATATGTACCATAGTTTTAAGGTCATTTATATCCAGAAATGGACGCAGCTGGCAATTCAGCCAAAGCTGATAAAAAGCATTCCTGGCCACTGCCTCAACCTGAGAAATCAGGGAGTGGTTTGGGACCAGAAGTACTCCCAGACTACGTACCTTCTCTTTCTGGGGAGTTCAACCGTGTCCAGAACCACCTAAACCACTTCCTAAGTCTTGACCTCCCACAATGAATACCTCCGTCGTGCTTGGAGTCATCCTCAGTTTGTTCTCCCTCATCCAGCCCATTACTGCCTCTAGGCAGGCATTTAGGGAAGTTAGGCCATTTCCTGATGAATTTGACATGGAAAAAATAGATTTGGATGTCATTAGCATACTGATAACACCCTGCACCAGATCCTCTAATGATCTCTCCCAGCGGGTTCATGTAGATGTTAAAAAGCATTGGAGACAGTATGGAGCCTTGCAGGACTTGCTCTTGTTTTGAAGAGCAACAGTCTCCAAGCGACACCATCTGGAACCTACCCAAGAGGTAGGAATGGAACCACTGCAGAGTTGTGCCTCCCACTCCCAACCCCTTTAGGCACCCGAGAAGGATCCCATGGTTGATGATATCGAAAGCCACCAAGAGATCCAAAAGGATCAAAAGTCACACTCCCCCATCAATTCCTAATTGGAGATCATCCAATAGGCCGACCAAGGCTGTCTCAACCCCATAACCTGCCTGAAAGCCAGTTTGAAATGGGTCCAGATAATCTGCTTCCCCCAGGACAGCCTGGAGTTGAGACACCACCACCCGTTTGATCACCTTGCCCAACAAGGAGAAGTTGGAGACAGGCCTATAATTGCCCAATTCTTAGGGTTCCAATGCAGGCCTCTTCAAGAGTGTTCTAATAATTGTCTCCTTGAGACAAGGAGGCATCCTGCCCTCCCTCACAGAAGCATTAATGATCTTAACAAGGCCCTCTAATAACATTGCTACTAGATCATATAAGCCATGTTGGGCAAGGGTTGAGAGAACAGGTGATGAGGTGCAGTGTCCCAAGTATCTTGTCCACATCCTTGGGAGTCACAAACTGAAATCGATCCAATTTAGGCACACAAGAGGAGCTGCTGGACACCTCCACAATAGACTCTGAGGTAACTGTAGAGTCTAGTTCAGCCCGAATATGAGAGATTTTTGTCTGTAAAAAAAACTCATTAAAAATGTCATGACAGAGGAGGGGCATGTACTAGCTGCCTCACAACCCTAGACACTCCTCTGGACATGAGCTTGCAGAAGCAATGTAGGCAGAAAAGAACTGTTTCTTTGCTGCGTGCATTGCCAGAGCATAGATCTTCAAATGCACTCTGTGTTGTAATTGGTCGGATTCGAGCCGAGTCTTTCTCCACTTGTGCTTGAGCCATCTACCTTGCCACTTCAGTCCCCATAGCTCTTCTGTATATCAAGGGGCTAATTTAGAAGCGGGTCGGAGAGGGCACTTAGGAGCAATCATGTCTATTGCCCTAGTGAGTTCATTATTCCAAGTCTGAACCAGGGCATCAACAGAATCACTGGCAGAACCAACCTTAAAACCTTCTAAGGCTTCTTGGAATCTTATAGGATCCAATAGCCTTTTTGGGCAGACCATCCTAATAGGTCCTTCACCCCTGTGGAGGAGGGTTGAGTCTGTGAGTCCAACCTGAACCAGATGGTGGTCAGTCCATGACAATGGGGAGGTCACGGGAGTCACCAACCACGGAACGCCTTCCTGATCAGAGCAAAAAACTAATTGCTAGTGTGACCAGCAATGTGTGTTGGTCCCAAGACCACTTGGGATAGGCCCATAGTTGTCATGGCCACTATGAACTCCTGAGCCGATCCTGACAAGTTGGTTCCAAAGTGAACATTAAAGTCCCCCAGAACTACTAGTCTGGGAGACTCCATCTGCTCCACAACCAAGTTAGCCAGCTCAGTTAGGGACTCTGTTGGGCAATGGGGTGAACAGTGTACCAACAGAAATCCCAGTCTATCCTTGGTCTCCAGATAGAGGTGGAGACCATTCAATATAGGCCAATTCCCTGACAGGAACCCTGGTGAGGGAGATAGTAGTCTTTTTTGCTTTTCATTGTAAAAGCAAACAAAAGTTTGCTCACATCTCTTGTATCTACTTTGCCTCAGATGTATTGTGCAAGTTGCTGTCACCAGTTGTCTACTGTGCCAAATAAAATGTATTATTTCCCATAGTGCTAATTTGAACATGATGTTGAACATGAATCATTATTGTGCTGCATAAACCCAGAATAAATAAGCAGTCAGCAGCACAGTGTTAAATTATGATTGAGTGGAATATCATCAAAGACCTCAGGGAATTTTATATTTTAGGATGTATATATCCTGAAGATGCGCCCAAGGAAATGCAGACATAAGTCCTAGATTCTAGCAAAAATAAAGCTACAGTGAGAAAATGAGGGTTTGTTGTCTGTTTGGTGCTGCTGCAGTAGTAGTTCAGTTGAACACTAACTTAAAGCTGCCTTAACTAAATAAATGATTCTGGATACTAAAACCAGCTTAGCTAATTTCACCTTGAAAAATTCACCACCTTTAACATAAGAAAAATACATGCTAGGTTCCATCTTTTAAGTCCTAATACTGTCATTTTAATGACATTTTTTAGTAATAGTATTGTGGTTGACTATTAATTTGTGTCCTTCAGCAACATGAATTTGTATTTCTTTTATACAAATACATCTTATTTATTTATTGTTTCTCTGTGTAAACCACCCTGAGCCATTTTTAGAAGGCGGTATAGAAATCGAATTATTTATTATTTATTTATTAATTGCTAGATAGATCAACTATTTTTTTATTTCATTAGATCTGATAGGGGACATGCTAATGTACAGTGCTTGTTTGCACAGTACCAGCCACAGGAGAAAATATTCTCCTCAGTTGTAAGAGTCGTTGGTTTACAACCCCTCTGTGCCTTGGCCCTTTACTAATATTTACAATGTGCCTCTTAATGTAGTTTGTTGCAGTGTTGGAAGGTGTTCTGTCTAAATTATCAAGGTATGATGAAGGCACATTCTTCTCATCAATACTCTCATTCACTGTAAGTACCTCAGCTTTTTAACAGTTGATTATTATTGTCCGCTTAGCTAAAGGTGGCCAGTTACAGTATTTGTTTCTTACTTTTACATGTTTAAAGGTGAAAGCCGCTGCAAAGTATGTTGATGTTCCTGTAAGTATGATTTTTTTCCAGAAAAGTATTGATTTTGCAGATTTGTTGCTTTTCACAATGTGTACTTCTTTCATGTGTTATCATTGCGCTTTCCTTTAGAGGTTCATTATGGCTTTATACAAAGTATTTAAACAGATACGTTTTGCCCCTAGAGGGTATTTCATTTCCCTCAAGCAAGAGCAACAGCAAAGCTTAGAAAGGTTATTCTCAGTGCACTTTTTCAGTTGTGGAGGAGTGAGGATTGCAGCCTAGGAACGGTTTCATGGGGGACATTTTGTCATTTGGGTATATTGTTCCAAGGCTTAGCTCATTTGGTTTTCTCAAATAAGAAAGTGGATGCTCTTAGTATGTTATCCTCAGAATTCTATTCTGCTGCATCCATTAAGCACTCTGACTCATCAGTTTACTCAGGCTTGATGTGAATTTATTTCACTGCAAACATCAAGATATAGAGCTATCTTGTTCCATGCAATCATTTACTTTCAGACTTTAGTCACTATGTCTCTCTTTCCTCTTTTAAGAAAATCACAAACTTGTCTGCTTTTATCCCTGCCTAAGGCAGCTGTGCTGGGGACGCTCGTCTGGGAGTATGCCCTGCTGAACACAGTGGGACTTACCTCCAAGGAAACCTATATAGAATTGGGCGATAATAATAATTCATTCTCTCTCTCTCTCTCTCTCTCTCTGTGCGCGGGTTCTTGGGGGCAGCGCCGTCGCAGCAGGAAGCTGCAAGCGACGGCGGAGAGCAGGTAAGGACCTGCTCTCCTCTTTTTTTAAAGACTCTGCTCACCACTCCCCTCCCCGTGGCACCAAACCTGTGCACGAACCTCAGTTCATGCACATCTCTAACTGTAATGTACACAGGTGTTATAGTTTACTAGAAGTGTTATTTGTTGCATATATACCACTGAGCTACTAACTATAATTTAGCTGTTATCAACTATAAGCAAAGCATAGTTGAATAACAATATCTTTCTGGATATAAAAAGCTAACCATGCAGTATGTAGAATAAGACACCAACAAATCAAGCCAGAAACTTCAAATAATTCTCACTTTCATTACTGGAGATAAATTAACAGCATTGTGTGCCGACTATCAGCTTTTAAAAGAAAGCATGATGATGTATAGTTTTGCTTACTTTACCTCAAGTGATTTTCTTGATACAAGATGATGGCTTCAAATAACCTGTAACTCATTGCAAACCTTAAAGGTCTTGGGTTATTTGAAACAAGTAGGTTATAATAAGCCAAGTTTGGTGGGTTCTGCTGGCATGACCAATCTCAGCTTATTTTAACCTAGATAGGTTAAAATATCTAGGGGGACGGGAGGAGGGAGTGTGTATTTCCAAGGCTTAGGGACATAGCACAGAGGCCGACTCCATCCGAACCAGCCCTCTTTGTAACATCTTTGCACAACATCCTTCTGCATTACAACTTGTGGCAGATAGGTTTGGGGGTCTTCCATTGTGCTTTAAATTATTTAAATGCACCACTTTCAGCTGCTGATCTTTTTAAGCAGTTTGACATGATTTGTTAAAGCCAGTGGCAGATTTAAGGAGAGGCAATGTGGGCACTTCCCTACAGTGGCCAAATTTTGCCATCCCTCTCTGGAGTTGAGGGGAAAGTTTCCCCTTTTACTTTAAAATGTCGCTGCATGGTGGGATTGGGTGGCAGCAGCTGCAGCGGGAAGGGTGGTGGTGGGCCGAGGTGAACCGCGCCCCCCCCCCTTTACCTTTAAAAGCAATGCCACTGCATGGCAGGGCAATGAGAGTGAGCTCCTTCCAACTCCCCTCCTCCCTCCCACTCACACCCCCATCTACAGTCTGTTATGGGCCTTTCTCCGAGACAGGTCCAAAACAGGCTCCAGACGGGGGTGTGCAGTGGGAGGGAGGAGAGGAGCTGGAAGGAGCTCACTCTCACTGCCCTGCCATGCAGCGGCATTGCTTTTAAAGGTAAAGGGGGGGGGTTCACCTCGCCCCACCACCACCCTTCCCGCTGCAGCCGCTGCCACCCCATCCCACCACACAGAGGCACTTTAAAGTAAATGGGGAAACTTTCCTCTCACCCCCCTCCCTGCAGCCGCCACACTGTGCAGCCTTTGCTCCCCCATCCCACCGTGAATCAGTGTTTTTTAGATGAAAAAAGAGGGGACTTTCCCCTTGCCACCCCTACCCTCGCTGCAGCAGTGGGGACAGCAAATCCTTGGCTACTTACAGACAGCAAAAGGCTTAATTCACCCCTGGTTAAAGCACTTCTCTAAAAAAACCCAAAAAACTTCCCAAGTTAGGTTAGAGCTCACAACTTGCAATCCTCCAAGTTAAACTCATTACAGCCTACCTAAGGGTTCAGTAACAACCTTATCTCTGTAGGGATCCATGGTCCCTCACAACTGGGTCTTCTGCGCCTGCTCAGGAGGCCCACGGAAGAATCTATAGCTCCATATAGGTGCTCTCTGTCCCTTTAAGGTGTAGTGATATTGGAGCCTACTGTAGAGCACCTCCCTCTTCAGCCGGCTGTAGAACATCTCCCTCTTCAGTTCCTTCTTGTCTGCTTCTTGTGCTGCCTCGTGAATTATCTGCTCCTGTTTTCTTGTTCTTGTGAGAAAGTGAATATTGTTATTTGGACTGTGTTCTTGGTTTTGACTTGGACTGTTTTTCTCTTTATCTAACTCTCTATGCTTTGACATGGACTGTGTTTTTGACTATTCTTCTGTCTCTCAGATTTACTGCTGTATTTGGATTGTTTGACCTTGGACTGTTTTTGACTACTATCAGGACTGTGTTTCTGGACATGGCAATTTATCTCCAATTAGGCTGACCTCGGATAGTTTTTTGGACTTGGCTATGTCTACTCCTAAAAGTTTTTAAAGGTGTGCGACCTGCAGGGACACTATGCCCTCTGATGGCCATGCTGACTGCCTCATATGTTTGGGGGATAGTCATAATACCAGTACCTGCAAGGTCTGTTTGTCATTTTTTAAAAAGACCCATTTAAGCAGGGAATTATGACTGAAGGCTTTTGTATGGAAATATTCTCCATCTGGGAATCCTGAGGATGAGCCTGCCATCACTGCTGAAATCGGCGCCGTCTGGCCTCTCGGTGCTGTCAGCATCCACCACAGCGCCAACCTCGTGTCTGCCACGTCTTCAAGTGCAGATTTTAAGAAGCCCTTGGAGAAAGGCCGTGAGCACTCCCAGAAATATAAGCATGACTGACACCACTCATCTATGGGAGAGCCACACAAGAAGCATGAGAAGCACACTTGGTCCTTGACATCAAGTTCAACGTTCTCCACTTTGCCAAAGTCACACTCAGTGCTGAGTTTGACACCTAAGTCAGCGATGTCGTCTACCACTAAGACCCCGTCGCCTTCTTCAGTGCAGCTGACCACCTCATTTTTACCTTGGCCTTCATCTTCTTCCAAGCCTCCAACGTTGGGAGCTTCAGTTCCGGCCCCCTCAGCATCGAGGGACTTCAACACTCAGGGTTTCAGCATCGACCTTCGGGCTCAAGACACTCATCCTCACCAGCATCAGTGGCTTTGGCCCCGACATCAACAGTGCCCACATCAACGGCAATGCCACAGGCACAGACACTCAGGGACATTCCTCAATGTCAGCACGCTCAGCTCCAATTCCACTGATGTCGACCCCTACTCTTCTAGCTGCAAGGTGTTCAACGTCTTCGATGCCTGTGCCTCCTGTTTCAGCATCAACCTTCGGGCTCAAGACACTCACCCTCACCAGCATCGGTGGCTTTGGCCCCAACATCAACAGCGCCCACATTGACGACAATGCCACAAGCGCAGACCTCTCTTGATGCCAAGTCAACTGCTCTTCATCTCTCACCTGTGCGTTCGGCGCCACCTTCGCCCATCGTCCTCTCCCATGGGTCGATGCCTGCCCAGTCTCCTCTCCGCCTTTTGCTATTGCAGCCTGCTATACCTTCTTTACTATCTGGCACTGGCAAACCTACTTTGACAAGAACTGGAGCGCCTACTTGGCTTTGCAAATTCAACACCCTGAGGCTCTACTTTCAAGGGTTTCCCCTTGTCCCAAGGTCTTGATACTGATGAAGCCAGCTTACCTCTGCCTATTCCCAAAACTCCTATGAGTGGCCCTTCCACCTCAATGCCAGTTTGCCCATCAGCTGTACCCTGGAAGGAACTCTTCCACTTTTTTGCCTCTCATATCCCAAGAGACCCTGTGGACTATAGCAGCACCCCAGGGGCCTCTGACCCAGTGCATTTGCAGGCAAAGAAACATTTCCATTCATGCTCCCTTGATAGCCCCCCTGCATTGCCATATGACTTCCAAGAATATAGGCTATGGAAATCAATGCATCTCTGGGAGACTCTTCCAGCACCTTTTACTCCGGATCCAGCTGAACCTTTTAAATGCTCTTTCGAGGCCCAGGACTCCATCGCCTACGCCTGTGCTGCCAGTATTTCCTGCACTTGAGCTCCCATCTGTGCCTGCACAGGTCCGGCAGCTTGTACGATATCGTCTACCTGCTCAACCTGTTACTCCTGCAGACACCGTCCCAGGACTCCGTTACCTGAGGATCCTGATACTGATGGGGAGTCTTCTTATGTGTCTGACCCTGACTCTGAGTTCTCGGAGGCTCCACTAGGCCCATCATCGGATGATAATGTGGCAAACCAACCATCTAATTCTCCAATGGAGGAGACTGAATCCTACCGGGTGAAAATACAGGAGATAGCGAGGGCTTTAGGCCTGGAGGCATCCCCTCCTGAAGATACAATCAAAGATCCTGTGTACCTGTATGGCTATCTTTCCACCACATCTGTAGCTCACCCTACTGCGTTGCCCATGCTCCTCGCCCTGTTCACTGCTTACAAAGCGGCTTGGTCTGCTCCAGTGACTTCCACTCTTCCTTGTAAAAAGATGGAGAGTCTGTTTCAGATCCTAGTGGCTTCTTGCCCGTTTCTGTTCAAACACCCGGCACCATACTCGTTGGTGGTAGACTGCGTCCTGCAAGCAAAGTCCACACAGAAACATTCAGCACTAGTGGATAAGGAGGGCTGCAATTGGACTCTATAGCAAGAAGGTTCTACTCCTCTGCTTGCCTTTCCCTTAAAGTTGCCAACTACCTGGCCTGTATGGCCAAGTATCAGCAGTCCCCCTGGGACATGTTGAAAGAGGATGCTGCTGCTGTTTCTGAGCCCTTTAAGGCCAAATTCCTATCAACATTTTCCAAGTCTGCTGATCTTAGCAGGCAGCATCTGAGTACAGCTAAACACCTGACGGAAGCGGAGTCCAAAGTGCTGGCTGGGTCCATCGCTCTCCATCACCATGCCCTTCTCAGGTCCACACCTTTGGAGTCAGGCATGAAAAATAAAACTGAAAATCTGCCGTTCAATGGCGAAGGACTATTCTCTAAAGACACTCATGAGACGATGGAGAAACTGAAAAAGTCTAGATATACCGCTAAGACTTTTGCTCAATCTCAAATCTCGTCTTTCCAGCACAGGTACTACCCTAATAACTAGCAGCGATACCAACCCCTGCCTTCCCAGGACAGGGAATTTTAGACGTGGGTCTAGAGAGTAAACTAGGTTCCCTTCCATCAGCACCAAAAGGGCCAACAAAAATTGAAGCCTCAGGACCAATGCAAGCAGTCATTTTAACGATGAAGACCTGGAAGTATCTATCCCCATTCCCTCAATCTCTGTCTGTCTCACCCCCTTGCTCCCTTCATGGCGTCAAGCGACATCAGATGCCTGAGTCTTGTGTATAGTGGCCAGTGGCTATGCTATTGAATTTGACTCTCTAGCCGCCCATGCAAGCATAAAATACACCCACTCAACTCCTATCCTTGAAGAAGAGGTTTCTTCGCTACTCCAAAAGGATGTCATAGAACCAGTTCCATATTCTTCCATGCATCCCGGCTATTATTCCAGATATTTCCAGGTTCCTAAGCATGATGGCAGGATCCATCCCATCCTGGACTTGAGGGAGTTGAACTTGTTTGTCAAAACTTCCAAGTTTTGCATGATCTCCTTTCATTCCATTCTTCCGTTGTTGTGGGAAGAGGAGTGGTTTGTGTCCCTAGACCTAAAGGACGCCTTCCTCATGTGCACAATGCTTTGGCATTGCCAGCTCCTACGTTTCTGCCTGGGCACAAGGGCGTACCAGTACAAGGTACTCCCATTTGGCCTTTGTACCGCCCTTAGAGTTTTCACTAAGTGCATGGCGGCCATCATTGCCTATCTGCATATACAGGGTGTCGCTGGTCTTGTGGTAGCAAGCATGACTTGTCCCCATAGCTAAGCAGGGTCTGCCCTGGTTGCATCTGAATGGGAGACTTGATGTGTGAGCACTACAAGATATTCCCCTCAGGGGATGAAGCTGCTCTGGGAAGAGCAGAAGGTTTCAAGTTCCCTCCCTGGCTTCTCCAAGATAGGGCTGAGAGAGATTCCTGCCTGCAACCTTGGAGAAGTTGCTGCCAGTCTGTGAAGACAATACTGAGCTAGATAGACCAATGGTCTGACTCAGTATATGGTAGTTTCCTATGTTCATATGACTGGCTGATCACGGCTAGAGAGAAGTCTACCCTATTGTTCGACCTACAACTTACCCTATCTCTCCTGGCAGATATGGGGCTCAGTGTCAATATGAAGAAATCTGTCCTGACTCTCCCCCCCACCCCCCGCCCCGTGTCATTCAGTACATCAGTGCGATCCTGGATGTCAGCCAGAAGCACGCTTACTTACCTGTAGAATGTACCTAGGCCATTTCCTTCATGGTGATTGCTTTCCAGTCTTCCCCCAAGCAACAGGCTCGGTCCATCCAACATCTGCTGGGCCTCATGGCTTCATGCACCATGACTGAGAATGCGGAGAATACAACTCTGGCTGCTGGCTGTCTTCCAGCCGAATCTAGACAGTCAAAACAAGTGGTTAGTCTTGCGAGACCTGTGCTGGTGGTCACTGCTTGATTCCCTTTTGCAAGGGGAATTTCAGGAACTGATCCCTACTATATCAGTCACTACCAATGCCTCCATGCACGGTTGGGGTGCACTGTATCCAAGTCCCTGAACAACCTTCCATTGAGCAAGTGGTGCCTGAGATTTGATATCCTACCCATGGCTATACATATTGAGGAGGATAACATTTTGGTTGACTCCCTTAGCTGGGATCTCTCCTTCTCTACCTTTCATGAGTGGGAACTGAATGACTCTGTTCTGTCGTGCCACTGCACAAAATGCAAAGTGTCTGTTCTAGGGTGGGCATCGGCCCTAACTCACTAGGGGATGCCTTCCAGCTGCAATGGAAGGACAAGCTGTATTACCTTTTCCTCCCCCACCCTTCCCACTAATGTCCAGAGTGGTGGGGAAGATACTATAAGAGTGTACTCAGTGCATCCTGGTCTGTCCCTGGTGGCCCTGGCAACCCTCGTTCCCGGCTCGGCTTCAGCTATGCAAGAACTCTTACCTTCACCTTCCACCTCAACAGGACTTCCTCATGAGAGACAGGGGTCTGGTCCTACACCATGCCCTTAAGACCCTCTTGTTATCAGTGTGGAGGCTGAATAGCAGCCTACCCTAGATACGCCCCTGGCGAGATGGGACTATATGTGCAAATGGAAGCGTTTCACATCCTATTCGTCTGCTAAGGGCTTTGACCTGCTGCAGCCTTCGATTTGCCAAATACTGCTCTACCTCACCTATCTCAAGGGTTTGGGTCTCTCCAACACCTCTCTTAAGGTCCACTTGGCTGCAATCTCAGCTTGCCACCCCGGGCTGGAACGGCAAGTCAGTTTTTGTTCACCCTGACTCTAAATGTTTTTTGAAAGGTGTTCAAAAAGGCATTTTTTGAAAGGCTGTCCCCCACACACCCGATGTGGGCACCAGTTGAGCCTTGGTCTCTCACTTATGCTGTCCACGCTTACAGAAGCTGCCTTCAAACCCCGCGTCAGCCTCCATGAAACTGCTGTGCCTAAAGACTGCCTTCCTTGTGGCCATTACGTCTGCAAGCCGTGTAAGTGATCTCACAGCTCTAAGGGCTGATTCCCCATATACTAAATTTTACCCAGACACAGTGGTCCTGCATCCAGATCCTGACTTTGAACCAAAAATTGTTTTGGCCTTTCATATCAGTCAAGGCATTGTGTTGCCTACGTTCTTCTATGACCCATCTACACCTCTTCTATGCATATCCTAGATGTCCGTAGGTGTCTTCTTTATTTCCTGGATTGCACAAAGGCATTCAGGCATTCTAACATACAAAGAAAGTACTGTAACCATTAGCACCCACCTCAACTTTACGGGAGCTAGTCACTCACCCAGTTGTGAGGGGCCATGGATCCCTACAAAGATAAACAAGTTGCTTACCTGTAACTTATGGTCTCTGTGGGGATCCATGGTCACTCACAACACCTGCCCAGCCATCCCCTCTGCTAGCTTAGCATGAACTGTTTACTTATCTGTGCTGCTGTGGCTTGTCTGCTATCTTCTCTATCTCTCAATGTTCTCAGTCCCTTCACAGCAGCCAATTCAGGAACCAAAGAGGTAGGCGCCCTACAGCCAGCTTTGTAGGCTCTGATATCACTACACCTTAAAGGGATAGAGAGTGCCTATATGGAGCTATAGATTCTTCCTCAGGCTCAGAAGACCCAGTTGTGAGTGACCATGGATCCCCCCACAAAGATCATAAGCTACAGGTAAGCAACCTGTTGATTTTGCTGCCAACCTGGGACTGCAAAAATTGAGGAATTGTTAAGCACATAGGCTACATTGGTGGGACATAGATTGCTCAGGCTATGTTGTATATTCCATGTGAATCTTAAAGTTATTAAAATCAACATATTTGGAAGACCATCCATGGTAACAAGCTTCAAGGTCAAATAGCTGAAAGCCTGAAGGCAAAGTGAAGCTCATTTGTATGGTCCCTTTTAATACACTATAATTTAACATTGAAAATCTTACTCATGCAGTTTTTCAAATAGTGTGCACTCCTTCAAAATACTACTTTCTGCTCTCATTTTTTGGTAATATTCATGAATGTATTAGTAATCAAATTTGTAGAAGATAAATAATGGCTGTCATCCGGACTAATGGTGCTCATACGAAAAAAAGGTCTGCACTTACAGTGGGTGAGGGGGTTTCTCCTATTTCCCTTTCTTCTGCAGTCCACGTTGCCTCCCAAAAATATGTCCCTGAGAGTCTTGCTCCCCTCAGGAACATATTTTCACAAGGCAAAGTTGGCTGCAGAGGAAGGGAAGATTTGCAAAAATTGTGCATCTCCATTGCACGTGCAAAAGGGCTATTGGCATGCAAAACATTAGTCTGGATGTCAGTCAAAATTATTAGCCTTTTCATTTTGTTCTAATTAAAAAGAGACTAGCTGACCCCGCACAGAGCATCTGTGCAGTTGTGTACTGAGCCTGTGACATCCCCCGCAGCTCGCTCTCCCTCCCCCCACAGCTCGCTCGCTTGCTCTCCCCCCCGCAGCTCGCTCACTTGCTCTCCCCCCGCAGCTCGCTCACTTGCTCTCCCCCCGCAGCTCGCTCACTTGCTCTCCCCCCGCAGCTCGCTCACTTGCTCTCCCCCCTCAGCTCGCTCGCTCGCTCTCCCCCCTCAGCTCGCCCGCTCGCTCTCCCCCCTCAGCTCGCCCGCTCGCTCTCCCCCTCTCAGCTCGCCCGCTCGCTCTCCCCCTCTCAGCTCGCCCGCTCGCTCTCCCCCCCGCAGCTCGCTCACTCACTCGCTCTCCCCCGCTGCTCGCTCGCTCTCCCCCGCTGCTCGCTCGCTCTCCCCCCGCTGCTCGCTCGCTCGCTCTCCCCCCGCAGCTCGCTCGCCCCCCGCAGCTCGCTCTCCCCCCGCAGCTCACTCGCTCGCGCTCCCCTCCGCAGCTCGCTCGCTCCCCTCCGCAGCTCACTTGCTCTCCCCCCGCAGCTCACTCGCTCGCTCTTCCCCCGCAGCTCACTTGCTCTCCCTCCCCCCTGCAGCTCACTTGTTCGCTCTCCCCCCCGCAGCTCGCTCACTCACTCGCTCTCCCCCCGCAGCTCGCTCGCTCGCTTCCCCCCCCGCAGCTCACTCGCTCCCCCCCTTCAGCTCGCTTGCTCGCTCTCCCTCCCCCGCAGTTCTCCCCATTGGGTGGGCCAGGGCCAGGCCATCCAGAGGCGTATCTAGGGAAAATAGCGCCTAGGGCAAGCACTGAAATTGCGCCCCAGTCCAGACAGGAATGATGGGACTTGTAGTCAACAATATCTGGAAATCCCTGTTAAAAGGAACACTGTACCCCATCTAAACATGGTTGTTGATCAAAACCTGAAAACATGAGCCATCTCTGTAAAAGACTTAGAACAACAGTCAGGAGTTATGTGAGGATTTCAAGTGTCATTTTCTCTGTCTCATCTCATTCTTTTTAAAAAACATGACTTTGTCCTAGAGGATCACCTGCCCAAATAGCCACTAGCAAAATAGGGGAAGAAGAAGGTGGCGGCGGGGGGTGGGTGTCTATAAACCAGTGAATGATTCCTGCCAGCCTTTGTCTTATGATGACTGTTGCCTCATGATGGGCTATATGTGCATTCACCACACTAGTGCTTACTTTGGCACCAGGAGGGAGGAGGATACATTAGTTTATCGTACTAGGCAGAGGAATTTGCAACAGGAGCAGACAACCAAGTTCTGCCAGGGCCAAAACCAGCCCCTGCCAGACTAAGAAATCATTGTAATTTGCCCCTTCCTGTCACAAGCAGTGTGCTGTTCTTTTATTATTGACTCTAACTCTCAGATATCCCAGTCATGGATGGAAAATTCAGGGTCAATTTACAAGAGACACATTTTCTACATGGGAGTTTCTTCTGTGCAGGTGTTGTGCAGAAACCCATATGTAGTGATCAATACATATGTATCTATTCCGCCAGGGGCATAGCAAAGTTGGAATGGGCCAAGATGAGATTTTAAAATGGGCCCCCAGCCCCTCAAAGTCCAGGGCCTCCACACACCCCAGGCCCCCAAGGATTTAAGTCTGATATTTCAAAATAAGTATGCTGCCTGGAAATATATTTCACTGGATACACACACACACACTTCACAATATATAGTGATATACATTGAATACTATATATTTGTGCTACTTTTAATGCCTAGAACACACTAGAAACACTAATTATTAAAATGGCCCCCTCGCTGCAGATTAGCAAAGGAGACTTTCAACCATGCAGGGTAAGCCTATGTTTGTTTTCTCAGAATTCTGAACAAATTCAGTAAAGTTTGATTCCAGGAGGTTTTTCACACGGGGCTTTTAAAGCCCTATAACACACATCTCCTCTGGAATGGAGGAGCTGCAATCACATGTTGGCCAGATTTACCCTGAAGTCCCTGCAAGTTATTGGGGAGCAGTTCACACATAAGAAAAATAAAATAAAATAAAAGCACAACACATACTTCACAGTTCTCACTCAGACCTTCTGGGTTGCAAAACAACTTGAACATAAGTGCATTTATGAATAAATAAATAAAATATTGTTCCAGAAATTTTTGTAATTTTCTTCCATAAAACAAGCCACTTATAGGGCTTTTTAGATAGTTTTTGTTTTTAAAACCAGCAAAGTTTCCACTCTGTTTTAAATTAAATATTCAGACTTCTCAGTCTCCCCCCCACACACCCCATATCAAATCCCTATGGCAAGTAGATCCCTATATATCGGGGGCGGGGGGACCACAAAAAGGAATTCACAGTCTACCTGGCAAAAGCTGTGCTGGATGGTCTGGGCAGAGGGTCTGCTGCTGCAGAGAACTCTGCCTGCCTTCTTCTTCCTGGCTTCCTTGGGGCCTGCCGAGTTCAGGCTTCAGGGAAGCCTACACGGAGGCCTCTCTGTAAGCCCCACCCACCCACCCACCAATCAGCTGAGAGGTGGGGAGAGAAGAGCTGCTCTGCAGTTTGCAGGCCCCGCCGGCGGCCGATCCTAGGCCTCCCAGAAGGCAAGCAGGATGGCAAGTGGCTGAGGGGCTCTGGGGCTGGGCAGGTGGGCAATGGGGTGGGGGTGGCAGGAACTGGCATGTCGCCCCCCCCAGTGGTGCCTAGGGCACGTGCCCTGGCTGCCCCACCCCAGTTCCGCCCATGAGGCCATCCCACCACCACCTCCCACCTTCTCCTCCCAGCTGGTAAGGCTTTGCCCACCATCTTCCCACCTCCTTACCACCGCCATCATTTCTCCCCACCACTGCTTCCTCTACATGGCTGGCGGGCTTCGCCCGCCGTCCACCCACCTCTTCTGGCCGGAGGGGCTTCACCTGCTCACCCTCCACCTCTGCATCCTGACCGCTGCCATTATTTCTCTCTGCTTCAATGATGGAACTCTTGCACGTTCTAGAGCATCTGCACGTTAGTACTTGATTGCTCCCCTCACCTCAGAGATCTCCCCACCCTCACCTGAGCTGCACTCCTGCTGCTCCTCCTCCATCCCGTTGCTTCCATCCTCCTCACCCTTCTTGGTCGTGGCTGCAACATTGGTGCTGCCTATTGGCCAAGCTTCAGACCCCTATCCCCAGAGACTTCCCCACTCTCACTCGAGCCCTGCTCCTGCTCCTCCCTTCAGGAGCAGCAGCAGTGGTTGACCAGATCATTCCTCGCTGCTGCCACCACCATGGCCGCTCATTCCCCTCAGGCTGCTGACAGGCTCAGGCCCGTCCCTTGCCCTTCCTTCTGTCTCTCTTTCCCCTCCCTTCTTTTTATCTTTCTTTCTCCTCCACTCGCTCTTCTCCACTCTTTCTTCCCCCCCCCCTTCATGTTTTTTCTTCCTCCCTCCCTGAGTTAACAGATTTTGTTCATTTACACAATGGCATCCTCCTTCTCCTGAAGGGGCTCTTTCCTCCCTCACGACCTGTCTTTTTGCCGACCCCTGCCTTGTATCCTTTTATATCAAGAACATCTTCCGACTAGTAACAGCTGCATTCCAACTGACCTTAACCATCACAGGCTCCTCCTCCTTATCTGCATAGGGAATCCCCACTGCCCAATCACCATGGTGCTTCTGCTCTCACAGGCTCCTTCTCCCTATCTGCATATGGAATCCCCACCGCCCAATCAGGTGCTTCTGCTTGCAAACTCTGCATATGGGATCCCCACTGCCCAATCAGGTGCTTCTGCTTGCAAACTCAGCCAATCGCCTCCTTCCTACCACGTCGCCGCGCTTGGCCCGTCTACAAAAAATAAGTATATAGATATTTATATCTCTGCAGGCCTTTTTCCATAATTCAGGAGCACCTAAATTGACCTTCTTCAACTCTGAAAAATAACTTACTGTGACTATAAGAGATTTAGCTGAACAAGTTCTCTTCACGTCTCTAGATGTTTAATAAATGATATTCAATAAATACTCCAGATATTCAATAAATGACTAGTCAACAGGTATTGACACTACTTTCATCTTTCCCTGCTGTTTAGCCATAATAAGACTTATAAAGCGTATTGTAAGTAACTTTGTTCTAACTTAAATCCTGGTCTTGGACTAGGTTCTAGCCACTATATAACCCAAGGTAAGCAATTTGTGTAACATAACCTCTGGTATGGCAACTTTCCATCTCTTTTCATTTTGCTTTCCTTCTCATGGTTTTAAATTATCTAACCAACCTAACTGTAGGCAAATATGATAATATGCTTCTGTTTTATCATTATTGCTATTTATGAAGATACTAACACTTTTAGGACACACATAATATTCCCAGTCCTTAACTTCTTGGCTCTATTTTGGTAACTGCATTGTGCCTTGGACCTTGTTGCTGGTTATAAAGATAAAGTGTGCCATCAAGTCGATTCCAGCTTCTGGTGCCCACAGAGCCATGTGGTTTTCTTTGGTGAATACAGGAGGGGTTTACCATTGCCTCCTCCCACGCAGTATGTGATGATGCCTTTCATCCTCTTCCTATATCGCTGCTGCCCGATATAGGTGTTTCCCATAGTCTGGGAAACATACCAGTGGAGATTTGAACCGGCAACCTTCTGCTTGTTAGTCAAGCATTTCCCTGCTGGGCCACTTAAGGTGACTCTGTTGCTGGTTATACAGTAGGTTAAACTTCCTTAAGAAGGTTTGTACTTCATTTGTCAATTAAATTATAAGTAGCTTTTAAGGTCTAAGATAGTTTTTAAATCTGAGATAGCATATTTGAACATTTTGTCTTTTCTTTGATAAAAAGGCAACATGACAGTTTTATAGTTTCGCCCCCTTCTGCTGAACTAAAAGGTTAATAGTGTTTTTCACATTTAAATCTGTTGCCGTGGAAAAATAAATTTTGGAGAATGGACCCTCCTACCAGTGAATGGTAAAAGATGACCCACACCTGCAGGATTAGTTGAGGCAGCAGGAAGTAAGAGCACTTGCAGCAGCATATAATTAATGAGGAATTCTCTCTCTCTCTCTCTCTCTCTCTCTCTCTCCATCCCCCCCACCCCCCGCCCACCCTTTACCTTGCCTGGCTATCTAGTGATTAACCCCAGGAAAACAAACTATGCTTTACTCCCTTGTTTTAAACTATTCTACCTTTTCTCCTGCCAGAGTATTTCATTACACGTTACTAGTGACACAGTAACTCTATTACAATACTTCATTTCCCAGGATTTTGTCTAATGCCTTTGTGTTTTCAGTTTTTTCACTGGGGGTGGGTTTACTATGACAAAAACATCTTGACTATTCACCTGAACTGATTATCATTAAATTTTTAAAAAAACAAACAGCATACCTTTTCTCCCTTAAAACAAGGCTATTTTTGCTATGTCAGCTTTGGCAATTTGTCAGCCATTTGCTACATCATTTACTTTCCACTGCCATCTAATTCAAAAAGAATAATAGAACAGAGTTTGATCCTTGTACAAGATTTGGCAAGTTAATGGCTCACCATACTGTATTTGCTGAGTGTCAGTAACAAATTGCTATATAAAACAATTAAATAACACATGTTTGGTTATTTATGTCTACCCCAGTGCTAGGTTTGCAGGTCCTAGTGCGGCTGCTTCTCATAGTTCACTTTTGAGTTTGGCAGCTTGAATAAGTCCCTTCCACTGCACTTCCTGTCTGTTGCAATACCATTATCAAGGGTTGCTACCAAAAAGTAAGGTAAGGTAAAATGTGCTGTCAATTTCAACTCCTGGCGCCCACAGAGGCCTGTGGTTTTCTTTGGTAGAATACAGGAGGAGTTTACCATTGCCTCCTCCCACACAGTGTGAGATTATGCTTTTCAGCACCTTCCTATATCGCTGCTGCCCAATAAAGTACCAGCAGGGATTCGAACCGGCAGCCTTCTCTTTATTAGTCATAACTCTAAATTCCTGAGGTGTGATGTCAGGTGAATAATTTCTTCCCCTTGCCCCATGCAGCCCTTCTAGGGGTGTACACAAAACCATATTTTCTGGTTCGGCTTGATTTTGGTCTGGTCAAGCTGGGCCTAGTTTGAGTTCTAACTGAGCCAGCTCAACCGGCTAGAAGCTATACTGGTAAAGGGGAATCGGGTGAGGATTCCCTTTTACCAGTACATGGGCAGGGGGCTTTCTTAAGTATAAAAGGGGTGGGAGGGGAGTAAATATGTATGAATTGAGAGGGGATGGTGTTAACCCACAATACCACCGGCCTCCCCCTGGGTAGCCCGGACCACCACTGGCCAGTTCTCTCCTTCTCTGGCCCAGTTTGGGCCTCTGCACAAGCACAGAGGCCCAAAGTGTGTGTGTGTATGTGTGTGTGTGTGTGTGTGTGTGTGTGTGTGTGTGTGAGAGAGAGAGAGAGAGAGAGAGAGAGAGAGAGAGAGAGAGAGAGAGAGAGGAGATATATCTTACAATCTGAATAACTATCATCCTATCTCCAATCTTCCTTTTCTTGGTAAGATTTTGGAGAAGGTGGTTTGTGCTCAATTGATGAGAGTCCTGGAGGAAACTGATTTTCTGGACCCTTGCCAGTCGGGTTTCAGGCTGCAGCACAGCACTAAAACAGCATTGGTCACCCTTTTAGATGACCTTTATTGTAATCTTGATGTAGGAAGCGGACCTCTCTTGGTTCTTCTTGATCTCTCAGTGGCTTTCGATACCATCGACCATGCTATCCTTTTGGAACGCCTAGGTGAGCTGGGCCTTGGAGGCACTGTTCTTCAGTGGTTCCGGTCCTATTTCACTGAGCAATTCCAGTCGGTGTCGATTGGGGATGCATGTTCTGCACCCTGGCTCCTTTCTTGTGGGGTTCCACAGGGCTTGGTCCTTGCTCCCATCCTCTTTAACATCTACATGAAGCTGCTGGGCCTGGTCATCCATCAGTTTGGGATAGGTTTTCAGCAACATGCTGATGATACTCTGCATTATATCTCTACCCCTGGCCAAACAGGTGATGCCGTTTATGTGCTGGCTCAGTGCCTAGAGGCTGTCAGGACCTGGATGGGATGAGTGAGGTGCTCCAAAAAGATCTTTCCAAACTGGGAGAATGTGTGACAAACTGGCAAATGCAGTTCAATGTGATGCTTATTGGGGCAATAAACCCCAACTTCAACGCTGATGGGATCTGAGTTGTTGGTGATTGACCTGATCATGGTGGACACTCATTGAAAGTGTCAACTCAGTGCACAGCAACTGTGAAAAAGGCAAAGTCCATGCTAGGGATCATTAGGAAGGGAACTGAAAATAAAACAGCTAGTGTTATAATGCTCTTATACAAATCAATGGTACAGCCACATTTGGAGTGCTGTGTTCAGTTTCAGTTCATATATATATATATATATATACACACACATACCAGAACTGTATCCAGATAAGACGGAGGTACTCGTGGTGCGGGGGTCGAAACTCGGGAGATGAATTTAATCTGCTGGTTCTGGATGGGGTCACACTTCCCTGGAAGGAACAGGTACACAGTCTGGGGGTGCTTCTGGATCCAAGTCTCTCCCTGGTGTCCCAGCTTGAGGCGGTAGCCAGAAGTGCCTTCCATCATCTTCTGCTGATATTCCAGCTATGAGTCTTTAAAGATGCATCTGTTCACCCAGGCTTTTAATTAAATATTGTTTTAATAGTTTTAACACTGCTTTAAAATATTATTTTAAAATTTTTACATTGTTGCAGTGTTTTAAATTTTTCTGTCATCATTTTGTTTTAACTAATGTTTTAACTTTTTCTGTTTTTGCTTTGTTGTAAACCACCCGGAGATGCATGGTTTGGGTGGTATAAAAATACATTTTTAATAATGATGATGATGATGCCTAGGAAGAGTGCCTCTCCCATCAACAATATGGTGAGACGTAACTTTAATAAATCTATACCAGATTGGTCGTTGCCCGGGTCAACAAGGACCGCGCCAGGTGCTGGTGTCCCTGGACATCTGGTGGCAAGTGGGCAACAGGATTCAGGATCTTCAGTTGAGCAACCAGGGCTGGAGACTGCAAGGTTATGTCTGGATAAAACAAACCAGTCAATAACACCTGTCTGACTGTGTAAATAATAATAATTATAATAATAACAACAACAACAACAACCCCCAGTGAGGCACTACCTTGGCGTGGTTGTGGGGCTTGTGTGCTCTGAGGAAGGTGAGAGCTATGCCAGAGGTCCAACCATACTGGACAGGTCTCACCAGAGGAGCCAGACAAAGAATGCCTCTCCCATCAACAATATGGTGAGATGTAACTTTAATAAATCTATACCGGATCGGTTGTCGCCCGGGTCAACAAGGACCGCGCCAGGTGCTATAGTCCCTGGACATCTGGTGGCAAGTGAGCAACAGGACTCGGGATCCTCAGTTGAGCAACCAGGGCTGAAGACAGCAAAGTTACTGGAAGAAACATCACTTAACCGAAAAAAAATATACGAAAAATGCCAACAAGGAAATAATGATCTGCTATTACAAATCTAGTCCAACTAGAAGAGGTTATTTAAAAAGAATGTACCAAATTTGGAAAAAGAAGCATCCAGATACAGAAATAAAAGAATAAAGGATAGCAGACCAGAGAAGGTACATAAAAAGAAATAAAGTATTCACAGGAGTTGAGCTGGAAGAACTGCAAAGAGCAACACAGGCTCAAGATATGGAAGAAGAATTACCACCAATTGAAGAAGTTGCTCAGGCGTAGGTGGAGGAGGTGTTGGAAATCGAGGATGCCACTGTTACTGAACTGTTTCAAAATCAAAACCAGGCAACCACGCCTTCACCTCAAAAATCCAAATGCCGTTTAACAGAAAAGCAACAAGAACTAAAGCAAAAAATAACTGAGCACATGAACCAAACAACCACCAGGGTTCGACTTCCAGCTCTAAAAACAGTTGCCAAAAAACAACTCGCTCAGGCATTAAAAGATGTCAATGCTGCACTTGCAGAGATAACAACCAAGAATTTGCAAGAAACAAACCAACTAATGTACAGTGCAGCAACAATAACAACACAAGAGCTCGGATATAAGATCAGTGGACCTGTAAAAAAAGAAAGCAGTACATCACATAAATGGAAGATTTGATTAGAAAATAAAATCTCAAGGCTTAGATCAGATGCTAGTAAATTGAAAGATATGAAAGACAAGAAACTGAAGAATGAAAACACCAAACAGTATCTGATCCAAAAATACCACCTCAATTCAAGGAAAATTAGAGAAGTCCTGGAAATAATAAAGCAGCAAATAACAGCAGTGTCAAAGAAGATTAGCAGGTATGAAGCCAGAATTACACAACACAGGCAGTATCTCCAATTCCAGTCGAATCAGAGACGTTTCTACCAAAGCATAGAAGGAGAAACTGCAAGAAACCTAGAAACACCAAATAAAGAAGAAACAGTGCAATTCTGGGGGAAATTATGGGACAATCCAATAGATTATAATAAAAAAGCAGGCTGGATGAAAGAGGTCAAAAAATGTAACCAACAAATGCAAGATCTAATAATAACACCAGAATTAATAAGTGAAAGAGGAAAGAAAATTAAAATTGGACTGCGCCAGGCAACGATGAACTGCATGGCTTTTGGCTTAAACACCTAACAAGCCTTCATAAACAACTATCAAAACAGTTCAATCACATTTTGCAAGGAGGTGATATTGAACAATGGCTAACAACTGAGAAAACTCATCTCATAATGAAAGACCCAGCAAAAGGTGCAGTTCCAAGTAATTATAGACCGATAACTTGCCTGCCAACCATGTTCAAATTATTAACTGGAATAATAGCAGATGAAGTCATGGAGCACTTATTAACTAACAAACAGCTTCCAGTTGAACAGAAAGGAAATTGCCCGAACACCATAGGCACAAAAGACCAGCTGCTGAGAGTAACTGGCCCTATCCACCCCCAGCACAGTACTTCCAGTGACTGTTGCTGGTGTGTGTCTTATGTTTCTTTTTAGAATGTGAGCCCTTTGGGGACAGGGTTCCATCTTATTTGTTTGTTATTTCTCTTTGTAAATCGCCCTGAGCCATTTTTGGAAGGGCGGTATAGAAATCAAAATAATAATAATAATAATAATAATGCAACACTTTTTAACTAACAAACAGCTTCCAGTTGAACAGAAAGGAAATTGCCCGAACACCAGAGGCACAAAAAACCAGCTGCTGATTGACAAAATGATTTTAGAAAACTGCAAGAGAAGAAGAACAAATCTAAGTGTTGCATGGATTGACTACAAGAAAGCCTTCGATTCATTGCCTCACACATGGATACTAAAATGTTTAGAAACAACTGGTGTCAGCAAAAATATTCAGATATTTATTTAAAAAGGAATGAGCATGTGGAGTACACAGTTAACAATCAATGGCGAGGCACTTGGACAGGTTAGCATTAGAAGAGGCATTTTCCAAGGGGACTCACTATCCCCTCTATTGTTTGTAATCGCCATGACCCCACTTTCACGAATACTAAACAAAACAGGCCTCGGATACCAAACATCTAAAACATCCAGTAAAATCAACCATCTGCTGTACATGGACGATCTGAAGTTGTATGGAAAGTCCCAGGCAGAAATCGAATCACTGCTAAACACTGTCTATATATTCAGTAGCGATATAGCAATGGAGTTTGGACTAGACAAGTGTGCTGCATTAATAAGGAACAGAGGGAAAATAACAAAAACAGAAGGAATAGAACTGCCCAATGGAAGCAACATCAAGAACCTGGAAGAGAAAGAACCTTACAAATACTTGGGCATTCTCCAGGCTGATAACATCGCACACACTGAAGTTAAAAGAAAAATTGGAAGTGAATACATCAGGAGAGTCAGAAAAATCCTCAAGTCCAAACTCAATGGCGGGAACATCATACAAGCCATAAACACCTGGGCTATACCTGTTATTAGATACACTGCAGGAAAAAGAGACTGGACCCAGGCAGAGCTAGAGACGCTAAATCGTAAGACCAGGAAAATCATGACCATCAATCATGCTCTGCACCCCCGCAGTGATGTAGATAGGCTCTACCTCCCTCGCAGCTCAGGTGGAAGAGGAATGCTGCAAGTCCATCAAACAGTAGAGGAGGAGAAAAGAAGCCTTGAAGAATATATAAAGGACAGTGAAGAAGATGCACTTCAAATGGTCAAGAACGCGAAACTATTCAACACCAATGAAACAAAACAGGCCTACAAGAAAGAACAAGTCAAGAACCGAGCAGAAAAATGGAGAAATAAGCCCCTGCATGGTCAATATTTACACAATATAAGTGGAAAATCAGACATCACCAAGACCTGGCAATGGCTTAAGAATGGCAACTTGAAGAAAGAAACAGAGGGTTTAATACTGGCTGCACAAGAACAGGCACTAAGAACAAATGCAATCAGAGCAAAAGTAGAAAAATCCACAACAAACAGCAAGTGCTGCCTTTGTAAAGAAGCAGATGAAACAGTGGACCACCTGATCAGCTGTTGTAAGAAGATCGCACAGACTGACTACAAACAAAGCATGACAAGGTAGCAGGGATGATACACTGGAACATCTGCAAAAAATACAAGCTACCTGTAGCCAAGAATTGGTGGGACCATAAAATTGAAAAAGTGGTAGAAAATGAAGATGTAAAAATATTATGGGACTTCCGACTACAAACAGACAAACATCTGCCACACAATACACCAGATATCACTGTAGTCGAGAAGAAAGAAAAACAAGTCAAAATAATCGACATAGCAATACCAGGGGATAGCAGAATAGAAGAAAAAGAAATAGAAAAAATCACCAAATAAAAAGATCTACAAATTGAAATTGAAAGGCTGTGGCAGAAGAAGACCAAAATAATCCCAGTGGTAATTGGTGCCCTGGGTGCAGTTCCAAAATACCTTGAAGAGCACCTCAACACCATAGGGGTCACAGAAATCACCATCAGCCAGTTACAAAAAGCAGCTTTACTGGAAACAGCCTATATTCTGCGATGATATCTATAACAATTGACAATAAAATTCTGGCATCCCAGGTCCTTGGGAAGGACTCGATGTCTGGATAAAACAAACCAGTCAATAACACCTGTCTGACTGTGTAAACAAGAAATAATAATGTACATATTTACTTTCCTCTCACCCCCTCTATACTTAGGAAAGTCCCCTAGCCCCTGCCTGTACTGGTAAAGGGCAATCCTCACCTGATTCCCCTTTACCAGTATAGCTCTGAGCCAGCTCGGTTTGAACCAGGCCTGGTTCGACTCAAACTTGGACCGGCTGAGGTCAACCTGGTTTGACCACAAACCCACCAAGCTGAGCTGGCTCGACATTGAGCCCAGCTCGAACCAGCTCACACACCCCTAGCCCTAAACGGCTTTAGGGCTTATAGAGATAGAGATAGAGATAGAGAGATTGATATGATATATATATCTTAGCTCACGGGTTCACAGGATCAGGGTATATGCTGTCAACCACGAGAACATTATAAATGTAGTTCTTTCCAAAATATGCTGTTTGGCTGCAAGTTGTTAATTACAGATTGCTTTCTTTAATCAGATGTCTGACGTTTACTTTCAATGTTCACTGTACCACAGTGGATAGAGTATTGGCTTTTGATATAGGAAAGCCAAGTTGAAACATCTGTTTATCCATTAGGACAATGCTCGACAATTCCCAAGTGCCAGCTCGCCACGGCACATGAGCCAGGTGATGTACGGATATGACCAAGGGGAGAAGTGAAAAGGGAAGGTGAGATCTGGTTGCTCCCTCCTTCTCATAGTCATGTCAGTTAGGGATGTGCACGGAACCACGGAGGCGTGGTCTGGCACTGGGGGGCATGTAGCTTTAAGGGGGGGTGATGGTACTTACACACGCCCCCGCCGCTCTTCCCCCTCCGGCGCTGGTGCATTTTAAAATCTTCCTGGGGTGGCAGAGTTCTTCCCTGCCGCCCCTGCCCCCGTCGTTGTCATCCAAAGCCTTCAAAGGAGTACAGCTAGCGGCGCGCATGCTCGTCTTCGCCGCTGGCACACGCGCACTGCATATGTTACGGCGCGTGCCAGTGGCATAGACGAGCGCGCACGCTGCGCAGGGCGCATGCACGCCGCCAGCTGTACTCCTTTGAAGGCTTTGGATGACAACGACGGGGGCAGGGGTGGCAGGGAGGAACTTTGCCGCCCCAGGAAGATTTTAAAACGCACCAGCGCCGGAGGGGGAAGAGCGGGGGGGTAAGTACTACCAACCCCCCCCCCTTAAAGCTACATGCCCCCGCCCTCCCGAACCTCCGGACCGCCAGACCTCCGAACCGGTCCGGCGGTCTTTTACATTGTGCCCGGACTGAACCATGCACACTCCTAATGTCAGCCCATCACCTGCCTGTGCTAGAGAGATGCAGACAGATGTAATGAGCAAGAAAGACTGGAGCAAGCAAGGTGGGGAGTCTTCTATCCCATGTAGTGGAGGGTGTTCTTGGGATGAGCAGCGATTGGCTCCTGCCCCTCACTTCTCCCCGAGCAGAGGGCATTGCTGGCAGCAAGTGGTGCATCTGCCCCCACATGGAGCAGAGGGTGGGCTGGAGTCTAGAGCCAGTGAAAGTTGTTTGAGGCCTGTATTAAGCTTGCACATGTTTACCCATTTAGGCGACCACAGATAGAAAATCAGCTTGGGGAAAGAGAACTGCAGTAGAAAAGTGGCTCACAATGCTGTGTCTGTTCGGTTTCAGTAACAAATTCTTATATGTAACAATTGTTTTAAGCTGTATTTTCTATCAGGTTACTTGTGATTTAATTCACACTAGCTACCTCAGTGCTGTGCATACATTTGCAGGCCCTAGTGTGGCTTGTTCAGACAGAGTTACATTTTAGATTGGCAGCTTGAATAAGCCTGTATATAGAAAAGGGTCAAGAATATCCGTTCCCATTGTAGGGGTCCCAGGCAGATGGAAGATGGCGGACATGGGATGCCAATGCATCCACAGCAAGGGCACTCTTCCCCTAATGCCAAATGGAAGATTTTGTTCTGTTAAAAGCAGGGGGCACAGCTTGCCATTGCTGTGCTCTCCCTGCAGCAATTAAAAAATAGTTGTGTGCTATCAAACTTCCTCCTGGTGTTGCTAGCACTGCTTTTCTGATGGCTCCCAGAAGCCTCTCTGCCTATGTTTGAGACTGCAGGCGTCTGGGTCTCACTTTTTACTTGCTAAGGAGCCTCACAGCACTCTGTTGGCATTTTGGAGAACAGTTACTCAGTAGGCGGTTGGAACAGTTACCTCTAGATTTAGCAGCTGCAAAAGAGCCAAATTGAAAGGGAGCTCACTTCGCACCTTCCTCATGCTGGGATATCTGAGTAGACTCCCAAAGTTAACTCGCAACAGTTAACTCTCCGTTCAAGGTCTCTCTGTACAATCGTACAGACTCTCCTTTGGTTTGCCTCCCCTCCATAGATGCCTCAAATGAGCCTTCTCTGTAGCTGCTCCTGGGCTGTGGAATGCACTGATGTAGAGCCAGGGGGCTTCCAAGGCCACCTTTTGCTGTGCTCACCTCCCTCCTTGTTCCTCCTTATGAGCACTCTATGTATCTGTCATCAATGCCCACTCTTGTTGTCTTTGGCAGTATCTATTGCCCTGCGGCTGCCCCTTAGTTTGAAGTGCTCCACTGCGCTATCAGGACAAACATTATTGGGGCCACTGTGATCCCAAAGAGGGGGACCTCTCTCGAGATGCAGTGTTGCTGTGTAGCACAGTTTTGTGCACACAAGTGTTTCTGCACAGACAGCCACCAGTATGGCTGTTACAGCCCAACATGTGAAGTGGTGGTTAGGTATGCCTCCCCACTTGGCACCATCCCCATCTTTCTCTCCTATATTTCTGTAGGGGCACCCTGTTCCCCTTTAAAGTGGCAGAAAGCCAGAAAATCCTGAACGGATTGTGTCTCTTTAAAAACTTCGAATGCGTCACTGTTGCCTGGCAGAATGGGGAAGGGATAGGAGGATGGCAGGGGCATGGCGCTTTAGCTGAGAGGCGGCCATCGAGAGCCATAGTGTGCATAGAGCTACCATGTCCCTGGGTGGGTCTGGGCCACCCTCTCTATTATTTGGTTCCAAAAGCAGTATGTAAGCATAGTTATGGCAGCGTCTGCATTCAGACATAATGCTGCCACCGCCAAACCAGGCTGGGGCAACAAAACTTACTACAAACTGGAGGTTCAAACTGGAGTTTGGCAAGGCAAACAGCAGGTCGCTTTCACCTCGAAACAGCAGTTGTATGAATTTGGACGTAACAGAGTTACAACCTCTGCCTCGTTTAACTCTGGTTTCATATTACACCTGAATGTGGCCACTGTATGAAGACATTTGGCAAAGCTCCAGCAGTATGCACAGATATCTTCTACATGACCTTCAGTCTTGGTCAATAACTCTAAATCACTACACTGAAAATGTTTGTGATAGAAATATTTTCCTCTCAAATTCTGAAATATACCAATAAAGCACCCTGTCAGACCTTAGACTTGCAAATGAGTACACTCAGTTCAAGAAATGCTTTGCAAATAATGCTAAAAACAGGTTGTGTGTTTTAAATATTTTAAAGTAAAGTATGTATGTTTACAATGTTAATTAAAATGCCTTCCCTAAGCAAAATGTTCATTAAAAGGGGGTTTTTAATAGCTCTTAATGAGCTGATTAATCCAACTTTATTAGCTTTAAAACTGAGAGCTTTACCATCATAAGTTATTTGGAGAATTTGTCTCCTTTATCCAGACATGTATATACAGAAAGAAAAATTTAAAAGGGGAAAATGGATTTTTCAGCAATTTATCAGAGATAATTACCCTGTGTACATTTTGAGGGGGGGGAGGATAAAATGTTTTAAAGAACTGTAATTCTAATTGGTAAATGTCACCAGCTGTTGCAGTTATCTTACTTGTGTATATTCTTCTAATGATGACTGTCTCATGCCACAAGCTACATGAAAATATATTCACTAGGTGTGAAATTCCCATATGTCACAGATTAGGTAAACATCTCCAAGAAAGAGAGAGAGATTGCTAATGGGACTTCCCCCCCCCCAAGAATTGACTGCTTTCAGGATATACTTTTTTTTATCTTAACTTGAAACCAAATCTGTATGTTTCATATAGATAAAAAGGAGTAATTGGGCCTCATTATCTGTGGGAGTTCCTTTCTCAACTGAAACCGTGGATACCAAAACCCCAGATAACGAGACATTTAGTGCATGGAAATTGGGGGGTTAGGTTCCTGGAGGGCAAAAAAAAAGCTTTGAAAGGCAGAAACAAGTGAAATAATGAACTGTGCCATGCTCTCCAGGTGTCCAGCAGTGCCCCCAAAACTTCAAATTTGACTGATTTTCCATGAAAAATCACCAGAGGGGTGTTATTTATTTATTTTTCAAGGAAAGAGCAACAAAATGGTTCCGTTTATCAGAATGGTGGCCTAATTTCCGGCCACCCTGAAGCAACGGATATGCAAAATTTAACCATTTTTCAACTGCAGATACTGAGATCAGGTCTCTATTGCCCGACCATGGGTACGCAAAAACGTGGGTGTCAGGACTGCATGTAACAAGGTCCAACTGTGTGTTGGGAAGAATTACTCTTCAAAATGATACTTATCCCCAATGTTTTCTCACTTGTGATTTTTATAGAGATTGCGGTTTTTTACATTTTTCATTGTTACAGCTTACTATGAAAACATATGAGGTGACTTGTAAATTGTACATCGCTTTGTGTGCCTTGGAATAGAAAAGCAGTATTAAAATATAATAAATGAATGTTGAAAGATTACTATACCTTAACTTGTATATTTAACTCAGTGATATACCATGTTCTGTACAGAAGACAAAAGTGGTGTTTTCTCTGCCCCAAAGGAATTATAACATACATAGTGAATTTTTTTGTTATATACTGAAACAGGAACTCTTGAATGGCCAAGTGCATAGCTAGGGGAGAGGGTGCCCATGTTCACCTCTCTCCCTGGGGGCCTCTCGGAGTGAGGGAGATCATGAAGGAAATAGGGAGGGGTGGAGTTGCAAGCCCTCAGGAGTTGCAGGGCCCAGGTTCTTTGAACCCATCTGCACAATTATAGCTACACCCCTGCTAACAGCAATGAACACAATGCTCCTGCTCATAGCAGGCCATAGGATCACCCTTCCTTCCCCTCTCCAGCATGAATTCTCACATTGTTCCCCAGCTGGTATTAAAATTCAATCAGTATAGGTTTAATCTGAATTTGTATGCTTGGATGTACTGACTTAAGTCTTAACCACGGTTAAGAGCAACTAGGAAAGAATAGGAGAATTAATGCTTGAAAGGAAATGGGGTAAGGAGAAGTAACATGTAATCACAAGTTCTTTTTAGCATAGTTAAGAGGTTGCATAATTTAAAAGCAGGCAGTGAATACTGAATGAAAGTGCATCTAGATATCTCTATTCTGTATTATATATTACAAATATTTTTTTCAATTTTTTTAGTCAACTAGCCCCCAAGTCACTATGATGGACTGGAGACTTTCTACCTATAAATTTCAACCCAACATTTCATCCTCAGTATGTGAACAAGTCATGGGTCAAAATGTTTTTATAGTAAAGATATGTTGGATGAAACTATGCAAGCTCACAAATAAATTCTGGAATCCAGAGGGATGATAGCCATGTTTGATCAGTTGAGAATTGCTCCAATAACCTGAACTTGCTGAAACAAAAAATAGAGATCTAGGCTCTTATGATTTCTTTCCGCTCATATAAAAAATGAATGGATATTGAAAACAAATGGTATTTGAGAAGATTCAAATTCGGGTTCTGATATCATTTCTTCAGGAGAGCTGGTCTTGTGGTAGCAGGCATAACTTGTCCCCTTAGCTAAGCAGGATCCACCCTGGTTGCATTTGAATGGGAGACCTCATGAGAGCACTGTAAGATATTCCCCTCAGGGGATGGAGCCGCTCTGGGAAGAGCAGAAGGTTTCAAGTTCCCTCTCTGGCTTCTCCAAGATAGGGCAAGATTTTTTTTAATTTTATTTTTAATAGGACAATATTTTTTAATTAAACCAAAAAACTACCAAAGCATACAGGGCTGAGGGAGATTCCTGCCTGTAACCTTAGAGAAGCCACTGCTAGTCTATGTAGACAATACTGAGCTAGATGGACCAATGGTCTGACTCAGTATGCGGCAGCTTCCTATGTTCCTGTGCCTCCAAGTTGACACTAGTACTTACACTCCCCAAACTGCAATTTTTTTATTTGGGTGGGTGCGGGGGGGCAGGGTATATGTGCAATGAAAAATCATGTCCAGGCTCATGAGAGAAATGTTAGCTCAGAGATAGCAACATTCATTGCACCAAATAGACCTAGCCTTCACATAGCATATGCAATAGCTTCTTGAGCTATAGACTCTGTAAGAAGGACATGTCATGGGGTGGCTCTTCCTGCTTGCCAGATCAGAACCTATAAATCCACATAGGTCCCCAGAAAGATGTTGGCGACCTATTTTCTGTTGACAGTTCCTCCATATCTCATTTGACTTCCTTACCTCCTCCCACAAATTACACCATTATCTGGTGTACATTATTACACCATTATCTGGTTACACCATTATCTGCACTCATTCAGGTCTTATAATTGTAATTATTCTTTACCAAAGTACTTAATCTTCTGTAGTGTGGCAGTACTGATTTTGAGATTGCCTCATATCTTTTCCTTAGGAGCTTTGATGTGACGAAAAAAATGTTATATTAGGCAAAATAATGCACTAAGATTTGTGTACAGCAGTTAAGATATACCCTTACTTGCCCTAAGTTCTATCATTTGCATAATAATGACACATTGTTGGCCAATATCAATACCAATTGCTTATGCTGAATCTCACCCAGTTTGAAAAATGTGGATTGCTGAAAGTTGTTTATTAACAACTAGGCCAACAAGCTCATGAGGCATTTCTTTAAGAGAATCTAGAGGAACTATTTATGTATCCATAGATCATGTAGTACTTGGTTAGTATAAATTCTGCTTTTTACCATTGTCCATGTAGATGATGGTAAAGAGTAGCCACTATAGTAACCAAGCATATTGGACAGTTGTGAGAAAGGCAAGACAGAAGGCCCCACCTTGTGGAATGTAAATTCAGTTACCACAGAAATACTTTAAAAATAATCACACAAGTGCTGAGAAACTGGGATTCTCAAGGAGGAAAGTGCTATAGTTTTGGCAAAGTTATCCATTCCAAAGTAAGATTTTTCTTCCACAGCTAGATATCTCTGGATGACATTACATCAAAATGTGAAATCATCACTATTGTTTGCAAAAAATAACTGTCAGCAGAACCCGGCAAGAATCTTATCTCCTAGACCTTGCCTGTAAAATCTGTATTGATTTGGCTTTCAACACAGGATTTTTTCTCAAGTATTCTTCAGATGGGAAAACACTGCCAGATTGCCTTCCTATTTACCCATACCATTCCTTGGCAGAAATGAGAATAAAAGAGGCCTCTCATTCTTTGCCATGCTTTCTGGCATCAAACCAGCACATTTGAGCTCAGATGAACTAAGGGAATATTATGGGGAAATCTCACTGGTGGACAACCTTTAAAAATAGGCAACTTGTAATCTCACCAAGTTATCCCAATTCAACATGTATCTAACCTTGCTGCCCAGTCTTAACATGAGAGGTAGGTACAGAAAAAATATTCACAATTTTTATTCCTGTACCAGGCTAGCATTGATCATGGGCCTGATATTTCCATAAATGTGCTATAGATTTAACTCTGATATGTATAATGCCTGCATCAAGTCATTTATTAGGCAGCTCTTCCCAATAGGTGCAGTAATGAAAATGCTTCACACATTTCATTTCTCCATACAAATGCTTACATGGACAAAGGTCAGGACTCCTTAAGTGGAGTGTTTGCGTGTGTGTCCAAAGACCCAACCTTTCCACATAGTTTTGACCAGGCATTTCCATTTGAGCGCCTGTGTCAGCTTTGTGCCAACTATGGCAGGATAGTCTACCACCTTATATTGCCCTCACTCCCAGCTATGGCAAATCAGTCAAGTATGCCCTTCATAAGCAGTTCAGTTTCCTGAGGTCTTCATCTTGCCAACACTTGGGAAGTTTGTTAAAAACTTTTCAGTTTGTTTAGTTTCCCTAGAGTTCCTCCTCTGAACTGTATCATGAATTCATCAGATGCAAAACTGGGGATGGCTCCAGGACTAACATGAGATGGGGCATGGGAAGGAGGGAGAGCAACAGAAAGTATTGTGTGTTTTCCTGACTTGTAATGTATCCATCTTTTGTTTCATATTCATGCTATGCTACTATACATCCAGACTACAGACCACAACCGTGTATGTATGGATGAGTAAATATGATGGACTTTAATATTTTTATTATAGTACTGCGCATGTAACTCCTTACGCTGTTTATAGAACCTTATTCATTTATTATCAATATGTCATTGTCTCCCATTGCTATGCACTGATTTTTTCCCCCTATATTATTGTCTCTGTGTTTCAGCATCTGCAGAATACACATCTGGAAAGAATACATATCACTGATATTTGAATAATGTAAATTACTGTATATATGGAGATAAGCTCTTTGGAGATAAGCCAGACAGTGTTCCCTGTACAACTCCCAGCTCCCCCAGCCAAATACCATTGCAGCTGAGGATGCTGGGAGTTGTAGTCAATAGCATCTGGGATTCTCTGTTACAGGGAACACTGAGCCAGAGTCAGCTTCCATTATAAGACATGGACTCCATATTCATCAAATTTAAATTATAAATTTGTTCTATTCTGCTATCAAATTTGCTATGAATTGTAGAAATGACAGATGATGTGCATATGTGTGCATGGTTTTTTTAAATTTCTCTTAATTGATTTGTAAATGACAAATATCATCTTCTGACACTGCAAGTTACATGCCTATGGTCTTTTTCTCTCGCAGAAACCAGGGATGGATCTTGCAGATACCTATATTATGTTTGTTCGTCAAAACCAAGATATACTTCGAGATAAGGTCAATGAAGAAATGTACATAGAAAAACTGTTTGATGTAAGTAGCTGCATCTGTAAGGAATGCCAGTTTTATATCTGAATATTGTAAGCTGCTCTTTGATACTGCAATTTCATATTAAGATGCTTGTTTCTGTGGGTTGCTTTTAGGTTTAGCTATCCCCTTCTCTACAAAGAATAAACTACCAATATTAACTACTGAAGGGTTGTAGTTGCTGGGGAATTCATTAATCTGAAGATGCTACAGTTGTCATTGTAGCTTCACCTTTCTCTTTTGGATTGTGAAATGGGATGCCAGGAAGCTTCAGGAGTCTTGCGCAACTCATATGTTGCTTTTCATTCTGATAAGAGGAGGAGGCTGTGCTGAATCCTCTTTGCATTCTGATCTGACAAAGATGAAAGACATGTGGTGTTTCACAGAATAGTTAGCTGTGTTCTATGTGATGCAAGCAGGGCAAGTCAATTCTGCTCTGCTGCCTGTTGTTTCATTCTAGCAAGTAGGTATCTAGGGATATGTGGGTATGTGCCAATGACTCTGGCAGCTGAAATATCTTTTAGAAGGTACATAGGTGAATTATTCCCAGTTTGGTCATCTACTCACTCCTGCTACCCTTCCCTCTCCTCTTGTCTGTGCTGCACCAACGCTTCTCACAACCAGGGGCGTAGCTATAATTGAGCGAAAGAGTTCAAAGAACATGGGCCCCCGCCCCCTGAGGGCCCTCCAGCTCCACCCCTCCCTATTTTCTTCATTATCTCCCTCACTCCGGGGGTCCACCATAGAATGGGATGAACATGGGCCCTCTCTTCTCTAGCTACACCCTTGCTCACAACACTGTCGCTTTGCAACTGATGCTGGTAGCATGGCCAGCACAGCAGTGCTAACTTGCTGATTTGGGCTGGGACAATGTCCTCAGCTGCCTCACGTCTAAAGCAATGTAATTGCCTCTCTTTGTCTGGCTCACTTGCCTAGAGGATCATAGCTTTGCTTTAATTTGACTGACTGATACTTGAAACATAAGTTACTGTATATATTGAGGGAAAGCTCTTTGAAAATACCTAATGTCAGGATACTAAATCTGTACTTGCAATGTAGTGTCTGAATTTACTTGCATCCTCGTGTCAGGATGCTAAATCCTTACTTGCACCAGCTACATTCTCAGAAACAACCAGTGGCTCTTAAGGATGACTCATTTCTCCATTGCAGGTTTCCCAATAAAGCACATGATCTTAGAAGATATTTTACAGGTGTAGAAACGTGCACCTGTAAGCATGACATGACACACAGGATCATTTGCCAAGGAGTCTATTGACTGTTTATGAATCAGCACTTGAAAACCTTCATCTTCTCTAGTCTTCAACAATATATCACTTGATTCTGTCTGTACCTCATAGTCCTGCTCTCAGACTTGTATCCTCTGATGGGAAATGACCATAACATCTTCAGCATATGGTTCCACAGACCTTTTTCCACAGTTTTCTCCAACTGCAAATCTCTAAATTATTACCATGGCTTCATGCTTGAGTTGGTTCTAGATAGTGCTTCCCGCTGATCTACTTTGTGAGTTGTTGCAAACAACAGTTCCCCTCCCTCCCCCCCCCCGAGGAGAGCAGTGATCCTGTGTTATGTGCATTTAAAGCACAAAGGACTTCCAAATGAGAATGCCCAGTTCCTTCTGGGAGTAAGAGACACATCTGCTCTCATTCTTCAGTCTACCACAGTCCATTCCATTGCCAATTCTGAATGCCCCTATTATTTGCCGTGGAATGTATTTATTTATGTTCCATCTCCACAACATTTCAGAAAGCTTTTCTGGCAGTTTCATTTAATTATGCAAGTTGCTGCAAATGTTTTCATAACAGCAATTCACAGCCTTTGCTGTGACACTTCACTTGTGGTAGTCGCAGAAGGTCTTGCCGCACAGGACTCTCCGCCATGGATATGTCATGTCAGTGTTTGTTGTTTGTTATCTTGGCTGCTTGAAAGAAGCCTTGTCGCTCAGACTCTCTCCTTCTAGGCACTTCTAGGCAGTTTTAAAATAAAAGTATCATCTGTTTTAATACGTTAAGTGTTAATATGTGTGAAAAGAATGATTTTTTTGATTTTTTTTGCAAAAGCCTTTTCTGCCCTTGCAGTGGTAGAAAAACCATCATCCATCCAGCTGGCATTCTTACAAAGTACCAGAGCCATATTAGCAACTTCTGTATCAATTTGGTATTGCATTGGATCTGCAAGCATATGGTTCATTTCCAAGGCATTTCCTCCCTACTCCACACATTGTAATTTTTCAAATGTTAAAAATACCTGTGTAAAAATCCACACAACAGATTGGCTTAAACAGGAATCTTTCTATTGACTTGAGTGGGCATTTGGCCAGTCCCTTAGTGCTGTAGAGTGCTGACCACTGTCTTGATCTGTGTGAAAATAGCAAGCACATGAGGATCGTCATTGCCTTGCTATATTTAAGTCATTCCTTTTCTTGTTACTATGCCTAAATATGTCACTGATTGCGCCTCAGAACTTCTGCTAATATAGCGCTCAATCAAGCATACTGACAAACACAATCTGCCTTTAGTCCTTGCTTTTCTGAGCCTATTGTATACACTAAATGTTGGTGCCTCATTTCTGTGTTATTGAAGCACTTGCTGCAATTAATCAGCAAGACCTAATGAAAAGCTGTTGAAGTAATGGCTTGGAAAAATACACTATGACTAGATAGGAGTAAAATATTGCTCTCATTTATAATCGCATTAGCTGTTGGGTGTGCTCCATAGTTTTTCCCCCATAAGTATTCTGAAGTCAACAATTGTGATTATTATTAGTGTTGGCAATTTAACAGCATGGCTGCTCTCCACAAACTGTATAAGTCAGTGTATATTTACATTTGTCTTGGTTGAATATTCATTGAAGTCAGTGGGGCAGATCCTGTGCTGCTGTTGGTTTGACAATGTATCCACTATAATGACAGGGCTACCATGAAATACATTTAAGTACAAAAGTGCTTTTGATACTAAATCCAACTGTGACAAAATTTACACAAACAAATATATTACATCCCTGCAAAAAAGAGACCTCATACTTGCTTGTGACATTGTGGTCAGGGTTTTATAGGTTTACATGATGAGGGCTAATGGGAAAATGTTCACAACTTCGGGCACAGGATTGGGCAAAGTGGTCTTTTTGGAGCCCTCCAACACTACAGTTAGTTCCAACTCTCTGAACAAACATATTGTCTCTGGAACTTCCTGTGGAGGCTCTTGCTACCCACATCTACAGCTCTGCCTCAGTCTCACATAATGCAGCGGATGTGAGGTGTCTGATTTTTTTAGAGCAAAAGGAGTAGAAGGCTTAGTAGTACTAAATCCTCTCCCAGCAGTGACTTACCTCCCCACATTTGGTTTTTCCATGGAGGTGTTCTCTCAGCTGGGCTCTAATCCTCAATGCAAACTCAATTGGAAGACTAGCATGTAGAGGAGGGGCTAAGGGAGAAGCAGTGAATAGGAGTAGCTGTCTGCCCACTAATGAAGCAGTCAGTGAGGTGGTGGGCTTGTGGAAGTCACTAAGTTACTTCCTCCACCAATCATTGCCTGAAATGACTGGCTGCCTTGCTTTACTTATTAATGGGCTAGCCATGAGAACAAATCTTTGGGTTTAGTTTCACTGTTCTCACACCAAGTACAAAATGTAAAACAGCCCTTCTATGTGCAGAAAATTCCTTCCATTAATGGAAGGGCATCTTTGGATCAAGCCAAGTGTTTTCTAATGAAACCTGTTCATATATCCTGCTGTGAAAATAATCTTCACACATGGTGGACAGGAAGCTAGCAAGTAAGGGATGACTGGCTAGAAGAAAGGATGGGCCAAATTTTCTTCTTCCCACTCCTGATCCTAATCCTTTTCCCTTTGTCGTTCACTGACAGTGTGTGATTTTTGCTTGAGACATATAGACTACTAGCATTAGAAGAATAAATTGCTCTGCATGTGGATCTCATTGTGTCCAAGGAAGAGCAAACCTTTCAGCTGCCATAGCTAAGCAGCAAGAGTGACTATGGGAGAGGGAGGAGAAGGCGAGTAAGCTGAGCTGGCTGTGCCCCACTTGCCTCTCAATTCTCACTCCTTACTCACAAACTTTCTGTCCTCTGCACAGGGAGGGAATGGATTATAACCCAACTGTTTGAAATTATGAATCTTTGTTGATGACATAGATTTTAGGTTTTTCATTGCTGGGGCAGTTCATGTTTAACTGTGCAAGAGGATGAAACATTTTCAGTCTCCCAGGCAGCTGAAACAAGCAAAGGAACAATGTAGTGGGAGATAAAAAGTAATGCTTTTGGACTGATTGCATGAAAGCAAACTATTTCAAAACCCAGACACACCTCCAGTGTGCAAATCCTTTGAACCATTGTGCCTCTTTTGAGGAGAGATTTCTGAGGACCGCTTTCAGAGAGAAGGCAAGGGAGCTTTTCCACAAGCCACTCCCCAATTTAAAAATACCTTGTTGCAGAGATTAATACATGTATCTAGCTCCCAGGCATCTGTGAACCTGCTAAGCCATAGTCCTACTAAGCTTGTGCAATACTTCAGTTCAAACATTTTTGGTTTTGAGGCATAATGTGTATTGTCTGTTTCAAGAAGACAACTTTTCAAAAAAGGGATATGGGAATTGTTCATTTGTCTTGAAATGCAAACGTGGGATATGCCCCCAAAAGAAGTATGGTTGACAAGAAGGTTAGGGTTAATTAAGATTAGATGTTTGAGTCAACTGCTCCTGCAAGTGAAGCTTGATTGTGTGTGAAAATCCAGTGGGTGGAACTACAGGTGAAACTCGGAAAATTAGAATATCGTGCAAAAGTCCATTAATTTCAGTAATGCAAATTAAAAGGTGAAACTGATATATGAGACAGATGCATTACATGCAAAGCGAGATAAGTCAAGCCTTAATTTGTTATAACTGCGATGATCATGGCGTACAGCTCATGAAAACCCCAAATCTACAATCTCAGAAAATTAGAATATTACATGGAACCAAGAAGACAAGGATTGAAGAATAGAACAATATCGGACCTCTGAAAAGTATAAGCATGCATATGTATTCAGTACTTGGTTTGGGCCCCTTTTGCAGCAATTACTGCCTCAATACAGCGTGGCATGGATGCTATCAGCCTGTGGCACTGATGAGGTATTATGGAAGACCAGGATGCTTCATTAGCGGCCTTCAGCAATTCTGCATTGTTTGGTCTCATATCTCTCATCCTTCTCTTGGCAATGCCCCATAGATTCTCTATGGGGTCAGGTCAGGCGAGTTTGCTGGCCAATCAAGCACAGTACACTGTATACTTTTCAGAGGTCCGATATTGTTCTATTCTTCAATCCTTGTCTTCTTGGTTCCATGTAATATTCTAATTTTCTGAGATTGTGGATTTGGGGTTTTCATGAGCTGTACGCCATGATCATCACAATTGTAACAAATTAAGGCTTGACTTATCTCGCTTTGCATGTAATGCATCTGTCTCATATATCAGTTTCACCTTTTAATTTGCATTACTGAAATTAATGGACTTTTGCATGATATTCTAATTTTCCGAGTTTCACCTGTATATCATATAGGAGTAAGCATAACACATTGCATTACCATAGAAAGCTTTTGGCGGAGTGACCCCAGACTAGAAAAGGTAATATTGGAATTTGAATGGCTGATTCTGAAAGCTCCCTATAAGTTCCATGGAACTGGGAAACAATGGATCTGATATATCACATGAAATAACTCACCTTATTTGTTTTTTAAGCATTTATTGTGGTCATTAGCCAAATAAACATTATCGATTATGAAAGCTGTACATCATGTGCTTCAGCATCTCTAAAATATGCTGTAACTGCATTTTTCCTATCACATCCTGTCCTCCCCAATGACTTTAGTAAGAGCTGTCTTCCAAAGCTTCTCTCTCATTGGTTAATCACAGATTCACATTCCTATGTGAAATGTTAATAATGCACTAAATTCTACCTGTTCTGATGAAGTTTTAATTGGCATTAGGCTTATTAAATGAGATGCTAAAGTGTCTAACTTAAAAATAAAATTAGCTGGTGTTAACCTGGTCATATGGGAAAGGTGAATGTTGCTCATTAAAAATGTTATTTTGATGGAAAATATGCTTTCCAATTTATTTGCATGCTTCTTCTGAAATAATGCTTCTTCGCATTTCTTTGGGTTACATTTCAATTTGACATACTGTCATTTGTACAATAAATATCAAGATAATGTCTGCTTTGAAAAGGGGAGAAAGAGAGTCTCATCCATTGCAAGAGTGGACTGACTCTTCAGTCTAACATGGTCTATACTGTTTTTACTAAAATCCCCAGTGTACTCTGATTTACAACATGAGTGAGATTTTAAGATCTGTTAACAGTTATGGTGTACCTAATAAGTATTATGTAATCCTGAGAATGCATGGTTGCTAAACAAATTCCTTGGTGGATCAAACCAGGATCCTCCTAGGTCCAACACTCTTTGCAAGAATCCCAGCAACCAACAGGTGCTAGGATTCTGATGGTGGTCCATCAGAAATTGGCCAGTGATCTGCTGGTAGACTGTAGTCTACATTATGTCCAGTTTTAATTTATCAGGCAAAATGATATTAAGATTATACAGTTGAAAGCTCTCAAGTCATTGTCGTCAACTTGCTAAGGGCCTCCTTGGAAAACTACAGTGGAAAGCCTCAGTTTGTATATTTTGAGTACATAAAATGAGGTTTTTAATATAAAAATTATATTAAAAGATATCAAGACCCAGGTCACTTAGTGCAAGTATTCAATTGTCCATCCTAAATGTTAAAAATATGGGCTATTATAAACTATTATCAAAAATCACAAAATGGGCTTAAATTGAATGAAAGTTGAAAGCTTTAAAAATCTACCATATTTACCCTGCAGGATATACAGCTTTTTGCATCTGGTGAAATAGCATGTGGGATGTGTGTGTGTGTGTGTGTGTGTGTGTGTATACACACAAATCTTGCCACCGCTGCCATAGCTGTCTTTCTCCCCCCGACCATACCACCACATACATTCAATATATTACGTTCAAGAGTCCCGGCAGCAAAAGCAAAGAGAAAGATGCATGGAGAGCTTCCCATCTCCCCTAGGATTTCCCAAGCTGCATCCCCAAGACACTCCCTGGCCTCACACATGGCAGCGCATTCCATTGGGAGGGCAGATAAGGTGGTTCCTTGGCATATACCCTGGTGGGTTTTACATGAGTGCTGGTATGCAGGTGTTGTTGTTGTTTTAAAGTGATGCTTTTCTGTGGGGAATATTTGGGTGCCCTTATTTGGGAGCAGGGTATATGCACAAAAATACGGTGTATGTTTTTTAAAAGAAGTAAATTTCACTGATAATAAAGAAATTGCATTGTAATAACTGAGTGCATCTTGTCCCTTCCGTTAGGCCAAGGTCTTCAGGTATGAGCAGTGGTGGTGAGCTGAAATCAATGGAAATGCTTTCCATATGAGAAGAGTCAATTCACACTGGTAAATTCCTTCATGTGCCATGTGCATGAAAATTACTGTATTGAGAAGGGTTAGTGTGACTGTGATGGCATTTTTCCTGTAGGTGCAATCACAGAAACTGCTGCAAGCTCACATGTATAGCCCAACTTATACTTTCTTCATTTGGTTGTGCACATGATTGCACAGAGAAATCAAGCAGTGTGAACTGACTCATACTTTATCTGCACCCTCTTATAACTTGTGACCAGAAACATTGTAGGTGATTATGTACATCTTTTGAATATGCTCAGTGATTTTTTAAAAATGTATTTCATCTCCATTTATAACCCACCCCATCTCTAGGGATTGGGATAATTAACAACATACCCAATTAAAATGTGAAATACCATATGCCAGAACAGACTAAATTAAGTCGGCAGCTGTTTAACCTCAGGCTTTACAAGTCACTCCATACCAAAAGAGTTCTGGGAAGTACCTGGATTTGGATGAGTCTAAATGACAAAAGAATTTCCACAATCAGAACTGGTAACAATCAAGGGACATACTCCCAGGATCTTTCTCTTCATGTCCTTGCAGTTCACACTTGGTGGGCATATGGTACACTCAGTAGGGTGTTCTCTGTATAGTTGAGATTATGATGGAACATAAGACTGAGTTTCTATGTAGATCCAAACTGTTAAGGACTTGATGAAACTATATTGATTGGTGCCCAGAACTGGCAACATTAGGGTGACAAGCTATAATGGACCCCACCCCCATTAGGCACTAAAAGAAACTGCCTTCTCCCAGGAGAATATGGTGAAAGGCACTTCTGGAAGTTTTTCACACCTGGCTTTTAGTTTGCATCTCCTCTGGAATGGAGGGATTGCATTCACATATCTGCCAAATTTACCCTGAAGTTCCTGCGACTTCGGGGTAAATTTGCACTTGTGTGAAGAGCTATAGAGGAGAACTTCACACAATTCAGGTTTTTCATTGCACGTTAGAGTGCAGCCCAATTTCTATCCAGGGTAAAAAAATCCACTTTTTGTGTTGGGTTTTTTGGGCAACTTCAAATGCACAGTAAAGCCTCGCAGAAAACCCACTGGGAAACCCTGCTGTCTGGGAAAGCTCCTGGCCACTGGGCTTCCAAGCACATAAACCTTTTGAGAAGTACCTCAAAACTGCAAATTTGAGTGATAAAAGGTCAATGGCTTTTGAGAGCAACACCAATATGCCTTTCACACATTATCTCCTTGTTACATGTTGCCAGAGTTGCATGGGAAATAGACATGTAAAAGCAGCACCATGCTTTTGGCCTTCTTCCTAATGGGGGTGGGTCCATTATATATAGTGGGTCTAATGTTACCATTCTGGGCACCGATCAATATAGTTTCATCAAGTCCTTAACAGTTTGGATCTGCATAGAGACTGCCTCCCTCTTATGTTCCCTCTTATGTTATGTTCCATTCTTGTAATGTAAGAGCTTGCCCCAAGAGAGGCTCTTTTTCTTCTTCAATTACAAGACCTTCCTCACTTGTTGGTTGTTGGTGCTTTTTAAATGATTATTTAGCCTCTGTCAGCTCACTTTACAAAGAACCTCCATACCCCAGGGTATATGGCATATGGCATTAACCACTATATCTCTGCCCCAGTGCATCTAGGAACCTTGCATTACACATGGAGATCAAAAATCATATGAAACACTTTCGTATTATCTGAAAATTAAGTTTGCAGAATACATTGACTTTTAAGGACTGGAACAACTTGTGCATATAATATGTCATTTTTACACATTTCAACTTCTTATGACTTTTGTTTTGTAGTTTAAGCATTGCTTTCATGTTGAAAGCACTCATATGTTAACAGCCCTCTTAACCGGGTCATAACCACTCATGATGTGCATTTTGATGTTTATTTTTTTTGCATCCAAAGAAACAGATGGCTACATGATTTCGGGTATAACAATCTCAACTGAATGCTAATAACAGTTACCATGTTGCAGCTTTTCCCCTTCCTAGAAAGGGACGGGTGATGTAGATTCACTTGAGACTGCTTGGAGGGATAGGGGTTTCTTCCCTAAAGTTTGTTATGTCATGTGACAGAGATCTGCCAAAATAGAATTTTTGGTCAAGCTTAATAAAATGTTTCATTTATTACATTTGCCCTTTATTCAAGGGTGGCATAGCCCGTGAAGCTCATTAAGCGCAGTTTTACATCTTACCCAAGATGACTTAGTGATGACCTAGCTGTTTGAACTTGAATTTCCTACATCTATGCCTAACACTCTCAGCACTACACCCATGGCTCTTACGATTAATATAATGTCTGAGTGTATGTTTGTAGTGATTTCTGAGCACGGGCCCATTATTTCAGTGAGATTTTTGTGCCATATTGAAGTCTGTTTTTATGTCTATTTGAGAAAGTGATAGTTTTTCATATTAATAGGAGTGTATTTTTTCCTATTCAAGATGTAAACATCAGTTTTCAAAATAGCTCATTATCAGGTTACAATCTGTCAAGTGAGTTTCAGTACATCATCTTCATTATATACATTAAATTATTATTTGTAAGTTTGAGCTTTGACAAAAAAGATCTTCTTTTGATCTTGATTATATGCCAAGGGAGCTTCTGCAAGTTGAGACTGGGTGGAGAGTTGTTTAAAGGTCTTCCCTTGAATCCAAAAGCTGCATGAGAATGAAAATCTAGGAAATTTGAGAGAAGCATACCTAATTTCCTAGAGAAACTTCACAAAACAATGCATTGTAGCTTGTTGAGCTGCTTATTTCTTTGATAAGTCAAAATAATCTCCAAGAAATATGTGGACTTCTGCTATCAGGTTTCCAGAATCTGAGTAAGAGCACAACTGTCACTTGGCACAAATCGAGAAATAGACATTTTTTGCCTAATGCACCTGGACATATGTGGCAGATCTGGTAGAATCAGCTAATTAACAATACAGGCTTAAACAGGCACCTCATCTGGCAATGTAGTTAGTTGCCTGATGGTGCTCAGCAGGACTTGGTAGTGCTTTTTATTTTTCTGTCCTAATGGTCTGCTGCCCACCTAATTTTGCCTTATTGTCAACCACTACTTACCGCAGCTTGAGGCCCTCCCAGGAGGCTAAATTATTATCAAAGGATTAGGGAGATGTAGCCTTGCAGCTCTGACATTTCTGATTATGCCAGAACACTAATTAGCTGTGACTAATTAAGAAAAATGTTCCTGCCATAGAAAACCATTTAAAAGAACTGAGAAGTAGAAAAACAATTCAAAAGCTGAGCAGTGCTCCGATTTGCTGATACTCTTTACATTTCTACTGAGCTTTAACTCACCTTTAATTGTGCCTATTTATTATTTATTTATTACGTCTAGCATTTGCAACAAAAAAAAGCTCCCCTTTGCAACAACAACAAAAAAGAATTGGTGTTTTTCCCCTTCATTTGGAGGGAGGTGGGAATAATTGCCTTCTTGAACGTTCTTTGTAGCATCAGGTTTCCCCCATAGAGGATGAAAGAACAAATCTTGTAAATTTTCAAACATGTTAGCAGACTGTTGTACAAGGAGGCACCTCATACACATGCAAACGCGTGCACGTATACAAAGCACAATCCACCAAACACTGCTGCTGAGCAACCACCTTTCATCTCAGTGGGGCTTGCGCCAGTTCCTCACAAGCCTTATTAAAATAAGTGGAGATTGTGCAGCCGCAGTGCTTGATGGATTCCTCTCCCAGTCAATCATCTTAGAAATACACTTAAAACTCCATTGTTTTATTTCACCTTTTTGTCTTATTGCCCTTTTTGAAGTGAATGGTTCCTATTAAAAATGCATATGATTAATAATAATGTAAACAGCATGTACGGCCTTGCATTCTTTTGAAGTTTTGCATCACCACACATATCAAACAAAGGCACTTTTTTCAGGGAATTTATCCTCTGCCTTTTCTTGACAAATAAAATGAGCCAACATCACCCATGTTTTATAACACCCATCCCTCCAAAATGAAACAGTTTATTATTAAAAGGCTTATGGTAGTTCAGACCAAGTCTCTCAAAAACTAGGATGAGTGTTTTTATGTATTTTGTATTTTGTTAAGCATTCAACTGCCCCTGACATGTATGACCCCCAGTTTAGCAATCCTGCTTCATCTGCTCATAGTGCTTAAAGTTCAGTTTAAGATCACACCTGTTAGTCTCTCCCTCTTCCCCTTTCAGGATTGAGCCAACAATATGCAGCTCTTGAAATTGTCCCTTTTCCCCCTTGTGTTCTAAATCCTTTCTGCTTAAGCTGGCTTTTGAGGTACAGCTGGTTGCTTGGAGATGTTAACATTGTTTGGTTTTTACAGGCTTTGAATTAGAATTTGAGTTGTCTTGTTTTTAATTTTGTTTCCCACCTTGAGTAGGTTGTACATTTACTTATTTATTTTATCATATTTATATACCTCCTGATAAGTGTATTTCTAGGCAGTGTACACAATTTAAAACAATATAAAGCTGAGTAAAATCAATTAAAACAATTTCACAGAATAAAAAAGTAAAAAACCGCAATTTCATAGAATAAAAAAAAGTTTAGAATTAATTACAGTTAAAAGCCTGAGTGAATAGGTGTGTCTTTAGCGTATTCCTAAAAGCCAACAGAGATGGAGGTGCTCTTATTTTGACAGGGAGCATATTCCAAAGCTCTGGGGCAGCCACAGAAAAGGCCCAGTCCCAAATCGCCACCAAATGAGCTGGCGGCAACCATATCCAGACCTTCCCAGATGATCTTAGTAGGTGACAGGGTTTGTGGCAAAGGAAGTGTTCTCTTAAATACTCTGGACCCAAGCCGTTGAGGGCTTTATAGGTGATAACTAGCACTTTGTATTTCATTGGAAAACATATCAGCAGCCAATGCAATTCTTTTAAAATTGGTGTTATACAGTTCCTTCGGGTTGTCCCAGAGACTAGTCTGGCTCTTTTAAACATATTATAAATGACATGGGGTTCCACTTGCAGGTGCCAGATCCCTGGACATGTTGGCAAGTCCAGAGGTGGCCCTTTAGGTTTCCTCCACTTTCGGCTCTCCATGATGGTGACACAGCTGTCAGGCACATGAGAATAATTTTCTCTGAACAAGCATCCATCCCACATGAGCCATAATTCAATCAGCAGCTTGCACCTTTAGAATTAATCCTGCCACTTCCTCTTCACAAGTCTAATCATGTCATTTGCTTGACATCATCAAACTTCCCCCTATCTAGGGAAGACAAATCCTCCAAATAGCAGAAAAATATGTGTATTGCATCCCATTAAAGAAGTTCATTTTGTGTGTAGTTTGGCCAGTAAACTGATCTTTTTCCCCAGCTAGTCCTATGCCTATTTGTACAGGCATTTTTTAATGAAGTTGTAACTTCTATCACTGAACAGCATTTTAAAAATAAAATAAAAATGATCAGATTATTCTTCTTCTGAGCTATTTGCAATTTAATTGAATTTTTTTTTAAAAGAAAGAAAATAGTTTTAAAGACTTTATATAAGATTTTTATTTTAATTTGAAAGGTCACTCTAGAGTATACACATGGCAAAATAAATTAAAATATATTTCACAATTCAAATGAGTCTTATAATGTAAAAAAATATGAATTGCATCAAAACCTAGTTTGAAAATCGCAAGTTATACTGTAATTTTTAATTTTTTAAACCACAAATTTTGTAATATTCTTAAATGCTCAGTTATGACCAAAATATTTGTTTTAAAGGACTCTACAAATCCTGAACAAAATACTTTATAATTGGGATTAAACTTATTAACCCACAAACACCACATATCCCAATAGAGCTAAGCACAAAGAGGGTAGTTCATAAATATATAATACACCTTTTATCTAGATGGCTTTAAAAATGGTATAGCACCTTACTGAGCTGTAATGGCTCTGAAACTGTAGATGAATGTGTTAGTGAGCGTTAACTGAGCCTGTAGCCTCCTTGTTCTGTACAGTGAGGAAAAATCAATAGATTCTTTACCATTTGGATTGTCTTAGGTCATATTTTTTCCACCATGAAGTGCCAAGCACAGGCACCATCGAGAGATTATTGATTTCTTCATGTACTGTAAATATACACACACTTAATCAGCAGGAGAAGCTCACAGTTTCTAAAGCCAAGTATGCACTTCTGGTACCTTCATCAGTGGTGTGTGTGTGTGTGTGTGTGTGTGAGAGAGAGAGAGAGAGAGAGAGAGAGAGAACAAACTTCAAGTCTGCCAGTATTGTACCATGACAGCATAATTTCTCTTATGAAACGCTGCTCAAATTGTAGACCTTCAAAAGAGAATATATTTCATATTATGGAAGTCTATACAAAAAACATACTGTTTGTATTAAAGTCAAATCACTCCTTAACTAGAACTGTTAAAAGATGCCTGGGGAAAATATAGCCCAGTTAATAAGCATTAACAGCAAGCTGTGGGGGCTATCCCAGCATCATGATGGCTACTGTGAGCTTCTTCACATCTTCCAATAAGCTCTGATGTAATGCTAAAATTCTAAGCATAAGTAACAGCTGCTATAGCTGCAGCTTGTTCAAATTTACTATTTTATTCCTGCTGTGTATTCCGTTTGTGTGATGTACTACATGAGAACAAAAGGATTTCAGGGGGGAAATGGAAAAGACTAAACTCTCAGGGTTGGATCCAAAGGTTCCCTTCTTCCAGAGGAAAAAAGCCTTTCTAAAAGCCTTTAGTCCATCTTAGGAGAGGAGTAAGCTGCAAGCTGCCTTTAGGTCACTTGTGGTCCCTGTATCAGAATTACAGTAGGTGTACAAAAGGAACCTCAAAAATCATCATTTTTTATTGTTGTCAAAACAAGTTGCTGCCATGAAGTGTGTGTTTCATTTTGAACTATTTAGACATGTTTATAATTGTAGTGAAATATATGGATATTGGGTTTCTTAGGGGCATAGGACAGGCACCTATGTTGGTATGCTTGCAGCCTAACATAATGACCATTGCATTCTGGAAGAGGAGGAGGAGATAAACTGCAATCATTAAGGTTTTGTACAACAGTTTTGGAGCTTAATTACTATAAACAGAAAGCGCAAAGAGCAATTGATCTGAACAGTCGGCATTCTAGCAATAGCACCCTTAAAGGAATTCAGGAATTCTGGACTTACCTCATATTTTACCAATCACTCCCCACAGGATCAACCCAGTGGTAACTCCTACTTCATACAGAAATAACTAAGTTAGGCCTTGTAAATGTGTGAGATGCCAAGACCTAGAGAAGTGGGCTGCCTCAGACATAGAAATGACTAGCTGTGCATTTCAGATTCCTACAAATCTCAGTACTGCTTCTGTTTCTGGTCCTTAATTAAGTCAGAGATCAGTTTGAATATCTTAATAGTAAAAGAAAAGAAAACGAAGTATTAAATTTTCATCTAGTTGAACAATGCCACACCACTATCTGCTCTCTCTCTCTCACTCTCACTCTCTCTCTCTCTCCCACTGGGGATGAATAATATTTAACTTGAGTTTGTTTGGTTTTTCTCAACATACCTCCACCATATTAAAAAAACAAAGTGGCCCTTCTAGGCAACCAACAGCATCTTGACTGCTATTTTAGAGAATATATAGAGACTGTAGCAAAAACTTAAAGAGGTGCTTTAGGGTTGTTGGAAATTCATTGCCTCTCCTCCTGCTACCAGAAGCCAATTGGTCCTCCAGGCATGGCGGTAGTGATCAAATGTAATGGAAATGAATCAATGGACTTTTTTTAAAATAGAGAAATGTTTAATTGCACAGATTTAAACTCTCTTTACTTACTGAAGTCTTGATGTTGTAGAGAAACCGCATGTTTGAGGAATAAGTGTTCAGCAGGTGCTGGAGTGGCTCTGTGCCCAAGGAGATTTGACTCCAGTCCTTTTGTTTATGAAAAGAGAAAATCATCTAAGAAAAGAGGTTGCCTTCCAATGTATTTCATACCATAGCCTTCCACCTCTTACAGAGCTGTGTTGATTGAAAATCTCATGTAACGTTAAGTGGTTAGATGTTTGTCAATAGCACAAAACTACTGTTCAGTATACAGCACAATATGGCAACTTTGCTGCATTTGCCTAAGGCAGGCCTGCACAACATAAGGCCCGGGGGCCGGATTCGGCCTGCAGTGACTATTTTACTTGCCCCCGGGTATCCTGCAGCAACACAGGTGCTGGAAACTGCCTTATAGTGCCATCCTGTGCATGCTTTCTCAGTAATATGCTCCATGGTGAGGCTTACGCCCATGTAAGCATGCCTAGCACTGCAGCTTGAAAGCAACAATTTAGGAAGAGGAGAGGACTTGGCATTTCTTTGGGGCTAGCATGCACTCTAGGGGCCCCACTGATTGAGTAAGGACAGGACCTATTCTCTGGCCACTATCCTTGGTTAAAACGATGGATCCATTGACAGGAGAAATAGAGCCAAAAGTAACTAATAATATTTATTTTTAATGTCATAATGTGCTAAAAAATTGACCTTGGCCCCTGCACACCAAGTTGTGGATGGTTCCGGCCCGCCAGGGCATTTGAGCTGTGCAGCCCTGGCCTAAGGGAACCCTAGCACTGGAACATGATAGGGCACTAAAGTTCAGAAATGAAGGCTAGCAGAAAGGAAATTCCATGTGCAACTTTTGTGAGACCCTTACTTTAATAAGCATCTATGTTAGCACATAATATTTAAAGTAAAAATAACATTGCAGGTGTCCAGGTCTGGAAGGTAGGTCTGTGTCTATGTGTGACTTTTTAAAATTTTTTGCAATGTTTCAGTTTTATTCTGCAGCTGCCATGCGTGTGGGAAGCCACATGAGACAGGTAGGTCATAAAAGATGCCGTTTACAACTGCATAAATATAGTTAACAGGTTACTTTGGTTTTGCCTTCATTTAGGTTTCAACATAATCATTAAATAGGGAGGATTTGCATGAATTTTTATTGCAATATTTAGTGTGAAACATCAGTAATTCTCACCAACCATTAGCCATCGCATAGTGATCAACTACATTCCTCAACCCTTGGGATAGGATGACAGATAAAGCTAAGGTAAAGGTTTGACCACCTATGCCATAAAAATGCCTAATATTTCAAAAGTTGTTTTTGCAGAAGATGCCAACTTAAGCCTCTCCAGTGTAAGTGCTTTAAGAAAAAGTGACATGTGATTTAAACACATTTTTAATTTATTAAAAATGCCCTACTTTTCATAGTAGTTTCAATGTGGATTTCAAAACATAATAAAAATATGATAATGCAATAAAAATGACAAAAAACAGTAAAAAGCTGATTATAATTATTTACGTGCTTTTAAAACTGTGTTTCTGTCTTCCTTTTTAAAATAGTCCATAGGGAGTTATCCAGACCAGAACTATGACAGAGGGGAAAGAGAGTTCAACGCTCTCACCCCACCTACTCCCGCTCATGCACTGCTGTCCCAACAACAACAAAAATCTACTCTCAAAGCTACTATTGGATAATTGGCAGCCTTTAGGTGCTTCTGTTGCTTTGAAGCAGATTTTGTTTTAGGAGCTAAAGCAGGCTAACACTGCCTGCTTCCATGCTACTTGCTCAGCATGTACAAATAGTTTATTCCAAAGGTAGGGACCATTAAAAAAAATGCCTTGGAACTCCATACCGTTTGCCGGAAGGAGTGGGTGAAACAACTTATTACAGCCCTGATTATCTAGCAGCTCCTTGCACCTAGAAGCCCCAGTGCACATAGGAGAGTTTCCACATGAGCACAAGGACTTCAGCATTGTACTGTGCCACATGCAAATGAGAAACTTTTCTCATGCAGGAGCTCCATACACACATTGGAGCTCCTACTGAGCTTTGCATTGGGCTGAATGTGTTTTAATAAAGAGTATACAAACTTAATGGTAGACTGCCAGTTAACATGTTTTCATTATGAAGCAAAGAGAGATAGTTGGGAAGGCTTTGAATGAGTTGGAGAACCAAAGCTCTCCATGCAACCACCCTGAAAAGAGCTGTCAGCCTAGTTTGGCTTCAAGGCAAAAACTCTCTTGCCCGCACACCAATAGCTGGTGGGGGAATAAATCCCACTCCCAGCAATTCCTCTGCCTCTGAGGCTAGGAAGTATTGTTTTTGACTGGGACCACAATAACCCAAAGGGTGAAAGGGTCAAGATCCTTAGAAAATGCTCATATGCACAAGATTTTCATTCCTCTCCCCACCCCATCCCAGTTTGACTTTCCTTCAATATTGAGACCATCTGTCCTCCAAAATCCAGTTAGAATCATGTGAATTTAACATCCATAATGAAAAGGATTTCAGCTTGCTGCAAATAAAATTACAGGGCAGTTCTCTGGCCACAAAAGCAACTCCCCTGTAAGAAATCCTCCCCTCACATGCACACCAATGTCAACAGTACCATCGTAAGGTTAATTAAATTACAAACATATGAATAATAATTGCATATGATTAGTTCTGGCACAGTGTTTTACAGATGTGATTTAACACTACAAAAAAGTGGTAGCATTGTTTCGGTAATATTAATTTTGAGTCTCTTGACTGGAAATCATAAAATATAAAGTAGGTGGTCTAGGATAATTAGGGAGGTGACACACACCATAATGAATGATTGCCATCAGTTAATAGGAGGTTTCAGTTGTGAAGTTGAACTTTGCAGGAGAAGGCTAGGGGGCTTAACAAGCCGTTAATTTTGAACCACATATGCATAAGGGAAAGCATTCAAATTGATATGTAATTGCTTGCTCTAATATCTACTGTTACACATTTTTAAGAACTGTTGAATGTGCAAAAGTGAGTTTAGAGGTTTAAGTAAATACCATTTCTCAAAAATGTAATTTTTTTTTCTTCTCAAGCAGAAATATTCTGAATGACCTTTACATATATCTTAGATTTTCTTCTCAAAAGTCAGAATTTTTGGAGACTTTTTAATGCTGATAATATTGTTTAATTATGTAAAGGTGATTAAGGTTAAGAGTCGGGGGGGGAAATAAGGGATAAAATCTTCAGTGGCGTGTGTGTACTCAGAGGTGTGTATAATTTGTCACTACTTCAGACATTCCCTATTCTTCTTATGAGCCACTTTGTGAATATACATGACATTCTGATATTTGTATTCAAGGATGTTTTGGAAAATTACATCAGTCTTTTGCAGAAAGTATTAGTAGCCTTCTTGCAATTACTTTCTGCAATGACCTCATAGGATACTGCAAATGATAAAAATGCTGTGGATGAAATTATGGAAGCATTTTCAAGTGGCTAACTAAAGATTATTAAATGTGTTTAGAATATAGGCAAAGTTCCGCTGAAAATGTCCATATTTCACTTTTCTGCTTTATCTGCATTTGATTAAATCAATTTGATCTATTATCCCTGTGATTATAAACATGCTTTTCAGAATCTCTGAGCACATTGTTAATTTTACCTAGCGGAATATTGCATTTTCATCCATGAGGCAGTCTTTCAAGCACTAGAAAATGTTACGGCATCTAAGACAACAAAAACCTTTGTTGTACACTGCAGAGATTACAGCGCTGGCCATCCAAATAAGCAATCTTTTCAGTGGAACATGCCATTTTTGCCATTATTTAGGACTGTAATATGTATAATTAGAAAAGATCTAGGAACTTTACAGCACTAGTTTTTAATCATGGAATATTATTTAAAAGTGGGGTGTAATTCCCCAAGCACTACTACTGAGTGTGCAGCCCTCATTCATTCTGGCGCTGCAGGATTGTGCCCTCAAGTAGCAGGAAAATGCAACTCGGTTCTTCCAGATGCAAAGCTACTGTGTTTTTCTCTTCTTCATCAGCAACTGCATTCTGTCAGTGGCCAGTTACCAGAATGCCAACCTAAAGAAAAGCCCTATGTGGCCTGATGATTCAGATGTAGGAATTTCAGAACTCCAAGGTATAAGGCATTGTGTATTAGTGCGTATATTGAGTTTTCATTCCAGGTAGCAAACAGCTGCACCATAAAAAAAACAAAAAATCTGAAACGTGAAGTGCATGGCTTCAAGAGATGAGTGTTAGATTTAGTTGAATCAGTCTCAAAATGTTTTAGATTAAGGGCTGAGCAGGGAGGTAAGGATTGTGAATATTGCATATATTTGTTTTATATTTCCAATAGTCAACAGAATAATGAAATTCCTTAACTACTTCTCTTTAACTTGCCTGAAGAAAGCGCGGTATGTTGCTAAATCTCTTTTCACCAGCACTGCCGAGAAACAACTTTAATCCTTGTTAGAAAATTGCCGAGTCTGCGGCTGACAAAGAGCTCATGCTTGTTCTATTGTTAGTGCTCCCGGGCCCTGAGAGTGGAGCCCTTTACAGCTGCGTGGATCCAGGCTGGCTCAGCTGTACTATTTAGGAGAGGAGGGTTTGTCAATTTCTATTGACAATGGAGAGAGTTTTTCAGTGCCTGTAGCAGTGCTGAACGCAGTCGGGGATCAATGCCAGCCATTCAAGCTGCACCCTCTTTCATTGCTTTGGTTTGTTAATTCAAGACTAAAGGTCCACTGAGGGGGTTTAGGGTGTTTAAGAAAGCTGATGAACTGAAAGCGTTTATGGCCCTGGTGTGGCAATTTCCATAGTCGGTGGCAACTATTGGCGCGGAGGGAGCTGTGTCCTTGTTGACCCTCTTGTTATTAAAAATGCACAAGTGCTGCGCTTCTCAATATTTCAACACTCTTTCATTGTCAATACCACCTTCTGAGCCCTTCAGCTTGTTACTTGCTCTAAAGATCTTCTTAGATTGGGTTTGAAAACTTCACCTTAAACACTAGATTAGACTGATGTTCTGTTTTCCGTGCTCCTGTTGATTTGTTGAACCTTCCCAGGGCTGGAAAGCAAGTAGTAGCTTGATGGAGAGACGGGCTGCTAATATGATTTCCCAGTCTACAGTCATGCACAATAAGTGTGAATAAATACAAGGGTCTTGCAGAGTCAACCCTAGCCTTTCCTTTTTCCTCTTATTTTTTTTTTTATTTCAAACGAGATATTTCAGGGGAAAATGAAGTGAGTAATACATGCCCTTACAGGAGCAGGGTGAACTATGAATGAGGGTGGGGGAACACATTTTCTTTTCAAATGGCTGGCTGCTGTCATGCACTGGTGTGAAAAAATATATAATATACACGTTCTGTTTTATTCCTGTGCAGGCCAGAGCACAAAATAAAGCAATAATACCACAGGATTGACATCAAGGGCCATTGTAATGCTTTCTTCTTCTTCTTTTCTCGCATCAGGTGCAGGAGAGTGTGATTTATTGGGGGGGGCACTTTTGAAAAGTATTGATGTTTATTGGGGGGGGGCTATCCAAGAACTTTGAAAACAAGCAACCATAAATTCCACTAATACTTAAACATCTTCCTGTGTCTTAAAAATGCTAACAATTTGCATACTGCTTTAAAAAAGGTATTACTTTAATGTCCCAGTAATTTGTTTAATGAGTTGGCAGTTTGTGGTCAGGGCTAATCCTGTATGGAGTTATTGTAATTTACTATCTTTTTGTGTTGTGTTTTATGTCTTGCCTTGAGTTCTGAAGACAGGACTACTATTTTTTTAAATCTGTTAGCTATTAGTAGCAATTGTTATTATTAACTATGAATACCCTGGATGCAAAAGCTTCACACAGCTTTGAAATGAATCACACTTACACAGCAGCAGTGCTTGCTAGGAAGACTGCACTCACCATCCAAGGGGCCTTTCTGTAATTACAGTGGTCAGTGGATATAGCCTATCAGCTTGTAAGTTACTTCTGTCAAACTGCACATCTTAGTACTACTTACAAATGTTTGGGGAAACATAGCTTTCTTCTACTAAGTTAAAAAGAAGCTCCAAGGATTTGTTCTGGATATCATCAGAAGTGTATGAACACTTCGCCTTTGAGACAAGACTGCAGGAATCTCTGTATTCTACTCTTCTTTCTGAAAACCTTATATGAATCCAAGTTCCCTTCACTTGCAGGAGGGGAGAAAATCCAACCTTGAAAACACTCTTGCCTCAAATTCTGTGGCACTTTTGGCTTTGAAATAGAAGCATATTGCAGTCCGCATACAGCCCAGTTTTATATTAATAAGGGTTTTACAAAATTCTAGCTGGGCCTGGAGCAGAGCATCTGCGCTTCCGGCTGGCCCACCCACCACCGCTTTTTCCTCCCCACCCCTGGCATGCCACTCCTCGCCCCGCCACCCCCCACGCTTTCTGTCGGGCCAACCGGCTTCCTCTCTCCTCGCCCGCTTCTCACCCCCAGCCCACGGTTTCTGACTGGTGGGCTGGCCGGAAAGCCAGCCTGCCACCTCCTCCCACCCGCCCACTCACTCCCGGTAGTGGCCACCAATTCCTGCCGACTGGGCCAGGTTGACTCGCCGCCACCTTCTCCTCCCAGCAGCTGGGCTGCCTGCCACCGCCACTGCCTGTTCCCACCAGCTGCCCTATTCCCACCGGCCAGCATCCCTATTTTTCCCCTGTCTCCATTGCCAATCCTATTCGGCAGCTGCTCGCAATTTCTCGCAAGAGCTGCCACACATGGGATTACCGACAGGTATGCCTAGGAGAAATAAATATATAGATTGAATGCTGGTAAAAACAGAGTAAATAGAAACTAATATTGCATGGTAGATGTTAAAATTATAGCAAGAATTCATGATAAGAATTATTTTTCCATCCTGTTGCATGTTGCTCTTGACAATAGAGAAATATATTTAAGTGTATGAAACTCCCACTTTCTTTTGTCACTGCTTAGCACTGGACAAGATAAGAAACTCAAGGCCAGCTTGATGTTTGTGCCTGAGACACATGGCACTTGTTTGTTTGGGCGAGTGACTTGGACCAGGGTCCAATTCTCAATTAGCCTTTTGCAACCCCATTACTTGCTTTTCAAAGAACAAAGAATCACAGGACCTGTCACACTAACTGCAGTTTGCTCATTTGTTCAAGCTGCATCACTTCTGCTCTCTACCAGTTGTTTGATGTCTAGCCTTCTTTGCATAACTGATCAACAGCCCACAACACAAGTATGTGTGTGTGTCCCCCCCCCCATGGAAAGTGTCAGGCTTTCCATTGAAATGCTGCAGTGGATCATGTTGCGTATCTCTGAGATTAATTATTCTAAAGGTTGGGTTGATAAGAGAACAGATTGGGTCTATCATATTGCATGTAACATTGAATAGATTCAAAAGAACAAATGGCAGTTGAGAGATGTATCAGGTGAGTGAATTTATCAGTGCAAGTGAATTCACTCAGATGCCATCTGCTAAGCTATATGACACTCCTCCCAATGTGGCTGACAATATTCATTTGAATGCCACCTGTTATCCATGGACTACAAATTAAGATCACTCTAATAATCTTTGTAAAGCTATGAATAATGCTCTTAAAAATAAGCTCTACAAGGCATTCCTCTTTTCAAGCTTACCCTTTTTAGCCTGGATTTGGCTTTGAAGGTTATGTCAGAAATAGATAATTAATATAATGAGATAATTTGTGTATATTTGCATGCCATGTTCTCATCCTTTTCAGTGCTAAACTGCAAGCGGTAGATATGTAGCATGTATTCAGCAACATCCTTATTCAGAAATGGTTACTTTGAAATGTTGAAAACCTGAATAAGTCCTTGGAAAAATTGATATATGGACAAAAGATGGATTCTCAATAGCATCCTTGGATATTCCTTGTGAAATCAACCTGACTGTCAACATGAGTCAACCTTGACTCTTGTCAGGCAGAAATGGGATCACGGTGAAATTCCGTTGCACCTGCTGGCATGGTGTTATCTTTCTGCTGGGTTTGAGGGATGCTGGCATAATCACTATGCCAGCAGGACACCACCAGCACAAGAGGCAGAACTGGGGACATGGTAGGGGAAGAATGGCACTTAGTTGGAATTCTATGCTTGATCAGAAATTGGTTGTGCCCAAACAGCAGCACAATGACATGCCAACAAAAGTAGGGCTGCAAAGAGTCATCAGACAGCTAAAGTCAACTGACTTCCCACACAATCTCCCCCTCCAGGCCCACACCACACACCACACCACTGAAGGATAGGATTCTGATCAACTCTGGGGCCAATGAAGGCATAACTGGGGGCATAACATATTCATCAGATAATGGAAAGTGTTTGTTTTTAAATTAAACTAACATATTACAAAAATGCAAAAGAAAGTGATACAATTGATAAATTTGTAAAGAAATGAGTTTTATGTATTAATCTTTATAGCATCAAATTTATTGATCAAATTTATCCCAATTTGCTATTTTTGATTATTTAGGAGAAGTTATTGTTATATAAGATATTAGGAATGGATTTGGAATTAATTAGTAAAAAAGATAAATGACTTAAAAATAGATCTACAGCATAGAGTTATATCCCATTACTTCCAGATCTAGTGAACTCTGTGTGCACAAGTGGGAACTACGGTAATAAGGAATTTGGTGAAAGGGAGCACTTGAACAAACAGAGCTAATGACAAAGTCATTTGGAAACACAAATGAATAAGATTATTCTTCTCTCCTAACCATTTCCATTATTCTGCTGCAAGAATCCAAATACAATAGCCTCCATCAGTTCCATTGCTGCATCTGGAGCTGCAAGGACAAGACACCCACACAGAGGAGGAGGAGGCAACTCCACAAGAAGGTGGCAAATCCATGAAATATGACCACTGAAAATCCTTCATCATTCCCACAACACACATCAAAGTGTGTGGATACTCATCAGGATACTCAGGATATCCTCATCAGGATACTCAGCAGCCACAGAGTGCCCCTGCACTATGGCGAAGCTATGCACTACCTTAATTCTTCTCCCTTATTCAACAGGTTTTCCACACAAAACATAGTATGTATGTTCTGCCCAAGCTGGGTAGCCCTGTTGGCCACACAGACCTCCACTCCAGGTAAGCTGCCACTCTGCATTGGGGAAGCTATGCAGAGCACAGCCACCATTGCTGGTGAACACTGCATGCTTGTACTGCTGGGCAAACCCTCATGACTCCTTTTTCCTTGCAGAATCAGATTTAGGACACATGGAACGGAATACACCGTAACTGGTATCAGAGTTGCAACAGCACTTTCAGTGAGTGAGTATTGTCTCAATGATTACATTATCTCCCCTCATCAGCTGCATTTCCAAATATGGGTCTAGGAAATGTGGAATTTTAAAAGCTTATAGTTGCCGGTACCTTGTCTCAAACATGTACCTGCCAAACCTAGATGAACACCTAATAGCAGAACCTGTCTGTTGGAGATGCTTCCCAATAATTCATTACTGTCTCCATGTCTCTCCCCAGGCAACTGCTCAGCATGCACAGAAGAAAGGAAGTTCCCCACCCAGAGCTATGCACACCACAAGGAAGACCTACAGCAATAAGTGGAGAACCAGCTGTTCCTATGTGTTGGTGCCTCTCAAAAGTACACAACAGATAACTGTTGTGCTGTCTGACATGTAGCTTCCAGAAGCACAGGGGCAGGGATGCGTAAAGGAAAAAGCCTGTCAACCCCCCATCTCTAGGATGCTGTCAGAACTTACTGTGCCACTGATACCCTTCAATAAAAACAGAATTTTAAAAAATTCATTGGCATGTCTGTTTTTCCTGGTGATTATCAGATAAAGAATTCCCCACTTCTACCTGCTATCCCCTTTTGTTGCTGCTTACCCCAGATGTCTTCGGGATAGAAATCATAGTGGGCAGTGGTTTGTCCATCTCTGTATCCACCAAGGCAGAGTGCCTGCATCTTGTCCACGGTCTTACTACTAGTGCACTCACAACTAAGAGGGAGAGTCTGAACAACTCCATGATCTGGATCGTGGTCCGTTTAATCGATTAGAATTGGTTCTCCGCCTGCACGGAAGCCTCTTGGTGTGGAGTACCACATTTCCTTTTCGGTGCTTGCGCCCCACCCCACATGACCATGTGGCTATTTAAAGCAGGAGGAAGCGCCAGGACTTCAGTTCCTTTATGACCACCATAGTGTTTGGTTTCTCCATCACTATGACTCCTTCGTACTGGTACCTTACTTCGTTGTGTGTTCTTAAAAAAAAAAAAAAGATTCATCAGTTATTTGAACTTCGGACTGTTTATCGATGATGCCGTGTCTAATCCCTACTGCTAAGATGAAAGATCCGACAGGTTTAAGGCTAGATCTGAAAACGGAGCGCAGACAACGGCAATGCACCATCCCAAATGCTCATATAAGAAAAATGAGGGGGGAAACTTTCAAGTGCTGTTCTAGTTGTAATTTGAAGTTACCCTCACAAGATGGGCATGACTTGTGTTTGCTGTGCCTAGGGGAGGTGCATGTTACCTCCACTTGTAAAGTTTGCCAGTCGTTTTTGAAGCAGACCCAACGTAACAGGGAACTTCATCTGAGGGCAGCACTTTATGGCGAAATGTTAAGTCCCTCTGGCCCATCTAGGGAAGGGGCTCCATTGTGATCAAATTTATCCATCGTAGAAGGAAGTTGGCTCAAGGGCTGAGGGGAGTACCCCAGTCTAAACCCTCGCCATCAGTATTTAAGTCTCCTAAGATGCCGAAGCGACATGGAGACAAATTGGTAGACGCATCAGAGCCCGTGAAAAAGAAGAAGAAATCCTCAGCGTCGAAAGCTACCTCGTTCCCTACTTCAGCGCAAGAAGTCATTTTTGTATCGGTGCCGATGCCATCGATGCCGAGAGACTCAGCTCCTAGTGAAGTAGCACAGAAGCAGGCAACCTTGGCACCAGAATCATCATTGAAAACCCCAACAAGTGCCGTGCCTGCTTCAACGTTGACATTGAAGGAGCTTATCGTGCCCTCGACATCAGCGCATCCACACTCAGTGCTGGGACCCTCAACGCCGAAGCCTCTCCCACCATTGGTATTGAAGCCAGTTCCAGCAGCGAGAGCGCTTTCCTTGACCCCAACATCGACTCCTATAACATCCACATCGACACCGAGAACCAAGGCCCCGGCTTCAGTGTTGAATACTCCAGTACTAGGTGATGCTGTAACACCTCAGTATTGAGTGCCAATTGTGTTCGAAGCTGAGAAGGATGATAATCAAAATGACGGCTCAACAACATTGGATCCTAATACAGCCCAATCTTTGTTATCAATGCTAGACTCTGCTGCTACTACCCCTTCAACTTTCAGGAGTTTCCCATAATCTGAGGAGCAGGAGACTCATCCTCCACCAACAGAGGCTACTTCTACACTATCCTATACTTTAACTGCTGTGCAGCTAGAGACTTCTACGAGTTGGCATACATGTGGATTCACTCACCGCACATCGTCTGTCTCTCATACTGGTTGTTTTGGCCAAACTTCTCCAGGGTTAGCATACAGTTATGAAGAGGATAGATTCTGGAGGTCTTTTGGATTCCAGAAACAAAATCCTCTAGCAAAAGCTTATGCTCAAGGGCTTCCTGTGCACACTTTGGCTGGTGGGGATGCCTCTTTGCCTGTGCAACCTCAGGTGTTGACAGCAGGAGTGACAACACAAACTTTTCCAATTGTGACCATTAGCTCAAAAATGCAAACCTTACCAATCTTACTGTCACCTGGACTCATTTTAGCTACAAAACAGACTCAGACTAGAGGCTTTCAACTCCAGTTGATGGCTATCCAGACAGATCCATGGGAGCTGATACTGCCTGGACCTTCGCAGCCTACTCCAACAGATAGGCAGCCTCACTCTTCACTGGTTCCTTCAGAACAAAGTCACCATGGCTCTTCAGATTTTGAATCTGATAAAGAGACATTGGATCCAGATCTCTCTTTCCTGATGTGGCAACACCAACCCATGTTTCCCCAACCGAGGAAATGAAAGCCTATCACATCCATCTAAAAGAAATGGATACTGCACTGGAGACTTTTACACACATGGCTTTTAGTTCACATTTCCTCTGGAATGGAGGGTGCGAGTCCACATATCAGCTGGATTTACCCCAAAGTTGCAGTGGGCTGTCAGGGACCAGTTCACTCACAATTCTTTTTGCTTTTCCCCAAATTACTGCTGCGCATTCTAGCTTAGTCTGAATTATGTCTGGGGTTTTAAAAAATCCTCTATTTGCGGTGGCGGTTTTTTTTTTTTTTGGTTTTGTTTTTTTTTAAGAGCTTTTTTGTATGCCCCGATGCTTCTCCTGCAATCTGTAGAGGGGCCATTGCCAATAATTTGAGGAGAAGAGCCCATTGCACCTTTGTCCAGTGCTGGACTCCAGCCCTATTCAAGCAACAGCCTACCCCAACAACGTAGTGCTGAATGGAGTGGCCTGCAACATCTATCAGGTTCAATTTACACCATCAGCCAACAACATCAGATTGGCAAGCCATGCCCAAGCATGGCACCACATAACATTGGATCAATGGATGTTGAAGATAGTCACTTCAGACTACACCATAGAGTTCAAGGCTCCAACTTTTTGAAAGTTGCACTTTATGAGGGCTATGCTTGCCCTGCTGAAAGAGGTGCAGGAGCTGCTAGACAAATGGGCTATCATCCCAGTTTGGTGGGAACAGAGGCGGGAGGGGTTCTACTCACACTATTTTCAAATTTCCAAAGGGATGGCAGACTAAGGCCAATAATGGATCTCAGACATCTGAACAAGTTTGTTCATGTGAAAAAGTATCAAATGACAACATTGTAAGACATCTCCCCCTCCCACAATTTTACATCAAGAGCAGTGGCTTGCAACGTTAGACCTGCGGGATGTTTGTTTTCACATAGGGATCAGGACTGCCTACAAGAGGTATCTGAGATTCACAGTGGGGACAGCAATTTATCAGGTTCTACTGTTTGGCCTTTGCACTGCCGAGTATTCACAAAATGTATGCCCATGGTGGTGGCACACCTGCGGACCAGGGGGATGGCAATTTACCCTTTCCTGGATGACTGGCTACTGGCGTTAAAGGACAGAGAAGGGTTAAATTCTCAAATACAGTACTTAATGCATCTTCTCCAGGACCTCAGAATAGAGTGCAGCTGGGGGGGTGGATGGCATCTCAACCCTGTGAAGATGATCTTGTACATAGGGGCTGTGCAGGATACGTGGAAAGGCAGAGCTTACTTACCTCAGGAATGATTCCAGGTCTTAACAGAACTTGTACATCAGTTCCAGTCCAATTCACTGCAGTGTGAGAAACAGATCCAACACCTTCTAGGCCTGAAGGCATCCTGCAAAACAACAGTTCAGTGCACACACCTAAAAATGCGAAAACTGCACTTGTGGTTCTTATCCAGCTTCTGCCTGAACGTGGATTGCCCACAAAAGAAATTGCTGGTTCCACATCAGATCATCCATTCCTTGACCTGGTGGACACAAAAGGAGAACCTTTTGCAGGGAGTCCTGTTTCAACAACAATCCCCCATGGTGTGGGTGACAACTGACACCTCCATGCAGGCGCAGAACCCATTCTAATGAATATCAATGGCGCACTACCAGATCATCAGTTGCAGGTGAGCAACCTGCTTTCCTCCTGTCTCTCCTACTTCCTTGGTCACTGCTCATGCAATAATTTTATTTATTTATATAATTTACTTATAAACCTCCAAACTGAAGGTGCACAAAGTGGCTACATTATCAGGATCAGATCCTGATTATCAATCCCGATTAAATTTATTTATTTATTTGATTTTTATACCGCCCTTCCAAAATGGCTCAGGGCGGTTTACAATTAAAACAAACCATTAAAACAGTTAAGAGATAAAACAAAAATTAAAAACAATATAACAACAATTAATTTAAAAACATTTTAAAACAACAATTAAACAATCTCAATCATTAAAAACACTGAAACCGGGTTAAAATATTAAAACCGATTTTAAAAACCTGGAAAGCCAGGCCAAACAAATACGTTTTAAGGGCTCTCCTGAAGGCTAATAGAGAATTCAAATTACGGATTACCACAGGAAGCGCATTCCACAGCCCCAGAGCAGCTAGAGAGAAGGCCCGCCTCTGAGTCGCCACCAGACGTGCTGGTGGTAACTGGAGACGAACCTCCTCAGATGACCTTGATGTGTGGTGGGGATCATGCAGAAGACAGCACTCTCTGAGGTAACTCGGGCCTAAGCCGTTCAGGGCTTTAAAGGTAATAACCAGCACTTTGTATTTTGCCTGGAAACATATTGGCAGCCAGTGCAATTGTTTCAAAACAGGCGTAAATGGTCTCTCCCGGTTACCCCAGAGACCAATCTGGCTGCCACATTCTGAACTAATTGAAGTTTCTGAACGACATATAAAGGCAGCCCCACATAGAGCGCATTGCTGGTTAACCACAGTTATTTAACTGGGATTGCCTGAAAATTCCAGGTTCTTAAAATACACTCCATAGAAGTCTGCTGTTAACTCTTTAACTATGATTATTCTAGTCATGACACAGCCGGTGTTAATGTTTGATTGTAAGGTGGCTTACACACCAAAAAATAAAAATAAAACAATAGTTAACTAATAATTATCCTTCATTTATCATTTTAAAATAATTAAACCACTGTACCATTAAATCTGCCATGGAAACGGATACTTCTTCTTAAAATAAAGAAGCTATTCTAGTTTCCAGAAATGGATGTTTGATTGTTCAGCTCCCAAAAGTAACAAATCTGCATTACCACAACCTCTATAAATATGTCAATATTGTGTGAAAATCTCAGCATCGCTTGTTAACAGTTTTCAAAGCTGGTTGCCTGGCACAGCTGAGACAAGATCTGTTTGGTCTGCTATCAAGAAACTAGGAAGTATCATTTGAAAGATCTGTACAGCTACAAAATTGGCATCTAGAGGGAGAAAACCTAGAAGTACTGCTTTGGGATGCAGTCCCTGGAGCATATCCAGCACAAATCCTAATGAGAAAAGTAGCCATTGTACAACTCCCATTCAGTTTATTTGGGCCTTGTGCAGGAAGCTTTCTGGCAGATTGTATGTTTTTGTCGTTAGCTTTCTTGTCTGCAGAAATTTAATTGGCATCATTTAAAACTTACTCTTATTGCCAGAGCTAGGCCAACCTAGAGGCAAACTACCTGGGATGCCTGCTTCAGCTATGTAAAAGAGTCACTGCTTGTGCTTTTGAGGAGGCATAGAGTCAGCTTGATAGCTTTTTGGCTATCTGCATGAAAGGGACATGGCAGAGAACCTTGTCTGACAGTGGCACAACAATGTTGGCAGCGGTCCGTGTCCAAGTTGGCCATCACTGCACTCACCCTTCCACACCCATCTGCCCCCGCAGCCGCTGGCCTCTGTGGTCCCATCCATAGTGTGGTATGATGATGTCATAACCTGGCATATTGCACTGCGGTTGGCTTCTTGCTCTTTGACCAGCTATGGCAACTTCTCTGGATGGACCAGCAGACAGCACCGGGGAGGCAGGCAGCAAATGGCAGGACATACAGCAGCTTCCCCCTCAGTGGCGCCCCAAGTGGCCCATGTTCTTGGAACACAGCCGCTCAATTATAGACCCACCTAGTGTCAGAGAGGTTATTTATTTTGGCTAAAACTTACGATAATATGTTGGATTCAAAGTATTTATGCAGTAAGATGCAAACAGAAAATGCCATGTACACACCTGAAATGGTTTCTCGTTTTCTTAGATCATTATTTATCTGTGTCCTGTGCCTTCCTGGAAAAAGGAAAAGCACTGACACAACAGGGTTCACTAGCTTCCAGCCCCTCAAAAGAGGTAGCTAAGATTCAGGAGGGGAATGTTTAAGTTTTGCAAGCGTTAAATGATTGCATCTCATCTTTCTTCTTTACCTGTCCTGGGCCACCAGCTTTGTGGTGGATGCAGTCTGGAAGTCACTATGACTGTACCCTCTTTCTCCCAGTCATTCTATGGACGACCGAAATATACCACTAATACCATTCATGCCTCAGAGCAGGAGTGACCAAGGCATCTGTCCCTTAGCCCAGAGTCTAGGGGCAAGAGTGTTAATCTCAAGACAAATATCAGTGGGCTGGTAGCGGTCAATATGGGGAAGAATGTTTCCTCATCCGCATTGTAATAAAAGTATGTCTTTCCAGCTCCTCTTTTAGGACATCCTTGGGTAAGGTGTGTGAACTAGAAGAACTGCAGGAATTGTGTTTCATCATCAGATGTGCTCTTCTTGTATTCATTTCCCATTTTGCTAAATGAAACTTGCAATGCTGTGCAGTTCTTTTTCCTTCTCTGTAAATAATTTTCTTCCCCCTACTGTTTCAGTGATCAGTTATTTCATGTAAGTGTGTATTTCATACCCTTTTTTGCCTGGAGATAGCAAAGTGCAAAACACTCTTTCACATGAATATGGCACCACTCAAAGACAGAGCAGTTATTATTGCTAGCGTTAATTCATGTGAACACCAGTCCAGGTCAAGTTAGCTGATTTCCTAGCAACAACACTTACCATTTTACTAACAGGAATTAGAGCATTATTGGCTTCAAGTGCTGATTTGCAGTCATTTCAAAGTGTTCCATTGCCTCTCATTACCAAATCTGCTAAATGAATAATACTGGACTCCCCCGCCCCCTTTCTTCCCCTTCCTTTTTCAGCAATGGTACAGCAGCTCCATGAAAGTCATATGTGTCTGGCTGGCGGATAGATTAGACCTTCAGCTTCATATCTACCAACTGAAGACTCTCATCAAGATAGTGAAGGTAAATACTGTATACTAGAATTCGATTGCACAGCAGTATTACAAACAAAAATAAAGCATGAACTCAGGCCTTCTCATGATGAAAATTGTTGCCATTTGGCACAAGTGGCAGGGAGCACTTAAAATGATACTTCTAGATAGCAACAGGAAGGAAAATAAATACTTGTTTCTATTGTCCTTGGCTTAGGCCCAGTGCTGACTGGTTTGTTGCCTTAAACCTAGTTAAGAACCTAAACATACAGTGAGACTATGATTTAGTTGGCCAAACTCAGCCTTGTCCCCGGATTGTCCCCGGATTGTGTGTGTAGAGAGACCAGCAAGAGCTGCAAGCAAAAACATAGGGAAACTGTTTCAACCATAGTTTGAATGCACAGGGAAGGGAAGCTTAACCTTGAAGTTTGCAAACCATGGTTTGCAAACCCATTCCAAACCATGGTTTCACATCCTGATTTGTGGCCAGACCCTGAAGCTATTCACACGATTGATCGAACTGGGTTACCGGAGGCCAACCCAGTTTTGATCAATCATGGGAACCACCGGGCTAGTGATTTTCAATTGTGTGTCTCGAGGGACCCCAGGAAGGCACCATGCACTCATGTGGTGCCTCAGAACCGGGGAGCCGCATGGTAGCACTCCCCCTGATCCCCAGAGCTCCCAACGGAGCTGCAGCCAGGTGCGGGAGCGCCCTACCAGAGCAGCTGCTCATCTGGGTGGCTGATCCGGCCGCCCAGCAACAAGTGACTGCTCGTGTGCAGGGAGAGCAGACTAAGCCCTCTCTCCCCGCACTGACCCTCCGAGCACACCAATCGTGTGAAGCACCTCTCTAGCTATGCTTTGAGTATTCAGACATTACTGTGAAGCTCTTTTTAAAGGCAAATTTTGGGTTACGGCCCATTTGACTCACGAGTATACCCCTGAGGTTCTGGCCACACTGCAAAGCTATTCACACGTGCAGCAGAAATTGGGCTAAGGGATCCCAGCCTGATCTGTGCTGCGCATGAGAACCACCGGGATCTGCTCAGGCGGCATGGCGGGCCCTCTTAAGTAGCCCACCGCTTAACTGAGGTTTTGGGTGCAAGAGTGCACAAAAACTTGACTTCGTGATCATGTGTCTGCCAAGGCTGCTTGCAGCCGCGGTGGACACACTCAGGGGGGTGCATTGTTGGGGCTCCGGGGAGCAGGGCACCATGCAGCAACACTTCCCTGCACCCGACCCCTGGAGTTCCCGAGCAAGGCATGGGTGGCCCACAGGATAGCCACCGCTCATCTGGGTAGCCAGTCTGCCCGCCCAGCAATGGTTGAGTGTTTGTCTGTGGGCAAACCCACTCTCTCCACAGACCATGGAGAAGTTCTTCTCACTGATCATGAGAAGAGCTTTTGTGACTGTGGATATCAAATCCTGATTAGCCATAGGCCTGCATAGGGCTTTAGCAATTACATTCTAATTGGTAATTAATTACATAGCAATTACTCTGTACAAAGGGCTTCACAGTATGAAGTAAATGTGAGGTGAATTAAGCCAGTCACTGACTGGCATCTTATCATATATTGTGCCAAATTGCAGGCACCTTCCATTTTCAGTGAATGCTAGTACCCCAGTCTTAATAGTCCTGTTTTCTTTTGATATCACACATAAACATATGTATGCACATGCACTCTAATAGTCATATTCAATATGTATATAGCCATTTTCTCAAGGGCTTAGCGTGTTTCACGTATATTATTTTAGTAATCAGTACAATGATTTCTGTAAAACAGCTCAGTGTTATCATCCCCACTTTACAAATCGGGTGACTAAGAGAAGGTTGTTCAGTGAGTTCAGGGCTGAGGTGAGGTTCAGTTCCTTGATCTTGGCCTTGGTGATCCCATGCTAGAGAATCAGCTCAGACAGTCACTTGTCATGACTGAAGCAAAACAGCCCATTAGTGCATTTTTATATTTGTAGTGCAGAGGTGACTTCATAATTATTTAAAATAGGATGGAGAGAATTTATTTAGCAATCATCAATATCAGTAGCTGAATCTGTATTTCACAATGAAAGTCCACTGAGCAAAACTTAGCAGTCTACAAGCCAAATTGTACAAGTCACTAGCTCCTGAGAAATATGACCCTCGAGGCCAATACACTGCAGAAGAGAAACCAAAACATCCACTTAACAAATAATTGGCAAGGTGATTTAGTGGTCTGAAGGCCTATCTGAATGTATTTCGCTACTTATCAAGTGCAATAATGGAACTCCATACAAATTTAGATTGATAGGAGGCAGTTTTTACTTACCGCAAATCAAATCCCACAGCTCCAAAGTGAGTGAGTGACTGAGTGTGTGTGTAAGCATGCATGTACACATGTAAAGGAATTTAAATTTAAATTGTAGTTTCAGAACATAAAACTATATTTTTTACTGTGTCCTCATTTTCCATAAATAAGAAATTACAGAGAGATTGTTAGCTTAAGTGAATCAAGCTGTAAGATTACCGTGATCAACTGAGGAATTCATTTAATATACATCAAATGTTCCAATTTGGAAGCATTTTGAGGACTTACACTGACTATTGTACCTGAGCACTTTACCATATGTACAAGCCACAATTCAGTATGCTATTGCTCAGATGACCTTATGGTTGTTGACAGTAGCATACTGTATTGCAATCTGAGGCCATGTTCAAATATTCAGATGATGTTGAACTGATCATGAAAAATGTTGGTCTGGATACAGAAGTAGCTGGCTATACACCCCAAAGGTAATATGCTGGAAACACATAAATCATTGACAACAGGATATCAGATAAATAAAACTAAAGCACCTCTGTCAGTTTTCTCATGACTTAAGCTGGGAGAGAACAGAGTGCTGCCTTGTTACATTCAATATAGCCTTCCCTTTTGACGTCAAGACAAAAACGTGGGGCCTGTAACTTAAGTTCTTTTATGTCCGCCCAACACCTCATTAGGAGCGCCTGTATTTCACTGCCTGTAGCAACTGAATAATGCAGTGAAACCTACAGGAATAACATCAGCAATGTAAAGTTCATGATCAGCTGGTGTCATTCACTGAACCAAGTTACATTAAGAACAGAAGAACAGCCCTGCTGGATCAGGCCCAAGACCCATCTAGTCCAGCATCCTGTTTCACACAGTGGCCCACCAGATGCCTCTAAGAAGCCCACAGCAAGGGGTGAGGGCATGCCTTCTCTCCTGCTGTTACTCCCCTGCAGCTGGTATTCAGAGGCATCCTGCCTCTGAGACTGGAGATAGCCTATAGCCCTCAGACTAGTAGCCATTGATAGCGGGACATTAGTGGAACAAGAACACAAGCATTTGTATTGGTTGTTTTGTTTTTTAAACAGAAAGAACAGACAAATAGTTTTGAGCTGTATAGTTAGTCAGAGTTACTCATGAAAACATATACTTGTCCTGTTGCAAGTAAGTAGAACCTGCAGCTGCTGCTCTTCCAGATAACTTATCTAAAAAGAGCACTTGTTGGTGGTAGAGAATAATGGAGAGAGAAGAGAAAGTATTTCTCACACAGCCTGCTAATAGGTTGCTCTTATAGCTCTTAATAGCTTAATAGCTCTTTCATCCCTGCCACAGAAGTTATTTGATGAGAGTGTGATACCTTTCTTTTTAAAATATGTAATAGAATATCCATTTTGAATGCATTTTATTGCCTTCACTGTTTTTATATAACGCAGTTCCTAATCTGGATTTATCATGTACACACCTATATGCAAAATTAACAGTTACAAAATAATTCTGTGCAGACACTATATTGAGAACTGACCATCTTCTATTGGGTTCCTCAGCAGAAGGGGACAGAGCCCAGTAGTCAAGCATATGCTTTCCATATATCCTAGGACCAACCCTCCATACCTTCAGCTAAAGGAAGAAGACATATGCTCTTCTCCTGAGCTGTGGAGCCTCCTTCTTGGGTAACCTTGCAGAAGATTATTGGCTGGCTTGCCTGTAGTAACAAAGCAAGGCCACTTGGTTCAATGGGTTTAAAAAAAAAAGACTGCCAACCCCAGAAGTTCCAGGCATCAGTGCCCTAGTGTGTAGGTGAGGGGGAGCCATTTGAATGTTTTGCTTATGCTGCCAACAAGTATAAAGGTTTCAGCAAGATTCCTGGAGCTTCTGGGACTGGTAGCCCTTTTTCACCCCTTGTTACTAAGGGGGTGTCTTTCACTGGCTTGTTGCATTAGCTAAGGCTTCCTCTGAGTCTCTGGAAAGTGACTGCCAGCTGGGGAAGCTGGTTCCTCTCTAGATGGACCAATAATCTGATAAAGCAGCTGCTTCTATCTGCCCACCCCCTCACCCCTGTGTGCTTCCATTCCACCATATATCTTTGCCAGACCATTCCATGTCAGACCTCTAGAAGTCAGTCCATTCATCCATCTGGCCCTTCAGTTAGACTGAAGTTTTCTGAGGGGGGGGAGAACTAAAAGCCTCCTCAACTTTGGCCCCCCAGCTGTTTTTGGAATACAGCTCCCATAATCCCCAGCAACAGTGGCCAATTGCCAGGGATGATGGGAGTTGTAGGCCAACATCTGCAGGAGGGCTGAAGTTGAGCAGGCCTGCCCTAAAGTGTATACGTTCTGTTGTTGCTGCAGAAGACCTATCGAGACTTCAGATTGCAAGGCGTGCTGGAAGGAACCCTGAACAGTAAAACTTATGATACCATCCACAGTCGTCTTACAGTTGAGGAGGCCACAGTCTCTGTATCTGATGGAGGTGGACTTCAAGGCATCACTATGAAGGATAGTGATGAAGAAGAAGGCTGATATGCTGTGTGCTCATCAGGTGTTTGTTTTGTAATTGGTTCTCGCATTTGCGTTTTGGTTCTTCCTTAATGCCCCAGTATTAAAATGTAATTCATCCCACTTGAAAGTGAAGAAAAAATGCCCCGTGAACAATGGGCTAGAATGAATAGGAGGGGAGCTTAGTGCCAAGGATTTTCTGAAGCCCATGGTTGGTTTTTTTCATATTTTTCTACATTGCTTTGCTTTGCACTGTGAGAATGCCAGCATGGAGTCCAAGCTCCACTTGTGCTTCAGTTCCTTTTTGTTTGTAGAGTTGCAGTCTCTTCCTGTCCCTTCACTGAAGAGTGGGCATGCCATGTACAGAAAAGCAGACTTTATGCATCACACAACCTAGTCGGCAGGCATTCTTGGAAATTCTTCAAGCCATCATTTAAAGTGAACTTAGTGTCAGTTGCAAGGATTACAGCCCTTCCTGTATTTTCTATGGTTTGTTGCTGTTGTTTGGGGGTCTTTTCCCCCCTTCATGATTAGATGAAGTGCATTAAAAATCTTACCCTGGTTCCTAGTGCTTTGGTTTTGCTATATATAAAGGCAGGAAGACTTCAAGGACTGCTAGAGAAACACACAAATTAACTTCCAAGTGTTGCGTCTTCATCCCTCTTGCAGGTTAAAAAATCTCATCATGTTGGATGTCAGGAAGCTTGCCTTCAGTATTTCTATGTCTCTGTGAACACTTTCAGGCAATAATAACCCACCCTTTTTTTTGTCACAGCCACCTCTGTATTTAGCCCACGTTTGTATAAAATTCAAAAATTAAAATATGTTTGCAATATTTGAAATCACTTGACCTCTTGTGGTTTGTTATTTTGTTTGATTGGACTCTTGGGCTCAGCAGTAACATGCAATTTCCTGAAACCTTGCTGCATTTGATAAACTGGCTTTATGTGAAGAACTATTTGTGTGACTAATCCTAAGACTTTTTAAAAGATTAAAAAAACCTTGTATCCAGTTCTATTAATACAAAATGGAAAGTGTCAGATAAATGGAATAGACATATTGTGTGTTCTCCAGTTGTTATTTTTTTTTAACCTCATAAAATCTCTGCCTACTCGTGACAGCCTAAATGTCTCTAAAGGAATCTGGAAGAATACTGTGCAAAGAGCAGTGGGAGGGGTTACTTGTGTTCCTATTGACCCTAAATGGCTGGCCCTAATTTATCAGTGAAGTGTTTTACTCCAATTAATTCCTTGAACAATTCAGAATCTTTGTGGCTTATGCAACAGTTCTGTGCAAAGACAGGTCATGCAACTTGACAGTTGTTCTACAAGCACAAAGACTTTAAGGATTGAAAAGTAGCAGGCTTTGAAGAGGGTTTTTTGTTTAGCTTTGTTTTTAAGCGTTCATGTAAACTGCAGAAGAAGGGCAAACAAGTTACACTTCGACAGGACTCTGCTTCTTCTAGAAGTGGCAATTACTCTTTTCCCTAAGAACTCTAAATGAAGCTGTTTAGTAGGAGAGAAAGGGCAAATAAAATATTCTCGTGTTCTTGAACAATATCTTTGCAAACACGAAGGGGAGGAAAATATGTCTGGGTCCAGACTTGTTTTCTTTGATCTCTCATTCAGAGTAACCTTTGCTATTCCCAGATGATATCGGAAAAAGCCAAAGGTTTTCTGCTACAGTGAGTGATCATGCCAAGTTCATTATTATTGCTCCAGTCTCTTGGGCTCAACACCATTCATTGGTGATTAGAAAGAGCTGCAGGTTAGACACACCTTGCCAAAAGCAAGAAGTAGCCTTGCTTGAGAGGGTGGATGTTACCTGCAGATGTGTGGTTTGTCCTTTACATAAAGGAAAAGAGAATCCTATGGGGGAACAGTAAACTAAAAGTCCCACATTCAGCTGCTTGGCATAACAAATGTACAGACTGCTTAAGTTAGTCCTTAAAACTGGTTTAGTCTCAGTAAAGGATCTTTTCACCCCATGACAATAAAAGTTTGTTTGTATTTGTGACATGACTATAAAACAAACCTACACTGATTAAAACAGACATTGTTAAATTAGATATATTTCTGATGTTTTCTATTCTGCATTAAAGGCATTCACACATTCATTCAAACAGTGTGAGCCTCAAAAGGCTTTAGCATGCTAGTATGAAGTGGCATCATATGGAGAATGGAACAAGCTTTCAGTAGCCTCCCCATGGGAGAAGTTTCAATCAGTCCAATGTACTTTGGAATGGATGAACTGTATGCCACTTCAATGCAAGTAGGCTTATTTAAACTGTTCTGTGGATCTCACACATTCACAATAAATACTTAAATCAAGTATTAACTTCCTGCACTAACAAATCAGTGCTTAAGCATTGCCAGTTGTGAACTTCGGAATACCTCACTGAGAGTGGTGGATGGGAAGAGAGAAAGTAACATCATGTAGTCCCAGTCTTCCCTCACAGCGTATAGTTGGACGCCCCTTTCACATGTATATAGAGATGTGATATCACATGTGGCTATAGGTGTATCAATCCTACAGCTACCTGGGTAAGGCTGATCATTTGGGTCTTTCCTGTACCTGCTTCCATTAAAGTTGTATCAGTTTGAACCAGAACACCATGCTCCCATTGCAAAATTATTCTGGATGGAAACCACATGAATCAGTCACTACAGCTGTCACCTGTGCTGGGCAGACCATGTTGTGTGTACATTATTATTATGTATTGCCTTTTAACAGAAAGTTAATTTGCATTTAGAAATTGTGGGGAAATTATGAGATTGCATCAAGTTCAGCTTTATTTCTATATTGGCCATGGACATAAATGCAAAATGCAGTACATAAAATTAGCACAGAAACCATATGATCTATATATTTAATTATCTTATGGCTGACCTGGTAGAGAACTCCCTGGGGATGCTGGGACGCATCTGGATGCCTGCTGGAACTCTTGCAAGGCCCTACAAGAGTGCCAACCATTGCCTAGGGAAGGAACGGGCAGGAGCAGGAACATTACCTGGAGTGGGAGGGTAAAAGGCGGTGAGGTGCCCGTTGGAGGCTGGGGGGGGGGGACGGGCAGCAAGACAAAAAAAGTGAGGGTGGCGAGACAAAATGGGGCGTCGAGGAGGAGGCGGGCAACTGAGCCGCGCCACCAAGAATATCCCGGATGGGTGGGCAGGGGCGGGCTCCCGACAATGGCCAGACGGAGGCTGGCGGAGCAACTGAGGCTGTTGTGGTGGGCATGGGGGCTGGGAGGGGGGAGAACGACAGAGGAGAGAATGGGGAATGGATTGGAGCGGAAGGGAGGGGGGAAGTGGTGCTGATGCTGTGCGCCTGGTCTGCTAGTTACCATTATTACAGTAGGCAAGAGATTATTATTGTCTCTTAAAAACACTTTAACCCTGATCATAAATATTTGGGGATGGTAACAAACTTTCCTAGAAATGTGTGCACAGAACCTTCCTACACTCCCTTTTCTACATTGAAAAACATGCATAAGGTGATACCTATGAAAACAAGATAAGGTGTGGCAGAGGGGTTGCAAGTGCCACCCTGCTTTTTCCTCTCAGCCTGTGCAACTGCCATGCAGTCACACACAGGATCCATGTGGGCTGTCTGATGATGTCATATGTCTAATGGGAACCAGTTGCAATGAACAAACACCCTGAAGACTTCCAAACACCACATAATCATAGGGTATGTTCACACATAGCAGGGAACCTGTGGTTCCCCAGCCCAAAATGTGGAGGGAACTTGAAATGGGCACCACAGACAGTCACATATCTTGGTTTGCTGGATGTAACCTAGTTGAGCCAGAGGTATGCCTCCTGTGTGTGCACCTCCCACTGAGGCCCTGGAAGCAATCCCAGCCTGCCATGGTTGCCTTTCAATAGACAAGCCTTCCCTACACACATCGTTCACTTTGTAGCCATTTGGTCCCTATTGCAAAGTTGCAAAGGGGGCTGGCTTGCTGGAATGAACCAGGGTTCATGAAGACCATGAAGGTTCAGAAGTGGCAAAAACCCTAAGGTGGAACATTACTAGAGATCACAAGCCAACAATTCTTGACAATTCCAACAATTCCAGGTTTCTCACACCAGGGGAACGTGCAGTTTCTGCCATATGGCAGGTTCATACAGTCATGGAAAACTGGGTAATTGAGACTGCATCTGTGAACCTGGCCATTGAGTTGAAAGGGGCTTTATAGGCCATCTAGTCCAACCCCTACTTGCTGTAGGAAATCCACAGCCAGAGCATCCCCAACAGATGGCTGCCCAAACTCTTCATCTTATTCCAATTTCACTTAGAACGAAACAGCCTGACAGAAGGACTGACCCAATGTTTCTCCTAGTTTTTAAAGATATTTTTCAGCCAAATAGGCTATATCTCCTGGGACTACTTGGATGGGATTCATGTTCCTCTAACTTAAACCCAAACAAAGACGTCGACATCAACAGGTAGCATGCACTCCCAGGTTCTCTCAGCATGTAAATAATCCTGCATATGCTCAAATTTCCTTTTGATTTGGAAATGGTGGGTTATGGTATTTTGCAGGCTATGTATGCAGCTTTAGAGAGTATGAGACTTATTTTGTTTTTTAAAATAAATGGATCAAATAATATTTAAGAATTATTTTAGAATTGTAAATCAAAGATTCTCTTAAGCCCTCTTCAGACATACCCACATACAGCATCTAAAGCGGGAACAAAAGCCCCATTATTCACCCATCTATCACAAAAACTCCTGCATCACAGATATAGTGTTCACCTTTTCAAACAAACACCACTGTGACCATGAGCAGCGTGCTGCTGGGGATGAATGATAGGGCTGGGATGGGGCTTCCAGCCCCACTTTAGACTTTTGAATCATGACTAAATGAAATATCTATCTATCTATCTATCTATCTATCTATCTATCTATATGGCAGGCTGGTAGGAGAAGCAGCAGTGGGCAGGTGGAGGGGTGCCAGTGGGGGGAAGCAGCAGCAAACTAGAGGCACAGATGCTCTGCACCCGGCCCAGCTAGTGTGTGTGTGTGTGTGTGTGTGCGTGTGCGCGCGTATGTGTGTGCAGATAGATAGATAGATTAGATTAGATAGAGAGAGTGTGTGTGTATGTGTGTGTGTGTAACAGGCAATATATAAATATAATAGATACAAATATACTGTGAAGGAATCACTCCTTCCCATTATGTCTTATGGTTTGTTTTTCTTGAGTTCTGTGTCTCCTCCAGGCTCTGCTGGGGTTAAAAGGTAGCAACCTTGGACAGCCAAGTCTGAAGTAAAAGTTGTCTACTGCAGAGTTTTCAAGTTAAGTTACAAAGTGTTATGATTGGTTATCTATAGGCAGGGGCGTATCTAGGGTGAGGCAGGCAGGGCACGTGCCCCGGGCGCCACTTGAAGGGGGCACCATTTTGTAAAATTAAAAAAAATTAAATGGCTGCCGAAAACAAAATGGCCACCGTGCATGCTCAAATGGCCTCTGTGAGGCCCTAGGTCATGCCAGGCCTTGCACAGCCTTTAGGAAGCCCTCCAAAGGGGCTACAGGTTAAAAAAAATTTTAAATTAATGTAATATAAGACACTGTACACATATTCAGATTGGCACTATGTACAGAGAATCAGGGCTTGCGAATACTGAGCTGAAGCTTATGAGCTAGGATTGTATTCATTTGCTCTTACTTTGCTTCTTGTGATAAGTGAGTTAAATGTAATGTCTTGCTAATATAGCTATTAATGGTGAGTTTGTCTTTGAATCAGTGTGAAATCCTTAGTATTAAGGCCCACTGAGGGTTTCTTGCTCTCTTTCTCTTTTAACTGTCTTTCTGAAAGATTAAAATATATTCCAAGCAGTGACACAGTTTACTCTGCATATCCTTTAATTATTTTCAGAGTATCTGGGAAAAGTCAAATTCTCCATTTATTTTTAAAACTTATGTAATGGTGATGCTACAATGCATAGTAGAGAATTAGACAGGCACTTCTGTTTAGTTTTCCAAGTACACCTCTGGTATTTCATGAGCCCCAGCATACTGAAATTTGTAGTTTTCCAGCATTTTTTGGTCTGGCTAAGTCTGGCTAAATAGTTTTTGAAATATTAAAAGATTAACGAGCCTGACTTGTATTTTTCAGCTGATATGGTAAAGTTATCTGAAAGATGGATGGCAGATGTTTGGACAGGGGGCACAATTTCAGTGTTTGTCCTAGGCGCTATTTTCCCTAGACATGCCTCTGTCCATAAGCAGAGGCAGAAGGTTCTGGCTGCCTGAAGGAAGAAACTCCCGGAATGATTAATCCATTTGGAACTGGATAAAAGGGAGAGTTGAATAGCCAGGAGGAGAAGGGCTGTGGGAGGAGAGAGAGACAGAGAGAGTGTGTGTGGTGTTGTGTGAGCTGGTAAGCTAGAACACCAGCAGGGTCGGGTTGGGTTGAAACTGCTAGGGAAGGTAGCAGTGTGGGTGCTGGTCCTACTAGAACCTGCTATAAGCTTTGGGAGAGAAGGTTAGCAAGCGTGTTTGTTTTGTATTTTGAACTTTGTGGTGCAGGGGAGAAATGCTTGACTAACACACAGAAGGTTGCTGGTTTGAATCCCCGCTGATACCATATTGGGCAGCAGCGATATAGGAAGATGCTGAAAGGCATAATCTCATACTGCTCAGGAGGAGGCAGTGGTAAACTCCTCCTGTATTCTACCAAAGAAAATCACAGGACTCTGTAGGTACCAAGAGTCGAAATCGACTTGACGGCACACTTTACCTTTACTCTTGCCAGCTGAAGAGTAATGCTGAAAATGTTGAAAATGTTGAAAAATCTTTTCAACATTTGTTCCTGTACTGTTTGTTAGCCTACTTTACTTAAGCTTATGAGATCACCCAGCTCTCTCTGTGTGTGTGTGTGTGTGTGTGTGTGTGTCCCCACTACCATCAACTTTGCAATGCCTGGACCAATATAAGCCAAATTGGGCACAGTTGTAGGGCCACCAAAACAGTGTAGTCTGTGATGTTGTCATCCCCCTTAATTCAAGTTGGCAGACACATGAATGTTTTCGGCATAACTGGGCTAACTTAAGAACCGCCTAACCGATTTGAACCAAATTTGCTACAGCTGTAGGGACACATAAGGATGGCTCAAGAGCATAGTTTGTAATTACGTTGTCCACCCCAATTCAAAATGGTAGGCATGTGAACATTTGACACATAAGTGGACTAACTTGTGGACTGTTTAACCTATTTGGACCAAATTTGGTGCTGTTGTAGTGAGTGACACAAAGGGACACCTCAACAGAGGTAGTTTGTAAGGATGTTATCCACTCCTGTTCAAGATGGCGGGTGTGTGTGAAGGTTTAAGGCTGAAGTGGGCTAACTTGTGAAGATGGCAATTATCAATTAAGATTATAGTGAAAGGAAAATAGGCAGATTAGTTCTTACTAGAACAACTTGTTGAATTTTTGCAACCTTTTATAGTAGTAAACCTGTTCTTGTTTTTATACTATTTTACTGGTGTGTCTGCTATTTTAGTCCCTCCTCAAGCCTACCTGCCCATTTTATTTAGCATACTACTGAGTTCTGATACTGTGTTTGAAAAACAGAATGTTCAGTGACTGGGAGTGGAATCAGTCACACAAGCTAAAGATCTTATTTTGGTGGCAGCAGATTGTTAGACTGATGGCCAGCTGCATCTAAGCCTCACATATACCATGTTTTATTTTTAAAGGCAAATATACTGAAGGACAGACCTGCTTGGAAGACCTGCATTCAGCCAAGTATGGGTAGGCAAATAATAGCAAAGTACTCTGCACATGCTGAGAGTTGCACCCCTCTCTAGAAGACAAATGCCAGAGCTGAGCTCTGTTTCAAAACAAACCAATTTAGCAGGAAGTTCAGCTATTTTTCAGCAGACCAGAAGCCAATTACCCATCATCACACTGATAACATCTACCCAAGGTATTACTCTCTACCCAAAAAGGTCTAATATTCGAGCTTCTGTCTACATGCAGATAGAAATTCCTTTGGCATGTCCTGTTTCTTCTGGAATCCAGCTGGTACTTGTCCTGATCTCATAATCAAGTTTGTGTCACTGTGGTATTTGCAATCATCTGGGGACTTTGTTATAGTCATACACAGCAAGAATATCAATTCAGTTTCCCAAATGAATTATCAGAGATTTTCATTCAAGGATTTTCTTAGATCCTTCCTATTCTTTTACATAATTAATTTAACAGTGCAATCCTGTGTACGATTACACAGATGTAAGTTTGTGTATAGGGATTGCAGCCTATGTTTAAGCAGAAGTATCACTGAGTTCCATGAGGCTTACTCTTGGGTAAGTGTGTATAGGACTGCAGCCTAAAACATTCAAAATATTGCAGCTGAAAGCTTTTAAAAATATATTTATTCCCTATTATCAGAATGGATTTTATTTTCAAAATGATAACCCTTGTTTCACTCATTGTCTTTCCCCAGCCCTCAGTACAATATATATTTTATTCCAATTATCTCCATAGAGCAACACAACACCCTCCCTAGTGTCAAACTCACTAAATTTAAAAGTGGGGAGGACTAAAAATATAAACCAACAATAGATAAACCTAGATTGCCCTTTTCTAATATATTTTACCATTGCATATGTAGCTAATTGAGGATGTTTTTTAACCAAATTCCAACACTAAGCTCTCCCAGTTCTTCAGATGAAATTTGCAGTGGGACATCAAAAACGGAACATTAACCTTAGCATCAGATTCACCTTTGTTAAAGATAGTCCTCCTGTCCAGAAATATTATTCAGATTCCATCTTTCTACTCCCTTTTTCTACATTAAAAAGAGACAACCTTAATGTTGACAACTTAAGAGTTAAACTTCTTACCTCTAAATAACTTATAGGGGTGTCAAATGTGATCACATTCAATCCCTTACTAACGTATTATGTTTTAATAGTCCCAATAGTGTAGAATGTATATACTATGTATGTACTATAACTGCTTATTATTTATTATTTATTTATTGAAAATTTTTATACCACCAAAAACAGTCAAAATCAGTCAACAACAAAAACAAAAATCCTAAAATACCATTAAACATTTATTTATTTATTTATTTATCAGATTTGTACAGTGCCCAAAACTTTTGTCTCTGGGTGATTAATAATTTTTAAAGTATATTTACTTCCAGTAATGCAGATTTTCTTTTGTTAAGTCTGTAGTCTGATATTTCCTCATTTTAAAAAAATTAAATCCCTTGCATTATACACATATATGGTCAGGTAAAAGTCAAATCCACATCATTTGTATGTGGGGATAGTTTAGATTATCTTTTACCCTGATCCTTTTTTATTCCAGCTGGCTTCCTGTTCAGTGTTGCCCGTTTACCGATGGTTCTCACAAAAAGTAATGGCAAAAGGAAAGCAGCCTGATTCCTTTAAAAAGAAAAGAAAAGAAAAATTTAGAGTTTATTTAGGGAAATTAAATCAGTATGTTACTGCCCAGAATGTTCATCCAGAATCCTTCCCACCAATACCCACAGGACTTGGGAAGGATTCTGGATGCATTGCTAGGGGTGAAGCAATTTATTTCAGCACCACAGTCGCCAAGCTTCTCTCCTGTTTAGTGCAATGAGCCAGGGTTGCATTGATGCACTCAGAAGCGTGGAGCAAAACTCCACAACGCATTTTTCCAAGTCTAGTACGGTTTGGTTGGGGGTTTTTTTCTGGAGGAGCCGATCTGTTAGACTTCTGCCTGTCACAGAGCTGTTAAAGGCACAGGAGCCCTGCCCTTGAAAACAAGAAGTGGGAGCTTTGGAAGGATGAGACTTGCAAGCGAGAGAGGCAAGCAACTGATTCTTGGCATCCCAGCCCTCCTTGGCAGGAGCTGAGCCAGTGGCACTGAGCCCGAGCGAGAAGCTGCTGCTAATAAACCGCGATAAACAAAAGCTGCCTCAAATCAAAGCGCGCGCCCAGGGAGCTCGCTCTTGCCGCCGATCCAAGCTGACAGCGGCACCGGAAGAGGGCGTGGCCAGTGCCGCCGGGAGGGCGTGGACTAAAGGGGGCGGCCCTCTCGGGTCGGGTATGGCGCTTGGGAGAGAGAAAGCCGGCAGTACCCCTCGCCGGGCAAGACCCGCTGGCAGGGAGAAACCCTGCTCGGGTTTAGTGGGTGGGTCTGTCTGATTTCGAAACTGGGTTGCAACGCTAGGGCCGCCTCGTCCCCTAAACACCTTCTGTGGTCAGTCACGATAAACATCTGTTTCAGAGACTTTGGAAACCGCCCTTTCGTCGGCATCCGCGTCTGCATGCCCTTAGATGCGTTCTCCTGTGGAAAACGCGCCTGGGCCGCAGAGGCGCTCTAGCCCCGGACTCGGCCCTTGGTGGTGGGGGGAGTCCTCTTCAGTTTGTCCTGGGTGGTGTGGGCATGCTGCCACTCCACCAGCCAGGGGACGGCCAAGTGTGATTGTGACCTGCACCTGCTGTAGAGACAGAGGAGGGAAAGAAATATGTGGGATGGGAATATGTTAAGTTGCACGTCGAAATGTTTCTGCTAATGCATATTTGCATAAATACATCTGTTGCAGATCCTTACATTCTGGTCCCCTGTAATACACAGGCCAGAGAGGAGGTGGCTCATGTTTGATTATTTTGTAACTTTTGCAGGGCTTCCCGTGAATCACTAATTTTATCCTTGGTTAAGGATCTACCAGGCAGGGGAGATGAAGCATAGTTGTATTTCTTGATCAGATCACCAAGCCCACGTTACCCATAAGGTGGCTAAATTTTGTTTTAATAGCAATGAATATATGACAACTACTAATGGCCACTGTAGTGGAATAATTTATCATGCCACTGTATATTCGTAAAGCAATGCTGTTGTTATACTGTACGGGTATGACACTGTGTTTTTTCTTCATGCTTCTGTACTGGTCAGAGAAGGTAATAAAGTTTATCTGTCTATCTACATTCTGGTGAGTTCAGTTGCTCTTGTGCCCCCCAGAACCCACCTGTTGGAAATACTGCCTGTGTCCCTCTGTGTGTAGGGGGATGATGCTTAACGGGTCGTCTCCAAAGGCCTTTAGGTCCCGGCTCCCAGATTACCTAGGTGTACCCTCCTCTGCTAGGCAGTCTCAGAATGAACAGACCACCAGAGGGGTTTTCTTTCAACACAACCTTGTCGTCATCGCCTGCATTCGGAGAAGGGAAAAGGCTTCCATGAAGCAAGTGCTTCTGTCTCGCTCTGTTTCCTCTCAGCAATTGTAGGATTCACACCTTGTTTGTGGTTTGGTTTTGGTTTCAACTGACCCTCCTTCTGTACCTCTAAGAGCAGCCTGGCATCCAAAAATTAAGGACGTGGATCACTTGATGGTACCTTATTTATTTATTGCGTGTTTCTTCCTGGCTTCCTCCCAGCGGGCCAAATCCAGAAGGAGTGCATTGACTTCCTCGCTGTGGGGTGGCTTTAGAGTCACGCTTCAGGAGCGCTGCCGATGCCAACATCCTTTAAAAGTTCTTTCTTCTCTAGTTTGGCAAGCCAAGATTCTCATTCCTGATAGTCCCGATGTATCTTTCTGGACAGCCTTCTAATAGCTACTAAGTCTGCGTTGACCGAAGGTCTTCTTTTGAACGGTACTACTGTACACCGCCTTGGGGACGCTTGGTAGAAAGGCGGGACAGAAATGTGATGGCATCAGCCCTCTCTTTGTGGGAGGCCTTTGCTAAACTCTTTTTCCCGACCCTGTTGCTGCACACCCCAGACGTCTATCTTGCACACCAAGGGTTATCTTTTGAAAAAGAAATTGGAGCCCCCTTGGAAATCATGATGCCGATCCCAGACTGAGAGGTACATACAATACAAAGGCTTCAATGGGGAGAGAAAAACACTCTGCAAGTCCCCGAAGGGCCCTTTTTATTGTTGCTTCCGCATCTCTCAAGACTTAAGTCCTACTATTGAAAACGGGTTCAGAAGTTGGGGAGTCCGTTAAGCCAAATAGATCCTTCCTCCTCCCACAACGAGTCGCAGTTCTCCACAACGTGTTTAGTGTAGGCCGAGGCATGCATATTTATCCAGAAGAAAGTCCCATTGAAAACAAGTGCGTGGAGGAGGGTTCCAGCTTTAGCCTTCGATTCCGAGCGCACGAATTGTATTCATGGGTCTTGTTGCTTGAACAAGCTTAAGATGTCACGGTTCTTTATCTGCATTGAATTCCTTTCCCTTGATGTTGTGTCCCTCTTCAAAGATTTTATTGTCCTGGTGACTTGTCTCTCATGCTGAGTATTTTTGTTCTAGGGCTGCCTTTTCTGTCCCTTCTCTTGTGTCTTTGCTGCTGAATAAAAGGCAAAAAAATTCAACAGGTAATTTTACCATGCATGGAGATACAGAATCAGATTGTTGGCCTGTTGAATTCCTGCATGTAGTGTCAGTTGTTGAAGGCCAAAAGTGCGTGGGTTTGTTTGGGTTTTTTTAAAAAAGTGGGAGCTCTATTCTTCTCTCCCATTTTAGTTTCCAGGGCTTCTTCACAGATGCCCTCTTCAGGTCTCTACCTCTGTATTTTACTAACATCAATCACTAGTACTATTGAATAACTGATCTTAGAGTAGCGTATTGCAAAGTAATTTTATGAAGTCATTCACACAAGTGAAAACTGTGTCCTACCCGGGTTTGAGAGCTGTGTGTGCTCTCAATTTGTGGTTGTGTGGAAACAAGGTAGGAAGAAAACTTGGGTAGAAGTGATTGTGTGGAAGCAAGGAAGGAGGGAAACTTGGGTAGAAGCAATTGTGTAGAAGTAAGATAGGAGGAAACCCTGGGTAGCTTTTCCTCCTACTTTGCTTCTGCACAACCGAAAATTGGGAGCACACACAGCTCCCAAACCCAGGTAGAAAATCATTTTTGATTGTGTGGATGACCTCCTTAACTGTTGAAACTAAACTCACACCAGTAATTGACTAGCAAGGGAAGTTTTAAATATTTCTCCGTTACAGCCCATTCCAGCGATAATATAATTTCCCACACTTTTCTTTTCATCAGTGAGAGGGTCTGAACTGAAGTATGAAAAACCTTGATTCCTGAGCTTCATTCCTTCACACAGAGAGAATTCAAACCCACTTAGAAAACAAAACCTGCCTGTCTCTGATTTGGAGACCCGGCTGTAATTGTGTGTGTATGGTTATTTGGGGATGAAGAGGAAACTTTGCACATGTTCAAAGATAACATTATGTCCTTATACAAACCTATGGTGCAGCCACTTGGAGTACTGTATACAGTTCTGGTCACCATACCTCAAAAAAGACATTATAGAACTGGAGAAGGTGCAGAAGAGGGCAACCAAGATGATCAGGGGCCAAGAGCACCTTCCTTACAAGGTAAGGCTATAACACATATGGCATTTTAGTTTAGAAAAAAAGACAACTGAGGGTGATGTGATAGTAGAGGTCTATAAAATTATGCATGGGTTATAGAGAGTGGGTAGAGAGAAATGTTTCTCCCACTCTCATAACACTAGACCCAGGGGTAATCCCATTAAACTGATTGCGAAGAAATTTAGGACTGACAAAAGGAAGTACTTTCCCCACACAATGCATAATTAACCTATGGGATTCTCTGCCACAAGACATGGTGACAGCTGCCAGCCTTCAAGAAGGGCTTAGATAAATCCAGTATCAATGGCTACCAGTCTGAGGGCTATAGGCCACCTCCAGCCTCAGAGGCAAGTGGGGAGCAACAGCAAGAGAGCAGGCATGCTCTCTCTGAAGGGGAGCAACAGCAAGAGAGAGGCATCTGATGTGTGAAACAGGATGCTGGACTAAATAGGCCTTGGGCCTGATCCAGCAGGGCTGTTCTTATGCCTCACCCACATAGACAGGCTGCACCTGTGTGGATGTGTACGCGCATCATACTTAAACCATATCCTCAGTGAATTTGCTGGAAACTGGGTGTGATCTCTCACGGCCAAGTTAAGCAATACGAATCGATGGCCAGAAGTTTCTCTTCGCTATGCTTGCTGGTGGCAATTCTCCTTGGGAAGTAGATCGAAGTGGAAGAGATGCAAGAAGGCGCCATAATTCAGCAGTAGAGCATACAGGTTTGATCCCTGACATCCCCAGGTCGAGCTGCAAAAGCTCCTCTGAGGGAGCCTGCCAGTCGGTGCCTGTGTAGACAATGACTGAACTAGATGGATCCATTGTCTGAGTATAATGAGAGTGTTGGTTCTGATAGACATCTTACACTTCCCCCCTGCTAACTGAGCAAAGAAGCACCTTTTCAAGTGGTGGCTCTGCTGTGTTGAGTAAGGGTGGAACAACTGTCCCTGTTCAACCCAGCAGAGCATCCTTCCCAGTGACTGTCCCTGGTATTTCCCTGGTGTTTCTTTCTGGATCCCGAGCCCCTTTGTGACAGGGAACTGTGTTCTCATTCATTTTGCTGTAAACCACTTAGCGCACGTTGTGGTTTTGTTGTTGACAAGCAATGTGTTGGCATTGTGAATGCACACACAGAAGATACAGACATGGTTTTACAGTTCTGCGATGTTAACCCTCTAACATGCTCCTGTAGAAACCTGGCATTTGTTTCAAGCTCTTCCTGTTTCCTCAGCTTCCTGCATCAAAGAAGCATCTCCAAAATTAAGCAAGAATGTTTGCTCATCTAGGTTATGTATTTCTCTTTGAAAAATCCCTCTTTCACAGGCCTCTGTCACTGCTGGCATTTGCTGCAGCACATGAGTCTAAAGTATAGTTTTAGCAAGGATTAAGGTTCTTAGATGCTGGCATGAATATGTTACACAAAGAGTTTTTAGATATTTCATGCTCAATATGTTAAACTGATGTTGCTTTTTTGTCTTTATTGCTCTTTTTGGGGGGTCTTTTTTCTGTTATGAAGTTGCCAAGCCGATTAGCAGTGTGTGTAGATTTAAGACTGCTAGGGAGTAAAGCCCACTGAACACAGTGGGAGTGACTTCACAGTAAATATAGAATTGCACAAGAAATGAACCAGAGTTTGCAAATATGTGGTAGAGCACCATCTCCTGCCATGTTTGTGGATCAATAAGGTCTATGAGTGCAGAAGTGCCTCTTCCTTTGATTTGTTTTCAGGGGATGATGGGAGTTGTAGTCCAACAACGTCTGAGGACCCAAGAGTAAAGACCCAAGGAGGGGCGGATGTTTGAATGCTTTAGATCACTGTAATGCAATGGTTTGGGGAAAGCAAATTTGGGGCTGTTCAGAGTACACCAGTGAATTTCAACGAATGTCCTGCCTCCTGCAGTTAATCATTGTTATATTTTTAAATGAGAGAGTGAGGGTGCAAGCCTATGCACATTTACTTGGGAGTAATCCTAATTGAATCAGTGAGACTGACTTGAGGGTTTCTCATGCCGAGGGTTGCATGCGAAAGCACATCTCCCTTGCGCTAAGTTGCCAAGATCCTACCACTCTTGCAGACTCTCACTCATCAATGTTTCGGAGACCGGAGCAACAGTTACAATTGATGAGAGGTGGGCTTTGTTCTTGATAAGTTCCAGATAGACGAAACCCCAGAAAGGCTGCTTATAATGCACCATCGAGTCCGCATATACAAGACAGACCAGCCCCTCGGACTCCGCGTTAATGAAGCAATCACACAAGCACGATTAGATAGGGCCGTCAACCTCTACTGCAGATTCGAGTCCCAACGTGTAATGTGGAGTGGGAGACACACACCCCACACTACTCTTCAGCTACCCCGATTGGACGGCAGGATGGTTGAGTGGCATTTACAGAGCAGTCCAGAGCTGGGCGATTTCTGGTTGCAAGGTTGCACTCATGTTACACAGTGGTTGAAAGTGCCGCCGCTTCTTGTTCCTTGGGTCGCAGATTTAAATACTGGCCACCTTCTCACTCCCAGACCCGCAGCTTGAGCTGTTGGACATGTTTACTCGGAAGTCAGTTGCGCTGAACTAAACGGGGCTCGCTCCCCCGCCCAGTAAGTATGCCAAGTCTTAGTGGTCCCGGTGATTTGATTCGATTTAGTTATTTTGACACTTATATTTCGCTCTCCCTCCGAGGAGCTCAGAGCGATGTATTATTAATTAATTTATTATATTATATTATATTATATTATATTATATTATATTATATTATATTATATTATATTTTTATATAATAATTATTATTTTTATTATAATTTACATTTATACATCCCCATCCAAAGGCTCTGGGCAGTGCACAACAAGTTTAAAAAGACATAAAACAAACACCATCTAAAAGACACTGAAAATAACACATGGCTATTTTTATCATCACAACAACCCTGTGAGGTAGGGTAGGCTGAGAGATACGTCACTGGCCCAGAGTCAGCCAGTGAGTTTCATGGTTGAATGGGGATTCGAAGCCGGGTCTTTCCAGGGCTGGCTTTAAATAGAGTAAGGAGGGCTCTTTTCTTAGTTGCGTCCTTGATCACACGTGTGCGTAATCACAAACAGCAAGCCAAGCAGTTTCTGGGCCTGTTTGCTGCCGGCTCTCCAGTATACTGTGGTCCCTCAGCGGCTGGCCAAGTCTTACCAAAGGGGCGGCTCTCTTGCCCGCTGGCTGGAGGAAGGCCCCGCGGAGTTCAGCCTGGCATAAAAGCATGCAGCGCGCGAGGCTGAGAAGGGCAAGGCTCACAGGACTTCCCAGCAGGTCGATTTCACCTCCGAAGCCCCGGCACCTGCAGATCGCCTTGACAAAGCAGAATCCTCAGGGCTGCTCCGGTAGAAACTTTAAACGGCCCTCCTCCCCTTTCCAGGAGAGGGCCTAAGGGGCTGCCATCTGGGGAAAGGTTAGTCGGCCCGTCTCTGATCCTTTTAAGGCGGGCACGCAAGAAGGGGTTTCAGCAGGTCGCATGTGCAGGGAAGAGAAAAGCTGCACCTGCTTTGTTCTGCGAATCTCTTAAATGTCCAGGAGACGCCTCGTCCTCTTTTCCGTATGGCAGCCCTAGGAGAGAGGCTGTAGGTCTCAGAACAGGAACAGCCCTGCTGGATCAGGCCCAAGGCTCATCTAGTCCAGCACCCGGTTTCACACAGTGGCCCACCAGATACCTCTGAGAAGTCCCCAGGCAAGGGGTATGTGCATGCCCTCTCTCCTGCTGTTTCTCCCCTGTAAGACTTCCATGTAAATCGAAATCAACACACCGCCACAGGTTGTCTCCAATGTTCATCCGAGTAGACCCACTAAACTTTGGTCAGGAACTAAGGCTGTGATCCTATATCCACTACTTACCTGGCTGTAGGCCCCATTGTATTTACTGGGACTTACTTCTGAGTAAACATGCATAGGATTGCACTGTAATGTAAGTACTTTTATTTCAGTACTGTCTGTTCGAAACATGCAGATTACTGAATGAACGAATAGTGACCGCTGTTTTATGTTAGTTATTAGGTAAATGTACGTCGGCGACCACAGAGCGCTGTGGTTGTCTTTGGGAGAATACAGAAAGAGTTTACCATCGCCATATGAGATGATGCCTTTCAGCTTCTTCTTATATTGCTGCTGCTTGATATAGGTGTTTCCCTTAGTCTGGGAAACATACCAGCGGGGATTCGAACTGCCAACCTCTGGCGTGCTAGTCAAGTCATTTCCCCGCTGTGCCATTAGGTGGCTATGTTAGTTATTAGGTTGTTATTGTTATTGTTATTGTTATTTCGATTTCTATACCAAATTATACCAATTTGTAATTTTAAAAAAATTACAGAAATAGCTTTAACTGCACAGCCCACATTGGCAAGGAAGGATGAGGCTCAAAAGGGGTCCGAATGTTGGATTTGAACAAGAGACTCAAATTTAGATATTCATTCACCACAAAACTCGCTCTGTGGTTGTCATATTAGAGTCTCTCTGTCTAGCCTCCCTCAGGGCTATGTATGCTACCTTGGAAAGAGGGGCAGCATACAATAAACTAACTAACAGCCACAGTACGCTTCCGCTGCTTAGAGTTTCACGACCTTACTTTGATTTGCCCACATTTGCCAGGATCGATGGACCAACTTTAGGAATCATATGCAAGTTAATTCAAACTGCATTGAAACCTCCGCCTCCTGCCTGCTAGTGGCACAGGAGGAGGAGGAAGAACTATATTGTTAGGTAAATGTCTATATTCATGTTGCAAACTATCTTAGGGTATATGAACAAGCTAGTATATAAAGGCAGTAATGTGATTTCGTTCTCTGTCTGGAACCTTGGAGTTTTGATCATCCGACACCGCACAAAAGCAAATACAAATAAGATTTGAGTTACATGGCCAGTGATGTAGCCCAGTCTCCTATACCATTTCCCCTGGTACATCTCTCACTTGTGTGTGTCCCTCCGAGGAGCCCACCTAGAGCTCCTCTACATACTGCTCACATCTCTCTTGTGGATCCCAGATAAGACGGGCTGCTGCTGGAGCACATAGGAAGCCGACTTCTAGGGAGTCAAACCATTGACCCATTTAGCTTCATGCAGTCTATAGACTCATGGCAGTGCAGTGCAGCTCACTAAGATTTCGGGCAAGATCTTGAACTTGGGACCACAAGAAGTGTAGTTGCTCCCATAAACACACACACACACACACACACACACACACAGCCAGTGTGGTGTAGAAGTCAGGGTGCAGGACTAGGATGGATGAGACCTGAGTTCAAATCCCGTTCAACCATGAAACCCACCGGGTGACTTCAAGCCAGTTGCTTATCTCAGGGTTGTTGTGAGGATTAAAATGACCATGTATACTGCTCTGAGCTCCTTAGAAGATCAGGATACAAACACACACACGCACACACACTCCTCCCCCTCCCCCTCCCTACACACCCCTTTCAAGACCTGCCCTTTGTCCCCGCTCATCATCTTATGTCAATAAGATATTCTGTCTCTCCTTCTCTGCCCTAACATCACTCTCACAAGTTGAGGCACGTTGAATCCCCACCCCAAAGCCCTTCCTTCCACACCAGCCTTGTAGTGTGGGGAAAGGTCAGCAGCCCCCCTCGATTTCACCCTCCCATATGGCATTAAAGTAGAGCCGTCCGGAACATACCAGCAGGGATTTGAGACATCAGTCTCTCTCTTGCTCCCTGGGCAAGTTACTTCTCCGCTGCGCCATTAGGTGGTCGCCAGGTGGTATTGCTTTGCATGAGACTGCGGTTGAAAGGAGAAGAGAAAAGGAAGGGTGGAGGGGAGAGGGAGGAAAATGTGCAGTAGGGAAAGGGCAAGAGAGGGGGTGAAAGGGAGGAGGGAAACTGCCGGAAGATGACGGCAAGGAGGGAGACAATAGCAAACTGCAGGGGTGGGGTGGTGCAGAGAAGAGGCAGGCGAGGGGAGAAGGTCCGAGGAAGAGAGCAAGCCCTGAGCAGGGCGAAGGCAGGAAAGCAGACAGAGGCAGCTGCGGCAGCCACAGGTGTGCCTACCTAACTTTGGAGCCTGGACCTAAAGGCCTTAGGAGGAGTGCCCCATCACCACCACCACCACCACCACCACAAGTTAAGCATCTTTTAAAAAAAACATATAGGTTCTTGAGGGCACAAACCACACCACCCAGGACAGACTAAAGAGGATTTGAGAGCCCCAGGGGGTGTGGAGGCGCTGGCCTTCAGTTCCTCTGGCACCAGCAGCAACCCTAAAGGGAGAGAGCCCCGTCGGCCCTCTCCTGCTCCTTTCAAGGGCTGAAGCCTGGTTTGGGGAGAGGGTCCTAGATTGAACCAACCAACCAAACAAACAAACAACCCCCAAAGAGTTGGTGGGGCTGCTGCAAGCCCTTTGCTTCCAGTTGCCTTGATTGGCTGGCTGGCTGGACCGATCTTCCTCCATGCTCCTTGCTCTTTTGAGGTGGTTTTCTCTTCCAAAGACAAGATCCAGGGGCCTCAATGTGGGGGCGTGCCCCTTCTCCCCCCCCCCATGCCCATGGAGATAAAGGAGGCTGGGCGCATGTCGCCTGACTGGAACAGTTTCTTTCCTAACCCAAGCAATTAAAAGAAAGCAAGTCCTCCATCTCTCCCCCCTCCCTCTCTCAGTCCCTGTTCCTCTTGCAGCCGGCCTGGAAAGGAAGCTTTGCGCTCTTTCACAGCTCCAGATCCTCGGTGCCGCCTGCAGGGGCTTAGCCTGTTTGCCCCTCTCCCTGGGGGCCTCTCGGAGTGAGGGAGATCGTGAAGAAAATAGGGAGGGGTGGAGCTGGGGCCCCTCAGGAGCTGTGTGGGGGTGTATGTGTGTGGGGGGCTGTTCTTTGAACCCACAAGCTCAATTATAGCTACACCCCTGGGCCTACTTCTGCACCCAGAAAGGAAGGGAAAGTTGGGGGGGGGCTATAACGCCTGCATATGATGAGGGCCAGGCCGGGGGTGTTTCAGCCAGGAGGCCATTTTCCTTCTAGCAAAGCTGGGTTCTTTGCTTATTCCAGAGGAAACGAGGCGAGCTCCACGGCTCAGGTGATATTGGCGATCTGATCACCTCTGAGTTCAGATGTTGCCCTGAGGTCGAGAGGACCGGCTTGGGGGCTCGCCTTGAATAGCCCGGAGGGAGCGAGCTTCGACCAGGAGGAAATTCAAGTGAGCAATAACCGCAGGAAGAGGGAGCGGGAGAGGCGGCCAACTTGGCAGGCCGGTTGCATATACTGGGCATCAGAGGCTTAGCCTTCGGCAGACTTAGCTGCGATCCTAAACACAAGGGCAAGGAAGTTCCGGAGGGATCAGTGGCCAAATAAATGCCTTTAGGCTGGAGGCCTTTGACTCGAAGGTGGGTGGATCTCCCCCCCTCCCCACAGAAACGTGGGAGATCACCTCTCTTGCCTGCCCAGAAGAACCTCTTTGCTCTCTTTCGTCCCTTCAGGTCTCCTTTTGGGCAGAAGCAATCAGTCTCGGCGCTATTCCGTTTTTGATCCCTGGGACCAAACTGTGGCTAGTTGTTCCCTCGCAAAAGGACCATTCTGGAAAGAAAGTTGTTGGTGAAGGAGACTTTGCTCTTTAAAAGGCCTGAACCTCCCATATTAACCGGTTCCCTGAATTTATTTATTTATTTATTCGATTTCTATACCGCCCTTCTAAAAATGGCTCAGGGAAATAATAAATAAATACGATGGATCCCTGTCCCCAAAGGGCTCACAATCTAAAAAGAAACACAGTCTTTTGACACCAGCAACTTGGGTGTCAATTAGATTTTCTCTTTTAAGGCTATGAGGATATAAAGCAGACCCCCCCCACACACACACACACCACATTTCCTGGGGGGTAACCCCTATTGCCATGGAATTGGCTTCCAAAGAACTACTGGAGATTCCATTGAAATGTCCTACAGATTTCTCGGATCCGAAAACCCCGTTGCTGGAGCTTCCATTGAAGCAACAGCGCGATCTTGACATGCTTGCTCGGAAGTAAGCACGCTGAGCTCAAAGGAACATCCCCCAAGAAAACTGAGGGTCGCGCTCCCGCTAGGTCCCGCTCCTGCTTCCTCGGAGCGTGGCCCATGGAAAGCAATGGCACATGCTTAACGTGGCAAGGACCCGCTGGGTAACCACGCTTGTAGTAATCACTTGGAGAAGTGGGGATTTCCAAGGAAACGGGTTAGCTGGTGTGTGAGTTGTCACTCTGGGCACGCTGAAGCGACTACTGCTATGAATATTGTATATACCTCTCTTCAACCAAGGTTTTCAAAGCGGTTTATATAGAAAAAATAAACAATCCATAAATAAGATGGCCCCCCTGTTCCCAAAGGGGCTCACAATCTACAAAAGGGCTCACAACCCAAAATGCTGGGACTTTCTTCCCAGCAAACAGACGCAGGGCTAAAACAACAGAGAGTCACCTTGAAGCCTGTTTTTGTGGGTCAGAGCCCACTTCATCCTCGGCGGGGTTGGTGATGGTGGTGGTGGTGGTGGTGTGGACTGCGCAGCTGCAAGCTTTACCTTAGAACAACCAGCTCAGTGAACACAATGGCATAGACTTTGCAAAACCCGTGTGCGCTGTGCGCTCCTCGATAGCCCTTTGAACTCAGTTCAGCAAACAAGAAGATGGTCGGGCTCCGCGGCGACAATCCTCAGCACATCTTTCCAAGGAGAATGGAAGAGCCTAAGCCCAGCCCAGCTCCATCAGATCAAAAGTCCATGGAGTCTAGCCTTCTGTTCCAGTGGCCATCCAATAATGCCGCAAAGCCCACAGGCGGGGGGCATGGAGACGGTAGCGCTCCACTGTTGCTCCCCGGCCCGCCAGCAACTGGTACGAGGTGGCACACTGCTTCTTCATTCGTAGTGGAGCAGCTGAAGCACCGGTCTAATGGCCATGATGGCAATCTTGCCTGTCACCTCTCCTCCTCGAGGTCATCTTCTCCCATTCAGGCTTGTAGCCATCACCACCTTGAGGCACAGGATGCTGTACATTAAGGGTGCCTTGTAGGAAGAGCTGCTTCCAGTTGTCCGTCCCAGACGGCCTGTCAGTCAGTTTCATTGGATCATGGCCCTAGTTCTAGCATGAGGGAGAATGCTCCTATGGCGGCACTTTCCCCACACCATCATTTTATATACCTCTGCTATGGGATGCCACAGCATGTGGCCTGGCCACCAGCCTGAATGAGTTTAGCAGTGGTTTAGACCAAGGATTCTCAACATGTGGGTTCCCAGATGTAATTGGACTTCAACTCCCATAATTCCCAACCAAAGGCCCCTGGGCCTGGGGATTATGGGAGTTGGAGTCCAATAACATCTGGGGACCCACACGTTGAGAAACCCTGGTTTAGACGAAGTCATGAAAGATGGGTCTATCGATAGTTACTAGTCTTGAGGGCTATGGGCTACCTGGGGTCCAGATGCAGGAAGCCTCCGGACGTCAGTTGCAGGGGAATAACTCCAGGAAAGGGGACATACCTTCATCTGCTGGTTGTGGGCTTCCCAGAGGCTTCTGGTGGAGGACCACTGTGGGAAACAGGATGCTGGACTAGATAGATCCTGCGCCTGATACAGCAGGATTGTTCTTATGTTCTTCTTCCTTAGTCCTTTCCTCAAAACAGTCCCAAAGGCAAAGGGTCAAAAAAGTCCTTTCCTCAAAGAAGTCCCAAAGGCAAAGGGTTTCACCTTTTCTTATGGTGCTTCGACCTAGCGAGCCAGCACCTTGGTTGGCCTTTTCTACATCTTTCGCAGCTCTGCGGTATCTTTTCCGGTCAACATGCTTAGGATGGCGCTGTAGCTGAAATGTGTGTGGAGGGCCCCTATTGAACTTTGAATAGGTAGGAAGGAAGGAAGTTCGGTCCCTCTGAGTTCAAGAGGCCTTTTTCTCGCCAGAAAATGTGCTTAGGTTTGCAGTCCTGTTTGACCTCGGCGGGAGTTGCTTGCACAGGATGGGGTGCCAGTCCTTCCAAGAGGCTCCTTAACTCTCCAGGATCGGGCTGTGGGATGTGAGTTCACTGGGCTGGAAAGGGAGAACTTCGCTCCCACTCTCCATTCGGGCCGGCTTCCCTTAGCAAGCTGCCCGCCTGGCTCCGATCCCGGTTTGTTGTTTGTTTTCTAAAGTGGATGCGGGAGGAGGACGGCTAGGGCGTTGGATTGCCCCAGCGCTTGCTTCAGGCCGGCCTCCTCTTCATGGCAGCAGAGGCAGGAATTGCCGCTCCGGGAGCTGAGCTCCTCCGCTCCAGAGATGCCGCCGCCGCCGCCGCGTGCCGCTCCGTCTCCTAAACAGCTGCCAGAAGAGTCAGCCAGCCCCCAAAGTCCAGCGCCGAGGCAGCTGCTGGCGCCTTCAGAGAGCCGCGCCGCCGAAAGCCTCGGCCATCCAGAGAGAAAGCCCGGAGCCGGGATGAGAGCCAAAGGCGGCCAGCCAAAGCTCAGCCCCCCTGACTGGGGAAGGCAAGGCGGGAGATCGTAGGGAGCGATGTAGGGCACCCCGAGAGAGAAAGCGGGGGTCTCCTCCTCCAGGGAGCAGATCCGAGTCACAGCTGCGGGTTCCTGGGGCGCAGGAGGCCAGGCGCTCTACAGTACCAGCCTCGCGTCTGGTGAGCGAGTGGCCTCCTCGGCGTTCTCTCTCGTCTGCCCGCCCGCATCAGTGGCCGACGAGGAGACCTGAGTCGCCCGGCGAGGAGGGCGGCAATTACAGGCTGAACGGCATCCTGACTGTCCGAGGGACCAGCGCCAGGAGAAGGCCGATTCGCGCCGCGCCACCTGTGTCTGCCACCTGTCTTTTTGCCACTCCCGTCCTTCCGGAAGGGCACACACCTTGCAGGGGCCGGGCGCTCGTGGGAAGCATCCCAACACGGGCTCCCTCCTTCCCAGAGTCCGGGCCTTGGCTGAAGAGAGGCAGCAGAGAGCCCACTCAAGGGGACGACCGGCCTGTTGAGTTCTGCGGGCTCCCAACGGATTCTAATTAACTCCGACCTGGAGAAACTATCATTGCCGGATCGATGTAATGGATTCATTGCATCGCAATAAATAGCTGACCTAGGAAATGGCAAAGATCCTGACTAAATTACTCCATAATACTACCCAGGAACGACTCTAAATTCCAATAGGAATCCCTCTAGTAATTTTAGTCAGGATGCCAGCCAATGTGCTTAAGAGGCCTTTGGCCTTTAAACAATAAATATGGGCCTAACCTTTGACTAACCTGAACGTTGTCTTAAAAAAAATAAAAATAAAAGGCTTGCGGAAGAGTAACCGAATATTGTAAGGCTTGTCAGTCAACAGCTAACATGGTTGTCATTAATTTTATTTTGCTGTTATTTATGGCTAACATGCCGAGGAACATTACTCATAGTAGTCCCATTGAAGTTAAAAGGGATTCTAACTTGCCCTTTTAATTTCAATGGGACTACTTTGAGTAATGTTCCTCAACGTGTCAGCCAGTTTTATGAATGCTATTATTCTACTAGCCAAAATGTCCAGGGGTTTCTCCTTGTAATTGACCCACCCATCTATTGCCCCCATTCTGTGACTAGTGTGGGGCTTGAACCATGGGGAACCACAACATGGGGGAGGGAGTATATTCGCCCCTCAAACACAGACACTTTTCTCCACTTCCTTCTTGATTTTACAGTCCTCGGTTTGTTGGGATCTTTGTTACGAATGTTTGTACATTAACAAGGTTCATAACACGATTCTCGACAGCGGTTGGAACGATTTCGATGAAAACGAATTATCCCCCTTTCCCTTCGACTTGGCCGGTTTCCCTCCTTCTGTGGAGAAAATTAAGGCCCGCGCCTACCTAGCCGTGTTTACATAGCCCTTGGCCTCGGTTACTGAAAGAGAGATTTGTAGTTAATTAGTGGATCATCTAAAAGCTGAGAGGCTCAAGACCAATTTGCCCCGAAATCGCCCTGTAATAGCCCTATAATTCGTTTCAATGGGACTTCATTGGGTCCATTCCAAAGCGGAAAAGAAAAAGGGGTGAGGTTTTATTTGGATTTGTTACTTGTTGCAGTTACATAAGGAGCATTTCGGTCCACAAGCGGCTAGCAGGATTTGTGATGTATTATGACTTAAGAATCGTCTTTATCATTGATTTAAATCCAAACACCAGTTTGATGGCGGCGGATGAAGCCGCAAACCAGAAGTGCGATACCTTTCTTTCATAAATAACACACACACACACACATATATATTCATTCAAATATATATATATATATATATATATATATATATATATATATATATATATATATGAAAGAAAGAAAGAAAGAAAGAAAGAAAGAAAGAAAGAAAGAAAGAAAGAAAGATATTCATTCATATATATAAATTCAGTTTAAACTGATCGGACTGACTGTTCCGAATGCAGTTTAAACTGATCAGACTGAAATTCCAATAGGGAGAGGAATTCCCAGTTCATCTTAGAACCAGCGAGGATCTAGAATGACTCAAGCAATTCTCTGACTTGAGTGTGTAGAAGTATTTTGCAATCCAGTTCCATTAAAACCAGCCTTCCTCATTGATTTAAGTGTGTCACAGATTGTAGGAGTCTCAGTTTTTCATACGAATTCTCCTGGCTAACTCAGGTTGTTGTCTTAAATATTTTGGAGCTCCTCCTTTCTCTGTACGGGGGACAGTTTGGGCCGGATCTGCCTGAACTTGCCTTTGGCAAGTTGTGTCTGGGTCAGCTTTCTCAAGACGTGGACCACCTCGTTTCCAAACAGCCTCTCCGCGCCGTTGAGTCTTGCTTTTGTCCGTGTGAGGGGCGTGTGCCGACGATTCAGCTCGCAGCCTGGTTCTGTGGTTTGGTAGAGCGCATCTTGGTTCCCTAGTCGCCTATGCCCTTTCCTTGGGGAAAACGCTCAAGGATCGCAGCGGCCACAAACGTTCGTGGATGGCTTCTCACTAGGAAAGGTACATGTGCCAAAAGCCCAGCCGTCCAACGTGCTACTTCCGAAAGGCCACAGAGGGAGGGAGGGAAGGAAGGAGCGAGGGAGGGAGAGCGCGGGGGAGAGGACCCAGGGCAGAAGCAGAGCAACCAAGACGTGCACTCAGGTGCGCACGCGAAAGGATGCCCGTCTGGGCTGAAACTGACCAGCCGGCAGTCAACTTCCGCGCAGCACCAAGTTTGCCAAATACTAGAAGTCCAGCGCATGCCCCTGAACTGGGCTCCCTTTCCTTATTGAGGGGTCCTTCCATGCATTTTAGTTCTTGCCTTTCTCTTTTCTTTTTTAAAAAAGGGGGGAAAGATGATGTCACTTCAAGGCAAGAAAATTGATCTCCAGGCCTCTAAAGCCTGTTTAAGCAGATTGGGGATAATAAAAGGGAAGCGGGGCGGGGGGGGAGATCAAGGGAAAGGGGGGAGGGGAGAGCCACCTCCTTCTCTCTGGGCGGGAGGAGAAGGCTCCGGCTCCAATGAAAAGTAGCCGCTCGCACTTGGGGGTGGGAAGGGAAAGGGGGGGCGCGACTCCCCCCCTCCTAGTGTCTGTTGGAAGCGAATTGAGCAATTATCTAGTTTACCTTCTCCTCTTGGAAGTTAACGATTGGCGGGATCGTGGCTGCTGCTATTGAACCAACACTTTCCACTGAGAGAGAAAGAGAGAAAGAGAGACAACGAGGAGGAAGAGAAGAAGAGGAAGAAGAGGAAGAAGAGGAAGAGCGCGACCCTTCCCCGCCACAGGAGCGCACAGGCGGCAATGGGCCCGGACGAGTCCATCAGGCTGGGCAGGCTGGTTCCGCTGGCGGCCGTCGAAGGGGGGATGATGCTGGTGGTGGTGGCAGCGGCGGCGATGAAGAAGATGCAGAAGATGAAGCTCATGAGGGGGGTGGCAGCGGCAGGGACGGCCTCGGCGGGCTTGATGTCGGGTCTGGAGTACAAGGCGGTGGCGGCGGCGTCCTGCTCCCTGCCCGGCGCTCTGTGACCGGGCGCAGCAGGGGCAAAGCTAGCCGGAGAGGCGCCACTTCCAGAGAGCGGCCAGCCATGGACAGCAGCGGGCACCCGACGGCTGCCAAGAGCCTGAGCGCTCCTCCTCGGGGCAGCATGCTGAGCGCCTCCAAGCCGCTGGCCTTCTCCATCGAGCGGATCATGGCCCGGACGGCCCCGGAGCCCAAAGCCCTGCCGCTGCTGCCCCATTTCTTACACGGAGCGGGGGCCAAAGCCGGGGAGCAGGCCAAGCAGCAGCAGCAGGCGCTCAGCCTGGGCGCCTCCATCCCCTGCATGATCCCCTTCGTGCCGCTGGCCTACGAGCCCTTAGCCAAGCCGGGATCGGAGCCCAGGAAGCTGGACCCGCCTTCCTCCTCCTCCTCCTCCTCCTCCTCCTCCTCCTCCTCGTCCTCCCTGAGCTGCGCGCTGAGCCTCAAGCCCCAGGCCGACCTGCAGCAGCACTACAAGCTGGTCCGGCCCCGCGTGGTCAACCACTCCTCCTTCCAGGCCCTAAGCGCCCTGGGCTACTTCAGCCGGGCCGCCGAGCCTCCGCCGCCGCCGCCGCCGTCGGGCCTCAGCCTCCACCCGGTGGCCTCCTACTTCCTGGGATCGCCGCTGCCGGCGCCCGCCCTGCCAGCCCCGACGGCGCCCAAGGCCTACTTGGCCGAGAGGAACAAGCTGCAGCCGCTGCCGCACGGCCCGGACAAGTACACGCCGCCGCCGCCGCCGCCTCTGCAGCTGCCGCCGCCGGCCTTCAAGGACTTGGCGCACGCCCAGCTCCACAGCGCTGCCGCCGCCGCCGCTGCAGCCGCCGCCGCCGCCGCCGCGCACCTCCTGGCCGCCGAGAAGCTGCCCTTCAAGGGCGTCGCGGCGGCCGATTTCAGCCGCGGCTCGCCAGGCGCCAAGCCCAAAGTCTTCACCTGCGAGGTCTGCGGCAAGGTGAGTGCCTCCCCTCAGCCCCGATCTGGCCCGCCACCCCCAGCCCAGGCAGGCTGGCCGTCGGGGCTTCGCTGGCTGGCTGCCCGGGTCTGCCCGCACCTGCCGCCGCCCGCCCTCACTCCCGCCCCTTCTAATCGCGCCTCTCTCTCTCTCTCTCTCTCTCTCTCGCTGCTTTCGCCCCAAGGTCTTCAACGCGCACTACAACTTAACGCGCCACATGCCGGTTCACACCGGAGCCCGGCCCTTTGTCTGCAAGGTCTGCGGCAAGGGCTTCCGCCAGGCCAGCACCCTCTGCCGACACAAGATCATCCACACCCAGGTATGGGGGGTGCGTGTGTGTGTGAATCTGTCTATTGCCAGAAGGTCTGCTCCAGGCCTACATCCTCCATCTCTCCCGACCCAGCTTCCCAAACTCTCCCGCTCTCTCTCCCGCCCTCCAGACCCTCTTCTCCATGGGTCTGTAGCTATTGTTCCCCGCTCCCTTTCTCCGTCGAACTCGCGAGCGAGCTGCTTGTTTCGATGCTGTCTCTCAGGCTGTGTCTGATGCTCAGCTCACACGGTCGGTGTCTGGAAGGAAACACTCAAAGAGCCCGTGAAATGTGCTTAGAATGGAGGGTATCATTCCCCCCACCTAGAAAATGTCTTCGAGATTCCTCCCTGTGATCTAGGCTGATTTGATTTTTCAACTTCGATTGCTCTCCCACCCACCCCGCTTCATCTGTCGGTTGTAACTGTTTTCTAACTGCCCCAGTCACTTACTCGGGAGTAAGTCCCACTGAACTCACGGGGAAGTCCTAAGTAACCACGGGATCCTGTTGCAGGTTTCGTGTTCCCCCTCAGTTCACTGAGTTGTGTCTCCCCACTTTTTGGGGGAAGGGAATGGGGACTGCTAAAGGCGTCCTTTGGGTACCTGGAGTGCGGGGGGGGGGGGACCACTTACTGTTTGATGGAAAGTAGCCGCCAGCGATTCCTGTAGCTGGGAGTCCAAAACGGGGAGACGGGAAGGAAGGAGTTCAACAGTTTGCTCCGATTCTCATCCGCCGGCGACACAAGGTGTGCTGATCCCTCGGACAAGCTCCTGAATATGGGTCTGCTTCTGTTTTCTTCCCCCCGCTCCCTTCCCCTCAGGAAAAGCCCCACAAGTGCAGCCAGTGCGGGAAAGCCTTTAACCGGAGCTCCACGTTAAACACGCACACGCGGATACACGCCGGCTACAAACCTTTTGTGTGTGAATTTTGCGGCAAAGGGTTTCATCAAAAAGGTACAACTCGAAGTCGATCCATCTTTTTACCGTTGAACCCTTTCCGAGTTCCAAAGAATCGGCCCAGAGTTATTTTTGTACGAAGGAGAATGTTAAGGAGACGCTAACATGTTCCCTTTAATATCGAACCGCCAGAGAAATGTGGGGGAGACCCCACTGAAACTGACCAGGAAATGCTGGTCTCAGCACTTAGTGCTTCCCAGCTAATCTGTAATTTGCCACTTCTGTTTAATTGGGGGGAGGGAATCTCGTGTCAATGCATTTGAACTGTACGAATGATGGCAACGGAAATAACAGCTAACGATGAATAGGATTAAGGACGCACCCTTACTTGGGAGTAAACCCCTTTGGATTAATCGGGATTTATTTTCCGAGTAAGCAAGTATAGGTTACTGCTGGCACAGTATTGGTTGACCAGCATCAAATGTTTTGAACGATTCTGTTTGTCCTTTAAAGATACACTTTTAGACCGATTCACTCCTTTAAATCCGTTTAGCTCCACTGAGAAGAACTAGATTTAACACCCCAGTTTAGGTGCTATTGCTATTAACACCCCAGTTTAACATATTATTCATTTGGAAATAAACCCCGCGAAAAGCCAAACACACTACGTGTTTAGGAGCGGGCTGTCGATTAACCTAGTCTGGTATTGCGACTGGAAGTGTCCTGATCCAGATTCAGTTCCCTTCCAAGCGGCTAGATGTTGCTGGTTTGGCTTGGTCGTTTTCTTAACGGCTTAAACGAAGAGAAGACAGGGAGGGGAGAGAGAGAAAAGCGAAGGGACCGATTTATCTGCCAGATCTCTGCCAGACTTCTTCAGGAACTGGTGTCCTCAAGGGGTCAGTATGGACGCAAGGCTTTCTTTCGGGAAGGCACACTTTGGATCTGCGCATAAATCGGTTTCGGGATGGCCCCAAGATTTCAGCTTCTAAAATGGGGTGGAATCATCCTGCAATCTGGAATCCTCGGGATCCGAATGGTCGGAATGGATTTGAAGGGGAACCGGGTTCACCCGGAGATTGTGTCACAGTTGTCGTTCTGTCTCCGACAGGGGCTAGTTGGTGGAGGGGAGGCGGGAGAGTTCGCTCCCCAGCCTCACTGACCGCCGTTCCTTGTTCTCCGGCCCCCTCTGCCCCCCCCCGCCCCGCGCCCCCGTTTCTGCCGGCAGGGAACTACAAGAACCACAAGCTGACGCACAGCGGCGAGAAGCAGTTCAAGTGCAATATCTGCAACAAGGCTTTCCACCAGGTGTACAACCTGACCTTCCACATGCACACCCACAACGACAAGAAGCCCTTCACCTGCCCCACCTGCGGCAAAGGCTTCTGCAGGAACTTTGACCTCAAGAAGCACGTCCGCAAGCTGCACGACAGCACCGGCGGCGGCGGCGGCAGCTCCTCGCTGGGTCTGTCTCGGGCTCCTGGCGAGCCAGAGCCAGAGCCGCCGCCGGCCCCCGCGCTGCTTCACCACCCTTGAGGCCCCCCGAGGTCTGCCCTTCTTCTGCATGCGCTGCCTCAGCGGGTTGGTGTTTCCTGCGCCCGCTCTCCAGAGAAGCCACACTTTCGCCTCTGGGACTGCTGGAGAGCGGCTCCTCCAACGTGACAATAGGGGGAGCGGGGAGAGGAAAGACTTGACCCCCCGCTCCAGTCTTTCAGGATGGAGAGATGGCTTTGAGGACAAGGACACGTGGTGAAAACTTACTCCGGGTGTATTTATTGACCTGGGTCGAGACCCAGCTGGGAAGCCTGCCTAGCGTTGCCAGATCGTCACTTTCGGAACAAGAGAGGGGAGGGAGGGATCCTCTCCGCCACGACCCCCCCCTTCTTGTTTTTTAAGCCCCATCCCTTTTAAAGGACTGCTTCCGATGCCCGGAGGTCGCTGTGGTCTTGCAAAGGGCTGTCAAAGGCCTCAAAGGGCTGTCACCTCTTTCAGAACACCGCAGCCTTATGTCCGGGCAGGATTCTTGCTCCAAGCAATTTGCCTTGCCCTTATCCCAAAAGGACATCCCTTAGCCCAGAAGTCTACTAAGTCGTGAGGTCTACTCTTTGCATAGAGAAGGTCAGATTGCTCCTTCTTGTCCATGATATCTCTCCTTGGTGGCATCTGAAATCCAAAAGATGGCCATTGGCCCATTGTAGGGATCTCTCTTCAGAAAGGATGCTCCTTTGTTAAAAGGCCTTTCGGTGGAATCGAAGCCTTGGGGAAAGTTGCATGCCGTGTTTGAGAAGCTGTGAGCGCCCCTGCGATACTGACAGTGCATTTAAGCGCATTGTAACCAAGTGTGAGAAATGCTCTGAGAACATTTTCTTGACTTTCTCCTTGAGAGGAAGCCCCCAGATTCTCTGAATTTTCGTTCCTCTTTAATTTGGAGGAAACCTGTCATTCGCTTGCACATTTCACTCGGTAGAAATTGTGGTTCCAACAGTTGTTAAGCCGGGACAGAATGCAGAACATCGATCCGATGCTTTGACGTTCCCACTAGAGACCGATTTAAGTCTCGCAGTCCAGAAGATGAGGCTGCCGTAGGTCCCAATGTAAACCCTGCTCTCTGAAAAGAGTCTTCTTTTTGTAAACGGCATGTAAAGGGCATGGCCCTTCACCAAACTGCAGCCCCCACGTACACTTCAGGGCTCTCTTTTATTTGAAGCGGTGCCCTAGGCTGGCCCTTACTCCCTTCGGAGCCCGACTGACCTTTGCTGGAAGGACTCCTGTCTTTAAAAGGCAGGCCCTTATCTGCCGGATTCCTGGGTAGTGACCACCTTAGAAGAGCGGAGTGACCTTCTGAAACTTTCTCTTTCAGAAATACTCTACCCTTACAGAAAACAAAAAGGATGTCCCAGAAATTATTCCAGAAGACCACTTTCCTTGAGCAAGTCAGGGGATGTCCCTTATTATAAGGGAGAATATCCTCTTTCAAAGGATGGTCCTGAGTCGGTACAGCACCTGCAGGGATGCAGATTCCCCCCTCCAAGCATTTGAAGAGCTCCCCCTTCATTTTCTGGAACTCACCCTGTTGAGCCTAATAACCCATATCGTCAATCCCCCAAACACGTTTCTCCCTGCACCAAAAGTGTCTTTCTTCTCCCCCTCAAACCATTTAAGTGAAGAGTTGCTCCTCAAGTTTGCCCTCTGTCTGTACCCCTGGACACCTGCTTTGCATGCAGAAGGTCCCAGATTTAGTCCTTGGCATCTCCAGGCGGGGTGGGGGCAAGGAAAGACCCCTGGTTAAAGCCCCAGAGAATTGCTGCCTGCCTGCCCGCCCGCCCGCCCGTGAAAATAACAGTCAGCTAGATGGACCAATGCTCTGACTCAGTATGAGGCAGCTTGACCGGTCATTTTGGGACACTTCAGCTCACCACCCACGCCCCTAGTTCTGGTGATGCGGTGCCCTTTCATCTGAAGGGCTCCTTGGTTGCAGAGTATCACCCCTCCCAGCATCCTTATATGTGTCTGGGGGTGGGTGGGCTCTCCTCCTTGAAGAGATGTTCCCCCGCAATGGGCAATCCCTCTTCCCCCGACACTCCACGTTTTCGCGTTGGATCTGGCAACCCTGGCATCCTTCTCTTTGACTTGCTCGTTGTATATAGATTTTTCAAGTGTGTTGATTGACTTTGCCTGCTGGTGAGTTTGGTTTGTCTCCACCCCACCCACCCCGTTCTTGATTTCTCCTTTCCCGGTTGGTCCCCCCACCCCCCTCTCAACCGCCCTCCACACACACACACCCCACCAGCATCCTCTCCCCACTCCCTGACCATCGCACCTCTTGTGGACAGGGGGCTGGATTCAGTTTTGTATGGGACCTGAACTTTCCGGTTGTATTTTTCTTTTTTTAAATTATTATTATTATTATTATTGCACGTGCAAAAAAAAAGGGAAAAAAAGAGGATGATTTGGTGGATCTGGTGGCAAATAAACGGGTGGATCGCCCCTTTCAAACGGAGTGCTCGAGATCTGGTTGGCGCCGGCGGAACAGAAAGACTGGGAGAAAGAAAGAGTGGGGCGTCTGGAGGGCGGCAGGCGGGGAGTCCTCGGTGAGTCGCCAGTGGGCCACGGGAGGCGACCAAAGCAGAGAGGGAGACTGTGGTGGTTGCGCTGCGCTTCGTCCGGGCCTGCGACGAAGCGCTCCGCTGGCTTGCCTGAAAACACAAGTGCTCAAGAGTTGAATTAAGACTCGGGGGTAATGAGTTCGGACCGATCAAAGCTCAGCGATTGCAGGCGAAGTGCTGCCAGCCAGAGCCAGCCCTCCCCGTTGGTTGGCAGCCCAATCAAAGGAGAAGAGCTGAATGGCGACGGGAAAGCCCGGGAAGAGGAGAGGTGCAACTCCTTCCAGGGAGCTGCGATTTGCGGCCGGGGTCGGGGGAAGCCGAGCAGAGCAGCAGAGACCCCCAGGTAGCCGGGGGGGTGGGTGGAGGGATGGCGGCCAGGTCGCGCTTTCCCGTTGGCATCGGCGTGCGAAGCAGCTGGCCACGAGAGCACCTTGGCGCCTTGGAAGTGAGCAGCCCGCCCTGCCCGGGGGCTGGCCCGCCGTCGGCCTCCCAACGCCTTGGCTGGACTTGGCAGCCGCCGGAAGCCGCGACACCCGCCCAAGGTGAGGAAGCTCCAGGCGGAGGCTTTTGGCTCGACCCAGACGGACCTCGTGGTGGGGCTGGGTGGCTGCTGGTTGGCAAAGGTGCCTCGGGTTCAGCGGGCGCCTCGGAAAGGACAGCGGGAGAAGTGGGAGGCTGACAGGCGGGCACTGATGCAGGTGTAGATGGCTGGGAAGGGAGGCCGGGAGAGGCCGAGAGATCGATCCGTCTCGCGAAGGGAGCTGGCGGGGTGGAGAAAGGAGAAAGTTAGTTCTAGGAAGGAAGGAAAGGGGTTTAGGAAGGGAGAGAGAGACGGCAGGCAGACCAGCCTAAGGAAAAATCGAGGAAGGAAAGAAGGAAGGAAGGAAGGAGGGATAACAGGAAAACGAACGCGGCAGAAAGAAGCCATCCGCTCTTCTGGATCGGCGGCTGGACCAGAAAAAAAGACCACCAGGGCAAAGACCGCTGCAATCTAGGGCCGTCGGCGCCTTGGGTTCTGTCCAGGCCGGCAGAAAAAGCACACCGGAGCCGGAGCAGCTGAGCCCTCCACGCGTTCTCGGCTAAGGGGGACGTGAGAGCGAAGAGCCTGGCAGGCACCGATTTCCCGCGTGGGACTAAGGTACTACTACTGCAAGATGCCCCGTGGGAAGGATCTGGGCATGTCTCTGGCGAAGGAGGCCAATTGCCACGGAGAACCCAAGGGAAGCGGTCCGGAGTTCCCTCGGACAGTGGGAGGCAAGCTCTCTGCCCCCCCCCGCCCCGTGGCAAAGTCAGGACTTTGGGGAGAAAAGGGCCCATCGCACGCAGCTGGGTGGAGGGACAGGATGCCCCTGCCGCGCTGTGCCCCTTGGAGTTCCCTCACACGTTAGGCAGAACCATCGGGGTGATCCAGCCAGGCAAAGTGGGGGTTGCAGGGGGGTGTTTGGAGCCTGCTTCTCCCAGGGGGGAGCCCCTCCTTTCGGCAACAACAGCATCAACTTCCCTCCACCTTAATGAGGTTTCTGCTTCCCCCTTCCCGAAAAAGAGCATTTACAAAAGCATAGTCATAAACATCATCGGTGTGATGCGCATGCCAGCAAAGGCAAGCCTCTTATTGATTCCAATCACCCTGGCTTGCACCCAGCGCTTCTTAGGTTCATTATCACCGTTCAGTATTGACAGGCTGCTCTGTTCTTACTCGATGTGGCTGCTGCTATTATTTGAAGGGGCGGGGGGGCCGGGCGGGCGCGGGATCGTCCGCCGGAGCTTTGCTGTCAGGAATAATGTGTGGGGGGGGTGTATGTCTTCTAGAGTGGCTTTGTTTTTGCTTTGGTGCATTTGTTTTTTGCTGAACATTTCTGAAACACGGATTAACCGTAACAATAACAGCAATAAACACGATGAGAGGAAAAACCAACGACCTCAAAGTAGTCCCATTGAAATTAATGCCGAATTTGTTCTTTTTATTTCAATGGGACTACTTTGAGTAATTTGCCACACGTCAGCCAATACAATAAAATAAAAAGGCAAAATAAGGTGATACTTAATAAGTGGTAGGCATCTTTGAAAAACGTATCATAATTTATTTATTTTTAAAGTCGAAACTCTTATCAGTAATTCCAAAACTGAAGGTGCCCCTTTTGTGAAAGAAGAGGGACCTGGACGTAGAGTTATGTAATCATCTGTTTAATGGCGAACTGTGAAATCAAAGAGGAGAGGGCGGCTTCAAAAGGGGGGGGCAAGAACCCCTGCAGAAAAGTGGCTGTCCCATCGCCCCATTTCTCTTTCAAAAATCTAACATGTGGGACACAACTCGCCCACCCAAAAATGCATTTTACCCCTTATGTACCCACCCCGTTCACTCCCGCCCCCGTGCTGCCACTGGGCAAAAGTCCTCCTGTGCATTTATTTGGGAGTAAATTTCACTTCCCATTTAGATTTGGTTGCGATCCGGACGATTTAGGAACTACGTTTAGGATTGGACTGCCTGCTGGTAAAAAGATGGTCGTTCTCAGCAGAAGGAGAGCAAGTCGTGGTGAGAGTTCCTTGCAGAGAGGCAAGACATTAGAAGGTCAGCGAAGGAATAGTTCACCGCTACCACCACCCCCATATTTTGTTTCCGAGAAAAGAATAATCCCCCCCAACATTATACCCATCCATATTCCATTCCCCACACTCCGCAGGGAAAAGAAGAAGAAAAATTAAAATAAAATGAAAGATTCTGGTGAACTGCTTTTATTAGGTTTCATAAAATGAGGGAAATTACACCCTGTTTTATTTCCCAATGAAGTAGCCATACTAATTCATCCCCTTTCTTGGAGAAAAACGCGTTGGAGAAAAACGCGCCACTCTCTTGGAGTCAATGAAGCCGGAGAACTTGTTTTTAAACCAACTGAATGGCGGGGAAAGTGATTTCAATCGAAATATTTTGCTTCATTGGCGGAGCAGGGCTCAAGAAAGTGCCCCCTTCAAAAGTAGCTCGTTCCCAATGCAGGACTCATTGCTAAATCATAAACTCTAATTATAATTATGAACTGGAAATGTAAATAAGTCTGTGATCTTAAGCAGGTTACTTGAAATTGAAATCCACTCCATCAGCATCAGTAGGTAGGGCATATGTTTAGGACAGGAGCATTCATGTGTAGTATGGGGATCTTTCTCTAAATCTAACATGTGGGACAAATCTCCCCGCTTCTCAAATGCACTATGCCCGGACGTTGTTTCTGCCCCCAATCTCCCCCTGCCCCATTTATATATATATGGTGCCCGCACCTCCCGGGCCTCCGGACGCTGTTCGCTGAGTACCCCTCTTCTCTCTATTCATTGATGCGCTGTGCATTTCTAGTGGGACCCGTTGACCGCCATGCATTAGGTCACACTTTCCTTCAACGGGCAGTTCTGCGACCGGAGTTTTCTTTCTTTCCCTTCAATGCTTCTTTCCTTCGAGGGGCTCTTTAGACAAACGTGCGTGTCGCCCCCCTCCCGCGCACCCCTCGCCTCCTTCCCAGCGATTGGTCTTTGAGGTCTTCGGACACTCCCGTCCACAAAGCTGCTTGCATGGGTGAACATACATTGAAGCCGATTTAAAGCTTCATTGTCCTGAAACGATTCTACGGCTTAAGAGGCTTAGTGGATCTCCGGCCAACATCCCGATCGAATTACAAGGAGGACCGGGGTCGATTCCCTTTAGTTACTTTTAGAAGGCGGGAGAGAGGGGCTCATGACGCGACTAAATGGGGGAGAGAGTCCGGGCGGGGGTGGGGGATGTTGATTTCATTAAGGTCCCCCTACCTCTTCTCCCAGGGTTGGAGAACTGCCTCGATCCACATGTCAGTCAACTGCTAGGGCTAGGATAAAGCGTTTCATCACAGGAGCTCTGCGCACATATGTCCAGAAACAGAAAAAGAACACAGCCCGGAAACAAATATCGTTTGTTTGTTATATAATCGAAAAGATCTCGGGATCAGGGCTTTTTTTGGGGGGGGGGACACCTTTGCCTGAGCCCCTGGCAAGTTGCTGCCAGTCGGAGTAAAAAGTACGGGGCGACGTGTTCCCACTTGGTGTGTGGAGTAGGCCCTATGCTTATTCTGGAAGAAGTCCTATAGGTTCCCAGTGCGGCTTATTCTCAGGACCGGATCTATCTCTGCTGACGAGAAAAGCTGGACTGGCTCAGAAGGTGAAGTGTAAGGGAAATCTGTAAGGGCAAAGCGGTGAACGAGAGTAGATGGGCCTTTTGATTGGTTTATTAATTCTGTTCTTAATGAACCCAGAAGGTGGCATACGAAGAGAGGAGGCGGGAAATGCAGGACGTAATGCTGAATGCACACCCAACTTGCGAGTAAGCCCCTTTGCCAGAGCGAGATTTCTGCGTTAACATGCATAAAGCCCGGGCTGCGGGGAGTTTGGTGGGCCATACAGAGAGAGAGACGTGCGTAGCCAGCGCAAGGGCAACTCGTCGATTTTAGCATTTGCTCAGTCGAAATAGAAAGCCGCCGGACGGGGAATCGAGGCCTTGGATTGAGCATTTCAAAGAAGAAAGTGGCAAAGAAGGTTCTAGTCCGTAAGATCTCCCCGCCCCCCGCGACAGCTCACGGCCATTTCTATAGCGTGTCTTCATTTGCAGCGCGCTTTTCAACCGTTTTATTATGTTCAGCACCGTCCTCTCAACCACCCTTTGATGTAAACTACTCTTTTCCCCATTTTGCAGTGAAGCAATTGAGAGACCTCTGAGGAGTCCGTAGCAAAGATGTCCCGCCTGCAACCTAGTTTCTCAGATCCCTCTCTTCCCAACACTGTCTACTCGCCACTGGACAATCTTGGCTTATGGAACCTTCTTCCTATATTCGATAAAAGTACATACTTAAACTTTTCTCAAATTCCTCCTATTTATTCCTCTTTCCTTGCAAGGCGCCTTTGGCAGAAATGCAGCAGGTGAAGCTTTTCTTCACTGAGAGACCCGCTGATTTCTGTTCTTTAAGAAACCAGAGCCTTACAAAGCGGGGAAAGTGGCAAAACGACGCCATTAATTAAATTGAAACATTAGCCTACGTATATTTAATTCATTGCTTGCGGCGTATACTTCGAACTTTTTTCTGCCCGTGTGCATTACTATGTATATATGTACAGTAATCAATTTTGTTGTAATCGTTCACTCATTACTGCAGCCAGATGATCCTGCGTTTTAAGGCTCGACTAGAAGAGTTGCGGGCGATGCGCAGGAGATAGAAGGGAACCGAAGGCTCTACTTAACCCTGAAAGATCCCGCTTACTCTGATGGACCCAGAAAGTTGCTCTGATGTGATGGACCCAGAAAGACCCCGCTTGCTCTGCAATCTGCAGGAAGGGCTGGCTCTGCACTTCAACTCCCTCTGTCGGAATTTTCTCGCCCTGCAGGGAAGTTTTCACTCCCGGCCGCCGCAACTTCCAATGGGTAGTTTCTTTATTTTCTTTTTCTCCCCCCGCCCACCTCAGCACGAACCTTTTCGTTGACCTCTACACGCCCCTCTAGTTTTCCGCTCGTTTTTTAAGTGCCCCAACGTTTTGAGGAAATGCATTGCTTTTAACCGATATGTTAATATGAGGGCAAAGTAGGAATTAGTATTATTTTTAAAATGCATTTATCACTTTTCAGCAAAAGTTCTCAGCTGTTTACATAGCAAAAAAGAAGAAAGAATGAGAAAATAGTTCTTTGTCCCAAAAGGATTCACAGTCTTAAAAAGAAAATGCAGAGGAGAGCAGCAGCTACTAGAGAGAGGCTATGCTGAGCTGAATAAAGACAATTGCTCTCCCCCGGCTAAATATGAGAGCCACCACTGTGTATATAGAGATCACAATAGATGTGTACCAATTATCCTTTGAAGGGTTCATATTTCTTTTTTGTGGGGGGTTATATTTTGGAACATCTCAACACAATATGTAGAACGGTTATTATGATCAGAGTTTGCTCTTGTTTTCTTTGGAGGCAAAATTGTCTGAATAAAGTACCTTCAGTATTTTCAAAAAGTATTTGAAATTGAGAGAACAAAAAAGAGCTTCTAGAACTAATGAAGAGCAGGGTATTATTATTTTTAAATAAAAAACCCAAGTGTTTCTACAAAAACATAATGCAGCATGGTGCTTATGTTTTCATCTTTACTCTGGAACATGAAATTACTGTTCAGGATAATGAAGGTTATATGCCTATTAGCATGAATGCCCAAGGCTGTTTTCAGCTGCATAGTCTTACCAATTAAAATAAAACAATGCTACCATATCCTCATGATTATACTTCATCACAATAAGCCCCTTGATCTCTTACTCCGTTTTTACCCCACTGATGTCATGAATGATTAGACTGTTCCAACTGTGTTTGATGATGAAATAACCCCCCCACACACACACACACAGCAGCTTAAGGAAAAGGAGACATCGTTTCTTCCTGGAAAATGTTAGAATATCTTGCCTAAGCTATAAGATATCCTTCACTTCTGTACAGAACAAATATAATGTAAGCTTGCAATGTAATGAGGCTCAAGACTACTAGAGATCTATACCCTCTGACCTGAAAGCCCAGTTAAAAAATTCCTTGTGTGTGAGAATTAATGGTAAATAATGTGCACTCTGTATGTGCTCAGGGGTCTCTTACCTTCCTTGCTGCTTTGCATCTTACAGCTGTGGGTCTCAGCCCTGACCTAACAGCTACTGAAATCAATTTAATGTCCTACTGGATTCATAAGTCACACCCATGCTACCAGCCAAGAAAGACTTTAAAGATACAGTTTTAATGTGTAGTTATGAATTAATTGCGGGCATGCATCTGAGCCAGTCATGAAAGATTTCCACTCTGGGATGAATTCTGAAGAAGTTTCTCTCTAGTTGGGTGGGGGGAATCCTCGTTAGTCTCTTTCTCTTCCTGCCTTAATTGACTAATGATTTTGACCTGATATCAAACACTGCTGGGCTGGAAACCCTGCCCTCTTGTGCTATCAGGTAGTATAGTTATCTATTGTGTCACCAGTTTTGGGGAACAGAGCAGTATCTGAAGTCTATCATTTCTTTATCCAGTGGGATTTGTGAGACGTAATAGAGACCAGAGAATTAGGGCTAGTGATTTGCTGCTGTTTTTTTGTTTTGTTTTGTTTTTTTGTTTGAACAGGGAATAGTTCCTTGTTGGAGCAGCTAGTCAGAAGACCGGTAGTTTCCTATAAGTTTGTTGAAAATAAAAATAAAATAACCACCACCTAATGCATATCCACACTAGATTGTGAGACCACTCACTGCTCTTTAGTTCCTATTTCATTGGATTGTCTTGTTCTCTGTAGAGTTGCCAAGTTTTTATTTGCCTGTCCTGCTCCTATGCCTTTAACATATCTCCAATATGCAGAAATAAAACAGGTGGAGTGTTTTGTTTTGTTTTTGGCCAGGAAATGAAGTGATGGAAAAAACCTCAGCTACTTATTTCTGCGTGACAAGCTGCTCTTACACAGGAACCCAGCCAATAAAAATATTGGCAACCCTGCCTGAGGAACCACTTGCAATTAAAATTCATATATTATTAGTCAGTGTTCACTTAATTGTACCAGTTGTTTTGGGGTATATATATATATATTTAAATATTTGGGCGTGCATGTTGTATATGGCAGGGATCAAATCCACTGTTTTAGAAGTCTACATCAGATGCACTCTTTGTTTTCAGTTCTTTGCCATTGAAATAAAAATGAGATTTGCCCTTAATTTATGTAGGATCAAGGGGTTAGATAAAATATACTCCATAGACAGGGTGCCCGTTTGCTTTTGAAATGGATCTTAGCAGAAAAGGGAGGGAACATAGGATCTCACTTAACAGAAGACCATCAAATAAGCACAAATTTGGAAGAAGAAAAAATATAAGTCCCTACCTGTGCAAAAATCCCTACATGTGCTTTTATCTCTCCTTACTCCTGCTCAAGTCTTACTCCTGAGGTCTTACTCCTTACTCCTACACAGCAAAAGGTGGCACAGCTCCACACACACTACAGTGTGGCACAAATCACAGCTTCCTTTTCATAGGAAGAACAGAGACCATCTCCCATAATCATTCCTGTGCAACTGATATATCCTCCGCAAGTTCCATGGAGACTTTCTTCCTTCAGATCTCTGGAGCTTCTTCAAGCTCAGATGCTTTGCCCTCCTTGTGAGCTTCTAGCCCTCTGTGCCTGCTTTTTCTCCTACAAAGAGACAAGGTAGATTTGCTCATTGGAAGTGATCTAGGCCTTCAGAGGCTCTAATTGCTTCACAGAGGAAATAAAATGAATTCATGTTTGTGGGCATGGAACCCTGTGGAGGGAATGCTCAAGCTGGCTTTGACCAATAGTAATTTGTAGTGCATTTTCTATTTCCTGATCTGAGAGATGCCACCCATCTATGTGGTGATTGGGTTGACTCTGTGCTGAAGGCTTTAAGGATGCACGTAGGTTTACCTGATACTGCTTATCCTTAATGCTGTTATTGTTATGCTGTACAATTTTGTGCCAATCTGCATCACTTTCTGCACTGATAACCTAGCCATATTGCAAGCCCACTAAACACAGCATTAGCTTTCGATTTAGCAAAGGCGGGAGGTATTCTCATTTCCTCACACTGTGGCATTTGGTTGCACACTGTTGACTCAAATATGAAGGTAGGAAGGACAATGAAAATATTATATTTTTGCACCCTCCTTGAGTACAGATGACATTTGATAATTTAAGCAAATTCACATACCCAACCACCCCAATCTTTCAATCATATTGTTTCTCCATCTCCAAAATGAATTTGATTGGTTGAAGGCATGCTGTATTGGAGGCTTCCCTCAAACTTCATGTTTGCAATTATGTTTGTGGCTTCTTCTTTAAAAACAAACAAACATTTATATTCCGCTCTTCCTCCAAGGAGCCCAGAGCAGTGTACATAGTTAAGTTTCTCCTCACAACAACCCTGTGAAGTGGGTTAGGCTGAGAGAGAAGTGGCTGGCCCAGAGTCACCCAGCAAGTCTCATGGCTGAATGGGGATTTGAACTCGGGTCTCCCCAGTCCTAGCAGGCTTAGACTGGCCCACAGGGCAACACGACATATTCCTGGTGCACCCCAGCCGCGCGGCGCCCCTGTGCCCCAACTCCCACCCTTAATTACCTATTCTGCTCAAAACTTGGCGCCCTCCCCACATACATTCCACCGCCCTCTCAGTGCCCCCAGTCCGGCCCTGGGTCCTAGTCCAGCACTCTAAACACTACACCACACATCTCCATTTTTATATACATCAGTAATTTCTTTCTTTTTTTTAGTGGTTAAAGCCATCCTGAAATAAACTTTCCCACTGAGTTTTAACATCTATAACAGGCATCCCCAAACTGCGGCCCTCCAGATGTTGCTGAACTACAACTCCCAGCATCCCTAGACACAATTTTTTGTGGCTGGGTATGCTGGAAGTTGTAGTTCAGCAACATCTGGAGGGCCGCAGTTTGGGGATGCCTGATCTATAACTTTCTGGACCATGCTACTTGCACTCTTTATATTACTGCATGTCCCTCACTCCCCTGAGAGGTGAGAAGCACCAGGAGCAATATGATCCAGGAACATTGGAGGCTGATGGGGTCCTCCTTTACTTACAAATATACTAGAGCAGGGATCCTCAATGTTGTGCCCCCAGATGTTAGTGGACTTCAACTCCCATAATCCCAAGCCCCAGTGGCCTTTGGTTGGGGATTATGGGAGTTGAAGTCCAATAACATCTGGGGGCCCAACGTTGAGGATCCCTGTATTAGAGCATAACAGGAGGCAAAGAGCAAGTGCTCTTACAAGGCAGCAGATTTGCTATCCCACACCAGATCCCCAAAGGGGCACCCCCAAACAAAGTCCCTACACTCCACTCTTTCTGAACCTCTTTCTTTCTCTTTGCCTGATTCTCTCTCCCTCTCCCTCTGTTCCAAAGTGCAGTTCCCCTCTCCCTCACTCACACATGCACATCTGTCTCCTCCCTTCCACTGGGATGGGGTCGTCATAAAACTCTGATGGGATTCATATAGAGCAGAGAAAGTGCACTTAGCTCCCATCATCAGCCATCACAGACTATTTACCTAATACAAGATTAGTTGGCCAGAAGCCATAACAATATATTCTGGCAATGCCCTCATTTAGTTCCTCATTTCTGGACCTTCAACATCTGGAACTCCCTCTTTGTACTTGTTTAGCCAGTTGTTCTCTGCAGTTACTTGCCTTGTTTTCTCCCATCAGTGAAGTCTTTGTATTCATTTGATTGACAGGAGCAACTGGTTTATCTGGGTGCAGAAGAAGGCACTTTTGCTGAAGCACTGTTGTGTGTGTGAGACTGTTCTGATCCAGGATGCTACTATCTTGGGCACTGGAGCTCCCAGTTACCAAAATGCTCCACTGCATTTACAGCAATGCCCAGGGAAAGCCAGACTATATTGCAGTCTCCACTGCCTGCCACCCCACATCAGTCGCTTTTGTTGTTCACCCCTTTAAGGAAGAGAAGAGAGTTAAGCCTGATCTGCTGCTAGACAGAGTGGATAGAGTGGAATGCAATGTGCCTTTGACTTGCTTAGTTGCTGAGCATACAAGCCTCATCTCCATCCCCCTTTAAAAAAAACCCCTACTAAATAATTATATGGTTAATATTTCATTTATTTTTAGCCTAATTTCTTAGGTCAGGCCCAACTGAAGCAGGGCACATACCAACCGAGATAGTGCTAAGAAAATGGAGAGACCACCTCCTGCTCGACTTATATTTCAGATTTTTCTGTAGTCCAAGAGACACATAAACCAAATAAGAGCAGGCTTTACAATTTCATTGAAGTTCTCAACAGAAAGGGAGTGAATAAAAGATAGCATGCTACTTGCAGTTTAATCCCTCAACACACTGACTGTAAATCAGTGAAACTAAATTTAAATGGATTTAGATCCTAGAATTGTGAGTTTGCGGTCTGGATTTATTGTGGCTCTGGCCTCATCTTCTGAAATGGGCTTCATTTGTGAATGGATTCCCCAGGACTTAGTTATAAAATAAGAGAAGACATAGGTGAGCAAGTACACCATTGCACCTGCACAACTAGGATCAGAAGGCTTTCAGGTGAGAGACTAGGACTTCAGGTATGCTCTCTAAGACCTGTCTTAGAAATAATTCTAAGACCAATAATCTTAGAAAGAAAATACTATTTGGCAACAACCTGATAACCGTATACAGTATCTACCAGTTTCTGGCAGCCTCATATTGGATACATTTTGATGTACACATCTCGAATGGTGACTGATATGGATCTGTACTCCCCTTTTTGGACAAATGTACAACCTTCCTTAGAGAACTGATTTCAGAAGAATCCAGATCTTCATCTTTCCAGCAAAAGCTGGTTGTGCAGAGTGTTGACTGGCTAGTCCTTTTGACTGTTTACATAACCACTTCCCCACTCTCAGCTGGAGCAATGTTTCTTTTCTTTTTCTTTTTAAAGCACCAAATAAATGTTTAACTGGATAAACATTCTGCAGCCTGAGTTTTTTAATTTTTAAAGAACAAACCTTGATAGAGGGAAGATCGACAATTTGCACTCGGCTAGAAGGCAGGTTCATGTATTGGTTGAGGAGCAAAAGCAGCAGGGAGCAGAACTTGCTCCACCACTGAAAAACCTGCACTAACTGGAACATAGGAAGCTGCCTTGTACTGAGAAGGACCATTGGTCCACCTAGTTCAGTATTGTCTACATTGACTGGCAGTGGCTCTCCAAGATTTCAGGCAGGAGTCTCTCCCAGTCCTACTTGGAGATGCCAGGGATTGAACCTGGGACCTTCTTCATGCAAGCAGATGTTATACCATTGAGCTATGGTCCCATCCTCAAAGGGGAATATAACAGCAAACAGTGCTCAAGTGTAATAATAATAATAATAATAATAATAATAATAATAATAATTATTATTATTATTATTATTCGATTTCTATACCGCCCTTCCAAAAATGGCTCAGGGCGGTTTACATAGAGAAATAATAAATAAATAACATGGATCCCTGTCCCCAAAGGGCTCACAATCTAAAAGAAACATAAGATACACAACAGCAACAGTCACTAGAAGTACTGTGCTGGGGGTGGACAGGGCCATTTACTCTCCCCCTGCTAAATAAAGAGAATCACCACGGTAAAAGGTGCCTCTTTGCCCAGTTAGCAGTAGTAGTCACCCATCCATGCAAATGCAAACCCAGGTGGACCCAGTATGCAGCAGCAGTGGGGGGGGAAAGGCCCTGCTTAGCAAAGGAGATCATTCATGCTTGCTATGACAAGATCTAGCTGCTCTAAGGAAGTATAGCTGCTCACACTCATCCCGTAGTTTTATCTTGGCACATAGCTGAGATTATGGTACGCATCATGCAAGAAGGAAGAAGTCAAGATCACAAGGAAATACACATTGTAAAGGATCGTGTAGGCACGAGCTAAAGTGTGCCGTCAAGTCGATTTCAACTCATGGCGTCCACAGAGCCCTGTGGGGTTTTTTTGGTAGAGGCAGCTAAATAACTGAATAAATAGTCAGCTGTATTGCAAGCCCCTTGCCTACAGCGAGTACAGCACCACACTCTTGATTTAACAGAGGCAGAAGGCCAATGGTAACACTTGTTTAGAGCAACAATGTTATTAATAAAGTTGTGAGTTATTTGAGCAGCAGCATCCAGCACAGATCAAAACTGTTCAGGAACATCTCCAAGGCAGAACCACCAGAAAGAACCTTAGCTAAGCGCTAGGGGTGTGGAACAGCACCACCTATTTGTTGGCAGTGTTGCTTATGTATATGTCACAGCATTCTGTTGCACTGGGCAGCACATTGACTACTTTTCAGGATGAAAGTAGGGGTTAGCAGTGAAAATATTAAAAGTTTTGGCCCCTAAAGCTTCATCTTTGGGGCCAAGTTCATACTTCATGGGATCAGGAGAAGGAAGAGAAACAAGGCCTCTAAAAACTATCCTGAAGCATTTTATTATTATTATTTTTACATTTATATCCCACTCTTCCTCCAAGGAGCCCAGAGCGATGTACTACATACTTGAGTTTCTCTTTCACAACAACCCTGTGAAGTAGGTTAGGCTGAGAGATACATGACTGGCCCAGAGTCACCCAGCTAGTTTCATGGCTGAATGGGGATTTGAACTCGGGTCTCCCTGGACCTAGTCCAGCACTCTAACCACTACACCACACTGGCTCTTGTACATTTGATCCTGTACATTGCGCAAGTATGTGTGTGGGACAGTGATCGTTTTCACAGTGGGTGGATGCTCTCCATAAGGAAGAAGCAATGTTTACTCAAATCATGCATATGTTCCTGAAGACAGTCTTTTGCCTAGACTGTAACAGGATTAGCTATGCCATTTTGAATGGTCATGGAGGGAGTGGTCGGGAGTTGTTAGCACTAGCCAAAACAGAGAGGCAGACATTCAGGTGTCTTGGGAGTAGGAATATGTCCTCATTCCTAGCCAAGGTGGGGGAGACTGGGTGTGAGTGCAATAGAAACTAGATGTGAAATGACATTCAGCTTGGGAGGGGAGCATAAAGACTTCATAGAAGCTGATTTGGACAATTATCATGAGATAAATACTACCCAACCACCTTCAGCTTTTACTTCACACATTCCTGGTATATTCTGGAGGCTAAAGTGAGCTGAAAGAGAATCAAGAGCTTTTGGCAAAAATAGGGACTCTTGATAGTTCATACATAATTAAGTATGTTATTCCATTGGTATCCCTCAGCTTGTTCAAAGAGTTCAGATTAGTTAATAATTTTATCCTTGCAAGAAGCCTACTTATGAGGTAGGCTTGCAGAGGGATGTGCACTTATCCAAATTGTATTGATTTATTATTCATAGTAGATTGTGTTCTCACAAGGTGTGTTTGGGGAAATTAGATGATGCTGTCCACGACACCAGTTGGTTCTCCTGACCATATAAGACAGGAGCAATGGTCTGCTTGAGAGGTAGACAAGGTGGGGCATTTGGCAGGGTTCACCAGTCCAATAACAGGATTCCCCTGAGAAGGTTGGAAGAAACCATTGGGTACTGTCTTCATGCAAATATAGAACCTGAACCAATGTGTGATTATTGAGAAGTACGTTGCACTGAGTTCTGTAGAGCTAGCTCCCAAGGAATGATGCATGGGATTGCTTGACACCACATCACCCCTTGTTTCCCCCCAGTTTTAGCTAGGCTGGCAGTGGACAACAAGAGCGGAGTGGTTATAGCTAGTGTGTGTCATGTATTGGAATGCAGTTTCTCCAAGAGAAGAAGTGACCTATGAATGACTCTTCTGCAAGAGTCATCTGAAGGAAAAAATACTCTAGAGTTTCCGTTTCATGAAGGGTGGGGTTGTTGTCTTGATACAGGGCTGCTCAACTTCAGCCCTTCTGCAAATGTTGGCCTACAATTCCCATAACCCCTGGCTGTTGACTGCTGTGGCTGGGGATTATGGTAGTCCAAAAACAGCGGGTGTGAGAAGTTGAGCAGCCCTGTCTTGATAGTTTAAGACAATGTCCTCCAACGGTTTGATTATATGATATCTATAAGCAGCCAATATATTGCTGGAAGCTTCCCATATACTGTAATCCTGAGATTAAAAAGCACTAATAGGAAGAAAGGAAATGGGAGAAAGAAGAATATTTGGACATAGGAAGAGAGTCTACCCATGAAACTTTTTACCCATGAAACTTAGAGCCAATTGGAGAATTTTGAACAGGTTACTTTGTGGTGCTGTTACATATTTTTGTTTCGTTTTGTTCATACAACCCTGAAGGTGATTGGTTGGAAACCATAGTGAGTTAAGATCTCTTGGATCTTATCATCTGGATCTTATCGTCTGGACAATCATCTGGATCTTTACCAAAGGTATAGGACTGAGTGTGAGTGGTGTTTTACAGATGATACCTTGCTCATCACTCAGGGGCATAGCAAGGTTGGAGTGGGCCCAGAGGCAAGATTTTAAAATCCCCCCCCCTCCATTGAAACTCAGCTCATGAAGTAAAGAAATCTTAATTTGTGGATGATGCAAGTCATTTAATTGTACTAGAGAAAGACATGCTGTTCTGGTAGCTCCAGGTCTTAACACTCACATCAATTTCGGAGGATGAATACAACTGAAGGAAGCTCGGGCAGGTGGGTGGCTGGGGGAGTCAGTCATGTGACTTCCCTCTGGGGGGGCCCCACAAGGCAGTGGGCCCCCAGACAACTGTCTTCCCTTGCCCTATTATAGTTACGCCCCTGTCATCACCATAGAGCATAAGTCCAGGGGTTAAAGAACCTGGAGAAGAAGAAGCCTGTATATTGAGGTCAGAGGGCAAGGACTGACAAATAGAACCAGTCCTTGCTGAAATGGGCTGGGACAGGAGAATCCACTTTCTTCCATGTGCTGATCATATGATTTGGCTTTAACATGCTGATTACATACTGGTGGAGGTTAGAACATAGGACGCTACCTTATACCATTGGTATTGTCTACACTGACTGTCAGGGAACCTGCAAGGTTGTAGGCAGAAGTCTCTCTCGGGCCTTGGCCCTATCTGGAGATGCCAAGGAGGGAACCTGGAACCTTCTGCAGGCAAGTATGTATCTGTTCTTCCGAGAATGGTCCCATCTCCTAAGGGGAATAATTTACAGCGTTCACATGTAACTCATCCAAATGCAAACCAGGGTAGACTCTGCTTAGCGAAGGGGACAATTCACACTTGCTACCACAAGACTAGCTCTCCTTCTTTGGACACAGGTTTCCTGGACACAACGTCCTGCATGGGGAATCAGTGCTGCATTACTATGTTTGCTCAGAAGTGTGGTTGCTTTTACACTTGTGACTTTGCTTTGGGATCTGTGTAGGCGAATCAGCTCAGATTGGTGAAAACGTGCATATGACAATAATCTTGTGTAAGGTAGGTGGAAAGCTGGTTGTGGGTAAAGGACGTTCAGACTTAGGGAACCCCAAATGAAGTAATGGAGTCAAGACAAAGTTTCTTCCAAAACAGATTATGTTTATTAAAGAACAGAAGTACACAAAATTAAACCGATAGCTGGTGACCTCTTGGGGAGCTGGACAGAAGTGGCTAAGTAAAAGATGCTGATCTTAAAGCATAGCATTGAGAGGATCCAAACATCGAGGGGAGGGGGAGAGTGACACGGAGTTGATAGACAAAGTGAAGAAAGACAGAATCAGTCTAGATCCCTGTCCTGTATCGTTGGAGCATGTTGACTTCAAAGGTTGTTGGTCCCCCTTCTCTGGATGGAAGGAGGTGAATAGGTTTTACCAGGCGTTATGGAAGTGGCTGAGAGTCCTGAGCAGTTGAGAATGTAAGTCCTCAGAGATGAATGCAAATTCATTTCAAGAAAACCTCAGCAGTGTTGGCGGTTGTGGGGAAAGGGAAATAAGGTCAAGTCAGCAAGGTGGTTTAGATCAGTGTTTCTCAAACTTTTTGGAGTCAAGGACTGCTAAATTCTTCGTGCAGAGTTTCAAGGACCGCTACATTCTTCATGCGCAGTTTCCCGGACCAGCAGTTAGTAAAGGGGTTTCAAGTCTGTCTATCTATCTATCTGACTTCTATACTGCCCAAAACTTGCATCTCTGGGCAGTTTAGAATGAAAATAATATAAGCATTAGAATAATTAAATTTGGAATCTTTTGCAAACATGGAATATTAGGGGTTCTTAACCTTGGGTCCCTCAGTTAAACTCCCATAACCCCCACCAACAATGGCATTTGGCCATTATGGGAGTAGAAGTCCACCAACGTCTGGGTACCCAAGGTTGAGAACCCCTGAATCTAAAAGCCTGGGTGAACAAATTTGTCTCCAGTATGTCTTCAGTATGTGAGGGGTGGTGGTGGAGGTGCTTCTGATTACTCAGTGGAGCCCCTCTCCGTTGTTGGGCCATTAGAAAAATTCAAAAGCTACATGGGGCCAATGAAAACAACATACAAGCAAGCCCCACTGATGCAAGAGGGAAACAGCGTTCCCTCTCAAGGCGCCTCGACCACAGCAGGCAGCTGGGTTTCAATCAACCAACCTTTGGCTGCAAACAATGAGCATGCAAGAACCAGCAGCCCTTCAAGTGGCGCCCACTGCCATACCTTTTCCTCCATGCCCCTGCACCGCATACAGTTTGAAGCTGTAAAGATAGGGAATAAGATAGCTATAGGAAGATCTCAGCAGCACATGGAGGCAAGGCACAAGAAGGGTCCCATGCCTCCGTGATACTCTTCCTCTTCCATGCCATGTGCAAAATTGAGGAAGTGAGTGCCTTGATTTCAGTTGGGGGGGGGTTTGACTCCCAGTCAGGGACAGGCACTCAACCCTTCGGGGACCGGCAGCGGTCCAGGGACCGGTGGTTGAGAAACACTGGTTTAGATTCACCAGTCCCCCTAAGGGGGAGGAGGGGCAGTTCATATAGAGGCACTTTCTGCCTTATGGGCAGGCTCAGACAGGTGTCCATGCTGGAAATGACCCTCAGATGGCTAGAGCTGAAGGCTTGGTTAGGTTAAGGCTGGTGGTGATGCTTCTTGACTCTGTTCAGATGCTCCATACAAAAAGGTGACTCTTGCCCTACTTGCTTTCTTTTGTTATCTGACGATTGGAAAATTTCACACAAATATCCAAGGGTTATGTTTTAGCTGCTGTGAAATGGGAGGGATCAGATTAACCTTGACTATTCCCAGTGTCTGACATTGTGCCAGATTTGGAGACTTCCTAAAGTGGACGAGCTGACTGAAATGCTTAGCAATTCAGTGTGGCTCTCAGCCTTGTTATGTAACTGGCCCTGACTTCAGGCTACTGTCAGATTCGTATGGCTGCTCTTATTCTCTTGTGATCCTTGCTCTTGCTCTAGGCCACCAGACTAATTCAATGAGACTGGTAGCATTCTCACGCTTTGGAGTGAAGGCATTGTCTTGATTTTGTTTTAATTTGTTTGGTTTTATGGGCAGTATATGAATGGATGGATGGATGGGGATTGTGAGGGGAGAGAAATGAGGGGTTCAGGCTGTCTGCTTGTAACAGCTGTTAGTGGTACACATAGAGTGGTGCACATATGATACAGGAACACCAATGTTCTCCCCTTGGTGCTAGACATGCTCTATAAGGAGGAATGCACAACCACCCCCCATTGAATTGGGGCAGCAATACATACCTGAGGGTATAGCTACACATACTTAAACCTCAGGGTCTTGGATGTGGCCGTTAATTCTTGTTGTCTAAAACCAGCTTGAACAATAAATACGGTTACAGAAGTATTTATATGGGTGTTACATAAATATTTAAAATAAAACAAATAAAATGAGCTGATCAGGTGCATCCATCCCCTAGTGACTCTCACTGACTCTTCGCTTCTCTACACCAGGAAAGGCCAGGTTTAGGCATAAGGCATTGTTCACAGAATGGGTACAGTAGATGTCCAGGAGCTATGCTTCTTGCCAGTATCATTTTCTAGGTATTCAATTGTGCCCTGTGTTGCCAAGAGAGAGAGAGAGTGAGAGAGTGAGTGTTTGAGAAGCACTCCTGTAGACTTGCATGATATCTGATTGCAGTATTTTATGATTGATCCATTCCTTGTTCCTGAAGATTGTCCAATATAATCTTAGTCTGGCTCATGTCTTATATTGGACATTCCAGGAGCAAGAACTTAGGATACTTGTATGTTTGGAACCAGAGACATTAAAACTCTACTCTCTTGCCTTTGAAAACCTCAAGACTTTGCTATTATTCTGAGACTTTCAGAGGACAACACAAATATCAGACTAATTTCTACTGGTGAGATCTTACACACATTCAAACTAAAGAGAGCTGTTCATAAAAGCTTTTAAAAGTTATTGTTTTAAGAAGTTATACAATTTCCTTTTTAAGAATTAAATTGTATCACCAACCAAAGCTGGATCAACACAAATAATAGGTTTGTGTCTTTCAGAATCAAGATGTAGGGATGTCTGAGCTGGCTTGCTTCAAGCCAGCTCGGTTTGGGCGATCCAAGTTTGAACCAGCCTATAGCACTGAGCAGTATGTCAGTCTTTGTTTTTACTCTGGCTGTGTAGACTGGAAATAATTCTGTGACGTTAACTTTTTCTTTTACATGTTATCCTGGGGATCTCACATTTAATTGAGCCTCTTCAGCTTGGCCAAATATAAAATGAAGTAATGTATGATGGTAATAGCTGTGTGTTTCCAGCTTAACAAAATAGCAGGTCATTGGCACTGTTGGCATAACAACAGCTGGAAGGACTGCTGACATCCAGGATTTTGTGTGTGGAAACAATTCTGAAACATTTGTTTTTAGTAAAATGATTCAGACTGTGCTATATCATTCGCAGTTTAATCTGAGGCTATTTTCAGTCAGTAGGGTTGTTGTCATTGATTAGAAAAGATTTGTGGCAAAATGTTAGGTTTTAGCCAGCACTTAAATCACTGGACAAACACTCTCTCTATTTAAAAGTCTTCTCTCTATGCAATACCAGAGAATAAGTGTAGTAGACAGTTTTGCTTTAGTTTTGAAAACCTGCAAACTAAATGGTCTGTTCACTGCCTTTGCTGAACATCACAATCCACTTTTGAGAAGTTCTATTGACTTGGTACAACTTCATGGTATCAGAGCCCTGTGGAGCAAGGAGGAGTGCAAAACTGGGTGCAGGAAGCATCTTACTAAAAGCTTGTTCACTTTGGAAAGTGATGATTTAAAGTTGATGATCTGGCTTTATTTTGTCTCCATGACAATAGATGTGTCAGTTTTTATACAATTCTTCTTGTGACTTCGTGGAGTCAAGTTCTGTTACCAATCCCTTTTTGTTAAGTATTCAGACCAATTGGGAATTTGTTCTGGTTAGCTGGAGAGCTAGTTTTGTGGTAGCTAGCATGAATTGTCCCTTTTACTAAGCAGGGTCTACTCTGGTTGCATGTGAATGGGAGACTACATGCATGAGCACTGCAAACTATTTCCCTCAGAGGATGGGGTTGCTCTGGGAAGAGCAGCCTGTACGCTTGCATGCAGAAGGTTCCAAGTTCCCTCCCTGGCTTCTCCAAGATAGGGCTGAGAGAGCCCAGAAACCTTGGAGAAGCTGCTGCCAGTCTGTGTGGACAATACTGAGCTAGATGGACCAATGGTCTGACTCGATATAAGGCAGCTTCCTATGTCCCTGTGTTCATATATGGTTGTTTTGTGTATAATAATATAATGGCTGACATACAGACCAAGGCTGCATTCGTGCAAACATGTTGTGCTAGTGAGCTCCTCTTCCTCAGTGCACATACATCACAGGGAATGATGAGTTCTCCGCTATCCTTGTTGTGCAAGTGGATCAAGACTGTAAGACATTGTGTAGCTTTGAGCATCTGCTCGGGGATGCAACCTTCTTGAGTGTGTGCATCTTTGCCTGTTGCACTGGTGCAATATATATTAATAGACATAATTGTGTATAATAACGTTTAAAGGAGGAATGTAAGCCATGTTCAGTGTCAATATGCACACATCTCTCCTCCCTGTGGATGTTGCCAGCCCGTCTCAGAGTCCAGAACCTCCTTTCCCTCCACAAAATAAATGTTGGGAGAGAAATACTTCTGGCAAGTTTGTCATTGTAGCTATTGGATGGATATATAAGTCAGTGTCTGTTTGACGGGGCTGAACTGTCTCTATGAAAACTGTACGCAGAACAAAAATATCTGTAGATGCATCAGCTGTGTGATCAAGCATGCTCACACAGTGTGATCTTTGAAAAAATTGCTGTGCTTGTAATGCAGGGAGAGGGCATCAGCTTGTCAGTGAGATCTAAACAAATTAAAGCAAAACTCCAAAAGCTTGGAGAAGTTGAGTGTTGCTTTTATGGTTCATTAACTATTAGCACCAGGAGCAGCGCAAAATGGTTGTTAATTAACTTACTGTATCTATTATACAGCCTATTAGCCACCAGCACTGGGAGATGTTTGGAATGAGATGCTGTGTAATCAGAGGAATAATAACCTGGCTTCAGGTAGCTTGTAAGAGCTCACGTTTTGGAGATCTTTGTAACAGAACCTAGGTAAAGCAATGTAGCTCTTGCGTGTGTAATTTCCATATCAAAGTTCAAGTAAAAATCTGTAGGTGACATGCTGGAAAGATCTGATTCTTCCCCCCACACCACTGTCCTCCCCTTTCCCCCTCATCAGGAAATGATTTGTATGAAATCTCCAATAATGCAACACTCTAGGATTCAACTTATTCAGTTCTCCACGTAGATTGCCTAAGGATGTGCTATTGTGTTGTTGGCTATTTCACTCTTGAAACCTTCTTCGAAACCAGTGTTGCGGCCTGTTGTCAAGGAGAAAAGATGAATTTAGAACTGTATCTCTTTTTATTTTTATTTTAAAAATCCTTCTATCAGTTCCATCATTGTGTATGCTCTTGTATTATAGATAAAAGTCAATCATAACAAGATCACACTTAAAATTATGCCCTCTTTCAATTAAAGGAAATGCTTCCTATTGTGAGAAATTGACTGTTGGATGTAGTTGGAATGTATTAACTGACTTACTTTCCTTTTAAAAAGGGACCTCTTTATTACACATTGTTGAAATAGTTTTACATATCGCAATAGGAACAAACATGATGCCCTGAAGAAGAAGGAAAAGAAAGGGAGAAGAAAGGATTGATGAAGACAAAAGATTGGGCAATAGGTGACACGAATTGCCAAAAGTAGTCATAACAGGAGTGAACATTCTTTGGATTCTTCATACTTCACATCTTAAAATACTTCTTACTGCAGTCTCTTCAAATACATTGTTTATGGATATAATGGCTGATATACTGCACAACATTACACACATGATGGAACATACCATTCATGCAGTTGCATGAGAGTGCTGTAAAATTGTGTAGAGCTGTGTGACAGTGCAGCAACAATGGTTGCAGTGTCAAACAACTCTGTGCCATTTTTGTACATGCACAAGTGCACATTTTATTTTCCACAGCATGGGCTAATAATGTGCAGTATATCAATCACCTTTTTTAAAAAATTAAAAGAGGTTGCTTTTTTTGTTGATTCTGTGGAATACTGATCAGATCACATGTACAAATACTAGTTAGACACCAGCTAAACAGATTTTCAATTTGCATTTTGTTGTTGTAGTACAAATGTTTTATTTCAAGAAAATTATGTACAGAAACATAGGTTTAAGAGTGGGTTCAAAAAAGAGAAGGCCTCCTGAATCTTAAAATAGAGTAATTTCCTTTTTGTTTTAATGTTAAACTTCTGTAAAGGCACTGGGGTGTTTGTACAGCAAATATCTTTGTCCTAGGCAAGGCAACTTAGTTCAGAACCTCAGACAAAGGGGGGATAAATAAGCTTTTTTGTATGTGCAAAATACAAAAGAAAAGTGAAACCTTGAGGTTATGACAGGCTGAGAATGGTGCAGTTCTTCTTGTGTGACAAATGAACAGAAGACAATAGGATCTGAAATTCAGTGGCTATGGGATGGTTAGGCAGGCACTTACCTTATGTGGTCATTGTTTAATAGCTACAGGAAGTAAAAGCCCAGATTTGCCACAAGTCAAACTTGTAGTGGTGTCTGCAGGATTTTGCTTCGATCACCCTTTGTCGACATTCAGCACAGCAGCATAATTTCCTTCATCTGAGGATGGCCTGTAACATTTTAGGCTCTACACTACTTTTATAAAATAGTTTTTCAGGGAGCTAGCTTTGGACTTCAAAGTACTGCAGATAGGGAGAACAATAGACAGGTTTTCTGTGGGAGATTGTTACCATGGTCCATTTGTAAAATGGGAAGAGGGAGAGAAGTGCGTGCTCTCGCTCTCTCTCTCTTTCTCTCTCCCCACCCCCAATACGGAATCGCCAAAACACTATTCTTGGATTATCTTTTCTATTTAACATTACATATTTAACATTACAAACAGCCCATCCTGACAATGCTTAGAACATCTTCGATGTTAAGAATAATCCAAGAAATGTGTCTTTTTATTTATTTATTTATTACATTTTCTATCCTGCTCTAGCCCAGAGCGGTGTACTACGTACTTGAGTTTCTCCTCACAACAAGCCTGAGAAGTAGGTTAGGCTGAGAGAGAAGTGACTGGCCAGAGTCACCCAGCAAGTCTCATGGCTGAATGGGGATTTGCACTTGGGTCTCGCTGGTCCTAGTCCAGCACTCTAACCACTACACCATGCTGGCTCTTGACAATCCTGTTCTATATCTATGTCTGTGTCTATGTCTAGGATGGGTTAGGATAACTGCCTGTAAGTACTTATGAAGCAGGAAGGAGGAACCAGCCAGCTTGAGAAGCATGTGCTCCGACCAGGTATATCATCTGACCCCACCCAATCTGATTACTGAGATTTTCTACCTGCAGGGCTGTCCTTAGAGAGCCCTGGGGGAGGGGGTGCGGGGCCCAGGGAAAATCAGCCAGTGTGGGGCCCAGTTCATTCTAATGGGGGTTAAAAGAGTGGGGTCCAGGGCAGTCACCCTGCTTGCTATGCACTAAGGACAGCCCTGTCCACTTGGCTTCCAGATCTGGGGTCAGAAATTGGTAAAATATTGGTAACCAGATTTGGGTGGGATCAGATGACATGCTTGATGTTGTCTGAACCCACACTCCTCACACTCACTGTTTCCTCTCCTTTCTCTTTGGTAAGCACTTACAGGAGGTCATCTGAACCTGCTGATAGAGAGAGACATGCCTAGCCTTGTTCCAGTGGAAAGAGGCACATTTGTATTTGACTCATAGCACTTCAGCAATAGTAGAATAAAGTTTTTCTAGGGAGGGCTGGGGGTTGGGAGATCTGGGGGCTAGATATAATCCAAGTACCTTTTGTGTCCTGTTGAAGAAAAATAGTGAGTGTGAGAGCAGACCAAAACCAAGAAGCAGATATTTGTTTTCAGAGGGATAAATGCAGAAAATGTGAACATCTTTTAGTGATTCCTTTGCTATAAGTAGCAAAAGTGTGCATGTGTGTCTGACCTTACAAGAGAGATGGACAGACTAACTGTATCTTTATAAAACATCATACAGATAATTTTCATGCCAGAATTGGAGCTAGAATACAAGTTTTCCCTTGAAATGCAAGGAAATGGTAAAGGGTGATGATTGATATGCTCTGAGTGATGGGAGAGAACTGTTTTATGTATATTGGCACGCAGAAGAGTATGTTTTTATAGAAATAATGTATCCACTAATGCTCTGCATATATATTGCCTGAAAATGGTTGTGAAGGGTGGTTTCTGTGTGCAGGGCACACATGAGTTGATTAAGATTAGCAATGTGAATCGCCTAATTTTCCTTCTGACCATGAAGGAAAGGAGCTGCACTGCATAACGTGCTAGTTGTACATGCTAGGAAATCTGGATTCAAATTGGATTAGCTCACACATAAAAATGAGTCTGACTGTCAGAGCCTAGCTCCTGGTGGAATTCTGTCTGCAGAATAAATACTATTTAATTTGGCACAGTTGTCAGTCTCTGGGCAGAATAGCAATCATGGTGTGCAGGCCAGAGTGAAAGTATATCAGCCATGCCTTGGTTTGTGAAGAAACAGGCACTGTGCCAAACCCCAACTGGCATTATCAGCTCCTCAGGTGGGTGAAAGAGGCAATCGAAATTTGGCAGGGCTGGCTGAATGGAGAATGCTGGATTTTTCTGCATGGAAAAACAAAAGGGAAGTTGCTCATGACTAGTAAATTCTTTTGGCTGTTCTGACTGATCTCCATGGCTTCTGAGGGGGAAAGGAGGCTGATCCCAAGACCTTGTTACTTCTTCTTTGAGCTGTCATGGTGCTTGAGAGTCAGGCCTGCCAACTGTCCCTCATTACGCAGGACGTTCCTCATTTCAGGGATGAAATGTTGGTCTCTATAGGGACAGCATTTGTCCCTCATTTTATCAGCAGGGCGAGCAGCTTCTTATTTTGAGAAGTTTTTGGTTGAAAAGTGGTATAACTTGAATATGTTCCAAATGATAACAATGCTGGCATTATTCAATAGCATATAATCCAATTACATATACGTCAATGATATTCAGGCTCTTGATTACCACTGCATAGACTTCCTGGCTCCCCCAGCCAGGCCCCCCCCCAATTGTGTCCCTCAGCCTGGCAATGAAATGTTGGCAAGCCTGCTAAGAGTGCCGTGAGCTGGCAAAATCCCCAGTCCAGTTTGTGCATCTGCCACAAAACCATCAGTTATGAACAACATTGGCCTTCTCCTAAAGCGCTGTTGGTAAGGATGTCTGAAAATGCATACAAAATGTTTTGGACATTCGAAATGCACTACATGGATGCTGATAATAATATTTATTTACAGCATGTCTGTACTGCCTTTGTGCCAAGGCATTCAGGGTGCTTTGCAATCCAATACAAAAACAAACCCAAGTTATAATAACAGAGAAGCCTAGCCTTGGGCCGTTGGTCTTCTCAGAAGCTGATGGCATGAGCTCATTGACTCTTTGGCCTTTCCTCAGGGCCAACAGCTCTTTCAGTCAGAGGCGTAACTAGGCGCCCGGGGCAAGCACTGAAATTGCGCCCCCCCGCTGCGGCCCCCCCCGCCGCCCCCCAACATACATCTGACTGACACACATGTTTCAGAAAACTTTTATTTTAAAAATTTAAAAAATTTAAAAAATTACCAAAAATTTCAAAATGCACTACATAATTAGGTTTTTCCTCACAACAACCCTGTGAAGTTGGCTTGTATCTCAAACATCAGAATTATGATGCAATGATGATACATACTACATTATACTTAGGTTTTTCCTCACAACAACCCTGTGAAGTTGGCTTGTATCTCAAACATCAGAATTATGATGCAATGATGATTATTATGATTATGATGCCCCTCCCTCACGCCCTGGTTCTGTTCCTGACTTTCCCTTGTGAGTGACTGTATTTTAACAAAACGAAAACCAAGGACTCAAAAGTAATTTGAGGGACTAGGGTGATAGTGCTAAAGACTCCTTATTCTCCCGCTGTTAAAGAAAGACTCCCCTTTTCCAAAACCGCGCACTATTTTCACCAGAAAAGGTTTCAAATGGAGGGAGACGCATTTATGCATTTATGCTTTGTTTTATGTTACGATTTCAAAGTTAGAAAAACTATAAAAGGGCCATTTTAGAGAAAATATGCACTGCCTTAGTTGCAAATCCTGCTTTTTTGAGATTCCCTGCAATTGAATAAAGCGATAATATACACCTTTGCTATTTAAATTGGTTGGAGAGTATTTATGACAATAAAAAATGAAATGGCATTTCAGATGCAACATTGGTTGCCTAAGACCACTCAGATTTAACTAATCTTCATCACATTGACAAAAAGAGCAATTAAAATTAAAATCCATGACTAAAAACAAACCACTTTGGGGTTGTTTTTAATGAAAGGTGGTATATAAATTTAACAATAAATGTTTAGAAGTATATACTTTCACCCCCTGCCCAATGTACAATTAATTCCAGCTTATTTTCAAAGGGCTTCTAGTTTTATTTACAAATTGCTTGGCAGCACCAATGTTTAAGTAATCGCTAATTGCTCCTAATGATAGTTTTACTTATTGTTAAATTTATATACCACCTTTCATTAAAACATTCTCTGTTCATCTGATTTTCAGTCTGGTTAATTAAATCGGTGGAGGTTTAGACTTTCCTGATGGGCTGAAACAGCTAATCCATTTTGATGATGACATATAATTAAATTAGCTTGCATTACATAGTGAAAAGGTCCAGGAAGAGAGAGATGGGGGGATGTGGAACCCAAGGTTCCACGTCCCCCCATCTCCTGATCCCTGAACCTTTTCAGTTAAAACGTGGTTAGATTATAGGGGAGGAAGGACTTGAATGAGCAAAAAGGGGAACTAGTTCGGGCATTCAGGAAGTTGTTCAGAAGAGGGAGTTGTTCAGGAAGTTTGCTCTGGTGCGTGTCCTCCTCTCAACGCATGCGCGACTGGTGGCGGGGTGGCAGGGCGCACCGGGGAGTGAGTCAGAGACTTGGACTACGCGGTGGCGGCGGCGCCCAGTGCTGGATGAGCAATGCCAATGGCGGGGGGGTGGCCTGCCGGGACCGGGGGAGGGGGACTGCTCTGCAAAATAAATAAATAAATAAATTTAAAAATAATAATAAAAAATTTTCCCCGGCAAATCAGCGGGGGCACTTTTTGGCGCCCCCTGCCAAGTGGCGCCCAGGGCATGTGCCCCCCTGCCCCCCCTATAGTTACGCCTATGCTTTCAGTAGACCTGGGGGAGGTGGAGAAGAGGCTGCCCAACAGTTCTCTCAGTCCTCCCTTCAATAGGTGTATGAGCATCCTTGCTGATTTTAAGCAAATGCACACCTTCAGTCCAATGAAAAGGGGCATGGTGAGGAAATGCTGGACATCCAAACTTCCCAGCACTTCCTGCCATGACGACCAGTGAGAGATCCACCTCCCAAGGCTCCCTCTTCAGCTAGCACGGGCTGCAAGTCGACTCCTTGTCCTTTTGTCTTCGTACTTAGGTCGCCATGTTGGGACCAGAAGAGAATTTGACCCCGATCAGATCTGTTAGTAACCCTGATTTGAAGTTGTCTTCTCTAGCAGCCTGGTACTTTCAGAAACCGAATGAGTTATTGGACTGCCAGGCCAGCATCTTATGTCAGAGCACGTGTTCTCTGTCTTGGAGTACACTGAGGCCTGGACTGCAGACAGAGGCTGATCTTTGGGAGGCTGGTCCACCATGTTGTCACTAGCACATGCACTTCTAACACATGTACACTTGTTCAGCTGCCCACGAGTTCTTAGGCTAGTAATTTGTGGCAGCATAGTGGTCTGGAAGAATGCAAATACGACTTCTTTCTCAGGTCACAAAAGCTTTCCTGCCTAGTCACTTCAAGGCAATTCTTGCTTGCCATAAGGAAAGAGGCAAGTAGCTACAGGGCTGTCCTTAGAGAGCCCTGGCGGGGGGCGGGGCACAGGGCAAATCAGCCAGTGCGGGGGCCCCTTCAAGTTAATTCTAATGGGGGTGAAAAGAGCGGGGCTCGGGGCAGTTGCCCTACTTGCCATGCCCTAAGGACAGCCCTGAGTAGCTTTTTACAAACTAGATAAATGGTCCTGTGTTGTGGCAGGGAGTTTGACTAGATGACCTTCTGGAATGTTCTTGATCTATGAATGAATGATACAAAGCATTGCATAACTGTACAGGAAGGTCAAAAACTAGCTCCTGTAGTCTCTTAGCATCCACTGAGCCTTTTCTCACGAACAGTGAGAAGGGCTTGAGGGCAGGCTGTGTGGAGGGAGGGTTAAACATACCTTCCCCGCAGAGAATCGCTCTGCTGTTGCTGGGTATGCTCCCCATGAGCCCAGACGATTCCCCGCTGGCCTAGGCAGCAGGGAGTGTTGGGAGCTGGGATGTGTCATCCTGGCCTGCAGAAATTCTATAATGTACCGCACGAGTGCACGGTGCATTCTAGGGATCTCCCCTCCCTGAACAAGCAGCTATGGCTGACAATCAGAAAAATGAGGGAGGCTCAGTAAGCGGGTTTGCTGCTGCCGTGCCACCGGGTTGGGGCCTAATCCCGGCGGTACACACGTGTGTGCAAAACCAGGCCAGGCTTCCTTAGCTTGGTCTTGCATGCATGTTTGCGAATAACCTTATTGAGGTTAACCAGAGTTAGCTCTTTCATTAGGAATCTCCCTTTTGAAATGCCGCCTCTCATATCTTTAGGCCTTGGAGGGCAGATTTTGGACTCGAAGGGAGAAACGATCCCCAGTCAATCTCAGCCTCGCTTGGACATATGAGGCTGCTTTGTTCTCAGTCAGACCATTGCTCCTTCTAGCTCAGTGTTGTTTATTCTGACTGGCAGCAGTTCTCCAGGGTTTCAGAAGGGGACTTTCACAGCCTTCCTTGGAGAGGCCAGGGATTAAACGTGGAACAGTCTGCATGTGCTCTACCACTGAGCTAAGGTCCCTTCTTGGGACCTTGCCAAGTTACTCTCCTAGAGTGGGCTGTGTCAATAATGAGAGAAATCTTGCAATGATTCACGCTTTTAGGGGCGGGCCAGGTCTTCCTAGAAAAGTAGACCTTATACTTTTTTGCCCTCCCTTGACATTCTTCCAGTATCAAACCCATTTAGGAGAGGAGAGCTGGTCTTGTGGTAGCAAGCATGACTTGTCCCCTTAGCTGCAGGATCCACCCTGGTTGCATATGAATGGGAGAAGTGTGAGCACTGTAAGATATTCCCCTCAGGGGATGGAGTCACTCTGGGAAGAGGAGAAGGTTCCAAGTTCCCTCACTGGCTTCTCCAAGACAGGGCTGAGAGAGATTCCTGCCTCCAACCTTGGAGAAGCTGCTGCCAGTCTGTGAAGACAATACTGAGTTAGATAGACCAATAGTCTGACAGTATATGGCAGCTTCCTATGTTCCTATGCCTTATAAATGTAATTAATATATAGGTGGTCTTCACCCATTGTGTTGGATCTGGGCCTCAAGGTCGTGCTTCGCACTCTTTCACACACCCAACTAAAAATCAAATCAAATTTTCTGGGAAGGCTCTGTTTCTGGTGAGTGGCTCATAAAGAGGCAGCTCTTCACATCTCCCCTTCTAAAAGATCCAGAAGCAATTCACTTCTCACAGGGCAGGGTGACTCAAGGAAGTTCCCTTTCCTCTTTGATGCCATTCCATCTACTAGAATGCAAATGAATTGCTACAAGGGACTGTCAGTACCATCCAGTCAGTACCATTAATCTGTATGATATTCTAAGCATAGATTGAAAATGTCTCATTAAGCCCCACTGATTTCATCGGGACAGGTCACACCGGCTGACATCTAGAGCAGTAGTCTCTAGTTCTCCTACTGTCTGTTGCCACACAGTGTAGTTAGCCGCCGCACTGGAACACCCTCTCTTCACATCATCGGTGCTTTTGCACTCCTGAACAAGAGCACAAATCATTTTCAGCGCTGCCCATGCTCTGGGCAAGTGCTCTGTTAGAATGGAAACGTGTCGCTTCCAGGTGTGTTTCTGCTTCTGGAGTGTGGGTGAGCTCCAAAATGTATGTGTGCACTTGCAGTAGAGCACAAAAAGGCCCACACTATGAAAAGCAGGCACATCAGCATAGAGGCTAGAACTGTATGGGGGCAGATGGGAGCTCTCCCAGACTGCTGTTTGTGGGGTCAGTCACTGTTTGATGGGGCTTACTTCCAGCTAAATACATAGGATTTTTGACTTCATTTATATAGTGCCATGGAACATGAATTTTTATTTCCACAGAGGAGTAACTCAGCGGTATTCTGATTTCCCAGAATGTGGCCTGTAATTGTGCAAAATTAATAGGCCCTAAATTCTTGGGCTAGCTTCAAAACTTAAGGAGTATAGAAAATTTACACATAGTCTTTTGCCAGACAAGGTTTCATTTTACTGTATGGTGAAAATCATGCTTTATTACTTGAAGAAAATGGAATATTATCACTACAAAGGCTCCTAGTTAACTGAGAAAGAGGAGATCATTCAAATACCAGTGACTGAGCGGCTGATAAGAAGATATTGGATCTTTGCCAGTCTCTGTTTGCATCAAGGTAATTTAGCTCGCATCTGACTTCAGTGATTGCAAAATGTATTTATTTATTTTTCCATAATGTTAATTTTCAGAAAAGTCTAGTAGTAGGTAGTCCATTAATAACAGGACAACATGTTCTAAAGTATGGATTTTTGCATATGGTTGGATATGAAAAGCCACTTACCTGTTCATAGATAATTCTTTAAAAATAAATCAGTCCTAAAAATGCTTTTTGCTTGCTCAAGAATTTTTAGTAATTTAGTGTAATCCCATGCATATTTACTCAGAAGAAAATCCCATGGAGTTCAGTGGAGCGTACTCACAAGTAAGCATGCATAGGATTGCAACTTGAGAAGGTTCCTTGGGTATCTTCCAAGATGTAGGATTTGCTGCTGCAAATGGTACTTGTGAGCTGCTGATTCAAAAACAAAATTTGGTGCCCTCAAGTGGAAAACGTGAGTACTTCTGAGCTGCCTCAGAACTTAAGTACCCAATTTCGTATTAGACTTGCTGCTGCTTAAATATAGAGTACTAACAGGTGAGGCCTATCACTGATCAGGCAAAGTTATTTTGCATAGATTACACTGCTAGGAAAGTTTAGGAAATTAAATATATCATAGAATTTTTTATTAATGTGCTTGCAAAAGGGAAGTAAAAGAACAGTTTGAAATGTGTAAGATTTCAACTTCAAACATTATGCATTTTATTGCCGAATGACCATATATGGTAAATTTGAATTTTAGTAAATTTGAATCTGAGAAAGATCTGCTTGTCTTGGGCATTATGCCATTTTGGAATTATTGATCTGATTACTGAGTGTTAAAAAATCTGTTGAGAAGAATAACAGTTAAAATATGATGATTAATTCAGAATTTAAAAATTCTGACAACTTTTAAAAAGTATTTAAAGATGCATTTATTCACCCAGGCTTTTAATTAAATATTGTTTTAACAGTTTTCACATCGTCTTGACATATTTTAAAATTTAAATTGTTGTAATGTTTTAACTTTTACTATATCATTTATTTTGTTTTAACTATTGTTTTAAGTTTTCTGTTGTCATTTGTTTAAACTAACGTTTTAACTTTTTTGTTTGTTTGCTTGTTGTAAGCTGGCCAGAGATGTGAGTTTTGGGCGGTATAAAAATATGTTAAATAATTTTTAAAAAGTAATAAATAAATTTCTGCTAAAAAATAAAAATTAAATTAAAATTGTCCCCAAGCATATTCTAGTATTGCATTCAGCTAATCTAAGTGGCAGGATTGTTCATGCAAAAATTTGCAGAGCTGCCTGGCAAGCCTGCATGGCTGCGAGGATGTGTGGGCATCTGGATATGATAGTCCTGCTCAGAGCTTCTTCCATGAACGCTGGGGAGGGGGAGGGAGACAAAAGCTTGTGTCAAGGGCTGATGTTTCAATAGATCGCAGCGAGGGAGCTGCTCTACTGCGTACAAAACCCTGACCCAGAATCAGGTCATCTATGAGTGATTTAGCACCAGGTTCCCCACAAATGTGCGGTGTACTATGGGCGAGAGGCGGCCCGCTTCCGGCCACACTCTGCTTCCAAAGCGGACAGCTCTCCTCACTGCCAGATACCTGAGGCCAACTGGAGTTCCATGGCACTGTGGTATCGTTACGTTTAGAGCGGATTCTGACTTCGAGGTGTTCAGTCATAACTCCACAGATGGTCGCTTCACCCCATTGTTATGATGAGGAAGTACTAAGTGTAATAAGACAAGCAATGTTCGTTTAGGAAATACAGTCTAAGGATGAAGTAGATGTTGACTTTCAAGTCTCAGTCGTTCCCACCTGGTACTGAATTCCTGGCGCTTAGGATGGGTTTGTATGATTTCCACAAGTCCAGTTCCTGGAGAATGCACGACACGGAGGGCATGTCATCTGAACCTGCCCACCTCTGGTTCCCAACCCTTCTGCCTGACATTTACCTGGCATTCTCTGCTCACTTGCAACCGAAATGTGAAATTGGGCAGAGAATGTCGGGCAAATGTCAGGTGGAAGGCTCAGGAGCTGGAGGTGGATGAGTTTGGACAAGATGCCCACTGGGCACATGCACTTCCTGGGAACTGGACTTGCAGTGGTTCATGCAAACCCGCCCATGTACAGCAATTGCACATGCACTCTCCTTCTCTATCCCCTGCTCTCTCATGCTCTCCCTTTCACTCCCAATAATGAATCTTTTCCAGGGAAAACGTCCAGCTTTAGTCCTTCACCCTTTCCATCTGGCTGCTTGTCTTCTGTGTAAACAGCCCATGACATAGCAGTAATTCTTATCTGAGAATCTTCCCAAATTGGAAGTGTAGCTTGAATACACGAATTGCTTTGTTGGAGCGGACCAAAAGGCTTATCCAGTACAACAGATAGAGAGTGGTCAGCCAGCCTGATCCACTTGAGCGGGCCACAAGCATGGCATGGTGGAGATAGGTATCTACAGTAATAAGCACTGGCATAACAGAGAATGGAGGAGCTTTAGAGCATGGAGGTGGGTGAAGAGGCAATTGCACAGATAACAGGATGCAATGGAGGAAGGACCTAATATGTCCTGCTCTGTTGTTTGAAACTATCCTTTTCAGCCAGGAGGCTTGGAGTCTTGCTTTTAAAAAGTCCCAGATTCCCAAAAAACAAAAACAACAAAAACAACAACAATCAATTCCAAATAAATTAATTGTGCCCCTATACCATCATCAGTCTTTGCACACTAAACCCACGAGTGAGAGCAGATAAATGCACTTCTTTTTCAATGAGCTATAGAAATGTCACAAATCACTGAAGTATTCTTGGAACTGCAGAGCCTGGTTCCACAAGATCGTTATAATTAATTTTCATGATGATATATTTGAATTACTCTATTTGGAGAGGCAGCTTTCCCCTTAGAATTTATTTCAGGTCCTTTGCATAGTTATTCAGTGGGTGGACATTTACTGCAAATTATAGTATCACTTGAATGATCCAATAAAGATGTGCAGATTAAAAAGCTCATATTATCTTTTTGAAATCAGATCACTATGTTTCTTCCCTTGGCCTTGAATGTTATAAGAGAACCAATACTTACATAGCAACGAAAATCTAATATCCTGATCTGAATTCTTACAAAGACAAAATATAAAACAAAGCCAGGAATAAAAAGCTTATCTAGACAACAGGGTGCATAAGATTCCTACTGCCCAGACTTTTACCCTGACAATGTTTTAAATAATCACTTGTAAAAGGAAATGTCTTTCACCCTTGATATAATTGATTAACTTATAAAACTAATCTAGTCATGCTGAAAGGTTTAAAACACACAATATGATAAAAAGTTAAGAAGGAATTTCCTCCCCAGCTGAAACTGTTACTTAAGTAGGAACAAAGTACAATTAAGTTTACACAGGAAATGAAATGAGAAGATACTGTTATCATGTATTAAAGAGATTACTTGCCTATGTGATCTGTAATGTATAAAAATCTGTTGTAAATGATGATCGGGGTTCTGGAATTTGGGCACTAGCTGGCCAGAACCTTTGCTTCTGCAGAGCAAATAAAGCCTTTTAAAAACTTCTCTGCTGGTGATGTTCTTTGGCTCACTGACCCAGTAAAAGAACCATTTGGATGGTATAGCACCCTGACAATGTTTTAAATAATCACTTATATTTAAAAAAGGAAATGTCTTCCACAAAGAACAGTAGAGCACAGCTTGCAATAGTTGTTTGATTTTCCAGTGAACAACTCTGTGAATTACCTAAGCACTCTTGACATGTGATCCAATCCCAGCAAAGGTACAAACAAGCACCATATTATACTGCTGTTTGGGATTTGGGATTCACCAGTGCTAATCCCCTCTGGGATGTTTGTCCTGCTTCTAGGTAACCACCCAGACTCTTTGACATATCTGAGTCAACGGTTAATAGTATTATGAAAGACTTGTGACAGTTTATTCCTTATTATATTTTTTTCAGTATGTTACCCTGTAGCATAAGCCACCTAATGGCACAGTGGGGAAGTAACCTGCTTAGAGAGCAGGAGGCTGTTTGTTTGAATCCCCGCTGGTGTGTTTCCCAAACTCCTATACTGAGCAGCAGCGATATAGGAAGGTGCTGAGAGGCATAATCTCATACTGCACAGGAGATGGCAATGTAACCCCCCTCCTGTATTCTACCAAAGAAAACCACAGGGCTCTGCAGTTGCCAGGAGTTGACACTGACTCAATGGCACAACCTTACTTTACTTACCCTGTAGCATGATAACAAACTCTTGGTGAATGTGAGAGAGAAAAGAAAATGTCCTAGCACCTTTGTAATGGAAAAGAGCTGGTCTTGTGATCACAAGCATGACTTGTCCCCTTAAGCTAAGCAGGATCTGCCCTGGCTACATACAAATGGGAGACTAGAAGTGTGAGCACTGTAAGATATTCGCCTTAGGGGATGGGGCCGCTCTGGGAAGAACATCTGCATGCTTGCATGCAGAAGGTTCCAAGTTCCCTCCTTGGCAAGATAGGGTTGAGAGAGATTCCTGCCTGCAACCTTGGAGAATGATCTGACTTGGTAGAAGGCTCCTTTGTGGATTGCACAGAGCACTTCAGGGGAAGAAAATATTGGTGAAAATCTCCCCCTCCTCCCGATACATGTGTGTCTACACTACTGAAGCAGGAATGCCATTGTTGCATGTGAGTTTCTTTGGCTGCACACATGCAGCATTAATCAGGATGTCAGTCACTACATACAGGCCAGGCATCAAAGGGTCGATCCCTCAGGGCTGTTTGTTTGTTTTTTTGTTTGTTTTAAGCACAGAGATAGCTATTGTAGGGTGGCTGGGTGAGAGCACTTGCATACATTAAAGTATCACTGTGAGCAAAACAAATACAAAATTACAGTTATTTCAGCATTGGACTGCTTTGAGTCCAATAACACTGAACAGTTCAATCTAAACAATTTTGGAAGTCCAGATGTCTCCATGAATGTTTTATGTTGACAAAGAGTGGCACCTTGACTCCAAATAACAATATTTAGACATCAAGACATCTTTCCGGGATCATGTCTGTGAGGCTGCTGGGTGCTGGGGAAGGAATGTTAAAAATACTGTTTGATGGCAGCCATCTTACATTTTCACTTAGCAATTTTCCCCTTAAGGTTTTGGGAAGCCCAGTGTATTCTCCAGCCTTTTAAAGTATCAAAACAGTGCTCAGGCGTTTGTCTCGGTTTCTCGAATCCTATACTGTATTCTATCTCTACTCTAATCTACATGTAATTTTAATGACATAAGGCTTGCAAACTAAGGGAGCGGGTCAAGGATTACAGTGGCTAGGATTATATATACTTCTAATGGGCGTATTTTGGAAATCCCTTCCTTAAACGATTGGTTTTTGAAAGTGTGGGACTATGCTTCAATTTCGAAAGTCTCAGCTTATGTACATTGTATATCTACTGAATCATTCATGTCTGTTTGGAAACCCTTTATAAATTATAATAACCATTATAGTCAAACTTTATTCCCATTTTCTGGATTTGACTTATAGTGTTCTCGATATGTAACTTACAAGAAGCTGATCAGATTTCACAACTTTAGTTGTGAATTTATCTGAATTTATTTTGCTTTATCTTGTTCTAGGTATCTTTTCTTTAATGATGTAATTAATTAGGAAAATGATGTTTTTCATTATGAAAAATGATTGGTTTTATATTGTCTTTATGGTGATTTGTCTCTGTATCCTTTGGTTTGCTTCTTAATAAAAATTCTTATTAAAAAAAAATAAAGAAGGGTGTCAAGGAAGGGAAATCAGTGTACCCTGCTGGCCTCTTTAGTTAGCAGGTATTTGCATTTCATTTGGGTCAGGCTGATCTTTGCTTGTTGATGTTTTTGCTGGGATAGTGGTGATGCAACGACCAATTATTCTTGGTCAGTGAGTGAGAAGAGACTCAGAGTGACCTTCCACTTGCCTCTGCAACCACAGGACAACTGTGAAACAGAAGAAAGAGTGAAGCAAACTGCCCACAGCTGCTTGTTCTATGTTCAGTGGTGGTGGTCAAGATGATCTTCTTGCTGTGGTTTTCTTCCTGGGAGTGAAGGGGTTCAACTATCCAGCAGCCCTACTTTCCTTGCCAATAACATGAGCCCTTATTGTTGCTGGGATATGCAACAGCTTCCACTTAGAACAGGGATTCCCAATCTTGGGATGCTGTTTGACTACAACTCCTATTATCCCATTACTAGGTCTCCGTGGGAGGGGGTGATGGGAGTTGTAGTTCAACAACATCTGGGTACCAAAGGTTGAGAAATCCCTGGCTTAGTACATATTATAGCAGCGCACACACTTATAATTAGGATAGGAAAATGTGCACTCCTCTTTTGTGATTGTGTATGAGGGAAATAGCAAGGTTGGAGTGGGAGGAAGTTATAGTCTGGGAGAGAGGAACTGGGATAGATGGTGCTGTCCTACCCAGCGAAGTATCCTTAACTGAGATAGGAGGAACTGCCGTCCAACCCAGCTTCTCTCTCCCAACAATGACTTCCCCTCTGACCTTGCTGTTTCCCTTGCACACAACGGGAGCCTTACTGTGTAGTTTGGGGTAATCTGTTGTAGTAAGACCAGAGAGGACACTATAGCAAGGAATTATAATGAAGGGACAGAAGGAGTCTCCTTCTCGTTTCCACCCTTTGTTCTGTTCGTTGGTTAGGGTTTCCAACTGTTCCTGTTTCTCTTTTTCCTTTCTCTTTTCTTCCTGTTTCTGAGGTATGTGAACCAGCAGGTTTTGTCCTGTCCTCTACGTTACCAAACTCTAACCAGAAGAATTGCCTTACTTATGTGCTGACTGAGTAAAGCTCTGTTTCCATTCCACTGGTGCTTGCTCTTTAGCCTATTAAGGCAGAACCCACTTGGCAACAATGGTTTCTTCTGAATCCGTACACATTTTTTGTTGCAAAAGAATTGCTATACATAATTCCTGTGCCTTGGTGTGTTTCTGGAATATGGGTTCGTTTTAACCCAAAGTACCTCTGGGTGGATGGCTGCTCCCCCCTCTTCTTGAAAAGCTTGCAGTGGGGAGAGAAGAATAAGGAGAGAGGGGTGCTGTTAACCTTCTCCGCCTTGCCCTCATGCCTCTTTCAAAGCTTGCAAGGGCCAGTTAGTTTTGAAAGAGGGCTGGCCTCCACTATGGATGTGGGGCAAGCAACGTTTGGTGCCTCTCTCCAGGCACTGCAATACCTTGGGCCTCTCCTGGCCCTGGAGATGTACCTGGTTCAGTTCACTGGTGTTCCTAGCACCAGTGTTCCCTGTGATAGGGATTCAAGGATGTTGTTGACTACAACTCCCAGCATCCTCAGCCAAAGGCCAGGGCAGCCGGGGATGATGGGAGTTGGAATCTCTGTTACCAAGGACACAGCTCAGCACTACAAAATATCCCCACCTTCAGTTTGTTTGTTTTTTAAAAATCATGTTTTGTGCATTATTTTTGTACATTAATTGGAGTCTGCATCTAAATTAAAATGCCTCATTAATAAAGTGCATTTCCCAAGTGTAGGAGACTTAAGGCAGTCTCAGCAATTGACCTTTGGAGGTATCCTCACATCTTACTAGCGGGAGAGCTGGTTTTGAAACAGACCCCCGTTTCCTTTAATAGAAAAAGTGTCCCCCCCACCGTTGTGTGGACTTGTGACTTGTGTGGAACTTTCCAAACCCAGTCTTGCCCTTTGACATGGCTGGCACGGTTGGCATGGCAGAATGGGACGACCTTGCATGAGAAGTCAGGACAATCTGTTCAAAATGTAGTAATGAGATGCAAGAGGCTAATTGTCTCTTTAAGATGTGCTCGTCGCTTGCCGTTACCTTAGTACTCAGTGTTTCTTTGGGTTAATTGGTCACATTTAATTCATTAATGTTATTTGCCTAGCAATTTTAAAACACAGTGAAAAGATGTTCCTCAATTAAAAACTACTTCTACAGTGTTTCATGCATGCTTTATCCCACCTTGCAGTTGGGATGGTATTTTGCTAGACCTCTCTGTGGTGTTTTTGGTTAATCCATTCCTTGATCCAGGCCAGCTTTTGAATGGTGCTTTAGATATTTTTATTCCAGTACTGGATTAGAGGCAGGGCTAACAAACAACCAGCAGCAAGAGTGCTGAAAACAGACTGCACTTGCCTCTCTGTAAATAATATCTCTTTCAATGAGCCATTAATATTCTTGATTCTACTCCACCGCTTTGTCCTTGCATACCACAACTCTTTCCTCTGGATTCTACACTCTCAAAATATGTAGTAGCCACTATTTCCCAGATGCTATCACAGCCTATTAAGTGCCCTCCCAGTATCCACACCTATGGGGCAACACGACCTTGTTTGAAAGTTTTCTCCTCTGATGTCCTCAAAATGTCACCTCTGTTCTTAACTGTGTTTTGCTCACCTTAATGACTGCAGATTCTAATCTGAAGGAGGCATCCATTCAGAGGTGTATCTAGGGAAAATAGCACGTAGGACAAGCACTGAAATTGCGCCCCTGTCCAAAAAGGAATGATGGGACTTGTAGTCAACAATATCTGGAAATCCCTGTTAAAAGGAACACTGTACCCCATCTAGACATGGTTGTTGATCAAAACCTGAAAACATGAGCCATCTCTGTAAAAGACTTAGAACAACAGTCAGGAGTTATGTGAGGATTCCAAGTGTCATTTTCTCTGTCTCATCTCATTCTTTTTAAAAAACATGACTTTGTCCTAGAGGATCACCTGCCCAAATAGCCACTAGCAAAATAGGGGAAGAAGAAGGTGGCGGCGGGGGGTGGGTGTCTATAAACCAGTGAATGATTCCTGCCAGCCTTTGTCTTGTGGTGACTATTGCCTCATGATGGGCTATATGTGCATTCACCACACTAGTGCTTACTTTGGCACCAGGAGGGAGGAGGATACATTAGTTTGTCATACTAGACAGAGGAATTTGCAATAGGAGCAGACAACCAAGTTCTGCCAGGGCCAAAACCAGCCCCTGCCAGACTAAGAAATCATTGTCATTTGCCCCTTCCTGTCACAAGCAGTGTGCTGTTTTTTATTATTGACTCTAACTCTCAGACATCCCAGTCATGGATGGAAAATTCAGGGTCAATTTACAAGAGACACATTTTCTACATGGGAGTTTCTTCTGTGCAGGTGTTGTGCAGAAACCCATGTGTAGTGACCGCCAGGGGAATAGCAAGGCTGGAACGGGCCAAGATGAGATTTTAAAATGGGCCCCTGGCCCCTCAAAGTCCAGGGCCTCCACACACTCCAGGCCCCCAAGGATTTAAGTCTGATATTTAAAAATAAGTATGATGCCTGGAAATACATTTAACTGAATACACACATGCACACTTCACAATATATAGTGATATACACTGAGTACTATATATTTGTGCTACTTTTAATGCCTAGAATACACTAGAAACACTAATTATTAAAATGGCCCCTTCGCTGCAGATTAGCAAAGGAGACTTTCAACCATACAGTATGATTGAAATATGTCTGTGTGCCAGTTTAGGAAAGTGAATGGAAAGGACGTTCATGTGGGCCACTATTGAATTAGTATAGATATTGAACAGGATCGCGGCCAAGATGCACCCTGTCTCACACCTCTATATGTTGGGATTTTAGCAGATAAATGGCCCTGCGCATTACAGCGAACCCTCAGGCGAGTATTTTCATGTAGCTTGTAAATCAATAATAGGAGGTGCTTATCAACAGATAAGGCCTTCAGTTTTAGCCATAATCAGTTCCTATAGAATCAAAAGCTGATTCCAAATCTATGAATGCAGCATATAGGACAGAACCAGGGTTATGAGTATATTTCTCACCTAAATGCTGAAGTATAAATGCTTGCTCTACTGTTGAATGCCCCTCATGAAAACCTGCCTTTCGGGAGCCAAGATGTTATGAACATCTACCCAGTCAGCCAATATCAACAGAAGGTGTTTCGCATATAATTTACTGATAATGCTCAAAAGACTAATGGGGGGGTAATTGGCTGGATCTTCTCTTCTCCCTTTTTTTAATAAATGGGAATAATTATGGCAACACCCCAATCATGAGAGACCTTAGCAGTGTTGTCAATAAATGAAAATAAGGAGGCAAGAACAGGAGCCCACCAATCTAAATTGGAACGTATAATCTCGATAGTGATGTAATTGCTCCCAGGGGCTTTGCCCGTTTTGACTTGTTTTACAAGGCCCTCAGTTTCAGAGCATGAGACTGGGTTCCAGTGGGCTAGGTCAGAAGCATTCAAATCTAACTTTACCTGCAAAAGGTCAGTGCGCCTATATAGATTGTGAAAATGGCACTCCCAGATCTCTGCTGAGACAATAAAAGATGGAACAGAGTGGGCTGTCACCAGAGATGTCAAGACAAGTTGCCAGAACCTAGTCTGGTTTTTCCTTTTGGCAGCCCAAATTAAATCAGTCCAATTTTCTCTAATAGATTGGAATTTCTTATATTTTAGTAATTTCTTATATTGGTGCCTCATAGTAAGTAAGTCCTGCGCTCTATGTGTAGAGGCGCCTTCAGCATAGTTTTTAAAGGCCTGAATGAGGGACCTTTTCGCAGCACTGCACTCAGTGTCAAACCAAGGATGGGAAGAGTCTTTTTGGTGCTCCCCAGGTAGGGGCCGAGGGTTGATGAGCACAGATGAAAAAAGACCAATTAATCTATCATAATGTTCAAGCATGGATGGGTCAGGAATCTGAGGTTCCCCAGAGATTAGGGCATCTCACAAGTAGAGGGCATCAAAGGAATTGAGAAGCAAGGTGACTCGATTGAGCAAGGAAGGGGAACATCTCGCTCGCTGAAATCCAAGCCCATCCTCATAATGAAGGACCTGCCTGCAGTCTAACCTGGCAAAGCCCTTCTAGCCAATGTTCAAAGTCAGGGGAGAGTGATTGCTCTCTGGGTGACTAATTACTTGAATTTCCTAATAGATTATGCCAAACTGCGAGAAATAGCCACATAATCAATTAGGGAAGGTCTGGGTCCCGCCCAGTGAGTGTACTCAGCAGGGAAATCAGGAGAAACTGCCCCATTAAGCCGGTGAAGGTCCATTTTATTAAATGATTGCAAAAGGTTTAAACCAGAAACATTGCCCCTAATGTCTTTAGAACATCTAACAATGGGGGGGAGGGGAATTTCTACAGGTGGCAGGAAACAATAAAATTTAGCATAGAGAGCATTATCATCTAACCCAATATGGGCATTAGAGTCTCCCGCCACTATAATGTGAAGTTCATGATAAGTAGCCTGGATATCAGAGATTAATACCTCTAGTTTTAACCAAATCTCCTTTACAAGTGCGCAAGAACCTATAGGAGGAATATAAATATTTATCAGCACTCAGTTAAATTCCCCAGAGCTAAGTAATACAGCTAAAGCGTAAGGGTCTAGGAGGCCAAGGGGGTTCTGTTTACACTGAAGGGAGGTGGAAACAAACACCACCACACCACTCTTGGGTCTGCCTCTACTTAACCCAGCCTTCGCAGCCAATGAGAATGCTGCATAGCTAGGGAAGAATAAGTCGCCTGCTAGCCAGGTTTCCTGGAACATCAGGATAGCAAATGCAGAAATAAAAGTTAAGAAGTCAGAATCGTGACATTTGTATTTCCATCCCGCGATATTCCACACTAAAAATGAGATCTGGTTAGTACGGGCAGAAAGTCAATCAGAAGCAGGCTTGCTATCCCCTACAGATGAATCAATCGCTGACTCATGTGGTATCACACGAGTGTTCAGTGAATCTGAAGTGAGAGTCGAGCTTTCATCTTCATCAGGTGGTAAAGTGATAGGGTCCTCTAGAGCTCTTGGCGAAATGGTAAAATTAGTAGATTGGATTGATGCAATATCAGCAGTATTAACAGTAACATCCTTAGTGGCTTGAGGTACACGGCCGCTACTGTTATCGCTCGAAGAAAGCCTACCACTAAGAGCTTTAGGATCTTTAGAAGGGGAGGAGTGGTGATTAGGAGCCAGCACAGAAAAAATTGTTCAAAGATGTGGATCATTTGACAGGCCCGCCCACTGTTCATTCTGAATTTGATCATTCTCCTGCAGAGCCATATATGTCTGTTTCAACAAATCCGAATTAGGCTAGGTGTCAAGGAGCAGCTGTGGATCAAGGGAAATATTCATCTCTTCAATGAATAAACTTCTCTCTCTCTCTCTCTCTCTCTCTCTCTCTCTCTCTCTCTCTCTCTCTCTCTCTCTCCAGCTCTTCAGAAAAAACCCGACTATAGTTGATAACCTAGGAGGCTGGCATTGGAAGTGGGGCTTCATGGGTTTTCTTCCCCAGGGCGGCCAAGCCATCGGCTATTTCCATCAAGGAGTTTGAACTGTCAGAAAGTTCAGTGAGTGACTGAGAGAGAATATCAATAAAATCCTGGGACAGAGCTGTAGGTTTTGTGTCAGTATGGGAGATTGGAGCTTCTGCTTCAACCCATTTCCCTTGTTTTGAAAGTTTCTTTAGATATGAACGAGAGGACTGACCTTGAGATCTGGTATGCACTGCTATCTCGGTCTCTGGTGTTTTCTTACTTGGCTTTGGTCTCTCTGAAATGCGGGACCGAGAGCAGAATGCTGGAGATTGTGAATTTAACTCTCTTACAACCAAGGGATTTACGATGGAGTTAGTAAAGCATCTCTGAGTTAGTATTCTAAATCTGCCCAAGTGCTCCTTCATTCGAAAAAGTAAACTAGGAATTCTAGAGTTCTTGAACGTAAGTAGGAGGCTCTGGTTAAAACTCATGTCTGGTAAATGTTCATACTTAATGAGATTGTAATTTGAAATGGCACAAGAAGTTAAAAGTCTTAGCAAGTGAAGAATGACAGCTTTATGGCTCCAGTTGTAAGAGTTAATTGGTATGCAGGCGATAATGAGCAAGATGCAATTTGATTGTAAACGACAGTTAACTTTATTGTCAATTGAAGGGAAGCAGAGACGGCTAAGCGGCCAATTAACCGATAAGTTTACCTTTGCATTGGTGCAGCCTTCACTGTTGGTTAGCAGACGGGTGGTCTCTGGGTTGAAAGCTTCACGATCTCATTGATTTTAATTTCCAGGCGCTTTAAACTTTGCAAAATATATTGGAGCATGCCTGCAGTTAGGTTGCAGAATTGAGACAGAAGAGCATTTTGGTCTGCCCCAAACTGTCTCCTGCGTGCAACCGCTCAGCGGGGAATCATACATAGTTTCCCCATCATCAACTTCTGCAGAGATGCAGGTATTCTCAAGCAGAGCAAATCTATTTTGTAATGGTAAGGAAATTGCAGGACGCACAGAAGTAGTCAGAAAATGATCCATCCTCAATTACTTAGGACGTCTCTCCGTGTCCGATGGCAGAGCAGACAGACTGGCTCTCGCCCACTTTTTTTCTACCCATCTTGATAATCTCAATTATTTTCCTCAAGAATATTCAAAAAGGTAAAGGCAGACAAACCATCCAGGAAGTTAGAAGAGCAGAGGCACAAGGGTAGGTCAGAGAAAAAGGACCTTCACAGGGAAAAAGAGGACAAAACTGGAGGAGCTAGAAGAATTATGCTGTCTGGAAGCCATATTGGCTCCTCCCCAGGCCATCTGAACATCTCCTTAATGTGCAATGTAAAGACTATATTAAAGCAGATTTAAATTGCATGTGAGGGGATGGTTTGCATTAACCTCTCTCCATGATTAAGAGAAGTGGAATAGTATGCTGGGAAAGGGAGAGCTACCCGTGCCCCCTTATTGTGAGGTAGGTGGAGTCAGAATGTGAAACTAATGACCTTAGAAAGAACAGGGAATGTAAAAGTGTAGTATCTTGCCTTATGCAGATATATTAAGCAATATATAAGGAGGCAAATGCAGATGTATTAAGCATATAAGGATGACTTCTGCACACATTAAGGTCCTGTGTTGATTTTGTGCGACTCAGAAATATGTCCAGTTAAGGCTGGTATATACATACAGCAGAATGAGGGCTAGAATCCTGAGATGGTAGGGTGGATCATTTCAGATTGCAGGTGAGAAATACCATTTTGTTAGTGGTAAAAAAGCTCTCTGGAAGCATAAAGGTTCTGGATAAGCCTGCTGTGATAGGAATTTTCTTGTGGGGAGCTTTGCACACAAGTGAGCATTAAAAAATAAAGTTATTTCTCTGCTTTGGTCTAAAGTGGTATAGTCTATTCTTCAGAATTCAACCATATCATTCCCACCTCAGTTTGAGGCATGTATAGGCTAGGTCTTGGTTTCGCTAGATATGAGGAAACTACAGATCTTTCCTGCTCTTGAAATTCAGCTCTCCTAATCGGTTTCAAGCCCCACCAAAGTTAACATAACATTTGTCCATTGTTACAAAAGGACTTCAAGCATAGGCCCCATCACAATCTAATTACCCCTTTGTATGCTTATTAAAACACATACAATGCCCCACACATCAAAACAAGTGTGTGAGGTGGTTTTTTTAGTCAATTACACAAAATGTGTGGTGTGTAATTATAGTCCCACCCTTTTAGAAAATAGATCATTTTCTTTTTGTTGTTGCTTCTGCGCTTCATGAGAATCAGAAGGCGATATCTGGGGACAGTGGCTGACATCCAGACTAAGTCACTCAATAGTATTCCTCAGGAATTACCTAAAGGACTACTAAATTACAATAGGACTTTAGTCAGGATGTCAGTCAGTGTCATCAGCCTTGCTTTCCTGTACTTCACTGGCTAATTCTGGGTTATTTAAAAGCTTTAAGAGAGCTTTCTTATGAGAGCACAAACCCTGCTGGGCTGATATGAAACAGTTTTCTTGGGGTGTTGGTTTCATGATATGATGACCAAAAATATATGGGTGAGTGTGAAGATCTTGTTCTTAAATGTGTTTGTTTTTTATGTAGATGTATAGATGGAGAAACATCCCGTTTGGATCTGGAAAGGAATGCGAAGAGCAGAAAGAGGGACTTAAATTGTCCACTTGCAGGTAGAACATAATTACCGGGAGTTACTAGAGCTAGACTTGAGATGGTTGAGTTCCAAGCCTCTCTTAATCATTGTCAGGCACAATATTTGTCTCTGCAGACAAACTTGGTATCAGTAGAGAGAGCAAGTGGAGAGTATGGCTAAGGAATACTTGGTGAGGATGACAGAATTTGCCACAGCTTGCTTCCATGGACGCCCACAGGACCGTTTCCGGGGTGGTGGCAAAATATACCCAGAGGCCGCTTTTGCATATGACAACAAACTGTGGTTGTTGTCAACCTTCTGCAGTTTGCCTCAATTCCCACCCACCCCCATGCCTCCTGGATGATCTGATCTGCAGTCTGGGAGACTGCAAAGAGCAGGGGGAACTGGCAACACCGGCTTCCTTCAAGGCATGAGGGACAGCTGCGCAGCCAATCAGGTAGGAGAGAGGGAGGAGCTTTCTACCCTCAACCCGGTTAGGACACAGTGGCAGAATCTGGATGACACTTTTTGACCTGAGGTTTCCATGATGAAACTCACTACAACTGAAGGATCAAATTAAGGTTTGGAGTCGGAAACTATTGGTCAGGTTGTTGACAAAACAGTAGGTTCACGCATTCGGACAACACAAATCTGTAACCTCTGGCACGACTGCCTCTAGTCTGGCGTTATGCCCAAAAGCAGTGATACAAAACTATGTAAATAGAAATCAATATATCCCATAAGATATAAGAAATCAATATATCCCATAAGCCTATAGCCCTCAGACTAGTAGCCATTGATAGACTCGTCCTCCATGAATTTATCTAAGCTCTTCTTAAAGCCATCCAGGCTGGTGGCTGTCACCACAAATTGTGGCAGAAAATTCCATAGGTTAATTATGCATTGCATGAAAAAGTACTTCATTTTGTTGGTCCTAAATTTCTTGGCAATCAATTTCATGAGATGACCCCTAGTTCTAGTATTATGCGAGAGGGAGCCTTACCTTGTAAGGAAGCAGCTCTACAATACAATACAATGGATATTTATATACCTCTTTTCAAAGTTCCCAAAGTGGTTTACATACAGAAATAAATTAATAAATAAATTAAATGGCTCCCTGTCCCCAAAGGGTCCACAATCTAAAAAGAAATATAAGAAAGACACCAGCAACACCCACGGAGGGATGCTGTGCTGGGGTTGGATAGGGCCAGTTGCTCTCCCCCCTGCTAAATAAAGAGAATCACCACTTTTAAAAGGTGCCTTTTTACTCAGTTAGCAGGGGATCCCTCCACATCTTGTTTGCCCTCTTATGCATCTCCTTGCCCTCTTATGCACCTTCTCCAATTCTATAATGTCCTTTTGGAGGTATAGTGATCAGAACTGTACATGGTACTCCAAATATGGCCACACTATAGATTTGTATAAGGGTATTATGATATTAGCAGTTTTATTTTCAATCCCTTTCCTAGTGATTCTGAGCTATCCACCACGACCCCAAGGTCTCTCTCCTCACCCACAGCTCAGACCTCAACAGTGTATATGTGAAGTTTGGTTTTTTGTCCCAATATGTATCGCTTTACACTTGCTAACATTGAACAGCACCTGCCCTGAGTTTGTTGCTCACTCACCCAGTTTGGAGAGATCCTTTTGGAGCTCCTAGCAATCTGAGCTATCCACCACGCAATCTGTTTTGGATTTCATTGCAATAGTTTGCTGTCATCTGAAAATCTTGCCACCTCGCTGCTTACTCCAATTTCTAGATCATTTATGAATAAATTAAAAAACACTGGTCCCAGTACAGATCCCTGGAGGACCCCACTTCTTACTTCCCTCCATTTAGAGAACTGTCCATTTATACCCACACTCTGTTTCCTGTCCTTCAACCAGTTACCAATTCACACACAAACCTGTCCTCTTATCCCATGACTGCTAAGTTTTCTCAAGAGTCTTTGATGAGGAACTCTGTCGAAAGCTTTTCAAAAGTCCGTGTATACTATATCAACTAGATCACCTTTATCCACACACCTGTTGACACTCTCCAAAGAATCCTTATGTAGGTCTGGTACAATATAGGTCTAGTACAGAGAATATATTGTCAGTTGTCTTTGGAACCCATAAAAATGAACCCCGCTTCAAAAGATTACACAGATATTCTGAAGAAAAGGACCATTTTCATGATTGCAGGGTCAAGTTATCTGAGGTTTTAATCAAATATAATCAAGATGGATCTTAGAGTGTCTGACTTTGAATGAGGAGAACAGCAGAGCTGTTGGCTTCTTTGCATGTTTTTAAACTCTCTCTTTCCCCCATATAGATCTAAACCCCCTGTGCTCAGCCTCGAGCGTCCTGGGGGATCTGGGACTAGTCAGTCATGACACACACACTCTGCCTAAGCTACCTCACAAGGCTGTTGTATAGATTAAACCACTGTATGCCACCCTGAGCCTCTGGGAAGCAGGGCAGGATACCAACATGAGAGATAAATGTCAAACAATTGACAGCCCCAATGAATTTCAGCCACCCATCCAAATGAAGGGATCCTAATCCTATATAATAAGATGGTTGGGTATCTGCGTCCGTGTCCCTGGCGGACGTTCTGCGCATGCGTGAACTGCAGGGGGCGTCTGATTGGCTGGAACATTGGTGGCGCCGACCTTGACCTGAGGTGGGCCTGGGGGAGACTGCAGGGGGTGTCTGATTGGCTGGAACATTGGCGGCGCCAACCTCGACCTGACGGTGGGCCTGGCCGGGAGGAGGCGGCGGGGGAGGCCGGAGAAGACGGTGGGCCCGGGGGAAGCCGGAGCCCTGGGGAAGTGGGCCCTGCAGAGGGGCCGGACGAGACGAGGAGGCGGTGGGGGAAGCCGAGCGAGGCGGCGGCAGAGCCGCCGCCTCAGCAAGAGGACGCGGTGCGGGCAAGGTGGCGGCAGAGCCGCAGCCTCGGCCAGAGGAGGTGGTGGGCCCGGCCAGGAGGCGGTGGCAGAGGAGGCCGGAGAAAACGGTGGGCCCGGGGGAAGCCGGAGCCCTGGGGAAGCGGGCCCAGCTGAGGGCCGAGGCGGAGAGCCGGGCGGGGCACCAGCGGGCGGGGGCGGCCAGCAGGCGGGGGCGGCCAGAAGGCGGGCGGGCGGCGAAGCGGTGACGGGCCAACGCATCTAGCGCCCATTAATTTTAACAGGCTTAATGACTAGTAGGAGCATAATACAGCTTGGTTGCAACCCCCCACCTATCTCCAGTCTACAGAAAAATCCACACCACACTGCAGGTTTACCCAAAGATGTAGAATCTCAACACTACTCCAACACTGCCATCTGCAATATGTTGGCATGACTTCACTGAACTACACTGTAGGGTTGTCAACAGGGACCCACTTTCAATATTTCAAAGTGAAAAAAGTCACCACAGGCTTTCCACCCATTTAAACTGCTCAACACTCCTCTCTTGGTTTGTCCTGCTTTTTGTCCAGGGGCGGGGGCAAAGTGTTGTGGACCTGCCCAGTCACCAAGACCTAGTCACAAATCTTTCAGTTGCTCTGCTGTCTGTCTCTTACAGCTGTTGCCACTTTTATAGGAACATAGGAAGCTGCCTTACACAGAGTCAGACCACTGGCCCATCTAGCTCAGTCAGTATATTGTCTGCACAGACTGGCAGTGGCTTCTCCAAGGTTACAGGCAGGAGTCTCTCTCTGCCCTATCTTGGAGATGCCAAGGAGGGCAATTGGAACCTTCTGTATGCCGGTGTTCTTCCCAGAGTGGTCCCATCCCCTAAGGGGAATATCTTACAGTGCTCACACATCAAGTCTCCCATTCATATGCAAGTCAGGGTGGACCCTGCTTAGCAAAGGGGACAATTCATGCTTGCTACCACAAGCAGAGGTGCTCTAACCCCTGGAATTCGGGGCAAAGTCCAGGGCCTCCACACCCCCTGGGGAGCCCCAAATCCTCTTTAGTCTGTCCTGAGTGGTGTGGTTTGTGCCTCCAAGAGCCTAAGTGTTAAAATGCTTAACTTGTGTTAAGCTAGGTGTGTTTGTGAGTAAACTGGGTGAGTTTGCTTGTGCTTAACTCAAATGCTTAACTTGTGCCTCCAAGAGCCTAAGTGTTAAAATGCTTAACTTGCAGTGGGGTGGGAGGGGCTCCAAAGGCCTTTATGTCCAGGCTCCAAAATTACCTAGGTGCACCTTTGACCACAAGACCAGCTCTCTTCCTATTTAATTCTCTCTCTGTGTGGGGGGGGGGATGTTGCTCCTCAGTGCATTGGGGTGTGTATGGACCTGATCCTGCAGGGATGGGGAGCAACAAGCCCCCCAGAAAACAACTGATCGTCTACAAAGGGGCCTTCCTTGGATGCATTCAGGACACACAAGCTCCCCACCCAGCCGCTGACACCAAATTTCAAGGAGGCTTGTCTCCCGCCCCCGCCCCCCCAGCCCAGGGTTAATTACAAAGCAGTGGCTTCATCCCCCCCTCCCCTGTGTTTATGTTATTGACGAGAGAGAAGCTGAAAATGGAGATGGCAAAAAGCCTGCTGCTGCTTGCGAAGCCTGTTTGCTTACCGTCCTGCTGCTGCCTCAGACTGACCGGTCTCCCAACTCTCCAAGCCTGCCTGCTGCTGGGAAACTCGCTGAGGACGGAGGTCCAGCGGCAGCAGCTGAGCTGGTGGTGGGAGAAGAAGAACTCGTGGGAGAAGGACTAGGGGTTAGGGAAGAGGACCCTCATCGATGCAAAGAGGTGTGGCGGGGGTGGCTGGCAGAGAGCATGCGCCACAGAAGCAAAGAGCTCCGAAGGGGAGAGGCTTGTGGCTCTGGCAGCTCCCTCCCAGGTGTCAAGGCACAGGGGGAGAGGTAGGAGCGAGCGCCCCACTTGCTGGCTTTCTCTGGCACTGTACCTGGCAGGCTCAAATATCACAGTCTAGACTTCTTGCGTTTTATGAACCCGCGGAGGCTAAACTTCATGCATCCGACAAAGTGGAGGCCCCCGAAAGCTCATGCCCTGCCCCTGCCAAGCTTTCAAATGCCACAGTAACATCTTGCTTGTCTCTGTGGGGAGACACCCCCACAGGCATCTCCAGCCGGCGCTCTGAGATCTTCCCCAGACAGACGGACAGGACGTGGGGGCGGGTACGCCGGAGAGGAGGGGCGGGGAGGGGAAGGGGCTCGACCATGATGTGACGCAGGGGCCAGCCTCTCAGCCTAGCGGAAGGAGGAGGCTGTGCCCCGGAGGTCGCTCGGGATTGGCTCCCGCCGGGGAGGCCTCCCCCGCCTTTTCTTTCTGTAAATAGTAATGCTTGGTGGGCGGCCGTCTCCTCTTGCGTAAGCGCAGCCCCGCTCGGGAAGTGCCGCGCAGGACTCCCATTTCGCCCGCGTTCGAGTCCTTGCGCGTCAGGTAAGCGATGAGTTCAAGTGTGCTCTGCAGAGGGGCCGTCTGCGGCCGCAGCTATCGACTGGTTTAAGTGCCGTCAAGTTGGTGTCTGACTCTTAGCAACCATATAGATAGAGTCTCTCTAGGCTGATGATTATCTGTCTTCAACGTGGCCTTTAAGGTGTCTCGGTGGTGCATTCAACGCTGTCGTAATCGAGGCCACCCACCTTGCAGCCGCAGCTACAGGTTCCTGGTTGCTGACCTAAGGTCGTTGGAATCGGGGCTTAGGAGCCCGGCCCGCACACGTGCTCATGCTGCGGCAAATCCTGCCGGGTGATCCAGACGTCGTTCTTGAAATCTTTTGTCCTAGGCCTCTGGGCACCCATGTTAGGAACAGCACTTTCACTGAGTGGGGAAAGCAGAGGGACTGGGGTGTTTCATTGCACAGAGTAAGGGACTGGTAGACGACTTTGCTCTTTGTGGCTTCAGCCTGAACTTGAGCCGCTGCCCTCCTCCCCAAAGAGGGTTTTCTGTTTCTGGAATTTTACAGGAGCGCAGGTGGTCGTCTTGTTTCCGTCCTCTTTCACTTTCCAGTGCAGCCAGTGGCTCTCAGTCAGGCTCACAGCGCAGTCCTGTGCACTCAGAAGCAGGGGTGTAGCTAGCTAGGGGAGAAAGGGCCAGTGTTGGCCCCCCCTTCCCCATAATGAAGAAAATAGGGAGAGGTGGAGCTGGGGCCCCCTTAGGAGCTGCGGGGCCTCGGTTCTTTGAACCCATCTGCTCAATTATAGCCACACCCTTCTCAGTAAGACCCACTTGGGCTTACTACTCCCAGGTAGGTGTGTATAGGATTGGAGCCCAAGCTTTGTTCCCATTTAGTACTACTTGAGAGTGTGTTTTTGTAGGCTTCAGGCAAAGTGGCTGCTCCACACATTTGTAGTGCCTGCCTTTTACATGTTATAGGCCAGTGAATAAAGAAAATAACAAGCAACCCTTCCTCACTCTTCTGCCTCCTTTTCTGCATTCCTAAGGCCTGGAATGTTTAGCCTGAGGCGAAATTAGGTTTTTAGCATTCCTCCCTAGTAGGCAGATACTGTTCATAGCCACTGGGAAAGGAGCAACATTTGCAACTAATTTGGATACAGTTCCAAAGACATTAGTAACATAGATAGCTGCCATATACTGAGTCAGACCATTGGTCTGTCTAGCTTAGTATTGTCTTCACAGACAGGCAGCAGCTTCTCTAAGGTTGCAGGCAGGAATCTCTCTCAGCCCTATCTTGGAGAAGCCCGGGAGGGAACTTGAAACCTTCTGCTGTTCCCAGAGCGGCTCCATCCCCTGAGGGGAATATCTTACAGTGCTCACACTTCTAGTCTCCATATGCAACCAGGGTGGACCCTGCTTAGCTAAGGAGACAAGTCATGCTAGCTACCACAAGACCAGCTCTCCTCTCCATTCTAATTGCATTAAAGTGTCCCTTTTAACAACCTTCTTGTAGTCTCAATAAGGGTAGCTCAAGACTGATAAGAACTTGTCTTTCTCCCAGCCTTTCAATATATTGCCTTCCAGAATAATTTATCAGGAATAACTAGGCCCAGTCTTTATTGGACTGGGATCATACTGAGCAAAATTACACAAAGTAGCTCCACTGAGATTAAAAAGACAAGTTAGACATGCCTAAATTTGTCCTCCTAATTGCAATAGGATTAACCTGAGTAATTTCCCTCAGTACAGTATGTCAGCCTGCATGTCTGCATTTGCCCATTCTTCTCAAAGATAAGGAGAATTTATATCTTCAGATTTCCTCCATTAAGTGCTCATGTGTGGCTTCTACACAGTGAAGCATTGAATTGTGGGAAATGTCCAACAAGCATTCAAATTATGGACTGTTGTGAATCTGATGATCCCGACTGGTTGGTCCCTTCACACAATCCTGTACTATATGACCGTTATTGTGGAATGATTGAAGTACTGTATTGTGTAGGGAGTGGGGAATAGTCTTGTGAATTCACTCTTATTTCAGAATTTTTGAGGGGAGAGTAATATGGATTGGTTGACATATGTTGTTGGCTTAGTTTGATTGGTTTGCTTATGTTACTGGCCTTTCATCCTTCAGTTGTTATACTATCTGGAATTCTAAAAATTATTTTCAGCGATTACACCTACATTTAAGGTGCAAATGTGACGTTTGATACGTTACTCCATTGCTTCCCTTATGATTATTTTTATATCAAGTTTGCGTTTAGTTAGGAAGGCAAATGAAACTTTTTCTTGTTTGAGAAAGCTGGACTTATTAGCATCAGGGGTAATTGGAAATGTGTAGTTATTGTCGGTGCTGCTCATTATGTTAAATAATAACCGATGGTGGGTCTTTACAGCAGATTTCTAAGGAGACCAGATCTTGTTTTGCACAAACACAGTGGTTTCAAAGCACTTTCCTGTTGCATTTTGCTTATTATTTGTCTTTGCTGCTGTCAGGTTTGATCATGCTCTGGGCATTCAAACACACAGGAAGTAGGTTTGAGAGCCATCTTTCAAGATGGCAGCATTACCATAAGTCTGTCCTGGCAATCAGGAGGGAGGATGTTAATGCCTGGGAAAGAAGAGCACCTCTGGCCCCACGACACGTCAAACAGTTAACCAACCTGGGATACAAAGTTCTGGTGCAACCGTCCAACCAAAGGGCCATTCATGAAAAAGTAAGTACTAGTGTGTGTATCATTAATTATAAGGAAAAGAAATGTGGAGTATAGCATGCATTCGGCATCTTATATCTATTCCCCAAAGAGCCAGAAATGTTATACTTATGGATGTATAACCAGAGCACCCACTGGCAAGAGAGAGGCACCAGCAGACTTGGGATAACCTGCAGATATGCCAGTTTCACAAAAATCTGAAGAAAAAAACAGAGAAGAATGGTAGTGTATTCTCCCATGACTTCCTCCTTGTGGAAAAGTATATTTTCTTGCTGGAATGGATGACCAATACTTAAATAAAGCACAGTTTCTTGAGTAGTGTAGTGTCTACAGGACAATCTAATGGTACCTGCCTTTCTTCAGTGTGGCTCAGGATGTCAAATTGTTTTCCATCCTCTATTTACAGGATTATGTTAAAGCTGGTGGTATTATACAGGAAGATATTTCAGAGGCCTGCCTGATTGTGGGTGTGAAGAGACCTCCAGAGGATAAACTAATCCCCAATAAAAACTACGCGTTCTTCTCTCATACTATTAAAGCCCAAGAGGCAAACATGTCCTTGTTGGATGAGATCCTCAGCAAGGTAGTATTGTATTTAATTACGATTATCAACTTATTATTGAATAGCATTGTGAAATGCAAGTCCAGAAGGTGTAAATTAGAGTATTTGTGAAGTTTGACATCTTTGATGATCAGCAGTGTTTAAACACTTCAAAGTCCCCCACTGATTTCAGCTCAAGGTATTTAAGGAGATGCTTAACTAATGGTGCACTGGGGAAATGGCTTGACTACCAAGCCAGAGGTTGCTGGTTCGAATCCCCACTGTTATGTTTCCCAGATTATGGGAAACACCTATATCAGGCAGCAGTAATATAGGAAGATGCTGAAAGCATCATCTCATACTGTGCAGGAAGAGGCAGTGGTAAACCCCTCCTGTATTCTGCCAAAGAAAACCACAGGGCTCTGTGGTCACCAGGAGTCGACAGCAACTTGACAGCACACTTTACTTTACTTTACTTTTTCTATTGAATATCTTTGTGGTGGTTAACATTAGCTGGATTGTGCCCTTATTCTTCTGGCTTTGCACAATGCTAAGTGTTTTGAAATGTGCAAATATATGTGTGTTGTGGACTGTCTGTTTTCCAAACCTTGCTTAATATATGGCCTCACAACTGTATGAACTAAAACGGCACTGGTGGTGTGAGATCAATATGTGTTTAAGTGCCTCATTTAAGTCAGTAGGTAAACCTTTTTAATTACTAATTGTCAAGTCTGGCCTCTTACAAAATATTTTGTAATATTGTAGCAAATTGAGTACTGAGACTGACAGCTCAAGAAGTGGAAACCTTCCTCTCATAGACCCTTACAACAAAACTGCCTCATACGTTCTCAACTCTGCCCTTCCACTTCTTCCTTAGACTTGACAGGTAATTTAGACTCTCATAATAATCATTCAGCCTCTAGTCCATCTGCCTGAACTCTTCTACCAAAGTGCTATATCTGTTGAGAAGATGGATCCGTTTTCTCATACTTCCTCCCAGAGGTGCACCTGGGTAATTTTGAAGCCTGGACCTAAAGGCCTTTGGAGGCACCCCCCACCCCCTGCAAATTAAGCATCATCATGCTCTGCTGGACAACCACACCACCCAGGACAGACTAAAGAGGATTTGGGGGCCCTCGGGCTGTGGAGGCCCTGGACTTTGGCCCCAAAGTCCAGGGGTAAGAGCACCTCTGCTTCCTCCTAGTGAGCTTACCAGATCTAAAGGAAAACAAATGTTTAGGCCTTTCACAGTGTAATGTAGGGCTGTACAACTCCAATGCCCTGATGGGCCGGAACCATCCACAACTTGGTGTGCAGGGGCCAAGGTAATTTTTTAGCACATTATTGCATTAAAATTAAAAACACTATTAGCTGCTTGTGGTTGAATCTATTCCCCTGTCAATGGACCCATAGTTATAATCAAGGATAGTTGCCAGAAAATAGGTCCTGTCCCTGCTCAATCCAATGCAGCAGGATTCCTAGGGGCCAGCAAAATAGTCCCTGTGGGCTGAATCCGGCCCCTGGGCCTTATGTTGTGCAGGCCTGGTGTAATGGAACACACATCTAGGTCATGGTGATAGTCCTGGCCTTTCTTCCCTTGTCTGCAAGAGAATAAATGTCCCATTCCTTGAGGGACAGGAGCCATCCATCTAAATATATAGCTATAGCTACAGGCTCTCTCTCTATAGATCTATATCTCTATCTAAATCTAAATAATATAAAATTATAGTTTGGTTCTGAAGGAGCCCAAGTCTTGGCAGCATGTGACTGCTGAGCAGAAGTGCTAAGGGCAGAATCAAGGAGGAGCTTATCTCCTCTAGGGATAGGCACAAAACCAGAAAAGCCAAATCGGTTTGAGCTGAACCGGGTCTGGTCCAGTTTTGTGCACACCCAGACCTGGTTCGGTTTGAATTTGAGCCCGGTTTGGGGTTTTTGAGGCTGTACTGGCACAAGGGAATCTGGTAAAGATTCCCCTTTAGCAGTACAGGGGAAGGGGGGACCAGGGGGCTTAAATAAAAAGTTGAGGTGGGAGAAAAATAAAGGTTTACCTCAAATTTGCCTCCAGAGGCGGTTGCAGTGGTCGGGGGTGGTGGTGGTGGCTCCCCCTGCTCCCTGGAGTGGGTAGGACCGGTTCGGGCCTCCACACATGCACAGAGGTGACTTTTTTTTTAACATCCACACATGCGCAGAGGCCCGAAACAGGCCTGTCCACTCAGGGGTTGGGGAGAACCCTGCCGCCACCCCAACCATCCCCACTACCGCTAGCAGCAGTAGTGGCAAATCTGAGGTAAAATTTTACTTTCATCCTGCCCCAACTCATTTTATTTAAACCCCCTGGCCTGCTCCTTTACTAGTAAAGGGAAATCCTTATCAGATTTCCCTTTACCAGTATGCTCTGAGCTGGTTCGAGCCAAACCAGGCCTGATTCGGCTCAAACCAAAGCCTGATCGCCTCAGTAGTAACTATCTTATCTATCTTATCTATCTAATTTGTATACTGCCCCAAACTTTCATTTCTGGGTGGTTAACAATAGCATAAAACAAGTTAAAAGCATATACAAAAACTAAAAACAATTTTAAAACAAACCAGAAATTAAAACCTAAAAAAATAGGAAGCTGAGAAAGCTTGGGCAAAAAGATGGGTTTTCAGGTGTTTTTTAAAAATTGCTAGTAATGGGGAGGATTGTATCTCAGCTGGGAGTGCATTCCACAATCTCGGGGCAGCGACCGAGAAGCTCATTTTTAGCTCTTTGAGGACCTCATTCTACTATGACTGTGGATTGTTTACGCAATAACATTTTTAAAAATGAGAGCAGTACCAAGAAGGACACACATCTACAAGTAATAATCTTATTCCAAGTGCATTTGTCCATCCAGGATTCTACTGGGCTTAAATAGCTGTTACCCATAAGCTTTAGTGGCTGCACAGGTGGTGCTTCCTTGGTTTTATTTTTGTTGGTTGATTGCTATTTTGTATGCTTTTTGTTGCTTATGAATGTTTTTATTCACTCTCCTTGGCTGAGGGGTGGGTTATCAATATGAATAATAAATAATATTGTGTGGATTGGGCAGTCATGGTTATAGTTAGCACCATGTTCTGTGATCAAGGTGACCCTTCTAAAGTTGTTGCTGATTATTGGTAATCTCCTGGTTCATCTATTACATGTCGTCATTCCCAGCCACAGTGGCCTTCAGCCTTTGTGACTGAGGATGATAGGAGTTGTAGTCTAACTAGCTGGGAACCCAATGTTGGGGACATCTGATCTATTAAGTATGTTCATATGAGCAGGTACCTGGAAGAACTGAGGCTGTGTTGATTTGACAGTAAGTACATTATATGAACTGACAGTAAGGAGACAATATAATTTGATTGTAGGGACAAAGCCAGTTGGTGCAATCTCTTGTCTTAAAATCTAAGGAGATTTGCTTGATTTATAGCCAATGATATTTTAAAATGTACATAATATTTTAAACAAACAGTTTTGCTGCAGGGTGAATACTAACAACTTTTAAAAGGTACATTTTGTCAGGAAACAAAATTAAAGGAAGCTGCTGGAGAAGGGTTGGGTTTGTGTTTTTTTTTGCTCCTGAGAACATCCCTTTACTATAATGGGATTATGCAGGAGATGTACTATGTCCAAGTTTTATGTAAGAAAGTATTTCATTTCCATTGTATGCATCAATAGCAATAGCACTTACATTTATATACCACTCTATAGCTGGAAGCTCTCTAAGCGGTTTACAATGATTTAGCATATTGCCCCCAACATTCTGGGTACTCATTTTACCGACCTCGGAAGGATGGAAGGCTGAGTCAACCTTGAGCCCCTGGTCAGGATCGAACTTGTAACCTTCTGGTTACAGGGTGGCAGTTTTTACCACTGCGCCACCAGGGGCTCTATGGTTGCTGTGATTTTTTTAAAAAATGTACTCAAGTAAATAGCCATAATGAGGAGATATGGATATACAGTATATATATATATATACTTCCTTTGTATTTTTAGGGCATTCGTTTGATAGATTATGAGAAAATGGTGGATCACAGAGGAGTGCGAGTTGTAGCCTTTGGAAAGTGGGCCGGTGTTGCAGGTATCTAGAGAAAATACTGCATACTTACCATTTTGACAAGAAGGATTTGATGTATGTTTCTTTTGAGTTAACGATCATGGGCTTGCAGCAATCATGGGCTTAACATCGCTTGAGTTAGTGATCATGGGAATGAGAGTTCTCTTGTCTTCCTGTGTTGCTTGGCTTGCTTCCTTAGGTCATCTGGAGGAATTTGCTCTTTGCAGGCTGGCCTCAGACATTTCCACACCTGAATTGAGCAGTAAAAACAGCATCCTTCCTTGCCTGCTCATTTTTTAAATGAGACACAGTGTTGGGGTAACAGAAAAAAATGCACCCCTCCCAAATCTGCTGCTGAAGTGACTGTTCATATTGCTTTGACCCTGTATGGTTTGGTTGCATTGGCTGATGATTGATATGCCACCTTGCCCAGACAATTGGGCTACAAGGCCTTTTGGTCCTCTGCAGCGTTATACTTCCAAGTCAGCTAATTGTAATATTTCTGTCACTTGAGTGATTCTGTTGTACAATTATAAATTGTAATTCTGACCTAGGTATGATCAATATTTTACATGGAATGGGATTGCGGTTTCTTGCTCTGGGACATCATACTCCTTTCATGGTAAGGCTGTGTACAAAATTGCCAGAAGGGTTTTTTTTCATCTGTCCGCTCTGTTGTCGGTCTGATGATGCTAATGTTTTGCCTTTGGTTTCAGCACATTGGTATGGCCCATAACTACAGAAACAGCAGCCAGGCTGTACAGGCAGTTCGGGATGCTGGCTATGAAATTTCTCTAGGCCTGATGCCGAAATCTATTGGACCCATAACATTTGTGTTTACAGGTACCGGTAATGTCTCGAAGGTAAGAAGTTTTTCAATGGGTAGTATTAATGTATTATCATAGAAACAAACAACAAAAAAAGCTATTAATGTTATACACATCAAGCTAAGCACATATTGTGAAGTGAGCCTACAAGCCTCTTTCCATTTTACATTTGTGTGCTTAACTGAGGGTCCTCTTTATTTTCAGGGTGCCCAAGAAATGTTTAATGCCCTCCCTTGTGAATTTGTGGAGCCCCATGAGCTGAAGGAGGTCTCTAGAACTGGAGGTATTACTAAGGCAATTGTGTGACGTTCATTAGAAGCTTTGCAGTGTCTGGTATTCCTCTCATTTGTTGTACTCCTTCACAGACCTCAGAAAAGTATATGGGACAGTGCTAAGTCGTCACCATCACCTTGTAAGGAAGAGTGATGGGGTGTATGACCCTGTGGAATATGACAAGCATCCGGAACTCTACACATCTCGTTTTAACACTGATGTAAGCACATCACCTAATTGCTTCAGTGTAGGGGCTTCTAATACAATGAGGTATTCCAGATAGTGTCAAACCTGCCCAATTACTTCTGGTGTTCTTCCTACTTTTTGCCATCCCATAGTCCAAGCATTGGACTCTCCATCTACTGGGAAGCAGGTTCTTTCAGAAAAAGACTTTGCATTGGCTGAGGGCTGAACTAGGAGAAACCTCTCACTTCCTCCTTAGAGCCAGTCTGTCTGTGCAGTGAATGGATGCAGGTTGGTGGCCTGTCTGAGGAGCCGGCTCTAACCAGTACAGCCCTCTCTTTCTGACTAGCCTGGAAGAAAGGTAGAAGGAAGATTGGGTGGCTGATGCGAAGACTGCAGTTCCATCTAGCTCCTTTCCGTTCAGTGTTGCCTATGAGTTTTATTTTTTTAAATTAAGCTAATGATGACCTAATGTATTTGATGTCCTGTGAGCAGATGAATATCAGGCATGTTATCAAGAGCAAATAACACGCCATTCCACATTTCCTTGGATTATTGAATGGTATAGCTGTGAATCAAGTAAGTCATTGTACAAGCTAAAAAGGGATTCATGGCTGTATTTACAGATTGCACCCTATGCTACGTGCTTAATAAATGGAATCTACTGGGAGCAGCATACACCACGTTTGTTAAGCAGACAGGATGCACAGAGGCTTCTGGCTCCTCTCAGACCTTCTGCTGCTGCTACAGAGGGCTGCCCTGAACTGCCACACAAGTAAGAATTGCCACACAAGTTGCTTTTTCTTTTCAGGGTGCATGAAAGTAGTATCCCTTCCAGTATTTTATTTATTTATTTTATTTTATTTTATTTTATTTTTACATTTATATCCCGCTCTTCCTCCAATGAGCCCAGAGCGGTGTACTACATACTTGAGTTTCTCCTCACAACAACCCTGTGAAGTAGGTTAGGCTGAGAGAGAAGTGACTGGCCCAGAGTCACCCAGCTAGTTTCATGGCTGAATGGGGATTTGAACTCGGGTCTCCCCGGTCCTAGTCCAGCACTCTAACCACTACACCACGCAGTTCTGAGTGTAGTTTGAAAAGTAAAGCGCACATCCCTTCTAACTTATTTTTTGTTTATTTTCCTCTCTCAGGGATGATAAAAGATTTATTTATTTATTTATTTTTCAAATTAAACTTCCGTCTCTGGGTGGTTTACAACATAAAACAGATTAAAAATGAAAACCTTAAAACAATTTAAAACCACAGTCCAGTTAAAAAGCTAGGGTGAAATAATAAGTCTTTAGAGAGTTTTAAAAAGTTGTAAGAGATGGGGATATTTCAGCAGGGAGTGCGCTCCAGTGTCTTGGGGCAGCAATAGAGAAGGCCCATCCTTGTGTAGCCAGCAGACGATCCAGTGGCAACTGCAGAGGAACCTCTCTGAATGATCTCAATGGGCAGTAGGGCCCATGGCGTTCTCTTAAATAGCTAGGACCTAAACTGTTTAGGGCTTCATAGGTTATAACCATCATGTATTTCGTCCAGAAACCTATCAGCAGTCAGTGTAGCTCTCTTGTATAGGGGCAATATGGTCTCTCCGAGATGACCCAGAGACCAATCTGGCTGCCGCATTCTGTACCAACTGCAGTTTCCAGAGTGTGCAAAGGACCCTCACATAGAGCGCATTGCAGTAGTCAAGTCGAGGTTACAAGCATATGAACCACTGTTCTGAGGTTGCTTATCTCGAGAAATGGACATAGCTGGCGTATCAGCCGAAGCTGATAGAAAGCACCTCCAGCCACTACCTTAACCTGGGACACTAGGGATCTAGACGCACCCCCAGGGTGCGTACCTGTTCCTTCTGGGGAAGTGTGACCCTGCCTAGAACTGGCAGATCAAAACCATCTCCCAAGTTTCAACCCTGCACAATAAGTACCTCTGTCTTATCTGGTTTCAATCTGTTTGTTATCCCTCATCCAGCCCCTCACCGCCTCCAGGCAGGCATTTAGGGAGGTTATACCTTCTCCTGATGATGATTACATGGAGAAATAGATTCGGGTGTCATCAGCATACTGATAATACCCTTCACCAAATCTCCTGATGATCTCTCCCAGTGGTTTCATATAGATGTTAAAAAGCATTGGAGACAATATGGAGCCCTGTGGGACACCATATAAAAGTTCAGATTTTGAAGAACAGTCTCCAAGGGACTCCATTTGGAATCTGTCCGAGAGGTAGGAGTGGAGCCACTGCAAAGCAGTGCCTCTCACCCCCAACCCTCTCAGACACCAGAAGGATAATCTGTATCAAAAGCCACCAAGAGATCAAAATGAACCAACAGAGTCACACTCCCTCTGTCAATTCCTAATTGGAGATCATCCATCAAGCCAACCAGGGCAATCTCCAACCCACAGCCCACCCGAATGCAAGTATGAAATGGGTCTAGATAGACTCCAAGACTGCCTGGAACTGAGAGGCCACCACCCTCTTAATTACCTTGCCCAACCATGGAAGGTTGGAGACAGGCCTATAGTTGCTTAACTCCGAGGGATCCAATGCAGGCTTCTTCAGAAGAGGTGTAATGATTGCCTCATTAAGGTAAGGAGGCATCCTGTGCTCCGTCAGAGAATCATTTATAATATCTACCAGGTCTTCTACAATCCTCCCCACCCCCACCTGCCAGATAGTATAAGCCATATTGGACAATGATCAAGAGAACAGGCTGCACTGTTCCAAGCAGCTGAGTCACAAACTGAAACTGATCGAACCTAACCACATAAGGTTAGAGATGTACATATCAGGCTGTTTAGAAATATGATAGATAAATAAATAAAGAAGAGTTGCTGGACACCTCTGCATCAGACAGTGCAGTGATTATGGGGTCTGAGTAACTCAGCCCATATACTGTACGAGAGATTTTATCCACAAAGAAGTTATTAAAACATCACAGCAGATAATTGAAGGTTCCAAATTCTGATTCAAAGGAGGAGGGGCACGTACTTGTCCTCTCACAACCCTGAACAACCTCACTGGATATGAGCTTGCATACACAATACAGGCAGAAGGCTTCTTTGCCACACATATTGCTTGAGCATAGATCTGCAAATGCGCTCTATGTTATAATCTGTCAGATTCAAGTCGAGTCTTTCTCCTTTTGCGCTCCAGTTGTCTACCTTGCTGCTTCATCCCCCATAGTTTTTCCAAATACCAAGGGGCCAATTTCGAAGCGGGTTGGAGAGGACACTTTGAAGCGATCATGTCTACTGCCCTGGTGAATTTGCTGTTCCAGTTCACCAGGGCATCAACAGGGTCACCGGCAGAGCCAACACTAAATCCTTCCAAGGCTTCTTGGAATCATGTTAACTCTGGCGGACCATTCTAATGATGGTTATCAAGTGGACTAACAGGCCTCTCACCCCCGTGGAGGCGGGATCGTGGTTATAAGTCCAATTTTAACCAGATGGTGGTCCATCCATGACAATGGGGAAATCACAGGAGTCCCCACCCATTGAATATCACCCTGATCAGGATAAAAGACCAGATCAAGCGCCTGACCAGCAACGTGCATTGGTCCCAAGACCTCTTGGGATAGGCCCATAGTCATCATGGCCACTATGAACTCCTGAGCCAACCCCGACAAATTGGTCCTGAAGTGAACATTGAAGTCCTTCTTCACCCATAGCCTAGGAGACTCTCAACATCCAAAAAGATGCACTTACACATGTGGACAAATGTATTGGTACCCCTCCATGAAAAAAGAAGAACCCACAATTGTCTCTGACTTGAAACTGACAAAATTGGCACCCATCATTGTTTATTCTGCATTCAACAAAAATCAGACTTTGCTTTAGAGTTTTGATGCAACAGAATATTTCAAATAATAACAGAAATGAAAATGGCATGGACAAAAATTTATTTTATTTATCTTATTTATTAAAACATCTTTATTCCGCCCAAAACTTACGTCTCTGGGCGGTTTACAACATTCTAATGATGGGACCCTTAACCTAATATTTTGTTGCACAATGTTTAGAAGCAATCATTGCAAACAAGCAATTCCTGTAGCTCTCAGTGAGACTTCTCAGTTGTCAACAGGTAGTTTGGCCCACTCTTCCTGAGCAAACTGCTCCAGCTGAGTCAGATTTGAAGGGTGCCTTCTCCAGACTGCATGTTTCAGTTCTTTCCATAGATGTTCGATAGGATGCAAATCAGGGCTCATAGAAGGCCACTTCAGAATAGTCCAATATTTTGTTCTTAGCCATTCTTGGGTGCTTTTAGCTGTGTGTTTTGGGTCATTATTCTGTTGGAGGATCCATGACCTGCGACTGAGACAGGGCTTTCTGACACTGGACAGTATGTTTTGCTCCAGAATGTCTTGATAGTCTTGAGATTTGATTGTTCCCTGCACAGACTCAAGGCACCCCGTGCCAGACGCAGCAAAGCAGCCCCAAAACATAACCGAACCTCCTCCATGTTTCACAATAGGTATGATGTTCTTTTCTTTGAAAGCTTCATTTTTTCGTCTGTGGACATAGAGCTGATGTGACTTGCCAAAAAGCTCCAGTTTTGTCATTAAAAAGCCAGGCTGGAATTTGCTAAAATACATATTGACAAGCGACAGTGCTTCTGGGAGAATGTCCTGAGATGAGACAAAACTGGAGCATTTGTCCACTTGTGTAATTTGCTGACATCCAGAACTAATAAGCATTTATCAAGTACTATCACTTGTTTCATGTGCATATGATGTAATTTAGTTCAGTTGCTCTGCATGACTGATATCTCTAACCCTTGCTAACTTGGCAAAGAGGCATCTTTTTAACGTGGTGATTCTCTTTATTTAGCAAGGGGAGAGTAACTGGCCCTCTCCACCCCCAGCACAGTACCTCCAGTGACTGTTGCTGGTGTCTATCTTAGGTTTCTTTTTAGATTGTGAGCCTTTTGGGGACAGGGATCCATCTTATTTATATATTGTTTCTTTGTGTAAACTGCCCTGAGCCATTCTTGGAACGGCGATATAGAAATAGAATGAATGAATGAATAAATAAATAATCTCGTCCCATGCAATATTTTTCTATCAAACAGCAAATGCCTCATGAATTTGCCCACACTTTTTGCCTTCAAATAGGAGGTGTTGAATTGGGTGGGCTCTTTGGATTTTTTTACACAATTCATTGTGTAAATAGTAGCAGGCTTTGCTTGTGGTGTGTTGCTAAGGACTGACTTGCACAACTTGTTTGACACAGATGCATTTGGTCAGGCAATAGGCCCCAAAAGTGGTCATGTGAATTGGTCCCATTGGTGGAGGCAGTCCACATCAGACACCTATGAAGTCTCAGCAAAGCCTATCTTCTGGATTTCTCATAAAGCCTAGAAGATCCGTGTACCAATACAGGAGTTTTGGCAAGACTGCATTATTGATTATTGATGGATCCTAAACAAAATGGCTCAGATTGATGTGTTAGGGCTTGTTTTCTAGCTTGCTGGTAGGGAACATGAGTCATGTGTTGCGAGTGCACTTTGTAGTGCTAACTTAGGGTTGCATCTTACGGAGTCCTTGCTCTAGAGCAAGGAGTCTTCAGGAAACAATCATTTGTCTTTAAGATGTATGGCAAAACACATAGAATGAATACTATATGGTCTTTGCTTTGCTGCTGTGGATCCTAAAGTGTGAGGCAGCTTCCTTCCAGAGGTATTGCCAGGTGCTGTGGGATTGCTGCACTTGCTGCTTGCTTGTAGTTTGTCCCTGAGAACAGTAACCAGTGATGGCTCTTCTGGCCCTTCCATCCTCACTTTCCTTATTTCCAGTTAGTGATATGCAGAAGTGTGTAGGTTATCAGTGGTAACGGATGAATGCTTTCAACAAAGAATCCTGGGTAGTGCAGTTTGAGGATGCGGATTCCTTCTGATGCTTACATAATTACATTTCAGAAGGTTCCCTGGGAGAACAATTTGTCCTTAATGCCCTTAGTAGTCTGTCTTGATCAACTGGATTTTTATTTTTAACATTTTTGATAGTGCATCTAAAAATAAATTAAATGCTTCTGTGTTTGTTTTCAGGAAGACCCTCAAGACTTTCCTGTTCTTGCAAGCTTTTAATTAGAATTTTAATAATTTTAATAATTTGTTTTATATTGTTTTTATTGTATTTTATGTATTTTAACCTGTGATTTTAATGTTGGGATTTGTATACCGCCTAGAGATTTACATATTGGGTGGTATAAAAATATGATAGATAGATAAATAAGAATAATATCTTTTAAAAATCATTCCTTAGCAACGGATATTTATAAAAACAACTTTTCTAGGCTTGTTGCAATATGTGACATCTCAGCAGACACTGGAGGATCTATAGAATTTATGACGGAATGTACTACAATCGACAGCCCCTTCTGCATGTATGACGCCGATCAGCATATTATTCATGACAGGTGAGAAGTTGCATTGATTGGCTCTTGTGTTAAAGGCTCAGTCTGGGATGTCAGGCAGTGCTTTTGACGCTAATGTTGTATGTGCTGAATAATGTTTTATGTGCACAATGAGGGAGGGGTGATTTTTACTGATCCTCCCCCCACCTTCTGCAGCTCCTGAAAATATGTCCCTGAGGGTTCCGCAAACCTCGGGGACATATTTTTGGGAGGCACAGAGGGATGCAGAGGGAAGGGTTGATAGGCAAAACCTGCCTCTTCCTCATTGTGTGCACGCAGACATCATTCAGCATGTTCAGTGGTAGTCCAGATGTCATACAGTTATTTCAGATAGTTTTATTTAATAGTGGTACATAAAGTCAAGGGGTCTCCAAGTACATAAAGTGTTTGTGATGTGAATCGGATCACTCTTTCTTTCAGTGTGGAGGGATTTGGGATTTTGATGTGTTCCATTGACAATCTGCCAGCTCAGCTTCCTATAGAATCAACAGAATGTTTTGGAGACATGCTTTTCCCTTACATTGAAGAAATGGTAAGTGTGTGTGTGTGTGTGTGTGTGTGTGTGTGTGTGTGTGTGTGAGAGAGAGAGAGAGAGAGAGAGAGAGAGAGAGAGAGAGAGAGATGGGTGCTTATATATATCTGTGTATTGTGTTTCTGGTCTGCCTTGCAAGAAGGAAATCTGCTGTAAAACAACTGTTTGTCAGGAAAAGAAAGTTCATTTATTCCTTTTACTCTGCTTATTTTTAGTAGCACGAGTGCAAACTAGATTATTTTCATTTAATGATCTTTTGTTGTTCAGGTGTTCATCCTGCACCCTCCCTGCTATCCTATGTGTTCCACCGAGCATTTCATGAGGAGTCTAGGAAATGTGGGTGACCTGGAAGCTTGCATAATCCTTTCTTATAGAAGTTGTTCCAATAAACTGTACTTCTCCTCAGTCAAAAGCACCATGGCTCAAACAGAAGTGCATATCACTGGATGTGTCTCTTCTTCCTTACCTTTTAGAAGGAGGACAATGGGAGGGTTTTATTTGCCCTCAGTGACATGATCACATAACCCAGACTCGGCATCAAGGGGCTGGACCACCCAGGCTAGCTCTACATTTCTGCTGGTTGCTTACCTTATGGGTATGCTGGGGATGGAGCTTTTAAAACCTCATACCTGGTGCACCGAGAAGGTCCTGTCCCACCTCCCTGGCACTCGATCTCCTCTCACACTGCAGCCAGAGGAAGGGGAAGGTGGCAGGCGGCATGCAGGCAGGTGAGGTGATGCCTGTGAATGGTGGGAGAGGGATGTCTGCACTCACCGCTCTGTGATGCAGGTTCCCCCTGAGGCTATCCCCTGCCCATGCTTACTAGGAGATTGTCTGGAATTGTACAAGAAAGAAGCCTTTGAAAGAAGTTTTTTTTTTTTTAAAGGCATACTATGGTAGTAGTAAACTGAGGAAATGGTAGCTAAGAATCTTTTTTTTAAAGCAAGTGAGGATTTCCCCCCACAAATCTCGTTATGTCTCCCAAAGAGCAACGTTCACACCTAAAATCAGGCCTAACAAATTTGATGCTACACCACTTTTAACTAGGAAAAAATGATCATAATGGGGAAAACAATAGCTCCACCTGCTGACAGATCTAATGTGCTTTAATGGACTTGAGTGCTGTAGTGTTTGTTGAACTCTGAAGTAAGATTGCCAGTTCTTTAACTGGCCCATATAGCTGTGCCTTTAACGGTAGCTTGATGTACAAGCATTTGTAAGTGCTACTGTTTATCTCCAGGCTTTTAAAAGCATCAGCTACTGATTTCTGCAAATCAAGCTGTTATGAAATGCACCTTTCCCCCCTATGGGTTATTATTATTTTTCAGTCTTACTTTGAAGCCATGGAGACTATGGGGTGATAAGTTAATGGCTCTAGAGGAGATATAAAAGGTTGCTAGAGAGTGTTAGTGCATTGTACAGTAGTCCTTGCCATATAAATAGGGAGCTAGAGGTGCCAAAGGAAGGTTTGTTTTGATGGGAATGAATGCACAACCTTTGTACCATAAAAAGGCAGCGTTTCTAAATCCAGAGGGTCCTTCAAGATTAGCATCACCTTGACCCCACATGATTTGATGCAGTTTGGGTTTGCAATGGCAGGAATGCTGACTGCTTCCAGTTGCCCATAATTTGCCAAAAGAAAAGAACAAAGGATCACAACAAAAAATGCATATTTAAAAAGTAGTCTAACCAATCTGGTTTAAATTATTGTAAACAGTAGAGTTCCACAGTCTTTTCTGAGAGGGGAGCTCAGCTGCTGTGTAGCGTCAGATTATTCATTCTGACTTTGAAACTGTGTGCCCATCTTCACACAGCATCGCTGAGGGCTGCTGCTTTTAAGAGCTTTAAAATATGGCCTGTCAATTGTGTTGGTGGTATTTATTTAATCTGCAGCTACCATGTACATGCTCAGATATAAAAGCCTTCTGAAGTCTTAGAGTTGAATTGCTTGCGGTATTAGTCTACATAATAATGCTAACCCTTTGCTTAATGGAAGTTCACGAGAGGCCCATGGGCCAAATAAATGGAGCATAGGAAGCTGCCATACTGAGTCAGCCCATTGATCCATCCAGCTCATTATTGTCTACACTGACTGGTAGCAGCTTTCCAAGGTTTCAGCCAGGAGTCTTTCCTAGCCCTACCTGGAGATGCCAGAGATGCAAAGCAGATGGTCTATGGCTAAGCTATGGCCCCATCCCGGAATGGCTGCCAATGCGCCTATCACAACACTCTTCTAATGTTCATAGGAACTCTTAGCCCCAATAACACTTCTCATAATAAACTTCTAAAGAGAGAAGAAATTGCCAGAAGTACAGTAGCTATCCTAACAACAAATATTTATATACGGCTTTTCAACAAAAGTTTCCAAAGTGGTTTACATAGAGAAAGATGGATCCCTGTCCCCAGAGGGCTCACAATCTAGCCTATATGTTCCCTGCCGTCTCCCTCTGGGTAGGGCAGTGTACTCTTCCGCTGCCACCATGTATGAGCAGGCTATCAACCAACAGTATTTTACCGTACTATGTTGTGTCAGGTAACAGTTTTTGGGAGCTTTAAAAAAGCCATTGAACTCAACATTCTGTCTTGACTCTGTCCTGACCCTACCTGTCAGATTCTGTGCTGGCCCAATCCTTGCCCCTTCTTAGGGGATCAGTCTTCTTGAAACCAGATACTAGTAGCGACCGTACCCATGAGCTGCAGCAGCATGTGAGTAATACAGGCAGGGTGGCTTGTGCCTTTATTCGGTTCTACTCCAGATTAGCTCACTATTCAGTCTGGTTGCTCACCACTCCCTGAATAATTGCTTTTTCAGTTGATGCAGAAATTTCTCCCAATAAACATCATCTTAGCTCTTCTAAGTTTTTTTTTACTCCCCCACCATCTGTTTTAAATGGAACAAGATCCAGAATGGACAGAAGTATTCAAAAAATGAGAGTTCTAGTATCGGAGAATAGACACCAGTGGTTTCTAGACTTTTTACTAAGAAAACCACCCGTTGGATGTGTGCCTTGATTCTTACATGTCTTCCTTATCCTGACTTGTCCTTGCCTTCTCCCAGGTCTTGTACACATTGTCTTTTTGATAGCAGGGCGATACCCTAACATCTCTAAGCAGGTGCTGCTGGCTCTTGTCTCGCTGCTTGTAAACCACTGAGATATCTCTTCACAGGCATGCGACACAAAGACTTGTTGCACTTGTATGTATTCTTGTTTAAATGAGAGCATTTAACTGTGCTAAAATGGTGAAAAAGTGAATCTAGAGAGGAGGATTTAATTGACGATTAAAGGTCAGGAGAATATCAGATCTTCAAGGTGTTATGACTAGCATCACAGTTTGCCATGGAATCTGAGTTTACATCTTGACAGTTCCCTGGTTTTTAATGAAACATAGTTTCCCAATTATCATTGGGAAGGATAATTATCTGCCTGACAACACATATGTGAAAGCAAGAGCTCTGACTGAAATCCTTGATCTCCACAGCTGTTATCTGAAGCCGCAGAGCCCCTTGAAAGCCAGAATTACTCACCTGTAGTTAGAGATGTAAGTCTTGGAAACCAATTCTATTCCCTTTTCTTGATGCCAGTATGCAAAGGTCAGCTGCAAGGGAAGTAATGATGTGTTTCGTATACTTTATAGGCAGTGATTGCATCCAATGGTTCATTGACTGATAAATATAAATATATCCAGAAACTGAGGGAGAGCAGGTAATGCATAGATTTCCTTTTTGTTCTTTAAGTTTTTCTGACAAGTTTTAAACATAGCACTGCTTTACTGTGTCTGTGTCTGCATTTTCATGTGAGAGGATTTCTGCTACCTTGTTTTATGAGGTAAAATTTCATGGTGGCATGGCTGTAACCGCTAAAACAGATATTGTTAAGAATGTTCTTACACTGTTTTTCAGCAAAACGTTCTCAAAGTGGTTTGTGTAAGCAAAGGAATAGGAAGATGGTTCCCTGTCTCAAGAGGACTTGCAAACTGCTTTTTTTTTTTTTTAAAGACCCAAAGGAGATGTGAGCAGTAATGACTGGGGAGGGAAGCTTGTGCTGCATTGAATTGGAACAGTTGATCTTCCCCTGCTAAATTTAAGAGAGTCACCGCAGTTAGTAGGGGCAACATAAGCCCTATGCAAATATTATATTGTATGAGTGTACAGATGTCCCTACACTTGTAAATGTTTTTGTGTGAATGACTGTACCAGTGCTCATTTTAAAAACTGGACCTGGATAGGCCCTTCACATGCATAGTATAGATCATGTACAAGGTGTTTAACATAACCTGTACCTGTGTTCAACATAACATGTGAATGACTTATCCTGTGTACAGATGTACCTGTGTACACGGTGTACTTGTTGTGCAAGTATTGAACAAAACATGTGAATAGGGCTTTAATCTAATTGTGATTGTGGAAAAGCAAGAGGAACAAATGTGAGCCATTCTCTGAATGATGGGAGATTGCCATAAGGTCTTGCAAGTCATCTAGTCACAGGGTCTCCAAGAAAATTAGGGGCGTGGGGGCTTCCTCATGAAACTTACTGGATTTCTTCCCTGCCTCATATGTGTGAGGAACTGAATATGGGCCTGCCCCAATCCTCCTGTATCGTGATTAGTGTCTTGTAGGCAGCTATGGACCTCTCAAGCTCCATGGCTTGATGGTGCCAGTGGAGAGACTTCTTATTTGCATTGTTGTTCCTCCACTGGATAAACTTCTTGATGAAGTTGTAGGTGCAATATGTGGCACTTGTTTTTTCCAGGGAGGCACCTGGCCTTGTTTGGGGTCTATAGGCCAGTCCCTCCTGCTGATTCATCTTTCTCTTGTCTTGCAGATTAGTCTTGTTGGTTTGTTTCTGGTGGTGGCAGTAGCACAAATAGTGATTTGCTACTGCAGCTAAAGCAGCACCCAGGGCAAGCTGGCAATTCTCGTCTCCGGTCCTTACAGCAAGGAAAAGTCAGTGCTGTGTTGCATTGGCTTTTGCTTGCAGCTGTGGTAGGGAAAATAGTGATGACGGTTTCTAGGCCAGGAATGAGTCTCATTGCAAGTTCTGAGTCCCTTAAGCTCAGCCCTTTTGGGTTTATTGCTAGTGTAGTGATTCATCAGTTTATTTTATTTTTTTATTATTGATTGATTTGATTTGATTTGTATACCACCCTTCAAAAATGGCTCAGGACAGTTTACAATTAAAACAAACCACTAAAACAAATTTAAAAAACGTAACAATTTAAAAACAGTTTAAAACAGCAATTAAACAATTACAGTGATTAAAACCCCCAAAACTGGGTTTTGAATTTTAAAATAAACCAGATATTAAAACCCCCCAAATTTAGGAAGCTGAGAAAGCTTGGGTGAAAAGATGGGTTTTCAGGTGTTTTTTGAAAATTGCCAGGGATGGGGAGGATCGTATCTCAGCAGGGAGAGCATTCCACAATCTCGGGGCAGCAACCAAGAAGGCCCGTATCTGTGTAGTCACCAAACAAGTTGGCAGTAACTGGAGACGGACCTAGGGAGGTTCAAGCAATTTATTTGTTGAATTGAAGAAGTTGGAAGTCGATGGAAAGGAAATACTGGCGTTAGGCTGTGCATCTTGTCAGCTGCTGCTTTCCCCCTCCCTAATCCATTGCAGATGTTGCTCAATGAACAGGGAGCCACCAAGTTCAGCTCAGTGCCCTCTTCATGTAGGGCACTGCCTTGTTCACCCCTAAGGCCAGCCCTGCATATGCAATTAGTTAGCTTTTGGGTGTGAAAGCAAAATCTGTCCATTGAACAATCACAAGAGTAAATTCTTGAAGTGTAGAAAGATTCTAGTAGTTCCAACAAAGACTTTGTTGATAATATTTTGCTGGTAATTAGCACTGATATAGAGTTGAACATGGTCTAGCCTCTTCTCTAATGGCATTTGTTATTTTTCAAAGGGCAACATACACTGCCCTGTGGTCATTCTGCAGAAGGCACACACTTCTTCCTGGGAACAGTGTATCATGACACTTTCCCAGTAATTGAGAGAAAATGGATGAGAGAGATGCCCTTCTCTAATTGTACTGCATTCTCTCTCTGTGGCAGTTTTTTTAAAAAATTAATCATTTATTTTATATATTTAACCCCTTTTTATACCACCCCATATGCAACTCTCTGGGCAGTTCACAATCTAAAAACAACAATCAAAACAGCAACATAATTAAAACAGTTTAAAACACTCTCATCCCTCACCAACCGTGGTTTTCCCAATCACAGTTCTGAGTATCCACGATTGGGAAATTATGACCAGTCTCACCAACCACAACCTGAGTATCCGTGGTTTGGTGAGATTTTAAAGTGATTTGGGTTTTTTTTCCTGCAATTCGGGGGGGTTCAGAGATTTAATCCACTCATTTCTCTTTCTGACGCTGCCAACACCTTGCAATTTAAAGTGACTTTGAGTGGTTTTGGGGGGGGTTCAAAAGTGCCTTTGAGCAATCTTTAGGGGTTCAAAATTTTCCAGAGATTCAATTTGTTCAATCCCCTTTGCTTATTCTTGGTGATTTTAAGGGATTCTGGGTGATTTTTTGGCTCTTTTTGGAATTTTTTATTTGATTTCTTAGTCTTTTCACAACCGCAGTTCCCCTAACCCTGTTTCCCATTGGTTTCAATTGCTCACTAACCGCAAATTTGCCAATGATGAGGTTTTGCTGGAGCAGAACCCTTGCGTTTGGTAAGAGATAACTGTACTGATAAAAACTCTAAAACTGTAAACTTTAAAGCTACAAACTAGTTAATGCTGCTTTTTGAAAGGGGCTCCTGCCAAGGGCTCATTGCTCAGAGCCTTTGGATGGATAGGGTGGTATAGAAATGCAATAAATAAATAACTAGTCAGCCCTGTGTCTGACTCTGTGTGGGCTGCTTTTGAAGAACATGGATTTGTACTTGTAACTTTATTTCTGTACCTGACCAGACAAACAAAAATAGTAACAGCAGCAGTATACATGTTTGATAGAACTAAAATTAATATATATTAACATGAATAAAAATATCCACTAGTCCATAACCAACTAATCAGTCATAACCAACTTAAACATATCCTGTCTAATCTTACAAACTGCAGCACAGAATTTTGCAACCTTAATATAACTTTCCAAATTCAGACCAGAAAGTAACAAAGAAGCTTCAGAACATCCAGAGTATAAGGCTGGAGCGAAAAGTGACCCTCATAATTCTTGGTCAAGGGGACAGTTGAAAAGAACATGTTCGGTGGTTTCAATAGCACTAGAGGCACAAGGGTAGATTCTCTCATGAAAAGGAGTTTTCCTATTTCTCCCAAGTAATACTGCTGTGGGCAAAGCATCACGGTTCGCTAAGGTACAGGCCTTCTATGACTGAGAGTTGTTAAATTATTAAAAAATATGTTGCTGGATTCTACGTATAGTTTAATCTTCCCGAATTATAGTGTCTGGGGACCAAAGCAATATCATCCTGATGATCAACATCACTTATTCTTAGTTTGATGGAACCCTTAGCTCTCTCAGAGCCAATTGCCAAAAGTGATCCCATTGAAAGGCCATGAAATATAAATTTAGTCTCGAGGCGGTGCCGCAAAGAATGGAAGGAATCGGTTAACAATAAAGGAATTAATCCAACTGGGAAGACGTTTTAGCCAGTACCTGAATAAGGTGAGCCAGATGTTAGATTCTACCTTCAGCATTCCTACCTCCAGCCTAAGAACCACATTTGGGACACACTTTGGGATCTGAAGAATTTCCCTCAGAAATTTGGACTGAACTACTTCCAATAGGGAGGGATTAGAATATAATCCAAATTGAGCGGGAATATAATATGTTTCATTGGTTCACCCCCCCTCCTCCATTACTGTTATGCTCTGCTATGAGAAGAACAAAGACAGGTGAGCAGCCTTGTCTTCCTCTAGTGCATATTGGGGTTTTTTTTAAAAAAGTTTTTTTAAAGGAATACAAAGGGAAGTGAAATAATCATAGTTTGAGCATATGATTTCCATGGTTGTGCCATGGCAACCATAGACATTTGTATTGGGTGCATAGTTCAGCATCCTGGAATCTCATTTTTCATGTAATACTTGTGAAGTTTTTTCCTACCTCAAATGCAGTGGTGGCTGGTGGGCATGAGGGCTAGTGGGCTGGAGGAGAGCCTACTCACCAAAACAGGAGCTTTCCCACCCCCACCTCCCCACACCCCGCCATGCTTTCCTCCATGCTGGTGGGGGAAAATCCTGCTGACATGTTGGAAAGCAGGGAGGCAAGCAGAAAAGCGGGGGGAGGGGGGGAATAAACCAGAAACAGTGGGAAGCAGGGCAAAAGGAAGAAACCAGAAAGTGGGAAGGCAGCAGAAACCAGAAATGGGGGAGAAAGCTGAAATCAGGGACCAGAAGGCAAAAAGGGGGGAGAAGCAGAAGGCAGGGACCAAAAGGCAGGGACGGGGTGGGGGGAGGCAGGGGCAAAAAGGCAAAAGACAGGAAGCAGAGAGCAAGCAAGCAAGCAAGCAAACAAACAAAAAGATGGTCTGGAGGAAGCCAGGACTTGAATCCCGCCAAGCAAACAAAACAGACCAACCAACCAGAGAACTAGGCAGCCAGCAAATGCAGTACAGGCAGGAACTATTATTCCTGAGAGAGGAATAATAGCAGGAACTGTTGTTCCTGGGAGGCAGTACAGGCTGCCTGTACTGGTGAGTTTGAGTTTCTCTGTGAGCTTGTTTGTTTGGGGAGGGCACAGCCCCTCCTGCCCTTACTGATGAACCCCCTATTTCCCCCTGGTAGTTGGGGAGAAGCTGAGCAGGATGTGCAAGGCTTTGGTGGCAGGGTTGTAGTGCCCAACCTCTGTTGCTTCTCATGACTAGGAGAAGCAGAATATATTATGTAGATTTGCTTCATTTTAATAATTCATACAGACTATGTAGAATAGAACTTTTCTTGGTACACAATTCATATACTGTATAACTATTATACTCTGGGTTCTCTTTAGATCGTATAAATCTTTTGTATAAATCGTATATAACTATTACAGTGCAGAGCCTACCTTTTCCTTTGTAGAAGTCAGCGAATGGTGTAAAACAGTAGCCAGAAAATGAACATAGGAAGTAACAGAAAATGAACATAGGAAGCTGTCATATACTGAGTCAGACCATTGGTCCATCTAGCTTAGTATTGTCTGCTCTGACTGGCAGCAGCTTTCCAAGGTTTTCAGGCTGGAGTATTTTGCAGCCCTTACCGGATTTGCTAAGGATAGAACCTGGGACTTCCTGCATGCAAAGCATTGCCTGCTTGTCATATTATTCGTGCTTGCTAATATAGCTAAGTTTTCAAGAAAATACCAGTGGTGAACATTGTACTGGTGAAAATGTTGCCCTTGACGACATAGGTGTTATATGCCGTAGATATTGTCTCTTCTCACATTTTCTTTTGCTATCTTCACAATTGCCTGAGGATGCTGATATCACCAGGGAGCCAGGTTGAAAAAGAGGAATGGTTTGGTGGCAGACTCGCCCACAACGGTGGAACTGCCTCACTTTGGAGGCACATAAAAATTCTGTATCTTTGAACATCTTATGGAAGTTTTGAAAGACTTATTTGTTTTGCTGACTTCTGAAAGTCAGGGATAGGTTGGCCAATGGTTGGGTGAATTTTAGTTTGCTTGATTTGTATTCTGTTCCATTCTAATTTTATTGAGGGACATTGCATTGAGGAGTGCTTATATATTACATGACCAATCATGAGTAATTTAACTAGCTGCGTGAATATTGAACATTGTTTCTCAGTTTGTCATGCAGCAACACATTTTGGCCAGTTCCATACTAAAGGTAAAGTGTGCCATCAAGTAGATTTTGACTCCTGGTGCCCACAGACTGCTGTTGTTTTCTTTTGGTATAATACAGGAGGGGTTTACCATTGCCTCCTCCTGCCTAGTATGAGATGATGCCTTTCAGCATCTTCCTATGTCACTGCTGCCTGATATAGGTGTTTCCCATAGTCTTGAAAAAATACCAGTGGGGATTTGAACCGGCAACCTTCTGCTTGTTAGTCAAGCATTTCCCTGCTGCGCCACTTAAGATGACCGGTTCTATACTAGGTACCATGTTTACTTTGTTTCATATGAATATGCATCATCTTTCCCTATGTGGCAAAGCTGCGATTTCTAGATATTTATAAAGGTGGATGAACAGTGCAGCATTTTGCACCTCCCCTTCAAGAAATCTTGCCTGTTCTGCAGTTCACAGAATAGCTTTTTACATCTTTGATACTTCTTAGCTTTTGTTGATAAAGAAAATGAAGACAAGCCTCAAGCTCCATTTCTAAAAAGAAACATATTGGGGCCCAAGCTTGTCTGCAAGACACACCTGTAGGGAGCTGTTTCCTATATGCACATGTGTAAGGACTTGCAATTATTGCCCAGTGTGATAGAAATGCTTTCTTTAGCATCTGTTCTGGAGCATCCCTGGGCAGATTCAGATGTAGTGCTAAACTTCACTAAAGCCAAGCTCTGTGCAACTTCGGTCAGCCCCAGGAGCACATGAGCTTGAACTTCTTTTCTAGGCAGCTTCACTGGTTACCAGTCCACTTCCAGGCTACATTTAAGGTACTGGTCTTGACCATCAAAGCCCTACATGGCTTAAAGCCCTACGTGAATCTGCCAGAGCTCTCCATTCAGCATCCCAGGACCTGCTCATGGCTCCGGCACTAACTGAGGTCTCATTGGTGAGGACTAAAGACAGGGCCTTTTCAGTTGTGGCCCCTTGACTTTAGAATGCTCCACCATGCTCCCTCAGGGTTTTAAAGAAATTATTGAAGACCCATTTTTTAAGAAAGGCATTTTGACCTTTTAGCTGTAACTATGTCTATCTGATGGACTTTTAACCTTTTTAATCTCTTACCTTTTTAATGTTTTAACTTGTAATTTTAAATTTTGGCTTTGAGATTTGTTTTTAGTTTTTCTATTGGTTTTCTATTGTGTTTATTGATTTCATTAGTTGCCCTGAGCAGTAGTGTTCTGGAAGGGCGGGATATAAATATTGTAAATAAATAAATAGCTTCTGCAATCCCAGAATATCCTAATCTAGAAAGTAAGTAGAGGATCTTGTAGGCATAATTCTGCTGGGGCTGGGAGATGTTGCAACTTCACCCAAACTTCTCTCTACATCTGAATCCTCCCTCTCTATTATTTATTCAGAATTCAGGATTACATTGGACTGAGTTCTAGGCTTGAGCCCTTTTTCAGTTTTGGATGAAATTAAGCCTTGAGAGTGTTCTCTTTTCTTTTTGCATGTTTTTGAAGGAGATGAGGGTGGGCAGATGTTGCTGTTTCACGTGGTGGGAAATGTTTTAATGCTAGTCCTGCTCATTTTAGCATGCCCTGCTGACAAATGGAACAGTGCTGGTGCTATTATAATATCTTGGTCTGTGTTTAAAGGCATGCATCTGTGTTGACCACATGGTAGTTAAACACAGGGGTGTGTAAACTGAAAGTGTAGCATCTCAAGTCACATCATGTTTCCCTAAGATGATTGCAATGCATGGTTTTTTAGGCTGATGAGTAATTTTTATTGGCATTGGTACAAACATGAACAAGCAGAGTAGCAGTAAATGCTAGAGATTATGTGGGGCAGGCAGAGACATAATTCTTTTGTGTAAACCGCCATGTGATGGAAGTTTATGGCAGTATACAAATGTATCAAATATTGTACACTGTTGGGCTGGCTTCCTTTCAGCTAATGTTGACCGAGCTTTGAATGACAAGAGTTCAAACCATCCCACTAATCTAAGATGAGCTCGTATCACGAACAGCCATTTTAACTGAACGTTTGTTAAAATGATTGTTGGAGCCTGTTGCTGATGTAGTCTCTCTACTAAATGTTGTATCTTCTAGGGAGTACGCTCAGTCACTGACCATGGATAAGAAGAAGAAGATCTTGTTACTTGGATCAGGCTATGTCTCTGGGCCTGTGATTGAATACCTCACTCGAGACCCCAACGTTGAAATAACAGCAGGTTTGTAGGACTATAACCTTAGAATTACAAAGTGCCTGAAATTACAAAAAACATGCTTTGTGTATGTAAATATTGCACGCATACAAAGCACGCAGAGAAGTACAGATCCAAGAAACAGGCACCCTCAAGTGTGTGGATGCTGATTTTTTTTAGTTATGTCTTAAGAAGCTGGTAAAAGCAGAAAGGCAAGCAAATGTCTTCCATGGATTAAGTTTTATCTTCTGTGTGTCCTGAAGACACAGATAATCGTGATATTTATGACTATATTAGAGATAATTGCCTGAGTTGGAAGTAAACTCTATAATCCCCTTTGGGAATCCAGATTTTCAACCTATTCTATAGTACAATTATTTGCTTCTAAGTCTTGTTCTTTGAAGCCATTGTGTTTCCTTCTGCTTGTATACATTGTTATGCACATGGTATGGATTTTTCCAGATCACGCACTAGCATTATTTGAGGGACATAATAAATTTGTGGATATTTCAGACTACTTTTCTTTGCCTTCTAACTTCTAAGCTTTTCAGAAACATTTTTCAAGATCTCTACAATCACGAGATCTAGAAACACAGTTTCTCTCTCTTTAAAATCAAGGTTTAAAGTTTCAATTCTTAATATAAGCTATGAAGTTGAACAAAAGTCTCTTGGAGAGCACACATGGCCTGCGGGCCATTGCCATCTCTATTGGTGAAGACTGTTGGAGTGACTGAGCTGATTGGCTTATGATTTCTAAGACCTAGCACATATTTCATTTGTTGATCCTCTTGAATTCCCCCTCACTGCCAAAAGTTTTTTCATTGTGCCTTCATCCTAGAATAGGTGATGTTTTGTCTTCATGAGTTAGCTTAGTTTTATTTTGGGTATTGTATAGCTCTTGCATACATTTCAGTTGTATGCCAATTAAAACTTCTTCCTGCATTGTCATCACTTGCTTTGTGCATCAGAATAATCAAGAATTATTCTAAGTGGTGTTTCCTGCTGCATAAGTGGTGGATGTAGCCCACCCCCCATCCACGAACATCCTCTTACTACAGCACCTTTTGAAAGAAAGAGAGAAAGCAAGATATTTGGAAGAGGAGAAATGAACAGCAAAAGAAAAAGAGACAGACAGATGGGGAGTGACAGAAAACAAGGGAAGGAAGGAAGGGGGAAATGAGAGACAAAGAGAGGAAGCAATAGAAATGGAGGTGCTTTGCAAAGAATGGGGAAGAGTGAGAGAAGGTTTCAGTATATGCTTTGTATAAGCTTATGTAGATCGAATGGTAACAGCTTTCATCTTCTATTTTCAAATTCTTTTTCTCTTTTGTATCCTTGCTCACTAAACTCCATAGCTCTAACTACATAAAAACTTAGTTTTCACTGCACCATTTATTTTTGCACTGCACAAGAATAAACCTTAGAATATAATGGATTCTTTAGAGGGATTGTTTTGCTTGTTTTTTGTAGACAGAGGGGACTATATATTGTCTTTTAAAAACAGCTGAATTGTTCTTTTTTGTTGTGTGATTAGTCCTCACTTTTCGGATGTGTTTTGGATATTTCTCTAATTAAAACAAATAGACGAGCAAGAACTTTGAGATATTTGTATGAAAGGTTGAAGGACAAACTTTTCCGCATAATCTCTTCCCTAAGCAGGCTTCTTTGGAGATATACTTGTAGTTGGATTTAGTGCTTTGCTTTTGACTTAAATGAATGTACGTAATTCACTTATGACTCTTATCTGGCCTAGGGCTGCAAGTTGTGCATGCATAGCAGCATAATCTTTCTGAGCTGTGTTTTGCTCCTCATCATACTTCATGCCTGTAGTTCTTATTGTACAACTGAGAAGCTTTGAAAGAGCATTTTTCCTTTACATGGTTTTTTTTAGAAGAAAATTATTTAAAAGGCTTCAGCAATGTAATTTTTAGTTCTTTGAATTCCACTTTACCCATTTAATTTGATTTTTTTCCATTTTGTAGGCAACTGTGTTATGTAGATCTGTCTCAAATTCAGTGGCTGATAGCCTGACTAAATTATTCAGTACTACTACTAAGGAGTTTCTCTAAAGGACTACTAAATTTAAGTAGGAATCCTGTTAGTAAATTAGTCAGGATGTCAGCCAGTGTCATGTTTAGGTAGCACAGCTGTAGGTGGGTTTTTGTTTTTACTTTCAAAGGAAATGAAGAATAGTTTACATTTGCTCACTATGAAGTGCTGGTTGGCCAGTCCCACTGCCACCTTTGTGTTGACTCAATAGCTTTGTTATATACTAATTAAAAAGTTTATACTTCATCTTTATCTGGAAGAGGGATCGACAGCTATACAGCCTGTGTATTGGAAATACAGGCAAACCTCAGTACTCATGGGGGTTCCGTTCTTCGCCTGCTACCGCAGGTAATGAACCCATGAGTAATGAGGCATTATGCCTATGGGAAGTGTGGGGTTAGGTTCCAGAATGGATGAAATATGTGGAAAACCAGCTTAGAAACATCTTTTTAAAACACATGAAATTGCTTACCGTACAGTGCTCCGCAGGGTTTTCATGTGCCCAGGAATGCCCACAAAAGCACTAAATGCCCCCCCAAACCACAAACAATCATGGAAAAATATATTTTAAAGAAATGAGCCACAAAATGGCGACTAGAAGTGACCTCCGCAGTCACTTCTGGCCCTCTAGGAATCGCGGATACATGGGTTTTAACCCTTTTGTATCTATGGATAATGAAAATCGCTGTCAGTTAGACTCCTGCAGATAAGTGACACCATGGATGGTGAGTTCATGAATAGAGAGGTTTCCCTGTAAGGCACATACAAAGCAAGAAGGTTTATGAGTGAAAATGGTCATGGAGGACACCTAGCTTAATGGTAAGGGCTGGAGAGTGAAATGTTTCTGTGTACTTATTTCAGCCAATGTTCTTGCTCTACAATAGCATCCATCATGAAGAATCAACTTCAGCAGCTAACTAAGAAATACAGCAGTGTTGTTCCTGTTGTTGTGGATGTCACTGAAGATGAAGAGAAATTATCATCAATGGTGAAGAAACACAATCTTGTTATCAGGTCATTGTTTTGATGATCATCACATCCTTTGGCAGTTGCAAATGGTGGAAGCAGGTGGTATCAGGCTAGCTCTTGGTCACTTTACTTACATGGTTGCTGTGGTGATGGTGAGAAGAATGCTAGGTTTCAGCACTTTGTGTCATTTCACACATTACCTTTGTAAAGCTGTATGTTTAATAAGTGTGTGAGACAAATACTTTCTTTCAGTTAGAATTACATGTATAACAGGTAATGCATAGAGTGTCCCCAAGAGTATGCTTGGAAGCCCCTCTCTCTCACACTGATGTACTCTGAACCTGCCCCCACCCTCTTGTCTGCACTTACAGTATGCAAGGAGAGTCCCACACAGTTCAACATTCTGTGCAAGGAGAGTTCCACCCTTGATGTGGAATGCTGGTGCCTCAGTGTTCCACATCATGGGGAGGACTTTGGAAGTGGGGTTTCAAAGTGCATCAACACTTCAGAGCATGCTCTTGGTGACGCTATACACAAATACAGGATCCCTGCTTTGTATAATGCCTGCAGATTATTAGGGACACACCAGTACTGGTTGTGGAACCCCGCTTTCTGTATACTCTATGGAAAATGCAAGCTTTCTACCATAAAGTGTGTGTGACTGCAGTCAGATTATTAAAATATGTCCTGGGTTGTTTATATAATAAAGGGCTACTTCTTCAGGGTTTTTTTTAATTTTAAAAATATTTTATGCTTTTCCAGTAACAAATAATCATTTTGACAGTCATTAATCTGAATTATGTTCTGGCAATGGACATATTCTGAGGGGCTTGAGAAGATGCAAGGGATGTATCGTTCCTCCTCTCTCAGTAGATTCTGCTTCTACTATTGCTATTTATCACTTGTTTCATGCTCATGATGTTCTCCATACTTACAAAATCTAAATGTGGTTCAGTACCTTCTTAGAAAAATTACTTTAGCACATCATAAAACCAAAGTTTTATAGCTTTGGTTTTAGAGTTTTTATTGTATTTTAAATTGTTTTAATTATGTTAATGTTTTAATGGTTTTATATTTTGAACCGCCCAGGGACTTTTTTGTATGGGGCAGTATATAAATGTACTCAAACAAATAAAATCATCAGTATTTATCCTGCTCTTCCTCTAAGGAGCTCAGGGTAATTTACATGGTCTTCTCCCTATATTCCACAATTTTATCCATATAACTGTCTTGTGGACTAGATTACTGGCAGATAGTGTTTGGCCCAAGTTCATCCAGTACACTTCATGAATTTGAACCCAGGTCTTCCAAGTACAACACTCCACCTATTTCATCACAGTATTTCTCATTTTATGTTAAGCAATCAAGGTGGCACTGGTGAAAACATCTGGAATTGATAGGCAAGAAGGGGAGGGCGCAGGGAAGGGCGGCAACAAATGTGCCTTGTATTGAGCCATCTACTCATTTCATCACTGTCTTCTCAGACTGGAAATTGCTGTCAGAGAGGTCTCACAGAGATGTTTTCCCCAGTCCTGCTGCCTAGGACCCCTTGCTGGTGACTTTCCTCTTCTGGAGGAAAGAACCTTCTTTGGTACACGAGGAAAGGCCAGGCTAAACTAGGCTAGAATTTTCTAGTGTATAGTCTTCTTTCTCCTTTTATCTCTTTAGCCTGCTGCCTTATTCATTCCATCCATTGGTTGCCAAGAAGTGCATTGACAACAAAGTGAATTTGGTAACTGCCAGTTACCTGACACCTGCTATGAAAGAACTACAGGAAAGGTAGGTCTGAGGAGAAGCCTTCTTGTGTTCTAGCAGAGTTTTCAGCATCTCTCATGCATATTTCTTGACCTGGAGCCAGAACACACGTTAAAAAAATGGCATCCCTGAGACAAGTCCACCCCCGCTTGGGTTCCATCTCTGGCACAGGTGACCTTCAGCAACCATTGATCATTGACGGCCCCCTCGAAATCCACTGTTGGGTCAAATCCATGAAATTGGTAACAGTCTTAAGGGGAGGCAACCTAGTTTAAGGCTTCCAGCCCAAAATTAAGGGGAAAGGCGTGTGTGTGTGTTAAAAGTAGATGGAGAAACCACACTTAAGTTCTTCCAGCCTGGGACCCTGAATGGATCAAAGATGGCTTGCCCCTCTTTGCTCTACTGCATGGTTAACCAACTTGTAAAGGAACACTGAAATGCGATAGGCTTGGTTTAGCCCTCCATCCATGCACACATGTGGTTTGTGAACCAAAACATCTTATTGGCACTGTTCTGGTCCATAGAAATGCCTTGTTATGGCATTTTGATTTGAACTCTCTTTCATTTTAGTGCAGAGGCTGCTGGCATTACTGTTATCAGTGAAGTGGGCTTGGATCCTGGCCTTGATCATATGCTGGCAATGGAGTGCATTGATAAAGCAAAAGAAGTGGGAGCTACGGTAAGGTATTAAATGATAAATCTGGTGAAATTTATCCTCTTGACCAAAATACTTTTTGTTTTGTTGTGAAAACTAAATTCAAAGAAGTCTCTTCCCTGCTGCTGCTGTATGAGATGGCCTCTAGCTTAGATAACTTTAAAAAGGCTAAGACAAATTCATGGAGGAGAGGGCTGTCTCTGGCTATTAGTCATGATTGTGTAGAACTTCCATGTTTAGAGGTGGTTTACCTTTGAATACTAGTTACTAAGGGGTGACCTCTATAGCTTTCATAGCCTACTTCTGGGCTTCCCAAAGGCATCTGGTTGAGTATTATGGAGAACTGAATGCTGGAATTAATAGACCTTTGGTCTGATCCATCAGGGCTCTTCTTAAGATCTTGGAATTTCTTCCCTTTTCTGTGCGGTATCAGGTTATTGTGGTGGAGATGAACGGTAGTACATTTCCTTTGACTGTAGCATTTGGAATGTAATACATTAACTGGATCCCCTTGTGTGATTAAATCTCATTGAAACTATGGCTCAAGATAGTTGGGACTATCATAAATCCCATTGCATTAAGTGGTGCTTGGTCATAACTAACTATAGCTGGACTGGGCCAGTGAGGTTTAAATGTGTGTGAAAAGTTCTGTATGAATGTCCAGAAAGTGAACTGTGTTGCTTTGTGGCTATTATGTATGTATTCTGCAGAATATGTAATTCTTAATCTTTTTGCTGTGATCTGTTTCTGAAAGGTCTAGTGTAAGTGGAGTAATGAGCTCAGTGAGATTTTAAAGTAAATTATATCTTTCTGTAGGTGAATGGAAAAGGGGATTTTAGATATATCAGTAATGAATGCTACAAAGAAAAGCAGTGTTTGCTTTCTTTGCAGTCTGTATTAGATGCTTCTCAATTAATTGATGGTAACCGAAGTCTTGTCTTCACCAGGTGGAATCCTATACTTCCTTCTGTGGTGGCCTGCCTGCTCCAGAGCATTCTGACAACCCCCTCCGCTATAAATTCAGCTGGAATCCACTGGGGGTCCTGCTGAATACAGTTCAACCTGCCACATTTTTACAAGATGGAGAGGTGAAATAATTGGTTTGTCTGTAAAAATGCAAGGATGGGGTATTGTTAAGTCCAATATCTAGGATTTGTAGTACTATTTTATCCTTCTGGAGTGAAAACACGACCTCAGATTAACTCATTTTTACTCTGTTAGGACCAGTGCATATATGACAGAGTAACAGAGGATTGCACACTCCCTTCCCACAAGTCCTTTCGAGGACAAATTTCCCCTCCTGCAATTTTCCGCTCCTGGTGGGATACATTGTCATTGTCAATCAGTGGTAAAATTTCCATAGTTCTGCTCAAGATTTGCCTGGGTATGGGGTTGTAACTCAAAGGCAGAGAACCTGCTTTGCTTGCAGAAGGTTCCAATTTCAATCTCTGGTATCTCCAGGTAGGGCTGGGAATGACTCCTGCCTAGAATCTTGGAGCACCACTGCCAGTCAGTGTATACAATACTGAGCTGGATGGACCGATGGTCTGACTCTGTATCGGGCAGCTTCCTGTATTCCAGAGGCCAATGCTTATCATGAAGAGTTTGGATACTTTGCTCTTAGGATCCAGTCGGAGTGTAGAACTAGCTCATATTAAATGAAGAGGTGTGAAGCCCTATGAAATACTCTCTCCACACCACTTCTCATAGTCTGTGGTGTACAGTGGTCTGACTTGGTAATGATAGTACCATCATTAGAACTGGACCAATACATCTTGTATGAGAAAACTCCCTACTATGTGACAATACCAGGGACCATGGTCCAGGGTTCTGTATGTTTAGAATAGGCTTAGTGGACTGTGTGTGTATTTGAATATTTATATTTATTTATTTATTTATTTATTTCTATACCTCTCTTCCAAAAAATGGATCAGGGCGGTTTATACAGAGAAATAATAAATAAATAAGATGGATCCCTGTTCCCAAAGGGTTCACAATCTAAAAGAAACATAAGATAGACACCAACAACAGTCACTGGAGGTACTGTGCTGGGAGTGAAGAGGGCCAGTTAGTCTTCCCCTGCTAAATAAAGAGAATCACCACATTAAAAGGTGCCTCTTTGCCAAGTTAGCAGGGGTTAGGAATGGTCAAGTCTTTTTGTGTGTGACAAGTCTGTCACAAGTCAGACTGTCACGTAGACTGTGACAAGTCTGTGTGGATCTTTCTCATACAAAATGTATTTATGTATGTCCTTTATCCCATCCTTCCTAAGCTCAGGGTAGCTACAAAGTAAAATGACCAATCATACCAGTATCCTTAAAATGCAACACTTATTTGTTTGGGTTTTCTTTGTCACGATGGTAGTGTCCTGTCCTATCAAGCCATGGGCCATTGCAACACAGTTCAATTATTGCCAGGGCTTCCTCTTCAGAAGAAGACACAAGAAGCTCCTGTTGTAGCATGTTTGCAGATCTTATTTCCAATTAGGACCGTCTTCAGTTACCAAACTGCTTACTCCAAAGTAGTCCCTAGAAACTGGATGAAATTCTTTCAGATTCCAAATCCTTACAAGACTTGTCTGAAGAATCTCAACTGTATAAATACTTGTAGGACTATTGTGTCTTCTCTTCATTCTCTGTTACAACATATTCAGTAACATATGCATTGAGTTCCCTTTTCTAGAGGCAAAGGAGTTCAGGGGAAATTTTCTGCACCCAGTGTTTATGGCAGTGGCATTTTGACTGTTGTACGCTGTAAAGAAACATCCCAAGTATTCTTATGACTGAAAAATTTAACTTTCAAATCAGATTTCCACGTGAATTTTCCTTCATTGAACACTTCATTGGCTTATACTTGTTCTGATTTAGGATAGATAAGAACAAGACATCGCATTGCTAGTTGTAAAAAAAACTGTAATGCCATGGTAAACATTTCTTTAAAATATCTATATCCCACCTTTCAACAAGCTCAAAACAACTTTGTGTTGCAAAAGTTAAAAACACTAAAATGGCTTCCTGTTGAGGGCATCTCTGATCCTGTATTGTGTATGGGTCATCTGGGAAAGCCAAGGACAGGTTTGAAATAGTTCATCCTCCTTGACCCTCCTACAGCACCATGGCTGTGGACGCATTCAGGGGTCATTGACACATCCCTGAGACAGAAGGAGGAGGGCAGCCTTGCATCTCATGGGAGATAAACATGTCTAAGGAGGGATTTGGTGAATTTGGGAATTCCAGTCTTAAAATATAGTTCTTACATGATTGTTGTTTTTTCCACAATCCTTAGGTTATTAATATTCCAGCCGGAGGAGCTTTGCTTGATTCTGTTACTGTCATGGATTTTTTCCCAGGATTAAATTTGGAAGGTTTTCCAAACAGAGACAGTACAAAATATGCTGAACCATATGGTATTCAGTCAGCTCACACTCTCTTAAGAGGAACTTTACGATACAGGGTAGGTACGTTTTGATAGCATAGAAAGCATTGTTGATCATATGTTATGAGGGAGGAGAGCTGGTCTTGTGGTAACAAGCATGACTTGTCCTATTAGCTAAGCAGGGTCTGCCCTGGTTGCTTGTGAATGGGAGACTAGATGTGTGAGCACTGTAAGATATTCCCCTTAGGGATAGAGGCACTCTGGAAAGGGCATCTAGGTTCCAAGTTCCCTCCCTGGCATCTCCAAGATAGGGCTGAGAGAGATTCCTGCCTGCAACCTTGGAGAAGCCGCTGCCAGTCTGTGTAGACAGGGGCGTATCTAGGGTGGGGCAGGCAGGGCACGTGCCCCGGGTGCCACTTGAAGGGGGGCGCCATTCTTAAAAAAAAAAAAAAAAGGCTGCTGAAAACAAAATGGCCACCATGCATGCTCAAATGGGCTCTGTGAGGCCCTAGGCCATGCCAGGCCTTGCAGAGGCCATTTGAGCATGCGCAGTGGCCATTTTGTTTTCAGTGGCCATTTAAATTTTTTTTTTTTAAAAACAGCCACCGCACATAATCAAATGGTCCCTGTGAGGCCCTAGAGGCCAGCAGGGGGAGGGGGGACCTTTGCAGACCCCCTACACATGGCCTTTAGGAAGACCCCCTGAAGGGGCTGCAGGTAATTTCTTTAAAAAATATATAATATGTCACTGTACACATATTTAGTTTGGCACTAAGTACAGAGAATCAGGGCTTGTGAATACTGAGCTGAAGCTTATGAGCTAGGATTGTATTCATTTGGTCTTACTTTGCTTCTTGTGATAAGTGAGTTAAATGTGATGTCTTAATAATATGGCTATTAATAGTGAGTTTGTCTTTGAATCAGTGTGAAATCCTGAGTATTAAGGCCCACTGGGAGTTTCTTGCTCTCTTTCTCTCATTTTAACTGTCTTTCTGAAATACCAGAATATATTCCAAGCAGTGACACAGTTTACTTTAATTATTTTCAGAGTATCTGGGAAAAGTCAAATTCTCCATTTATTTTTAAAACATATATAATAGTGATGCTACAATGCATAGCAGAGAATTAGACAGGCACTTCTGTTTAGTTTTCCAAGTACACCTCTACAGAGTTTTTGGGTATTTCATGAGCCCCAGCATAATGAAATTTGTAGTTTCCCAGCATTTTTTGGTCTGGCTACGTCCACTGCTAAATAGTTTTTGAAATATGAAAAGATTAACAAGCTTGACTTGTATTTTTCAGCTGATATTATGGTAAAGTTATCTGAAAGATGGGTGTCAGATGTTCGGACAGGGGGCACAATTTCAGTGCTTGCCCTAGGCGCTATTTTCCCTAGATACGCCTCTGTGTGTAGACAATACTGAGCTAGATGGACCAATGGGCTGACCCAGTATATGGCAGCTTCCTGTGTTCCTATGTTACACTTACTAAGTGGAAAGTCAACAGTTCCCTGATTTTCTTATGTGAGTGGTGCTTCTGTAATACACTTTTCACATAAGAAAAACACTAAGATAATTCTAGGTGCCCTTGCTGTTGAGATAAGCTGGGTGGCACCTGGGGATAGGGCCGTTCTGGTAGTGATGTCCCAATTAGGGAATTCACTCTTAAGGGAAGCTTCCCTTGGGGCCTATGCCCTTGGTGCAACAATAACCTTATTAGTTGTCCAGGCCTCTTAATCTATTGAATGGATTTTAATGGTGCAACTTTTTAAACTGCAGATTTTCTTATGATTTTATTGCTTTATTTAATTTGCAAACTGCCCTGGGAATTAGGGGTGTTTTGAAGCGTGGTTCGAGCACTTTAAAAGAAAGTAGAAAGCGAACTTTAATAAAACTGAGAACAGGTGCTTACCTGCTTTCTGCCGCCCTTTCCAGCTCCCTGCTGGTGGGGTGGCACATGTCCCCCAAAGCCCTACACCCCATCAGCACACACATGGCATCTGTGCATGTGTGGATGCCATTTGTATGGTCAGTAACACCAGGCTGACCACGCAAATGGTGCTTGTGCATGTGCAGATGCCATGTGCATGCTGACGGCGTGTGGGGCTTTTTGGGACATGTGCCGCCCCAGCATTCTGGAAAGGGCAGTGGAAAGCAGGTAAACAGCTGTTCTCAGTTTTATTAAGGTTCCCTTTCTAATTTCCTTAAAAGTGCTGGAATCGCGCTTCAAACCACAGTTCCAGCACATACCTACTGAGAATTGTAGATTAAAAGGAAATGTATGAGATAGGTAAATGACTTGTGGCCATGATTATGTAACCTTGAGCCCCTGGTGGCACAGTGGTAAAACTGCCACCCTGTAACCAGAAGGTTACAAGTTCGATCCTAACCAGGGGCTCAAGGTTGACTCAGCCTTCCATCCTTCCGAGGTTGGTAAAATGAGTACCCAGAATGTTGGGGGGCAATATGCTAAATCATTGTAGAGCTTCCAGCTATAGAGCGGTATATAAATGTAAGTGCTATATATTAATTACATAATAGTTACAGATTGCTTGTCAGAGACTGAAATAAAACTGAACTGAGCTAATAGTTACAGCTATTGTGGTCCTTTATTACCAAAGGTCAAGGCTCATTTGTCTGGGCACAATGCATTCTACTATACTCTTATTGAAAGGGACTACAGGTCAGTGTTAAGGCACATATTTCCCAAACAGAAGGTCTCTGATTCAATCTTTGGCATGTCCAGGTGAAGCATCTCTGGAAACAGGGCTCTGAAAGTCATCTGCCTGAGCCGCTTTCAGTGCAGGCAAGATGGACCAATGGTCTGCCAGCAAAAGACTGCAATCCTGTGCATGTATACCTGGGAGTAAATCCCATTGAACACATTGGGACTTCCTTCTGAGTAATCATGCATAGCATTGCACTGGGAATTGTATGTATGTATGTATGTATGTATGTATTCACATTTTATACTGCCTTTCATAAGACATCCCAAGGTGGTTTACAAAAGTTAAAATAAAACTCCATTTAAATTACATTTAAATCCTTAATCAGTTAAACAATAAAAACCATAAAACACCAAAAAAACAACCACCATTTAAAAAGATAAACAGAAGCAGGAAAGCTGAGAAACCTGGCACCCCATAAGCGATAAAAGCCTGAACAAGTAAAAAAGGTCTTAATTTTTTTTAAAGCAGCCAAAGGTGTCAAAGAGTGAACAATCACTGGGAGAGCATTCCAGAGGCTGGGGGCAATAACAGAAGGCCCTGTCCCATGTGCACGACAATTGAACCGCTCTGTGTCAGCACATGAAGCAAAGGGCCCCCTTTTTGGGTGGGCAGAAACCCTTGGGATCAGGTGGTCCTTCATGTATCCAGGGCCCAAATGGTTAAGGGCTTTAAAGCTAATGACCAGTACCTTGAATTGGGTCCGGAAGCAAATTGGCAACCAGTACAGCTCTTTCAGAATAGATGTAATATGCTCTGAGCAAGCAGTTCCAGAGAGAACCCTGGCAGCTGCATTCTGGACCAGCCGAAGTTTCTGAATATGCAACCCCATATAAAGTACATTGCAGTAATCCAGCTGTGATGTGACTAAGGCATGGATAACTGTGGCCAGATCTGCCTTCTCGAGAATGGGACGCAGCTGGCACACTAGCCGAAGCTGTGGAAAGGCACTCCTGGCTGTCACCTCTACCTGACCACCCAAAAGCAGAAATGGGTCCAGCAAGACCCCCAAGCTCCACACTTTCTCTTTCAGGGGGAGTACAACCCCTTCAGAGCTATCCTGATTGGCTTTTCTACTGACCAGCAGCACCTCCAACTTGCCTGGATTTAACCTCAGATTGCCAGCCCACATCCAGCCCATCGCTGCCTCTAGCCACACCCCTCCCCCAGTTCAGTACATCCACTTGCTTTCCTAGGATCTGATGTCAGAGAAGGGCAGAGCTGAGTGTCATCTGCATACTGAGGACACTTTAGTCCAAGCCTCCTCATGACCTGTCCCAGCAGTTTCATGTAGATGTTGAACAGCATGGGGGACAATACTGAGCCTTGTGGGACCCCATAGGCCAGAAGCCAAGGAGTCGAGCAGAAGTCCCCCAGCACCACCTTCTGGCACCTTCTTCCAAGAAAGGACTGGAACCACTACAATGCACCCCTGCCCTGATCCCTATACCGGAGAGGCAGAAGGATACCATGGTCAATAGGATCAAATGCCGCTGAGAGGTCCAGCAGAACCAACAGGAATGCACTCCTCCTGTCTAATTCCTGCCATAGGTCATCCAACAGGCAGTTTCAATCCCAAACCAAGAGCAGAAACCAGATTGAAAAGGGTCTAGATAGCCCGTATCATCAAAGACTGCCTGCCTGCCTGCCATATTTTTATACCACCGGATATGTACATCTCTAGGCGGTGTATAAAATTTAAAATAATATTTAAAAATCAGCACAGATTAAAATACACAAAACAATAGCATAAAACAATTAAAACAAATTATTAAAATTATAATTAATTTATAGCAGCACAGCCATCACACGCTCTATCACCTTGTTTAAAAAGGGACAATTTGAAACAGATAGAGAAAATTAATAAAAATATGTCCATGAATCACAAGTTTACTAAAAAGTAATCAATGAGATCTCATAAAAGTGATCACCAAGTGTCCCATTGAAAAATTAGATCCAGGTTATTTCCAAAGTATCTTGCTGTCTGTAGATGGAAGAGGTATATGATTGTAGTGTCTCATTTTAATAAAAAAAAATTGGATATCCGTCTTGTCTATCTTGTAGTTATGCCAACTGTGTTTTGACTGAAATCATGTTCATTGATTATTCTTTATGGATCTTGTTGTGATGCATGGACATATTTTTATTAATTTTGATCAATTATACCTTATGTAGTTAAGATAATTTTCAGTTATAGTTTTATTATCAGTATCCTATTAAAACATTAACATACAGTATTTGGTTTCTTTGTTAATATTGTGATATTACTGAATCCACTTAAGGTTTGTTTGGTTTTTTGGTCTGACAGCCAGCCAGTGAAGAGCCATTATTTTATTCTGTGTTCCTTTATAACCCCTTGCTTCTCTTCCTCTAGGGTTTTTCTAAAGCCTTAGGAGGCTTTGTGAAACTAGGATTAATAAATCCGGAACCGTGCCCTATGCTTAGTGCAACGGCACCTTCTGTAAACTGGGTGAGTGTTGCTGTCTTGGTCCCAGAGAGAGGGATTCTCAGGGCTGCAGCTGGGGTTTGTATGGTATTGGTTCCTTTGCATTTGTCCCCAGCCTTGGGTCCCCAGATGTTGCTGGACTGCAACTGCCACCATGCCCAGCCCGAATGGTCTTTGGCAAACTTTCTCCTTCTTCACCTGCAGTTTTCCTAAGGCTTTTCTCAGACTTTTAGGTGGTCATATGGCGTTTCTACTTTTTTAAACCTAGAAAGAGCTGATGTGCAAACTCCTTGGACTTAAGCCACCTGCCAAATCTGATGACCTCCGAGATGCCGTCTACAATAAACTGGAGCAAGATGAACAGCAGCTGGAGGCAATCGAATGGTAGGAATTGGGAGATTACAAGAGTGGCCTCCCCTACCCTCTTAAGCCTTCTCTCTAATTAAGTTTGTTAGGAATAGTGTCCAGTCGTCCAACCTGTTTCTTAATGCATGCTGTGGGATGGGGAACGGGGTTCTTATGTTAAAGCCTGACTTTGACTGAATCTGGTGACAAAGGTCATGCAATTGTTCTGATACGTGTCTTTATTTTATTTGTCTTATTGCTTGCAGGCTCGGATTAGTTGGAGATGAACCTGTTCCAGTTGCAGAGTCTATAGTGGGTGCACTGGCCAAGCACATGGAGGCCAAGCTGTCTTTTGGTAGGTGGAAGACATTCAGCTTTGCACTTTGCCCAACTGTATTTTCTGATTGTTTTCTCATTGTGGTGGAAGAGGGGAAATTGTTCAGGTTCCATTGCTCACCTAAGGTCATGCATTCATATTGTCAAGTGGTCCATTAAGCCAAATATTAAAATGATTAGCCACCTTGTCATTCTCCTAGCCAGGCTACTTAGCTCGACCTTCATCTCCAGTTAGTGTCCTAGTTTATCTTGATGCTTTCTGGTTCAAGACTGTGTTACATGGTTTTCTCATGTGTTACTTACTCATGGCTCACACCCATCTCTGAGCACACACTGAATTCTTTGCACGCCTTTCCCACTGCTACTGAGGTTCCTTATTGGTTGCTTGCCCTTCTCTTGTGATTTTGTTGGATTGTCATCAGAACTGACTCCAAAATTAGTCAATTCTGTACACTTAGTGCATCTGATTTTTGCAAGTTGTATGGCACCCATGTTGACTTGTGGTTCCTCTGTACAAAGCAGGCATTTGAATCAGCACCCATGGCAGGTTTTTGTGGCAGAAAGAGGCATTCCATCTTATGCCCTTTGGAGCCTTGGACATCTGATAGTGATTTCCTATGCTTCCAGTTTCGTAGTAAGGTATGGGATTGGAAGTGTTGGAAGCTCTTGTGAAGAATTTATAAGTAGGATTTATAAAGAACACGGGAAGCACAATGGACAGATTCACAAGATGTCAGTTTGTATCCCAGTCTTTTCAAATATGGAAATTTCCTTTATCTAAAATAAAGGTTTGGGAAGAAGGGAGGAATTGAAGGTGCAGATATGACATATAGCAAGGATCCAATGGGCTATGTGAGGTTTCTGATTCCCTCTTCTAATGGCAGTTCCCTTGGCCGCCACATCAAACAACAACCCAGGAGAACTCTGGTGTATGAGTGTGGGAATCCTTGAGCATACCTAAGGGCTTTCTGGCTTATCTTTACCCCGTTTTCCCAAAATAAACACATTATTAACGTGCTGCTTTCCCTTACATTGCCACTAGGTAATATGGAACCTGATCATATTATCTATGTCCATTCAGACTTCCTTTACTAAAGGAAGACTGAAAAAATGGTCTGCTGGCAGTGGCCTCACCAGGCACTTTTTTGCATGGAAACATTTGGCTTTCTCTTCCCAGTGTTCCACCTATTTCTAGAGCATCTGACCTGAGGAACGGTTTGCTGTAATTTTGAAAGTTTGTATGCTGGTTTTGATGAGCATACCACACCACTAGCACACCGTACCACCAGTCTGGTGTCTATTGGCCACCTCCAGCCTCAGTGGCATGATGCCTCTGAATGCAGAGGAGAAGCATCAAGAGAAAGGGCATGCCCTGAGCTATTGCCTGTGGGCTTCCCAGAGGCATCTGGTGGGGCCACTGAGTGAAACAGGATCCTGGACTAGATAGGCCTTGGGCCTTATCCCCAGGGCTGTTCTTATGCTCTTATGAACACCTCAATTAAAAAGAAGTTTCGATAAAAGATGTTGACCACAGTCCAGAGACTAGTAGGTGTAACTGAAGTCAATGGGACACACTAGTTGTAACTAACTTGTCCTGTGGAACTCAATACTGTTTAGGTGTAGCTAACGTTCTCTGGATCAGGACCATTGGCTCATTTTCTGTTCTGCTTATTTTCTGGACCCAGTATAGCTACAAAGATTGTTATCCAAAGAATTTTTTTTTTAATCAGAAGCCATGCAAAGGGGAGAACTGTTTCTGTACAAGTATGTTGGCATGATGAGTACACAAAGATGCAAAATGGCTAAAATTTCTACTGTATTCCATTTTACATGCAAACTTGAAAAGTGCTATTTCAAGTATAATTTCTGGTTTGTTAGTAGTTATTTGAAGTACAAAAGTAATTGGTTTTACAAAGAAATAAAGCCACCACATTCCAAAATGGTATTTGTTGAACTTCAAGATAGATGCATCTGTCCTCCTCAAATTATTAATGTCCAGTGTTCCTGGAGCATTGGGATGGTTGGATAATTTCCCTGCTATGGCCTGAATTTTTTTCTTCAAGGGGAAAATATAAATTTTATTTGCAAGCAAAAGGATAACAGGTGCATTTAATGCCCTTTGGGTTATAACTAGGGACTCTTGCAGATCATGGAACAGTTACGAGCTCATTGTCAAGTCTGCATCTTGTGATCTTTTCAATCTTAGAATACTGCGATAAGTTGCTGTTTTCCTCTAGGTACTGGAGAACGAGATATGATAGTAATGAGGAATGAAATTGGAATCCGACATCCATCTGGTCATTTGGAAGACAAATCCATCAGTCTTGTGGTGTATGGTGATGATAAAGGATATTCTGCAATGGCTAAAACTGTAGGGTACCCTACTGCTATCGCAGCAAAGATGGTTCTGGATGGTATGTATGGTCCTTTTCCAATTTGTAACTAAATGGCCTCTGAACATGGAGTTATTGTTTTAGCAATGATTATATCTTCTCAATAAAGGAAAAAGTTTGAAAGACATTGGTTGTTTTTGGAATCAATATATATTTTTAGTGCCTCTAGACAAAGCTATTGTCTGATCTTACTAAGCATTGAACTTCTTTCATAACAGGACCATAACCAGCTTGGTTGGTGGTGACTTGAAACTGGGCCTTTTCTAGACTCTGCAACACATTTCCTAACAAAATTAGTGTTTCCCCTTCTCTGAATGTTTTTCAGAAGGACCTAAAAACATTCCTGTTTAGTCAGGCTTTTAGTTTATGAAGAGCTGCTCAACTTCGACCCTCCTGCAGATGTTGGCCTACAACTCCCATAATCCCTGGCTATTAGCCACTGTGACTGGGGATTCTGGGAGTTGTCATCCGAAAACAGTTGGGGGGCCTAAGTAAAGCAGGCCTGGAAGCTTTGGTTTTAGAAACTTTATTTTATTTTAAATTTTTAAAAATATGTTAATGTTTCAGTTGGTTTTATATTGTGAACTGCCCAGGGACCTTTTTTTGTATGGGATGGTATATAAATGTACTAAATAAACTTGTCAAAGAAATATCATCATTATTATAAAGAAATATCACAGAAGTTGCTATTTGTATATAAACACTCACCAGGTCATAAACTATATTTCCTTCTTTGTTTTTCAGGTGGAATTAACACCAAAGGCATGGTCATCCCATTGACTAAAAATATATATGGACCAATACTTGAAGGTGTTCGAGCTGAAGGCATTACATACAGTACCCAGAGTGTTGTCAAGCAGTAACCAAGACGTCATCTTTCTTGGGGAAAGGGTTTAATCATTCATTCATTCATTCATTCGATTTTTGTACCACCTTTCCAAAAATGGCTCAGGGTGGTTTACACAGAGAAATAATAAATAAATAAGATGGCTCCCTGTCCCCAAAGGGCTCACAATCTAAAAAGAAACATAAGATAGACACCAGCAACAGTCATTGGAGTTACTGTGCTGGGGGTGGACAGGGCCAGTTACTCTCCCCCTGCTAAATAAAGAGAATCACCACGTTAAAAGGTGCCTCTTTGCCAAGTTAGCAGGGGTCTGCTGTACTTGGTCTGTACTTCTTGTATGTACAATTTGAAGCATGTAAAATGATTGCCTACCATGGGCATCGTCCCCTGGAAAGCTTTTTGTGCAATCCCATTGAAATGAATGGGAGCTGTACAAAATCACGTGTGTGTCCTTATGCAGCTTTCATCTGTTCAGTGGGTTTGTGCAAAAGAACTAGCTGGTGGGTTGTGCCCTGTACCTTTTTAAAAGGTGCTTGACACTGAAAGGTGGCAACATGTATTAAATCATAATGTGGTGCAGTATTTACCATCCACACAAGACTCTTTAAACAGTGCCACAATATTTTTAATTGTAACCTCAGTACTGCAATATTGCTGTGCGTAGTAAATTCAAGGCTTTGTTTTTAAACAGAAAATTTGCCCCTAAAACATGACAAGGGCAGAAGAAAATGGTAGTACATTGTTTGTGAACCTAACTGGGAATATTTTTCCTCCTTCAGTGAGTAATTTATTATAATACACAACTGAGGCCTTTCTTCCACTAAGTCAGTGAGGCACTGCCAGAACTAACGGTTGCACTATTGTGCCCTCTGTCTTCTAGGAATGTATCTGCGGGCAATTCCCTCCTGACCTCCATGATTCCATTTTTGCCATGTGCTTATGGCTAGGTCCATGTACAAGGTAATCTTGGGAACCCATTCATTCCACAGTGTGCTCCTTGGCACCACGTACCTGGCCAAGTTTTACAATTGAGTTTTGTTGCTTGCTTGGCAACAGGGAGCCAAATGTGCAGAATCCATTTATAGGACTGTCTTCCACACGGATCCCATCACAAGGTTTGTAGAGGCCATAGGTCAGCGCTGGAAGACCTTGGAAAACTGCTGCCAAGTGGAATAGATAACAATGGGCTAGATGGACCAATGGTCTCCTTCTGGTATCAGACAGCATCATACGTCCATTGATGTTTTAAATAATTTCATGGCAGGTGTGGTTATAGCAATTGACTCTATGTTATAACCAAAAGGGAAACTTATTTGATTTGCACTTTAGTGCCTAGAAAATCATGTAAAGTAAAAGGTCAAAGATATTTTTGTATGTCACAAAAGAGTGTGGAAAAACATTGATTGTTTTAGATACTACACAAAAGTTTGAAAGTAGTACCGTGCTCTTTATCTATGTGAAAGTCTGCAGTTTCACATCTGCCAAATACTGTACTGTTTGAAACCACATTTCAGTTTGTAAGGGATTGGATAATATCCAGACAGTATACACAGCTATGGAAAATTTCCCTGTTACATTGTAGGAATGCCAGCTGAAATGCCTGTTAATCTCTCTTGCTGATGTAGTCTAACACAGGGATCCTCAACGTTGGGCTCCCAGATGTTAGTGGACTTCAACTCCCATAATCCCAAGCCCCAGTGGCCTTTGGTTGGGGATTATGGGAGTTGAAGTCCAATAGCGTCTGGGGGCCCAATGTTGAGAATCTCTGGTCTAACACAACATGATGCTGTGCCTCAAATGTGTATCTGCTCCATTCTTAGGAGAAGCAGCAATATTTTAAATGCAGCTCTTGTCCTGTATGCATTAGTCATGTGAGGGTAAAACTTGTTTAGTAGCTGCCTTTCCAATTAATGTTGTTTGGGGAAAGGCCTTGAACTCAGGCCTTTCCCCAAACAACCATATGGGCTTTCTGAGCACATGGGAGCAGCGCAGCTCCATAGTCCTTCTGGGCATGTCCCTCTACATTCAGTGCCTTTTCACCAAGATCTCTTGGGATGGATGGAAAGATCATTTTACTTCAGCCATGGAAAAAATAAGGAGCCTATCAAGTTAGGTATGACTTCATTGAAAGTCTGGGGTGCGCTTGACAAGGGGAAGGGAGAGATGGGGAAAGGAGAAGGCTGCGGGTTTGTGGTTCCTATTTAGATGACTGGAGATTGCTAACTCAGTTGGCTAAAAGAAAAACAACATAAACAGCATTTTTTTTAATGTGCCAAAATGAATGTGCCCAGTAGTTTTAATCCAGGGTGCAGTGACTTTCCTCAGTGTGCCTTTTGGCTTTTTAATATCTTTGAATGGGTTATATCTAAACTTTTCAGGCTTGACATATTTCAGTGATGAGATTTCAGAGTGAGCAGTTAGGAATACTGTTGAGTTTCATTCTTTGATTCTCACCAATGTGAACAGAACCAGGATTTGATGTTAACATTCATTCCCTTGTCAGAAATTCAATAACACCATTTTCTTTCTCTTTGACTCTGGTAGTCTGGATTTTTCATACATGTACCCTGAAACGGTAAATTTTCAAAAGATATTTTTAACTCTTGACCAGTCTCTCTAATGACTAGTTGAAATTGTGGATACGATTCTAGTTCTGGTTATGGACTCTAGTCTCTTACCAAGATATTGAACCATACAGTGAAATTGGTGATTGCCAACAGATGGAGAAGTCACTGCAGAGAAGAAGTATGGAAGTGATACAGTATACTGCTCATGGTATGAGAATGGAGCATAGCTGGCACCTCAGTCATGTTACTTAATTGAAATAAGCCAGATTAATAGGCCACAACTTTGTGAACCACCCTTCAGGTCATTTGGCGTATGGGAGCCATAGATGTTAGTCTGCCCAGTCATAGTCATACTACTAGGAAGGGACATCTATAGAGTCAGTGTGGTGTAGTGGTTAGAGTGTTGGACTAGGACCCAGGAGACCTGAGTTCAAAGCTCATTCAGCCATGGAACTCACTGGGTGACTCTGGGTCAGTCACTCATTTCTCAGCCAAGCCTATTTCACAGGGTTGTTGTGAGGATAAATATAATCATGTACACTGCCCTGGGCTATCTGGAGGAAGAGTGGGATAAACATGTAGTAAATAAATAGCAGCTTAGCTGCTGCTTTGATGAAATCCAGATACTCCTAAACACGCCCAAACAGCCTAACCCAGGAAAAATCACACCTTGAGGCTATTCTCACGTGCAGTGGAAACTGGGCTAAGGGAGCCCAGGCAGCCTGGTTTCTATTGCATGCAAGAACTGCTGGGAGCCGTGCAGCTCATGGTGGCAAACCTTGGGTAGCCTGCCGTGCAATCCGGGTTTTGGAGCGCCCGAAAAGTGGGTTCCTGGATTGTGTCACTGCGGTGCGGCTGAATGGGAGGCTCCCCCAAAGGCTCCTCCCAGCGTCAGGAGGCTCCCCCAAAGGCACCACACACTTCTGTGGTGCTTTATGGGACTCCCAGGGGCCAGGAGGCCCCTGAACCCCACTGCCCCAACCGGCTCCATGACGGAGCTGGTAATTGTCTGGGCAGCTGATCGTCTGCAGGGAGAGGGGGGGTCAAACCTGTCCTCCTCACAACTCCCCCCCCCTTCCGGCTCTACACACGGATTGTGTATAGAGCTTCTTCAGTGTCAAGACTATTGTGAAGAGCTGGCCAAAGGGGTGAAGCATAACTGTGCTGGCTTAGCACGCAGTCTGACAGGCCTACTGAGATGGGTGAATTGCAGCTGCCGAGGCTCCCTTTATTTCCCCCACATATGCACTGTGGGGCACAAATGGGCCCCTGCCTGAACACAGGAGTGATTCTTCTGATTCATAGTAATCGGGCAGCATTTGGCTTTAAGTGACTGTTACCGTTTAAAGCAGAACAAAAATGAGCCACACTCTTCAATCCTTATCTGTCCTCTCCACCCAGGCAAAAGGACACACTTCTTTTTTGAATATTTTAATATTTCAGTCTACTATAAATTAAAGGGAGAACTGGAAGTCCATCTCCAGATCTAGGATCACTCAAAATGTAGTGTGTGTGTATCAGACTGTTTTCTATTCCAATATCCTATTGAATCACTTTCTTAAACAGGGCACAGACTGTGCTTTTTGTATGTATTTGGTTTAAAGAAATCCGGTGCCTCTGCTATGATAACATGCTAAATAAAAACTTTTGGCTTGTAGCTGGACTTTTTGTTCCCCCCCCACCCATCATTTTTCATCCTGAAGCACTGGGGAGCATACCTCCCTCCTTGGTTCTGTCTCTGAGGCTGCAGAAATGTTTTCTTTCACTGTATTGTTTTGAGCAATTATATTCTTGCTGGTGGAGGAAAGGGAAGGAGAGATGAGAAGAGGTTTTTTCCTTTTGTTTGTTCGGTTTTTCCTCATCTTGTTGAGATGGTACAGACAACCTGGTTTAACAAGTACAATAGCTGTAAAGGAAAAATAGTGTCTTCATTGAAGCATACCTTACATTGATTCCTCATGTCAATATATCCTTTGATGGAAAACCTGGGTTGATGGTAAAATTGCTCCTTTTACTTGTAAGGTGTCTTCAGGTTTTCTTTGTCCCAGTATTGCAAACATTTATCTTCTCTTTTCACACTGTACAGGATTTTTCACACAGTACAGGATTGTGCTTTGAGAGTCAACTCATTTGAATAAGAGGCATAAATGGCAGTAAAAAGAAAAGTCAATTCTACTGTTTTTTCTCGTGTCACTGTAACTTTTCCAAGGCTTTCTCACAGTACATATGGTACTTTGCATAAATCAAAATGGTGGTTTCAGCTGTGCATATTAAGGTTAAATATATCAATGGAAAATCTTTTGAGGTGCTTGGGAGCACTGGCAAAATGAAATACAATTGACAAGTTAAGGTTAAGGTTGTATGGCAAATATAATTTAGTGCTGAGATGTATTACTACCAAAAGAAAAAAGAACAATTTCCTTACATGCAAGAGAGATCTATCAGTGGTTATTTGCTATGATGGCTATGTATCATGTTCAGAGGCATTAAATGCTAATGGGAGAGGGCCATTATTTTTCATGCCCTGCTTCTGGCCAGAATCTGGTTCTCCACTGTGGGAAATAGGCAATGGCCCTTCGGGTCTGATCCTGCAAGGCTCCTTCCCTTAACCTCAAAGCGGGTGCCAAGATGTTTCTATTAAGTTGCTCAGTGTGGTTTGATAGACTCTCTTTCAGGGGTAAATATGAGAGTAGACTCAATGGGTTGCAATCAAAGATTCCCTTCTTCTGCAGGAAGGAGTCTTTCTTCAAGAAGAAGGGAACCTTTAGATACAACTGCTATGAGAATACCACCAACATTTTATAAAATGTGCTCAATGGCACTATTTTTACTCTGATTTATTTTAATTAGCCATTAAATCATTTTACAAAAGGCTGGTGGTGAGCTCATATTTTTACTTATGTTATTTACAGTTGATTTTATTGGATTGTATTCAGCAGCTGCTTCTTAGTACTCATTTGAGATTCACCTTTTTGGTAACCTTTTTTGAGCTGCTGTTTGCCAATTGTCCACTGTCAAGTTCTACCATCTACTTTTGTAACTTGGAAAACACTAAACTTAAACTGACATTGCTAGTTAAAGATGTATTGAGACCTGCAGTTGTTTCAATAACATATTTCCCATACATGACCCAGTTTACAGAATCAGGCTCTATATCTTTTGAGTCTGTAGTATGGATTACAATAAAAATTTAATTAGAATATGTACTTTTTGTGTGTCTGAGACTTGTTTGCTGGCTCTGTTTAGGAACTGATGCACGTTTATTAAAATGAATAATCCAGGACAAGTTGAAGATTATGGAAGATTTCTTAATTCTTCATTTTTCCCCCAGACCAAGCTCAATATGTGTTCATAAAGAGATTATCTTAAGGAATTATGTTTTAAATAACTTGTCTGCAGGCTAAGACGATGAATGTGATTACAGGATTTGATAGAAGTGAATCTTGGAAGCAGCAGTTTATTTCTTCGGATGATTATTTTTTATTTTTAAAAACCACAAAAAGCTAGAAGAGGAGTTGTTTGTTCTTATCTGCCCATATGATTGGTATCAGTGTAACAATTTGATGAGAATTATTGCAGGGAATAAATCATTTAGTACATAATCGGGCCCTTCCAGCTGTTTTTTAATCGAAGTGTTTTCCTAGGTGAAAGAAGGGCTGCACAAGATCATTGTATTTCCTTGTATGGATTCTCTGAATTGTTCTGTTCTCTAGGATTATGGGTAGGAGAGAATAAAAGTTAAGAGGATTAGAAAATGGGGTTATGATGTAGCCATAAGATCAACATTAACCCTGTGGCACTTGTACCCCAAGGGATATTGTATAAAAAGAATGATTTGGCCTGTTTATATTTTGCTTCTTTTGGAACAAATGAAGACGCAGGGTAATTGTCTGACAGTTTCTGTCTTTTTAGGCCATGTGTCACAAAGTGCAGCCTGTCATAAGCAGTTTCCCTTGCTAAAAAAAAAACCAGAACAAAATTCATAATACATTTGGGTTAATCTTACTTTTTGGGCAGCTCATTATGTCTGGTTGCAAGTCAGTCTGATTGTAAAAAAATTGTACTGAATTGTTAAAAAAACCCTTACACAAGTAGTTATTAATTTTCTTGCAATAAGAAGTTACTGGCCTCCTCATCCAGGACTGACTGGGAAGCTCCACACTTGCTTAGCTGCTGGCACTTATTCTTCAGTTTTGACCGAAAAGTGGAAAAATGCCTGCCTGGAAGCAGTAATGGGCTGGATGAGGGAGAATAAACTGAAGCTGAATCCATATAAGACAGAGGTACTATTGTGCGGGGTCAGAACTCTAGAGATGATTTTGATCTACCTGTTCTAGATGGGATCACACTTCCCCAAAAGGAACAGGTTTGCAGTCTGGGAGTACTTCTGGATTCACACCTCTCCCTGGCTTCTCAGGTTGAGGCAGTGGCCAGGGGTGCTTTCTATCAGCTCTGGCTGATACGCCACCTATACCCATTTCTTGAGATCAATGACCTCAAAACAGTGGTACATCTGTTGGGTACCTCCAGACTTGACTTCCGTAATGCGCTCCACGTGGGGCTGCATTTGTATGTGGTCCGGAAGCTTCAGTTGGTTCAGAACACGGCAGCCAGGTTGGTCTCTGGGTCATCTCGGAAAGGCTACACTACTCCTTTACTGATGGAGCTGCACTGGCTGCCAATAGGTTTCCTGACAAAATGCAACGTGCTAGTTAAAGCCCTAAACGGCTTAAGCCCTGAGTCTAAGAAAGAGTCAAGTCAAGAGAGCGTTTTCTTCACTATGACCCACACCACCCATTGAGGTCATCTGAGGAGGTCCGTCTCCAGTTACCATCAACTCGTCTGGTGGCTACACAGAGATGGGCCATCTCAGTTGCTGCCCCGAGAGTGTGGAATGCGTGCCCTGCTGCGATACGATCCTCCACATCTCTGGTAATTTTCATAAAACACCTGAAAACCCATCTTTTCACCCAAGCTTTCTCAGCTTCCTAATTTTTTTTAGGTTTTAATCTCTGGTTTATTTTTAAATTGTTAAATTGTTTTAAGTTTTTGTAATGTTTTTAACTTGTTTTATGCTATTGTTAACTGCCCAGAGACGAAAGTTTGGGGCGGTGTACAAATTTGATAGACAGATAAATAAATGTCAACTTGAAGTGTACTTATTGTGTAAGCTCTATGCCAGGGGTGAGGAAACTTGGCACTCCAGCTGTTGTTGAACTACAACCACATGGCTGGGGATGATGGGAGTTGTAGTCAAACAACAGTTGGAGTGCCAAGGTTCCCCACCCCTGCTCTATGCCATTGAGGGCAGTGTTCCCTCTAATAGGGATTCCCGGATGTTGTACATTACAATTCCCAGCATCCCCACCTGCAATGGCCTTTGACTGGGGATTCTGGGAGTTGTAGTCAACATCATCTGGGAATTCCTGTTAGAGGGAACACTATTTGAGGGTCTCTGAACTGGCCCTACTAAAGGTGGGTGTGGCAAGGAGGACTTATTGCACAATTTCCTGACTCACTAAGATCTTTGCAACCCCTTTGAACTAGGGAAATTGAACAGAAAGCCCATAAATTGAGAGAAGGCACACACATCTCCCCACCTCAACCATTCCCAAAGATATGAGCTGCTGGGAAAATGCCATGCGGGACAGTGTTGTCCTAGAGAACCATATAGTGGAGACACAAATGCCAAATTCAGATGTAACAGGAAACTGGAAGTCTTTCACCTCCCAGTTTTTAACCCGCACATCCAAATTTGGGGAAATGGAGTTTGCGGGGGAAAGCAATCTGTGATTTCCCTCCCCAAACCCTGCAGAATCACTGACTGCAGAGAGGCAGCTCTCCCCAATGTCTGAATGGGGATGGGAGAGTGGGGGGTGGGGGGGAGGTCAGTTGGACCCATGTTACACCTGTATGGGGCCAGAGAGTTTACTCCTGGCTCACAGCATCATATGGGTTCCCTGATCCGGTATGGCATAAACTTCAGAACCAGACTGCTTGTTGGAGAGAAAAAACCTAAAATAGTTGAGAATGACTTAAAGGGACAGTTAAAGGCCTAGCCTCTCTGGTTTTGAAGTAACTAGCTTGTGGAACAAATTGCCTCAGCCACAGGTTATAGAAGTGTTGACTTTGGCATCCGTTATGATTAGGAAAGTTGATTTAATTATAAAAGATGAGATGAAATGAAAGTTGAAAGAAAGCCCTTTGGGTAGGCTTTTATATCTCTGAATTTCACCTGGTTTTTGCAATTACTATCCTTTTCTAGCTTATTGTTGTATTTTAGTCCAGATTGCTTTTGATAAGCAAATCATTGTTCCAGCAGTAGAAGACATACATAGGTATATGCTGTTTGCATATGAAATCCAGAACTTGAAGATATGGACACCTTGTAACAGGGAGATTTGATAGCACAAATCACCTGTTTGGGGGCTAGAGAATTGAACTTTGGCCCCGTGTTTCATTCTACTTTCCAGAACGTTATTGGAACAGTCAAAGCTGTTTGCAAGGATCTGTGTTGTGGACTGGATACCATCTAGGAAGAGCATTTCATTTTCCTTCCTTGTAGTTATAGACCACATCTGATTATTCCTCCAGGCCACCTATATTTCTGGTCTCAGTCCTCATGGACTGTACAGTCACATCTATGGTTATAAGCTGTAAAAAAAAAAATCATAGAAGATGCTCTCTGCAGTACTACAATATTGTCATGATTAAATTGTATATTCAAGAGAGGGCCTTCCAACCTTGATGTAAATTCCACCCACCTCCCTGGAAATTTGCTGCTTGATACACAGTGAAGGTGAAGATAAAGTGTGCCGTCAAGTCGATTTCGACTCTTGGCACCCACAGAGCCCTGTGGTTTTCTATGGTAGAATACAGGAGGGGTTTACCATTGCCTCCTCCCGCGCAGTCTGAGATTATACCTTTCAGCATCTTCCTATATCGCTGCTGCCTGATATAGTACCAGCGGGGATCTGAACCGACAACCTTCTGGTAGAATTAATACCTGCATGTTGTACAGTGTTAGACACAGTCTGGAATACTGATATTTATTTTTGCAATGTCTTGGGTAAAAACAGTTTGAACAGTGCTGAGTACAGGTGTTATTTTCATAGAAACTTCTTATTTCAAAATGGGTATATTTCAATTTCCCACAAAAGTTAAAACTGCATGCAGAGATATGGTTACTTACTTAGGATGCATAATAATATATCAGAAAATGTTTTGTTAAAATTAAAAAAACAGGTACTGAACTACATAATTTTAACAATGCAATTACACAGAACTAGAAAACTGACTCTGTAGTAAAATATAAAAATCTACAATTATAAATATAAATTTGGTCCATGGAATCACTATAGAAATATTTACAGTAAGTATCAGCTATTCTAAATATCTACCAAAATCTTAGAACGTTGAATATTATAGAGAAGAATATTATATTTACATTCTACCATATTAAAAGTTTTATATTTCTAGCAAATGTAAAGAATGCTATAAATAACAAGTAAACTGGATACTAAAACATGACATGTTTGTTGCAGAGAACCCTTAGCATCTATAGTTATGGTAAAATTTTAAGTTAAAATAAAGCCAGTGAAATTGAAAACTAATACTGTAAAAGAGACCACAACTTCATTTTTAGAAACACAGTAATAAAGTTCAATCAAATTAGTCCAAACATAACTAACTGTATAACAAGAAATTTTCAAAAAGGCACACATTGTTAATGATATAAGTTCAGCAGTAAAAGTCATATGCAACAACTGTTGGTTTGAATAAGGGAAATACAAAAATTATCTGTATTGCTGGACAATTCTCCCCATTCCCTCCCCGCAACATAATTTTATTTTTTTAAAGGGAAAGCAACAATACTGAAATTCCAGCTCTGGATAATCATCATTTGTCGTGTTCCATTTGTAGTCAAACTAAAGATTCCAAGCTTTCAGCTGCATTGCCATCTGGTAAAGCTGAGCCATTACTGTCTATGGATACTGAAGGATTTTCTTCTTGCCTTGAGCTAACAAGACTGAGAATAGTTTTGTACAGAAATTGATAGTGATCCTAAAGCGATAGGGGGAAAAACAGACATGATTTGTATGGTCTGGATGACAAGAGTATTTGCTATTCTTGTTACATTTCTGAACATAGAAAATGACACACACATTTTCAGAAGTCTAGTAGATTTTATTTTCTAATGTAAATGGGCCAATTCAGATAATACTGTCCACCGTCCCCAAATCCCACAATAAGTGCATGACTACACACAAGTTGAATCTGAACAGATATTTGGGATAGAAAAAATAGTGGAAGGTCCTTCAGCTAAGCTCGTCTTAGAAATAATACCCAAGGGAAATGGCAACTCTATGCAGTTGTTTGTGGCAAAAACAATACAATAATTTAAGCAGTAACTGTGAGTGGCTGATCAAGTATATCTACTCCTTATAATTCTTTGCATTGGCCTTCTGAAATAAATCCTTCCAACACTCTCGGATCATAGTTTTAACTACTTTAGATATATATATATATATATATACACACACACACACACATATATACCCATCTGATGTTTTTGCCATTGGAATTTCATTACCCAAAGAAAATTGTGCAGGATCCTTGGTTTACTTACAATGTCCGTGAAGACTCCGGGCCTCATCAAATTTATCATCTTAGCTACGTGATAAACATCCACACAGTTTTCATTTTCTAGCTGATGCATGAGTGTTGTTAATGCACAGAAAGTACCTGCTGTCACTCCTCCATGCCTTTTTTGAAGGTAAAATATATAGACATACACAAAAGGGTCATTTCCACACTTTAAGAAGGTTTCCTAATGCGGTGTCATTTAAGGAGGGCAGCAGGGGTGGGGAATTGGATAATATGTTATCTCTGCCCAACTCTGGATCTATATATGAAGTGATTGGTTATAAACAATTACATGAGCATATGTACTAGGTATGCATGCCAAAAGGCACAATCCCTTCGCTTAAGAATAAAGGTGGCTGTTGGACCTGTGCTGCTAACATTGCTATACTTACTATGAAGTGCATATTGAAAAATACATTTTTGCAATTGCTTTTGAATATAATTCTGAGAAGGGCCTATGCCTCCCCTATTTCTTCATAGCTGTTTCTCAAATTTAAGCCAGAATACATATATGTATTCTATTTTTTAAAAAAGGAATCCATTGCTGTTGAACTGAAATGGTTATTTAAGAAAAGCAATTGCAAATATCCCTACAGACCAATCCAATGGCTCCTTATGCACGCCAATATAGCTCTTGTGCAAGCAAGGAGTTTTTAACTAACATTAAAGTAAAAGGTAAAGTGTGCCGTCTATTTCGACTTCTGGTGCCCACAGAGCCATGTGGTTTTCTTTTGGTAGAATACAAGAGGGGTTTACCATTGCCTCTTCCCGAGCAGTATGAGATGATGCCTTTCAGCAGCTTCCTATATCGCTGCTGCCCGATATAGGTGTTTCCGATATAGGTGTTGGAAAACGTACCAGCGGGGATCCAAACCAGCAACCTTCTGCTTGTTAGTCAAGCATTTCCCCGCTGTGCCACTTAAGGTGTAATGAATGTTAATGATGGAGAAATAAAATGTGTGCATCCCTGATACCTATGAGGAGCATTTCCTGTTATGGAAATCAACTGAGCTTATGCAAAAGCTCAATTAGCACAACACACTTACCAGTTCCAGTCATAAATTCTACTGCATGCAATCTTATCCCAATTTTTTTCAGTCCTTGCCTATCGCTATGCAAGTCCTTCTACTGAATAAACAAGCTATTCTACATATGCAAGTGGCTGGAGAACAAAGGTGCTCTAGACTCAAACCAGGAAGGCATAGTGAAGAGCATAACAAGAATATGTTGGATTGTGGGTTTTTTTACATGCTCTAGGAAATTTGGGCACTTCTTTCATTTACATTTGGTAAATCAGTAGATGTCTTTCTCTCATACACCCCCAATAACAACTGCAACATCTACATTAATACTTACTCATCATGCACAATCATGGGTCCATCTCTGTTGGAAGTTTCTTCTTTGATTACATTTATAAGTTCAAATGTTTTACTAATAGGGCTATCTGGATTTGGCCATTTCGGACACTGAAAATGCCTGACTTCAAGAACATAGTCATCCTAAAAATTATGTGTATATGAGAGAGAGAGAGAGAGAGAATGAATTAATATTCTTGCCTAACTCCTGTTGATCAAACATTGTTCTGTATGAAAATATACGTATCTTCATAATGTTATATTCTTGAATAGTCTAGCAGGCTGATAAGTTGCTATCAACCTAGGGAGGAGAGCTGGTCTTGTGGTAGAAAGCATGACTTATCCTTTGAAACAAGGATAAAAATCACACGGAAGGGTGAGAAATATGAACTGTACGTTCACAATTTTGGCATTGTACACAGTTCCATAACACTCTTTTATAAATAGAATGCTATAATAGGATTTGCAGACGCATTTCAATCTGCAGCAAGATGCTTGAAGTTCTCTGTGAAAATAAAAGTTCCTTTTCTGTTTTGCAAAATATTGGCTGATATTCTCCACAGCCTTCCAGCAATGGAAGGAGAGCTGCAAGTCCACAAGGAAGGATTATCATGCAGCAGATTAGATGATATGTCAGCTTAGCAATATTGTATGCATTCATTATTTACAATAGGCTTACTTGTGTGCATGCAATATTATAATACTGATGTAGTGTTGAGCAGTATGTTGGCCACAAGTTTCTTCTATTATAGTTTCTTAGACTGTGAGCCCTTTGGGGACAGGCAGCCATTTAATTAATTTCTTTATGTAAACCGCTTTGAGAACTTTGGTTGAAAAGCAGTATATAAATACTCGACGAATTTGTATTATAAGGGTGGACAGCAAGAGTACCTGTGTAGCTTCTAGAATGAAGTCTTGGATAATAAGCTTTTCTTCATTTGACAAACATTTGTGTTCTTCAGAAATCAGACTGACTTTAAAGCTCTCACAATTGATAGGGTCGTCTTTGTTTGGCCAGTACACAAATTCATCTTCAGCCTGCCAAAGAAGAGAAACGTCTAAACAAACTCTAAATTAACCAGGCACTCACTAAAGCTACTATTTTGTGATGCAAATAATATATAAACATATTACTGGCTTTTACTGAATTCAGATTCTTAGATGGTGACCTTATTATGAACTCTGAATTATGTTGTTTCACAGTCTTTCTTTTATAGAGCAAAAAAGCTAACATTATCAAAAGATGTTTCTCCTGCTTGCAACCTTGAAGAAGCTGCTGCCAGTCTGTGTAGACAATACTGAGCTAGATAGACAAATGGTCTGACTCTCTTTATGGCACCTTCCTATGTAAATATAGAAGTTATCTTTTCTTATCAGGGGATGACTTCTGAACCCAGCTGTATTTGAGTGGCTCACTAGAAGTAGCAGCACATGAATCTCAACTCTCCAGAATCCATATATTTTAAACTTTTTTCTTTATAATTACACTGGCTGACATGTTGTGCAGCATTATGACTCCATAATGCTGTGCCCTGGGGCTACTGTGGCATTGGAAGGCAGCCCTGATGGGCAGGTGTGCCTGTGGTGCTGCCACAGTTTCCCCATTTGTGACAATGGAGAAAACTACAGGTGCCCTGCCAGCACAACTGCTGGTTCTTAATAGTGTCAGGGCTGCTTTCCAACCCCACAGCAGCACCGGGGTGCAGTGTTACATCTCCATAATGCTGCGCACCATGTTAGCCACTCATGCTATTCCCACAGCCCACATTACTAGTGTTTTAATGAGCAAGAGAACGTTATTTTATTTTCATTTTCATATTTCTGACATCAAAATAACTCTTAGATGAACAAATTCATTTTAGATACCATTTTTTCTTGCTGAACTACAATTTCACTAAGACAGATTATAAACATAAAACAAAGTCATTTTGTCCCTTAGCCCACTCCTACCATATTCTGGCTATCTGGAAGCATGACGATTATCTGAGCATTGTGATCCCATATCATTCTCCAGAAATCTTTGATAGTATGTAGCAGGGGATGCTGGGTAATAATAAATTCATTACTTTGATAATAACCCTGAAAGGCAAAAACATTTAGTTGAGAACTGATGTTATCCTGAGGAGGTGAAATCAACAAGTACAGGTAAAATTCCCCAAGCAGCAGTGGGAGCTTTAATTAAGGAAATGGTAGCGGAAACAAGTTGATTTCCCTTCATTTTTGCCTTGAAACTATGATAGGATTCCCACTAGAAGTTGATTTTCCTCTCAATTTCAATTTAAAGCAAAGCAAAAAAAAAGTGTTATAAAAGTTTGATATAATACTGTTGGGCACATATGTCCTTTCAGAGGACATATGATCCCTGGAACATCAGCACAATCATGGAGGCAGAAACACTTTTCAATGAAAGGGCCAGGGGTGAATGGGTAAAATTCCTCCAGCTTGAGTGGAAGTTTTAGTTAGGAGGGTACTGAAGATTCCTCAGAACAGGTGTCCATTGTAAATGTCTAACAAAATAAGAAACTGGTGCTCTGCAACCCAAAATAAGCATTGGCCAACCACAAATGACACACCTCCATGACCAGGAGACTCTTCTGTGAGACACACTAGCATAGTGTCTGTCTCAAAGCTGTTGCTGCACAAGATACTGTCAAATGTACTATGCTCAGCCCAGTAAACGCCAATATCTGTATAAAAGAATATGGAATTGGTACTGTGTACCAACTCAGGGTCACCACAAATGATACATGGCATAATAGGAGACGCTGCTCTATGAGGTGTTCTAGGATTGTGGCCTGAAACCCCCTGAAGCATGGTCTTCTCTTTTCTCTGTCTGAAGTCAACTGTGCAAAGAGACAAAAGGCTCACTTGTGGGGAAACGGAGCACAACCAAGGGAGTGGGATGGCACAGGAGTGGGCCCATGACAGCAGCCTATGAAAACAAGCCTGGGCTGTTAACTGAAGCCCCATCTGGCCTCTGAAGCAAGCTAGCCCCTCTCATGTGCAAGCACATACACACACAAATGCACAGAGGGGAAAAATGAATGGAGTGTAATACACCCAAGGAACCTCTGCTAAGCTGACAGAAATGTGCCAATGAATGCAAATGAAATGTGATTTAAAAGCAAAGACTTACCATAATATAGGAAGCATTAATGTAGTCTGTACCTTCACCAGATAATGATGAAATACCAACTCTAGATCTTTCCACTGCAAGATAAAAAATGAGAGCTAATTTTTTCCCCTTTAGGTCCAGCAAACACTCAGCCAACCTGTTGTGCTAGATTCTATTTTTCTTAGAATTATTAAGAGAACTGGAAGGCCTCCTCATGTTAGTACAGTAGCCTAGACTAGCTGCTTCATTATTTGATGGCCTAGTATTATGTCGGCAGGGTGAACTGTGTGGGTCTTTTTCACCCAATTATTGTTTGCTCTCCCATATGGCCAATTTTCAAGACCAAAGGAACAGCTCTATCTGCCCCATTTACATGATCACAGCTCCTGCCTGAAGCCCTGGAGAGTCTCTGCCAATCAGAGTAGACAATATTAAGCTAGCTGGACCAATGGTTGGACTCAGTAGATGGCAGCTTCCTATATTCCTAGCTTTGAAAAGCATTACCACTGACAATATTTACGGTATTGGGTTCAGTGATCTGATTTTGTAGTCTTATTCAAGAAATGTAAGATTTTCTCAACACACCTACCTGGAATGATGGATGAGGTCCTGTTTTTTTCTCTGTTACATTGTTTCAAAGCAGCAGAATAATCACACTGTTGTATATTAGACTGGCTCAGAAGCTGAATACAAAATGAATTTAAAAAAGAAAGAGTTTGATACATGGGACACAGGCATGTAAGTGCTGGTCAGGCTAAAATCACATATATTAATAGGATTACATACATCAGTGATCCCAGTTCTTTATCTTTTTACGTGATTACCAACAGTATATATTGCATATGGGGATGGGTGGCTGAGAAGAAATGGTCTGTCGAAGGCCACCTGGTGAGTTCATGGCAGCAGTGACATTTGAATGGGGGACTTCCTTGTTCTCAACTTAGTCTTTCAGTCCCTACCATGGTCATCTGAAGTTGGGGGCAAGAGAAGGCAGTTTCCCTTCTTGGACTGAGCCAGTCCCATTGAATTTAATGGGGCTTACTTCCAGATAAATGGGTATAGAACTGTAGTCTTACCCACCCCTAGAAAATGTCCTGTGGACACCCACAGCCACCACTACATTATTCTAATATACAAGAATGCTGAGAATGTCACTTTAAAAGGAAAAACTCCTATACTCTGATAGTCTGCTCAGCTTCTGGAGGAGTATCTTAGTGGACCAGCTCTGACCCTAGTTTGCCTCTTGTCATCTGTGACCCATCAACTGGGGTCTATTGCCGGTGGCCCTCAAAATACGTGAGCTGTGATGCTTCTGCATGACACTGCCTGGCCTCCAGTGGGCTTCTTGAACACCAGGATGTGCACATACTTCTTGTCCTGGTGATTTTTTTCTTTTCTTCAGGATTTCAAAGGCTGAAGAGCTCTACACAATGAGATCTACTTTAAAAAAATTTTTTTAAAGGAGACTCTTATTTTAACTGTATTTATTTATTGGGTCATTTACTTTTATTGCCACTCTTGAGAAACAACCTAGGTTGAACAGCAGTTTTCTATGGCTGAGCTGTTTTCTATGGCAAAACACTCTCCATTGCTGATCCAGTGATCCAGTAGCTACTTAGACAAGGAACATTGTATGCAGCATTGGCTCCTTTGAAGTCCAAGGGAACTCACCTTGAATTGTTTCTCTAACCTCGTTTTCCCCATTGGTCCAGGTATTAAGAGAGAATTAACGTAGGCGTGAATGTGACTTTCAGGTACTTCTGTTTCTTTGCTAAGTATGGCTTCCACAAGTGCGTCATGAATAAAGACATACTGCTCCTGCGTGGGTGGGAAGAAACATGAGCAAACCATTTTGGTTTCCATACTCATTTTTGATTGTTGACTAAAACAAGTTCTCCTTCTCCACATAATGGTATGAGCAACAAGCATAATAGATCTGGCTAAAGAGGTGGAGATACTTCATTTTCTATTACCCAGAAGTGAGAAACACATTTTCCCCCAAATTGTGTACTAATATTAATACAATTAAACAAATTAGTATATTCTTCCTTTCTGAGAATTAAAAGTTATACTAGATGGCACATATTGATGTATTGTATAGTAGATGGTCTCTGTCCAGTGTTCATGGAAGAAATCATTGTGGCAATGAGTATCTACTGGATAATGGTATACTACAAACATTTTTCCAATTCTAGTCTGTCATTTTATCACCAGAACACAAGTTCATAGAAAGAAGTATGATGTGGAACAATCCAGTGGCACCTTAACACTTGGATTGTGCAGAGAGAGCTATTTGAAACAGTACAATATTACTCTGACCTTTAGTGTAGGTGGTTGAGGATGGGCTCATCAGCCTTCAACAGTGGGTGAAATAAGTGGTATACAATAGGGGTATGCACAAAACTGGCTGGCCTGATTCGGTTTGAGTCTGAACCGGACCCAAACAGAATGGGGCCAGTTCAGTCCCCTCCCCCCACAACCACCCCCCACTGGGTGGGTGGGTTCGCAAGTCAATTTTTTAAATTAGTACTTACTTATTGTTGCATTTGTTTATTGTTGCATTTATATACCGCCTTTAGTTAAAAGAAAACCCCAAGGCGGTTTACAAAAGTTAAAACATACAATAAAAAGACAACAAAATTTTATAATTTATTTAATTACCTCTTTATTTACCTCTTTATTTAATTAATTACCTTATTTAATTTACCTTACCTTATTTAATTTAATTACCTCTTTATTTAATTACCTCTTAATTACCTCTTATGGGGGGCTTCTCCGAGACCATGGGAGGGGGGAACGTGCTGCAGAGGTTTCCCCTCCCCCAGCCAGCTTTCCTTGTGGCAAAAATCGCCTGGTTCAGGCGGGCCTTTCCCCCCTCGTGGTGGCCATTTTGGAGGTTACCACGCATGCACACTGGGCCTCTGCGTGGCCTGGGTCATGACACTGTGTTGTCTGGGTCATGGCCAATGGGCATGCGTGGCAGCCTCCAAAATGGCCACCCAGTTGGGCAAAAGGCCCAGAAAGGGCCAAAGAATACCAGAACCGGGTGATTTTTGCCATTAGAAGTGGATGTGGAGGGAGAGGGAAGCACTGTGGATCCCCCCACGGCCTCAGAGAAGCCCCCACAGAGAAGCCCCCACGGCCTCAGAGAAGCCTCAGAGAAGCCCCCACAGAGAAGCCCCCACGGCCTCAGAGAAGCCCCCCACGGCCTCAGAGAAGCCCCCACAGATCCCCCCACGGCCACAGAGAAGCCCCCACTAAAAAAAATTAAATTGACTTGTGAAACCCCCCCCCCACACACACACACACGAACAGCCCCGGGAGTGTGTTTTTCGGTCCGGGGTCGGACCGAACAGGGGGTGGTTCGGTTTGACCCTGAGCTGTCAAACTGAACTGGTTCAACGTCAAACATGTTTGATGTTGAACCAGTTTCCACATCCCTAGTATACAATGCTTGCCTGGGGTAACAAAAGCTGTGGATTTAATAACACAATTTATGCATTTATTCCAGATGGACCAAGCGATGAACTGACGTCCTATAGCTTCTGGGCAAAGTTCCAGGTGCCGATATGGATCTCAAAATCCTAAATGGCTTAGGCACTACATACACAAAAAGCTGCTTCATGCCTAATTTCCCATCAAAACTTTTTAATACTACCCAAGAGTTCCCCTTTAGAGGGCTTTTATAAAGAGGACTCTACCAGTGCCCAGCAATCCTACTGCTGCCTACAGATCATTTCAATTTGGAGCCTTCTTCAACAGTGGCTTCACACAGATGCAGCACAATACTGAGGGACAGGGGAAGTGAGAAGTCTGCAGACTCACACATACACATATGCCATCTGTGTGTCACTTCTGAAAAGCATGGGCATGTAAAGGTACGTTCCTGTGGGTGAGAAGACTGATCAGGTGACTGACAGTTAGTTATTTCCCTTTGGAGCAATGCCAAAGTCCAAGCTTAAATACATTTCAGGTGGCATGCAAGCCCTTTTTATGAGACCAGTCTTCTGTGGGTGTAGGTTAAATAGGTTTTCTGACTTATATCCATTCTATTATTTTTGGTTATTTCATGTCTTGCAGTCCATTTTAAAATGTCTGTTAACCTTCATGGGTTTTTACGACCAGGCAGACCACACTAAAAACAAAGTCAAACCTTCTCTTTACCTCTGTTTGTACCAAGTAGTTCCTTTGTGTTCGTATGTGCTTCAGGAAGCCAAAAACGTTGACCATCCCTTCTTGCTGAATTTGCTGTAGCATACTGTCTAATACTATGTATGTGCCTGTTCTTCCAACACCAGCACTATTAAAAATGAAAACAAATGGATATATCTGAATCTCTGAAACAGCAGCAGTATAACCGCTCAGATCTGTACCTTACATTCTAACAATAATTCATAAAAGTCCACTCAAGGAGGAGCTGTGATGCAACATGAGTGCTTGGGCAGCTGACCCTAGGAAGCTGCTCTAAATGTTGCGGCTCAAGGATTGATGTGTTAAAGCAGCAGCTAAAGCGTGCTTGACACTCAGGTGAATGGAGAAGCCAAATGATGTTGAGTGGCATGCACATGAAGCTTTGGATATGAGTAATCATGATACTGATACTGTTTACCCCTAAGGTCCCTGGGAATGGTATTTTTGTTCCAAATAACATTAGCAGTTCAAAATGTGGCAGAAGTTCAGTTAAACAAGCCCAGACCTGCAGTGAACGACAACTGGTCCTACAGCATGACGTTTAGCATATGATGCCTTTCGAACAAATGCGAGTACTGGCAACGTGTATTCAGGAACACCCATATCAGGCCACTGAGTATAATGATACTGGGAAACTACACGGCCACTAGATCTTCCTTTTTGAGAGCCCTGTAACAGACACGGATGATTAGATATCAAAACAGAAACAGCAGTAATTAAAAGTGCTGATTAATGACATGAACGATAAATCTCAGACCGCTGAACATGCTTACAGAGTTTGACATGGCAGGAAGTCCCTCCCACTGCCTTTAACTCACCCTCCTGGCCCTGCACTTCACGCTTATTGCAATATTCATCTGAAGAGTAATTGTGCACCTTTCCATGATCAGGTGAAGGAGCACTCTACTCTCCTGATCACGGAAAGATGTGCAATCATGCTGACTTTGGTGTTTTCGGTTACTCCATTCATTGATCCAGGCCAGCTTTTGAATGGTGCTTCAGTTAGCTTTATTCTAGTCCTGGAGGAGAGGGAGGGCTAAAAAACAGCCAGCAGCAAGTCTCTTTGTAAATAATATCTGTCTCATTAAACCATTAATATTCCCAATTCAACTCCATTGTCTGGTCTTTGCATGCTACAACGCTTTCCTCTGGATTCTACACTGACAGCATTAATCTTTTCAGATGGACACTACAATAAGAGCTGGGTGGGAGGGTGAGTGATGGGCGGGGATGGGTGGGACATTTGACCCATTGTTTCAAGCCTTGTAAGCATGGTCAGTGGGTGTTCTACTGAACACCTGAAAAGGGCTTGAGAGTCAACAGATAATGAATGGTATCTGACATAACTCGACTGTTCTGGTAATCAGTGTAAATAAATAAATAAGTCTGGAACAACTTGCTCACGAAAGATTCAGTGCCACCTGCTATGGAGCTTATTTCTCCTCCGCCAGCACCACACCACATGAGGAAGCTAAGCTGATGATCCACTGTAGGGATGTGTGAACAGGTTCGATTCCGAACCTGTTAGACATCAAACCAGTTTGGTTTGATGGCTCGATATTGGTACTGCTGGCGGTGGGGGGGAGGTTTCTAAGAATTTTTTTTTTAAAAAGAAGAAATATAACTCACTGCTGCTACTCTGAGGGGCTTATCTGAGGCTGTGTGTATGTGTGGAGAGGGTCTCCGGAAGTCCCCCCTCTTCCCTCCAGCCTCCATTAATGTAAAAATCACCTGGTTCTAGCGGTCTTTGGCCTGTTTCGGGCCTGCCCTCCATTGTGGCGGCCATTTTGGAGGGGTGACCCGGCCACACAGAGGCCCACTGGGCAGTACAATGCATTGTAATACAGTCACCCCTCACCAACTGTGGGTTTACAAATTGCAGATTTGATTTTCCGCAAATGAAAAATTGTGGCATGTCTTGCCAACTCTGACCTGAGTATCCGGGTCTGGTGAGATTTTTTTGGAAATGCGTGGGGGGAATTTGGGGGGTCAGGAGGTCATTTCTGGGGGTTATTTCTGGGGTCAAGGGGTCTTTTCTGGAGGTCAGGGGATGATTTATGGGGGTTGGGGTGATTTGGGGTGATTTCCAGTGGTCAGGGGGCTTTTTTTCTATTTCTAACTTTTCTTCTGTCTTTTTGCGATGGCAGTTCTCCTAACCCTGTTTCCAATTGGTTTTAATGCCTTGTCAACCGCGAATTTGCCAACCACAACGTTTCCCAGGAACGGAACCCTCGCAGTTGACAAGTGATGACTGTAACCAAAAGGTATTACTTCTAAGGATACACAAGTTAGCACAGCTTTGTAATAATCTTGCAAGAAAAGTAAAGTTTCTGTGATCTCAAAAATTCATGAGAATACTTAACTTTTGATTTCAGGGTTTTGAATAAATTTATATAAACAGTTGACATACCACACAAAAGTATGCTAGCCTAATAACATAGCATTTGTGCAATTTGCATAAATTGCACTAATTTGCATAAATTTGCAATCTGCAGAAATTGCACTAATACAAAATCTATACACACTGCATTGCACAAATATAAGTCCACTGGAAATAAGGGCTTAGCCTTATGTAATGCAATTTGCACAAATTTTGCATTTGTGTAACTTGCACGAGTTACCATATTTTATGCAGTATAAGACGCACTTTTTCCCTTGAAAAATATCCCCCCAAATTCAGGTGCGTCTTATACTCTGATTCTCCGGGAGAAGTTGAAAGTTTAGGGCTTGTCAGGAAAGAGAGGGGGAGGAGGAGGAAGAGGAGGAGGAAGGGTTTGAAGGATTGGGGTGGGGGATTCCATTAAGGGCGGGGGAGGGTTTGCTTACCCCTCCTGCGCTTTCCCCACTCCGGTGCCGTATTTCCTTTACAAATCGGGCGGCAGGATACCTCCCTGCCGCGCTGTCAGTATATATTAACTGTGAGGTGGTGTGTACAGCTTTAACTACAAAGTGCAAGTCACCGCGATACAGCAGGTGGTGTAACTGGCAACATGTTAACGAGTGATAAGGCCCTGAGTAATGGCCTGTGGTGATTGGTCACTACTAGTATAAGGGTAAAGCTCAAACCAGAGCAACTTGTCCACAGTGGTAAATGCTGCACCACTGTGGTCCACCCGGCTGATGTTGTATATGCTGTATCTATGTGCCTTCTCTGTGTGCCTTATGTATGTGAACGTGTAACCGGACCTTACTGAGACAATACATCATGTGAGTGTCCTCAACTTCAATATATTCCTTTGTTGAACTTTTACCTGTGCGTGGAGTGTTCTTACTCAAGCAAGTGGGACACAGGTGAATTACTCTGCTATAGGGCGCAGCACCCAACAGCCCCTTTCCCCGCTGGCTCCTTGTTCTGTTCAAATCGGGTGACAGGATACTTCCCTGCTGCCCCCTTTCCCTGCTTGGCTGCAAAAGGCTTTAAGTAGCCTTTTGCACATGTGCGCGCAAAAGGCTTCTTAAAGCCTTTTGCAGCCAAGCCTGGTAAGTGGCGGCACGAGCCCGCGCAGGTGAGCGCCAGCCCGCAGGAGCCGGAGGCACAAGGTGAAGGAAGTCCCAGGTGGGCCCTGCCGGTGGCCGTGATGAGCAACAACTAGCAGCAGTCGCCGCCGCAGGTCACCATTGTGGGCTCGCTGCTGCTGGCAGATGGGAAAGGACAGAGCGGGAATTGGTGGGAGGGCTTGGAGGGGAGATGGAGGCGAGAAGAGAAGGAAAGCTCAAAAAATGGATGAAAATTTATGGTGCGTCTTATAGTCCGTAAAATACGGTACCCAGACTGCACAAATGCAACATTATTAAGCTGATGTACTGTTGCATAGTATGTCAGCCAAGACGTTTACATGCTAATTCTTTGAGTGTGTGAAATCTGTTATTGTTGGAATATATTTCTTAACACTTACAAAGGGCAGCTACAAATGAGGGATTTACCAAGCATTAGTTGTGCTTATTCGGCAAGCCTAGCACCCACAGACAACCCAGGAAATATGCCAATCTCTGTGTTGATCAGAGGCAGGCCATATGGCAGATGGCAGAGTCCATCTCACAATGTCCATATGGCAGAGTAGCACTCACAATGGTATATAAAACTTACGTGATTGCTTACTGTACCAAAGCTGTGCATTTAGACTGTCACCTACCTTTTTCACCTTGGTGTTCCTAATAGTGAAATTCCTCACTGTGTAATAAGCAAGCACATGAATGCTCTTCTGAGTGACTAAAAAGTTTCCATATTCTTCACTACCATCAGCAGGCCAGTACTGGTCACATTTTCTCTGACAAGAAGGAATATACAGTGTCAAAGTAATATTTTATAATTTCATTTGCATACTAATTAGCAGACTTTGTCCTTTTTATGTGTCTGGGCACAGACGTAGAGAGCTAAATTACATGATCTATGTGATTAGCCCTTGCATGCTTATTTACCCCCATAAATAGCAGTCATGAGGGTCCCCAATCTAGATTGGGAATGCAGTGGGAGAAAGAAGGTTTAATACTTTCTTCCCACTGGGGTCTTGATCCAGTTTGGGGGATCCAGCTGCTATTTAGGGTGGTTGGGTGCGGGGGAGGACAAGCATACAAGGGCCAATAACATACAAAAGATTGGACTGGAGAACAAAGGTATTCCCTTTTTTGAAATTCTAGTGCAAATTGGCTACACTCAGAGGATTAGGCATTGTCTAGATTTTTTAATTTAATTTCCCTTTAAGAAAAGATAATAAGGAAAAAAAGGCCTGTGGGTCTGCAGTGATGACTCACTGAGCAGCCAGGTGGGCAGAGGGGGAGGGGGAAAAAGAGATTTTTGTTTTTCTCCATTCTCTCCAAAGTGGAAAGGGCTTCTGGAGAAGGAAATATCACTGCTCCCCCTCCACACTTGCTCAGCTGCATAAAGGACCATTACCTCAGGAATGCTAGAAGCTAACTGCGGACTCACTGCCCTTGGTCAGCAACCAACTGCTGCACATCCTGTCAGCCACTGTTATGATTATTATTTGCTGACATCCAGCATAGCATTAGAAGTCTGGAGCAAGAGCTGTGCTCTTACAGAGACAGCTGCTCCAAGCTCAGCCAAAGGTTTATTGAGCAGAAGAGCATGAATGCAGGGTGAATGGGAAGTGAATTTTGCTGCTCTCCCCTTCCTCCAAAAGTGCTCTTCGGCTTCCAGAAATACGTCTGTCTATCTATATCTATCTCTCTGATGAAGAATATTAACAAATATGCTCATACCCTTCCTTTCTCAACAAGATTAGTTATCATAACAATGACTTCCACATTATGTTCCCAAATCATTCTCCAGAAATCTTCAGCTGTTGATTTCAAAGGCCCTTGAGCTGCAATATAAGCTTTCGGTCTGTTGTATCCCTACATTAAAACAAAGGGTAAGTGCCAATTAATTAATATGGACCATAAGAAAAGGAAAGAAAGACAATTAGTCTCATAGGACTTTGCAATCATCTGGCAGAACATTTAATTTCGGGATGGGATTATGTTATTGAATTTCTGGGGGACTGATTTCAAGAGTTCAATAACTTGAAAACCAAGGATTGTGATCGGAATCCAGAGTTCCACATGCACTACAAAAAGATAAGCATGATGTAGCACAAGGATGCAGAAACACACAGAGGTAGCCCTAACTCAATAATCTCCAGGGAAGCACGGGATTTGCAATTTCCTGGATCACTCAGGTGCAGGATGTTTTGCAAGGTAGTTCCTTCGTTTGTGAGCAAATAGCTCTATTTCAGTGCTTCCAATGACTTTTCTGTATTGTAGCCAGTAGGTTCACCATGACTTTTAAATCAAATGTTATGCTGCTGTTGGTATAAGTAATATTTTATGCTGTAAAAAAGCAGCAGTGTAAACATCCATTCTATTCTGAGCCACAAGCTATTCTGAAGATGTAATTTTAAATATTTATTAGTTTGGATGTAAGTCAATGCTGAAACAGTTTTATAAAGAAAGTCCATTGTTTTATACACATATTCTCAAGCATCTAGAGCTATCAATCAGGAAGACACTGTTGCAAAAACTCTATTCCACATTAACTAGAACTGGCCTTTGACATTCTGAGGCCTTGTGAAATATTATGACGCTGCCTTATACACCCTTGGCCTATGTAGCCCAGGTTTGCATCCCTCAACTAGCAACAGCTCTCTAGAGCCTCAGGCTGGTCTTTTCTGGCACCATTACCTAAGCTCTATCTGGAGATGATTGTACATTGGACCTTCTCAGGGCTTTCCCTCTATTATTTATTTCCTCCAAAGGAAAAAACTTAGGTTAATATTCCTACTTTTCTGTAGCCTTGTACCAGTTACTATCTCTTAGTCTAGTATAAATTGCAAACCTGTTGTGAGGATAAAACCACATGTATGTCTTTCTGTGCTCCTTGAAGGAAGGGTGCACTAAAAATTGTTATAACAAACAAGCAGCCCTCTCACCAAGACCCACAGTGGAGCCTAGCACCACCACAGCTGACAACTTCTCTTTATTTATCCCACCAATTCTGTGATTCTAGAAGGGCTTCCTTTCTTGCACAACCCTACTGGTATTGTTCTTTTCCTTTCATCATGACTTCTGACACTGAAAAAAAAATTGCTTCCGATCCACAGCTACTGAAGCAAAAATCCTGTTCCATTTGGGGCCGACTAGCATAGAGCAAAAGGACAACGCAAGGGAGGTGCACTTACATCAACATAATTGGCATTAATGTAGTCGGTAAGCTTTCCATCCTTGTCTGCAAGCTGAGCAAGTTTAACCCTACTGTGATCATCTACAAAGGGAAAAAAAGGATACTATAAAAACAACATTTGGCAAATTTCCCCCCTGAGAATACATTAAACATGAAGGGCCATAATTAAAATGTGAATATCAATATATTAAATTAATTTGAATAATGTGCAAGCATTTTGTATCTGGACAGAAAAAACTTGAATTCAATTACGTCAATCCAGTAAGGGGGAACTATGTGTATAGCTGATGCAGATGTACATTTGGATGTGCATTCAACCGGCTGAATAGATCTTTCGATTCAAATAGAATAGTGCATTACTATCAGGGACACTGGTAGTTGCACACATCTAGTTGCCAGTGACTTCAGCTGCATTGAGGGCATTGCTTTTGAATACATGTTAAACATTTCCTTGACAACAAGTCCCATGTATTCAATTTTACATTACTGCAATGTGCTCATCATTATCTGTTATATGAAGCCCGAGTGCATCTTCCATATTTTAATATGTTTTTACATACCAAGACTGTTTTTATCTGCTTTATGAATTTTTAACTGTTTTTATATAGTTTTTATAGTATGTTTTAACTTGTGCACCACCTGGAGATTTTTATATCAGGTGGTATGGAAATATGATATACAAACAAACAAATACATAAAATATGTGGATTTAACTAGCATGTTCCTTTCCAGAGCCATTCATGTACAACATGCTCTTGCTTTGAGAATGTAGCTTGTGAGGCTCTGTGGAGGAGTGAAGCTACTGGAGGTACATATGAGAGGTTGCACAGGCCTTCCCATAGCAAGTACTGGTTGGTGCACTGTGGAACACTCATGCTTGGCCCATGGGAAACACTTGCATTGGCAAATCTTGATTTTCATGTGAATACTGCACATTTTAGATCCTGGGTTTCTACTGGCTCTTAAAGAATATGCGTCATGATTGTGAGTGACATGGAAAATCAAACAAATATGTGTTTTACCATTCCCCTCCCCTGTTCTGTGATCATTATGAGGGATCATATTTCCTTAGTCTTTCATACATTTTATTAAATGAAGCTTGTCATAATTCACAAAGATCAATAAAACAATTGAAACAATAAAACTTTTCAAGTGAACAACCTCCATGGCTTTGAAGAGAATTATATCTGTGAACTGCATAGAGCCATCTGGGTGTGGAGGTATAAAAATCTAATAAATAAATAAAAACAAATACAAAATAAAAATAAATAAATTACCTTTTCTATAGCCATACTTCTGCTTTACAAGCAATTTCCTTTGCTGCAGAGATTTCGTAGAGATATTAAAGCTCCATGAAGCATGGATCCCCTTCATCTGCAAAATCTTCCTCATTCATTGCAGTGGAGGAGTCTGCTCTATACATTCAAAGGGATACATGTATATAGCTATCTCCCCTAATCAAAATGATTGGAGAAGCCTTTGCAGATGTAGGAGATGCATGCATGCCCCTTTACTGAAGCATCAATAGCTCTATTCAGAGGTTATGTCCAATCTGTGTACACTATATGTGCATAAAGAACTAAATGCAGTTATTCACTCATTATCTACAGTTCCTAACTGCGCACTGCATTTGAGGGGGCCTATATTCAGATTCACTTTAAAAATGAACACATGTACAATCATTCACACACAAAAATGTACACAATGTAATGTGTACACATCATAATCCAACATGTACACAACACAATCCAAAGTAATGTCTGAATAGGGCTAATGTCTATATCTTAAGAAATCTGCTTCATTGGACCACACAAGGTCTGAATCAGGAATAACACGTATGCAGAAACAGATGTATGTGATTACTTACAGGCAACAATGTTTATGTATCTATTCTTATTCTTGTTGTCTGGATGATTAGAGCTGTCTGATGTAATGCCTAGATCTACTGTACAGTTCTGGATTTCCTGAAAGAGAAAATCAGCATATACTGTTTAATATAAATATATTTAAATATCTGGCCCAACCCCACAAATGATCCAAATATCTTGCAACTACTTCTTTTCTAAAATAAGATATGTTGAAAGAATTCCTTACCTGGTAAAACTCTTTCAGTATCTAATGAAGGAATGAATGCAAAAAAAAGTAAAAATAAATCAAATTCCACAGCACACAACAAATGAGTAAATATTACAAATACAATGGAAAGCAACCATGGTTATGAGATAAAGGTACACCGAAATACAAATTTATAATAGAATATAGCTGGGTATTTTTAATATACAGCATGCAAGTAAAAGAAATCCAGTTGGAAATATAATCTTTGTGACGAGATGTGTAATTCATCTTCCATTGAAGTCAATGGCAAAACATTCTTTGGATATAATAAATCAGGATGTCTGATTGAATGCACAAGCCACCAACGTATACATTGATTTCAAGTCCACAGAAAGCAGTTTATGGATATAAATTTGTTTAACAAATAAAAATATTAATGACAACTTTCCCCATGAAAAACATGCAAATATTCAATCATGCACTGAAGAGCTAAAATACATGAACTGCAAAATGAAGTTAAACTTTTTGGTGATGTACAAAACAGACATTAGGTTTTTAATAAGATTTCACTTGAGATTTTCAACATATAGCAGTGCTATGCATCTATCTCTTATCTACCATAAGAATGATAACATTTGCTTAATTTTTTCCAGGGATATTGTACAACAAAGAAAGAAGAGCTGGGGGCAAGGGTGGGGTGGGGAGACGGGAAACCTGACAGTGGTGTTGAAGAGTTCTCTTCAGAAATTCATTCTGAATTTGGTAAAGTGTGTAATTTCACCATTATATTTTGATCAAGTGGTTCAAATATAGTTTGGCAGAAATACATTATTTACACTCAGGGAAGCTTCAGATGTTATATACAAATGGAGGGGAAAAAAGTCTGAGTCACTTCCATACTCCTTTTTAATGTTTCCTGTATAACGTATGAAACAGGAATGTACACTTCTGTCCTTCAGTGAAATACTTTCAGATGTACATGCAGCCCACATATCTTACTATAGCCTTGATGCATGAATTTCCACTTAAAACATTACACAGGTAATGCAAAAAGAGTTCACTTGATTTGCTTGCACTTCTATGGTTGGTTCTTCACTGTATTGTCTATTGTCTCAGGAAGGGACAAACCATTCATAACAATAAAAGTGTCTTTGTGTAGTTATTAGATTCCCTTTACATGTGAATAGTACCTGCTCAGGGCTGCAATTTGGATTGGGACTGCAGCACAGAGGTAGTTAAAAAATATACATATTTTACCTTTGAACTATTTTCCTGTTGAATATCTCCCACAAGTGCCTAATTTAAACCTGAAAGTGCCACTTGCTAAAATGGCACTTTGTATTTTCAGCGGGAAAATTGTGTGAGACCTAGGGTTAAGTATTCCAACCTCCACAGTATGATCCTGATTCAAATCATAGCCTTTGTCACATGTAAAGCCAAGCCTCTAATTGCACATTGATGCACTTATCATCATGTGTTGTTTGGTTTTTAGTCACTGGGATTCTGAAGACCTCAAATGCATGAACTCCAAATTGTTGGCTATGCAGACATCAAGATCTGTTCACATGCTGTGCAAGTGTGGAACTTTTCGTAGCCAAATAAGAAAAAATCAGTGTTCTGAAGGTCTTTAAAATATGGTGTGTTTGTGGACTGAGATTTGTGGTGCTGTCTGAATTTGGACCAAAATGTGGTTCCGTGAACTGGTTTGGTCCAGTTCAGCCCAACCATGAACCAGTCTGGCAGTTTGAGGGCTGGTGAGGGCAATGCCGGGGGTACTGGTGAGTGGCACATTTAAAAGTAAGCCACTCCAGGCAGCTTCCTGGTGCGGCACTCACTTGGCTTCTGTGCATGTGTGGAGGCCAGGTGAGTGGTCAGCAATACCATGCTGACCATGCAGATGGCCTCCACACATGTGAGAAGGCCAGGTGAGCGCCAGAGTCGTGATGCGGGGAGCACCGCCTCAGGAAGCTGCTGGATTGTAGTCACACTGGACCTGCTTGCTTACTTTTAAGGGTACTGCTTGCTGCACACACCACCCGCCCCAACCCAGGGACCTCACTGGCCCTCAAACCGCTGGATCGGTTCATGGTTGGGCCGAACTAGACTGAACCAGTATGTGGAACTGTGGTTCATATTTGACTGGATCACGAATCTCTGTCAGTGCACACCCCTAATTTAAATTTAAAACAACTCATGTATTCAGCTTGATGACATCTGTGCACATGATATACTTTGTGGCCATAAATAGTTTGATTTGGGTCAAATAAGTTCCCTTTGTAGATGGGTATCCCCCCTACCAAATTTCATATGTATTGGTTTAATCACATGAACATCTAGCATTTCAGTACCTACAAATACTTAACAGTGGTTTCAAATGTGTATCAATCTGATGTTATTTATAGCTTTCATTTTAACGAGATAATATTCCATACCTCAAACTCTTCAGTAAACCCATTACCGGCATGTAAATCCGCAACATGTTTAGGAAAATGCTTTGTTGGGATTGCTCCAACATCATCTTAGAGGGAGGGAGGGAGAGAGAGAGAGAGAGAGAGAGAGAATGTAACTTAACACTACACAATATATGGGCCAGCTTTGCATGATTGCCCAAAACAAGTCTGGAACCACTGAAGGTTCCTGTGGTGTGCACACTCATGGTGGGTGTGTTATCCAAATGTGCTGACACATCTGGTTACCTACCTCCACCTAGATTCTACCAAGATTTTCTGCCCAACATTAAATCTAGATCTGAAGTTGGATGGAGATTCTCAGTAGACTCTTGGACAAAAGTCTGTAACCAGCGAGTTGGCGGGTTTGGGCAACACACCCACTGGGAGCATGTGGGAACCTCCAGGTCTCTCTTATTTACTTTGTACTTACAGGCAATCGTGTGAAGCCACCCATTATGGATTTCATATTTATCCAAATAATACTGTGGCAAAATAAAACATAAAATTTAAATAAAACAAATAAAGCATATAAAGCATAAAGCATCCAAATAATACTGTGGCAAAAAAACAAAAGCAAAAAACAAACACCCAAACCCACGGAGAATATTCAGATGCATTTATAAATGTAACCATGTTACAGAGTCCCACACTGCTGGTTTGGATAACAGAGAACAATACTGGATGTAGGGGTGTGCATGGACTGAGGTTCATGGTCCGGTCCAAATTTGGACTGAACCATGGTTCCGTGAACCGGTTTGGTCCAGCCTGGCCTAACCACAAACTGGTCCAGCAGTTTGAGGGCTGATGAGGGCATGGTGGCGGCGGGGGGGGGGGGTCAGTACGCAGCACCTTTAAAGGTAAGTAAGCAGGTCCTTACCAGTGTGACTGCTGCTTCAGGCAGCTTCTTGGTGCAGCAGCGCTTCACCCAGCAGCCTGCATGCAACAGTGGAACGGATCCGGCACTCACCTGGCCTCTGTGCATGCGCAGAGGCCAGGTGAGTGCTGCCACACACAGGCTGCTGGAGGAAGAGCTGCTGCACAAGGAAGCTGCCTGGAGCAGCAATCACAAAAGGTCCTGCTTACTTACTTTTAAAGGTTCTACTGGCTGCCACTCCAGGGCTGCCCTCACTGGCCCGCAAACTGCTAGACTGGCTCGTGTTTGGGCCAAACTGGACCAAACCAGTTTGCAGAGACATAGTTCGGTCTGAATTTGGACCAGACCAAGGACATCAGTCCATGCACACCCCAACTAGATGTACAGGAAACAATGCCAGAAACCAATGTACAGGGCTATGCAGAATTTTGCACTTCAGTTTCACAGTAACCCCTTATTTAGAATGTGTTGCTCCTACTGGCTTAGTAATGTCTTCTGTTTGGATTAGTCCATCAGCATAGAGATGGCACAGTCTCTGTACCGTCTGAGCTGTTAACTCAGAGGAAGGAGGATGCCTAATACTCAAGAAATATCCCATCTGCAAATGCTCTTAGGACGACTTGTCTATATGTTACTGTGAATGACATCTGGATCCCCTTCACCTCTCCCTTCAACTGTATTATGTTTCCCCCCCTTTCACACGTATGCATAGAGATGATGCCTCCTATAAAAGTCTCCTAAAAATAAGTTCAGCATTCTCAACACCAACAAAATGATATTTTTTAAGTGCACTTCATTGTGGGAGAAAATCCTCCCACCTTTTCATGTTGGCTTTGCAAATTCCATGTCCTTTTTGTCCTTTGAATTGTGGGAGAACAAACAGAGAGCAATTTAGAATGACCACCATAAGAAAGCATACTTGAAAAATGTGCCCCAAAACTACTTATGGAAAAAGGAAGTTGATAATGCCTGAATTCTTTGTCTATTTTAATAATTCAAAGTTTGGATAGAGTAGAAGCGAAAAATAATTAGGTTTATGTAGATGGCTTTTTAGGGGCAAAATACTACAGGCTGACCATATGCGGATTTTTCTAGGGAAAGACTCAAAACAGTGGCGCAAGAAGAGCACTGGTTTAACTGACACTGATTTAGATTATTTCTCTTGCTATCATAAGCAGATATATCGGTATTTTTTATTCCATGGAATAGCATGTGCTTGATCCCCAGCACGACTAAATATTATCAGATTTTAAGTATTAGACCTTATATTACTATTCTTAATCAAGACTTTGTTCTCTCCAGTGATAATTGTCTTTGGTTCAGTCAAAAGAAAATTTGGCATTCTTAAATGCCATTGAAATAAATGAGACTTGAGAACTCTTTGAGCACTGAAGTTCCACTGATCATAACATCACAGCCTGATTGTAATATATATTCTTAAGTTTCACTGTGTTCATGTTTCACAAATTGCATCCAAAGTTTTTATGGTATCATTTGTATTTTAGAACACAAAATAAATGATATACACAAAAACTGATTAGGCACATTCTTTTCATAATGATCCTGAACATGTTCAACTCAAAATGTGCTAAAGAAGTAAAGATCTGCTTCAATCAAATGCTTAAAGACCACACTGACCAGTTTACCTCAGAAAGATAAACACCTTAACATGTTCAACTAATTATTCACATCCTACTTGTAGACTCACAAGAGGCATCTAGATGGCTGTTGTTAATAGGATACTGGATTAGATGGCAGACATAGGCCGCATTCACACATAACGTGGAACCGTGGGTCCAATGGACCTGCAGTTCTGCTCCCCTCTCCCACTGCTCTCCTGCCGAATTCAGATGTCATGGAGAGCGATCTTTCAGCAGTCAGTGAGACTGCAGAGAAGAGGGGGAACTGGCTGTGCGGGCTTCCTTCTGGCATGAAGGACAGCCCGCACAACAATCATGGCCAGACAAAAGGAGGAGCCTTTCCCCTCAACTCTGGCTACAGCTAGTACAGCCTGAAGTTCTTTATTCAGACAACAAGCAGGCTGTGCGGAACCTTGGGTTGGGGAGATGAAACTCGCTACAACCCAAGGGTTCAGATTGCAGTTTAAAAATGGGAAAAGAAGGTGCGTTGCTTTGAGGAACTGGAGCTGCAAGCATTCGGACATGGTGAGGAAACCTCTGCCCCCTAAAATTCTGGTTCTGTGTTACATGTAGATGTGGCCATAGATTGTCTGCAATCTGCCATGCGAAATCAGCAATCAGGCAGTGCTAAAGACACATTTTTTCATCCAAGCTTATTAACTATACTTGTGGTTTTAAATCATTTTAAGGTTTTCATTTCTGTTTTAATTTGTTTCCTGTTGTTGTAAACTGCCCAGAGATGGAAGTTTGGGGCGGTGTACAAATATGATATATAGATAGATAAATAGATGAACCAGTGGTGCTCTTCTTATTTTGCAAGTATTTCAAACTATGCAGTTTCCTAAATGCTTCAGATGATGGGGAAACATCAAACAAGCTGCAGAAGCAATTGGTATTACATCAACAGATGTTTCATAAGACATCTAATATTTTTTAGGCGTCAGTTACCAATAATCTGTTGATTTCTATTGTGATCCATCTGTTCTTCTATTTACTTGAATGGGCATAAATAATACACAAATCGAATTAACTGTTCAAGCGTAAGTGGAGGGGGGCGGATGCAGAAATATGTAATTCTACCTTCACACCTTCGTGAAAGAGTCTGGCATTAAGAGAGATAACTGATATAACTGTTAGTGCACACACTAACAGTTATATCAGAAAAGTTGCAATAGATATGCAAGGTGGGATACTATATCCACTGAAATAAGTGTATTAATAATCCATTAAATCTAGTGAACATTGATTAGGATCCAATTTTCTGTTTCCAATGTTGCAAAAAATATATATGGAAAGATGGAGTAAAGGGAGACACAGTGATTAACTAGTGTATTTTAAGTAGGGATGTGCACCGGAATGCTTTGATGCCATTCCAAGGGCAGCACAGGGTTCCCTTAAAAGGAGGTGGGCAGGTCCAACCTACCCGTCCTCCAAGCCTCCACCAGTCTGTGCCACCCCGCCACGGTGCTGTTTAACCAGAAATACCTCTAGGCAAACGGCAGCTTGTGCCCCTTTCTCCTTTAAAATGCCACACTGCAGCGATGAGATGCTTCCCCGGCATTCCTCATGTGGCATTGGCACATAAATGGTGTTGGTGCATGCGTCGACTCCATTTGTGGCACTAGCAACATCATGCTGGCCCCGCAAATGGCACCGGCTCATGCGCCGATGCCATTTATGTGCCCAAGCCACACAAGGGATGCTGGGGAAGCATCCTGTCGCCACGATGTGGTGTTTTAAAGGGGAAAGTGGTACAAAATGCCACTTGCATGGAGGTATTTCCAGTTGAACAGTGCCGCAGTGGGACAGTGCAGGGCAGTGGCAGCTTGGAGGATGGGAGGTAGGACCTGCCCGCCTCCTCTTAAGGGAACCCCTCGCCCCATGCGAAATAATTTTGATGCCACTGAGCCAAAGCATTTTGGTGCCTCTCTGAAGAGGTGCCAATATGCTTCGGGCTCATCCCTAATTTTAAGCTTTCTGTCCTATATGGCTAAAGATGTTTCTTGAACAAGTGAGCATATAACGTAAAAAGAAAATCTGAACACTGATACTTTTCAGGCAAGCGAAGAGATCTAAAGGAATATTTTCATTTATATAAGCATGTAGGAGTGAAATAAAAGGTAACTCAATATCTTAAGGGAAGTGCTAGGCTACAAATTCCAACCCTATCTTTCTCTGCAGCTCAGCTGTTAGAGAAAGTACAGAGCAGTCATGTTCTGGTTCTCGGTTGACTGCTCCAAGACACCATATGATTGGCTGTCCTGGTTTATAAAGAAACTTGCTGGGATATTGGAAGCAGACTCCTCACTGGTTGTGCACAAAACCTCTTGGTGTGGGCTGTTAGAGCCTTTCTCCTGTGGAATCTCTCCTGTTTGTCAAGTCAAACCCCTTTTCCTGTGTGAGCACCAATCTCAGGTATAATAATTTATGGATCCTCCCTCCCTCTTCTGATTTGCAAAATTTAGAGACTTTGTGCTCAAACTGAGAGTGAGTTTTCATATTTCCTCAGACATGACAAGCTTTGGTGACCCCCAGACCCACAAACCCTATATGGAATTGAAAAGCTGACATGATGTGAAGGCTTTTCTAAAATGTTTAGACAGGAGAATTGTGTGTGTGTGTGAGGCGGGGTGGGGGGAGAGACTTGTCCCCTTAGCTAAGCAGGGTCTGCCCTGGTTGCATTTGAATGGGAGACTAGAAGTGTGAGCACTGTAAGATATTCCCCTCAGGGGATGGAGCTTCACTGGGAAGAGCAGAAGGTTTCAAGTTCCCTCCCTGGCTTCTCCAAGAGAGGGCTGAGAGAGATTCCTGCCTGCAACCTTGGAGAAGCCACTGCCAGTCTGTGAAGACAATACTGAGCTAGATAGACCAATGGTCTGACTCAGTATATGGCAGCTTCCTATGTTCCTACGTATGTGTGTCTGTCTTCTCAGCACTGAAAAATGTGTGCGTGAGTGCGTGATTAGTTATTTATTTGGCATTCATATACCACCCTTTAAACAAATATCTGCGTGGTTTACAAATTAAAACACAAACAACAATTACAACAATAGATAATCTAAAAAATTTAAAATACCTATCAGTAAAACTTTTAAAACATTATGAACTAAAAGCCTTATAAAATAGGTGTGTTTTCAGATGTTGCTTAAAAACAGCCAGAGATGGGGAGGCTCTGATTTCATTAGGGAATGTAATCAGCAGGGGCGGAGGGAGGCGAGCGGCAGGAAGCATTTAGCCACACCCCCACATCTGACATCAGATGCAGGGGTGTGGTTTAGTTCACAAACGGCCTCCCTCCGCCCCTGCTGGTTACCACTAGCTCATTTGGTGCCTTTTCAATATTGGGCCTTCTCTAGGGTTGCTCCAGGGCTCTGGAACACATTCCCTAATGAGCATTTAGCCACACCTCCACATCTGACATCAGATGCAGGGGTGTGGTTTAGTTCCCAAACGGAACTGCACCACCCCATTTGGGAGTAAGACTGACCCACGCTGTGTTGGCAGCACAGGCCGAAGTGCTGCCAACACAGTGCAGGCTGATCTAACTCCTGAACAGGGCAATGTGGCCCCGTTCGGGAGTGAAATCCGCCCACGCTGCATTGGCAGTGTGGCCAGGAGTGACTCTCCCTGCCACTTTAAAAGGTAGGGAGATTCACTCTGGCGGTGCTGCCAATGCAGTGCGGACCGATTTTGCTTCCACACTGGGCCACGCGGCCCTGTTTGGGAGCGAAATCACCCCCCACAAACACATCTGACGTCAGACGCAGGGTGTGTGTCTGGGACCGCAAGGCCCTTTGAACCCATTTGCCCAATGGTGGCTCTGCCCCTGGTAACCCGATCTTTCCTGATTATCTTGATAGGTAGCAGGGTTCATGAAGAAGAAGGCATTCTTTTAACTACACTGGACCCAAGCTATTCAGGCTTTATAGGTAATAACCAGAAATTTTTATTTTGCCCAAAAACCTATTGGCAACCAGTGTACTTCTTTTAGAAGTAATGTGGTTCTTTTAGAAGTAATGAGGACATATGTTTTATATTCTGCCCTTTCAGTCACATGGAATCCTAAAGTGGCTTACCAAATTAAAATTAAAAATAAAAATAGGAGCACAATACCCAAAACTTTTAAACTTAAAAATATTGACAAGAAAAAAGAAAAATTTCTACCCATTCGAAGTGAAACTAACCTTGTTTGAATTAAAATACTTCATTTTAAGTAAGATTCATAACAGAATAAAAGTATTTCAGACCAGTGATCTGGTTAAACTGGAATACTTTGAAGTCATTAAGTCTCATTTAAATTATTGTGAGCCAACAATAATCTAAATTCCAAAGGACTGAAGATTTAACTAGGGGTGCATTCATATTTTATTCTTGATTCTATCCAAGAAATTCAAATTTCTTGTTAACTACTTCTGTATTGTGTAAATGCATAGTTTTATATTTAAATATGAAAGGTTTTGGCCCAGAGGAATATTAGCAAAATTTCCCTTAAAAAAACCCCATAGCTATCAATTTTTAAAAGTGTACCATCTGCACAAGGGCACTTTCCAGGACCATTCTTGATCACAGGGAAATACGAGAATAGTTGGATGCCATTGCACTTGTTGCTGCCTAGACAGGCTCCTGAAAATTCACTCCTCCAAATGGGGTAATATGTAAGTTTTACACACACACACACACACACACACACACACACACACACACACACCAACTATATCTGGAGGTGATTGTGTTCCCTACTCAGCACTCTGTGGAATGCTCTCTGTCATTTGTGTGCAGAAACCTGTTAACCAGCATAGGCTGCTGTAACTGGATGAAAACACCAGTTCTCAAAATAGGTAGATCAAATCACACCAGTTTTGCACGTCATACATATTGATATTAAAAAGCTGTTAATAAATAATCTTTTAAATCACAGAAACAATAATTATCTTTAGTTAAGAAAGCAGCCACTATTCCCTCCAATAAATCCCAAGCAAATTACCTGAGACAGGGAAGACAGGAGCTGGGGGAGTGGATATCACCCGAGGTGAGGTGTTATCTTCTAAATAGAAGTGTGCAGTTTGAAAGCATTTCCTAAAGAAAGAGAAAGGAATATTTCACATGGACACATATTGGCTACCTACAATATTCTAAGGCATCTTCTCAGAACAGTGACTTGAGCAAAAGAAAATATCTTTAAAAAAACAAACAAACCTGAAACATTTGAAGAGCCATCGGATATGTGCTACGATATAAATAACATTTCAAAGCAACAATAGACACATAGTACATGCTCCAGCCAAAGTTTAGCACTTGTAGATCTCATTTATCACCATGGGAGAGAATTAAACACATGCCTTGCTCTCCCATGGAAATAAGTTAGACCTGCTTAACTGTGGCTAGAACAGGCCTTAAAATTCAAGGCATTATGAATTCATAAATGTACCATTATGCCTAAATTGAATGCTTAGATTGTTTTTACCTGAAGAAGAGGCAGAAGACATAGCAGACATCAGTCATAGTAAAAAACTCAAAAGATGGAAATCTGACCAGATATTGCTGTATATTCCAGGCTTTCAATGGTGTTGAAACTATTGCCTCAATCAGATTCAAATCCTCACCAATTGTTCTTTTTAACATTCTAGCTAGCATACTACTGAACCCATGCTTCTAATCTTCTTTTTATAGCACAGCGAGATACCTCTTTAGAGGCATTGAATGAAAAAGTAATTCCTTATGAAAAATAGAATTCAGACTGCCAACATTCAGGAAGAAAGGTTGGTTGATCACCAAGTCATTACACTATGATATATCTTGGCCAACTAAATCATTACAATGTGGAGAGACAATACATTACCCAATGAAAATTTGTGGTTTGAAATGAAAATGTTAACTGTGTTGCACACTATTTGAATCTTCTTTCATAATCCAGATGTGAAAATAATAGGAAAGACATCTGCTCTGAGACTGCTATAAGCAATTCAAATGACTACAATAATCAGCTCCAGCTTTAAACAATGTAGCTTTTCCTTAATTTAAAAAAATCAATCTTCACATAATTAAATCTGTTAATTGCACATTATATGGGTCATTCGCATTTACTTCCTGTGAAGTATTATTCACGAGTGGTTAACTTAAAAAGAGATACCTGCATGAGAAAAAAAGCATGAATGCAATTTTAAATTGATTAAATTCTATTTTATAGCACCTGCGCCTACATTCCATCTTCATTTCTTTTGCTATTTTGTGGAACTTTTGTGGTGATCCACAAATCAATGAAACTGAAATAATAGGTTTTAAGCTGCTGAAAATGTCTTAATACTTTAAAAAACTTGGTCAGACTGAAATTCATTGGCTGACAAACAGACTATTGTGGTATGCATACTTCTATCATCAGCATGCACACAGCAGTAGCCCTGTGCTTGCCCCCGTGATTTCAAAGTGCAGGTGCTCCTGCACATGAGTACAAATGCATTGGAGCTTTCCTCTGCACTCTAGAAGTGCTCTGTTAGAGCGGAAGCACATCCCTGACCCTAAGCGCTACGTTTCCACTCTAACAGAGAGCTTTCTGGAGCATGAGGGGAAGCTCCAAAGTATGTGTACTCTTGTGCAAGAGCACTCCCACTTCGGAAAGGAGAGGAATAGAATGGCAGCTACTGTGGTATGTGTGCTGATGTTAGAAGCATGCAGGCTATGGTGGTCAGGATGTCAGCCACTTTCCATTTTATTTTGCTTCAATACTTTGTTTTATTTTGCTTCAGTAGACTTACACGAAGGCACACAAACATTTGGTAACTGTTCAGGGGTAATAATAATAATAATAATAATAATAATGATGATGATGATGATGTTTGGACTAGACAAGTGTGCTGCATTAATAATGAACAGAGGGAAAATAACAAAAACAGAAGGAATAGAACTGTCCAATGGAAGCAACATCAAGAACCTGGAAGAGAAAGAACCTTACAAATACTTGGGCATTCTCCAGGCAGACACTGAAGTTAAAAGAAAAATTGGAAGTGAATACATCAGGAGAGTTAGAAAAATCCTCAAGTCCAAACTCAATGGCGGGAACACCATACAAGCCATAAACACCTGGGCTATACCTGTTATCAGATACACTGCAGGAATAATAGACTGGACCCAGGCAGAGCTAGAGATGCTAGATCATAAGACCAGGAAAATCATGACCATCAATCATGCTCTGCACCCCCGCAGTGATGTTGATAGGCTATACCTCCCTCGCAGCTCAGGTGGAAAAGGAATGCTGCAAGTCCATCAAACAGTAGAGGAGAAAAGAGGCCTTGAAGAATATATCAAGGACAGTGAAGAAGATGCACTTAAAATGGTCAAGAACGAGAAACTATTCAACACCAATGAAAGAAAGCAGGCCTACAAGAAAGGACAAGTCAAGAACCATGCAGAAAAATGGAAAAAATAAGCCACTGCATGGTAAATATTTGCACAATATAAGTGGAAAATCAGACATCACCAAGACCTGGCCATGGCTTAAGAATGGCAACTTGAAGAAAGAAACAGAGGGTTTACTACTGGCTGCACAAGAACAGGCACTAAGAACAAATGCAATAAGAGCAAAAGGAGAAAAATCAACCACAAACAGCAAGTGCCGCCTTTGTAAAGAATCAGATAAAACCGTGGACCACCTAATCAGCTGTTGTAAAAAGATCGCACAGACTGACTACAAACAAAGGCATAACAAGGTAGCAGGGATGATACACTGGAACATCTGCAAAAAATACAAGCTACCTGTAGCCAAACATTGGTGGGACCATAAAATTGAAAAAGTTGAAGAAAATGAAGATGTAAAAATATTATGGGACTTCCGACTACAAACAGACAAACATCTGCCACACAATACACCAGATATCACTGTAGTCGAGAAGAAAGAAAAACAAGTCAAAATAATTGACATAGCAATACCAGGGGATAGCACAATAGAAGAAAAAGAAATAGAAAAAATCACCAAATACAAAGATCTACAAATTGAAATTGAGAGGCTGTGGCAGAAGAAGACCAAAATAATCCCAGTGGTAATTGGTGCCCTGGGTGCAGTTCCAAAAGACCTTGAAGAGCACTTCAACACCATAGGGGCCACAGAAATCACCATCAGCCAATTACAAAAAGCAGCTTTACTGGGAACAGCCTATATTCTGTGATGATATCTATAACAACAGCAACAACATTGACAATAAAATTCTGGCATCCCAGGTCCTTGGGAAGGACTTGATGTCTGGATAAAACAAACCAGTCAATAACACCTGTCTGACTGTGTAAACAAGACATAATAATAATAATAATAAGAAGAAGAAGACAGTGAAGTAAATAGTTTCGGTACATATATAGCAGCTGAAATAGCTTGCAAATATTATTAAGTGATTAAGCAGAGCACCCTAAACCTGGCAGCCTAAACCTATTGCTTTAGAATGGTTTAACTGAATTTACTGTAATCAAAGCTGGATCCATTCCAAGCAAAGAGGGAAGTTTTGGCCCACTCATCTTAAATATCCTGGTAAAACTCCCACCATGGCCTTCCTTACTAAGAGCCTGCACAACTTGTTCTCATCAAACCAAATGCAGTCCAGGTTGTCAAAGAGTTTGTAAGCCATAATACAGGAATGATGGGTTGCATTTGGCTTGGCGGATCATAAGTTGTGCAGGTCTGTCTTACAGACATGTGGTGATGGTGATGTCCAGAAGCAAAGATTGAGAAGCATTATTATTTATTTATTTGATTTCTATACCACCCTTCCAAAAATGGCTCAAGGCGGTTTACACAGAGAAATAACAAACAAATAAGATGGAACCCTGTCCCCAAAGGGCTCACAATCTAAAAAGAAACATAAGATAGATACCAGCAACAGTCACTGGAGGTACTGTGCTGGGGATGGATATGGCCAGTTACTCTCCCTCTGCTAAATAAAGAGAATCACCACGTTAAAAGGTGCCTCTTTGCCAGGTTAGCAGGGGTTTATGTGTACTGTTCTCATGCCAGAGAGTGCTGTACAGGCTATACTTTAATAAGGAGATGTAAAACTCAATAATTATGTAGTATCCATTCTATAATATTCCAGCAAATGTAGATTATAGTTTACATTATTTATTGTATTCATTTTTCATTATATATTATATACATATTGGCCTATATCCAGACCAGTGTTGCTCTTGTGTAATGTTGTGGCACTAACACAAGGATGCAGCACAAGGATGTTGCACAAAGAAAACAGTGTCTATGCTAGACTAGTTCTTGTCCTAGTGACAACTCATAGTGCAACCTTGAATATGTCCCAGAGAAGATCTTGTACTAGCAGTTGCATAACATTGTGGAGCAAAATTTCGCACAGCTCTGCAAACTTAAGTGTGTGCAACTTCTCTCATTGTGCTAGTGCAAAACTAGTCTGGAAGTCAGCCTTTATGTATATTTATTCATACTTCACACCTGATCTATCAAAATCTCCCCCCCCCCGCTGCCTGCCCCCCTGCTAATTTCCATTGTATGTCATCCAAAGAGTAATGTAGCACCATATAACTATTTCTGCATCTGCACTGGAGCTTCTTCAAACAGCATCAGAGACTACTTCCAAAGCTTAGTTGCAATAGGAGTGTGTGAAGCCCAGCTGCCCTTGTACTTTGAAGCATGTTTTTTTAATCTTACAGTGGATCTTAACTCAAATGTATATGCAAAACTGCCAGTCTACTTCATGCTTTTGACATGGTCTTGCCTATAAAAGGTACTGCCACAATAAACCTTGAAGATCTTTTAGACTGAAAGACAATGCATAAATCTTTAAGATAAAGATAAGCAATAATGTGACAATGGATTTTAAACAAGTTTATACAGATTTTTAAAAAATTTGTGTTATTTTAGTCATTAAGGTTTGGGGCCTAAATGATAAATTCTATTCACTATTATAGAGAAGGCAGAGCCCTGGAATCAGGTTTCACTGGGAATGAAGCAAATGTCTATAATTCTTGAATATTCCCAGTGAAATGTGGGCTTTATATCTTGGGTGCCATCTATTATAAGATGTTTAATTTTAACAGGAAAATACCTAAAGTATGTATAAACAATAGATCCAAGAAGAGTGTTTGTTTTTTAGGATAGGGTATTTGTGTCTCCTGGATAGTTCTAGAAAGTGAATAGAATGATGCCAATAGCAGTACTCTGGGCAGTTGTGCAAAATGGCACCCCTCTCCTTGATTTAGTACAAGCACCTAACAGGCTAATCACCTTCAGTAACATCATAACCCAAGCAGCCCCGGCTGTTTGGCATGATCAGGTCATTAACAAAGACAGAGTTTGGCAAGGTCAAAGACTAAAAAACTGAAAAAGGGTGTTCCAGACCGCTCCCTTTCAGAGTAAAGCCGGCTGGTAGACCGGAAACAAACTTGGAAAACTAACTTGGGTGGGAATACTCATTGAAGGCAGAAGATGCTTGACTTTTCTCCCTTTAACTTCGATTGGACTTCCCTGAGTACATGTAGACAGAGTAATCACCATTAAGTGTTGTTACTTCTTTGTTCCACAAAGCTAATTTAATATTACTGCCACACTTTTGCAAAACGTATTTCTAAAAACAGGTTTAGATATCATTCTAGCACATATTCTACGTATTTTGAGTTGAGCTGTGCACACACAGCTCATCACACTTTTCTTTTCATATGTTTGCTGACACTGGATTAAGGGGTTCTTTCTTGTTCTGCATAATATTCTTGCAGTCTGATTCTAACCATATTATATATACACTATGCCCCATTGATTTCACTGGAGCATACTCCCAAGTACGTATTCATTAGATTACGCCTAACTGAACCTTTGCAATTTTACCTATCACTTACAATGAGCTCATAAAGCAAATGTAGAGACAGCTAGTTGAAAATATTCTTGTTCTTTTGAAAAGATAAGATTACAGGTGAATTCAATGGCCGTATTCTCAAGTAATGCAAATCTGCAGTTAAACAAGTAATGCAAATCTGCAGTTAAACGGGGCAGAGGCTGGAACTCCATTACATCCAAATGCGTGAAACTCAGGTTTCGTGGCAAAAGTGACCTAAGGTTTGCCTAGCCAAACTCCAATTTGAACCGTCGGTTTGTAGTGAGTTTCACCGCTGTAACCTGAGGCTTTTCAGCAGAAGCGTTGTGTCTGAATGTGCCACAGTTTCATTCACTATCTGGAACCCTAATAATAGAGACAGTGGCACAGACCCACCCGGGATCACATCTGCTCCATGCCAGCTTCACCAGTTTCAGAAGAAGAAAAAGGGAGTGTTTCATCTATCCTGTCATCCTGCCATGGAAGACGGTGAATAGAGCTTGTTGTAAGTACCATGTTGCTCTTTGGGAGCAATATTGCTGTAGGCCTCTGTTGGTGGCAGAGCTGCAGCTCCCAGGAGGGCCCAGACTGCTGACTCAGTAGTCCCTGTTGGGTCCTGCATCATTTCCTGGGCTGGCAGTATAACAGAGCACACTATAACAGAACACACTGCCCCGGGTGGTGAGTTCGCTGGCGTCAAAACATGCCCTCTGCCAGCTCATTCACCCATTTGAACATGCCCATCTTTGTTTTTGCCTGGAACTGTGACCCCATGCTCCTGGAGTTGCAGACTCCCCTCTCCCAAGATTCCCCGCAGCAGCAGATCTGCATACGGTTCAATGCCAGTCCAAACATGGGAAATTTGAAAGAGAGTAAAGATCTGTCCCTGGTCCTGGTGTGTCCCTAGTTCCCCAGTCTGCCCAGACACATGGAGCATCACAATCTACTTTGGGTGAATCAAAGGCTTCCATGAAGAGGAGGTGGCCACAGTGCAAAAGTTCTATCATTAACCAGAGAAAGTCAGTGTCCCCACACAAGTGGGGCACCCTTTGTGGAATTAACTTAACTCATGAGAGTGCAGTCCAATGGAAGACCAAAGGTTTTTGTGAGCCAAAGGTCCTCTCCAGTAGACTGGTGTCCTCATGAGAGTGCTAGTCTCCTGGCAGCATGCCGTCATGGGATCAGGAGTGTGATTTGGTCTCCATGGACTGTTTTGCTGAGGTGAGCCCTCGCAAGAGCATCCTTGGTCACAGCGGGCCAAACCCCAGGATCCTTTGCCCTCCCTCATATACAAATCTCCTTTTAGGAAGTCATCATGTTCCCTTGCCTTTCCAGCGTAACAGGAAACTAGTGGCTCACAAGATCATCCCCCCATCAGAAATTGTGCTTGTGTGAGACAGTTTTGTTGTGAGGTCTTATGAGGGCAGTAGTGCAATCCCTGTCAGAAGAACAGATTGAATGGCATGGCATTTAAAGAGATTTAAATGCCCTGTGCCTGCTGAGTGCGGGTGGACTATTTTGAAAAGGCACAATTGTGCTCGGCACACCCTCTTGAAGATTGTGGCAAATGGCTGCCACCCTGGAGATGTGCTGATGCCTTAACAACAGTCTGGTGACGCAAGTGCTACAGAGCTTGCTGGGATGCGGCCTCGGCAGACCAGGAAGAGGAAGTAACTCCCCTGCCCTGAAAACGGAGGTTGGATGAATATTTGTGATGCAATTCACAGTTTGAAAAATTAACTGTGGGTCCAGCAACCTCCAGTTTTACATTACATGCGAATGCAGCCAGTAAGTTGTATCTAAAAGTGACTGGCTGACATCCTGACTAACAAAGTGTGCATGTTGGCAGGCTTTTATTATTTCATGTTTTTCATTTTGCAGGTGTTTTTCATTTTGCAAAAGTGGAGCCCTTGTGCTACAGCTCAACATGCTTCCTTCTGACCCTCAGTGATATGATTTCACTCTTACAGAATGCTTCCAGAGCACAGGCAGTAGTCAGAAGTATTATTGCTCTTATGCAACAGCATGAGTGCAAGATGAAATTAGAGTTGAGCAAGGGCTCCTGCTGTTTAACCACAGAACATACTAATGTGTGATCTTCATTATACAGGATGTCAGCCACTGTATTTAGAACAATGTCTTAGAACATAAGAACAGCCCTGCTAGATCAGGCCCAAGGCCCATCTAGTCCATCATCCTGTTTCATACAGTGGCCCACCCACAGGTAGGAGCTAAGGGCATGCCCTCTCTCCTACTGTTACTCCACTGCAACTGGTATCCTGAGGCATCCTGCCTCTGAGGGCTGGAGGTGGCCTATAGTCCTCAGCCTTCTTGATGTCGTCTTGTAGTGGTACATGAAAATCAAGTGTCTGAACCAGCTCAGATGAACTTATTAATGTCTTCAAGTTGAGTGTTAATTCAGTCAAGTGTATTTTACACTCAGTTAACTGTAATTAAGTTAATTTTTCAGTTAATTGTATTTTGTATTCTACATGTCCATATAGACGACTGCCCAATATTACACTTTAATGACCCAATATTTCAAAAAGGTGCTGAAACTCCAACAGATCTTTCTGATTTGAACACAAACTAGCAGCATTGGGTTATGTATCATAGTTGAAATTGTTGTTCTATCACAGAAATACAAAAGATGTTAGTAACCTTTTGTGGTGATATAACTTCGCTTTCAGATTAACAAAGAAAAAAGAGCTATAAATTCTATTTTGTAGTACATTGGAAAGACACGAAGGATTAAATTTAACATCTAGGAGATATTACTATTAATGAGATACATGGTATATTCTGAAAAATCCAGGTTACAAAACTGTGTTTTTTTCTCTGGGAAAGAAAACAAAATGAACACAATGTCATCTGAACAGAACAAGATCAAAACACATGTAGGATTACTAAAACTACACCATGCAATCCTGGTCTTAAAGTGTATGGCAGTATTGTCCTTGTAAACAGGAAAGATTTCAAATACCATTTAGCCTTAAAGATAAAATCTTTTGGAAGATGAATATGAACAGTCATGTAGAACACCACAAAGCTACAAAGAGGCTTGTCAACAAAATGAAGATGGTTAGCTATAAATCCTCACAGTAAAATCCAGAACAAATGTTACTAAATGTAAACTAAATATAAGATGTGCAGCTCTTTGAGAGCTTCTCTTTTGTGAGCAGGTTTACACATGAATGCACATAATAAATATGATTACTTAATAGTTTATTTACAGCTTATTGTGTGAACTGTTTATAGAATGAAAGTATCACATTCGTGTGAGACTGGGTTATATGTAAAACTCAAAATTTTGTTGTGTTAAATTTGTGACAGTTCATTCACAAATGCAAGTTATCACTTGCTGTTGTAATAGTACAATAATGAACACATATGTGTGAACTTTACCTAATCTATCATTAAGATATGAAAGGTTTATTGGTTAAAACATTAAAATAAGAAAGTATAGCAAGGGCATATTTCTCTTATATGGCACAGCTTTATTTTGTTCCAAAGTGTCAAAAGTGTTAAAAAGTGTCATGATCCACTAATTGGAAACACAGCGTGGTGTAGTGGTTAGAGTGCTGGACTAGGACCGGGAAGACCTGAGTTCAAATCCCCATTCAGCCATGATACTTGCTGGATGACTCTGGGCCAGTCACTTCTCTCTCAGCCTAACCTACTTCACAGGGTTGTTGTGAGGAGAAACCTAAGTATGTAGTACACCGCTCTGGGCTCCTTGGAGGAAGAGCAGGATATAAAATGTAAAAAAAAAATAAATGTAAAAAAACCCCTTTAGAACACTAGATCAGCAAACAAGAGGTCAGGACAGGATACAGTGCCTGTAGGGTGTAAAGTATTCCTTTTAGTGTTGTATGCCATTTTGAGGCACTGCACCTGTATTAAAGAGTGCTGCTCTAGGGGTGTACACAAAACCAAGTTGCCCGGTTTGTATGGTTGGAGTCTGAACTGGACTGAAATTAGACCGGGAATGTTCGGTTTTGTGCACTCCCAAACACCCCCTCTGGTTTGGTTTGAGTTTGAGCCAGTTTTGGGGTAATAACAATAATACTTTTTGTGTGTGTCTTTTGCGCATGCGCTGCAGCCTCCAAAATGGCCACCACAACTACAAGACAACCGGAACGGGCCAAAAACTGCCTAAACCAAGCTGTTATGATACGGGGAAGGCCAGCAGGGGTAGGGAGAACCTCCAGAGGACCCCCCCTGTTGCCATGGCAGCACCCTCGTAGGCGGTGAGTTTGTTAAAGATTTTTTAAAACAATGAGAACCCCCAAAACTGACAAGGGGTGTTCAGCTTGATCTCGAGCTGAACCAGGGCAGGTTTGGTTCGAGGCCTGCTCGACATCAAGCCCTCGAACTGGGCTTGTTCTATGTTAAGCCGGTTTGAATTTGAACTGGCTCACACATCCCTATACTGCTCTACAGGCAATAGTCCTTGTTGCCACACATGTGTATTTATACTACACTCTTCATTTGCTGTGTCTTCACTAGTGCATTTCTTGGACTCTAAGTTGGAAAATGGGATTTGCTGCAGTTGGATCAGGAATGACTAACTTCCTAAAGGAATTTCAGCAGCCAGAGTAATCTGTGCTGGTGTCAACATACATATATGCATACACCTAATGTATGGTATGATGGATGGGAGCAAACACAGCATAATACAAAAGACTTGCTCACTGCCTTGCACAATTGCTGCCTTAGGTAAGCATAAACACGATCTTCCAAAGAGTCAGTGTAGTGTCGTGATCAGAATGTTGGACTAGGACTCAGAAGAACTGGGTTCAGCTCTTTGCTCCATGAAGCTCACTGTTGACCTTGGGTCAGTCACTATATTTTATGGATGTGCATAAAATTGATTTTGTGTTTTGTTTCAAGCTTGAAATGAAAAGCAAAACAGACAAAATGTTTTGTCAAAATAGTGTGTGAGCCGGCTGTTTTTTTTAAACTACTCAAAATGTTTCAAGTGTTTCGGCCATAAGGAACAATGGGAAAACTCGAAACACGCCATTGTTCCCCATGGGTAGCTCTTAGGGACACCAAAGTGGGTTGGGTGATAGGGCATGGTGTGTGCTACCTACCATTAAACCCACCAAAGATATGGACAAGCAGGTGTTGTTGTTTTTAAAATAACCTTTCTCCCAAACTCCCATAGGATCCTATAGGGGTTTGGGGTAAAGGTTAAAAAAGTGTTAAAAATCGCTCACTTGGATGTTTCTTTTGCAGGTTGAGTGGTCGGTAGCGTCTATCAGGCCCTATCACATAAGCCTCTTTGGTGTTGCTAGGAGCTACCCACGGGAAATATGGGGTATTTTGAGTTTCCCAATTGTTCCCTATGGCTGGAACAAGCTGCACTCACAGAGTGCAATGCATTTTGCAAGGCTGCCTTGAAGAACACTGCAGAAGTACATAGTAAAAGGGAATCTGTCCCTCCCAACACAGAACACACATTTCAAACACAGTCCAAAAATGGACAAAAAAGTCACTGGCTCGGAATCCACTGCCAGACACAGTGCCTGCACAGCAGCAACTTTACTGCGCTGCTGTAACTCATTGGCACTAGGTGCTCTCTCTCACACAATTCTGAATCCATCCTTACCTTCCACCATTGCAACAGCTGCCACAGCAGTCCAAATGTCCCAAAAAGAATCTCTGACCTAGAATCCACTGCCAGCCACAGTGCCTGCACTGCAGTAACATCATTGGCACAAGTTGCTCTCTCACACACATTTATGACTCCTTATGGTCCTAGCATTGCAACAGCTGCCACAGCAGCACCCGTAGAAGCAAGCATAGCCATAAACTCAACTAGAGCAACTTCAGCCACATTTTGACTGAGTATAGCTTTCAATGCAGATTGTAGAGCAGATCAGAGCAGTGAGTGAAGCACAACTTCATCTCAAGGCCAGACATGGAGTTCATCACAGCAATCACCAAGAAATATCTCACACACACACACACACACACACACAGCTGCCACTGTCCATTTCTTGTGACAACACTATCTCACAAACAAAACAAACCACAACTCAAGGAAGGCAGCACCCAAGTTTTGCTTCTGTCAGTATGAGCTTCAGAAAAAAACAGATAGTTACAGCAGCAACAGCAGAGCATATGTGCTGAAAAAAAATGGGGGGGAATACCCACAAAACCAAATCTTCCTCCATTCCTTCCTCCTCTCCTGATTTATCCTTTTCAAGAAAGGCACACTATAAGGGCTCTCTCTGCCTCCCAGTCCCTTTGAATACATTTTGAAAATTCCTCCAAAAGCACTCACCTCTCCCTCTTCCCTCCCCCAAGCCAATGGGGGCAGAGTTGCCCATTAAAACATTTGATTTGTATGCTAACAAGCCAATCAAGTAGCAAAAAGATTGCAAGTCAATCAGAAGCCAGTGCCAGAAGGGAAAAACAGGCCTCCAAAATGGCACTTGAAATGTCAAAATGTTTCGATCAAAATGGGGATGGAAACCTTTTTCAAGCTCCGAGCTTGAAACAGGCCTCCTTTTAAGAGGGTGTTCTGTTTTGAGTTTGAAACAATTAAAATGGCCCGTTTTGAGTCAAAATGTTCTGCACATCCCTACCATCTCTCAGCCTCATAGGGTTGCTGCGAGGATAAAATGGTGGGGAAGAATCACGTGAGCCACTCTGAGCTCCTTGGAGGAACGATGAGATAGTAATGCAATAAATTAGATGATCAGCATTCTTGGTCTCATTTTAATATTCTTTAACACTCATTTTATACTTTTCTTTGAAGTGGCTTATTTGGTGAGCATAGTTTTTAAACTTTCAACCAAGGTTGCCCTTCCTTGAGGCAGTGTGGGGAACACTTGTTGGGCCCCTATCAACATAGTTACTACTCTGTCATCCACTGCCGCTGCCCTTCCTTGCCCCACTAAGGCATGCTATTCATTTCCCTCTTCGTGCCCCACTGGGTTCTTTCCCCCCACCCCACTTGAACTGGGAGTGCTCCTGGAACCACTGTCTGACTTAGAGACATAGTCTGAAATGGCTTGCATGCTGCCACCAATACCTTGGCCGAATGGCCTGAGAATGCGGAGCACTAACAGATGGTGTGTGTGTGATATAAACTGTCCACCTCAGGGAGCAAAATGCTTAGCATGTTTGCTCAGATTCATGCACTATACATGTGCACACCCTCAGCTGAGTGAACTTTAGAACCTTGCAAATGCATGAGGTGGTTTCTGTTAAAACATGATAACTATGTTGAAGCGGAGAGATGTAAGTAGAAATCAGTCATCCAGGATACCATACCCAGTTATACCCAGTTATAAAAAGCAATGGCCCACATATTCCACAGTGTAACACAGGCAGTTCTGAGTTGTTGCGTGCTCCTAAACAATAATTGGTGGACTATGCACATACTTAAAGTAGCACACCTGCACTCTTGGAATGCTACTTAGCTTGTTTCCAATCTACATAGTGCTCTTGGAGTCAGAGGCACACTAGCCCCTGGACCTTGGGAACCTGGTCTGCTTTTTTAAAAAAAGTCTTACCATGGCCGAGGGATGGCTGCGGGGGGCGGGGGAGCAGAGAAGTCCTTTTTCCTTTCCCCCCCTCCCCCAGCGGCGGTGAGGTGGGAGCAGGAGAGATGCTGGCCCCTTCCATTCAGGCCAGCGTATCTGAACAATAGTGAGGCATGCCTGTGCAGTTGTGATCGTTACAAGCCAGCCTACGGCTGTGGTAAAACTTCTTTTAAAAACTGAGCTTTGGTGAGGCAGGCCTCCCCCCAAGGAGATTTGGGGGTTGCATGGGTGGGGGGGCCTCATGGCTGGGCAGTCCAGGCACCCAAATTACCTTAGTGCGCCCCTGCTTGGAGTGCAGGCACACTATTTTAAGTATTTGTGTTGTGCAAAAACACAAGACCACACAAGTGGCTCAGTACAGCACATGTTATGCTGCAGAACATGTGGGCCAATAGGTTATTAAGAAAAATAACAGCAGCAAAAAGAGAAAAATAAAATAAAATCTTACCTCCAGTATATGAGAATACCAACAAGAATCACTAGACAGATGAAAGTCAGGGCTGATACGACCACAAGAGGTATAACTGTCTTCTGTTCTGCGAGACCAATAAGCGACTGAAGGCTACTATTACTTGCCTCTGTAGTCAGAGAAAATTGAAACATTTAAACTTTGGAAAAAGGCACAGCATAACTGACCATGATTTCAGAGCTCTAAATATTGTCACTTACCATTCTAGTTTTTTTTAGGGTATACTGAAGAACACGTATATATTTGCAAACCAGTTTAAAGAAAATAAGCAGATAGATGGCAAAGCAGAGGCTAATAGCTTAGGCAACTCAGCATCCTAGCAGCATAGAATTTCATTTTGCAGCTACTGCAAAATGAATATGAGGAAAAGTGTAAATCTGTTTTATATTAGTAAGTAACATAGTTCCAGGCTATTGGGGTGTGTGTGTGTGTGTGTGCTTGTGCTCTGTAGGCCACTCTGAGCCAATGGGAAAGAGTGGGATATAAATTAAACAAACATGTTAAAATATATTGAGGTGTATAAAGACTGCTTGAAAATTTTATTTTTACTTACACATTCAATTTCTATCTATAAATTGTAATACATCTTAATGAAGAAAATACACTTTATATTGTAAATATATTTCTCTAATATTTAAACATCACAAGTTGTGCTAATTTTGTTAAGAGTTCCAAATATGTCCTATTAGCATGAAAAAGCAGATCTTTTCTATATAAATCAGTATTTCATTTAATCAGTCATACGTGATTCTATTTGCACCATGTTATTAAATGTATTGAACAGACTTTTTGCTGAGAATCAGAATTTATATTACAATGTTGTTCTAATAAAGCCCATATGAATGAGAGAGGTTCAGAATCTCTTAATAAAATGAGGGATTAACCTTTCAATCTAGAATACTTGGTGGAAATGGTAGAATATTTTGGAACAAAATATTTGTTTTTCATCATTAATCTATTGGAATAAAATTCTGTGTCTATGGTGTCTGCTATATATATCAATACAACTAAAACACATTCTATTAATTTATGCATTGGTCTTTCAAGGAAAACAATGGAAGCTGAAAACTGACTTAAGAAGCATGCTGTCTACATACTTTTGGTAATCTACACACAATTAGCCCAATCCAGAGTCTTATGTTTACACTGGTGTGCTTTTATGCATAGGTTTCTCAACAATTAAATTAGAAGGGGGAAATGTATGCAGAAAAGAATTCATACATGAAGCTGCCTTTCAGCTGAAATAAATAGGAAAGCACATACTGGTAGGAGCTGAGGGTGCATGTTGGAATCCCAATGCTGACAATAAATGACTGTATCAATGGAATATATAGGAGTAAAGCGTTTATGGGTCAAATCCTAAAGTTTTTTCCTTTAGGAACATCTCACTTTGATGGAAGATTCCCTGTCTAAGCTAAGAGTGAACTGAACAGTATTTGCTAGATGACAAGAACATGTCCTAATGAAAAATGGCTACTAATACAGACTAAAGAATGCAGCCATTAAAACATTAAATGCAGTCACTAAAACATTTAAGGGTTTTATGAGTGACTTCAGGAGGATGTGGTAAGTTCATACTTAATAGCTTCCATCCAGTGGCTCTGATGTGTATGCATCGTGACTGCAATACACTCAGAGAGCATAGTGTGAGTAGATATTTCTCCATTCACTTCAGCATCAAGAAAAGCACCTTGTTCACAATGGGAATGTCCACGCATAGTCCACCAAACACTGAGCTGAACAAGGGCAGCTTCTGCGTAACTAAACTTGTAAACTGGAATCCTGTAGAACTCGGGATCAGGGCAATGGTCAGTAAAACGGGTTTATTTTAATTTGACAAGCAACTTTGTTCAAGAAGTCACCATTTTCAATGCAAGTATATGCATTTTGGCATTCTTGAATGCATTGAATGACATTTGAAAGGATTTCAGTTGTTTTATCATTATCTCAAATTTATGTATTTACACAAATATTCAAAATTGATTAGAAATCAAATATTTCATCTTATCTTATTTCTTATGCAAAATACACAGCTATAAATCTAAAAGTTTAGGTATTAAACATCAGGTTCAAACTGAGAGATGGGAGAATGGGAGAAAATGAGACATTAGCACCAAAAGCTTTTGAGACTTTATACAGACCAGGAGCGGCCAGTGCAGGTGCCACTGGAGGGGAACAGCAAGAAGCACCTTTAAGTACAAATTAATAGGTCCTTACCTCTGCTCCAGCTGCAGCTGCAAACTACTCTGAACATTATATGTAATTTTTATATTATATGTCACACACACACACACATACGTACGTATTGGAAAGCCAATACCTACATAAGCTTCCCCAAAATTACATTTGCTTTAATCCCAATGAGATTAATTTGTTTTGATAAATTCTTATTAATCTGATTTGCAAAAGAAAACACAAACATATAATGCACCTTTGGATTTAAAACAATCGGAACATATGGATTTCGTAGGGAAACTAGCTGCAGGTTATCCAGACAGAACATTTTGATGGTTATCAGACACAGGATAACTTTTCAGAAGTGTTGCCATTAGAAGAAAATATACCTATAATTTATTTAATCAATATACATTTTTAAAGTTCCATCAGATTTGGGAAAAGGTCATGTTTTGGACTTTTTAAAACAGTAAGCATTTCTAATTTGCTGGGGAAATAACATTATAATGTTAATTAATGGTAAGGAAGAACTGGTATAGCATTGTGATTAAGAAAAAAATGAGCTCAAATCTGAAAGTTCACACTTATCGCATGTCAGGCATGAACAAACTAGATTAGGGCTACTCAACTGTAGCCTTCCAGCTGTTTTTGGACTACAGTTCCCAGCATCCTTGGCCACAGTGGCCAATATTCAGGGATGATGGGAGTTGTAGGCCAACATCTGCACAAGAGTTGAAGTTCAGTAGCCTTGTGCTAGATGTTATTAGTCAGTCTTGCGACTCAGACAACCTTCTATAATATGCAGACAAAAACAGTGGTCTCCCTTAAACGGTTATTGTAAGGATGAACCTGTTTCTGATACTTAGAGATGCTACATGTTATTAAATATATCCAATTAATTAAAAGAAAAATTATAGTTTAGGATTGATGATAAATTCGAAGATAAATTCTTACATGCCATGCAAATGCGTGCACACCCAAGAGGGATGTGGACTTGCTGGCTCTGCAACACTCACTAGTGCATGGATGCTTCTAGCCACAGCAAGGGAAGCTCTGTGCACACTAAGAACTGCACAAGGGTGGATCTACAATTGAGCAAATGTGTGCAGTGAACATGGACTGCCACTAGGGGGAGCCACATTTGGATCTGCGATTTAAATAATAATTTCCCCATAGGGATCAATGGGAAACTCAAAAAGATTAATAATCCCCGAATGGCTAGACAGAAAGCTCTGAAATTTCACATTGTGTTCCTACATGTGGAATTTCACATGGTGTTACTACATATGTTCAAGGAGATCAGTGTACCAACTGATGTTTTAATTATTTTTAAAAAATTAAAAACTTCTTTTAAAAAATCATTAAAATCAACAAATGTTCTCATCTTCTTGAATGTCCACACATTTAATGCTACCATGATGTTCTACTACAATATGAATCTTTAGAACCTTCTGCCCAGCCACTCTGGAGTTATAACATGGGGTTACTATTCTTTATATGAAGGCAAGGGGCAGTTGCCTCCAAATGAGACTTGAATGAAGGACAGAGTTGGAGATTCAATTCAAGAACTTTTTATAACTTTCTGGCTCGATACAAAGCAGTTCTGACATTTTAAACAGTTTTTAATTTTTTTTAAAAAAATTCATTAAAATCAATAGGTGGACTGATCTCCTTGAACAGCCATACATTTAATGCTATCATTATAGGAACACCATGTGAAATCTAAGAACTTTCTCTCCATCTATTTGGGAATTATTAATCTTTTTGAGTTTCCGATTGATCCCCTAATGGGAATTATCTGATGGGGTTCATGTTCAATTCTTGCACACAGGTCATTTCCGAGCTTGCTACACTACTGGCACCACGTGCCTATTCCCACTGGGAATGATGGGAGTAGCAGCTGCTCTGATGCAGCACATAGCATGCATGCATGAAGCCATTGCCTCCATTGCTCCATGCACTGGTGAGTGCCACAGAGCCAGCAAACCCACATCTCTCTTTGGTGTGTGGCTGGCTGTGCGCTATGCAAGCCACCAGTTTTTAAAATTCAGATAATATCACCACAACATGTTTATTTTCCTTAACAAAAGTTTTATTTATATATATATATATATATATATATATATATATATATATATATATAAATAAAATGTTCAGTTTTTATTGCTGTCATTTAAAAAATAGATTTAACTAGGCATCCCTGGTTGATTAGTAGAAGACATTCTGATACAAAGCATAGTTTTTTTAATTGCTGTTATGATAAAGATCAAAATAAGGCTTATGTCAGAAGGAAATAATTCCCAAGAGAGTGCCATAATGAGAATGAGAGATAAAGGCTCGACTGCTGTCACCCACGCAATGTGATATACACTCCTTTTGAAGCACCTTTCTAGAGCCTTTTAGTGTTAATTGCAAATGGAGCATTTTACCTTTAAGAGTAAGCTATAAATAAGTTGTGCTACATTTTAATATAATTAACAAGCTTAACATTGTCTTTAAAAAAAGATTATTGTTTTCATCTTCTACCCATAAGGTATCATTTTGAATAATTTGACCAATTATTTTATTTTGGATGCAGTTAAGTGCTGCACTCCTGATGTGCTTATACAGAGAGTTTTTCATTTGGTCATTTTATGATTTGCATATCATGGCTTCTGTAAAGCAAACATGCCTGCTGTTTAATGAATAAAGCAGTAATATTAGGAACAGAATCTTAAATCTTAAATTCTTAAATATTTTAGTATACAGATATTTTATTTTATTTTTATTTAAATATTTTAGTCTATATTTGTCCACAGATGCTTAAATGAATGTTGTAGGGCTGAATCCTTACAAGTCTGCATACTTTCCAGACACCAATTCCTCCATAAATGAGAAAAATAACATTTTTTAGCTAATACTGCCCTCTACAGGCATTTGAATTATACCCAAATAAGTAAAGCCTCAAAACTACATTTATCTAGGTGTTATCATTTGATTTTAAACACATATAATTATTATATTAGCATGAGACATAGCAACTGTCAATTCAATTGAGGGTTCAATAAGTTAATATGCATTAAAATCAGGGCACACAGTATTTGCACTACAGATGTATCTCTCATCTTTTCCCACTTGTTGCCACTTCAGCCTAGAACTCCTTCCAGAACACCTGAGTGATGCTGTACATTCAAATTCATACTTAAAACACACCTTTCAGAGGAGCCTTTGGCAGAGTCCCCATATCTTACTAAATTAAGTCTGAGTACCATTATCAAATAATTGCACATTCTTTGGGATTGTGTTTTTTTTAACCAAACCTCCACTTCCTTCCCCTTCTTCTGTGGTTTCCTGTCTATTTCTAGATTGTGAGTCCCCTGTAGCAGGGAATCATCCTCTTTTTCTTTGTAAAGTGCCATTACATGGATGGCACTATATGTAGTAAGTAAGCAAGCAAGTGAAAACATAACAAACAAGCTGGAGGAATTGTTTTTTCCCTTCCCCACAGAACCCTAGGAACTTTTGTTCTATTAAGAACTAAGAATCTTATCAGCACCTCTCCAAATTACAATTCCCAGGATTCTTTTGGGAAATACATGGCAGCTGAACTGCTTATTTACGTTTGTAGTCAAAACAGACCTTCAGAATTTTTAGGAGGCCGGCTCTGTTTGCATCTTCAGTCATGTAAGGTAAGTACTTCGGCTGGTTTAGATGATGCATTTCAACTTGCACACTCTCACATGATGAAGATATGAGCACGGATGCCTCCCGCTGGCAGCACGCCATTCTTTAGAGTTGGTTAATTTGTACTTATCCTCTACATGCAATTCAAATACTACTTTAAAGGGCAGTCCGGATGAATTGCACCTCATATGACTTAAGGAACAGTGGGATATGGGGAGATGTGTGTGTTCATGGCATGGTCATGACTTAATCACATGGGAATAAATCCAGGGAAAGCATACAATAATCTAAATTGGCCTCCTGATAAATAGAAAAACAGGTTACTTACCTGTAACCTTTGATCTTTTGGTGATCTGGTATCATTCACAACATGGGCTTTCTGCCTGCACAGTAGTCCCTGAGGAAAGATTTCAAGCTTCTCAAAGCACTCTGAGGCGCTGCCCTTCACATGCAGAGTGGGAATAAGCACATGGTGCCAGTGGTGTAGCAAGCCCGGAAGTGACCTGTGTGCAAGAACTGAACACGAGCTAAGCTAGCCTCACTCACAGAACGGATGTCCAAGGTGTAATGTTTCACGATGGGTAAGTCTGAAGAAAGGTAGCAGCTTTTCGAATTTCAGCAAAGTCAATTCCGGACAGATGAGCAGCAGAGGTGGCTGTAGCCCTTGTTGAATGGGCCTTACCAGCATTAGGAGGTTTATCCTCCTGTTTTTCATAAAAGGTAAGGATAAGCTGAACTAGCCATTCTGAAAGCCTCTGCTGAGATAGAGGGTGGCCTCTATTAGCACTGTAAAAGGTTATAAATAGTCTAGTGAACTTTCTGAAGTCCTTGGTCCTGTCCAGATAGAAGAGGAGCACCCTCTGAATTTCTAAGGAGTGGAGGAAGCATTATAGGGGTGAAACTGGATGTATAAAAAAGGTTGGCACAATAATATGCTGGTTAATGTGGAAGTCAAATACAACTTTGGGTAGGAAGGCTGGGTCATTTCTCATTACGACCTTCTTTGGAAAAAAGACAGTAAAGGGAACATCAGCTCTTAAGGCGGTGAATTCACTAATCCTCTTAGCAGTAGTTATAGCAATTAAGTAGGCTGTTTTAAATGAAAGCAACTTAATAGGGGTTGAGGATAACAGTTCAAAAGGGAATTCTGTGAGGGTGGAGAGGACTAGAGACAGACTAGAGGGCTCAGTCAGCTTCTTTACCAGGATGTGGGATGGGGGATAGAGGTTGTTAAGCCCTTTCAAAAATCATTTTCAATCAAGGTGGGAAAATAAGGTTTTAGAGACCCAGCCCATGTGGACTGAAGACAGGGCTGACATGTGGACCTTGATGGATGAGTTTGAAAGGCCTGAGCTTTTCAAGGAGGTTTGATGGATGAAAGAGCATGCCCATCATAACGTGTTGAGGCAGAGTCCACAAGGTGAGGGAGTTTAATACAGTCTGTGGCAGTAAGAGATGCATTTGTTGGCTGTCTACACTAAATTTGAAGCATTGGATTTGTACGTGGAAAGGAATCACAATTGGAGTGCCATATGTGCCATCTGCGATAGAGAACAGGCATTGTGCAGGATGCCATGAAACCCAAGAGGCACTGTATGGTTTGCGCCTCCTGGTCAGGGTTGGATTTGAAGGTTTGAATCAGATGCAAAATTGAGAGTCTCCTCTCTTCTGGTAGAAAGGCATGCTTTGTACTCCTCCTTATCTATAAGAAGATAAGAACAGCCCTGTTGGATCAGGCCCAAGGCCTATCTAGTCCAGCAGCCTGTTTCAGACAGTGGCCCACCAGATACCCATAAGGCGAAGGTGAGGGAATGTCCTCTTTCCTGCGGTTGCTCCCCTGCAAATACCTGCAACTGGTATTTAGAGGCATCTTGCTGCTGAGGCTGGAGATGGCCTATAGCGACCAGACCAGTAGCCATTGATAGACCTGTCCTCCATGAATGTGTCTAAGCACTTTTAAAGCCATCCAAGCTAGTGGCCATCACTAGCACGCCACATCCCATGGCAGCGAATTCCATAGATTAATTATGCGCTGTGTGAAAAAGTACTTCCTTTTGTCAGTCCTAAATTTCCTGATGTTCATTTCATGGAATGTCCCCAAGGTTCTCCAGAAGGCTGAGCACAGACTGGATGTGACTGCTGAGAAAGAATTGTCTGGAGAGGTGATTAGCCAATTGTCCATTGATGGGTAGATCAAAATTCCCTCTGTCCTTATATGAGCAATTATCGCACTTGCACATTTTGTGAAGATGTGAGGAGCTGTGGAGAATCTGAAAGGAAGTATATTGGAAGACTAGATTTCCTATAGTGAATTGTGGGAATTTCTAGGGTTGTGGTTGAATGCCTACAGGGAAATAGGCATCTTTGAGGTCTAGCGTGGCAAGCCACTCTTCCACCAGAAGAGGGAGAATGAACAGATGGAGTTTTCTGATGTGGATAAAATTGTTGAGGGAGTAGAGATCTAGTATAGGATGGAGATCACTGCCCTTTTTGGTACCTGGAAGTACCTTGAATAAAACCCTGCCCATTGGTGCTTCTGTGAGACTGGTTCTATCTTCCCCTTGGACAATAGTTCTTGAATCTCTATCAGTAAAGTAGGAATCGAGGCTGTGTGTTTTATTCCTAGGAAAGGGGGAGTTGCATGGAACTCTATCTTGCAATAGAGACGATACTTAGCACCCAGGCATCGGATGTGATAAGATGGCAGGTGGAAAGGAAAGTGGTGAGCTTGGTGGGCACAGAAGCTCGACAGGCAGGGGGACCAGGATGTCAAAGGTTCTGCTTGGGTTGGTCCTGATGTTTTGTTGTTGTTGCCTATATCTTTGAGGAAAGCTGAATTTCTGAGAGAACTGGAAGGTTTTGCTACTGTCTCCATGCTCAGACTGGTTGTATTTGTACCTGGGTCTGTCAAACCTCTTAAATCTCTGAGAGTAAGACTGTGCGGTAGATGAAGACGTGAAGGCTCTAGCTATAAAGTGAGACCTTCTCATTCTTTCCATGGTTTTATCCATCTGAAAACTAAAGAGACCTTCTCCATCGAAGGGTAGGTCTTCAATTTTGTCTCTCATGTCTGGATGTAGAAAGGATGTATGGAGCAGGTGTGTCATCTTAATGAAATTGTGCTTGCCAAGCTACAGATTCTGTTTCCATAAGATGCTTTGCATGCTCAAATTTTGGCATGTTATGTCCATCAATTTGTAAGCATCTGCTTATATCTGGTTTGGGTCAGCTCAGGAGCATCCTTGAAGTCATCTGCAAAGCCTTCCCAAACCTAGTAGTGGACACTGGCCATGTAGGCCATATAGTTAGCAACTTTCATTGACAGAGAAGAAGAAAAATAAATTTTGTGACCGAATCCAGAATCCAGTTTTCTGTCCTTTTTGTCGGTAGGGGCAGAGTGCTTTCGGGCCAACTTGCTGCTCATTGCACAGTCCACAATGAACGAGTTTGAAACTTGCAATAATCCTCCTGGACTCTGTAAAAATTCTCCACTCATTTGGAAGTGGATGTTGCAGTTGATGGAGCATCCCATGCCTACTCGGTGGAATTTAGCAATACTGGCAGGATGGGTGGCCCTGCAGGATGGAATGTCTTAGTTAATGTGACAAAATCATAGACAGATCCTAAACATTAGGGACTGGAGACTTCAGCTCTATGCCAAGAACCTTTGCCATTTCAGCAACCTGAATTCGGTATGATAATTGGATGGTTTGTTTGGGACGCTGTCATCAGGGGAGGGATCTGATGGGTTTTCCGTTTGCACAGACTCATTATCAGTGTCAGAAGAAGTATATTTATTTTATTGTTTATTTATTTATTGTTAAATTAATACCTCGCCTTTCATTAAGAAAATCGCAAGGCAATATTCATTATTGGTGTCCGGTTTCTCTGGAACAGGAGCTGATTCCAGAGCAGTAATGGAGGAAGGAATCTGAGTATGAGCAGGAGTCGGATGGGCTGGTTCAACAGGTTGTGGTATGGGAAGTTGCAGAAGAGCAGGGTGTGGAGCCAGAGGGGAGGCAGTCTAGGGATGTTTGGAGGAAGGGTCCCCAGTAGGAAGAGACAGTTGGCTTTGATAGGTTGTGGTGGATTTCATCTATTTAATTCCCATAGTCTGACTTCTTCATAATAATATGGAAGAGATGGGGAAGATATGTAAGAAGGGTTCTTAAATCTCCCCAACCTTCTAGTATAATCTGGGTCCAGGGCCCCAGGGGGACTCTAGTAGTACAGCCATCTCTTATAAGGGGGGTGGTGAGATGGGGAGCATAAAGTGAAGTATTTCCTTCCAAGGGTTAGCTGAAAAATGAGATGGGGAGCAATGCGGAGTTACTCTGGCCAGGATGCAGAGGGAGTCTTAAGGATCTCCAAAGCACCCAAGCTGGTTTCATCATCAATGTCTAAGCCATAGAGAGAGAACCCTTTGAAGAATGATCCAGAAGGTGTTGTAATAGGAGAAGTCAGCATGGATTCAATGTCCTGAGAGAGAGGAAACTCTTTGGAAATCAATGGTGTCAATAGGAAGTGGCATCCAAAGACAGGCGTTGAGGCAATAGCTGCAGGAGTGGGCGGGTTCTTGGTCGGAGGATGCTTAGTCGAAATCAGACATTGATCATTCAAGATCAGACATTGAGGACAATGTTGAAGGTACTGTTGAAACAACTTCAATGATCTCTGGTGAAGAGGAGGATGAATGTGAGAGTACTGTCTGAACAGCTGACAGGAATGGTGTTCGAAAAACATCCGGTATCGACGATGTCAATCACGAACGATGGGCCTGTGTCAATGGTGAGCAGCTCAATGTGGAGTCAATGGCAAAGTTGACGGTAGTGCCAATAGTTGCGTCAACATCAGCAAGGGGGATGGTAAATGGGCTTTCGCAGTCTGAGTGGCAGGCCTGAGAGAAGTTTGTGGGAACAAGGCTGTAATGTCAACACGAGCATTGAGGACATTTTTTGATGTTTGGATAGGGATGAAGAATCTTTGTCTCGATGACTGTGTTTCTTATTATGTCTATGCCCATCCTTGGAGAGACATCCTTAGGTTACTTAGAAGAGGCTTGGGCAGCAGATAAAGAGGTACTCAAACTTAGACAGCATCGATGTCTAAGCCATGTCGATGGTGTTAGCAATAATGTCAATGGTGTTAGCAATCATAGGGGATGCGGCATTGGAGCCAATGGGCGTAGAGCCTGTTCTTAAAGAGCTGCTCCCAATTGTAATTCTCTTCTTTTCCCAGTTTGTTTGGAAAAGGAGAAGCAAATTTTACATGTACGAATATTGTGGTCTTTCCCAAGACAAAGCAAGCAAAGTTTGTGCTTGTCAAAAGAGGGAAAGATCTCATGGCAAGAAGAGCGCCACTTATATTTTTATAGTAATTTTTAATAGTAATTTATATTTTTATAGTAAATTAGAGACAAAACCAAAGCGTTAGGCAAACAGTAGTCAGAAACAGTCCAGAGGATCAAGATAAACAATAAATCAAACTGTTAACTTATTCTTTCAGGATCCAAGATGAGGGAAATGTTCACAACAGCGGTTGGGAGGGAATGGAGATAAGAATCACTCTGTGGCTGAAGATGCCAAGCACACTCCGCACATGAAAGGCAGGGCCTCAGAGCGCTTTGAAGAGCTTGAAATACTTCTGCAGGGACTACTGCACAGGTGCAAAACTTATGTTGTGAAGGATATTGATCAGCACTAACATCTTTTGGTTTTAGTAGGAAAGAATACATGGCGGAACTTGGAAATCATATTTTGCAAGCTACTCACATCTACAGAAGGAAAATCTGTAAACATTAAGGTGGTTATTTTTTTAGACTTTACCTCATCAATATTTTACTTGGAAAACACACAAAAATACATAATTCAAAATCACAATAAGATGCAATTATCTCATGCTTTCAGGAAGCACATAACACCTAAACCTTTCATTAAATGAAAATGTTCTTAGGTAATTCTTAAACCAAAACCCCATAATTTGGTGCATATCTATATTGCTGGTTTTAACCATCATGACTTCATCCACTGGCACCTTGTCAATAGTAAGTTAACAGGGTCAGGATCCTCTAGGAATTTTCAGCATCCTAACAAAGGATCAGTTCCAGATTATCTGGACAAGATCAGAATAGTTACACTTTTAACTTGTAGCATAAATGTATCCTTAAACAGGGGCATATTACTCTCACTGTTGGACATCCACACTAAATTACTCAAAGTTCTTTAGACTTACAAATGAACTATTGATAAACTCAGGATGTCAGACATTGTCTTTTAAATGAAAGCAATTCTAAGTTTTAAATCTAGCTGGCAGATTTGAACGTAAAATTGTGTGTACAAAAAACAAATTCTCCCCTATCCCTTGATTACCTCATGTCTATAATTGAAATACCTGCAGTCCCACAGTTCATATATATGTGCTTACGTAGAGATAATCACTTCATATTCAGTGGCAGAACAATGCTACAGCTTTGCAAATTATGCAATACACAGCTATAACTAACCTGCCTCAGAAACGTTGAATACTGAGGAGTGACCACTAGGTATGGATGCTACTGGTGACTGTTGTGATCCAGAAGTTAATTCTGAGTTACCTGCTCCAACTTCCCCCTCAGAGTCACGGTCATTAAGGTCAGAAAAACTGAAATCTGTTGAAGTCTCATTATCATTAAGGCTATCTGAGATACCTTGACCAGAACCACTCTCTTCATCACTTGTAAAAACTGCCCATGATTTAGACTTTGATTCATTTTGCAGTGGGTTGCTAACAGTCTGGATGTGGTTATCCAACATGGCTGCATCACTGTGTTCCTTAATCTTCATACTGGAAGCCACTGCTGGGACTGGAGTGTACTTCAGCTGGTCCACCTCATGGATTATCATATGGTCTGACAGAGCATTTGTGGTTTTCTTCTCTTCTTCTTTAGGTGTTTGAAAATGTGAATTTATAATTAGATTATGCTGATTGTTCACACTCTTTACCTGTGTATCTGGCTCATCTACCTCTTCCTGAGTTTCTCTATGGGAAATGCATTTGTGACAACCATTTACAGGAAAGCCACTATCATACTCATCATAATCATCATCAACCATAGAGGACCACAAATCAGTATCAGAACTAGTCATGGAGGATAACTTAGGGGTTACTTTAGTGGGAACCAATGAAGTGTTCAAAGATATATCATCATCATTGCTGGGAGAATTAACTTTAACAGAAATATAAATATCTGATATATTTGTAAAGGCATGATGAACAGAACCAGAAATGATTTCAGGCACAGAAACTGTAGTATCAACCGTATTAGCACTTGAGGAAAAAGTGAGGAACTCATCCTTCTGAGCAACACGTGAAAGACTATGGCTGTTAGCAGAAGTGGCTGTATTTGGTAATATATCAGTTGACAAGAAAGGGACAGTCACTGTGTTCACTGCTTTGAATGGTAAGGCACTTGCATTTTCTAAATCGGTTGACAGATACGACACATCGTTATTGTACAATGAAGGAGCAACCTGATGTATGTCTTCATTGTTAAGCAAACTGGGTGAAATGTGTTCATCACTTATATAGGAAACAGTTAAACCTTCTGTTGAATCTGTGGGGACATTGGCAGTATGTGTTATATTTACAGTGGATGGTGCTGATGTAGAACGCAGCACTGTTTTATTCTCAGCAGAATCTGATGCCATTTGGTGCAATATTTGGTCAAATGTAGAACTACCAGTGGATACCCTTGTGGTTTTTTCAATCAATGCTGGATCACTAGGCACAGTTACAGATGTTCTAAGCAGTGTACCTTCATTAGAAGGCTGAAAGAAAGTTTGCAGCAATGCACTATTTAATGTAGCTGAAGCCTCATAAAAATACTGCTGGGAGGAAGGAGACGATATTGTGCTAGAAGCAGGGGTAGAAAAAGCTTGCTCTGAGATTGCACTAAGCAAAGGCTTAAGCAAAGTGTCATCAAAGGCTGGTGTTGTAACATGCAAAGGCTGAACAGGAACATGATTTTCTGAGCGTTTACTAACATCATAATCAAACACCTTAGTAACTGGAAAAGCAATAGATACTGGAAGGATTCCCTTTGCGCTAGAAACAGTACTGAGGATCTCTTCTAAAGTTTTATCCTGCTTAGTAATTTCATCATTAGGCACTGTTGTTGGAAGTTCAGTCATTTCACTTTCAGCAGGGGAAGCCATTTCACTGAAAGAAGAAATTTGCAGTTCTCTTTCATATCCATATATTACACTTTTTTTGTGAGGCATCTCAACATCACCACTAAACCCAGATGTGCCGCATATCAATTCACCTGAAGAATCATGTGAAGAGGCTTTAAGTATGGTCAAAATATCTGTGTCAGGCAAAAGGGACTCACTACCAGAATATACTTCAGACCAATCCATTTTGCTAGATAGAGAGCATGTAGGCAGCAAAGTGTCAGCTTGCGATATTGCAGAAGAAGGCTTATGCACCAGCACATTGCTATAGCTGCTAAACAATGGACCCTGCTGAAATGTGCCAACAGAATCATGCACAAATTCTGAAGAAAAATAGGAAGCAGCAACAGTTTGGAGAGAGCCCACATTACTAGATAAAGCATAAGTAAGTTCAGACATTGTAGACAGTGCATGCACATTTAAATCATTGCTGGATGGTTCAACTTGAGACAACAAGTGAGTTCTATCATGACCAAATATCAATGTCTCTGAAGCAGCACCGACCATCTGATGTGATGTCACATCAGAAAACTGAGTGAGGCTTGACTGCATTAATATGCCACCCTCCGCCAATGTCAGAGAAGCATGCAGGGACACCTTATCACTCTCAGCAGTTGGAGTAGCTTGTGGAAATGTTTGAGAAACCATATACAGATGGTGAAACATTTTACTACTGGAGGAAGCAGAGGAAAATGGAAGCAAAAGTACATCATCATAGGAAGACAGGGTGGATTCAAATGACACATCAACACTGGGAAAAACAGGTGTAGCATGCAAGGTCACATCACTACTTGATGCAGCAGGGGAAGTGTTGAGCATCTGAGCGTCAGACAATAAAGGGGTGACTAGAGGAAACACTTCACTACTGTAGGAAGGTTGAAGTGGTATCTCACCATTATACACTGGTTGAGTTGTCTGAGAGACTACCTCACTGGCAGCAGAAGCAGAGTCATGTTCCTCAGAATTTGAAGAGACAGAATAAGATGACAACTCAGTAGGGGAGAAAGCAAAGGTAGAAGAATGTGGCAATCCTATATCCGTAACTGAAGTATCTTGTGACACCAGTGGACCATTGGGATAAGGCACTGTAGCAGGATTTGGGGAACTAGAGTGAAAAAACTGCTGACTATCCAATGGAACAGCAGTAATATCTGTACTATTATGATACCACAAATTCTCATTGACTGCAGGTATTTTCTCTGCAGATTCTTCAGCTCTTGGAGAAGTTAAATCTTCTGATGGAATTTTGATATAGTCTTGAGAGAGATCTTCGTGCATGCTTATTTCTGGGCTTCCTGAACTAATGATGTTTTCCTGAGATGTCTCCGCAGTGACTAACCATGTAGCAGAAGTGGTAGAAATGGAACCCCAAGAGTCATCAGTGTCTAGATCAGGCTTAAAAGCAGACACTTCTATATCATCTTCATTATTATCAGCAGCAGATGCTCTTGTGGTCTCATTGTAAGAAAAAGTGTGTGCATAGTCTTCCCCATTACCTTTGGTGGAGCTGCTTGCTGGAGGGACCATTGCAGTAACTGCTTGAGATTCCATAAAATCATCCTCTTCTTCCTTTGGTACTTCAGCGATAGGCTGAGATGTTGAATAAAAAGTTGCTTTGGATTGATCATTTTTTCCATACGAGTCTTCCTCTCTTGCTATATATCTGTGTGTTCCAGCTTCATTGAATTTTGTCCCCATTCTTTCCTGACTGTAGGTAGATGTAGTAACCTGGAATTCTTTTTTCCTTATTTCGTTCGTCACACTATCTGTGCTGGCAATTACTGCAGCTTCTTCACCCAACCCTGCTCTTTCCTCTTCCATTGAATCTTCCTCCTAAAGAAACCAACAACACATGATGGTTAATGTCCTTTATATATCCTGCTTTTCCTGACCAAAGATACCCCAAGGCACTTCGACAATTGTATATACAGAAAATATGGCAGAAAAAAATGCTATTGAAAAGTTAAAATTCAGTATTAAAAATATTTAAAAGTAGCTGTAAGTCACAAATTATATTAAATTGGAATTTTCTCATGTGAATCACAGTCTCCTTTGCTTTAACCTCTTACATATAATCAAACACAACTGATGTTGAAACTAGCAGTGATAGGCATTTTAAAATACCTGTTTTTAATATGCGCAAACAACTTCAGTTTAGTGATTTTAGTTTTTTCCAATGGAAATGACCATTCCAAACTATTCTTGACACCTTGGTATAGCTTGCTTATATAACTTGCTTGTCACAAATACAAGTATTTATTGCCCCAAATTCACTGACTGTCATCCATAGCAACCTAACGCAGGCACTCCTAACATTTCTGCACTGCTGTGTGCTCTCTCTGAAGTACAGTCTTGTCAGTAGCAGCTGGTGGGCACTGGGGTGCGAGGAGGAGGGTGGGGGGACTAAGTCACTGAGGCAGGAGCCTCCCCAACCCCTGATTTCCTCCATGACAGTGGGCTTGAGTATTTACCCAAGCCTGCCTGACTGCAGGGAAACAAAAAGGGGGGAAAAGCAGAAAGCAGCAGTAAAAGGCAGAAAGCAGAAAAGTGTTTGTGTGTGGTGGGGAAGAAAGCAGAAAAGGCCGGGGCAATAAGTAAGGACAAAAGGCAGAAAGCAGAAAAGTGAGGATGGGGGGAGGAAAAAGCAGAAAATAGGGGTGTGCACAAACTGTTCAATCGCGAACTGGTCTGCCATGACTCGGGCTGGTTCTATGGTTCGATCATGGACTGGGCCAGCCTGCAGGAGAGCTGGGCTGATCCATGATCAAACTGAACTGAGCCTGGGTCGTGGTGGACCAGTTTGAACTGGTTTGGCAGTTTGAGGGGCTGTACATATAAAGGGGAATCCGGTGAGGATTCCCCTTTACAAGCAAAGGGGAATCCTGGCTTTAAAAGGCTTCTAATCTCCTTTAAAGCCATCTACGGTACTGGCCATCATCTTGTAGTAGTAAATTCCACAAATTAATTTCATGTGATGTAAAGAAGTACATCCTTTTGTCTATTTAGAATCTCCCGCTAACCAGTTTCATGGGTTGTCTTTGGTTCAGTTGCATGTCTAGGCAGTAGCTGTGCTGACTGCTGCACTCACTTCTTTTTGGCAATTTCTTCCATGTCTATAAGCATGGTAAGCATTATTCTTGCCTCTCAAAGCATGAATATTTATTTTCCTGCTGTTATCATACCCCTCTTCTGTGTCGGTGTGACAGAATATGTGGTTTCCTAATTGCTGCAGAACTGTTAATGGCTACAACACCAGCGGCTTTAAAAAAGATCAAGGCCAATGTGTTGTAAGGAAACCTTTTAGTTTATCAGCGTGGAATGCAATGTTATGCTTATCATTTAGTGCTGGAGCCTGTAATGCAGTGGGTATGAGATGACTGATGCTAATGGCTGCTGATAACATATAGGCAGCCTTGCTAAAGTTTACTCTTTTGCAGCTCTTAAGGAAACAAGAAACACAAATTTTGAAAGATTTTGTTTAAGAAAAGCCACCTGCCTGCTAAGCTTCCAAGCAATGCCTCTCCCATACAAGCCAGTAAAGCATTTGGGGTGGATAAGGCAGTATGGCATTACAACTAAAATACAAAGCTATATTTAGAGGTTGTTCACATGCGCAGACAAGAGCAGGTTAAGGCAGCCAAGCCTGCTCTTGGCTGTGTGTACCACCAGGAGGTGAGAAGTTCCTGGTGGTGGCGCAGCGGCAAACCTGCTTAGGGAGCCCACCACTTAGTCAGGGTTAAGAGCACGAGCGGATAAGTGCTTGTGTGTTGGCGCCACACAGCGACGACACAGGAGCAGGCTCCTGACCAGCACTGGAAGATCCCCACAAGGTACCACACACTATGGGAGTTTGGGGGCTGGGTCAATGCGTTTTGGCTCCAAACCTCTGTGCTGCCAAGGGAAGCCAGTGTCTGTGCGATCCATGTGCCCAGCACAGACTGGGGAATCATTTGTGGGAGAGGTAAGTTCCAGCTGCCTTCTTCCCCATGCACCCAGTAGCCATTCTCACTGATTGTGAGAAAGGGCTCATAGTTTTACCAACTTTCTCGTTCTTTCAAAAAACCTAAAATAGTGATAATCGATACCTGTTATCATTATTTGAAAAAATCCAGACTAATAAACAACCAAAGAACAACTATACTATTAAATGTTTTTATTCTGTTTATGTTTTAAATTGTGTACACCACCTAGAGATACACATATCCAGTGGTATATAAATATGATAAATATACAAGTAAAGAAATAAATAATATCAGGTGGAATATTTTGTTAAAACCAGTGTATATGTTCGGCAACAACTGTGAAAGTTAAATACACGATGATACAATACCTCATAATCTTCAGTCAGTTCAGGAAATTCAATTTCTATAAAACAAAAACATGCACCGCATAAACAAATATTTTCATTTTAAAACTAATTTGTAATCTCACATCACTTTTGCAAAAAATGACATCACAGAGGACACAATCACTTCAGAAAGGACACACTAAGGAGCTTTTTAACAATACTCATATGATACAATTACAAATATTTTTATAGGTTGTGATGACATTCATGAACTGGCTGCTATGGACAGTCGTTTCTAACTTGGAACATTTAGCAAGAAGTTTGGTAAATAAGTGTAGGGAACTATATGATGAGGGTATAACAGTGATTGATGAACCTAAAAGCATCCAGGGCTTTTGTTGGGCTTCTGTGTGGTTAGCATTCTCTTCTGTTTGCTAATCTCTTGATCAAAATAGGGAGTCATTTAAACCTGGGTGGAGGTTAAAAATGGCCAAACCAGATATGGCACAGGAGATCCATGATCAGCTCTCCTGACATATTTCTCTTTGCTTAAAAACAGCCTCAGGGGAGGAGGATTTTGATTGGGGCTGTGGCATTGGGAGCAGAGGGCTTGTACTTCACCCTGCACCATTTCCCTGGTTTAAAGCACACGCACCAAATCTGTTATTCCGGAGTATAAGAAAGTTAACCGTCCTTTCCCCCTCTGTAGTTAATAGTGGCATCAGGGTGTCCATATGTGTGTGGATGATTTAAATCAAGGAAATGGTGCAGGGCAGAGTGAAGGATTAACTCAGCCCCATGCTGTGGCCCTGATTCCACCCCATGGGAAGTTTATCCGGAAACTTGATAAAAGATCAACATATTTTGATTGCTTTATTTCAACTTATTAACATAATGTTTTGTTAGCCACTTCAGGTGTCTTTATTATGAGGGGAAAAACAGTAAAGAAATCATAATAAATATAAACACGTACATATCACTTCTAGTTTGGCTCTAAGATTAACAGGGGAAAATATACATCATTGTGTCCTGTGTCCTACATATTGCTGACACTTGTAGATCATAGCAACATAGATTTTTTTAAAGTGTTAGGCCTATCTAGGTTGGAATCATCAAGCTCTCAGCCTCACTCAGTCCCACCCACATTAATAACAATGCACCAGGTCTATTCCAGGCAGTTTAAGGGGATTACACCAGCATGGATTGTAAAGAACACGGTGCTTTTATAGATAGGAATATGTTATACATGTTGACTGACAGTCAGACTAAACTACTCATGAGTAGTCCTACTGAAATCAATGGGACAAATTAGTAATGACATGTCCCATTAATGACTATTTTGTCCATTAAAATTAACAGGGCAAATAAGTCATGGGTACGCTGGATGTCAGCCTCTGTGTCCTATAATAAACAGCCAAACTACTGTTTAAAAAACAAAAGAGTAAAAGGTAAAGAAGCAATTTAGAACTAGCCGGAGATTAAAAGAAACAACAACACACACACAACAACAACAAACCAGAACATTATCAAATAGAAAAACATCTTACCTTTTACTTTCTGAAGGTTAGAAGGCTAGGGATAAAATAATGATGATATTCCCTGGCTTCTCAATTATTTGTTATGAAATTTTGGATATCCACTGGAAATACTTAATACTGCAGGTCCACAATAAATGTTTAATAATTTCAATAGACTTTTAAAACAACCTTTCTAAACAGAAGCATGATTATTTTTGCTGTAAAATGAATTTTAGTATGACATTCTTTTAGCTTATATATATATATATATATATTTAAAAATCCATATTCTTTTTTCAGTGCTTGAATATATATTTTTACATTTTGTGCAGAACAAATCCTTCACCCAAAGAGTTAGTAAAGTACAGATGGGTGATGATGATGATGATGATGATAATTAATAAATAAATAATATAAACAAACAAACAAACCAGTGAGTGAAATCCTACTAATAAAATGAACAAACTTCCATTTATATTTAAGAGTAAGACTTTACTAACCAGATTTGTTCATTTCAGAAAAAAATGATATACTGTATTACTAAGCTCCATGGCAACCACACAGAACTAATTTCCAGTTATAGCAGTATCACAATATCTAATATGCTATCATTTTCCATCAGTGATTCTCAACGTGTTTACCAACAGGGCACTCACAGAATTTTGCCTATCCTGTGTGTTCCATCCCCTGAATCAGAAATTGAGCGTCCTAAGCTTTAGTGCTGCACTGTCATTAAAATATACTGTAAGCAGTTTGGTGATATATCTACGAAGTTTCTTAACAAGCCACGGGAGAGAATGTCTTAGCACTATGTGCCCTAAAGCACAACACCCTGGTTCTAACTCTATATATGGAGAGCACATGTCAGAAACAAAGAAAGCTAATTAAGCAACGTTATATATAATTTCTCTGTTTAAGGAGAGCAAAGTTTGCAGTGCCCATCTTGCCATCCCGTCCCCTTTCTTTCCTGGTTGCCAGGAGTGGGGGCGGGGAGCAAGGGATAGGGTGGGAAGAGGACATGCCCCTGTGTGACTTTGCCGTTTGACAGGCTGACAAACTTGGGATGGGATGTTGCAGTGTCCCTGTTGCTGGGAAACTGCTTTGTTGGGTTGGAGACAGGGGCAGGGCAAGTCCACTGCTAACTTGGCAAAGAGGCACCTTTTAACGTGGTGATTCTCTTTATTTCCCTATCCACCCCCAGCACAGTACCTCCAGTGACTGTTGCTGGTGTCTATCTTATGTTTCTTTTTAGATTGTGAGCCCTTTGGGGACAGGGATCCATCTTATTTATTTGTTATTTCCCTGAGCCATTTTTGGACGGGTGGTATAGAAATCAAGTGAATGAATGAATGAAGTGCTCGGAGAGGTGGTCAGCGAGAAGTACCGGAGGCATAGAGCAGGTGTGATCCGGGGCGAGTCTGTGCCACAGTCTCTATGATTATGGTTTCAGAAACTGAACGAAACCATAGTTACAACACTGCTACCGAAAAACCTCAGGTTACAGTGGTGAAACTCACTACAAACCAAATGTTCAAACAGGAGTTCGGCGAAGCAAACCTCAGGTCGCTTTTGCCACGAAACAGCAGTTGCTCGCATTAGGACGTCACAGAGTTCCAACTTCTGCCCCATTTAACTGCAGTTTTGTGTTTTTTAATTTTTATGAACAGCATCAGTTCCCTAAGGTTTCAGGAAAGAGTATTTTCCAGTTCGACTTGGAGAAAGTTTTAAACAGACGCTGTGCCACGGAGCTATGGTCCCATCCCCATAGGAAGCTGCTATATATCAAGTCAGAACATTGGTCTATCTAGTGCAGGAGTGTCTACTACTCTGATTGGCAGCAACTCTCCATAATTTCAGGCAGGAGTCTTTCCCAGCTCTACCTAGAGATGTCAGGACGGAATCTGGGATCTTCTGTGTATAAGGATGAAGATGCTCTTCTCTATGGCCCTCTTCCCTAATGAGAATATCTTACAGTGCTCATGTGCAGTCTCCCATCCAAAGGCACACCAAGGCAGACTCTGCTTAGCAAAAGGGACAATTCATGTTTGCTACCATCAAACTGGCTCTCCTTCTCAGACCTCCTCTCCTCTCCTCGAATTCAGGTGTATACAATAGTGTAGTGGTTAGAGAGTTGAACTGGGGTAGTGGGAGACCGGAGTTCATTATTTGGGGTAGAATGGGGATGGAGGGCAGGTACAGCTAACCAGAGAGGAAAGGAGGTGTAGTACAGATGCCATGGGGTGGGGTAGATCAGTGGGTGGGGAGGAGTGAGGGAGGAGGCAGATCAATGGGGGGCAAGTAAGGTGCAGCCAGCTAGCCAGGAGAGGAACTGTGGTGTGAGGCAGGCAGAAGGGCCCCGTGGAAGCTTCCAGACAGAGACAACTGGAGGCATAACAAAGGGATCGTCTTCTTCTTCTGCGTGCAGGGAGGAGGGCTGGCATGTGATTCCTTTTTAAGAACACTGCCCACTCTTAGTTGTATGTCTTTGACCTGTTGCAGGTCCGGCTCCACTACACTACTGGTTGGGAGAGACAGGAGAGAAAGAGAGAGTGCACAAAGCCTGTGGAAGTGCGGGGCTTGGGGTGATGACCATAGTCACCCCACCCTTTGGACAGCCCTGGTTGCTGGTGTCTAACTTATGTTTCTTTTTTAGATTGTGAACGCTTTGGGGATGGGAGCCATTTTTATTTATTTATATCTTATTTATATCTATGTAAACCGCTTTGGGAACTTTTGTTGAAAAGTAAAATATAAATATTCTTTGTATTTGTATTCATAATCAACTCAAAGGGGTAAGACAAATAGTTACTGTACTGCAATAATTGACTAGGGAGCAATGGAATGGTAAGAGTATCCTTTGGGATAAGGAATGAACTCTCACCACTGTTCCCTCTAAGGCTTGCCCATATGTGCGCGCTCACATGTTTTTGATGTCTGCTCAGTTAATTTTACATCCTGCTCAGGTTGAATCAGGAAGGCCCCATTCTGAATGCATGTCTGTACACACCGCCTTGATACTGCCACCCAGAACAAAATTCATTCCACACAGAGATGGAAAAAAATTAGAGAGAACACTGACCCTCACTTCTTTGGAACACTTGACCCTCACTTCTAACTCTCTTTTTCTGCCTAAGAGGTCTGCCTTAAACGGCAAAAACAATAGTGGTTCCGTATTTATGCTATTCATGTGGAGAGTGTAGATAAAAAACTATTTAAATAGTTTAAACCGTGGTTTCCTTATGACTTTGTGCCTTATGACTTTGTGCTTCTGTCCATGAAACTATACTGATTTTGTTGAAGGGAAGTGTTATTCTATGTATGTTTAGTCAGAAGGAAGTTTGTTCAATAATAACATGTGTACTACTAATGCTTCTTCTGAAAGTAATTAACATGGAAAGTGAAATGTTAAGGAAGTTGGTGAGAATACCATGTCCACTAACAGCAAAATTAGAACATTGCTGATTTCAATAAAAAGTAGATCAAACAAAAACTTGAACAGGTCTTTCACGGAAAGGAGAGAAAATACAGCTTTGAAATAAATAAAAGATAATTGTTAGTTATTTTAATTTTTGCACTCCAACATTAAGAAGCAAGGGAATTCCATCACCATATTTGCATCAAAATCAAATTTCAAAGAAGCAACTTGCAATAACATTTCAAAATCAATGGAGTCATAATTTGCAATTATTTTTATTAATGTATGCACAACTCTCTAATGGACAAAGAGTTTAATAATTTTTAACTTATTTGTCCTCACAACTACCATATGAGATAGATTGTCCACTAGCTAACAGTTAACCAAGTATTTAAATATACAGGAATCTGAATCCAGACCTCATACATCAATTTTATAAATGAATGTGATATATTTAATAAATAAATTTTGTGACTATGGAACCACAAATTATTATGGTTAATAATCTAAAATAATAACACATCCAATGCAAACACTTTTCCAAAAGTGCCAGATAATGGATAAGGCCAGAAGTTTCAAATTAGGTACATTGATATTGAAATTCTATTGCCGTGTGTTTTCAGCTGGTTTGCAAATAAAAGACTGCTATGGAATGTCAACGATAAATTACCTTTGATCTCAAGCTAACACTTACCTGGATCATCCAAAGGCATGTCAACGATCACTTGATCACTATACTTTCCATAGAGACCATTAGCACAAACAGCAACTATCTGAAGAACATAACTTGTGTTTGGCAGCAGATTGTTCAGAATAGCTCCCTGAAAAGACAGAAACTAATCAACTAGATTCAATTATTTACACGCCATGAAAAAGTTAGATTGTTTCTTCTAAAACATTAGAGGGTCTCACGAGAAATAATATGGTTATGACCATATGCACACTTATTTGGAAGTTCAATTGACAACACTGGGACTTACTTCCAAGGACCTGAGTTTTGGAAAAGGTGTATAGTTTTTAAAGATTTATGACGATGATGATACATTTAGAGCACTGCTGGAGGGTTAAGTGTTTATCTTGCATTTGGATATAACAGCAAAGTTCTGTGGGTCTCCACTGTGCACACAGACCTCTATTTCAGTCATTCACTGCAATCCTCACAGTGGCAGACAGAAGTGGCTGGTCAGGGCAGTGCTGGGGCGGTGGTGAGAGGTACCTTTAAGAAGTCATTACCTGCGATACCGCTGCCACCTGGAAGCTGCTCCGAGCAGCGGCACCATGCCCAGCATCCTCTGCGGCACCTGCCACGGCTCTGGCACTCACCTTGCCTCTGTGGATGTAGCTTGCAGGTGCTGGCGGAATTGCAGTTAATGACTTTTAAAAGTTACCTCTCGCTGCTGCCCCCCTCACTGGCTGCCTCTGGTGGCAGACACATATTTCTTTTCATATGTCTGCAACAGTCACATTTAAAGTGGAAGGGGGATGTCTACAGTAAAAGTAGCACACAGGGGAGGAGTGCTGAACCCTGTTCTTCTCCATTACATACTTATCCACTCAATCCATTACTTTATTACCTTTCTCTGTTATCGGCTCATTTCCAGTAATAGGGCTGGGAAGGGAGAAAAGTGCCTAGGAGTGTGGGGAAGTAAGACTCGAGAAAGAAGAGGGAGCAGTACCACTTTCTCATTTGCTTCCATTACGGTTATATTAGGACCTTGCCATTCTATATGTGTAAGCGGGGGGAGAACAGAGAAGGTACAGGCTTGGCTCACATGCCCAGATGTGAACTGGGCTTCAATGTGTAATTAAAGGTATACTTTGAAAAAAATATTCACCACTGTTGGTATCCTTTACTTTTATTATGAAGTGGCCTTGAGGCCATACTTTGACATACATCACTGCAATTATAAATACTGCTATTATGTTCAATGATTCTTTGTTACAGAAATATTTCAGAGGATACATCATTAAATAGAAAAAAGAGCATTCCAGTGGCCAACATCCAGTCTAACAACACAGCATCAGAAGAGTGTTTTCCTGTCATGCAAGGGAGGGGGCGAGTTCCAGCAATCCCCTTCTCTCTGCGGAAGGGGGACTGTGTTGCACCTGCAGAAAATATGTCCCTTTGGTTCAGGCAGCCTCAGGGACAAATTTTCAGGAGGCATAGGTGGCTGTAGTGGGAAGAGGAAATAACAAAAAATAAGCACTCCCCACTTGTGTGAAGGAAAATGCTTTCCAACCAGCACATGTTAGTTTGGATCTCAGCCAGTATTCTTATAAGTGCTACCAAAATATTCAAAATATCAGTGAAAGTTCAGGCTCTTGCATTCATTGAGGTCATTCATACAACCAAATACTGAGTCCTACCCAGGTTTGGGAGCTGTGTGTGCTCCCAATGTTTGGTTGTGTGGGAGCAAACAACTAGGTAGGAAGAGGGAGAAGTGATTGTATGGAATCATGGTAAGAGGAAAAGCTACCCAGCTTTTTTGAGGACACAGTTTTGATTGTGTGAATGATCTCATTGGCTGACATCCTGACGAATGCTTCAAAGTTCACTAGTGCAATAAGATCATGTAACTGCAAAGGTGCTAGGTTTTTCCCCAAAATTGCACTATTGCACCAAAGTTCCCTTTAAAACATATGGCGTGTGCCCATAGGTTGCACACCTGTTGGACAAGCACAAACATGCTTGCAGTAGCATGCTTAAATGCAAACTCCAGACATAGCGCAAGTGGCCCCAGACACAGTGCACAGTAGCCTTGTGCTGGCACTGCATTAGCCAGGATGTTGGCTATTATTTGTAAAGCAATTCAACATCTCTGCTTTTGTAGGAAACCTTTAAGGAAGTCATTTACCAGGTCCTGATACCCATCTGTTAGAAATTCATGCTTTGTCTGGTCTTCTCCTTCCAGCTGTTGGTAGAAAACAGCAAATCTCTCAATCATTGTGTCATACACAACTCGTGGCCTTTCCCAAGTAACTAGAAGGCTGGTATAGTTCTTTGGATCAGCTTGGACATTTTCTGGTTCTAAGCTGCAAACTTAAAAAGAAAGAATTTTTTAAAACCATTACAGTTTGAATAAACTCAGGCTTAAGAAAGATGTAATAAAAATAGAGAGCATATTCACAGTGCATCTCTCAGATACTGGTGAATCCAGATTCTTCTCAACTCTGCAACTAAAATGACAGATATGCACTACCAATGCAAATGCTTGTTCATCAGTCATCCTTGCCCTTCTCCCCGGGGGTCCCAGGGAACAATTTAAAAATAATTTTTAAAAGCATCTCATTAACTTTTCTGCATTTATCTGCTCATTTAACAGATACAGTAACTTACTTTTTAAAAGCAAACTTTCCTTTAAAAGGTATAAAGTGGTCCAAGGATTGGGGAGTGATGATGTTTGGTGACATCACTGGGGAAAGCCAGCAAATAAGCAATGTGCATGGTTGGCTTCTACTTTAGCCTTGTAGAACTATGTATTTTAGAGCTTGGAAAGGAAAAAGCACCAGTGCTCTAAATAATGTCAAAACTGTTTCCCCCCCAAAGCTTGAATGACATCTCAAGAGAGCAGCATATGCTTGTTGGAGCCAGGCAAGGCTAAGGGCTACATGACCAAGTAGCCATTAAAGATCCTTTAAATCTGAACAATCTGCATCTTAAACCAACTGCGTAAGTGCTTACCAAGCCCAAACCTCTGACTTCCATCATACCAACTGGAAACTGGTATCATAGGATTGGAAAAGGTGCACAAGAGGGCAAGCAAGATGATCGGGGCCTGAAGTAACTTCATTATGATGCTAGGCTACAGCATCTGTGGCTTTTTAGTTCAGAAAAGAGGTGACTATGGGGGGGCATGTTAGAGAGGTGTATAAAATTATGCATGGAGTAGAGAAAGTGGACAGAGATAACTTTTTCTCCCTCTCTCACAACACTAGAACCAGGAAACTCATGGCCAGGAAATTGAGGACTGATAAAAAGGAAGTAATTTTTCACACAGCACATAATTAAACTATGGAATTCTCTGCCATGGAATTCATGGAGGACAGGTCTATCAGTGGCTACTAGTCTGATGGCTATAGGCCACCTCCAGCCTAAGAGGCAAGATGCCTCTAAATACCAGTTGCAGGGGAGTAACAGCAAGGGAGAGAGCAGCCCTCACCTCTTGCCTGTGGGCTTCACAGAGGCATCTAGTGGGCCACTGTGTGAAACAGTCTTGGGCTGATCCAGCAGGGCTGTTCTTATTTATTTATTTATTGTTAAATTTATATACTGCCTTTCATTAAAAACAATCCCAAGTAATAATGTAATATTCGTACATTATGTTTATTTTATTTATGCATTTACCATATTTATATACCGCCTGAATTATATATCTCTAGGAGATGTTCTTAAACGAAACCCAACAAAAAATGGTTCTGTGGCAGTATAGTGAGAATCAATGATTTTCCATAGGAGGAAGAGGCTGAGAATGAATGGCTTCTGTTTGGATGAGCTACAAGTGTCCAAAATACAGCTCTATTAAATTTAAATTCTAGTTTAACTTAAGGTGAATTTAAGGCAGTCATGTGGCTGTCTTTCGGACACTTGGTAGATCCTCCAAACAAAAACCATTCATTCACAGCCTCTTCCCCCTGAATGGACTAAAAAGTCACCTATCCGTGTGATCAATTTTCATTAAGAAGATTTCACTTAATGGAAGTGGAGTTGGTTATCTACTTTTTATTATTATAGAATAATTCTGTGGCTGGCACTCTGCACAGCAAGCCGTGGATTCAAAAGAGAACGTTGGGAGCAGGTTGCAACTGCTCTGACACAGAGCTTAGTATGCACAGAACAGCCCAAACCATTGCTAGCAGCACCAACAGGCTGATGAGTACCTTTGGAAGCAGCGGGTGCAGATCCCTCTTGGACCTGTGGCGCACAGTGCAGAATGTCAACCTATACATTATTTGTGTCATTCATTTTCTGTGTTGAATTACTCTTTATTAAGTTAGTGATAAATTATAATACATTATCTAGCCCTTCAGTATAATACGTGTCTATATTTCCATCTACAATGCTTACAAAACATCCTAGCAGTTTTAGCACATTCTGTTCTTTGACACTGCATTGATAAATCACTATATAGACTTAAAGCATTCATTTGCTAATATAATTCATTGATTTTATTTAATTTATTGATTTTATAAATGATTTTTATAATTCATTGATTTTATTTTATTATATATTCTGACAATTCAAAAAGGTACAAATGAGAGATTGCAATTACACACACAGGCTGCATTCATACGTAATGCCAAACCGGAGATAAACATGGCTGAGGTTTCAATTTGTAACGCTAGATCACACCACAGACGTTCGCTAAACTGCAGCCCACCAAACTCCAGTTGCAGCATAGGGGAGCCCCTCCCTGCTGCTCAGCCTCCAAGGCAGATCCCAGCAAGCTACACGGTCAGACTGTGCATAATACGTCACCATATCAGCAGGGAGGCTGCGATTGGCCACGTTCTGGGAGGGGGCATGCCGAGCGCAACTGTGCGTTTTCTGAGTGCTCTGCCTGCTCTCGGCAAGGAAAGGGCATTTAAACCCATTTAAATGCCCTGCCCTGCCAGCGCTGCTTCTGCCAGCAATGGCACTGCTGCTCCCCAAGTAGCCCTGCACCCCAATAGTCTCACACAAACACAAATTCTTGGGAGGGAGGTCCAGGGGGGTTGGTATTCTGTTTTAATTAAGGGAGGGGAGAAGAACATTGAAACTTCCTAGGAGGGGACGTGTAGATGAGAAAGGGCAAAGGATGCTGGGGAGTCTGTCCCACCATAACCTGGGAAAAGGACGCAAGGGGTAACCCTGGGAAAGCAATCCATGCATGCCCAACTGAAATCCGCTGTCTGGCAGCTTGCTGCCAAACAGGCTAGCCCTCTTATAAGACGACCAGTCTACTGGGGAAGGCTGTGCCCATGTAAGGGCTTTGCCCAATCCACAGACTGCAAGCTCATGGGTTGAGCCTTCCCACCCACCCACCCATCCACCAATGCACCCAAGTGGCCTCCACGTGTGTAGGGGCCCCAACTCTCAATGATAAAAAGGGGGGAAGATTATCTGCAACCTTCACCCCTCCCAAATCTCCCTGAAGCCTTGCATGCCCCCAGAGGACATCTAGATGCTCCATGTGCCATGGCCCGGACACGTGCACGAACGGGAGGGGGAGACACTGGGATAGACCTTTATATCAATTTGGAATCCAAGATCCTGGTCTGGCATCATGCTGTATGCAGATCTGAGAAGGCGGGGGATCGCAGGAGAGGAGAGCTCCAATTCTCCAGCCACCTTGGGACAGCAGGGTAGCTGTTCCGGGGTTTTGGCAAGGGTGCACATGTCAACATAGGTGGATGGGCTGGCAGGGAGCACATTTCTGTGGCAGCTTGGATGCAGTCCCAAATATAAGAAAAGCTATCTCTGGGGTACGCCTCCCTATGGCTTTCCTCCACACAGCAACGCTGTATAAACCCCCATGGCCTGACACTCTTGTGAGGGAGGTGTTCATGGGAGAAGGGGATGTTTTGCCATCAGGCATCATGACTGAATTTGCTTGGAAATTCTCTCCCCTCCCCTCTGATGGTTCTTCTCACAGGTTGTGTGTGGGTGTCCCCATGGCCTTTGGCTTTCGTGATAGAGCAGTGCTCCCTGAGCTGGGTGGCCATATCTTTGGAGAAGGATTTTGGCTTACTACTACCAAGTGACTGGCCTTGATAATGAGTAAGCCTGGGGAGCAAAAATCCCCAAAAGGGTGAGGGCCCCCTTCCCCAACCTTTCTGTAAAGAGAAGAGAACTTGGCTGCTTGGGAATTCCTGTTGCGGGCTGCCTTTAAAACCATTCCCATAGCTCCCCTCCCCCCCCCGCACACACACAGAGCCATTTGCATGGATGGGGGAAACACCAGGTTCTGGGACAGATGGACCTTTCCAAAGTTCCTGGGTCTAGTGCGCTGTGGTACCGGGACAGCGGGCTTGCACTTCAGGGCCCCGGGCATGGGTGCACATCGCCACATGGGCAGGCAGGCTGGCATGGCACAGGATTTGACAGCAGTTTTGCGGCAGTCACCGAGACTGGGACAGCACTTGCCCAAGTACCCATCCCTGTGGCTTTCCTTTATGGTTCGTTATCGAGTCTCCCAGAGAAAGGCACTCTCGTGAGAGAGCAGTCCATGGGATAATGGGGTACTTCACAGCGTACAATGTGAGTACCACTTTGTGCACCTAGAATACCATCTCGTGCATTTTAAATTAGTTCTTCAGATGGTTCTTCTCATGAGTAAGCCTAGGGAACGCAAACCCCCAAGGGGAGTGGCTTGGAAATATATATATTTCCCCAATATATATGTGGGGGAAAATAACTTTGCTGCTCCAGGTTTCCTGCTTGGGTCTGCCTTTTATACCCGGCCCTGGATCTCTCTCCTCCCCACAGGCATTTGCTCCCCTCTCGGAGCTGTGATGGGGTACCCTGCTTATGCTGCCACTTGGAGTGTTTCTATTCGTGAACATACATTACTGTTGCTCCCTTCTTGGGAAGCAAAGCTCTTAGTGCCCATTCTGTCATCCAGTGCTCTTTCCCTACTGTTTGCCAGGTGGAGGGAGCAAGGTCAGAGTGGGAAGAGGGAATGCCCCCGAGTGACTGTGCAGCTTGAAAAGCTGGCAAGTCTGGGCTGAGATGTGGTGGCATCCCTGTAGCCTGGCAACTCCATAGCTGCATAGCTGCCAGAAATGGCAGGGCTGATTCTCTGAGAGGCTGCCAGCAAGAAGTACCAAAAGCTTGGAGCAGCCACATCCTTGGTGGGTCTGTGCTGCCACCTCTATGACTGCGGTTTGAAATTTAGTGTGAAAATTAGTGTGAAACAGCAGCAAAACCTCAGGTGTTGATGGCCAACCTTAGAGATAACTGAAGGTTCAATTTGGAGTTTGCTAAGGCAAACCGGGGGTAGCTTTCAGTTTCTGCGGTTTGACACATTTTGTGCGTTTGGGCATACTGGAGTTCCAACCTCGGCCACATTTAACTCTCATTTGGCATTACATCTGAATGCGCCCATAGTGTGTCTCAACAATGGTCTTAAAATCTTGATATTGAACTTAATTAATTGTGTAATTTGTATCTTGAACACAAGAGGGCACTCAAGTATCAATATTGTTTCTAACATTAAACCTACATGATATAATGAAAAATTCAAAGACCCTTTAACCACGTTATATCATGATAAGAGCAAATAAAATTTTAATGAAACAATCTTATTTAAACTTGTGACCCATTTAAATTCTCTTTCATCTTTCAAAATAAAACAGAAAATCTATCACAGAGTCAGTTTCCAATTACTAGATGTGGTTATGTATTAGTTTCTTTACTAAACTGAGCAATTCCTTTGGGTATCCCGAAGATTCAGTGGGGAAAACATTTTTTTCCAATTGTATTATACATAGCCAATAACATTTAATAGCTGAAACTGCATTGATAGCATTAGCCAACCTTTCTCAACAGAAATAATTATACAGTGAGTTCCTCTTTCTAGACTCAATAAAGCAAAGAGAAAAGAAGCTTTAGTGTTTAAATATATTTCTGTGCTTTCATCTGAAAACCTTTGGAAAACATTTGTATAATCTACTGATAAGGCGATACTGGAATTGATATGATCCCATCTGTTTTGAACGAATGAGAGTTGTAATAAAACAGTAAGTACTCTGTGGATTATGAGAACTAGTGTGGTGAAGAGGATATTATTATTATTATTGTTGTTTACACAGTCAGACAGGTGTTACTGACTGGTTTGTTTTATCCAGACATCGAGTCCTTCCCAAGGACCTGGGATGGCTGAATTTTATTATCAATGTTGTTCCTGTTATTATTATAGATATCGTCGCAGAATATAGGCTGTTCCCAGTAAAGTTGCTTTTTGTAATTGGCTGATGGTGATTTCTGTGGCCCCTGTGTGTTGAGGTGCTCTTCAAATTGTTTTGGGATTGTATTATTATCTCTTGTTTACACAGTCAGACAGATGTTATTGACTGGTTTGTTTTATCCAGACATCGAGTCCTTCCCAAGGACCTGGGATGCCAGAATTTTATTGTCAGTGTTGTTGCTGTTATAGATATCGTCGCAGAATATAGGCTGTTCCCAGTAAAGTTGCTTTTTGTAATTGGCTGATGGTGATTTCTGTGGCCCCTGTGTGTTGAGGTGCTCTTCAAATTGTTTTGGGATTCTATTATTATCTCTTGTTTACACAGTCAGACAGATGTTATTGACTGGTTTGTTTTATCCAGACATCGAGTCCTTCCCAAGGACCTAGGATGGCTGAATTTTATTGTCAATATTGTTGCTGTTGTTACAGATATTGTCGCAGAATATAGGCTGTTGTTGTTGTTATTATTATTATTATTTTATATCCCGCGCTTCCTCCAAGGAGCCCAGAGTGGTGTACTACATACTTAAGTTTCTCTTCACAACAACCCTATGAAGTAGGTTAGGCTGAGAGAGAAGTGACTGGCCCAGAGTCACCCAGCAAGTAGCAAGGCTGAATGGGGATTTGAACTCGGGTCTCCCCAGTCATAGTCCGGCACTCTAGCCACTACACCACGCTGGATATAATGTGGGACTAGAACTGCAGAACTCTGTGTTCAAGTCCCTGCTTCTTCAACTACTTCACAGGGTTGTTGAGATGTTAATATACAGTTAGCTTCATGTATGCTGCTCTGTGCTCCTTGGAGGAAGGACAGAACACAAATGTAATAAATAATACAAATCATGTTATCAAACCAAAATTTAAGGTCCAAAAGCTGCCAAATCTCTCAATATGTGACAGGATGGCATGATCAAACTAATAAAGATCCTTAATGTTGAAACAAATGTAATCTGTTTACATAACTGCTTAATCAATTACCCAAACACATATTAAGGATGCAATCTACAATCTACTGAAGTCAACAACAACACCTCATTGATTTTAATGCTTGTGTATATTATTCTAAGGCTGAAATCCTATGCACACTTACTTGAGAGTAAGCCCAACTGAGCAGAGTAAGATGTAGCTCAGAGTAATCATGCATAGGATTGGCTTGAATGAAACACATCAATCTTCAATTTATTCACTTCTTATGTTGTAATTTAATAGTCTTCTCTCCATCAGAACTACACAGAACAGAATTACAGTGATTTTAAAATGTGAATCCACACATCTGGCAAGTCTAAAAACCTAGGTTTGATTGAATCACAGTGAATTATGATTCCTATCTCACTCAAAAGCTGCACTGGAGCTCCAAAGTACAGATGAAAGTCTACATAAGCAGGCTCTCTCTCTTTCTTGCCCATGCAGAGAAAAGTCTATTGAACACACCCACTATGGACACAGAGCTATATATGGTGGATATACACAAGGCACAGCAAGTAAGAGTGATTCATGCTTTCTGTTTTCTTTGCTTCTTTGAATGATTAAAGTGCTAAATAAATTCCCGCCTTTGAAGAGAGACACAAGTTGCATCTGCATTAGGAGAACATGAAGCTCCCAAAAGGGGAGATGCAAGAATTTCACCTTGGACATTACAAAGAGTGGGAATGGGATGTATGAGTCAAACAGAAAATAAAGGCTTTTGTGGAGCTCCATGTAAACACTAAAGTTCCTACATGAGCCAATAAACTGAGGTTCATTTTTACTTGACCCATGATCCTGACGTTTGTGAAACCCTCCCCATTCCTTGCTCCATGTGGATCTATGCTTGGAGGCAGATGACTGCAAAAATTATGCGGAGATGAGACAGAAATCCATATGTATTCAGTCTGAGTCTAGATGAATATGCATTTTCAGTTATTTGACATTCCAGTGCTCACTGTCATTTTTCTATTTTTTATCTTAAAGCATGCCACCTGGCAAAGGAAAATAGCCCAAATAGCTGCTGAAGTTAAAGGCCAAGAACAGTGCAAGGGATAACAACAATCCCAAATGGATGTTCAGCAATGGGACTAAACTTAGGAAGAAAGGCAAACACACTGAGAGTCATTCAGACAAGGTAGTGTGCTAGTACTTTGGACAACACGATTTCTAGTGAGCAGGCTTTTTACCGTGGGTTTACTGTCAGGCTATACTGTGAGTTTGAATTTGCCTCCAAAAAACGTTGCAAAAAGTGGATTTTTTTTTAACCCCGGTCATAAACCAGGCTATACTCTAACGTGCAATGAAAAACCCAAATCGTGTCTGGAGTGTTCCCTGATAGCTTGCAGGGACTTCGGAGAAAATCTGGCTGAAATGTGAATGCACACCCTTCATTCCGGAGGAGAAACGAGCTAAAAGCCCCATCTGGAAATGCTCCAGGAAAGAGGAAAGTGCAGTAGCGGGGCCTGTAATTCAAAAGGAAGAGAACCTGGTGGTGGGTATGGGAAACTAGTGACTAAAATTAAAATGTCTACAGAACATGTACAAAACAATTATTTAAAATTAACTCAATGCCTGCTTGTCCAAGACTAATCTAAAATATGCTGAAATCAAAGAGGATCATTTGAGTTTCTATTCTATTTTATAAATAATCACACTCTTATTCCGGCTTGTATAGTCATGACTCATTCCATAATCATTTATCTCATTCCACTGGGGGGAAACCCTCAACTTGGATTCAGGTAAATATGGTACTGTTTCTAAAACCGCTAAGGCCACCACTGGTGCTGAAAAATGACACTAGCAATGGTATATGTTTGCATATATTTGAAAAAAAGCATTGACACATTATAAAAATGTCGTAATATGACAATGGCTGTTGGAAGAATGCAGATTCTATTTCAGTTGTACAACATTACCAAACTGGGTTTTTTCAATATATATTAGTAATGGACAGAAAAAACCGGATTTAATATGATTTTACTACTTTACCTTATCTTATGTAAGCAAATAGAAATTGTATGAAGCTGTGGATTTGCTCAGGTTAAGGTATATTCAAAGGAATAGAAGGTTGGCGTATATATATATATATATATATATATATATATATATATATATATATATAAATAATTTGTTTGTTTTTAATTACTCATGCCATTTCTGCAGCTCCAAGAAATTTATTTTTTACTTTTACTTTGGAATATTTCATAACTGAAATGTATTTTAAAGAAAATAAGAGTTGTTTAAAACATTTTTTCTAAAAACTGCAAATTAACCTGATGTCCTGATCCAGCTAAGGACATATGCATGCAGAGGCAGGTGCGTTCGTGTGCGCGCGTGTGAGCACACATCCTTAGTTGAATGCAGAATGTACACAGTTCCTTCTGGACCAATTGTCAAGACTGTATCTACATATCTCTACTAAAAATTTGGCAGTCACACTGCTCTGCTGTTCAGGGTGAGGGCTGGATTTCTCCCTCCCAGACAACTGATTGTCATGACTACTGATTTTATGAGCACTATGCATGTGAACATTTGGTTCAGAACTAGTGTCTTTCCTACAGAAGCAACTAATTGTGATTAAAATTATGGATAAATCTGTTGTCAGCAGTAATATGCAGTATAATAAGTAAAATAATGTAATTAGCAGTAATATAAGCAATAAATACCTGCTTCGTGAAATTCTTCCTCTCCAGTATATGAGGAAAACACCTGGCCAGAAAACTGATGCTGTTGCTCTCGAAAATTATTTTGCAGGTAGTCCATCAGCATCACATAACCAGACTGTTGCATGGTAAGGACATCACAGAATATTGAAAGCTAGAAAAATACAACCAATTTCTTGTAAGTAATCACACAAGGAGAGTTAGAAATATATCTGTATACAGTATATCTCTGTTAAAGTACAAAAATAGTGCACTATATAAAACTACACTAAAAGCACTTGTGCTAAACGTAATAGAAAAAGCTTTTTTAATTTCACATGTTTCTGTAGATGTATCACAACCCACTCTTTCACAAGACAGAAGCCCTCTTGAGACTTGGATTTAAAAGGACAGTGTACTCGCATACACTGTCCAAAGCAGGAATAGAAGTACTCCTGGGGCAGAAATAATTTCCTTCATTCCCTGTTCTGTGCTGCTCATGCTTAAAATGTTTGTCTGAAGAGGTGAATGTTGTAAGCATGATAGTGGGTGCGCTTCTGTGATTGGAAGGCTCAGGTATCCAAGACTCCCAATCACAGAAGTGCCTGTCATCACGCTTACAGTGTTTGCCTCTTCAGATGAATGCTGTGAGTGACACAGGAGAGGGAGTGAGGGAAATGGGACTTCTGTTCCCGCTTTGGATGGTGTACATGAGTACACTGTGCTTTTAAATGCACGTCTGAAAGATCTAAAGTTTCAAAGTTTCTAAACAATATTTTAGCTCAATAGATACATGGCCAACCTTAGTCATAGCAATATGGCTATTCAGCCCCCTCTTTGCAATCCCATCTGGCCTTTTCTTGCAACTCAAGTTGCTAACAGAGTAACTGCTCTAGGATAACTAGTGCAATGCCCTTGGCCCTTTCTATCTTGGATCAACTTCTTTCACCGCCAGGAAAGCTTTAGAAACAAAGTATTTAAAGACTTGTTTTAATGAATCATACACAGAAACCAGACATTCAAAAACTGCCACTCTTAATGGTGTCCAAAATCCATGCTTCACTTTTCCTCATGATGCCCCATCCCTTGGAGGGAGTTGAGATCTTTCTGTTTCAGTAATGTTGCTAATACACCTGTGCAAGATACCATGTTAGTTCATACAAACCATGCAAATTAATAACCAGATGGAGACTACCATATGAATTTAAAATGTCTGTTTCCTAAAATGTTAACCGCCGGCCCCAAAGAGCGCACAGATGCTCTGTGTGGGGTTGGCTAGTCATAGGAATTTCTTGGATGATTTGAGGTGGGCTTCAAATTCCTAGTTAAATTAGCTAATTCCTGACAGAAATGTTCTGAGTTCCTCAGACATGAGTAGCAACATCCTGGATTACAGAAATAAGACTGGTGGGTGTGCTAAACGTAAGCAAACAAGTACACACCATTGATGCTTCACATACAAAATACTGGCAGCTTTCACATGGGAAGTGGATTCATTTATAGTCTGTTATTTGGCTGTGAATTGAATGGGATTTCTAAAGATATCTAAATAGTGAGATTTTAATAAAGACTTGAATCTCATGGGAATTCAGGCAATCCCAAGAGATAACCTATTATCTGCTCTGGGAAAGTGGTCTTGTTTTGCTCTTGGATGTGTCTACACTATACCTTTTATTATATGCCACCACTATTATCACATGGCCAGTAATGGAAAACAGTTTACTTCTCCTAGAGTGATGGTATGTGCGCATTTTGAATAAGGGCAATAGAGTCTATTTTTAAACTTATATTACAATCCATTGTGCACAATTTTCTCCATTTAAAATACATCCTATGCTCCAGAATCCCAACAGCTTGTAGATAAATATAATATATATATCCACATTCCAATGATCTGTACTACCACTATGATGAAAACGTTGTATATCATTTTTCTGTGAAATTAGGTACTATTTCTTTCATGAAGATTACCTGGTTTTCTGAAATATTAACAGTATCTTTGAATATAATCCATTCAACTGTCTCTGAGCACGGTGGAGTTGATAAAGATCCATTGTAAGTGTAATATTTGTCTGTTGAATTTGGCAAAAGGTTCGACAAGATGAAAGGTTTCAGTTTAGCTTTCTTCCCTGAAAAATATTATTTTTCAGTATGAAAAAACAGTGATGATTTTTTCTAAAATAAGACTACATAAAATAAAAGTGGAGCCCCCAGCAATATTTCTTTAAGAATAGTAACAACAACAAACCCTGGAAGTAACTTCTGAGATACTATGGCAGAAACAATAAAGGAACATTTTAATATTTAAAAACAGAAAAGTAGATTATGTCTTTAGCAGTGATATTGAAACTATTGAATTGTCTTTCTCCATCTCACTAATATGGTCCTCCATAATAATGTATTGACTGACTGTGAAATATTTAAGTGACCCAGAGTACATGCACAGTCAGAAATTTCTACTCACTATCCAGCAATCTATGGGGTCGCTAAGAGTCACTAAGTGGTCGCTATCTATGTGCTCGCTAAGAGTCGACACCAACTTGACGGCAATCAATCAATCAATTCAGAAATGCTTTCCTCATCTCCTCAGCCTGCATGTTCATTATTTTGGTTTGAGTGAATATGCCATTGTTTGATGCTACACAGGCATGCAGAAGGAGTTGAATTTTAATTTGGAAGCTATTTGAGTAGCCTACTACATGCTGATATAATGTTGGAAATTTGGCTGTCTGCAAAGAACAAGTATACTAGTGCTTTGAAATGCAGCATCACAAGAGATTAAATGGTGATCTTAAGCTTTGCTGACATATGCCTTTCTAAATGCTTCTTTCAAATATCAAGTGATGAAAATGCCACAACTTTTTCAAGATCTGCTCAACTGTTATGGTGGCTACTGTACTGCTTTTATATTCAGTAGTTTTGGATAACAGCTACTTTGCTTGCTCCATGTCAGCTGGCGTTCTGATATACTAAACTTGTTTTCATTAGCTCACTAATTTAAATACCATCATATTAATTTAAATTCTTTAAATACTACCATATTTGATGACAATTAAGATTTACAATTAAGATAATAAGGGGAGGTCTGGTTGCTATTGTCACCAGCTTGGTTGGTGGCAATGCAAAACTGGGACTTTTCTAGGGTTGCCCCGGAATTTTGGAATCTGCTCCCTAGCAAAATTAGAGCCTCCTCTTCCCTGGATGAGAAAAATTTAAGAACATACCTGTTTAATCATGGTTTTTAATAGGGATGTGCAAACTGAGTTGGATACAAATACCTGAGGGGTATACTCGTGGGTCAAATGGGCCATAACCCAGAATTTGGCTTTTAAAAAGCCAAACTGGCAACCCTTGGAGACAAAACAAATTACCCCTGTAGTCTATTGGCTAGATTCGGGTACAAATCAAATCACGCCTGATTCAATTCGGATTGATTTGAGATTCGGATCCCTCCTATCAATTTCCCCAGATTCCAAGTTTTCATTAAAAAAAGAAGTAAGCTCTAGCCCTTGTAGAAGTGGAGTTATGGAGCAAAATGTATGGTCACTATTTTTCAAGTGTTTGGATTCTTTGGTGTATAATAACTTTCCATCAATGAATCCCTTTGAGGATTCATTACACACTTTCATTTCTTCTATACAATTTGACTGTCTTTTTGACAGTGTCAACTGTCAACTGCCATGTGCCAACTACACCCCGCTCCCACCCGCAAGGCAGTGGGGTACCACTCAGTTTATGGTCTAGGATTTTTTCCAAGTATTTAGGCTCTTTGGTGTCTAATAACCTTTCCTCATAATGAATCCCTATGAGGATTCATTACACACCAAAGAGTCTAAACACCTCAAAAATTCCTAGAATATAAACAGAGTACCCAGTGGCTTGTGGGTTATGGGGTAGTTGGAACATGGGATGTCACTAATTTCCCACCCTCACCTGCAAAGCAGTGGGGTCAAAATGAACAGAAGAAATGAAGATGTGTAATGAAGACACCAAAGAATCTGAACACTTCAAAAATACCTAAAACTTAAACTGTGTACCCCAGTATGTATGTGTGTGTGTGTGTGTGGTGTAGTTGACACATGGCAGTTGACAGTTGGCACTGTCCAATGATAGACAAAATGAACAGAAGAAATGAAGGCGTATAATGAATCCTCATAGGGATTCATTATGAGAAAAAGTTATTAGACACCAAATAATCTAAACATTTCAATATTCGTAAAAATTAAAATGAGTACCCCTTGCAGGTGGGTGGGGAGGTGTAGTTGGCACATGGCAGTTGACGGTTGGCACTGTCCATTGAAAGTCAAAATGAACAAAAGAAATGAAGGTGTGCAATGAATCCTCATAGGGATTCATTATGAGGAAAAGTTATTATACACCAAAGAATCCAAACGCTTGAAAAATAGTGACTGCACATTTTGCTCCATAACTCCACTTCTACAAGGGCTAGAGCTTGGCTTTTTTTTTATTTTTTATTTTTTTTAAAGAATGCTGGAGATTCATGTTACAGTTAGGATATGGCAACTTCAAATCCCCATTGTTACCAACTGTCTCACTGCCTTGAGATTTGGATAGTAGGTGGCACTCATGGGGCCCTACCCACCACTCAGATTTGGTGCCCCTAGCACCTTGTTAAGTGGTCTGAATCAGTCCAAATCTGAATAAAGCAAAGCAAATACAAATCAAATCTGAGGTGATTTGGAGGGGGTAGATTTGGATACAAAACAAATCAGGGGTGATTTGTTTTGGGCACAAATTGAATTTAAAAAAATCAATTTGTGCACATCCCTAGCTTTTAATTCATAGTTTTAAAGTTTTAATTTTTAGAGTTTTAATCTATATTTTAAAATGTTTTAATTGTGTGTTAGTGTTATAATTGTTGTGTTTTAGATTGTAAATCACCTAGAGATTTGTATATGGGGCAGTCTAGGAATGTGCCAGATAACTAACTAACTAACTAACTAAATGTTCAAGATAGACAAAAGGGAGTATGGAATTATACAATACTCTCCATACTCTCCATAAGAGGTGATATTGGAAACTAGTTTGCTATTTCAGAGGGAATTAGAGAAATTAATAAACTATTCAGATTATCATCACAATCCTCTCTTGCATTTTAGAGCTTAATTGGCTTCTTGGTTTTCTGGGGAGCTGATGGTAATGGAGCATTTGGGAAGTGGTGGTAATGGAGTATTTAGAGCACCAGTGGAGGAAATGTTTAGATCAGGTTGCACAACCAGGGGCATAGTGGGACCCCCCCCATCGTGTGCGTGAAGCCTGTGCACCCAATTGCCCCAAGCCCTCCCTGCGGCTGACATCAGATGCAAGGGGCGGGGCAACCAACATCTTCCCATCACTACTCCTACTTCCTATTTGCCGGCCCCTCCGCCGCTACTGCCCCTGTCCCTCCGCCACTTCTTATCTTGGCCCCCATGGCAGCAGGGGGTGGTGTGGCTGTCGGGCCTCTCCGGCCGGTCTGTGAGCCTCTCTGGACGAACTGTCTGCACAGTTCATCTATGGACGTTGCATGCTTGCGACATCATGAGCATGCAATGTCCATAGTTGAACCATGCAGGTGCACAGTTCAACCAGACAGGCATGCAGGCCTGCTAGAGCTGCCACCACAGGGTGTGGCCTGCCCCACTCGGCTCACCCCACACCCCCGGAGATCAAGATAAGAAGTAGCAGTGAAGCAGGGGCGGCGGGGCAGGGGTGGTCTGCTTGGGGGCCCCTGACCCTATGGAGCCAGGAACATTTATTTTCAGGGCACTGAATATTAAATTAATTAATATCAATTGATATTAATTAATTCAAACAATCAAATTATAATGAAAGTCTAAAATTAATTCAATTAAAATTAATTTAACTTTTGAAATTCTGGTAGGCCAAGATTAATTAAATTAAATTGAATTAAAATTTATTCTAATAAAATCCATAAATTTTGAAAATTCATAAATATAATACAATATGTACAAAATACATACAATAAAATGCATTGCTTCTTCTCATTCTATCTCCATAGCCGCTGTGACCACCTGCCTCACCTCCCCCTGGTTCCTGAGTCCCTTTTCACCGCTCGCTTTCCCTGATTGTCTCCCCAGCCCTTCGCCGGCTCCCAGGCCCTTCTATTGCTGTTGTGGCCAAGAGCTTCCAGGAAATTAGGGTGCACATGGCCCTGATGGAGATACAGGGCACATGTGCATCCTCAATCCAATAATGTTCCTGGCCCCAACGGATTTAGAGGGCCTGGGTGCCTGATGTTCTAAATAAAATTAAACTATAACTAGCTGGTCCGGTGCAGAGCATCTGTGTGCTAGTTCTCCCTGCCTCTTTCCCTCTCCTTTAGCACTCCTCACATGCTCTGGGCTCCCACTGGCGCCCGATTTGCACACCCAAAGATCTCCCTACCCTCACCCAAGTCCTGCTCCTCCCGCCTCCTCCCCACAGGAGTAGTGGCAGTGGATGACTGGCCTCTTAAGGGCTCCACGTTGGACTGGACCACCATGAACAGGACCACCTCCAACATTATCCTGCCTCCTCCCGCTAGCTGATCCGGCCCCATGCCCTGGCCAGCCAGGACCACCTCCCTCGACATTCACCCCCCTCCCAATCATTCCTCTTCCTTCCAGCTCTGAATGAGATTAAACGGTTCATCCTTCCAGCTCTGACTGAAGTATCGCTAGAGGGGACTTCAAACTCTCATGAGATGTGCCATGTACCACCTAAGTCTTTTATATAGAGAGATAAAAACCAGAATGACTTGGCATCCATACTTACTTGGCCTCTAAATTGACAGAACAAGAGAATTATTTTATTTTTGACAGAACAAGTGATGTATTTTTAGCAATTGCTTGCTAAAAATACATCACTTACGATGTATTTTATAAAAACCAGAATGACCTGGCATCCATACTTACTTGGCCTCTAAATTGACAGAACAAGTGAATTATTTTATTTTTGACTGAACAAGTGATGTATTTTTAGCAATTGCTTGTTAAAAATACATCACTTGTGATGTATTTTATAAACATTTTATAATAATTCAAAATTATGGATTACTTTCTGTTTGTGCAGCCTGAGGATGTGAACAGGATTCTCAGAAGTGTGAAGCTAAACACATGTGCACTTGATCCTTGCCCATCCTGGCTATTCAAGGCTGCCAGAGGAGGACTGGCTGAGTGGGCAGAGAAGTGAGTGCATGAGAAAGGATATTATATCACCTAGTTTCATCCTCTGTTAAAGTAGTCCTCTCTGGATCCCACCATATTGGATAATTACTTGTCAGACTAGCATCCCATTCTTGGGCAAGGTACTTGAGCACAAGGTGACTACCCAACTGCAAGATTTCTGGGATTAGACTGATTATCTTGACCCAGCTCAATCTAACTTTCATCATAGTTTTGGGACTGAAACAATCCTGGTGGTTTATCTTTTCTGGGGATACATAATCTGTGACGGGGGAGTGTATCCCTGCAAGTTCTCCTGAAGCTCTCATTGGTTTTCAGTACCATCAGTCATGGTATCCTTCTGGATTGCCTAGCTGGGCCTGGGGACACTGTATTACAATGGCTCTAGTACTCCCTGGAGGACAGATTCTTGAAGTGATGATAGGAGGCACCTGTTCTATACCTTGGCCTCGAGGTTCCATCTTATCCCTTTAGTTATTTAGCATCTGTATTTAAGCATCTGGGGGAGATCAGGGGAAGGTTTGGGGTTTCAATATGTACAGTAGATGACACAGAGATCTGTATCTCACCATCTCAGAGTGGGGGCACTGTGGATATCTGTTTGAGGTCAGTGGTGTGCTAGATGTGGGCAAACTCAGTCCCAACAGGTCAGAAGTCCTCTTAGTTATGAGACTGACCAGTGAACTAATGTTAGCCTGTCCTTGAATGTATGTGTATTAGCACAATCAAGAGAGGGCTAGGACTCTGAAATAAAATATTTTTAAAACTGTCATCCAGAGTAGAATGTTCTTTGTAATTAGCATCCTAAACTAAACACTGGTCCACATGTTTAAAAAGAGGACAAATGCAATGAATATCTCTGCACCTGTAATGACCTTCAGTTCTTATAGCCAATACAGGTGTTCCTTTCTGGACCAGCCGCCACCTTTCCCCTATTCTTGGGAAGGAGAGAGTGCTCACTGATGTAGCACACTCATTCTCACAGGAGCATGCAGGCTCTTTTAACCACCAGAAAGGCCAAGAAAATGACTGCTCTAAAACCTAGGGCAGCAACCTCTTTGTTCTTTCTGCCAAGGAAGAGCCAAGCAATGCTACTGCTACGATAAATGAGCAGGGGCTGTCTGCTTGTTAGGAGCAAAGAGTCCTCTTCAAACTAGGTTGCCTTTGCTGTTTGTTGGAAGAGAAAGCTGTTGCAGATGTGGAGGGCATTAATTAGAGGTATTACTTCATTGAGAAAGTAATGTTGACCTAGTCTCTGTTTCATTTCAATGCCACCACATCCTAAATCATGTTTCCACAGTCATTATCTTAATATTCTTTGTTTTCTGAATATTCATATTCTAATCATGCTGTACTCCTCCTCGTATTGATGGCATTCACAATAATTCCACTCATGAAGTTTATTAATATTTTATCAACTGCTCAGCTCTTTCCACATAATCACAGTGAGTTTCTTGAGGTATGCTTTTAATAGTACCTTCTTTGTTTGTATCTGATGGCACTGAACACTGTCAGCAGAGCTGAGCAAAAATGCTCTCATTAAGTTTTTGTGTTTTGTCATCATGTTAAACACTTCCAGTCAGCTCACATTTACAAACTAAAATGTGCAGTCAAGTAGATAATGTTCACTTCACAAAAAAGAGTAACAGCAATCCTCTCCAGAGTTTGCCCAATCTCCCACTAACCTGTCTTCTGATAAGACTTTTATTATTCTCCTTTTATTTGGAGACATTTACATTTAAACAAAAACAATATCCAGTTTTGCAGTTTGGACTGTAAAAATGAATGTAACAATGGCACAAAGAAATCAGTCTCATACAATTCTGTGGCACTTGTCTTTCCATCATAAATAATTTTGGTATGGAATAAAAATGAAGTGAAGTTTATGCACAATGAAATAAAATTATTTACATTTTCAACCAAAAACAATTTTCTCCAAACTGTACGGATTTCAAAAAACCTGTAGAAATACACCCTAGCAAGACTGTTCTAAATTCAGATGAGAATTGTTCTTAAGAACTCTCCTTGAAATAGGATGCAATTCAGAACCAGTAAAATCAGCAGGAGCCTTATCATGGATTTCAGTTGGATGAGAATTGCAGCCACAGTCATTAACAGAATTGGAAACAGATTCTATCAGGCTCATTTGCAGCCTTTGTGAGTTTCTAAGCATCCAAGGAGCTCCTCTGTGTGCAGGCATGTCCAATACAAGAAACAGATCTAGAATGCAAAAGAATGCTTGAGCAGAGAGATCCACTGCCTCTGCTGAAATCAGTAAGAGAGCCCTTTGAAGGCTGCATTAAGGCTTGTAAATTAGTCCACCCCACATTTCTCTCATCCGTCTACACATACATTTATTAATCAGAGTCGATAAGATTTGGAGCAAGTTGGTTTGTGTTCTTAAACCTCAAATCTAGTATGTCCAGAATTCAGAAATTCACCTCAGCACCAGGCATAGTGTAGTCAAATGGATTATGGTACAGATGATTTTCATGTTACACCACAAACTCACCAAAACGGCGAACACTGTCAACTCCATTAATAATTGAATTGTAATTCATATTATCTTCCAGACCAACCTGTTGAATAAAAGTTGCATGGTTTATTTTTAAATACAGTTCAATGTTTTATTATACTACCTTGAGTTCAATATTTTATTAGTTTGTTAATTTTCAGACTATTAAAAAATTGTGTTACTGTTTTATGTGCGCACACACGTGATTTCACGTCTGCATTGTATAAGGTTTATTTTTTCATGTAGAGTGAATTAGCCACATGCACATACACTACAGCTTTTACCTTAAAGATGGACTTTCTTACATTTCAAAAGTAAAGTAAAAATGTAAAAATAGTGATTACCTCAAATAAAATTGATAAAGCTCTTAATCTCCCATTTCCTTCAATTGCTTCATCTATATCCTTGAACTTATTTGCATCATAACAGTAGATTTGCATCTGTAAACATAACAACATGTTTATTTCTCTCTATCAACTAACCAACTATTCTGAAAAGAACTTAGTAAAGACATATATTACTTCAGATTACACACACACACACACACACACACCGTGCATTGAACAGAATGTGTGAATAGGGCTCATGTGTTGCCCACCCCAATTGATCTTGTAATTAATCAGATATACCCAACTGACCTAAGTTGTGTGTCAACACCTGAACTGTTTGGCCAAATTCAGACATAACCCAGAACCGGGACCCCCAGTTCCACTCCCCTCCCCTCGGCCATGAGCCTACCTGTCTGAGTTCAGTATGAGAGACTGCAGAGAGGAGGGGGATCTGGCTGCCAGGTTTCCTCCTTTGAAAGATGGACAGCCACGGCAGCCAATCAAGATGGAGAGAGGGAGGAGTTTCCTTCACTCCACTCAGGTTCCAGGGAAGGCTGCCTCCAGTTTTACATTCAGACATAATGGAGGCAGCCACAAACCAGAGGCCCAGGCAGCGAACTTCACTTCAAACCGAAGGTTCAAATTGGAGTTTGGTGACTGTTTGAGTTAGAGTCCAAACTGCTGTTTCATGCATTCAGACATGCAGTTACATGAACCCCAGCCACACGTAACTCCGGTTTCATGCAATGTCTGAATGTGGCGTGTGTTTACATTCAGTTACAAACGTATCCAAACATAAATGGCAAAATAACACAAAGTGCTCTTAATTGTGAATTGCACAGGCACATGGGTGGCTGAGGGACACTGAAGGAGTCCAAAAATCCACTCACCAGTTGCACTGGATTTTGGAAGTACTATAAGCATCTCCAGTGCCCAGCATGACTGGGATGAGCTCTGGCTCTCCTCCTCAGCTCACTGCTGAAGAGGAAGGCAGGGACTCACTGCCACTGTCACACTGGGCTTTGGAAAAGCTCTGAATGCTTCTGAAGTTCAACATGATAACAGAGACAAGATCATGGGAGAGAGGCAGAGTCAATGACAAGCACAAATTTTGGCTGGTTACCAAGCAAACATCTGTGTACCCCACTTCCCTTCATTAAATATTAAACCGCCCTGAGCCATTTTGGAAGGGCGGTATACAAATAAAATAAGTATGGAAGCAGTGACTGGGAAAAACCATTGCAAACCTGCTTCTATATTTACTGCAAGGAAACCTGGCCATTTAAATGTGTGAGCATCACTCAAAGCTGACAACACTGTGCCTGTATTTTGCTGTTTAAATGTGGATACTTTGTACTCAAATTTATTAAAACAAAGAATATCAAACCTTTAACAAATCCCAGGATAATTTAAAAGCCAATAATATAGTTCAGCTAAAGTCAATGTGAATGTGAATCTTGTATGACTGAAAACTGAATATCTTTTCCCATATATACTGTGTAGGTTGCAAACCTCTTATCACCATAAAGAGAGTTATTGAGATCTTTCACATGATCTTGGCTGGGAGGGAGGGCGAGTTGGGGGCAGGCAGGAACTCATCTTTCTTCCCCTGCAGATGAGCAGTGATCGTCTATGCTCTCACTACGTCACGCACCCACACGAGCAGCGGTGCGGCGAAGGCTATAGCCGGGAGCAGGAGGACATCCCCATCCTGCATCCCAGGGTGCACTGTGCCATGGGCGTGGCAGCTGTTTGCATTAGTAGTAGGCTCTATCCCAGTGCTGCACATGAGCAGCCTAGCCAGTCCCAGTACAGGTGAACCTCGAAAAATTAGAATATCGTGCAAAAGTCCATTAATTTCAGTAATGCAAATTAAAAGGTGAAACTGATATATGAGACAGACGCATTACATGCAAAGCGAGATAAGTCAAGCCTTAATTTGTTATAATTGTGATGATCATGGCGTACAGCTCATGAGAACCCCAAATCCACAATCCCAGAAAATTAGAATATTACATGAAACCAAGAAAACAAGGATTGTAAATAGAACAATATCGGACCTCTGAAAAGTATAAGCATGCATATGTATTCAGTACTTGGTTTGGGCCCCTTTTGCAGCAATTACTGCCTCAATGCGGCGTGGCATGGATGCTATCAGCCTGTGGCACTGCTGAGGTGTTATGGAAGACCAGGATGCTTCAATAGCGGCCTTCAGCTCTTCTGCATTGTTTGGTCTCATGTCTCTCATCCTTCTCCTGGCAATGCCCCATAGATTATCTATGGGGTTCAGGTCAGGCGAGTTTGCTGGCCAATCAAGCACAGTAATCCCATGGTCACTGAACCAGGTTTTGGTACTTTTGGCAGTGTGGGCAGGTGCCAAGTCCTGCTGGAAAATGAAGTCAGCATCCCCATACAGCTCGTCTGCGGAAGGAAGCATGAAGTGCTCCAAAATCTCCTGATAGATGGCTGCGTTGACCCTGGACTTAATGAAGCACAGTGGACCAACACCAGCAGATGACATGGCTCCCCAAATCAACACAGACTGTGGAAACTTCACACTGGACTTCAAGCATCTTGCATTGTGTGCCTCTCCATTCTTCCTCCAGACTCTGGGTCCTTGGTTTCCAAATGAGATGCAAAAGTTGCTCTCATCAGAAAAGAGGACTTTGGACCACTGAGCAACAGACCAGTTCTTTTTTTCTTGAGCCCAGGTAAGACGCTTCTGACGTTGTTTGTTGTTCAGGAGCGGCTTGACAAGAGGAATATGACATTTGAAGCCCATGTCCAGGATCCGTCTGTGTGTGGTGGCTCTTGATGCACTAACTCCAGCCTCAGTCCACTCCTTGTGAAAGTCCCCAACACTTTTGAATGGCCTTTTCCTGACAATCCTCTCCAGGCTGCGGTCATCCCTGCTGCTTGTGCACCTTTTTCTTCCACACTTTTCCCTTCCACATAACTTTCTATGAATGTGCTTTGATACAGCACTTTGGGAACATCCAACTTCTTTTGCAATTACCTTTTGAGGCTTTCCCTCCTTATGGAGGGTGTCAATGATGGTTTTCTGCACAACTGTCAAGTCAGCAGTCTTTCCCATGATTGTGATTCCTAATGAACCAGACTGAGAGACCATTTAAAGGCTCAGGAACCCTTTGCAGGTGTTATGGATTGATTAGCTGATTGGAGTGGGACACCTGGAGCCTAGACTGTTGAACCTTTTCACAATATTCTAATTTTCTGGGATTGTGGATTTGGGGTTCTCATGAGCTGTACGCCATGATCATCACAATTATAACAAATTAAGGCTTGACTTATCTCGCTTTGCATGTAATGCGTCTATCTCATATATCAGTTTCACCTTTTAATTTGCATTACTGAAATTAATGAACTTTTGCACGATATTCTAATTTTTCGAGTTTCACCTGTATCTGCTTTTTTAATGGCTTACCATTAAAAGAGTTGCTATTTACAAATGTTCAAGAAGCACAGGATATTATAAGCAGTAAAAATATGGCAAGGAAGAATATACAGTCATGAAAATCAGCTTCATACATTCATTAGTGCTTGGGGAGCAAAAAGGTAATCTATCAATTTTCTTTGCTACTTTCAAAAATCAAAGACATGCAATGGGGTCACAGAGCCACTCTGTCCTTAGTGACCTGTTCATTCACTTCAATGGAAGAAGCAGCTTTATGGGTATTTCCTTGCATGTATGGTGCTGTCTCTTCCACTGAGATGAATGGGGAAATCCATGGGTGTATAGTTGTCCCACCTACAAAGAACTGCTGGATTGGGAATGCAGTTTATTTGAAGAGATTGCAAGAAGGTCAAGAGGAGGTTACTGCAGAGCTAATAAATGCTTCTTCTCTGATTTTAACATCAAAACTTTCAAAAAGCCTAAAGCACACCAGGAGAGATACATTGACTCCTGAAAACACGAGAACTCATGGGAATTTATGAACATATGCCTCAAAATCAACAGAATAAAATAAATAAATCTGTACACCAAAGCATACATCGAGGTCATTCACACTATCAAAAACTGAGGCCATTCACACAATCAAAAACTGTGTTCTATCCAGGTTTGGGAGCTGTGTGTCCTCCAAATTTCTGGTTGTGGAGGCAAGGTAAGGTAAAGGTAAAGTGTGCCATGGAGTCAGTGTCGACTCCTGGTGACCACAGAGCCCTGTGGTTGAGTTTATGCCTTTCAGCATCTTCCTATATTGCTGCTGCCTGATTATTATTTTACACAGTCAGACAGGTGTTATTGACTGGTTTGTTTTATCCAGACATTGAGTCCTTCCCAAGGACCTGGGATGCCAGAATTTTATTGTCAATGTTGTTGCTGTTGTTATAGATATCGTCGCAGAATATAGGCTGTTCCCAGTAAAGCTGCTTTTTGTAATTGGCTGATGGTGATTTCTGTGGCCCCTATGGTGTTGAGGTGCTCTTCAAGGTATTATTATTATTTACATTTTATATCCTGCTCTTCCTCCAAGGAGCCCAGAGTGGTGTACTACATACTTAAGTTTCTCCTTACAACAACCCTGTGAAGTAGGTTAGGCTGAGAGAGAAGTGACTGGCCCAGAGTTACTCATCAAGTATCATGGCTGAATGGGGATTTGAACTCGGGTCTCCCTGGTCCTAGTCCAGCACTCTAACCACTATACCACACTGGCTCGATATAGGAGTTCCCCACAGTCTCGGAAACATACCAGCGGGGACTTGAACTGGCAACCTCTGGCTTGCTAGTCAAGTGATTTCCCAGGTGTGCCATTATGTGGCTGGAAGCAAGGTAGAAGGAGCAAAACCTAGGTAGAAGTGATTGTGTGGAAGCAAGGCAGGAGGAAAACCTGGGTAGCTTTTCTTCTTACCTTGCTTCCACACAATCACTTCTACCCAGGTTTTCCGCTTACCTTGTTTCCACACAACTGAAAATTGGGAGCACACACAGCTCACAACCTGGATAGAACATAGTTTTTGATTGTGTGAATGACCTCATCATGTTACATGTAACCTCCCGCATCATTGCATATGACCATTAAACATTTAAATGGCAACATTTAATAGCATGCAGTAAATATCTTGGATTGGTTTTCTTTAAAAACTCTAATATACTGTGTCAAAATATAATATGTTAATTACCTCAAGAGGGTATTTTTGTCCATCTATACTATGTTCAGATCCATCATGTGATATATTGCATTTCCCCCAGTGAAATGTTATCCTGCTTGCTTTGAATATAGTTTCTAAGCCTCCTCCAGTAACAAAGTATGCATTTGTCAGATTAATTGCCACTAAAGAAAAAAATTAAGTTGTTATTAATCACATTTAAGAGCAAAAAAATAAATAAATCAGTGATTCAAAAATATCTGCCTTAGAGGTGAAAAATAATCTTTACAGTTGTTGTGTACTGCAGAGATTGTAGCATTTTGGGGAGGCAGGCGGGACAGAGTGAGAAAATTCCTTGCTACAATCACAGGTCTATTCTTGTACTGACAGCTTCATAGTGGTCCAATGAGTTCCAGAGTCTCTTGGGATGAGGTGCAAGCAGTGGTCCTTCTAATTTTTTTCATCGCTGTAAAGAGTTTTGTTCTCGGCGGCAGTCTGAAGGCAGTAAGTGCGCACCTCCATTCAGAATGGGGCCCTCCTGATTCAACCTGAGCGGGATCTAAATTGAACTGAGCGGACATCAAAAAACTTGTGAGCACACCTTAGAGCAGGGCTGCTCAACTTCGGCCCTCCAGCAGATGTTGGCCTACAACTCCCATAATCCCAGGCTATTGGCCACTGTGGCTGGGGATTATGGGAGTTGTAGTCCAAAAACAGCTGGAGGGCCTAAGTTGAGCAGGCCTGCCTTAGAGGGAACAGTGAGTGCAAGGAACCGGCAATGATTTAACTTCACTCCACTTATCCCTACTCCAAAAAAGGCCCCTTGTGCAAGACTCATGCATCATACTGAAGCTGTTCCTGTGACTCAAACCACTCCAGTATTACTTGATGTGATCCCCATTTGTCACAGCTAGAAGTCTGTACATAATTCTGTGATCTGCTGGTCCTGTGAAATGCAGAATCAGTAAATCTAAGGAATCTATCCTGAACATTATAACTAAAAATAAACTGTTTTATTTTAGGTAACAAAGCAAGATACTTTTTATATGTTCTAACTGATACCTATACCTAGCAATGACTAATTCCAGCTTCACATCAGCCTATTTCAGATTTAACATGAAGCCAGGATTCATTCCTGGCTTTGTGCATCATCCCGTGGCCTTGGGCATCTGCACTTCCCCCTCCCCTTTGTGTGAGAGGACAGGAAGATTCTGCTTTTGAACTGGGCTTAGAATCAGGATCTCTCATTATATCTCAGCCAAGTAATCCTGGCTTATTCTAGCCACAAGCCCTATTGCAGCAGTAGCAGTCAGTACTGGTGAGGTGGAGGGGCGGTAAGCAAGCAGCAGCTGTGTCCCCTCATCGCCCTTCCTTCCCAGCTCTGGATGCCTCTTTCTTGCTCATTGCCAACCTTAGCCCCGGCCCCCTGGGCTGGTCATTTGCCCAATTGCCAAGCAACAAATGAGAAAGACAACCAGGGTGGGGAGGGAAGGGAGAAGAGGGGATACACCTGCTGCTTGCTTGCTGCCCCTCCACCTTATCAGTACTGACTACTATTGCTATTCAGACATTATGTTGCAGACTGCATACGTTGCTGTTCAGACATTATGTGTCTGTATGTTAAGTACTGTACATGTTTTTGTCTGAATGAGCGTATGTGTGTTCTTCTTAAAAGTCAATCTGGGTACAGGACGCTCAAATGCATGGGACAGATAGGAAGTCAAACAGCAAACCAGCAGATCCAACAATTCAACAAATGCAAGAAGTGCATGAGATATGAAATATATTAACCATAGCTGTATTATAAATCGTTGTATCATATAGAAAGAATGATAATAATTGATCATACAAAGTCTCTGGGATAGGAGACTTGATAGGAGTAAGGTTGCAAATATTACATTCAAGAGAAGATTTTGAAGTTCCCTATGAAGAGGATTTATTCCATGACTTCAAAAGTTTTTTCAACATGGTTTTTCAGTCACAGTGAAGATATTGTTGATTTATATTAGAAACAATCTATATTATTAATTCCTGTAAATGGACCAGACGGATTAGGGGTGTGTGTGGGGTGTTGCAAGCTCTACCCCCACTGCAGCCATGACCCAGGCAGTTGGCGAGACTCCACAGGGGTTGTGGCTGAGGGAGGTAGCGGCTGAGGGAGGTGAACAGGGAGGGGAGGCACCTTCAGGAGCTGCTGGGCTGCCAGACAGCTGACAAGCACCAGACAAAAATGGCGGTCCGCCACCCAGTGAGGTGAGAGGCTCTGTGCGGGGTCAGCAGTGTTGGCGGGGAGGGCAGGAGCGACAGGGGCAGGATGTGGGTGGAGGGCAAGAGAGACAGGGGCCGGAAGTGGGGTAAAGGCAAGAGAGACTGGAGCAGGGGGGTGGGGTGGAGGAAGGCAAGTGAGACTGGGGCAGGAGGAGGGGCGGTGGAGGGCAGGAGAGACTGGGGCATGAGGGGGGGAGGGGGGAACCGGGCATGAGGGGGGGAGGGGGGAACCGTTGGCCCCAAAGAGTGCGCAGATGCTCTGTGCGGGGTTGGCTAGTACAAACTTATATGTGGACACTTGATAAAGTGGTTCAAAACAGTCCATCACCAGGTTGCTGTCGTGCATTATTCTGGCATATAATATGGTTTATATAGTTTATTTTTGGATTGTATGTTATTTAAAGTATCCCATATTTTAATTAGTAATTTTACTTTGTATGATCAATTATTATCATTATTTCTATATGATTCTATGATTTAAGATACAGTTAAGGTTAATATTTTTTATTTCTCATGCGTTTTTTGCATTTGTTGTATTATTAGATCTGCTGGGTTGTGATTTGAATTCTTAGTTTCAGGTCCTTTTACGCTGATTGTGTGGTACAGATAGGAAGTCTACTGCTGTGTTGAACATAATGTGTGGAATAATTGTATCTGTGTACAGTTCAATAGTGGTGTACACTGTAAACTTGTACCTGTGTTTAACATAATATTTGAATAGGGCTATTATTTCAACATAGGAACATAGGAAGCTGCCATATACTGAGTCAGATCATAGGTCCATCTAGCTCAGTATTGTCTGCACAGACTGGGAGCAGCTTCTCCAAGGTTACAGGCAGGAATATCTCTCAGCCCTATCTTAATTGTGCTTTGGCAATGTACTGTATGCTTTGGTAGTTTGTTGGTTCAATTAAAAAATCTTGTTCTATTAAAAAAATCTTGTCCTATCTTGGAGATGCAAGGGAGGGAACTTGGAATCTTCCCAGAGTGGCTCCATCCCCTGAGGGGAATATCTTACAGTGCTCACACTTCTAGTCTCCCATTCATATGCAACCAGGGCAGAACCTGCTTAGGTAAGGGGACAGTCATGCTTGCCACCACAAGACCAGCTCCCCTTCCCACATAAATACATACATTCTAAACATAAATTGAATGTTTAGAATTCAATCCTGGCTCCATGTACAGTAACAACAGCAGTAGCAACCACCAAAACGTGGCTAAAATCACACAAAAAGTGATTAAAACAAAAACAGAAAGTTAAAACTTTCTTTTAACAACAACAACTACTACTACTACTACTACTACTACGAATATTTATATACCACTCTTCAACAAATGTTTTCAAGGCAGTTTACATAGAAAAATATATACTACATAAATAAAATGGCTCCCTTTCCCCAAAAGGCTCACAATCTAAAAAGAAACATAACAGCAACAGCCACTGGAGCAACAGCCACTGGAGGGATGCTGTGCTGGGGTTGGATAGGGCCAGTAGCTCTCCCCCTGCTAAATGTAAGAGAATCGCCACTTTAAATGGTGTATCTTTGCTCAGTTAGCAGGAGTTAACAAGTTTGATTATATATTTTTGTTTTAATCACTATTTTGTGGTTTTAGCCACTAATTAAGTTAAAGCTTTCTTTTAAAAGTTAAGTTTGGTTAGAAATTTATCTTTGTATAGTTACATGACAAAAAGACGACATATGAGATAATTCACTGGAAAGGAAAACAACCTAAGTCAACAGGAAATAGAGCTGGTCTTGTGGTGGCAAGCATGAGTACCCTTACCTAAGCAGGTTCTGCCCTGGTTGCATATGAATCGGAGACTACCCGTGTGAGCACAGTAAGATATTCCCCTTAGGGGATGGAGCCGCTCTGGGAAGAGCATCTAGGTTCCAAGTTCCTTCCCTGGCATCTCCAAGATAGGGCTGAGAGATTCCTGCCTGCTACCTTGGAGAGCCCGGTGCCAGTCTGTGTAGACAATACTGAGCGAGATGGACCATGGTTTGACTCAGTATATGGCACCTTCCTATGTTCCTATCCTGACAAATGAAGTGCCAGTGCTTTGTGAGATGTGCCTGTGTTGTAGATGAGTTTCAGACTAATGCAGTATCAGTGCATTGTGGGGGCATGGAATTTCGACAACCTCCCCTTCCACTGCAAGTCCTGTGTAATGTGAAAATATGTTTTTGAGGGCTGCATAAGTCTCGGGGACATATTTTCAGGTGACAGTGTGCTTTAAGGCAAATGGGAGGCCACCAAAACTAGTCTCTCAATGTGAATGCCCGTACTGAGTTAGTCAATCACATCTACAGCACTGGAGAATCTCAAAAAACACTAGCTGGTCATCAGAATGTCAGCCAAAGAAAATCACATAGTCTTGAGCAAAATTAACCAGTTGGAGGAATATTTAAGTAAATTTAAAACATTCTATGGCTGGGATCCAAAGGACTATTTTATTTTTTGGTACATCTTACTACTTGGGCATTCTTATTGAAACTCCTGACTTCTCTCCTTTAAACAACAGATCCCAACTACACCTTATAAGAAATTGCCTTAAAAATTCCTTCAGTTTCTTAATATGTTTGTCATGAAGTAATTCAGCATTAAAAACTGCTGTTTGAGAAACAGTACAAAGACCCCATGAACATGTGGATAAAGCAGGTGATTCTTTTAATCCAGGTCTATGTAAGGGACCAGGGAATTCTCCTAAGAGGAAAATCCAGGAGTGATAATCAACATTCAGAGGGTCACCAAGCTGCAGTACTACTGAATATGCCACCCTCCAATCTTATATATTTTTATGTGCCTCATCAGCAGTATTCCATAGATTTGTTTGTGGCTGGTAACAGCTGAATAACTAGGGATGTTTTCTCTTTTGAATTCCAGGCCTTCACATAAGTGATGGATTCTTTTATAGCTATTTCTCAAGCATAATGGGAGATAGCTTTCTGAAAACACTAGTGGTGCAGTTCTGAAAACGTTAGCATATCAACATGTCAATTGCAGGGACATTAATAGCCATAATTATCATGTGGAAAGAACTTAAATTATTATTTTCAGTAAGTATATATTATTGGATTATACTAATGATGTGATTTCTGGGGTGATTTTTGTTAATGTATATAATTTCCCTTTGAGTCCTCTTGACTTGATGCTTGACTGCTGTTGCAGCTGTCTTCCCTAAAATTGCAAAAATCCTAATTTCAAAAGGCTGAAAAAAGAAAGTAAATGAAGTGAAATTGTTAAAGAAACTAAATATGCTCCACTTATGCAAAACAAATTCAACTTCACAAACCCTTAAAAAAAAAATCAGAACATGAGAAACAAATTTTGTACCTGTTTTGCCTGTATTGTAGATTAAAGTATCTTCTGATGTTTCATTTTCCCAATCTTGGAATTTCAGATGCTTAAGATGCACATTTACTTGAGTTAGATCCCCGTCAATATTAATAGGTGATTGTTTGGCACCATTGCATGCTGGATATTTTTTCCCCCAGCTTGTCTGATTTAATGCTCCTAAACATTAAAAAAAAAAAAAAAAAAACCACAGGTGAGCAATTTAAATAAATGTATGTGAGAACACTTTATTTGATGTAGAGGCAATGATAAGAATTATGCAATGTAATGCCCATTCAGGGCACCCTACTTGTCTTAACACTCTAATTTCCCCCAAACATTTCATTTTTATCTGCTTCAGATGATACTCCAACTGCGACTTTGCCTGGATAGAGAGCTTGGCCACAGTTACTCATGCTCTGGTAATCTCGTGTTTAGATTACTGCAATGCATTGCACATGGGGTTGCCTTTGAAAATGGAACAGAAAATGTAAGTGGTACAAAATAGGGCTGCAAGATTATTAACTAGTCCTGAATGTTTTAATCATATTACATCAGTGTTTTGTCAGCTGCACTGGCTTCCAGTCTATTTCTGGGCCCAATTCAGAGCGCTGGTTTTAAACTTTAAAGCCCTAAAAGGCCTGGGACAGGGTTATCTGAGAGAGCACCTCCATATGACCCAACTCAGACCTTTAGATCTTCTTTGGAGGCCCTGCTCCAAGTGCCCCTGCCCAACAAGGGGCTATTAGGGAGAGGACCTTTGTGGTGGTTGCACCTAGTTTATGGAATAGTCTCTCAGTGAGGTTCGCCTGGCTTCATCACTTTGCTATTTTAGATGCCAGGTTTTGTTTGTTCAGGACTTTTAAATTTAGATTTTAAAATATGATTTTTAAAATGACTTTTAATTTAAAAAAATTGTTTTGTATTGTATTTTGCATTGCGTGAGTGAGTGTGTTGTCATTTCATGTGTTGCGTGTTTTTACCTGATGTTTTAATGCTGTGTTGGGAGCTGCCCAATTTGTTATGGGGTGGCTAACAAATAAAGTTTATTATTAATATTATTTATCTATTATTATTATTATTATTATTATTATTATTATTATTATTATTAGTGGCAATCTCATGGAGTTGCTCCATCTCAAAGCACATATTTCAATGTTCTACCACATCAAGAGTTCCTTTCATGAACAAATCTAGCTTGTCAGGGAAAGAACTTCAAGACCAACTTTCTCCTTGACAGTTTAGTTGTGTGTGCATGTGTGTGTGCATATACACACACTGCACAGACACAATGCTGGGAGTGTAATGGAACTGACTTATTTATTAGTCATCATTTCTAGTACAGTTTGGCCAGTTTGACATCACTGGCTTTCATTTTAAAAGGCTAAAATTCTATTTTGAGAGGCAGCTAACAAAGCAATCAATCCTAAGAATTCTTTATATGCCTTGGTCTGCCTCATAAATAACAAAACCTTCCCCCACTACCAGATTTCCATCAACTGCTAACTGCCCTTAAGTGAAATCCTTTAGGGTACTTTTAAAATTCTGTGAAGAAGGTATGAAGAGGTGAAAATGAGATATTCTTTCCATAACCATTTCCTCGAATTAGCAGAGCTAATCAGTTCAGTTCAGTTCAGTTCTTTATTGCAGTCTATGAATAGCAACAAACAGAAATTCATGGACAATAATATTCATCTATATTGGGCTTTTTGTATTGGCTTTTCACAAGCCCCATCTCTTATACTCATCAGGAGATAGTCACAATGAAATTAAGATTGCTCTTAATAAACTGCTCACATGAGCTATGTGCTCATTGAGAACTGTAATGTGTAGGCTACCAATTCCTGTGGTATGTTCCTTTCTGCGGTATTTTGTGAAATGGGAAACTGCAAACAGGGGCATTGCTAGGCACTCAAAAGGACACCAGTCCACAGCCCCCCAACTTGATAATTAACTCAGCCATCCCCCCTCCATGAATAATTACATCTGACTCCTCCCCAAAAGGAAACTGGTGCTGTATTGTGGACTAAAGCATCTGTTTTGTCCCCAGCATAGTACCTTTTAGGGAGCAGCCAGAGACAAGAAGTGATCATTGGTGCTGGAGAAGGAGGATCAGCATCAGAGGTAACTGCCTACCCCACATTCGAGAAGGAAGGGAGTGGCTGATGAAATCTGGGGCTCTGACCCATTCACTGGGGCCCAAGCCCCATGGGTCACCCTTAATGATACCCCGATGGCAAGCTATGATTTTTCAGCGTATGGAAGGGATGGGACAATCTTGTACAAGCTGGTTGTTCAAACATTGCACTGCTTGTGTCAGTAGACCCTTTGAATGAGAATTATTGAGAGAAGTGGTTGCCATTTTGTATCACTGGAAGTGCTAGTCCTATGCCTGCTTCAAACATCATCCTCTTAATGAGAGCCATATGTAAAGAATCCTCTCTACAGTGGTATTGACGTCTGACTCAGATAGCTAATACAGGTACCCACAGTTGAAGAGTTCCCTTCTCGTCAGAGCCTTTTGCAAGAAGTTGTCATTCACCCTTGAAGCAGCCCCAACTTCTCCTTGCCATGAATAATGGAAAAGACATCAAAAGGGATACAAGGAGCCCCATCAATAATCCCCAAAACTAGTATTTTTTAATAAACTACCTCTTACCCCATTCCTCAGCTGCTGCCCCTCCCCTGGCTTTTTTTTTTTTTTTTGCCCCACTCCACTGCCTAAATTCCTCAGCTGCCAGCCCCCACCCCCAAATGGGCTCAATTAGTTCTACTTAGAACAATTTGTTGTTCATGTGGAAGCTGCATTTTTTGTTGGAAAAGAGAACAGGAAGGCAGTTGCTGCAAGAGAGGAAAAGCAAAAACTGGCTCTTCAACAAAATATTTGGGCAAGGAACAGTTGGCTTTGAGGGTTACAAGCACTTGCGGGTGGGGGGGCTCTCTTACTGGAAGTGAAGGGCAAGTTATAGGCTGAAAGAGAGCAAAAGCTTATATTCATCAAATATTTCATTCAGACAATAATATGTGAATCAGCTCCACATTACAGTGGTTTAATGTTCAAAGTGAATAATTAAATAGATGCTTTTAAAAAAGGTAAAAAAGACATTTGATGCCAAGTTACTATGAGGCAACACAAACTGCATTTAAAAAACCCTATAAACATTTAGGCAACAATCCAACATAGTTCAGCTTGCCAAGTCCCATGGCTTCTAATGGGATTTAAAGGTGATTTATTATATGCCAGACTGCATCTTTAGGCGGCAACTCTGCTCTATGTATCCTGAAGTCCCATTGCAGCCTAGATGTGTAATATTGGTAGCTCTATTCCATATGCAATTTAGGAATTCAGGAAAAGCAGAAGTGAAATATTGATGTCACATCCTTGTGCACAAACAATGCTCTTCATGTTATATATACTATATACTGGTCAAAAGCTTGATGATTAGAAGCCACCTGCTACAAATGTCCAAGAAAAAACCTGAAATATGAATGACTCTTAGATTGAACATATTGGAGGTAATAACTGTAGTTTTGTTCTTATTGAGAATTCTATGCTGTGAGTGTGTGCGTACAACTGTGTTGTGTTTTCAGAGCAAAGTCTAAAATAACCAGATTATAAAGATACAGGAGAGCTACATGGCTTATGGTTTGCAACTGAATGAATTGTCACAGGAAAGCTCAAAACTTTCACACTGGATAAAAAATTTCAGTGTGTTTTATCTTTATCGCCAATAGAACAATAAGACCACTTCTCATCTGTCAAAGATTTTGGACCACTATGAATAAGCAATAATTACGATCATGATTAAAGGGCCATTCAAGATTCATTGCTAGTTGATATGAAGACTTCTTGTATGTTGCCACCAGCTGTATGTTGCCACCATATTGATTTTGCATGTCAAGTAACAATTCTATTCTAACCATTGCATGTTTGGTCACTAGGGTTGTGCAAGGTTTGGCAATTCTAAACTATATTTTGGCAACATTTCCTCAGGCTTGAGGGCTCAATAAGAGTAACTGCTTGGAGGATGGGCTTCTCCAAATAAGGAAGGAGGCTCAGGAGAATCAAATCTCTGTTGCCCAAAACAGTGTGTGAAGCAGGATTTACTGGACAACAGCCTATGGAGCAGTAGGGGAGGAGTGTTAGAGTTCAGTTCTTCCCTGGAGGCCTCTGAGTGAGGTATGATCATCAACTACTATAGGGAAAAGGCAGTCCAACAGCCTTGGGCTGGGAATCAACCAGGAGCTCCTTACCTGGTAGTAAGTAGGAAGGATAGGGACAAGTTTTGCTAGACGTGTCAGGGAATCTATTTAAGTGCTTGGAACTGACTTCATGGTTCTTGTAGTTCCTGGGGAAGGGTTCTACTTGAATTGAAACATCGATTGTTGGTGCCTCTATAGTTTTCCATACCATCCTATTTTTATTAAATCCTTGTTGTTGTTATAGAGTGATACTCCTTATTGGGTCCTGCCCTAGTCAGACACTCTTGAAGGCCTAAAGACTGCTCACGTTTTACTGTAGGGAGGGGTTTTCCACTTTAATCTCCCAGAATATTTTATTTTATTTATTTGATTTATATACCACCCTTCCCAAAGTGGCCTAAGGCGGTTTACCCTATAACCTGAAATATGTAACAATTAAAATCAGGAACCAATTAAAAGCATATTAAAATTACAATGAAAACTAAATATCATTATAAGTCAGGTTAAAAGGTGGGTCTTTAAGGCTTTCCAGAAGGCCTCCAAGGAGGACAATTCTCTTATATCCATGGGAACATGTTCCACAACCTAGGGGTGACAACAGAGACCTGGCACTATCCCAGGTCGCCACCAGATTGCCACCCAGGTGGCACCCCAAAACAGAACCCTCCTGATGATCTCAATGAGGCTATTCTTACAACCAGCAAAAATCAGGCTAGGAGAGCCTAGCCCGATTTTTGCTGGCCGTGTAAACCACCGGGCTTGCAGTCGAGCCCAGTGGTTTACAAGCGGCTAACTCGCTTGCGAATCCCTCCCCTTAGCCCAGGTTAGCAGAGCGAGCGCTCCACTAACTGGGGTTTCCAGATCGTGTGTTGCCGCGGCACAGCTTCACAGCGTGGCAACTCACAAGGAGACCCCGACCGGGAGGCTCCAGGGGTCTCTCCAGCATGCTCTTCATGCCTGCACAGAGCATGCTGGAACTGCTGGGGGCCACGCAGCCTCCGAACTCCCAAGCCACCGCCGGCTCCATGACAGAGCCAGCAGTCGTGTGGGCGGCCAATCTGGCTGCCCGGGGAGAGCTTAATGTTCGTCTGTGGGGAGAGCGGGCTTAGCTCTCTCTCTCTGCAAACCCTCTGGAGGCAGGTCTCACCAATTGCGAAACCCGCCTCAATGAATCCAGGGCATCTTGTAAAGAAGAGTGCTCTCTCAGGTAGGAAGAGTGAATCTGCTCATATAAAAAGTGAATGGTGGCAGCCTCCTTACAGCTAGAGGAGAGATTTTGTATACCTCCCCCATCGTTACACTTCCCAACAAACATATCTGTTTCAAGTCAACTATTTCCTTAAGGGGCAAGCAAGCAGCCTCTTCCTTGATGACGCGAGCCCACTACTCATAGCCATGAGGTATGATAGAGGTCTATAAAATCATGCATGGTGTGGAGAAAACTGATAGAAATAAATGTTTCTCCCTCTCTCATAACACTAGAACCAAGGGTCATCCCATGAAACTGATTGCCAAGAAATTTAGGAACGATAAAAGGAAGTACTTTTTCACACAATGCATAATCAACCTATGTAATTCTCTGCCTCAAGATGTGGTAACAACCAACAGCCTGGATGGCTTTAAGAGGGGTTTAGATGATAAAGTCATGGATGACAGGTCTATCAATAGTTACTAGTCTGAGGGCTATAGGCCACCTCCAGCCTCAGAGTCAAGATGCCTCTAAATACCAGTAGCAGGGGAGTAGCAGTAGGAGAGAGGGCATGCCTTCAGCTCTTGCCTGTGGGCTTCCTAGAGGCATCTGGTGGACCACTGTGTGAAACGAGATGCTGGACTGGATGGGCCTTGGGCCTATTCCAGCAGGGCTTTTCTTATGTTCTTATGTGAGGTGGACAACAACTAGGAAGAAGGACATGTCAGTGGTGGTGTCCAAACATTGGAACTCCCTCTTGAAATATGCATGTCTGGCACCTTCCCTAATACCCTTTTGGTGCCAAATTCTGTCCTGTTACCCTGGATATTTTATAATATCAGTTAACCTTGTTTCCATTCCCTCTGTTCAAGGGTTTTAATTGACTACTTTTTAGAGTTTTACAGTGTTTTTACTATTGTTATTTGCTGCTTTTTCTTTTTCTTTTTTTAAAAAAATTGCGTTCATTATTAAAACCTGCCTCGCTAGTATATTGATAAGGTGGGATATAAATCCCTAAAATAAAAGTTTAAAAAGTAAAAATTACTCCCTGCCCCATATATTGGGAAAGATGGATGGGAAAGAGTTAGGGAGGTTTGTGGAAGGAGACTGATGAGGAAGATAAAGAAGTCAGTGTGTGCAATGCATGTAGACTAGTGGCTGGGTGCCTTGCTCAGGAGGAGTGGAGAGTCAAAAGGAAGAGCTGAAACTAGAAAAAGAGACCAGAAGCCACTCATTTAGAGGAACTGTGAATAGAAAGGACAAGTGCTCAGAACCACAATCCAACCATCAATTCACAACTTTGTATCTAAACTCTGGCAGAGCTGCTAGCAGAGTTTTACAATAAAGTTTTAAAAAGTGATATCCTTCCTGTGGTGACTAATGGAAAAGCACAAAGTCTTTGGCCCTCAGCTTATGAAAGAATTGCTGATCTTTGCATGCTGTCACCAAAATACAGGAAGGATAAAAGAAAAAGGAGTTTCAAAAGGTACTACTTATGAAAGAGCTAAGACTTCCGGCTATGATGAATTAATCAAGTGGTGCATATGCCAGGAAACATTAACAGCAACAGCCACTGGAAAACTTCCCAAAAGAGCCTATTTCTGTGTGTCACAGCAGTTGGTGGAATCAAGCATCAGATAAACCAAGTACAAAGTATTATTCTTTACAACTTGGAGAATCACAAGTACTAGAAACAACACATTTGTATGAATTAATGAAGCAGAAATGTACTTAGGATCATGTGTAGATATTGTGGCGGTTTAAACCATTTATTCTGAACAGATCAGTTCAGTTTATGTGCAGCTAAATTGTTGTTAGATGCTTTGAGCCTTTATGATTTATATATCACCAAGATAGGGTGAGATATAAATGCAAACAATGAATACAGATAAACTAGCTGACCTGGCGCAGAGCATCTGCACCCCTAGTTCTCTCCCCCACATCCCTTCAGCTGTTCTCCCCCTTCCCTTCAGCTCCATTTCATTCTCCCCCAACAGCCAGCCTGGCTGCCGCTTCCTTTCTCCACCCAGCAGATGCCCAGCCAGCCTGGTCACCGCTTTCTTTCACTGCCCAGCGGCTGGCCTGGCCACCGCTTTCTCTTGCTGGCCACTCGCCTTCCTCTCCCCCTCCATTCGCTCGCGATATCTCGCAAGAGTTGACACGCATGGGATTAGCAACGGGTACGCCTTAGAAAAATATAGATAGATGGATAGTTTACAAGGTGTCAAGTTATCTCCAGCAATAATCGTTATCATTAATCCTCATAGATGTGTCTGTGGAGATGCATCCCGGCACCCAATGGATTGGCTGGGTGGTGGAGGCTTGGCAGGGCAGGAGGCCATTGAGCTGCTGCCGGAGGAAATGGTGATAGCGGCGAGGAGGAGGCGGGGGCCCCAGCTGGTGAGGCGGTGGCAGAAGTGGCCCTAGCCGTGGTGAGGCGGCGGCCTGCGTGCCTGCCGGGGTCAGGAGGCGGCTGGGCCACCAGGAAGAGGAGGCGGCAGAAGGCAGGTGAAACCACGGGCAGGCGGGCGAGGGAGAGAAGCGGGCAGGGCAGGGCCGGCGTCAGAGACGCCCGCCAGAAGACAGGAGAAGGGGCTGAAGAGAGGGAGAGTCGAACTAGGGGTGCAGACGCTATGCATCCAGTCAGCTAGTATATCATTTATTTTATAAATTATAGCTATACTGTGCTTATTACTTCTCTCAGAAAAGATAATCAAGTACCATTATCATTGTCAAGCACAGCAAATGAGATAGAGCAATGAATGCAGCAAGAAAAGTTGCACAGATCACCATTCATTTATTGATTTATAGTTAATTTTATATACGGCCTTTCATACATTTATCTCAATGTGGATTACAAAGTAAAAATTCAACAATAAAATCCATAAAATCAGATTAGAAATCACCTCTACAAACCATATAATACAGAGCACCAAGAGAACAAAGAAACTTGCACCCACTAAAGCAAGGCCTGAACGAACAGCAGGGTTTTAATTTGCTTCTTACAGGCAGCAAGATAGCCGGGAATAGACACCAGTAGGAAAGCATTCCAGAGTCAACAACTGAGAAGGTCCTGTCCAGCGTGCACAACAATTGAGCCTCTCTCTATGTTGGGACATGCAGCAGAGCTCCCGCTCATGAATTTGTTGGGTGGACAGAACCATCTAGGAAGAGGTGCTTCTTCAGGTATCCAGGCCCCAAACAGTTAGGGCTTTAACGGTAATAAACAGCCCTTTAAATTATACAACTTATACAATTAACGTAGGCCATAAATGAGAGATTACTTATAAAATATCATCAGAGTAAGTCCACTGGTGTTCCTCAGAGGAATTTGGAAGGATGGGACAACTGAAAAAGAAAACTGTACATTTACAACTTATGGCTAAATTGTTGCTGGCATTGTAAGTTGTGCAATATAAACCTTTGTTAAGAGATCTGTGAGGACACATGTTAACTATCATGCTCTATGGCTATGCTTTGCTCAATCCATTTTTATTTATTTTTATTTCTCTATGTAAACTGCTTTGGGAACTATTGTTGAAAAGCAGTATATAAATATTCTTCATCATCGTAGGGGAAATTAGCGTCAAATGAGTGCAGACCAATTAACAGCAATATTACTTTTAAAATGTTGCAGGAAAGTTGGCCGTGGCGTGGATGTATTGGAAAGGACAAAGGAGAGTAGACACGTGCTCTAGAAAATAGAGTTGTTTTATCAGATTACTTTATTTACGGTCAATGACCAAAGAGAGATATACAATGGTAAATGACATAAAATAGCATAATATCCTTAAAATAAACATATACATATATCTAAAAATGGCAATTTTAACATACACTCATAACTTTGAGACTCTTATTTTAAAAACTGAGACTCTTATACTTTGAGACTTATTTTTTATTGAGGGGGTAATAGGGATACAGAATGTGAAAAGAGGGTGTTTAGCTTTAATGCTGGGAAGTGGAAAGAGGCTTGAGGGTGAATGAGAAAGGGGGAAGTTGTTTGTCATAGGCACCTGCTTCTAGCTAGGGATCCGTCTTGTTGTTGGCTCAAGCACGAGGCAAGCAATGAGGCGCGCTGTTGCCAGAACTACTTCGAGGTGCTGGCTAGACACTTCAACTAGGCTTTTCAACTAGAGGGGAAATTAGCTTGGCTAGGGGAGCCATTTGGCTTCAGTATCAATTTGAGCAAGTTTTTAAGTATTGAAAAAACAAGGAAACAGGCAAAGCAAGCAAAGATCTTTATTGTGGTACTTGACCAGATTACACCGCTATAGTCAATTTTTGCACTCAAAATAATAATAATAATAATAATAATAATAATAATAATAATAATAATAATAATAATTTGATTTCTATACCACCCTTCCAAAAATGGCTCAGGGCGGTTTCCAAAGAGAGATAACAAACAAATAAGATGGCTCCCTGTCCCCAAAGGGCTCACATTCTAAAAAGAAACACAAGACACACAACAGCAACAGTCACTGGAAGTACTGTGCTGGGGGTGGATAGGGCCAGTTACTCTCCCCCTGCTAAATAAAGAGAATCACCACGGTAAAAGGTGCCTCTTTGCCCAGTTAGCAGGGGTCTTGGTATAATCTGATGGTCAATTGTCATAGTTACATTTCGATAAAAGAAGTTTACCCAAACCAGGAACACATATTTACCTAACCAATAGGGGGAGTCTTTGACATTATTTGATGAATCTAATATGCAATACCACAAAATCTAGCAACACAGGAGGTTGCACATATACTCTTATCAGCAAGAGGATAAGTGACATTAAAATCCATTGTTCCTCCCTGTAAACCAGTGGTTCTCAATGTGTGGGTCCCCAGATGTTGCTGAACTACAACTCCCAGCATCCCTAGCCCCATTGGCCTTTGGTTAGGGATGCTGGGAGTTGCAGTTCAGCAACATCTAGGAACCCACACATTGAGAACCACTGCTGTAAACCCTCTAAAAGGGGTAAAATCAGTTTACTACGTGGAATGCTATAAAAGTTACAATAAAGTAAAATATGAGCTAGATCAGGGTCTTTTTTAACCTTGGGCCCCCAGATGTTGTTGGACTACAACCCCCATCACCCCCAGACATGGACTTTGTGGCTGAGAATGATGGGAGTTGTAATCTAACAACATCTGGGGGCCCAAGGTTAAGAAACCTAGAGCTAGATTTTCAACTTCATCTGATCTGCAGGGACACCTGCATAGGTGATAGAGATTCTTTTTATATTTCCCCTTCAACCAAGCCGATGGAAAAAACATTATAATGAACTAAGGTAAAAGCTTTCCTATGTGTAGGACACATCAAATTATAAAAATAGCTTGTCTGAGTTAAATCTGAGATAACCTGTCAGTTCTTAATACAGTTAGAGATCTGTTTCCCTGATCTGAATTGGGGAGAGGCTTTCTTGGGGTGCTCGTCTTCCGGTTTTAACTTTGCAAGGGCTTTTAGAAGAACATTAATGGGCTGTTCATCGTGTTTATTCATGTTCTCTCCTAACTTTAATGGCTCAGTTCATACCAAGTTCTTCAGCATGGTGTCTGGGGGAAGTGGCTGGTGGCAGTCTGAGTTCCGTTCAGTGACCTGGCATGGCTGGCCACCTCAGTGGTCCTGGCCATTTCACTTTTCAGCTGGACAGTGGTTAAAGGGTTTAAAAAATGAATTGCTTTAATTGTGGGAGTTTATGTTATCTGGGGTTATGGATGAAAGGCTTCCAAAATTACTCCAAGTCACTGCCTGCTAGGAATGAGTCCGAAGCGTTTTGGCACCTATTCGTAGAGTCATTGAAATGCTTTGGCTCCCTGGTGCTGAAATGCTTTGGCGCGGGGCGAGGGGTTCCCTTAAGAAGAGGAGGGCAGGTCCTACCTGCCCGTCCTCCAAGCCCCCGTCACTCCATGCTGTTCAACCAGAAATCTCTCTGTGCAATTGGCAGCTTATGCCACTTTCCTCTTTAAAAGCCCACACCATGTTGATGGAATGCTTCCCTTGAATTCCTAATGTGACGTCAGCAAATAAATGGCATCAGTACATGCACCGGTGTCATTTGCGGGGTCAGCCGCAAATGTAGTTGACACATGTGCCGATGCCATTTACGTGCTGATGCTGTGTGAGGGATGCCGGGGAAGCATCCCGCCACCACGGTGCAGCATTTAGAAGGGAAAAGCGGCACAAGCTGCCACTTGCCCAGAGGTATTTCCAGTTGAACAGCGCCACGGTGGGGTGGCACAGGGCGGCGGGGGCTTGGAAGATGGGAAGGTAGGACTTGCCAGCCTCCTCTTAATGGAACCCCTTGCCACCTTAGAATGGCACCAAAGCATTTTGGTGCACATCCCTACTGCCTGTACTGGCCCAGAGACAGACTGTGGATTTGGGGTTTGTTTTTTGAAATATCCGGTGTCATGCAAAATGTTCCCTGCTTCCCTAACTTCGGTCATGAATTGGGTCCACAGGCCTTGCTGTACAAGCATCAGTCCCATGATGGATCTCATTTGGCTATTTAGGCCCTTAAAGACTGTTTGGAAGGCTTCCAGATTTATTACACAGTACATGGTCCCGTTCAGCATATGAACCATGGCTAAGGAACCATGAAGGATAGCTAACAGATGTTTACAGGCAATGTAGAAATCTAGGAAAACTGCTTTTCTGTGAAATACAGCTCCAAGATAGACTCATCTGCATGTAAGACTTTTAAGGTGTCCATCATCCATTGCTTGGAATCAACATCAGTTTTGGAATGGGGGTCTACACCCATGCTTAAGGCAAATGAGTCTGTAAGTTTAGCTGCTAATGCTAAACACTTGGTCTATATCTGTACCTCCAATGTTGGGGTGGGTAGTGAGGAATCTAGCTATCCATGCCATCATGATGTCCTGATTTAAGGGACTGAAGGGCCCCGTGACAGCCATAGCCTCTGTGAGCATCCATGGCTGGAGGGTAGCAAAATTTTTAATGGTGAGGGCTGCTCCCCCAATGCTAGTTTAGGTTTGGGAATAAACCATGGAAGCTAAGGTTGCCACCTGGGAGGAAATTCTTCACAGGCCAGCCAACTCATCTGCCACACTGGGTGCACTGTGCACTTGGGCCCACAGTGTGCTTGGGAGCATCCTCCTTTGGAGATTCCGGTTCCCAGCCCACATGGGATCTAGGTCACCAGTATGGTTTCCACAACACAGAGATGCAACTCCAGAGTGGGGGAGAGTGGATTGAGGGATAGCTTTAGGGGGCTCTTGGTGCAGCTGGGACAGGGCTTCCAGCTGCTGGGTTAGCACTGCTATTATCTGGTGGCACATGTGATGATTCACCAAATCATGCACGGTGCAGATCTTCTCCATTAAGAAGTTGGCCACAAATTTACTCTCTGTAACCTCCTGCTCAAGCTTATTAATATACTCCTGCGAGTTTAGAGTCTGGGTTTCTAAATCTTTAGCTAAGTCCTTAAATTATTTAATCTGTTCGTTTGAGGTATTGTTCTCTTTTTACAGTAAATCTCTGAAAAGTTCTGTCTCTCTCACATGCACAAGCAATTTCACAACCTTGGTGCTGGCCTCCTCACTGAGGGCAGAGGCCCAAATTGTGCAGGGCTTTTGACTCAATGTTTTCTCCCTTTCTAAACAATCATGCAATAAACAAGATTCAGCCAACAATCCTCTCCTCTCAGTCCACATGACATAAAACAACTTTCTAACTGACAAGATTGCTAAGTGTAGCCAAATTACAGTGACCACCAACACAAAAGGCAGACCAACAAAACCAAAATCAGTCCAGGCAAGTGCAACCGTCTGGAGTAAACAAGCCTGGACATCGAAACGTTTTATGCTTTTGTTTTAAATTTCTAATCAGATTTGTTTTATATTTTTAGCTTAATATTTTAATTGTGTCTTTTTACAATATTGTTTTTACATTTTGCTGTAAACCTCCTTGGGATTGTTTGAATGAAAGGCGGTATATAAATTTAACAATCAATCAATCAATCAATCAATTCCACGTGCTAACAAAGCTAGAGAGCATATTCAACAAAGTTGCCAACATTATTATATACTTCAGTGAAATGGCAAAAAGGATAAACTTGAGCCAGCTAAGAATAGACATTGTATGTAGAGGAGCACCACGGAAACCGCACACAAGCAAGGTGTGAGTCCTGGAGCTACTTGGTTCTGCAGCATGCTCAGGTGTTAAGAGCCTCAAGCAGCCATCAGTGGATAAGGGCTAGTGATGCTAATGCACGCTTGCTCCTTCTCTAGTGCAGCAGCAGTGAGTGCCTTCCTGGGTCAAGGGGATTCTCCCCGGCAGGAAAGCAAAACCCCAAGTGGGAGGCAGCTACTCCCAAATTGTGTGGGGCTAAGTTGCGGAGCTAAAAAGGGCTTCTATGACACAGCGTGGCAGGGCACCGCTTCTCTAATGAAAGCTAAGGCTCTGCAAGGCTAAGGTTCTAAGGATGGCGAAAACAAACAGCAAAAATACACATTCAGTGAAGCTTATAAACGATGCAGGAACTGGCAGAACAGCTCAGTTAACTAACTTGATTAAAATAAACAATACATTCTCTCGAGGCACATTATGAAATGGCACATAGAGGACATCAGAGGTTAGTTTCAAGTTGCTTAGGAAAGAAAAGCGGAAAGGAAAGTATAGGTGAAGAAAGCGTTATTTTTCCAAAAACACCAAAACTAGCATTGCCAATTTTGGGGTTCTTCCACCAATTTCCAATTAAGTATCTTGGGTTACTGCCCAAAGCATTCTCCACCTGATCTGTTACCAGAACTTCTCTGAGGTGCTGGCTGGACAGCTCAACTATGTTTTTGGCTTAAAGTGGGGAAATTAGCTTGGCGTGAGAAGCAGTTTGGCTTCAGTATCAATTTGAGCAAGTTTTAGTGTACTGGAAAAATGAAAAGGTTTTGGCATATTGAAAAACAGGAGTATAGTTCAAAGGGTATATGGGGGTACAGAAGGCAAAAGTTTAGTTAGGGAAGGCAATAAATCTTAGCTGATATTCTAGATGGAAACATGGCTGGCAATAATTTAGCTTGAAGTCCTAATTAGAGATTGATAGGCTTGGCTGCTTAGACCAGAGACTGGCCAAAGGCTTGTCGTGAAAAGTGCTTGAAAAGCAGGGAGAGAGGCAGAGAAGCAGCAAGGAGGTTTAGAAGAGCAAGATATTAGTTTACCTATCCTTCCCAGGTATGTTGGTGCGTTTGTTGTATGTTGGCAAGGCTTCCTCTCGGGGGATCAGGCAGGGAAAGTGAAGAAGAAGAAGAGCAAGGAGTAAAGGGTGACAACTTGCATATATGAGAGTCTGTAGGATAGTGATCCAAACAGATTTCAAAGCCATGTGCTCTGGCTAGAGGTATATTTATCTTGAAATGTGCCCTGAGGCAGTTTCCAAGCTATTCTGCTTACCCAGAGCGTGGCAGATTTCATGAAACAGATATCTATTTGCACTCGAACTTAATCACTCTGAGGGTAGTTTGCCCAACAAGAAAGGCAGGAAGAAGCTATGTAAATGTGATGTATGTGGTAAATAGAACTGTACTTGGTTGACAATCTTAAGACCAGGTGTGGAAAGATCACATATCTATAGTTTTTATGGACCTTTCCAATGAGTTCTTGCCAGCTAATTTGTTAATTCAGAAAGGGTTTGGAAAATGTGCTGCCTTATCTGCATTACTCCCAAAAGTGTTTTACTATTATCTCTTTTAGACAAAGAGATCCTCCCGTCCGTGAGCTGCCTTGTTAGTGAAATGCAGGCGCATCCCGGTTTCAGTCTGTCTTAATAGCCTAGACCTAAAGGCAAACTGCCAGCATAACCTGTGCCATCAACCTGCTTCGAGCCAGAGTCAAGTTCTTTTGAGCAGGCCAAGTGGGTACGAGGATCATGAGCCCATGATCCAGTGTGAATGAGATATTTGGGTAGGGTGGTTTCTGTGCTACCCTGAAATATGGCTTGCTGGCAACAGCTCCCAAGCACCGTGGGGCACAGAGTCTGTTGATAAAGTGACTGTGCTATTTTTCAGGGGTGGGGGAAGGGGTTTATAGGCAAAAACGTAACCTGAGGCATGACTGAAGAGTTTCGATGGAGGAGACTGATAAAGGGCCTCCTTGAGGAATGTTTAGGATTGTAGAAGTCTTGCTCCAAATAAGGAATGGATAACAAGTACTGGTTAGGTTATGTCTGGGGTGGCTGCCCTGTATGCTCCTTTAGACTGAGAGATGTTCACAATGCAATTGCTAAAGGGAGGCTTGTTGTAACCTGCCCTTTGGGGGTCTACTCGAGAGTTAATTTGCATATTCCACTAACCTCATTTAATGGGGGGCATTTAAGAGGGCTGGCTGCTGGGAGCCGTGCCGCTCCCGTTGCAGCACACGAGCAGCAGAAACCGGGCTGAGCTCCCTTAGCCTAGTTCCTGCTGCTCGTGAGAACAGTCTCATTGAATCAGTCTTTGCTACCACTAGCAAATTAAAGAATCCTTAATTATTAGTTAACATTCCTAGCCTAGGCTTCCGCCTAAAATTCCATACTGGCTCCTCTTCTCCCTTTTCTTTACTCTGGAAGCAAAAGCTTTCTGGACCAGGCTTTGAAAATATATCCATCTACTGCATAATCAAAAGGGTAAAGTAATAATAGTTCAGATCTCTATAGAGCTTTTGAGTGTTCAAGGCACTTTAGAAGAATTATCTTGCTGTAATCCTATAAGGCATAGCCACCTAAAGGCTCAACAGGGGAACGCTTGACTAACAAGCAGAAGGTTGCCGCTTCAAATCCCCAATGGTACTATATCGGGCAGCAGCGATATAGAAAGATGCTGAAAGGCATCATCTCATACTGCGCAGGAGGAGACAATGGTAACCCCCTACTGTATTCTACCAAAAGAAAACCACATGGCTCTATGAGGGCCAGGAGTCGAAATTGACTTGATGGCACACTTTACCTTTAATCCTATAAGGCAGGGGTGTTGGAGTGAGCCTAGGGACAAAAAGTAAAGATGGGCCCCCTTGCTCCCCATCTTCTTTGTTTCCCTCCTCCCCCATATATTTTTTGCAGAAAAACTGTAAGGACATGATGAAAACAAGATTCTTAGCATGCCCTTTCTTTCCCTTCTATGCACATAATATTACACCCTCTTCATATATGCATACACTTTCACACATATACTTGTGCACACATTCCCCTAGCCTAGACATATTTTTAACATATGCCTGCTACTGTGACCTGAGATATGCATGCAAGCAACCCCTAGCAATGTTCCTATCCTTATTTGCCCATTTGTGCTCTCTCGCTCTCTTACACACACACACACACACACACACACACACACACACACACACCAGATTAAGGCTACAAGCCCAACAACCAGTACTTAATAAACCAAAAGGCAGGGGAAAACATAAAATAAGATCTATGTTGTTAGAGCATTTTTCTTCCCTCATTATTTTAAAAGCTTCTAATACTTTTTGTAGTGACTAATTTCTTCACAAAAAGGTATACTATTGGGGTGGGGAGGGTTTATTACAAGTTTTTATTAGAATAGTTTTGGCTTACATTTGGCAACTTGTTGGGATGCTTTGAAATTTATTTATTTTAAAGTTTTTTTAAACTTTTATTTTAAAGTCCCCCCCCCCCCACTAGGTATACCCTCCTCCACAGATCAGCCAATAAACTTCACCCAGATCTCTCTCTCTCTCTCTTACTTTCTACTTTCCTTTCTACGGAGAAGAAAACAACGCATTGAAAGTTCTGAGTGGAAGATCACATGGGTCAGGACTTATTGGGAAGAACTCAATCATTTTAAATCATTTTTTAAAAGTTAAACATCTATCACACAAGCACAAACAAGGGAGATAGGGAAAAGACACACCAAGGGAGGCTTTCAGTTGGGGATGGGATCTCTCTCTCTCTCTCTCTCTCTCTCTCTCTCTCTCTCTCTCTCTCTCACACACACACACACACACACACACACACACACACACACACACACAGTTCATGAATGTGGGAAGGAGAAAAACACACATCAGCTTCTGAGGGAAGAAATCACATTCACAGAAAAAACAGATATGGGTTGTTTGTTTGGCTTTCCAAGCTCTCCTTGTGGCCATGCTTCCTTCCTGCTCCCTTGCAACTCTGCATTGAATTGCCAAGTGGGGGAGGAGCACAACTAAAGGAGGACCAATCCTTGGGCTGGTTTATCCTTTTCCTTTCTCAGCAGCCATGGTCCTCCTGCCTGAAAAAAAAGAGAAACAGCTCGCTGGCCGTGATTGGGAGTCACGCAGCTGGAGTGGTGGATGGGGGAAGAGAAATGTTTGGGGGCAATGTCCCATGGATCTGTAGAGCCTTGTGGGGCCCCTTGACCCTCTGGGCCAGGGTGCAAATGCACCCCTTGTCCAATGGAACCTACGCCACTGTATGTATTGCAGCTGGGAGCAGAGACTGAGATGGGGTGGCCTAGGGCCACTTAGTGAGTTCATGGCAGAGCTGATATCTGAACTGATCCATAACCCAATTTCTTAGCTACTAAGCTCCTTCAGCTCTTCACCACACCACCTCAGTATACTGAGGTATCAAAAAAAAAAAAAAGCATATGTCAGGAAAGAAAAGCAAAATAGATAACTCCCTCTGAAATCAGTATGGCTAACTTCTGAATAAATGTGCATGGGTTTGTCCTGGAAAAATACTTGCCATGACTAAAGATGTAGGTTCTATCACTTTTAAAGGCTGCAAGATCAATTTGCAGTACTAACAATCCTTCCCAGATTACAAGCAGGCAAGGTGCCACCCAACTCCAGCCTGCATCCCTACTTGGGATAAATCACACTGTGACGGAGATGATGTCACACTACTGTGTCGTCTATCAGAATTGGCTATGTAGCATCATCACTGAAAACAAAGGAAGCAACACTGCGAGGCTATTCTCATGATGGTGGAGAACCGGGCTAAGGGAGCCTAGGTGGCTAGCCCTTCCTAAGAAACCCGGAGTCGAGGAAGACACCAGGACAGTAGGAAGGTATGCTGCCACCCCGACAGGGACTTATTCAGTGGAGCGCCAGGAGGGGAAACGTGGCAGGAAGGGTAAGGGCATCCCACCAACCCTTAAAGGTATGCCCCCCTCACTAGGTTTGCAATATTCAAGCTTCCCAAGTCCAGGAATATAATTTGCATATTATGCAAATCATGCAGCAACCAATTGCATTTTATTTATTTATTTATATTGGAATTGGAATTTATATTTATATTATTCACATAGGAAAAGGGTTTCTGATGCCATTTACACTCCCCCCTCTTTTGCTGGCCAGTTCTTGCTTTTTGTGATTAACACAATCTGCCAGGGAAAACATTTGAGAAGAGTGCATTTTGCACTCACCAAGATCCTGGATAGGGATGATACTTCTGGTGGGGAAAACAAAGGCTCTGTCCGGTGGTCTCCCTCCAGTCCTCCTGATGCACTTTGTTGTGCTGGAGTCTGGAGAAGTCTTGTAGAAGCAGCAGAAACCTCTTCTGCGCTCTCAGTTTGTGTGGGATGAGGCAAGCAATGGGTTAAAGGGAGTGAGTGGTGTTTTCCTAGAGAGGACTGGACAGAGTCTTTGTTTCCCTGCCCTGTACAAAGGCTCTGTCCGGACCTCTCTGGGAAACACCACTCGCTCCCTTTAACCAATCACCTGCCTTGTCCCACACAAACCGAGAGTGCAGATGAGGTTTCTGCTGCTTCTGCAAGACTTCTCCAAACTCCAGCACATGCCCCACACCCAGTGAGGATGGGAGAGTAAGCTGAGCTTGAGCTTCACCCCAAATCTCCCCCCACCTCCCTTCCTCAGATCTCCCCCCTCAGATCAGGGAGTCAAGCTGCAGAGGAATCCGGGCAAACCAGGCAGTACATTTGAAATTAGGGTAATTAATGAGTGATTTCAGCAGCTGGGTGGAGGAGCGAAAATTTGGGGCCTACCAGTTTGATTAAACCAGTTCCATGCACATCCCTACCCTAGGATTGAGCCCCTGCACATTCCTACCCTAGGAATGAGCCCCTGGTGGCGCAGTGGTAAAACTGCCGCCCTGTAACCAGAAGGTTACAAGTTCGATCCTGACCAGGGGCTCAAGGTTGACTCAGCCTTCCATCCTTCCGAGGTCGGTAAAATGAGTACCCAGAATGTTGGGGGCAATATGCTAAATCATTGTAAACCGCTTAGAGAGCTTCGGCTATAGAGCGGTATATAAATGTAAGTGCTATTGCTAAATGTAAGTGCTATTGCTACCCTAGGATTTAGGAAAGGGTGCATGACTTGCTTGAGTTGACAGCACATGACAAATGGGTCCTCATAAAAGGAAATAAACCAGATAAATGGTCAGAAATCTAGGACAACTTCCTTGACTTACTCTTGGAATAAGAATTCTTTTGATTTACCCACATCACCTGTTGCAAAGGTATGTATTCCTTCTCCTCTCTCCTTCCCCCCTTCTGCTTTTCTCTCTTCTTCTTCCTCTTTCTTTCCCCCTCTATCTCTCCTTTCTTTTCTCACTTCCTCCCAACCAGCACAGCACACAAAGGCTGGCTTGGAGGGGGGGAGGTCAGGGTGGGGGAACTGGGAAAAATGTTTGTAAAATACATAATGATAAAAGTTCTTTTTAAAAAGGCGAAAGGTGAAGTAATGCAGACTCATGTCTTGAAGCAAAAAGGTTTGTTTGTTTGTTTGTTTGTTTGTTTAATTGAAAGATAAAAGTTACAGAGTGAAAGCAGAAATTAGCACCTCAGGGAGGTGATGAAAACTGTCTTCCCATAATGGGGTTGCAGACTCTCTGGAAATGTCTTAGGTTGCCCCAATACACATTTACTGTGTTTTAGCACTATGGAAGGGGAAAGAAGTTTGGGGTGAACGTTTAGAGAAAGGGATTGAACAAAGATGCATCCATAGCTACTTGCTGTCTAGATGGGGATAATCTATAAACTTGAGGGTCTCTCTCTGTGTGGGGGTGTGCATACAAGCAAGGGAGCAAGTGTGGGTGTGTGAGAGCAAAATAAACAGACACACAAACCTCATGGGAGAAGTATCCAAGACATGACTTGAGGACATGAATATGTGGGCACTTACAAAAGGATTTTCAGTGCTTGATTCCATATAGGGTTTGATTCTGGGTCAGCCTGTAGGTGATCGCTTAGGTGTTCGTGTTCCTGTTAAACAAAAGGGTTTTCAACAGGTCTCCTACTAAAAAGGTAAATTGAAAAGAAAGATGGGAGGGGGTATGACTCACCTGATGCTATTGCAAAAGGGAAGAAATGTCCTTGACGCTTAACATATCTACAGACCAGCTCATTAAAAGAAGGAAGTTGCATTCCATTGCCAATAATCTCCTTTGTGAAACTTTAGGTTTGTCTGCTCTGGCTCCCTCTGCATGCCTCAGAGGCAGCAGAGTGGCACTCCTCCTCCCTTGCAGTCACACTAATGACCTGGGGCACCAAAGAACAACTAGTCAGAATGACCTGTTTCCATGTCTGGAATCTTAGGAATTCAAGCAGGCTGTGGCCTTCTCCTGGTCTGAGAAAAGCCAGATTTCTATATTTGGGGTACACAGGCAAAACACAAGCAGGAGAACAGAGTAACTCCTGATTAGTACTATCAAGTAATTTAGTTTGGGTGTCAGTCAGCATTCAGTTGTACTCAGTGTAAGTGATGAAAGATAATAAAATAATTCAAATGCAGGTATTAAAAATCATTGTTGAGCCTACTTCCTGAAGTGAAGGCTTGTAAGATCACCATCCATATCTCTGTGTGTCCATGAATGTGTTCCCCCAAATACTTACTTACTTATTTATTTGATTTATATACTGTCCTTCCAAAAATGGCTCAGGGCAGTTTACATCATCAACAAAAACAATTAAAATCAAAACTAAATTAAACAATTACAATCATTTAAACATTAAAACCATTAACATTAAATTAATTTAAAGTCAACATTAAAAATTTAAGACAATGTATCTATTTAAAAGCCTGGGTGAATAAATGTGTCCTCAAGTGCCTTTTTAAAAGTTGCCAGAGATGGGGAGCCTCTTATTCAACATGGAGCACATTCCAAAGTCCAGGGGCAGCAGCAGAGAAGACTCATTCCCGAGTAGACGCCAAACGAGTTGGCGGCAGCCGCAGATGAACCTTTCCAGATGATCTTAACAGATGGTGGGGCTCATGGCAAAGAAGATGTTCTCTTAAATCCCCAGGGCCTAAGCTGTTTAGGGCTTTATAGGTTATAACCAGCACCTTGTATTTTGCCCAAAAATGTATCAGCAGCCAGTGTAGTTCTTTCAACACAGCAGTAATATTTATTTATTTATTTATTTATTTAATCAGATTTGTACACCGCCCCAAACGTCCATCTCTGGGCGGTTAACAATAACATAAAAACAAGTTAAAAACATACACAAAAACTTAAAACAATTTAAAATCAAATACAGATTAAAACCTAAACAATTTAAAAAACTGAAAAAGCTTGGGTGAAGAGGTGGGTTGTCAAATGCTTTAAAAAAATTATCAGAGATGGGGAGGATCGTATTTCAGTAATGAGCGCATTCCACAATCTTGGGGCAGCAACCGACATGGTGCGCCCCCCTTGTGGCCACCAGGTGAACTGGCGGAAACTGGAGACGGACCTCTCCAGATGACCTGAATGGGCGGTGGGGCTCATAATGAAGAAGATGTTTTCTTAAATACTTAGGGCCCAAGCCGTTTAGGGCTTTATAGGTTATAACCAGCACCTTGTATTTTGCCTGGAAACCTATTGGCAGCCCGTGTAGCTCTATCTGCATAGGAGTAATGTGGTCTCTCCAAGATGACCCAGAGACCAACCTGGTCGCCGCATTCTGTACCAACTGGAGTTTTCGGACTACGTACAAAGGCAGCCCAACATAGAGCGCATTGCAGAAGTCAAGTCTGGAGGTTACCACTGTTTTGAGGTTGTTCATCTCAAGAAACGGACGCAGCTGGCATATCAGCTGAAGGTGATAGAAATCCCCTCTGGCCACCGCCTCAACCTGGGATACCAGAAAGAGGTGTGGATCCAGATGTATTCCCAGACTGCGTACCTGTTCCTTTTTTGGGAAGTGTGACCCCATCTAGAACAGGTAAATCAAAATTGTCTCTGGAGTTCTGACCCTGCACAATAAATACCTACGTCTTATCTGGATTCAGTCTGAGTTTATTTTCCCTCAGTCTGAGTTTATTTTCCCCCATTACTGCTTCCAGGCAGGCATTTAGGGAGGTAATACCATCTCCTGATGATGTTGACATGAAGTAGATCTGGGTGTCATCAGCATACTGATAACATCCTGCACCAAATCCCCTGATGATCTCTCCTAGCGGTTTCATGTAAATGTTAAAAAGCATTGCAGACAGTATGCAGCCCTAAAGGACGCCATACATAAGCTCAGAGTTTGAAGAGCAACAGTCTCCAGTTGACACCATCTGGACGAGAGGTAGGAGCAGAACCACTGTAAAACAGTGCCTCCCACCCCCAGCACTCTCAGATGTTTTAGAAGGATACTATGGTCGACAGTATCGAAAGCTGCTGAAAGATTCAAAAGGACCAACAGAGTCACACTTCCTCTGTCAATTCCCAATTGGAGATCATCCATCAGGCCGACCAAGGCACTTTCCACACCATAGCCCGCTCGAAAGCCAGTTTGAAATGGGTCTAGATAATCAGTTTCCTCCAAGACCATCTGGAGCTGAGAGGCCACCACCCTCTCAATTACCTTACTCAACCATGGGAGGTTGGAGACAGGCCTATAATTGCTCAACTCTGATGGAGTTGATGGAGACCTCTTCTTTAGAAGAGGTCTAATAATTGCCTCCTTAAGACAAGGAAGCATCCTGCCCTCCCTCAAAGAAGCATTTATTATTTCTACCAGGCCTTCTACAACAGCCTCCCTGCTAACATGCCTTGTTAGCCATTTTGGACAAGGGTCAAGAGCACAAGTGATGGGCCTCATTGCTCCAAGCAGCTTGTCCACATCCTCAGGAGTCACAAACTGAAACCGATCCAGTCGTACCACATAAGAGGAGTTGCTGGAAACCTTCAATTCAGACGTCACAATAATTGTAGAGTTTCTATCTAAGTTGGCCCTAATACGAGAGATTTTATCTGCAAAGAATTCATTAAACACATCACAGCGGGTAACTGATGGCTCCACATTCTGATTCAAGAAAGTGGGGGCACCTACTGGTCCCCTGGACAACTCTGCAGGATGTGAACTCGCAGATGCAATATGGGCAGAAAAGAACCACTTTTTTGCCGAACATTGCCTGAGCATGGATCTTTAAATGTGCTCTATGTCATAATCTGTCAGATTTGAGTCGAGTCTTTCTCCACTTGCACTCCAGTCGCCTACCTTGCTGCTTCTGCTCCCATAGATCTTCTGTATACCAAGGGAACAATTTTGAAGCAGGTCAGAGGGAATGCTTGGGAACAATCATGTCTACTGTCCTGGTGAGCATGTTGTTCCAGTTCTCCACCAGGGCATCAACAGGATCACCAGCAGAGCCAACATTAAATCCCTCCAAGGCTTTTTGGAATCCTGTTGGGTCCAATAACCTCTTTGGGCAGACCATTCTAATAGGTCCCTCACCCCTGCGGAGGTGGGAAGTAGTTGTAAGCCTAACCTTAACCAGATAGTGGTCTGTCCATGACAATGGGGAGTCACAGGAGTCCCCACCCACGGAAAACCTGATAACCCAGAAACCAACCTGGGTCATCTTTAGATGACCCAGAGACCAACCTGGCTGCCGCATTCTGAACAAACTGTAGTTTCTGGACTACGTAAAAAGGCAGCCCCACACAGAGCTCATTGCAGTATTCCAGCCTAGAGGTTACTAGCATATGTATCACCGTTTTGAGGTTGTTCATCTCAAGAGATGGACACAGCTGACATATCAGCCAAAGCTGATAAAAAGCACCTCTGGCCACTGCCTCAACCTGGGACACCAGGGAGAGGTTTGGATCCAAAAGCTTTTTGGAAGTCCAAGTAAACTATGTCACCTGTATCATCTTTATCTACATGCCTGTTGACACTCTCAAAGAACTCCAAAAGGTTAGTGAAGCAAGACTTGCCCTTGCAGAAGCCATGCTGGTTGCCCTTCAGCAAGGCCTGTTCTTCTATATGTTTAACAATTTTGTCCTTAAGTATGTTTTCCATCCATTTACCCAGCACTGAAGTTAAGCTAACCAGCCTGTAGTTTCCCGGATCCCTCCAGGATCCCTTTTTAAAAATCGGCATCATATTAGCTACTTTCCAGTCCTCTGGTACAGAGCCTGATCGTAGTAGGGACAAGTTACATATTTTTGCTAGGAGATCAGCACTTGCTTCAAATGTGGATGCCATCTGGCCCTGGTGATTTATTAATTTTTAGTTTTTCAAGACAATTTAGATCATCCCTTGTCATCTCAAATTGGCCCTGTTCTTCAGCCTCCAAGCCTGAAAAGCTCAGTTCTGGGTATATGGTCAGTATTCTCTGCTATGAAGACAAATGTAAAGAACTCATCCAGCTTCTCTGCAATCCCCTCCTTAGCAATCCCTTCCATTCCCTCATAATCTAAGGGTCTAATGCTTCCCTGGCAGGTTTTCCGCTGCTGAGATATTATTGTCTCCTTGCATTTCTTTTGCCAGAGTTTATGTTCCTCTCTGTTCTCTTCATTTGAGCAGGACTTCCATTTTCTGAAGAAAAATGGTTCCAACTATACTTGTTAGCCATGCTGCCGTCTTCCTGAATTTGGTGGTACCTTTCCTCCTTCTACATTCCAACTGAACTTCTATTATTGTGGCTTTGAATAAGTTCCATACTTTCTGGAGTGATTTGTCCCCACTTTCAGCTTCTTTTTTTACCAGTCCCCTCATTTTTGAGAAGCTTCCTCTTCTGAAGTCCAACACATCTGAGTTGTACTTCCTTGGCAGTGATCTACTCGCATATAAGCTGAATTGGATCACACTATGGTCACTATTCCCTAATGGTTCTACAACTCTGACATCTCACACCAAGTCCTGGGCACCACTCAGGATTAAGTCCAAGGTTGCCTTCTCACAGTCATTTCGCATGTCTAGAAATCTGGCCTCTCTATCAATACCCACACATGGATTTGCCCAGTCTAGGTAAGTGTAATTGAAGTCACTCATTATTCCAGCTGTCTCTTTTTGATACCTCTCTGATTTGCTTCTCCAACTCCAGGTCATGCATTTTGATCCAAAGGGCGATAGTACATCCCTAGTAACACATTTCCTTTCAGTCTTTGCATTATCACCCGTAATGATTCTGTGGAGGACTGTAGTCTACCTGGGTTTTCTAGCCTGTTGGATTCCATCTCTTCTTTAATATGCAGTGCTACTCCACCACCAATGCTCCCCTCTCTGTAGAGTCTGTATCCAGGAATAACAGTGTCCTACTGGTTCTCCATTCCACCAGGCTGGAGGTCATTGTAGTTTTAAATGACCTCCAAGTATCATGAAGAGATTTGGCAACTGACCCTGATCCCCCACTTACAACTTCCTTTTAATTAATACCTTTTTCTTTTTTCTTTTTTTTCTTTTTTGAGAACTTTACTTTTTTGAAATGAAATGGGAGTTTCCTAGGAAATTTACAACTTATATATATGTTGAATTTGAGAGCGCTGTTGTCAGTCTTCATGAACAGCTTGACAATATTTACATCTGGTATCCAGATCCTGGTTACTAATATGCAAGGCAATTGTGTGCAGCTTGCAGAGCAATCTCCTCTGTACTTGGTTACATTACTAACTGTTTTAAGCTAACTACTCTATCTAATTTATGATATCAAGAAATGTTGCCTCTGTCACAATTTGAATGTATTTACTCAATCAATATGAAGGTAGTCAAAGTTACTGTTATTGCACAATTTTTTCTTTTGCTACATCCTTGATTTATTTGTTCTTTCCAAGATTACGGGGCGTAGGGGCAGGGCTGCAGTACTATATTATATTGGGGCCATGTGTTTCTACACACTGTGGTTGACATTTTGAATAATGAAGTGTGGGCACTTCTAACATCAGCACCCATGAAGTGTTAGCCCCTGCGCAGGTCTCCACATTTTTTGAGGCATAGGAGCTCTTGTGCAAGAGTGAAGATACTTTTTGGAGCAAGACCTAGTGCTGCGTGGGAGCTGATGTTATGAGACTCCCCATGTCATTAATCAGGACATCAGTCAGTGATTTTGTAGAGGAGCTTACTACTCTGGTTTATTGGTTTGACACATGGAGGATCAGCACCTTCCACTCATGCTTCCCAATTCTTTATGTCCAAAAATAGCCACATCCCAATGGTGCTCCCTCTTCTGCCAAATTTCTGATATTCTTTTAATTTATATATTATCTTTTTCTACTATTTACTTCAGTTTCTTCATCTTGGTATAGCAACTGGATTTGACCTGGCTACCCTGTCACATGTAAAACAATATGTAGTAAAGAGTCTGCCTAAAGTTTCACTTACAAGGGGGAAAAAGGTGTCCAAATTGTGACAAATATTCCACACTTAAATACCTTAAACTTTAATTCTCTCAGTTCTTTTTTGGATCTTGTATATAATGTCAGAGTTACGCTTAAGTAAATTTGTTTCAAAATTGTGAAACAAATTATGTATCTGACTAATTATAACAATTATATATTTATGAAGCAAAGAACACTTCTCTAGTTCCATAATCACTGGGAAACTTTCAGACTAGCATGACTAAGCACCACTGAAGTTAATGAAAAAAGTTAGTAAAACTAATTTAAATCCTGCTAATTTCAATGGGAGTGAACCATGTCTAATAATGGGAACTTTTTTCTGGGAACTTTAATAATAATAATAATAATAATAATAATAATAATAATAATAATAATAATAATAATGGGAACTTTTATTTAATAATAATAATGGGAACTTTTCAATCCAGATCAGGTTTTTGTGCATACTATTTACACTTTAAAATATCAAACATACAGGCCCCAATCATGCACTAGGTGAATTGTCCAGTTTGGCTGCTGGATGCAGCCTTTACTTGAATTTAGGTTCGTTGCATGTCTATCTGCAGGCTCATTTATTTCAACACTTGCCCATCTGATATGTCTAATATTCATTAGAGCACCTGACTCTTTAAAAATTGAAGCCAAAGGCAAATGACCCCAATGCATTAATATAAAATTACATTGAGGCACACAGGAAGTGTGTTCCTTCCAAATATTTCAAAACGTTGCAAAAACAAACAAACAAGCAAACAAACAAAAACCAACCAGAAACACACCTGGAGAGATTAAGGCTGCAATCCTTAACACACTTAATAGAATTAAGCCCTCTCTCAACTTAATGGGACTTGCTTCAGAGTAAACATGCTTGCATTGTATTATAATTTATTGGAACTCTCTTGAATAGATTTGTAAGTATTTTACTTCAAAACACTTCATTAAGCAAAAAACACGAAGAAAAGCTGTTTTATTCCAGAATGGATAGAGCTCTTGCAGTACAGTAATGGACATTAGTTAATTAAATAGCTTGAGACAACTGAACAATCAGCACTGGTAAAGAGCCAAATCAATCAAATCAATACCCAGCTTGTTAGAATTGTGTAAGTAGAGATGCATCTGGATTTTGTATAGTTCAGCACCTGAAGTAATATTTTCTTCTTTCAAACTATTGCCTGAACAGCAGCAGTGTGCTGCCCGGCACTCCCTGCGGTGGCGGATCGGCTCCGCCACTCACCTGGCCACTGCTGGAGGATGGGCCCCGCGGAAGCCAGGTGAGTGGCGGAGCCGATCCACCACCGCAGGGAGTGTCGGGCAGCGTGCTGCAGCTCAGAATAGTTTGCAGCTACAGCTGGAGAAGAAGTAAACACCTATCAATTTGTGTTTAAAGGTGCCTCTCACTGCCCCCCTGGTAGTGCCCGCACCAGTCACTCCTGGGATAGGCCCTGATCCAGCAGGGCTGTTCGTATTTATTTATTTATTTAAAATATTTGTACCTCATCCCTCCAGTGCACTACTTCTCGGGGCAGCTCACAACAATAAGATAGATACAGATACAATAGAAGTAATAAAATTAACTAATTTTTTTTAAGTCAGATTAAAAACCACAATTATTAGGTTTAAATTAAAAGTGAAAATTATAAAAAGCTAAAAAAGCTATAGAACCTACCAGATATAACAAAACAATAATGGAGCATTAAAAAGCCTCCTTAAAATGGTTCGTTTTGAGATGTTTTTTTTTTAAACACGGAGGGAAGGAGCATGGCGAAGCTCTTCAGGGAGGGTGTTTCAAAGCTGAGGGGCCACAACCGAAAAGGTCCTGTCGCTAGTCCCCACCAACCGGATCTCTGTTAGTGGCAGGGCAGATTCATAAGGGCAAATGCGGTTCGACAGGTACCCCAGCCCCAAGCCACGTAGGGCTTTAAAGGTCAATACCAGCACCATGAATCTAGCCTGGAAGCGGACTGGTAGCCAATGAAGCTGACACAGGATGGGTGTACTACTCGTGTAGCAACTTGCACCCACGAGCATCCTTGTGGCAGCTAATTATGTTCAGTAGCTGTTTGCTCCCCCCACTCCTCCACTTGCCAAGGTGGCTCCTGCTGCCCACCGTGGCCCCTGCCACCCCTGTCTGCCATATCTCCTGCTGCCCATTACCACTGCTTCATCCACTGGTGCTGTTCCTCCCACTGCCCAGTGCTGCTTGCCATTGGGCTTGGAGAAGCTTAGAAGGAGGAAGGCCACATTCCATTCCTCTCTTCAGAGAAGAACATAAAAAGGCCCCTCAAGCGCCTCCTGAGCTCAATGGAAATTGAGAGCATATATGCTTATCTTGGCATTAGAGGGCATGTGTGCTCTCCATTCCCACTGGGCTCAGGAGGTGCATGGAAGGAGGAAGGTCCCATTCAGTTCCTCTCCTTCCAAGAGTTCCTGAGCCCAACTGTAAAGTGGCACTGGGAGATGGGAAGAGCAGTGGTAGTGGTGGCCACATGACGGGCGGAAGGAATAGCAGTGGCAGTGTGGGGGTGAGTTGTAATGAGAGAAGGTGTGCGCCCTGCTGTCTCTCATTACCACCCACCCCCATGCTGCCACTGCTACCCGCTGCTGCACAGCCACCATACCACTGCTGTGCCTCCCCCCATCAAGCACTGCTTGCCATCGAGCTTAATGCCACTGGGAGTTGGGGGAGCAAACATAGGCCCCCGTACATAGCACCACCACTCCTCTGAAGCACTGTGTCTCCTGAAAATAAAGTGCCTATAGAAAATCTACACCCCCTTGAACCATTTGTCACATTTTTGTGATAGTGTGTCAGACGTGCATGCATTTAAACATGTTATTCCACTTATCAACGCACCACAGTCCACACCTTTCAGAGGAAACAAAATGTGCTTATTGTGAGAAAAAGCATACATTCAAAATACAGAACTGAAATGTAACCACTTGCAATGCTGTAAGCTCTGGTGTAACCAATCACCTTTAAAAGAACACACCAAGTGATTTGGCCCCACCTATGTTAAATTGTATTGAATCACATGATGACAGGATAAATCCAGCAATTCCTGTTGGTTCCCTTTGCTGGGTAGTACATTTCAAAGCAAAGGCTCAACCTTGAGCAGAACTCCAGGACAAAGTTGTGGAAAGGCATAGATTTGTAAAAAGGTATACAAGAACTGCAAAATCCTTGAATATCCCTCAAAGCCAGTCTGGTGTAGTGGCTACAGTGCTGGACTAGGACCGGGGAGACCCAAGTTCAAATCCCCATTCAGCCATGAAACTAGCTGGGTGACTCTGGGCCAGTCACTTCTCTCTCAGCCTAACCTACTTCACAGGGCTGTTGTGAAGAGAAACCTAAGTATGTAGTACACCGCTCTGGGCTCCTTGGAGGAAAAGCAGGATATAAAATGTAAAAAAATAAAAATAAAAAATAAAGCACAGTCAAAATGATTATTAAAAAGTGGAAGATGTATGGCACCACAAAGACCCTGCCTAGATCAGGCCATCCCTCCAAACTGGATGACTGAGCAAGAAGGAGGCTTGATCAGGGATGCAACCAAGAGGTCAAAGGAAACTGAAAGAACTACAGGCTTCCATGGCCAAGAGAGGCCACAATGTGCATAGGACAACAATATCCCAAGCACTCCACAAATCTGGTCTGCATGGTAGGGTGGCAAGAAGGAAGCCATTACTCAAGAAAGCCCATCTTGAATCCCATTTGAAATATGCAAAGGAACATTCAGGAGATACCATAGCCATATAGAAAAATGTTTTGTGGTGTGACGAAACTAAGACAGAAATGTTCTATTTTGTCTAAAATAGTTCTAAAATATAACTGTTCTGGCTGAATGCAAAGTGTTACATTTGGCGCAAACCCAAGACAAATCCATCACCCCCAAAACACCACCCCTGCTGTGAAGCATGGTGGTGGCAGCATCATGTTATGGAGATATTTCTCATTGACAGGGACTGGGGCACTTGTCAGGATAGAAGAGACAATGATTGGAGAAAAGTACAGAAAAGTCTTTAAGGAAAACCTCTGCCCTCTGCAAACAAGGGGAAACTGGGATGGAAGTTCACATTTCAGCATGACAATTGACCTGAAGCACACAGCTAATGCTACACGAGAGTGGCTAAGGAACAAAAAGTTCCGTGTCCTTGAGTATCCCAGTTAGAGCCCTGACCTGAATCCAATTGAATATCTGTGGCATGACTTGAAGATTGCTGCCCATCAATGCTCCCCAAGGAACCTGACAGTTTGAGCAGTTTTGTAAAGAAGAATGCTCTAATACTGACAAGTTGAGGTGTGCAAAGTTGGTGGAGACCTATCCTGTCAGACTCATCTTTTATATTAATTGCTGCCAGTGATCTTCCACCAAGTATTGACACAGGGGATGTAGATTTCTCCAATTACATTTCAGTGCTGTATGTTGGATGTATACTTTCCCCCACAATAAACACATTTTATTTCCTTATCAGGTATGCTGATGAGTGGAATAACACTTCATTTAAATGCATGCATGTCTGACACACTGACAAAACAAAATGTGACAAAGGTTCAAGGAGGTGTAGACTTTTTATAGGCACTGTATGTTTCTGAGGGTCGCATGACCTTCAGGGACATATTTTCAGGAGGCACAGGAAGCTTCAGAAAAAAGCAAGGATTGATTACTACCACCTCTTCTGTGTACTGCATGTGCAGTGTTAACCTGGGTATTAGACAGTATCTTGAGACACAATACACATGACGTATATGCTTTTCTATACAGCAAAATTTATTCTCACCTCTCATTCTATTTTTTTTTTTAGCCGATTCATTACCTATATGGTAAAAACTTTGTGCAATGAATAAATAGAACCAATTTATTTGCTTAAGGAAATATTGGAAAATTTCATGTTTTGTTGCTGTATGTAAACATGTCCTTCATTTTATTCACTTTACTGCGTTCAAATGAATAGCAAAGTGAAATATAATATAAAAGATGAGAACCATGATAAGTACTCATTCTTTTCCACTTTTACATCTCTTTTTACACATTTGGTAAAATAACTCTTTCAAAATGATGGCTTTGTCATGAGCAGTATGTAAGATTTTTTCATTGTTACCTGTAGCGGTTCTCCTATTTCTGGAGTGCTATTATGTGATTATTATTATTTCTCTAGGATTATCATGGCTTCAGAAATAATTACGTGTGAATCTTCTACTGAATGGGATTTTACTCTGCCTTGATTTGACTACATTATGTAAATGATTTAGCAGTTGCCTTATAAATTCACCATTCTTCACGCTTAAACAGTTTGAACTTTACTTCTAGAGAAAGTTTAATAAGGGTTTTTATATTTTTTTAAATCTTCCTTTGCATAGGAACTGTTGTAAAAAAATTCTGCAAGAGTAAAGTAGGGTATTGCTATTTGGTTTTCCAGAGAAATGAAAACTCTCTCTTACCAAGCTGTAGTTCTGGTAAGTTTCTGAACCACTCCTGAACACTTCTGGTAAGATTTGTGCCCTGTTCATATCTTGGAACCAACATACTTTGCACCAGTTCAGGTGCTTCAAACTCACTGTGGTGGTCTACTGGTGAGTTCCTTTTCTTCAGCATTGCTCACTGACTCCAGATAGTGTCTGCAAACTAGGTTTGGACAAGTAACTGCCCCCCCACCCTTTTAACTGTTTAATATCTCCCACAGAAACTTGCAACATGGACACATTTTTATGCATATCTAACCCTGTGTATCATATTAAGTTTTCAATGGAAAATTCACAGTGCATTATTATTGCATTAACGCACTGGATTTTTAAATCAATGTACTTGTTTCTGGTTTATTAAGCAAATGTATAAAACTAGTAGCTGACGCCCATCATTGACTGGGCAAAGTCATTTTGCGTAGATTACGTTTAAAGGAAAATTCAAGAAATTAAATATATGGAATAGATTTTTTAATTAGTGTGCTTGCATAAAGAAAGTAAATAAACAGTTTAAAATTTGAGGGATTTCAGTTTCAAACAGTATGCATTTTATTGAATAAGGACCATGTATAGTAAAATTAAATCATAGAAAATTTGAATCTGACAAAGATCTGCTTTTCTTGGCATGATGTCCTTTTTGAATTATTGATCTGAATGTATGCTAAAAAAATCTGTTGAGAACAAGGATAATTAAAATATAATTCTATTATAATTTCTTCCAAGAAACTACAAAAATTATTTACAATTGCCCCAAACATATTCCTTTTTAAAAAGATGTACATTTAGCTAATTTAAGTGACAGAGATGTTCATGTAAAATTTGGAATCTATAAGTAATCAGGAAATATGATATCCAGAATTTCTTCAAAAAACTACCAAAAATTATGTAAAATTTTCCCAAACACATTCCAGTACAAAAAAGTAGTGCATTCAGCTAATTTCAGTGGATTGCTCATGCAAAATTTGGAATCTGTAGGGAAGTACTGGGAAGTATGACTTTATTTTGCACAAACAAAATTCTTCAAAATATATACTAGATAGTACTGGGATATGTATTCTTCTCCTATTGATAGGGATCAGAATTTTGCTATAGATTTTTATGGCAGAGAAATGACCTGTCATCAAAGTCCTATCTCATTGCAGCACAGTACCATGCTAGGGCATTTTGGTTGAATTCATACATGTTCTCTGCAGGTTAGTAAACTACTTGAAACATAGCAGAATGAAGGATGCCTGCGGTAAACTGTTTGACGCAGCTCCTCATGCTATTTGTGTGATTTGCTGAACTTGTTATAGAATTCCCAGTCCCTGGTTGCTCCAAACACCCATCCACTTGCTGCAAACATGCCTCTGAACATTGCCCCTGACACAGATACTTGCTTTGAGGGAGCCTAACACAGGAGGAGGCAGGTCAATTCAAAACCCTGATTGATTGATTGATTGATTGATTGATTGATTGATGGACACACAAAGAAGGCTGTCAGCACAGATGGAACAAACCAGGGAAAGACTGGGAAATCATGGGTGGAATGAAGTCTTCTGAAGCTACAGGGTAGTGTGAGGGGATATTAGGTTAATGCAGGATGAGGCAGAGAAAAATGGAGAGCAGGAGGCCACAGAAGGCAGCCCAGAACCAGCCAAAGGAAACAGCTTTACTAGGTAGGAGTAGTAACTGAGTAATCGCTAAATCCCCTTCCCAACCAATAGAAATCGAATAAACAAACAACCATACGGAGGCTCAGAGCAAAGGGGACAAGGAAAAACCCAACAATATCAAAGGCCAAAAGTGATTGATCATGTCAAAGATTAAATTGACATTAATATGATTCAAACATTGAGGAAGAAAGATGTTCCAATGAATTAAATTGGGGAAAAAAACATTTTCATATTTAGCATGTCATAAATCTTAACTTAAAAACAAAAACACCAAAAAACTGTTACTCAAATAGCATCTTAGTCCCAACATACTTTCAGGATTTCACAAGGTCTTGTGATCAGAAAAAACTCTAGCACAAATGTTGAACATACAGTATTACAGCAGACAACACAAGAAAGCAAGAACTGGTGTTCATTCGATTAAAAAGTAAAGTCTTATTTATCTGATTTTTTTAAAAAGGACTGAATATAGTAAGATAAATAAACATGAATTACATAATTCCAGCTTTAATGTACATTATAATTTTTATTTAATTTTTAAATTTATTTTATTATGACAAGCTGGTCAGTAGTGTAAAATTTTAAAAATATATAAACCTATTCACACTACCTCACTACTTGTTAAATCTCTCTCTCTCTCTCACACACACACACACACACACACACACACACACACACACCACACACACACACACCCCTTGCTAACTGGTCAAAGAGATACCTTTTAAAGTGGTGCCTCTCTTAGATCTAGCAGGGGAATAGCAATTGTCTCTATTCAGCCCAGCATAACATCCCTCTAATAGCTGTTGATGGTGTCTTCTTTGTGTCTGTTTTTAGATTGTTATTTCTCGTTGGGATTGGGTCCTGTCTTCTCATTCTTTTTGTGATGTAAACCATTTTGCAAACTTTTTTGTTGTTGAAATGCAGTATATAATATTCTAAATAATATACATAGGAAAACATTCATTCAAACTGAGGCTGGGTTCAGATAAGGCATGAAACCAGAGGTTGGAGAACCCATGGTTTCACTTTCAAATATTTATCAAACTGTGTCCCACCAACTTCCAGTTCCAGGAGTTGGGAGCATCTCCCTGCTGCTCGGCTGCTATGGTCAATACCAGCAAGCTCCATGGCCAGACTGTGAACAAAGTCTCAGCACATCAGCGGAATGATTGCGACTGGCCACGATCTTGAAGGAGGCATGCCGAGCGCAATCGCTCCACCCATCCTCAGCATGGAAAGGACATTTAAATCCCTTTAAGTGCCATTCCATGCCAGCACTTCTCCTGATAGTGATGGCGCCACTCTCCCCTACAAGAGCCCCACACCCAAATAGTCCCATGCAAGCACGGGGCAGGGGGGAGGAGAGGTATCGGGGGGATATTTCCATTACTCAGGAAAGGAAATGGAACATGAAGACGTCCTAGGAGGAGATATGTAGATGAGGAGGGGCAAAGGAGCCTGCAGGGACTGTTGTGCCATATCCTTGGATGATGTTGCGAGGGATCATCTCGTCAAAGCAGTCTATGCAGACAAGCCAAAATCCTGCTCCACTGGCAGCTTGCTGTCGGTGGGCTTGCCCTCTCATGAGAAGGTCAGTCTACTGGGGAGGATCATGTGGCTGCAAGCCCTAGGTCTCCCTTGGCAGTTGCTAAGACAGAGAGAGCAATTGGCAAGGTACCATCCCCACTGTTTCCCTCCCTAGAGCAATACTGGCTCAATATAAAGCCCCAATGGCCTTTCACTCTTGTAATAGAGCGGTCCGTGGGAGAAGGGGATGTTTTATTATCATGCATTACTAGTGATTACTGATCTATGCCCATGCCTTGTTCACCACATATGGTTCTTCTCATGAGTTGTAAGGGGGTATCCCCATTACCTGCCACTCTCGTGAGTGAGCACGGTTCACCTCAGATCAGCAGACTTTGTCTTCAAAGTAATGGGCACTCTCCTTTGACTGGATCACCACTGACTCTGGTGACTGGCCCTGCTCATGAGTAAGCCTAAGGAGTGCAAACCCCACAAAGGGGAAAGGGCTGGGCCACCCTTCCCATGAAAAAAATAGACGCTTGCTGCCCCAGAATCCAGAAATAGAATCCTTGCTGAAACAGGGCAGCCCTCCCCCCAGGCATTTTCTCCCTCCTGGCATTGCTATCAGAGTGCCCTGATCATGTTGCCACCTGCAGTGTATGTGCTTGTGAACATACATAGTTGCGGCTTCATTCTCAGGGAACAAGGCATTTAGTGCCTGTCTTGTGGGATGTTCCCCTCCCAGCACTGTGACAGGGTGAGCTGTTTATGTTGCTTGCTCATGGTTGGCTACCTCTCTCGAGAGGGCCAGTCTTATCGGGAGTACCATGGGTTGTTGGCCCTAGGTCTCCCTTCAGACTGCATGCTCACAGGTTAAGCTAACCCAACAAAGGGGGCCCCGCTTGTGTGGGTCCCCCAACTCTTCATGGCAAAACATAGAACTTAAACACTGCAACCCCCCGTTCCCTGTGAAGCCTTGCACACACCCAAATGGGATTTTGACTCTCCAAGTGTCAGAGCCTGGCCACACTGGTGAATTAGGGAAACACCGGGTGTGTGGACGGATCTTTAAATCCTTTCAAAGTCCTGGGTTCATTCCGGCATTACACTGTATGCAGATCTGCCAGTGCAGGGATTCGTGGGAGAGCCGAGCCCCAATTTCCAGCAGCCCCAGGAGAGCGGGGTTGTCGTTTTGGGGCACTAGCAAGGGTACACATGTCCACATGCATGCTTTGACAGCTACTATGAGCCCCTGGTGGCGCAGTGGTAAAAACTGCTGCCCTGTAACCAGAAGGTTACAAGTTCGATCCTGACCAGGGGCTCAAGGTTGACTCAGCCTTCCATCCTTCCGAGGTCGGTAAAATGAGTACCCAGAATGTTGGGGGCAATATGCTAAATCATTGTAAACCGCTTAGAGAGCTTCGGCTATAGAGCGGTATATAAATGTAAGTGCTATTGCTATTGCTATTGCTATTGCTACTTGGCGGCAGTCACCAAGACAAGGAGAGCGGTCACCGGGGTACCCATCCCCTTGGCTCTCCTCCATAAAGCAAGCTGGGATTCCCCATGGGGGTTTCCCCACAAGCTGGCACTCTCGCCAGCGAGCAGTCTGCTCAGAATAAGCATCCATCATCCTACAGATGTTGAATCACTCCTTTTACTGGAGCAATTCCAATCCTGCTGCCCAGCCCTTCTCATGAGTAACCTAGGGCCCACAAGCCCCCAAAGGGGGAGGGGCTGCCCCCCCGACAACTTTTCTGTGGAAACAAATAGAACTTGGACTGCTCAAGAATCCCTGGCTGGGGCTGCCATTTAAACCCTGTCTTGGGTGTACACATACACACAGCCATTTGTTCCCCTCCTGGCACTGTTATGGGGTGCCCTGCTTATTTTGCCACCTGGAATGTTTGTGCTTGTGAACATACATCATTCCCTACTGCCGGGCAACTCCATAGCTGTGAAGGTGACAGGAGGGGGCGGGCCGGCTGTTTGGATAAGCAGCCCAGGAGAAGTGCCACAGGCATGGAGTGGCCATGATCCACCACCTCTATGATTACGGTTTGAAAATCAGCATGATACCACAGTTATGGCGGTATCTGAGTTCGGATGTAACCATTCAGTGGCCAAACCAGAAGTCTGAGCAGCAAGTCTTTGTGCAAACTGAAGGTTTAAATTGGAGTTTGGCAAGGCAAACCACAGGTTGCTTTCGATCCGAAACCATGATTTTGCAAATTTGGACGTACTGGAGTTCCAACCTCTGCCTCATTTAACTCTGGTGTCATGCTGTATAATAGCAATAGCAATAGCAATAGCAATAGCAATAGCACTTACATTTATATACCGCTCTATAGCCAGAGCTCTCTAAGCTGTTTACAATGATTTTAGCATATTGCCCCCAACATTCTGGGTACTCATTTTACCGACCTCGGAAGGATGGAAGGCTGAGTCAACCTTGAGCCCCTGGTCAGGATCGAACTTGTAACCTTCTGGTTACAGGGCGGCAGTTTTACCACTGCGCCACCAGGGGCTATAAGAATCAGGCCTGAGAAAATGTATTATAATAAATAGCCCAAAGAGCACAGTATTACATTTCTTTGGCAAAAAGCTTTGTATTTGCTAGAATGCATAAGAAAAAGCCATTGAAATATCTACTAAAGAAAACAGAAATATTTGAAATAAGTGATGCTAAAAAATTTCATATGAGACAAGCTAATAAACCCTTTTGACATACCTTATAAGGCAGAAGCAGAGATTGAGGCTCTACACATGATCCATGTGTAGAGCCTAATTGGGCTCTGCGGGGAGCTCGCCCTGGATTGGCTGCCCACACGACTACCGGCTCCATCACGGAGCCCGTAAGGGCAGTGGTGATCGGGGGCCGCCTCGCCCCTAGAAGTCCCAGAATGCCTCAACCCCTAAGGGCAGTAGGCTTGTTGGAAGGTCTTGCTGGGGTCTCCCCCAGGAGGCTTGTTGAGGGTCTCCTTGTGAGTCGCTGTGGCGCGGCGCCACACCGTGATGACTCACTTTCGCCATAAAGGGTTAGCGGAGTGCTCACTCCACTAACCTCATTTGGGGGGGTTATTATTATTATTATATTATTATTAGTTATTATTATATCAAATAAATAATAATAATAATAATTATTATTATTATTATTAATATTATTATTATTATTTCTTGTTTACATAGTCAGGCAGGTGTTATTGACTGGTTTGTTTTATCCAGACTAGGGCCGGGGAAACCCGAGTTCAAATCCCCATTCAGCCATGATACTAGCTGGGTGACTATGGGCCAGTCACTTCTCTCTCAGCCTAACCTACTTCACAGGGTTGTTGTGAGGAGAAACTCAAGTATGTAGTACACCCCTCTGGGCTCCTTGGAGGAAGAGCGGGATATAAATAAATAAATAAATAAATAAATAAATAAATAAATAAATAAGCAAGCTCCATCTTTGAAGCTGGAGCTTAGTCCAAGACCAGCATCACCTCTGATCCTAGGGTCAGAAAGGGTTTGAGGGAAGGGGACAGGACCCCACCTGGAGTGTGTCAGTTCCCAGAGCTCCAAGACTCTCCCACAGGGGTGGCTGGCTCTGGCTGTGCTGGCACTGTGGGTCCAGTGGGCTGTCATCCCTGCCAGGGGCAGGGATCTGGGCCAGGGTGGACTCCAAGGACTCGCTCTCCTCAGAGTCACTGTCAGGGAGAACCCTGTTATTAGAATGCACTTGGACAAATATAATTAAAGAGAGCAAGACTGAAGCCATAAGGCATGTTAAACTAGATCGGGGTTACTTTTACTTTACAGTAGAATTGCAGGCTGTGTTCACTGTAACCGGAGTTGACAGCTGTGACTGGCTGCCCAGGCTGTCCTAAATGCCAGAAGCGCAGCCAGTTCCTTTTCTTCTCTGCAGTCTTGCAGACTGCTCTTCAGATCCTTCCTGTTACATCTGAATGCAGAGGTAAGCGCAAGCGTGTGTGTGTGTGTGTGTGGACGGACTATGGTTCCATGTTACATGTGAATGAAACCATTGTCTATTTCACTGTTCTGCTTCCAGTTGTTAAGAATTTTCTCCAAATGTTCAACCAAAATATATCCTGCCGTAACTTAAGCTCATTTGATCTAGTCCTGTCTTTTGAGGTAGCAGTGAACAAATCTTTCCCCCTCTTCTCATCCATTCAAGTATTTGAAGAGTTCTATCATGTTCCCTCTCTTTTTTCTTCTTCTGGCTAAACATACTCAGTTATATTCAGCTTTTTTCTCACAGGAAATATTTTCTAGGGATGTGCACGGAAACCGCGGCGGGGAGGCTAGAAGGCAGCGGGGGTGCTGCTTTAAGAGCAAGTTAGGGTGCATTTACCCCTCCCGCCGCTTTACCCCCTGCAGGCATCCGTTTTATTCCAAGCCCATCAGGATGGCAGCGTACCTCCCTGCCGCCCCGTTGACCCCATTGTCTGGATATGACCAGAAGTCTCTGACATGGCTGTGTGCGCCAATGCACGCAGGCACATCAGAGACATCTGGTCATATCCAGACAATGGGGGCAACGGGGTAGCAGGGAGGTATGCTGCCACCCCGATGGGCTTAGAATAAAACGGACGCTGGTGGGTGGGGGGAAGCGGCAGGAGGAATAAGTGCACCTTCTCTCGCTCTCAAAGTTAGACACTCCCCACCATCAAACCGGCAGAACCGCCAGTTTGGAGGCCCATAAAGTTATTCCAAACTGGTTCCGTGCACATCCCTAAGATTTTCTAGACCCTAGACTATCTTCATTGCTGTCTTCTGAACCTGTTTCAATTTGTCTGCAATAAATCCTTCTTAAAGTGCATCATCCTGAACTGGACACAGTTCAAAAATTGGTTAAACATAAGGTCTGACAAGTATGGAATAAAGTTCCATGACTTGGAAACTGTGGTTCTATTAATCCTAACTAAAACTGCATCAGCCTTTTTCACATCAGATTTCTTAATCATGTTCAGTTTGTAATTGACTGCAAGCCCAAAATCCTTTTCACATATGCTGCTGCCAAGCTAGGTATCACCATACTAAATGGATGACAAACCAACCCTATCATCTCTCTACCATAATTCTGGTCAAACTTTCAAGTCAATTTCTGAAGAATTATTCAACCTGCCTGTTAGTTAAGTGTATGTATATGTCATTTTTTCAAGTGGACCATGTCCAAAGTAGTTTACAGTATCAACATTTACAGTGACAATAATTTCAAAATAATATCACATTTAAAACAGTTCAACCAATAATTCATTACAACCAATTTGATTTATCAACAAATTCAAATGAATCAAAGTGAACAATTCAAAAAACAGATCATAGCATGAAAGATAGTTGCTGACATCCAACCCAGCACTGTGCTGGTACAACAGTGGCTGACATCCAGACTAAGGCTATGCTGATGTACAAGGGGAAGGCAATTTTCAATTATCTCCCCTTCTCTCTGAAGCCCATCGTGCTTCCCAAAACCATGACCCCAAGGATCACACATCCTCAGGGTCACATTTTCAGAGGTGCAGTAAGTCTCAGAGGAAGGGGAGATAGCCAAAGCTTACATCCCCTCTCATGCAACAGTACAGCCTTAGTCTGTGTCAACCACTGTTGTACCAGCACAGTGCTGGACTGGATATCTGCACTACATATGATATAAATATACAAATACAAAGGAATTCTTGTGAAAATAAATTGCAAATGCACATCCAGTCTAGAACAGCAGGTGATGATCGCTAGTGTAAAAACCTGTATCTCTTAACAGGGAATGGTAATACCCCAAAGATGGCTCTTTGTCTGAACTCTTCAGCTGGTTTAGCTTAACTGAGATTTTACTCATTTAGGAGGAGCAGAGAGGAAGTTCATTTCCTTTTACATTATCCATTCCCTAGTCTGAACACCAAGCAAAGAGCGAAAGAGGCCTGCAGGTGCTAAAGAAGCCCTGAGGCTACAAGTGCAGCTGTAAAGCAGCTCTGTCAATGCTTTGTAACCATAGAGGACATGTTGTCCTCTCTCAAACACCTGTTGATATCCCTGTGAAATTACCTATCTACAATAATCTTTTAACAGGGTTTTTATCTTGTCCTCTCTCAAACACCTGTTGATATCCCTGTGAAATTACCTATCTACAATAATCTTTTAACAGGGTTTTTATCTTCAATGTTTGCATGCAGGACAAAGAAGAGAGAAGGAAAGCAAAGGCAAATGGAGAACATGGCTTTTTTGAGCTTTATCACCAGTTATACTTGTGACCATCACTGGGATAGTTTTAGGTTTTAGGAAGACCTTAGCAAAGTGCCCTCGAGGAGGACCCCCTCAGGATCCACTTGTGGCACTTACCTTGACATTACTGAGGATGGAGTGGGGTTTCCCCCCCTCTCTGTTGCAATAGTGTGGCAGCAGCAACAGTGCTCCTTTTCCACGACCCTTACATCTCTCTTCTGCATTCTGGAGGAGCCACTCACTCCCCATAGCATTGGCCTTATAAGGACACATGTGCCTCTGGGGCAAGCTCTTATTTTCTTATAAAAGGGGCATGTGCAGGTAGCAGCAATGGAAGGGCAGCACAGATTTAAAAATAAATAAAAAATGAGGAGAGTTCAGGGCTGGAGTCAACAGCAGAGGGCCCTCCTGACATGCTGAGGCCCTGTTGGCACTCTGAGAGTGCAAGTGGGCAGACACCAGACATTCACATAAGTCTCAATGTAGAAATGTACTTTAAAATCCTGGGATCAAGTTTTGACAATAAATTCCCTCTCTGTTTTTTAATCTTAGTATTGAAACATTTAGCCAGAAAGAAAATCCATATATTCAGGAATAACATGAAATAAAAGCTTGCTTTATTGTGCTTCAGCCTCATGAAGTGATTCACATGACCACTTTTAAATGGTAATGCAAACATGAGCAGTCTTTGATGGATTTAGTCAATAGAACAGTTTTGTGACTGTCCCAAACCAAGTACAAAAGCTAGTTCCGCATGTTTTGAGTTGAATCCACATTTCAAACATTTCAGAACATATGGTGAACAGAACATAAGAGTCTTGCTGGATCAGCCACAAGACCTCTTTCCAGTGAATTTGCTTGATTCTCACAGTGACCCCTCCAGATGCCTCTGGGAAACCCACAAGCAGGAGATAAAGACATGTCCTCTCTCTTCCTTTTGCTCCCTGGCAGCTGATATTCAGAGGCATCTTGCCTTGTACCTGGACTATATGATGACTATATCATAAAGTCATCAAGACCAGTAGCCATTGATAGACTTGTCCTCTATGAATTTTGCTTTGCCTAGCAAAGAAAAAATAATTTGCTGATTTACATAGTTATATATGAAAGAATGCACTTGCCTGAATAGGACCAGTCAACGTCTTCAATAAGTTTTCGCTGTGGCCTTAAATATCCAGAAGCCAAATCTAAAAACAAACAAATAACAGAAAGGTTATGTTAGTATCAAAGGACTAAAGAAAAAATGAATTGTCATGATCAGTGAGAACAGTACATTGACTTCTATAGGATTTTATTCACAAAACATTAAAACAGAATTAATGCACTCCATAGTCCTTTAGTCCATCTTGGTATATAACAAAGTGGGTGGTTAATTTGAGCAGTTCTATGTGATCTACAGCACTCAATACTCAGTTCCAAGTTTTCAGACTCTAGCTCACTTCACTTTCAGACTGGAAAATTTCTCTTGCTCTTGCTTTTCCCCAGTGGTAAAATTCAATGGCTGTTTATGTAAAATGAAATTTGTCTTCCACTTAGGGCACCAGAGTCCCTCATCAATATTCTACTTCTTCGAACCTTTGGTGTGGAAAAGCAAGCTGAATTGGACTGCAAGGATACTGGTAAGAACATAAGAACAGCCCTGCTGGATCAGGCCCAAGGCCCATCTAGTCTAGCATCCTGTTTCGCACAGTGGCCCACCAGATGCCGCTGGAAGCCACAGACAGGAGTTGATGGCATGCCCTCTCTCCTACCATTACTCCCCTGCAACTGGTACTCAGAGGCATCCTCTGAGTACTAATTTTAAAGTTTGTGCAAGCCACATATGTTTCAAATCAGTAAAAAAAGATTCCTTCTATTGTAAAACTAGTTGTTAGAAATGTTTGGTTTTGGTGGAAAGATCAATGGAAGTGTTCGATTCATTCATTCATTCATCCTGGCTCGTTCATTTTTATTATAACAGAATCAACGCTATTTATTATAACACAAAGATCAACTTCCATTGATCTTTCCACCAAAAACCATCAATCAAGTATGAACTTATTTTAAAACTGGTAGGGAGACAAATAGATGAATTGATAATTGTTATATTGGGAGGATTTGATGATATTATTTACATCCTACAGATAAATGTGTATTGTGAGCAAATCTGTTGGAGATTGCCATGATGGTTACTGGCGAAAAGAACAGAAAGGGCAAGTGGGTGGTGTCCATAGAGTAGGGGTGCACAACTCACACATCCCAGTGGGCCAGAAACAACCATAACAATGTATCGGGGGAGGGGGGAGTCGATTTTCAGTGCATTGATTATTGCAGTAAAAATTATAAAGATAAATATTAAAGCAATTACTAGTTAGTTTGGGGTCCTTCCCTTCCCACAGGGGCCTACAGTTCTAACCAAAGATTGTGGCCAGAAAATAAGCCCTGTCCTTGCTCAGTCAGTGGGCACCTGACTGCTCCAGCCCCACACAAATGCCAAATTTTGGGGCTCCTGCTGTTGGCTACCTGGGCCATCAAAAATTACCCTGCAGGCTGGATCTGGCCCCTGGGCCTTATGTTGTGCATGGATGCCATAGCAGGATCTGTAAATGTGTACTACCTTTTACTCTCCATTATTTAACTGGATTAATTTAGCTGTGTCACAGTCTGGCAGTAGCCACCTCTGTGAACAGCAGGGAAGGCAAGCAAACCAAGCAACCAAATTGGAGTGGATGACATCATCACACACCATGCCATGTGGGCACCCCTATATGTCCCTTTTTAGATTGTGAGCCCTTTGGGGACAGGGATCCATCTTATTTATTTATTATTTCACTGTGTAAACCGCCTTGAGCCATTTTTGGAAGGGCGGTATAGAAATCAAATAAAAAAACCAACAATAAATAATAAATAAATCTGTAGCAAAGATACTGAGAGGGAAACTCTCAGTATCCGAGTCTTTTCTAGCTACTGTATGAGCTGCTGTGATGACATCAAAACTAGAAGGGCAAACAGGAAGGCAAAGGGTAAAAAAGAAGTAGAAATTAGGTAGCAGATGCTGCAAGCAGCAGAGGTGGGGCTGAATGTCACAGTTGTGTGGGCAGAGGATGGCCTGAGGAAGGGGAATGAAGGAAGTAGCAGTGAGAAGGAATTAGTGTGCTTAGGAAAAAGACTAGAGGATTCAGGAAGTCTAAGGGAGCACATGTGGAAGAGCTGGGGTGGAGAGGGAAGTCAGGGTGTAGCAAAAGGTGGCTGAGCTGTTATGATATTGCAGAATACTCTAGAAGAAAAAATTACAGACATTGGGCAGAATCCAGGCTAAATTAGTCATGACTAAGTACCACTGAGCACAGAGGAGAGCTGGTCTTATGGTAGCAAGCATGACTTGTCCCCTTAGCTAAGCAGGGTCCCCTCTGGTTCATATGAAAGGGAGACTAGAAATGTGAGCACGGTAAGATATTCCCTCAGGGGATGGAGCCGCTACTCTGGGAAGAGCAGAAGGTTCCAAGTTCCCTCCTTGGCTTCTCCAAGATAGGACTGAGATTCCTGCCTGCAGCCTTGGAGAAGCTGCTACCAGTCTGTGAAGACACTACTGAGCTAGACAGACCAATGGTCTGACTCAATATATGGCAGCTTCCTATGTTCCTAAATGAGAAAAGTTAGTCAGGACTAATTTAAGTCCCATTAATGTCAGTGGGACTTAGTCTGAACCCTGACCAAACCCCTAGGGACAGAAGGGAAGGGGGAAAAAAAGTAGTTCCTCAAGGATTTCCAGGTCACTTTCTGTTGTCAGGCATCAAGAGAAAACTAAACATAGAGGCGATTCTCATGACCGCCCAAAAAGCGGGCTAAGGGAGCCTAGCCTACTTTTTGGTGGTCGAGTGCTGCCACAGGAGCCAAACAGCTCCCGGCAGCAAACTGCCCAAACCACCCCTCCCCTTAGCCCAGGTTAGCGGAGCGAGTGCTCCGCTAACTGGGGTTACCGGACCATATGCTGCTGCGGCAACTCACAAGGAGACCCACGACCAGGAGGCTAAAAAGCAGCCTCCTGGCTTGGGGGTCTCTCCAGCATGCCCTGCACACTCGCACAGGACATGCTGGAACTACCAGGGGCCGTGCAGCCTCCGAACTCCCAAACCTCTGCCAGCTCCATGACGGAGCCGGCAGTTGTGTGGGCAGCCGCTGTGACCACACAGAGACGACTGACTGATCGTCTGCAGGGAGAGCGGGTTTAGCCTGCTCTCCCCAAAAAACCCCATCCAGGCTCTTCTCACTGATCGTGAGAAGAACCTCACTGTTTCATTTGAAATAGCATCCCAACATGCATGTGCAGTTGGTGGGAAGAGCTATGGAGAAGTAAGGAGTCCCAAATAGAACCATTCCATTAAATTTTTGTGGACATACACTTGTCTGTAATAAATGTGTTTCAACAATTTACATGGTTAGTAACATTAGCATCCCCTGCCTCAATCCTAGAGGCATGCACAGTTGTGCCTTGTGTTGACTCAGTTACAACAGCATTCTCTGTCAGCAAGTGAGGCAAACTCATTTTGCTAACTGCCTGTCAGTTATAATCCCATTATAAAAGGTTACTACCAACGGCTTTCTAAATTGGGTCATTAATCTAATTAATGAATATCTCTAGGAGAAAGTCAGGAAACTGAAAACAGTAGATTATTTGCATACCTATATTACAGAGCATGCTGCTCTGGTGTACTTATGTAGCCCACTATAGTTCAAAGCAACTGCATGTGTACAATAACAAGGTCATAAACTGAAAAGTCATTTGGCATATTCATTAATTTGAAGTAGGCAGAAATATGGCATGTGAAAGGGCTGGTAACACTATCAGAGCATGGTTTTTAAAAATCTCATTAAGCTTCTAAAGAAAATGGGAAGCTCTGATTCCCAAGTATTCGTTGCTGCTTGCAATTTCTCCCTTTATTCTCTGCTCTCCTAATTATTTCTTCAAACAATCGGTTGAGCATTCATTTGTAAAACTGTGGCATCTGGGAGTGGGAAAATTACTGCAACTTTGAAAACTCAAGAGCTCTGTTGGGAAAGGAGTGATAGCTTCAACAAGTAAAAGAACAGGATGAACATTTTGATGCATTGCACACTTATTTTCAGTAATCTGGCAAGACACTTGTGTAGGGGGAAAAAGGAGAATCAGAGTTCAGTTGCTGTCTGTACAAAAGACCTCCACATAGAATTCATCCCCACATTATGTATTATAGCAGCATGTCTTCCTAGTGCCCTTACTGTTTTATATAAATACAATATTACTTGGCGGTGGGCAGGAAAGCAAAAAAAGAACCAGTCCAGAATGAATAAACTTGATGAAGACAACAATGAATATAAAACAATACAGAAGAGGTGGAAGAAATGTGGCATGTACAAGATGAACAAACCAAGTTTAACAGTTTTTCTTTGCTGTTGTAGTCTGGTAATGGACAATTAGGAGATTGCTTTGTTGAAGAAACTGAAACTTATTTGAAACTATTACAAGTGGAAAACACAGGGGTGAGAGCAGGGGGAAGTTGTCTATGGAAACTATCTTCTCACATTTCTTCTAATATACTGTAGAAGATTTTTAAATGTATTCTTAAGGGCATGGATGGCGGCGGCTGGGGGGGGGAGGATGGTGGCAGCGGCAGCGGGCATCAGATTGATTTTAAATGAATATAGAGACCAAGAGAAATAGAACAAGGAAACCAGAGTTAGTAAGTTAACTTGTTAGTCAACATTGGGTTTTTAAACAGGGCTTTTTGTGAAAGTGAACAATATTTCAGTTTACAAATCAACTGGTTAAAAAAAAATCATATATTCACTTCAGCTAAGCATGCTTATTTAAATCCATTTACTCTTTGGTAGACCTGTGCCTAAAGGTAAAGTGTGCCGTCAAGTCGATTTCAACTCCTGGCGCCCACAGATCCATGTGGTTTTCTTTGGTAGAATACAGGAGGGGTTTACCAGTGCCTCCTCCTGCACAGTAGGAGACGATGACTTTCAGCATCTTCCTATATCGCTGCTGCCCGATACAATACAAGCAAGGATTTGAACTGGCAACCTTCTGTTTGTTAGTCAAGCATGTCCCAGCTGCGCCACTTAAGGTGGCCTACTGTATGTATAATCAGGTGTGAGAATACAGTCACAGTCAACCAGGTGGCTATTATGCACAATTCTGCTTTCTGTTTCATAGTTCCACTTCAAATAATTCTTCTTTCAGTTTTTCACAAATGGGTTCCAGTGGTTCCAGAATTCTTCCTATTTGAACAGGCATTTAACATTAGGGAGATATCTAACAGGAATTTAGACTGATCAAAAGTGAAAACTAGCAACATGACTCATTTAGCATTGACCTTGTCAAGTCCTTTGCTACAGGGAAAAAAAAAGGAATATGGCAATTAGTAATATAACACAGAGGGAGTTTGTTTTATAGATGCTTCCCTCATACACAGAAGGAAATCTTATGTAGATTTAACTAAAGGTTTATTCAGCAACAACTCCATTTTCTACTACTCTTTTCCCTCCCTTTTCCTTTCTCACTCCTCCCCCACACTCTCTACAGGATCCCCCTTGGGACAAATGTCAAAACAAACTGCAAAACACAATTGGATAGGATACAACATATCCTTCCCCTTTATAACAACCAAAAACTGAATTGATTTAAAATCTAGTGACAAAGTCTTGAAGTCTTTTAGGTGGTCTGCTGTCATGCACACTCCACCTAAGTCTTGGGTTCTCTAGCACAGGAGCTGTTTGTTCTTCTGGTACTGAGGTTTGTCCATTACTTTCATCATCCTCATCTCCAAGGTCAAAACTGAAGGCAAGATGGGAACATAGGAAGCTGCCATATACTCTCTCAGCCCTATCTTGAAGAAGCCAGAGAGGGAACTTGGAACCTTCTGATCTTCCATTCCCCGAGGGGAATATCTTACAGTGCTCACACTTCCAGTCTCCCATTCATATGGAACTGGGGGGGCCCTGCTTAGCTAAGGAGACAAGTCATGCTTGCTTCCACAAGACCAGCTCTCCCTACTAGACCAGTTCTTCTAAGATCAAATTCCTTTTCAGTTCTTCTCTTAATATCAGACTCCCTTCCCTCTTGTCTCATAGTATGTATGTTAGAAAGTCTCAAACGGTTCCATTTCTTTCCATCATCCAATATGACAGAATCTCCTCAGATTTTGGTTATTTGTTTTGGTACAGAATATCAGGAACATCCTTTTCTCACTTCTCCCGCACAATCTCTACAGGATCCCCTTGGGACAAATGTCCAAACAAATAAACATACACACATACACACACACACACAACACAAACAGCAAAAGATAACTGAACAGGATACAACAGAGTTGCATGATTTTTTAAAAAAGATTATCACACAATGAATGCTAGTCAACTTAAATTCTTTATCAAGAACACAGTATTCTCTCAGCTCTTGTTAATATAAGTAGAAAAACCGATCTCCAAACTCAAGAGCAGCAGACCTGACAATAGTTGCTAATGAAATCTTGGTGTAAGTAACCATACTGTTGTAACTACAGGTCATAACACACATATTAAAGTATAATAAAGCAATATAAAACATAAAAGCTAGTACAGCATGCATGAAAAAAAACAGATAAGACATAGAAGCTATTCACATGCACACCAAATACTGGGCTAAGGAAGCCCAGCCCAGTTTTCAGTGCGTGTGTGTATTCCTGGGAGCTGTGCAGCTCCTGGGGTGACAAGTCCACTTAGGGAGCCTCCTGCTTAGCCCACATTTTCTATGTGAGGGCACCCAAAAAGAAGATGAAATGCTCATGTGTCAGTGTTGTGCAGCACCTACATACAACTTGCTTCCTGACCAGTGTCAGGAGGTTCCCCATAATTAGGGGTGTGCAATTCAGATTTTCGGTGATTCGGTTCGGGACCCAAACCGAATCACCCCTGTTCTGTTTGTGCCCGAATATGGGTCACCCGAATCACCCTTGATTCGGTTCGGATTCAGATTTAATCCTTCAGGGGGGAAGGGCCCAGGGGCAAAATTTTGGGGTGGGGTGGTAGTGCCCAATGGGTGGAAGCTACCACCCCAATTTCAGGGGGATTGGGCAAAGGGCTCATTTTTGGGGAATTTTTGAAGTTTTAGTGACTTTGGGGCAGTTCGGGGGCATAGAATGGGATCTGGGCAAAAAGAGTGGGGTGGGGTGGTAGTGCCTAATGGGTGCAGGCTACCACCCCAATTTCAGGGGATTGGGCAAAGGGCTGATTTTTGGGAAATTTCTGAAGTTTTCATGTCTTTGGGGCAGATTGGGGCAGAAATTTGGGACTGGGGCAGAATAGTGGGGTGGGGTGGTAGTTCCTAATGGGTGGAGGCTACCACCCCAATTTAAGGGGGATTGGACAAAGGGCTGATTTTTTGGGAATTTTTGAAGTTTTTGTGTCTTTGGGGCAGTTTGGGGGCAGAAAGTGTATCTGCCCCAAAAGGGTGGGGTGGGGTGGTAGTGTCTAATGGGTGGAGGCTACCACCCGTCCCCAATTTCAGAGTGATTGGGCAAAGGGCTGGATTTTGGTGAATTTCTGAGGTTTTTCTTCATAAGGTACAGTGTGCTAGATTGATATTCATAGTAAATGAGAGTGTGAAAAAGTGAAAGTGGGGTCATGAAAGTTTTTTAATTGAAAAAAATCTCATTTGCTATCATTGAATGAGAATTCACACCTCAGAAGTTTTTCTGAAGGGATGTTTTCCCTTATTTTCTGAGGTGTAAATTCTCATTCAATGATAGCAGATGAGATTTTTCGGCCCCGAAATTCGGGTGATTTGGCTCGGCCCCGAAAAATATCGGGGGACATCAAGGGTGATTCGGTTCGGCCCCGAATCACCCGAAATTGCTCATTTCGGGCACAGATCGATCTGTGCCCGAAATTTTTTGCACATCCCTACCCATAATGCATTGTACACTTGTGTGTTGCATTATGGAAGCTCCAGGGACCTCCCAGGCCACAAACTTCTCTGCTCCCTCCCTGCTACCGGAAAGAGCAGGCAATTGTCTGGGCAGCTGATCCGGCAACCCAGCAACATGGACAGGATTGTCTGAGGGGAGGTAAGCTTTTCTTGGCTTTCTCCTTGACCCGTCTGAGTCCATTCTCCAATCGTGAGAATGGGCTCATAATAAGACATTATAAAACATAATGAAGCTCTTCACACACTCACCAGAAAAAAGCACTAAGGAAGCCCAGCTCGGTTTTCGGTGAGCGTGTGTACCGCCAGGAGCAGCGCAACCCCCAGTGGTGGTGCAGTGGCACTCCCGCTGAGGGAGCCCACTGCTTAGCCCATGTTTTGGGTGAGAGGGTGCTCAAAAAGCGGGCTAAATGCTTTTGTGTTTCCCCTCCCTCCTCCCAGTTGATAGGGGCACAATTGCCCATGACAATATTTGATTTGTATGCTAACAAGCCAACCAAGAAGCAAGGAGATCGCAAGCCAATCAGAAGCCGGGGGGGGAGGCCAAACACAGGTCAAAGGTTCAGTTTGACTGTTCGAGGTTTAACCGAAGCACCCCCTGTTCAGTCCAACCCCAGACTGAACCCCCCTGGGGGTTCTCGAGGTTTTTTTCTCTCTTTCAAATTTTAATTTTTTTTACACTTACCCCTTCCGGGGGAGTTGTCTGCAGAGGTGGTGGTGGGGTCCATGGAGATCCCCCCCCGCACCCGCCAGCCTCCTTTATTCATACCAAGCCATGCAGAGGTGCATTGTTGCGCAGTCACGGTGACCTCCAAAATGGCCACTGGGCCGAGGGGGGAAGGCAGAAAACCAGTCTATTTCTGGAATAAGAGAGGCCAGCGGGGGGAGAAGGAACCTCCGTGGACCCTCCCACTGCATCAGACAACTCCCCCAGAGGGAATATGTGTAAAAATTTTTTTTTTTAAGAAATTCACAACCCCCCCACCCCGGGACGAGACCAGGGGAGGTTTGAGTGGGTGCCAGACCGAACTAGCCCAGTCCAGTTCGGGTCCAGTTCAGACTCAAACCGGACTGGACCAACTGGTTCCGTGCACACCCCTACTACAGGCCTGTCTCCAACTTTCCATGGCTGAGCAACATAATTGAGAGGGTGGTGGCCAACCAGCTCCAGACAGTATTGGAGGAAACTGATTATCTAAACGCATTCCAGACTGGCTTTCAGGCAGGCTATGGGTGAAGACTGCTTTGGTCGGCCTGACGGATGATCTTTTGGACCTCTTGGCAGCTTTTGATACTATCGACCATAGTATCTTTCTGGAGCGTCTGAGGGATTTGGGAGTGGGAGGCACTGCTTTGCAGTGGTTCTGCTCCTACCTCTCGGACAGGTTCCAGTTGGTGTCCCTTGGAGACTGTTGTTCTTCAAAATCTTTTATATGGTATCCCTCAGGGCTCTGTATTGTCTCCTATGTTGTTTAACATCTACATGAAATTGCTGAGACAGATCATCAGGAGATTTGGTGCAGGGTGCTATCAGTATGCTGATGACACCCAAATCTACTTCTCCATGTCCACATTATCGGGAGAAGGCATAACCTCCCTACATGCCTTCCTGGAGGCAGTGATGGGCTGGATGAGGGATAAGAATCCAGATAAGACATAGGTACTCATTGTGTGGGGTCAAAACTCAGGAGATGAGTTTGATCTGCCTGTTCTGGATGGGGTCACACTTCCCTGGAAGGAACAAATACACATTCTGGGAGTGCTTCTGGATCCAAGCCTCTCCCTGGTGTCCCAGGTTGAGGCAGTGGCCAGAAGTGCCTTCTATCAGCTTCGGCTGATACACCAGCTGCATCCGTATCTTGAGATAAACTACCTCAGAATAGTGGTACATATGCTGGTAACCTTGAGATTTGATTACTGCAATGCTCTCTATGTAGAGTTGCCCTTGTATGTAGTGCAGAAACTACAGTTGGTCCAGAATGCAACAGCCAGGTTGGTATCTGGGTCATCTCAGAGACACCATGTCATTCTCGTATTGAAAGAGCTATACTGGCTGCCGATAAGTTCCCGGGCAAAATACAAGGTGCTGGTTATAACATATAAAGTCCTAAATGGCTTGGGCCCTGGGTATTTAAGAGAATAGCTTCATTGTCATGAACCCCACTGCAAATGAGATCATCAGGGGAGGTACATCTGCAGTTGCTATTTATTTTGTTTTAACTAATTTTAATCTTTTCTGTTGTCATTTGTTTTGCTTTGTTGTAAAATCGCCCAGACATGTAAGTTTTGGGTGGTATAAAAATATGTTAAATAAATAAATAAATAAATAAATAAATAAACAACCTTGCCTGCCCCCATGCCTGCTGAAATGGCCTTCCCACCCTGCTGAAATGACTTAATTGCTTAATGTCCTCCACTTGCCCCTGGCCACAGGGAAGAGGTGCTGTTCCATGGGAATTTTATGAAATCTGCCACGCAGCCCTGTTTGGGAGCGAAATTATCCTCCCGCGTCTGACATCAGATGCGGGGGGGGGCATGTCTGGGGCTGTGAGGCACGACCCCCTGAGGGGCAGCAGTCCGAGTTCTTTGAACCCGTTCGCCCAATGGTGGCTCCACCCCTGTGTGTGTATGCTTGTACCATCTCCATGGGGGTGTGTGTGTGTGCTAATTTTAAACTGCTATCAGAGAGACACTGAGCCCTTGCACACAGTGAGAAGGGCTGGGCGGCATGCGGCAGGGAAGACAACAGAAGTTCACCTTCCCCACATATGATCCGGCTGCCAGTCTTGGAGGGTCAGGGCATGTGATCCAGCACACCCAGAAGGCCCCCTGCTTCGCCTGGCAGTGCAGATTGCGGGGGCCGGAACATGTCATCCCAACACCCAGAAGTCCCATAATGCACTGTGTGAGTGCACAGTGCATTGTGGGTATCCCAGCAGCAATACCTACAGGAGTGGTGCCTGCCACTCCTACAGCACTGACTGAAAGCAGCCAGCACTACAGACAATCGGGAAAAGGGGGCTAGAGGAGCACACACTCCCTTAACCCAGTTTTAGAGGCAGGCTCCATCGAGTTTGCCCCTGAGGCAGCTCTGGCAGCCAGTCACCTCCTGCTGCTTCTCACATGCAACCAAGACAGGGCTTGGCTGCCTTAGCCCAGTTTTGGCTGTGTGTGATAACAGCCTCACTTACTATCTGTAAAAAATAGACCATTTCCTACTTATATTGATTCCTGTGCTGTTTTGCTCATAGATTAATGTTAGCTGTGACAATATGACACCACTATGTAACAGGGTACAAAGTATGGCATGACACATCACTAATATTTTGAAAGTTTCTGACATTCCACCATAGAGGAGTACAGACATTATTGTATTAATAAAAAATCATTTCATAACCCAAATTCTAGAAGCATGATATCTATCTTTTTAAAGCTTTCAGCAGCCAGTCATGGCAGTGTAGGTCAATAGCATAAATCAGCTGATTTTTCAAACTAGTATCTACCTATGGTAATACTATTTACAATTCATGACATTATAGATTGTACAGGTTTATTAATTATCCAAATAATTATAAGGTGTTTAACCACCTTTAATAAGGTATGAGGAGAGCTGGTCTTGTGGTAGCAAGCATGAATTGTCTCATTTGCTAAGCAGGATCCACCCTGGTTTGCATTTGAATGGGAGACTACATGTGTGAACACTGTAAGATATTCCCCTTAGGGGATGGGGAAAAGCAACTGCATGCTTGCATGCATAAGTTTTCATGTTCTCTCCCTGGCATCTCCAATATGGACTCCTGCCTGCAACCTTGGAGAAGCTGCTGCCAGTTTGGGTAAACAATACTGAGCTAGATGGACCAATGGTCTGACTTGGTAGAAGCCAGCTTTCTATGTTCCTAATCACTGACCACAAACAATCCAAGTACAAAGTTAAACTGATCTTAATACCCATTTTAGGATAAATGATGAATAAATGCTTCTGTCATAGCATTATGTCAGAAACTGATGTGCTTATTTGTGTAGGCTCATAGCTTAACCACGACTATCCATGGCATCCACAAACATTATAGAAATAGAGAAATCTGCTTCAACGTTTTAAAAATGGAACACAAACTGTGGGTTGTTCCAAAGAAGTACAAAGGGGTGAAATGTAGGCTGCTGATACATATCAGTTAGACATATGTATGAATGGGAAGATTCCATAAGAATTTAAGAGCATTCCATATATTCCCAGCATGAATATATTCCATATATCTCTTTTCTAAGAAAAGAAATAAACTGGTAGATTCTTGACCAGTGGTCTGTCATAGTTTAATGCATACATACAAGTCTTAGTTCTGGTTTTACAGGCTAGGGATGTGCACAAGCTGTTCATACACGCCCTTGCAGGTGCATGAATAGCTTTAAGATGAAGGTAAGGAACTCCTTACCTGCTCGCTCCTGCCCAGCCACTTTCCCCCTGCCAGCGCTCATTTTAGTAACAGCTGTGCTGGGCTGCAGTACTGCTTCCTGCAGCCCCACACAGCGTTGGCACACACACACATGCTGACCACGCAACACAATGCTGACTACAGTACTGACCATGTAAATGACTGGCGTGTGTGTGCCCCAGCCATGTGCGTGCTGACGCCATGTGGGGCTGCAGGAAGCAGTGCTGCACCCCCGCGTGATTTTTTCTAAAATGAGCGCCAGTGGAGGGGGAGGGGGAGCTGGTAAGGAGCTCCTTACTTGCATCTTAAAAGAGACTCCTCCCTGCCCATCAAGTCGGTACTTGAAAAAGGAAGGACCAAACAGGCTCATACTCATCCCTGTTACAGGCTAAATGAAGTCCACTTTCTTCTGAGACAGCATGCTGGGAATATCATGCTGCCTGCTGTCAAAATTTTAAGTCAAAATTTTCATTTAATTTGAAGTACAAGAGCAGTAGGAATGCAAGTAGTCCCATTATACATATTTATGTGTTTAATTGCTATCAAAAGGAAACACACAGAAAATTTAATGTTGATGATCCTCTATTTCCGCTCAACCTTTCTATAAGCTTCTCAAATTAATTATTATATACAGTGATGGTCAAAGTTCTTTTCCCAGTACAAACATAATTAAGTGTGATGGTGAAATATTGTGCAGATTACAGTGGTACTAATAACTGGTAATTTTTTTATCCTAGCAGGTGGCCAGTATTGCCACATTGTAAAACAGAAATAGTTAGTGTGATGCTTGGCTCTGATTAACTTGGCTATATGAATGTAAAGCATGCCTTGACTGCTTTCTATGAAAACAACCAATTCTTTTCATGGATTACCATTGTGACTGCCTTTACACACTCAACATATTGCCATGGACACATTCTGAACCCAACCATTCATACATGGTTTCTGGAAGTTTACATAAGTTTGCAGAGTGAACTGAGCCAAGACTTTACCAGCACAATGTTCATTTATGGTGCACCTTTCTGAAAAGCATATTCTGAAATATGCTTTTTGTCTCTTCAGACAATGTTAACAGTTAAATCTTCATATTTATATTGGTTAATCCAAAAAAGAGTTATTTATTTTTCGCTGCAATCATAACACATTTTCATCAGCAAAACATCTCGTTCTATTAAATCTATAATATAGTACCTCAAATAATGAAAAAAAATAGCATAGGATACTCAACATGTTCAGCTTAATAGAAATGTTGTGTTTGTAATATATATGAAGCATCTCCAGAGTTATTAACCATCTACAGTAGTTGAAATACAACATTTTCTAGGATATACAGAATTGTCATCTCACAGAGAAGTATTTTGAATTACGCAAGACCAACTAAAAATGTTTCAACATCAGTTTCCCATATTGAAAAAGAACCTTCTAACAGACACCCAGCATCTATGTTGGAGGGAGGCTGTGATTATTCAGTGGAGAAATAAACAAACCTAATTGAGCAATGAAAGCAAGTTCTAAGCCCAAGTCTTGATAATTGGTCTCTCATAGTCGCATCTTCCATCAATAGAATTTGGCCCAAGAGCCTGCCAAAGTATGCTCTTACCAGTATTGTACTCCTCATGCTTCAGAAGCAATTCAGCAACAGCTTTTTGCTGAAAATTATTTTGAGAGATGAGTAGTAAAGAACTAGACAATTGATTTTCCAGGGGCAGTTCTGCTCCTAAATCTTTTAATCAAGTTTGGAATTCTGCACTAATAAGTATTCTTTTATTCTAAAAAATCCTCTTCATGAAGAGAAAAAAACCTTTAGCTGTGAATTTTATTTTGATATAATACCATAAATCATTTTAATAGTATTTTGTATACTGTAAGAAGAGACAGTAGTTCACATGACAGAAAAGGCAATGCTGGTGTTCCTGATCAGCTGGCACTGCTGTGCATGTGGAAATGAACCCCAGTGGGGTTCTGCAAGAGCACAGGTGCACAACTGCTTAGAATGGTGCACCCACACTTGTGCTGCACATTGGAAACCATGTACATTCCACTGCGCAACTGCAGCTGTGCTGATTTAAGTAATTGTGCAACTGGACTCTTGCACAACACTGCCAGGGCTGGCTTCCATGTGCACACTGGCCAATTAGGAATGTTGGCATTGCCTTGTGTATCATGTGGGCCAGTAGGTTTATGAACAAAGTAGGGCGAGTATTGCATCTTGTCAGTGAAAAAGTGGCAATCAAGGGTACTTACAAATGTATATCATTGTAATGGTGAACCAGCTGTGGAAACCACTCTCGATCCAGCTCAGGGGAAACTTGCTTTTCATTTTAAACAAATAATAAATGTACAGCACTGATTATCTTAATCAGTCATGACAAACTGTCATCAAAAGCAGGGCTGTGTGTATCTCTGCGGTGTCAGGCATGAAGTCAACTCCCACTTTCTCAGAGCATGTTCTAAAGTGTTAAAAAACTAAACAGTGATGCAACAAATACACATTTGTTCAGGAAAAGATGCAAAGTGGTTGGGTGGGGGAATAAAGCAGAAAGATCTGCCTGAAGAATGGGTTATTTGTGATGGGGTCATGTTAGGTAAGATAATATAGAATATACTGTATTATATAATATACCTCATGTAAGGTATAGAAATTGAATAAAATAATAATAAGAATAATAATAATGCTCTGCACCCCCGCAGTGATGTAGATAGGCTATACCTCCCTCGCAGCTCAGGTGGATGAGGAATGCAGTGTCAAAGAAGATTAGCAGATACGAAGCCAGAATTACACAACACAGGCAGAATCTCTAATTCCAGTCATATCAGAAACGTTTCTACCAAAGCATAGAAGGAGAAACTGCAAGAAACATAGAAACACCAAATAAAGAAGAAACAGTGCAATTCTGGGGGAAATTATGGGACAATCCAATAGATTATAATAAAAAAGCAGGCTGGGTGAAAGAGGTCGAAAAATGTGACCAACAAATGCAAGATCTAATAATAACACCAGAATTAATAAGTGAAAGAGCAAAGAAAATTAAAAATTGGACTGCATCTGGCGACTAACTGCATGGCTTTTGGCTTAAACACCTAACAAGCCTTCATAAACAACTATCAAAACAATTCAATCACATTTTGCAAGGAGGTGATATTGAACAATGGCTAACAACTGGGAAAACTCATCTCATCATGAAAGACCCAGCAAAAGGTGCAGTTCCAAGTAATTATAGACCGATAACCTGCCTGCCAACCATGTTCAAATTATTAACTGGAATAATAGCAGATGAAGTAATGCAACACTTATTAAATAATAAGCAGCTTCCAGTTGAACAGAAAGGAAATTGCCTGAACACCAGAGGCACAAAAGACCAGCTGCTGATTGACAAAATGATTTTAGAAAATTGCAAGAGAAAAAAACCAATCTAAGTGTTGCATGGATTGACTACAAGAAGGCCTTTGACTCATTGCCTCATACATAGATACTAAAATGTTTAGAAACGACTGCTGTCAGCAAAAACATTGAGATATTAATTAAAAAAAGCAATGAGCATGTGGAGTACACAGTTAACAATCAATGACAAGACACTTCGACAGGTTAGTATTAGAAGAGATATTTTCCAAGGGGACTCACTATCCCCTCTGTTGTTTGTAATCACCATGACTCTACTTTCACAAATACTAAACAAAACAGGCCTTGGATACCAAACATCTAAAACATCAAGTAAAATAAACCATCTGCTCTTCATGGACGATTTGAAGTTGTATGGAAAGTCCCAACCAGAGATGGAAGTGAATACATCAGGAGATTTAGAAAAACTCTAAAGTCCAAACTCAATGGCGGGAACATCTTGTATAAGCCACAAACACCTGGGCTATACCTATTATCAGATACACTGCAGGAATAATAGACTGGAGGCAGAGCTAGAGACGCTAGATCGTAAGACCAGGAAAATAATGACCATCAATCATGCTCTGCACCCCCACAGTGATGTAGATAGGCTATACCTCCCTCGCAGCTCAGGTGGAAGAGGAATGCTGCAAGTCCATCAAACAGTAGAGGAGGAGAAGAGAGGCATTGAAGAATATATAATGGACAGTGAAGAAGATGCACTTAAAATGGTCAATAATGAGAAACTATTCAACACCAATGAAAGAAAGCAGGCCTACAAGAAAGAACAAGTCAAGAACCGAGCAGAAAAAAAATGGAAAAATAAGCCACTGCATGGTCAATATTTTCACAGTATAACTGGAAAATCAAACATCACCAAGACCTGGCAATGGTTTAAGAATGGCAGCTTGAAGAAAGAAACAGAGGATTTAATATTGGCTGCACAAGAACAGGCACTACGAACAAATGCAATAAGAGCAAAAGTAGAAAAGTCAACAACAAACATCAAGTGCCGCCTTTGTAAAGAAGCAGATGAAACAGTGGACCACCTAATCAGCTGTTGTAAAAAGATCGCACAGACTGACTACAAACAAAGGCATGACTAAGTAGCAGGGATGATACACTGGAACATCTGCAAAAAATACAAGCTACCTGTAGCCAAAGATCGATGGGACCATAAAATAGAAAAAGTTGTAGAAAATGAACATGCAAAAATATTATGGGACTTCCGACTACAAACAGACAAACATCTGCCACACAATACACCAGATATAACTGTAGTCGAGAAGAAAGAAAAACAAGTCAAAATAATCGACATAGCAATACCAGGAGATAGCAGAATCACAAAATACAAAGATCTACATACAAATTGAAATTGAAAGGCTGTGGCAGAAAAAGACCAAAATAATCGCAGTAGTAATTGGCGCCCTATGTGCAATTCCAAAACACCTTGAAGAGCACCTCAACACCACAGAAATCACCATCAGTCAATTATAAAAAGCAACTTTACTGGGAACAGCCTATATTTTGCAACAATATCTATAATAACCAACAGTATTGATGATAAAATTCAGCCATCCCAGGTCCTTGGGAAGGACTCGATGTCTGGATAAAACAAACCAGTCAATAACACCTGTCTGACTGTGTAGCAATAATAATAATATATTGTATCTGGAAAATGTACTGAGGCTGTTCTCACAAGCAGCCAAGCCCAGGCTGAATCAGTTATGCCTGGACTTGGCTTAGGGATGTGCATGGAGCTGGCTGGCCTGGTTTGTCTCAAAACTGGATCAGATTCCAGCCGTCTAGGGCGGCTCAGGCTTGATCGAGCCCAGCCCGGTCCAGTTCCGCCATCAAGCTGGCTTGAGGGGTGTGACAGCTCTACTTGTAAAGGGGAATCTGGCAAGGGTTCTCCTTTACAAGTGAAGGGCTGCGGGGCGGGGGGGGAGTTCTACCTTTCCTTTTCCTTTTAAAAATCTCCACTGCGTGGCTGGATGGCGGCATCTGCAGTGGTGAGGATGACGACGGAGGCAACAGCGGGGACTCCTTTCACCCTCCCACCTGCCTCCCAAATGATAGCTCTGGCCAGCTGCATCCCATTTCGAGCCTCTGCATGTGCACACAACAAAAAATATTTATATGCTACTTTTCAACACAAGTTTAAATAGAGAAATAATAAAAATGAATGAATGAATGAATAAGATGGATGCATGTCCCTAAAGGGCTCACAATCTAAAAAGAAACATAAGATAAACAGCAGCAACAGCCACTGGAGGTACTGTGCTGGGGATGGATAGGGCCAGTTACTCACTCCTTGCTAAATAAAGAGAACTGCCATGTTTAAAAGGTGCCTCTTCGCCCGGTTAGCACGTAGAGAGGCCTTAAGACCCATAGCAAGCTGGAGCTGTCATTTGGGAGGCAGGCAGGAGGGCGACAGGAGTCCTCAATGCTCCTCCATCCCAGCTGCCGCTGCCATCCCGCCATGCAGCAGTGGTTTTTAAAGGTAAAAAGAAAGATAGAATTTTCCCCTGCGAACCTCCCCCCGCCCACTGCAGCCCTTTACTTGTAAAGGGGAATCCTTGCCGGATTCTCCTTTACATGTACACCATTGAGCTGGCTCACAAGGCAGGGAGTTGGTTCAACTCACCGTTGGATCGTCCTCCTTGGTTCACCTCAAGGGCTAGCCTTTGAGCCAAGCCGGCTGAAGTGTTAACCAGCTTGATTTCATTTGCACATCCCTAGCTTGGCTGCCCATGAGAACCACTGGGATCCATGCGAATCCCAGTGGTGCTGTGGTGCTAAGCCCAGCACCGAAGCCTAACTCTTAGCAGAGGTTAAAGCTGCAAATGCACCTCTACCAGGATCGTGTGTCAGCAGCTCGCACTAACACAGAGATGGGTGCCTAGAGAACCTATCTCCACTGGAATCCCCCAGTGCACTGTGCTTGGTGTGTGGTACACTGTGGGATGCATGGAGACCAGGACAATGACCTCTGTTTACACACGTTACTCTCGGAAGAACTGGTCATGTGGGCACAAAGCTTGCACACCACTTGGACTTGGAACAGTCATCTGAGGAAAGGTAGGTCAAACACTGCCTTCCCCTCCACCCCCATGGTTGCCCAACCACGTGCAGTTGGTTGTGCAACTAGCCCCACTGTGTCATTAAAGGAGTGAAGAACTTATGGGAAGTAGAACTCACTTTGTAGCAGGAAAAAAAGTACACCTGCTCCCATTTGAAAGTATATCTGTATTTAATATTTGCAAATATCTAATATTTGCTTTGATCTTCTCTTCACACAGTGTTTCAAACTGCTGACACTTCAAGCTCATTTGACAACCACTATCTATACTTGAGAACTCCCTCAAACCAGCACATAATCTGTGGGTTTTAAACCTTTGGTTGAAAACTACTTGGAATTTGTACAAAAGTCTTCTTCTGTAGCTCAGCCTCAGAATGCAGACATCTTGCCAATATCTGTACTACCATACAACAAGTACTGTGTTTATTTCTTAACTGAAGCAATCTGGGATTCCTGAATGTTTCACTGAAGTCATTTTCCCTTTAACAATACCCATGGGTTTTTCCCCCATCATCTGGAATATACTTGTGTAGTATATAGAGCTAATTATGGAGCTAAGTCTATTTGCCTTTGATCCTGAAGGCTGAAAATTTACTAGGTTTGTAGTTAATTGCTACTTTTGATAATAAGGCTTTTAAAGAAATCCTTCATACATCAAGGGCAGATTTAACAATTCTCATCATATACCCTCATAGGAACAGAATTTGTGACACAAACAGCCACTAATTAACATGAGGAACAAAATACAGAACATAAGACACATTTTTTAAAAATCGGTGCTTTCCCTCAAAATGGAACGTATTACTATAACATGACCTTTTGTAGATACCACGCTTGAGTTAATTCATTTAACAGATCTGCATTTGCTCTAACTTCTTGCCCTTCATAGTGCAGACTAGAATTTTTTATTCTGACACCTGAAGGATTCCCCTTTACCTTTATATAGCCTTATTTCACAGGAATGTTTCTTAGTCCATAAGGTAGAATTATTAACAAGATACACAATAAATATGTCTTAATCAAGAAAGTAACAATTCCATACACAGCCACGGTACTCACTGGGGCCATTCAGTCACTCACTGGGGCCATTCACACGACCTACTAGGCGGGCGGCAGGAAAGCCTCCCAAGCCTTGCCTTCCTCCCCAGATGATCGTTGTTTGGGACTGTGCTCCCACATGATCTCCCTTGTTTGGGACTTGTTTGGGACTGTGCACATGATCAGCCCCGTTCCGTGCAACATGGAGCAGGGCGGATTGCTCTGAAGCCAAGACTTATCGTCCCAGCCTCCATAAATCTCATAATGCACCACGTCAGTGCACGGTGCATTCTGGGGATCACCCCAGTGATGGGCGGGAGCCCATCAGTGTCGCAATGCTGCTTGAAAGCAGCTGGTGCTGACACACGGTCAGGTAAATGGGGTTAAGGGAGTACTCACTCCCTTATTTCAGATCCGGGCTTGCTACTGAGGTGCCACTGGGAGCTGCATGCCTCCCAGCGGTTCTCACAGGCAGCCAAGCCCAGGCTTAGCTGCCTTAGCCTGGTCTTGGCTACTCATAAGAACCAACTCACTCACCCACCCACCTACCCACCCGTGTTTACATCCCACTTTCAATCAGAGTCCCTCAAACATCTCGCAAGACTGACAGGATGCAATAAGTACATTAACCTTCTACTTTACACAAAAACAAAATGAAAAAGAAAAAACTCAGTTTAGCAGAAGCAGAAATTTGATGTCTTTGCTTCTCTCTCCTGGTGCTCTCTTCACAGGACAGCTAATCCTAACCCTTTGTGGCAGGGAGACAATCCAGATGGAACCAGAGCAGGGGTCACAGTAAAAATATTCACAGTACTGAAAAGTTCTTACCTCTGTGTCACAGGCTCCTCCCAGGCACAGTATGGCTGACTTTCACACTTCACATCAATTTTCAGCATTGAAAGCTGGCTTTTCCTTTCTTCTTTTATTTCATTTATACCCCCAGGGAGTAAGCGCTGCCTGAAAAATTATCTTCCTCAGTGATTCTCACTAGCTGTGGGCTAACCTGTTCATTACACTCAGATGGAAGTAAAGTGGATAGCAAAATTTCACCAGAGCTTCAGTAAATAGTGAGTTCAGGAATGAGGATGGGTGCAGCACCAGTGCTTGACCTTTTCTCAGGGGCATAACTATAATAGAGCAAGAGGAGACAGTTGTATGGGGGCCCACTGCCTTGGGGAGCCCCCCAGAGGCAAGTCACATGACTGACTCCCCCAGCCACGCACCCATGTCTTTCTCTAGTACCATTAAATGACTTGCATCGTCCACAATTTACAAAACTTTTTTGAGCTGAGCTTCAGTGAGGAGGGGGTCCCATTTTAAAATCTTGTCACTGGGCCCACTCCAACCTTGCTATGCCCATGCCTTTTCTAATAGGTTCTTGCAAGATCTTTCTTCCCATAATGGGAAAATGGATTATTTCCAGAATTACAGTTTTAAAATGAAAACAAAGGCACAATCAGCATAGTTCTAGGACTTTCAGTGATCTTGAAGGCATTTCTCTTCAGCATCTCTTGGAACTGGCCACCCATTTGAAATAATTTATTTTATTCAAATATATACTCCTGCTCTTTCCTTAGAAGGTCTGGAGCATGCAAGTAAGATGCCAATTTAGAGAGCCAAAAGACAATAATTGTTTTCTCAACCAAAGAATGCATGCAATCTTCAGCATATATTCCCCTGAAAGATCAGGTACATTGTCTGGGAGTGCTCCTGGATCCCAAACTCTTCCTGGTTTCTCAGGCTGAAGCAGTGGCCAAGAGTGCTTTTATTATCTTCGGCAGATATGCCAGATATGTCCATTTTTGGAGCTGAATTACCTTAACACAGGGGTACATGTGCTGGTAACCTCTAGGCCTGACTATTGTAATGCACTCTATGTGGGGCTGCATTTGTACGTAGTCTGGAAACTACAATTGATACAGAATGTGGCAGCCAGACTGGTCTCTGGGTCAACCCGTAGGATGATATAACACTGATTTTGAAAGAATTGCACTGGCTGCCGATATGTTTCTGAATAAAATACAAAGTGCTGGTTATTACCTATAAAGCCCCCAACAGTTTGGGTCCAGGGTACTTAAGAGAGTGCCTTCTCTGTCATGAACCCTGTCACTTATCAAGATCATCTGGAGAGGTATGGTTATGGTTGCCAATGGCTCATTTGGTGGCAACTTGGGACCAGGCCTTTTCTGTAGCTGCCCCAGGGCTCTGGAATACACTCCCTGTTGAAATAAGAAAATCCCCCCTTCTCTGCTTGTTTTTAGGAAGACCCTCGAGATGTTCCTGTTTTCCCAGGCTTTTAACTGAAGTTTAAATTTTAATGTTTTTACTTACTGAGGTTGTTTTTATCTATTTTATGAATTTTAACTGTTTTATATTGTTTTTACATTTGTTATGTTTTTAATTTGTTCACAGCCTAGAGATGTCTATATCAGGCGGTATAGAAATTAGACAGATAGATAGACAGACAGACAGACAAACTTTTGACACTAAATATGAGTCTCAGCACCAGGGACATATGGCTCAGTAGAATCTTTATATATCAACCCAAAAAGATAGTCAAGGATTTTCAACTAGGGGTACTTGAAAGTATCTGTGGGTACTTTAAAGCCTCATAGGGGATACATGAGGCCCTGGTGGCGCAGTGGTAAAACTGCCGCCCTGTAACCAGAAGGTTACAAGTTCGATACTGACCAGGGGCTCAAGGTTGACTCAGCCTTCCATCCTTCCGAGGTCGGTAAAATGAGTACCCAGAATGTTGGGGGCAATATGCTAAATCATTGTAAACCGCTTAGAGAGCTTCCAGCTATAGAGCGGTATATAAATGCAAGTGCTATTGCTATTGCTATTGCTATTGCTATACATGAGATACAGAGAATCCTCTCACCTTCCTGATCCACTTGCATGCTACACCGTTGTCTCCTTCCAGGTGTGAAGGAAGAGGAGTGTCCTTCCCTTCCCTCTCCATGTTGAGGGTTGACTGGTTGACTATGTGCTTAGGCATAGCCCATCCATCCCTCAGTCTGATGGACAGGCTTGGCAACCAGTGAAATGCTGGATTACATTCAGCATTGGCATTGCCCTTGTTGCCAAGTCTGCCAATCCAGCTGATGGGGTGGGCGGGCTGAACCTGAGCATCTAGTCAGTCAGTCATGTAGAGAGAAGGAGAGAGAAATGGGGTCAAGACAGGGGTATGCTGTGGAACCCTGGTTATGAGACTCTAGAGGACATAAGAAAGAAAGTCACAGTGTAGAGCTAGGGATTTGGCAGGTGAGGAGGTGATTCTAGGGCAGATTCACTGTATTGTTTCCACACACCTGTGGATCAATCTCTCTCTGGATTACTAGAGTTCGAAGGAGAAGGTGGTGCCTCAACACAATTGACCTGACCATTGAAACATTTATAAACATCTGTAAAGGGTTCCCAACCCTTCTGTTGCAAACTGTCAGCTCAGGTACACCATAAAGATTGTGTGTGTGTGTGTGTGTGTGTGTGTGTGTGTGCACAAGCATGCCCCCCCACACACAAAATTAATGTTACAGTTATGAGACAGGCTATTCAAGTCTGGAGGTTAAGCCAGTGACCAAAGTTACACATGAGTACTCCCACTGAAATTTATGGGACAAGTAAACTTGTCCCATGAATTTCAATAAGACTGTTTATGAGTGACTGAATTGGGATGTAAGCCAGTCACACTGAAGTAGCATGTCTCATAACTGTAACGTACGTGTGTGTGTGTGTGTGTGTGTGTGTGTGTGTGTGTGTGTGTACATACAAATATCTACATAAAAACACAATAAGTGTTACAGAAGACAGGCTGCTCCAGTCACAGGCTTTGTCATGGGCACGCTGGCAGACTCAGAGGACAAGCTGGAGCAGGGGACGGAGGTTACAGCAGAGGAGAGAGGGCAAGGACTAGAAGTTGCAAAGGAGAGTGGGTCCGACGCACGAGGAGTTGAAAATGAGTTAGAGCTGGGTGAGGCAGCTCTTGTGGAGGAGGCACGACCGGTCTCAGCTGTGGAGAGGCGTCGGTCCAAGAGTAACAGCAAGAGTTAAGGAACCACATGAATAGAACAACAGGTAAAGCTGCTGACTCAGGAACTCTTGATTAACAGCACAAAGGGTCAGCCTATTTAAGACGACTGCACCATAGCTACCCTGCTGATAGCCTGAAATCTTGAAGAGCCACTGTCAGTCAGTAGCCCTGCTAACTGGGCAAAGAGGCACCTTTTACCGTGGTGATTCTCTTTATTTAGCAGGGGGAGAGTAACTGGCCCTATCCACCCCCAGCACAGTACTTCCAGTGACTGTTGCTGGTGTGTGTCTTGTGTTTCTTTTTAGAATGTGAGCCCTTTGGGGACAGGGAGCCATCTTATTTGTTATTTCTCTTTGTAAACCACCCTGAGCCATTTTTGGAAGGGCAGTATAGAAATTAAATTATTTATTATTATTATTATTATTATTATTAATAGCAACGTCAATTTCCTGTGAGCTAATTGGCTGTGTTCGTGTATTGCCTTGACCGTGTTTGGACCCTGGACTGTGTTGACCTTGCCCATGGACTTAGATTTGGACTCTGTTGGATTGATTGGATTTGACTCAGACTGAACCTGGTTTGGAGAATTTCTTCCTGTACGACTTTGCTATTATACTTCTGCCTCTGCCTGTTTTACGCACCATCTGGCTAACCTGACAGATTTACAATAGCATTACACCCTCACTAAGTTATTCATAAGCTATTTTATTGAAATTAATGGGCCTATTAATTTCAATGGTAGTACTCAGTGCAAATTTTCTGAAGCCTGTCAGTCCGAGGGGAGGGATATGCTGAGCTTCAACATGTAACCAACCAATCAGAAGCAGAGAAAGAAGGTCTTCAATCCTTCTCCATCCCCTTCTGCAGCAGACACATCAGTTAGGATGTGTTGGCTTCAAGCTGGCCATCCTCAGATGAGGAACAAATAATGTGGCTGTAGTGTGGGGAGGGAGGAGAGCTCTGTGTACACCCTGGGCGCTCTTCAAGTACCCCTAGGGGTACTAATACCCCCTGTTGGGACCTCCTCAACTATCGCAAGCAGCCCTCACAATCTATTTTAAGTCTCTTGCTAGCTGCAATGAGCAGAGTGCTCCTGGAACTCATTCTAGGGATATATAGCTAAAGGGGCCATGAAAAAAGAAAGCTGTAGTTCTGACAAATGCTGGAAAGAGATGCTGAATAGCAATAACCTGTATTTCATAACTACTGGAAGTCTGGAGACTATCCTTTGCACCTTTAGGCCCGCACACCTTCTCAAGCTATGGATTTGTAAATAATTATATTCTTACAAAATAAGTCTGAAGTAGTAGCCAAATACTAACTCCATGAACAAGGACATGGGGATGTAGCTCAGTGGTAGAGCATCTGCTTTTCATGAAGAAGGCCCTAGGTTCAATCCTTGGCATTTCTAGGTAGAGCTGGGAAAGACTCCTGCCTGAAATCTTGGAGAGCCACTGTCAGTCAGTGTAGACTATACTGAGATAGATGGACCAATGGTCTGACTTTGTATAAGGCAGCTTCCTATGCTCCTAAGCTAACATTAAAAAAACACCCAAAAGATTTTTGTATATGCTCTTACCTAGAATATAGTCATCTAATCTAGAGTACAGTAACCTAGTTTAATGTTTGAATGCTTGCCCAAATGTTTCTACCCTCTGTAAAATTTATTCCATAAAAGAGTGCTAGCAATAAATCACAAGTACCCTTCACCTGATAAATAAGACCTGATGAACATCAACACATTATCTGGATAAGGCATCTATACAGCTATACAATGGCACAAAATACAGAAGTTGCTGGGCCAATTGAAGGATATAACAGTGTTGCAGGTAGGTAAGGTCCAGGTAAAGTGTGCCAAATCAATTTCGACTCCTGATGACCACAGAGCCCTGTGGTTTTCTTTGGTAGAATACAGGAGAAGTTTACCATTGCCACCTCCCAAACAGTATGAGATGATGCCTTTCAACATCTTCCTATATTGCTGCTGCCCAATATAGTACCAGCGGGAATTTGAACCAGCAACCTTCTGCTTGTTAGTCAAGCATTTCCGCGCTGCGCCACTTAAGGTGACATTGCAGGTAGGTAACACTGAGTCGAACATTTGAAGCAGGATGGAGATAGATTTTCTTTTAATCTTTCAATAGTTCATACCTTATGCTCTTAGTTCTGCATCTGCAGAAAATAAGCCTTATGCTGAGCAGGAAAATAAAAGATGGATCAAGCCAGAATTAGATTTGCATGCCCTGTATTACACAGCCCAATTTCATTAAGTCACTGGTTTGGTTATTTGAAGGAATGCAATATTCTAGAACAATGCACCTTTCATTCAAAGTGATTTCCAGCATTGGGGTGGGGGTGGGGAATCATATGCTGAAGCATAAAATTACTATGAAGCTTTTTGATGTATAATGGGCAATTTATAATAGATGTAATGAAATGAAGATTGGGCATTGCAGGCTCTATTAAACTCTCACTCAGTTATTGGCTGTTATTATATAGTACTATCTAATGGGTTTGTGTTTTTTTAGTTTTAGAAAAACAATATTTGGCCTGGCAGTTAATAAATATAAATTAAAAGGTAGATTATGCACATTCCTCCCAGTGAATTAAAAAGAATCATGAGAACCCAAGGCCAAATATAAAATGTCCTGGTTTATGACAACAGAATCTGACACTTCTGAGATTGTCAAGACATGACACTTCTCAGTTCTATAATTCTTGGTTTATTTATTTAAGAATTTGTATCCCACTTTAGAGCTCCAGATATTCTCAAAGCAGCTTACAGAAAGTCATTATAATAAAATAATAGTTAATTCCTTTCAGATTCTTTTCCCCCCTCTCCATACAAGAAAACATTGATTCATGCCTGAACATCTTAGAGAGAGTTTATACGATCATTTTTACCAGTAAAAAAAGTCTCTGTGTGGCAAACTTTTCCCATGTACCATTTTCTATGAGTGGCTTCATGCATCCACTGGAAAGTAAGTAGGAGGGAACCAGTGGGTCCTGGTGAGCGTGCACTCCAAGTGCGAGCTGGTACTTCCACCTCTTTCAGTGTCATGTGAACCCAGAAATGTCAGGTGGACAATGTCAGTTCCCCTCCGTCATCTGACATTCACCAGGCATTTGTACCCTACATTTGAATTTTGGGCAGAAAATGCTGGGTGGCATGTCCAATCGATATTTCCATGTTCACACAACATGGGAAGGAGCTAAAGTATTGCCTTGTGCTCGGAGCACATGCTTGCTGGGACCCTTCCCTTCTACTTACTTTCTGACAGTTGTGTGAAGCTGCCCTACTGAAGGTGACTCAATGTGGTCAAGTTCCACCACATCCCACCACATGTGTGTTCCACCACATTCTAAATTATTTTAAAACCCAAAGTTTCTAACATGAAAAGAAAACTTACATGCAGACCAGGATTTAGCAGTGGTTTTGCCATGTATATGGAAACTGTGTAATGTCACAGCTAGTTATCAGAACACAAGGTACATGATACCAGAGATTCCTGGAATACAAGGCATGTATTCAGCAAAAATAAGTTGGGCAGGCAACCCATAGGGGCAATCCACTCAGAAAGAGATTAGTAGTCCAGCATTATTCCAGGCCTTAAACATTGCCATTAGCTAGAACCTGACGTAATGGAGGCAAGGATGGGAGACATGTAATTTGAACCTTTACATTGCTAAATATTAAAATAGTGGCAGCACCTCTGTTAAGTAACTAACCATATAAGAGCTTTCTAATTAATATTCTGCAGAGCCACAAAGATCTGCAGTTTATTATTTGTGCTAACACAGCTGATCTAAGCTTGAGATATAAATACATGCAGTATAGATAAATTATACTCTCAGAAGGATGGCTTGGGGTAAAAGGGTATTGTAACTCCATGGAAGAACATCTGATTTGCATGCAAAAGGTCTTAGGTCAAATCCCTGGCATCTCCAGGTAGGACTGGGGAATGCCTATCTGAAATCCTGGAGAGTCTCTGCCAGTCAGAGTAGAGTAGACAGTACTGTTGGAAGATATTTGCAATTTGCTTGAGCAGCGAGCACTTAGCTAGCTAGGATAGATAGTGCTTTCCGTGCCTGGTACCTCCATTCCCCTTCGCCTTGAGGATATCTGACACTACTTGAAAGAATGTCTCTGTTGGGAGGGGAAACCGGAACAAGACCACTCTTGTGAAGTGTGAGTGAGAAATTGCACTTGGGAGCAGATCGGAACCTTTAGTGTTAATACTAACGCTTTGGCTTGTATGCAATGCGCAGGTGTGGAATGTGTTTGTGGCTCAGTATATAAGACGATGAATTGCCAGAAGGAGAGGCTGGCTACACCCAGAAGCTGTTTGCTAGCAAATGAAATAAAGCTTTGTTTTGAAATTTTGATGCTGGTGCCTGGTTACCTAACCAAGAAAATGAACAACAGGGAGAATCTCTCCTTCTAACAGTACTGAACTAGATAGACCAATAGTCTGACTTGGTATATTGCAGCTTCCTATGTAGACTATGTAAGGGTATGGTTTTCAATCTCAGAATTCATGCTTACGGACAAAAAACAAATTTCTCATTCAGTTAGTGATGGCAGGTTTGGTATGGGAAGAGCAAGTTATTCTAAGTTAATTGTGTATGAGGCACAGATTTAAATTTAATTTTTTTCCAGATCTTAACTGCTATGATTCTAAAGCTAAACCAAAAATATATTGATCGTATATTTTATATTTTCCCCTGGCATCAGCAAAGGGCAGTGTTAGGACCCACCTGGACTCTAACCATGAGAAGACCCTTTCTAAGGCAGCTGCAGAGGAGTAGCACACCCCTGCCAAGACTCCTGGCCCTGGATCCAACAGATCATGAGCAGCTAGAGCTTGTTGTCCCTCCTGCAGTTGCCCACTTGGAAGAACCCTGGAACTGTGGGAATCCAGTGTCTCCTAACAAGACTCCTGTTCCATCTCCAGAGCTTCCTTCATTCTCCTGAGCCCAAAGAATGGTGGTGATGGCAAAATATAGTTGAGCTCCAGCACCAGAAGTAACATGGTTACTGGCTTCTGGCCTAACTATACATGTCCCAACAGACAGGCCAACTCAGGTGCTTGCCCCCTTATTGAGGCCAGTCTGAGCTCCAGGAAGGGGCACGGGTTTCTGGCTTCAATATCATCTTCCATTTAAAGCCTGACTTTGCTGGTTCAACAGCTCCTTCACTAAGCCTTGGTTCCAGCAACTGACTTGAGAGGGCAACCAAGATGACCAGGGGCCTAGAGCACCTTTCTTATGAGGAAAGGCTACAACACCTGGGGCTTTTTAGTTTATAAAAAAGACGACTGTGGGGAGATATGACAGAGGTCTATAAAATCATGCTGTGGAGAGAGTGGATAGAGAGAAATTCTTCTTCCTCTCCCATAACACTAGAACCAGGGTCATTCCATGAAATTGATTGCCAGGAAATCTAGGACCAACAAATGGAAGTACTTTTTCACACAATGCACAATCAACTTGTGGAATTCTCTGCCACAAGATCTGGTGACAGCCAACAACCTGGATGGCTTTAAGAGGGGTTTGGATAACTTCATGGAGGAGAGGTCTATCATCGGCTACTAGTCGGAGTGCTACAAGCCAACTCCAGCCTCAAACGCAGGATGCCTCTGAGTACCAGTTGCGAGGGAGTAACAGCAGGAGAAAGGGCATGTCCTCAACTCCTGCCTGTGGCTTCCAGCGGCATCTGGTAGGCCACTGTGTGAAACAGGGTACTGGATTAGATGGGCCTTGGGCTTGATCCAGCAGGGCTGTTCTTATGTTGATTCATCTTCTTCACTCCACTGGAGAAACTGAATGAAGCCAGCAGTGGTGGCATCAGAAATACTAGTGAATGGGGAGAGGCTTTAACGTTATATCCCTCTAGAAACTCTCTTGGAGATCCTACCACCACAGTTTTCTACTGAACCGTATAATCTATTGTAACCTACTTTGATCAAAAGACAAGGCATACATCTTTAAAATAAAGTATATTTATAGATCTTTTAAATGCATATGAACTGCTCTGAGAGGCTTTAGCCTGAAAGGTGGTATATAAACCATTCAAACAAACAACCAAGGCAGCTAACATGCTGAAAAAGTGAAATGTGGAGGGCATTATGATCATATTGCAACAGATGACTGGATTGTTGGCTTTTGATAGCTTTGAAGAGAAATGACTACAGGCAGGTTCACAAGGCATCAAGAGTGAGAAAAGTTGCACCTGCCAAAATCCCTTCTTCTACACAACTATCAAACATACAGTAGATCTGCCCTCTATTGCATCTCATTACCCTAATTGAATGCATTATAACTATCCATCTTCTACAACAAAGTGAAGGTGACTTGATGTATTGAGAAGCAGTCTTGTTCTAGTTCATTGTGCTGCAGCTGCTCCACTATCTGAACACAGAGACACATTGTTCTGGCCTAAAGTATAATCAGTGCCTCTTGGAAGTCCAGCTGGGACACAACTATAAGCATCATCCAATGATAGTGCAGTGAATTAGCGCCGTAGTTACATAAGTAAGTTCTTGAAGAGCATATGCTCCTTCCTGGGGATGATTAACCCCACTTCTTAAAAATAAGCACACTCTGTTCCTTTGGCTACCTCCTGAGGCTTTCACAGAAAGCTGCACAATCTCCAGAAAGCCATGTATCTTGAATGGACAGCATATCAAATTATGCAGGGGCAATATCTGCATATTGCAGATGGCTCTAAAACTATAACAAAGCATGCACCAAGATTATTTATTTATTTATTTATTTCCCCAAAATCAACCTGTTTTACCTTCAAACATAAATCAGGGGCTAATAATAAACTAAATAACTATCAAAACTATCACAATAAAAACATAAAACTATCACAATAAAAAACAACCAAATAGAAAGGCAGGCAAAGCTTCATCTAACCAACAGAACAGCTCTGAAAAGAAACCAGTAAAAAGAGGTCCTAGGCCCATAACAGTAGCTAGAGATCAACAAAACCAGCATTAAACCAATCCTTCTTTGGCCTTCCCCTTTAAAACTAGAACAATACTCTTCTAATATGACTCTCATAATGGGTGGCAATGCAAAAATACCTCACCACTGGGAGCACTGTACTTTCTTTGGACCATCTTAATTATAGCAAGCATGTTAGTTGCGAGTAACTGGCATGCTTCAGTAACCAATGCTTTCCAACAATACAAACTTTGAACTCAATTGGCTTTCTAAATAATATACAACACAACAAATATATAAGGAATAAGCAGAAAATGTACACATCAAAACCAAACAGCCAGAATCAATTCCTCTCCAGTTAGAAAGGCAGCTGAAAACAGCTGTGGCAAAAAGCCAAAATCTAAGTCAATCCAGGCAAAGGTGTGTCACAAAGGTGTGAAGGCCCGGAAGCTTTTCGGAGCAGTGGGGGACTTTCCCCATGGCCTTGAATTCAATTTTTTTTTAAGGCTCTTATGAAATAGTTACACTTTCAGAATGAAGAGTGAACTGTTCTTTAAAGCTGCGATTTCAAAATTGTATGGCTACCATACCATAATCCACTCTGCTGCAAATCTTTTAATGTCAAGATTCAAAGGCAGCAATATTGGAAGTATCACTACTGCATGTAACTAGTTTACTAAACAATAAATACTCTTGGGACTTGACAATGGAGAAGTACTTTCAAATGCTGCAGATTGCAGAACAGGTATTTGGTCCAGCCATGCAAATTGGTATTCGCCAAACATATAAAGTTTGTTTAGATACTGCAATTCACAACAGAATTAACTAGGCATTACAGTTCACAACAGCAGTAACTGAGGATAACACAAATTTCACAACATGATTACTGCTGAGCTTGGCTTGCTCTACTTAAGGATAGTAGGGAAAGGAAAGAATCTACTGTAAATAAGGCAGGCCATTAAAAGGATGGCAGGGGAGAACTGAGATATTTATCACAAGAAGGAAAACATAACAACTGGAGGGAAAGAAAGGGGATGTCTCTTTTTCTGTGTGTGTACATGTGCAACTGTAAGCATACTAGAAGTAAATTCCATTAAACCAAATTGGACTGACTCTCTAGTAACTTTGTGTTAAATGGGGTGGGGGGGGAGAGAAAATAAGCAAGTTAAAATGCCACAAAATAAAATGGAAATTGAATACAGAAGAAATGGAGGGAAGAGAAAGGAAGAAGAGGGTGAATCTCTGCATGCAAGTCTCTCTTTCATACACACATTGTTGAACTTGGAGAGTACTCCTCACTCTGGCACCACATAACCTGCTGCTGCTTCAGAGTAGGACTGCACAGTCAGCAAGTTATTCAGTAACTTTCTTTTCCTGAGCTGTTGGCTGTTGCTACCACAATTAAGTAGAGCAAGCCAAGCTCAGTTTCTTTACTGCATGGGCCAGAGACAGTCTTTCCAATGCAAAATGCAGCAATGTACCTGCACATGCATATTGCCTATGTGCCTCTGCTCTTCCACTTCTAAGACCACAAAACACTGGTGAAGCATTGCGGCTGCTAAGGTTAATGCACAGCACACTCTGCCACTTGCAGCTCTAGCTCCTTCTCTGCTCAGCTCCTTTCTAGCTGTTGGATCTTTGGGGTATTCTGGAGATTGGATTGTTTCAGGGGTAAACGTCTTGAGCGTTTCTTAAAAGAAATAAGTATTCCATTTATAATCCTGGCCACTCGCCACAGCCTGAGAAGGATAAGAAATCCAAGGCCTCCAAAGTCACGTTCTTCAACCAGGACAGTGATGTCGAGGGCAAAAGAAATGATGACCACTATGACATCCAGGACTTCGAATGTATGGTGGAAGAATTCCAGGCGATAGGCAAAGAGTTTAAAGGCAACTTCCATCAGGAAGAGGGTTACAATTAAAAAACTCAGGTAGTGTAAGACCTTTGGTGCAATATCATCTTTGTCTGGATGGATGACCTTAAAATCCATAAGCATTAGCCCAATTGTAAACAAGGCATCCAAGATAACAAAACAGACAACTACAATCTGAAATGTGTTTGAATGGAACAGCTTTCTCATCATCTCCCGGAAAGTTAGTGGCCCAGGTACAGTATCTACTTTAATGATGACCTCCGGTGTCCTCCTTCCATCTTCTTCTTTCCACTCCCATGTACTTAACTGGTCAAGATCATCACCCACAACTGAGAAATGCCTCAAGTATGCCGACATGGCTGTGGCTCAAACATATACCGCTCTGCAGAAAGGAATTTTTTTGTTTCTCTCTCTCTCGTGTTCACGTAAGGTCTTTGCTGCTTCACTTCTTAGCAGCAGCAGCGGCAAATCCTGGAACTCCTGAGCAACTTAGCAGCAGCTCTCCTAGACTCCTGGGAGCAGATCAAGCTTGCTTAGAACTGCAGCCTGGATGCTCAGCTGGGGCTACCGGCTTCTGCTGCCATTTCTGGTGGGACAGGTACATCTGGTCCAGGGCAGGGCTGGTGGATGGCCCTCCTCAGGCCCAGTGCCCTTACAGCTGATCGAAGATTATGCTTTGTGATACTGTGCCTGCTAAATATGCTTTGGCCAGAATGAAGTTTCAATTTTAGAGACTAATTTAGAAAATATATGACTCCAACCATACTTGATTTTCACACAATTTGCTTATGTCCTGGTTATACCAAAATGAATGTAACAGAATTACATGTGGAGCACATAAGTGTGTGTATATTTGACTAATTAATACTTGTGACTAATGGTTCAGTGCAGCAGGCAATAAATACTATCTATTTCCCAGCCAAAGTACTAACAACTGAGGGTGTACACAAGATTAGTCTGATTTTTTTAAACAAGCAATTTGAAGATTGTGGGCAAAATCCATCCTCTTAAAGCTGCTAGTGAGTTTTATAAGCTTTTTATAAGAAGAAGCTTCTCCTTTCTTTTTCTAGTGAATGCCTCATCTGTGATGCTCCAATATGATACACATCAGCATTTAAACACACACTTCATTGCACTTCAACAGGCTAAAAAGCCCACTGATGAGATCTGCTCAGCTCTTTTACTTTCTGTGCCATTCCAGGGTTTCCAAGTGACTAAAAAAGAAACAGGCTGGCCTGTTCTTTTGCCTTCAATAGCAGCATGATCTGCAGAAATCAGCAGGTGAAGCCTTCCACAGGATGGAGATAAGCATAATCGGCTATTAATGTCAAAACATGTAGTTGTAGTTAAAGGCCAATACAGAAGTTGGCAATGTAGCCATTTCATCATCATAATCTGCCTAGATGCATTGTCTTTTTACCTCTGCCAAATTCCTACACACTCCATGCCATTTCATCCCCTTCCCCCTATAACTGAACTTGTAGCAGTCAGGGGTATTTGAACTCTATTTCACTCTTTCTTTTCAGTGTTACCATATGTGAAGACTTCATCGGTGTCAGTTGGACCTGTACAGCAATGTTGTTGTTTTGTTATGTTGAGATCCACTGAGGCAGATACAATGTTACCAGTGAAGGGTCTGGTTGGTTCTACGTCTGTTTACAGGCCACAGCTTTGACAAAGCGGGGGGGGGGGGTTGGCAGATAACTGTCCAATAAGAATATGATCCTACAGAAGAAGGTTCTAACCAATCAAATTAAAGCCGCAAGAGCTCTACAGGTGAAGGCGTTGGCCAATCAATTTAAAGGTGGCAGCTGGAATAGGATTGGCTGGACATACCTGAACATTCCAGGGAGTGGAGTGTAAATAGTGGACCCGAAGCAGCTTGCAGGGAGAGAGGGAAAGCTCTGGAGGAAGAAGAGCTGAAGAGAGATGAAGTAGAAGGAAGCTCTTTTCAAAAGAGCAGATACTGAAGAGCTGTTCACTATAAAGTGGCAGGGGGGGGAGGTAACTTGGCACTACCTGAGATACCTTCAGAAAAGCTGAGTGTCTGCCTGGGCACCTTGCTGTTATACCTTAGCTGTTATACCTTCAGGAAGCCAAGCAGCTGACTAACAAAGATACCTCATCTTTAGGGAGCCTAGCAGTCAAGTGGTTCCACAAAGTGGAAGACCAGATTGAGAATTTTATGCCTGAGACAGCAGAGAAGGCAAAAACCAAGGACACCATTAGGGAATGCTATCCCAAGGCTATCTGCCTCAACAGTTACTAGAGGCCAGAGGAGGAACAAAGGTATTTGATATTGATACATATGCAATGAATGTGGCTCACTGAATGTCACTGGAGTGGACAAGGGGAATCTGGACCAAAGTGCTGGCAGGGATTAGGACAAAGTCCTGCTTACTTAGACATTACATTCAATAAATGAAGGCATATGCATTGACTTTTACATAATACAACATATCCTTTGCCATAATCTGTACCTAATTCAGATACAATTACATAAATAAGAGCGCTAATTTATATAAATATAACCTTGTTACTTCTGCATTCAGTTAGAACAGAAGTATCACTATTTGATCTGTTTTCCTCTACTCAGTCATGCAACCAACTTCACCTTAATACTCACAAAATTGTACTACTGAATCCCTCTAGCTACTGCAAATATCTGAATATTTTGAGATATTGGCACATTTATACACAACTTCCCAGGGGAAAGTAGATTATACAAATGTATAAATCTCACTTTCCTATTTCCATATTATCTCAGAGGCTTTTGCCTATGACTAAGGTCTGCAATAGGGATGTACACAAATCATTTTTTAAAATTCGATTTGTACCCAAATCGAATCATCCCTGATTTGTTTTGGGTCCAAATCTGCCCCCCCCCGAATCACCCCAGATTCTATTTGGATCCAAATCAATCCAAAGCTGAATCGTTTCAGGACAAAAAAGGGGTTCCAGGAGCAAAAGAGTGAGGTGGGTGGTAGTGCCCAATGGGTGGAAACTAGCACCCAAATCTCAAAGAAATTGGGCAAAGGGGGTGATTTTTTTAAAAAAATGTTTGAAATTTAAGCTTTTTCCCATAGTGAATAATAGGGATTTCACCAGCCCCATAACTCCACATTGAGTGCCAACCACCCCAAAAACTACAAGCCCATGAGGTATTGGTTTTTGTTGTGAAAAACCACTATTTTGTTGATAGTGGATTCTCTGGTCATTCATCATTTTGCACCAAAGATGATTAATGAACAAAGATGTCAACATATCATCTTCGGTGCAAAATGACGAATGAACTAAGAATCCACTATCATTGTTCATTCATCATCTTTTAAAAAAAAATCACCCCTTTGCCCAACTTCTTTGAAATTTGGGTGGTAACTTCCAACTGGCAACAAAATGGAGGTTTTTGGAAAAAATCTTCAAAGTTTTTGGGGTCTGAATCTGGCTGATTTGTTTTGTACCCAAATCTGGGCAATTGAGCACAGGGGTGATTTGTTCTGTCTACAAATTGCCTGAATCAGCAATATTCGGGTACAACTCATTTTGTACCCGAATTGATTCGCACACCCCTAGTCCGCAAGCTTGTGAAGCCTGTGAACAGTTTTGAAATTCTGTTAAGGAGATGCAGGCACCACCACAAAATACCTGCCAAACTGGAAGGGCCAGTCACAATATGTATGCAATGTATACATATATTTGCCTTTCAGATCCATGAAGGCAATACTTCTTTCCCCCGCTCTGTTGAAAAAAGCAATGTGTTGTCTTTTTCTGAATCTCATTTGTTTACCAATTAATATGCAATTAATTGCACCTCTCTTCATTTATAGGCATCAAAGTAGCTCAATCTGCTGCTGCTATCTCAAGTAGGGATGTGCATGAATCATTTTGGTGCCTCTAATTCAAGGCGCTGAAATAATTCGAGTTTCCCCTAGCTGAAATATTTCAGTGGGGGGTAAGCAGGTGCTTTAAACAGAGGGAGGCAGGTTTTACCCATCCCTCCAGTGCTCTCCACCACCAAAGTGCTGTCACTTCCAAATGGCCATACCATTTACCGTCTCTGCAGATAAGCCACGCTGCACGGGGGGCTTCATGCATAAGAACAGCAAGTTCCCTGTTCCCAGCTTCACACGGATGTTGTCATCATGAAAATGGCGTCCACGCACATGCAGATGCTCAGCAGTAGTGGCCGCCAGTGGATGCCATTTATGTGACAACGATGCCTGCGGGATGTTGGGAACAGGGAACTTTCTGTTCCCTTGCAGGAAGCCCTCAGCATGGCTTATCTGCAGAGATGGTGTGGCCGTTTGGAAGCAACAGCGTGACAATGGGGTGGCGGAGGAGTACCAGAGTGGGGTGGTCGAGGAGTGCCATTTAAAGTGCCCACTCGCTGTCATCATGGATGTGCACAAAGCGCTTTGTGCACATACATGCCTAGTCCCCAGATTATTATTATTGTTGTGGCTGCTGGTCTGGGTCATGCCTGATTGGCTTGGGATGGAAGTAGTCAAGGGGATGGGTGGACAGGACAGAGGAGTCAGCTAGCCAATGAATTGCCATAGCCACTGTTACACAGATCGCCTCACCACTTATTTCCTTTTCTGCTGCTCTTCTATTTAATATTTCATGCGTGCCATGGAGCTCTGTTCTGCTGTTCATCCCCTGAAGAAGAGGGGACTCAGAGGAGGCAAGAGACAAGTGAGACTAAATAAACAGGATTATTATTATTATTATTTAACATATTTTATACTGCCCCAAACCTACGTCTCTGGGTGGTTTACAACAAGATAAAAACATTAAAACATTAGTTAAAAACAAAAACAAGAAATTTAAAACAATTTTAAAAATTTTTTAAACCATATGCAAGATGTTTGGACAATAGTAAACACCTCTATGGGCACCAAGTCAGCTGTGAGCACTGGACTGAGCCTAGGATATAACCTGATTCATTCAAATCACTATCAGGTTGTGTGCCACAGTCACTGCCATGAAGGAAAAGGTTGGGAAGTTCTCAAGCGTAGATAATAAAGACTACTGGCTCGTGGTGAAACATTTCTCTGCCAGATTCATACAATACAAATCTCACAGCTGACAGTACAATTCAGAAAAGGCACAGGACCACTGAGAATTAAATAATAGCACCCTCAGTCCTTTTTGAACAGATCTATTTGTGATGAATGGGAAAAGAGAATAATTCCTAAGCTAAACTTATTTGTAGGAACATTCAATGAATGCTATTGAGGCTATTTTGTTTTCAAATGCCTGTATTGCTGACTACTGAGTCTGTTTTCTTGCTCCAGCCAAGAAAACCAACTGATGCCAAACACTGTAAGCCTCCATAGAAAATGTTAATGCAGTGGTGCAGAAAATAAAAAATTGACAACTTGGAAAACAATTGTCCAGAAACTTTACAAAACGTTATTTCTGTTCCCATCGATTTTAAGGAGACCGTCTAAAGTAGCTGAATTGTCTTTTACTGAAAACACTCTCAAAGTGCTACTGAGTCAGACCATTGGTCCATCTAGCTCAGTACTGCCCACTCCAATAGCAGCAGTTCTCTGGCGCACCAGGCAGGAATTTCTCAGCCCTACCTGGAGATAAAGAAGTTGATCTATCCATAGCACTGAAGGAAACCAGAGAAGCTGTAAAATCCGCTCTAATTGCCATTGCCATGGACTTGTGGGCCCTGTGCAGTGCAGCCTCTGCCTTTTTGTCTGCCAGGTCTTTGAGTGTAGAATCCCCATCCCTGGAGACCACCACTCCACGGAGGAGTGCCCCCAAAGGGGCGTCTGTGAGGAGTGCTTTAAGCAAATCTACAGTCTCGTCCTCAAAATTATAAAGCCTATTAGCCAGTGCAGAGGCCCATTTGGATGTGGATATAGAGGTCTACTCCTCCTTAACTGTGTTAGTGAAACCCTCCAGCATCACTGATTTAGTCTGTGGAGCCTTAAGTTTAGGCAGCACCAATGATCCCTCAGATATTGTGGAACACTGATCTGCCAGAAGCGGTTTTATACCCAGCACAGCTATTAGAAGCTGGAAGTCCTCCAACAAAGAGAGCCCCTGGTTATGCATATTAGATACAGGGTCATCTGGTAGTTCGCCTTCCTCAGAAGAGGATGAGTCAGAGTCCAGTTCACCCTGTATGGAACAGTCCCTGCCCTCACAAGGGTTAAACAGGTCTTAGGATTCTTCTCCCAAATCCTCAGAGGATCTGACTGCTCTGCTCTTGTGGTGGGCATGCAGGACCCCTGTCTTCTTGCGCTTCTTGTGAAGTGGGTGCCCTGCTTGTGAATCTGAGTAAGAGGAGGTGTACCCAGTCCTCTTGTGAACCTGAGAATTTTTCTGTGCCTTCAGGGCAGCAGCAAAGGATTGTTGCACAGCCTCTTGTATCCAGCCCTTCCAGACCGGAGGATCAGGTGCACACACACACCCCCGGCCACCTATGACCAGATCACCCTGGGGGGGGGTGTTATAAGGATTTAGGGGTTTCAGCGGTACATCAGAGTCCTTGTCCCACCGCCCCCCGGGCAAGGTCGGATCTCACTGCCTTTTGCTGAGGTATACTCTTGCCTTGTAGATGCTGCTCCTGTTTTGCCTCTGCGTGGTCCCCCATGGCCAGAGCGCTGGGGTTATATATCCCTGTGTTCTGTGGCTCCTCGCCCTCCGAGTTCGTCTGTTGGTGTTGGGCCCAGCCAGCTTGCTGCCTCAGGAGTAACAGGCCACACGCTGGGGATGATTCCACTGTAGCGTGTTGAGAAGCTGGGGAAAGGAGGGGTGGAGGAGGGTAGTATGCCTCCTCAAGTGCCCTCCCGGCAGCCCTGATTGGCAATTTTGTGGCCTCCATCAGAGAGGTTGGCAATCGCCCCTGCTCAAGGAGCCGGTGCCTCCTTTGCCCTGGCATCGGGGAGGTCCGGTGGTGGTCCTTGTGCTCAGGATCCCCGCACTCCACTCTGGGCCTAATTTTGGGGGTTGAGTTGAGTCGCTGTGGCCCACTGGCACCAGCAAGGCTCCCTCCCTCTCCTGCCATCGGCGGTGAATGTTTTTGGCTCTCCTGTGGTTTCGGCGGGAAGAGCTGTTGGCGGACATGCCCCTCCCTGAAGGCCAGGACGCCTAGGTTCTTCTGCTCTGACACTGGCCAAGAGGGCAAGCAACAGAGAAGAACAGGAGTGGGGAAGGGCCCCATAGGCAAATAAGCAGCAATAGATTGAAAGCAGCGAAGAAAAAAGATAAGTGTTTTTTGTTTTTAAAGGTGGCGAGAAACAGGAGCCAAGAACAGAGTGAAGGATAAGGACAAAAGCGAGAGGTCAAAGTGTGGGAAGGAAACTAGAATAAGGAATCAGCAAGGAGATAAAATGAGCAAGCAGAACAAGCTGTAGTAAGTGTGACTCTCTGGAGCAGAGGCAGGAAGTAAAACTGAGAAGATCCGCCCACAAGGGTTGTTATAGGATCTTCAATTAATTCTACTTCCTGCCTCCTGGAGCACATGGAGGGACATAATCCCACATTGGATGATCTCCTACACCAGCTGAGAAGGCCCCATTCTGAATGCATATGTGTACACACTGCCTTGATCCTCCCACCTAAAACAAAATTCATTCCACACACAGATGAAAAAAAAAATTAGAGCGAACACTGATCCAGAGTTAAGACTAGTTTACTATTTCTTGGATTTTTATCCATTCCTTCTTCAAAGAAACTCAAGGCAGCATACAGGGCTTGCTTCCTCTCCTATTTTTTCCATAAAGCAACCCCATGAGACAGACCAAGTTAAGAGAAATTGACAAGCCCAAAGTCACCCAGTGAGCTTCACAGCTGAGTGGGGGTTTGAACTCAGGTCTCCCTACAGAAGTCCAATACTTTTAATCACTACACCACACTGGTTTAAATAAGAACTTTCATTGTTGCTTATGTATGTAGAAAGTACTCATCCATAATAAACAGAATAATGACCTTAACACATGACTTCTCTACAAGAAACCAGTACTGCAATTCACTGAGCACTATTTCTGTAGATGAGGGATAAAGACCATACCATTCAATTCCATCTTCCACTTTTGGAAGCCTTCTCACTAGGAAAGATAAAAGATGTTGTTTGCCCCTTCTACCATTTCCCCTTACTTTCAGGTCTAATTTATCTTATAATTTAATAGGGGTGTGCAGAACTGGTTCTATTCAAATCCCTAAAAAGGGGTGGCGGGGGGAAGCACCCTCCCCAGTCCTTAAAGCTACCCCACCCACCCCCTTTGAACTGGCAACCTCCGGTTCCATACACATACCTAGTTGGCCGTGCCACAACAGCAATGTGATGGCAGTGCAGTTTCTAAACCGATCAGATCAGTTTTGGAATTTGTGGTCATGCACAGCCCTAGATGTCAACCTGATGCCTCCCTTTAATATGGAAGAATTTTAAGTGCTTCTAAGCTTTCTAATTTAAGCATTCCAGAGGTTCAGACTGTATTGGATAATGTCCCACTTAAGTCTTAATAGCTTAAAGGAAACTATTCCTATTTAACTCAAATTTAAAACTTTTCACTGAGTACTGGAATAGCAAAATTAGCTGATGCAGCATCCAAATCAACAGAAAGCTAGACATTAAAGGAAACTTGTAATGATTTGCCAAGAAAATTTACATACACTAATGACTGTGTGAAATTCTATTAGTGTGTGAACAGAAACAGGCTTTAATTCATTAAGATCCATCTGGGCCTATTTAATTGTATACAATATTCAAAACACTAGAAACAAGGAAACTAGATACAATATTGATACATTTTCCCTTTTTAAAGGACACCCTTGTTGTATTCCATCCAGTAATATTTTGTATTTAGTTGTTTGGATGTTTATCCCAATGGGGATCCTGCAGAGAGCGTAGGAGAGAGGGGAAGAAGGATAATACGGAGTTGTTAATGAATAAACCTTTAGTTAAATCTACATAAGATTTATTTGTGTCTATGAGGGAAGCAGCTATAAAAAAATTGGTGATGAGATTTTGAACTAGCTAAGTGTGTGAACCTACAAAGCTTGTGAATGTTCCTGCAGCCTCATTTCATTGCATTACTGGGTCTACATTCCTGAACTGCTTTCTACAATCACTGCTGCTGATTATTACTCCAGTTTCCTAACCTGTACAATCCCTGAAAGTACTTTTCCCATATCAGTCCTGGACTCAGTTGTTCACTACAGCATGGCTCAGATCCCACTAACACCTTTTTTCTTGTCCACCCCAGGAGAACCTGCTCTTCCCTGGAAACAATGGAGGTTCTATTTCTGCAATTATCTCACTATACAGACCTCTGATTTTACCCAGCTAAGCAGAAGCCCATATTGCTCCATTGCCTGGGCCCTGAAGATCAGAAAATATATAATCATTTGCCCTTTCCTGCCAACTTGGAAGGGGATGCCAATTCTTATGAAGCTGCTCTTCAAGCCTTAGATGATCATTTCAATCCTACTTTGAATGTGACTGCTGAATGTTACAAGTTCTATCCTAGATCCCAACTGCCTGGTGGATCTATTGATCAGTATGTTACAGCATTGCATGTCTTCAGTGTAACCTGTGAGTTTGCCAGTTTTATTGATGAAATGATCAGGGATCAGATTGTTATGAAAACTAACTGCTCCAAACTGTGTAAAAAAACCCTGCTATTGTAATGGAAACCTACCTTGGAAAAAGTTATAGAGTTGGCTAGGAGGGTGGGAAATGCTCTTCATTGTGCCAAATCACTATCTTTGGTACCCCAAAACCAACTTGCTTAAATCCAGGCTGTTCAGTCTAAACCCTTCCAAGCCCAATCTTTTCATATGGCATTGCCTCAGGAAGTGACAGCATAAGAAAGGAGGAGCTACCAATGCTACCAATGTGGAGACTCTGCCCACAAAGCCAATTTTGCACTTGAGAAAGGTGAAAAAAAGGGGACACAGGTCTGTTGTCCACCTCATTACTGATTCACCATATGAGGAGGATTAGGCAGATGATCCGCTTCCTCACAGCGTTTTAAGTGTGACAGAATTAGAGGCTGCCTCTCCACACTGTCAAGTAAAACTTAATGGCCATGAAGTGATTCTAGTTCTCCGTACACCATCATTTCCCATCTAGTTTACAAGAAATTCCTTACTATATCAGATCTGCACTTCCAGCCTTTCTGTACTCCCAGCCTTCAGACATCCATCCACTCATGGAGGATATGGAGGTTCCCCAATGCCATAAATGGATACTTCACTGCTGTCCTGGAATACAAAGGACTGCAGAAGGGAAAGTCTATATGTCACAAAAAGGAGCTTCAATATTGGGCTGGAAACATCAGAACGCTCTATAAATCTTTCCGTACTATTTGTGTGTTAGACACAAATATAGTACGGAAAGATTTGTAGTGCGTTCTGATGTTTCCAGCCCAATATTGAAGCTCCTTTTTGTGACATATAGACTCTTAGACACAAATATTATGGAACTGTATTACAGATGATTATGCATCCATATGCTGATGATTGCTGATTTCTCAGATATTTTTGCTGACATTCCTGGTATTGCCATACATTTCAAACATAAAATTCAGATGAAGGCATATGTAATACTTGCACAACACAAAATGAGGAATGTACCCATTGCATTGTGCCAACCACTTGAGAGGAGCTCTTAAGACTACAGCATGCTGACATCATAGAGCCTGTTGATTCATCAGAATGCATGTTTCCCATTGTTCTTGTGCGGAAATCAAATTGTACACATCGAATGTGTGTAGATGTAAGAGATGTGAATTCCAACATGGTAGTTAATTGTCATCCATCCATTATCCAATATTAATGAAATGCTGCTTACTCTGGAAGAGGCCTCCATGTTTACAACTTTGGACTTGTCTTCAGCCTATCATCAAATTCCTCTGCTCAAATGTTCTCACAAATACACAACCTTCATTACCTCAAAGAGTATTTTTCCAATACAAAAGACTGCCATTTGGAATAGTCTCTGCAGCTTCAGTATTTCAACAAATGATGCATGCAATTTTTGGAAATACATATGGCGTCACTTTCAGGATGCCTTTTTAGTATATGGCAAAACCATTGAAGAACATAATGCTAACCTGACAGAAGTCTTACGAAAACTTCAGCAACACAGACTTACTATCTCTGCAGAGAAATGTCAGTTTTGCACACACTCGGTAATGTACTTGGGACACACACTTTTTCAGAGTGGCATACATCCCCAAATAGACTTGGTGAAAGTTATTCAGGAAGCACCAGAGCCACACAATAAGGATACACTTTTATCATTTTTAGGCCTCTGCATTACTCTAAATTTGTTAGACAATTTGCCTTCAAAGTTGCTCCATTTCATACTTTTTAAAAAGAATGTAACATTTAACTGGGATGCATCCTGCAAGGCTAGTCTTCACACCATCAAATCGGCCATTGCTGAAAGCCCTGCTCTCACTTCTTCTGACACCAACAGGCACACTATTATAACCACTGATGATTCTGAATATGGTTTGGGTGCTGTTTTCATCCAGCAAAAAGGGGACAGGGAAGTTACAGTCACCTTTGCTTCCAGAGTGCTTACTGCTTTAGAGCAGATGTATTCTGTGATTGACAAAGAAGCTCTAGCATGTTTCTGGGCAGTGAGGCACTTCAGGACTTACTTGTGTGGCAGAAAATTCACTTTACAGCCAGACCATAAACCCCTATCTGCTTTATTTACTATTTGGGGATCCAGTCAAGAAATCCCAAGAATAGCCAAATGGATCACCAGATTTATGAATTTTGACTTCCAGGTGAAATATCTTCCAGGTCTTTGGAATACAACTGCAGATTGTTTATCGCTACTTCCACTTCCAGGCCATGAGGAGATCCCAGAAGATGAGTAATTGCACAACTAGCTTCATCCTCTCATGGAATGATCACATTTTCTGAATGGAAAGCATCCCTCAATGCTGATCAAGTGCTTACTGAACTTAAACCTTACATAACTAATGGATGGGCCACCTCCAGCCTCAGAAGCAAGATGCCTCTAAATACCAGTTGCAGGTTAGTAACAGCAGGAGAGAGGACATGTACATACCTCTTGCCTGTTGGCTCCCCAGAGGCATCTGGTAGGCCACTGTGTGAAACAGGATGCTAGACTAGATAGGCCCTGGGCCTGATCCAGCAGGGCTTTTCTTATGATGGCCACGCAAAAACAGGGTATCTGAACATCTTCAACCATACATACACGTAGCGAGTGAGTTGTCCCTTCTCAATGAGCAGAGGACTGATCATTTGGTGGTGCCAACCTCCTTACAAGCAAAAGAGATCAAAATTGCCCATGAAGATCACCTGGGCATGAGCTTGACTAAAAAGAGAATCAGAGAAGGTTTTTGGTGGCCAGGTGTGGACAAACATATTGAAAATGTAATCCAGCACTCCATGGGTTGTGCTGTATTTAGCAAATCACAGAAGACTTTTACCACCCCCTTGACTCTAGTAGAGTATCCCAATGGTCCCTGGAGAAAACCTGTTGTGGCTATAATAGAGCCTTTTGATAAACAACCTGCAAAACAAAGTTTTGTTATAGTGATGGTGGATTACGATTCCAGGTGGTCAGAAGTTTCATTTGCTGACAACATTATCACAAACAAGGTGATCCAGTTAATGACTGTAGTTTTTGAAAGGGAAGATCTTCCTAAAGAAACAGTGACTGGCAATGGGACACAGCTTACCTCATTTGAAATGGGACAATACTTGCATAAGCATGGGATAAAACACAAGACTCTTTCCTTGTTCCATCCTCAAAGGAATGGCTTATTGGAAAGAATGAGCAGATCAGTGAAAGAAAGTTTATAACTGTCTACTATGCAACAACAACAACCCCAGAAGGGGAAAATCCCTGAAACTCTATTTGCTTATCGAACTACTCCTCATTCTACAACAGGAAAATCACCTTTTGAACTACTGAGAGGATGCAAAGCTATCACAAAATTTATCCAATGGCAACAATTGATAGGGTTTCCATGCCATCTTACTCTGAGGATGCAGAGATTTGTAACTAGGTAATGGAGAAGCAACAAAAATATAAACTGTATGTAGATCAGAAACGGGGTGTGAAACAGCAAACATTTCAAGTGGAGGACTTTGTTCATGCATGGCTGCCTTATAGTGAGAAAAGGATGTTCCTGATATTCTGGACCAAAACAAATAATCAAAATCTGAGGCGCTTTTGTCATATTGGATGATGGAAAGTTTGAGACTCTCCAGCATACATACTATGAGTATGTAAGAGGGCAGGACGTCTGATCTCAAGAGAGGAACTGAAGAGGAATTTGAGGATAAGGTTTCAAGTTCCCTTTCTGGTTTCTCCAAGATAGGGCTGTCTGTGAAGACAATACAGTCTGTGAAGACAATACTGAGCTAGATAGACCAATGAGCTAAGACAATGTGAAGACAATACTGAGCTAGATAGACCAATGGTCTGCCTCAGTATATGGCAGTTTCCTGTGTTCCTATGATCTTTCCTCTAGTTTTGACCATGCTGATGAAAGTGATGGACAATCCTCCATACCAGCAGAACAAACAGCTCCTTTATCAGAGAACCCAATAATTAGGAGAAATGTGAGTGACTGGAGACCACCTAAAATACTTCAAGATGTTGTCACTAAATTTTAAATCTATTTTAATTTTGGTTGTTATAAAGGGGAGAGATGTGTTATATTATATCTATTAATCTTCTGTATTTAGTTTGTCCCAGTGAGTGTCCTGTAGAGAGTGTAGGGAAGAGGGAAAGGAGGAGAATAAAATGGAGTTGTTGCTGAATAAACCTTTAAGAAAAACTTAACATTTGCTTTTAAATCTACATACAATTTCTTTGTGTCTATGGAGGAAGCAGCTATAAATCAACCTTCTATTTGTCTCATTTAAAAAAAAACTTCATAGTAATCTTGTTACAGAATTTCATTTTTGGGCTGTCTGAATACCCTTTGAAACACTCCTCTAAGAGGTGTTTGGCATGGAGTAACTTGAGTTCATATGCAGTAAGTTCCAGGAAGAAATGGTGTTTTATACACAAGCCAAAGAATATTTAGGGAGTCAGCTACAGAAGGAAGCATGGAGGCAGGTTCCTATCAATTTGGGGGTCTACAAAAGTTTGCCCCCCGTACATATAAAACAGACATTCCCACACAGTCACTCTTAGCTATTCATGAGACTTACGGGCTCAGATCTCCATTGCCTATATTTTCCCAACATGTTTCTACATTCCTTCACATTCCTCCTCCATACAGCAACCCCATTGATTCATCAAATCCTTCTAAGCCCAAAGGCAAACAGGAAAGCTTCCCAAAACCAGTTTTGGCTATCAAAATAAAACTCTCTTTTTGTCTAGTTTTTTTCCCATTTTCCCACCCCATTACCTATTTTTCAATTGTCTTACACGGTAAGTGTCTTTAGGTAATCAGTAACTGGGGATTACTTCAGTGTCCCTTGAATATCCCATTTTGTTATCCTATAAATTACACCCACCAGCCCCATACAAGGCATGCAATCTTTGGATTAATTCTAGAAATGAATCTCTTTTTGCCTTCTCATCGCACCTCACCATCCTTCCACTGAGATGTGGCTTCCTTGCACCTCACCTCAGTTGGGTAATTATAGAGAGTGCCCCTTCCCCGCTCCCCGCTCCTGGGAATCTACTATGTTTAATCCCCAATGTCACTCTCCCATCCTGGGTGTGAATGTGTATGTATGCATATGGACGTAGAGAGGCAGGAATCCAACTAGCCAGGTTAGAAGGCTTCCTGAGTTCTATCCTTTATAGATTCATGGAAAAGGGGTACATCCCCAACCCCCATGGGGAGGGTGGTAAATTCCTTCCCCAAATAAAAAGGGGATCCCTGTATGGACCACCAACCAAAAGCCAGTCCCAAAAGACCGCAGACTCATTAGAAAAGAAATCTGCAAGGAGAAGGAAGCCATCTCGGCCAGCTGACTCTCTTAAAAGTTTGGTCAAGAACATCTTGCAACTCTTATATGTCCTGATACCACATGGACTTCTCCTACAGACCACTCTCTCACGAGAGTGTGTGCTACAGTCAGAAAGAGCCTCCCCAGGCTTTTAGTAACATGGTCAGAAATAATTTTTGGTAGAATTTTTCCTCTCTGGAACACCCACACAATGTCTTTCTAAATTCTGGAAAGCCTCAGCTGCCTCTGCTTACCCCCTTTTTCTTATCACTATTCCAGGTTCAAAAATGGCCATCTGCCCCATTCATGGCACGCACCTGGCTAGTCAGGGAGTGCCCTTCTCTTGGGTACCTAGTCCCAGGAACCACTGGTTTCACTCTATTAGCAAAATGCTAAGTCAAGATTTATGCCTATTCCTAAAAATCATTGTTCTTTCCATAACCAAACTCTCCTATCCAAGAAATCTTCTGTAATTCCCCACTTCCACCTCAGTCGCATAAGCCCACCTGAAACCGAGCGGTGACCCTGTCTCAAACCTAGTAAGTAGTTTCTCTGTGACCTTCCCTACTGTTTCTACCCAAGTCTGTTTGAGTTTCTCCCTTGGATTGCCCCCACTTCCTTCAATAGAAATCAAGATGGGGCCAATCTGATTCCTATGTCCAAACCTCTTCAGGTGTGTATCACCTTCTGCTCCCTTCCCTGACCCTCCAATTGGGTCAAGTTGCCTTTTCTCCCCAGCTTTGGTTGGTCTTCTCTGCTTTTGTCTCTCACTGTTCTCTGCTCCCCATCCCCAACCCTACATTGTCTGTTAATCTGAATTTGTTTGAGCTCGTCTCTGGCAATCCCTTGTTCCTTCCATGGATGTTCCCCCCAACCCTGCCCTCCTTTCTTTCCGAATGTAGTTTGGATCTGTCTTGGTCTGATTTCCCCTCTTTCCTTCCCACTTCCCCTCCTCCATCTTTTAGTATAGCATACACATGTTAGCATCCACACTCATTACAAGTATAATAACCTATAGAAGAGGTCAAGAGTAGTGTCCAGACATGTGGTTCTATGTCACATGGGAATGTCCTGCATATTCAAGTTATTCAAGCCTCACACTGTAACCAATAAAGTATATTTTTATTTGGATATTAAACCTGTGGTTGTCAATTGTTTATGGGAAGACTGCCAGCTTTATAACCATGCCTTGAGTCCCAAGAGAGGCACAACAGTGCCTCTTTGTAAGAATATAATATTTACTCATTTCTTAACGCAGGGGTTCCCAACCTTAAAAAAAAAACCAAAAAAACAAGTGTAGCCCTTTTGTTGCAAACATTCAACTCAGGTACCCCATCGAGATTTTGTGTGCGTTCATGTGTGCCCTTATGAGAAAAAAATAATGTTAAAATTACTAACTCTTAATTCAAGATGTTTCAAGAGGTCTTTAATTCAAGAGATGTTTCATTCACTTGAGTGGATGCTGGGATAAAGGGCTGAGAATGAAGACCAGCAAATTGTCAATTTAAAACTACATCTGTCTGGCTATTTCAAGGCATAATTAATCTACCTGTCACTCTGGCACTGTAGCTGTAATTATCTATGGCAAGATGCCCAACTCGAATAAGTCTGAAAGCCACGTTTTCAATTTTATTAATCTAAGAGGATTGCACCACTATATCAACCACAGAAACACATTTTTGTCACTCAAATGATTTCAGTTTCGCCTACTCACTTTTAAGCCCTTTTCTCTATGCACCGACAATACACTCTCTTTCTCTCAGCAGTCCTGACTCCACTACTTCTTTTCTTTCTGTCCCCACCCACCAAAGATATCTGTTGTTTTCTTTTTATTCCTGCAGTCTCCGTTAATACTCTGCTTCTGCTCTTACCTTTTCATCGCTATTCTCCCTTGTCAAATAGCAACAGTTCATAAGGCATTCACTCTTCCAACAAACACTATGGCTTTTCTAGAAAAGGCAGCAAACCATGGACTACAACTGTTGTACTCGACAGAAAACTCCATACCTTCAATTATCCTGGGGAAAACTACACCCTCCAGTCTTATGCCACACCATGCCTAATGTAGTTTAAGGTTAATCTAAATGCTGGGGTGTGGAAGATCATCTAACTAGAAAAAATCTGTGACAAAATCATCTCAAGCATACAATGTTTTTTTATTAAAAGCATTTGTTGATTTTCCTTCTCTGAACCTTCCCCCCAGAGCCTCGGTGTTAAATGCAAATTAAATGTTTTAACTATTGGCTGGTTCTCTATCTCCTGACTGAAACTGGGGGGAAGCCAGTTCAAAGGAATTTCAGTAACAGGGCATTGAGAAGTGTGGCCAATGGAAGTTCCTTGATCCTCCATCTTCTCCCTTAATGCATCAATAATGTTCCCAGATACACCTGGTTGGCCACTATAAGGCAGAATAATGGACTGGATGGCCTGATCCAGCCAAGGCTTTTCTTATGTTCATCTTGATGAACTTAAAACACACACACGAAAACAGTGCTTTTGTCCACTGGTAAATTGCTTGTGGTAAATTGTGCTGGTAAATCAATTAAGGCCACCTAATGGTGCACTGGAGAAATGCTTGACTAACAAGCAGAAGGCTGCTGGTTTGAATCCTCGCTGTTACTATATCGGGCAGCAGCGATATAGGAGATACTGAAAGGCATCATCTCATACTGCGTGGGAGGAGGCAATGGTAAACCCCTCCTGTATTCTACCAAAAGAAAACCACAAGGCTCTGTGGGCACCAGGAGTCAAAATCGACTTGATGGCACACTTTACCTTCAATCAATCAATCAATCAATCAATTAAAAATACATCTTTATTTTGTGGGAACAAAAGTGTAGGGAGAAAACCAGAAGTATTTTTTATTTTTTGAGGAAAGGATGTTGGCTCAACTCTAAAACTGCAAATCTCGCCTAAGCATGTGCTGAAAGGCAACCTGCTCCTGAATTCTAAGTATGTGGGTGACTGCAGTTAATGAGTGATAAATGAAAGGCATTCTGCACATATGTACATATACTTTTCTGCCCATATTCCAGGATGCAGTCCTGGTACTGAAAATAATAATAAAAATGTGCAAGCCAATATATGATATTCCCTATCCCTGTCTGTCCATTTTTCTGATGCAAATCAGGTTGATGTGATATGCGATATTAATGCACCTACTTCTAACAAGATTACCTGCACAATCATGCCAAAACACCATGTTACACAACCATATTTTATTTGGATTCCAAGCTGGCACAATTCTACAGGCTGCTAGCATTTCACTGATGCAACAGTCACTGAAACCTATCCCAACACTTCTCAACCTGCATGAAACTTACAATATAAACAACCTGCCTGTCTTTGTACTAAGTCTGGAAAGCATTTTGAATTTTAGACATTGCTGTGAAAAATAAATCAATAGGGGATGCAACCATCTCCTGTGGATAACATTTTAGATATATGATTTCAATTTGTTAAATAATATGTGGGCTCAGCAAAGAGAATGCTTAAGAGACAGTTTCATTTTAGCTCAACTTTTTTGTAATATAAGAGGAGATGTTTATTTGCTCTGAGATTGTAATTTTTGACTCTGTCTGTAACTAGCAATATAGATAAACTTTAGGGGGTGCTTTGAGCAAAAAAAAAAAAAAAGGAGGAGGAGGAGGAGGGGGAGGAGGAGGAGGAGGAGGTCGGGGACTTCCGACTAAAACAGATAAATATCTGCCACACAATACACCAGATATAACTGTAGTTGAGAAGAAAGAAAAACAAGTTAAAATAATCGACACAGCAATACCAGGTGATAGCAGAATTGAAGAAAAAGAAATAGAAAAAAATCACAATACAAAGATCTACAAATTGAAATTGAAAGGCTGTGGCAGAAGACCAAAATAATCCCAGTGGTAATTGGCGTCCTAGGTGCAATTCCAAAACACCTTGAAGAGCACCTCAACACCATAGGGGCCACAGAAATCACCATGATCTTGCTTCCATTGGGCAGTTCTATTCCTTCTGTTTTTCTTATTTTTCCTCTGTTCATTATTAATGCAGCACACTTGTCTAGTCCAAACTCCATTGCTATATCACTGCTGAGTATACGGACAGTGTTCAGCAGTGATTCAATTTCTGACTGGGACTTTCCATACCACTTCAGATCGTCCATGTACAGCAGATGGTTGATTTTACTTGATGTTTTAGATGTTTGGTATCCGAGGCCTGTTTTGTTTAGTATTTGTGAAAGTGGGGTCATGGTGATTACAAACAACAGAGGGGATAGTGAGTCCCCTTGGAAAATGCCTCTTCTAATGCTAACCTGTCCAAGTGTCTCGCCATTGATTGTTAACTGTGTACTCCACATGCTCATTGCTTTTTTTATAAATATCTGAATGTTTTTGCTGACACCAGTTGTTTCTAAACATTTTAGTATCCATGTGTGAGGCAATGAATCGAAGGCTTTCTTGTAGTCAATCCATGCAACACTTAGATTTGTTTTTCTTCTCTTGCAGTTTTCTAAAATCATTTTGTCAATCAGCAGCTGGTCTTTTGTGCCTCTGGTGTTCGGGCAATTTCCTTTCAACTGGAAGCTGTCTTTTAGTTAATAAGTGTTGCATGACTTCATCTGCTATTATTCCATTTAATAAATTGAACATGGTTGGCAGGCAGGTGATCTGTCTATAATTACTTGGAACTGCACCTTTGGCTGGGTCTTTCATGATGAGATGAGTTTTCCCAGTTGTTAGCCATTGTTCAATATTATTATTACTACTACTACTACTACTACTACTACTACTACTACTACCACCACCGTCATAAGAAGCACAGAGAAATCACTGTCAGTCCTGTGGATATTACAACTGCTTTGCAAACCTGCCACCATCTGGGGGCATTTCATTTAGACTGTTCCTTATTAGGTTTAGGATTGGGTGTAAATCAGTTTTCATCCCAGAATGATACCTTAATTTATTAGCTTAGCTTCAGTCTGATACCTTCAGAATGATACCTTAATTTATTAACTTAGCTTCCAAACTACTTCTTGGTTTGAGGATGTTTTCACATGACAAAAGTATTGGCATAAAGTGTAAATGTGCAAGGTCTTCCTCATATGTAATGTCTTCCTCATGCATATAAGTTTGGCTCCTTATAGATTTCAAGTTATATTGGTAAGATATGAGAGGAAAGTGATCTACACATCTCAGATGAACACTAGTAAGGGGTTACAACAATAGGAAAAGAACTACATAACAATTAACCATAATATTTTTTGTCATCACAGAAAAGAGATTACAAATTTTAAATTCCCTTAGGGATTTTGTGGAGAGGGGATTCTAAATCTCATATGAACATTGAAACAAAAGGATGCACCATACCATATTAAACAAATGCTTAGGATGGAATATTCAAATGCAATACTCTATAATAGTTTCATGAACTGAACTGAAAACAGTTTGGGAACCCAGCCTTTCAAATCTATTATTTATTTATTTATTTAGCACATTTTTATACCGCCCTAACCCAAGGTCTCTTATATTACCCATATAAGACTAAATAAATACATTTTCCAGAACAAATTGGTTTGGATTTGTAGTCTGCATCAAAGCGGGTGGGGAGGAAAGTGTCAATATCCATGACAAAATACATTAGAAATTGCCAGGGCTAAAAAAAATTACACACAGTGGCAGGGGTATTTTGGGGGGTGGGGGGGGTGGGAGAATGATCTGTACTATGATAAAATGAATTGTTACTTTGCATACTCTAACCTCTCAAGACTATTGATTTATATTTTTCTGTGCAGGACCCTCATATATACATCCAAATAGCAACTTATCTTTATGAGAAAAGAAGTTTATAAGCATATTGACTTGACTAGCCAAAAGATGTGTCATACTGGGAAGGCTCACAAATAATGCATGAAGTTGTAAGAATAAAGCTCTCTGTGGTGCTACGGAGGTTCCGGAATCAAGTCAGACTTCCAATCTTTAGAGGAAAACTTGAAAAACACTGATTGTTTCAAGAAGCATTGAAATTGTCAGCAAAAGTGCTGAACCTTCTCACCCTTAAACTCCTAATTAGAGGAGCCACAGTGGGAACTGACCACTTAAATGACAAGTGCAAGAAAGAAGGAAAACAAGACTTGCTAAGATGACAGTACTCAAAGTAATTAATTCCAAGTAATCACACGTTCTCTAGTGAAACTATTTCAGACATAAAGACAATACAGAGACACCAAAGTACTACTTTGTCCTTTTAGACCTATTGAAGTAAATGCACCTAAATAGGCTGAAATTCAATACTTTGGCACAACTGGGTTGTGGATTGGGCTGTAAGTGACTTAAACACTCTGGAGAATGCCATGAGGGTAACAAGAGGTACTGTAACACAAATTCATAATTGTTTTTAAAATGTTCCATACAATGCAACAAATGCATCCAAAAGAAGTAAGTAACATTGATTCATAAAAACTATTACAGTACACTAACAACAGAAAACTTACCATTGTTTTCTGGCTTAGACATACTACCTGCACACTACATTCCTTTGTTATGTATTTATCTTTGCAAACTCATTAGATCTTTAGGCACAATTTCAGGAACTTTGTACAGATTCCAGTACATTGGATAGGACTGGAAAGGTTACCATGCTATAACCATATTGGAGATATAAATCCTGTTAATTCAACCTCAAAACTACTTGTGAATAGACCCTATTATATAATTCTTGACTCTTTATTCATCCCACAGGTTTAATCTGTGTTTTCTCCATTTTTATTAGATTAGCCCTAAAACTCTCAATGATGAGAAAACACAGACAATACAAAAGATTATATTCAAGCAGGAGTGACTGCTGACCATTAATACACAACTAGGCAATGATTCTCAGAGATTTAAAACTGGAGAGAGGCAGAAGACCAGTGAGTGCCAAATTCCCACAAATTGTACAGCTGTATCTAATAACCCAAAATATGAATAAGGAAGCTCCAAATTAAGGACAGGAACACATATAAATAGAGATGTGCAGAACGTTCCAAGGTCAGAATGGGCTGTTTCGAGTATTCCAAGCTTAGAACAGAACACCTTTTTAAAAGGGGTTCTGTTCTGAACTCTGAAATAGAATGACCCATTCTGAGGTGGAATGTCCCAACCCATTCCAGCCGCCATTCAGGATTCAAGAAAGGCTGCAGTGCATGCACAACGGCCATTTTTCAATCCAAACTGGTGGCCAGAACGGTACAATGGTCATTCCATCTGCGTAACCTGTACCCTGGTTGTTCCAGTGGAAAACTCCTTGCACTTTGTGTTCCGTTCCAGACTCAGAATGGAAAATGTGTTTCGTGCACACCCCTTATACAAATATGTTACAAGCAATTTGACCAATACCACATCAAAGAGATGCAAGTAAAACTGGAACAGTGAACATGACCCCAGATTTATGCATACTTGTTCATGATGATACCAATTACCAGAGTATTTAGCAATACCATGTCAAAGATTTTAGATTCTATTAGTATTAAATAAGTATGCCCACATGCAGAAATACAAAGATTTTCTTGTGGTTTTAAAACTAAAAACTGATAACAAAATGCAAATATTGTATAGGAAACAGGAGAAAGCATCCCTACTTGTGGCAGGATGGCACTTTCAAATGTGATCTGGTAATCAATCGTCTAATAATGAATACAGTGTTCATACTTGGGAACAATGAGGACACGAGACAGTTTGGAACAACAGGTCCCACAAGTACCACCAAGACCATAAGATTCATCATCATCAAAGATTCATCACCATCATACCATCAAAATGATGGTATGCTATTCAGTGGAATGCAACTATGTAAAATTGACATTGCACTTGATGTATAAGTAAAACCTTTGCTTGTATCATTATTGTACCATCTTGTATTCTATCTTGAGGGAGACAATAGTTGATGACCAGAATAAGTTACTCATGAGTAGTCCCACTGAAAATAATAATCAAGACTAACTTGCCCCATTAATTTCAATGGGACTACCCATGAGTAACATAGTCTGGTTATCAGCCAATGTGTTCACATATTATAAGTAAGCATTTTATTTTCAAAGGTACACTTCTGAAAATCTTCAGTGAGGATAAATTTCTTTGACTCTGCAGAACTCAGATTCTTTTTCATGCCTTTAAAATGAATTTATATATAGCTACAGAAAAAGCATGCACAACTTTCTCAAGAAATACCCCTGTTAATACAAGTAATATATTACATAACTAAAACTGTATTGTTGCTTTGAGGTTCATGGTAAAAGGCGGTATACATTTTAATAATAACAATTTTAACAACAACAATAATACTTAGTAGTAGTAGTATTAGAAGTGATTAACTCTAACCATTTTAACAGCCATGGACATTTCTCTTAATATGAGGAAATAAGTTCGTGACATATGGCAGAGTTTAAAAGAATTACCAAATAAAATCAAGCTACCATTGAGTCTGCCATGACTCCAATTGGTGGATTCAGCTATAATGTATATTTTAACATGTAATTATTCTGGGCTTGCATTGGCCTAATAATTTCTGCGCAAATGATACCATTTGCAAAGACAAAGTTAACACAAATCAGAATGATTTGAGGTATAGTGGCATTCTTCATTATTTGGTAGTCACTATTAACTACCAAAGAACTGCCATTACATACCTCAGATTACCCCAATTTAACCTTTGTTGAATCAATCATAAAATAATTGATTAAATGATCATTGGAAGAGAGCTGGTCTTGTGGTAGCATGCATGAATTGTCCCCTTTGCTAAGCAGGGTCCACCCTGTAAGATATTCCCCTTAGGGGATGGGGCCACTCTGGGAAGATCATCTGCATGCTTGCATGCAGAAGATCCAAGTTCCTCCCTGGTATCTCCAAGACAGGGCTGAGAAAGACTCCTGCCTGTAACCTTGAAGAAGCTGCTGCCAATCTGTGTAGACAATACTGAGCTAGATTGGCCAATGGTCTGACTCTGTATAAGGCAGCTTCCTATATTCTTAATTCAAATTAAACCCTTCTAGTCAAGTCTTCAAAAGGGAATTCAAATGTCATAGATGTATTGCAATCAAATGTCTTGCATCGATAAGAGTATGATGCTTATCCTCATTATTTACAAATGTCTCAAAAGCAGCACCACCTATTGGATAAAAAATGTAGGTTAATATCTACTTTATCTGTTGTTAAACTGGACATATATAAATGATTGCAGCAAATCTTTATTTTCACAAGAGGAGCAATCTCTCTTTGAATGATTGTCCAGCCAAATACAAATGCAAAACTAAAGACAGAAAGAGAGTCGAGTACAGGAAAAAATACACTGTTTGGCATATGCTTGTATTGTAAGTATAAGCATCACTGTATTTAACATACAAATATTCAAGGACCCACTATATACTATTAGAAGTGAATGACACGGGAAAAACAGGCACCCTCAAACACCCTGAATGTGTGTGTTCTAAGAGTAAATTGATTAATGATAAATTGGTTTGCTCTTACACCTTAATCAATTGGAATTCTAACCCCTCCCCCTCCCAGTCTTGCATCCTGCTCCTAAGTATGCTGGAGACAAGGGCCATTCATTTCAAGAGAACTGGATTCACATAAGTGGCTTATGGTAGCATTGGGTAGCACCCAGTGCTAACTGCCTGAACATGTAGTACAATCTAACATCAAGCACATTGTGCAGGCAGGTTGATGCCTGTTAACACTCTGTTGGCTTGGGCTGCATGTAGCGCGCTCTCGCTCGCTCTCTCTCTCTCTCGCTCTCACACATACACACACACACACTCAGGTGAGTACTTCATCTAGCCTAGCTGGGGAGAGCAGGAATGACTGAAATAACCTCCCCCCTCTCCCTGCATTCTCAGACAAGGCTTGAGCCATGTTGCCTTCCTTGGTTCACAGCAACGCACCGAAATGAACTTCTTGTACCTTGTGGTTTCATTTAACACAAAGGAAAGAGAGGCTGCTGTGGAGCTTTACCAAACCAATGTGGCAGCCTAGAAAGGCGGTAGGGAGAGCACAGGTACATCCCCCTACATCTGGAATCCGCCGAGGAACAGAAACAGGAGGAAAGCTAGGACTCCACAGGGTGGCCAAGCCTCCCTTATTCCAAGGGATGTCCCTTATTTAAAGAGGCACCCTTTTACACCAGGACAGCACAGATGCAGGAAAAAACAGCAGGTGCCCCTTCTTTGCACAGGAGTTCACCGTTCCACATGCCAGAAAGACTCTCCCGCACCCCAAGGCACCACATCTCAAAAAAGTGCGTTGCTTATTAAGTTTGGTTCTAGCAACCGAGGGAGGAGGGGAGAAATGGAAGGGAAGGCATTCCTCTCCTCGATGATGACAGCACGTTTCCATGGTGTACAAGTCAGGCAGGGGAATGGGACAGAGGTGGGAAGGCAAAGTTGCCTCTCCAGCAGCCCGTAGGTAGCCAGCGCCACAAACACTCACCTATTCGGCAGAGGCAGAAGAGCTGGACGGAGACGAGCAGCAAACGCCGAAGGATTCGCATTTCCAAACCGTCTTGGGTTTTGTTTTTTGTGGGGGTTTTTTTCCCTTTTCCACCCCAACCTTGACTACTGTTGTGTCTATTCCCCGAGCAAGCCGTGCTTCGTCTCACTGGGGAAAGAGCTCCAGCCTGAGGTCTGGAAGGCTTCCGAATGCAGCCGGAGAGGGAGGACGATAATTCCTTAGCAGGAACCTTGCGAGAACTGACTTGAGAAGTCCATCTCTGAGAAAGACTTTGCCAGCCTCAGCCCAAATTCACTCCCAAGCTGTGGAGCTGTCGCTGGGTGCGTGCTGCGTGCCGAGGGGAAGGAAACAGCCGCGAGCGCGAAAAGGGCGCGCGCTCCTCGTCGCGGGGGGGAGGGAGGAAGGAAGGGAGGGAGGAAGCGCGCGCCGGCCGCCAGGCTCTATTTGGGCACGAGCTGGGCTGAGAGGGAGTCCGCGAGAGAGTCGCGCGCGGGCTCGCCCCAGCCGATTGACTCAAAACGGAGAGACGTGAATGAGCGCGTCTTGTGTCATTACCGCCAGAGCATCCTTAGCTCTCGTTTGGGGCTCCTTAAGGCCCTCGCTGCACATTTCACGCTTTCTTCTCAAGGAAGCGCAGGAGGAAGATCCTCAGAGCGTTTCAGGCACGGGGGGGGGGGGGAGAAGCAGCAGCCGCCTTTCTCTATTATAGAGGACAACAAAAAGGGAGGGGGAGAAGATTAGCGGTCTTCTACTCGTCTCCACCTCCCACTCCCGCTCCTTCGGGTCTCTCATCTGCAGGAGAAAGGAAACGAATTTGATGGCGCCCACTGCCTCACAGTAGTTACCCAAATAAATAGCAACACAGATCCCTTTCGGGATTGTGTGTGTATGTGTTTTGGAATGAAAACAAATAGTCCTACGTATCATTTGTAACGATAATTTTGTTGACAACCATTATAGAGACTGGAAACAGTGAACTGGTCTTTGTTGTTGTTTTTTAAGCACTTTTATCCTGCCCCTTCCCCAAAGAGCTCAGGGTGGTGTATATATAAGCCATCCAGAGAACAATTCTTATGGGGTGACCAATAAATACAGTTATTATTATGTGGCTTAACCCTTATCCCTTTTATCTTCACAACAACCTTGCAAGCACGATATACAATCCTAGGTTAAAGAAACACGTTCCAAACGCATACACAATAACACAATGTTTGTTGTGAGGATCAATATAACCCATGTCTGGGCTCCTTGGAGGAAGAGCGGGATATAAATGTGAAAATAAATAAATAAATAACCAGAACTGACAGCTGTCATAATATCCCCAAATATCAGCACTATGTGTTTTTTTTTTTGGTAAGGCAGCAATTCATAACCTGGCACATCTTTTAAATACTGTATGGATTTTATCTTGCAACAAGGACTAAGAGTTCAAAAAAGGTGGAAGACATTCTTAGCCTCAGGTGACAAGCTGTTCTTATCTGTAACTATATTTCTTCTGTGCAAGTTCATGCAAGATATTAAAGATTGCTTGGCTTCACCCACTGGAACATCTGGAACTTTGTATGGAAAGCAGCTTTTCACTCAGCTTTGATATAATGCTCTTGCCTGTGTGTGTCTGTGTGTGTGTGTAGGTGGGTGAACTTTTGTTGTCTCCTTTGGCAGGTTTATGACTGTCCACATTGTGTCTTACATTTTCTGCAAATGCTCTAATTCCTGGATTTCTTTGTTGCAAGCAGTCAGCCTAGACCATAATTACAAGGCTGAACCTCCAGTAGTGGAACAGGGGGCCACTCAGCAGGACCTCCCACTCCATCCTGTATACTGCCTTATTCAGCTAGCCACACAGGATCTACTCCATATTCTTTTACCTGATCAGCTACCTCAACTGAGGACCTAGCTACACATTACACACTACTGTATGCAACAAAAGTCTGATAGCTACTTTCCCCAGGGAAGAGCAGAGCAGCTTTGGGAGATGGAACTGAATCAGGGAAACAGCAGGCGTGGTGCTTAGACCTTCTCCATGCTGATCCTCCTTCCCACATTACTCACAAAGCTTCTCTCTTGCAGGCTTCAAACATGTTTAGAATCCCTGCAAAAGGGAAAAAAAAAACAGTTTGGAGGAAGACAATTTAACATAGACAGAGGTAGGAAAAGAGTAGTGCAACACTCCCACATACACATACATCGGTTTTCAATTTTTCATGCCAAATCTCCTCACATGTATATCTAACATGTAGTTCTGGCTAAAGGCCAAAAGCACACATGCATTTTGAAGCATTTTAATTACCAGTCAGTGATCTTCCTCCTTCAGTCCATGCACATTACCACTGTTCACAAGTTATGCTTTTCTCACTAAGAATCACTACATTCCCCCTAACTAGAACAGAAGAAAAACACACCCTCATTTGCCTATCCTCAGACTAGACTAAGATGTCCCACAAGTATCCTTCTGGACCACTTCACCTCCATTTTATTTATTTATTTATTTATTCATTCATTTATTCAATTTCTACACTGCCCTTCCAAAAATGGAATTTAGTGGACCTTATCCTGTTTTCCAGTGAAAGCTGAGGAGGCTCAAGAAAATGTCGGGTTCCTTACTGGGTTTTAATTTTTTTTTTAAATAGAAGTGCTTTTGTCTTCTGGCTACCATTTGTGTCCTTAAAATGTATCATTCGATGAAAGAATCTTCATCATTCCAAAGAGGAGGTTGGGGGACAGTTGACAATAATCAGCAGTTGCTTGCCTAGTGCATGTGTCCAAATAAATAAATAAATAAATAAAATCAGGCCTGGAGATGGGCAAGCTGGTGATGATGGGGAAGCTCCCTCAGGCTTAATTTTGAAAGATACCCTTCAGATGAGTTAATTTGGGCTCAGTTTGGCTCAGGCCCAAATTAAGCCTGTTTATTCAATGCAAAATCTCCATTGTTTTCTCAGTGATGTTACTAAGAGTTTGATGGGGTTTGGTGACCTTTACACTGCACCCTCATGAGCCCCCATTGATTGCCTTCCCTCTCCCTCAAATTGACCTGGCAATGCCAAAGCCTCACAATAAGGTGCTGTAGAGCCTCTATTAGATTTTCAGCACTTCAGCATTATCCCAGCCACAGATTTATCAGTGATCATTCCCCATGAATCCTTACATCTCTAATAGATCCTTATATCTGAGATGTTATAATGAACATGCATAGCAGCATATGTGCCACAAGGACCCATGGGAAATGTCGTTCCCATGGATCCTGACAAGCTATCAGATGTAGTTCTCATGTAGAATGGGAACTACATTTCCCACTGATCCTTGCATTCAGTATGCCATAGCAAGCACAGCCCCATAGTTTTAATGGAAGCCCCACAGTGAGGCTTCTTTGCTGAAGTCATAACCACAGATACTTGATAAAGATGGATGGGATTGGAAAGCAATGGCTACTTTGCAGACAGCTGGCACCAGGTCGAACACATTGGAAACTAGACCCAAAATATGGGTCCAAAATATGCAAAGGTTTGGGGACTCATAGTAGGCTCAAAGTTTCTGAATTAGGAAAGTTGATTTCCAAATCTCTCTAATTCTTGACTTCAGCATCACCACTATTGATGCCCAAGGATCCCTGCAGGATAAGGAGTGTAGCTATAATTGAGTGGATGGGTTCAAAGAATCCAGGCCCTCCAGCTCCTGAGGGCCCCCAGCTCCACCCCGCCCTATTTTCTTATCTCCTTCCCTCTGAGGGACCACCGAGGAGAAGGGTGAAATGGGTCCCCTCTCACCTAGCTACGCCCCTGTGCAGGATGTACATAAATGCATAGCAGCTATCAAGAATTTCACTGACTAGAGTTCCTGCTGCTACCTAAAAAGTCTGCTTTGTAGACATTTTGCTCATGCATGCTTCCAGAGCCTGTAATACAGAGGTCTCTCCACCCCCACAAGTCTTCATCTCTCTCCTGCCTTGGAGCTGAGAAGGAGAGGATGATTAGCATAAGCACTGACAGAACTTGTGAGTACAATTTGTGCAGGCTCCTGCTTTTACCCATCTTCCCCATGGCTGGCTACAGAGCTGAATGCTAGGAGTAAAAAGGAGGACACCATGAATGGTAACAGAGACTCACATTGACAAGGCGGCTGACAATACAACTTCACAGTTTGTCCACACGTGCAAAACTGTAATCCACCTCTATTTCTAGAATGACTATTTTCTAATGTCCCATGCATACAATAGATGATGGGAAGAAGTATACAGTGATATTTGAATTTTTCCCCCTTTTTGTGTGTGCAATGAGTTTTGTTCTAGATGGCAGTATCAAGGTAGTGAGAACATATGTGCATTCAGAATGTGATCTATCTGATTCAACCTGAGCAGGATCTAAAATTAACTGAGCCGACAACAAAAACTTGTGTGCATGCACACATGCACATGCCTTAGAGGGAACACTGGTAGTATAGGAGGTGATGAAGCAGTGGGTGGATTTTGCCTGCTCTTACAATAAGTAGTGGCAGTTTTGTTCTAGAATGTTCTGATAATCTGAATATGAGACCAATCTGTTGTCAGAGTTAGGTCAGTAACCAAGCAGAACTGAAGGGATTTGACAATCATTCATGACTGCTCCACGGAAAATATAAAAAGTACTTGTGGACAAAGGTGTCTCTGTGTGTGTGTGTGTGTGTGTGTGTGAGAGAGAGAGAGAGAGAGAGAGAGAGAGAGAGAGGGAGGGAGGCATTTATTATTTTTTGCATTTATTATTTTTACCTGCTATTCTTTTGGAGACAAGCCCACAATCTGTTTACACTGGGGGCACATAATTATTTTTTTCAAACTCCTTTTTCCAACAAATATGAAGAACAGCACAATCTCAATTATACTTTGCTTTTTTAAAAAAATACTGATTTTGAAGGCATTTTGATAAACCTTAGTTAACACAACATTTCCACTGATTTCAATGAAATTAAAAAAAACACGACATTGAGACAGCAGAAAAAAATATTCTATATTCAAATACAAAAAGACTGAGTTATTAAAATCGCTTCCTACAGTAGAATGAGACAGTATTAAATGACCCACATTTGTAATGGTTAAAAAGAAAGAAACTGAATATGACTATATCATATACAATGCATGATTCAATCGTAAACACATCAGTGGGATTTATTTGCACATAATGTATTTAAAATTGGGGTATTGCTTTGTGAATACACAAGTATTCTGGAACAAGTTTTATTATATCACTGACAGTGAGGGCTATTCTATAGTATACAGCCATACTGGTGGTGGTTTAAGTGGATCTGTTCTGAGCAGAATTTGGCATGTATGTATGTATGTAGCAAATTTTTGACTGTCTGAATTCCTTAGACTCAAGGCTAAATTAAATTACATAAATTAAAACAACAATGAAGACAAGAGAATAAGGGGGGGAAGGGGAGGGGGAAAAAGAACTCACACACACACACACACACACACACATGTTAAAAACGAAAAGCCTGGCAAAATAGATAGATTTTCAGGAGCTTCTTAAAGGATAGAGGAGAGGGAGCATTACGAATCTCAGGAGGCAGCGTGTTCCATAAGGAGGGGGTTGCAACAGAGAAGGCCCTCCCACAAGCCTGGACCCCACGTACCTCCCTTGGGCCTGGAACTCTGAGAAAGCCCACCTGAGATGATCTCACAGGGCGGGTAGAAGTTGGACGGGAGAGGCAGTCCTGAAAGTACACAGGCACCAAACCCTGAAGGCATGTGCTGAATATGGTAAGGATTCCCCTTAACAAGCAAAGGGGGATTCCTTACCTAAAAAGAGGTTTGAGAGACGGACAAGAGGGCACCTTACTGGCTGTGGCAGCTGTAGCGGTGGCTGTGGCGGCCCCTCTCAGTCCCACCGGTGCTCCCCCACACACTGTGGGCTAGTGGGCAGCCTGGTTCCAGTCTTCATGCATTTGCAGAGGCCATTTGCATGACCTGGGCTACCTGCTGGTATGTGGTGCAGGGAGCGAGGAGCACCAGCAGGGCCAAGAGGGGCTGACACTACAGCCGGTAAAGTTCCATCTTGCCCACCCACCCCAAGCTCCTCTTTAGGTAGGGAATTACCCCTTTGCTTGTAAAGGGAAATCCTTACTGGATTCCCCTTTATAAGCAAAGCACCCAAACCAGGTTGAACCGGGTCGACCTGGTTTGACAGCATGAACCAAACCACTGGCCAGTTCTGATGAACCAGATCGCGGACCGGTGGTCAGTTAGGATCGAATTCAGAGTAAACCACCACTGCTGGTTCCATGCACATCCCTAACACATACACACAAAAAGGTCTTTAACATGACCGCACACCACAGCTTGGGAGGACTGGGAGGATGGCAGAAGCTTGCCTGCCTTCTCCAGCAGATGAGCTGTGGCCACCTTTGCCTCCGCTGTGCCTTCTCCACCCACATGAGCGGTGGCACAGTGGAGGCCAAAACTGGGATCAGGAGGAGGAAGTCTTCCCACATCTTAAGCCTGCAGTGCTGTGGCTCCTCTCATTAGAGCAGCCACTGCACTTGGCGTGACCACTCCTTCCCCACCGACTCGCTGCCCCAAATGAGGGGAAAGCCTTCTACCCGGTGGCAATCACTCACATGATTGCCTGCCAAAGTAGAATAAACCTATGGTTCTTACCACCAGTACACACATTAGTTCATTCTACCTCATTCTACCATGGTTCATTCCACCTTGGTAAAATGTTGGGTAGTAGAACAGGGCTACACTTGCCCTGAGAGCTCCCAGTGCTCCAAACGACACGTGAGAAGAGGCTCAAGGTCTATTCATACAATCATCAAAAAAATCAGGGCTGAAGGCATTCTATCATGGTTTGTGTGCTTGTGTGAACTCACAAAAATCCCTCCAACCCAAGTTGCTGGGTAGCCCAGCTTTTGTACCCTGCTGTTAACCAAGACAAGAGAAGACAGCTCTCCTACCTTGTTTTTCTGGCCATATGAATCCACTTACTTATCCTACTCAGCTATTGGGACCTAGCTGGCCTGGAAACAATAGAGAGCTGTGACTACAGCAGCCGCCATCATGGCACACTCTATGATCCTGTAGCTGCGGCAGCTTCAGCAGGTCTGGGTGCACCTCCTGCTCCTTATGGCCAATCAGAAGGCAGTTGCTGATATACAGAAGCTTTCCAGTCTACTGGCAGCATAAAGCACGGCAGGAAGGCCTGCTAGGCCTCTGGAGGACTTTTCATGCGTGCAGCCCTGGATTTCAACAATGGACGGCTTGCCTGGCCTCCTCATGTGTTCCCTGGGTTTGTTGCTCCAAACAGAGGTTCTGCTTGTGTGCTGCTACTAGGGTAGGAGCTCTCTAAACCTCCAACCCACCCCAAAATGGTTGTGTGAACAGGCCTACAGTGTCTCAGCAGTGGATAGAAACCTGCTAGAAGTTGAATGGAAACTGTAGTTGCCATGCTCTGAGCGTGTCTTGAGAACAGGCCCTCAGTTATTTCTTCTGAACTGTTCAATGTTTTTACCTCACTCTAGATATAGAAAGAAAACATCTTCTGTCAGATTTTCATTTCCCACTTCGGACAGCTTAATTGTTTGGGCAAAGTTTTAAGCTATCCTGACAGAAAACATATTAGAGTTTTCTGAGTTAAGAGAAGTTCTCCAACAAGCTGTCACTGCTATTTAGCAATTTGATCACACTTAAGCAACAGACTGCTGATCTGCCAAGTACTGCACTGTCAGCATTTCTCATAGTATTTCTTTAGTATGGTGGGGCCTCCTTAGCAAAAGAATGGTGCTGAATGACAACTTACTTAAAAACAAAACACACACAGCCTGTCCATTGTCAGGTAAGACGTCTGTGTACAGACTGGATCCTTTAGTAAGCTAGTGCTGCTGTTCCTGATGGAGATAAAGAATTTGTGATTTGTTTAATGACCAACAACTCTCAATTAGCAAAATCCTGCAACTTGAAAGAATAAAATTTATTTAACAATATTGACTTCCAAAGGTTTTACAACAAATACTCATTAGGTCCTGAAGTTCTGATCACACTGTCTTATGACATCATCATTTGTTCGTTTGTTGTTGTTATATCACTTTTTCTGTGTAAGTGTACCAAAATAGTTTAATGAAACAAAACATAAATTAGTACAATAATTAAACAAACATATAAACATAACACAGGAATTGTATGTCAGTATAACAAATAAGCAAGACAGGAATAAAAACAGTATTATCCATATAATTATCTCACAGCATCTGACAATGATATCAAGTGATATAATAGGGTCAGTAGGAACGTCCAGGAAAGGTTTAAGGACAAAGGAACTGACTCAATGCTGTACTTAGCACAAATATCAGAATGGTAGCCAAGCCACAGGTTTGCAAAGCTTAGTGGGAGGATCTAGGAAAGCTGATTGATTACCACCTGTTATCCCTGCCATCCATCTAAGCTCTCAAATGATTTTCTGTGCAACATCACTTCCAAACATGGGGGGGAAATTGCTCTGGGCCATAAATGGACAAGCAGAAAATGTAATAAACTAGATTATTTGAGACAGGGCTTACAGTCACATATTTAAGACCTTCCTGAAAAAAGGCAAACAGCACTAGCAAAAGGCCTTGCTTGTATGGGTATGATTCCACTGGTCACTTGCTGCTAAATATTCCTGCCAGTCTACAGCACTCTGAGTTCAAATTCTTAAGAACAGCTGTCTGTCATGTACAGAAATGTTTCAGGCAGAAACTCCAGTTTTTCTCCAGGCCCATCTACAAGAGCACCCTGTGATTTCAAATGTATTTATATCATGCAGTATATCCATGCAATCTGTCACAAAATTTTAATCAAGACTGCCAGAGTGTGGGTTGCATATTATCGGTTACAGAGTGTTAAAATAAAACTGGCTTCATTGCCCAGGTACCATTTGTTATGTGGGAGGAGGAACTGAGACATTTTTTGCTAAAAGCAATTTACAAGATCCAGAGAGGCATGGTAAAGTCAAGAGTGATGCTAACCAGGCTACAAACAATGAAGCTAAATTTGTTTTATCCACCTTCATTTTTCCTATTTTCTTTCTTTGAACATTTCTTGCAGCTCCCTTGATTCTTATGACATTCCAGATGCTTATTATTTTTTGGCTCAGTGTTACCTGAAAATTGTTGCACAATTTACACAGAGTAGAGTGAAGTGAACAGTGTGCTGCAAACAGGCAGACTGTATTCTCTTTTATTTATAATGTGTGGCAAATATCTTAGCATGCCATATGTGAGCCTTTTTGATAGTTGTGCAAGCAGTTAAGCATCATATGCAAATTTGGTATTTTTCTAGCACCATTATGATTTCTATCTTTAAAGGGATACCAGTATATATAGTCTTATGCAGCTGCAGTCTCAGGTTTTGCTAGAGACATATCTTTTGCTAGATTAGCATTCATATCCTGTACATATTTAATTGACAAAACCCCAGTGTACACACATGGACTTACTTCCAAGTAAACAGGCATAACTCTGGACTACAATGCTACAATTCTAGTCACACTTAACTGGCAGTAAGCCCCATATAATTCAGTAGTACTCAGTAAGTAAACGTGCATGACTGCAGCTTCAAGCAAGTCATTGCATGAATGAAATTTCAAACAATTTCAACCATGAGGCAGGGTGAGGCAGTCACCTCAGGTGCAGGCACAGGGAGGGGCTAAGGGGGTGCCAAGTGGTGGTTTCACCACCATAGTACCACCCCACCATCCTTCCTTACCTGGCTGGGGCAGGCTATTCATTTCCCACTCCCAACACCATTGGAGGCAGACATATTCTTTCCTCCTGCCCCAACATCTCAGGCAGTAAAATGTCTTGGACTGCTTTTGATCTCAGCACACTAAGTAGGGCATCAGATCCATTTAAATCATTGGGCTTTCTTTTGAGGAAATATATTTAGGATCATGCTGAAAACATTATTAGGACTGCATTCTCACAATGAGAATGATTGTGGTTAAACTGCCCTGAGCCATTTTTGGAGGAGTGGTATATAAATCAAATAAATAAATAGTAAACCACAATAGGTAAGTCCCACGCGCTTCTGTAGAGTATGTCATGATAACCTAGAATTTCCAGACGATTCCGGTTAAATCACAGAGGTTAACCAGCATTTAACCAAGATAGATCCTGGTTATCTATCCCAGTTAAATGCTGGCTAACCACAGCAGTGTAATCAGGATAGCCTGGAAATTCAGGGTTCTCACAACACACTCCATGGGAGCATACTCTGCTCACCAATCATGGTTAACTCTTTAACCACAATCATTCTCATCATAAGAACATGACAAGAACTGGATCTAAAGGTGCACCCTTCTTTGCATCTTTAAGAAAAGTTTTAATTTGTTAAGTTTTCTTGCTTGGAAAAAAGTTTCACTGAAATTAGTGGAACTTATTTTCAAGGACACAATTCAGTCAAATATAAACATTGCAGCACTGATTTCAATCAGAAACTTAATTAAAAGCATGCTCAAATTTCTTCCATTGAAATCAATGGGACTTTTGTGTTTAGTTTGGGCTGGATGATGCCCCAAGCAAAATATTTAGTATTAAATTTTAAATTTTTAAATTTTGAGAAGGCTCCAACAATCTTTAGTGAAGGGTTAGGTTCTTTTTATTTCTCTGAGAATTGTTACTTCCCATCATCTCAAACTGGGATGTCTGCATGTGGATATCCCTGGGGCCCACATGGAGGAGAGCAGGGGAGGAAAGTGTCTTTATTTGGAGTTTCCCCTAACTTTTCTAGAAAAATACTGAGGGGACACAATCACCTTGCAGCTTCCCCCAAAACTACAAAACTGGCAGAAGCCTAGGTATGCACAGTAACACAGCCCTTATGCCACCAGTAAATAAAATATCCTTGGCAGCAAAGAGCAGCATGCCTTCATGAGCCTTCAGTCAGCTGCTGCTGGGTACTAAAGAGACTGAAAGGAAATAAAGGGCCTGTCTCTTGCTTCTTTTTAGACTAGGATCTCATGGGGTGTCATGGATTGCCTCTAGTTATGACTTTTCACACCTCAGTATTTAGGCTAGTCAACTAGACTAGCTATATCAAGAAACTGTAAGGTGTGCAAAGTTCCAATTTAGGAACTACACTCACGGTTCTCACTCAGGTATTGCATTTGCCAATTAAAAATATGTGAAAAGAACTCTAGAGAAAAAGCTGTTGTAAGAATACTAGTTTACTTATATCGCTTCTAGTACAGCAGCAGGATTGTAACTATAATTGAGAGGATGGGTTCAAAGAACCTGGCCCCCCCAGCTCCTAAGGACCCCCCAGCTCCATTCCTTCCTATCTTCTTCATTATCTCCCTCACTCCAAGGGGCTGCTGGGGAGAGGAGCAAACACAGGCCCCATCTCCTTAGCTACGCCCCTGTACAGCACATATAGATCATTTAACATAGACAAAGCATAAGAATCAGCATAGCATTGATTATTCAGGGCTTTACACGAAAAGTAATTTCAAGGAGCATTAGTTCAAGAAGCGTAGTACTTACAAACTGTAAAAAGAATCAGTCAAGTAAGGTGCCCGAAGGCAACCTAAACATTCATCAACATTTCCCGGCTTTTTGTCGTAAAATTTCTCATGAGCAAGGTGAAAAATCTTAACTAAGAGAAATAAGTTATTCCTGTCCTCTCATAATAGAAAACTAGTTATCTCATAGATGTCCCCCATTGTTCTACAGTAACTCTAACTCACAAACACAATTTGTTTGTTTGTCTATCTATCACATTTATATACCACCACATATAAACTCTCTAGGTGGTTTACAAATTAAAACACAACAATTTATGTAAACAATTTTTTAAAATTGTAAACTGCCCTGAGCCATTTTGGAAGGGCGGTATATAAATCAAATAAATAAATAAAATAATAAATAACAATTAGCACCTTAAATCATATAAAACAAATTAAAATAACCATCAATGAAACTTTAAAACATTATAAACCAAAAAAGCAACCCCTTTCATGTAGACTTAACTTCCTTCACCAATCCTTATGTTTGAAGAGCAGAGAACAAATTTAGCTTAGCTTAGCTGGATTAATTAACTTTATCTAACCATCATAAAACGAACCAGTAAATCACAAACATTGCTTCTTGCACTCGACTTTTTGTAAAAATGATTTGTTACGACATGAAAAAGTGTAGCTACATCTGTTAATTTTTTTTTAAAAAATAACCTTTTAAAAGGTTAAACCTAGGTTAACCTAGGTTAAAAGGTTGCAGGTAAAAAGGTCAATAGTTTCTAGGCCAAAGTGGAATTATTATCACTTATCATTATACATGATTTAAGGAAAGAGGGGGCAATGTTATTTATAACTATATCCATGACGGGGGGTGGGGGCAGAGAAAACTGACTTTATATAATGTGTGCTCCATGGTGCACATCCTCTTGAGCCTGATTTCCTTTTCTCCACAGGTAGAAAGAGGCAGGAGTGGCATTGCCTCTACCTCTTAATGATAAGGGGGGGGGGGAGTTGTCCTTAGACATCATGGACCAGAGACCAGTTCAAACAGTTCCCTCTTCAGTGACTGAAAGAATCTGGGAGAGTCTCAGAGGACTGTGCCCTGTGGCCCAATCCTAAGCATCCCTTTGGCTGTAGAGGGGTCAATGATTTTTTTCATTTGTAATTACTTTTGTATTCATGAATAACTTCAACCCCACACTTATGGGGTTGAGAAGAACTTCCAGGTCAGGCTTTCAGGCTAGCTTGAGGTCTATTATCTGCCCATTTTAGAAATGCCTACTTTTAAGCACTTGGTGGAGTGGCTGTTCATTTCTTTACCATGTGGTCGGAATCTGGTTTCCCACTACACAGCTACATTTCACTCTCCTGCTGCTCCGCCCACTGTCTAAATCTGGATAGTGGCTTGACAGGTAGAAGAGCTGTGATTACAGCTCCAGCTTAACAGGTATTAGTCATAGTAGGACATGGCAAGAGTGTCATCTAGAACAGTGCTTAGCAAAGTGAGCTCAGCAGCTACTGAAGTAATTAGTTGGCTAGACCATTTTACTCTTGAATGCTGCAAGATTCCAGTTCCAGCCAAAAGCTCTGACTTACAGTGCCTCTTGGAAATGGAGTAGTGTGACATGAATACTAAACGAACTTTCTAGATATAAAAGGAGTGCTACTTAGAGAAATGGGAACTTTCTAAGGAAGGCAAAGGAAAGAGAAGGACAAAGTAGGCAAAATAAAAATAAGGCTGCACTTTAAAACTAATCATTAAACACACTTACTAGGGAGTAAACCCCATTGAACATAGTAGGGTTTGTTTCGGAGTAAATATGCTGTTTTTGTTCATAACTAATGCAAAATACTCACTTCCCTTTATTCTTCCAATTTGTTTGCAGATGAGATAAATTGTATATTTGGTGTGTGTGCTTTCAAGACTGCCTAATTTACCATGCACATTTTGACAAGGGTTGATATTTGTTTTATTAATTTTACTAATCCCTTTCTATTGCTGTTGTTACTCCATAGTATAAATCAGTCTTGTATGAGTTCATGAAAGAGACGAAGGAACAGAACATAAGATTATGTGCCCAAACTCTGGACACTGCAAGAGCAATTAACAGAAGCATTAGGCCTGTGCAATATTTAGGCCTGTGTGATATTGCCATATTGAAATTGCTCTGTCCTTTCCCCCTTCTTTACTACCTTAGTCCTTTGCCACTGCTCCCTCCCTGTCTTTTCAGCTGCCGCCGCCCCCACCACATCCTTTCTCTGCTTTCTATTCAGACCCTCCTCTCTGCATTCATTTCTGCTTCCCATGCCCCATTTGTTCTCTCTTCACCATGTCTGCTACTTCTTCAGGTTCAGTACTTCTGATACTATGCCTCTTTTTCTGTTCCTGTGATTTGAATAATCACTCTCTTTTATGTCATTGGACATCTCCATAGATCTTGCCAAGCTTCTTCTTCTTTAAAGGTAAGGTTTTCCAAAGACAATATTGCTCTGCTACAGAATAAGCTCAGTGAAGCTCAGTGACCCCTTCCTAATCAGGAGCATACTATGGGGCTACTAATTTGTTTGTTGCCGCAAAACATGAAAGTTATTAGAGTATCTTAATTGCTGAACATGTTTCATTTTATGCTATTTGTAGCTTATTTTTTTAATCAAAAAGACTTTGGGATTTAAATGTATTAAAAATATTTAAAATGCTGAAGGCAGCCTACAATATAAAAGAACAGATTCAGAATACAAATTCACAGCAACAAACTAAAAGAGACAACCAATAAAGCAGTTCAAGCCATTATGTCAGGGGCTTACATAGTGCACAAGGGGACAAAAGTGGCTTGAGCACCACCCCTGCCCCTGCAGGAGTGTCATCTGTGCATCATACATGTCTGTGCACAGAGTGCTTACTACAAAAAGAGCTCTATGCACAGAGTTGTATGACGCACAGCCCACTGGAAATAATTGGTGTCACACTACTTCATGCATGAAGTAGGGATGTGCACAAACTGGTTCGGAGGCGCTTTTATGGGCCTCCGAACCAGTTTGAACCCTAGGCGACTTGAGGGTTCGACAGTGGGGTGGTGGTGGCTTTAAGGGCGGGGAAGGATGCACTTACACACACACACACACACTGCATTTCCCCTGCCAGTGCACAATTCCCTAAAAGCCCATCGGGACAGCAGCATACCTCCCTGCCACCCCATTCCAGTGTTGTCTGGAAGTAACCAGAAGTAGTAGCTGCGACTGCACACATGTCCACAAAAAGGAAATCTCATCATACCTCCATTACAAAGCCTGAGGAGTCAAAGGCTGGGCAGAGCTGTGGTGGGCAAGGGCAGTCAGCACTGGCCACCCTGCCTCCTTCTTTCCTCCCTTCTTTGCTGCCTGCCCGCCAACTAGCACTAAAGTTCAGGCTTCTGTGAGGCCTGCACGGAGGCCTCACTGGAAGCCCCACCAACCCACCGAACAGCTGAGAGGCGGAGACTGAAGGAGCTGCAGCAGCTTTACAGGCTGCTTAGCTCACCTGGCCAGTGAGCATGAGGACGCGCAGGCAAGGGGAACTGGCCAAGGGGCCTTGAGGGGGGGCCAAGCCCTGTGGGCCTAGGGACAACTGTCCCCCCTTGTCCAATAGACCCTATGCCCCTGACTCTAAGAATTTCTCCTCCTTAGAACCCTCTGCAGTGCAGGTGGCTATCCTGCCACAATCCTCCTACAGGTAAGGACACCCCACTGAAGCCAATGCCTGAGGAACAGGACAATCGGTTTAAGGTGCAATTATTTTTCAGTCAGGGAGTCAGGGAGGCTAGACACAGCACTCTGACTATGGGATTTTAAGGGCTCCCATTTGGCTCCAGAATACTGCTAGACCCATTTCTACTTCTGCAAGACCTCCAGTCTTGCCTCAGTCTGGTGTGTGATTCCTTATGGATGCAGAAGCTTCACACACTTTCATTCACATGTAAGAATGTCCCCGTGAATGTGAATGAAGGGAACAGTTCTTTGAATGCCTAACTGCCCCTTCCATTGAAGTCAGTGGGGAAACCCAGCAGTACAGGAGCTCAGTGTGCATTCTGGAGTGCACATGTAGCTCTGCATCAGAGTCCAGGTTTTCATGTGTGCCTTTGATGAAATCCTTAACCAGCAGGTTGAATTCTTACCAGGAAGCACATGAACACTGACCTTCCATGAAAGCCGTAACAGCACTGAATAGGAAACAGAGCTGACACTGGCACAAAGAGGGCAAAGAATGCCAATTCAGGAGGCGGGTGTGAAAGTGAAGACTGCTTCCATGCCTGCTAAAGTGTATATTACAAAACTGGCACTTACTTGGCAAATCAGCTATTCAGGAACTGACATTGGCAGTGATACAGGGATAATCCATGTGCAAGGAGACACTGTTCATTAACAATGTCTCTAGTATATATGGCACTAGCACAGTTTTGTATGACAGCAGATTTTTCCACTCTTATTTTTCTTTGAAAACTAGGATTTTCTTTCAATGGGGCACTCTTTGGATCTATATCATATTAGGAGCTGGATTGTTTGATACTGCCTGTTATTTCAGTTGGAATACACCACTTTTATATTCTTTACCCCTTAGCTTTCAGTGACACAGAAAAAATGATACTAGTACAAGTCAATTCCAGAATACATTCTTGAGAGCTTAGACTGAACAAAATTGATTGTCATTTGTCAAGACGTTCTCCAAAGTTTGTCTGCATTAATGGCATGTCTTAATCTAAAACTTTGTTACAATTATAATTTCTTTTTGTTCTTCTTCTACATAGTTTCTTGCTATACATATGTATTTTCATATATTTTCTTTGATACATACATCTGCATTTTGCGATTAGGAAGCTATGTGAAATGGTTTTAGTCTGATTTTTATTTTATTTTAAAGAATGATAAACGTGTGCACAAACAGCTGTGTGCTCTTATCGATACCACGAAACCAACTTTGTGGGATGGAGGGAGGTTTGGGGAGCAAACTACAATGGACTCTGCTATGAAGCTGGAGTGGAGAGAGTCCTTTATGAGCAGCAGCAGTGATGGCAGGATTGTAGCTATAATTGAATAAGGTGGGAATGTCTCGGGGCCCTAAGGGAAGATATGGGGCACTGGCTGTGGGACAGCCTGGTCTTCATTTTCCTCTTTCCCAAAGCACTGGCACACTGCTGGGTTTTTCAGCAATGCAAGTAAGTTCTAGTCTTGGTTTTAAGCAGGACAAGTCCTCTCCAGGGCATTTTCCAGATTACTCCCTGCAACAGTTTCGCAATGTGTCCGCTAAGTGCCCCTCCACATTGCCCATGTTTCGACATCGCGGTCGCTGTGCTGTCGCCAGGGTGCCATCCATATTTCCAATGCCTTGATTCGGGTTTTATTGATGTGTTATGGCCCTATAATGACATAATAACGTTACAGAAAAGTAGCTGTATTTTTCCATGGTAAGGACAGTTTTTTTGGGCCCCCCCCCCATGCTTGCTTCCTCTGCCCCTTGCCACGGGATCCCAAGAGTTGCTGCTGCTGCCTCCCTTCACCTTCTCGCCCTGCTGCCGGCACTGGTGGCCCCCCTCCCCCCTTGAGGGATCAGGTGGGGTGCAAGAGGGGAGGTAGGCCAGAGGGGCAGGCAGCCAGGGGATGGGATGCCTCGCTGGCCCACCCGCCTTCCTTCCCAGCCCAGCTTTTGCACAGCATGGTGGCAGCATCACTTCTTCCACTGTTGCTTCCTTTTGCGTTCGGCTTTTTGGGGGCAAGTGCGGATCTGGTACTTACTTAAGAGGAAGCCAATTGATCTGAATAATTTACTTCTGTGCAATCCCATTTGTTTATCAGTTGAGTGGCTGACTGACAGTTCAATCTTTAACATTTGCTTACTGCAAGGCAACGGACTCCCCCCACCCGCCTCGTGTATTGCAAGGAAGCCCTGAAAACTGTTCTCAATGCCATGTGGTGTGGAGGACTAATTCTGCAGTTCAAGAATTTGTTAATATCTAAAGCCCCTCTCCGTACATAATTTTTATTTTATTTTTTGCTTGGGTGCTTCCACAAATGCACAATCCTTTTCTGTTTCCTTACTATAAGGCAATCAAAGGAATGTAGTTTGCGCCATAGTTCTCCCCTTAGTGTCAGTTTTGCACAAAAGCACCTATAGGGGAAAAAAACATTTGTCATGTCATTCTCACTCTGCAACCCCATTGGCCCGAAATGGAGGGTTGGGGGCAGTGAATGCAATTCTGGTGGAATATGGACACCCCCTGTCTGGAAAACCCGCTGCAGTGGTGGGGAATTTGAATGGCCACAATGTCACGATGCATTGAGAAGCGCATTGAAAAACACTGTGCTCACAGTTTCCAACCACTGCCGAATACTGTTGCACTTTGCAACACTTTAAGTGGTGCAAATCTCATAATCTGGAAAATGCCCAGAAGGGGAGGAGGGGAATGTGTGAGGCAATGTCCCTCACTCCTCTTGTCCTACTGACTGGGTGGGTAGTGAAGGAGAAGGAGAAGGAGAAGGAGAAGGCAAAAGGGAAAGGCCTCTTCTTATCCCATGGCCCACTCCAACCTTGTGGTGCTCTTGAGTAATGGCACACCACCAGGACTTGCTTGGAGTAAACCTGAAAAAATGCACTACCATGTCAATGCAGTGTCAGCCTAGAACTACTCCCACCACTGTTCTCACCTGGAAGACAAGTCAAGCCACCTCTTCTTTGTATGGTTGCCACTGTTGCACACACTGAAAGATCAGTAGGCCTGATCTTTCTAGGATCAGGCCTGCTGTGCTAAGACCAATGATGTAATTGTTCCAAATTAGCAAGGTGAGTGTCACCAAAAGTGAATTTTAGTGCAAGGAAAAGGGATTTTTCCAGTTCATACCCACAGCAGATTCCAGTAAGCACTCTACCTCAGATAAGTATGTCAGCATGGACCCCAGAATTTGATTCCAGGATATGCATTCCCACTTACATTTGACTGACATCTTCCACACAGGAAAAATCAGACAAATATGCAAATCTCTATATGCTTTAAGTTCACTTTATGTATGTGGATCCAGCAGGCAATTACAGGGGTTGCAACAGGTGCCCCATCCCCCCAATATATATAAAAATATTGGGGCTTGGATTGTCTCTCTCTTGCAAATGCACTATGCCAGGGATGCCAAACACAAATCTGGTGGTGGGCCAAACTGGATTTTGATGAAACTCTGGAGTGCCGCCTTCTGTATTCCTCCCCGCCCCCCGCCACTCCCAGGCTCTTTTATTGGGCCTGTATGAAGCAGCAGGGTGAGGTATGTGAGACTGGCAGCTGGAGACGGTTGCGATAGGAGAGAGGGGCAGAAAGCAAGGTTGGCTTTTGTTGTTGTTGTGTGGGGACCAGTTTACAGCTCTGGTGGCTGTCTGAGCCCTGCTGAGCCTCTCAGAGTCTGCTCCACAGCTGTGACCATTTTTGTGGATTTTAAAATGCACCCTCTTAGATTATCAGCACCACAGAGATCCATGGCCACCACAAAACCCTCTGGATAACCTCCAGATAGAGGCCAGCTGTTCTGTCTGTCCGGAGTACCTTAAAGACCCATTGATCATTGACTGTGGCCACACTTCCTTCCAGGTCTACATCCCCCACTGGTGGGAGGAGCTGAACCATGACTTTCTGTGATCCGATTGCCCCAATACTTTTCATCACCACACACTGAAGCCCAACTGGCAGCTGGGAAACATGGTAGAGATAGCCTGGCAACACAAGTCACCAACAAGCACAAGGTGGAGGACGAGAAGTTGTGTGAGAAGCACAATGAGGTGCTCCGCCTATTCTGCAAGGAGGAGCAGGAGGCACTTTGCTTGGGGTGCAAAATCCCTCACCAGCACTGATCTCACATGGTCATGTTCCCGGATGACATTCCCCTGCAGTACAGGAGGAAATGACAGAAGTGTCTGCAGCCACTAGAACAAAAGCTGCAGGGCATGGCCCACTGCAAATCCCAGGGAGAGAAAACGCCTGGGAGGGAGCTCAAGAAAAAGGCCGAGAACCAGCATCAGCTTATCATCAGTGCGTTTGAGGAGCTGCATCAATTCCTGGAGGAGGAACAAGAAGTGCTGTTGTGGCGGTTAGAGAACAAGGAGAATGAAGTACTGTCTGGGGAAGCTGGATAATGTTTTTCCCCAGCTCAATGGCGATCAGACCCAACTCTTTGGCCTGCACCTCTTCACATCTTTTGAGTGTATTCTTCACATCCTTGAGCATCTTGGTGCCTGACTGCAGATATTTTTATTATCTGTCAGCATGATCCTCAATTAAATATCAGTTAGTTGATAACAATTACTTATTGGGTGGCTAGCACATGTTGTTGTTGTTGTTTCTCCATTTCCATGATGAAGCTCTTGATGGAGACCTGCTGCTCCAACAGCTCAGTCACTTTATCCTTCAGCTCTTGCAGAATCTCTTTTTGCATAAAATCATGAAGAGGCTGATCCCAAAACAGCCCACCCCAACATAGAGCTCTCCAAGGATTGCAAGAGTGTCGTTTGTGGAGCAGCACCTTCAAGAGCTGCCCAGGAGCCCGAGGCTCTTTACCGCCTATCCCTGCATCTTAGCAGCAAAAGGCTTCAACTTAGGTTGCCACTACTGGGAGGTGGAAGTGGGTGAAAAGACCCACTGGTTCCTGAGGGTCTGCAATGACTTCATAAGCTGTAAAGTAAGATAACCTCCTTTATTGAGCCTGGCTATTGGCAGGTATTCAATGGGTTCAATGGGGACAAGTACACAGCCACCATCACCCCTTTCACCCTCATCAATGCCACCATCAAATCCAAGAGAGAAAGAATCTTATCAAGAGATAAAAATTAGCTGCAATTTCTACAAAAACGTTATTAGAAGAAATAAGAAGAAAATTGATGTCCAACTGTTTCAGCGGGCTTTTTCCTGAGCTGATATTATTTTATTAATTGTCCCCCCCCCGCCCCGTTTTAGTATTTTGATGCTCTCTCTCTCTCTCTCTCTCTCTCTCTCTCTCTCTCTCTCTCTCTCTCTCACACACACACACACACACACACACACACACACACACACTTACTTCTAATGCTGTTCTAATGCATCTTGCTGTTTTATTCCCCTAATTCTACTTTAAAAAGTTATGTTGTTTAGATTGTGGTTCTTCATTTCTACCATAGTTAAATTATGAGTTACTAACAAGAAGCAAGAGCGCTCTTGCATGACTAATACATGTCATGCAGGTTTTGGAGTTGTAGTCAATAACATCAGGGAATTCCTGTTACAGGGAACACTGTCAAAAGTAAGTTTGCTTCTGTGTGACTAGCCACTTGGTAACACACTCAATCATTGTTTTCCCTTAAGGATACAGGAGAAAAGCTATGTATCTAGTGCTAATATACAGTAGACAAACCCTCGAGAGCATCTTATGTGTTTCTGCTTGTGAAAGATGAACCAGAATGCAAGTCCAGTTCTAAAAGTTACACGAGCATATTCAGACATGTACATACAAACAGGTGTCTGTACACATACACTGGGTTTATGTGAATGTCTGTCCATGCATTCATTTCAAAAGAGAATGTAAGCACAAGCCCTTTCAAGTGCAGGGTATAGACAGGAAGTTTTATGCTGTCTGTGCATTGAACATAATGTGTGGATAACTATGTGTATACAGATCTGTATGTGCATACATTGAATGCAGATTGTACAGGCATTGAACATAACCTGTGAATAGGGCTACACATAGTCCATTCGCTTTACCTCTTTTTCATTGCTAGCACCACATTGCTCTTTCTCCTTCGCATATGCGACTTTCCAAAGCCATCAGAAATTGTGACCTTGTTATGAATGCCAGGGCACACTGCGTTTTTAGTTAGTGCTTTTTGGACTTCTGCAGCTCTGGTAGAATTTTGAACAGTAACTGTTTGGTGGAGTTTCCGCAGACCTGAATTTTAACAATGAAGTGCAGTTGTGTTTTGAGGCCTGTGTGATCCTTGCACTTTTCCTGCTACCAATTCAGCACCCATATTGTTTTCTACTAAAATAATTATAATTAATAATTAATAAAAAATAATAATGTGAAGCAGCCCCCATAATTCCTACTGAAGGCTTATTCAGTGCAAGTAACGTATTGATTTTACAGCAATACCAAAAGTCAGTTGCATTGAAGAATATGGTTCTTCTATGTGAACGCTGAGTGTTATCTAGAAAATAACCCCTGCAGCTTATAATTAGCATAAACCTGATGATGTCTTAGCCTGTCTCAGGAGGAAGAGAAAGGAGGTTGTAATAGTCATGGAGGTTCTCCCATGGCAACTGATATCATGTCTAAGTTACATTCATTTCTACCATAGCCAAAATGTGGGTTATTAACACATTTTGTTAATGTGTTAACACATTATACAGACATCGGCTGTTGTTGCATTACTAATAAATGTCATAAAGTCTCTGGAGTGTGTCTGTGATTCCCTCAGCATTATGCATTTTGATATCATTTACTAGGTACCATATTAAGGAAGAGGCTAGTATACGAAAGTACAGTTAACAAAAATGACACGTCTGGAAGATAAGGGTTACTTGGTTGCCAAGCAACTGACATTCTAAAACCAAAAGCTTAACTGTAGCTGAATATTGTGACTCTCTGATCAAATTCCACTTTTTCATTCACTATATTAACTTCATTAAGTGATTATTTGCGACATTCATAATTCCTCAGCAGAGAGGGAAACGTGCAGGGCGTCAAACCTTAGTGGCAACAGCCCTTATTATATTTTCTTTGTCAGGCACAGAGGAACAATACATTTCAAGCTGGTTACAAATCAAAGTATTGTGGCATTGGAGTAAATTCTAACTCTGAATGTGAGTCAAGGGACCTATATAACTGTGCAGCTGATTGCATAAAACAAAAAAAGGAAATTGGTACTTCATGGGCCTATTTGGAATATGCTTTTCTTAAGCAGGTGCAGAGTGAGCCTCAGCCTTCCTAGAAACCATTGCATAACACCCTCTCAATTGTGTGGTATTAGATTAAAGAGCATTGGGGATAGTGGTGCTGAAAGTAGAAACAATGCAGTGTACTTGACCTTGACGCTGCCAACACACCCAAGTGGACCAGTTCTGTGTTTGTTGCTATACCCAGCTCTTCAGGTAATATTTATTCATTTGTTTATTTAAAAGGATATATGCCCCCATTCTTCCTTTATGTATTCATAGTGGCTTATTAGTGTGTGTGGGTGGGTGCTTTGCAGTGAGAGCTACAGGACAAGTCCTATAGATTAGGAGCATATATGGAATTGCAGAAGAAACATAAGTTGATGGTAGAAGGAATTTAGTAGGAATGGTACTTGTGATAAACTGTTACACTTATTCCTTCAAGTGAAAAATGCCTTCTCTTAAAGATTCTCTTGATCAGTATATGTTTTGTGATGACCTTTAGGATCAGCTGAGAATGCCTATCTCTTTTTAAAGATAACCAATTTGGGGAGTACATTTTTTTCCTTTAACAGTTAGGGTTTGTTTGTTTGTTTGTTTGTTTGTTTTTACAGTTGGATTATATTAGTTTCCATGTGCTTGTTGTCAACATCTGTCCTCTGCCCACTTTGAGGACATGAAACATTTTGAATATCATCTCTGGAAAATGATTCTTGAAGCTATTGCTTCTAAGTAGTGGCCAGCTTGTCCCAGAAGTCAGTTTAAAAGCTACTCTACTCTACTCTACTCTACAAGCTACAACCTTTAAGTATATCGACACCCTGGTTCCATTAAAGTTCAAGTGGAGCCCATGTTTTTGGTAAGGTTATTTTGTCTCACTGCCTTACAAATCTCAACACTTCCTCCCATGTCCCACTTGTCTGCCCAGTCACTGTATGTGTGATATAGATAGCATCTGAAAAGGTTACTTTGGAATCCCTGGACTGCAACCTAAATTTGGCTTCTTGGACCCCTAAGCTACATGCCACAACTTCAGTGGCACCCTCATGCCTCACAGCTTTTGACTCTTCACTGGCATGCTGTCTAGCTAGAGACTGCAAACATCTGCAATCTTTGTACCAGGCAAGTAAATCACTATGAAACACAGGGTTCATAGTAGTTCTTTGGGGAATGATGAGGCAAACTGAGGCAATCATGTCAGGTGCACATTGAGAGCCTTGGGGGGGGGGAGCAGAATGTGCCCTGCTGCCATTGGAAGCATCCCACTAAGTGGAAGCAGACCAGTCTGCTACTGCCTCTAAGTGCCTTTGGCTGCCATGCCCAGGTGCCCTTCCTTGTTGAGGTGTACCCTGCAGGAAGTGTTGGAGCTAGGACCCTGGCAGCACCAGCTCTCAGCTGCAATGTCCCGTAGTGACCACTGGGGCTTTTTAGGGTCATGGATAAAAGTGCTGGACTCCTCCCCTCTTTTTTCTTCCAGTCTCTATTTTGTCTCTCCAGAGATGGCTCTTTGCTTAGTCTCTCTCCCCTTTCATCCTTAAGCTCAGCTTTTCAATCCTTTTGTAACTTCTAAATAAGTCCTTGTTGTTCTTCAAACTTAAAAAACTGTCTCCAGACCTCTTGCTTGGCTGACTTTCCCCCCAATTGGCTCTGCTCTGCTAATGGGGATTGAACTGCCCTTCTCCCCCTACAGGAAGCAGCATGGAACATGCTTTCAGCAGGGGCATCTGACTGGGCTTCTTATCACTTTTGTGTGCCTAAGCCCTCGTCATCAGCAGCGTGAGAAGCAGCACCTCTCCTCCGCCCACCTCTTACTATCTCCCCTTCCCTCCAGCACTGTGAGAGGAGCTGCTGCTGCTGACTTAGTAGTGCTGCAGTGACAGAGAGCTCCGGCAGCCATAGACATGCTCCATTCTGCCTCCCACTGGACTTGCCCCACCCGCTGAGGCTGGTGGTGAGGAAGAAGAGGATAGTGCCTGGGCATCAGTCATGGTGGGGGTGGTGTTAGCACTGGCTCCTGCCAGGAGGTGGGGTCACCAAAAGGGGCAAGGCAGCTTGTTTCTGTTTGCCTCTAGCGGCAAATAGAGATCAGGCAGCACTGATGAACCAACACATACATCAGTGTCTCTGAAGGTCTTAAGCACCAATTCATGATGCTGCCCGAACTCACTAAATATTATATTATTATTATTATTATTATTATTATTACATTTATATCCCGCTCTTCCTCCAAGGATCCCAGAGCGGTGTACTATATACTTTCTCTTTCACAACAACCCTGTGAAGTAGGCTAGGCTGAGAGAGAAGTGACTGGCCCAGAGTCACCCAGCTAGTTTCATGGATGAATGGGGATTTAAACTTGGGTCTCCCCAGTCCTAGTCCAGCACTCTAACCACTACACCATGCTGGCTAATAATAATAGGAGTGTAAATAATACAATGTGAGGGAAAAATAGAATATTGTTTTCTATTGCTTTTGTATATCTAGCTCTCATGTGTCATAAATAATTTTACCATAAGGCTCCAAATGATAAAAAGGTAAATCTTCTTTCATAAAACCTTATTTATCAGAGGATAAGTTGAATGGAGTTGAGGCAGTCCCCAACCCCTCAAAGAAATGGAGCAAGATTGTAATGGAGTACAGAGGCAATAGCATAACACATGACACAGAAAACAGTGCTAGAAGAGATGAATGATTGGGAGGAGGAATTAAACTGACATATTTAATATATTCATTTCAGTGTGTCTTTGACTTTTATCTTTCAACCCACCCACCCACCACCCACCCCCGTGATCTATGCAAAAAATGATACAGATTGAAGAAGACGGGCTAAATTAAAACAATTCTACTTTTTTCGGTCAAATAGCTGAGCTGATTATTACCAGCTGAGATTTCAGCAGTAAAGGGACTCAAGCTTGTTGTGTCCAAGTATAAGCAATCCTTTGAAACCTGTTTCTGAGTTCTTTGGGGCTTAGTTAACTCCCATCACATATGCTTTATGCCAAAGAACAAACAAAAGATTCAAACACTCAAAACAGAACACATTGCTCCCACTCCTGGTTCCTTCATTTTTGAGGGGAGAAGAACAGTACATTGTCCTTAAAATGTAGTAATAATTGTCTCTAAATATTGAAAGTTTTGTTTCCTCTCTCTTATTTTCTCATGAATATATTTCCCACTGAAATTGTCCTGGTGAGGGTATGCAGCTAAATGAAACTTACTATACAGGAGAGTTCAGAAGGTCATAAATTTAATCAGATTCTGCCTTACAGGTGGTAGAAATGTTGTTAAGGAAGCAAAATGCAAATGAAATATAATCCTCATATTTCATAGGTCATGGGGTAAACTTCCATAAAATTGTACTTGGAAACATGAGGAAAGAGAGAAGTGTGCGTGTAAGAGAAGCACTGGTGTATGAGCTCTTAAATTAGAGAAAGGGGTGGGAAGAAGCACCCTGGAACTGAAGATGTATATTGGGCTTTTATTTGTTTGATGTGTTTCTAGTTTCACTTTGGCACAAATTGGTGGTGGAGGTATAGGTCAAGTTTTTAGAGACAACCTGGAGAGCTAATTTAAACCCGGAACTTCTTGACTATGCTAAAATAAGCATTTGGAACTAAAAGGCATAGGCTGCAAGTATTCCTATGTACCAGGGATAGTCCTTAATTTCTGGAATGCGACCCTGGTAAATCACTGTTCCTATTTTCACATCTCAAATACCTCAATGGCATAGTTTGTGATGATGTCATTCACCCCAATTCAAGATGACAGATGCGTAAACCTTTGAGGTGCAAGTGGGCTAAGTTGTGAACCGCTTAACCAATTTGAACAAAGTTTGCTACACCTGTATGAACACATAGGTATGCCCCAATGGTGTAATTTGCAATGATGTCATCCAAGATGGCAGACACATGAACATTTCAGGTGCAAGAGATCTAACCTGTGGTCCTCAATTTTAACTAAAATTTAGTCCAGTTGTAGAGATAGTGAAAGGAAAGTAGGCAGATTAGTTCTTACTAGAACAACTTGTTTTACATTATTGCTGCAAGTTTCCCCCACATGGTTTTTTTTTTTTTTTAAACTTTTCCTTTCTTGGGGTGCTAAAGGTAAAGTGTTCTGCAAAGTCAATTTTGACTCCTGGCACCCACAGAGCTCTGTGGTTTTCTTTGGTAGAATAAAGGAGGGGTTAACCATTGCCTCCTCCCATGCAGTATGAGAGGATGCCTTTCAGCATATTCCTATATCACTACTGCCTGATATAGTACCAGCGGGGATTCGAACTGGCAACCTTCTGCTTGTTAGTCAAGCATTTCCCCGCTGAGCCACTTAAGGTGTCACTGTTCTTGGGGTGTTACCATAAGGATATATATGGACTGAGTTTCTGCAACTTAAATTTTGTCAGATACTTACTTTACTTTATTACAGTCATAGATCAGAATACAAGTAGTGATACAATTTATAACATAAGCAAGGTAATCAATAGCAAGAATAAACATTCTAAAAACTAAAATAACAAATTTTATTTGTTTGTTTATTTAACGCATTTAAAACAATTTAAAATTTAACCCAATGTTAAAACCTGTAAGTCTAATTAAAAGCCTGGGTGAACAAATGTGTCTTAACTACCTTCTTAGAAGTTATCATAGATGTGGAGGCTCTTATTTCAGCAGGGAGTGCATTCCAAAGGCTTAGAGCAGCAACAGAGAAGGCCTGTCACTCACTGAGTAGCCACCAGATGAGCTGGTGGTGACTGAGGACGACCCTCTCCCGATGATCTCAATGGGAGGTGGGGCTCATGGCAAAGAAGACATTCTCTTAAATACCCAGGAACCTGGGTATTTAGGACTTCATAGGTTATAACCAGCAGCTTGTATTTTGCCCAGAAATAAATATGGCCATAATCATGGAGGAGCTACCAGAATGCAACAAGCCATTGTGGCTAAGAAACAAAATTTTGCTATTTGATATGTAACACTGGGATATTTATCGGCTAAAAGATACATGACATAAAATTTAGAGAAGCCCCGTTGATACTTAGAATAAAAGAGAATAGGTAAGTTTCTGGGAGAGATCTTTAGGACTCTATAAGAAGTTGGTATATACTTGAAGTTTTACTTATTCCATGTCCCAGACTCCTCGTTAAATTATGCCTTACCAAATCCTAATGAGCCTCTTCTCACGAGCAGTGAGAAGGGTTCCAAAGTAGGCTGTGGGGAAGGTGAGTTAAAGCTATTTTCCCTGCAGATGTTCCATCTGGCATTGCTGGACATGCTCCCCATGGACCCAGATGATTCCCCGTGCTCTGAGGCAGCGGGGAAGGCCGGGGGTCAGGATGTGTTGTCCCGAACCCGGGAAATACCATGATGCACTGTGCGAGTGCATTCCCCCTCTCCTCCCCGGCCTCCCCGCAGACTGGCAGCTACAGCTTCAAGCAGTCGTGGCTGCCAGACGATCAGAAAAATGGGGTTAAGGGAGCACTTGCTCCTTTAACCTCATTTTAATAGGTAGCTATTTAGGTGGATTTGCTGCCGAGTTGCCACCAGGATCGGCCCGGTTTGGGACTGGGCTCCCTTAGTTGAGCTCCCTTAGTCTGGTTTTGCATGCTCGTGTGAATAGCTTCAATAAATGTTCCGGTGAGAGGCCATACGAAAGCAGCTTGCATATAACGCTCTTCCACCAATTTGACCAGTAATTATCAGACAGTATTAAAGAGACCAGCCCAATCGGAATTAGATTCAGCCTTAGCCATGTGGTTAGAATAACTAGCCAAGCTTTAGCTTCAATTCTAAGTAGCCCAGCCTCCAATCTCAAGGCCGCATTAGTAATACTACTTCTAGGGATAATTTTGGCAGTTATTGCCAGAGGCTCTATCCTTCCGGATGGTGGCTAAAAGAGGCTTTGAAGTTTCAAGCAGAACTGTATCTGGCACTACTGTGTTGAATAGTTGAAGAAATTGTATGCCAAAGCATGTTTGTAATTGATACTATCCATATGCATATAGTTTATTTGTAAAACATTTACTTCTGAGTCTGCTTTGCCATTAATCCCTAACTTTTACACTGACAGAAGAGAGAATGACCAACTTTATATATGCTTTCATAGGGCTCAATCTTATCTTTGTGCCTTTGCTTTTTGGAAATGACAAAGGCCAGTATTGCCCATTAATTTAAGGAGTTATTTCAGAGAGCAGGTAGTGGGGCTGTCTCAATCCAGATGACAACCAGGGTGAATTTCAAGGAACAAGCTTCAAACACAGCCAAGTCTTATACTGCCAAGGCTTTCTGGTACCTAGGAGTAGCTTTTTCAGAAGCTAAGCCGAAGAGGAGGGCTCCTTTCACATATCTGTGGTCCCAAGAGCAAGTTCTTTTGTTTCCTGCTGAACTAATCCGTTTTACTTTCAAAATTGTCTCACTTCTCCTCCCTCTCACTTGTTCCATGACTTTTCCCAAGCTCTCTCTGAACCGCACACTTGACTGATGGTTTTTATATTGGCACAACTGTGAATGGGCTAAACCGCTATTCCCGTTACTTTTACTGAACTGAAATACAAAGCTGCTAGTTTCTCATGCAAGATCTCATCCAGGTTGAACATGAGTTGGGATAGGCCTAGTTCCCAAAGTTAATCATTCATAAAAGTGTATTTGTAAAGCAAAAGACCATGTAAGAACTTAAAGGAAAATCTGCTGGACAAACATGGGTATAAATGTAGCTCTTATGTTGTAACTTACATTGTGTCACATTGGATGTAAGGCGGGGGAGGGAAGTTGATTACATCAGGTACCTGTGAGTTTCAACCTTTAACTTCATCAACCCTCTCCCTTTGGGTAAGGATTAGATCCAGAATAATCAACATGCTTGTTTCTTCTCCCTCCTCATGACAGATTAAGTTGTCAGCAAGGCAAGAATTTATTGGACATTAATAAATGTCTTAGCAGAGTTAAACTTCCAAGAGATGTCAGGATAGTTGAAATCCGCCATTACTGCTTTGGCTTGCTTCTTTGAAAGTTTGGTAATCTGATTGAGGACAATGTTGTCCATGTATTTTGCTTGGCCAAATGGTTGTAGTAAAAATCTCATGATGGTATCACTTTTATTTCTCTTATATTTACCCAGATACTTTGACATGGCTGTCATGCTCACATTCATGGATCTCTGTGCAGATGTGTGCACTCTTTACATATAATGTAACTCTCTCCCCCTCCTGCTCCCGTCTTTCTGTTGGGTCTATTCCTTTTGAACAAATTATACTTTTCAACTACTGGTGGGTTTTATGAGTATCAGTAACATATCCAGTACATCCTTGGTACACATGCTGGGGTGATGACACATCTCAAGATGATATGTCAGATCTGCACACAGCTGCCTCTGTCCTGTTTATGAGCTCATTGCTGCCCGCGTGCATGCTTACATGCCAGCCACACCCCCTGCATCAATGTCAGATGCAGGCAGAATGGCCAGCACCTAGAAGGGGGATGCATGGCCCCTCTCCCACTCCTCCCCAGTCAGGAAGCCTTACGTTTCTAGCCAGTGAGTGCTTTGTTCACTGGCTGGGTACAGGAGGAGGGCAAGAGGGTGCCCTTTGGGAGGAGCAAAGGGGCACAGTGGTGCCCCAATCTTGGTGGCCCAGGGATATTTGTCCTCCCATATCTAATGGTGACTAGGCCACTGCACAAATCCATCCTCTCTTTCTCTCTTCACCAGTTTCATTCAAAATTCCATATCTTCCTGTTTGCTGTCCCGTTTGCAAACTTCCAGGCCTGTCTGTATCTCCACAGAGAGCTGACCTAGAATAAACACCTAGGAGACAAGAAGAAGAATGGAGAAGACGGAAATGCTATTCTGCTTGCGGGGTTGGTTTATGTAGGATGTTATTTTCTTACCAGCCTATTGGGAGCAACAAGTAGCTTTGCATCCAATCCCTCAGAACATCTTAAGAACCCTGAAGATAGTATCACTCAAAACCTAACTGTTTTCACATCTTATTGGAAATTCTGAAAGATAGAATTCTGGAATTCTTGTAGTTGAATTATGTAAAACTTTCATTTGCCTATTTAGCGGAATATTGATGAAAACAATATTGACAGAAATAATATATCTTCAGGATCTCTATTGTTTCCTTATACCCACACTAACACCCACTACGCACTATTATGCTTTTAATCATCTCCTACAATTTCTTGGGGATTTAAATTCATTTTTTGATATATCTAAACTATTTGGTAGATATAAGAAAACCTAATAAATTGCAGCATGGTTGACTAAGTTACATTGGCATAGATGGGTCCATGCAGGGGGATATCTTGTAAAACAGGCTTCTTAAAAGATCTCCACAAACCATAACATGGAGGTTCTAGTATATTTTTACTCTTGCAGCAGGCCATTGCTGTTCTGGTTAGGTTAAGTTGTCTATATATATTATGTGAGTGCTTCTCATTTAAAAATATTGTTCAAGACCAAGCTGCAATACAGTATTGTATTTCAGTTTGCTTCCAGTGGATACAGCTGATAAACTCAATAAAATCTCTTTGCCTTGATCCAGCACTGGAGGCTCACAAGTGAGAAGACCTTCCATTTGGTCACTGATGAGGTCGGATCTGCAGCATGTTTCTGTTCATCTTATCCAGGTGACCAAATCCCACTGAAGTTCATGGGTGCATCTTTTGGCATCAAAATGAATGCATAATTCCATCTTAGGTTACCAGTTATTATGTGTGACTAGTTGCAGGCAACTAGAGTTGGACTGGACCAATAACTGCCCTGAGTGATAATTATTTTGAGCTTCAGGGAGGGTTGAACATAAGGCATGGGCTTATACTGAGTCAGACTATTGGTTCATTTATTCCAGGAGTATGTGGCAGCAGTTCTCCAAGGCCTCAGGCAGAGCAGAGGGCCAGTTCTACCACCTGAAATATTTTAACTGGAGATGCCAAAGATGAACCTGGGACCATATGTGTGAAAAGCATGTGCTCTGCCATTGAGTTATGGAGCTGAAAATTCAGATAGATAAGTATGTTCATAAGTCATTTCTTGATGTGGAAGGAATTCCATTGAACTAGACTGAGGCAACAGTGTGAAATCACGTTTGCGTATATTTGATATCACAGCAACACACCAGACAAATAACTAAGTACATAATTATTTTTCATTCAGAAAAAGAATTACCAAATTATATTACATTTCTTGAGAACTGTTGAACAGTCTGATAAACATTTAGAAGAATGTACAGCTCAATGAAAGAGACTTAAACAGGCTGATAAAATCAATCCAAAATATGTTAAACAAGTTTAGACGTCTGCATCTTTTTATTTGCGTTCTTCAAAATGAGGGTCTCTAATCAGGATTATTTCAAGTTTCCTTTTCATACCCATTTCATAGACTTTGAAGGAATTCATACTCAGCAATTCTCTTTTCCATGGTCTTCTTAATGAAACCGTGCATTTAAATGAATATTAGCTCTCTCCTCACATATTCTGTCTAGGCTTATGAGAGCTGCCTATTGTAACCAAATACAACAGTTTCTTTAGCAGAGCTGAATCTACTAAAGACAGCCCTTCCTCAATGGGGGTTACCAAAAGGGAGAAAGAGAAAATTTCAGTGTGTCAGCAAAGGGACAATCTAATCCTCTTTGCTACTACATCTGCTCTAGCAGTTTTGCTCTACAAATCAAAAGGCATCCCATTAATTAAATCCCCTTTCCCTTTCATTTTTATTCAGCTCATGAAATGTGACCAGTATTCACAAAAAGGGAAAAAAGTTTCAATGTACTTCCAACACCAATATCTACCAGAAGAGTATACACTTTGATTTGTTGTCTAGTTTCCGTTTACTATTCTTCTCTTGTTTTCTTTCTCCCTCCTTTGCTCTCCCCCTCCCTCTTTTTAAGTTGGGGACCTTCTCCT